>NC_141419.1:0-2400000 GCF_034619465.1 Leptosomus discolor
TAAGGCACGCTCACGGCGGGGGGGAGGCGCCGGGTGGATTGGGGCCAGGCACACCCACCCTTGGCAAGGCCACCGAGTTGGGGGGTGGCATGGGAAAAACCCCACCTGCCGCCACGGACGGAGGATGGGGGGGCATAGACAGGTGCAGACGCGGTGCGCAGCCTCACGGCTGCTCGATAGTCTCACCTTCAAGTCCTAGGAAGGGAAATGCGGTCACAAACACTCCTCACAAAAAACAAGTTGCCATCCTGCAGGAAGTTCAGATTCCGGGAAAATCCAGTGCACCTAGAACAAAACAGCACCAAAACTATCAGTTAAAAAGGCTGTGTGTTTTAAAACCCTCCTGTCACCCCTGAACACCCCGTAGGAAACTGCCGACGTAAAAAAAAAAAAAAAAAAAACAAAAACCAAAAAAAACCAAAAAAAACCCCAAACCCAAGCTGCATCCCAGGGCACTCTCTCCTGTGGGTGCCGCTGGACCCTGCCCAGTCCCACAGCTCTCGCCTCGCACAGAAGGAGCTCCCTGGGCAGAGCCCGGGGCTCAGCTACTCCAGGCCCCCCCGCACCGAACCGGCACTTGGGCATCCTGGAGGACTGCGGGCCCATAGAGCGCAAGTTCGGAGGACTGAGGGGCACTTCCGGCATCATGGAGGACCGCGGGGGAAGCGGCGGGAGCCTGCCGGAGCCCGGAGGAGCCGGGTGAGTCCCCCGCGAAACGAGTGCCGACGGCGGCCGCGGCGGCGGCGGCGCCGCCGTCTCGGGGCCGCATCCGCGTCATTTCTCTCCGGAGCTGCGGCCGGTGCTTGGAGGGGGGGGGGGGGGGGGGGTGTATGGCGCCGCCATCTTGTGAAGGCTGAGGCTGCTCGCGGCGGGGATGGGGCCTGCGCGGGCAGGAGGGGACAGGCCGCCGCCCCGCCGTGCAGAGCTGCGTTCCTTGCGTGTTTCGGCAGGAATCGCTGTTGACTCGGTCTCGCTCTCCACGGCTTCCGGGCAGCTCCTCCGCCGGCCCTGCCGGTCCGCGGTTAGGCCGGCGCGGGGCACCGGTGACGGGACCTGCGTGCGTGCGTGCGTGCGTGCGTGAGGGGCTCTTGCGAGAAGAGCCTCACAATAAGCAGGCTCAGCTCCGGGGCGGCACTAGTAAATGGCATGGTCCTCGGGTGCCGTTAATTCGTGCCACGCGTTTGAGCTGGAATTCGAGAGAATAGTCTGTTATTTAAATGGCCCGATTGAAGAGTTGACTGGTACAAAAAGCCGGTGAGCGAACGGCTCACAGCCAGCGAGCGCTCCGTGTACCGCTGCTGAAGGGAGCAGGAGCAAAGCGCAGGCACCGGACTGACACAAGAGGAAAAAGTTAATTACCGTTGGAAATCACGGTTTCGGATTGTGAATTAGGACTCTAATTAGGGGTACGTTCACGACGACCGTTACCCTAAACTGCTCCCAATTGGTATTCTATTTCTGCTTCCTAATGAGAAATTTTTCATCTGATGGTGCTGCGGGGGTATCTTTAATGCATCAGTTTAAGATGGCTAGTGTTGTTAAACGGGCATTCATGATGCCCAGTTAGCGTTCGGTCTGTTTCTAAAATGAAATCTAAGTTTCTGTTCGTCGGATTTAATTGGCGTCGTTTTTTTTCTTTTAGCTCTACTTGGAAGGAATTGGTACCCGTCCCCTCCTCCCCCCCCCAACGGCTATGTTTGAATTTTGGCAGTCGTGACTCCCTGTTGGTTTCCTAATTTTCCTTTTATTTTAAATCTAAATCTTTTAGCGTTATGTTGGTTCACCACCGCCCGGGAATTCTTTTAGTACCTACCTTTTAGTACCTACCAAACGTAGCCGTTATTGAACGATTCCTTTTTTTATTTCTCTTTATCTAAAAATCTAAAGCTTCGATTACTCTTTTGGTTCTAAGCAGGAGTCACTGTTGCCTCCCAGCTTACTTACAGCGGTGTGATCGTTTAAGCGTCAGAGCCTCCCAATTAGTTTCCAGTTCAATTTGTTTAGCAGTGGTTATGTTTAAATGGAGCTGTTAACGACTCCCAATTAGTTTTCTGTCTTTATCACTTAAAGAGGGTCTCTAAACTATTAATCTTTTGAATTGCAATACGGACTGGGAATAATTACTGCCTGGTTCATTAAGTAATATCTGCCACTAAATTTAGTCATTACTCAATCCGAGGTAATACTTCTTCTCTTTAGGCGCGCTCTAATATTTTGTGACTTTACCACGAAGCGGATTAGCTAGGACGCGTGATTTTTTTCTTTTCCTGTTAGAGTTGTTTCGCTACAGGTATTACTTGCGGTTAGTGCTCTGTTGTGGATATTCTGCTGCTTGCCCTTTGATTCCATCAATGGGGAGTAAGTCCTGTCTGCAAAGTGGGAAGCAATAGCTAGAGCGGACGACGGGCAGTGTTTGCTCCCAAAGACTATTCTGGTTACTGCGACGGACATTTTTATTTTAAACGTTTTGGCGTTAACGAGCGGT
Source organism: Leptosomus discolor (assembly GCF_034619465.1). Taxonomy (NCBI): domain Eukaryota; kingdom Metazoa; phylum Chordata; class Aves; order Leptosomiformes; family Leptosomidae; genus Leptosomus; species Leptosomus discolor. Next base: position 2,486 of record NC_141419.1, read on the forward strand.
AAAAATTAAACTAATAGAAACTGACCACTTTGGAATTCCCCAGGAAAAACCACCGGAGCGCCTCGACGCGACCGGAGCGAGGACGCCTGCCGCGGTCCGCTTGGGACGCTCGACGGTTTTGCACTCCGTCTCCAAAGTTTGAAGCTCCGCGGAGCGCCACCTCCCCGAGCGGCGACTCGGCCTGTAGCCACCGCCCGCTCTTCTCTCCGGCTCCGCCACCCGTTTTTCCAGCGCAGCCCAAAATCCCGGGGAAGCGAACCCAGCGCGCGGCAGATAGGCCGCGACACCAAACCTCCGGCTGTCCAGCTGCGCCGCCCCCGACCGTCGCTGCTGCGCCAACGGGAGCCTCCGGCCGACGCAGTGCCGAGCGCCCGCGACCCCGTCGGCCGCCGGCTCTGCCAGCGGCGCGGTCCGGCGAAATCCGCGACGCTGCCGAGTCTGCGGCGAGTCCGGGGCGTGTTTTTTTAGCGAAGGAAAATGCCGTTTCAAGTCTCAAGTCCAACCTGCAAGGAAAAAGAAAGCCCGCGTAACAAGGCTAGACCCGTTCCTGTCTGTTGCAGAACTTGTACCAGCGCTACATTCTGGACGGGACCGAATGACAAAGCCGAATGACAGCCTGCAGGAATCCTCCTCTCAGAGCTCTCTGGTTGCAAAGGGAATATTGTAGATCACCAGCAGTTGTAAGACACTGAGACTCCTACTTTTCTCCATCTGCCTCCCTCAACAGAAATAAGTCCCAAAGGACAGAAAACACCAGGATAGGGTTGAAACCAAACCGAACCCAAACCAAAAACCAAAAAGCAAAACCAAGGAAAAACCGTCGGGGAAAAGAACCCCAAAGCATCAGGAACTGTACCAAGCACCTTAAGTAACACTGAAGTGACTCGAACCAAAACAAGTGACAAAGCACCTCAGGAGAGGTGCCAGGAAAGACAAATGAGTCCACACAGAGCAACGCCCGTGTCCTTCTGAGAGGACTAGGCAGGTGAGAGAAGGCCCTTTGAAGGCCCGTGGTTCTGAGAAGGCCACTTGTCACGCAGATTGATTCTGGTGCCTGGATGGGAAATGGAGGGGACTGAGGGGCACACAAAGGGGAGGGAGGAACTCGGACAGCTTACGGAGATGCCTGCGGTGCAAAGCCAAAAAGACGGCTGCAGGATGGCTCGGCGTCGGTGCCATCGACCCCCCTCAAAGATGCTGTGACCCCACTTGGGGACGACAACCTCTGGCCCTGGCGCCCCCGGGGCTGGGCGGAGGCAGCAGCGCTGGGCGTAGCTGGTGGCAGGGGGCCCGACGGGGTGGAACGCGTCCCGGCAGGGCCTGGCCAGGCCCAGGAGCACATCTGGTCCTCGCTGAGGGGCTGGAGCCGACGGGGGCCTGAGGAGTACAGGGGTGGCCTGGTGTCCCCGGCCGCAGCTCTTCCCTGCCGTAGCCGCCTGCGCTCCTGTCCGCGCCCGAAGCCCCATGCCCGCAGAGGCAGCTGGGTCTGGAGCTGCCAGCGCCAGCAGCCCCAGAGCAGAATGAGCTCCCTGAGCAGAGGCCGAGGCTCATATACCCCAGGCCCCGCCCCCGGGCAAGTGGTGGGGATGGAGCACAGGGGGGGGCGGTGCCGGTGGGGGGGGGGCGGTGGGCAGCAAGGCACGCCAACGGGAGGGTGGGGCATGGGGCAAAAAAGTCACGCCCACGGGGGGGCGATGCTGGGGTGGGGTGCAGAACAACAAAGGCAAAGCCGGGAAGGGGAGGGGGTGGGGGCCGGGCAGGGCACGGCCACTGTCGGCGAGGCCATGGGGGGGGCTGTGCTGGGGCGAGGTGCAAAGCAGCAAGGCACGCCCACGGGGGGGCGGTGCCGGGGCGGGGCGCGGGGAAGCAAGGCACGCCCACGGGGGGGGCGGTGCCGGGGCGGGGCGCGGGGAAGCAAGGCACGCCCACGGGGGGGCGGTGCCGGGGCGGGGGCATGGGGAAGCTGGGCACGCCCACGGGGGGGCGGGTACGGGCCGGGGCACGGGGAAGCTGGGCACGCCCACGGGGGATGGTGCCGGGGCGGGGCGCGGCGCGGGGAAGCAAGGCACGCCCACGGGGGGGCGGGGGCGGGGCGGGGCGCGGGGAAGCAAGGCACGCCCACGGGGGGGGCGGTGCCGGGGTGGGGCGCGGGGAAGCAGGGCACGCCCACGGGGGGGGGCAGTGCCGGGGCGGGGCGCGGGGAAGCAGGGCACGCCCACAGGGGCGGTGCCGGGGCAGAAAAGGCACACCCGGCGGGGGTCGGGGGGGGGCAAGCAGGGCACGCCTACAGTGGCCAGTGCCGAAGAACAGCAGCAAGGCACGCTCACGGCGGGGGGGAGGCGCCGGGTGGATTTGGGGCCAGGCACACCCACCCTTGGCAAGGCCACCGAGTTGGGGGTGGCATGGGAAAAACCCCACCTGCCGCCACGGACGGAGGGATGGGGGGGCATAGACAGGTGCAGACGCGGTGCGCAGCCTCACGGCTGCTCGATAGTCTCACCTTCAAGTCCTAGGAAGGGAAATGCGGTCACAAACACTCCTCACAAAAAACAAGTTGCCATCCTGCAGGAAGTTCAGAATTCCGGGAAAATCCAGTGCACCTAGAACAAAACAGCACCAAAACTATCAGTTAAAAAGGCTGTGTGTTTTAAAACCCTCCTGTCACCCCTGAACACCCCGTAGGAAACTGCCGACGTAAAAAAAAAAAAAAAAAAACAAAAACCAAAAAACCCAAAAAAAACCCCAAACCCAAGCTGCATCCCAGGGCACTCTCTCCTGTGGGTGCCGCTGGACCCTGCCCAGTCCCACAGCTCTCGCCTCGCACAGAAGGAGCTCCCTGGGCAGAGCCCGGGGCTCAGCTACTCCAGGCCCCCCCGCACCGAACCGGCACTTGGGCATCCTGGAGGACTGCGGGCCCATAGAGCGCAAGTTCGGAGGACTGAGGGGCACTTCCGGCATCATGGAGGACCGCGGGGAAGCGGCGGGAGCCTGCCGGAGCCCCGGAGGAGCCGGTGAGTCCCCCGCGAAACGAGTGCCGACGGCGGCCGCGGCGGCGGCGGCGCCGCCGTCTCGGGGCCGCATCCGCGTCATTTCTCTCCGGAGCTGCGGCCGGTGCTTGGAGGGGGGGGGGGGGGGGGGGTGTATGGCGCCGCCATCTTGTGAAGGCTGAGGCTGCTCGCGGCGGGGATGGGGCCTGCGCGGGCAGGAGGGGACAGGCCGCCGCCCCGCCGTGCAGAGCTGCGTTCCTTGCGTGTTTCGGCAGGAATCGCTGTTGACTCGGTCTCGCTCTCCACGGCTTCCGGGCAGCTCCTCCGCCGGCCCTGCCGGTCCGCGGTTAGGCCGGCGCGGGGCACCGGTGACGGGACCTGCGTGCGTGCGTGCGTGCGTGTGTGCGTGAGGGGCTCTTGCGAGAAGAGCCTCACAATAAGCAGGCTCAGCTCCGGGGCGGCACTAGTAAATGGCATGGTCCTCGGGCGCCGTTAATTCGTGCCACGCGTTTGAGCTGGAATTCGAGAGAATAGTCTGTTATTTAAATGGCCCGATTGAAGAGTTGACTGGTACAAAAAGCCGGTGAGCGAACGGCTCACAGCCAGCGAGCGCTCCGTGTACCGCTGCTGAAGGGAGCAGGAGCAAAGCGCAGGCACCGGACTGACACAAGAGGAAAAAGTTAATTACCGTTGGAAATCACGGTTTCGGATTGTGAATTAGGACTCTAATTGGGGGTACGTTCACGACGACCGTTACCCTAAACTGCTCCCAATTGGTATTCTATTTCTGCTTCCTAATGAGAAATTTTTCATCTGATGGTGCTGCGGGGGTATCTTTAATGCATCAGTTTAAGATGGCTAGTGTTGTTAAACGGGCATTCATGATGCCCAGTTAGCGTTCGGTCTGTTTCTAAAATGAAATCTAAGTTTCTGTTCGTCGGATTTAATTGGCGTCGTTTTTTTTCTTTTAGCTCTACTTGGAAGGAATTGGTACCCGTCCCCTCCTCCCCCCCCCAACGGCTATGTTTGAATTTTGGCAGTCGTGACTCCCTGTTGGTTTCCTAATTTTCCTTTTATTTTAAATCTAAATCTTTTAGCGTTATGTTGGTTCACCACCGCCCGGGAATTCTTTTAGTACCTACCTTTTAGTACCTACCAAACGTAGCCGTTATTGAACGATTCCTTTTTTTATTTCTCTTTATCTAAAAATCTAAAGCTTCGATTACTCTTTTGGTTCTAAGCAGGAGTCACTGTTGCCTCCCAGCTTACTTACAGCGGTGTGATCGTTTAAGCGTCAGAGCCTCCCAATTAGTTTCCAGTTCAATTTGTTTAGCAGTGGTTATGTTTAAATGGAGCTGTTAACGACTCCCAATTAGTTTTCTGTCTTTATCACTTAAAGAGGGTCTCTAAACTATTAATCTTTTGAATTGCAATACGGACTGGGAATAATTACTGCCTGGTTCATTAAGTAATATCTGCCACTAAATTTAGTCATTACTCAATCCGAGGTAATACTTCTTCTCTTTAGGCGCGCTCTAATATTTTGTGACTTTACCACGAAGCGGATTAGCTAGGACGCGTGATTTTTTTCTTTTCCTGTTAGAGTTGTTTCGCTACAGGTATTACTTGCGGTTAGTGCTCTGTTGTGGATATTCTGCTGCTTGCCCTTTGATTCCATCAATGGGGAGTAAGTCCTGTCTGCAAAGTGGGAAGCAATAGCTAGAGCGGACGACGGGCAGTGTTTGCTCCCAAAGACTATTCTGGTTACTGCGACGGACATTTTTATTTTAAACGTTTTGGCGTTAACGAGCGGTAAAAATTAAACTAATAGAAACTGACCACTTTGGAATTCCCCAGGAAAAACCACCGGAGCGCCTCGACGCGACCGGAGCGAGGACGCCTGCCGCGGTCCGCTTGGGACGCTCGACGGTTTTGCACTCCGTCTCCAAAGTTTGAAGCTCCGCGGAGCGCCACCTCCCCGAGCGGCGACTCGGCCTGTAGCCACCGCCCGCTCTTCTCTCCGGCTCCGCCACCCGTTTTTCCAGCGCAGCCCAAAATCCCGGGGAAGCGAACCCGCGCGCGGCAGATAGGCCGCGACACCAAACCTCCGGCTGTCCAGCTGCGCCGCCCCCGACCGTCGCTGCTGCGCCAACGGGAGCCTCCGGCCGACGCAGTGCCGAGCGCCCGCGACCCCGTCGGCCGCCGGCTCTGCCAGCGGCGCGGTCCGGCGAAATCCGCGACGCTGCCGAGTCTGCGGCGAGTCCGGGGCGTGTTTTTTTAGCGAAGGAAAATGCCGTTTCAAGTCTCAAGTCCAACCTGCAAGGAAAAAGAAAGCCCGCGTAACAAGGCTAGACCCGTTCCTGTCTGTTGCAGAACTTGTACCAGCGCTACATTCTGGACGGGACCGAATGACAAAGCCGAATGACAGCCTGCAGGAATCCTCCTCTCAGAGCTCTCTGGTTGCAAAGGGAATATTGTAGATCACCAGCAGTTGTAAGACACTGAGACTCCTACTTTTCTCCATCTGCCTCCCTCAACAGAAATAAGTCCCAAAGGACAGAAAACACCAGGATAGGGTTGAAACCAAACCGAACCCAAACCAAAAACCAAAAAGCAAAACCAAGGAAAAACCGTCGGGGAAAAGAACCCCAAAGCATCAGGAACTGTACCAAGCACCTTAAGTAACACTGAAGTGACTCGAACCAAAACAAGTGACAAAGCACCTCAGGAGAGGTGCCAGGAAAGACAAATGAGTCCACACAGAGCAACGCCCGTGTCCTTCTGAGAGGACTAGGCAGGTGAGAGAAGGCCCTTTGAAGGCCCGTGGTTCTGAGAAGGCCACTTGTCACGCAGATTGATTCTGGTGCCTGGATGGGAAATGGAGGGGACTGAGGGGCACACAAAGGGGAGGGAGGAACTCGGACAGCTTACGGAGATGCCTGCGGTGCAAAGCCAAAAAGACGGCTGCAGGATGGCTCGGCGTCGGTGCCATCGACCCCCCTCAAAGATGCTGTGACCCCACTTGGGGACGACAACCTCTGGCCCTGGCGCCCCCGGGGCTGGGCGGAGGCAGCAGCGCTGGGCGTAGCTGGTGGCAGGGGGCCCGACGGGGTGGAACGCGTCCCGGCAGGGCCTGGCCAGGCCCAGGAGCACATCTGGTCCTCGCTGAGGGGCTGGAGCCGACGGGGGCCTGAGGAGTACAGGGGTGGCCTGGTGTCCCCGGCCGCAGCTCTTCCCTGCCGTAGCCGCCTGCGCTCCTGTCCGCGCCCGAAGCCCCATGCCCGCAGAGGCAGCTGGGTCTGGAGCTGCCAGCGCCAGCAGCCCCAGAGCAGAATGAGCTCCCTGAGCAGAGGCCGAGGCTCATATACCCCAGGCCCCGCCCCCGGGCAAGTGGTGGGGATGGAGCACAGGGGGGGGCGGTGCCGGTGGGGGGGGGCGGTGGGCAGCAAGGCACGCCAACGGGAGGGTGGGGCATGGGGCAAAAAAGTCACGCCCACGGGGGGGCGATGCTGGGGTGGGGTGCAGAACAACAAAGGCAAAGCCGGGAAGGGGAGGGGGTGGGGGCCGGGCAGGGCACGGCCACTGTCGGCGAGGCCATGGGGGGGGCTGTGCTGGGGCGAGGTGCAAAGCAGCAAGGCACGCCCACGGGGGGGCGGTGCCGGGGCGGGGCGCGGGGAAGCAAGGCACGCCCACGGGGGGGCGGTGCCGGGGCGGGGCGCGGGGAAGCAAGGCACGCCCACGGGGGGGCGGTGCCGGGGCGGGGGCATGGGGAAGCTGGGCACGCCCACGGGGGGGCGGGTACGGGCCGGGGCACGGGGAAGCTGGGCACGCCCACGGGGGATGGTGCCGGGGCGGGGCGCGGCGCGGGGAAGCAAGGCACGCCCACGGGGGGGCGGGGGCGGGGCGGGGCGCGGGGAAGCAAGGCACGCCCACGGGGGGGCGGTGCCGGGGTGGGGCGCGGGGAAGCAGGGCACGCCCACGGGGGGGGCAGTGCCGGGGCGGGGCGCGGGGAAGCAGGGCACGCCCACAGGGGCGGTGCCGGGGCAGAAAAGGCACACCCGGCGGGGGTCGGGGGGGGGCAAGCAGGGCACGCCTACAGTGGCCAGTGCCGAAGAACAGCAGCAAGGCACGCTCACGGCGGGGGGGAGGCGCCGGGTGGATTTGGGGCCAGGCACACCCACCCTTGGCAAGGCCACCGAGTTGGGGGTGGCATGGGAAAAACCCCACCTGCCGCCACGGACGGAGGGATGGGGGGGCATAGACAGGTGCAGACGCGGTGCGCAGCCTCACGGCTGCTCGATAGTCTCACCTTCAAGTCCTAGGAAGGGAAATGCGGTCACAAACACTCCTCACAAAAAACAAGTTGCCATCCTGCAGGAAGTTCAGAATTCCGGGAAAATCCAGTGCACCTAGAACAAAACAGCACCAAAACTATCAGTTAAAAAGGCTGTGTGTTTTAAAACCCTCCTGTCACCCCTGAACACCCCGTAGGAAACTGCCGACGTAAAAAAAAAAAAAAAAAAACAAAAACCAAAAAAACCCAAAAAAAACCCCAAACCCAAGCTGCATCCCAGGGCACTCTCTCCTGTGGGTGCCGCTGGACCCTGCCCAGTCCCACAGCTCTCGCCTCGCACAGAAGGAGCTCCCTGGGCAGAGCCCGGGGCTCAGCTACTCCAGGCCCCCCCGCACCGAACCGGCACTTGGGCATCCTGGAGGACTGCGGGCCCATAGAGCGCAAGTTCGGAGGACTGAGGGGCACTTCCGGCATCATGGAGGACCGCGGGGAAGCGGCGGGAGCCTGCCGGAGCCCCGGAGGAGCCGGTGAGTCCCCCGCGAAACGAGTGCCGACGGCGGCCGCGGCGGCGGCGGCGCCGCCGTCTCGGGGCCGCATCCGCGTCATTTCTCTCCGGAGCTGCGGCCGGTGCTTGGAGGGGGGGGGGGGGGGGGGGTGTATGGCGCCGCCATCTTGTGAAGGCTGAGGCTGCTCGCGGCGGGGATGGGGCCTGCGCGGGCAGGAGGGGACAGGCCGCCGCCCCGCCGTGCAGAGCTGCGTTCCTTGCGTGTTTCGGCAGGAATCGCTGTTGACTCGGTCTCGCTCTCCACGGCTTCCGGGCAGCTCCTCCGCCGGCCCTGCCGGTCCGCGGTTAGGCCGGCGCGGGGCACCGGTGACGGGACCTGCGTGCGTGCGTGCGTGCGTGTGTGCGTGAGGGGCTCTTGCGAGAAGAGCCTCACAATAAGCAGGCTCAGCTCCGGGGCGGCACTAGTAAATGGCATGGTCCTCGGGCGCCGTTAATTCGTGCCACGCGTTTGAGCTGGAATTCGAGAGAATAGTCTGTTATTTAAATGGCCCGATTGAAGAGTTGACTGGTACAAAAAGCCGGTGAGCGAACGGCTCACAGCCAGCGAGCGCTCCGTGTACCGCTGCTGAAGGGAGCAGGAGCAAAGCGCAGGCACCGGACTGACACAAGAGGAAAAAGTTAATTACCGTTGGAAATCACGGTTTCGGATTGTGAATTAGGACTCTAATTGGGGGTACGTTCACGACGACCGTTACCCTAAACTGCTCCCGATTGGTATTCTATTTCTGCTTCCTAATGAGAAATTTTTCATCTGATGGTGCTGCGGGGGTATCTTTAATGCATCAGTTTAAGATGGCTAGTGTTGTTAAACGGGCATTCATGATGCCCAGTTAGCGTTCGGTCTGTTTCTAAAATGAAATCTAAGTTTCTGTTCGTCGGATTTAATTGGCGTCGTTTTTTTTCTTTTAGCTCTACTTGGAAGGAATTGGTACCCGTCCCCTCCTCCCCCCCCCAACGGCTATGTTTGAATTTTGGCAGTCGTGACTCCCTGTTGGTTTCCTAATTTTCCTTTTATTTTAAATCTAAATCTTTTAGCGTTATGTTGGTTCACCACCGCCCGGGAATTCTTTTAGTACCTACCTTTTAGTACCTACCAAACGTAGCCGTTATTGAACGATTCCTTTTTTTATTTCTCTTTATCTAAAAATCTAAAGCTTCGATTACTCTTTTGGTTCTAAGCAGGAGTCACTGTTGCCTCCCAGCTTACTTACAGCGGTGTGATCGTTTAAGCGTCAGAGCCTCCCAATTAGTTTCCAGTTCAATTTGTTTAGCAGTGGTTATGTTTAAATGGAGCTGTTAACGACTCCCAATTAGTTTTCTGTCTTTATCACTTAAAGAGGGTCTCTAAACTATTAATCTTTTGAATTGCAATACGGACTGGGAATAATTACTGCCTGGTTCATTAAGTAATATCTGCCACTAAATTTAGTCATTACTCAATCCGAGGTAATACTTCTTCTCTTTAGGCGCGCTCTAATATTTTGTGACTTTACCACGAAGCGGATTAGCTAGGACGCGTGATTTTTTTCTTTTCCTGTTAGAGTTGTTTCGCTACAGGTATTACTTGCGGTTAGTGCTCTGTTGTGGATATTCTGCTGCTTGCCCTTTGATTCCATCAATGGGGAGTAAGTCCTGTCTGCAAAGTGGGAAGCAATAGCTAGAGCGGACGACGGGCAGTGTTTGCTCCCAAAGACTATTCTGGTTACTGCGACGGACATTTTTATTTTAAACGTTTTGGCGTTAACGAGCGGTAAAAATTAAACTAATAGAAACTGACCACTTTGGAATTCCCCAGGAAAAACCACCGGAGCGCCTCGACGCGACCGGAGCGAGGACGCCTGCCGCGGTCCGCTTGGGACGCTCGACGGTTTTGCACTCCGTCTCCAAAGTTTGAAGCTCCGCGGAGCGCCACCTCCCCGAGCGGCGACTCGGCCTGTAGCCACCGCCCGCTCTTCTCTCCGGCTCCGCCACCCGTTTTTCCAGCGCAGCCCAAAATCCCGGGGAAGCGAACCCGCGCGCGGCAGATAGGCCGCGACACCAAACCTCCGGCTGTCCAGCTGCGCCGCCCCCGACCGTCGCTGCTGCGCCAACGGGAGCCTCCGGCCGACGCAGTGCCGAGCGCCCGCGACCCCGTCGGCCGCCGGCTCTGCCAGCGGCGCGGTCCGGCGAAATCCGCGACGCTGCCGAGTCTGCGGCGAGTCCGGGGCGTGTTTTTTTAGCGAAGGAAAATGCCGTTTCAAGTCTCAAGTCCAACCTGCAAGGAAAAAGAAAGCCCGCGTAACAAGGCTAGACCCGTTCCTGTCTGTTGCAGAACTTGTACCAGCGCTACATTCTGGACGGGACCGAATGACAAAGCCGAATGACAGCCTGCAGGAATCCTCCTCTCAGAGCTCTCTGGTTGCAAAGGGAATATTGTAGATCACCAGCAGTTGTAAGACACTGAGACTCCTACTTTTCTCCATCTGCCTCCCTCAACAGAAATAAGTCCCAAAGGACAGAAAACACCAGGATAGGGTTGAAACCAAACCGAACCCAAACCAAAAACCAAAAAGCAAAACCAAGGAAAAACCGTCGGGGAAAAGAACCCCAAAGCATCAGGAACTGTACCAAGCACCTTAAGTAACACTGAAGTGACTCGAACCAAAACAAGTGACAAAGCACCTCAGGAGAGGTGCCAGGAAAGACAAATGAGTCCACACAGAGCAACGCCCGTGTCCTTCTGAGAGGACTAGGCAGGTGAGAGAAGGCCCTTTGAAGGCCCGTGGTTCTGAGAAGGCCACTTGTCACGCAGATTGATTCTGGTGCCTGGATGGGAAATGGAGGGGACTGAGGGGCACACAAAGGGGAGGGAGGAACTCGGACAGCTTACGGAGATGCCTGCGGTGCAAAGCCAAAAAGACGGCTGCAGGATGGCTCGGCGTCGGTGCCATCGACCCCCCTCAAAGATGCTGTGACCCCACTTGGGGACGACAACCTCTGGCCCTGGCGCCCCCGGGGCTGGGCGGAGGCAGCAGCGCTGGGCGTAGCTGGTGGCAGGGGGCCCGACGGGGTGGAACGCGTCCCGGCAGGGCCTGGCCAGGCCCAGGAGCACATCTGGTCCTCGCTGAGGGGCTGGAGCCGACGGGGGCCTGAGGAGTACAGGGGTGGCCTGGTGTCCCCGGCCGCAGCTCTTCCCTGCCGTAGCCGCCTGCGCTCCTGTCCGCGCCCGAAGCCCCATGCCCGCAGAGGCAGCTGGGTCTGGAGCTGCCAGCGCCAGCAGCCCCAGAGCAGAATGAGCTCCCTGAGCAGAGGCCGAGGCTCATATACCCCAGGCCCCGCCCCCGGGCAAGTGGTGGGGATGGAGCACAGGGGGGGGCGGTGCCGGTGGGGGGGGGCGGTGGGCAGCAAGGCACGCCAACGGGAGGGTGGGGCATGGGGCAAAAAAGTCACGCCCACGGGGGGGCGATGCTGGGGTGGGGTGCAGAACAACAAAGGCAAAGCCGGGAAGGGGAGGGGGTGGGGGCCGGGCAGGGCACGGCCACTGTCGGCGAGGCCATGGGGGGGGCTGTGCTGGGGCGAGGTGCAAAGCAGCAAGGCACGCCCACGGGGGGGCGGTGCCGGGGGCGGGGCGCGGGGAAGCAAGGCACGCCCACGGGGGGGCGGTGCCGGGGCGGGGCGCGGGGAAGCAAGGCACGCCCACGGGGGGGCGGTGCCGGGGCGGGGGCATGGGGAAGCTGGGCACGCCCACGGGGGGGCGGGTACGGGCCGGGGCACGGGGAAGCTGGGCACGCCCACGGGGGATGGTGCCGGGGCGGGGCGCGGCGCGGGGAAGCAAGGCACGCCCACGGGGGGGCGGGGGCGGGGCGGGGCGCGGGGAAGCAAGGCACGCCCACGGGGGGGCGGTGCCGGGGTGGGGCGCGGGGAAGCAGGGCACGCCCACGGGGGGGGCAGTGCCGGGGCGGGGCGCGGGGAAGCAGGGCACGCCCACAGGGGCGGTGCCGGGGCAGAAAAGGCACACCCGGCGGGGGTCGGGGGGGGCAAGCAGGGCACGCCTACAGTGGCCAGTGCCGAAGAACAGCAGCAAGGCACGCTCACGGCGGGGGGGAGGCGCCGGGTGGATTTGGGGCCAGGCACACCCACCCTTGGCAAGGCCACCGAGTTGGGGGTGGCATGGGAAAAACCCCACCTGCCGCCACGGACGGAGGGATGGGGGGGCATAGACAGGTGCAGACGCGGTGCGCAGCCTCACGGCTGCTCGATAGTCTCACCTTCAAGTCCTAGGAAGGGAAATGCGGTCACAAACACTCCTCACAAAAAACAAGTTGCCATCCTGCAGGAAGTTCAGAATTCCGGGAAAATCCAGTGCACCTAGAACAAAACAGCACCAAAACTATCAGTTAAAAAGGCTGTGTGTTTTAAAACCCTCCTGTCACCCCTGAACACCCCGTAGGAAACTGCCGACGTAAAAAAAAAAAAAAAAAAACAAAAACCAAAAAAACCCAAAAAAAACCCCAAACCCAAGCTGCATCCCAGGGCACTCTCTCCTGTGGGTGCCGCTGGACCCTGCCCAGTCCCACAGCTCTCGCCTCGCACAGAAGGAGCTCCCTGGGCAGAGCCCGGGGCTCAGCTACTCCAGGCCCCCCCCGCACCGAACCGGCACTTGGGCATCCTGGAGGACTGCGGGCCCATAGAGCGCAAGTTCGGAGGACTGAGGGGCACTTCCGGCATCATGGAGGACCGCGGGGAAGCGGCGGGAGCCTGCCGGAGCCCCGGAGGAGCCGGTGAGTCCCCCGCGAAACGAGTGCCGACGGCGGCCGCGGCGGCGGCGGCGCCGCCGTCTCGGGGCCGCATCCGCGTCATTTCTCTCCGGAGCTGCGGCCGGTGCTTGGGGGGGGGGGGGGGGGGGGGGGGGGGGGGTGTATGGCGCCGCCATCTTGTGAAGGCTGAGGCTGCTCGCGGCGGGGATGGGGCCTGCGCGGGCAGGAGGGGACAGGCCGCCGCCCCGCCGTGCAGAGCTGCGTTCCTTGCGTGTTTCGGCAGGAATCGCTGTTGACTCGGTCTCGCTCTCCACGGCTTCCGGGCAGCTCCTCCGCCGGCCCTGCCGGTCCGCGGTTAGGCCGGCGCGGGGCACCGGTGACGGGACCTGCGTGCGTGCGTGCGTGCGTGTGTGCGTGAGGGGCTCTTGCGAGAAGAGCCTCACAATAAGCAGGCTCAGCTCCGGGGCGGCACTAGTAAATGGCATGGTCCTCGGGCGCCGTTAATTCGTGCCACGCGTTTGAGCTGGAATTCGAGAGAATAGTCTGTTATTTAAATGGCCCGATTGAAGAGTTGACTGGTACAAAAAGCCGGTGAGCGAACGGCTCACAGCCAGCGAGCGCTCCGTGTACCGCTGCTGAAGGGAGCAGGAGCAAAGCGCAGGCACCGGACTGACACAAGAGGAAAAAGTTAATTACCGTTGGAAATCACGGTTTCGGATTGTGAATTAGGACTCTAATTGGGGGTACGTTCACGACGACCGTTACCCTAAACTGCTCCCGATTGGTATTCTATTTCTGCTTCCTAATGAGAAATTTTTCATCTGATGGTGCTGCGGGGGTATCTTTAATGCATCAGTTTAAGATGGCTAGTGTTGTTAAACGGGCATTCATGATGCCCAGTTAGCGTTCGGTCTGTTTCTAAAATGAAATCTAAGTTTCTGTTCGTCGGATTTAATTGGCGTCGTTTTTTTTCTTTTAGCTCTACTTGGAAGGAATTGGTACCCGTCCCCTCCTCCCCCCCCCAACGGCTATGTTTGAATTTTGGCAGTCGTGACTCCCTGTTGGTTTCCTAATTTTCCTTTTATTTTAAATCTAAATCTTTTAGCGTTATGTTGGTTCACCACCGCCCGGGAATTCTTTTAGTACCTACCTTTTAGTACCTACCAAACGTAGCCGTTATTGAACGATTCCTTTTTTTATTTCTCTTTATCTAAAAATCTAAAGCTTCGATTACTCTTTTGGTTCTAAGCAGGAGTCACTGTTGCCTCCCAGCTTACTTACAGCGGTGTGATCGTTTAAGCGTCAGAGCCTCCCAATTAGTTTCCAGTTCAATTTGTTTAGCAGTGGTTATGTTTAAATGGAGCTGTTAACGACTCCCAATTAGTTTTCTGTCTTTATCACTTAAAGAGGGTCTCTAAACTATTAATCTTTTGAATTGCAATACGGACTGGGAATAATTACTGCCTGGTTCATTAAGTAATATCTGCCACTAAATTTAGTCATTACTCAATCCGAGGTAATACTTCTTCTCTTTAGGCGCGCTCTAATATTTTGTGACTTTACCACGAAGCGGATTAGCTAGGACGCGTGATTTTTTTCTTTTCCTGTTAGAGTTGTTTCGCTACAGGTATTACTTGCGGTTAGTGCTCTGTTGTGGATATTCTGCTGCTTGCCCTTTGATTCCATCAATGGGGAGTAAGTCCTGTCTGCAAAGTGGGAAGCAATAGCTAGAGCGGACGACGGGCAGTGTTTGCTCCCAAAGACTATTCTGGTTACTGCGACGGACATTTTTATTTTAAACGTTTTGGCGTTAACGAGCGGTAAAAATTAAACTAATAGAAACTGACCACTTTGGAATTCCCCAGGAAAAACCACCGGAGCGCCTCGACGCGACCGGAGCGAGGACGCCTGCCGCGGTCCGCTTGGGACGCTCGACGGTTTTGCACTCCGTCTCCAAAGTTTGAAGCTCCGCGGAGCGCCACCTCCCCGAGCGGCGACTCGGCCTGTAGCCACCGCCCGCTCTTCTCTCCGGCTCCGCCACCCGTTTTTCCAGCGCAGCCCAAAATCCCGGGGAAGCGAACCCGCGCGCGGCAGATAGGCCGCGACACCAAACCTCCGGCTGTCCAGCTGCGCCGCCCCCGACCGTCGCTGCTGCGCCAACGGGAGCCTCCGGCCGACGCAGTGCCGAGCGCCCGCGACCCCGTCGGCCGCCGGCTCTGCCAGCGGCGCGGTCCGGCGAAATCCGCGACGCTGCCGAGTCTGCGGCGAGTCCGGGGCGTGTTTTTTTAGCGAAGGAAAATGCCGTTTCAAGTCTCAAGTCCAACCTGCAAGGAAAAAGAAAGCCCGCGTAACAAGGCTAGACCCGTTCCTGTCTGTTGCAGAACTTGTACCAGCGCTACATTCTGGACGGGACCGAATGACAAAGCCGAATGACAGCCTGCAGGAATCCTCCTCTCAGAGCTCTCTGGTTGCAAAGGGAATATTGTAGATCACCAGCAGTTGTAAGACACTGAGACTCCTACTTTTCTCCATCTGCCTCCCTCAACAGAAATAAGTCCCAAAGGACAGAAAACACCAGGATAGGGTTGAAACCAAACCGAACCCAAACCAAAAACCAAAAAGCAAAACCAAGGAAAAACCGTCGGGGAAAAGAACCCCAAAGCATCAGGAACTGTACCAAGCACCTTAAGTAACACTGAAGTGACTCGAACCAAAACAAGTGACAAAGCACCTCAGGAGAGGTGCCAGGAAAGACAAATGAGTCCACACAGAGCAACGCCCGTGTCCTTCTGAGAGGACTAGGCAGGTGAGAGAAGGCCCTTTGAAGGCCCGTGGTTCTGAGAAGGCCACTTGTCACGCAGATTGATTCTGGTGCCTGGATGGGAAATGGAGGGGACTGAGGGGCACACAAAGGGGAGGGAGGAACTCGGACAGCTTACGGAGATGCCTGCGGTGCAAAGCCAAAAAGACGGCTGCAGGATGGCTCGGCGTCGGTGCCATCGACCCCCCTCAAAGATGCTGTGACCCCACTTGGGGACGACAACCTCTGGCCCTGGCGCCCCCGGGGCTGGGCGGAGGCAGCAGCGCTGGGCGTAGCTGGTGGCAGGGGGCCCGACGGGGTGGAACGCGTCCCGGCAGGGCCTGGCCAGGCCCAGGAGCACATCTGGTCCTCGCTGAGGGGCTGGAGCCGACGGGGGCCTGAGGAGTACAGGGGTGGCCTGGTGTCCCCGGCCGCAGCTCTTCCCTGCCGTAGCCGCCTGCGCTCCTGTCCGCGCCCGAAGCCCCATGCCCGCAGAGGCAGCTGGGTCTGGAGCTGCCAGCGCCAGCAGCCCCAGAGCAGAATGAGCTCCCTGAGCAGAGGCCGAGGCTCATATACCCCAGGCCCCGCCCCCGGGCAAGTGGTGGGGATGGAGCACAGGGGGGGGCGGTGCCGGTGGGGGGGGGCGGTGGGCAGCAAGGCACGCCAACGGGAGGGTGGGGCATGGGGCAAAAAAGTCACGCCCACGGGGGGGCGATGCTGGGGTGGGGTGCAGAACAACAAAGGCAAAGCCGGGAAGGGGAGGGGGTGGGGGCCGGGCAGGGCACGGCCACTGTCGGCGAGGCCATGGGGGGGGCTGTGCTGGGGCGAGGTGCAAAGCAGCAAGGCACGCCCACGGGGGGGCGGTGCCGGGGCGGGGCGCGGGGAAGCAAGGCACGCCCACGGGGGGGCGGTGCCGGGGCGGGGCGCGGGGAAGCAAGGCACGCCCACGGGGGGGCGGTGCCGGGGCGGGGCGCGGGGAAGCTGGGCACGCCCACGGGGGGGCGGGTACGGGCCGGGGCACGGGGAAGCTGGGCACGCCCACGGGGGATGGTGCCGGGGCGGGGCGCGGCGCGGGGAAGCAAGGCACGC
The DNA here is from genome assembly GCF_034619465.1 of Leptosomus discolor. NCBI lineage: Eukaryota > Metazoa > Chordata > Aves > Leptosomiformes > Leptosomidae > Leptosomus > Leptosomus discolor. Next base: position 18,957 of record NC_141419.1, read on the forward strand.
CCACGGGGGGGCGGGGGCGGGGCGGGGCGCGGGGAAGCAAGGCACGCCCACGGGGGGGCGGTGCCGGGGTGGGGCGCGGGGAAGCAGGGCACGCCCACGGGGGGGGCAGTGCCGGGGCGGGGCGCGGGGAAGCAGGGCACGCCCACAGGGGCGGTGCCGGGGCAGAAAAGGCACACCCGGCGGGGGTCGGGGGGGGCAAGCAGGGCACGCCTACAGTGGCCAGTGCCGAAGAACAGCAGCAAGGCACGCTCACGGCGGGGGGGAGGCGCCGGGTGGATTTGGGGCCAGGCACACCCACCCTTGGCAAGGCCACCGAGTTGGGGGTGGCATGGGAAAAACCCCACCTGCCGCCACGGACGGAGGGATGGGGGGGCATAGACAGGTGCAGACGCGGTGCGCAGCCTCACGGCTGCTCGATAGTCTCACCTTCAAGTCCTAGGAAGGGAAATGCGGTCACAAACACTCCTCACAAAAAACAAGTTGCCATCCTGCAGGAAGTTCAGAATTCCGGGAAAATCCAGTGCACCTAGAACAAAACAGCACCAAAACTATCAGTTAAAAAGGCTGTGTGTTTTAAAACCCTCCTGTCACCCCTGAACACCCCGTAGGAAACTGCCGACGTAAAAAAAAAAAAAAAAAAACAAAAACCAAAAAAACCCAAAAAAAACCCCAAACCCAAGCTGCATCCCAGGGCACTCTCTCCTGTGGGTGCCGCTGGACCCTGCCCAGTCCCACAGCTCTCGCCTCGCACAGAAGGAGCTCCCTGGGCAGAGCCCGGGGCTCAGCTACTCCAGGCCCCCCCGCACCGAACCGGCACTTGGGCATCCTGGAGGACTGCGGGCCCATAGAGCGCAAGTTCGGAGGACTGAGGGGCACTTCCGGCATCATGGAGGACCGCGGGGAAGCGGCGGGAGCCTGCCGGAGCCCCGGAGGAGCCGGTGAGTCCCCCGCGAAACGAGTGCCGACGGCGGCCGCGGCGGCGGCGGCGCCGCCGTCTCGGGGCCGCATCCGCGTCATTTCTCTCCGGAGCTGCGGCCGGTGCTTGGAGGGGGGGGGGGGGGGGGGTGTTATGGCGCCGCCATCTTGTGAAGGCTGAGGCTGCTCGCGGCGGGGATGGGGCCTGCGCGGGCAGGAGGGGACAGGCCGCCGCCCCGCCGTGCAGAGCTGCGTTCCTTGCGTGTTTCGGCAGGAATCGCTGTTGACTCGGTCTCGCTCTCCACGGCTTCCGGGCAGCTCCTCCGCCGGCCCTGCCGGTCCGCGGTTAGGCCGGCGCGGGGCACCGGTGACGGGACCTGCGTGCGTGCGTGCGTGCGTGTGTGCGTGAGGGGCTCTTGCGAGAAGAGCCTCACAATAAGCAGGCTCAGCTCCGGGGCGGCACTAGTAAATGGCATGGTCCTCGGGCGCCGTTAATTCGTGCCACGCGTTTGAGCTGGAATTCGAGAGAATAGTCTGTTATTTAAATGGCCCGATTGAAGAGTTGACTGGTACAAAAAGCCGGTGAGCGAACGGCTCACAGCCAGCGAGCGCTCCGTGTACCGCTGCTGAAGGGAGCAGGAGCAAAGCGCAGGCACCGGACTGACACAAGAGGAAAAAGTTAATTACCGTTGGAAATCACGGTTTCGGATTGTGAATTAGGACTCTAATTGGGGGTACGTTCACGACGACCGTTACCCTAAACTGCTCCCGATTGGTATTCTATTTCTGCTTCCTAATGAGAAATTTTTCATCTGATGGTGCTGCGGGGGTATCTTTAATGCATCAGTTTAAGATGGCTAGTGTTGTTAAACGGGCATTCATGATGCCCAGTTAGCGTTCGGTCTGTTTCTAAAATGAAATCTAAGTTTCTGTTCGTCGGATTTAATTGGCGTCGTTTTTTTTCTTTTAGCTCTACTTGGAAGGAATTGGTACCCGTCCCCTCCTCCCCCCCCCAACGGCTATGTTTGAATTTTGGCAGTCGTGACTCCCTGTTGGTTTCCTAATTTTCCTTTTATTTTAAATCTAAATCTTTTAGCGTTATGTTGGTTCACCACCGCCCGGGAATTCTTTTAGTACCTACCTTTTAGTACCTACCAAACGTAGCCGTTATTGAACGATTCCTTTTTTTATTTCTCTTTATCTAAAAATCTAAAGCTTCGATTACTCTTTTGGTTCTAAGCAGGAGTCACTGTTGCCTCCCAGCTTACTTACAGCGGTGTGATCGTTTAAGCGTCAGAGCCTCCCAATTAGTTTCCAGTTCAATTTGTTTAGCAGTGGTTATGTTTAAATGGAGCTGTTAACGACTCCCAATTAGTTTTCTGTCTTTATCACTTAAAGAGGGTCTCTAAACTATTAATCTTTTGAATTGCAATACGGACTGGGAATAATTACTGCCTGGTTCATTAAGTAATATCTGCCACTAAATTTAGTCATTACTCAATCCGAGGTAATACTTCTTCTCTTTAGGCGCGCTCTAATATTTTGTGACTTTACCACGAAGCGGATTAGCTAGGACGCGTGATTTTTTTCTTTTCCTGTTAGAGTTGTTTCGCTACAGGTATTACTTGCGGTTAGTGCTCTGTTGTGGATATTCTGCTGCTTGCCCTTTGATTCCATCAATGGGGAGTAAGTCCTGTCTGCAAAGTGGGAAGCAATAGCTAGAGCGGACGACGGGCAGTGTTTGCTCCCAAAGACTATTCTGGTTACTGCGACGGACATTTTTATTTTAAACGTTTTGGCGTTAACGAGCGGTAAAAATTAAACTAATAGAAACTGACCACTTTGGAATTCCCCAGGAAAAACCACCGGAGCGCCTCGACGCGACCGGAGCGAGGACGCCTGCCGCGGTCCGCTTGGGACGCTCGACGGTTTTGCACTCCGTCTCCAAAGTTTGAAGCTCCGCGGAGCGCCACCTCCCCGAGCGGTGGGCAGCAAGGCACGCCAACGGGAGGGTGGGGCATGGGGCAAAAAAGTCACGCCCACGGGGGGGCGATGCTGGGGTGGGGTGCAGAACAACAAAGGCAAAGCCGGGAAGGGGAGGGGGTGGGGGCCGGGCAGGGCACGGCCACTGTCGGCGAGGCCATGGGGGGGGCTGTGCTGGGGCGAGGTGCAAAGCAGCAAGGCACTCCCACGGGGGGGCGGTGCCGGGGCGGGGCGAAGCAAGGCACGCCCACGGGGGGGCGGTGCCGGGGCGGGGCGCTGGGAAGCAAGGCACGCCCACGGGGGGGCGGTGCCGGGGCGGGGCGCGGGGAAGCAAGGCACGCCCACGGGGGGGCGGTGCCGGGGCGGGGGCACGGGGAAGCTGGGCACGCCCACGGGGGGGCGGGTACGGGCCGGGGCACGGGGAAGCTGGGCACGCCCACGGGGGATGGTGCCGGGGCGGGGCGGGGCGCGGGGAAGCAAGGCACGCCCACGGGGGGGGCGGTGCCGGGGCGGGGCGCGGGGAAGCAAGGCACGCCCACGGGGGGGGCGGTGCCGGGGCGGGGCGCGGGGAAGCAAGGCACGCCCACGGGGGGGGCGGTGCCGGGGCGGGGGCGCGGGGAAGCAAGGCACGCCCACGGGGGGGGGCGGTGCCGGGGCGGGGCGCGGGGAAGCAAGGCACGCCCACGGGGGGGGGCGGTGCCGGGGCGGGGCGCGGGGAAGCAAGGCACGCCCACGGGGGGGGCGGTGCCGGGGCGGGGCGCGGGGAAGCAAGGCACGCCCCCGGGGGGGGCGGTGCCGGGGCGGGGCGCGGGGAAGCAAGGCACGCCCCCGGGGGTGCGGTGCCGGGGCGGGGCGCGGGGAAGCAAGGCACGCCCACGGGGGGGGCGGTGCCGGGGCGGGGCGCGGGGAAGCAAGGCACGCCCACGGGGGGGGCGGTGCCGGGGCGGGGCGCGGGGAAGCAAGGCACGCCCACGGGGGGGGCGGTGCCGGGGCGGGGCGCGGGGAAGCAAGGCACGCCCACGGGGGGGGCGGTGCCGGGGCGGGGCGCGGGGAAGCAAGGCACGCCCACGGGGGGGGCGGTGCCGGGGCGGGGCGCGGGGAAGCAAGGCACGCCCACGGGGGGGGCGGTGCCGGGGCGGGGCGCGGGGAAGCAAGGCACGCCCACGGGGGGGGCGGTGCCGGGGCGGGGCGCGGGGAAGCAAGGCACGCCCACGGGGGGGGCGGTGCCGGGGCGGGGCGCGGGGAAGCAAGGCACGCCCACGGGGGGGGCGGTGCCGGGGCGGGGCGCGGGGAAGCAAGGCACGCCCACGGGGGGGGCGGTGCCGGGGCGGGGCACGGGGAAGCAAGGCACGCCCACGGGGGGGGCGGTGCCGGGGCGGGGCGCGGGGAAGCAAGGCACGCCCACGGGGGGGGCGGTGCCGGGGCGGGGCGCGGGGAAGCAAGGCACGCCCACGGAGGGGGCGGTGCCGGGGCGGGGCGCGGGGAAGCAAGGCACGCCCACGGGGGGGGCGGTACCGGGGCGGGGCGCGGGGAAGCAAGGCACGCCCACGGGGGGGGCGGTGCCGGGGCGGGGCGCGGAAAAGCAAGGCACGCCCACGGGGGGGGGCGGTGCCGGGGCGGGGCGCGGAAAAGCAAGGCACGCCCACGGGGGGGGCGGTGCCGGGGCGGGGCGCGGAAAAGCAAGGCACGCCCACGGGGGGGGCGGTGCCGGGGCGGGGCGCGGAAAAGCAAGGCACGCCCACGGGGGGGGCGGTGCCGGGGCGGGGCGCGGAAAAGCAAGGCACGCCCACGGGGGGGGCGGTGCCGTGCATGGGGAGGCAAGGCACACTCACGAGGGGGGGCGGGGCCAGGTGGATTTAGGGACAGGCACACCCACCATTGGCAAGGCCACCAACTTAGGGGTGGCATGGGAAAAACCCGACCTGCAGGCACGGACAGGGGGATGGTGGGGGGAGGCATAGACAGGTGCAGACATGGTGCACATCCTCACGGCTGCTTGATAATCTCACCTTCAAGTCCTAGGAAGGGAAATGCGGTCACAAACACTTGTCACAAAAAATAAGTTGCCATCCTGCAGGAAGTTCAGAATTGCAGGAAAATCCAGTGCACCTAGAACAAAATCACAGCAAAACTGTCCAGCTTAAAAAAGCTGTGTGTTTTAAAACCCTCCTTGCCCCTGAACACCCCCTAGGAAACTGCTGACATAAAAACAAGAAAAAAAAAAAGCCCAAGCTTCATCCCAGGGCACTTTCTACTGTGGGTGCTGCTGGACCCTGCCTAGTCCCAGAGTTCTTGCCTCGCACATAAGAAGGAGCTTCCTGGGAGAGCTCGGGGCTCATCTACCCCAGGCCCCAACCACCACCCTTCCCACAATCATAGGCAACTGGGTAAACTGAGACACGGAGAGAGGGGACCTAGAAATGCCAGTTTCACAAGCAATGAGGAAGAATGAAATCAGAGCTGGTGGGGTGACAGAAAGGAAGAGACATAGAAAGGAAAGGTAGAAGGTGACACTTTACAGGGCAATGCTAGCAGAAGAGCAAAAAGCTTTGGGGAAGCAGACAGCCTGAAAGGCAGACAGAGGCAGGGACAGGCAAGGAGGCAGGCAGAGATCTGGAGAACCAGGCAGGGATGGGCCCGGACACGCACGAGGGGACACGTGGCTCCTGGTGCCAACGGCAGACCTTCACCGCCCCGAGGCTTTTCTCTCTGTCTCTGCCCCTTCCTCCTCCACAGTACCGGCTGCCTGACCTTAGGAGTAGGCGGTGGGTGACTCAACGCACTTCTCTCAAGAGGTTTCCTGGACATGCAGCAGCTCACACGTGTGCAGCCAACAGAGGCGCCAAGGTCCTGGTGCCGTGTTATGGTGGCATTCTCTGTTGTGGATGGGTGGGAGGGATCCTTCCTTGCCACAGGGACCAGCTGGAGACAGTTGCCTGTGGAAGCCCCTTGGTTTGACTCCTCAGCCAGCTCCTGCAGGCAGGCATGCCCAGGCAGCCCCCTTCCTAGCCCAAAGTAGGGCCAGCCCCATCATTAGCCTCACTGGCCACACCTGCCCCAGCTGGAGCCCATCAGGAACAGGGGCCTGGGCAAAGCCCCACAGCACATGGCCCCCTCCCTGGCACCTGCCCACAGCCACGAGCTCTGCACCCAGGGGCTTGAAAACCATCCAGGGGCACAGAGGAGGCAGGAAAAGTTTACTCACCTCTGCCCAGAACAAATCCTGGCACTTAGCTGGCTACAAGGCTCGGTGTGCAAACGCAGCAGGAGAGAAGGGAAAAAGCAGGTGGAAGGTAGAGAAGAGGTGGGAGACAGGCAGCCAGTAAACGGGATGATGCAAACAGGAGAGGGACAGGGAGCAGGACAGTAAGCATAGAGAGAGGAGTACTGGGACACTGAGCAAAAAACCCAGGGAGAGATGGAGGAATACATAAGAGCGAGGAGGAGCAGGAGAGAGAGGCCAAAGGGACCAGCAGGACCACAAGGCAGGGACAAGACGAGGGACAGCGAAATATTGTAAAGCAATAGGGGAAAAGAAACAGAGGCAAGAACTAACACATAGGGTCAGGAAGACAAAAAGAGGGAGCCTTACAAAGACGATGTAAAAAGTGACACCGTTTCCACCCCTATCTTGACTTCCACATTTTCCCTGACTTTGCACCTTATCTCAGCCTCCACTTTCTTCCAGCCCTGCCTCTCCCCCTGGCTTGAAGGGAAGCCCCAGTGCAATCAGGAAGGTGTTAGGCTGTCCATCAGGCTCCCACAGCAAAGGGGCCAGGACAGAAAGCCATTGTTGGCCCTCCCCATCCCTGGGCAGCCCTTTCCCAGGCAGCAGAAGAAGTGGCAGGCAGGGCAGCAGAGATGGACCGGGACACACACAGGAGAACGTGTGACTCACCCCAGCTCCTGGCACCAGCTCAGATCTTCAGCGCCCCAACACTTTTCTCTCAACTCCCCTCCACCGCCAGGCTGGCCAGCAGCTCACACACACAGCCGATGCAGGCACCAAGCTGCCAGCAACATGTGCTGGTGGTCTGCTCCCTCATGGACAGCTCAGGGGAATCCTTCCTCACCGCAGGGACCAGCCATTCCATGCTGGAGGAGGTACCTCCAGCTACCTCCTCAGCCAATTTCCCTTTATCAGCTCCCTCAGGCAGCCCCTTTATAGCCCACAGGAGGGCCAGCCCTGTCACTAGCCCCACTGGCCACACCTGGAGCCCATCAGGAACAGGGGCCACAGGCAAGAACAAGCACCCAGGGACAAGGAGCTCTGAAGAGGGAGATGTAGGAAGAAAATGTAAAAAGCGATACTGCTTTTCCACTCTCCCACCCACCCCTGCCCTTGGGAAAGCCTGATGGAAACCATGAGACTTCAGGGTGTTCCTGCTGGGTGCCCCTCATTCCCCCTGATATCTACTGGTGATGGCATTTTGGGCCCAAGGAAGTGCCAGAGCGAAGTTTGGAATGCAAACAGTTTATTTAAAACAGTTTGCGTCTGGAGCAGCAGTTCTTGTAGCGGTGGGGGGCAAGGCAGGTGCATGGAGCAGGGACAAGGGGGGGGGGTGGGGACACAAAACATGGTAATGGGAGGCAGGTGCAAGGCACACCCATGGTGGGGGGGGGGGGGGGGGGGGGGGAGGAAGGCAGGTGCACAGGGGGAGGATAGGGTGTGAGCTATGCACACCCATAAAGTGGCTACAAAAATCTGTCGGGGATAACCTGACTGAGGAAGATGAAGTTGACCTTGACAGCATTCCAGTATACCCTTGAAAAGACGGAAGAAGTGGATGAAGAATGTTGTAACCAAGTTTGAGGAAGTTATAAGAGACTGAGCAAGTAATACCACAGAGCAGAAACTTGGCAAGAGAACAGTAGGTACAGTGAGAAATACAGTAGGAGCTCAGCCAATCATTATGTGAATGGAGGTGAATGGACAGAGCTATTGAGCGAATCATTTTAGCAGCCTTAGTGCATGAACAGGTGGACAGATAAGAAAGGTTATAAAAGGGTACGCTTTTTCTGCTGCACCATCTCAGCCATCTTGGTTTTTGTAACTTAATAAGGAGTGCCTTCTTACATATACTCTTGTCGTTGTCCATCCCTACCATGAAAAAAAGCAGGCAAGGCAGGCCCATGGGAGGCAGGGACATGACAAGTAGGGCCAGGCACACACACGGGAGTCAAGGCCACAAAGATCGGGGTGGCATGGGAAAAACCCCACCTGAAGGCAGAGACAGGGGTATGGGGGGGCATAGACAGGTGCAGACGTGGTGCACATCCTCATGCTACTCGATAATCTCACCTTCAGTCCTAGGAAGGGAAATGGGGTCACAAACACTTGTCACAAAAAACAAGTTGCCATCCTGCAGGAAGTTCAGAATTCCAGGAAAATCCAGTGCACCTAGAACAAAACCACAGCAAAACTGTCAGTTAAAAAAGCTGTGTGTTTTAGAACCCTCTCATCACCCCTTAACACTCCGTATGAAACTGCTGACAAATAATAAAAAAAAAGCCCAAGCTGCATCCCAGGGCTCTCTCTACTGTGGGTGCTGCTGGAGCTTGCCCAATCCCACAGCTCTCACCTCGCACAGAAGGAACTCCCTGGGCAGAGCCCGGGACTCATCTACCCCAGGCCCCGCCCACTGCCTTTCCAAACATCCCCCGAGGAAGGGGCCGCAGCGGGGCACAAAGGTGAGAGCGTCCGGTGCGTAGCCCACTCACTGTAGGCGGTAGCAGGAGAGAGCGCGGCAGCGCGCGCCCGGAGCTGCAGTACCGTCTTTTGGTCACAGGGTGGCAGCAGGGTGCGCGGCAGCGCCGCCGGGGCTGCATAACCGCTTTTTGGTCATAGGGTGGCAGCAGGGAGCGCGGCAGCGCCTTCGGGGCTGCAGTACCGATTTTGATCACCGGGTGGCAGCAGGGAGCGCGGAAAGAGCCTTCGGGGCTGCAGTACTACGTTTCGGTCACAGGGTGGTAGCAGAGAACGCGGCAGCGGCAGCAGAGAGCGCGGCAGCGTGCCGTCGGTGCTGCAGTACCGTGTTTCGGTCACAGGGTGACAGCAGAGAGCGCGAAAAGTGCCTTCTGTGTCGCAGTACCGCTGTTCGGTCACAGGGTGGCAGCAGAGAGCGCGGCAGCGCCGAAGGGGCTGCAATACAGGTTTTTCGTAACAGTGTGGCAGCAGGGAACGCGGCAACGCGCCGCCAAAGCGCATGCGCGGCTTCCCGGCTGCAGTACCGACCTTTACTCACACGGTGGCAGCAGGGAGCGCGGCAACGCGCCGCCAAGGCGCATGCGCGGGTGGCAGCAGGGAGGCCGGCAACGCGCCGCCAAAGCGCATGCGCGGGTGGCAGCAGAGAGCGCGGCAACGCGTCGCCATGGCGCATGCGCGGCTGGCAGCAGAGAGCGCGGCAACGCGCCGCCAAAGCGCATACGCGGCTTCTAGACTGCAGTACCGACCTTTGCTCAAACGGTGGCAGCAGAGAGCGCGGCAACGCGTCGCTATGGCGCATGCGCGGCTGGCAGCAGGGAGGCCGGCAACGCGCCGCCAAAGCGCATGCGCGGGTGGCAGCAGGGAGGGCGGCAACGCGCCGCCAAAGCGCATGCGCGGGTGGCAGCAGAGAGCGCGGCAACGCGCCGCCAAAGCGCATGCGCGGCTTCTAGACTGCAGTACCAACCTTTGCTCACACGGTGGCAGCAGGGAGCGCGGCAACGCGCCGCCAAAGCGCATACGCGGCTTCTAGACTGCAGTACCGACCTTTGCTCACACGGTGGCAGCAGAGAGCGCGGCAACGTGCTGCCATGGCGCATGCGCGGGTGGCAGCAGGGAGGGCGGCTACGCGCCGCCAAAGCGCATGCGCAGGTGGCAGCAGGGAGGGCGGCAATGCGCCGCCAAAGCGCATGCCCCGGTGGCAGCAGGGAGGGCGGCAACGCCGCCATGGCGCATGCGCGGGTGGCAGCAGGGAGTGCGGCAACGCGCCGCCATGGCGCATGCGCGGGTGGCAGCAGAGAGCGCGGCAACGCGTCGCCATGGCGCATGCGCGGGTGGCAGCAGGGAGCGCGGCAACGCGCCGCCAAAGCGCATGCGCGGCTTCCCGGCTGCACTACCGACCTTTGTTCACACGGTGGCAGCAGAGAGCGCGGCAACGCGCCGCCAAACCGCATGCGCGGCTTCCCGGCTGCAGTACGGACTTTTGCTCACACGGTGGCAGCAGAGAGCGCGGCAACGCGCCGCCATGGCGCATGCGCGGCTGGCAGCAGAGAGCGCGGCAACGCGCCGCCAAAGCGCATGCGCGGCTTCCTGGCTGCAGTACCGATTTTTGCTCACACGGTGGCAGCAGGGAGCGCGGCAGCGCCTTCGGGGCTGCAGTACCGCTTTTCGGTCACAGGGTGGCAGCAGGGAGCGCGGCAGCGCCTTCGGGGCGGCAGTACCGCTTTTCGGTCACAGGATGGCAGCAGAGAGCGCCACAAATCGGTGTCATCGCACACGCGCGTGTACCACGCCCCAGTACCCAACCCTAGTCAAATCGTGGTAGCAGAGAGCGCCGCACGGGGCCGCTAGCGCGCATGCGCACACCCCCGCCTGCAGTACCGCACACCCCCCACGCGGAGGCAACACAAAGCGCCGTTTCACGCAGCACCCCCGTGCGGTCACAGCGGCACCTGCGTCTTTCTCTGACACGGGGTACAGGGGGACCCGGAGAGGGGTGGGGGATGACGGACACCAACGGCTCTCCCCGGCATAACCCACAGACGAGCACTCACCTGCCACAGCCCACGAGACAGAATCCACGCTCGATGCCTGCCCCCCCGCCAGATCATCGACGCCGGCTGCTGCACAGCAGAGGGGTGGGGGGGCGTCCGCCAAAGGACGGTGCCGTGGCTCTTGCTCGCACTCGGCTCTGCCACGTTCCCCCTCCCGGACCACGCCCGGACGGGCTCCCCAGAGCAACAACTGCCCCTTTCCCCACCGGACAGCCGTGGCTGCTGTGCCTGCGGGGCAGCCCCTGGACAGAGACAGAGCTGGCCCCGCGGGCCGAGAGCGCTGAGCCACCGGCAGGCAAACCTGGGGGTGGGGTGGGGGTGGGGGGGGAGCTGCTGCACAGCACCGGACACTCACAGCAAGACATCGGGAAACAAAAGGCCCCAGCCATAGTTCAGCACATTAGAAGAACAACACAGAAGCAAGGAGAGGAATTCAACAGAAGGAGGGACAGGAGAGCAGTCGAACTGAAGGAGACCAGCCCGAAATACAGACGCATCCTCTACAAACCAGAGTGATTTGAATACTTAACACTCCATAGAAAGACAAACAGATACGATTTCCAACCCATTCTTAGCAGAAAAGCAACTGCTCTTGCTCATGTTTGATGCCCTTCCTTAGAGCGCTGCTGCAGGACAAGGCTGTACACCCCCATCTAGATCTATGCTTACACCTGTCTCCAAAATACACAGTTGTTATTTGACTCTGCTCCTGCCCCACCTTGTTCTATCATGTCACATGATTAGAAACCAAGTACTTCAGAGCGCTCTGTCAAAACACAGGGAAGAAACTCAGTAACATGCAGCTGCCTCTGGCTCGGAAAGAGTTAGAGAAACCCCTGACCGCTTAAGTACACCTCATACATTACATGCTGTACTGATTCTGCAGTGAGTTTAAACCGCGTTAGTCATTCTGCCAATTATACAATTTTAACTTTCTCTAGAGTTTCATATATGATAGGAAAAGATCAGTGAAATAATAGATCCCCCACATGGTTTTACTCATTAAAAAGAAAAAAAAAAAAAAAGGAAATTCAAATCCCCAGGGCTGCAACAGGTAAGGCCACCGAACAGGACTGGCAGATGCGCTAAGGCTTCTGGCTGTACCAAAGCACGCAGAGGAACATTTTTTAATCGTATCTCGACCGTTGCAACCGAGGATGTAAAGACCAGCGACACCATCCACTTTTGGAACACCTGCTGCGCTTCAGTCTTCGGAAACAAATTGACTTTGCTGTTGTTTTGTTTTTCAAAAGAGGGCAAAAAGTCTCGCTGCTCATGACTTCTACAGCCAAGCACACAGAGTCCGACAGGCAGTTTGTACAACGCAATTTCTTTGAAGGAGAAAGATTTCCATTCCGGGAAAATCCCTTTTCCAACTGAAATCAAAGTTACGCACTGCAGGACAACGGTCCCTGGTCCCTCAGCTTCGCTTCCAGAGGGCTGGGGATCCGCGTCCATCCTCAGCAGAAACCACATCAGCTAACCTGATTACTCCTGCAGTTGCCACGTTCCTCCTCATCACCTACAGAAAAAAAAAAACACACACACACCGCTGACAGCGGTAGTTGTCACACGGGTCACCACAGACCTCCTCGAAACACCCTCCTCCTCAAAAGGAACGTGGTCTTCCGCTCAACTGCTCCGCACCGATTCCCATGTTGGACGCTGCAGCTGTCATCGCTTGCGGCACCTAAGGTAGCAACAGACAGAGAAATACCATCACGCTTGGGAAAAATCACCAGCCCCACGCTCCTCCTTGCTGCTCCTTAGCTCACCACCTCAAAAGCTCACCCAACTCCAAAGGCAGCTGCGTAACACCTGCACAACCGCACAGAAACGCTTGACCGAGCTGCCGCAGGATGCTCCGCTCTTGGACGCCGGCCCGGCCGACAACCGCCTCGCCTCCTCAGGCCGCTGGTCGGCGCGCAGCTTCGCCCCTCCGAGGCTACATGCGTGACCTGCGAAAGCCAAAACAAAAGGCACGTGCTGAGATACCGCCCGAAACCACAGCCTGCCCATGCCCATTCCCCTCTCCTCCTCCTCTACTTCGGCCGCCCACTCACCCTACCTCTGCCAGCTGCCGCGTTGAGGCTCTGGTACCACCTGTAAAACACAACCCATAAGGGATGCTTATAAACTTCACGAACAACACAACGCCTGAAAAGTAACTTCTCTGCTGCAGCCCACCAGTCCCAGCTCACCTCGCCCCAGCCACCCGCAGCGCCGATACCCTGCTTCGCTCGCTACTTCGTGCCTTTGGAATACAACAAGCCTACCAAGACCTGTCAGCTGCTCACACAGCCATCGGCCGCATCTGCCCGCTGACACCGCGTGCCGACCCACCTTCTTATGGCCACTCCCCCGCCCCTCCTCTAACCCTTTGGTGCACGGCTCGTCTCACTGCATCTGAAAACGGCATCGAACGAGTCACCCAGATGCGGAGCAACAGCTTAACGGTTCCGGAGATCTCCTTTCCATGTAGGAATACCCTCTAGACTCCAACAACAGCCAGCCAGCCATCACAGAAAACCAAAGCCAAAGCAACACCTGGCCCTACGCGTACGACCCTTAGCACCTTCCACCCCGGAAGTCAAACGCCACGGCCCCTGACGAAAAGATACGGCCGCGGCCGCAACCGCAACGGTGGACGCGCGAGAAGCCGGGCCCCAAGACCCAACATCCACAGGACGTGGAGAAGTCGTCGTCCCAGAAGAGGGCTCCGTGAGAACAGACCGCTCGACAGCGGATACCCCAGCGCATCCTGGACCACCCGTCACCTTCTCGGACACGAGACGTGCTGGACAGATCTGTGTGTGGAGCTTCTCACGCGAGACGGGGAGCGCTCGGTCGGCGGTACCCCGGTGAGTTGAGGAGCACGAGACCCTCGGTGCGGCTACCGATGCGCCCGCCTACCGCAAAAGAATAAACCTCCGGAGCATCGAGACCTCATTAATGTGCAGTATAGTGCACACGGAACAAGCACCACCGACCGCCTCCTTACCACTGAACCCCTCAAGGAATCACAGCAGCGGTCAGCTGACGGAAAAACCACGGCGGCTGAAAGATCTAACACAGGCACCTTACAACCACAGAAACCGGTGCTAAACACACAACAGGTGAAAAACAACACGGAAACGTAACTGCTGTGACCGGCACTACGACACGTCTCATCGGGCGCGTCATGAAAAAGTCAGAAACGGAGTAATGGGAAGGCTCGCGTGCCCGGGCCTACGACAGAAGACAGACCCCGGCTGGAGACTGTTACCAGCGCAAAGAACGCAGACCCTCTTCTCTGAGAAGTTCTGGGGAAGATGCCTTCTCGAGAAACTCTCAAGCTCCGTATACAGGCGAGTACAAGATGCTCACCCTAACCCTCGCTGGACAATCTCACCATCAGTCCTATTAAGAGAGAAAAAAGAGCGTAGATCAAGACATCAGCAACTTACACAGCACACAGTAAAAACGGTGGGGAAAAAAATCAAGGTTCCATCTCCCATAGTCAGGAATTCCAGAAAAATGCAATGCATCTAAAATTAAAAAAAAAAAAAAACTGGCAGGCTATTAAACCATTTTGCCACCCCCAAACCCTCAGCGGAAAACCGCCAGCCTGAAACAACAAAAACAACTGCATACAAGGGTACTTCCTACTATGCCTACAGCCGAACCTTGGCCGGTCTCGAAACTCTTCCCTCACACCGACGCCTCCGCTTCTTGCCGTGAGCAAACCCCCGATGCCCGCGCAGCCCAGCCGGCTCCAAGAGCTGCCGCCAGCGACCGGACCAGCGGAGCGCCCGCACCGCAGCAGCCCCGGAGCAGAACGGGCTCCCTGTGCAGAGGCCAGGGCTCGTACACCCGGGGCCCGGCTCACCACCCTTCCTGCAATCCCCTGAGAAAGGGGCTGGGGCGACCCCCAGCAGACACAAGGGCAGCCGGAGGAGCAGTAGGGAGTTTCCTCACCTGCCTCCGTGTCATGGGGTACAAAGCGCTGAGCAAAGACAGCGACCCGTACCGCAAAGGCCGACACCTGCTCTTCTACTGCAGGTATCTGCGGCACCAGCAACGTGACCGGGCAGGGAATTAAACTAACGGAACCGCTTTAACTGGGAGAATAAGGACACAAACCTGAGCCAGGTGCAGTCAGCAACATCCCCGGGGAGGAACCAGCAACCGAGTCCTCAGCGCTGCCCCTGGGAGACACAAAGAACGGCCAACTGTTGTCCACAGCGACGGCCACCCCTTTCCCCAGGCAGGAACCCCTCCTTCTGCAGGAGCTCCTGGGGACGCCCCCTCCTGCCCCAGACCATTGCCAACGGCACCCGCGCTTATGGGGCAAGAAAGCATGTTCGCGGGTCAGCTTGCTGCTGCGAGGGCAGGGTCTGGGGTGGTCAGGGGCTACGGGACAGGTGCTGGAGCTGTGGGCAGCTGCATGGGGCACGCAGGCTGGAGCACTTTTCCAGAGGGTGGGAAGGCCTGCAGGTGCCCGGAGGCAGCCATCTGCCCCTCTTTCTCCTTCCTCTCCACCAGCTCACAAAACCCCTGGGAGCTGCCCTGGCGGGGCCCGACGTCTGCTGTCGGCACTCTCGGGCAGGCGTGCCCTAGCAGCACCATCCCCTGGGGCTGTGGCCCCATGACACAGAGCGGCCATCGCCATCAGCCTCGCTGGCTCCCTCCGGGGCTCCTCCGACCCCAGCCCGCAGCTGCAGCCATGGCCCCTTACCCCCGCTGTGTACCTGCTCCCCTGGACTCTCTGACCACTGCTCAGCAAGTACAAAGGAGACAGAGCGAGGGTTTATTTGCAAACCCATCTAAGTGCCAGGAACATGCCTGCTCTGGGGCTCAGAGCCCGTCCACTCACCCTTCCCTGGGACCGCTCGGCAGTCCATGCTGGGGCAGCAGGTACGGAGAACGAAAACACAGCCATGGGGAGCTGGGCAGAGGAACAGAAAGAGAAAAATAAGGTGAGGGAGAGGAACTGAGGAGCAGAGAAAGAGAGGTACCGGGAAAAGAACAGAGAGGGGGAGACACAGATAAAGAAAGGACACAGAGTCCTGCAGGGACACGGTGCAAGGAAAACGGGGTCAGGGAGCCGGGCGGGTGAAAAGAGCGCGCCCACCAGCCCTGTGCCCAGGGGGCAGCAGCGGCCTTTCCTCACGGGGAAGCGGCAGCGGGCACGGCGGCCCCATCCCACAGGCCCTGTAGCATCGCACGGCCGTTACCGGCGGCGCCCGCCGGCAGGACAGCCTGCTGCTCGCCGGATGCAGCGCTGAGCATGGCGCCCGAGCCGGACGCCCGCAGGCAGCTGTGCGGCCCTGGCAACGAGCCCACAGCTCGTGCGGCGGCTGTGGCGAGGGCTGGGCCGTGCCGCAGGAGCGGGGGGCCATCACTCGACCCCCGCAGCGCAGCACCTCCTCCCCTGGGCTCCCTCACAGCCCCTCGCCCGCTGTGAAGGGACTGCAAACGCAGCTGGGAGGGCAAAGGAGACTGCGAACGTTTCTTCAGTCACGCAGGTAGCGGATGCAGCGAGAGCGCCTGAGGCAGGGAACAGGATGGCGAGAGAAAGACAGGGACAGGGAGCCCGACAGGTGGAGAAAGAAGCAGCAGGGAGAGAAGAAGAGAGGCAGCAGATAGAGGGAGAAGGGAGCAGGGCAGAGACCGACAAAGGAGGACGGAGACACAGGAAAAACCTGGGACGGGCAGCACGACAGAGAGGAAGGAAAGAAGAACAGGGGCAGGAAGCTGGACCGAGACACATGGAGAAAGACAACAAAGAACAGGGCAGAGAGGGAGGATGAAACAACAGGGACAGGGAGCCAAGACAGCCAACGATGGAGGGAAGGGGCGGGGGTGGGGGGAACAACAACACGGTACAAACCACAGAGCTACAGACTACAGGTGGAAGAATTAAGAAATAGGGACAGGGAGCCAGAAAAAAAAAAAAAAAGCTGGAGAGCTAAAAGTATAGCGATGCATACAAAAAGAAGGGAGGGAATATTAAAATAGCGTCATCAGGGAGCCAGAGAAAGCGAGACGGAGAAAGGACAAAAGCAACAGGCTACAGGGCAGAGAGGGAGGAACTCATGAACAACAGAGCTCCGGCCAGAGAGAGACGGAAAAAAGTACAAGACTGCAGGGGCTGCAGGGCAGAGAAGGTGGAATTGACCAACAGGGACAGGGGACCAGACAGAGCGTGATCGAGAACAGAAAAAAACAGCAGCGGGCTACAGGGAAGAGGAATTCAAGAACAGGGACTGGGAGCTGGACAAAGAGACAGAAAAAAAAAAAAACAAACCACGAAACAGCGATGGGCTATGAGACAAATAGGGAGGAAATAAAAAATAGCAGCAGGGAGCCAGACAGAAGAGACTGAGAAACACAGACAAATAGCTTGGGGCTACAGGACAGAGAATGTGGAATGAAAAGGCAGGGAGAGGGAGCCAGACAGAGAGCAGGGGGAAAATCCAGACAGGCTAGGGAGGGGCAGAAGAAGGAATTAAAATCTGGGGACAGAGAGCTGAACAGAGAGGGATGGCGACAGCAGGGAATAGCAGCGGGTGCAGGAGTAAGAGGGAGAAAATAATCAATAGGGACAGGGAGCTGGATACAGAGGGTCAGAGAAAGGTGAAAATAGGGGTAGGGTAGAGGGCAGAGAGTAAGAATTAAAAAATGGGGGCACTGAGACACAGAGATGGAGAAAAGAAAAAAGCAACAGGCTACACAGCAAAGGAGGAGGAATTAAAAAACACGGACAGGAAGTGCGAAAGTGAGAAGGGGCCGGGGGGAGGGGGTGGGCCGGGGACTCCAGGACACACGACTCCTGACAGGCAACAGGACAGAGAGGGAGGAATTAAAAGGGAGGGACTGGGAGCTGGGAGAGGGGGAGAAAGAAAAAGAATCACGGCACACTACAGGGCTGAGAAGGAAGAAACTGAACAACAGGGACAGGGAAACGGCCAAAGAGAGCCCAACGAAAGAAAATGTGCCGATGGGCTACGGGACAGAGAGGGAGGAGTGAAACAACAGGGAGCCAGAGCCAGGCACAGAGAGATCGAGACAGAAAAAACAGCCAGGAGCAACGGGGCGGGGCAGGGGTGGGGGGAAGCTGCGAGGATCTGGAGCCAGACAGAGCGACAGCAAAAGAAAATGACAGCGACAAGCTCCAGGGAGGAGCGGGAGGAACGAAAAGACAGAGATGAGGGGCCGGACCCAGTGTGACACACGCAGGAAGCACAGCAACAGCTGGAGGGCAGAGAGGGAAGAATTAAAACACAGGTACAGGGCGCCAGAGGTGGAGTGGGGAGACAGATAAAGGGGGAGAGGGCAGACAGAAAGACAAGCTACAGGGAGAAGCAGGAGGAATTAAAGAAATGGGATCCACAGCCGGACAGAGAGAAGGAGAAAGCAGCACAATCACCACAGGCTACAGGGCCCAGAAGGAAGAAACTGAAAAACAGGGAAGCGGGAGCCGTCCAGAGAGAGATATGAAGAAAGGGAAGATAGTGGGGAGCCGCCATACGGCAGCAAGGGAATGATTAAAAAGATGGGGCAGGGAGCCGGACAGGGAGCGATGGAGAAAGAAACAAAGCCCCTTGATGGGCTACAGGACAGAGAGGGAGCAACTGAAGACTCAGGAAAAGGAGCGGGACAGAGAACGGAAAAACAGCGACGGGCCACAGGGCAGAGGGAGGAACCACATATGTGGGGAGAGGCAACTGGCCAGAGAGAGATGAGGACAGACAGATAACAGCAGTGGGCTACAGGGCTGAGAGAGAGAAACTGAAAAACGGGGACCGAGAGCCGGGAACAGGAGACACGCAGAAACACCAAATCGCAACGGGCCACAGGACAGAGAGGGAAGAAATAAACATCTGGGACCAGGAGCAACCTACAGAGAGACGTCGGGAAACGGAAGTTTCAAGAACAATGCATACGAGGCAGAGAGGAAGGCATTTTTAAAAGTGGGTCAAGACAAGGACAAGGAGCCCAACAGAGACAGAGAGAACAAGAAAGCAACAACGGGCTGCGAGACAGACAGGGAGGAATTGAAAAATCCCAGCAGGGGGAGACGGCAAAAGGAATGAAATCGCAACACGAACTTCGAAAGCGACAGGCTGCAGGGCAGAGAGGGAGGAATTTTAAAAAATCCGGATCTTGTGCTGGACCAAGAGAGACTGAGCAAATAAAAATGGTGAGGCCTAAAAGGGCACACAGGAAGGAATTAAACAACACGGACAGAGAGCCAGACAGAGAAAAGTCCTGACAGGCTTCCAGAGAGAGAGGGG
This sequence comes from Leptosomus discolor, assembly GCF_034619465.1. Lineage (NCBI taxonomy): Eukaryota > Metazoa > Chordata > Aves > Leptosomiformes > Leptosomidae > Leptosomus > Leptosomus discolor. The sequence continues at coordinate 37,892 of NC_141419.1, forward strand.
AATTTAAAATTAGAGACCAGGAGCTGGACAGAGAGAGACTGAGAAAGGGGGAAAAAAAAAAAAAAAAAGATGGGGGCGGGCAAGGGGGAAATCACAGCATCATGTGAAAGACAGGGGGCCAGGGGAGGGATAGGGAGGGCCTGGGACACACAAGTGGGGCGATGGGGCCCCGAGGGCCCAGGACTCACCGCATCCCTTGTTCTCAGTGCTGCCAGGAGAATTTGCCTGTTCAGACGCTTCCTTCTCTTCCTCTCCTCCCTTCCTCTTCTGCAGCTCCAGTCACATGGTGGTTCTCCACCTAAAAGATTACATGGCTGTCTCAACTCTTGCGAGACAAGGTTTCCTAGACACGTAGCCTCGCTCGCTCCTGCGTCACACGGCCGTACCATGCCGTGGGTTACGCACATAGACTCTCCGCTTGCCTGCAACGGGAGGCAGCTGCCGGCCGGCCGGCCTCTGATTCCTTCTTCTTTACCTTTCTCTGGCCTCTCCAGCTTCAGCCACAGCAGCTCCTGTCCACTGCCCACGGCCAGCAAGCGCTCCGCCCGCCCCTTTTTGCCCCCACGCCGCGACGAGAGCGAGGTCAGGCAGAGACAACCCAGGCAAGACCGAGGCGGGTGCAGACAGCAGCATCCTCAGGGGAGGAAGGGACACCTGTGCCCTCAGTGCAGCCTCTGGGAGACAAGGAGAATCAGTGACCATTACGACCGTAGATCATCCCCGGCCAAATCGCCTCCTTCCACAGCAGCTTCTGGAGATGCCACTTCTTCCCTGCACTGCAGCTAATGGCATCCACGTCAAGGCAGAATCAAGTGCATCCGAGGGCCGGCTTGCTGCCATCACAACAGGATGACCTGGGGAGACAGGCTGCAGGGGAGGTGCTGGAGCTGGGGGCAGCTGCGCAGGGCCAGCGGGGCCGGGGAAGGCTCAAGGGGAGCTCTGGCGAGTTGGGAAGGCACCCGGCGCCTGGAGGGGCGTCCGCCTCCTTCCCCTCTTCCCTCCCACCAGCTCCCGGGAGCTCCCCGGGGCTGCCCGCCGCAGCACGGGCCTTGAGGCTTCCCGTCCCGCCACCCCCGGCGGCCAGCGGCCAGCAGAGACTCCCGCACCCGCCGAAGGAGCTCGCTCGCCTCCCCACCGGCCTCGCCCCTCACCCGCCGCCATGCTGCTCTCGCGCACCGCGCATGCGCGAGCCGCCGCCGGCGCGCCGGAAGGACGACGTCCGCCGCGCGTCCGCCGCGCTGCGGGACCGCGCTTTGGCCGCGCGGCAGCAGCGCCCGCCGGGCGGCGCGTGCCCGGGGCGGCCCCGACGCTGCAGCCCCGCGAGTTGCGCGCCGAGCGCCCGCCGGCCCCGCGCCCCTGGGGCGGGAGGACACGCCCCCGGCGGGGCGGGAGCGGGGAAGGGGCGGGTCTGAGCTTGGGCTGGGGGCGAGGGGCAAGTCGGGGGGTGCAGGCGGCACCCGAGGGGCGGTGGGAGGGCGGTGCCGAGCATGGTGGGGCGGAGGGGGCACAAGGTCGGAGGGCAGGGGGTTCGGGGGAACGTCCCGCAAAAACCTCGCATGGGGCAACATCTCCGTGGGAATCACTTGGGGGGGACGACGGGGGGACGGACGACAGGGATGGGGGGGGGAGGGCGGGCAGAACAGCGGGGAGAAGACCCTCTGGGCCCCGGACTCTCCCCACCGGACAGCCCCGGCTGCAGCACCCGCGGGTCCCCGCTGGAGACAGAGCCAGGATCCTCCGGCCGCAGGGCTGGCGCCGCCGGGCGAGCACGCTGAACGGCCGGCAGGCAAACGGGGGCAGGAGGAGCTGCCGAGCACCAGACACAACTCGGCAGCTCAAGAACAAAAATCCCAAGTTATGTCTCAGCATATGAGAAAAGTAACACAGGAGAAAGCAGAAGAATTCAGTGAGCATGAGGGACAGGATAGCAGTTGAGCTAAAGGAGGTCAGCTCAAACTACAACACGTCTGTTCAAAGCCAGAGCCATCGGTACGCTTAAAAAAAAATTTTAAAAAAAATCAATACTAAGACTCATCAATACAATTTTGAAAGCATTCTCAGCATAAAAGCAAACACCCTTGATAGTGCTGGAAAACGTCTCGTCCCTTTCTCACAGCACCCCTGGGGGGAGATACACCCCCCACCCCCCCCGCCCGTGAGACCGCAGGAAGACCTCGTACCATCATCGGACTCACCACAACAGCTACAGCCCTTGTGCCGCCGCCGCTGCTGCTGCACATCTCGCTTGCTCAGTCAATAAATCTGCAGAGTGAAGTGTAAAACTCTAAATAAACATAACAAAGTCATGTTTAAAACGTTCTTTAAAGAAAGAACAAATCTCAGTTGTTCACTTTATACCGAAAAGGCAAGTGGATGTTCATGTACATCCAACAAAAATGCTTACACTACCAAAGTATTTGATTTGATGTTTGTGTTAACTGCACTCACCCAGCTGCAAGCAGATACCATTAAATCACCTGTCTCCAAAATACACCGTTCCCATCCGACTGGGGGGTTTCTTGTGCATTACACCATTAGGAGGGACATCTGGGCAGCTGCACCGCCCAGGAGAGATGCCACCAAATGGCCAGGGAAATGCACCATCGAAAGCCAGACAGAAATAAAGTACTTTGGAGTGCTCCCTCCAAATATGGGGAAAACCACCCATAACATTCAGCAGCCTCTCTTTTTAAACACATAGAAGAAATACCGAATTGCTTAAACACCCTCATCAATCGTACCCTGAAGCTCGCGGGCGGTTACAGTTTAAACAAGGCAAGTCCATTTGTATATTACACAACATGAACTGTTTGGGGTTTTTTCCTATCAGAAATGAAACTTATACAAAATTAGTACGATAAGAGATCCCCGTACTATTTTACTTTGTGGGAGGGGACACGACACACACACGGACGGGACGATGATGGACAGGGATGACGACACAATGCAGAAAGCTAATACCCAGTTCTGCAATGCTTAAGGCTACCAAACAGGACTGGAAGATTTGCCAGAGAGAGGTGGGGGGAAAAAACCCACCAAACAAGCAAAAAAACCCCAAACAACAAAACAAAACAACACAACACAAAAAAAAAAACCAACCCACGACCTTGATTGCTCTTAGTACAGATGTCAGTATCTCAGTCAGGTTTTCACGTACCCCTATGAGATATTTTAAACACTTAAGGACTGAAAAAGGAGAAAGCTTTTATCTGGAACACAGTCCATTTCTTCAGAACATCCAAACTCTGACGCACAGTTTCTTTCCCCTTTCAGCACCACACGATTCTCACAGAATCGTTTCTCAGCAAGCACACAAAACAGAAAGCTACGCACGCTCTCAGGAAGAGCAAATAAACGGAGGGGAGTACGCTTCACACAGGCACAACGTGCTCCAGAACAGACCTTATTTTGAGTGTTTCTGCTGAAGTACTTCCTATCAAAACTAGAGAAGGAGAGCTGGCACATTCTTCACATTCACTTTAAAGCCCGTACTACAAGTACCTGGGGAAAAATGCAGACACACGTGGCAGACGTACCTTGTCCTTGCAGGCCAGTCGGGATCCCTTCTGCCCATCTTGTACCTCCAGGGCAGAAGAAAGGGTCACCACGGTGAAATGGTGCCAGTTGACATTCTGCTGAGAGAGGAAAAAAAAAAAAAAAAAAAAAAAAAACAACCACAAACAAAAAAGCAAACCACCTTTTAGCATAAAGCGGGGTAGGAATCGAAAGCTTCCTATTTCGGCAAAGGTTTGCAAATACTGCAACTGAGTGGAGGAAAAAGCATTTTGCATCGTCTTTGGTACAGCTGTTGAGATAGGCCACTGGAGACTTTGGTTTTCATAGAAAACAGGGCGATTTTTGCCTTTCTTTTTTCCTTCTGACTCATTGCCAGCTTCAGTATCACCGGAACTCCCTTCCCTAGATCCACACAGATAACTACGCACCTTTTCTCAAGCCTACATAGAGCCAGGGTTTCCTCACCCTAGACGTCCCAAGTCGAATACTTTCCTTAAAGAGTACAGCGACCCACCTGCCCTCGTCAACTGCCTCCTTGCAGAAACTGCCCCTTCACAGCTCATCCCCATCTCAGAGGATTGTCCTGCTGGAGGATGAAGTGCAGAAGATTCGTATCCCCACAACATTTGCCTGTGAGGGTACATGATCAGAAATACTCTGGATCTGTAAGACAGACAGGCATCATTTCCATGTTTTCAATCATTAGAACTCAATTCTAAGGACTTTCACATTTGTGAGGAAATGAATTAACTTTTAAATGTAGGGTCTGTACGCTACAGTCCTATGGGGGGGAGGGGGGGGGAGAGGAAGAAAGGCATTACAGATTGAAAAAAAAAAAAAAAAAAAAAAAAAAAAGGGCATGATTCAGAGCTCCCAATCATGACGGAGCGGTGGGGACAGTAACGAAAGCAAAGACAAAAAGCAGCAACATTAAGTGAAGTCCGTCTTTAATTCTGATCATGTATTTAAGAGACTCTCCAAGTCTACCATAAACGTCCCGGACTGAGGGCTCCATGGAACAGAATGTGGACGGAACCACGGCACAAACAGTCATCAACGCTCTAATGAAAAAAACAAATCGAATATAAACCAAGTTTAAACATCACTTTTCATCCTGTTTCTTTGGTTACATTTCTACCAGTGTCTAGATGCTCAGAAGTTCCCTGTCCTGACACCACAGGTTACTGACAACATACTCGGGCATCTAAAAATAAAAGGCCATCTCCATCTCGCCCATAAAATCAGGGTGAACCAAGAGAAGAGAAACGCTCAAGAAGGAAACAGGCAGCTCTGCACTTACCACGGAGGAAAGTCTGTTCCTCGGCCCGGAAAAAAAAAAAAAAAAAAAAAACCCAAACCACAAACCACTCCCAACTCCCAAGGGACCTCCCGGGGAACGAGCCGTGCTCCGTTAACGGCGCTTTGTCCCCAGCTTCTCTGCCCCGGCATCGGGCGGGTCGTTTCCCGGGCTTGGGTGGGGAGGGGCGGCGGGGCCCTTCCACTCGCCCCGGCCCCTCCGCGCTCCCCCAGCCCCACACGGGCCATCGCCCGAGCACCGACCGCAGCCGCCCGCGCGGGATCTCCCTCGCGGGACGCGGAACGTGACGCCGGGAAGAGGCGGCGGAACAGAAACCGCCTGGTCAGGTCGCCCAGCAGCGGCGAGAGCACGGGCAGGGTTCTGCCCGAGGGACCGGGCCGGGCCCCCGGGAGCCCCGGCCGGCCGGTTTCTCTCCCCTTTGCCCGGCACCGAGCAGACCCCGCCGCGCCGCCTCGGACACCGGCGAGCACCGCCCGGCCCGCTCCGGCGCACCCGCAGGGCCGCCCGGCAGCGCCGCGCCCCGGGACCGCCGCGGGGCAGCGCCAAAGCACGCGCACCGGGGGGGGGGGTGGAGCGGGACGGCACCGCCGGGCAGCCGGCGACCGGGAGAGCCCGCGCATCCGCCGAAGGGAGGGGGACTCGCTCACCTCACCGGTGGCCTCGGCCCTCCCCTGGCGCGCCGCCATGCTGCTACCGGGCACGCGCTTGCCCCGCCCACCGCCGACGCGCCGGAGGGGCCGGAGCCGGCGCGCGAACGCCGGGCTGCAGGACCGCGCCTCGGGCACGGGGCGAGGGGCGGAACGGCAGCGCCGGCCCCGCGCCCGCGGAGCGGCAGCGGGGCTGCCTTACCGGGAGGCAGCAGACGGCGCCAGGCAGCCCCCGCGGTGTCGCATGGCCGCTGCGGGCGAACGGCAGCGTGGAAACAGCGAGCGACACCGCGCATGCGCGGGTCGGGGCTGCAGTACCTGTCCTTGGCCGCATGGTGGCAGCAGAGCGCCGCAAAGCGAACTGAAACGCGCAGAAAGCCCATTTAAGAAGCGCGGGCTCTGAGGAAATCCGGGGGCGATGGACAGAAAAGGCAGCGAACGTGCCCCTCCAGCCCGTGTCCGGGGCTACACGGCAACAGCTGCCCTGTCCCCCGATGACCCCTCACCAGTCAGGGAGGGGCGTAGGGAAAGGGGAGGAGACCTGCGGGTCGAAGTGAAATCGGGTTTAATGAGACAGCACCACTACCAACAGAGGCGTGCAAAGTTACACTGGGCCAAATGAACGTGCAGCAGCCACGATCGACAGGAGAGGGGTCCTCGGGAGCAAGGAGAAGCAGGGAAAGGAGAGAGCCCTGCAGGAGCCCCGCGGGAGATCCCCTCCCTCAGCAAACCTTCCCGCTTTATACTGAGCATGACACAATGGTCCGGGCTACACCTGTAGCTGACTCAAAACTGCTAACAGCCTTGCTGAGCATTGCTGGGCTGTGATTCTGGACCAGCCAAACCGTGACGGCGAAACACAGACAGGCAAGGCTGTAGACAGAAACTTTTAAAAGCGACGGGATTAAGGAAATAAGGAAAAAAAATAAAAATAAAAATAGCAACGGAGAATAGAAAGAAAATGTATAAAGCAAAGGCACTGAATAAAAAGTTAAAACTTAAGACATCAAAAAGCGGAGTAGATCTGGAAAATACAGCTTAAGCAATAGGGATTAGGGAAATAAAGGGAAAAGATATAAAAATACACAAAGTGACAGCAAACAAAAATGGAGACCGAAAGAAAAATTTAAAAGGACAGCGGTAAGGAAAGATAAGGTATAATTAAAAAAGACAGGAACTGGGATAAAAGTAGACAGAAATCTTTAAAAGCAACAGGGTACAAGAAACAAAAATAATAAAAAAAAATAGAGTTGGGGAGGTGGACAGAAGGAAATGGAGGAAGAATTATTTTTTTTTATTATGTGACAGCATACAGGACAGAGAGGAATTAAAAAGGAGGGACAGGGCGCCAGAGGGAGGGAGAAGGAGAAAGAGAAATTGCAATGCAAGGAGGCATGAGAAACACAGGAAAGCATTAAGAAACTGGGAGAGGGAGCCAGAAAATGGGACGCCATGAACAAGAGAAGGACGGAGAGGGGGACGAGGGTGTAGAGAGGACAGCTGAGAGATTGCACCGAAAAAAGAGGGACCGAGAGACAAATCAGAGAGATGGGGAGTGAGGCAGAAGGGACTGGCAAGACAGAGGCAGGACAAGGGCCGGGGACAAATTCTAAAGCAATCGGGGAAAAGAAACACAGGCAAGAAACAAAAATAGAAACAGGGAGCCAAATAGAAACACGTGTAGAACGAATATTTCAAAAAGTGATGGGCTATGGGAAACAGAGGCAACAAGTAACATGTGGGGGCAGGGCGACAGAGATGGAAGAAGCAAAACTAAAGAAGTGATTGGGTAGAGGACACAGAGGGAAGAATTAAGAACTAGACACAAGGAGATGGACAGAGGGAAAAGTAGAAAGAAAATTTTAAATGTGAAAGGATACAAGAATTAAAAGAATAGGTATACGGACCTGCATAGAGAGAGATGTAGAGAAAAATGTGAAAAACAACAGGATATGAGAAACATAGGCAAGAAATTAAAATTAGGTCAAGGAGAGGGAGAGCGAGAGAAAGGTTGCAAGAAAATTTCAAAAGCAACTGGGTTCAAGAAACTTAAGCGAGAAGTTAAAAGACAGGAATGGAGAGGTAGAAACTTTCAAAAGCAATGGGGTACAAGAAACATGCAAGAAGGAAAAAACAGGAACAGGGAGCCTGACAGAAGCAAACTGCCATGGGTTGGCCTTGGCTGGCTGCCGAGTGCCCGCCAAGGTGCTCCATCATTCCCTTTCCTCAGCCAGAGGAAGAAAATGGAACAAAAGCGCTAGTGGAAGCCCACCACGCTTCCCACAATCAACAGGGACCTGGATAAATGAAGTCAGGGAGAGAGGGAGACCTAGAAACGCCCTTTTCACAAGCAATAGAGCAGAATGAAAACAGAGCTGGTGGGGTGCCAGAAAGGAAAAGACATAGGAAGGAAAGGTAGAAGGTGACACTTTACAGGGTAATGCTAGCAGAAGAGCAAAAAGCTTTGGGGAAGCAGACAGCCTGAAAGGCAGACAGAGGCAGGGACAGGCAAGGAGGCAGGCAGAGATCTGGAGAACCAGGCAGGGATGGGCCCGGACACGCACGAGGGGACACGTGGCTCCTGGTGCCAACGGCAGACCTTCACCGCCCCGAGGCTTTTCTCTCTGTCTCTGCCCCTTCCTCCTCCACAGTACCGGCTGCCTGACCTTAGGAGTAGGCGGTGGGTGACTCAACGCACTTCTCCCATGAGGTTTCCTGGACATGCAGCAGCTCACATGTGTGGCCAACAGAGCCGCCAAGGTCCTGGTGCCATGTGCTGGTGGCGCGCTCTGTTGGGGATGGCTGGGAGGGATCCATCCTTGCCACAGGGACTGGCTGGAGACAGCTGCCTGTGGAAGCCCCTTGGTTTGACTCCTCAGCCAGCTCCTGCAGGCAGGCATGCCCAGGCAGCCCCCTTCCTAGCCCAAAGCAGGGCCAGCCCCATCATTAGCCTCACTGGCCACACCTGACCCAGCTGGAGCCCATCAGGAACAGGGGCCTGGGCAAAGCCCCACAGCACATGGCCCCCTCCCTGGCACCTGCCCACAGCCACGAGCTCTGCACCCAGGGGCTTGAAAACCATCCAGGGGCACAGAAGAGGCAGGAAAAGTTTACTCACCTCTGCCCAGAACAAATCCTGGCACTGAGCTGGCTACAAGGCTCGGTGTGCAAACGCAGCAGGACAGCAGGAGACAAGGGAAGAGAAAAGCAGGAGGAAGATAGAGAAGAGGTGGGGGACAGGGAGACAGCAAACGGGATGCTGCAAACAGGAGAGGGACGGGGAGCGGGACAATGGTGTAGAGAGAGGAGAGCTGAGAGACTGACCAAAACCATGGGGGTACGCCATATCAGGGTTGTCAATACACATATGGTAACGGGGCCCTGAGGGTCCAACCCGACCAGTGGGATTTTACTCCTGCGGCTTTAAGGATGCCGAGAGGAGCTGTACTGCTTGGGAGAAAGGTTTGTTTGTGGTTAGCCTGGCTTTCATAGAAGTGGGGAAAATCGCATGACAACAACCAATCGTATTAAGAAGCCTGTTTAAAGTTATAAAAGCAGTTACTACTGGGACTGCCCCCCCGACAGGGTGGCCCAGAGAGCCTTGGTACGAAAGTGGTATGCCCAGATTGAACACTATTGTAACATTTTCTCAGCGACCGAAGGAGCTTTAAAAAACCTAACTATACAAGAACTGGAGAGCCTGGATGGCAACCAAGATAAACCTGCCTCAGTCATTTGGGTGGCCCCTCCTTTTTCCCATGATCAGTCAGTAAGTGCTTGGTTTACCGACGCTTCTGCCAAGAGAGAAGGAAAAGTGTGGAGATGTCAGGCAGTAGCACTTCGTACGTCCTCTGAGGAACAGATTACTACAGAGTGGAAATGCAACAAGCAAGATTCCCTCATCGTGTCTTGCCACCAACAGTATGTCACCAACTTCACCTTAGACCCAAGTACCGACAATGTCGAAATCACCAAATCCTGTATCAATGAGCATGGGGATTGTTGGTACAACTTCACTTTGACCAAGCCTGCCTATGAGGTGTGTAATTGTCACAGTAATCTGGCAAACCAGTCAGGCCTATCAGGCCTAACATTCAAATTCAAAATAAATGCTGTAACTAAGCCTCCAGTGATGCTTGTTGCAGTGGTCACACACCATGGCATAGATACCCTCTTCACACTAACTGACAAAAGTGAAGTTATACCCTCTTTTACGGTGGTACAGGGTGATGATATCACAATATGATGCAGATTGACTACTGAATCCCTCGTCGAACGCAGAAACAGTTATGGAACTGGACCACATGGCCCTATTCCGTCGTGTAAAAGTCAAAACCAAGATTATTGGCTAAACCTGACTGCTGTACAGTACTCCCATAAGATCATGTGTGGCAAAAACAATACAAGATACTGGGGGGAACTCAAAATAGATGTTGTAATACCCACCACTCAATCAATTGTTGTGCTTAGTCCAAAAATCTTTGGAATTGGATCATATGTAATCAGAAATACGGGCCAACAACAAAGTTGTTCAATCCGGCATGGTCTCTTAAACGAGTTGAGTTGCTGATGCAAAATAATGTCTTGGAAATTCAGCCAGCTTGCTCACCTTTCCCAAAAACTTCTTACAAGGGATGGAGAACCTGGCTGCAGAAACAGACTCCTTCCAGGAAATGAACACAGAGAGACCTAACCGGTGTTTTGGGAACAGGATTGGGAGTTCTAAATAGTATCGATTCAGAGGTATTAATGAACAAATTGGCTACCACCACCAGTGATCTGACCAAATTGCAACAGCTTTTGCAATCTTCCCTATTGGCTTTGGGAACTAACCAACGGCTGTTATCAAATATATTACCAAAATGGGAAAAGGTGAATGCAAAGGACCATGAATTGATTGTGGATGCACTCGGTGTGGTCCAAAATAACCTCTCTTTGGCTCTCAGTTGTATCCAGGCTCAATTGTGGATGCAATTGGTGGTGCTCTAATCATAAGAGAAGGTGAAGGAGGCACTTCCCCCACTGAAATTCAGAAAATAATTTGGGACAGTGCCACTGACTTAGAGAAGGAACTCCAATCCTGGTAGAATCCGGCTGGAAGTAGGGCCCCTTTAATCCTGGTCAGTCACTCCCTTGTAAAACTGACTTAAGAGTCCTTTCAAGAGGATCAGAAGTAAGATCAGCCCTTCTACTCTGTCTGGGAATTGCCTACTTGAAACTGGACCAGCATTTTTCTTGGAAGAATCCCCTTTTGTGATTGTTTTTCTCCGCGACTCACGTACCCGTGCCTCTAGGATCGAAGTGGGTTTTCCATCCCGTTTCCTCATGTCCTCTCCATGGTCACAAAGGTAAAACCACAGGGCACCCTGTGGTGTGTACATACTATACTCTCTCTCTTGAGCAGGGGCACACTTACTCCTAACAGCTGAGGTATTGGTGCATACAGGTGCAGGGTACTTTTAATTGCCAGAACTCTTGGGACAGTTTCTTGGCTAGTATGTCTGGCAAGTTCTCCACAGCTGCAATGAGGGAGGAGGAGATATATTCTTTGAATCGACGGAGTTGGTGAGCCACATCATCCACCCTCGGTGACTCTTTGTCTCCCCAGTCCATTACTGACAATGAGTTGGCACACGATGATGGTGCACTCCATACAAACTTCTCCCACAGGGATTGTAAGCATCTGACTTTATCTGGATCTGTGGGTAACTGCGCATCGTCTGGGTCATAAACCATCTTCCACATGGCTAATTCCCTCAAGTATTGGATACCTCTATCCACGGTGGTCCACTTGCCTGGTTGACATATAACATTTACCTTGAAGGGATACCTTTCCCTCATGCCTGACAGAAGTCATCTCCAGAGGTTAAGGGCTTGTGTCTTTTTTCCAATCACCTTGTCAATGCCCCGTTCCCTATGCAGGGATCCCAGCTGCTTGGCTTCCCTAACCTCTAATTCCAAGTTACTGGCCCCATTATCCCAGCATCGGAGCAGCCAGGTGGCAATGTACTCAACCTGACGACAGATGAAATCTTTTCCCATATCTTGCAGCTCACTCAGGGATAGAGATCAGGTAATAGCCTCTTCCTCCTGTTCTTGTGATGACCCGTGTTCATTTTTCTGCATATGGGCCACTGATACTGGCACAGGTTGGTTCTCTGGTTTAGCTGCAGCGCCGGTCACATGGGTTAGAGCAGCAGTGCCTGTCATTTTGTTGTCAGATCCAGAGACCTTCTCTTCCCTTTGAGAGCACTGAGTAGTGTTGAACAGGGCTCAGTAGGCACGGGACAGGCCTCATCACATTGCAGTGATTTGCGTCTCTCTGGAATTGCTGAGGTGACAGCATACTTTTTCCAAATATTCCACTAGTTTTTCAAGATTCTGCACTTGTTCAGGAGTGAAGTTCCAAAATATGGGAGGTGCCCGGTGTCCTAGGTACTCGCCCATACTATCCCACACACCCTGCCACTCATAACTCTCCAGCCTTGGGGCAGATCTATGGGTGATACCCTTAAATAGTTGTTTAACCCTAAACAAGGCCCAAACCACATTCAGGGTTGCCAGCAACAGGATCGTGCTGGTTTCAACATCCCAAGGATATGCAAAATTCTCAAGAGCTAGTGTAATTAGCCTGGAGAAGGGTAAATTGAAGGAAGATGTCTCCCCCATACAGATTGTCTCTCCAAGAAAAGGTAAAGGGTGTAATTACTAATGGGTTCCAATAGATGGCTCCCGAAGTACAGAGGTGATGACAATGCTGAGTACAAATACCAAATTAGTCCCACGACCGATAATTTTATCGTACAATAAACCAGCGTTACATAGTACAGCAAAGCAAAAACCTTAATCCACCTCCCAGGGATGATGAGCAGCAGCATAGGGACTATACACGGCAAGTGAGGTGGTACATAACACAACCTTAAGAACAAGCGCCACAACTTCTAAGAGCCAATAAATCAACATTGTGACCAGCGACTATCAAACTAGTATTATGAATGCTTATAACAAATTCGTTTTAACACGATCTGGTCATATCATTATCTCAATCTTTCATGCCCCAGTTGGGCACAAAAAAGGACTGTTATGGTTTAACCCCAGCCAGCAACTAAACCCCACGCAGCTCTCGCTCACTCTTCACCCCTCCCAGTGGGATGGGGAGGAGAATTGGAAAAAAAAATTAAAACTCGTGGGCTGAGATAAGTACAATTTAATAACTAAACTAAAATAAAATATAATAGCAATAATAATATTAGTTGTAATGAAAATTAATGTAACAAAAAGAAAGAGAAACAAAACCCAAGAAAAGACAAGTGATGCACAAGACAATTGCTTACCACCCACTGACAGGTGCCTGAGCAACTACCTACTCCCCCGGCCAACTCCCCCCAGCTTACATACTGAGCATGACATTCCATGGTATGGAACATCCCTTTGGCTAGTTCCGGTTAGCTGTCCCAGCCACGCTCCCTCCCAGCTTCTGATGCACTTGCTTGCTGGCAGAGCACGGGAAACTGAAAAGTCCTTAACTTAGGGTAAGCACTACTTAGCAATAACTAAAACATCAGCGTGTTATCAACATTATTCTAAATCCAAAACACAGCACTGTACCAGCTACTAGGAAGAAAAATAATTCTATCCCAGCTGAAACCAAGGACACAAGGGCAGCTAGATTTCACCCAGGACTGACATGTGTGAAATACAACGTCTTAAGAGAAAGCTTTTCTGACTCACTGCTGAAATGCACTGCACATCAGCAGCACAACCGGGTCAAAAAGGAATCCTGAAGTGCCTGGCATTGCAAAATGTAATTAGAGTACGATCTGCTACACGATGAACTTAAGGAAGCAAAAGGGTCAATTATAAAAGATAATGAAAATAGTATTGTAAAATGGTGTAAGCCATGTAACTGCCATGCAAAAACAGCACTTAAGAACTGTGACCCCTCTTAACTTTCGCATTTCCTAACCCCTTTTGTGCAGCCTAACCTGTATATTGCTTCATTTTGTACGAACTCGTAAAAATGTTGTTACACATGTGTCAGAATAGCTGTTACATCCTTCTTGTTGGGCTCTTTGGTATGCTTACCAGAATGAACGCTACCTGAGATTACGAGCTTTTACCTCGGGGTGGATGTGATCTGAAGACCCAACCTAAGCCAGCTCTTCCTGGCTGAGAACACCCCATACCAACAACAAAACAACAGAAGATTTACCCTTCAGTGAAACCAGGCGTATAACCACGGCCAGAACCGCAACCGACCAGAATCGAGGATAAACTCCCCCACTTGCACGGGACATCAGTTTAGAGCACTGAAGGCGAACACACCACTGACCATACGTTCACACCACCTGCATGGGACAAGCACATGTGATTACATGAGCAATAGTAACTGATGAGCCCACCCCTTAACACGAATGATTTGGTAAGTCCACACAACCGTACCGCAACATTTATAAATGCTTTCCTCTGTCTCAGGGTCCCCCATGCATGAGGCTGGGGCACCACTATGCACATAGCTATAATAAGAGAATAAATTCCCTTGGTAATTCTGTGTTAAGCATCCTTGTCTTCCTCCTTGGCTGGTGAAGAATTGGCTTTTACAGGAGAACATGTTCCCGTTGTGCGACCATTAACTGTGAAAGGTACTCTGTTAGGCCATCAGATGCATTGTGAGGGAAAGCTGCAAGGGCCTTTCAGAGACGTGGCTGTGAGAGAAACCAGATTGCTGCCTCAGACAGTTTCACAGCAGGCTAGAGCAGATCTGCATGCTGTCCCCAGGTTTCTGTTCTGATGAGCTCTCTCCTTTTGCATGCTGTCCCCAGGTTTCTGTTCTGATGAGCTCTCTCCTTTCATCTTGTGATGTTCAAGAATATGTGATGTTCAAGGTGATGCTGGGAGATCTGGGTTTGTTTTGTCTTCAGAAGAGAGGGCCTTGGGGGAGTATCATACTGCTGTCTTCAGCTACCTAATGGACAGTTTATCTTGTTTCACCCTTTCATGGAATTCTCTGACTCATTGACCTAAGGAGACTTCCTCTCCCTGTCTCAAGTTCATGTACAGCCCACCCTCAAGGAAGAAGGAATCAGGCCAAATGGAGCAGAGCTTCCTGTGAAGCGAGATTATTGTAGGAGTGGTGTAGGGTGGCACCATGTTCTTGTATTTGTGTGAGGGAGAAGTTTCCCCTTCACAAAAAGTCCATATTAACTCATTAGGTCATTATCACCTGTCAAAAAGCAGTGGGCACAATGGCATTTTCATGTTGGGTGGGAAATGTGTCAAAGCTTTTTATGAGACTCCCATGTTGAGTTCATTTTTCTGCTGATCGTGCTTCCAGTGCACAAATCTGTTTGCTGACTAACTGCAAACAATCATTTCAGAGACTTGGGATCATACTTTTTCTCATTCCTTTTACATTTAGTGTACCTATCCTTGTTTCTTAAGGAGAGGGCCCTGGTCTGAGTGTATTGCATCTGGCTGGGATGGAGTTAATTTTCCTAATAGCAGCCTTCATAGTGCTGCACTTTGTAGCTAGAAAGGTGTTGATAACACACCACCTAATTCTCCTGCAGCAGAAGGAGGCACATGGACAACATGGACAACAAACTCATCACATACTCATAAGAACTCATCTCCTTCTGTACTTCCAGATCACCACCATGTTCCAGCAGCTCCCCAGGGCAGGAAAACACCTGAAGACTGACTCCAGCTGGCATACCCTGTTTGTGAAGGATGCCTGAGAGCTGGACAGGTACGTTGTACAGTACATTCCAAGTCAACAAAGGAAACCTTGTGGCTGGTGTTTACTCCAGGCCATCCCATCAAGGGAAGCCTGACTTCAACTACAGGAAGCATCATGCTCACAGGCTCTGATCCTGCTGGGGGACTTAAATCACCCTGACATCTGCTGAAAAAGCAGCACAGCAAGCTTTAAGCAGTCCAGGAGACTCTCGGAGTGTGTCAAGGATAATTTAATCCAGGTGATAGACAGCCCGACCAGAGAAGAAGCATTATTAGACCTGTTGCTTACCAACATGGATACTCTAATTAGAGATGCCAAGATTGGTGTCAGCCTGGGCTGCAGAGATCATACCCTAGTGGAATTCACAATCGTGAAGGATACGGGCCAGGTGAAGAGTAGAGTCGGGGCCCTGAATTTTAGGAGAGCAAACTTTCAGTTGTTTAATTGGGGATGGGACTGCTGGGAAAATGCCATCAGGGATAAAGGAGCTGAACAGAGCTGGCAGCTCTTTAAGGTCATTTTTCTTAGAGTACCACAGCTCTTGATTCCCAGGTGTAAGAAATCAGGAAAGGAAGACAGGAGATCAGCATGGCTGAGTAAGGACCTCCTGGTCAAACAAAAGCGTAAGAAGGACATGCACAGGCAGTGGAACCAGGGACATGTATCCTGGCAAGAATATAGGAACGCTGCCCAGATGAGTAGGGAGCGGATCAGGAAAGCTAAGGCACAGTTGGAGCTGTATTTAGCGAGGGATGTGAATAATAATAATAAGGGCTTCTACAGGTACATTGGTCAGAAAAGGAAGACTAAAGAAATTTTAACACCACCACCCCTCGATAAATAAGACAAGAGAACCAGTGATAACTGACTTGGAGAAGGCTGAGGTACACAACAATGTTTTGGCCTCAGTTTTCAATGGTAATCGCTCTTCCCACATCTCTCAAGCCCTCCAAGGCAGGGACTGGGGGGAACAACATCGTAAGTGAAGATCAGGTTTGAGACTACCTGAGGATTGTGAACATACATAAGTCCATGGGAGCTGACAAGATGCATCCCAGAGTCCTGAGAGAATTGGCTGATGTAGCTGCCAGGCCACTCTACACCATATTTGAAAAGCTGTGGCAGTGAGGTCAAGTCCCCAGTGACCTGAAAAAGGGAAACATCACACCCATTTTCAAAAAGGGTAGAAAGGAGGACCCTGGGAACTACCGACCAGACACCTCTGTGTCCACTAAGATCATGAACAGATTCTCCTGGAAGATATATCAAAACCCATGGAAGACAGGGGGGTGATTGGAGACAGACAACATGGCCAACCAAGGGCAAATCATGCCTGACTAATCTAGTGGCCTTCTGTAATGGAGTGACTACAAAAGTGAACAAGAGAAGAGCTATGTATGTCATCTACCTGGACTTCTGTAAGGCCTTTGACATGGTCTCACACAGCATTCTTGACACGAAATTGGAAAGATACAGGTTTGACGTGTGAACTGTTAGAAGATAAGGAACTGGTTGAATGGCCATGTCCAAAGCTACAGTCAATGGCTCAATGTCCAGCTAGTAATGAGTGATGTCCCTCAAGGATCTGTACTGCAACCAGTATTATTTAATACCTTCATCAGTAACATAGATAGTGGGACTGAGTGCACCCTCAGGAAGACTGCAGATGACACCAAGCTCAGTGGTGCAGTCGATACGCAAGAGGGAAGGGATGTCATCCAGGACGACTGTGGTGGATACACTCAATCCCTCTTAACCAAACCAGCAGCAGTTTGGTACAGGCTCCAAAGAAGGCGAATGCACGAGCCACAGCAGGGCCAAGAACTCCTCTAGGAAACCAACAAAGGAGTAGAGAAAAGACAGTTGTGGGTACAAGGAGTCTCATGCATACCTCTCCCACTATATGCAATTTGACTGTGAACCAACCACTTTATCCCATAAATAATGACAGCCTACGTGAGCCTTCTCTGAGCTCTACCTGCTAGGCAGCATGGCTGAATGGCGGTGATCTCCCCTTGAGGTAGGACATCTCTCACGGTTGCTCCTCGAAGCAGCAAGATCTTCTACCAGTGACAGATCACTGGATGAGCCCAATTTGAATTCTTCCTGGATGGCAACTGGA
Source organism: Leptosomus discolor (assembly GCF_034619465.1). Classification (NCBI taxonomy): domain Eukaryota; kingdom Metazoa; phylum Chordata; class Aves; order Leptosomiformes; family Leptosomidae; genus Leptosomus; species Leptosomus discolor. The sequence continues at coordinate 55,234 of NC_141419.1, forward strand.
CTGCACATCAGGCAACTTTCCCCTGGAGCAGGGACACCTCTTGGTGTTAAGAGATATGAGTCATTTAGCTTAAATAAGTAAATTTTAAATAGAATTAATCACTTAAGAGTTATGGTGTTGTTTGATTTAGCATACTGTTTGCTTAGCTTTACTGACTTAGCATGAGTAGCTAGATTTGATGAAGCCTTAGGCTGCAAGCTGTAAATGTCCACTTAGATTTTCTGAATGTGTACCTACTTAGTCAAAACAGGGCCTCCAAAAACAGTGTAAATCAGAGGACAAGGAGGCTTCAAGGCTACAACCATCAACAGCAGCTTCAACTAGACTAGGCCTGTCTGGAGACAATGAAGAAACTCAACAAGGAGTCAGAAGATGTCAGACCAGAATCACTTTCAGATCAAAGGGCACATGAAGAGTGCATGAGAGGGGGGGAATGAATAGTCTGTAAGGGTAAAATTGCCCAGGGATTTCTTTGTTTGGGTTCCTTTTTGTGGGACCCCCTCTCCAGAGGCACCCAGCATGAGCTGACCCTGCTGCTGTACCACTCTATTAAATTATTTATTTTTATAAAATCTGATGGCTGAGAGTTTGTTTCAGGAAGTGTAGGGTTCAAACTTCAGAGTGAACTACCACCAGACACCCGGACGGAAGCTAAGTGAATTGGGAATAAGCACGCTGAAACTTTGAAATCTTAGCTAACTGATATAGAAGATTAAGTGAACACACATAACCCTTCAGCCATAAACACAAATAACCTATTAGCCATAAACCATTGACCAAGTCTGGGACTAGGAGTGGATCTAGCCACATCTAGAGTCCTGAGAAGGAGTTTAGAAAGCAAGGGGGTCCATTCTGAACCTCATGACTCAACAGGAGGGTCTCCCTCACCTTTCTGCATCTCCAGTCTCTGTGTAATTCATTCCAAATCTATTCTAACTCTACTTCCCCTCGTGTATTTCCTCCATGCAGTAAGTAATAGAGTGAACCTTGACATCTAACTCTGTTAAGTTGCACTTGTACAAATCCTCCAAGTGATCTAAAACACTCATCCATGACAGCGACCTTGACAGGCTTAAGGAGTGGGCCCGAGCAAACCTCATGAAGTTCAGCAAGGCCAAGTGCAAGGTCCTGCACCTGGGTCAGGGCAGTCCCCAGTATCAGTACAGACTGGAGGACAAATGGATTGAGAGCAGCCCTGCACAGGAGGACTTGGGGGTTCTGGTGGGCAAGAAATTGGACATGACCCAGCAATGTGTGCCCACAGCCCAGAAAGCCAACCATATCCTGGGCTGCATCAAAAGAAGCGTGGCCAGCAGGTCAAGAGAGGTGATTCTCCCCCTCCACTCTGCTCTCATGAGACCCCACCTGTAGTACTGCCTTCAGCTCTGGGCTCTCGAGTACAAGACAGACACAGACCTGTTAGAGATGGTCCAGAGGACGGCCACAGGTACAGAGTAAAACTTTCACAGCTGTGGTCTCATGAAACATGTTAGAACACTTTCTTTGGGCATTGTTTACACTAGAAATGTTATTTGCAGGCTTTTATGTGGTAGAATAAGGGCAATTTCTTTTTAGACCACTGATCATTCAGCTCATTGGTCAAAGCAGGAGGGCCTTTCAGTTGTGCCTTGAGGGCAAAACATTGCTGACAGAAATACCCAAAGAGAATGGCAAAGAGAGAATGAGAATTAGTTATCCCTCAGGACGAAAAAAAAAAAAAAGATCTGAGACTCACACTGCAGCTGTTGCATTCCTGTGGCTGTCCAGGGAACGTGCCACCATTATTGGCAGGAGCAGCAAAGAAACTTCTGGGCTTCTGTGCCTGCAGATATACAGAAGAAAGGAATGGACGAAAGAGAGAAATGGCAAAAGAGGCAGAAAGCAATCTAAAATGGAAACATCATTCAAACAAATGGTATTTTATACTTTGGCTTTTCCTGTGTAGGGGAGTTGAGTTAGGCAACTTTCCAGCAGCAGGCCATTAGTGTTACTGGATAACTACTGAGACGTCCAACCCTGACAGCAGCTCTCTGCATTGCATACAGATTCCTGACTCTTCAGCTGATTTTGAGAGACTTTGTTGTGGTACTCTGTGCCTCAGTCCATATGTGCATATCTGCTTTTCTCCCCACTTGACCACCTGCTTTTTGAAGCTAAATATCCCTGACTGACGACAGAAACAGAGAACTGAAATTCTAGTTGTGGTATAACAGACTGAAGTTAAAGCGAGAATAATTCTAAAAAGTCTGTAAATTCGTACAGGTTTTTCCTGCCACCACATCATGCCAGTGAAACACATATGACTAGCTAGGACAAAGACTGCTGTTAGCAGAGGAGGAGTGAAGAGGGAGATTGGTTGGGCCTCTTGGTCAGTCAGAGATAAGTCTCCCCTCTGGATGAGCAAGAGCGGAGCAGGGGTCCCTTGATTTGTCTTGCAGGAATTTTTTGTCCTGTGCTCCTGCTCCCTCTTCAATGTACACTGACCCCAGACCTGTTAAACCTTCTGTGGCAGACTTGTAGAAAATATGGCCAATGAAGCCACATTTTTATGTAATTTTCTTTCAGAGAAAATTTAAAATTTACAATCAATTCCATTCTATTAAAAAAAAAAAACCAACCACCAAGAAAACCTTTTATACCTTTTTATGCGTATATATATATGTAGCTATATTATAAGAAGTGCGCGTAAACAAAAAGGTTGGACTCCAGCTGGTAACCAGTGGCAAGGAGTTGTTAAACCCAGGTACCCCCTGTGGGACAGACCACGGCCTAAGGACAATGTCCTGGCCCTAAGGGCCGTTAATGTTTCTCCAGGGCTAAAGGGAAAGGTTTATCTTCCAACTGCTTCAACGGCTCTCATACATACACATACGTAAGTATAAACATCTATTTTATTTATACATATATATGTACACTTTTAAATACGTATAACTAACATATACGTATGAAGGTGTACAAACACATATAAAATGAGGTGAGGTCAGGTGAGGCTGTTCAGGGCTTTACCCAGTCCTGTCTTGGACAACTCTAAGAGCAGAGACTGCACAGGCTTTTTCAGTACCCTCCTCCATTGCTTGGCCATCCTAGTGGTTAAAAGTTTTTTCTTTTATTCCCAGCCCCATATAATGTCTTGTAGAAGGAGGGGACTTTCCCAGATGTTGGAAAGGGGGAAGGGTCCATTCTGAAGGAGGAACAATAAACTGGCCCCACCCCAGCAGCAGATTTCTCATACTTAAGACTGTTATCATGCAATCCAGACTGGTACCTAGGAGATAATCTTTCCCACCAGCAAAACTACGGAACCATTTAACTTGCAGGAGAATAATGGGGATATGCAAAAAGCTCATGGGCAGAACCGTGGCCCAGGAGATCCAGGTTCTTATTTTACATGTCTTCTCTCCTTCCCAGGACACCTCTCAAGGCTCCCCTTCAGCTTAAAACCTGCGGCAGAATAGTTCTGCTATTCCTAACCCATCTCTTAGTTTTCACCCACTTCTCCAAACGTTAGAGCACTCCACTTGCTTCGTACCACGAGGCTATGAGCTGGAATCACACAACTTGTTCGCAACTAGGGAAAGCTTCCCAAATGGTTCTATGTTAATTCACCCCAGGTCTTCCTGACTTCTCCAATCCTCCTTTCTCATTTGCCTTGTAGAGACTGAGGTGGAAAAAAAGAGGTAATTCTTACCAGGTGGACAGAGATATGTTTCACTGCCACTGTTCACACCCAATTAGGCAGAGTATGAAAATCAAAAAAGGGAGATTCCCATCTCACTGGAGGGCAGAAACCCCAATCATACACTCATAAGCAAGCTAGGGGTCCCCCGACCTAAATTCTCAAATCAAAAATAACACACCTTTGAGCTACCCAGACCAAAACAAAAGGAAAATGTTTTGTTTGTGGTTTTTGATTGTGGGTGTCTTTTTTTTTTTTTTTTTTTTTTTTTTTTTTTTTTTTTCTCCTGCAGAAAGAGCTAGGACTCACCTCTCGTCCTGCCTAAACAAGACAAACGAAGGATGCCGAAATGCCCCTCAGCAGATTGTGGCCTGGGAGCTGCAGACAACCGTGTACCATTTCAGCCTCTACTTCCGGGTGGACTTCAGGGATTCCCTTCGCAGTCAGAGCTGGTGAGAGCACGGATCGCTTCCCGTGAGGCCTCACGGCCCCTACGGCTGGGCTCGCCCTCCCGGGCTTTCACCCTGCCGGGACAACTTGGCAGCCAGAGGGCTCCGCGGCAACGCGCTACAGAGCTTCCTGGGCGCGGGCGCACCATCCTACGTCATGTGACATGCTGCAAGTTGCAGGCTCCCGGCGAAGCTATTTACCGTTCTCCCGGTTCCTGCGTTCGGCTGGGCGTCGGGCCCTCCAGGGCTTTCCTGAAGTCACGAACGTTCTGCTTTCAACAACGGGCTTTTAAACAAAAGATTGAAATAAACGCAATCTAAGTTAAAAAGCTGACTCTCCCCGGTGTCCGCCATCGCCTTTCAGGTCATCTTGCGCGGCCATCACCGTTACACCACGTGACTACCTATCGGTGCCAGTCCCGGGACCAGCAACGGGCCGAAATCCGCCAGCCCCTCTCGGTATCCTTCACCCAACGCGCCGGAGGAACACCGGCACCAGCTCCCACCGGGCCGGGCCTGCGGTTCCGCGCCGTAGCGAGGGATGGGGCAGCACCCGGGGAGAAGCTCCGCGAAACTCCACTCGAGCAGGCGGAGGGACCCGCCCGCGCCCTGCCCGCCCCGCCGGCAGCGCTCCTACGCGCCCCGCCCGCGCAGGCCGCCTCTCGCCGGGCGGGCCCCGACACAGGCGCGCTGAAGCGGGCGGAGCTCGCGGCCGACCGGAGGCAGGCGGCCGAAGGGGGGGACGGACAGACGGGCGCGGGCGCGGGCGCGGCCCCGGCCCCTCCTCCCCGCAGGACAGACATGCGCTTGCGGCGGGCTCCCGCCGCCTCATGTGACGCCGCTCGACGGGAGGCGTCCGCGGGCTTCCCCAGATGGCGGGTCGCGTGGACAGCGACGGGCGCGCCGTGTCACGTGCGTGTCACGTGACGTCGTCCCGGGACGATGAGGTCAGCGGCTGCGAGTCACGTGATCCTTGCCTACGCGCAGTGGGGCCGGGTGCAGATGGCGGACGCTGAGGCCGAGGCGGCTCCGCGGCCCGAGATGCAGCGGCTGGTGGCGGCGCTCCGCGCCCGCCTCTGGCAGCTGCAGACGGAGCTGCGCGAGCAGGAGGTGTCGGAGGCTTCGTCCCGGGCCTACTGCCGGGGCTTCTGCCAGGTAGGGCCGGGCAGGGGTGGGCCGCGGGGCGGGCTGCAGGCCGGGGGCCGGGCGGCGGGGCCGGGGCCCGGGCGCGCCCGGCGGGCCTTCCCCCCTTCCCTCTCCCCCCCGCCGCGGCTCCGCCGCCGCGGTGCGCGCCCAGCGCTGCCAGCGGCGAAGGGCTGCCGTTCCGGGGACTCCGCTCGCTCCTCCAGCGCTGCCGCGGCGCGGGGCTGGCGGCGGCGCTGCCGAGCGGGGCCGGGTGCGCCCGGCCGGAGGAGCGTCCCCGTGGGCGTTCCGCTGCCAGCCGCGTGCTGGGCCCGTTACTCCGGGGGAGCCGCTCGCTTTTGGGCTCCGGCAGGGCCTCCGGCTTGGGCAGCTGGCAGCGCTTGGGAGATTCTCGGGGGCGAACGGGCCACGCCGCCTTTCCTCGGTGTGGTCTCGGCTCGGTTCCTAGACCTCCGCTTCTCTGTTTTTCACCTGCCTGGGGCTCAAAACTGTGATTGAGATGTGAGAGGTGGAATGACCAATGCTTGCTGGTTTGTGAAGGCCTGAAGTCACTGAATGAGCTTCTGTGGTCCGGTGATCCTGGTTGAATGCTTGCTTAACGCAACTCAGGCTAAGGATCAGCAGTTTCTGAATTGAGCCACGGACTTGCAGCAGAAGAGCTGAATTTGATTGGGGTTGCAGCCATGGAGATAATTTATTCTTAAATAAACTCTTTCGATGGTTAATTAGTTTTTGCTTCCCCCCCAGCATCATTTACAGTGAGGTCTGAGCGAATAATTGTTAGTTTGCTGGGTTGGAGAACCATCCATGTTGAATCTGAAGAGACAGTGATTTCTAAAATAAAAACTTAAAAATCTGGTTTACAAGCTACCTCAGCTGATACAGCTACTGTGTTTGAATGGCAAATGGCAAATTCGGATGCCAAATGACCCAAAAAAATCCTTCTGGTGATATTACAGATAAGTGATGTTAGATAACTGCTATTACCCTTCAGAATCTTCCATTTTACATCCACGGGTTATGTGCTTTGCCATACTGCTCTGGGAGGATGTGTAGGTCATCACTTATTGAAACAACAGAAGGAGTTCGTTTGTTAGGTTTCAAAACTCTTGCTTTTCAAACTGCAGGATGCTGGCTCTGCTGCATGCTGCTGTGTATGTCCTGAGTTAAGCACAGTGTTATGATCTGTGACCTTGCTGTTATACGGAGCCCAGTATAATGTGACTTTCTCGATGTTTCAGGTTTTGTTAAAATTGTTTCCAGTGGCATTTATTGCATCAGAACATTGAAATAAACTTGTAGCTAACACTTTGTAGAGGTTATCAAGATGATCAGTATGTGTGGACATCCGGTTGCCTGGATTAGTTTGGTTCAGATAAAGCTTTAAAGGTACTTGATCAATGGAATTTGATGGAAGACAGTTCTGTTGCCTAACAAACAAAACCCCTAAACCCTGTCCCACAAAAAATTTGGACCTCTTTAGGTCTTTGTGCTGTTATTAAATGTTAGTCTTGTTTTAGAACACTGTGATAGATATAGTATGGATAAAAATGAAAAAAATCTGTCTTGGGATGCCATCAGTTTGGGACATTTCTGATTGTCATGACTGTACACCAAGAGATGCAGTGGGAAACATGAGATCGCTAGTCTGTCTTGCAGCGACTTCAGTGGAGTATGAATTTGTGATGTCATTGCGCAGTCAAACCGCTGTGGTTAGGATATAATTTTACATCTTAGTTTCTGCTTCTGAATGGGGATGTTTGTGAATGTTGCACAGAGTTTCAGTGATAAAACTTTAAAATAACTTAAGGTCTGCCCCTAGGTGAAACTTAAGGAGCTCAACTTAATTTTGTATTGACAACTTGGAGGGTCCCACTGGTATCTTGTCATGAGCTTATTAAGCTTCAACAGAACGTGCCTAGAGAGAAGCTGAATTTAACTGGGCTTAAATATGATCTTGGGAAGTAGCTGCAATGAGGGTAGCTGAAATGTTTTAGGGCAGCGATGGATTTGCCATCCTGTGTGTACCTCTGTGGCATGGTCCTGAAAAGTGCTCTGTTTTGCTGTGGAAGTTATGGAGGCAGTTGGGACACAACAAACGGTGAACCAAATCAGTAGCTTTCCGATGCTTTGAGCTGTCTGGGTGCTGGGTTTTACTAAATGTAAACTTGTGCTGACATGTGCAGCTTTGCAGTAGCTCCTCCTGGGAGCAATGCTGGATGGCGCGATTTCCTTGAAGATCCCTACTTTTGAGCAGGGAAGTAACATAGGTGTCCAGGATAACACAACAAAGTCCGTCATGACGCCTAAACAGTGGTTTAAGTCTGCAACTTTATATTGTACAAGCGTGAATGCTTTGCATAGTCACCTTAGGACAAACATGTCTGTTGAGGAGCTCAGCTAACTAGAACAAGCAGAGTGAGCGTGTGTGTGAGGCTGCACTGTCGTAAGTACGAAGAACAGTTATCAGTGAAGCAGAGGTTGTAGGACATCAGAGCACCCTGTCTGCCAAGACCCAGCACCTCTTGGCTTTCTGAAAAGGTAACGTGGTTGAGGACTGTCAGTTGCAATTGGGTATGTTTAAGAAGAGGTGGAAGTTTTTTCTTAAACAGAGACTTAAAGCTGTAATAACGGGTCAAGCAGCTTGGACATGTTTAAATTGGTTCTGAGCAAAGAACTGAAGCTTCAGAAGAAATGCAGCTAAGCAGGTATTCCAGCATTGCAGGACATGAGCGTCTGTGCGCTGGTCAGGACCCAAGCTGGTCTATAGATTACAGAGTAGGTGGATGTGTGTGGCCTCTGCTCTTCTCACTCCACTCAACAATTAGATGTGTTACTGTAGTTGCAGGAGGATGAAATAAGGTCTAAGTGGATGTGTGCTAACCAGCCTTAAAAGATTTGGATATCCTTTTCAGGTAATTAGACTGTAAGGTAGTAATTGCTTATAAAATTGTTACTTGACTGTTCATTAAGCATGTGGATTATGTATTTCTAACAAGTTAAAAATTGTCTGATTTCATCCTGTATATAGACTGCCAGGAAAAGTCTGTAGTGGACTGCTAAAACTTCTGCTTGCATTGCTTGTGAAATAGCAGAAGGGCTTTTAAGAGCCTCTGTAATACAGTTACTGTGCCTTGCTTATTCGTCAGTGTGCTGATACTAATAGCACAATAATGTTCAAAACTACGTATCTTTGAAGTTCAAGTTATTAATAAGTCTCTTACCTTGAATCTGTCTTATATACTGAAACTATCATTGCTTGTCTATTTGGGGATAAGTTTCTGATAAATGGCTATTCAACTAATTGCTCATATTAGCTACAGGACTGATCTCAGATCTGGGATTGTATTCAAGCAAGGGTGCAGTGTTTTCTAGTAAGTTTATTTACTCTTAGGAAATACTCTACCATGTTTTATGGTTTACACAGACTAGATAGTTTATGATCTAAGTGTCTGTCAAAATAATTGAGTGCTAAATTTGGCTTTTTAAATAGTGGTTTTAATGGATGTTTTTAGGAAAGTGCGGAGATCTGTGTGTTTGAACTTCTCTTTCTGTAGTCGCTATAATGGTAGTGTTACTGCTGGGTTTACTAAACAGATGACTATGGTGGTCATCAGTTGAGTATCTAGGGATTACAGCTTGACAGCCTTTCGATGTAATTTGATGCTTCTAATGCTGTATGTAATTGGAGTTATATTACAAAATCTTTCATTAATCTGTTAGGGAAGCACTTTAGACTGGTTAGTTACTAGTCATTCATTGCTTCTGCTAGTGATGTTTGTGCTGTGTTTAAGGATGGCTTCTGTAAACTTCCAATCTTCCCTTACCCCACCCTCCTTATGTCTTTATTAATATTGTGTGGGGTTTTGGAGAGTTTGTATCTTTTATTCACCTACGAGTTATATTACTGATACTGAGTTCTAGGAGAGTACAAAACACTCTTGATTTTTACTGATTCTCAGATGGTATTTCTACATATAATTTCTCTTATAAATCACACATGGTTGTGCCAGTGTAGTGGATATCTGCCCCTTTTTTTTTTTTAACTCTAAGACTAGGATTGTATAGTTAGCTCACTGACCTAACACTAGATCATCCACAAAATTTTGTGTAGCTGGCCACTTAATTCTTGCTGTGTTGGAAGTTAGGCTTTGTCATAGAAGTTTCTGGCCATTATAATGACCGCACTTGGGTTTGCTAAACTCATTCTGGGGTCTTGTTCAGTGGTGTCCTTGTTGCAGTCATAATCTGATATGATCGTTTGTTTAAGGTGTTAAAATAAATCGGTTGTGTCAGAGTCCCAACTTAAAGTGAGGTAATTTGAAGCCTGATATGACCTGATCATCCTCTTAGGACAGTTTGGCTTGTATTGAATCATAGGGTGGGGCACTCTGAACTTTTTTTCTATACAGTCGTGGCCCTAAGGGTTCCATAAAGCACAGTCTCTTTCATTGTTTTTTGTTTTCTTCGCAGCTGGCCTTAATCAAGATTGGTACCTTGTTTGGTCTAGGGAGGGTGCAACATGAGAGAGGGATTGTAACTGGTAAGAACACAAACATAACTGGTCTGGTGTTGTAGGAGAGCGTGCATACAAAGAAGGGACGTTACTTGTGAAGCAAGCTGTCAGTAGCGCTAAGGTGTCCTTAGCTCAGTGCCCTGCTTGCTCTCAGTATTACTTTATAACCTGTAGGAAAATAACATGGTAGTGTAGTGAGGTTTTAATAAGTTTGAGAGGTGCTACTGTTGTCCCTGCACTGATTTTTGAAAGTTACTTTGGTTTCTCTTAAACTGGCTAGACTTTACATTGCTGCTTCAGTACTGTGCTTGGATAATGGAGGATTGCTGTGGTCAAGTGGTAAAATCTGGGGTAATTTTGCATTTGAAAAATGACTATGCAAGGGTCTGATTTGGGTTTTGCATCCCCTTCTAATGGCTTCATATTTGCTGTATGGGTAATGTATCTTTAAAATACTACAGCTGGAATAATGTTCTTAATCTTGAACTTCTTGCCTATTTTTCGGCATTCTTGCTAGTAGTAAAGATTCCAGTGTTGCCTATGTGGTTTTCCAGTGTTGCGTATGTGGTTCTGTCTCCACGGCAGTTGTACAAGAGAAGCTGAGTGCAGGACTTCTCCCTGAATTTTTAACTTAACAGTTCACATTTCTGCTGTTTGCATCTAGCCTACTCCCCAGTAGAAATTTGGATAACCTTATCAAAATAACACAATAAATGAAAATATTTTTAAATAAAAGGGAGAACTTCTGTTGAGGAGAAAAGCCACCATTTTTAAATCTCAGATTTAAATTCAGAGTAAAAACTTCTCACTTCCAGATTTCTTCCACTGTATATGCTTGATACTGCTCATTGATATTTGTTTTTTAGACAAAAGTGTGTTATGAGAACTTCTAATGATAATTCATTTTCTTTCAGACACTACTTCAGTATGCTGGCAGTCGGGGTGCATCAGAACATATTTTACCTTTTTTGGAAGTATATCGAATCTCCATCCAAAGCTTTGCTAATGCACGACCTTACTTGACTACAGAATGCGAAGATGTTCTTCTGGTACTTGGCAGGCTAGTGCTGTAAGTTTTAAGTTGGTACATTAGTATTTAAAACCAAATCAAAACTGTACTTCATAAATGACACATTGTTGAAATAATTTAATGCTTAAATTTACAACTGTATTTATGATTTATTATCCAGTAAATGTCTTTAGTGTGTTTTTAGTTATACCACCAAAATGTTCCTCAGTGTTTTGTTAATGAATGTGAACAAGTGGTAAGGCTTTGTTCTTCGGTATTTGGATAATCATGCAGGCATTAGGAAGGTTCTGTTCTTTCTTAGACATTCTGAAAATTACTACTGTTTTCTGTAGAAAACGATTAGTGTGGTCCCCATTAAACAGAAGCTTTAATATTAGACCTTCATGTGTGGATGAATAAATCTGTATCACTTGCTCTGCAACTGCTGCTTTTGTGTGTCCTGTCACCTGTAATGCAAAGTAGTTCTGAACATGACTCTTTCTGAAAAGAATACGTATTTATGGCAGAATTGGGGGGGGGGGGGCTGTTGCTATAGGATGGCAAAGCAGAGTAGAGTAGTTCCACCTCAGCTTTGTATCTGTAGACCTGACTTAAAGCACAGCAGTCTTTGAACAAGAGAGAACTATTTTACAGTCCCATCAGCTAAGCTGGACTAACTTTACTTCCTCAAAGTCTGTTTTAAGTGCAAAGCAGCTGTTTGTAATTGAAGAGCATAGCCTGAGGGCTTTCACGTACCTTGGGGCATAATCAGTTGCTACCCTTAGCCTGAGAAGGATAACTGGATGCGCTGGTCATTCCTTGTTGGTAAGGTTTCGTTCAAGGGGGAAGGGTGCAGATCTAGAACCTTGAATATAAAGATCATCATAGAATAAAAGTGATTCTGTGACAGTTTTTCAATGGGCTGTTTTTTCTTTGTTATCAGTAGCTTGCCTGCATTGTGGCCTGAAGTCAAGTGTTCTTTTGGAGAAGGATTTTGCAATGAACTCCTTAGTCAAATCCTTTTTTTTTTTGTAATGTGCTAATAACTTGCGATATAAATCAACAGCTCAGAATCAAATATCTGATTATGATGCCTTGAATCTTTTTTTTTTTTAATTATGAGAAATATGTGAACTAGGAGTGGTTTTTTCTTTTCTGCTTTTTTTTTGTTTTGTGAAGCTTCTGTCAAGAAGGGGAAACACATGAAGTCAGGAAAAGTCTGTCTTCTTAATATGGAAACTGAAGACTTAAACTGCTAAATAATTTACCTAGTACATAATGCGTATATTTTTGGCAAAATATACTAATTGCTTTTGCAGACTGTACCTTTATGAATAGAGTATTTTCATCATCATGTTATCATGCTGTTTCCTATTCATGTCCTGTAAAAAGTTTGTCTTTCACTCTCTTTGTATGCAGGTCATCCATACCTGGAGTACTTCCTGTATATTTTACCACTGTTGCACAATTTCGGGCAGGAATCCCAATTCTGTGTCACCATGGCTTATCAGAATTGCTTTTCTCTTGAGAAAAATCAGAATCTTCTGCTTCTGCCAATATGGTTTCTTCTATCTTTCAGTATGAGGAGTTTGTTTGCTCTTACTTGTCTATTAAGAAAACTTGGTGGTGGAAGACAGTAGAGAGGCTGACTTGCTGAAATCTCACCCAAGAGGAATCTAAAGAATGAGGAGGATAGGGTGCGGTAAATAGCATACCTAACTCAACTCTCCCATGTTTTTTTTACATAAGAGTTTCCAAGGGAGGGAGAGAGAAATTAGAGCAGGAAATTAAAGATAAAAATTAAGTTCCATGAGGGAAGAAGACTGTCACCTGGTTAGGGACGTGAAAGCATGCTGTTCGCATGTAACTGATTTTTGGGGAGACCATTGGGTAACCCACAGCTGTTATACACACTGTGTATTTTCAGAGTTGAACCCTGATGAGAAATGAAATGACCAAGCTTCCTGTTTTAAAGTAAAAGTGCTTCTACTTACTACTGAAATCCTCCTCCTTCCTTTTCAACATCCCTCCTGGAGAAAGGGAAAGAACTTCCTCCTCCTGACATCCTTCTCAGCAGGGTGAGCCAATAACAGCAAAACTCAGTATGCTGTGGCTTTCCCTGCCACCTGACCAGGTCAATTGTGCGTTCACAGCAAATCTGACATGACACAGAGACGGTGCCCCTCATAAGAAACGTGATGCTAACGCAGTGTGAGGCCTTGTTGGTCCACTGTCTGACATTAGGAAATAAAAAGGAAAGCTTGGAGTGGTTGCTCTTACAGTTTACGGATTTGGCAAATGATTGTGGGGAAACAGGAACGTTCTTGGCTGTGGCTATGAAGGGACATGCCTGCTTTGGTCAGGTAGAACTTGGACCGCTTGCTTCCACAGACGTAAAGCACAACATATTCCCCTCGCCCGCCGATATTACTATGCCAAATGTATTGCCTCTGTAGAAGAATTAATAAAGAATTGGCTGTATCAAAGGTGTCTTTCACTGAGGTTTGGTTAGCAGGCTGTTCTTGTGACTCTTAGGACACCCTTGAAGCTGACTGTTTGTTCAGGCTTCTGAGAGTGCTTTTTTTTTTTTCTGAGGATACCGGGGGGCGGGGGGCTGTGTGTGCTGTTCATGTTACCATCAGTATGAAAATTTTACTTCCATCTGAAAATGGTTTGTATGGTCCTAAGGTTAATAAATAAAAGTTTAAAAAGTAGAAAATTGTTCCTAGTTCATAATGTGTTTGCCAGTAGCTAATATTTGACTACTTTCTACTTTTTCCTGTTTTCTGTGATGGCATTGGTCTGAAAGAGAGTTCGCCATTTCTGTGTCTTCGAGAAGTTGTTCATAAGCTTTTTCAACTATAAAAAGAGAAAGGAGATCTGAATGGCATCTGGATTCAACTGATAAGACCAGTCTGCCTCAAACTTCTTGAGCTGTATCTCACGTACTGGTTGTACCTACTGAGTCTAACACGCTGCTTCCAGGAAGAGTGTGGTTGCTTTCCATAATGCCTCTGTAAGGAGGCATATGTGACAGTTCACTGCTTTGTCTATTTAACAAAGCATTTCTCCACCTAATGAGCTTGTAATTTGATTCAGTAACTTGCATTTACCACTCTGCTGTCTGTCATTAAGAGCTAACTCAACTCTTAACAAGTGCAGGGTGATTCTTGGCAACAAGTGAACTATTCCTGATGATCATGTGATGTATAATTAGTCATCTTTTTAACTGTAAGAAGCTTAAGATGAGAGGTTTTCTAATACAATTTAAAGATAAACACAATTCTGAAAGCTTTTAAAATTCACTTTTTGAAATTTCTGTCTTAAAATAATAGTGAGATATAAGGTGATTACGGAATAATTGTATGCAAATAATGTGTTGGGTTTTGCCTAGAGTTATTCCTTCCAAAAGAAAGAAATTTAAATCCAGGAGACCACCTAAGAGATACTTTGAAGTTGACTGTGTGAGATGAATGATTTTTTTTTTTTTTTTTTCCATAATGGAAGCATTCAAGCACCCGCTACAGTTTATTTTGAAAAATTGTGATTAAAGTTTGGAATTGAGTTTTGTGTAGGTAGGTGTTGTGGTGGTACTATTAGAGTGGGGTACAAAGGCTTGACTTCATCAAGTGATCCTGATGTTTTGATTTGTAGTCTTAGCTATGGTACCTAAATTCCATTTAGTTATGTTACAATAAAGGAAATGGACTTTCAGGAATAGAGGTGCGTTTTGAAGTATTGTATAGTAAGGGCCAAAAGGAAGTGTTAAGCTAAATAAATGGCCGTGCCTCCCCCTTGCCAGTAGGTAAGACTGGCTAGTCTTTATGCAGCTGTGTGTTTGAGTCAATTCCTATAACAAAAACTTAGGCAATTGACTTAGAATTCTCATTAATTTTCTGCCAAGGCAGTTGTAGTTGAACTGTCCTGGATGTTGCTTTTGCAGTTGTGCTGTGAGTTGTTTTACATATTGGATATGCACCCGGAGCTCCGGATTTCTCATGGAGTGATTTCTAAAGTACTTGGGTGTTAGGATGCCAAGGAAGTCTGAAGGACTCGCAACAGAAGAATTTTTAGTTGTTGGTTCAGCTCAGTCCTGTGCTACTACAACAGACAATAACTCCTGAGGCATAAATTCAGCCCTCTTGTTTTCATAGACTGTCATGTCACTCTGTATACACAATGCTTTGAAAAATCTAATTTAAGATTTTTTTTTCACTGTCCAAGTAACACCTTAATGGTTAAGTACAGAAAAATGATTTCTATAAGCTTGTTTTGCTATTTTGTTTAAACCTGATATTTTATATAACTGATATAATGCATATGAAAAAGTATTCTTTTAGAAAAAGTATTTCCAGGAATTAAAAGAGTGCAAGTAGATAGGATTGCTTGACTTTGTTTAAGCCTGAAAATGAGATGTGCATTAAAGACTTCTGAAAAGCACATTGACCACGAAGTTTGCAAATGTTTTATTTGATTAAAAAAAAGAGTCTCTATATGACACTCATGAAAATTGGATACATACCTAGTGATTTTTTTTGGTTTGGCTTTTATTTTTGTTGCTTATGTTAACATAGAGTTCAGCTGCTATGAGACTTTGTAAAGTTGTTTTTGATAGTCTAATAGCAACCACCTGGGTCTAGACATCTGGACTGGTGAATTCACTTGCATTGCCAAGCTTGAGTACAAGGGAAAAGTAGGTCCTGATTATTTTATAATACTGAGACTTATGATAGTTGGAGTATCTGGCAGTCCTGTTGCCCACTTTTTCATGGGCATAGTAATGACTGTGATTCTAGTGCCTGATGATGTGAATAATTACTGCATGACAGTGATGAAGGCTATTAGATTTTCTGCCTAATAGAAGTGTTTAGAGCTTTTGCAGGTCTAAACCTCTATTTAAAGGAACAGGATTGAGCAGTGAAGGTTGGCCAGATGTTAGTTCAGTATTTGTCCGTTTTATCTTGTTTATGTATGAGACTGCTGAATCTGGCTAATAGCTGATAAGGCATAGTATTTTGCAGGTAACTGTTCAATGTATTTATCAGAAGTCAGGAGGAAGGGGTACAGTAATTCTTTTTGGGTACTAAGTTTTGAGACTTACATTTGCTTTATGATCATCTCTTCCTTTTCCCCTTCCCCAAGCTCACTTCTTCTATCTATGGTAAGACTGAATGTGTTGTCCTCTCCTCCTGTTTGATATTTGGGAGAGGAAGTTTTGAAGAAAAAATAGCATGAGTTGAAACTGTCTAGCAACGTAGGTGTATCTTATAGCAAATATTCAGTGCGTTTGTTATATGTGGAGTCTTAGATCAGTTTTCTTTCCTTATGTTGTCATGATTTATGAGAACATTTTTGCTGTGCGTAGATCTTGTCAATCTCTAGGCGGAGTGTCATAGCTGACACATTTAGTTTGATTAGGTCAAATTATTCTGTGCAGCAGTTGAGGTTTAGGTAATCTGTATGTTGTGTTAGCCCGTATTTGAGAACAATATGGGCAGTCGTCCTGCCATTGCTTTGTCTCCTAGAAAACAGTGATTCTTATTCTCCAATACTTTTCCCTGAAATGAGATGGATGTGCTAAATACAGACAGTTGTTCCCTTTTTGTTTCTGAAAAGGGATAGCATTGACCCAGTGGCCTAAATGAGGGAATATCGAGTAGGTCTTGCTTTTTCCGCCTTCTATTTTTTGAATCTGTGCTTATATATGGAATATATAGGTCTCAGTTTGCTGGGTGTTTCAGTGATGTTAAAACTTTCTGAACCCTTCCCACTTTCCTGAATTTTCATTTGGAAAACCTGATAGGCAGCATAAGTTCACATACCACTGTCACTGCAGTGGGGCTGAGTCATATTAACATTAGTTGACACAGCTGAAAATGGGATGTAACAAACTTTCCTGAGTATGAAAATAAGACTGAGTGGCTAGTGTCCTATTTTTAAGCAGGAGCTTGACTTAATGAAGAAATAAGGGGGTGTTCTCCACCTGTGTTGTGTAGATAACTGAGCTACACAAATACAGCAGCTCCGTGAATTAATGAACTGGGAATTTACAGTCTGATCTGTTCAACTCTGACTTCAATCTGAACATCTTTGATACGCATATCAATGTGGGTAGGTTGGTTTTGCTTTAAGCTCTTGAGCTTGTTGCAGTTCACACCATAGGTATTTGAATACTCACCCTTCCTCCCCACCCTCATGCTGTCAAAGACTCATGAAGGTGTTTCTAGGAACCTATTCTGAAGGTCCCTTTCTGTGCTACTGCACCTCTTGACATAGTTGGTTGGTCTGATGCTTTTAGGATACTGTTAGGGATCTGTTCCCTAGGATCAGTTCTGTGCCGATGCAGGTGTTGTCTTCTATCAAGCTGTTCTTTAGTTTTATTTTCTCATATATATTACAGCACTGGAGCTTTGAGTTAGGTAAAGCTGGCTTTCATTCTCGTTCTAGGTGAAGAGACCATGCTGGGATCAAATGAGTTTCACTCAGAATGAGTATTAGGATTCCTTTGTGAGAGGAAAGAACAGAATTTGTGTAATGCAACGTTCCTGAGCCACATTAAACAGACTAGCTTGGATTATAAGAGTAGCTGCAATCTTATCCTAGCAAGATTGTGCATAGTAAAAAGGAATACTCTTTCCGTATGATGACTCATGCCTGATTCTGGGGCTGTTTCTGGGCTTTCTGATTTGCGCCGTCAAACATGTTTCAATGTTACTGTCATTTCTTGTCTGAATGCTATGTAATACAAATGTTATTTAATGCAACAACAGAGTGTGTTCGGGTAGCTTGCTTACTTGCCTCTTACTTTTCCAGGAGTTGTTTTGAGCTACTGCTTTCAATTCCGGAAAGTGAATTACCGCATGAGGTGTGGTTAGGATTCCATCAGTCCATACAGGTAAGTGTTCTGAATTTCTTTTTTTCCAATTTACTTTTTTTTTTAAAAAAAAAAAAAAGGTTGCTGTTATATTCCTCTTCTTTTACCTTTCTCCTGAATTCCACCTGTCCTGCATTGCTGTTACCTAGGCAGCAAGAATTTCTGAGCAGCAGAAGACTAACTGCAATGACAGCATTGGCAGCCTCAGGCCCAACAGCAGATTTGTGACTACACAGTGGCAACTGCAGCAAGAGAACCCTAGCATATCTTGATCTGTCTAATGGTTTGTGAGAGAGAAGGACTGAGTTAGATGGAGTGATGAAACAGCTTCGAAATATTAACTTCGAAGATGACTAGAAAAGCTTTTGTGGAGATCTGAGTGGCACATTAGTGTCTATACCTGAGTTGAGAGGGATGATAATAGTACGACAGGTCTTTAGTCGAGGTGGTTCCTAGAAGTCTTTCTACTGAGGTGGTGCTGAAGCAAGCTCGTAAGACTACTGTTCCTACACTCAAATGAAGATGGCTACTATAGACCATGTAGGAGGAAGAGATGTTTTCAAGGTTCTAGTCTTGAGGTAGTACCTAGTTGTCTGCAAGGATTTGTGTTCCTGATGGAGCTGAACGACGAGAGTGGTAGTCCTGCTGTGTTTATACTAATAGACCCTTCCAGGACCAGGGACTGCTCTGTTGCTGCTATTGCCTGTTCTGGCTTTAAGTGTGACTGGTGAAGTTGGAAGCTAATATCAGTTATAAGTTACTGAAGTGGAGACTTTGACAGGAAGTAGTTGGAAGGAAGTGAACTTGGTGAACTGCAGCTGTCCTTCTGCAGACCTTATCCCAAGACCTTATACCCCTGCAACTGGGGATAGCCTCAGTCCCTGAGGCTTGGCTGCTGCTGCTGCAGTGGCTCTGAAGATGTATGTGTGGAAGTTGTAAAGGAGCTTCTACTTTTTTCACGTGCAGTCAGGGAAACTGCAGGTGCGGAAACTCCTCAGTAGACTGAAGGTGAATGAACATGGCACTTTAAACTGAGAGAAACAGAGTAGTGGAGCTTTGTGTAGTCCTCCTGTTAGTGGAAGGGACAGAGGTGGTCTATGACTGGTGACTTCAGCTGTGGACAGACCTCCTTTTCCTGAAATACCATGGAATACTTACTACTGTGGGAACCCTAAAAACAGTTGGGTATGGCATGTGCTTGGTAGTAGAAGGAAGTGCAGTAGGTAACAGTTTAAATTCCATGGTCTTAGTGGTGTCAAAGATTTGTTCTTTATTTTGAGTGCTGGTGTGCAAGTCCTATGATTCCCTTAGTGACTACAGCAGATCATAGTGGACATGGCAACACTCCAGAACCGAGTCTGAAGGTACGTCAGTTTATTTTGACAATACCCAGCTATGCCATCTATGACACGTAGTCTGTGACTACTAGCCATGGTGTTGCAGAGGCTAGGTCCTGTGCTCCCAACCCATTAATTTGTGGGGATGCCACAAAGAAGAGTGTCAGCCACAGGTTAATCTTTTATGTTAGGGCTGATGGAAGAAGTTGAAACTCACTGTTTCCAAGGTAACTCTTAAATTCACTAATCCAGTCATCATTGTGTAAGAGGAGTGAATCATAGAATCATAGAATACCAGGTTGGAAGGGACCTCAAGGATCATCTGGTCCAACCTTTCTTGGCAAAAGTACGGTCTAGGCAAGATGGCCCAGCACCCCGTCCAGCCAAATCTTGAAAGTTTCCGCTGTTGGGGAATCCACATCTTCCCTGGGGAGATTATTACAATGGGTGGTTGTTCTCATTGTGAAAAATTGTCCTCTTGTGTCCAATTGGATTCTCACCAGGAGTAGTTTATACTCATTACCCCTCATCTCTTCCATATGATTCCTTGTAAAAAAGGAGTCTCCATCTTCTTTGTAGCCACCCTTTAAATACTGGAACATGGTGATAAGGTCTCTTTTAAGCCATATGAGTGTATCGTGCACGAAAAGGCATATAGGTTTGCAACTGAGATAGCCTAGACCTGAAACAAGATGTTCTCTCCTATTCAGAGGATGAGGGGGCATGTACGGGCTTTTTCCCATTATAGCAGAGGTAAAAGCAGCTGTAAAAATTACTAGCTTTTAACTGGGGGGATCTGCAAGGAGAATTCTTGTTACCAAGGAGAATAATTTCTGTGTTGTAACAAGTATGTGTGTTTCTAAGTTTCTGAAGCAAGTCATCGAGCTTTGATACTTCTGTCACTAGAGAGCAGGTCTTTAGTCAGATGAGGTGACTGTTCAGGCTCAATATGTTAGAAGGAAACTGTTAAATTCCAGGGGTAGAAGGGTGACACAAGCCCAGACCTCGCATGTCCACTTTTAGAACTTAGGGAAAGGTCAAGATGTCCTGCTGCCAGGTGTAGTAATATACTTGGCTTTTGTATTGACTTTTTGAAACTGTGGCTTCCAAGTTTAGCACTCCTCTAATGTTCCCCATAGTTCAGATGCTAAAAGATTTGGGCAAAGCTATTAAACACAGTAGTACTGTGAAACCTTGCTAAAAAGGTTTGTGGACTTCTACAAACAGGTGCTTCTAATGAGATTTTTGAAGTAGCACACATGCAGAGGTTGAGATTTTGAAGTAGCACTCTTGCAGAAATACAAGAATGAGAACATTTGTACCCTGCACTGGAATACAGTAGGAACCCCCTTATCAGAGAAGAGTAGCAGAGCAGGAGTATGCAGTGACAGAGAGGGCAATATAGACCTTTAGACATGAATCACTCGTAGGCTCTCGTGTGAGGACTTGTAGGTTTAATGCCTGTGACCATGTTAATGTGCCAATCTCCAGGCAAATCCAGTAGCAAAGCACCACGTAATTATATATTAGCACATGCCCCAGATTAACAGATGTGAATTTGCTTATTCCTTTCCTAACAAAAGGGGTGGGTGTGGCTGGTGAGGAATATAACTCTAAATGTAACTGGTGGTTGCAGCAAATGTGGGACAGAGGTATTTTTCAGATTTGCCTGCAGTAATTGTTGCTCTATAATGATCTGCGCAGGTAGTGAGAGTCAGTGAAACTTCAAATAAATTTTCATCCCAGGAATGAAAAAGGTAAGGGCTTGCATTTCAAAGTAGCAAGGTGTAGGGACTGTCCTAAAGCTGAAAATGGAATGTCACTTATGTCCAGGTACAAAATGCTCTCAAAAGCTATATCTGATGTCTGAACCTGTTGTTCTTTCATCCTAAATAGCAGTAGTTATGCCCTGCAGTCCCCCATGAGTCCACTTTTCCTCATCTCTAAGCAAGACCAGAGGCAGCCTGTGTGAAATTAAAACAAGATGTGAGGTGGTATGGCAGAAGTCTCAGCATGGATTTTATACAGTGGCAGCAGGCAAAGGGATGTGGACACAAGTGGGGAAATACTGTAAAATAGGAGTGAAAGGATTGGGGCAGAATTACAGCAGGGCCCTTGATGCAGGTGAACTCAGTGGAGAGGTACTGTGAGGATGGATGTAATCTGGCCAGTTGAGGAACATAAAACAGTGCATTCAAAGGTGGCTTTAGTGAGAGTAGAGATGTGTTGTCATGGATGTTGAATGTGGATTGCAGAACAAGGTTCCCTTCAAGCCTTACAAAAAAGCATGAATGCTTTCTTTAGAGAAGTTGTGTATTGAGGGTGAGCATAAAATTAAAACTTTTTTAACACTGTAGTAGTTGATCACTTTAAATTGCCAGGACTGAAAAATCCTCATATCTTTGGTAAGCTTTTTTTGGATTTTCTCTTTTAAGTTTGTCCATCAGCTTTTACTGTATTATACTTTCCTGACTTCATCTAGGGTGAAATGCTTTGTGTCGCTCTGTTGAGGACGTGCTTATGGTGTTGCCCTAACTTCTCCTGGGTAAACTGGCTGCTCATGGCTTGGACAGGCATACTTTTCACTGGGTAAACTGGCTGGGTGACTGGGCTCCTAGAGCTGTGGTGAATGAAGTTCAATCCAGTTGGTGGCTGGTCACTAGCGGTGTTCACCAGGGCTCAGTATTGAGGCCAGTTCTGTTTAATATCTTTGTCAATGATCTGGATGAGGGGATTGAGTACACCTTCGGAAAGTTTGCAGATGACACTAAATTGGGTGGGAGCGTTGATCCACTCGAGGGTAGGAGGGCTCTTCAGAGGGACCTGGACAGGCTGGATGGATGGGCCGAGGCCAACTGTAGGAGATTCAATAAGGCAAGTCTTACGAGGAGCGGCTGAGGGAACTGGGGATGTTCAGCCTGGAGAAGAGGAGGCTGAGGGGAGACCTCATCGCTCTCTAGAACTGCCTGAAAGGACGTTGTAGTGAGGTGGGGGTCGATCTTTCTGCCAAGTAACAAGCAATAGGACAAGAGGAGATGGCCTCAAGTTGCACCAGGGGAGGTTTAGGTTGGACATTAGGAAAAATTTCTTCACCGAAAGGGTTGTCAAGCATGGGAACAGGTTGTCCAGGGAAGTGGTGGAGTCACCATCCGTGGAGGTGTTAAAAGATGCGTAGGTGCGGTGCTTGGAGACATGGTTTAATGGTGCACTTGGCAGTGCTGTATTAACAGTTGGACTTAATAGTCCTAAGGGTGTTTTCCAACCTAAACAATTCTATGATATACTTAAATTTTGTATTAGATTTCTTCAAAGATTTTGCAAGTATTTGTAGTAGATTTTTGAAAATATTTCCATTAATATTAGCCTCCTATTCCTCAGTAGGTCCAATAAGGAAAGGTTCAGCTAAGCATCTAGAATACAGGTGGAGTGTATTGTCAGTAGCTGGTTACTTAAGCTACAAACGTTAGTGAATTTTGTATTTGGTATTTCAGTATTGATGCTCTGAATCTCAAACACAGTGCTGACTCGGCAAATCAGTTGACTTGTGTAATAGGTCCGTTGTTTCTCACCTTCTAAAGTTCTTCTTTCAGCCCTTAATGCGAAGGTTCTGAAATGTGAATGATCCTTATAGCTGAACTGGGCTCTGTCAGCTCTGTGCTGCGTCTTGAAGCCCTCAGATTAGGGAAGAATTGCTGTTCAGGAAAACAGTTTGCATTGGCTGTCTGGATCATAGAATGTCATAATCTGAGGGACAGCAGGCTTTTCAGTCGTAGTACCTCACCCTTGCCAAGTTGTATGATTTTTGTAGTTGTTGTCAGCTACGTCATTCTGGTGAGCAGCAGATAAATGGTCTATTCTTGTCGTTCTCTGAGGCAGTGGCTGCTGGCTCCTCAGAGCATGCCACTCAGTAGCAGAGGGACTTGGGATAAGTATCACTAAGAGGCCACGTATCTCAGGTACTGTAATGTGCCATTACAAAATCTGCTTGTATGGTCTTTGGCACATGTTGGTTGGCGATTGCTTGCTGGAGCCAGGACGGTTATAACTCTGTCCTGTCATAGAGAGGGTGAGTTCGTACAACCAGGAGTTGGTGTTTCCCTTGCTTTGCCTTTAAGAACTCTGCAGAGCTTAAAATCCTGTTTGTGGTTCAATCTTCTTCACTTACAGATATCTTGAAGTCGCTGAAAGGGATGTTTGGGTGACTGCTGTATGTGATATGTGCTGAGAGCTCTCTGTGGCTTCCTAAGGCTATGCTTCTTGCAGTGCATTTGTAAAACACCAATAATTTAAGAGGTGATTCTTTGTCTCATGTTTGTTAACCTATTTCTCAACAGTAAGAGCTGGCAATGTCTGAGTTCTATGCTTTTGTTCAAACGATGACAGGAAGTGGCATAAATTCTCAAGACTTGTAGTAAAATTGGTAATTTTTTATTGATTATTAATGCTTTGTTGAAGTTTGTTGTGAAGAATTTGACAACATAAACGATACCCTCAAAGGAAATAGAGGTTGATTACCAAAGGTCTTCTGATTCTACTGTTGTTTCTCTTCAAGAAAACATCCTGTTTAAAAGATGTTTGTGTCCTTTCTCCTCTTACAAGTCATAACTGTCAGGAATGTGCCACTTCTTGCGTTTATTTGATACAGACTGATTGGAAGGGCTTTGCTGGTCAGTTCCACCTCTTTTCAAAGTATAACACATGCTGAATGCCTTCGCAGAGCACTGTAGCTCAGTAAAGCTCATTGGGTTCAGTCTTCCAGGTGAAATTCAAAGTCATTGGCTGTTAAATGCTGATGTGTTTTTTGATTTAGTCTTTGAGCTGATCTATGACCTGATGTACACTTGAGACTGACACAGGTTAAAGCTGTAATGTTAGTATATGGGAGAGGAATGCACAATGGATGCTCTGGCAACCTATTGTATTGAAAAGACTTCATGCATGGTGCTGTGCAGTTGAGAGAAGTCAAAAGTAGGGGTTGTCAAAATGAGCTTCTATTTATTTTGTGAGTAAGATACAGTATCACTTCTACCTGCACACCTGTAATTATTTTCTTAATCACCCAAGTCTGAGGAAAAAATTGTATGCTTAGACTTCCTATGTGATCATAACTGCCAATTACAGAAACTCTGGACTGTGGTTGCATACTTCCTAGATGTAAATCTAGATCAATTTGTTGTTTTCCGCTGACATTTTTAAAGCTGTCCTGAGGCTTAAGCATCTTTTAGCAGCAGTACTGACTTAAGCATTCTGTGTCGTTCACCTGCCTGATTCTACTGGCATGCCTTTTAATTGTGTGTAAAGTGGGGAATGGATCATGCTTTAATTTTTAAAAAGAAAACAACCCCCAGTCCTCCCCTGAGGCTTTCTGCTGAATTTGGTTTCCCAGTCCAGCTTTTACAGGAAGGAAAGACTTGAGAGGAGGAACAGCTGTGTGAGTGTAAGGATTGCTTAAGTGTTGTTTTCAAATGCTTAAATACAGCCTGAAACCTCTGTGTGTTGTAGGTCGTGAGTAGTCTCTCAATGCTGTTAAGAGCAGTTTGAGCTCTGGTTAAGTCACTTGCATCTTCAGGGTGCAGCTGTGACACTCCAAAATGTTTTTGCTTTGACTTTGCCAGTAACGTTGTCAGGCTCGAGGCCAGAAATCAGTCTTTGAAGCATCATATTTGGCTGTCTTTGCATCTGCAAAGTAGCAGCAACTCTTCTGATACCAACAACTGATTTTGAGGCGGTCTTACCAATAGCTCACTTGCTAGTTTTACTTTCTTTATTTTTAGAAGTAGCTTAGTCTTCAGTAATGTATTTTAGTTAGCAAATGTGGTAGGAGCTAAGAGTTGGAACACAGTTACAGCAGTTACCTAAAAATAAAATTGACTTTGGGGCAATATTTACAGAAAATCTTGGGTATTGCTAAGGAAGATGAGGTGGTTAAAGCTATCAAAACTGCTAAATGAGTGCATTCAGCTATGAGAGTTTTAACTTCGGTGCTCCTTAGAAAGTGAAAGTCTGCTCTGTAGTTCAGTGTTTAGAAAAAAGTGCTAATGTGTGGGGTTTTTACTCACTTCTGATGTTAGTCTGGTTTTGTTCTTGCAGTCAGAGAACTAGCGTGACTGCCACTTAAGTGTGCTTTCAGTATGTCTAGTAAGTGCATTGAATACGTAGCCCTCTGAAGGTGTCTATTGGGGAAGAGTCATGACTTAGCTGGAGCAGGAAGGTAGCTCAAGTGATCTGATCCAGCTCTCCATTCAGAGTAAGGGCTATCTTGAATCAGGTCGCTTGGGGTCCTGCCCCACTGAGTTTTATATGTCTCTAAGAATGGTGACTGCACAAACTGGGTGGTCCTTTCAAAGTGAAGGTGTTTGAACATTGATACGCTTTCCACACACACACTTTACAGAATTTCCCTTTCTGCGGCTTGTCTCTTGACTTGCTCACTAGATAGAAGAGTCCAGCTCCCACTACCTACTGGGGAGTATAGCGAAGACAGCTTTAGAGTTTCCCTCTTCCTAAGATTGTATAGGCCCTCTAATGGCCTTTGCTAGACTTGCTCCCCTATGGCAAATGAATTGTACAGCCACGGTGACACTTGGGATTGTGCCAGGTGCAGCACTTTGCATTTACCTGTGTTGAACTTCAGTGAGTCCCTGTCAGTGGTGTTGTGTGGCCTGTTGAATGTCCTTCTGAATAGCAGCCCTGCCCTCCAGTGTCAGCTGCTCTTCAAGTTCTGGATGAGCTGTGGACTGGCAGAGAATGTGCTTTGTCTCATTATTCAGACAATTAATAAAGATGTTAGAAGTATCAGCTCAATGTTGGCCCCTGAGAAGTGCTACTAGGAGACAGCTGCCAATTAGTTTTTGTACAACTGGTCACAAGCCTTCCAAGCCTGGCAGTTGAGCTCATTTTTCCACCTGCGTTATTGTCCACTTCTCCGTATTTTAACAATTTGGTTTTAAAGACACTGAGAGACTCACGGAAGCCTTGCTAAGTCTGACCACTCAAATGTCATCTGTAGACTGTTACCTCATCACAGAAGGCAGTCAGGTTGATAAAATGTGACTTGTACTTGGCAATTCCTGGCTGTCCCCAGTCACTTTTTTCTTCAGATGCTTGACTGTGGTTTCCAGGAGTATTTGGCCCGTACTCTTTCTGGGAACAGGTTATGCTGACTAGCCTGTAGTTCCCTAGGGTCTCCTCCCCTTGGTTCTGAAAATGGGCATGGTGGTTTCTTCGAGTCACCAGGAACCTTCCCCCAGTTGACTGTGACTTTTCAAAGCTAGTGTAGGTCTCGCAGTGACATCCAATGATCTCCGTTGACAGCCTTGGCTTCTGTTTGGTACCATGGATGCTTACGTGATTGTCTTAACATCTCATCTGTTGTGCCGCTTCATCCCCCTTCCCTGCGCCCAACTCTGCCAGTAGTCATAGGAACCAGGGAGGCCAGTGTGCAGACCTTAACGGTAAAACCTGAGGCAAAGTCACTGAGTACCTTTGCCTTTTCAGTGTCCTCTGTTACTTGATGCCCTGTTGAGCTGTTCTCGTACTTTCCTTTGCCTTCCTTTTGCTTTCAGTCTTTTATTTTCCTCAGCAAAGTGAAGAACACCAGGTGGATGCTTGTGTCCTTCAGCTTGGCCCTCAGAGCCTTGTATTTACTCTGGATGTGCAGTGAGATTGGTGTCCAGGTGCATGAGCAGCAAGTGGTGATAGTCTGAGGACAAATCTTGCAGCTTCTCTGCAATATCCCAGGTCCACGTCCCTGTCAAGCACCAAACCTTGTGAGACAAGTCTGATTAGCAGCTGAAGGTGGCAAATGCTTAGGCAGGGTTTTAATAGTGAAACTGACAACTTGCTTTGTTTCCTTCCTCCTTTCCCATCTTGCCTATTTACATTAAAGACTGGTTATAGCTGGAAATCCTGTTTATTTAAAGATTAGTTTGGACATCATGTTACTTGAATGTCATGACTAGTATAGGAAGATTAGCCTAGCTGTGGAGTACAGTAATACAAGCTTCTGGAATCAGGAATGCATTTTGTGCTGTCTTATCAGCTTATGTGGAAACATGCAAAATATGCTTTACGTTTCCTTGACTTCCCTGTGCTTCTTGTGACAACAAGATATCCTACAGATACTTAACACCTGTGTCACAGACCACCACACAGTGTTCTTGCTCATCCTCTGCACAATTCAGTGTGTCGCTAGATGAGCAAGCAGGAAGGTGGTTGCTGTAATGAGCTCTGTAGGAGTACATGCATCCTTTTGGGGTCCCCTTTTGATTGTTGGAATCTTCACTTGCTGGGAGTGATTTCCTTCTAAACTTGCCCGTGCTCTCAATTTAGTGAAAGGATGCCCCAAAGTGACTGGATGCACAGACTCCTTGAAGAGCCGTTTACACTTAGTTTTGTATTCTAGAGACTGACAGACTATCCAGGGGATGAATAGATCCGTATAAACTTGCCACTGGACACAGACTTCAGCGATGAAGTAATACTTGAGTTTATTCCATATAGTACACAAGTATGCTATGGTATATTTGGAGCAGATACATGTGACTGGGGAGTGAAGAGAGAAGAACCCTGTATTAGCTACACTGAGCTTTAATCTGGGATTTATTAAGTAGCATGTCTAATAGTATGGTTTCACAGTTACCCGGCAGGAGTCCTTTAGGAAACTTCTGAGACTATTACTTATGACAGCTGTGGATCAATGTAAAAGAAACCTTCACTGCAAGGATGTAAGTAATTTTCTCCTCGTGAATCTTTTGCTGGGAGTAAAGCTTCACTCCTTAGTGGGTAGGTGCTTCACCCAAGAGTTAAATCTAAATTCTCCTGTGCAGAGATTTATGGAGTGCAGTTTGCTGCAGTGCTAGAAAGGAAATATAGTTGTAGCAAAACATCAAAGTTGGTCTGAAATTAGCATCTGATATCTGTTATTGAACGTCAATATCTAATTTATTAAAGGGCATCTGATCATTAAACGCAAAGATGCTTTTTACTGTGAATGGTTAATGGGGAAATCTTGAGTATTTTCTTAGCAGATTCACTTGGTTATAGAAGGTAACTCAGGAATTGAAAAACATGCCTTGTGTGTTGGAATGTGGAATGCAGTTTGTTGCTGTCTTTTGACAGCCCGTGATACGAGGCTCTTTGGTCACGCTGGTATTCCCAGTGGTCATAGCATTAGCTCTAATTCTGTTAATTCAGAACATGAAATTGATTCTGGTGTATATAGAGAGGATACAACAGAGGCTATTGAAAGCAAGCCTGATAATAATAGTAAAATAGTAATATTATTTTAATACTATTTCTATTCTATTATGTTAATTATAGGGGACATTGTAGTGTATCAGACTAATTCTTAAACTTGAGATGTGTTATGACTGATGTGAGAAGCATTTTTACTGAACGTGTAGCCACAGATTGCCTACAGTTAGTTGGCTTCAATTTGTCAGCGTTAGGAAATTCTGCATGATGATCTTTTAGGTTTTTTTCAGTGCAAGTCACCCTAGATTGGTTTTCCTGCTAGGGACATTAAGTTCAGGAGTCTGTTTCCAGTTGCTTTTTCTTCTGTGTTAGACTCTAGACTTCTTTCCATATGTAACATCTCTTTTTTTTTCCTTCCCTCCTTCACTCCTCAGATTTCCAGAATTACAAGTGCTAAGCCCTTGATCCCTGCAGGTATTGTGCCCTGTATACAGGTTTGGTGGATGAACTTCAGCTGGAGACCTGTTCAGTGTGGAGGGTCTCTGGTTCGGCCTTCACAGCATCAAAACTCTCAGGATTGGAAATCCCCAGATCTTAGACTAAATGCACTGGACATGGATTAGTTTCTGAGGAAATGATGTATCTGTATCCCCTAGAAGGATGTTTTCGTCCTAGTAAAGCAAATTACTGATGGTCCAGTTTGGTCTAGATTGTGAGTGTTACACAGCGGAGACTGCTCTATGTACTGTGCTCGGCTTTTACAGAGCACAGTTGAACTGTTGCGACTGCAGAATAAGCTTTTGAGTTAAGCCATTTCAGTTAACTTACAGTACTTTGAAACTGGGAAGTTTTGCTGTAGGATTAGAGAAGTGAAAGGACATTGTACTGTTAAAATCCCAATGCAAACATGTCAAAACAGTAATGGCGTAGAAGAGTGGTGTGAAACTATTAGAATACAGTCAAATATTAGGACAGATAATGTAAAATTACATGGATTTGATTGTTAGCAAAGACTTTTAATGACTACTTTATTTTAATTTTGTAGGATTCACATGATGCTTTACTGGAATTTGGGAATAACAACCTCCAAATATTGGTGGATATCACAAGGGAAGGAGTATGGAAAAATCCAGTTCTTCTTAAAATTCTATCCCAGCAACCAGTAGAAACTGAGGAAGGTAAGAATGTGATTTCAGAGATGGTATGTGGCTATTAACAAATTACTTGTTGCAGTTTTGGTAGGGAAGCAGTGATTTGAAGTCACAAGGGAGTTATTTGAAATTGTGTTGTGCAGTAGTCTTCGTATGTTGCTAAACCACATTTATGATGAAACTGTCTCACTGGCACTCTGAATGATGTGTCCTTGCTAACGCATCTCTGCTTGGACTATACTGTCCATCAGTTTGAATATTTTGAAACTCCGTTTTTAAAACTAATTATTTCTTTTTCCATCATAAAAAGAAAGCTTGCTCCCTGAGGTGGCTTGTTCTTCATAACTCTGTGCTTTTAAATGTTTTCCTGAATGCTTCACGGGGAGGAATTGTGTATGTCCCCACCTTTCAGAGGCGTATAAGATGCATGTGGAGGGGTGACATGAGTGTGGAGGTTTTCTTTTATTAAGCTCTGGGCTGGGAAGCTCATTGTTTTTAGGCTATGGAAATAAGACCTTGAATCAGAAAACGTTGAGAGGTGAGGGAAAAGGAGGTTTTTGTGTCATTTTATATAGTTTTTGAATGTCTTTAAACTCTCTTTTACTCAGTGAAATTTTTTCATATTAGTGGTATTGTTAAGTACTTGCACGTATTTCTTTTAGCTGTTCCTTTAACAGTACACAGGACTGCAGTTTGCCTCAGTGGTAATCTAAAGTTAAAAATAATATAGAGGGGAAGAACAGCTTAAAATATTTCCTTAAAAATGAAAGGAGCACAAAAAGGGATTTTAAGTCAAGTTTTGTTCCATAGCAGAATCCTTCTTTCTGGCTTTGTGTAGTAGCCTCTCTTTGAGTTGTGTTAAGCTAGTACTTTTTAATAAATAAATGAGAAACACATTAAGGTTATTGGAGGATATGTTGCTTCCCTGTGCTAGAAGGCATTAAGAAAAAGCAGCCAAGGCTGGACCGCAGTCTTTGCTAGCCTTCGCTTCAGGTATTCAGTAGCATGGCAGAATCATTGGAACTCCAAACAGTATTTAATCCCATCTCAAATGTGTCTTGAAAAGAGTTACATTCCATACTGATGTCCTGTCTTAGTGTCTTTCATTTATAGTATTATTAGGCCATCCACTTGCACAGGAGCTGCTCTTAGTGTGTGTCTACTCAAAAGGACTTGTATTTCAAAACTGGTCCATTCGATATTATTGCAAGCCTTCAGCTATTGAAGAGTCCTTTACTTGGAGACTGGTATGCCAGTAAGGGCGAAGGTTAGCTGGCTTTGCAAACTTGCTTCACCTGTGGCAAGCCAAGAGCTGTTCTGGAGGACTGGTGTGAATTCCAGCAGGAGCAGTTTCCTCATATGTATCTGTGTGGACTCTGTGGTAGGTTAATCTGGTTCTTACACATGTGACTGGTTTTTGTCAATGGCTATATTACTAAATGCTGCTACACTTCTTCATTCCTGTGCAGGAGGACCTTGACATGGTTCAGAGTACCTCTTGATTTCAGCAGCAATAGGATAGAACTAGTTTGTTCAGTGCTTTGGCTTTTAATTTGGGTTGAAGCTTCTGCTGACAAACTGATTGACTGACACACCTCTGACTACGTTGAATTGGGCTGAGTGTAGGTTTCCATTTCTGAGGTCACTTAGCAACCTTGAAACTATTGAATTTTTAGTGTTCTTTATGTGATACATATTTGTTTGGCTGCCTCTGAATACATGCCCAGAAGAGTTGTCCTCACTGGTGTTTCTTTCATGTGATGCAAGCAGAGGCAACAGGACATTCATTGGAGCTCTTCTGCAAATTTTGTGACTGCACATGTACATTCTCATACAGTCTGGAGTACTCCGCAGGCATGCTTAAGCAGTCTGAATGTGACTTCTGAATTCCTTGTTAGGCCAGTCTGTCAGAGGAAGCTTTCTGCAGTACATCATAAGGTAAAGAGTTAGACGTTTTAAATAAAGGGCGGTTCTAAGAAGCCAAATACCTGCCTAAAATGGCGCTTCTTACCGAGTGCCTTGCGTTTGTGGCAATCTTGGAAACCTTGGTTTGGTTTGGTTTAGTTTTTTGATTGCTTTCAGGGTATCAAATAGATACCTTGATACAAAGATAAACTGAGAAAAGTGTCATTCTTGTGGCCTGTTGACATGAAACATGGCTGCTTAGAAATATCTAAAAGATCTTTCTACGAGCTTTCCAAGTTATCTGTATGTGTCGTCTTAGCACCCAAGTGAGATGTATTAGATATTGATTGGGTGCTTGCAGCTGGCAGTGCAGGGAACAGTAAGTAGTAGTAGAGCTCGTGTGGTGTCTGTCGACATGTAGAAAGTCAGTGAGAGCACCATGTGAGAGTGCTCTCCTGTCCCTGCTGTTCTGGTTTGGAGCAAATACTGTGAAAATGGTAGAGCAAAGTAGTAGCATTATTAGTAATGGGAATGTGAAAATAACGAGAGGGGGAATGGGGGTATCTTATAGCTATAAATACTATAAAGTTCAATAGTTAAGTAATTCTGTGCCCTTACAGAGGATGGAGGGGGTTTCATTTGGATGGTTTTGTTCTTGTCAGCCTCTTGGAAAACTAAGAGCACGTTGAACAGATATTGGAGATCTGCTCGGGATTGTGGGAGAGAATGTAAGGCTGGGAAAGACAATATAGGTCATAGGATTCAGTCTCCTGTAATTGTTGCCAAAGAAATCAA
Source organism: Leptosomus discolor (assembly GCF_034619465.1). NCBI lineage: Eukaryota > Metazoa > Chordata > Aves > Leptosomiformes > Leptosomidae > Leptosomus > Leptosomus discolor. The sequence goes on from NC_141419.1 coordinate 87,284, forward strand.
AAGAATGCATAATGTGAGTCACTGTATAAAATTCTAAAATGTTACAGGGAGAAGGAGATTTAGGGCATATGTAAAGTTTACCCTTTTCTGAGAAGGCAAGATGAATGTGCCAGATTCATATACCCTACACTCTGGTTCAAGGCAAAATGGAAACTTAAAGAAATCCTGCTCTCTATGCCAATAAATTATGGTGTGGAAAATCTTTTGACTCCTAAATTGTTCTGCTAATGTAACTGGTTTGTCTTCTTGATGTCATCAGACAAGTGTAATGCAGTGGCTACAGAAGTTACTGCTGAAATACAGACTGGTCCATGAAGCTGTATCGTACCATATGCTATGATTAGTAAAATAGTGCTGGTCGTGTTTTACTTCCATTTCTTTGTTCAGTCCCTTCTTTTCTCTGTGCCAGGTAGTCAGATGCTGCTGTAATATTGTTTGGCTTGCAGAAAGACTCTCTGGCTAGCTGGAATTACTGCTTTGGCCTTATGTAGGACGTGGTTGGAGCTGGAATTAAGCAACTATCTCTAGATGTCTACTGGATTAACTTAATCCTTTTTTACCTTCAGGGTCATATCAAGTAAATGCTTGTAGCTGTAATAGGAGATCGTAAGTCACTGATTAGTTACCAGGTTTGTCTGTCGTCTTTTACTTGTGTCACTACTTTGATCTGTGTGATGTTCTTTTCTGACTACCAGCTCTCATTTGATAGAAATAGCAGGAATCAAAATGCACTTTCTACAGGTTAAAGCAGGGATGAGAGTTCTGCTGTTAGGCGTGTTGAGTAAGGGCTGCAGAAAGAGCTCTAGCACAATGGTTTTTCAGTTGTTTTAGTCAAACTGCCATTTTATCCTTCAATACAACAACAGTTTCACAGAGTATCTTCTGAGGTGTAAATGGATGCTATTTCAGTCATCTAAAACTTAGTTACTTTGAATAGCTTGTATTTAATGCTTTTTGGCTTTTTGTGGTGTGTGTCTGAAAAGCATTCTCAGTTTTTGCTGTTGGGGGCCACAGGTAAGAGAGCAGCTCAGTGTGCCCAGCTGGAACTTTTTGTGAACTGGTAGTTCGTGTTAATGATCACCACAGGTGATTACTTGAATCAAAGATCTTGAAAATGTGGTATGTTCTTGTCTCTCTTGATTAGAGTTCTTAATTTTTATTTATTCTTTTAATGCACTGGCCCTGAAGAGGAACTGACATCAACTGTAAATACGGCTTACCAAATTTGTTCCAGAAAAAGTTTCATAGCAGCTTGGGTTCTGTCCACTGCTTCTGTGGCTGTTAATAAATGAATGCCATATGTCTAGGGTGGTTGTTGCTGTTTTGAGCATGAGTATTTGCTTGACGAAAGGGCTGCAAGAACATCCATTGCTGCTTATGCCTTTTAGATGACTACGGGCATCCCAAAGTGAACATAATAGATGCTGTTCAGCAGTCTTGACCTCTGACATTCTTCTGTGCCTAAGGAAGCTAGCTTTAATACTCTTACTTCAAGATTTTTTTTAATTTTTTTTTTTCTTGCTTAACAAATAGTATCATTCAGGAAGAACAGAGAGGTTAGGGTAAGCTTGTTGCTGCATGAAGCAGGTGAATACCAGCATCTTGGTATATCTCTGACATGAGATGATTTGTAAGAAAGCTGGGAGAACTCTCCACCATACTGCTATTGTAAAATATACAGACCTCAATGTTGTTCGTGCATACTTCAAGTACTTTACTGCACTTCAGCAAATTGTTGTCCTGTTCCAGAGGTACTTTCAGTGGAAATGCTCACCCAAGATGCTGTTTCTCTTGGACGTTTCTCATAGTGACTGCAGAGTCTTTTTATATCTTAGTCCCACCCACGCTTTATAAAGGCTGTATTCACAATATTGTTGTATAACTTGAATTCATCTTACACTGCAAGTGTTTTGGGTGAGAGGGGAATCTTTTATTCTTAGTTTTTGGTCCTGGTATAAGAGAGCCCTTTAGATACATGTGAAGTGTGAAAACTGCACTGACCTTATACTACACTACAGTGTTTGGAGGAGGTAAGGGTTGCAAGGTGTCTCTGCAGTGGTTTTTCTAGCAAGCTCTTTTAGTCTTGAGAGGCTTGCTGGAACACTGAGACAGAACAGACAACAGCAAGAGGTCTAGGAAGAGAAGGAATAGGAAAATCTGTTCACGGCCATGTTTGGAAACATAACAGATCTGAGATTGAGTACAAAATCAGGTTCTCTGAGGGGAATACAGCTGTTCTGAGGAATAGGCAGCAAAATGAGTTTTGTTCCCTTTTCAGGGACAGGGAGGTTGTTGCAGGCAGTCTGCTGGAAAAGAACAGACACTTCAGAGGAAAACATAAGTGCTAGGACAGAAATAAATACCGGTCAGATACCTGCGTCTTGCTCCTGCCTTCATCACTTATATCTGCATGGCAGAGGAGCGGAGTTTGCCGTTTGCCTCCTTTGCAGGGTTCAGTGCACACTTGCTTAGGTGGAGAGGCATTGGCCCTGGGGCACAGGCTTTCTACCCTTGGGGGAGGAGGGGGTGCACATGCTGACTGGCCGCTCCCAAAGATTGCAGCAAGTTGAGACCCTCTTGTCCATACTAGTAGTGAGTCCACCTCCTGTGTTTCATTAGCAAGTTTCTCTCATCTGTGCTTGAAGACAAAAGTGTGACTGTTAACCTGAAAACATTGAATTTTTTTAACTATCCTGTGAGCCAAGAGCTGTAGAAACAGGGACTACAGAACTGCTTTGAATGCTTGCGGGCACTAAAAACCATTACTGACGTGCCCATGAATAGCGTGCTTCACCTGGATAGATGACTGTTACAATGTTGAATAAGCAAGCAAGTGTTCTGAGAGCTGTTCCCTAACAGTGATCTCTTGGCCACCTTGTGGTAGCAGTCTCGTACATCAAATAGGATGGGTATTGAACACGGTTAGTTTTCCTTGGTAACTTTTCAAGCACAGTGTCATATACAGATGTATGTAACGGGTCTGCATGGCAAGGTTTTGGTAGTGGGGGGGTTACAGGGGTGACTTCTGTACGAAGCTGCTAAAAGTTTCCCCTATGTCGGATATAGCCAATGCCAGCTGGTCTTAAGACGGACCCGCCGCTGGCCAAGGCTGAGCCCATCAGCGACAGCGTTTTTCGCCTCTGCGGTAACATATTTAAGAGAGTGAAAAAGTTGTTGTGCAGCAGGAATTGCAGCGAGTGAGAGGAGTGAGAATGTGTGAGAGAAACATCCTGCAGACACCAAGGTCAGTGCAGAAGGAGGGGGAGGAGATGCTGCAGGCGCCAGAGCAGCGATTCCCCTGTGGCCTGTGGTGAAGACCACAGTGAGGCAGGCTGTCCCCCTGCAGCCCATGGGCGGTGGAGCAGATGACTGCCTACACCCCGTGGAGGGCCCCCACGCCGGAGTAGGTGGATCCCTGAAGGAAGCTGTGACCCCGTGGGAGGCCTGCACCAGAGCAGGCTCCTGGCAGGACCTGTGGCCCGTGGAGAGAGAGAGAAGCCCACGCTGGAGCAGGTTTGCTGCTGGTGACCCCGTGAGGGGGGGCTCACGCTGGAGCAGTCGGTTCCTGAAGGACTGCACCCCATGGAGGAGACCCACGTTGGAGCAGTTCATGAAGGACTGAACCCATGGGAAGACTCACGCTGGAGAAGTCATGGAGGACTTTCTCCCGTGAGGGGGACCCCACATTGGAGCAGGGGAAACGTGTGAGGAGTCCTCCCCCAGAGGAGGAAGAAGCGGCAGAAAACAACAGAGCAATGAACTGACCCCAACCCCCATTCCCTGTTTTCCCTCCTGTGCTGCGGGGGGGGAGGAGGGAGGAAAATCGGGGTCAAAGTTAAGCCCGGGAAAGGAGGGAGGGGTGGGGGGAAGGTGTTTTAGGATTTGGGTTTATTTCTCATTACTCCTCTCCAAGTTAGTTGGCAATAAATTACATTTTTCCTTTAATGGAGTCTGTTTTGCCCGTGACGGTAAATGCTGAGTGATCTCCCTGTCCTTATCTCAACCCCACAAGCCCGTTGTTATTTTTTTCCTCTCCTCTCTCCTGTCCAGTTAAGGAGGGGGAGTGATAGAATGGCTTTGGTGGGCACCTGGCGTTTTGGCCAGGGTCAACCCACCACAATGTAATATTTAAGGAAGAGAGGATCTTTGTTTCTTAGCAACTGGAGATGTCACTGCAGAATGTCTCTTGGTCAGCCAGCTTGTTTTACCATCTCTGTTGAAGTTACTTTGTGAAGTGTCAGTGTCAGCTATGTCAAGAGTTTAGTGCTCAGGTTTTTCCTGTGAAAACTTGAAACCAGTACCGCAGACTTGAATCTTAAAGTGACCTCTAATAGGCCGCTAAGCGAACGTCTGCAGAATACTAGGAAGTCTCACTACAAGCATGCAGTATGTCCTTGGCTCCTGAAATGAGTTTTCTGTTTAGGTGTGTGTTGTAAGCCTTCTGCCGACTAGTGTAGGGTCTGTTAGGACGTGTTCTTTTTCTGTTTGGACAATAATTTAAGTGCAGAAAACATTATAATTTCTTGTTTTATATTACATGCAATCCACTCATTCAGAAATTTATATACTACTGGTTTCTTAGCTACCCATCTCACCTAGTAGTAAGATACTAACATAGTGAAAATATTGTTGTGCAGTAGCTCTTCCACTAAGTTGTTATTCTAAAGTAAACTTTTTTTTTTTTTTTACTAATCCAGACTCTTGCAGGCTTTTCAGGTAGCCGGTTGACTGCAGCTGCTGCAGAACACTGGTTCTAATACGTATTCTATCAGAATGTCTCGGGCATTTCTGTAACAACTTCTACAGATCATCAGACATTTTGTTCCTTGGTTGATGTTTCTGCATGCAGTATGAGAATATCTTGACTGCTCTTTGTTAATTCTCAAAGGTCTTTTGAAATACATACAAATCTGGAAATTAGTATCAAGCCTTTCTGTTAAGCTGCAAATAGCTCTGTAGCTGTCTTGAAGCATACTAGTTAGTCAGCTAAGGCGAAGTACATAAATTTCAGCAAAGCTTTTGATGCTGTCTCTCACAGTATCCCTCTGGATAAAATGTCCAGCCTACAGCTAGACGAGTCTGTAATATGTTGGGTGAGCAAGTAGCTGGTCAGGCTCAAAGAGTGATAGTAAATGAGGTCACATCAGGCTGGTGTCCGGTTGCCAGTGAGGTTCACCAGGGCTCAATTTTAGGGCCAGTGCTCTTTAATGTTTTTATAAATGATCTGGGTACCGGAGTTGAATGTACATTAAGATAGATACTACATTAGGAGGAGTGGTTGATTACCTCGAGGGCAGAGAGGCCTTAGAGAGAGATCTGGGTAGACTAGAGCACTGAGCGATCACCAACTGCGTGAAATTTAACAATGGCAAGTGCCGGATACTCCACCTGGAACAGGGTAATCATGGTTATAGGTACAAGTTGGGGGATGAGAGGCTGGAGAGCAGCTGCCCAGAAAGCGATCTGGGGGTTTGGGTTGATGGCAACTCGAATATGAGTCAACAGTGCCCTGGCAGCCAAAGGGGCCAACCATGTCCTGGGGTGCATCAAGCACAGCATAGCTAGCTGGTCAAGGAAGGTGACTGTCCCACTCTACACTGCCTTGGTGCGGCCCCACTTCAAGTACTGTGTGCAGTTTTGGGTACCTCAATATAAGGACGTCAAACTACTAGAGTGTGTCAAGAGGAGAGTGACCAAGATGGTGAAAGGCCTTGAGGGCAAGACTTAGGAGAAGCAGCTGAGGTCACTTGGTTTGTTCAGCTTGGAGAAGAGAAGGCTGAGGGGTGGCCTCATTGCAGTCTGCAAGGGGGGCAATGGAAGGGGAGGTGCTGATCTCTTTCTGGTGACCAGCATTAGGATGTGAGGAAATGGAATGGAGCTGCATCAGGGGAAGTTCAGAATTGGACATTAGGAAAAGGTTCTTCACGGAGGGTGGCTGGTCCCTGGAACAGGCTCCCCAGAGAAGTTGTCACAGCACCAAGCCTGTCCAGAGTTCAAGGAGCATCTGGACAGTGCTCTTAGTCACATGGTTTAGTTTTAGGTAGTCCTGTGAGGACCAGGAAGTTGGATTTGATGATCCTTATGGACCCTTTTCAACTTCTGTAAGTACCTGGGAAGAGAACCAAACTAAGTCTGTGAGGTTTTTAAGCAGATCAAGTTTTGCTAACTGCTTACAAAAATAACCTGAAGTTATGTTTTTACTATTGAATTATTTCATGTCCCATAATGATTAGTTGGTTTTGGTTGATCTAGAGCATAAACCTAGCATGCCTTAAAACTATTCTTCTGAAGTACCGCAAAGATAACATTTTCACCCTCAACTTCATTTTATATATTTTTGTCATTATGTGGGGTTTTAACAACTTGGGTGGAAAAATCTCCAGTTGAAAAGTATGTAATGCGTTGTTTGATGTATTTTTGGTTCTTTGGAATATGAAGCTACAATTAAGAGCTGAAGATTTTAAATCTCAGCTAAACTACTGGTGTCTTGTTCAAAATACTGTATGGTCTGATCAGTGTCTGCTGGGGCACACCTCCTTACTGCGTTAATGGATGCTATGTTTTGGTTGGGGGAGTAGGGGGTGAGGGGTGTCTGTTTTCTGTAGCCTAGCGTTCTGTCTCTACACAGTTGATGTGAATTTGTTTGGGATAAAATATTCTGGTTGTTGCTGTCGCTTTTTATTACATCTAGAGTTTCCTAAGAAAGCTGACCGTACTTATACAACTTTGTAATAAAATGAAGTGTGAACACAGTAAGAATTTCAGTTAAGTGTCAGCTGTAAATTGGTGTATTCTCAAAGGCTTTTTTCTTTTCCTAGCTAATAAATTGATTACACGAGAAGGGCCTTCCTTTCTGCAGATGCGAATAAAACATTTGATGAAGTCGAACTGCATCCCACAAGCTACTTTCTTGTCAAAATTGTGTGCAGATTCTCCAGAAATTGCAAATGTTTCATCTTTTCGCCAAGCCTACATCACATGTGTGTGTTCTATGCTGCCTAATGAAGACTCCATTAAGGAGGTTAGTAATCCATAGTCCCTTTTTAATGTATATTTATCAAGCATTTTAGAATTTATTTCTGCAGTACTAAGAACTGAAGCTGAAGAGTGAAACTGTTGCAGCAGAGTTTCAAAAGAGAAATGCAGACTGCAATTGTATTAACTGCTGGTGTAGATAAGTATGTATTATATGCTTGCGTCCAAGGTTAGATGTGTTTGAAAGCTTAAAAAAAAGCTTGTAACTTCAGTCCCTCTTGTAAGCAAAATACAATTGGAAAGCTGTCTTTTCTGACTCAAATACTAGTTACTAGAGCAGTTACTTCTCTTCTAGTTGTTCTGACTTAGGAAAGAAAAGTGTTTTTTTTTTTTTAAAAAAAAAAAAAAAAAAACCCACACACCACACACAAAACAAACAAAAAACACTTCAGAGTTGTTGCTTCAGATCTCTAAACTCATTTTTAGACATTAGTCTTCCTCTTACAGTAACAGTTGTAGTAATGATTTGTGTTAACACATTGCAATCTTAACAGCAGTCATAGAACTCTTGCCTCTATTGCTTCTTGAACTCACGTGCCTGTTATTTTATCAATCTCACTGTTTTTGTTAGTCGTATGGGTTTGGTGTAGTTTTAAATGTAAGACTTGGAATATTTTGAGTAAGCTTTGGTGAAACTGGGAGAAGTTTCACGTATTAAAAAAAAAAAAAAGCAACTCTGCATTTCCTGAGTGAGTGGCAGACTTGTTTGGAGTGTTCTTGTTATACATGTAAACAACTCAAAAAGCATTCTTTTAAAAATACTTCTTCTGAAAAATAAATATTTGGATATTTGTGCCCTCTGACAGATTCTCCATTTTGAGCCAGGTTACCCTTAGTTTGCAGTACTGTAGGAGCAATGAATGCATTGAAGAGCTCACTACAGACATGATCTGCATACTGGAGGTGTTGGGGATATATGGGTAACTTGCAACATGTTCTTTGATTGGATTGGCTGGTAATGGTGGATGGCATAGAAATAGCATTAAGTTGTGTTCAGCTTTTAGTTTCATTTAAGAGTTATGGAGTGTAGCTGTATCTGTTTTACCTAGATACTCAGAAAAGTCTTTACTTGCCAGCCCAGTATAAGACCTAGAAGACAGATTGATGAATTGAATCAAATTATGGTAATCAATTAAACATTTTATGGGAAAATGAAGCCACTAAGCATCAAAGCAGTTCTTAAAACAGTATGGTTTATTGACTTAACTGGACCTGTAGCCAACACTGAAAAGTGTGGTCAGTGGTGTTACGGTGCCAGAAAGTCGATGTAAATAATTGGCAATATGAGGATTTGCATGTGATGTTTCTTTGTGTGCGTGGTCACAAGTATTGTGTAGTTCGCACTCTTTACAGAATTGCTGAAATCACAGAAGTCTGAAATGCTTTTGTTTACACCTTTGTTTTCAGAAGGCGAGAATTAATGTTATATCTTCATGTTACCTATCATATTCCTCAGGTAGAAAGTTATCGGGTCTAATGACAAGTAGGGAAAAGGGATGGAAAAAAAGATGAAAGATGAACAGCTTAAAGAATGGCAGCTGTTGGAGAAGAAGAGGTGGCAATGACCAAAAACCCAGTGGGGGGAAGAGGGAATGGACTGTAATGAAAGAAACAAGGGTTATGTGAAATTTGAAGTTCAGAGTAGGATAGGGTAGATAGAGGGCTTAGCTAAGGGAAATCAATGTTACAAAAAGGATGAATATGAGTTGAGAGAGCTGGGGAGGATTGGAGAGAAAGAACTTGTTTTGGAAGCTTAGGCAGTGTATGGTCATCAATTTCCAGGAGCTGCAGATTATTGGAATGGCTAGGTCAGGCTTGGAAGTTAAATTGCTAAGCTCCTAAAAGTTAAGGCTGGTGAACTACTTCTGTCTATAGTCAGTAACATACATCGATACGTGCGTGTGTGTGTGTGTGTGTGTGTGTGTATCTCTATGTACATACATACATATATATGGCTATAGCTCATGTGTGTATGCACTGTATATAAAGCTGTCCCTTGCATTTCTGGATCTGTCCTAAGGCACACATGTAACAAATAATACGACGATGTAATTGTTTGTTCACAAGAATCTTGTGCTGCTCTGTGAGAAACGCGGAAAGTAACAGAACTAAGAATTGCTGTCTGGCTTACCGATTCCAATGTTTGGCTTGAATTTGCCTGTCTTATTGAACCAATGAAAATGGTAATTAAAGAGGTTCTCCTACACAGCAGTTAACAAGTAGTTAGTAACACTCTTCATTGTTGCAAGAAGCCCCAAATGTTCCATAATCTAAGATGGCTTTCTCTGCAAAGCAAGTGCCAGCCATATGCAGCAATACACCAGGGTTTCAAATGAAACAACCAGTTAAAATTAAAGCCAGATTGATTGTTTTAATTGTAATTTGTCGTCTTTGTAGAATGTCCGTGTGATTGTTTGCTAGGTTGCATTTGAGCTCCAGGTAGCCGTCTTTTCTCATCGAAGTACCGGTTTTTTTTTAGTCTGGACTTCCTTTGGGAAAGACCATTCAAAAACCTGAGAGTAAAGCGCTTGAAGTCTGACTTTAAGTAAATGCCCATTATCCCATTCATAAAAAAATTCAACGGGGAAGATAAGAACAGTCATCTTTTGGAGGTCCTCTCCAGACGCTGCCTACAGAATAGGGAATTGTTGTTGGGTTGTATGCTTGAAAGAGCAAGAGGGAAAGTCAGTAAAGCTGGTTAAAACACTGGGGAAGGATAGTTGCTTATCATGAGTTTGCTTGCAAAAATATTCTTAGTTACTGTGTCATTTCCAGTGTCAAGTTAAACCAAGTGTTCTCTAACCTCTGTAATTTCCAGTTTGATTAGAAGATTACAAGAACTTAAGCTAAGTCTTCCTTACTCTGCAAACTCTCTATGCTTAATGAAATACTTTTGATATAAAACATGGTCTTTTATTGATTTTTGAGGCAGCAGCTCCCAAACTGTTGCAGCTGCATTATTTAATGTAAATAAGGTAATATGCTGCAAGAGAGTAGCCTGCATTTACAGACTCAAGAGTATGTTGTCCCCACTCAACTAGGAGGAATTTACAGTCTCTGAGCTGAGGCTAAATTGCTTGTAGTTGGTTCGTGGTATATTGCTAGCTCCTGAAAGGAGGGTAGGTCTCCCTAGATAAGCAGGTTGGGTGCCCCATTTTTAAGGAGTATTAACATGATGTCCTATTAAAAAACTGGTAGAAGGCTTAGGTTAGTGGTGGGGTATTTTTATGAACGTATAAGAAATTAAATATCTTTGTATCGTTAATACTTTTTTTAAACTCCAATGACATGGAAGACAAAGACAAGGTAATTCCTACATGGTTTTTATGTTCCATGGAGGAGTAAACTGGTATCCTGCTTGTTAATGGAACGTGAGGCGGATGACAGCATTTTTTTCAGCAATTCTAATTTAAAATATCTTAGTACTATTCGTTCTGTAGTCTCTGAACTTGCGTTCAGCTATTGGTCTTGTTGGGTATCTAACAGAATAACAGAAGCACTGGTCAACATTCCAGGTTTAATAAAGATACTTTCATTTAGTGTCTGATTTGTCACTTGAGTAACTGACTAGATACTGTTTGTTGGATGATTTCAAGCTATGCATTTGGACTTTTGTCTTAAATATTATTTAAAAAAAAAAAAAAACAACCACAAAACAAATGCAAAACAACAACAAAACCCAAGGTCTGAAACGAGATGGATCGTTGACAAAATTTGAAGTAAACAGGACTTGAAAACAAATTGCCTTGTTGCTTACTCATTAGTTAATGCCCTGAAGACGAGTAGTTTGACCAAAAAGAATCAAATTTCTATGTGAGAAGGAGAGTGAATCCGATGTGCTGTGTGACTGCAGGCTGCTCCAAGTGCCAGACATGCCTGTTGCTGGAGCTGGTGTTTGTGCTGTTCCTGTTGGTCCAGCGCGCAGCAGATGTTCCAGGTGTTGGTACACTGTGAGTCTGAGTGAGGAGTAACTGATGACTATTAAAAATGTGCTTTTCAACGTTCTGCAGCCTAAGAAACCCTAGTAAGTAGGTTTTAAGTTTGTAGTTTTTAAAACAGTGGTAGTGTTGTTCAGTGTTTGTTCCTTTAATGAAACTGGGAAACTGAGCATCGTCTCTGTCAAGTGATGCGTGGCCAAGGAGATCACAGATAGGCTGCCGTGTCATTTTCAGATTTGTGGAGGAAACATATCCCATATTTGTGTGCACTGACAATTTTTTTCTAAAAACCAAGACCTTGAAAATCGGGCTTGTATCAAATCACTTCAGGCAGCCTCTTGCATTATTTAAGAATGTTTGCTGCAGTGTTGAGGAGATGATGTAATTCCGGAAATTATCAAAGTAAAAAATTGGGTCACTTACTTTGTTTTGATAATTTGCTTTATAAAATGTATTGATAGAAATTATAATCTATAAAGGCTAGGAATAACTGAGTGGAGAGGTGGTAGAATACTGTGAAAAGATTGGAGTTGCCCGGCTATCAGACATGTATTCAACTAGGCTTCCCCACAAGCTGAAAGCTTGTCTGCCTGTAAGTACCGAAGGCAGATGAGAACATAAGAAAGGTGCTGCTGGCAAAGGATGGTGGAGGGAGGTGGTGTGCAGCAGTGTCCTTCTCTGTCTCTCTTTTTTTTTTTTCTTTTTTCTTTTTTTTTTTTTTTTCTTTTTCTTTGACGTGTGAGCCAGTTCTCTCCTGTGCGGTGACAAACACCTTCAGAATTCTTTCATGTGGCCATGGGTATGGGCTTGCTTTTCCATATTCCCCAACCTGATGGAGGTGGCATGTGATTTGCAGACGTTATAAGTGCTTATTGTCTCTGACATGCAAGGAGCAGTAATGTCTGTTGCCTTAGCAAAGCATTGTCACTTAAATCAGCTCTTGAGTTTTCTCTCTTCCCAGAGGTGAGTCAGTGACAACCCCCCAAAAAAACAACCTCCCAAAAAATAACCTGCTGCATTTTACTCTCTTTTTCAAATGCAAAACTGACGCGTCTGCAAGCACTTGCGGCTTGTGAATTGCTTTTAAAATGTCTGCTGCAAAAGGTCAGTCGTGGGTCTCACGTTGAACACCAAAAGTCAGTGGACCCTAGAAAATACTGACATTGCTCAATGAACTCCAGTGTCAAGCCTGTATGGAAAACTGGGGTAATGTACCTGCTTCTGCTCTTCCTGCTGAATGAGATATATGTGAAAATTAGTTTGGTATATTTTAACTTCCTTTGTTCTTTCTATATAATTATTTTTAATGATTAACAAGTGGTTTGAATTGTTTGTAGTGGCAACAGCTGGTTAAAGTAGATGCTTGAGTACAGCCAACTTTGTGAAGTCTAATAGATCCAGTGGGGAAAAAAGTATTAAAAATAGCATTGTCTTAGTAGTAAAAGCACTTTGTAATTGCTGTTTGTGGTCCAAAATACTTGGCTTATGACCAAGCTAATGCCTTGTTTTGATACATGGGTAGGTGCTACCTTGAGGTGGGCTTTACACAACTTACATGGGATTTCTCTCCTCTAAACACTTATGTTTTTGACATCGTGCTTTGGAGTGTGAGTTCAGAATCGGCAATGGACAAAGAGGACAAGAGACTGGCTTTTTCGCATCTGTTGACCTTTTTGGACCTGGGTTTTAATTTTCAAAAGGAAAACAGGGATGCCTGCAAATGCTAGACGGTTGCCTGTATGTAAGCATTTTGGTCAGCTGCCCAAAATGGAAGGTGGTCCCAAAGAAAACCAATACCGAGAAGGGATCAGAACTAACATGGGTTAGACTAGTACCAGTTAGAACTAATATGTGAACTTTGTTGTGCCGTTCTGTAGCTGAAAGGTGTGGTATGAACTCTGGGTATTAAAAGGAGATGTAGTGTTTTGTTCGTGTGTTTGTGAGATCCATTTCCTTTGATACAGTAAACATGCCTTTCTTTCATAAATATGCTGAGAATAAAGTGCCTTTTAACTTCCTTTTATTTTTTCCTTTAAGATTGCAAAGGTGGATTGCAAAGAAGTACTGGACATGATATGTAATCTGGAATCTGAAGGACAAGAAAACACTGCATTTATTCTTTGTACAACATACCTTACTCATCAGCTTCAAACAGCAAATGTGTATTGCTCTTGGTAAGTAGTAAGTATTATTGCTACTCCTAACTGTTCCTCACTGGCTTCAATGCAAGAGAATTGAGCTAATATAGTACAAAAATATGTAGAGAAAGTGGATATATCTTTAACTTCATAAGCACATCAGACCGAAGTACTGTCTAGATAACTTGTGACAAAATAAATAAGGACTCATCTTGCTACAGTAATAGAGCAGTTAGTCAGACAAAAGTAATGGTTAAAAATGGAACAGCACTCGTTGGTACTAGCAGTAATGCTTCTACAATATGGTAGGTCTGTAAGTAGTGCTGGATCAGCGCTGTGTGGGTTGGTATTAAACACCTAAGCTGTGTGGTTCCACAAAGTATGTTGTAATTCAGTTCTTCTGTCTTGAATACTTAGACCCCTGAGAGTTTGATGCCTTTTTTTCACTTCCACAGAGATACAAGTAGTAGAAACGTGTAGAGGCAGCACCCTTTAACTTAGACCGCACGCACCCACCACAACCCCCCGAGAGACTTTCTATATTTTTGTAATTTCTATAACTGAGAATTGTAGTACTAGATCTCAGACAAATTATGACTACAAAACTTCTCTGCCCTCTTAACTTGCAGGAGATGCAAACCCATCTCTGTTTCAGCAGTGGCAAACTGCTGAAGCCAAAGCAGGGAAGTTGTTTTCTGCCCTTTACAAAGTGCATTTGTTGTTTCGGCTTTCAAGACATGGCTAAGTGTGTAGTTTTCTCCTGGTTAATGCTGATCTGGATAAAGCTTTACATTACCAGACATCTCAAGTATATCTTGGGAATTTGGATTCAGTCAGCTGTGGCATTGTTCATTTACTCACTCCACATTTTAAAGCCATTAAGAAAAGTTTTCGTAGCACTTAAGTGTCAGCAGAACGATTGATAGTTTACCCTGGTCCAATCATCTGTGCAAAAAGGCCAGAAGTATTTATGTATTGTTCCTATTTCAGGCCAGAAATGTCTTTTTGAGCAAAAGCATACCTTGTAGAGAGAAATTAAATTGTGGAAGACTCAAGAGTCCACCACTCTTGGAAGTTCTAGAGGCTGACTGTTTTTGCACTACTGAAATGTGTTATTAGAGCCACGTCCAAAGAGATACGAGGCTGAAGTCCATCACATGGTGTTTTTTGTTTTGTTTTTTTTTTAAAGATGAAAAAAAAAAAAAAAACCCCGACAACTACTAACATTCTTTCAGGGTGAACTAAATGATTTGTGGTTGTCCAAGCAGACTTGGTAAGCAGTTCTAAGAGCTGTATCCCTAGGGTGCAAACGAAGAGAGCTGGACTTCATGTGTAGCTGAGACTTTTAAGCTGGTGGGACTGGAGAACAGACTTCAGTGATACAGCATTTATTATTACAGAGCAACATCTCTTTTTTTGTGTCAACAACTGTGGGTTGATTTTTTGCTTGCAGTATGAAGTCTGAACTGAAACTAGTTAGAATCTGAATGAAACTTTCAGGTCCTGTAACTCTAAGCTACATTTTCTCCTGGCTGAGTCAGGAGAGATCAATTAGAGCTGTAGATTTCTCTTCATGCCAGTCTGCTCCATACAAACTGTGGTGATCACTGATAGCATTGCAGAGCTGATTTGAATCAGTACCCTGGAAAAGTGGTAAGGTAATGTTGCTTTCTCTGCATTAGTAAATTGAGCTCAGTCAAAAGCATACAAATGTCAGAGCTGTCTTGGAAGGACAGGAAATGTTAAGATGGACTCGCTGTAACATACGTGTTTAGTCTAATCCCCCACTAAAACTAATGTGGAGGAGTCCTATGCTAGAGAGTGCTTGGTAGTCATTATATAGGCTTAAGTACGGCATAAATATACACTTAGAATACTTAGTTAAATTGAATACGTGAGCTGAGACATACTCCTTTCTGTGACCAACTGCTGGTTTTAAGGGGTAGCAATTGTTAATTAACTTCAAAGAAGGTCCTGTCGTCTTTGACAGGATTGTAGTTGGAAGGTTATTTTATTCTGTGATGCTTGATCTACTGCTGATTTGGAATCTATTTGTAATTTTTCTAGGCCTGTCATCAACCCCTGCAGGATTTTGATTGTTACTAATAAAATATAACTTTTTGTTGTGTGTATTTAATCATAAGCCTGCATAACGGTGTTTCAAGTCAATACATGATTTAAGCTTTGATCAGTTTTCATAGTGTACTTCTGGTGCATTATGTAATTTGATAGTCCGGAACTGAGTAGTGACTAAAACATTGGCTAAAGATCTTTGAGAGGAGAGCAGGGAACGAGAAGAGCAGAGACCCTCTGGTACAGTGTAGTTTGCAGCTCGGCTTCCCTTTTGTGCTGTTATGGGTTTGGTTCAACAGACAAGCCCTATCGTATGTACTTGGAAATGTTCCACTCATCTGTAGAATCCTTAAATAAAATTGTTTCCTTCAGAATTTTCTGGATCACATTGTGCTTGATTTTTAGAGTAGCAGTATGCTGAAACATTTTCTGCTAGCCCCTGGCTGGCCTTTTACAGACACTGTAAGCAAGCAGTGTTGTCCAATGCAGTCCTGCTTGCTGCCAGCCACCCGTTCCCATTATTCTGCTCCATATCTTGCTCTCTGCAATGTCAGGGTGACTCAGCGTAAGTGATCCAGAGTGAAAGTATTTTGGTTCAGCCAAAGGAAAAGACCTGCGGACAGCTGTGAACAGCAGGTCAAAGTGAAGATCCTTTTGGGACTCTTAGTGTGGATGCTGTCTTACGTAGTGGATGAAGATGGAGCTTTGGTGCCATACTCACACTTGAGTCTAAACAGTTTGCTGCTGCCAAAAAGCGGGAGATAAATTCTTGCCATATTGTGGTGCTGTCTGCACAAGTCTGCCTCATCTGTTCTGGCTCTGGGCCCATTTGACCTGTAGTGAGCACATGCATCTAACCCAGCCAAAACTGTATAGCTTTTTTACAGATTAATGCTTGATTAGTTTACCATGTGGTCAGACGTGGTGCTTCTGGAAGTTGTAAGCTGTTAAATCTCTTCAGCTGTAACATCCCTCGTTGTGTAGAATGGGAAAATCTAGCCCCCCTTCCCTCCTGTTTTCACTGCTCTGGCATCTGCCTGATGACATGGTGCTGACTCTCCAACACAGCACAAACCTCTTGCATATTTGGAGAGGTTAAGCTACTTCATTAGCTTAGCTCAGGTTATCCTGTAGCCTCAAATCCCGACCTCCAAGAGAAGATGAGTAAACCATACATATATGTGAATTAGTGCTGTTGGTGTGAAGCTTCACGTCACAGCTGAAGAGGAAAACAAACTTAGGTTTGTATATGTTATTCCTCACTAAAATTGGCAGATTTTGCAATGATTGTTGCTGATAATCATAAAATAACGTGTAAGGCTGGAGGTATCCGCCGTGTTTGGAACTCTAGCAAAATGCTGCTGCTCCAGGCAGGCAGTAGTTCTGAGCTAGCCAGTTGCCTTAGTCTGCAAGGAGTCAGGCAATTCATCAGTCCATAAAGTAATGTAATGTTCAGCATTAACACAAGTGGCATTAAGTATGAATTGTAGCTAAGCACAACTTCAAAAAACTTCTCTCTGGTCTGATGTGCTAGTAAGATTTTCTTACTTCTGAGTATTACTAGGTATCTGTCTGTCGGTTCTTTCTGTTCTCTGCTGCCTCGCATCAATTTTGAAATGGACAATAGCCCAAATACTGACAGTTGTCCTTTCTTGCCTTTCCATACGTGCGAAGTTTATCTTAGGAACACTTCCACGTCACCATCCTTGAGGACCCCTTCCAACGACACACTTTAGCTTTGCAGAAAGAAGGGGTGGGATGAGAAAGAACAGGGCGAACGTTGAAAACTCTTTGCTCTGCCAAAAGCTCTTATGAATAAGGGATTATCCAGAGTGAAGCTCTTCTCTCACTGTTCTTCCAAATCACACCTCTGTAAATGTACTGAATAGATACGCAAAATGACTGATGTCTTGATAAACTGTTTTTCAAGTTTGTTTTGTTTCTGTTGTAGTGATGCTGAGTTAAAATTTTTTTAATACTTTTTTATATATATAAAAATATTCTATGCCTTCCTTGCATAAGCTTCCCTTCCTGCAATTCTTCCACATTAGTCATACTGATGATCAATTAAATTTTACATTTTGTCACTTCTTGAGGCTAAAGGGCTGTAAAAAAAGTTGCTGATACTCTGTCTACTTTTTTTTTTCTCTAGGTCTGTTTTAGGATTTATAATTAAAACACCTTGAATTCTACTGCTTGTATATTACTTTTTTGTGGGCCTACCTATCTGTGTCTTCCTGACTATGAAAGGCTGTTAATTGCATTTCTAGGCCTTTCAACAAAACAAATAGAAAAACCCCCAAACAAAAATAAAACCAAAACACCTGTTACCAGGAAATGTCCTTTTTTGTGCAGTAAATATATCCCAGGTCCAATCCATAACAAGGCCTCATTCACTTGCACTTGGCTTAGGATTCAGCAGTAGGATTGCACTAATTCAAAGGAAAAAAACTTGCCAATATTCAGTGTAAATTTTGCCCAGGTGTGTTTTCTTGATTTTTGGTTCTAGAGGCTGTGACTGACCTTACATCTAGAAACCTCTATGTATGATTTGATGCATTGAGTGGTTAAGTTAGCAAAGGTGAAGTTTGCTGTACCAAAGGAACAGAAGAAAACCTTTTTTTCAAGTGATATAAAAGACACAGATCCTATCACTCTGATGCTTTTCCTTTTTGGTGGCACTCGTGATGGCAGAGCAACACGAGGTGACAGGTTGCATCATCTGATGGCTGTGTTGCCTTGGTTAGAATAAATTGCTTAACAGAACAGCTCTGTGCTCAAATGGTGTGAGCAGTAAAGCACACAAGTGCTCAAAGACAACAGGCAAAGCCCTCAGCTTATGTATCCCTTACGTAGCACTTTACAAATGCGTTCTGTGAGAGGTGTCTTTTAAAGCACTGAGTGGCAGTTGCATCATTTGAATGCAGGTGTCGTCATCTCAGCTACTCCTAGTGGGAGAGAAGCAACTACTTTACATTATGATTCATCTTACCTCTTTTAAATTTCTGTGTGAAAAGTTAAGGCTCTGCAAGTGTGGGAGTTGTTTTCTTGTCTAGAAAGGAAGTCTACGCAGCTATAGGTGCCTCCTTTGTGAGATGAATCCTATTGCCAATGTCTTTCCCTGCTAAAAAACAGGAGATACGCTGTGGTTTGATCTAATGCTTATTTAGGAGTAAGGCACAGTAGCAGTTCTCTTCAGCCATCTCTCAGAGATGGAGACCTGATTGAAGTGTGTGCTTCACTTAAATTGTTGTGTTAGACTGAACTAAAGTGTGTAGACTCTGAACAAGTTGTCCATATCTGCAGTGTTCTTACGTTCTGTTTTCAACTCTTCGCAGGGAACTGACACTTTTCTGGAGCAAACTGCAGAGAAGAATAGATCCTTCTTTAGATTCCTTTTTGGAGAGATGTCGTCAATTTGGCATTATTGCCAAGACACTACAGCATTTATTTTTCTTGATAAGAGTCATTCAGTCTGAAGTAAGTAAGCTGCAGTCCGGAGTCTTTGGACACAGCCAGAACTGTTTATTGCATTAATTTGTTGTTTTCTTAATGCTTCTACTGAACTGATATGAAATGTAGCTTATTTCATTATTCATAATTTCTGATTAAGTGCCTAATAACTTACTAATAAAAATCTCTGAAAAATGCTTGCCATTGTAGTTTTGTGTCAGCTTGACA
The DNA here is from genome assembly GCF_034619465.1 of Leptosomus discolor. Taxonomy (NCBI): domain Eukaryota; kingdom Metazoa; phylum Chordata; class Aves; order Leptosomiformes; family Leptosomidae; genus Leptosomus; species Leptosomus discolor. Next base: position 106,149 of record NC_141419.1, read on the forward strand.
CATCGAAGTGACCTTCAATCAGCGTGGAATGATTTGTTTGTTACTCGTGAAAATACAGTATGACAGTATTTTGCAAACAAAGCATAGCTGTGTTCTGAGCTGATGCCTGCTTAGAATCGAGGCGCAGCGACAATTTTCTGCATCATCTCTAAGAGGTGGCAGCTTGGCTGAAATGTCTCATATTTTTGTATTCTGAGAAAATAACCTGTTCCTCAAAATAAGGGATGCTATCACATCTGGACTTCTGCCTTCTATTCTGATGCCTGCCTTTAGGAAGTTGCAGAAAGGTTCCAGACATGCTTAACAGCTGTTTTTATAAACTCGTAGTCTCTGAGAAGTAATGGAGGGACTTTAAGTTAATTGATCCGTCTACCCAGGAGGCAAATACAGCATACTTTTGATCAGCAGAGCAGAAGGGATAGCTATGGGTAATCAGGGTAGTTGCTCAATAGGGTGTTTCTGTCTTCCTTTGATGGCTGCTCTTGACTCCATGAGTTGGTTAAACTGAAACTTCCTGTGTCTGGTCACTGCATGAGAGTAGATTTGTGGAGGGCAGTTATAAACTGAAATGAATCAGGCATACTTTAATGGAGGAAAAATAAGCAGCTGATATAACAGGATTTTAAATGTTTTAGTAACAGTATTACGTGGATCGTGGACCTTAAATTAGGTACGGGATATTCCCTTAGGAATGTCACCATTTCCGAAAGATTTCAGATATTTCTTCCTGAAAACCAGCATGGTTTTGCACATGTAGAGTAGAATTCGCTACATGAACTTCAGTTTTATGGATGTTTCAATTAACATTACCCTCCCAAATTTGCTCATCTTTTTGCATCCTTATATGGACATGAGTTGATTGAGTGTTAAGGCATCAAACAGATTATGGATAAAACAGACAAGGTTCCTTTTTTCAATTAGATTTCTCTCCAGCTTCGGGTTTGTTTGCCTGGGAGTCTGTTTCACTGACTAGAGTTAATCCTGTGAACCAAATGAGTTATCAAGTGTGACTTGATCAGAGAAGAGCAAGTATCAGGTACCTGTTCTAGAGTCAAAGCAGAGATCAGAAAAGTTACGTGATTGTCCTTCTGACAGATCACAGAGGAGAGTCTGGAACTCTGATTTGGCAAAGGTGAATTCTCATAGTGATTGCACAGATGTGCGTTAATGTGCATTTTATATATGAAGTGTAGTACATTGTTAACTATATACCAGATATTTCCGTGTGTTCTGCTAAAGCACATTAAAATTTCTTCTCCTGGGGAAATAGCTCTTTTTTTTAATTGCTGTCTAGCAAATTAAAACTGTTATTGAATTAAAGAAGTATTGCATGACTTCCACTAGGCAGGGCACAGCAAGTATAAGAGCTTGCTAATTCTTTTAATGTGTTCTTGGTTCTTTTGGATCTTTACCATCTGAGCTGGTGTGGATGTGGTTGTGTTAGCCACATGTCATCTCTCTGCACTATTCATAAATACCTTAACTGTTACTGATCTTTGCTAATAATGACTAAACAGTTACTTCATATGTTCAGATTCTCTATGCTGAAACGTATGGTTTTGGAACAAGGTAACTTTCAATTTTGTCCATGTCCATTTGGGCTATATTATTTTTTTTAAATCCATGTGACTAATATTTGTAGGTATCTTCCTCATACTATTGAGCAGCACCTCAAAGTTGCATAGAACATTTTTGGAAGTGAAATGCCAGTTATCTTTGTCAGGAATCATTTTGGCTAGCGTACTGCTTATGCTGTTGAAGGTTACTTGTTTCAGGGTGTGAATTCACATTGATACCCTTATTACACAGTACCACATGTTCTGAATTAATACCATGTGTGGATGCTGTGGGAGGAATGTACGTGAAAGACTTACACCTTTCTCTTATCTGACTGATTGAGAGTTATTCAGTGGAGAGGGAGAGAGGAGTTAGAAGGATGTTTTGCAACATCTAATGCCTAAACTAGTTCGTGTGACTCCTCCACAGAGCACGTTAATGCGAAGTGGCTCCCCTCACCTGAAGAGTAGAAGAGCTTCCTCACATAAAATAAACTACAACTTTTTAGAGTGTGCTCAGTGACTTGGGCACTTCAGGCTCAGAAGCCCGAATATATTCTGAACCGTCTGTAGTCTATTGGATCCTCTCGTTGCGTGTTTTTTTCATAGAACAGTTCTAGAGAGAATGTACTTATCAAAGAAAAGTAACATTTGTTTTGTGGATGTTTGTTGGGTCTTTTTGTTTTTTTTTTTTAAACAGGCAGAAGAAGCAGGACTCGCTGTGTCTGTTTTGTTATGTGTGAGAGCCCTTCAGATCAGATCAAACGGAAGTGATGAAATGAAGACATCAGTGTGTAAAACAATTGCATGCCTTTTACCAGAAGACCTTGAAGTTAGAAGAGCTTGTCAGCTCACAGAATTTTTACTTGAGCCAACTTTGAGTGGATTTAATGCGTTGGAAGAGCTCTATATGCAACCAGACCAAAAATTTGATGAAGAAAATGCACTGGTTCCAAATTCTCTCCGTTGTGAGCTGCTGTTAGCTTTAAAAGCGTATTGGCCGTTTGATCCTGAGTTTTGGGACTGGAAGACTTTAAAGCGACATTGCCTTAAACTGTTAGGGAAAGTAGCTTCTGATTCCGAGGATGATGCAAGTTGTAATATGTCAGTCAATGAAACCGACATGTTGGAAACTTTCTTTAGTGACTATGATGAGACAAAAGAACATAAATGTTATGATGGAAAAGACACAATGAACCACCCTAAAGAAAAAGCAAGAGTAAAAAAACCAATTGGTTCTTCAGAAAGATACCAGAGGTGGCTTCAATACAAATTTTTTTGTGTGCTTTGCAAAAGGGAATGTATAGAGGCTAGAATACTGCATCATTCTAAGATGCATATGGAAGATGGTGTTTACACCTGTCCGGTGTGTACAAAAAAGTTCAAGAGAAAGGAATTTTTTGTGCCGCATGTAATGGAACATGTTAAAATGCCACCTAGTAGAACGCACAGACCTAAAAAGAAAATAATACTGAAAAAAGAGAGATCACCACAAAAGACAACAGCTTCCAGCAGCCCACCCCCAGTGTTTCAGGAAAAGCCACATCAGCCACAGCTGCCCGAAAACTTTGAAAATGACGCACAGGAATACGTCACATTTAGCCAACTGGAAAATTGCCAGCTACAAGACAGAGACATCTATCCATGTCCTGGAACGGATTGTTCTAGAGTATTTAAACAGTTTAAATACTTAAGTGTACATCTGAAAGCTGAGCATCAAAACAACGATGAGAATGCAAAACACTACCTGGATATGAAAAACAGGAGGGAGAAGTGTGCTTTCTGTCGCCGACACTTCATGACATCCTTTCATCTGCGGGAGCATGAACGGGTGCACTGTGGACCTCAACCGTATATGTGTGTGTCGATGGATTGTTACGCTAGATTTGGGTCAGTTAATGAGCTTCTCAATCACAAACAAACACATGATGATCTTCGTTATAAATGTGAGCTAAATGGCTGTAATATTGTTTTCAGTGACTTAGGGCAGCTTTACCATCACGAGGCACAGCACTTCAGAGATGCATCGTACACCTGCAATTTCTTTGGTTGCAAAAAGTTTTATTATTCAAAAACTGAATTTCAGAATCACCTTGCAGTGCATAATATTGAAGTGTCAAATGGGGAAGTGAAGCAAACACTGAAGCTTGAAGAGTCAGTTTCAAAAGACAAATGCAGTTATCTTCCAGAGTCTCAGCTGCTTGAACAATCCGAAAATTCCAGTGTGAATGGTAACTTGGATCCCTCAGGCTCTCAGGAAATTCCACAGATTAAGGAAGAAGCTCTCTCTGACAGTGAGGATCTAGACAGTGAAAGTAATTGCAGTCTTCATTGTGGGGACCACAGTGCAGATGCTGCAGTAAACCAAGGCCAAGTGTCTCCTCTGCTGATTGAAACAATCGCTCACAATCAGTCAGTTCCAGGTTTTCTCATGTCCCAGGAAGGAGTCTTCCACACAGCAGATGGGAAACAGTGTTCCAATGTGGCAGTTTGCTTTGATGAAAAAAAGCTTTCCTGTGGTTTTGAAGGCTGCTGTTCCACACACAAAAATTCCAGAAGCGTGCAAAAACACCTTCGCAGGGCCCACCCGTATAACTTTAAAGGTAGAAAAAATATGGAGATGAAAAATAAAGACTTTCTTGATCTATTGAGTGATGCTCAGGACAGTAAATCCCCCACAGACATCAGTACAGAGTTAGGTCATAATTCAGATATAAATGCTGACTCTCCAGAAAGCTTGTATTGTACTATAGATGCTAAAGGAAGCAATGGCCTGAAGGAAGAAACTTGGCCTTCTTCCCCAGAAACATCTTTTTATGACAGTTCTAGAGAATCAAATATTGAAGATAACATGTTGGAACTCATGTTAGGCTTGAAACATCTAAGCTTAAAAAATTCTAACGTTCAGAATTCTTCAAGACACAAGCCTTTTTTGGGCTCTTTACAGTCCTATTCATCTAGGGATGCCAAGTGCCCTGAGTCAGCAGATAAAACTACCTCAAAATTTCAGCTTCAAGAGCAACAAGATAATTTACCCAGCCAGTACCTTACTCAACTGGCAGCTAAACCCTTTTTCTGTGAATGTCAAGGATGTACGTGTGAGTTTGTCACCAGAGAAGCTCTCTTAATGCATTATGTTAAAAAGCATAACTATTCAAAGGAAATGGTTCTTCAGTTAAATATGTTCCAGCATCGGTACTCGCCATTCAAGTGTCATATTTGCCAAAGATCGTTTACAAGAAAAACACACCTTAGAATTCACTATAGAAACAAACATAAAATTGGCTGTGAGAGGGTAGCTCACAAGGTATGTTCTAATGAAAAACATGATCATGTAGGTTTATGTACAGATGACATGCATAAAAATAGCACTGTTTCAACACCTGTCTGTGCAACCAAAGTTGGATTCATTGAACATTCAGACCACTCTGATCAGCTGTGTCATCCTAAAAAGGAAGACTGTAGTTCCGAGACAGATTTGGAGTCCAGTGAAGAGACGGACAGTAACGTACCAAGAAAAACATCTAACATAGCTTCTCTGGACAGCCATAGGGAAGAACTGGAAGCAAGACAGGGAAGAGGAAGCAAAAGAACAGTTGCTAAAGGAAACTTATGTTATATATTACATAAGTACCACAAACCATTTCATTGTATACATAAAAGTTGCAACTCAGCATTTACCAACCAGAAAGGTTTGATTCGCCATTATAGAACCGTTCACCAGTACAATAAGGAACAGCTCTGCTTAGAAAAAGACAAAGCAAGAACAAAAAGGGAACTTGTCAAATGTAAAAAAATATTTGCATGCAAATACAAAGAGTGTGGTAAGCGTTTTCTATGTTCTAAAGCTCTTGCTAAGCATTGTAGTGACTTCCACAATGAACACTTAGAGGATCAAAAACTGCTTTCTGAAGCTGAATCTGCAAGATTTGCTTGTAACCAAGCCCATTGCCCTGCTGTATTTTATACCTTTAATAAGCTTAAACAGCACCTAATAGAAGAACATGCCAATGGAGAAAAATTAAACAAAGATTTTGAAATCCATTGTGACCTCAATGGCTGTGATCGAATTTTCACAAATTACAGTCACTACTCTCAGCATGTCTATTTCCGACATAGTGAATATTATGATAGTCTCTTTGGAAATCAGAAAGAGGAGGAAGATAATCAAGATAAAGATAGAAATGAACAAAGTTACTTGAAAGACAGCTTTGACATAAAGAAGCAGAATGGGAAGCAGTTAAAAGGAAAACGTAAAAGAATTAGCAGAAGTAGAGAAAAGCATTTGATGAATTTCAAAACAAAAGAGGAAGCCCTACAAATGTGCAAAGAGAAGTCTAACCAGACCCAGTACCCTTGCATGGTTCAGGGATGTTTGTCTGTTGTCAAACTGGAAAGCAGTATAGTGAGGCACTACAAGCGCACACATCAGATGACCAATATGTATATAGAGCAACGGATTCAGAAACTTGTCGTTTGTGTTAAATGTGGCATAATGATTGAAAAACAGTCCTGCTCCGAAACAGCTTTAGACGTGGATAAAAAAGGTGTAAAAGAGGATAAATCAGCTAATCCTGAGCATGTGCAGGAAAGTGAAAAACCTCTTGTTCCAAATACTGACTGTGATCCTCAAGATGTAAGCAATGAAGACCAAAAAAAATGTCCATCGAGTAGTGTGAGTTTTGATGCCAGTGCCTTTATGTATTCAGGCACTTTAAAATATAACCACAGTTCAAAGAACACCTGTTTGGAAGAGCATAACATCAGGGAGACAGTTATGTCTAAAACTGAAGATTTTTCTGAAAACAGCGAAAGAGAGAATAGCTCTTACTTCTCCAGTTTACAATTAGAGTTGCCAAGAGAGAAGGACCCAGAAGGATGTCAACATAGTGCAGCTACTCAAAATGCAAAAAGAAATGTACTTTGTGCTACAAAAGACAAATTTCAGAAGCCTCCAGTGTCCAAACCATTTGATTTAAAGACATATAAACCAATGGGATTTGAGTCTTCATTTTTAAAATTTATTCAGGAAAGTGAGGGAAAAGATGATGACGATGATGATGATTTTGATGAAGTAGTAGAATGGGAGTCCCCCAAACAGTTGCCAGTAGATAAAACCTTGCAAAAAGAGGAAGAGGATCAAGGGGACAACTTTGTAAATGATAAAAATGTAATCATAACCCAAAATAATCATGGGCAGCTAACAGAAATCCAGCCCTTGTTGTCAGAGTCATCATCTGCCCCTTCTTTAGAAAATTTGAGGGCGATCTTGGACAAGGCACTAACGGACTGTGGAGACCTTGCCTTAAAACAGCTTCATTACTTAAGACCAGTAGTTGTTCTTGAAAGATCCAAGTTTTCCACACCCCTCATAGACTTATTTCCAACAAAAAAGACAGATGAGCTTTGTGTAGGAAGTACGTAAGTAGTTTTGCTTAGAGCAGATTGCCTTCACTACTGCTCCATGGGGAGAACTTCAAATTAGAACAGTAATTGTTACAGTACACACTGTTTAGGTTAGTTTAGACTGTTTAATTCCATGAATGTATAATATCTGTCAAAAGTATTGGCCAAGTTAATTTCGCTCCCCATTTTTTCCAATGGACTATGCTGATTTGGTGCTATTTAACACATCAGAATTCTGGGGGCTTCCTCTATGTGCATGATTGTATATGGAACAAGTACTAGGGTACAGGGTTTGGGGGGCGATGGAGTTATTACTTGACTTGAATGTGCACCCTAGGGTGCTTTGTGTAACATATTGTACACTACAGCATCTTATATTTTTTGAGTTATGAGTTTCAATAAATTACAGTTTTTCACCCATTTGTTTACTGTACAGTAAATCTTTAATGTACTTTACTTGTAGTTGAATTTGGGACCATTCTGAGTGGATTGGACAATGTTGCTGAAGTTTATGCATTTGTAGATAATTTATCAAACTGATGAAACAGTATAGATACTGAAAAGTAAAGTATTACCTTTTATTTTACAATATTCTCTGTGCTTTTTTCAGATCAGACTTGAAAGAATTATAATTAGTACAGGCAGAAAGCATTTACTGCTTAGAGATGAGAAAGTCCTGGTTACCTTTCCCTGTAAAGGAAGAAGATGCTTCTGAGAGTGTACGGTACAACATAGGCATTGATGAGCATTGCCAGACGTTCAAGAGAGTTGTGTCACATGAAAGTATCAGTGCACATTTTGGGTTCCCTGGTTATCATTTTTGATAATTAATAAAACCTAGCTGGAAGATTCACCAGAGGAGTAATCTAATATTTTAAGATCTGTTTCTTGTTCTGTGTCTTGTTTCTTGCCGTACTTCTGGATGCATCCTGACGCCCAGGATCTTTTTCCCCTGTGAGTAGCGTTTCTCAGTCTCCATGAGGACGCTGATGAGCAAGCAGCAATCACAGCTTGTGTTTTGTTGGGGTGTTTGGGGTTTTATACTGTGATCTGAAAAGTAGCAGTGGAAAGGAAATGGAGAACACTTCAGGAAGTGTTGTTTAAAACAGACCATGAATATTGACTGGGTGCATGAATGAAGAAGGCTGTCTAAAACAATCTGGAGAACGGTATGACCAAAAGTAGGCAGAAATGGCATCTCTATACCACGCTTACAAAGGTTATTTGGGCATCCTTAAAACAAAAGTTAGATTAAAAGTCATATACCAAGCAGGAGAAGTGTAGCTCACTGCGTATCTTTTCCTGTCGTGTCCTTTCTCTAAAGTATAAGCTTCTCGTAATGAAAGGAATACAATGCGTGAATCTTCTCACTAGCTTTTAAAAACGGAAGTAAGTTAGGGTCAAAAGGTTAAATACCACAACAGTGTCAGCTACCTGAAGTAGCTGAAGTGTGTTCCAAAGTGATTTTTGTCTCTTAAAACCAAAAAGTCTACCTTTTAATGTCAAGTTTGTGTCGCGTTCAAACATACTTGAATGTTTAGGATCTCAAAACAGGAAAAGAGATTAACTGCTAACTTAATAAACATGTGATGACTGCTTCAGGTAATGTGCCTAGAGAGACACTGGTACACTACTGGGGTTTCGATTATCCCACAAAGTCATCTGTTCCCTTCAATGCCTTGAGAAGGAAAACTGGTCAGCATGAGTAGTAAATTCATGGAGGTTGAGTCTTCAGGTTCAGATCAAGCAGCTGTATTTCTACCAGATAACCAGAGCTTCAAATATGACATGTTGAAGAATTCAAGCATTTCAAATACTTTGAATGAGAAAAATTAGATGAGAATGCAGGAATGAAATGAGACGGAAAATATATATATATATGTTCCACAGACAGGAGAAGTGGTGAGACAAAGGCAGTGTGCAAGCTTTTGCTTTGTGTAGTCCTAAAAAGGTACCACGTCTTTTAAAAAGTAGTTTTGATATTGTTGACTGCTTCCTATGACTTAAAATGCTGAAGACAGTCAGAAAAATGGTAATGGTTAAATGCAAGACATACTGAATGTGTTGCTAAATTAGCGGAGTCCTAAGAGACCAGTAAAGAACTTTCTACATGGGGAATAGCGAAGAGAAATAGATTCCACCAAAGCAAGTATCTGCAGACTTAAAAGGTAGAAGACAATTTTGTGATGACTCCTTAGGCTAGCTGAGTCCTCTTTGAAGGTAACAAAATTGTATGTTCCTGAGACAATTGCATCATGTCTGATGCTGACTGCCACTTCCATGTGTGAGCACACTGATGGAAATCTGCTCTGTGCAAGCACCTGAAGTTGTCTTGAGTGACCTGGGGACAACTCAGGTTTCTTAAGAAATCTGAAAGGTAATACTCCTACGTGTTTACACAAGCCAGAAGAAAATTTTAAAATTAAAAATGGGATTTATTTCCAAGGAGCTGCTTTATGATGTAGAAGCAGCTTTTAGTAAATGGGGATGTTTAAGGTAGTATGTTGCAAATAATGTAATCTTACAGATACTTTTTTTTTTAATAGTTTTGGAATAGTTATGATGCAAACCTGAAGGCATTTAAATGCAGACTTTTTGCTTTCCATTTTCACTGGGTTAGCTGACAGTTGCTTAGCTGACGGGTGGAAATTTGTTTAACTGGGGCAACAATTTGGTGTGATCTTTCAACCTATATATACCCAAGAAAACTTTTCAGAGAAGTTTGCATTTATTCTTTTAGACTACATACATCATTCACATCCCTAATGGATACTTGAGGTTCCTGGAGAATAGAGACATTAGTGGTTTTAGAAATGCCACAAATGGTACAGCTCCAATTGCAGATCTGAGGTGCTCCCCCCACCCCGTGCTCCCCCCATTGCCCGTGCTATGTTTTGCACATGTAACCTGAAGCTGGATAAGATTTCACTTCAGCCCCCTGATCGCAGTTACTTTCTCTTTCGTTTTACACCTGACGGATACTCAAGTTTGATTGTCCTTAAACTTTCTTCAAGTTGTTTTCTTTCTTTTCTACTGCCTCTTGGACTCAGCACTGATAACTTTCTACTCAATAGGAAGCTGCGATCACAGATTCCTGGTGAACAACTTCATGGAGTTTGTGAATTAATTCTTTTTATAATTAAAAAAGATTCTGGGACCACAGAAGTTGTCTGTAAATAAGGGGAAAAAACACAGAGTTTCTGCCTGTGAAAAAGATAAAAACTTTGCAAGAGTTTGCCTAAGGCTGCTGGATAAATTGCCACGTGAATGAAGGCTTATTGCAAAGGTCCATCTTCTCCACTGTAACTCACGGTCCGCCTGTCTACCTGTTCTGACATGAACGTAGAATGGGTTCACTTACAATCGCTGTCAAAAGCAGCAATTCAGAATGTGAGCGGTTGGAGGTGCCAAGTGTCCTTGTAGTGTGACTAATGAACAAAATAAAATACACAGTGGTGTGCAGCCTTGCCTTTCCTTTTAGAGCAGTTTCTTACTTCCTTCTGTCAAGCTCCCAAATTATGGATCATTTTAAAAACGATGACTTGGAGTGAGTTTGCATTTCTTGTATACTGTTCATATAAGCTCTGCTGCAAACTTGCCACCAAAGAACTTTACAAAATTGTACAAAATTACCTTTATACAATCCTACTGTGTATTAAAGTTCTTCAGTGTTCAGCTTTCCTATCAAAATAATTAATCCTGCCGCTTGTTGTATAAACAAATCTGCATATTAGGCATGAATTTTGTGACAATTGTAGTTCCGTGATCCAACAGAACAGTTGTGTGTGAAACTTCAAATTCCTTGAAGGTGTTTTGCTCTTGCCAAATAAGAGTTACTGCACGTGTGTAAATTACCACCACTATCTACAGGGCAAGCTTTTACAAATTACATCTCTCAAGTATTGTATAGATCCTGTCAAGTAGGTTGCTGCTGTTAACTTAAATTACTGCTGTTTCCATAGGCTTGAATATAGGTTTCTGTCTGTCAGGTATGCAGACAGGTCCTGCCATGTTCTTCAGTCCAAGAACTGTATTTAGAAAGCGGTGAGTGGGTTTTCCTCTGCTGATGTGGCATCCCATGCACTACTGGGATTGTTGATACTGTGGTCTTAAGTCGTATTCCTATTTCTGTTGAAAGATACCAATGTTGCCCTGGTCCGTCAGCTGCTTCCTAGTTACGGAAATAATGTCTTACCCATTTCAGAGACCAACAAGTGTGTTTCAGTCTCTGGATTCCACTTCTTTATCATCTACAAAATGCACTACCATCTTGGCGAGGTGATGGATGTTACACCATCAAAACTGTACAGTATGAATCCACATCCTGATCCCGATTTCTTCTTGGGCTTGTTTATCTGATCTTTCTAATTGCCTGGCACTGGTGGGTATTGGGGAAGGAAGCCACAAAAGGGTACAGGTCTGAAGTTAAAAGAGTTTTTACTGTCTGTTTACATGGCATTGAGTAGGCATCATTTTTCCTTCCAAGGGCTACCAGAACTTGTCTTACAGTGAAGACAGAACATTTCCAGCTTCTTGCTTTCAAACGTACGGGAAACGTTTTGTTCCACAGTAAAGTAGTAACACCATCATGTTGACTTCCTAAAGAAGGATTCTTACTGTAAACAGTAGATACCTGAGAATATGTAGGTGCAAGTTCATAATCATGGTATGTTGCTTCCATTTTTTTAAATTACTGCTCCAGGTGTGTGATTTTATAGGGAAACAACATGTTTATTGGTTTCCCATGCCTAAATTCGCCAAGGCTGTGGCCACCATGTTCCCATGGGCAGTAAAAAACTGTAAATACCGTTACAAAGGAGAGACCTGCCGTGCTGGCTTCTGTACTTCTGGCAGGGCTCTCAGCAGAGCCAACAGGTTAGTTCAGTGGTTTTGCTTGTCTGTTGCTGTCTGACTGTTCACGCAAGATCTTTGAATTTTATGATGCTGATAAAGCCTTGGGACATTGTATTTCCCAAATTCTGCACCTTGACTGCAGTGAATTATTTGAGGGAAAGAGAATTTCCAGTTAAGTCCTAGCATGTCTTGTCAAGAATCTGAGCATGGTTATGGCGGAGAGCAGGGGAGGCTTAAATGAAACCCCCTTGCCTTTGTCTTGCCCGATCAGGTGCTAAACCTATTCTCCTCCCTCTCCCCTGAAGCTGGTGCCCCTGAGCCCTCCTGCTCTCCTGACTCCCCACAGCAGTAGTCCCCCAATTTTTTTTCCCTATGCCCACATGAGTTTGGAGGGGGTGATGGTGGGAAGATGTCTTAAGATCTGTGATTATAGGGAAGGAAGTAGGTAAGGGATTAGTCGGGATGCAGTGCAGTGCCAGGGAGCGATCTGCCTGGACAGCTTCAACGGATTGCCAGAGCTTCCTCTAGGAAAGGAGAAAGTGACAGCCAGTAGCTCACCAAGAGGAGCACAGCCTTGTCTCTTGTGGCAGTTGACAGATAAGGTATTCTGGGACGACATACCAGCTTGCAGAAAAGATAAGGCTGGGTTTTAATGCATTTGACAGGTCATTCTGCTAAATAGTTACAAATGGTAACTGATAGAAATGAAAAAATTAAGCTGGCATTACTCTATTAAAAGTCAGTGATTAAAAATCCACAGACAAGTTCTGTTATACTTTAGACTGGTAGAAATAAGATGAATGACTGATACTAAAATGCTATCTCAAGAACTGGCTAAGAAGGAGCATTCATTAACAACCCTTTTACTGTGTTTCTAAGAAGTTACACATTCATTGTGCTCTGCATGGTATGTGTGTCCCTGGTACTTCTGTGTATTTCAGCAGCTCCCGCGCTGTCTTCACTTAACGTTGTGCATACCGAATATGAAGAGAGTGTTCTGACTCTAAATAAATGTAGATTCCTTGTAGGACTCTGTAACTTTATATTTCCCGAAACATTTTAGGTGTATTCTGGTTCAGAAGGGAGCGGACCTGCTTACCTTAAGAATGAACTGGGTTAGGCAAAAACCATAACAAGAAAGGCATAAAGCACTTTTAACACTGATGAGTTCTTTGGCCTTACTATGAAACCACGTAAGTGTGTGAACACAGGAAGTGAGAGAGGGAGAGAAGGGGGTTGCTGCTCTGTTTTTGATGGCAGTGCTGATACAATTCAGCTTCAAATGCTCACAGAGATGAGGTGGAGAGGTGGGCCCATGTGAATCTCATGAGGTTCAACAAGGCCAAGTGCAAGGACCTGCACCTGGGCTGGGGTAGTCCTCATAATCAATACAAGCCGGGGGATGATGTGACAGAGAGCAGCCCTGCCAAGAAGGACTTGGGGGTTCTGATGGGTGAAAAGCTGGACATGAGCCACAACGTGTGCCCGCAGCCCAGAAGGCCAAGCGCATCCTGGGCTGCATCAAGAGCAGCGTGGGCAGCAGATCGAGAGAGGGGATTCTGCCCCTCTGCTCTGCTCTGCTCTGGTGAGACCCCACCTGGAGTGCTGTGTCCAGCTCTGGAGCCCCCAGCACAAGCAGGACGTGGACCTCTTGGAGCATGTCTGGAGGAGGCCACGCAAATGCTCAGGGGGCTGGAGCAGCTCCCCTGTGAGGACAGGCTGAGAGAGTTGGGGGTGTTCAGCCGGGAGAGAAGGCTCTGAGGAGACCTTAGAGTGGCCTTCCAGTACCTGAGGGGGACCTACAGGAAAGCTGGGGAGGGACTGTTTACAAGGGCACGTAGCAATAGGATGAGGGGCAATGGTTTTAAACGAGAAACGGGTGGATTTAGATTGGATGTTAGGAAGAAGCTCTTTACCGTAAGGGTGGTAAAGCACTGGAACAGTTTGCCCAGAGAGGTGGTGGAGGCCCCATCCCTGGAGTCGTTCAAGATCAGGCTTGATGGGGCTCTGGGCAACCTGATCTAGCTAAAGATGTCCCTGCTCTCTGCTGGGGGGGTGGAGTAGATGGCCTTTGGGGGTCTCTTCCAGCCCAATGCATTCTATGAGTCTGTGACCCAGATGTGGTCTCCTGTTTCCTTTGTGCCAGCTCCCACACTTTGGCGAATTTATTTAACTCCTTGAAACGTTAGAAAACAAACCCAGCAACAGTAACATGTAATTAAGTACCTTTGTACCATTATGGTGCAAGGAAATAGGGCTGCAACTCAAAGATACAGGTTATTAATGATATTGGGGCTACAGTTGGTGTGAGAGATTTCTATCCCATTTGGATGCCCTTGCATCCTTGCTCTGGCCTGCTGTTCACTTTAAGTATCATGGCATTTCTCGTTACCCCAATTTCCCGAACTCCCTATCGCAGTCCTCTAAGCAGGCTTCCCCTCTTCTATACTCTGGACTCTGTACTCCTATTTTCTTCCTATGCTATAATCCATCTCTTCCTTTACAAGTGTAACCTCAGGCTTCATCTCCTTACCCAGAAGTGCAGGTCCTGCCCTTTGCTTACTCAGAATGGAATCACCAAAAAAAACCCAGCTTGGACTCTGGAATCACAGCCTTCCTCATGTGAACACACCTGGCTGTGCACTGCAACAGTCCCCTATACCTACCCCCAGTTTCTTCCACTGTAAGATGTCATGGTCCTTCACGTGAGCAAATTGCTGTTGTGTACCAAGTTACTGCTATCTCCGCTCACCTCCAGGGGTGGTCTGTAGCAGCTGATTGTCTCTGTGGCAGATCTCTGGTGGCTTGACCAGGAGGGGCCAATTACCTTGAATTCTTCCCTGTTTTTAAAAAGGAAACAACCCACAATCTGGGAATTCCCCTGCAGTAATATCTGTCTGTCTGCAATGGGCAGTCCCAGAGCAAGCAGCCAAAAAAACGACTTTATGGAACATGTTGTGGAACATGTTGTCACAATCCACTCAGAAGAGGGGGGGCACGTGACTCAGATTCACAAATCCCCAGCGGTGCGGACTAAGGTGAGACAACTTTCAAAGTCCCTACACAAACATTTATTATCCCACAGTGATTAATATATATCTTAACTAGGTCCACAACCATTGGTTAGGTATATAAAAATCTATAGCAAGTGGTGAGGTATGCCTTGCAGTACTTAACAACTGTAAGAGAAAAGAGAAAATGGAGAGGGGGAGAGAGAGAGAAAGATCACCGGTCCTTGTTCCTGCGTCAGTCCAGCCAACAGGAGGCGGGTGTGGGATGTGGTGTGTCTCTGGCCTTAGGAGCGTTCTTCTGTGTGTGTTTTCTTCACTTACTTCCCCTCTGCCCCTTTGTGGCACCTCTCTCCCCCTTTTACGTTCACCGTATCAGCACAACCCACCCCTCCATTTCATTTCAGGTTCCCCCCTCTGCCCCAGGTGATGCGTAGCATGATCTGGGTGAAGAGATGAGTGTTAGAATAATTTATGTTTAGCATGATCTCTCAAATCTTCCTTAGCATGTAGAAGGGTGTCAACTTTAATATGCATTTCATGGATAATGAGGCAAAGGTCCTTTATCGGACACAATGGCCCCGAGAACAAAGAGGCTGGGCCAGAGCAGAGGCTGGCCTGTCTCTACAGAACTCCCTCCTCCAGCCGCATCCTGCACTATCCAGGCCCACAAGAGGTAAGCCAGTGTCAGCCTTATCAGTTCGTTGAGCATGAGGTCTGCAACATTCATAGAGTTTGAGACACTCCTTGGGAAGGCTCAGAGGGTGTCTGCCCCCTCTTCCCCCTCCCTTCTGCTCAGGCTGCTTTTGTTTCTCTGGGAATTCCAAGTCGTCTCTTACACATGTGTCGTGCCAGCCTGCTTTATTATAAAAAGGACGTAACAGAGCTTACTCTAGTAGAGTCAACGGTACTGCATTGCAAGGACAGAAAATAGCAGCTGTTGGGTGACAGTTACGGGACTGCTTGCAATATATACCAGTGGAGAAAACCAGTCAAACGCTAGTTTAGTCAGTATTAATTTTTGCACTTCCCTACTCTTAGTGTGGTTGTGAAAGGATTTGGACAAG
The DNA here is from genome assembly GCF_034619465.1 of Leptosomus discolor. NCBI lineage: Eukaryota > Metazoa > Chordata > Aves > Leptosomiformes > Leptosomidae > Leptosomus > Leptosomus discolor. The sequence goes on from NC_141419.1 coordinate 122,040, forward strand.
TGCTAGTGAGGCTTTATATGCATTATTGTGCACAGTCTGGAGAAAAATAATTTAAACATGTTGTGTACAGACTGCAGTACCTGGGGAATGAAAAGTCTAGTGGATGAAGGAAACGTAACTGCCCTTGGATTGGTCACCAAATGCACGCTGAGGAGTGGTGCCTCTTCTGTCTTCCTCTCACATAACAGGGAAGCTGTGCGAGCTTACAGAGAGCGTTGCACAGAACAAACCAACAGGAACACTACTGGAAATCCAGAAAAAAAAAAAGTTGCGAAGTATTAGAGCAATTCTGGAAGATGTTTTCTGTAGAAGCAGTGAGGAGCGAGACCTCTGATCTTGTGAAAGGACGGAACAGAGATGACTGGCCTCAGAAGCAAAAATTGCATCTATCCAATAATAAAGGAGTACCCTTCAAGTCGTATGCTAAAGCAATGGAGAGGAGCTGTGTGACAGTCCGTTCACTCTTTTGCATTTCAGGTCACTAAGAAACTCCCTGCTTATCCAGATGTAAATGGATGCAGACAAGCATTGCTAAGCAGCAGCGGCAGGAACCAGCAGACGTTATCGAACAGCAAAGACTGGATGGAAAATTTCCTAATGTTATCAGGAGCCAGCTTTAAAGTATGTGGGAGAGGTTGGAGACAGGGCAGGATTCCAGACTCATGTCAGGTAAACAATGCAGTGTGAAAAATATATTTTGATTCTATAAGATCTGAAATAGGAGACAATGAAATGGATAAGGCTTCGTATTGATTTCAGGACAAGATGTGCTTGTATCAGAATAATACCCAGAAAACATTGAGTGGAATAAGGGATTCCAGATTCATAGTTACAGGAGGAGCAAAACTAGGCAAAGATGAGCTTGTACAGCTACGGTGCACCTCTCATCTGTGATGCATGGCACTGCCGGCACAAGTGTCAGTACAGCCAGGAGTCCTCAGGAGCACTGCAGGGTAAGCACTGCTAAACAGTGCAGACAGTAGGATGAGTTTTCCGTGGAGCCTTGCATGCCTCTTCCTTCAGAAGGGAGGGTGTTGGGTCATGTTCCTGCCAGGCATACACCATGCTTCAGTCACTGAACTCAGCTGTCTCTAGAGGTAGAACGATCCTGCTTTTACCCAGCCTATTTCCTTTGGGTTGCCACAGTTATACCAGGTCACCTGCTGGATCTTTGGGACTGTGACAAAACTTGATTAATTAACCTTATTAATGCCTGTGCCCTGATGCCAGACCCAGAAGTGCAATTCCAACTACGCTTTTCTTGATGGTCCAGTTAACACTGCGTTGATGGATTTGGAGCTGATGCAGAAGGGAGCAAGGTACCCTTTCTCTCCGGATTTCACTTGCCAGACCTGTGAGAACAGGTTCCCCATGGTCACAGAATCATTTAGGTTGGAAGAGACCTCTTGAGATCATCTCCCTCACCCCTACCTGCTGCTCAAGCAGGATCAGCAAGAGCTCAGGACTATGTCCAGACAGCTTCTGAATATCTCCAAAGACAGAATATTTCCACAACCTCTCTGGACAACCTGTCCCAGTGTTTGATCACTTTCACAGTAAAAAAAAAAAAAAAAAAAAAAAAAGTGTTTTCTTGTGTTCAGATGGAATTTAATGGTTTTTAATTTGTGCCCATTGCTTCTTGTCCTGCCAGTGGGCACTGCTGGGAAGAGTCTGGCTCCCCCATCTTCATTCTCTCACATTAGATATTTACACACATTGATAAGGTCCATCTGAGCCTTCTCTTCTCCAGGCTGAACAGTCTCAGCATTCTCAGCCTTTCCTCACATGAAAGATGCTGCAGTTCCTTCATCATCTTTACGGCCCTTCACTGCACTCACTCCAGTAGCTCCATGTCTCTCTTGTACTGGGCAGCTCAGGACAAGAGGGACACTCAAGGTGTGGCCCCACTAGTTCTGAGTAGAAGGGAAGAATCACCTCCCTCGACCTGCTGGCAGCAGAGATCTCCACAGATGTAACTCCCTCTCACTATGGCTGAGCTCAGGATCCCTCCCACATACGTGTACTAGCAACTCGCTAGACATCAATGGGCTGACATCAAGTTTTACTGCACTTTCTAAAGCATCCTTGGTCCAGAATTCACCACTTTCTGGCTCAAGTTTGCAGCCTGCTGCTCCTGTTGTGCAGGGGTAGGGGCTGTCATAGTCTTCCTGCCCGCGCAGGGATGCCTCTGTACCCTGCAAAGCTGGTACCCAATATTGTTCCTGAGCACAAACTACAGGATCGCTGTGAAGGCCATCTCAGTGACCTAGCGCTAGGCAACATGATCACTCCTGACCAGACCCAGGTGGTCCCAGGTTGGAGCACCTCGGACAGCTGATTCACAACTTGCTCCACCTAGTACATAGTGCCAGTCTGTTCTTTGCCTGGTAGCAAAGACATTTGACAGGGAGGGACACAGCTACCCCATGGGGATGGGGCAGCTCATACAGAGAGCTCATACAAGGTCATACATAGAGCTTTAAACTAGATTCAAAGGGGGATGGGTTGTAGCTGGGTCTGCACCAGTGGGGCAGTGTCCTAGTATTCATGAAGACCAGAAGGCCTCCCATCCCCCTAGGGTGAAGTCAGAGTGCTCAGCTCGCTCCCTGAAATGCCTGTATGCCAATGCACGCAGCATGGGGAACAAACAGGAGGAGTTAGAAATCTGTGTGGGGTCAAGGGGTTATGAGGTTATGATCTGGTGACAATTACAGAGACAGAGTGGGACAGCTCCCATGACTGTGGTCATGGATGGCTGTGTCCTTTTTGGGAAAGACAGGCCGACAAGGCAAGGAGGTGGAGTTGCTGTTTACGTGAGAGAGCAACTAGAATGTATGGAGTTCTGTCCAGGGGTGGATGAGGAGCAAGCTGAGAGTTTGTGGGTGAGAATCAAGGGGCAGGCTAGCATGTGAGACACTGCTGCGGGTGTCTATTACAGGCCACCTGGTCAGGATGAGGAAGCTGATGAGGCCTTCTACAGGCAGCTGACAGCAGCCTCGCAATCACAGGTCCTGGTTCTCTGGGGGATTTTAACTGCCCAGATATTTGCTGGAAGGCCTACTTACACAGCCAGCCATTCACAGTCCAGGAGGTTCCTCCAGTGCATCGACGATCACTTCTCGATGCAAATGGTGGATAAGCCAACTAGGAGAGGAGCACTGCTGGATCTTCTGCTCACTAACAAGCAGGGCCTGGTTGAAGCAGTGAAGGTTGAGGGCAGCCTTGGCTGCAGCAACCACGAGATGGTGGAGTTCAGGATCTTGCGTGGTAGGAACAGAATACCAAGCAGGATCACAACCCTGGACTTCCACAGGGCCAACTTTGGCCTTCTCAAGGAATTGCTAGGGGAAATCCCATGGGACACAGTACTAGAAGGTAAAGGGGCCCAGGATAGTTGGTTTATATTCAAGGACCGCTTATTCCAAGCTCAAGTTCAGGGTATCCCAATGGGTAGGAAATCAAGAAAGGGAGCCAGGAGACCCGTGTGAATACACTCTCACGCTGTGAAGGCTGATGGATGTAATAGGCACTTTCTGTAAGACTGGTCCCTACATCTTCGTACCGGGGTGCTGGAGGAGCCTCCTGCACAGTGTGAGGCGCCCAGCAGGAACAGGCTGGCCGGGGCCTTTCGTGCCTCCCGCCAGCCCTCCGCCACCTCTCTAAGTGCCCGGCAGGAGCAGCGGGGCCACCCGGGCGGTCTCCTCGCTAGGCCGCCCCTCACACGACGCCTTCTCAGGAGCAGACCTGCCCGGCCCCGCGGGCTTCCGACTGGGACGTCGAGCGGGGCGCTCGCCTTATCCCCCCGCGCCGCTCCCCGGGGACAGGCCCTCGCCCCACACCGCGCGGCTCCGGCGGGAAGGCCGCCCTGCCCTGCCCTGCCCTGCCCTGCCCTGCCCTGCCCTGCCCTGCCCTGCCCTGCCCTGCCCTGCCCTCTCCGCGTCAGGACTCCACGCCCAGGCGGCAGCAGGGCCCAACTGACATGGCGCCCCCGACCCCGCCCGGCTGCGGCGAGCCCGCTCCCCCGGCCCGCCGCTGCCGCCCGCCCCCCGCCCCCCGCCCGCCTCCTTCAGGGCCCCGCCCCGCCCCGCCCTTCCCGCGGCACCTCCGGGCGCCAGGCGGCGCCGCAGCGCGGGCGGCGGAAGGAAGCGCGGGAGCGGCGCGGGGCCATGGCGCTTCCCGGCGACCTGTGGGCAGAGCTGCCGGTCGAGAAGCGCATCTTCTGCTCCGTGCTGCTCTTCTCCTGGGCTGTCTACCTCTGGGAGGCTTTCCTGGCGCACCGGCAGGTCGGCGGGGGCTCCGGCGGAGACAGGCGCCGCCGGGATGAGGGCCGGGCCCGGCCCGGCCTCGCCTCACGTGGGGGGCGGCGGGCGGTCCGGGCGCCGAGCACAGCGCCGGGGCTGGGGCCGGCTTCGTCTTGTCGCCTACCTGGGGAGGGCTCGGCCCTATTCCGGCCGAGGCAGCGGGGCTGGGGCGCCGTGTCGGCCGCGCTCGCTGTCGGCGGCAGCGGCTTGCCGCCGGCGGGCGGTGAGAGCGGCCCGGCGCGGGAGAGGGCTTCTGCCGAGCCGGTCTGTGCGGCCCGTGGGGGGGTCAGAGCCGGGCGGCGAAGCTCTCGGCGGCTCTGCCGAGCCGGCTCCTGCCCGGCGCCGAGCCTGCGCCTGCGCCCCCCGCCCCTGCGCCGGAGCTGGGCTGTGCGGGCCGGCTGCGCTCCCCCAGAGCAACGCGGCGTCGTACCCCGCTCGTTCCAGCGGGGCGGTGGGGGCACTCGCTGTCACATCAGTGGGTTAGGTGAGTTCATAGCAGGGTCGGAAAAACGCAGGTGCGGTGGGGTAGCCAGCAGCACAGCGCCCACCCAGCAGCTCGATCTTCCTCCCCCAGGACAGGTGAGAGAGCAGGAAGAGCAAAACCGAAGTAAAGACAGTTAAACAAGCGAAGGAAGAAGGGAGAGAAAACCCACAAGCGCTGCAGACAATCACTCACCACCGCCCACAACCAGGCAAATGCCTGGCCAGTCTCCCAAGTAACAGCCAGCTTGGAAGTCAAACCCTCTTCCCCTTTCTTCCTCTTCTACTTAAGTTTTTATTGCTGAGCATAACATACAGCATGGGATGTCCCTTTGGTCAGCTGTCCTGGCTGCGTCGCCTTCGAGCCTCTTGTCCACCCCCAGCCTGTGCGCTGGGGAAGAAGGAGAGAGAGCCCTGACCCTGGTGTGTTGTCAGCACTGCTTTGGCCACCAATGCAAAGCACACCGCCATGCGGACTGCTGTGAAAAAGTTAACTCTGGCCCAGCCAGACCCTGCACAGCTGAAGTGGTGAGATCTCTACTGGAAATTAAATAGCACCTTGTTTATGCAGCCACATCATGGATATGTTTTCTGGTGAAGCTGCACGGTTTGTGTGGGAGGATCGGTGTTTCGTTTCAGGCTCTGCTTAGTTGTTACTGTGGTGCAGTAAATCATATCCTGTGCAAAAACGAGGTTGTGATCTTTATATAGTAACTATATTGGAAATAAATGAATAAGTAGGCAACTCAGTTTCTGGCTATAACATAACAATTAGGCTTCAGTTTTATGTTTGGAACTTGATAGAAAACAGGAATTTAGGAATATTTGTTATTTTGTGGGTTGTTTGGTGTTTTTCTGTGGGGGCCCATGGGATCATGTTATACCTTACTCTTAAGTCTTATTTGTCTCCTTAAAAGTATTGAATGTAGACAAGTTTCTTTTTCAATTTTTTCAGAGACGGGTCTATAGAACAACCACACATGTACCACAGGAGTTAGGACAGATCATGGATTCGGAAACATTTGAAAAATCTCGTCTGTATCAGCTGGACAAAAGTACTTTCAGCTTTTGGTCAGGACTGTATTCAGAGGTGGAGGGCACTGTAAGTACCTGAGCTGCTCTGGCAGCTATACATTTTGTATACTTAAACTGTGAAATACTTTGATTCTTAGTGATCCTGTGCAGCTGCACTGTTGCTGTTCTGGTGTCTTGCATCAAACATTGAAATTTGGAAGGCCTGGGATTCTGTATTTCTTGTTTGTGGCTGTATTTGCCATACGAAAAGAAGGAGTTATTCAGACAGCACGTAATTTCTCTATGCGCTGCTGAGTCATGAGTCATACTGCACAACTACAAAGTACATTATTATGTTTTAGTGCCATAGCTGACCTGTTATGATTTCCACTGCCAAACAATTAAGCAACATCAGAATTATTATAAATTGTTACAAATGCAGACCTTTTTCTGTGTTTGGAGGGACGCAACTACTTCCATTTTTAGATAAAATTTAAGTAGAAAGTAGAAAGAAAAACCCATGAGAACAGGAAGAGTAAAGAGTACCCATGGATACTTCAGTGTAAGAAAAATTACATGAGGCAAGTAATGTTCACATGTATGCAAAAACAGAGCCATTGAGTTAGAACAAAGTATTTACATGCACGATATACAAACAATCTTAAGAGAAAGCTTTTCTGACTCACTGCTGAAATGCACTGCACATCAGCAGCACAACCGGGTCAAAAAGGAATCCTGAAGTGCCTGGCATTGCAAAATGTAATTAGAATATGATCTGCTACATGATGAACTTAAGGAAGCAAAAGGGTCAATTATAAAAGATAATGAAAATAGCATTATAAAATGGTGTAAGCCATGTAGCTGTGATGTAAAACCAGTATCTAAGAATTGTGACCCCTCTTAACTTTTGCATTTCCTGATCCCTTTTGTGCAGCTGAACCTGTACATTGCTTCATTTTGTATGAACTCGTAAAAATGTTGTTATGTGTGTCATAATAGCTGTTACATCCTTCTTTGGCATGGGCTTTTTGGGTTGTTGAGTAGAACTCAAGACAATTTTTGTGTGAATTTGAAAAGCTTCTATGTTTTTGACTGATGTTAGAGGCAGTTTTTCCTTTGAAAAATGAAGCTATCCTCCAACAGTGGATTAGTGGACAGGGCAAGATGGTAACACCTAGCAAATGCAGCAGGTGAAAACGTTCTGAAGCTTTATCTTGATTTCAAGAGCTTTAGCCAAAACAGCTTCCCTTGTTGTTTTTAAGGAAAATACGCAGGGTTGGAATGAACCTCTTTTGCCACTGAATTTGCTGCCCTTGTAAACAAAGAGCCACATCAGCAGTCTGTGCTTATCTGCACCCAGGCCTACTATTGTTATGGTCCGCCACAATTCTAGCTGCTAAACTGGAGAGAGGTGGGTTTGGCAGATGGACTGTCAGATGGAAAAGAACTGGCTGGATTGCTGTGTCCAAAGACTTGTAGCCAATGGCTTAATGACCAAGTGGAAATCAGTGGTGTCCTTCAAGGGTCCATACTTGGAGGAATACTATTTAATAGCTTCATCAACAGCACAGACAGTGGGACTGAGTGCACCCTTGGCAAGTTTGCAGATGGCACCAGGCTCAGTGGTGCAGCTGATACGCAAGAGGGAAGGGATGTCATCTGGGGTGACTGACAGGCTTGAGGAGCGGCCCCAAGCAAACCTCATGAAGTTCAGCAAGGCCAAGTGCAAGATCCTGCACGTGGGTCGGGGCAGTCCCCAGTATCAGTACAGACTGGGGGATGAATGGATTGAGAGTGACCTTGCAGAGAAGGACTTGGGTGTACTGGTGGATGAAAAATTGGATGAGCCATCAATATCAGCCGTGACAGCCCAGAAAGCCGACCATATCCTGTGCTGCATCACAACAAGCGTGGCCAGCAGGTCGAGGGAGGTGATTCTCTCCCTCTACTCTGCTCTCATGGGACCCCACCTGCAGTACTGCGTTCAGCTCCGGTGTCTCCAGTGCAAGAAAGATATAGACCTGTCGGAGCGGGTCCAGAGGAGGGCCACAAAAATCATCAGAGGGCTGGAGCACCTCTCCTATGAAGAAAAACTGAGAGAGTTGGGGTTGTTCAGCCTGGAGAAGAGAAGGCTCCAGGGAGACCTTCTTGTGGCCTTTCAATACTTAAGAGTAGGCTTATAAAAGACATGGAGGGAGACTTAGTAAAGCCTGTAGTGACAGGACAAGATGCAACGGTTTCAAACTGAAAGAGGGGAGGTTTAGATTGGACATGAGGAGTTTTTTACCATGAGTGTGGTGAGACACTGGAACAGGTTGCCCAGAGAAGCTGTGGAAGCCCCATCTTTGGAAGTGTTCAAGGCCAGGCTGGATGGGGCTTTGGGCAATCTGATCTAGTGAAAGATGTCTCTGCCCCTGGAAGAGGGATTGGACCAGGTGGTCTTTAAGGTCCCTTGTGACCCAAGCCATGCTGTGATTGTGCCTGTGTAGGAGAAGCACAGCCTTTGCTTTCTCGCATGGTCTTTTCTTTCTGTTCTGTCCCTGTTACTGTAATAACAGGTCCACAGTGATTTTGGCAGCTGATGGATCTGTTAAAGAAATTACTGCATCCAGCTGTTGTCCACAACTGAGCCACAAAACCCAGACGATGCTGGTGCTTCCTAAGCAGCAGTCAAAACCAGTTACTAAATCAAGCATCTTAGCTTATATATTGTCCAGCGTTTCAGCTGTGATGGTGACAAACAGCTGGGAAACAGTTGTGTTTCAAACTGCTGCTGCTGCTACTGAATTGATTGTGGTGCTCTGCTTTTTGTGTTGCAGTGACACTGATAAACAAGAGCCAAGGATAAAAACATGGAATATGTGAGTTAAAGCTCCCAGCTAATTAATTGAGTACTGGCCTGAAAAAGCAGGTCTCAGAGCAGTCAGCTGAGACACTGTATGCACATTTTCTACTAGTATCATCAGTCGTTTTCATCTTCTGAACAAGAAGTTAGCGTTCATACTTGAGCTTGTTGAGTCTTGGGATTCTGTATGCCAAAACTTCCTGAGTTTGGGATTGGGAGTGAGCTGTCCCAGCGTGGTTGTTAATGGGCCTGCAAGCTATTGGATGTCCAAGCTTTGCCTGCATTTGCAGATTTGCTAAAGAGATTGCAGATCTTTGTGGAAGCAAGGTAACACTTGCAAGTCCAGTGGCTCCTACATCTCATTTCTTCATTATGGCTCCATTAATGTAGGTTTCGCTTAGCCAGAGCTAAATAATCTACAGCCATATAGTATCCCTGATACCCAGTCACCCCTGCAGCAGGGTTTCTTCACTGAGTTCTGTAGATCGTTTTATATTACTTCTCTTCGTGCTGGGTATAGGCTGGACACCTCCTTGTTTGCAGCATTGTCATGGACTTTTGAAAGGCTGCCATTTGTAGAGCTTCCTTAACAAATTTAATGTTAGCATCACAAAATTTGTGTTTGTGGTTGAACACTCAGTGTTGGAATGGTGAAAGGGAAGTGTATCATAGCCAGCTGCGAGCTTTGGAAGATACCCACAGCTGGTCCTCTCTGCCCTTGTGTTTAGAATTCCTGTCCCTTGAAGTTGTGTTCCTTGTTATCGCACTTCTTATCTTCGCTTCTCCCTAGGAAAGCACGCCCTTAGGTTTCTCTGATTATTCTGTTCCCGCAAAGGGAAAATTGCACTTGAATGGAAACTCCACACACACTGCCCACCCCCCGCCCCGATCCATTGTCATCCCAGGACAAGCGGTTTTCAATAAAAATTGAAAAGTAGTCAATTAAATTTGAAGTAGTCCAAATGGTAGGGGTAGAGAACTAGGGTGATTATTTCTTGAGATAATGGCTTGTGAAACGTTGAGAACTTCCAGCTGTGTACCATGGACTTAGCAGAGACATTGCTCACTCTAATCTTCTTCCGTCTGCTGCTGCTAACACTGTTAGGTACGCATCTTCTTAGATTTTGAGAACTTGTTCTCAGTTGTACTGAAGTCTGCTGGCTTCACTTTAGACTTGGAGAAGAGCTTGCGTTTCCAAAAAAACCTGCTTGCTTGTTCCGCCTACTGTGATCAACTTAAAAAATGACAAAATGTACACACCTTTTTCTACATACCCTCACGCTGTCATGGCTGCAGCGTGTTTCTTAATAGGGAAAATACCTCTGGTCTGAAGGCTGCAGCAATGGTATGGTTGTAACTAAGCCATTATTGCTTGTTAGATTTCAGACAGCTTCTTCATACATTCCTCATTCCTGAGGTGAATTGTATGAGGTTTAACAAGGCCAAGTGCTGGGCCCTGCACTTGGGTCACAACAGCCCTATGCAAAGCTAGAGGCTTGGGGAAGAGTGGCTGGGAAGCTGCCCGGTGCAAAAGGCCCTCGGGGTGCTGGTCGGCAGCCGGCTGAACATGAGCCGGCAGCGTGCCCAGGTGGCCAAGAAAGCCAACAGCATCCTGGCCTGTGTCAGCCACGGTGTGGCCAGCAGGAGCAGGGAAGGGATCGTGCCCCTGTACTGGGCACTGGTGAGGCCGCCCCTCGAATGCTGGGTGCGGTTTTGGGGCCCTCCCTGCAAGAAGGACATGGAGGTGCTGGAGCGTCTCCAGAGAAGGGCAACGAAGCTGGTGAGGGGTCTGGAGCACAGGTCTGGTGAGGAGCGGCTGAGGGAACTGGGGGTGTTCAGCCTGGAGAAGAGGAGGCTGAGGGGGGACCTCATCGCTCTCTGCAGCTGCCTGAGAGGAGGTTGTGGTGAGGTGGGGGTCGGTCTTTCTGCCAAGTAACAAGCAATAGGATGAGAGGAAATGGCCTCAGGTTGCACCAGCCAGGGGAGGTTTAGGTTGGACATTAGGAAAAATATGTTCACCGAAAGGGTTGTCAAGCATGGGAACAGGCTGCCCGGGGCAGTGGTGGAGTCGCCACCCCTGGAGGTGTTTAAAAGACGCGTAGATGTGGTGCTTGGAGACACGGTTTAGTGTGGACTTGGCAGTGCTGGGTTAATGGTTGAACTTCATGATCTTAAGCATCTTTTCCAACCTAAATGATTCTGTGATTCTATTCTACAGCCAAGCTGATACCCCCGATTTGTAGGGTACGTGCAGCTTCTTTTCTACACATATACGATGATGAGTTATTGCTCCTTTCTTTGATGTTCAGCTTTGTCTTTCTGTGTCTCAGAATCTGTCCTGGGATTATCAGATGCCAGCACAGCTAAAGTGAGCTGGCCTCTACTGTCTGGGTTTGGCACTTCCTTGTAGCATAAACTGCATCCTTTAATCAGCTTTGGGAACTGCCTGAACTTGGAAGAGGCTGTTGTGGCCAAAGTTGATGAAATTGGATGACAGTTTTGCTACATTTTGCTTTTAATAGGTGAAGTATGATTCATTAACCTAGCAAGTTAATTGAAGGGGAGATACCATGTTAGAATTACTAGTATGCTTAGATTTATTTCCACCATTAATTATGAGGGTTTCTTTTTAACTGATAAGTAGTATGAACATCATGCTCATAGCTGTCTTTGTTCAGGGACTGGTACTTCTGGGATTTCCAGCTCTGAAACTTTCAGGTATCCTGCAAAGGAGAAACAAGTTTGCTTTGGTCCTTTCCATCTCCTGCTGACATTCACAATCTACCCTAATAGTTAGGTTATAAAAGTAAGCCTTTTAAAAATGAAGAAGTACATAAAAGCCTGGTACTGTCCATACTGGAAGACTGCTTACTTGAAAATTGGTTTCTATATATATAGTGATGTGTCACTTCATAAGAAAGTAAATGTGAAACATTTGGAAGTCAAGCTGTTCAACAAACAAACTACCAGCCCCTGCCTTGAACCACAGTTAGCACTTGCTTCAGTAGCGCTGTCTCAAGCATTTCTTGGATGATGGTGTGTCCTGAGTAGTCCACTCCCTGTTCCTTGGCAACCTGAATGGCAGGAGGCTTTGCGAGACACACACAAGGAGGAGAGCATGGTGCCTTCCTAAAAAGTTTGAAGCAGCACTAATACTGAAAGTGAAATTACGGCCTTGTTCTGAGTGCCTTTCTTTTGGTGGGGAATGCAGACGTCCCAGTGCAGTCAAGTTGCTGAATCTTGCATACCCCTCCTAGAGATGGTATGTTACACAAGCATAGGCAAATGAGTTTTAAGGTCTGAAGTAAAAAAAAAAAAAAAAAAAGCTTGACCTGATCTCTACTTCTATAAAGTAAAAATGAACAATTGCCAAACATTCCAGGCTTCCTTTATGCACTGCTAAGATCAGAGAGTGACAAAAAGCCTAATTATAAAACTTTTCTTATTCACCCTTGAAAGGGCCTTATCATGCTGAAATTTTGGTAGATGACAGTCTGTTTCATATTGCCTCTGTGGTATGTGTTTTTGTTTTCAAGATGATTCTTCTCTGTGGAGGAATTCCTTTTCTCTGGAATCTGTCTGGTCAGATCTCTGGTCGTGCTGGGTTTGGACCAGAATATGAGGTGAGCAGTCTTTAAATTTTAGTGAAAATGTTGGGCCCATGAACTATACTGTTAGAATAATTTTTATTTTTAACCTTGCATTTACTTAAAGTGGGATTTAGCTACGGCTACAATATAGTAGAAATATTTTCTGGTGAACACAATAATTGGGTGAGTCTGAGAAATTACGACAGTATGTGACTTTTAAATTAGCTTACTAATTAAAAATAGCGTTGTATGTTAAAAACACACAAGTCTCAAAGCTACTGGAGTCAAACAAGGTGGTGGGTTGGATTTCCTTTTGTCTGGGTGTTGTGTTTTTACTAATTGTAGATGTGATCTTCCTGCACAGTAAAAGGGTAAGAAATGTGAGGCTACTGCTTATGTTGTCTTTGTGCTGTGGATGAGGCATCTATCCAAATTCTTGTCCCAAATCCTTAGTTTTTATTTAAATCTGTTTCATCGGTATATTTTTTTTTTCTTTCTTTATCATAGTAAGCTGTTCCAGTGATCGGTAGTCTAATAATCACAAACGTGTTATTTCTGTGAACTTGTCTAGCTTCATCTTCAGTTAAACCACTGACATAAAATCCATTTTTAACACCCAGAATATTAATGTTAGTACAGGTCAGTAAATATCAGAATTTTTTTTTTTTTTTTTTTAAGATTGTTCAGTCATTGGTGTTTCTGCTGCTTGCAACACTCTTCAGTGCAGTGACCGGTCTCCCATGGAGTTTATACAACACATTTGTCATAGAAGAGAAACATGGCTTCAATCAACAGGTATTGTAGATAGCACTTACACTGCCTTAACGTCTTCGGTAGGTTTGTTTGGTTAGATGGACTGGTACGTCCATATCTGTGCCAAAGATAGTTAGTTTTAGCAACGTTTCTACTCACAGTGCATAGAAATAAGAGCAATGACAGTTTGTGACTGTTGCAGAAGTACCCGTGCTGCACCAGCATGTCTCTGCATGAGCCTGTGCCTTTGAGCAGAGAAGTGCATGTTTTAGCAGTGGAACAAAGAACATTTCCTACCTCAGCAGTTCATTTTTTGGATGGAGTGTTCTTTGCCTTTCATATGCCCTTCCGGAGAAGTCTGGATCACTGCTTGACGGGGGCAGTTCTGATTCATGGACATGGAACAGATGAAACAAAAATGAGAAATTACTTTCCTTCTCATTTTGTTACATTTATTGATTCCTTGTATCAGCCTTTACTAAATTAGAGAATTCAGCTCTTCATTTGTACTTCTACGAGGTACTCACTTAGTATCAGCCCTGGCTTTCTTGATTTCTCTCACCAACTTAGTTTAACCTGTTTCAGTATCAGTTTCTCATGAGATCAGAATTTCCTTTTGGGAGAGGAACCTCAATCTGGGATACATCATTAGCCATTTCATGCCAGAGCATAGCACTTGTTTTCTGCTTTTGGACCCAGCTAGTGTTGTCTACTGTACTTTCTGTTCCAAGTCTACTGGGAAGGGTTTTTATTTTTTTTACAATAGAAGGAAATTTGGATGGGTAGCAGATGTGGGATTAAGCTGTTTGACTCATTTTAATAAGGGTAGAGATGCTCTGGTATTTGCCAGTTTCATCTTCCAGTTTCTATGGAGGCAGGAAGACTGAGCTAGACCTAAAGAAGTGGAATCAATTTGCTTCTAAACTAGTTATATTCCTAGTAAGTTGATAAATTGATGTTTCTTATTCCTTTTTGTAAAATGAAGAAAATCAGTGAGGGAAAAAAAGCTCTAAATGCAATGATCCAGTTTGCACCCTGTCTCAATCATCTTTAAAATAGAAGTACGTAGGTCCTGACACATCATGTATTATTTTGGTTCGGGTCAATTATTTAGTGCTATATATTTTCTTTCCAGGAAAGCCGAACTATGAAAATTCTCACTGCATAGTTTTTCCTTGACATCTGTGTGTATTCCCAGAAACTGCCCTGATGTTTGGATACTGTGCCTGTGGCAGCTCCTGCTCCAGTTTTCGGGAAGCAGATCTGAAGGTTGTTGTAGTTAGTCGTAAGCCTTGAGCTTGTGACCAACTCAGAACTCCTTTTATACTCCATTTAGCTCTCTAGTCTTATAAAAAACCCCTTGTGCTTCTAAAAACAATCATGTCACTTCTTACCAACACTTTTGTCTCTCACTAGCAAGTTAATTCTCATTGTCAGAATGATGGCACACATAGCCATTCATATGCTGAGTCATAGTCCTGGAGATCCCCTTCCCTTCTGCAGCCTTTACAGTGAGCAAACTGGCAGGCTAACGTCCCGCTCCTGTCAAGGGAGGAAGGAATGTTCCCGTGTTTCCAGAGCATGAGTCAAGCAGTCTTTTGTTCGGGGAAATACCTATTTGGTGTATTTTGTTTGTTCGCTGGCTATCACTTCTGTTCTGTAGTCCTCAAAAATTGTAAGGGCTGGCAAAGTCCTAATTCTTGCAACGTGCTTATGCCCTGGCTTAGCCTTTTGACATTCAGAATCCTTAAATACACATGAAAAGACATCTTTCACTGTTGTCTCTCATGTCAATCCTGAGTAGTCGCATCAGGCCTGCACCTTGACTGTCTCTCCTACCTTAGTGAGGAGTAAGTTCCATCTTGGTGCCAGATCTGCAAGCCCTGTATGTCCAGGACACAGAAGTCCAGAGACTGTCAGTGCTGGGACTTGTAAAGCACCAGAATTAGAGCAAACCGACAGACGAGCTGATGTATGGAGAGTTTGACTTGGTCAGGCCTTGATCAGGCCCTACCTCTGTGCAGAAGCAGCAGA
Source organism: Leptosomus discolor (assembly GCF_034619465.1). NCBI lineage: Eukaryota > Metazoa > Chordata > Aves > Leptosomiformes > Leptosomidae > Leptosomus > Leptosomus discolor. The sequence goes on from NC_141419.1 coordinate 137,057, forward strand.
GGGTCAAATACTGAACTTAGCAGCTTGGGCTTCTTTAAAACTGTCTTGAGAGCTTGCAGAATCCATGTGGTTTCTTGGTATGCTTTAGGGAGAGTAAGGAGGATTCTGGGTATATCCTCCAAACATTTTCTCCTTGGAGCTGTGCTCGTGAATGCAAGCATTGTGCCTAATCAAATGAGAAAAGGAAGACTTGTCACTGACACCTATGGGTCTTAAGTGCTTGATTGAGCTACCTGCATGCTGTCTTTTACAAGGGTTTTTTCACCACAGTGGTCCTTATGTGAAGAACTGAAAGCTGAGACCAGCTCCAGTCCAATTCAAGGTACCAAATGTCTTACAAACAAAGTCAAATCTCCACCTTTCATTTCAGACTGGTGGGCTAGGTCCTTTAGTGAACAAGCCAAATTCACACCTGGTACCAGCCCAGACTTCGGAATTTCTAGCTGTGATTTTCAAATGATCTTCAGATAGACTCTTTCATGGAATCACAGAATCATTTAGGTTGGAAAAGATGCTTAAGATCATGAAGTTCAACCATTAACCCAGCACTGCCAAGTCCACACTAAACCATGTCTCCAAGCACCACATCTATGCGTCTTTTAAACACCTCCAGGGGTGGCGACTCCACCACTGCCCCGGGCAGCCTGTTCCCATGCTTGACAACCCTTTCGGTGAACATATTTTTCCTAATGTCCAACCTAAACCTCCCCTGGCTGGTGCAACCTGAGGCCATTTCCTCTCATCCTATTGCTTGTTACTTGGCAGAAAGACCGACCCCCACCTCACCACAACCTCCTCTCAGGCAGCTGCAGAGAGCGATGAGGTCCCCCCTCAGCCTCCTCTTCTCCAGGCTGAACACCCCCAGTTCCCTCAGCCGCTCCTCACCAGACCTGTGCTCCAGACCCCTCACCAGCTTCGTTGCCCTTCTCTGGAGACGCTCCAGCACCTCCATGTCCTTCTTGCAGGGAGGGCCCCAAAACCGCACCCAGCATTCGAGGGGCGGCCTCACCAGTGCCCAGTACAGGGGCACGATCCCTTCCCTGCTCCTGCTGGCCACACCGTGGCTGACACAGGCCAGGATGCTGTTGGCTTTCTTGGCCACCTGGGCACGCTGCCGGCTCATGTTCAGCCGGCTGCCGACCAGCACCCCGAGGGCCTTTTGCACCGGGCAGCTTCCCAGCCACTCTTCCCCAAGCCTCTAGCTTTGCATAGGGCTGTTGTGACCCAAGTGCAGGGCCCAGCACTTGGCCTTGTTAAACCTCATACAACTGGCCTCAGCCAATGTCCAGATCCCTCTGAAGAGCCTTCATACCCTCGAGCAGATCAACACTCCCATCCAATGTAGTGTCATCTGCACACTTACCTGGGGGAGCACTTGATTCCCTCATCCAGATCGTTGATAAAGATCTTCAATAGGACTGGGCCTAATACCGAGCCCTGGGGAACACCACTTGTGACCAGCCACCAACTGGATTGAACTCCATTTACCACAACTCTTGGAGCCCAGCCATCCAACCACGTTTTTTTCTCACCAAAGAGTATGCCTGTCCAAGCCATGATGAAGCAGTTTCTCAGGAAGAATGCTTGCTTCCATGGGAAGGATTTTTCTTGAAGTCACATCTGCCTTAGGAAGCGGGAAAGAGGTGGCGTGAAAATGAGGGACACTGTGCAATTTTATAGCTCTACTCTTCCTAGACTGTGGAGGTGGAAGTAAAGAAAGAGTTAAAATGAAAACTTGAGCTAAAACGATTGTAGTTGACATGTTTCAGAAAAACCAGTGTAAAGAGCACTGGCAGCGCACTTCTGTTCAGAGTTGTTCTAGGTTATATTAAATGACTTTTCTTCAGTTGCTTTCTAAGCTAAAAAATGAAAAAGCTGTGTGACAGGCCTTTTCCTGGCTGAGCTGAGGAAGTAACAAAGGAGGAACACGTCGTATATTTTTTTTTTTTCTCTCTCCTGGCTTGTATCAGTTTAAGAGTCTTGATCAAACAGAAACAATTTTTCCTTTGTCCAGGATGACCCACAGAGTTTCTTTCCTGCTTCTCCGTACCATTTTCAGGAAGGGAGCACTGCTTAGTGTGAATAAGAGCCACAAGTCTTGCTTTTCTAGTTACAGAACTGTTTTGCTGGAAAAGGTAACCCACGCTACCTGGGAATGTTAATGTCAGGCAAGGAACAATGTCTTCTGGAGTGCTCCATTTGTGTGGGCATGTGTCTGTACAATTGTGTTACTGCTGATACCGATGGTCGCTTAGCAAGAAGGTATCACCAGAGCGCTCACTGTGTGACCAGAGTGAATATGTCTACGTAAAGAATAGTCTAAAATTGTGGGTTTATGTCTGATTTGTGTTTCCAATAGTCGTGGAAGTCTGAGGCATCTATCCAAATTCTTGTCCCAAATCCTTAGTTTTTATTTAAACCTGTTTCACCAGTATTTTTTTTCTTTCCAGATGAGTTCCATATCTTTAATGTGGTATGGGCTTTTTAATACAACCCTGTTGGGAAGGATCTTTACATAATAAACCCCCTTACTTCTGTGCCTTGCAGATAGCTGTAAGTACTGAAGTAACAGTTCCTGAAAGAGCTAGTTGGGTGTCTAATCATGTTTCAGAGTCACTAGATCAGATTCAGTCAGGTAGAGGTCTTTGAAATTTCTGTTGCTTCTGTTAAAGTTATCTAATTTTAAAACCTGAGACAGCTACATGAGTAGTAACTGCGTGTCAGTGGAAGCTTGGAGTAAAATGCCCAATACGTGCCTAAAAATCTTTAATAGGACTTCTATATATTTCCGGTTAAGACAATCAGCTTAGTGGTAACTGAAAGTTAGGATGAATGGAGGCAACTGCTCAAAGACAAAATATCTTACAGTAGCTGTGTTTTAAGAGTTTCCTATTCTCTAAAAATCCCATGATGTCTAGGATACAGATTCGTAAAAGAGTTAAGGGCCAGATAAGCTTAAATTTTTCTTTCCTCATTTAGTGAAGTGTATGTGTGCAACACCAAACAAGAATTTCGGTCAGATCTTACTAAGGAAGAGAGCATCTGCATGGGCTTGGAGTCTATGTGGATGTAAAGAGCTACCAGGAGAGGAGGTGAAAAGGTTCTTCCACCTTTTCTTAACTGACTCTGATTTCCTTATCATGTTGGTATTGCTGTTTTTCAATTTGTCTTACTTTGTTTCTGTGCATCCTCTGAAGGGATCAGTTCGTTAACTGCTGTGGCACATCAATATTTACATTGAAAATATCACTGCTATCCTTTCTTTACAGACGCTGGGATTTTTTTTTAAGGATGCTATCAAGAAGTTTATTGTGACTCAGTGTATTCTGTTGCCAGTGACGTCCCTTCTGCTTTACATTATTAAAATAGGGGGAGACTACTTCTTCATCTATGCCTGGCTCTTCACATTAGTTGTTTCCTTGGTGAGTATGAGAATATGTTTGGGTTTCTTCCAAATGCTAGCTTACTTGCATGGCTCAGTGTGCTGAGGTTTAAAAACATAACTGAAAGGAAATGGAGAAAAATCTAAGTCTCCTGGGAATTTTAGTGTCTACAGACTTTACCAGTGTGTCTTTCTCTCAGTGCACTTGTTCAGGAATAGTAGCTCATATTAATTGTCCACATTAATGTGATATATTTTATCTATTTAATACTGTGTCTTCATCAATTGGAAAATAAACATTCAAAAAGCTTTAGAATAGATACTGGAAAATACAGCACTGTGGTGATAGGTTTTCCTTTTCCTTAAATATAGAAAGGTCACAAGGACAACTGCCAGCAGTTTGGCAAGACAAGGCAGAATGTGCTTTGGTCAGTGATGTTTCCATTGGGCTTTTCTTACCAGTTCTCAATTGCATTGCTTTGTATGGCGATGAGTAGCAATTTTCCATTTCTGGTTCTGCTTTTATAGCTGCGAATTGGTAACTGACATTTTTAGGGCTTGGATTAAAAGGATCTTTTTGTATGCATCATAAGAATTTGATGTTTTCTATTCTTACTATGAGCTCTGAAGTCTGCGTTTCTTTTTCTGTTTCAACATAGTGCTCTGCTGTCTCTTTGCTCGATACACTAACCATTGCTCACCCAAGGAAGAAATTACAGAAGTATATTAATTTATTTTAAGGTTAAAAGAGCACCCTAACAAGTAAAAGAATTATTACATTACAGTAATGTAATAAAGCCTGCCATGTTGGCTTAACAATAAATTTGGGTCAGTCAGTCCCTGATTCTCTTGTCATGTTCAGACTTTCTGATTGGAGTGCATCATCAAGAAAATTTTTAGGAATACCTGGGTAGGAAATCATTGTTTTCTTTATTAAGCTTCTCTTTCATGACTTAAGTGTTGCTTTTTATTTTTTTCTTTTCCTTCTCCCCACTGCTTCTAGATTCAGATCACTTTTATAGCTTTCGTGGACTTTCAGTTTGTCAGCTTCATTTCTAAAGCACAGCATTGGCTGGCCACACTTATACAAAAATGTGATCGTGCTACATGGGAGGCCATTGCAGTTAATGCAGGAAAATCTGATTTCCCGTATCGTATATCCAATAGGTGCATTGACTTTCTCAGGCATGGCGACATGGAAGGAAGTGTGGGTCAGTTTAAATCATGACTGCAAAGTCTTTTCATAATCCTGTTTTTATGGGATAGAGATCTTATTATCTGAATTGTATTTGTTGCTTATTTGTGTTTTTGCTTCATTGATGCCTAACATGCAACTGAAGTACAACCTGTGTGGATTAGTGGATTTCTATATGGCCACTAATTCTGGCATAGTGCAGTTACCAGTGATGTGTTTCTGAGGAACTCAATGACAATAGTATAGTGGCAGAAGTGTTCCACTTAGGTGGTAAGTCTAGCTTCCAATTACTACATTGAGTTCTTTCAAGCTTTTGTTTGTTTGTTTGTTGGCTTAATTATGCAGTGCTTCCTGTTGTTTTGTTGTGCTGGCTTCTGCTTTCTGTAGTCCAGGTGTCCTTATGCTCTGACATCTTCCTTTTTTTGTCTCTGAATGTATTCTGAAAGATCACAGTGTTAGGTCTCAAAAATGTCAGTTCACATGTATTGAAATGACTTACAGAAAATTTGTGCAGACTCTGATCAGTACTTCTTAAAGAATTGTTCTTTTTCTTTCTGAGCTTTGATTAGCAATATACTCTTAAATCATAGTTCAGCATTTTGACCTACTGCTCTGCCAGCCTGAGTAAAACAGTCCGTACTTAGAGATTATTCTAGTGTAGCCTTATTATTTGCAGATTTGCAGAGATGATTAATAGAATCACAGGATGGTTTGGGTTGGAAGGGACCTTAAACACCATCCAGTTCCAACCCCCTGCCACGGGCAGGGACACCTCCCACCAGACCAGGTCGCTCCCAGCCCCATCCAGCCTGGCCTTGAGCCCTGCCAGGGAGGGGGCAGCCACAGCTGCTCTGGGCAGCCTGTGCCAGGGTCTCACCGCCCTCACAGGGAAGAATTTTTTCCTTACATCTCATCTAAATCTCCCCTCTTTCAGTTACTCAAAACCGTTACCCCTCGTCCCATCTCCACACTCCCTGATCAACAGCCCCTCCCTACCTTCCTGCAGCCCCTTTCAGCACTGGAAGCCGCTGTAAGGTCTCCCTGGAGCCTTCTCTTCTCCAGGGTGAACACCCCCAACTCTCTCAGCCTGTCCTCACAGGGGAGCTGCTCCAGCCCCCTGGTCATTTTTCTGACTCTCCTCTGGACCCGCTCAAGCAGGTCCGTGTCTTTCTTGTGCTGGGCACCCCAGAGCTGGACGCAGTACTCCAGGTGGGGTCTCATGAGAGTGGAGCAGGAGAATCACCGCCCCCGACCTGCTGGACACGCTGCTCTGGATGCAGCCCAGGGTGCAGCTGGCTTTCTGAGCTGCAAGCTCACACTGCTGGCTCACATTCAGTTTGTCACCCACCAGCACCCCCAAGTCCTTCTCCCCAGGGCTGCTCTCGATCCACCCCTCGCCCAGCCTGTGTCTGTGCTTGGGATTGCCCTGACCCAGGGGCAGGACCTGGCACTTGGCCTTGCTGAACTCCATGAGGTTTGCACAGGACCACCTCTCTAGCCTGTCCAGGTCCATCCGGGTGGCCTCCCTGCCCTCCAGAGTGTCGACCACACACACAGCTTGCTGTCATTGTCAAACTGGCTGAGGGGGCACTTGGTCCCACTGTCTATATTGCCAACAAAGCTGTTAAATAGCACCGGTTGCAATACCAGCCCGTGAGGAACACCACTTGTTACTGGTCTACACTTGGAAAGACCACATCGAGACATTGACGGCAACTCCTTAAGTGCAACCATCCAGCCAATTCCTGATCCACCAAGTGGTCCATCCATCAAATCCATATTAGTTCCTCATGTGATGTTGAGTTCATGTCTTTAGCCTTAAAAGGCTTTAAAGACTTGCTTTTTCATAGAAGGATTAAGCTGAAACTTTAGAAGAACTAGTAGGTTTAGGATTGAAAGAAGATACAGGATTTTCTGAAATGGCCTGCTCTCATTTGTACACTGAAATTTTTTCCTTAGCTTTCCTTATGCCAGTCACTGACTGCTTTTATTCTTGCCATCTTTTCTTTAAAATATATATTGTAAAAAATGTTGCGTGATGTCATATGAGAGGCTTTCCGAATATCCATTTTATCCACTTTATCAAGGAAGTTAAGTAGAAGGATGTAGGTGAGTAGTACCTAACACTAAATTTCAAGGTGAGAACCAGAACGTACTCAGCTGATACCACGTTTCTTTCTCAGTCACTTTCCCTTCGCAAACTAATATTTTATTTTTGCTTTGCCTGCCCCTTGCCATTGAGCTGTCCGTGTAGAATTTTTTACTGAGATTTTACAGGTACTTTAGAAACATAAAACAGGGGTGGCCTAACTTTTACACAACAAAAGCTAGAAAATAAAACGTGTTGTGTCAGAGCTGCAGACTTCTGTACTGAAAGATTATGAAGCAAGACCGAGTGGCTCCCTTTATATTCCCCCTCCCCTTTTTCTCCTGAGGATTAAGTGTGCAGCCAATAATTGGTGCTTTTCAGGTGTCTTGCAGTGTCACTGCAGCTTTACAGGGTGTCGATCGTGATTTGAGGCATTAATGTGTGGGCTTAAACAGTCTTTCACATGCAAAATGACCTTAAGAGGTGTTAGATTTACCCTTTAGAGTTTGGTTTAGGGAAAAATTCCAGTTGTAATCACATTCCATAACTCTGTAATCATAGTTAGAGTTGCATCCTTCTACCAGTCTGTTATGCCTGCTGATATCAAGGGATTACACAAAGATCAGAGATAAAAACTTAGTCCACAAATACTATATGGGCTGAGACACTTGTCTGGACTGAAACAGACAGCTGATTTCTGCTGTATGGAATACCCTCCTACACTTGCTGCAAAATATCTGCAGAGATTTAAACTCTTGTCTTAGCAGTTACAGTAACAAAAATAACTTTTATTTTATAGTGGTGTTTCATATTGATGCCCTCACTCGCTATGGCTTTGGTAAAGCCAGTTTCCTTAGTTTTAGATTTCATTGGACTTTTTCAACTGTGCAAATACTTTCGAAAGTCAAGGTACTTGTTTTCAGTGGAAAAAACCCTGGCAAGATAACTTCGAAGTTAATTTTGATGTCCATTTGCCTCTCATGTCCTGTTCCTTTTTCACTAACCAGAATTTAAACTTTTCTCCAGTCCTTTTCTTTAAAATAAATACATAAAAATAATTTAGTGAAGGTCCAGAGTGTGAGGGAAGGGAGTTCAGTTTTCCTTCCCATCACAGTGTTCTTCCAATCCTGGCTTTCTCATCTGGGCTGCATCTGCTGCTGGTTTGAAGGGATGCAGGTGTATTTTAGTGATTTTTTTTTTTTTTTTTTTTTTTTTTTTTTTAGACCACAGCTGTTAATCGTTGTGGACCAGAGGCATCAGGCAGTTCCTCAGCCCTGCATACAACTGGGAGAGGGGAAGAAAATAGGGGACATGAAATTTCTTGCCTGTTTTAGACCGTGGCTTTGCAAGTTAGCAGGAGTTTGAAGAAGTGGGACTATCTCCTGGTTTAGTTGGCTCTGCTGGTCATTAAGAAACACTTCAGAGCTTTCCAGTATCGGTGAAGTGGGTGACAGTGACAGGCTGTCACTGATAAGACCACTGCTCCCAGCTGTCATAGTGGCTTTGCTTTCTGCAGTTCATCAAACCGTCACAGCAAAAGCACTGTTTGCACTGCTGAGGACTGTAGGTTGTAGAGAAGCCTGCCCCCACCCCCGTCTTGCTGTTGAATTGCTTACGGTCAGCAGACTAAGTAGTTCTCATTGTAGATGGGATGACCCGAAGAGAGAGCCTTGCTGTAGATCGCACTTCATACAGGACTCTGCTTTATCAAGTGTTTTTTCTGAAATTGTACCCTCTTTTTATACTTACTTGTGCTCCACCTTCCGTACTAAACACACATTTGTATGCCTTGTTTTTAATATCTGTATGTGTTTGCAGGTGCTGGTTACAATCTATGCAGACTATATTGCGCCTTTGTTTGATAAATTCATTCCGCTTCCTGAGGGAGAGCTCAAGCAACAAATTGAAGCAATGGCAAAGAGCATTGACTTCCCATTGACGAAGGTGTATGTTGTTGAAGGTGAGATCTTTTTAATAACAAGACTTTATAATTTTGAATTTGTGGATTTTGAGCTTTGATTGTGGGTGCTGTAGTAGGGCAGTTGCTTATATTCCTCAGCTATTGTAATACTTGTCAATGTCTGTACCATTTTCCTTTTCTTGCCTTGAGGTCAGAAAAGTGAAGCTGCATGTACAGCCTTAACTCAGCATCTTGTTGGAAGCATTGTCTTGTCTCCGTGGAATGGAAATGCATAGCACAGTCAGAAATGGAAGCAGCAATCAAGATTTCAATTTTAGAACTTTAAACCAGAGGGAAAAGGGTTGTTTTTTCATCTTTTCTAGTCTCAGTTTAGTATTAATTGTCTCAAAGTCCTTGGTGAAACAGTTGAAAATGTTATGAAAGTTAAAAACAACTATTCCTTCTTAAGAATGTTCACATGGATGGTTTCTCATGGTATGGTTGGATGGACTCATACCTTCTACTTGAGACTGTATTTTTTTCACTTTCTAGTAATGAATTTCTTGTCCTCTTTTCTTAGATCATGGAATGTAGCATGGAGGACCTGCCATGTCACTTCCTCTCCACTTCCGTGTTCATGGAGCACTTTACTGTTTGACATTCCCACTGTTACTCATTTTGCTCCCTTCTGAAGTTGATTTCAGGGACTTTCCCAAATTTTGTTCTGGTTTTGTGCCCTACACGTGAGGATCAGAGTTGTTTTTATTGCCTTGGTGAAAGCAGGATGAGATGGCATAAAGAGCTGAAATGGTAGAATTTTGCTGTAAGAGAGGGTGATGAAGGCTTTATCTAGCCTGGAAGCTGTGACTTTCAAAGCTTTGGGCTGGCCAAATCCAGCCAGTGCTCTGCCTTAGCACAGCCAGGAACTATTAGTATTGATATTCTTAGGGCCCGAGAAACTCCTCTCTTTCCTAGCAAAGTTGAAGCTTTTCAAACTTGAGAGTCAGTACAGAGGCTTGCCAAATATGTAAGTTTTTCCCATATGCCTTGCTGGCTGTGTCCTAGCATTTAACCATGGTGAAAGTCAGATGAGCCAACTGTTGGTACCCTGGCACCTGTGTAGTGTACTACTGCATTGGCTTCTTCAGCACGTCTGCATTTAGCAGCAGCGATCTGCAGTGGAGGGAGGCTGCCAACCCCCCCATTTTCTTTCCTGGCATCCTTCAGTGTTGAGCCAGCACTATTCCCTTCTGACATGGGGGACTGGATGTGTGAACATCCTTTTGCTAGTGTTTTTCTGCACTCTTGTCTTGGCTCTTCCCATTCCAGAACTGACTTCTTAGTAACATATGTAACTAAGCTCTTTAATTTCAGAGTTCATTCTGTAACAGATTACAAAGGTTCCTTCTCTACCAACACTTAGTGGAGGATGAAGTTTTTTATGATCTGCAGATAAAAAAGAACATTGCTACCCTGTGTCTGTTCAGATTTCTTCGCTGAGAAGGGACTGGATGCTGAGGCTTCATGCTCTGACCACTCTTCCTCTGTTGATATGTCTTGGTTTGGTGCTGAAGGTTACCATGACCGTACAATGTCCATGACTTGTAATGGAACAATGGATATTTTGTGTGCTAAGGAATTTATGCACCTCCTATGGTTATAGTGAGAGTTGAAGGCAAACGCCTTCAACTTGAAGTATCTTACCTTTTGCTGAAAAAACAAGAGGAATCCACCTCTTCTCTCAAAGAGACCTCTTTCAGTCCTGATGTTGCAACAGCTCCTGTCCATTGGTAAAAATAGGCAAAGTTTTAACAGCTGCTTTGATCCAGACAGCTTTTTGATCAACTGAAACAGTCCATGTTCCATGGAAAAAGATGAGTTTCTTGGCCCCAAGTATATTGATAGTAGAAACAGACCATGATTCACCTGATCTAGATAAAAGTAGGTGTAAAAAAATGCCTAATTCAAACAAAAATAATTTTGAGGGACTATCTGATACCTGTAGTTCATCTCTTCATCTTTTTCTTATGTTTTTGACATCTTCCTCCATATCTGTTTCAAATCATCTTTGCTCACACATTGAAAGAATTCTAAACGTATTCGTCACAGGTTCTTTGCCAGGAGGGCAGCATGTGTTCTATGCAGAATGCTCTTTCCACTCTGAACTGAAATTGCAATAGAAACTGATTTTCTTCTGGATATTAGATCTTAACATGACTTCTTTTATATTTTTAGTGATTTTTAGTGATTATATGTTACAGATGAAAAAAATTATTTCTCCATTGGAGAATGTAAATGAGATTATCATCACTTAGATAACTTTAAAATATGCTTCAACCTGCAAACTCATTTGCTTGGGTTTGTCTACCGTTCATTTAGGGGCTTTGAGAATTCCTTTGGAAGAATATGTTCTATGTAATATTGCATAGTCTTCAGTGTCTGAGATTATTCAGATCATGGTCTTTAATGCAAATTTTCCCCATCAGGTTCTAAGCGTTCTTCTCATAGCAATGCTTATTTCTATGGATTCTTCAAGAATAAGCGGATAGTACTCTTCGACACCCTCCTGGAAGATTATTCTGCATTGAACAAAGAGCCAGCAGAAGGAGAAGATGGTGAGAATGAAGAGGCAAAGTCTAAAACCAAAGTGAGTTCATCTTTGTTTTTCATTGTGATATTTACATTAACTTCTTGGTGAGATATTCCCTTGTGTTTTCTGAATGTATTTTAAAGGTCCTGAGTGAGATGCTAAACCCCAAAATCTTATGATTTCAACAGCAAAGTAATCCTGAGCTGCTGCTAACTGGAATTTCTGGGGCTGTGTGAGTTATGCAGATAGCACCAAAGAGACCACAGAAATCCACGGGGGCTTTAGCAGGACATTGGTTCCCTGCATGTAAAAAAACAGGCCTTCCTTGCAATTGTTTGAATAAGGTTTTAGCTAGTGTTCCTTCTCTTGGGACTGCCACACTGTGGTGGTTCACGGCTGGCGGGGTTTTGGTACGGGTTTTGTTAGCAGGGCAGGGGGCTACAGAGGTGGCTCCTGTAAGAGGCTTTGAGAATCTCCCCCGGCTCCAATTCAGTATTTAAGAGTGAAAGAACCTGTTGATTGAGCACTTTGTTTTGTCTGTCGGTGTTGGGGGGTGGGAGAGGACACTTGGGTCAGCGAGGAAGCAGAGGGAGCTGTGCCGGAGCAGGGGTTCCCTGCGGCCTGCGGTTAAGATGGCGGCCGAGCCCCGGCAGCCCCTGGAGCCCAGCGGCGGCCCAGAGGTCGCCCTGCAGCCCGCGGAGGGCCCCGGGCCGGAGGAGCAGGGCCCGGGCCCGGAGCAGCCGTGACTGCGGCCGCGCTGGAGCCACCCGTGGGTGGGAGGGCGGCAGCCCCGGGAGGGCCCCGCGCTGGGGCGGGTTGGGGAGCTGCGGCCCCGCGGGAAGGACTCGCGTTGGGGTGGTTGGCGGAGGAATGTCTGCCGTGAGAGGGACCCCACGGCGGGGCAGAGCAGGGCTGCGAGGGCCCCTCTCCCTGCGGGGGAAGGAGCAGGGAGACCCCTTGTGCCAGCCGGGCTGTGACCCCCGTTCCCTGCGCTGCTGGGGGGCGAAGAGGGAGCAGAGCTGAGCGCGGGAAGACCGAGGGGTGGGGGGAGGTGGGTTGTTTTTAAGGTCCGGTTGTATCTCTCATTATCCTTGATGGTGGTGGTTGTTCTGTGTTAAATTGCTGTTGTTATCCCCAAGTTGAGTCGGTCTCTGGTCCGTGCCCACAGCTGGTGAGTGAGCCCTCCTTGTGCTGGGTCTCGACCCTCAGGCCTTTGGGTTGTATTTTCTCCTCCCCATCCCTCAGGGGACAGGGTGGGGGTGAACAAGAGCGGCTACGGGGGGCTTTGCTGCCGGCTGGGGGGCTCACACCACAACACACACCGAAGCTTCCCTTTGAAGGAAATGCTTTTATCAGTGTGTCATTTGTGTGCCTTTTACTACATCCAAGAATTTTGGTGCAAGAGGTACACATGTGCACGCACACACGTACAGATTACACATATGCATCCTCCCCTGCCCTGGTCAAGAATGGGATGATGGCATTGCCTTGTCCTTTCCATTGATGTGCACCTGCAGATCAAGAGTCAGCCTTTGTGGCTTCAGGATAGCGTAGGGATGGTTAAAACTGATGGAATACTTTCTGAAGGTTTCAAGAAGTAATTCTGAGAAGAAAGAATTGCCTCCTGCAGCCTAGGGTTAGGCCAATGTATAGATTGTTGTTCAGTCCAGCTTCTGTTTCTTGTAACCGTGCTGGTGGTGGAATTCTCTTCATGCACGGTTTGGTATGGCATACTGCAGAAGTGGGTGATGAGAGGAAGGGGTTTTGAGCTCACATGCTCTAGTCCTAATGAGAATCATTTGTTCCATTTTCACAGGTTGTTCAGCTATGTTCTCAGTACTTGTGTAGTACTTGTTCTCAGTACACGAGCCCACGGGCTTGCTTCTGACTTGCTGATGTACCTTTGAAGGTACAGATGTCCATCTTTCCTAATGAGAGCTTTAAGGCATATCATAGCGCTTGTTGCAGTGGACAGGGATGTTGTAATTTGTTTTTAAAGGAACAGTAGTGCCTTGGGAGAGAGGTTACATGTTGCATGTTGAAGGAGGTAGGGAGAGGCCTTTGCTCTCAATTCTCTGTTGAAAGTCGGTGGCTCTGAATGCTTCCTTTTCTTGAGTGAAGAAATAGGGTGAGATCAAGGGATGGTAGGAAAGTGTTTGGAAGGCAAATCTGCTAGCGTTCTTCCAGGTTTGCATAGGCGTGTCTGCATACATAGAAATAAGAGAACACCACTTGGTGGTAAAAATCTTGTTGAACTTGAAAGTTTATTTTTTTGTGTCTTCTTGAAAAAGGCTCAATAAGAAATTCTACGTGTGTATCTGCTGGTAGAAGGGAACGGCCAGATCTAGGGACACTTAAGTGACCTAGGAAAAAACCAAACTAGTAAGTAAGAACTTTATTCAGTTGTGTTCAGTCATACCTGATACTACTTCTGTTTTGTTATTCCCTCAGAATAAGAAACAAGGATGTAAAAATGAAGAAGTTCTGGCTGTACTTGGTCATGAATTGGGTCACTGGAAACTAGGTCACACTGTAAAAAACATTATCATCAGCCAGGTAAGTTACGATAAACTGGTGGTTTTCCTAGAGTATTTTGTAGTTATTGCTGTTTCCAGATGCCTGCTTCCAGATTTGTAAGTGTACATTAGCACAATATACTTACACTTTGTGACAGAAAGTTGGTTGGTTTGTTGGTTTTGTTTTGTTTTTTTTTTTTCTTCACGGTATCTACAGTGAACACGCACTAGCCTTTCTATCCCTTCTTGCTGCATCTGATTGGTACAAAGCATGTCTGCTGCCATTTTAATTAATCTCAGCAGCCTCTGCAGTTGGGACACATTTTTCTTGCTCTGTGATACTTCTGCCTTGTCTTTTTGAATCTCAGGGCCTTCTCTGAAGGTCTGTTTCTATCCCTGTGGTAGGAGTAGGACTGGATGTATCCTGTCTCTCAGCCTGCATTTTTTAGGTGTTTGTCATTATCTCTGAGAAAGCTACGTGCCTGAGAGTTTCCATCAGTTGCATTGCTTGGCCAGCTGAGAAGGAATGCGATTGAGGATTATGAAATCTGACACAGGAGGACATTCTTACTTCTTTGTATTGTGTTATCATACCATGTGCATTGATTATGGGTACATAACTTTCTCGTGCCATTCTTGATGCATGCCCAAATGGGGGTGAACATTGAAGCAATCTCTAGAGATTGCCCAACCTGGTCTTTGAAGAAAAGGAGCCTGGTGGTCTGTTTACTCACGCGTATGCCTCTGGACATCACACAATGCAAGGGAAATCCTCCCCGAAACCTCCTAATTCAAATTCTTTTATTTGCAAGGCACAGCTATGTGCCTTCTATTAAATTACTATCAGCAGCCTACTGTATGCTTTGGTGTAGATCTATCTTGTTCCTCCTATCAGTCACCCTTCTTTTCTCCAAGTTCTCAGCCTTTTGGGTTTTTTGTTTGTTTCTCTTAGCTGCCCTCCAATGCACCAGCTGTAACTCCGTCATGTCATTCTTGGGATGGATGCACCATTCCAGGAATGCTGTTCCGTTCTTTTTCTAAGGCTATTCACAAGCTTTTCAGCCTGTGAACACCACTGTCAAGCTTCTGTTTAAGAAAATCCCTATCGTTCCATTTCCACGTGGCCTTTTCCTTATCCTTGCAACGCTTCAGTGAGGTCCTTCTCACTTCCTGCTTTAAGGCAATTACCTTCCAACTTCCAACGTCAGTGTTGATCCCTATCAGCTAACAACTATTATGGTGCTTTTGCCACTCTGCTAACTCACATAACTTTTGTCTTTGGATCCACTTTCCAGATAGTATTATTTTGCTGTAATAGGTAGATTTTATCTTCACTTCAAGAAGTTCTCACAAATTCTTCTGCAATGTCTTCTACTTTTTCTGTTGATTGTTTGCTGTCACAGCCATCCCTCTTTTTGCTGTCCCTTGTGTTTCAATGACAAACAATATTCTGGCACCTTCCACGTTACTCTAAAAAGACGAAACAGACACTTGCATGGATTGAAAGGGTACTAATCACCTTCTCTAAAAAAAACTGTAAGGCATGGTCCTGCCTCTTGCCTCTGAAAAGCCAGGCAAGCACAGTGCTTGTACACAGTGATGCGTGGCTTAGATGGAAGCATAGATCGGTTCCAGGAATAGAAGTATGACATGGCACAGACACATTTTGTTCAGTTTTAAAGTTTTTTGAATCTGTGCCTAATTCCAAGGAGATGGATTCTACCTTCTACTCCCTCCTCACTTCTCCTGTCTTCTTGGCTTTTCATCTTCCTTCACTGCTTAGACCCTTTTTTTTTTTTTTTTTTAGCTCACTGACAGAAAATACAAAGTGTTTCTTTATTGTGTGCATTTACAGAAAGCATGTAAAGGCCAGCTGTTTGTTCCTCTTTGTACATTAGTTCTAAAATCTATTTGGGCTTTTTCGGTGGCATTTCTATGCGAATCTATAACATGAATAGGCCATGTTTTAGACTTAGATGAACAACTCATATTAATCAAGAATGTTGTTTCCTTTCTCTAGATGAATTCCTTCCTCTGCTTCTTCTTGTTTGCTGTGTTAATTGGTCGAAAAGAACTCTTTGCTGCATTTGGTTTCTACGACACCCAGCCTACCCTGATAGGCTTGATGATTATTTTCCAGTTCATTTTTTCACCTTACAATGAGGTAAATTGTTTTCAAGACATGATGAATAGGTGCTGAAGTATCATCCCATTTAAATAATGATTTTATTTTGCCTGGGGGGAAAGTTTGAAGTTTCCAGGGGCTCTATCTGGTATCTTGTTTTAGTAAGTAGGCTTAGTGCTCAGTGTTGGGTAAGACTCTGAGTTTCAGGTGTGGCCTGCGTAAACCTTACAGCCACAGTGATGTGTGGCATGTGGGAAGGTAGATATTTATAGAAGGTATTTACTGATACTGTACGGAACTTGCATATAGCTGAAGTTTTAAAATAATTTAAAATATATTTCTCTCCACAGGTTCTCTCATTTTGTTTGACTGTATTAAGCCGAAGATTCGAGTTTCAAGCAGATGCATTTGCAAAGGAGCTTGGGAAGGCTAAAGACCTATATTCGGCTTTGATCAAGCTAAACAAAGATAATTTAGGATTCCCTGTTTCTGACTGGATCTTTTCAATGTGGCATTACTCCCATCCGCCCCTTTTAGAAAGACTTCAGGCCTTGAAAGATGCAAAGCAAGAGTGAATCGTTGTTGGTTCAGAGACAGTGAGTGCTTCCATCTCAGAAGCAAAGTTCAGAGCTGCTTTTTAATTTCTTTTTAAAAATGGGTAATGCCAATTAAGTGCAATGTTAACAGCACCACAGATCTGAGAATCCTGAAACAGGAATTAAATTATAAATGACTTTTTTTAACAAAACCAAAACTGTGTAACTTAATTTACAAAAAAAATATTGGGTGAAGACCTTCCCCCCGCATACACTTGCTTTTATCTCCATATCATAGTATAGACTTCAAAGCACCTCTTTCTTCAGTTTGTGTATGCCTTGAACATTGCTTTTGATCCTTTTCCCACTCTTAGCATTCTGTGAACCTTCCCAGTCTCAACCCTCTTCACAACAATGAGGGCTTGAGTGACTTGATTTTTTCTGTAATAATACTTGTACTCGCCAGTCACTGTTTTTTGTGTTTTAAAAAGCTGAATGCAAGTACAGGCCTTTCTCCTGGATTCACGTCTGTCGTAACTGAAAATGCTACTTAATAAAGCCACCTTTCTCTGAAGTGTAGGAAGAAGGATGAATTACAGCTGAGGAAGTGTATCATGGCTTCCTTGAAAATGAGCGCTAGCGGGTATTTAGTAGCATTCTAGTGGCATTAGGCTCCTCCTCTTCTCCACTCTGCTGCTGAGGGTGTGGAAGGATGTTACGGAGAATTGGAACAGGACCCACATTTAAGAGAAAGTTGCTAATTCTCTGTTCTCCCTTTTGCCTGTGAGCAGAATGGTAAACAGCTTTCCCACACCTCAGATCCTCCATTTCTGTTGTCCTTTGCCTAAATTTTTTGTGTATATGGAAGTCTCCAGTTGCTCAGACAGTGTATCAGAGCCGAACTTCCATTCTGAGAGGCTTTGTCCTGCACTCCATTAACATGAATCCAGCTGAAATAGCAGTGCTGGAATACTTTGAAAATATTCCTCCTTGTTGTTCTGATAGAAATAGCCCAAGACACAGTTTGTTGCTATAGGTTAGTGAAGGACAAAGTGAACAGTTGTGGAAATGGCTTCTGTGTTTATTATCTCAGATTTTTCTGATGAAAGGTGGAATTAAATTCACTTTGAAATAAAGATAAGAGTTAAATGTAAGTTTGTATGTGCCACACAAATGTTTTGGACCAGACTGAATACGCATACTTCATATAAATTCAGATTTTCTATCTGTGTAAAATCAAAAGTTCTGCTCAGCTCTATATAAAGAGAGAAGTAATTGAAGCGAATTCTCATTGTTTCAGATGTCAGAGTGTCATAGGGAAAAATGCCTTGTAAGATGATGGGCATGATGACGTCTCGGGTACAACAGTTGCTGGAAGCCCTTTGTATGCCTTATTCTAATCACGTTTATACCCTAGCAAATATGAAACCAAACTATAGATATGGACTTAGGAGACAGTTTTACAAATATGGAGAGCTTATGTTTGTCATGTTAACTGCATTTAATAAATGGCCCTTAAAAATACAAGGATTAACTTGTATTTGGCAATTCAGAAGAGTAAATAAATGTGTCAAGTTTTGAATTTGAGGTGTTGGTTGGTGGAGGCCTATGGAAAATATGTTAAATGTGCTCTGAGAAAACAGTTTGTCTCACCCATTAGGTAAAACTTATACTCAAAAATTAATTTTGTGTCTGTTTCAGAAATCTGGCTAAACACAAACAAAAGGAGAGTAAAGTGGGATAATGAAGGAAATGTCAGTTCCTATGGAAGCATGAAATACTTGGCTTACAGGCGAAGACAGTATTGTTATGGCAGTTGCCCGTTGCTTCCTTTTCTTCCCTGTCACTGTTTGATCTCTGCAGTTCTCCCAACTGGGTTTTGTCATCAAATTCCTCCGAACAAGGGTTCAGAGTTGGTTCCAGTCTGCTCCGTTTGCTTCTCAGCACCAGCATTGTTCGTCAGTGTGTGCTGTTGACCACCTGCCTGTCAACATACTGCCGTACAGACACCTGGAATGCATCAGCTACACACTGCAGACCTCCTACAGCCTCCAGTTGCTTCCTGTATTCCTGAGAATGGTTGAAACCATACTTAAATTTTTCTGTGCAGCTGCTGCCTTTCTAGGTATCCAAATCCTCCTACAGTGTCTACGCAGCCAGTACAGACTAGCTTGATGACAAGGTATGTCTGCTAGGGTCAGCCACACATCCCTTCTGATGAATGACCAGTTTTGAGGAGAGAGGAAAGAAAATTAGCAGCAGTAGGCTTTTGTTTTCTGTTACCATTAGCTCACAATGTTCAAATATTCAAGGCAAGGGAACCCAGAGCAGAACACCTCTGGCAGTACACTCCACGCAGGCGTGTGTGGGGCTGGTGCGCCCTGCTGAGCAGTGTCCTGCCCCAAGGCCAATAGCTCCAGCTTCCCCTTCCCCTCACCAGCGTTTTCGGGTGGTGTATGTAGAAGTTTATGAGAGGACATTGAAAAGTCCAGGCCAGACCTTGGAGATAGGAGAAGGACTAAAATGGGAACGGTTTATGGAAACAGGGAGGTGATTGTCCCCCTCTGCTCTCACGAGGCCCCACGTATCGTGCTCAGCTCTGGGGCCCCTGCACAAGGTGGACACGGACCTGCCTGAGCGGGTCCGGAGGAGGCCACGAAGATGCTCCGGGGCTGGAGCAGCTCCCTGGGAGGACAGGGTAAGAGCTGGGGTGTTCAGCCGGGAGAAGGCGAGGCGCCGGGGCGGCCGTACAGCGCGCTCCTCCGCGGGCGATCGCCCCCTCCCGCCGGGCTCGAGCTCCAGCTCCTCCTCTCGCGCCGCGGGCGCGCGCCCCGTGGCGGTGCAGGGCGGGGAGCGCGGGCAGCGGCGGCCGCGACCCCCTGAGCGCACCCTGCGCACGCGCGGCTGCGGCCGGCAGGGGCGCCCCAGCGCGCGCGCGCGCCGCGGCCCGGAGGTGACGTCGGGAGGCGGCGCCGGTAGCCCGCTGGCGGCCTCCTTTGTGCGGGGCGGCGCGGGGCGGCCGGGGCGATGCTGTCGGGGGGGAAGAAGGCCGCGGAGGCGGCGGCGGCGGCGGGCGGCGAGGGCGGGCCTGAGGCGCCGGTGCCTCCGCCCGCCGCCGTGGGGGCCCTGGGCTCCGCCGCCGAGAGCGGCGGGGCTGCGGAGCGCACTCCCCGCAAGAAGGAGCCACCACGGGCCTCGCCCCCGGGCGGTGTCTCCGAGCCGCCGGCCGCCGGCGCCGCCCCTGCGCCCGGCGCCGAAACCACAGGCATCGCCGAGACCCCCGAGGGTCGCAGGACTAGCCGCCGCAAGCGGGCCAAAGTAGGTGTGGGGGGGCTCTGGCTACGGGCCCGGCCCCGCCGGCCCCCGCCGGCCTGGGGCCGCGGACGGAGCGGGGGTCTGGCGGGCGCCGCGGCCTCGGGCGGGACGTGCTCCGGCCCTTGGGCTGCCGGGCCCCACGCCTGCTCGGGGCAGTTTGCAACGCCCGGGACGACTTCCTGGGAAGGGGTCGGTGGGGCAGGCGGCGGGCCTGGTGCCTCTGGGACCGATCTGTGCCTGGGGGCGCCGGGCCGAGCAGCCTCCACAGCCTGATCGGGCTTTCCCGGGCGGCGGTCCTTTGTGGGGTGCGGGTGCTGCCCCGGTGGGTCAGTCCTCCTCCAGGATAAACATGCAGACCTGCAGGAAGCTGATGCGGCTTGAGGTCTGGTATTGTCACAGCTCACCTACATCGGGTCTGGGCGTAACTTGTGCACTTTCAGAAAAGAAAGCAGCCTGCAACAGCTCTCGGAGCTTTGTAGGGCCTACTGGTCAGATACTGTACAGATTGCAGTAAAAAAAGGCAAAAACACCCTAGCGTTGCGTCTGTATTCTTATGATCTTACAATTTCATGAGCATATTCATGTTATTACTGGGGGTATGTAGATGCAGCTTCTCTTGAGTCTTATGGGCATGGAATGATGCTGGTAGTGCAAGGTTATAAAGGTGGTGGCCACACTCGGTTCACTGTTCTTCAGCTTCCTTCGGTGCTGGAGAGTTGAGCCAATGCTGTGTTAAGGGTCAGATGTAACAAAGAAATCTAAGGGCCGTAAACAGCTTTCAATAATTTGTGCCTGTGGTATGTAGTCCTCGTATGTTATTGTGAAGATCTGAGAACACTGCCTTTTTTTTTGGTGAAACTTCTTGGAAACCTTGTTGCAGAAGACTTTGAAGATCTTGGCTGTGCCCAGAGCTGGGTGTGTTTGCTATGGAAGCTGAAATTACTTTTAGGACCTCTGCCTGTTGTACGGGAGCTGTGGCATCGAATGTCTTGCTCTTCAGAGCTCTAGTGCGACATGATAGCTGGACTGGTCCTTTGCATGGGGTTGGCCAGTCTGGTGCATCTTTTGAACTGAAAGAGGAGAGATTTGGATCAGATATTAGGAAGAAGTTCTTTGCTACAAGGGTAGTGAGACCCTGGCACAGGCTGCCCAGAGCAACTGCGGCTGCCCCCTCCCTGGCAGGGCTCAAGGCCAGGCTGGATGGGGCTGGGAGCGACCTGCTCTGGTGCGAAGTGTCCCTGCCCATGGCAGGGGGTTGGGACTGGATGGTCTTTAAGGTCTTTTCCAGCCCAAACCGTTCTGTGATCTTTAGAGACAGCATATCTGGGTTTTACTTGGTTTATAGTGGTCTGTTAACAAGCAGGAATTAGTGACTATCTGTCAGTTTTATTTTGGTGACGTTTCTGTGCATCCTCAATACCCGTTTGCTAAGGGCTTAATCTCTGTTCGTAGAATCACAGAATGGTTTAGGTTGGATGGGCAGGGACACCTCCCACCAGAGCAGGTCGCTCCCAGCCCCATCCAGCCTGGCCTTGAGCCCTGCCAGGGAGGGGGCAGCCGCAGCTGCTCTGGGCAGCCTGTGCCAGGGTCTCACCGCCCTCACAGGGAAGAACTTCTTAACCCAGTATGTCCCCGTGATCGCTTCAGGCTACCACAGAGTCGCCGTACTGCAAATGTTTGTAGTGTGGGGGAGGGTATTCAGTTTAAAAATAAACCTATGGAAAAGCTTAGGTTTTTATTGGACTTGATTGTTCTCTGAAAGTTGTGTGAGCTCAAGGAGGACAGACTTCAGAGGGCCTTAAAGCAGAGCTAGTTTGTGTTGGTTCAGATATCTGTGATACTGTACTTGTGATGCCGTGGGATCGTTGTAACTTCCTTCAGAGTGGGAGTTCAGAAAAGATCCTGGTGGTGCCACGTTTGCTCCACAGGATGAAAAGCTGAATGGAAGGAATGTAAATATTTGAAAGATACTAGATCATGGAGCGTGTTCGTGTTTTACTGAATTTAGGCTTTCCTATACATGGGCTTCCCAATGCTGCTATGAGTCGTGCCCATTATTGCCCTTTTGTAATGACTGGACTTTGACTGTGAAAGACTTGTCGTTCTTTTGCTGAGAAATGCAGGTTTGCTTTTGTCAGCTCATGGTAGAAGCTGACCTGTGAGGTGTTGGAGGTACACTTTCTTTTTCTTTTTCCCATGGCTGCGTACTGTGAGAAGTGCTTTTTTCTTTTCCAATACATAGGGAAATTCAACAGCAATATACAAAGCTTTCTTACTTTGGAAAAAAGCTTGGCTTATTAAACAGTGAGACATGCATCTCTTCTATGTTATTTCTTGGGGTTGCCATGTTCCTTTAAGTTGGAAAGAGTCTTTTTAGCTGGTAATATCATTTATTTTTGTTGGAGAACAAAACAAAATATGAATGGGAGTAAAGATTTATTTTGTTAGTTAGTTTTGGTCTTGTGTTGAGCCACTAGTGTGACCATTTTGGAAGGGAGGCAAATATGATCCTCTGTACCAGGGCAAGATTTCCAGCAAACAGGAGACTATCTGTGCAAGATATGTCACTGCACAGGACGCAGGTGGGGTTTTCTCAGGAAATCTTGGTGCGGTTCTGGTCACCCATGTTTGACAGATAAATTCAAGTTGGAGCATATGGATTGGACACAGGCAATTTGTTATCCCTGAGTTTGACAGGGAGATGAAGGAAGGGAAGAAAACTAGAGAGGTTAAATGATGATACGACAAATACACATAAACCGGGCTCAGTATGAGCAGAAAGTTGCTACTATTGGACAGTTGGGTGCTGAAGAAGGTAAAAAGACGTGGAACTTGTTAAGCTATTGAAGATTTTTATAACATGGTACCTGTGATAAGACTCTGGACGAGGTAACTCAGGTTTTTTCTTGGAGCTATAAGCAATTTTGTTGCTTGTAATGTTTATTTTAGTAGTGAGGCTTACAGACATCTTCAGTGTGTTTATCCTCTGTTGTGCTTTTTACAGGTGGAGTATAGAGAGATGGATGAGAGTCTTGCAAACCTGTCAGAAGATGAGTATTACTCTGAAGAAGAGAGAAATGCTAAAGCTGAGAAAGAGAAAAAACTGCCACCACCACCTCCACCAGCTCCTGCAGAAGAAGAGAATGAAAGTGAGCCGGAGGAGCCATCTGGTGAGTAAAGAGAGACCTCCTCTGACACTACTTACCTGTTTTATTGCCAGAAATTAAGTGGGGTCAGGTGCAGCATCGTGCATCCTGTGTCTGGTTTTGATCTGATTTTGAATGGTTGTTCTGCATTGTTTTCTTTGCTGGCCCCGTATGTGGAAGGAGGGGAAAAACACAGAAGAGTGGCCTGGTAGAGATGTGAATATGCATGATATAATTCCAGACGAAGCCAGACCTCTCATACTAGATTCTGATGATCCTTATTGACTTGTCTTTGGAAGCTTACTGACTAGAATAGCCTCTTGGCACTTAGCTGCCACACCTGCTCGAGTACCGACATTCACTTATTTCTCGGAGAACAGAGGTTAGATTTACTGGGGGGGGTTGCTAGGCAGGAGAATGGATTTAATCTACAGTAATTCCTGTGGCTTTAAACTATGACTCTAATCTTAAATTCTGGTTGGATACTGTTTGCTTAAACTTCAGTGCTTTTCTGATTACCTTTGACAGAGCTGTAAACCTTCACTTTACACTGGAAAGTTTTTTGGTCATTCTTGTTCAGGAAGCACCTTTTGAAATTCCTGGTATTAGCACACCCTATCCGTTCTTTACCTCCCACCATTAGTTAGGTATGGTGTTGGTTTATCGCTATCTGCAAAATTATGCTTTTGCAAAGTTTAGCTGTCGGAGAGATTTCATGAGATGACGTGTGTGTTAGTTGGTTTTAGACAGGAGCTGAAATCTAGTAGTTGGACTCTTGCCGGTTCATCACTGATGTGAATAACTGTTAGTCTTCGGTTCTGCTGCTCTTAATTGGCTGCTTCTTGGCTGGCAGGTTTGAGAATGTAGACAGTAGGTCTGATCTCACTTTGGGGATACGTACCTTGAGTTTCAGAAAATATATTAAAAGCCACGGTTGTGTTTTATCTGTTAGGATTTGCCGTTGTCGTTTCTCCTCAGTGTTGGCTGCTGGCTCCTGGCTTGATGTAGGAATATTAGAGCTCATACGCTTGACTGAAATATTAGCAGTGATAAAAATCCTCCCTGCCCCTAGTTGTCACTGATCTATCAAAAATGGAATTTTAATAGGTGTAATTAAGCAAGTATCTTCAGTTTGCTGTTTAATTTAGCTTAGACTTTGGGTTTAATCCTTGAGACCCAGTATTAATACACTTTTGATATTTCTCAGGTGCCATTTTGTGCCTGTGAGAATGATTATGGAAATCAGTTTGAGGTGTAATCAGTGAAGTACAATGTTTTATCGCTTGAAGGAAGCAACATGGAAGATAGGCAGTGATAGGCTCATGCTATTCTATACACACAGCAGTCTGTTAAGCAGTGGTTCTGCAAGCACTATTATTTAGTGCTTGTCTAAATACAACCAATTTTAAAACAGACTATATTTAGCTGCCTAGAAATAAGTAGATTTGAGGTCATCGTATCCTTTCTCCATTTGCGCATGAAAAGGTGATGTAGGAAGATGACAGATTTTCAGTTGTGATCCCGTAGCTGGTCTTGCTGTATTTTTAAAGGCTTCTGAACCTGCATACGTTGGTGAGTCTCTATCTTTGTCTTTATTAACACAGGCAACAAGAGCATCAGGTCATCTTATGCTGGCTGTTAGTGCATTGACCTTCTAATTCAAACAGCCATTATCAGGAGAAGGCACGGAGTCTGCTGTATATAGAAGCAATGTTTATAACTGAGGTTTTCTCTCACTTCTTCAAAGCAAAAGATATGTGTTCAATAAGAAATATTAAAATGGACAGTAATACTAGAGCAGGATTGCACGTTGAAAATTTAACAAGATATGAAAAGTTAGCTTGTGTATTGCTGTTAATTTATTTTCATTGCAGACATGAATAATCTCCTTTGTCTGTTTAAAGCCTGCAAAGACACAGGTAGTGCAGCAGAGGTGTAAAGCTGTCAGGTAGTATGTTACGACCTTTTGTGTTGAAAAGCCTAGTTGTGCAAACTTAAAAATCTAATAGTGACAGTAGCTGGTATTTCATTAGCCTGTCCTCACAGGCAGTTCAAAGAAGGAGGAGGTTTTTAAGTATCACACTTTAGATGACAGCAAAATGCTGGTCTTATGTGGGGTGGGTTGCATCAGTGCGTTTGGCTGTGGGGAATTCTGGGTGTTTTAGCCATGCAGATTGTTACAGTTTGGATTTGCAAGATTTACTGCATATTATTGCAGAGCAGTTTTAAAAGGCGTAATGGTACTTCATGATTAAGAGAATTACCTTAAAGTATCTCTCCTCTCTTTTACTTGAGAAGTATTGTCTGAGAGCAAAAAGCTTCCAAACTCACTTTCGGTGCCGAATGACGTTGGTGTTCTTGTTTGCCCATAACCCTTTTGAAATTAAGGAGCTTGCTGCTTCTGGTTTTCTCCTCTAAGGACCTTTTTGTTTGCCCTCACCAAATTGGTTTTTAATTTTTATTGCTTCCTGAAGGTTTTCTGTACCAGCTCCTGTCTTTTTAGTTTTGTCAGTATTCTTACTTTGTGGTAATCATATATTTCTAGCTGCTGACAAAGACACGTGAGACTGAACACGATCCAGATCAACATCAAGTGAATAGTTGAACTCAGTGGTGATCTGTCTCCGTCTTTCAACTGACTTGTCAATTTTCCTAATTAAATTCAGTACTTGGTGGTATTTGTGTGCTGCTATTCTTTAGTTAAAGACAGTGGATGATTGTATAAAGTAGACTCCTTTATAGACCTTCTTCCTCATTGCTGTTCAGCCCATGGTCTGTTATTCTGTTGCCTTGAGACTTTCAGCAGATTCTGCTCCTGCACATGTTATGTTCGGCTGCAATAATTTGATGTTAACATGGATCAGCAGTTTGCTTGCTGCTTTGTTCCTTTGCAGCTGGAACATGAATTTCTCATGGGGAAGGAGTAGCAATCTGCACTAGCAGGCCTTGTTTCCACACTTCTGTACTCAGACTGGATAGCGTTTACAATTGTGTCTGAGCAAGCAGTAATAGCGATGCTTTTTTTTTTTTTTTAACCTAACATTGAAGGTGGTTTAGCTGTTATTAACAGGAGAGGAAAATACTGATTTCTTTTTGTAAGTGGATAGAGAGCAAAGTCCTGACTTTGGGACTTCTGAGGCCTGTCAAAATACAATTATTTGTCAACAGTCTCTCTTGTGAGTTTCTGAACTTCCCTGCTGGTAGCCTGATTATATGAAAGTACTGACTTTTGCTCCCGTACTGTAGCTGAGTGAAAATGTCTGTCTTGTTTCGGTTCCTATTTTATTTTATCTGTAGATGTGTAATGTTAACAACATTCCAGATGTAAACGTTTGGTTCACTTTCTGTGTCTTGCTTTAGGGGTTAAATTTGTAGTTCAGGTGAAATTCTTTCAAGTTAGTGTATGGCCTAAGAGCCTCAAATTACATTCTGGCAAAATTGTCCACCCAGTCCCAAGCTCTAAAGAGTAATCTCAACGACTGTGTGTTCAGCCTCAGGCTAGACCTCACGCTTACCTGTTCAGAGATGACATCTCGAACAGTTGTGCTCTAGGAACTGACTTTCATTTGGTACCTTGACCTCAGCAGCTTGTTTCAGTGGGGGTTTGTTTGGACTTTAGAAAACACCCAATTTGCTGGCTATCGAAGCACTTGGTTTGAAGAAGCCTTGGTAGAGGAGCCACTAGCTGAACAGTGCTTGGCTGTCTCTGTAGTGTTCCACGGCTTCCTGCTCTCTGGAGGTGACAAGACTTTAGGCAGACATCTGGCTGTGGAGGAATATCACTTACAAGCTAAACTTGGAGCCAGTGTCTCCTGTGAAGATTAGCGGTGTGTGAGGTGACCTGTATTAGCTTTGTTCCTGCGGACATCGCAGCGGTACTCGTCTCTGTTCTAGAAATGCTCTGCTCCTGATTGTGTTGTAGTCCTGTCGACGCTGCTGTTTAGCACTTACATGCAGGCTAAGGTAACTTTGAGACTTCTTCAGATCTTTTCTCACGTTTCCAGCCCTGGATACCTTGAAAGACCAATGTCTTTCGGTGCTGGCTATTGACGTGTACTCTGCTTCAAAGGTGGTCTTAGCATATTAGAACATTGTTGGTGTATCAAGGGTACTGAAGCCAAAATAAGTGGTCTGAGCCTTTCAAAAAATGTTCTGTCATCAAGCTTCAAGGAAGGGTTTATGGCAAAAAAAAAAAAAAAATAGGCACTCTTGAAAGTAAGAGGCTTTTCAGAATGGTTCAGATGATCCCCTTGCATATGGGGAGACTCGGGAATACCAAGGGCAAGATTATAAAATTCTTGCGGTTTGAGATCCGTATAATCTGATGGTATCCATCCACCAGATCTTGGCAGTAAGAAATGTAATCTTATTATTCAACTCCTAGCCATTAATGAAGTTGATCATAAGTATTTAGCCACCAGGAATGCTACATGTCGTGTACTTCTTTATTACCCATAAAATCTGATGTAAAGCGTTCCAGTAACATGGATAACACTTTAGAAGACCACAGAGTTTGATGCCCTGAACCTAGGTTCCAGAAGATGGGATTCTCAGAAAATGGGTGTAGTTAGTTGGTGAAATTTAATACCTAAAACGCCAACTGCCGGGCCTTTATGTCCAGTATGGTTTAACTTATGGAGTAAGGTCCCTGAGTTCTCCTCTTTCCTTCCACAGGGCAAGCAGGAGGACTTCAAGACGACAATTCTGGAGGGTATGGAGACGGCCAAGCATCAGGTGAGGGTGGCGTTTGATGCTTGCCACTTAGTAGCAAGAGCCGCCAAGTTAGGGATTGATGCTTGCAAGTGCGCATGGGTGTGGTTGTCCAGAATTTAGCAAGAGATACAGGAGTTGTGTACCCACCTGTTAAACAAGTGAGGGGTATTTTCAGGTTCCAGTTGAGGTCTGTACCAACTGCAGAAAAGGACGCTAACCTATGTTGAAATGCCTCAGGCCGATCTCTCATCCCTCCGCTCCTCTCCATGTTCAGAGGAGTCCAAACATGCAAAAATATGTTTCTTACCTAGCCAGTTTCTACCACCTAGAATGACCCAGAAAGCCCTGGGCTTCAGCACAGTAGATCTTTTTTCTAATTTGCTGAAGAAATGTAGCATGGAGTACCTTTTTGCTCCTTCATTTTTGTTTATTCTTTTGAAAGGTTTGTGTTTGAGCAGTGTGCCAGTGGTTAGCCCAGGAGATTTATCGGTTGGGGAGACTCATAGTCTGCTTCTCAGTGGACTGGATTGTGAATTGCATTCGCCATTGGTGCTAACAGTATGCACTTACTGCTTAATTCACAGAAGTGGTGTCTTGACTCTAACGTATTAGAGTGCTACTGAAAATCTTCCTCCAACTCTGCCGCTTTCGCTCTCACTTGAGGATTGAGGATTAGGGTTTTAAGCAAAGGAGTCGAAGGCTCCAGAACCTATTGTGTACCTCCAAGTTGCTCTTTTTGAAGCAAATATAACTTCAGGATATCCATCTGAGAGTGCATCCTTGCTGATCTAAGTAAAGGAGTCTAGTTATATTTTGGATCTTAACACTTGTGCAGAATTTCTGACTATTATAGATTGTGGGCTTAAGGATGCATCGCCTGTTTCATTTTTAGGCAGACATTGGCTGTTTGGAAATTCTGTGGTTTGCATTTTGTATATATGCTGTGTATGCTTTAGCAATTGTCTGATTCAGAAGCCAAATAACTTTCCTTCAGAGTGTTTTTCGGCTGCAGATGTTTCAGTAAGTCTTTAAATGAGCAGCATCCCTCAAGATTTCTTCTGTGGGGAAGAAGATAATCAAAACTTTAGCACATTAGTTGCTGAAGCGGAATGTCAGGGAGTGGCAAGTGTGTGCGTGAATGTGTGTTAAAAGGAGATGAGAATCCAGTCTAGGCAGAGCCATTCCTGCAGTCATTAGAGAGTGCCTGCCCCAAGGGAAGTGTGTGTAGTTCTGAACTGGTGCTGCCTTGAATGTGTTGCTTTCATGAAACACAAGCAGTAAGGGTGTGGGATGGGGGGATTTAATCAACCCGAAATTGATTTAACTTTGAGCTGTGTAGTTGCAGAGGTAACTTCAAGGACATTTAGTTCTTATAAAATCTTCCGGTGGTTGGGCCAAATAAAATGGTATCTTTGCTAATAATAGCTAGGCTTTTTCTCAATTCTAGTGTCAAACCCGGTTGTGGGTTGGTTGGTTTTTTTTGTTTTGTTTTGGTTGGTTGGTTTGTTTTTTCCCTAAATACCAACACTTATCTGGAGTTATTCTGGCACTTTCATTTTAAAGTTTGGGTATTGCTATAAAAGACACGTAGCCTTAAAAAAACCCACCACCACCAAAAATCTTTCCAAGTTCTGTTAGGAGTGCCAGTTTCTCTGGCTTCTGAATTTGAAGAAATAAATCATAAAGCTTTTCAAGAAACTGGTGAGTTGCCTTAAATCCACTTGTCTGAGTTTCCTGGTAGTTGATCACTGCATGAGAGTCAACGATTTTAGCAAATATCTGGAGATGGCACACTCATTTTAGCGTAAGCCTGTAAGAGGGAGTCAGGTTCAGCATTTCAGATCTTTAACTGGCCATTCTCTGAAAATTTTGCTGCTGAGCTTTCTGCTAACACTTGGTGATCTAGAACCTTAATTAGGATTGGTTAACATTAATAAAGTATCAGAGAATTGGTAACTGTGGTTTGCTTTACGTGCACAGTTTTGCAGAGTTCCTGATTTAACACGTGCATCCGTACGCAGATGTTTGCAGAGTTGGTCCATGTTAGACTGAAGGACAGCAAAAGGGCTGGAGGATGCCTGTTACTGGAGAAGCTGACATCCAACCAGAGCTACGGGTTTCTATTCCATAGCTGAATGTTGGTGTCAAGTAGTGTGTGGATGTGTCAACTTTTCCTGTTGTTAATTTCATTTTACTTCTTGCATTGCTCTGTAGCTTCTGTTACTAATTCTCTCTTGTAAAATTCCTGTAAATGATTATAGACAGTTTTCTTTACCTTGAGTCATCACACAGTTAGATCTTCTAATCTTTGCTTGTGAATGAATTTTTTTTTTTAGCTTCACAACCATTTCCTTGCTTAATTTTTTTTTTCATCGCCTTTGGGATGTAAAAATGCTCAGAAGTTAAAGGTGTGTGTGGTTGCACCAGAAGTGAAAGATGATAATTCTTCTCCCCAGTACAGTGACGTGTACCTCTGCACATGACTTTCAAACAGGTTTCTTGGTTAGCGTAACACACTGCAAGCTTATATTGTCTTTGTTATTTCTTATATTTTGAACAATTTCAGTTTCAGCAAATTATCTTAATCTTACTGTGCTACTTACGGGGTTTTTTCCCCCTTGGGATGTATTAGCTTATATCTTTCCAGATGGAATATCCTCTCCTCTGTCCTGATCTTAAGTCACTTCCTAGGACATATGAGATTTATATTGTTCTTACTGCGTTTCACATCTCAGTATTTCATTTGCTTGCTGTGCCTGCAAGATTCGCTTTCTGCACTCTACTTGTGCTGTAGCACTTTATGCAGCTGTGTCTTGATTTGTTACTTCTTATGTAGTGTTAACATTCAGAGGAGATTGAGGTGTAGCATACATATCTGACTTACTACTTCATTGCCAGTGTTTGAATTGATAGAAGTGCAGGTGCCTTTATGAATGAAGTCTTTCTCTAGAGAAAATGTCTCCTGTGTATGTTCAACATTAGTCTTTTAAATGTGGAGCATTTAAAAGGACAAGTCAGAAATCTGTAGTTGTTAATTGTAGGCAGCAGTGGGGGAGGTGACACAGGAAAAGCGTAGGTGGGATTGTATTTCGTTGCACTGCCTCTTGTGAATATATAAAATATGCAAAAGGAGAGGTTAAGATGGGTTCCTCTAGCTTGAGGGGTTTGGTGCAAATGAAACCTTGAAAAGCAGGTGAGAGGGGACTGTAGGTATTGTGCTTGTATCTTTTAGATCTTTTGGCTTTGAACAGGTTCCAAAATGTTTTTCATATTCTGGTAGAAACTGGAAACCACACAAATGAAAGCATCTAAAGAAGCAGTTGTGTTTTACAGAATTATGTTCTATATATGTTATATATAATATTGATATGCGCCACTGCCCCCCTTTTTTCCAATTTTTTTCTTTTCTCCTGTTCCTCCCCCCCCCGCCAATACAGCCTTTTCATTAACCCTAGATGATACCTGTAATTAAAAGAACTGTTGCCTTGGGAACCTGCATGTCTTGCAGAAGTAAATAAAAGGACTAAATGAAAGCATGCCGTGGAATTGCCTACTGTATCGCTTCATGGCTAGATGCGCTGGCTAGGAAGGGTAGTGTGAAAATACTTATTTAGCAGTTCCTTTTGCAGTGCCTGTATACAACTTGTCTTTTTGTTGTAGGTGTGGAGGGTGCAGCTTTCCAGAGCAGACTTCCACATGACCGTATGACATCTCAAGAAGCTGCCTGCTTCCCTG
Organism: Leptosomus discolor; assembly: GCF_034619465.1. NCBI lineage: Eukaryota > Metazoa > Chordata > Aves > Leptosomiformes > Leptosomidae > Leptosomus > Leptosomus discolor. The sequence goes on from NC_141419.1 coordinate 168,299, forward strand.
ATATAATCAGTGGGCCACAGCAGACTCAGAAGGTGTTTCTGTACATCAGGAACCGCACCGTAAGTTTATCGTAAAAGTATTGATGAAAAAAGGGTAGGACATTTGTGTACCTTGCAAAGACTTTTTGGCAGTTACCGTGTCTTAACAGTTGGTAGATTTTTTTTTTTTTTAATTTTTATTTTTTGTTTTTTGTTTTTGAGACACTGGCATTTCATTCCTGGCATCCTGTCGTGCTCAAAGTAAGGAGGGTGTTACCCAATTCTTGATTGAGGCAATGCTGTGAGGTAGCATAAAGAATCTGTAGTGTATTCACCATATCCAAAATAGTCATAACAACCATCAAAACTACATGATCTAGCTAATACAGCTTTTAGAAAGTAAACAAACAAAGTTTGTGCAAGTGTTCTATTACGTGATCTCAGCTTAAAGAAATCTCTGTAGAATACTGAAAAATAATATTCAATCGAATACATTGTTGCTTTTGATTTTTTTACTTTGCTTAGCAGTCAGTTGCTGTAATACTGAGACATCAAGCTGGTCGTGTGGCTTATTCTCAGAATAGTTACTTTGCCAGCCTTGATTTCATGAAAGAAACTATAACGTTGGAGAAATGAAACTCTGCTTCTGAATGTTTGTAGAATTTCTGTCCAATTCAAAATTTCCATGCAACTTGGCATATAGAAGGAAGGGGCAATATTCACGTAATTAGTTGGGGAGTTCATTCACTTGAGTTCAGGCATGCGTGCCTGAAGTTTAAACATTAATAAAACTTACAGTAGTATTGTGTTTTGTGGATGATGCTTTTAAATTGTGACAATGCCTTTTGGTTCCTCAGCACACAAACAGGGTTCAGGGGTTTCTCCGGTACTTGGAAAAGAGCATTTTGGAAAACTTGAGTCGTGTTAGAAAAATTAACAGTAGGAAAGCAAGAAATATTTTGAAAATTGTGTTATTACCGTGGTTAGGAGAGAAAACACCTTATGCACCATTCATTTTTTTTCAGAGTTAAGATGATCAAGTGGCATCACAGTATATGTACGTGGTAGTACCCAATGTGTAACTTAAAGAAGTTACTTGAAACTTATGCATGGTGGACATCTTCATGCTAAGAGCGTCACTTTTGCTGTTCCTGTGAAACCTCTCTGATTAACCCGAGTTGTAACTTTTGGGAAGTCATGAGATGTGTAAAAACAGACCAATGCAAACCAAAAAGTTTGAAAAACAGTTTGCTCAGAATGTACAGTGCGTAATCCTTTTACAAACACAGAAGCAGAAAAGCTTTCCACTGAAACTGAGAAGTGGCTGGGACCTAAAGCAGTGCTTGCAAGGGGTGTTTGCAGGGATGCACTAGAAAAGCTGCGTTGCTGGTCTTGGTCCTTATTCGCTATGGAGGGACTTAGAGAGGTTCTTAAGGAGGCATCCCTTTCCGAGAAAGACTCGTGAGAGGATCTCCTCCAGGCAGGGTGCAGAGGTTATAGAACAGCAGATGAAGCAAATGGCAGTGCAAACCCAGTGCTCAGCAGAGCCCTGGAAGAGCTATGAACTGCAGTGCGCATCCTCTTACTTACAGCTGGCACAGTACCAACGGATTTGAAAATATTGAAGAGGACATGAGCAACCAGAGTTCCCAGAGGTTAGAGGAGTTAAGAGTAGTAAGTCTGATATTTCTGATTTGCCTGGTAACAAATGGAATCAAGAATTGAATGAAAAACCTGATAAGCAAAAACGTATTTTGGAAGGCTTTTGGAAGTCATCCTTTACAGTCCCTCTGAGTTCTTAGAAGGACTCATGAGAAAGCGAACAAAGGAGATGCACTTCACGTGATCTTCTGCATGAATCCCCCACAACCAACCAATGAAAAAAACCCAACCCAAACAGTAAAAGCTCTTGCTAAATTACTGTTGGTTAAAGCAGATTGTGTACATTTAAAAAGCAGAATGTAAGATAAATGATCTGTTGTGGCAGCGCAGGCAGTTGTGGTTTGAAGCCTTTAAAAAAAAAATCTTCTAAGGCCTGCACTGTTCTGTGTATTTGTAGAGGATCCAAAAATAGGAATTTGTAAAGAAGTGGTCATTTGTTGGACGTACTGAGTTATTTTAGGTAGTAAAACGAGGACTACAAAAACTATAAAAGATGAAGACTCTTACGAGTAACTGCATGATAATGTAGCAGATGAAATTAGTTTTAAATAAAAGTAAACTAATGTGAGTAATAGAACTAATTGTATATATACATACATGTGATTTATATATAAAAGTATATAGATTATGGGCTTTGCCCTCTTCCAGCTGAGAATGGACTCTTAGCATTACGTGATTAGTGCTCACACTCAGAAATGATCAGAAACAACAATGTTAAAAGTTACTTGGAAAAGACGTAGAAGAAAGTACTATGCTAAAGACGAAATTTGCCTCAAATGGCATGTGAAATTATATGGAAATTCTTTCTTAATATTTTCCTATTCATTATACTTGTATGATTTCCACTTCAATTTGGTATCTGTGAGGAGCTGTGAAGTTCAGTAGTGCAATTGTAGAGAAATCCCCAAATAAATGACTAGTTCTGGAATGTAAAATCGTGAGGAGATACTATGTGTGGCCTAGATGTAGGCATAGAACAGTAACATGCTATTTATTGACTATTGCAATCCATGCCGTGAAGTAAGAATTCTGTTGGGAAAACAGTTGTGATTCTATTATTCTGTGCTTTTTCCTGGCATGAAATGACATAATTAATATTTCACAGGCAGCTATTCCTACTTGTTTTTTGAGCTGTAACTGTCCTCTAAGTGTTCTTTATGGTGTATCTGGTTCTTCCAGTGTATGTTTTCTTGTATGTGTGATGAGGAGGTTGCTCACTTGATGCATTTCCACTTAACTCGAAATAGTGTAGGAAGTTAAAATGGACTGTATTGCACCTTAAAGAACACTGGAAGGCGTAGTTCAGTGCAGCTTGGATAGCACTGCCAAAGTTTAACTTGTCAGAGCGTTTCATCTCCTGACAATATTTGGTAACAAACAGGTGTGTGGAAAACACCTCTTTTGTATTGCCTAATGTAATGTGTCTTATTGTTTGTTTAAATACAGCTGCAGCTCTGGTTGGATAACCCAAAGATTCAGTTGACGTTTGAGGCAACTATCCAACAATTAGAAGCACCTTACAATAGTAAGTCAAATCTTTTACTGCTGAAACCATACCGCACATACTTTTGCTATTCTTTTTTCACTTTTGTTTGGGGAAAGGCTGCACAGAACCTAGAGAGTACTTCAGATGTGTCCTTTGGTTAGTGGAGCTCCGTGAGCATTTGTGTACAGAATGGATATTGCAGTACGCTTGTGTTTCAGGTTTGTTAGAGTTCATTTGTGTGGTAAAGAAGTATATCCCTAGAAGAATTAAAAAAAGCTGGGTTGTTACCAAAGCTTCCTGTTAGTGAATTCACATGTAGCTTTTAAGGTTTGATACAACTTCATGGTGGTTTGCAGCTGTAAGATTTTCTTAATCGTAAGGCTTCTGGGAGGCATTAAAAAGTTGCGTAAGACTTGAACAGACTGGCTGTGATGAAAGAAGGCAGTAAAAGAGTGAGGACTTCCTGTAGGCCATTCCACCCTTCTCAAAAAAGATCCCAATAAACTGCAAAAAGGTGGAGGGGAGCCATAAAGAAAAAGTAATTAAAGAAGAAAATAGTGCAGAAATGAATGCAGATACACTATCAAGTATTGCAAAATAGTGAATTACTGTGTTTATAAAAATGAGAATTCAGTGCTCCAGTAATGGGTTGACTTAACTGGCAAATCATGTTACAGTTCTGTGTAAAGATCTCTGGATTTCTGCAGTCTATTTCAGAGAAGGCGTTCTTCCGCGCTAGATAAATAGAAGCATTTAATGTCCTGTACAGCTTTTCAGGCAGTATTCAAAACTGCAGTATGGCATGGAAAACAGCTTGAGGTTTCCAGAAAACCTTAACCTTCACCTTCTTCAAGAAGATGGATTCTTCAGTAGGGCAGCTGGGGGTGCAGAAAGAGGTGTGTTCAGTGTGACTTTGCCGCATTGCTGCTGTGATACGTTTGCTTGTGAATAATATGCTTTCAGTCCATACGTACTGCCGAACATACAGAATAATTTTAAAACATTACAATTTTTTAGGTGACACAGTGCTGGTTCATAGAGTACACAGCTATCTGGAGCGGCACGGTCTAATCAACTTTGGTATCTACAAAAGAGTGAAGCCCCTTCCAAGTAAGAAACTTGAAAATTTTTTCTAGTTGGAGTTTTGTTTTAGTGTTCTGTAATTTCTTAGGACAAATTTTTTTATTTACTCAGCACCTCAACCCTAAAAAAGCTCTCAAAAAAGGCGGGAAAGCCATCTGGCTGTAGATATTCGTGGTTTTGATTTTGGCATGGAGAAGCCAGGTATTTAAGTAAATCGGTGTCGTGGCTTGAGCCTACCCAGCTGGCTCCAAAAGCCCCCCCGCAGCTGCTCTCGCTCACCCCTACCCTGTTCCCTGAGGGGTGGGGAGGAGAAAATAAGAAAATACAACCCAAAGGCCTGAGGGTCGAGACCCAGCACAGGGAGGGCTCACTCACCAGCTGTGGGCACGGGCAAGAGACCGACTCAACTTGGGGATAACAACCGCAATTTAATACAGAACAACCACCACTGTTGAGGAGAATGAGAGATACAACCGTATCTTAGATACAACACGCTCACGCTGCGCCCCCTCTGATCTTCCCGCGCTCAGCTCTGCTCCCTCTTCCGCTCCAGCAGCGCAGGGGGGCAGGGAATGGGGGTTGCAGTCAGTCCGGCACAAGATGTCTCCATCGCTCCTCCGTCCTCAGGGAGAGCGGTCCTGCAGATCCTCCTCCAACTGCACCAACGCAAGTCCTTCCCGCGGGGCCCCACACAACGGGTGGCTCCGGCGCGGCCGGAGCTCCTCCGGCCCGGGGCCCTCCACGGGCTGCGGGGCCACGGCTGGGCCGCCGCTGGGCTCCAGGGGCTGCAGGGGCTCGGCCGCCATCTTAACCGCGGGCCGCAGGGAACCCCTGCTCTGGCACCGCTCCCTCTGCTTCCTCGCTGACCCGGGTGTCTGCAGGGCTGGCTCTCTCCCACCCCCCAACACCAACAGACGAAACCAAAGCCGACAATCAGCGGGTTCTTTCACTCCTAAATTCGCAGAGGCGCTCTTGGTCTGACCTTGGCCAGAGGCGTGTCCGAAATTCGGCCGGGGGAGCTTCCCGAAGCCCCTTACAGGAGCCACCTGTGTAGCCCCCTCCCCACTGCCAAAGCGGCGCCAAAACCCTGCCAGACACCAAACCACCACAATCCCTTTGAGAGGGAAAATGTTTGCAAATCTTCTGTAGATAATTTGGTGGCTCTCACTGTTCATTGTGTTATCTTTGTTCCTCATTTGAATAACACAAGACAGAAACACAGTGCTGTACTTAAATCTGTTATATGCTTATATGGTGCTTGAATTTTACAAGTGCCGAACTTGCCTGTCCTTTCTAGGTTTTATTTTTCTGGGGCAGAAAGAAATAAACCTATGATAACTTTTTCCCACAGTAATTAATAAGAATCAGTTTATTCTTCAAACGATTGTCCTTCAGAAGTATTTTTCCTCCTGTTTTCTTGTCACAGATGCACTACTGGTGTATTTTTCTTGTACCTCTCTGATTAAGAAAAATTGTGAAGTGTTTTACTGTTACCTTATGATGTACATGATTACTTGGATTTTCTTGTAGTGGCTCTTTGTTTTGTTAAAAGAGTTCTGTCAGAGCTACTGATGAGAAGATAGCTGCTCTTAAATGTAACTTTAACATGACTGCACCACTTACCATGTAGTAATGCACATACAGAGCCTGTAGCTTATTTTTCCCTTTCTTTAGCCAAGAAGACCGGAAAGGTGATCATTATCGGTTCTGGCGTCTCTGGGTTGGCAGCAGCTCGCCAGTTGCAGAGTTTTGGAATGGATGTCACAGTTCTGGAAGCCAGGGTATGAATTTTTGTGCTATTTCTATAGGGAAGCCTGACGAGGGAGCACATTCAGTACTAGCATAAGCTAAGTATCCCAGCAGTGTGCCCAAGGCGGGTAAGCTTGTGCGTAGTTACAGGCGGCCGGGATGTCTTGCTGAGTACTAAACCTGTCTTACTAGGAGACAAGTGTATCTGTTCTTACTGGGAGCTGGCTAATGCTTTCTCAGGGGTGGACTGTGTACTCAGGTGCTACTGTTGTATGCTTACACCAGTAACAGGCTGGAATCTTCCTTTCGTGCTTAGGAATGCATTTTTCACTGGAAAGCAGAAGGCAAGTCTGTATTTCAAGAACTTGCCCATTAAATAGAACCATTGTTTGGAGCTGCCATTACAACGTCAGACAGGATATTTTTTTTGCACCTTTTGGGTCTCGCCGTTAATTCTTTCCTTGTCTATTGCTGTGTGCTTAACGGAAGCTTTAAAGTTACATAGAGCTACATTTTGTGGTGCGTGAACTAGCTGATTGTTCTTTGAGTAGTAAGGTGGTTTTTTTATATCCAGCCCGAGGTGAGATCTCCTTTTTTTTTTTTTTTTTTTTTGAAGTCGAAGGTTTTTTCGTATAGTCTAGTCAATTGAGAACAGCTTAATACTCATTTAAAATAAATAAATCCATTGGCCAGTTGAATTAGAATTTATCTTATGTTTTACTTTCTGACTTCATTTTGTTTATCTATTTACTTATGGTGCTTTTCTAGCACAAATTTAAAGAATCTGCTTAATTATAGCAGTGTTTCAGACTCTTAATTTTGCTGGCTACTGCTCTTGTTGCTAGGGGGCAAGAGCTGCTGGCCCTGTGCTTCACAGATTCCATACCACTAGAGCAAAGCAGAGCACAACGATCTAGTTGTTTAGGAGTCTCTTACTCATCTGAATGTATTGTGGGGTTATTTTGTTTGGTGGTTTGGTTTTAAGGCTGTCTGGTGTTTTCTTCCAGTATGATTTCAGTGATTCAGGTGGTGGTTTCTTTGTGTCCGCTCATTTTCTGTAACTTTTAGCCTTTTATTTTACATGCTTCTGAATTGCTAATTTAATTGCTAAAAATGCAACTACATTTTTTTATGAATTGGTAGCTGCTTGGGATCTTTCCCCAATTGTAATTGATGTTTTTCTCTGATACCATCCTGCTAGCTGGACTGAGAACAGGGAAAGGTGGCGCTTTTTTTTTCCTTGCTAAGTTTAAAGAGGTAGGAGAACAAGTGTCATCCTTAAGTCAGTAGTATGTGTCAAGAATCAAACCTTTTTTTACTGCTTCTAAAATGGGCTGTTCATTCCTGGTTATCTGCTTGATTGATAGCTGGCTTTTCTGTGGAGAGTAGATAGGAATAATTGGCTGGTGGTTTTTCTGACCCTAAATTTTAGTTTTCTCAAGCACAGCTGAATCATCTCCTACAGCTATTAGATTTTGTGGTGGGAAGCGGGAAGAAGAAATCTGGTATGTAACTTAACCTATCCATGGGCAATGAAGGATTGGTTTTAGAATCACAGTAGATCCTACTGTAGGTATAGTTAAATCTGTCCAAATCAGATTAGGCATTTTTTTCTCCTCCCCTCTCCCCTCTCCCCTCTCCCCTCTCCCCTCTCCCCTCTCCCCTCTCCCCTCTCCCCTCTCCCCTCTCCCCTCTCCCCTCTCCCCTCTCCCCTCTCCCCTCTCCCCTCTCCCCTCTCCCCTCTCCCCTCTCCCCTCTCCCCTCTCCCCTCTCCCCTCTCCCCTCTCCCCTCTCCCCTCTCCCCTCTCCCCTCTCCCCTCTCCCCTCTCCCCTCTCCCCTCTCCCCTCTCCCCTCGATACAACTTAGACATTTTATTCCTTAACTTGGGTAGATTGAGATCAAGCGTTCATTTGCAGAGGTTCTTGGAAAAGTGTACGTTCTATTTATTGAACCTTTGGCTAAGAGAATACTTACACCACATTCTGTAGAAGTTTCAGAGATCTAAGTGAGATGTATTGCCAGATTTCACTGGAAGTTTGTTATGTTGTGCTTTTAATAGGACCGAGTAGGAGGAAGAGTTGCTACCTTTCGCAAAGGGAACTATGTTGCTGATCTGGGAGCAATGGTGGTCACAGGACTTGGTGAGTTTTTCCAAATAAAAAGGAGCATGAAGGAAAGCTGTGGGACAAGCTGTTACAAATCCGAAACCTTATGCTATTTCCTTTCATGGTCAAAATAGTTGGGTATTTTTAACTATTAAAAAGTAGATGTTCTCGTTCAGCTTCTTTGGCAGTTGGCATTTTTCATCAGTGAATCTTCAGAACAGATGGCAGCCTGCGCTAAAAGCTGGAGTTTTTGTTGGTGCCATAGCTCTTGTTGGTCACTGAAGTCGTACAGGTGCTTGTCATTATCAGACTGTTGTAGATCCATTCTTGTACAGTTTTCTTGTGCTTAGTGGAATTCTTTCCTTGGCATGCTGTCCTTTTGTGTGTCTGTTCCTTTACCAAGTTCCTTTAAGGTGGTGTCTGCACTGGGTTCACTGCACTTGCTGAGCAAATCTTTCTAAAGCTGCCAGTGGCCTCTGAGCTGAGGTCCATGGACTGTATTTCTTGGTAACTCATAGTGGTTCCCTTGGATATTCCAAAGTATAAGCTGAAATTGAACATGGAGAAGTAGGAATTTAGTGAGGGGATTAGTTGAGTAGCTAAGAGCAAAGTAAAGAAGAGCAAATAAATAGCAAAGCTGCAAGATGGGAGAGACCCCAAAGAGATAGAATATGTTTTTTCATTTACATGGTGGAATGAAGAGCAGAGCCATTCTAAAGAGAAAGCTCTTCTTAAAGTCAGGACTTAAACGCCAAAAGTCCTTTCTCTAAGTGGTTTCAAAAATAGTTGTGAAGATCATGGCCAACAAGCTAACATATTTCTTCCTATTTAATGCTGGTTTATGGGATGACATCAGTTATCGATACTGGTTACTCTGCTAAGAAGATGGGCAGGTGTTTAGTGTGGAATACCCTTCAGTAATGCAGTGAAATGACACAATATTATAATAAAACCTAACTGAGTTTTACTGACTGCCAAAACTTGGTGTCTGTCTTATGGTTAGTCTTTATTAAATTGCATACAGAAACTACTTCCAGACAAGTTGCACAGTCCTGGTAAAAACAGATTTAAGGTTACCTAGTGGAAGACTGTAGTATTTTTATATTTAATTCATTGTGGGTGTTGCCTTTCCAAAAGAATCCACCCTTTGCCTTGATTGAGGCAGCATATGTTGTGGAGAAAGAAAGATTCCTGTAGTGAAGGAGATGGTTTGAAGGGCATCCTTCCTGCTTCTGAGTCTGGAAGAGAGGTGAGGAGGGAAGACTGCTGAAGGGGTTGAACTTGTGGTTCAGGAAGGTGAAAGGCTGAAGTTATGGAAACTTTTCTGGTTTTGTTAGTGAACTGTGGCTGAACTAAAATTTTTAGTAGGTTGCTGAACTTGAACTTTGTTCTGCTTGTTCGGTCACGTCTCTAAAGAGACAGGAAGGTATTAGGGTGGCCGAACTTCCCCCTCCATTTTGAACTAAGGCTCTGGGTTTGATTTGATTTGCAGAATCAGAGAACATTGAAAAGCTAGGTTTGAAAAACTTTTCTCAAAGTTAATTTTGTGGAGGAAGCCTATGTCGCCTCTCCTCTATGACATTTTCCATTTGTGTCTGTTCTTTTCCCTTTCTCTGCTGTACTTACGGAGAGGCTTTGATGTTTAATGATTCTGGATGCTTAAAGTTGATGGTTTTTGCCTTTCTCCAGTTTTCTACATGGAATCTCATAGATTGTTTTCTAGTCTGTTTAGTTACACATCTTCCAGGTACAGTTGGTGTATGTGGTTCCTGTTCATGGATTGTATTCACCAGTGTCACTTGTTGGAGTTCCGCTGTGTTTTTAGGGACTGAATTCTTTGAGTTCCTTCTCCATGTCACCACACTTTTAAAAGTTCCTGAAGGGACTGTGCAGCTGTGGGAGCTTTCCTTGGCTTTTCAAGCATTCTGCTCACAAACACTTTGAAGCTGTGTTTATAGGTTTAAACTCTCAATCATACTAAGGTTGCTGCCACCCTAGGACTCTGCTTTTATAATCAGCCCTTTTAACATACTGTCCTTTAAGTGTTGGTGAGCATTTCTTTTTTCCATGACCTTGTTGCAAGAATTGTGAAGAGTAGACCTTTGGCAGTTACACTACTTTGCTGGAATGCATTTTGCTCTGGAGTTGGTGTGTTTAGTCTCTGTGGAATTTTTATTTAATTGCAGACAGGCTTTGCTGGAGTGCTCTGTTAACTCTACAAAATGTTTTCCAGGAGGAAATCCCATGGCTGTGGTCAGCAAACAAGTGAATATGGAATTGGCGAAGATAAAACAAAAATGCCCACTTTATGAAGCAAATGGACAAGCTGTAAGTCTGATACTGTTTTCATGAACCTTTTAAAAAGAAATAGTATCTCAAGTGTATTTGTTACCAGGCTATTGGTCTAGCAGGAGATAGCTTCCAGGAGGAGGGAATAATGAAAGTGTGTGTCCGTTTTTAGGCAGTGTAGTAATATTCTAGTGTATCTGCACCAATTCTTCTAAAACCTGCTCTTCCCATATGAGCTTTTCACTTCGAATTTTGGAGGTTTTGTGGAAGCTGAGTTCCTGTTTGTTCTTCCCAGATTCACTACTGGTTTTCCTTAGGCAGTTGTCTGTCTCACTCCTCTTTCAAACAGTTGTCTGCTGTGCTGGCACTCTGGGCTTTGGTTGCTGTTGCTGCTACTTCTTTTCCCTGAAATAAGCTCGTTCTGGCTGTTCTGCTTATCTGTTGCTTTTTAAAGAATTGGCTAACCAATGCCAGCTGGTTGAATGCAAGCAACAGTTCAGCAATAATGTTCTAGAGCTGGGATTCACAAACTTAATTAGCTTTATTTCTTACTGCTGTGGTGTCAGGGAGTGCTGTTAGAAATAGAAATGGTAGATCCTAGGTTAGTGCTGAATCTCACGCATGTAATGGCCAGAAGTGTTCCTGCCTCCTGAATGTTAAAACTTGGTACTAAGAGTACGTTCTGAAAGAAGACAGATGAGGATACTGGGTTGTCTTGCTAGAGCCCTGAAAAAAGCGATCCTTGGCACAAACCCATTGTAGCCTGGTACCTGCAGCTTTTCTTACTGCACGTGAGTGAATAGGTGTTAAAATAAACTCGAGGAAAGCACTGTAGACAGTCCTAGCAGTCAGTCTGTGATACCTTTTTTTGAGCACTGCTCTAAGAATTTATCTGCACCCTGCCTTTCTTATTCTTCTGATTTGGGGAATGGTAGCATTTTGAATTAGTTATGAGGTGTTGTGAATTTAGACTGCACTAGAGAAATCTGTGTCATTGCCCTGATTTCTTTTAAAATTTTCTCTGTACTACTCGAATGTCTTGTCTCTGAGGCTTTGAGCTTTGGTGACCTATATTTTTTCTTTATGAATAGCTTATTAAGAAGAAAGTTTGTTCTTTTGACTCCTAGGTTCCAAAAGAGAAAGATGAAATGGTGGAGCAAGAATTCAATCGTCTGCTGGAAGCCACGTCTTATCTCAGTCATCAGCTGGATTTCAATGTTCTCAATAATAAGCCTGTCTCCCTAGGTCAGGCTCTGGAGGTTGTCATACAGTAAGTGACTTTTTTCTTTGTGGTAGACTTTCCTATTTTGTGGAGGATTTTACAAAAGATACTGGAAAAATTGTGGTGCTCCTAAGGTAAGCATTACCCACTGAATACAACTGTTTGGTCTCTGCCGAGTTCTCGTTTGTGTACGCATTTCTTGTTTATGTATGTGCCAAAGATGGTTAAAGGAGCAAACATCTTTTCTTGAGAACTTCCTGAAAATCCCTGCCACAGTAATTGATCGTGGATAATTTACTCAGTATGAATTGGTGTACCTACAGCCTGCTTACGCTGCTTGAAAGCTAATGGCATTTGTAATATTAGGTAGTAATAGTAGGTAACTTCACACTTGCATTTTAGCTAGTCAGATATCCCTTATTTACAGAAACTTGTGTTAATTTTCTAATTGCTGTACAAATATTTACTAAAATATCCAATGACGTACTTTTATTGTATTATGCTAATTAGATTGTGATAATGAGTTTTCATAATAACACAATGATTTTATGCTGAACTGGCTGAAGTTCTTATCTTTTCCAGATTGCAGGAGAAGCATGTGAAGGATGAGCAGATTGAACACTGGAAAAAAATTGTGAAAACACAGGAGGAATTGAAAGATCTTCTTAACAAGGTCAGATGATGACATTTAGAACAAGGGAATATCATTGTGTTCCTCAGAAAGTAGCAAAATACACAAAAACTCCCATGAAGAAATCTCATAAAGTTGTCATTAACACTGCTCTTAAATGTATGTATTCATTTAAGACTTGCCTAGAAGCACTGTTGTGACAAAGGAGTCCCCATTTTTGAGGAGGAGCACATAAGTGATTAGGCAGAAGACTGTAAAACAAATATGGGAAGAAGAATGGGAGAGGACTGTCATGGTTTAAGCCCAGCTGGCAACTAAGCTGCTCACTCACTCCTCCCCACCAGTGGGATGAGGAGGAGAAAATACAACCAAAGGCTCATGGGTCGAGACAAGGACAGGGAGGGATCACTCACTAATTATGGTCACGGGCAAAACAGATGCAACTTGGGAAAAAAAAAATTAATTTGTTACAAATCAAGTCAGAGTAGGATAATGAGAAATTAAACCCAAATCTTGAAAACACCTTCCCCTCACTTCTCCCTTCTTCCCAGGCTCAACTTTACTCAAAATTTTGTCTCCCCTCCCCCCACAAGCAGTGCAGGGGGACAGGGAATGGCGTTGCAGTCTGTTCATTGCAGGTTGGCAGGTTGTCTCTGCCGCTCCTTCCTCCTCAGAGGAGGACTCCTCACACTCTTCTGCTCCAGCGTGGGGTCCCTCCCACAGGAGACAGTCCTCCATGAACTTCTCCGACATGAGTCCTTCCCAGGGGCTGCAGTTCTTCACAGACTGCTCCAGTGTGGGTCCCTTCCATGGGGTGCAGCCCTTCAGGACGAGGCTGCTTCAGCGCAGGCTTCCCATGGGGTCACGGCTTCTTCAGGCACAGCCACCTGCTCCAGCATGGGGTCCTCCATGGGATGCAGGTGGATATCTGCTCCACCATGAGGCTCCACGGGCTGCAGGGGGTCAGCCTGCCATCTCACCATGGGCTGCAGGGGAATCTCTGCTCCAGCACACCTCCCCTCTCATTCTCCACTGACCTGGGTGTCCACATAGCTGTTTTTCTCACATCACACTCCTCCATCCGCTGCAGGTTTTTCCACGTTTTGTGGTTTTTTTCCCTTCTTAAATATGTTACCACAGAGGCGCTACCACCATTGCCGATTGGCTTGGTCTTGGCCAGAGGTGGATCTGACTTGGAGCCAGGGAATCTTCTAGCAGCTTCTCACAGGTGCCACCCCTGTAGCCCCTCCCCTGCTCCCGAAACCACTCCCCACAAATGCAGTACAAGGACAGACCTGACAGTGTTGTGTCATAGCTTCCTTTAGAGATGTTGACAGTGATTGAGGCTATAGGGTGGTCATTTTAAGATATTTACTTTCTTTCCCACAAATCTGATTTGTAGTGTAGAAACAGTGTTTTAGGCCTACTTGTTTGTGGTAGATGACATCTTTACTGCTCCGTGGAAGTTTCTCAAATTAAAAATGTCAGAGGACAGCTCTCCTATCCTAAGTTATTTGCAACATATTTTATAAGAAATTGGTGATGTTGGGTTTAAGCCATGTTGATTTGGGCTTGGTGATATTTATTGTGGTTTCTTGGAGGTAGAATCGCATATAAGTGACATCTGCCAAACCCAGGAAACGTGGCATAGTTTGAGATGAATAATCCATTTTACACAGTAACTTCCACAAAATCTACTTTCCCTCATCTTTTTTTTTCTTCCTTTCCTTTCTCCCTTTTCCTAATCCACCTGAAAAAGATGGTGAATTTAAAAGAGAAGATTAAAGAGCTTCATCAACAGTATAAGGAAGCATCAGAAGTGAAGCCACCTCGTGATATTACAGCAGAGTTCCTTGTGAAAAGCAAACACAGGGATCTGACTGCGCTTTGCAAGGTAAAGGGTGACGTATGTACAACACGTAAGTCAGTGGTTTCTGAGGACTTAAGCAGCCAGATAAAATGAGGCAACATAAATATTTCCACATCTCTCACTCCGATCCAGCACTCTCAAGAGAATGTGATTGATGGTGACTCTGGGTTGTAATACTGGTAACGGGCTGCATTAAGTACCTTTAGGTACTGATCTTTCATGGCTCATGATGAAGAGTATTAACATGTTGAAGGCTCAGTTTTCGGTAGCAGTCTGTGGTGGCTCACGTCAGGCAGCTTTTAATGTTTTGAAGGCTAAATTTTAGGTCATACTTGGTCTTTAGGACTGCTGGGTCTGAAAATAGTCTGGAATAAAATCTGCATCTGAAGAGAGATGCTCTTTCTCCAAGATAAAAAAGGCAATTTCCTGAATAAAAGACTTCTTTCTATCCAAAGATGATTATTTACAGAGCTCTTATCTTGACAAGCAGAGTTTGTCCCTGCCTCTGTGTGTGTCTTGATGTAGAAATATGCCTTAAAAAGGAAACCTTAAAAACTGTTCTTTCTACAATAGTGAAGGACACCTTGCTAATCCAGGCAAGATAGAAAGAAGGATCATTTTTCAGCTACTTCTTCAACAGAAGATATGTACCTTTATTTGGAAGCTCAGTGTTTTTGTGTGTACATAAGCAGTAGCACTTTATAATGAACAGCTTTGTGCTCTTGTCGCTATTATTGGACACTCCAAAGTATTCTGCCTTGAAGGAAAACGACTGTTGCCTTTATACCTAATTCTACGAATGTTTTTTAAAATAATAAAAACCCCCAAACCTCTGAAAGAAGCTTGAATTACATCATGGTTTTGCCTTTTGCATGACCACTTCTGCTTTGGAAATCTCTATGTTTGGTATTAACTATAGCCTTCTAAGAGAAAGCAGAATAGAAATAACATTTTATGCAATATGAAAAAGCCCTCAGTACCATAGGAACCTTTAAAACACCAGGACTGTAACAGACGTTCCTTTTCTTCAGATCTGAGTGTTTAAATTCCTGAAATACTAGCATAGCAATCTTTTCTGCTGTGTGGCGTAGATGTCTGTATATCTGAACAGCAGAAGGGCAAAATATGCTGGATTAAATGTTCAAAAAAATAAAGAACTTGATTCAGATCCCACTAAAACCATGATTCTTCCACTGATTTCTCTTGAGATTAGGTCTAGTCTGATGCTACACGATGTCTTTAAGTCCTTTTACATGTAAACGGATTTTAAAGTTAGCTTTTAATCTTATTAGGAGTATGATGAATTGGCAGAAGCACAAGGAAAGCTGGAGGAGAAGTTACAAGAACTTGAAGCCAATCCACCAAGGTAAAGATACAAACTAAAACTAAATACTCAGGAAAGCAGGTTTTTTTTTACTACTTTTCACTGAGTTTCAAAAATGCTATGGTATGCTGTCTTTTAATTATGGTAACTCAGGCGGTTAGGAAGGTGGAAACACGAAGTTTGAGCTCACTCAGCTTTAGAGTGCATCTTTCTCATTTTTAGATGTGACTCAGACAGAAGTGGTTCTTGGCTAGGGTGCATTTGAGTAGAAATCCTTCCTGCAACCAGTGCCTGATCTCAGGAAGCTCTGAGATTTGAAATGGCCATTGATAATGATAGCATACCAGTCCTGCTTATTTTGGCAGAATATCATTACTCTGTGCTTTGTGTGATTACTCTAGGTTTTTAGTCATCATCTTTATATAGGCTACTTAAGCCATTATTTATGTAACTTTTATTTCTAAAATTAAGTTTCCAGCTTCGCTTAGAATATTTTACATGAACTCTATTTTGAAAATGTGGATTTGCTGGGTTTTGATACTCAGCTTTCATGAAAGAGGTCCAAATGTTTGAAAGAGAATCTACTTGCGTTCTTTTTAATGTTTTTTTTTTTTATTTCTCCACTAAGGAGGGTCTCAAACAAAAAAGATTGTGAATAGATTTTTCAAAAGCAATGCATTTCCAACATCCTACTCTAGCAAACTGAATGTCTTTGTATAATGTTTGTGGTTTTTTTCTAGTGATGTTTATCTGTCGTCAAGAGACAGGCAAATACTTGACTGGCATTTTGCAAACCTGGAATTTGCTAATGCTACACCCTTATCTACGCTTTCACTGAAGCACTGGGACCAGGTAGCTAATTACTGTATTAATGCAGCAATACACCAAAAGGTTAAGCTATATTTGTTTTATTCTCCTGGAAGCTTCTCTATGTAAACAGGTTCTAAACACTTAAGTGCTACCTGATCTTATGCAGATACTGAGCTCTTACATGATTATTATTTGCTGATGGAATTCCAAACAGCTTTTTGTTAGTGCCAAAGCAATCTCTAATAATACTGTCTACTGGAAATTCCTGTGCTTACTACTTGACTAATAAACTGAGAGGCTTTCAAAGTTATTTGACTCTTTGGAAAAAAGTTTTTGAAAAAACATTGCCATTGTGTAGAGTTGCTGATTATCTTCTATTGAGTTACGTGATTTCATATAAATGCTTGCTTTTTATGCGTCTTCATTTTAGGATGATGACTTTGAATTCACAGGCAGTCACTTGACTGTGAGGAATGGATATTCCTGCGTGCCTGTGGCCTTGGCAGAAGGGTTGGATATTAAATTAAACACAGCGGTTCGACAGGTTCGCTATACGGCATCAGGTGAATGAAACCACCTCCTCTGGAAAACTGCTCTGAGGGAGTAAGACCATAGAAATGAGATTTCAGTGCTTCTGGAAGCAGATGTGAAGGCTGATCTTGTAAAAAAAACCTCCCACTATACATTTTGGGTTAGATAAACAGACACATTTCTTATTGTGATTAGTTTTGTAGGAAGCTGTTACAGATTTATTAACCTTTAATAGTTTTGCTTGTTTCTGTGGCTGGTCTGACACCATCCTTTTGAGTTACGTTTACTGATTCTCCCATTTCTTTGCTTCGTGATTGAAGAAGCATTTAGAGTAAGAGGTCTTGGACTGCTGAAGACTTGGTGCCACAGGATCTGGTATTAGGAGTATAAATGGATGTAATATGGACTCAAACAAATGGAGGGAAAATATCTTTTTGTTCTTCGAAACATTGGGCTTGTGAAACTGTCAACGGGAGAGCAACTCTCTACTTGCCGTTTATTTATGCATATATTTAAATATCATTTACTGGTCTAGATGGACCTTTAGGCTTGTCCCAGTGTGGCCATTCTCAGATGCTGTGTAAATCACACTTTCTGGAATTGAGCTATGTGGCCAGGAACACCCATTTGCCTACAAGTTAAGTAATTGTTAGTGTAAGCTGTCTCTATAAACAAAATGTTTTCTGATGTTTTCTCTTGCCTCCTGACCTATTGAATGATTGTATTTCTCTCCCCTTTCCAGGCTGTGAAGTGATAGCTGTCAATACACGATCTACTAGCCAGACTTTCATTTACAAATGTGATGCTGTGCTGTGTACTCTTCCCTTGGGAGTACTGAAACAGCAGCCTCCAGCAGTACAGTTTGTTCCACCTCTTCCTGAGTGGAAAACTTCTGCAGTGCAGCGTATGGGATTTGGCAACCTTAACAAGGTGACTCGGTCATTGAGGGAACTGCAGTAGCCCGGGGGCTGCAGTAGGTGGAATCTCAAATGTACCTGGAATATGTGTGGTGGATGAGAGGAAGAACGTTTTTTCCACTGCTGTTTTGCTAGATTTTGGTGCTGAAAATTATCTAAAGAACTGTAAGGACCTCTTCTCTATTTCCCACACAATTTTTAAATAGTTAAATGTCAAAAGTAGGTAGACTCAGTATGTCTGCTGTAGCTTGTTAACCAGCAAATTTGTAAACTATGAGAGGATACTAGCCTATGGAAGGCGGTATAGGTATACACCTGTTGGGTATTATGTATATGCAGTATATATTCACTAGATTTTCCTTTCTTGACCTTTCCAGTGATAAACATCAATGAGTGTAATTGTCTTTATTTTTATTTTTTCTGTGTACTTCTCCTAACTCTTGATTATTTTTGTTTCTAGGTTGTGTTGTGTTTTGATCGTGTCTTTTGGGATCCGAGTGTCAATTTGTTTGGTCATGTTGGTAGCACTACTGCAAGCCGAGGAGAACTCTTCCTGTTTTGGAACCTGTACAAAGGTAGCTGTGGTACATGTCTACTTTTGACAATGTCTTATTTGTGTAGTTTCAGACCTAGAAAAGAGCACTTTTTAAGATGCTGTTAGTGTTCACATATGGATATGATAAGGAGATAGGATTTTTAGGAAGCCAAATGGAAGCAGAGAGCACCACTGACTTGCAAACAATTCTGTAATAAATCAGGGCAGAACGTAGACAAGTGTGGGTTGACTAATGCTGAACTCCAGGCTATGTTTGTTAAATTGCACTGCTACCTATCTACTGTAACACTTGTATTTTTATAGGCTACTTTATTGCCTTGCACCTTGGTGAAGTTGTCCTGTGACTTAGTGTTATTGTGGTTGTTTCTGTTAAGCATCTATTTAGTTGCCACTGGCATTCTGAAAAAAAAAAACTTTTTTGATTTTTTTTTTTTTTTAATCTTAACTTTTAATTTTTTTTTTAAATTAAGAAAGCAACAAAAACCCATGCATTTATAGCACTTCAGAAATAAAGCAAATAATGTGTTTGCTGAAGAGACATGTTGTCTTAAGTACCTGCTTTGTCAGGAGGATGTGTTGAGTTCTCCAAGAAAAAGGTAATTTGTGTCTGCAGCATTTCTGAATTAAAAGCTGTTTCTTAGTTTGTGAGTCTCTTTGAAATTGAGTTTCTCTCTGGCCACTTGGAACATTGTTTGAACTCTTCCCCTCTTTCACTAAGCTTCTCATGCAAATGGGGCTGGTATCCAATTTAGTCTTAGTTTTGAAAACCTCAGCTTCCTGGATGTTTTTCAAGCTGAACTGACAGTTTGAAGCCAGAACTCTTTCATGCAGCTGTCTGTCTAATCTGGGATGATTTGATAACTGTAGATGAGGCCCTCTCATCAGCGACCTCAAGTCCTTTCTGGTACGGGTGACTTTGCTGGCCAGGGTTTCAAGCTTAAGTATCTAGGAACTAACCAAGATACATTTTGTTTGGTTTTGGGTTTTTGTTTGTTTGTTTGTTTGTTTGTTGTTTTTTTTTTCCCAGAGGTAAGGCATGCTGTTGACTTGTGTGTTCTCTTATGTGGCCGAGTGCAGAACTCAATGCTTGTAGGTTGTCCCGCTTCTATTTCTTAGGGGGGTGCAGTCCAGGCTTTACAGAGTATGGAACCCTCAGATTTCAGTGGAGCAGACTAGAGGCTTTGTGACAGTTCCCTTCCTCTTGCTCAGCGTTACCATTCCAGCTGCATGAGCTGCAGGCCCATCCATATGGTTAAGGTGCATGTGCCTTGGAGCAGTGGCAAGCTGTGGTGTGTCTGCTGTACCGAATACTTGACTTTGTTTTCCGTTTTGAGCGGCAAAGTTGCTATGACTGTAGACCATGGATCTCAGACTGCCAGAGAATATTAGAACTCCTCTTTAGAAAATGCTGATATGGGCAAAAGATATTGCTCTGCTTATTTCTGCAGCTGGACTTTGCCATTAGGAGTTTTGTTTTGTCTGCAGCTGGTGTCTGCCACAAGAGGTTGAGAGAAGGTATTTTCAGTAAGCCCGCTGGTTTTGTCCATTGCCATTTATCATACTAAAAACAAAGGTGTATATACAGCGAGCGCTACTAAATGAGTTATTTTTCTTGCAGATGACTTTTTTGAAGTACCAGTGGGGTTTCTTCCACTCTATCATGGGCAGGCCAGGTTTTTTCTTTAGCTGGAGAAAAGAGCTGCGCAAGGAGGGCGCTTTCTAGGGTATTTAATTGTTAAAATGTTTGATAAGATTTGACTGGAGAAATACAAGTAATGAACCTTGGATAAAAAGGGTGTTTGTGTGTCTGCTTTTGTGGCTTTAAGATGGTTCTATTACGTATTTAACAAGTAGTGTTGGGGTTTTGGTTTAGATGAGAAGACCGTCTCACATACAAAGGTTTCGCTGCTAGATGCAAAACCTTCCTTCTCATGAAAATGGGCAGAGCCCATAGAGGTAAAATAGAAATGCAGTAAAATCCTATGCTAAAGCATGAGTTAGATGGCTGAAATAAAATAATCCATTACCGTGTCTTATGGATAGTTAGGTGGCAGTTGACTTGATTACACTGTGAAATGTTAAAGTAGACCTGACTGAACCTGTGAAGCTGTTATTTATTTCTGTCATACTTTTTATTTCTGCAGCCATAGCATTTTGGGCAGGGACTGTTTAAGCTGCACAGATTGGAGAACAATTATTAATCCAGAAACAGAAAAAACTGCAAGTATCACAGCACATGCTGTATTAGCTCCGTGGAAGTTCTTTAAAGGTCTTGTGCTGGCAGAGGCCAACTGGTCTCTGAGAAGTGTTTAAAGATAAGTGGGTGAACAGAGTGAAGCTCGGATGTGAAGAGACTGCATGTGTTTGTACTGCTGTTGGGTGAGCTGTTGTGGCTCAGACAGGAGTCCTCCCAGTAGTTTAAGTCTAGTTCAGGTAATGACTGCTGAGAAAACCTGTAGCCTCAGGAACGCTGTGTGTGTCCCAGAGCAGCTGGCCTGTGCTGTTGGTGCCTCCTGCTCTGCCGTGCTGTTGGATCATTGTCACGGCCGTGTAGACACAGTTTAAGATGGAGAGACTCCATCAGCACAGGGCAGAGGAACTCCTGGCAGAAATGCTCCTTTTTTTCTGGAAGTCCAGTGAAATTTCAGTCCCTGGTTTTCTTGCCTGGCTCTTCTGTTTTTCCTAGGGACACAATGAAAAAGATAAGGCCCTTGCTCTGTCATAGTTTTGTAAAGGCTTTTGGTATCAAGGCTCAGTAAACATCACTGCCTCAAGGAGAGAATTTTTTGTGGAGCAGTGACACATGCTTGTCACACAGGGAGCTTTTCTGAGCAGCACTTTGGTATTTGCGTAGCAAAATAGTCACTGTTCTGCTACAGCTTTCTGTTACAGTTCTGAATTAATCCAGGTGACTGAATAGCAACATTTACAGGTCTGGGTAAATGCTTAACAAACAGGGTTTCATGTCTGGGAAGGCAGGATTTCCATAAAAATGTTTGGGGTTATCTGAACACAAGTTTTCATGAACAAATTCACTGGAAGCTGCTTTTTGAGTATGTAGTTCTTCCATCAAGAGAAAAATATGTTGACTGAATAATCGCTGAAAAGTTCAGGGATCTCATTGTGTTGAGAATGGCAAACTAGGAAAAACCTTGTGGCTGAAATGACAAAAGAAAATTCCCAATGTCTGTGGATGATAGGAAACCAGTTTTTTGTACTTCACTTGTTTGAAAGACTAGGCTTAATCTTTCAGAAAATGGAGTTTAACTGGAGGAGGAATCCTGTATCTTTTTTCTCTAATAGATTGCTTGTAGTCCCAGAGGTCCTGTGTATTGAAATGTCTTAATTGTATCTTGAGTAGTGTAATTAGCTTTGTAGTGATAAAAGCCTTACTAGTTCTTCAGAATTTCGAAGACTTTTGCTCTTAACCAGAATGTATTATTGGGTCTTCCATTCTGCATATCACAACTGAACTTCAGCCAGTTTTATTTACAGAGCACTGACTTCATGGGAATGTATACCAGGAGATCTCCGTTTATACCAGGATACGAGGAATTCGCTAATCATTTTGGAAACCTGTTCAAAAGTTTAAGCCAATTTTTAACAAGGACTTTATTTCACGTTTCAATATGCTTGACATCTGTTTCTAGCTGTAGTATTTCCTTTGCTAAATTTAGGAGTTCATAAATATCTCCAGGAGGAGAAAGATCAAATGAGAGCATTTTCATTAAGTAACCGTACTCAGGTCTGAGTCACTTCTTGTAAATGCGTATTTCTTGCCATTGGGTTATTTTGGTAGCTCTTCAATACTTGCCTAAGATTTTCCTTGAATTTGTGACTACGAAAAATATATGCTTAGTCTTACCATAGCTGGTCAGAGGTAAAATGACCTCATCTATTTGTATATCCTGTAATCACATTAACACTCTTCAGCACAGCATCACGTGGGCAGCTGAGTTATTTGATACCTGTCCGTTTGCCTTCTGAATTCTTCTCAGAATTGCTGCTTTTCTGGATACTGTTCTACTGTTCGTAGTTTCCACTCCGTTGAGATTATTTCACGTGAATGTGCATTGGTAATGAAGAAATCTGGATACTTTGTATGAGCGAAGTGCTTATACAGGTAGCTTAACCGCTATGCTGATGTTAATTGTACTTAAATTAGGTTGTTTGGAAGGTATTGCGTTCCCTTAAATTTAGCACGGATGACTGTTAAATCCCAGTGGAAATTCCTATGTCAAACAAGTGATGCCTTCACTAAGGAAAATCTTTCGTCTTGTCTGCATGCTGTACTTCCTAATGTGTGTATTTAATTTTTAATACATTAGTTCTCTTGGTAATTCTATCCATAGCATATATTAATTATTTTTCCTTTTGGTAATTTGACATGATGGCGGAGGATTTAGGACTACTTCTCTTGGGTTCATTTTGTTTTTTAACGTCATGACTTAGCTGCAGATCCATGCCTGTTCAAGTCCAACTTGATGATCAATAAAATGTTCCATTTCAATAATTAAATTGTTTTTTCTCTCTCCTCCTCCCTCACCGCTGCCTCCAGCACCAATTTTGTTGGCCTTGGTAGCAGGAGAAGCAGCAGGGATCATGGAAAATATCAGTGATGATGTCATTGTTGGACGGTGCCTTGCCATCCTCAAAGGCATATTTGGTAGCAGCGCTGTGCCACAGGTTAGTACAGACAGCGTGTTTGGGTAACTTCTCTGCGTTTCAGAATGTCCTACAGTTCTCAGTAGCCTGGATGCAGTAGTGAGCTTGTTTGTATACGTACCACCTTCTGGTTGTTCAGGGTTTTTTTGGAGGAGGCACTATTTGTGGATTTGGGTTTTGGGGGGGGGGGTGTGGGTGGTTTGGGTTTGGTTTTTTTGGTTCTTTTTGGGTTTTGGTGGTGGTTGGGTTTGGGTTTTTTTTTTTGGAGAAGATTGTTTTAGACTGAGTAAGACTAGCTTTTCCAGAGTGTCGAATAATTTAGTTAATTTTCTACCTTTTACATTTCTGGGGTTACAGCAGAGCTATCCATGGCTGGTGACAGCGCTGCTTAGATACTCCCTGCCGTGTTCTGCACCTTCTGTAAAGTACTGTAGAGCTCCTGACCAGTAAACTCCACAAAGAAACTGGTTTGGCTGGAAAATAGCTGAAGGGAGAGGAAGGGAGTAAAGGCAATCTTTCATCTGGATCAGTTCCCTGTGTAGCTAGCCAATGGTTATTTAGGCACAATAAGTGTAAAAGGAATCATAAGTGAAGAGGGAGTTTAGAAAATATTTATATATTACTCAAAAAAAAAAAAAAAAAGGCAAAAAAAAAGCTTGTGTACTTTCATTGGTTTGAAAAGTCTTACACGTGTTCAACCTACAATGTGTGTGACTCAGCTGAACACTTTGTCTGTTTTTCTAACAGGCCGTGTGGAATAATTTCTTACAAATGTGGCACTGGATGTAAATAAATAGCTCTCCTCTGCCGGGATTTTCTGTGTAGTGAAGTAGTAGAAAAAAAATCCATGGTCGCTGTAATGTACCAGTCCTGTCTGCGCACTTGACCAGGTGTAAATTGGACTGTATACTTGCTTGGTATTTCATGTGAGGAATAGATTCATTTTGTTTTCTTTATTGTGGAATAATTGTAGAGCTCTCTTTGAACACGGCTTTATCATCCCTAGTGTTTTACTGCTTTATAGATGATGTATAGATCCTCACAGCTGACTGTAAGCATGGATTTTTAGTTAATGAGTGGATCTTATATTTTGGAAATGCTCAATCAGTTGGATTTTACATCTTAGGCTGGAGAACACAAGAGAGGGAAACCCCAGGCTTGCCTTTCTGATAAATCCACAGTTCTTCCTGTGAACTTTTGGAAGCAGTTTCACTTCCTAATGAGATCTCTGTCTGAGAGGAGCTTTGAAACTCTTCTGTCTACAATTGCTGTAGAAATCACTCTAGAGTGAACCAAGAGTGAACTTTGTATCTGTCCAAAACAGAGAAGCAGAGGAGTTAAACAAAAGCAACACTTCACTGGAACGTGAGCCATCCTCATCGTTCCTGCGCTGCTGCTTGTTACTGTCGTATTTTCTTTCTGGTTTGGTTTTCATTTCCTGAAGATAGGTATAACCCCTTTTTCCCCTGCCGTTCTTCAACACATGGAAACTTTTTCAACCTTGCTGTGCAGCTAACCTCTGTAAGCTTCCTATCCTCTGTAGAGTACAATTCCAGTTTTGTACCACTTCCATTGTGGTACATGTTTTACCCTCTAACCATCCTTCTCCCTGTTCACAGGAAATCCTAATAACACTGTTTGCTTTGTCAGGATGAAAATAAAAGTTGGCTCGTACCTGTACGTGGGTGTGTGGGCACATGAACACCGCGGTTGCTGTTTGGACTGGTGCAGAGTCAGTGTTGGGGAGCCAGTACTTCTATATTCTGCTCTACAATTGTGTCTGTCAGCCATACCTTCAAAACTACCTCAGTGAACTAAAATTTTTCTGGCTTTATTCCCTCTTAGACTGCAATGCTTCATGTGATTACTAGAGAGGATTAAATTTATTAAATGCCTCGAAGTTTTCTTTGTCAGATGTGCGTGTGATAGCATACAGTGCCATCACAGTGGTCTTCATCCAGCAAGGAGGGAAATGTGAGATTACTTTTTCTCAAGCAGCAGTCGATATATGAGAGCTGGTTCATCACTCAGTTTCCTACCTTTTGCATAAAAAAATGGTGAAAATTGTGGTGAGGAATTTTCTCACTTAAGTCATTAGACTGTATTGGGAAATGTGGTCTCTGATCCCCAGTGCTTTCTTAGACCTTGGAACATGGGCCCAGTCCTCTGTGGCCTTTCCACAAACTCAGCAGAAGGCATCAAATGCAGTCCAGCTGAGGCCAGCCTTGGAGAGATCACCTCAGATTTGTTGGTGTTGCAGTCCAGGAGACTTGCCTTCCCTTGACCATCTAAAGAACCTGAAGGTGCACAAGTCCATGGGACCTGATGAGATGCATCCGTGGGTCCTGAGGGAAACTGGCGGATGAAGGGGCTGAGCCGCCGCCCATCATATTTGAGGAGTCATGGCAGTCTGGTCAAGTTCCCGCTGACTGGAAAAGGGGAAACATAACCTCCATATTTAAAAAGGGGAAAAAAAAGTAGACGTGGGGAATTACAGGAACAGTCAATGTCACCTCTGTGACCATCAAGGTCATGGGGCGGATATCCTCCTGGCAACTCTGCTAGGCCCCATGGAAAGTAAGGAGGTACTGGTGACAGCCAGCATGGCTTCACTAAGGGCGAATTGTGCCTGACAAGTCTGGTGGCCTTGTATGATGGGGTTACAGCATTGGTGGGTAAGGGAAGAGCAACTGATGTCATCTACTTGCTCAAAGTAGGCAGTGTCCCATGCAACATCTTTGTCTTTAAACTGGAGAGATGTGGATTTGATGGATGGACCACTCGGTGGATCAGGAATTGGCTGGATGGTCACACCCAGGGTCTCAGTCAACAGCTCAGTGTCGGAGTGGAGACCAGTGAGAGTGGCATTCTTCAAGAGTTGGCGGGGGCTTGGAACGAGATGATCTTTAAGGTCCCTTCCAACCCAAACCATTCTGTGATTCTGTGATGTGGTATGGGGCCTGCTGGACTGATTTCTGCATGACACCCTCACTAGATAGAGCCTCTTTCTCTTCATTTGTGGGAAGGTCTGTTCAAGTAGAAGCAATTCCATGAGATATCTTCGTGCCCAAGGAGAGGAGATGAGATTCCTGTCTTGATGTTTGCGTTTCTATAGCGTGTAATTCCTGTTAAAACTCAGTTACACATTTGGACAGAGTCTGAGCTGGTTTAAGTTTCACACCCGTTGCTTTTCAGTGTTATGTCTGCAAGGTTATGAAGATTTCCTGTTTTCTCTAGACTGCTGTTATGCCCTGGAGGGATACTGGATTGAGTCCCAGTGATGCTCTTCAGTGGAATATGTTTCATCATGACCATTACGTTGGCAAACCAGATGGATTGGAGAAATATAGGTGTTTATGCAGGTGACCTTTGTGCAGTCATTTTCCCAGATGAGTTACAGACCTTTTATAGGCCTATATCATAGTCAAATCACAAGAGGCATTCAGATGAGCTGTGGGTGAAAGAAAGTAAAGGAGTAGGAAGTGTGCATTGTCATTTTGCTCATAGTAGGAGAAGAAACAGAGCAAACAGAAGTACACAGTGCGCATGCACAGCTGGCTGCGTCTGAGTGCAGAAGCTACGTGCCATAGGTTCTGGTAATATATTGGAAAGAATTAAGGTATTGCCACCGACGACAAGTTATTTACAAGTAGGTGTTACCGTGGAATATAAACTTGGAGTTCCACCATTAACATTAGCCTAAGTGCTTTGTGTCTTTTATTCCTACAATGTACATATTTTGTGTTTTGCACCATGTCAACAACTGAATTTTCTGTGTTGTCTCAGCCGAAAGAGACTGTGGTGTCCCGCTGGCGGGCCGACCCGTGGGCCCGGGGATCGTACTCCTATGTAGCAGCTGGATCTTCTGGAAATGACTACGATTTGATGGCTCAGCCAATCACTCCAGGGCCAGCCATTCCAGGTGCTCCGCAGGTGAGAGATGTCTCAATTCTTCTTAGAAAAACCTCAAAACAGGATGATTGTTCTAAGTCACTTGCATGCACATCCTGACACAAGTTTAGGTAACTTGCATCTTCTCATGAATCATTAGAACCTGTTAAAAATTCAGCTTTCCATCCATGAATTCTGCCTTCCCAGATTTGGTGTCATTTGTTTACTAGAAAACAGAGTATTCTGTTCAGAAAGTCAATTTGGTGAACAGAGCATTATAATATTATACATTTATTGTGTTTCATACTCCATATTTATGTTGTCCATCACCATATTTAAGTAAGTTGTAGCGATTGGAAGGAGGGTGAAGGCCAGAGCGTGGTGAACAGGAATCAAAAGGTGGCTCCCAAAGCGGGAGCGAACACAATGAAGGCTTAAGTCATCTCCAGTTCACGTGGAGAGGAATCTTTTGCAAGCAGTAGCCATTCTGAAAGCACTGGCAGAGAAGGATGCATGGCTTTGGCTTTATTTAGGTTCTTTATCTAGTGATACAAGTCATTAATAAACATTGCTATGGATAAAATGATTCTCTGCAGAGTATAAAATATGAAATTTGTTCTCCTGCTTTTATGACACAGTCAATAGTTGGTTTAGGTCTCAGTTGCAAAAGAAACTGCTAATTTAAGTGAATTGCTCAAGATTTGTTTCCTAGAGTTCACATCCCAGGATCAGAAACCGTCATTCTTCTTGAGCGTTTTTAACAGTTTGGTGCAGAGTTGTAGACGGAACGTTCAAATGCTTTGTCAGTATACAGCTGGGGACGTTCATCTCCCCTGCTTATCTGGTTCTGAAAGTATTGTTTTTCAAGTACAGCTTTATTATCTTTGTACCAAAGCAAAGATATTGGCAAGTTTTTCCTCATATCACAGTTGTTACAAACATGAAACCTCCTGTGAAATGAAAGGTGTATATAAAGATTTTCCTGGTAATTTGTAGGACAAGTTAAAATATTTTTAATACAGACCAATTTATATGCACCACCTTCATGTTAACGGAGGCTTTGGTGTGATCAGAGGGCTTTTAACGTTCTTCTTAAAGTAGCTGCTGCAGCATCTGAAACAACATGAACAAGCCCTAACAGTGTTCTCTGTTCCCCCTCCAGCCCATTCCTCGCCTGTTTTTTGCAGGAGAACATACCATTCGCAACTACCCTGCAACCGTTCATGGCGCTTTGCTGAGCGGACTGAGAGAAGCCGGTCGCATTGCAGACCAGTTTCTTGGGGCCATGTACACTTTGCCTCGCCAGCCTACGCCTGGAGCCCCCCCACAACAAGCCACCAGCATGTAAGAAAACCAGAAGGTGTCAGAAGAGGAGTGACAAGACCACAGGGCTGCTGTTGTGGACTCTTTGGGATGAAGATATTCGTGTAGTCTGTAACAGTGTCTGCTGAAAGGACTCAGCCAGGAGTTACTGTATAATACTTGCATTAGAATGGCCTTACAAAAACTTCCCCAACCTTTGGCTTGGCATCCTTTTCTAAAATCTCTTGCAGCTATTTGACGTGTCAGCGTATAGAGAATCCTTTACTACCAAGCTGGTCAGGAACTTTTTTGACTCTGCAGATACTTTTTGAAAGTCAAGCTTATAGCTGGAGGTTTTTTAGGTTTTTTTTTTCTACCTATACGCGTATTTACAACTTGGTAATTGCACAAGGCCCTCTTGTGCAAAACCTCTAGAAGCTGGTTGCTACGAACAGTAACTTAGTGTAGAACTTATGTAAACTTCTTTGGGGTTGTTTTTTATTGTTTTGTTTTGAAGAACAGTATTTGTTGACCAATTCTATCCTTATGTGGCATTTGAGGATTTGGTGCAGCTGTTTCCCTATCAGTAAAAGCAAATCATGGTCCTCCAGGATGGCCCATTGGCTGCTACACCGTGCGCATCCTGTTTTAGAAAGAAAGTTGGTATTACTAGGAGTGAGCTAGGCGTACTGTTTCATTAAATACTTTCAA
The DNA here is from genome assembly GCF_034619465.1 of Leptosomus discolor. Lineage (NCBI taxonomy): Eukaryota > Metazoa > Chordata > Aves > Leptosomiformes > Leptosomidae > Leptosomus > Leptosomus discolor. Next base: position 197,082 of record NC_141419.1, read on the forward strand.
CAAAAGAAATCCTCAGAATTGGATATTTGTAAGGTAAAAACTAGAGAAAGTATTCGTATTTGTTTACATAGAACCAGAGTTGCCTAGACAGTAAGTTAGCTGAAGAACCTAATCACTGCAGATAGACACTCTGTGTACCTATTGATTTCATTTCTGCTAGGCTGCAGCTGCCATTATTATGCTTCTGAAAATCACTTGCATTTGGCTGCTTTTCCAAATATTTTCCTTCTTATTAATTCAGCACATAGGGCCTTCCTTTCATTGCACAGAGCAGTCTTACTTAAACATTTATGTCCTTTTTCCCTCTCCTCCTTTCCCCATTTAGCATTAGACTTCTCCTACTTCTTCCAGCTTCTCTCATTCTCTTCTTCCTACACTTTATTTCTGTGTCATCTAACCATGGTCTCTGTTCACATCGTTTTTTCTGCTTCTCAGTTTTTCTGTTCTCACTCTATGACCCCATGTCTGTTCATGTGCTGTCTGTCCCAGCTTCCTTCTGTCCTTGCACCTTCTGTTCTGCTGGAGGACCGGTGCCTCCTCTTGTTCCATGCTCCTCCCTCTACAGTGACATTGCCCACACTTCTTTCCTGAAGTAAATACACAACAACTGTGCAGCCCCTGCTTGTTTATAACTGTATTGTCTTTGACCACAGACTCTCCATCCTCTAGCATCGTTGCTTCTACTGTTTTCTTCTGTCTCCTTCTTAGTATGGAGATCATTCTTCCTCCTGACTATTCTCTATTTAATCTTCTGGTTGCCTTCCCATTAGATATTGACGTCTGTGAGGGTGTTGTCTCCACAGACAGTCCTTCTGACAAGCTGAGAGAAAGCAGGGGACTCTGATGTGGCAGGGGTGATAGTCTGTGAGGGGGCACAGACTTGAGGTGTCGAGGACTAAGCCCGTTTGAAGTGGCTGGATACGGTACTGTGGGGGATCTGCTATCCCGAACCTCTGTCTAAATTAGCGCTGCCTTCCCTGTATCTCTTAACTCGTGAATGTTGTTGCTGCTTGAGCCCTTTATTGAAAGGGGTGCTCCTCAGCAGCACTGCTCATCCTTGCTTTGCCTTCCAGGGGACAAGACGGACTTTGTGGTGGTTGGTCAGAAAACTGCCACTGGAGTAGGGCAGGAATTGGAAGTCCAGCAGGGCATGGAGGAGGGGTGTCCAGGGGGTGGCTGAAAGTACAGAGGGAGAGATTTGAGACTCAGGACTCCCTGCCCTGTGTTCAGGTAAAAGCCTGTCAGCACCACTACGCAGAGAAATCCTGTTCCAGGGTGAGAGGGGTGATAGGCCTTTAAAATCCACCAAAAGCTGATCTAGTCTCTTGGCTAGTCTGACTGAAGACGGGAAAAAGATCTGAGAATTGGGGTGCTGTGTTCCATAACCAGGCTTCCAGCCTCTACGGGGCTCCGTATTTGTGGGGTGGGTTGCTGTCGGGGTTAGTGATGGCGCTGTCTGTTGCCATGAGGACTTGTTGCCATCATCCCACTTGCTCTAGCAAAGTGTCCTAAACTCAGAGAAGCACTTCTGGCCTGCTGGAAAATAAAATAGTTCTCAACTTAACATAGCCAAATGGTGTCTTTTCCAGGCAAATATCGAGCCACTTCTGCATCAGCCTGTTAATGATATCTTCAGCTGCTTTATTCTGCTTTATGTTTGTTCTGACTGCGAGTCAGCAGGTTATTCAGCAGGCTAATTCTGCCAAACAACCTGCAGTAATGTGTCAGAGACATTCAAATGTAAACAAACTGCCTTTCGCACATTGCCGTTGGTTTGACTGAGTGGGGCTAATCTTCCACCTGACGACCAGGCTGTCCTGGTTTTCTTTTTCAAAAAGACATCTGAAAACTACTCTAGGTCTACTGTCCTACTCTTGATCTACTCTAGGTGGTCCTGCTCTGGCAGGGGGGTTGGACTAGATGATCTTTTGAGGTCCCTTCCAACCCCTGACATTCTGTGATTCTGTGAACTATGATGACCACTGAAATAAGAAGGTGGAGATGAAGCCCTGACAGTTCCCACCTCTTTTGAAGGTGTGCAAGGAGTCTGGGTGTTAGCTGATGGTGGTGATGGGCATGAGTAAAGGAATTGGGAATGCCAGGAGGAGACAAGGAGGCCCTGTGACTTGATGTAGCCTGTTAGTTGCCTTCAGAGCCTTCACTGGAAGATGAAGACAATGATCTGTGGCTTACTGCACCCTGACCTCTCCATGATGTCTGAGGACTCTGGACCTAATCCTCAGCCAGTCTGTGCTAACAAGCCCTAGTAGGTATTAGAGAGTGAACAGCTCCGTTCTTTCAGCTCTTCCTGGTGAAACTTCAGGTGTTTGTCCTGGAGCAGGATGGTCTCGCGCTCTTTGCAGCACTACCAGTGTGTGATATTCCTCGAGCAGGTACTCTCCCAGCAGTTAGCAGCTCTTGCCCTGCTGCATCTGTCATCCCAGGAGTGCCTTCTGCTGTGCCTCAAATGGTGGCTCTGAGTCCAGACTATCGATGTGTGTGTTCAGGAGCATATTGGTCTGTGCTGCCTGTGCCAGCATCTGCTAGGTGGACCTTAGGTCTGGCCCGAACAACTTGTCCCCTTTCAGTGCTGCCTGTGCAGTCTTCCTACCAGTGTGACCTACTGAGGAGGAGATGGCATCGTAACTAAATGGGTTATCAGCTCCTCTTCATCTCAGCATCCTTCATCGTGGTGTAGCCGCTCTTCCCCTTGCTGCGGTTTGCTTGCCCTAACTTCCCTGTAGAGGTTGCCTGATCTGTTTCAGCAGATCATGGATGACCTGGATCACAGATTTGAGGCTGCTGGGAGCAGTCACAAAACCTTGTGATCAACTGTGGTTGCACCCTCTGTAGCGTACCTTTCCACCTGTTCTTGGGGACTTGCTGCTTCTTTCTCCACGTCATGGGTAGGTGAATTGCATTTCTGATAAAAAAAACTGATTGGTGCCCATTTTGGAAAGAAAAACGTTCTTCCCTAGTTGGACCTCCCTTTCTGTACTGAAGATGAAGGACCACAGTAATCTGCCATGGAGTTCTGAATCCTGAGTGAGTGCATGTGTTCGCTAGTTAGATTGTGATTTTGGAGGGGAGGAGTCTGCAGGAAGATTTGCCTTTCTCTGTTCTCCAGATGCCTGTGTTTTTGTCAGGTGCTAGCGCCTACTTAGCAATAAACTACTGTTAGCTCAGGGTCTTTGCGTCCCGTCTCTGTATGGAATTGATAATATTTGCAATGGTCTTTCTTACCTTTAGTGGAAATTAATGGCAAACCGTGGGTTCTCCCTGTTGTGTTATCATAGTATTGACTGGATCATAAATCTAGAGGAACAACTTCACTGGGGTGCTTCAGTTTCTTTTTTTTGTCATGAACATTTTCATCTGGGTCTCTTGCTATATTTCTAAAAGAGTTCAACTGAGGGTGTTGTGGTCAACAAGATGCTCAGAGTTCATCTTCCAGTCCTAAAGTCGTGAAGAGTGGCTCCATAAATGGAGGTGACTAAACTATTTATTTGTAGACTTAAGATTTTTTTTTTTTTTTTTTTTTTAAAAGGTGATAGTAATTCCATGAGTTACTTTTCCCAAAAACGTTTACCAGAAGAGAATTAGATGCTGGCTGGTTTTCAAGTTTGCAGCTTTTACCAATTTTTTTTTGCAATTTCCAATGTATCTAATTTCTGAAGGTACATTTTTTTTGTTTATTTGGCAGGAATATTGAAACTTATAGGAAATGCTTACACTGACATTCTTCACACAGATATTACAGAACTGTTGGCATGCTTCCAGACCTTATAACTCGGTGTTACCACCATCAGCTGGATAAATACCCAAAATCCCCATAAGAAGTCACCTTCAGAAGGTCAGTGGAGAGTGAAAGCCTCCCTTTAATGAATTGCCTGTGCGTATCAGTCATGCAATGTGTCTTACACAAAGAACAAACTGTCTTAAAATTAGTATTTTCCAGCTTTGCCCATTTGTCTGCTGAAAGCTGTTGCTTCTCTACAAAGTCTGTTGGCTTGTGTTTGCAAAGCTCCTGTGGACTTGTGGAGTCTGTCCGTTACTTCCAGGCGCTAACAGGCATCAGGTCAATGTGGTGTTTAGAAATTCCTTGGAAAACATCAATCACAGAGGCTGAGAAATGCAATAAAATATCCAATGCAAATACTCACATCAGGAATGCAGCCCAGGCTTCGCAGTCGTGCACTTCTGTGTGTGCAGCAACATCACATTTTTACATGTGCACATAGATAAGGGGCAGAGTAGCTGATAAAATGGTTCTTCCCCATTTCCAGCCAACCAAAGACTGTGGTGATGCGGTGCTGGGAGCCTTTCAGTCACATGAAATGTCACCGTGCTTCAAGGAAATGCGAAGCAGAGATGTTTTCACTGTAGCTGTAGGTTCAACCTTTCTGTGTCTTGCCTGATGAATTGGTGAGGAAGGCTGACGCCTGGACTGGCCATCACTTCCACCGCATTGTTAATGGGCCTGTTCTTGCAGTGATAGAATAGTTTTTGTAGTTTCTCATGTAGACATTGTCTGCTTAGTACATGCTTCGTAAAATAACTGGCAAAAAAATAGCAGGAGGGTGACAGGTTCACAGGCATCTAGAAGTGCTGTTGAGCTGAAGAAATAAATATTGTGTTCGCTTTGTATTGAACTATTAGAGGCTGGCTCAGCTGCACAGGTAAGTGCAAACTTTGGACCTCTGCCAAGTAAAAGATGTGCAAAGACATTTTGTGGAGGATTTTGCAGAAAGAATTATGGTAATATTTGAAATACCTACGTAGGGTGGGGTTTGTCTCACCTAACTGTATACATTTCCACTGCAGTAGTTGTCTAGACTCCTTCCAGCCACACTTCTCTAGAGAAACTCATTATGTCCCAATATTTTCAGGACCTTTGAGTGTGTTAATTAGGGCTTTGAGTTCTGATAACGCAGGATGTACATCCAAGTGGTTATTACTAGTGTGCGGCCAGACGTGCCACACTCGCAGACCGTTAGTGCCGTTACATACCGGCAGCTCAGGGACCTTCTGGAGATGGTTTCCATTTGCCACTTCCATGTTCCAGACCCAGCTTGCAGTTCTCCACTCACGGAAACTGCTTTGGGTGTATCCTATGCTTGGGGGTCTGCCGTCTTATGGGGCCAAAAGTTTGGATCTCTGTTTTATTAAGTTGTGGGTCCCCATCAATGTAGTGTTAATTACACCTCTCCATGAAGGGACTTCTGCTTGCTGTTCCTCTGTTCTCTTTTCCTAGACACTGAATCACGACACCCCAGTAACGATATGGCTGTTTCACTTGAACAAGGGTGGATTACCTGTTTTTTAGACTTGGCACTTAAAAGACAGAGGTATTTTGGCCTTTCAGAAGCTGCTGAATGCATTTACCTTGTTTGTGGAGAGGTCCTAGGTACGTGTCTCTCTGCAGAGACCATCTATTTACATAACCACTTGTTTTAGATTACAGCTGTCATGTAGTCCTTGGCGGTAAGCACCTTGTGGCAGGGCACTGTGATCCCCGATAGCGGTGCTCAGTGTGTCCATCCCTCCACACAGCTGCTGCAGTGTTCTCTCTTCAAACCTGCATCCAATGCTGCTCCTCTGCTTGAGCATCAGGTAATTGGTGCTAGATTTTGCAAATGGTGACATTACTGTTTGCTTTGCTTCCAAGCCATCCCTGGCTACGTGGAATTATGTTTGAGGTTACCCAAGGTTAGAACAGACATGTGGACCCAACCATCTGAAAAGGGACATGACTGCCAGGTGCTGCATGACATAGGTACTCCACGTACTCAATACTTAGCCTTCCTCATAGTCCCACATACCTTTTTTTCAGATTTTTTGTTAGGCCTTGTGCGCTCATGGCTTGATACATGGGGAGGTTCACGTCTCAGCCATGATCCACTGTTAGAGGACAGAAATGTCTTCAATCTCAAGTTCTTGGGCAGAGTTAGAACTGATGTTTGGACGATAGTCTGCTGTAACTTTTCCTTGCTCACAGGATCATATCCTCACTTTTGAATAACATGTAAAGCCTGCCAAACTGGTCAATTTGAATGCTTTTTTCCTAGTTCACTGAGGATAGTTCAGCTTGGTGGTCTCAGGTAAGCGTGAAAAAATGTTACTGCATCTAGCAATGTATGTGTCGGACTACAGAAGTCCTGTTCAGTAACAGAAGCCAACGTTTTGTGTAGCTGGCAATGATGGAGGATGTAGTTTAGAATGGAGTGTGACTGGAGTACTCCATGTACTTCATTTGCCTTCGTTAAGCCTTATGCCCTACCTGGTGTTTCACGTGTGCCACTTTGCCCAGGGGGGCTGGAAAACTCGCCATCTCCTCAGTGCTGTGTGCAGGATGCTCCTCCTGCGCTCCAGTGTGCAGCTTGGTTTGGGTCAGCACAGGAGGGAATGTGCTTTTTGAGTGGATAAGGATTTAGCACATTATTTACCTAGGCTTCAGGGTGTTCTGGTGGGTATGACCCACCTAGCATTGCCCCACAGTTGAAGTGTAAAGAGTTTGGGCACTGCAGCTGTTTTCAGAAGCAGCTGAGGTGCTGCAGCTTTTGAAGCAAACAAGATTCCCATTTGTTGGCAACTCATCATAGTTCTGGAGGTAGCTGGTCCATTTGAGGAGCCAGGATAACCAAGCTGCTCCTGAAGGATGGGAAGGGCTGCAGCTGGTAAGATCTTGGTGGGCTGGAAGGCACCTGGAAAAACTCCAGCTGAGACCACTGAGCTAGCGCAGATGGTTCGTGAAGGAAACAGTAAGGGACAATCTTGTCCTAGCCTTCACCTCCCTCTGGTTGTCACGTTCTAGCCTACTTGTTTGTATTTTGTGGTTTACCCTGTACAATCCCAGCTTTGTTGGATGCACCACTGGAATGTCCTGGATGGGAGCTTAACGGCTTCAGCTTGATGGCTGACCCAGGCCTGGTTCTGCCACTGCTAGGAGGATGTTGGTTTACTCCCCGCAGGGCCATAGCCCGGTGGTTTGCCCCAGGTATGCAGAGGCATTGCCCATGGTGCACCAGAGAAGAGGGAGCAGTGCTGGGCCGCAGCCTGGGTCAGTAAGAGTTGATGTCAGTTATGTTCACTGGGGGCCAGTGTCAGGGCTTCCTGCGCAGAAGGAAAACAGCTTGTGCTCCCAGGAACATGGTGGTTTTGAAAGAAGATAAGGGGGAGTCCTGGGTGCCTGAGTAAGGGAGTGCCACTGAGGGTGAAGGCAGGCGTTTGGCTGGCCCCAGGGAGGCCGTGTGGCTGTGGCCGTCCCGTTAGGGGGCTGCAGGGACACGTTCGCCTTTGTGCCTGTGGTGTAGGGAGGCGATGGGGTCGCTGTGAATAGGAGCCACGTGATGCATCTTGGCCTCGAAGTTCTAGGAGAGGCCTGGAACTGAGCTCATGCAGATGAGTCCAGGGAGGCCTTGGACCAAGTTAAGGCAATTCTCCTTACTGAGCTCTGCCATGGCAAAGCCTCGGCCTCCTGCTTGTTCATTTATCTCCTCTTGACCCAGCTGTGTTCTTGTGCCATGACTGCTTCAGCAGGAGGGTGCCCTCCACCCTTCTCCCTCCTCACTTTATCCTGGTGTTCTGAGGCCTGACAGATGTTGGCCTGAATCCTCAGCAAGCTGAGGAGAATGAACAGAGACCTTCCCTTTCCTGTGGTGTCTAGGCCACCAAGTGATAAAAATACAATCGCTGTATCTGGTGGTGTTTTTGAAGGGAAATGGCTCTGGCTGCTGTGCCTGACTTCATGCCATCTGTGTGCTTGGACGGTGTGTGAGAGATGTCTTGGGGGACTGAGGGGTCTATGTATCCTTAAACCTTGTTTCCATAAGCTGATGACAGCTACACAGAATTCCAGTTCAAGTTGAATGCAGACAACTTGAAAACAATTGTCTATGTCCATCTGCGCGAATGCCAAAAGCAAGGAAGTAAGTTTGGGTTTCAGACGCCTTGGATTAAAAAGCATGTTAACAGACACCACCAAGGAAAAGAACCACCCTCTGGTATGTGCTTAAGGTGTTGGCAGGGGAGAGCCTTAGAGCAGATGTGGAAGCTCTGGACAAGAACTTACTCACATGTTTACGTATCTCTGCTGTCCTTAGCAAGCGAGACACAGCAGCATTTGTGTTGCAGCTACAGCAATGGCTGAGGTGAAGAACCACCTCCTTAATGATGTTCAACAGCTGCCTGTGTGAACTGGGAACTTGGTCTCAGCCAAGCCAAAAGTTAGTTTTCTTAGACAAAGATTTAACAGAGGGAATCTTTGTAGGACCTCACCTCTAGCTCTGCCCAGGGAGTAGCAGGTGAAGTGATGGCTATGGATGGCTCCTAAAATGTCAGTCAATATTAATAGCCCATTTAACAGGTCTTCTGGAAATGCATCTGGTTTTGCATTTAAATAGAATAAACCAACTACAAGGAAAAGAACTTTGTCTAATACAGAGTGTGGTGCCCAGGGCCCCTTACAGATCAACGTACTTGTCTCCAAATGATGTGATTATAGTCACAGGGGCTTGTCCCGCACATAGTGCGTAGTGCAAAAAGTTAGGAACCGTGAGGGAGACTTTGCCACTTGTACTGACCTCTGTGTCCTCCAGCTTCTTCCAGGAAATGGTCAATGGATCTGGGTTCCATTACAGTCTGTACTGGCTGAGTGAGGGAAATATAACGAAGTGGTGGCTCGCTTCCCTCTAAGAACGCCCTTCCTCCAACCCGCTCTCAGCCGTGCCAAGTCCAGGTCATCCTCCCGCCTAAGGGGAGGGCGGCTGCGTTCAGCTTGATTTGCCGCGGGTGTGTGCACTGTCCGTGCCTCACCTGCAGCCCGGGCACGGATGCACGAGATCCGCCTGGACACTGGCAACAGCCGCAGCACGAGGCAGCCGGCCGCGGCGCCAACATGCGGTTCTGCAGCCTGGAGCTGCCTCGGCGCTTCACCAGGGCGCATCGGTGCTAACGGACGCTGGGCAGGGGTTCAGCCAGAGCTATAAGTACCACATCACCAGTGTGTAAAAAGAGAAGAGTCTTTATTGGTTATATACTGTAGAGCTGACAGTGTTTGAGTCAGGAGAGACATGCAGATAAAGTGTGTGTTTACATTTGGCATGCAGACTAAGAGCACTGTGTAACTGGAAAGTGAGCACCATCTGTATCCACGGCATGGGCAGCCTGGGGAGGAAAGAGTGGGCTTCCCTCTACTGAGCATGCTGAGACAGGGGGAAGTTTTGAGGGTGAAACAGTGCCGACAGCTCTACTGGACACCAAGTTTGTTTTAGGGAAATAGGCAGTACTGTAACCCTGGAAAACTTGCTTAACTTGGATGAGTCTGTGATTATGAAAAGATTTCTTGCATTAATTGTCTTCTAACTAAGCTGCCCCAGCCCAAATATATGTCTGCAAATACAAAAAAATAGATTTTATTCTCTTAAAAATACATTCCACGCAGCCTGGAGTGCTGCTTCCCCAAGGCAGGAGCCTGCACCGCGTGCTGGGCAGCCTAGGAAGACGATCCTTTGGGTCGTTACGTTACTGACCATCAGAGGCGCCGGCAAACTGTGGCTTCGTGTTTCATCACGTACGGCGCTGTCCACTGGAGGCTGGCCGGGGAGCAGTGCGTTGGCCGCTCCAAGGGCGTGCCAGGGTGGCAGAGATGAGGTCTGCTGTATTAGAGGTGACACCAGTGTGACTGTTGCTTCGGTCTGTAGCCAGGAAATTGCTCGTGTCGAGTGTCTCTTGAAGCACCAAGGTGCGCCACCCTGCCCTGTGCTCCCACCCTTTTCCTTTCCTGGGGGTACCGTCCGCAGGACTGCGGGTCTCCCCTCACCTGGCCACCAAGCTCCAGTCTGACAAGGCGCGGCACTGGTGGTTGCACTGCAAGGCTGTCACCCCTCTGTGTTACCAGAGCAGCTGGAGGGGTGTTGCTCTGCGTGCTGCAGTGGTGTTTCTGGACACAAACGAAGCCACTCCGCGAAGCAGCAAGCTGTTGGCCCCTGAGGCTGGTGCCAGCCATTCTGGGAAAGCCGCTGGCTCTCCAAAAGGGACCAGCGTCTCCCCTTTCCTGGGGAGAAGCAAGCACTGACACTTCCTCTATACAGCAAATACATTTACAACTTTGGAATTACCCGAGCGCTCGATGCGCAGCCTCACGGCACCATCGAGCCTACTGAAAAGCCTGTTATATTTATATGCTAAAATTACAAATACTTCTTCAGTGATGGCAATATTTACACATATACTCTATTTTACAGCTGTTCAAAAAAAGTGTGCAATTTGAGTAAAACACATTGTGTTTCCTGAATTCATTGCTATAAGTTTAATAATACAATCAGCTCCTATTGCACTCATGATTAGAGGGCATAGCCCCTTTCAATTTTAAAGAGGGTTTTCCTTCTCAGGTTTAATCGTGGCTGTGGTAAAAACAACCCAGTGTAAGTTACTGAGTGACATCTGTGTTCCTTATTTACAAGCAGTGAGACTGAGTCTAGAGCAAGAGTTAAGGTATGTGCTGTAAAATACTGAACGGACAACTGAGGCAGCTGGAGAAAGGAGAGATGTCCTCTGTGAGAAGCACCTGAGGAGAGCAGGCAGGGCCAGAGGAGCTGCATTGCTGGGTCAGTCGCTGGGGCTCCTGCTGCGTGCTGTGAGCCAGCTGAGCAGCAGGGTGAAGCCCTCTGGTTGCCCATGGCTAAGGAAAAGCCTGGTTCTGGCTGACTGAAGGGGAAAACCAACAGTTACTGCTGCTGGTGGTTTTTCCCTTGCGCTTCAGACACGGCGTTGTGTTGTTGTGGCAAGCTGTGGGGTTGAACAGCCGGTGGGTAAGCCAGAGTTTTGTGGGTAGGTACAGGGGAAGCCTGTGTTAACCCAGCACGTCGTGTCCAGGGTGCAGAGCTTTCCCGGCCAGGACTGAAACCAGTTCCCTTGGAAGGAGCTTTGGAAGCACCATGCTAAGCTGGATCCATGCTAAGAATGTGAGGAGGAGAAGGCTGGTGGACATGTACAGGCACCCAAGTGGGATGTGGACCACTGTCCTGCAGCAGGATGGGGCTCATCACCAGGAGGAAAGCCATACAGTCACTGCTCAAAGCCATCTGTGTCCTCTTCAGTGCGTATGTGCTGGCCAGCTGTTCGTAAAACTGAGCTGCAAGTCCTGGGCAGCAGCGACACGGGGCCCGGGGGGGGAGGCCCTCCTAAATACGCTGCTTCCCTTTGAGACTGACCTGCCATGCCGAGCAGGTTGTCAGCAGCAGCTCTTCCACGGTGACTGTCACGGGGTGTATTATTATGTGGCTGGAGAGCTGCTTAGCAGCAGGTTAGGGACTGTAAGTGGAGGTAAATAATTACTGTGATGGCTGAAAAGGCAGGTGTGTGCCAAGATGCTTAGTCCTGTGTTAAGCAAGCAGGTGCTGCAGGAGGCATTTGGGCCGCTGCGGAGCAGCTGCGCCAGCTCAGAGGCGTTTTTGCAGCAGCGTCTCCCGTGCAACAGGTGGAAGAGGACCTGAGGCAGCATATTTAGCTTTGAAGGGAACTATTTAACATGAAAATAAGGGGCAGAGAGTCAGAATGTGGCATCCCGAGGCTGGCAGAGGCTGCCAAGCCAGCCCGCCCCTGAGAGCCTTGCTGAGCTGTGGCACTTGCGGTGTCTATCAGCCGTGGCAAGCCTGCACGACCAGGCCAGGGAAGCTGATGCCAGTCAAGCAACCGAGCCCAGTAATGTCTTGTTTGTGTGTGGCGGTGGCGATCCCGCCGTACGGTTAACCGCTGCGCGCAGCAGGGTGCCCAGGGTGGCTGTTTGCTCGGGCTTGTTTAAAAAAAAAATTCACTGTGGTTTCAAATTGCGAAATAGGCACTGATCTTCAGCACTTCTGATAAATGTGGGGCAGGGGGAGGCATTTCAGAAATATGAATTTAACTTCGGAATTTCAGTTTCTTTCACTTTTAGTTTGGATTTTGAGTTTAAAAATGTTTTCCCATTATACTTGATGATGTATTTATCCCATTCCCTACCAGCACTACCATGTCATGAAATGGTAAGAGAGAGCCGTTGATATAATTTATTTAATTATAATTTAATTAAAAGATTATTAGAGCTGCCACTTAGTACTAATTTAAAAGCATTATCTTTTTGTCTTGTTATGCAACGTGACACTTACACGTCATGAAATATAAAAGAATAAAATGAAGGGTTAAAAATATAAATTTGGGAAACCATCTAAAAATTGCAAAAGGAAACACTTTTTTTCCAAAAATAATTTTTCCCTTCCGCCAAACAATCTCTATAAAAAAAAAGTCATGCCATTGAACCACTTTCCTTTTCATATAAATGTTTTCATAGATATTTTCCAACCAGCTCTGGTTTTTTGATTCATTTGCCTCTCAGAATTGAGGCATATAATTCCAAGGGACAAGAGGAGACAGAGCACATCGCTGTGCACGGCTGGGCAGTCCCGTGTGCCCTGCTGCGGCAGCTGCGCCCCTGGGAGGCGAGATGGGGAATGAGTGCAGGGTGCAGTGTGGGCGTGGGTGCTGCTGGGTGGCAGCTGTTCCCACAGCACCTCCCAAACATGGAAGGGACCATCTCCCTTCGGCGGCATTGTCCTTGTCCCTCCGCAGAGTGGGACGGCTGTTTCCAGCAGGCAGCAGAAAGCACTGGGGGAGGTCAGCGGTGTCTGTGTAGAGGACAGGAAAACTGGGGGCAGCCCTGCAGCTGGGTGGTGGGATGTAGGGGAAGGGCCGGTGCAGCTCTGACTGAGCAAGCCAGACGCAATCGCCTCCCTCAGGGCAGCTGCTGCTCCAACACCTGAGCACCTCTTGGAGCTGCAGGGGTGGCGTCTCCCCCCCCCACTGATGCCATCTGCACTGGGTGGCCTGTGGGTGCTGGCAGGGTAACGTACCTCTGTATTTGAAGCAGTCTCTGACCATACCTGGGTCCCAGACGTGGCAGATGGGGTGGTCCTGAAGAGGGACACAGACTGCGGCTGCCTAGGTAGCCACGCTGGAGCTCAGCTTAGGGTCCAATCCTGCTGTCCCCACCCTGTTTTTGGAAGGAACAAGGACATTCTCTTTGTCCGCAAGGAAAAGCACTTGTTTCTTTTTCCTTTAGAGCTCAACTGCTGAGAAGAAGCAGCAGAGTTGTTGTCTGGAGAGCATGATGGACATAAAGCTTCAGGCAGAAAAGCAGCCCAATGCAACTCGGGAGGAAGGTTCACTGCTGCGTGAACTGCTGTTGGTTTGGCTCAGAGGATGCTGCTTGGTGCAAGCTCTCAGCTGGTGATGAGTAGGTTGTGCAAAGCTTGTTGCAGAGACTGACAGCAATAGGGAAGAAACTGCTTCTAAACGACATTTGCTGCTCTCCTTCCCTCTCAATGTGTAAAGCAACCACTGGGGAATGGTCTCCTCCTGCCTAGAGACAGAGGGTGCTGGGAACACAGGTATTGAAGTGACCGCAACCCAAGCCAACAAGGGTGTATCAGGAGAATGCAACCCCCCCCCGTAGGAACTGAAAGCTTTCAGGTGTGGAGCCACGTAGGGCAGCTGTCACGGGCTGGCGGACTGTAGTCACGGGATCTTGTCTAAACGTGAGTGACGAACGAGACGTTCTCTCCTGTGCGGGGAGTACCGTTGGTCAGAATGGCCATGCAGTCAAGGCTTCCATATGGAGACAGACCTGTCAGCCCATGGAGAAGATTTAGATTGCAGGTACAGAGATGAGAAGTGGGAGTCCCCTGAGCAAAGTCTCTGCAGCTGCCTCTTCAGCAATGGAGAAAAAGAATTCACTGGTAAAGCTCCTGTACCTTGCAAATTGCATTAGAAAACTGGTTTCAGGCTGGCTAAAGCCTCCGGAGAGGTTACAAACAGGTGTGACGCCCGTGAGCTTGGTACTATCTCGCCTCTTGCTCCACTGTGCAGCGTGTTCGTTGAGCAGAAGGGAACACAACTCATCTCCGAGATGTTGTCCGGCAGGCACGGGAAGCACCCTGTAAGAGACAACCCCGCAGCATCACAGACTGGCCAGGACACACCTCTGGCAGTATTTTTGCTCCAGGGAAGAGTATCGTGGTTGCCCTTTGGCAGCCATCCCAAAGCCCATCAGGATCCTAGCCTGGTGGTGGGGCAGGGGAGGGCAGTGGCAGGATCGGTTTGGAAGACACAGTCTCTATCAGCATTTACAGGGGAGTAAGACCAAAGCGGAAAGACCTGGCCCTGCCCCACATGGGCAGGGGCTATTATTTATATTTTTATGCTGTAGCATACCCTGCACCCACTTCCACACCCAGCACGTGGATCTTGCATGTGAGATGCACAACACCTGACAGCACAGATGGGGCCGATCTCACATCAGAGCACATCTCCATGTGCAAGGTGTTCAGGCTCCTGTTACAGTCATGGAGGTCTGGGCAAGAGAGAAGAGCCAAAGGATGGTCCGCATGTTACAGGGATTCACCCAAATTCTTACTTGCTGTGGACCCAGTCTGTGCAGACAAAGGAAGCAGAGCACGGCCTCAGGTACAGGAGTCTGCATCTGGCCAGATGAACGTCACTGTGGGTAAACCTCTCAGTGACCACAGAGCGCATCGCTGTGCTGTCCCTTTCCTCAGCTACCAACGAGGACAGCACCAGTTCGCTACCCTCTACTGCAAATATTACCCATCTCCCAATGCCAGTCTGCAGAGCTCAGCTGGGACCATGTCCCTCTTGGCTCTTGATTTTGTGCAACCTCACCACGAGGCATGACTATGTAGGGCGCTCAGCTGCCTCGCTGCAGTCCTGCTGCTCTCATACCAAGACTCAGCAACTCCCGTGCACGTCCAGTAAGATACACTGATGAGATGTTTGAGGTCTTAAGATACATCCTGCTGTGGATCATCCATAAATGGAAAAAATTCCCTTTGCTCTGGTCAGCTGCACAGGCAAAGAGGGAATGCCAGGAGAAAAAGGAAGTGTTTTGTACAGACATAAGCATGGCTGTGCACCTAGGAATTAAAGCCTGCCCGGACCCTCATCTCCTCTGAAGGGAGTCCCTGTGAAGAGGCTGGAACACATGTTTTTTTTCATATTTCAGGCAGTAAGTCATAGTTACTATAATGCGGGCCATTTTCCACTTCTTTGTGTGTCCCGGAAGATGTGTTTTAGGAGGCAGAGCAGCAGGTATGTAGCAGCAGAGAAGTACAGTACAGCAGCCAGCTGAAGCAGGAAAGTCAGGGGCTCTGATTTTGTCTCTCCAAACGGTTTCTTTCCATCACTGATTGTCCAAGGTGTGCTAGAGGACGACTAGGTGCAGTGCCTCTTATTCCCTGAGAATGGTTTTAGCCATAAAGCTAGTTGAAACAAGTTTAGAACAGAAAAATAAGGCAGTACTTTTTTACTGGCACAGGAAACGAGTAGAATTAATTCACCAAAGCAATACAGCAGACACTCCACCTCTGGGCAGCGCGAATTTAAGACTGGATTTCTCCTAAAAGGTTTACATTCATTTTGGTCAAGTGCTCTAAGTTATGTTACTGGTAAGTCAATTCAGATATTGGCTTCTTGCCTTGTAACTCTCTTTTCTGGATGGTCCTTGAACTCACATACCTGCTCCTCCACCTGGAGACCCAGCGGTGCGTGGGGGTTGGATTCGGGGTCCTGCAGCTCCATCTTGGTGGCTAGCCTTTTCCCGGGTGTGTCAACTTGTGAGAGGTACTCAGAAGAGCCGTACTGTTTTCTTCTGGAACTGGGCACAAAATCTTTGCTTTCATCCTGTGTGAAAGAAAACAAAAAGGGTTGGGACTCAGGGACTATGAAGGGGTCTGGATTACCACTGGGTTCCTGCCCCGAGTTTACAGCATGAGGTGCTGGCTTGAGTCCCCTTGGCAAGGAGAGACTCTGGCCACCAGGCCAGCTCTGGCATGTCCTCACTTTCATAAAAATTTCTTTTTTAAAAACCATCCAGTAATTTTAACCCAAGTTATGGGTGCAGAGTCTTCCGTTCAGCGAAGTGGCTTGAGCACAAGTCTGTGCTTGGTCTGCCTGGCTCACTGGGCCTGGAGTGCCTGCATCCATGAGGGACTATCAGCAGAAAATCCCACAGTTTACTGACTGAAGCCGTTTCTTAAAAGTATTAACTCTGAGTTTGAACTACCATGGGTGGGTGCCCAGCAACCTGATTATCCCGTTTCCTTGGCAATGTGATGTCCTACAGTGTCTTCCTGCTATAGGCATCTAAACGGCACTTTTAAACTCACTAGTGTTTTCTTGAATGCCTGCAGGGACATTTATGGGATCATACCCTGGGATTCAGACGCCTACAGTCAGCCTTAGGGCTGGTTCGGGCACCCCTGTCTTTTACTGAGGCTGCACCCTGCTGTGAGTCGTGGGGGGTGAGGGGTCCCTGTCACCTTCCAGCTCCTCAGGAAGATGGCAGTGCTTGTGCTGTTGCTGTTGCTGGCTGGAAAAACCTCTTTATCCACAAGTTCCAGGACAGCGTAAGGCACCATCATGTCAACATCAGAAACCAACCAAATCATTACACTGGTGAGTTTACAATTTCCGTAATGTAATCAGCTGCACTGCACTGTGCTGCTGAAGGCTTCATCAGCTCTGCCCGCTTTGGGGACGGCATCGTGTTTGCTGAACCATGCAGCGCGTGGCCCTGTGAAGGGGCTGTGAGCACTGGTGGAACAGATTTGGTTCCTGCCCTGTGGCAAAAGGAACAGCAGGGAAGGGAGAGGCAGCAGCCCCCAGGCCTGGCAGAAAAGCATCTCTGAGATGGACACCAGGCTTTGATGGGCTCTCAGAAAGAAGCTGGGACATCTCGTGGGTCTGGATGGACAAACATCTGCCCTGAGCTGGCCCCACTGTGGATGACATCCAGGAAACACTGGACCTGACCTCCCCCTTGGTGAACAGGCACAACACAGGGGCAGGTCCCACAGGAACCTCCAGCCAACCATGAGCCAGAGATAACCATGGTGAGCCAGGCTGCTCATAAAAGTGAGGTGACAGTTTTAGTTTAATGAATGGCAGTCATCTTGATGGACCTGGACAGCTTAGCAAGGGCTAGACACCTCTCTATTTCTGATACAGTAGTTGTCTTTAGACATGAGGCCACTGGGCGAGCACATGGGAGCTCCAGCCCCTTGGGCATCTGACAGCGTCAGTCTGTCTCTGCTGTCAGGCAGCATGAATTTATGACCCACATACACTGGTCTCCTCAAAGAGTTTTGTAGGTAAAGAGCTGGGCTGTCAGACTGGCTGTCCCCACGTGTCGACGACGCAGAGCAGTACCTCCTGGTAGTGCTCCAGAGCCAGGTCAGTGCAGAGCTCAGCGTGCTCCGTGGCACCCAAAGGACACCAGCTGGTCACCGACAAGCACCTGGGAAGCTGCTTTGCACAGACTGTGGCCCCAAGGCTTCGCACAAAACAGAACGGAACCCTTGGACAAAGCCACTGACGCCCAAGGAGAGATGAAAACGCTGCCGTGGTGTGGCTGGCTGCTTAAGCGGAAGCTTATGTGGAGTCAGCAAAGGTGAAATGGTGCTGGATGCCCTTTGTATTAGTCCCTAAAGCAGAGGAGAGAAGGGGCAAGAGGCAACAAATCCCTGGATACTGTCAGGGAGACTCTTCCATGAGACCTGCCCACCATACGAAGGCACACACAGCTTCACTTGAAGAAAAGCCTACCTTTAGGTTTTTTACCTAATTTGTGCAGCAGACAGCCTGGCTCCAGTCGTATCAATGTCACAGCCACAAGAAAAACAAATTAAGTGCATTCCTTTTGCACTGCTGCCTGCTCATCTGCTTGTGGCCTGCCAGGGCCCTCGGACTAATTCGGGCACTGCAGATTTTCAGCAGTCAAACAACACACCAGAGAAATACCGCCTTCATTATCTGAAACACGAAGCCCAACGGAACAACCGCTTGAGGTCTTGCATCTCCTCGGGTCTTTTATGGGAGCCCGAGACAGGCTGTCTGCAAGCACTAGAGGGAGCTGGTCCTCAGGCTGCAGCACCCATCCATCAGCAACCACCGCTCCCCGGGTGTCCCAAAGCAGCGCTCCAGAGAGCTCCTGCTCCTGTGGCACAAGCATTGCTACGAGCTGCCGAGACCTCCTGTAACTGCATTAGGGACATCTGCCTGCCCCGGCGGCACAAAAATGGAAGGCTGAAATTACACCTTGTGCCTTGGCGTCTCCTTGCAAGAATTATTTCCAGGTGCTCGGTTTGGGTCTGTCCTGAGGGCAAGGCTGAGGCAGAGGCTGAGCCTCCAGCTTGCTTTAGCCTCCTGCTGTGCTGCAGCAAAAGGTCAGACATCACCAGTATTTCATGGAGGAGAGGAAGACGTATTTTGGCAAAACCAGGACAGGCCTTGTGTTTCCCAAATAGGATTCCGAAAGCAATCTCAGGCCTTGGATAGTGGAGCTGCGAAAAGGTGACGGTGATGCCTTCACAGGAACGCTGAACGTGCAAAGTCAGCATAGATCAGTGCCAAGCCTTCTGCCAGGGAAACAGCTACATCTTTAACTGAAACACAAACCCCAGCAGAAACAGACTGCTTGTGATATGAGGCATATCCTAAGCCTGAAGATACCCTTCAAAGGCAGATACTTTGTTTTTTTTTTTTTCCAAGGGCATATGCAATAATTTGAGCTGTCCAAATACAAAAAATTTGGTATGTCTAGTGTGTATCTGCAGTCTTTCAGGGTAACTTCATGCTCCTCATTTACAAGCTAAAAATATACTTAATTTATGACCAAGAATTCAGATTTGTGACTATGTGGTGTCAGGGTGATTTTATTTCTAAGTATGATGCAGAGAGAGATACCTAACTCCATACTCAACAGCCCTGTGCGAATTAACTACGTAGTTGTCTTCCTGACTGCTTGTCACTGCAGACACGGGCAAGGCTGGAAGCCAGCTAATTCATCAGGGATACCCAGGGTGACCACCCAGAGGTCAGGGTGCTCTGTCAGGTACCCTTCAGCTGCTGTGGCAGGCACACCACATAGCAGGCAACTTTGATCTGACAGTGACCTTAAGACCACCCACAGAATATACTGCAGAGCTCTGCTCAGCCCTGGGTGGGCTGCTAGGGGGAAGATGGGAAAAAAATACATGAGTGCCCACTCTTTAGGGCTCCACCATGGACCACACATGAGCCCAGCTGCAAGCAGAGACCTCTTCGGCTGTGAAACTCAAGGGTTTGGGTGCTGCAAATTCAAACTCCTGGGATAAAGGGAGGCCCAGGGATGGACCTACCATACCCCAAGCACATAAGCTGCTGAGTTCTGCCTGGATTCACAAAAAAGTAGACCCTGGCCAGGGAGATGATGTATTCTCAGTGTCCAAATGTAGCTGGAAGGCCAACCTGCACTTTGTAACACCAGGCAATAGACTCTCTGCAAAGCAAAGCAACAGTGCAAATTCTTCCATACCTCTCATTGCCAGAGAAGTGGAAGAGAAGTTTTGCAAATGTAAAACTCCTTTCACATCTTGACCACCTCATCTGTGTCAATGCCAGAGTCATTCGGTTATGAATCTGTCCCCTCTGCCACCAGCCCTGTCAGATTATTCAGCTGGGCTCCTCCTGGAGACTGGCACTGGCAGCAGCTGCCTAGAGCTGCTCCGAGGGAGGAGCAGAGGCAGGAGCTGCAGCAGGAACCAGCGTGTGGTTGAATGGACTGGAAGGGCACTTGGTGCCAGTGAGCTCGCTTGAAATATACTGGAGCGTGCGGCTCCAGTGGCAAGTACAGCTCACCCAGCAGAGGGGCTGCATGTGTCAGCCCTGCTTTGAGGTACTCCCCTCATGGGGACCAGCCAAAGCAACAGGAAAAGAGCACCGCCATCCCCAGGGACCAAGGAGGGAGCAGCCCTGGGTACGCAGCCACCACTCATCTGTTTAGGAGATGCCCAGGAAGTATTTCCAGACCAGAGTCTGGTTTCACATCGGGAAACCGTGCGGCTCTTACCAAAAGGAGCTCTATCTCTACAGCTGCTCTTGGAGCTACTGCTCTGCCTGAGGCACAACTCTATTAAAATCTGCTCATTTCCATCATTTTTTCATTACTACTTCAAGTCGACAATGCCACGCAAAACCACTCTGCAAAGCACACCATGGCCTACGTAAGCTGTGACTACGTCTTCTCTGATCTTGGCAAGACCAAATGCTACTATATAGTTACTCATATGGCGTTACAAGACCCAAGCAGATGGGTCTAATTTAAAGAAGTCTAAATCGGGTACTTCACATAGGAAATGCTCCACTGAAGACAGCAGGAGCTGGGGAAGGGCAGCACTTCAGGAAATAAGCTGTAAGAATTTCAAGTCAGGCGCCCTGCAAGTAACAGGCAACTTGGAAAACCTCGTCAACTGGAAGACAAGAGTGTTTAACACGGGATACTTACAGGCAGCGTGGTCCGGTGCCAAGCAGAAGCTGCTGTAGGATCACTTGCATAGCTCCTGCGTGTTAGCAGTTCAGATGCACTTAAGTTACTTTTGGTCCTTCGGGACCCCAGCTCAGGGGCACTCCAGGAATTAGCTGTGGCACTGGTCCTTTCTGAAGTCTGCTCCAGGGAGTTTGTTCTGGCATTGTTCCCTTCCATTTCTAAGAGGTCCACTGAGGACCTACACGTGTTTGTAGTGCTGGAAGCTGCACTTTTCTCCACTTTGGTTTGAGAGTCTTCCAGGGAATGTAAGCCTTGTCTTGTTCTCCAGGAACTTCTCACAGTGACATGTTTTGTTTCGGATGAAGCTGCATCTGAAGAGCCATGGCTCTTCCAGCTGACTGTCTCCGAAGGCAGCTCACTGTTCCTCTCCACGAGTTCAGAAGTCTTTATCATAATGCTGCTTCTGGACACCACTGTTTCTGCTTTACTTCTCAGCGCTGCCTCTCCAATTCTGTCCGTCTCAGATGATTTCAGAGCACTTTTATTAATCGATATCTCCAAGGGTGTGGGGAGATTGTTTGTTACTGGTGAAGGCTCATTTGGCGCAACTCTGATGTTGCTGGTGGTAACATGCCGTTCCTTTGCTGCCGTATCTGCACTAGTCCTTGCAGCTGTTGGCTCAGAAGGGAAGATTGTGATGCTGCTTGTCATTTTATTTGTTACCATTTTAAAAACAGACTTCTGTTTTTCTGGCTCTGACTCAGAAACAGTCCCTCCCATGACTGCCTTCATATCCTTTTCAACAATTGCAGGTTTAATGACAGCTTTTGATCTCAGAGCTTCTCTCGGGCTGAATGACCTTCTGGATTTAAATCCTCCAGTGCCATCTGATGGTTTTACACATTTGGTGGAGTCTTCCTCACTTACAGTGTTTTTGTCATTTTCAAAAAGTGATGCTCTAAAAACTCCCCTGGAATTGGAGAACTGCTTGGAACTGACTTTCTTTCTTGTCTCAAAATCTGACTGAGTGCTTGTTTTTTTGCTTCTTCCCGATTCTTCATCTGAATTAAGTTTTTCCTGGTTACCCTGGATGGTTTTGGAGTCTGTTTTTAAGCCAGTACTTACATGATCCATTGCTGACGTTGAAGACTGCTCTGTGTCGTCTTTATCAAGAGCTGTAAGAATCTGCAGAATGTCCTCCTGACTCCTGGAGTGATGGGAGCGCTTTGTTAGTGTTGAAGGCTTTGCACTTTCAAGTGATATGAATTCTTTTTCCTGGGAGACGATTGATCTTTTAGCCCTCCCCTCCGAGGGCTGTCTGTGTGATGCAGCAAAAGTGTTCACTGCTTCAACTTTAGAGCCTGTGGAGTCTGACACGGACACGTGGGAGGAGAGGTGGTACCTGTATGCCGAAGCTGTGCCGTTGGAAGCGGCGTGGTTACCCCTGGTGAGCAGCATGTCCCCCGAGCCGTCACCGACTTCTGCCTGACTTGTTTTCAGCTTCTCGGCCAAAGCAGCCACTGATTCTCCTTTGCTTAACTTCTCATCCCGTGCGTCAGCACCGGTTTGGCAGTTGCCACGGAGCACCTGAGATGGCTTTTCAGCCTTGGATCTTAGGCCTGTTTCACCAACAGGTTTGGAAGGTGCTTTCCAAGATTTCTGCTCCTGTGCAGCAGGAGGGTATCGGCTGAGCACAGATGGCTGCTCTTTTGATCTCTTCCCCTCATTCTGCATGATGCAGCCTTCCTTCTGACCAGCAGAAAAACTGGAAACTAAAGATTTCTCTTCCAGTCTTTTTGTATCTGCCACAGCAGTGTCTGGAAGGGCAGATACACCAGATGCTTTTCCTGCTTTCCTGTTCATTAAGCTTGGACTGGGCACCTGCTTACCACCGTGGCTGTAGCTGTCATTACTGACAGAGAAATCTCTGTTCCTTGCTCTTTCCCGGCGCTGCTGTGGTGAGAGCTCCCTTGGCTTGTGCTTGGCAGCTGTCAAATCAGCTGTGACACCTCTGTATTTAGGTCTGTCATGTTTTCCCCTGCTAGAAAAGCTTGTATCTTCATTTTCCACCTCTCCGTTCTCCAGATCTTTCTGTTTCTTTATTTGCATTTTTATTTCTTCTAGCTGGCCCGTTAAGAGTTTGTTTTTATTCTGTTCACTCAAGTAACTGTCTTGCAGGTCATTGTTTTTGGCTCTCATTTTTTTAAGTTCTTCTTCTAAAGATTCAAAACGTTTGATCTGAGTTTTAAGTTTCTCAATTTCTTGGGTGAGATCTTTCACTTTGTTGTCTTCCTGATTTTTATTCTTTTGGTTTTCTGATTTATTCCTGGTTTCATTTTCTACATGTTTCAGGTAATCCACACTTCCCTTCCTCCTGGTCTCCTTAGAGGGCAATGCAGAAGTCAAGTCATCTTCAATTCTCAAATCATTTCTGTCCAGGAGATTATTTGATGACCTTTCTAGCAAGTTTGATGCATTTCTACTTTGATCTGCCCTATTTAGTTTATTGTTTTGCTCTAGTTTCTGTGTTAGCTCCTGGATTATTTTTTCATTCTGTTTTTCTCTTTCATTAAAATGTTTTCTTTCAGTGATAAAGCTCAGTGCTAAGGATTTCAGTTTTTCTAACTCGCCCGTCAAGCTCTGCTCAGTTTTATCCAGCCTGTCCTCAGATGCTTCTAGTTCTTTCACTTTCACTCTAAGTATTTCTAATTCCGTAGATATTTTTTTGGTCAAGTTCTTTTCTTCATTGAGGCTAAGACACAGCTGCGTACAGTCGTTCTTGCTCCTGCCGAAGGCCTCCTCCAGCTTCTCCAGCTCTGCCATTCTCCTTTGCAGGTGTTCGATTTCTGACTTCAGCTCTCGGGTGAGGCTCTCTTCCTCTTCAAGTTTTTCTTTCATTAACCGACAAAGCTCTTCAGCCTTCCTAATTTCTTCATCCTTGCCTTCGATCTTCAGCACTCTCTTCCGCAGGGCTTCAACGTCAGCAAGCATGCTGGAGTTGCTGCCTTCTGCCTGGATAACTTTGTCCTGGAGGTCAAGCAGCTCATCCTCTGCCTTCTGCAGATTTTTGGTTGCTTCCTCCAGTTCATCAAGGCGGCGACTAAGACTCTGCAATTTGAATCGTAGGTGCCGATTTGAGGTTTCCTTGTAACCTGTAAATTCTGCCATGTTTATTTTTTATTCCTTTTCGGTGAAAGCTTTGCTTATTCTGGGTGAATGGTGTGGCCTTTAACACCTTGTGTATTCCTGGTACGTTATCTTTTCTTTGAAGAGAGGCAATCTCACTCTGAAAGAAAAAATGCTTAATATCACTATAAGACCTCAGAATATAAATATTATCACCGTATTAAGTTAGATTACAAATGTTTATAGAAATAACTTTTTAACTAAACACATTTCTGAGTGCTAAATTAGGAGAAATGAAACTGCAGAGAAGAGCCACAGTCCACGTACTTCGGTTGTACAGGGTTTGCAAAAATAGCCTGTCCCCAGTAGCTGAGGGAAGGACGTGCCCTCCTCTGCTGGTCTGCACAGGCAGTGTGTGCACAACCGCCAGACCCTCACCCCAGTGCTCACCAGTCAGTACGAGCTGCCCACATGCAAGCTCTTGGGCTGCAGGGGTTCATGCACGGGCAGGACCTGGGTCCAAGCGCACGGACAGGCCCACGCAGCAGAGACCTCTCTGTTCAGCACTGCACCAGTCTCCTGAAGACGCCTTAGAGATGAAGATTCAGGAACCATAAACAAGACCTGGAAACTAGAAAATGCAGCCCCCAGCCATTTGGTGGCCACTGAGGAAAGGACGAACCCCCACACATCCAGCTCACAGACAAGAGGGTGTGAGAGCTGCTGCCAGCAGGCCCTGTCCATCGCTGCCAGTATTTCTCCTGCAGCCCAGGCTGCTCAGCAGAAAGCTTCCACCTGGGCTGTAGTCACATTCCGAGGACATTGTGCCAGTGGAGTTTCAAGTTTCTCCCTCCTGTTTCAAAAGCTGCTGTTGCCCTCGGCTGCCACCCACTTGCCCAGGAGATGAGCAGTTGTGAACGCTTATGCCTCTCCTCCTTGCTGCTGCCGACAACGAGGGGGCTGATAACACAGGGGCACAGTCTCACGCACTAAATGTAGATCTCTTCCCAGCTTAGCTCAGAGGTGGCAGGGCTTTTTTAAACAGCCCCTCTGTGCTTGGCAGGGAGAAGCAGGGAGGGAGACCTCAGCAGGCCAGAATGGTTGCTGGGAGGATCTGGTCTCTCTCTGGTGCTCAGCATTTAGCCTCATCCTGTCCTCGGCACGTCCCCAACATGCGTGAGGACTACTGCAAACTTGAGGGGAGGGGGGGTGACTGCAGCTCTTTGACCTGCGCCCTTGCTCGGGCCGTCTGCCTTGAAGCAGGCCTTGGCCTCCAGCATTTTTGTGGCGCTCCCTGCAGAGGAAACACTCGGGAGTTTCGTATTTCACAGCGCCAAGAAGCAAAGAGCAGGATGCGGGGAGCAGACAGCGCCATACGGGAGTCTGCAGTGCCCTGACCAAAGCCTTTGGTGGAGGTGATTCACTTCCTGCCGGGCAGGCGGGCCAGGGCTGCCACAGGCACCCGCTGCGCACACCGGGCACCCTGCGACCCCTCTCCCGAGGGACCTCCCTCGCTCTGGGGGGTTACCACCCTTCCGTGCCTCAGACAGCTGAAAGGAGCACCATGAAGAGCAGCCGGAGAGCGGCCACAGCGCCCCGCATGCAGCCACGCGCCTGCCCCCTCCCTCGGCACCACGACGCCATGGCGCGCCCGCCGCCCTCCCTGGCAGGCCGAGGCCCTGCTGCGCGGCTGCTGGCGGGTGGGAAAGGCCGTTTGGACCCTGGCAGGGTCCCACTGCGACGTCACCAGAGCATCGCAGGAAAGGCCAAGCGGGCACACCTCGCAGTGCCCTGTCCCCAGCAGGCCTCAGGGCAGGGAGTTAATGGTTAACCCGGCATCAGCCACCGCGAGCGGCCTGGTCCCGGACACGGACACGGCTGGCGGAGCGTGACGCAGCCAGGGCTGGCGTCCAGCGCTGCTGTTCAGGCCACGGCTCCTCTAGGGTGCTCCTGCAGAGCTCCGGGGAGAGGGCTGTGCTCTGGCCCCCAAGGACAGGCTCCTCACCGCAGAGGTGAGGTGGCTGAGGAAGCTCTGCCAGCGGGACCAGCCCCACAGCCCCCTTCGTGGGAGGGGGTGGGAAATGGAGAGCTGCCTCCACAGGCGGGTGGGCAGACAGGCAAAGCAGAGCGGCCACTCTTCCTTCTCCTTCCTTTTCTTCTATATCCCAAATACTCCTGCAGCATCAGTTGCCACCTGGGTGGAGTAGGACCACCCCCACACACTCGGTCCCCTGGGGAAGCCCCGCTGTGGCGGCCAGTACAGGCTCAAGCTGAGCGAGCAACTGCGTGCAGAGAGGTGACCTTGCCCTGAAGACAACAGGCTTCTGCAGACAGAAGAAACAATCGCCCTGGGAGGTGACCCGGGGTGGTCCAATGCAGTCTCCACCAGGAAGGAAGGGGGTTATGGGCACACATTCCTGGGAAGGGACACCCAGTATTGCTGGTCAACCACCCACCCGTCTTGTTGCTCCACCAAACCACACTCCTAAAGTTGGTTCCTACAGAGTCTGCACCGTGGCTAACAAGATGCCTTTTTGTCTGCACAGGATAATGCTAGGTGAAGAGCTCGGTGTGGGCCATGAGTCAGGATCTAGACCCTCTGGCACATTGTCACAGCTCAGGGGGAGAGGGATGTTGGGACTGAGTCACTGATCTCCTCTGTGGATGTCAGAGGCTGCTCAGAGGCCCAGAGGAGAAACTGATTTATGAGGAAACACACAAATCTTCGAATGAAGCAGAAAATTGAACTCAGCAAGTAACTGAATGAATTAATTACTACTGCTGTCCCTCAGGGGCTGATAATGCTTAATGTCTTTATTAAATGACAGAGACGACGGGATAGAGCACGCTCTCTGCAAGTTCATGGATGATACTAGACTGGGAGGTGCGGGGGGAGAAGCATGGCTGATACACTGGAGGGCAGGGCTGCTATTCAGAGGGACCTTGAGGGGCTGGAGAAAGGGGTGGACATCAGCCTCAGCAAAAAGAAGTCCAAGTCCTACTCCTGTGGCACCAGGACAGGCTAGGGATGATGGCCAGAAAGCAGCTTCACAGAAAAGGATCTGGGGAGTCCTGGAGGACAAGAAGTTGCACAGAGGTCAGCAGTGTGTCCTTCTTGCTAAGAAGGCCAACTATAGGTTGGGCTGTGTTGGCAAGTGTGCAGCCAGCAGGCTGAGGGAGGTGACCCTTCCTCTGGCTCTTGTGAGGCCACATCTACAATGCAGTGTCTAGTTTGGGACTGCCTGGTCCAAAAAAGACACATGTACTGGGCTGAGTCCAGCAAAGGCCACCAAGACGGGCATGGGCTGCAGCAGCAGACATACAAGGAGACACTGAAGGAACTGGGTCTACTCAGCCTGCAGAAGAGAAGGCAAAGACCTTTTCCTGCCTGCAGCTACCAAATAGGAGGGTGCAGAGAAGATAGAGTCAGGCTTTCCTCTGAGGCACACAGTGAAAGAAGCAAAAGACACAAGCTGCAAGAATAAAAATTCCAAGTAGATAATAAGACTTTTTTTCTGTTTGCCCCACTGTGAGAGTGGTCAAACACTGACACAGGGTCCCAGAGAGGCTATGGGACCTTAACTGTGGAGGTACTCAGAGGTCTACCAGAGGTGGCTCTGGAACTCCCCAATACCTCCCCAGCTGACACAATTTACTGCAAGAGATGAAAAGGGCTCAATCTAATTAGCTTAATGAGAAGAAGAAGGTGTAAAGCAACATCTTCTACAAACAAATTTGAGAGAAACTATCCACGAGTAGTCTTTTAGAAGGAGACCCTTTAACTTCTTGGCATAGCCAGAACTAACCCCAGTGCTTGGAAACATAACCTAAACAAATTAGTATTACAAATAAAGTGCACATTTATAAGACTGGTGGGAATCAGACCATACAAAATAGTATCCTAGATGTAGTGGCTGCTTTAAGCTGGTCATGCTTTGAGTGAGGGCTTGGACTAGAAATCTCCAGGGGTACTTCCAACCTAAATCACTCTGGCTGTTCATGATTGTTATTCTCCAGTCTGTCACTGATATCAAAATCCCAGAAGGAACGGTGCAGGATTCAAACACTGACACTATTGTTAATGCTAATTAATATTGTTGGGAGATGTTTAAACAGGACTTGTAAATAAATCTGATACGGCAATAACTTCCTCAGCTTGTAAATGTACTGAACAATCTGACATGGATGTATGGACTTCAGATTTCTCTCTCTTTTTGCAAAGTGAGCAGTTCTCATTCTAGCTATGTTTTGCATTTTTAGCAAAAAAAACAGGAAGAAAAGAGGATGATAGTTTTCACAAATAGCAAAAAACCTGTGTGTACTGGGTTTGTGTGGCAGGGTTTTGGTAGCAGGGGAGGGGCTACAGGGGTGGCTCCTGTGAGAAGCTGCTAGAAGATTCCCTGGCTCCAAGTCAGATCCACCTCTGGCCAAGACCAAGCCAATCGGCAATGGTGGTAGCGCCTCTGTGGTAACATATTTAAGAAGGGAAAAAAACCACAAAACGTGGAAAAACCTGCAGCGGATGGAGGAGTGTGATGTGAGAAAAACAGCTATGTGGACACCCAGGTCAGTGGAGAATGAGAGGGGAGGTGTGCTGGAGCAGAGATTCCCCTGCAGCCCATGGTGAGATGGCAGGCTGACCCCCTGCAGCCCGTGGAGCCTCATGGTGGAGCAGATATCCACCTGCATCCCATGGAGGACCCCATGCTGGAGCAGGTGGCTGTGCCTGAAGAAGCCGTGACCCCATGGGAAGCCTGCGCTGAAGCAGCCTCGTCCTGAAGGGCTGCACCCCATGGAAGGGACCCACACTGGAGCAGTCTGTGAAGAACTGCAGCCCCTGGGAAGGACTCATGTCGGAGAAGTTCATGGAGGACTGTCTCCTGTGGGAGGGACCCCACGCTGGAGCAGGAGAAGAGTGTGAGGAGTCCTCCTCTGAGGAGGAAGGAGCGGCAGAGACAACCTGCCAACCTGCAATGAACAGACTGCAACGCCATTCCCTGTCCCCCTGCACTGCTGAGCAGAAGAAGGCAGAGAAATCAGGAGCAAAGTTGAGCCTGGGAAGAAGGGAGGGGTGGGGGAAAGGTGCTATCAGGAGTAGTCAACATGTGATGGCGTGACTGGCTGGGCAGATGAGCAGAGAGCAGTGGATGTTGTCTACCCTGACTTCAGCAAGGCTTTTGACACTGTCTCCCACCACATCCTCATAGGCAAGCTTAGGAAGTGTGGGACAGACGAGTGGACAGTGGGGTGGATTGAGAACCAGCTAAAGGACAGAGCTCAGAAGGTTGTGATCACGGGTGCTGAGTCCAGCTGGAGGCCCGTGGTTGGTGGTGTTCCCCAGGGATCAGTACTGGATCCAGTCTTGTTCAACATATTCATCAATGACCTGGTTGAAGGGACAGAGCGTACCCTCAGCAAGTTTGCTAATGACACAAAACTGGGAGGAATGGCTGATACACCAGAAGGCTGTGATGCCATCCAGTGGGACCCGGACAGGCTGGAGAGTTGGGCGGAGAGGAACCAGATGAGGTTCAACAATGGCAAGTGTAGGGTCCTGCACTTGGGGAGGAATAACCCCAGGCACCAGTACAGGTTAGGGGCTGACCCGCTGGAGAGAAGCTCTGCGGAGGAAGACCTGGGAGTCCTGGTGGACAGCAAGTTGACCACGAGCCAGCGATGTGCCCTTGTGGCCAAGAAGGCCAGTGGTATCCTGGGGTGCATGAAGAAGAGTGTGGCCAGCAGGTGGAGGGAGGTTCTCCTCCCCCTCTGCTCTGCCCTGGTGAGGCCACATCTGGAGCGCTGTGTCCAGTTCTGGGCCCCCCAGTTCAAGAGGGACAGGGAGCTACTGGAGAGAGTCCAGCAGAGGGCCACAAAGATGCTTAGGGGGCTGGAGCACCTCTCTTGTGAGGAAAGGCTGAGACACCTGGGTCTGTTCATCCTGGAGAAGAGAAGACTGAGAGGGGACCTTATCAACACTTATAAATATCTAAATGGCAGGTGTCAAGAGGATGGGGCCAGGCTCTTTTCAGTGGTGCCCAGTGACAGGACAAGGGGCAACGGGCACAAACTGGAGCACAGGAAGTTCTGCCTCAACATGAGGAAAAACTTCTTTATTCTGAGGGTGACAGAGCCCTGGAACAGGCTGTCCAGGGAGGTTGTGGAGACTCCTTCCCTGGAGATATTCAAAACCCACCTGGACGTGTTCCTGGGCAACCTGCTGTAGGTGACCCTGCTTTAGCAGGGCAGTTGGGCTAGATGATGTGCAGAGCTTCCTTCCAACCCTGACCATTCTCCGATTCTGTGACTTGTTTTTATTTCTCATTATCCTACTCTGATTTGATTGGTAACAAGTTAAATTGATTTTTTTTCCCAAGTCAAGTCTGTTTTGCCTGTGACCATAATTGGTGAACGATTCCTCCCTGTCCTTGTCTCGACCCATGAGCCTTTCGTTATATTTTATCCTTCCCATCCCACCAGGGGGGGAGGAGTGAGCAAGCAGCTGCATGGTCCTTTTGGCTGGACACTATGGCTGTGACAAATATAATAAGGACAGTTCAGTTAAACAGAGCCACCTGAGTCACTGATAAAGTGAGACCCAAGACTCTGAAGGGCTGTGTCCTGGAAAGACTAAAAAGGCTTAAATGGTCACAACAGAAATCTTATCTACAGAAGCAGCTGACGTACCGCTGCAGCTCAGAGGCAGACGCTCTTGGCTGTATCAGTGGGAAACACTGAGCAGAATTACAACAGTAGAAATGACATTATTTTGTATGCAATACTGGACTGCATATTTACAGATCCTAGTCTGATGCATCTCACCTTGCTTAAGTAGGGACACAGAGCAAGAGAGACACCTACAAACTGCTCTTTAGTCTTCTAGATTCAAAGAGATGCTCAAGTGTATTCATCTGACCTTCCCAGGGAGACAGAACTTTCCACAGGAGGAGAGGAATCACCCTTTGAGGGACTGTACTCTGCCCACTGATGATGAAGGGAACCTAGCCATGGCTCAGGCACAGATCTCTGGATGGCAGTCATCTCCCCTGGGAATGACGCCGCTCTCTCTCCAGGGGCCAAGCATCAAAAACACAAGCTGCAAGTTTGCGAAGAGCTGAGGAAGGTTTTGGGAAACCTCAGAAAAGTAGTCACGAGTGCTTTTTTTACCCTTTAAAAGTCTAAGAAATCACTGATTTCACCTGAACAACAAGGGCAATCCTGCATTAAGCCAAGAGCCACAACAACATCCGTTTGGATTTGAGTTCTTGAAAAAAAGCCTTTCCAATGAGACATGTAGGAAGCCTGGGGAATCTCAAACTGTTGTTATTCAAAGCAAATATCAACGCAAAACATGTGGCCGGTAAACACCTACAGGAGAAAAGATGTTGCCTGATCTAAAAGGTTCTTTATTATAGCACATTAAGCCAAAACAAGTTCACAACAGAAATGTGGCACACAACTGATTCAAAGTAGTAACTTACTAACAAACACTGCAGTGAATTTACCAGAATTGACTATCGAAATGATGTATTCAGATTCTACTTTCCCCCATGGATTTCTCATTGGGTTTTCTGGTCTTCCTCAACAAGTGTGTGTTATCTCCTAACTTTATTTATATTTATCATTATCAATTGTATCCTCCCCGTTCAGTACAGTTTGCCTTTCAGGGCTTTTCTGACGCTGCATGGTTTTGGCCACAGCATCCTATTAACAGCTGTGAGAATTCAGCATTCAGGACATTTACTAAAGTAATTTCATAACTCTCGATTACCCTTCATGTTCTTAAATTTAATCTTTTCTGCACACTCAGTTTTGCTCATCATCATCTACAGTTTTATGGAAACAATTCTTTAGCAGCATCATTGGATATAACCTTCCATTGGGACTACGCTATCTTGTCTGCACAAAACACATACAGTCAGTTCACAGATGTGCATGGACGCAAAAAATCTCTACCTAGAAATGTTTGTGCTAGCTGAAACACTTTATGAATTGGGAGATAACTATCTTTTATTTCAGGAACAGCAATTAAATGACTACTACTTGAGACCTACACAGATAATCCCTGCCAAAAGTTCTTAGGACAGTGACGCTGCTCCTCTCCAGATGCACAGAAGCATCTTACCCTACATGTTGCTTTTCTTACTCTGATTTGACTGTCCTACGAGCACCCACTGCTCTGCGTTTCAAGATGTCCCCAATATGCCCATGTGGCTGTAGCTGTTGGCACCCGCTCCTACTGTGCTTGCTGCTGTGCCAATACAAAAATGCCGCCAGCTGCCATGTGTGTCTGTCGAGTGCGAGAAGACTCTGCTATCTCTCACGAGCACATTTTGCTCTTAATCTTTGGGTTTTTATCTTTTTGCTTGCACTTTTATACTGATAATGCAACTTCCTTCGCTGTGGTTGGGGGAGACCGGGCCCCCAGTGACAGCACTGCTGGTCTTCCACAGTACCCATAAACAAAAGGGTAACGTCACATCGTATGTGTTAAGTTTCAGCCTTACCCAATCCTGAAGATAAATGACAATTATTAATGCCTTGGCCTACAGCCACTTTTTATTCGTGTCCTCTTTTGCGCTTGAAGCTGTGGGGGTTTCCGATAGACCCTGGAGAGCAGCACTCATCACAGACAACAGAAAAATCAATAGATTAAAACACAGCTATAATCAGAATGCAAATTTGCCCCATCGTAGTTGGAGTCCTTGGGGTCCTCTGCACTGTCAAATCCATACAGGCTAGAGTTCTGCGTTCCTTAGCTGACACATGGTCTAGTTCCAGGGGAGGAGCAGAGCAGGGCTATTGTCCGTGCTCTCGTGGATGGGGCATACACCTGCTGCTACTCCCTCCACCTCCCCAAATGCTGGGGTGAGCTTAGATCCACCCTGTTCTATTTTCTGCTAGCTTATTCCTCAGAATACCCATGGGAACTGTATTTTTGCGTTGAGCACAATGCTGAGCACACCTGGGGAAAGGGCCCCCTTGGCAAGGCAGGTCTCTGGACTATGTATTCATATTGCATTAGGAGGCTGACAGTCACTTCAGGTATAGGGACAGCCCTGAGATGTACATCAGCAAAACGTGGGGTAGCAAGAGGGCTCCTCTTATCAGTCCCAGATGGCCATGCAGGTCAGGGGGAGCTGATTAGACTACGCTTTGGTTCCAATGCATACTCTTCCCCCTGCAGCACAGGTTAGGTGTGCTTGTTGGATTCTGCCCCATGTGCATATACATCTGCGGCTTTAATTAAAGGGTGTTGCATACATATGCAAGGAAGTGTGAACATGTCATGCTCAAATGCAGTAATGCTGCTGACGATTCATGCTTGTATCACAGATCAACATGGTGAGAGCATCAGTGGGATTTTTCGTCCCTGCCCCAGGGTGGAATGGGCTGGGAGGAGTCCAGCATGTCATTTTTCATTTGTAAAGCAAAATTTCTCTGCCATTTATATAGAAAAAGGATGTGGGTGTCACAAACTGCAGCAGATGAGGATACTGTGGCCAGAGCCTTCAGTCAGTTAAAGACAGAAGGAAGGAAAGTTTTTCTTAATTTGATTTTGCCTTTTATGAGCTCCTTCTGGCACCTGGGTCTTGACCCCACACAATGATATAGTTGTGGGAACAGAAGAAAAAATTTTCAGAAAAAAAGGATATAAACCAAGATATTCAGACTAAATAAGAGCCAGAGTCCATTATGTGTCATCAACTCGCATCCGTACAAGGACCAGTGTAATGATATTGACAGTGGCATTGAGTGCACCCTCAGCAAGTCTGCTGATGACACCAAGCTGGGTGGTGCAGTCCATATGCCAGAGGGATGGGAACACATTCAGAGGGACCTGGACAGGTGCTGGTCCTGCACCTGGGCTGGGGCAACTGCCGGTATCAACACCGGCTGGGAGAAGACACACTAGAGAGCAGCCCTGTGGAACAGGACTTGGGGGTGCTGGTGGATGAGAAGCTGGACATGAGCCACCAGTGCGCAACTGCAGCCCAGAAGGCCAAGCGCATCCTGGGCTGCGTCGAGAGCAGCGTGGGCAGCAGGTCGAGAGAGGGGATTCTGCCCCTCTGCTCTGCCCTGCTGAGACCCCACCTGGAGTGCTGTGTCCAGCTCTGGAGCCCCCAGCACAAGCAGGACGTGGACCTCTTGGAGCATATCCGGAGGAGGCCACGAAAGTGCTCAGGGGGCTGGAGCAGCTCCCTGTGAGGACAGGCTGAGAGAGTTGGGGGTGTTCAGCCGGGAGAGGAGAAAGCTCTGAGTGGACCTTATAGGGACCTTCCAACACCTGAAAGGGGCCTATAAGAAGGCAGGGGAAGAACTGCTCACAAGGGTTGGTAGTGACAGAACGAGGGGTCACGGTTTTAAGCTAGAAAAGCGTAGATTTAGGTTGGACATTAGGAAAAAAATTCTTTAACGTGAGGGTGGTGGATCACTGGAAGAAGTTGCCCAGAAAGGCAGTGGAAACCTCATCCCTGGAGACATTCAAGGTCAGGCTTGATGGGGCTCTGAGCAACCTGACCTCCTTAGAGATGTCCCTGCTTATTGTAGAGGGGCTGGACTAGATGGCCTTTAGAGGTCCCTTCCAGCCCAATGCATCCCATGTTTCTATGATTCTCTGCCACCTGCAGGCACCTAACAACCTCCTGGGGCAGCTGAAGAGAAGCAGACACAGGGTGTGGCAAAGGGCACCTTGCCCCACTGAACACAAAAGCAAATGCCAAGGGACTTTTACGGATGTCTGTATTTTTGAGGGATGAACTGTCTCAGAAACATCTGCATCTAGCGGGAGAGGAAATTCTGAGAGTCAGAACAAGCTAAACAATCTGGAAGCGGTTTGAATAGTGACTAATACAATGCTAGACTAGAGACATGTGAAATAATGAGACAGCAGCCAAAAATAACCACAGCGACCACAATGTTCAAAGAGACTGAAACAAAGACACCAAATAGCATCTACTGTAAGTGTGGGAGACTGCAGCAGGCTCTGCAGATGCAGGAGAGGACCTGGCACGTCACCAAGTCATACCGACCCTACGCCAACACTTCGATCACCCACTGAACTCCTCAGTGCTGCTCTGCTCCCGGCATTATAAAAGGAATTTCTCTACACAGAGCTGGCAGGGCCAATATGAAAGAAGCAGAGCATAAAGCCACCCCCAGTTGCTCGCAGCAGATGCTTTGAGCAGCACTGGGGTTTGAGCAGACACAGTCGCTGTTGCTTTGCTGTGCACAGAGGAGATTTCGCTTTTCTCTACAAAGCTGCTACCACTCTCCTCTGGCTGTCCTTCGAAATAGCTGCTTTCCTCGCACTGGAAAGACTCACAAGACGCACTGAGACCACGTCTGAGCATCCAGTGACGAGGTGCAGCATCCTCCTTCCAGCAATACACAATGGTGTTAACCTGCAGAAGCGCCAAACAGAGCCCTGCAGCTGACGGGCATCCTTGCCTTGGAAACCCCATGGCCAGGAGGATGTTAGCTGTACTCTAAAGCTCTTGATCAGAAATGGATTGATACTTCCAAAGCTTCTCAGCATCCTATCTGCCAGGTATCAAAAAATGCCTTGTACATGCATCAGACAAGTTACCTATTTTGACAAGCTCTACATTTGCTTTATATTTGAATTCAGCAACACATTTTTATGTATTGTAGGCAAGCAGAAGAGTTGGTGGGACAGCTGGAGACCTCATCGCATCATAGACCTCAAGAACTACCTTCCTGCTTTCTTCATGCTTTTTCAAGAAAAACGCACTGGAATCAAAGCTGAGGAAGATGTTTTTGTTCTCTGACTCAGTGTCCCATGCTGCTACTTGTACTGTCCTCAAAACCAGATTTTACTGTCACATTTGATTTCACAAACACTATGCAGGCATCTCTCCAGCGAGTCACAAACTTGGCAGCATCCTGCGGATGGCATGGGAAACGCAGCCCCAGCTCAGTGGTGCCTTTGTAATATTTATTGGACGTGGAGGTCTTCCACCTCCTTCACCCCTCCATCCCTCCTGCCCACCTCCAACAGGCTCAGCATTGCAAGGGCTTCGGGGACCATGGCTGCCACCATCACTTCTGTTCACCTCCATAACATGTGCTAGTGTCAAGATGCCACCTGGAGCTGAACCACCCATGGGCTGGCCGAACGCCACAGGATCCAAACTTTAGGAGAGCCTCAGACTAACTGAAGTTTCCCAACTGTCCTGGCACGAGGTCAGCATTTTGTCTGTTACTGTAGTTCCCTTTGTACCCAGTCGTCTTTGGTTTTTATCTGTAATTCTCCAGCATTGCTCCTTTTGAAAAAAGTGGCCTTGGACTCCCCAGGGATACAGCAGTATTTATGAAGACATTGGTTCAATGTTAATAGTAGTACAAAAACCAAATTCGAGGAGGAATGTAAATGAGGGGGGAAAACTACTGCTCAGCCTGCAGTGCTGCAGGCTTCTGGCTCATCCATCTCAGAAAGGCTGCATGTAAGGAGACTGCCCAGGATCAGCCCCTCCAGCCTGAAACCGAGACAGATGATGGGGGGAGGAGGTACTGATACAGAGCCATAAAAATCAGGAGGAGCAGAGGAAGATAGTGTTTGCTGCCATCCATAAAACACAAACTGATGGGCATCAGCTGGAACGACTGTGGGGAGGTTCAGAGCAAGCAGTGAAACCATGGAAAGCACCACCTGAAGGATGTTATGGATGCCAAAAAATTTATACAGAACCAGAAAATTATGAGAAAAATTAATGAAAGAAAATTTCAAAGATTATTTGAATACAAAGAACATAAAGTCCTGACTCAGGAAGTCCCTGGAAACGG
Source organism: Leptosomus discolor (assembly GCF_034619465.1). Taxonomy (NCBI): domain Eukaryota; kingdom Metazoa; phylum Chordata; class Aves; order Leptosomiformes; family Leptosomidae; genus Leptosomus; species Leptosomus discolor. The sequence goes on from NC_141419.1 coordinate 233,368, forward strand.
GCAGGGGGGGAAATCATAGTGTATATTAGCTATTCTCATGCTTCTCCCCAACATCTGCTTTTAGCCAGTGGTGCAGCTAGGATGCTGAGGAGACAGCCACCTTGGTCTGACCTATAATGCTCTCTCCTCTGTTCCTTTTCTTCTCTCCCATATCACTACAGTCTACCTCTCTTTTCTGCTTCTTGAACTTCCATTTTCCCCAGATATTTAGCATACAGTAAAAGCTCTTCTCAGACCTATCTTCCCCATGGTCACTTCAACAAGCTTGCTTTCTACATTTACTCTTCTAACCTCTTCATCTGGCCACCACAAATCTTACCCTTCAAGCACGGTTCTATTCCCTCCACCCTCTTCTGTCATGCTTGTGCTGAAGGCTGACCAATATTATTGGCTCCAGTTCCCACTGGTGTCTTCACTCTCTCTTCCCATCTTGTTGCCTTCTGCTCGTCTCTGGTTGGGCTCACTCAGCGCTCTGCTTCTGCTTGCACGTGGTGTTATGCTGGGGAACTCCTTGCTGCAGGATGTTGTGGAACCTAAAGGTCCTTGTCGGTTCATAAAGCAGCAACTAGACAAATTCATGGAAGAGAAGTCCCTCAAGGTCATACATACAGGGACTGGGACCCACTCCTAGCTCAGCAAGTCTCTGAGCCAGAACTTGGAGGTTGGGAGAATCCTTTGGCCTGCATCGTTGCACACTTCCCCTGTCCCTATCCTTCTTCCTGGGAGTCCCTTTCTAGCCATTGCTGGAGATGGGGGTATGGGGTAGGTAAATCTTTGCTCTCATCCAGTAGAGCTCTTATCATCTTCTTGGGCTCTTGCATTGTCCCATCCCAAACACCTATCCAGGTCGGACAGGATTAACACTGCACATCTGACAAGTGTCACACTACAAATGGGCTAAGTACTCAAAGCATAAACCCACAGAATTTATTGTCCAGCAACATTTACAGAGCTGGGAAAGGCATCCCTGGTACGATACACCTAATAAGATCAGCTTCAAATACTCATAACCTTCTCTGAATCATTTTCCTCATTGGGCATAGGCAGCTTTAACCTTCACATTCTTCCTGGCACTATACCCGAGAGCCACATGGGGGCATGAAAATTATATTGCATGTTTCTGTGTAGCCCATCTGACACAGGGTATACTCTACTCTCCTAACAGAGTGGTGGAAGGACATCCGAGCCAGCTCCTTTGCAGGAACACCCCCCCTTTGATTGCTGTGAGCTTTCCTGGCCAAAGCCTGGCTCAGCCATTCAGATGTTTCCACATGGATCCCTACAAACCCTGCAGAAAGTGGGGATTGCTCCAAAAGCCCTACCAAAAAAATGAGCTCACGGACCCAGTAGCACAGAAAACTGGTTATTCTTGCAACTTTCTTCCTGGAAGAACTTAATCAATGAAGTTTGTAAGTGCTAAACTGAAAGCTTTTTAGCTCCCTTACACCCGCCACAAGAACAGCTTGGGGAGTTGCCATAGCTACTGACTGCTCTGAACTACTGCAGCTACTGAACCATCTGTTTTCTGCCTTGGACAGAAATGAAAGGACAGGCAGGCAACCAGCCTGTCTGTGGGTGCCTGCCCAGCCTTGGCACAGAAATGCAATTCAGCAAACTCCTGGCCGATCTCAAAAGCTGGGACAGAGCAGAGTTTTGGAAAAAGGATGTATACAGACCCAAAAGAAGCTACACTTCACACCTGCACCAGTGTCTGGAGGCCAAGACAGCAATGTGGCTGCAGGGCAAAGCCATGTGGGGAGACTAAGCAGAAAACAACCACCTAACGTCTCCCAGTGTGCTCCCAACAGTGCAATTAGAGAACAACGGGATGCACCTCTCATGCCCACCCGCACAGTCCCAGCTATCCCCAGCGTTCAACTTGACAGTGCGTGCTCCTAGCTTGCTAATGCAGGCCCCTATTTATTTTCTCTAGGACCAGCAGGGCTGCTGTCCTTATCATTTGAAGTGTATTTCAGAAGAAAGCAGCAGCTCTGCTAATCATCCTGCCTGCTGCTGCCAGGAAGCAACTCTGAAAGCCACAGTGGCATGTTTGGTTCACCCAGAAAAGGCTGTAGAGCATCACACTGAATCCCAAACCAGTGTTTTTGGGCTTCCCCAGCAGCCCTGACTGGTCTTTTGATGCCCTGCTGCACAGCTAGTCCCATGGCCTATTTTCAGCATTGTTTTGGACATCCCACTGAAATAAATCAGCATTTGAAAAATCTGTTGCCACAGCAATGGCTGTCTGGCCCTCAGACCATACAATAACGCTCCAGAAAGAAGCTGGCACTTTCCACGTTTTCTGAGCTAGTCTTAACCAAGGAGGTACCCTTTGACAGTATGTGTTCAAGGATTCCCCCAGGTCCTCTTTCTTCTGCTGCCCGTTTGTCACAAGGGTTACAAGTTGCCTTTCCTGAAGTCTGTGCTCTGATGAAAACACAAGTTTCCTTGCTTGTGTTGCAATTTGGATTCTTACACTTTGCTCTGCTTTAGCCATTTAAACAAGTACTGGGTCTGTTGCTGCTTGCTCAGAGATGTCCTAACGCTGCAGCCACTGGAGCAGCGTGTGCTGGCTGAGTTGTATCTGATGCCTTCTCACTCACAGCTGAATAATCCCGGTATGTGCTGTGGACTCTCACACACTCCCATCCCAAGCATTCGTGCAGGACTTATCTGGGCTAAAACTAACCTCATTAAGGTAAGAAACAGTGGACAGAAAAACATTATTCCCAGCACAAAGGAGTACAAGGTATGAACAAGAGTGAAGTGAGCAGCACAGGAGCAAGGAAGGAAGAGGTAGAAGGCAGCACCACTTCTCCGTCGGTGAGACTTCTGACAGCCCACAGCTGCTAGGAGCATTTCTTAAACAGTGACAGAGCTCTTATTACCTCCCACCCACATAAGCACTTCAGCAGAAATGGGTTTGCCTCCAGAAAGCATCCTGGATCTGCACTTCAACTTTGAACTCACACTTTCCTGGAGAAGCTGGTGGCCCCACATGACACTGGCAATGCAGGACCTGCCCTCACTGCCACCCTACACCAATGCATTCCTCCACCATGTTAGTACAAGCAGCTGAAGACACTCTGAGCTCAGGGTCATAGAGGCAAAAGTTACTCTGAAGATCCACAGAAAGGCCTTCCAAGTCTCATCAGGGAAATGACAGATGACATTTTGTGTAGATCAGCGTTAAGTTACAGACACGGAAAAGACATCCTAACTTTACATGTAAAATAACAAGCTTTCAGCTTACTGCAACCATTCAGGAAATGCCAGCTCATTGTTTCACAGTGGTCAAAAATCAAGTCTAATACTATAAGTTACTAGGAAGTAACTGCAGCACGCATTAATTTCCCACTGTATTAACCCATGGTGTGCCAGCATCTCCAAAGCTGTTTGCAATTCCAGTCCCATCTCAGCCTCTGCTGCCAGCTAGAGAAGATATGCAACAAAGATGGTCAAAAGTATGATTCTGCAGAGGAAATCACTGACAAGAACTGTTTAACCAGCGAAATGAAATGACTCAGGAGGAATATGACAGCTCTATAAAATTATGAATAGTTGGAGAAGAGGGATACAAATCAAATGTTCACTGTCTTTGCAGTCACAACAAACAAGGATAGATGCTGCTCCTCATGACATGCAGATAAGCTGTTGAACTCTGCCACAGGACACTTTCCATGGGTTTGGGGCAAACAGATAAAGTAATACCATAGATGTCTTTTGAGAGTTAGTAAATCCACAGAAGCCGCATCCAGCTCTTGTAAGTGCCTGTGCCACAAGGGGCTGGAGGGTGGAAGAACATGCAAGAACTACTTACCGCAAGTTTTCCCTGTTGCTACTCTCTTCCCTAGGGCCCTGTTCTTGGCCACTGCAAAAATACTGGGCTAGATAGACCTGTGGTTTGATCCAGTACAAACGCCTTGGGTAGGAAAGTCAAGCCCAGCTTATAATCACGAAAGAAGGAAAAGATCTGTCCTGCCAGATTTGTATCAGGAGCTGGGTGAAACAAGGATTATGGCAGAGATGGGAACCACAGATAGTGGCTCTTCATTGACAGGTCTCTGCCCTCTCTGGCCGGCCGGGCAAAGCAGCAGCTACGCTTTGCTTTACGCCTTCGACCAGATGTAAGAACCTTGGATGCCACATTGCACAACAGTGCAGCTGAACAGGGTAAAGAATGGGTTCATCTCACCCACACGTCAGCCTCCAGCACACTCCTGGAGCCAGGAGGAGCTACAAGGTGAAGCCAAAGCAAACCCAGGTCTGCCGGTAAATTCTCTGATCCTGAAGCTGACACACAAGGTGACACAGGTGACCTGCTGCTGCCCTTGGTGTTTTAAACCCCAGGAAGACTGCGCATGGCTAGACAACTCGACTATGTGGTCTGGGGCTGGACATGGGTAGCTCCATGCTCGCTTCCATGTTGTTCAGCATCTGCTGTTTCAGAAGGGCTTTGACAAAACACTTGCCCAGAGGTAGACGCCCTGCAAGAAGGCAGCAACATGTAATTTCACAGAGGGAATGTTCTGGTCTCGTGTCACAACCCAAGACAGAGCTGCCACCAGATTATTTAACAACCTAAATTTGCATCTTCTTTTTTTTCTTTCTTTTCTTAAGTAGGTAGTTTTGTGCCAGCCTCAATGAACAAGGCTCTGTCAAAAGCAACATAAAAAACCTGCTAACTAGCCTAAACTCTGAGAAAGGAGACCGATCCCACATTAGGGAGGTTCTCATCCCTAAAACCAACCTGAAGGGAGAGTCTGAAGTACTAAGAACATGAGTTTGTGAAAACAGAGAAAGAACTGGGACATTCAAATTCATAGCTGTGTTGGTAACTACTTGTTAAACTGGCTAAAAGTCAGACTGAATACTCTTTGACTTTAATAAGGCTTTTGACAGTCTCCCACGTGGATTCCCATAAGCTGAGTAGGGAAGCACATGTCTACATGAAGCCAGAATGAGCCAGAAAGCCCAAGACTCTCTGAAACTGCCCCCTGATTCAGTGTGAAAATGAGAAGCCTTTTCAATAATAAAAAAAGACAGATGGTAAAACTCCTATGGGAGGTCAGACAAAGGTCTGTGTAGCCCAAAAGCTTTCTCTGAATATCGCCAGCAATGGTTGTTGGCGGAAGAATATAATAAAAATGACAAACAGTGATCTTTCCTCTCTTATGTTTTCCTAGCACAACTGCTTCCATTGGGTCCGTTGAGCAGTCTCACTAGCAGCACGGGTAATGGAGCACAAAGAAGACTGACACCACGTAGAGACGTCACCAAGATGAGAGAGCAATGGTGAGCCCAGAACGGAGAACAATCCTGACACAAGGTTAATACTTCAAAACCCAAACCGAAGCTCACCCCAGTCCAAGTCCTGCACCACAGGCAAGTGATCCACCGAAACAGAGAATGGATGGACTCACAGCAGAAAGCAAACGCAGAGGTAAGAGCGAGCTTCCACCTACCTACTAGGCCATCTTTTGTGAAAAAGGCAAGTTGTGCTCTGGACACATTAAGAGAAGATGTGTCCATGCACAGCAGGTGAATTAACTTTTCTGAGGACTTTGGGGCGCGAGACATGATACTGTCTTTAGGGCTCGACTACAGGGCCACACTGTGGAGTACGTGGCCACACAAAGGGATCACCAAGGCATCGCCGTGTCATCAGGAAGCGGCTGGAGACAGCAGGCAGCTCCACGCTGCGCTGACGAAGCAGCCGCAGTGCTGCGCGGGGCTCAGAGGCACAGCTCTCCCCACAAGCCACCTGTGTCGCTCCTTGCTGGCTCACTCCCATGTCCCACTCACTGCCCACCTGCATGCAGGGCTCAGCCTCCCGTGGCGAGGAGCACAACCTCGGCACCGAGTGCCCAGCTCAGCTGCAGCACCACACCATCGTGGGTAGCCAAGTGGCCACTGAAAACCAAAGATGAGCAGGGCAGCCCTTTGGCATCCCTCCCAGCTCTCCCACATGGGGAAATCTGACTGCTTGACCCCGGGGTCCAACCCAGCCCTACCTTTGTACAGTTTGAGGAAAGAACCTGACTTAGCTCTCTGCCTGAACGGTCCATCTCCTTGGGCAGTACTTGCGTCCCAAAAATTCAGCCTTCTAAAGCTGTGCATTTGACATAAAAGAGTCCAGGCACCCTCCACAGATAAAAAGCGAAAGTGGGCAGCACTGTCAGGTAATTGTTCACCTGATCCCAGTTTGCTGCCTAAGGCTGGGTGGACGAATGGCCCCTTGGAGACTGCACTGTCTTGCTGACCAGAGAGAGCACTTAAAGATATACCTATATCAGTACGTGAGCCTTGCTTAGGTTTGTCCTCTGCCCCAAGGCCAACTAGGATGGATCGAGCCCCCCCGCCCTACTAAACCTGCTTTGCCTCCGAACAGGACAGTCCTTGTTAACTCCTGAGCTATCCTCACGAGATGAAGAGCCCAAGAACTGTACAAATACAAAGCAACATTGGTGATGGTGATCCATGGCTTGGGTTTGTCCTCTAGGACTTCCTAGTACTAGTAGGGAAAGTCTTTCAGGAACAGCTTAGACAAATGGCCAACTTTTAGCTACGTGTCAGGAAAGGTGCACTGTCCTGCACACCTTCCCCTACACCTCCTTCCTCTCCGTGCATGCAGCAACTCGTTCTGAGCAGGCCCGTCAGGCAACGCACAGACCCTCAGACAGCACAGCAGCACCAGGAAACAAAATGTGACCTGAATCAAAAATGATCGTTCAGGTTTAAATAAATGCCTAAATTTTAATTTCTCATTAATCTTTACTAATACCCTTTAACTCAATAACCCTCAGCAGACATCTAGGACTAATTACTCCACTAAAATTCAATATTCGAGCATAAGCCCAGTTTCAACTGCTCTCTTGCAGGTCCACTTTATAAACCGTCAGCATTGCTGTGCACTCACAAACAGAACAGCTCTGCCACTAGAAACACAATCATCAAAACCCATAAAATCTGCAAAAGTTTTACCCCAAGCCTCTGGAAAGCTGCTGCTGTTGGGGGGATCCCTCTTCAGGGTGTGCTGCTGCTTCCCTTGAAGCTTGCCCTGGCCTAGCTGACATCTGACACAGCCTCCCCAGTGCGAATTCAACACTTGCCCTGCCTAGCGCAGATGCAGGACATGAAACCGCTGGCACCATTTTAGGACACTACACTAGGATGCACGGACAGCAGTGCTTCTGCAGGCATGCTCAGCAGCCTGCCCTGCCCTGCGCTTGCAGCAAAAACACACGGGGCTGAACGAAGGCTGCAATTAGCAGCAATTCAGACTTGTGGAAGGGCCCCCGAGGAAGCCAGGGAAGATGAATCAGGTTACAGGTGCCACTGCTGTTGCTCCTGGAGCAAACCAGGGTTTAGACCTGAACGGTAAACGTCTAGTGGCAGGGCTTTACCGGGAGCGTGCATGCACGTATGCTGGCAGCGGCAGGACTGCAGCAGCTCCCGCATGTGCTGGAGCCCAGCGGCACCAGAAACGCTGTGTGACTCTGCAGCTTTTGGACAAGCATTTGTTAGAGAGGGGAGACACGAGCAGCATCCCTCAGCTCAGCTGGCTGGGGAACAGCAGGAGTTAACGCCGCTGGCACCAAGAGCCCAGGAGGAAGCAGTCAGCCATTTGAAATGCCTCTGGCATGAAGGCTGGCTGGCCTGGGTTACACCACGCAGGACTCCCCTGCACCGGCAGCATCGCTGAGGGCTCACAGGGAACCTCTCGGGGCTGGGAGGAGACTGTCTCCTACCTACCTGCTCCTTTTGCAATCCATGAAACGCATGCTCCCCGCTACAGCAAGACCTTGGGTGCTCTTACGAAACCGAGCCCCACGGCTAGCTCGGGCTGCCTTCCAGCGGTGCTCGGGGTGCTCCGCAGTGGGCAGCCCTGTACAGCTCGGGGAGCGGGAGCCAGCCCCGGGGGGCTGGGGGGCGACGCGGCAGCGGGCAGCCCCTCGCCCGCACCGTCTCAGGGCAGGCAGCGACGCAGCCAAAGCCTGGGTGACGGCTCCCTGAAGTCACTTGAACTTGGTGGACCTCCGACAGAGCGTTGCAGAATGCCTTGTGCAGGTATACGAAGGCCGGCTGGCTGACGGAGGCACCGTGAGTAACCTCCAACGCTTCACAGCCTCCCACACAAGTTTGCGGGATCCCTGTCCCCTGCTGCACCACAAATATTAATTGTGATCTTAGACTCCCTTATAACAACAAGCATTTTTTTTCCCTCCAAGCTCTCACCCTGCGGCTTCAGAATATATCTTTTTTGTTCACTGGAAAGTGCAAAGTCAAATGAAAGGAGGTATTCAGGAGCTTATGTCACTCTCTTAAATGTGATTTATTCAATGAAGACAACTGGGTGGATTGGAAGACTCTAACAGGAGTCTTTTCTGTTCAATTTATTACTGAAAATACCCTCAGGTAACAAAAATAGTAAATAAAATAACATTTACAAATAGATCACAGACTGGCTCTTTTAAGGAACATGCTGCCTTTGTGGCAGCACACTTGTAGCTGGCAGGACTTAAACAGACTAACCTCAAAATTAATGCTCCATGGACAGCAGAGAGGCTCCAAGACAAGCTGCCAGGATGGTGTTATGACACTGTGCAGCCGTGCCATTGAAAACAGCCCACTCAAAACCCTTGACAACTTCATGGACAAAGTGTTTTCACCTGCAGGCTGAGCATCTCTAAAGGCCAATGGGCATTTCACACACAGGACACAGAGCACTGCGCCAGAACCTGGGCAAAGGGGCCAAAGAGGTGAGCAGGTACACAGGGCTACAGAGCCTGCTCTGGGCTAAGAGCTGAGTGGGAGGGCCTGATGCTCTCCACAAGTTAGAGGTCCGAGGTCTGGCGACTGGCCAGGGATTCAGCAGCCATTGTTGGGATTCTCCTTAAGGCAGAAAGATACCTGGTCTCTGCTCTTTTTTTCCCAGAAATGGCCAGAGTTATTCTGCATTCACTTGCATAAAGTGGGTCCTCTGAATAGGGTGGGCACTGACACAGCAGCAGAATAGCAGTAACTTCCCAGGGAGAGGATCATCTTGAGCATCCAGCTGCTGCCTTCAGTATGCAGCTAAGAAGCTGTCTGGGGTCAGAAGTGTGGGACAGGACTTGCAGCGAGAAGGTGCTCAGCAGTACTTCTCCCACAGACAGGGATGAACACATCATCAACTTCAAAGTTCACCCAGCTCCTACCAGCCTCTTGTCCATAGGGCATGAAAGAGTTAAAGATGCCAACCAACTCATGACTATCAGGGGAAAACTTTGTTCCACATTCTCAGTTTCATGCTGCTAGAAAACCAACAACTTGAAATACCCTATATTAACAAGAAATAGGCAGTTCTACTGGGCAGCCTCCATTTGCTTTTAAGTCCACTGGTATCTAATGGGCAATGGAGAACAGGTACTCTGGACAGAAGACAGACAAATTCTATTGCTCTTGAAGCACACATATTCCTGCAAGTACTACACAAGATGCTAATGAGGAAATCTGCAGGCTTAATGCCAAGCATTAATTTATCTGAATCCCATCCTAAATGAAGATCAGAGCCAAGAGGGCATACGCTTTTCTTACAGCATGTTTAAGCAGAGAGTGAAAAATTGAGCATAAGCCACAAATGGCAGCAGAAGGTCTCCCTCCAGCACTTTTCCAGGGCATGGCTAACCTCGCTCCCTCATGCTGTTATTTATGTGTCCTTTTTCCCCTTGTACTCCCTGGGCTGCAGGAAGGAAGGAAGGATGTTTCACAGGAAGGAAGGACTGGCTTGGCTGTACTGAGACAGGACCACACCACTTCCCTCAACACGCTTTTCCTTTCTACAGAGCAGGGAAGGAGTGGGAAATCCACATTTTCTGTCTCATCTTTGTTGCCAGTAAGCGGATGAAGTTAATTCCAAGTGTCACAGAACCTAGTCCAGCTCCGCTCCAAGCAGGGTTAGTGTCAAAAGCTGGAGCAGGTTGCTCGGAACTGCACCAAGTTGTGAAAATCTCCAAGGTTGGAGATGCCACAACCCCTGAGGCCCTGTTCCCATGTCAGATCAGTCTTGTGGTGAAATTTATTTTACTTTACATCCAGTCAGAATTTACCATGTTTGCAACTTCCTGCGCATGGGTCAGGGCAGTCCCCAGTATCAGTACAGACTGGGGGACAAATGGATTGAGAGCAGCCCTGCACAGGAGGACTTGGGGGTTCTGGGGGGCAAAAAATTGGACATGACCCAGCAATGTGTGCCCACAGCCCAGAAAGCCAACCATATCCTGGGCTGCATCAAAAGAAGTGTGGCCAGCAGGTCAAGGGAGGTGATTCTCCCCCCTTTACTCCACTCTGGTGAGACCCCACCTGGAATACTGCCTTCAGCTCTGAGGTCCCCAGAAAGACTAGAGCAGGTCCACAGGAGGCCACAAAAATGATCCAAGGCCTGGAACACCTCTCCTGCAAAGAAAGGCTGAGAGAGTTGGGTTTGTTTTCAGTCTGGGAGAGGAGAAGACTCTGGGAGACCTTATTGTGGCCTTTCAATACACAAAGGGGGTTTATAAGAAGACAGATTTCTTACCGTGGCCTGTAGCGACAGGCAAGGGGCAATGGTTTCAAATCAAAAGATGGCAGGTTTAGATTGGACATAAGGAATGTATTTTTTGATGAGGGTGGTGAGACACTGGAACAGGTTGCTCAGAGAAGGTGTGGAAGCCCCGTCACTGGAAGTGTTCAAGGACAAGTTGGACAGGACTTTGAGCAACCTGATCTAGTGAAAGATCCACGCGACTCTCACGACACTTTGGACACCACCTCACCAGTACTGAGCAGAAGAGAACAACCTTCTCCCTTGACCTGCCCGCTGTGCTGTCACTCACGCAGTCCCACAGGCAGTCACTGCCATGCCGCCAACGCGTTGCTGACCCTGTCCACCTTGTTGCCTCCAGACCTGCTTTTGCAGAGGAGAGGCGCTCTATGTGCCCCACCAGCTCACACAGCACAGCTGGGCTTCCAGGCTCACTGCAGGCACACAGGGCAGAGATCTCTAAAAAACTGAAGAAAGGAAGAAAAAAAGAAGGGGGGGGGGGAAGAGCCCTGTTCTGCAAATCAGCTCAAAATGTAGGCAGCAGAGGACAAAGTGAATGGACACGATCTGCAGATAAGGGCTTAGGAGCATGTTTCTGTTGTAGGACAGTCAGGGAAAGAAAGCTAGAGAATGAGGCTTGCTGCTACTGGTGCTCAGGGAAGATGCAGGGAAGGTGACCCAGGCTCAAGGAGTGCCACACAGCAATCAAAGTATTCAACAGGGCACAACTGTTTTTCTGCACTCAGCAGTTGCTGTTTACTCTGCCTATGCCTAAAGGCAGCCTCACATCCGTAGCTATTTAAGAGTCAGCTATCAGGACCCCGTTTGCTGTCTAGACTCTGCAGAAACTAAGTACTCAAAGAGCATCCCCGTGTTCTAATCACTGCAGGAAAACGGTCCCCCCACCTCCACAGCAGCTCCTGCATTCACCTTCAAACACAGAGTTTCGTAGCCTTCCCAACACACTGACAATACTCGCTCCCCCCTTCACAGTACCTCTGTGACAGCTTGTTTCAGACAAAAAGAAATGCCCTATTCCAAACTGTGCTTCTGGTTGCTGTGCTCTACCCAATGCCAAAAGCTACCTGAAGGAAACACACACCGAATTTAAGAGCACATGCAGGCGGTTTATGATATACTATAGCCAGCTCTCACACAGAAACATCAACATCCACACGTTACACAGGGTACCTTTATGCTGAGACATTAATCACACTCAACAACACTAAAAACAATCCCAAACAGTAGCTATACAGAATGGTATACAAACAATAGTGAGAAGCTTCATTAGGATTTCTTGACTGCTCCAAGTTCAAATTCTCACCACAATGCAGTACTAACAGTTATTTATTATCACACAGGAATTATTGTTCTCCAGTAAAAACAAACACATTTCCAAATGATTCACACTACCTGAGGAATTAATGTTTTTGCAGTTCTGTTCCAGTTCCTAGGTCAGGAATCTCCTTTCTGTTCTGGTAAATTCCACTAAGATACCACATGTAACAACAAGTTCTTGAAGCAGTTTCATCAGATTTTCCCTTTAAGGTAACCCACTGCACTCCCACGTGAGGCACAGGCACCTCAAAGGCACAAGCAGCTCAAACTGCTGCAGTGGAATCAGATGATCAGCGCAAGCTGGAAGCCTCTGCAGCCTCCTTTCAGCTTTGGAAACATATACTGCGATTTTCAAACCAACCCAACAGGGAAGCCACACACTGGTGCTGCAGCTTAAAACTCAGATAATAAAGACAAATTATATAAAGGCAATTTTGAGAATGAACATGAAAACAAAGTCTGGCAGATTCTGCTGCAACACATAACGAGGGCGCAGCATTGCAGCAAAATCTGTCATTCCCAGCTGTACGATGCTGCGGTGCATGCAGCACGGTGTGGCAGAGCTGACGACACCAGGAAGCACAGAGCTGCGCTGCCAGGAGCCCACGCTGCACAGCATTGGGCTGGTTTACCCTTCTGCAAGCTTGGACTGCATGCAACAACAAAGGAAAACGCGAAAAGTAAACACCCAAGGTAAAGAGAAGCGTGCTTGAGCTAATTGAAGAGTTGCTTGAGCTTGTGTTTGTTGTAATCAGTCACGTAGAAAGGCACCTTTTCAGCTTAGGATGATGCCACCACTTTAGAGGTCAATTAGAACGCTGCAACACATACCTGAGAAGTACAGACACAGGCCTGACCACATCACACAGCAACGTGCTTACTCTTTTTTCCCCTACTCCACCTTTTCCTACCTGGGCAGCTGCTGGGATGACCTGCTACATGTTGCTCGCTGGCTCCCGGAGTGGGAGAGGTGCTGTCCTGCAGCAAAGGTGGTACGCCACTGGGCAGCACATTCCTCAGCTGCCGGCAGGACTGCCATGCCGGGATGCAGGTCAGGCAGCCCTCTCACATCACCTGTCTATAGAAGCAGATGCTTTTCTCTCCTACCGTGCAGCCTGACACATGAGCCCCAAGCTTCAGGGGTTTTGTAATATTAACCACTAAAGCCGATTCCTATCAGGGCTAAGAAAGCCTCAGTTCTCATCTCCTCCTGCTGCTCTCTGCCTTTTCAGAGGTGTGCAGCGCACACTCAAGGATGTGTGTCTGGTCTCGGCCACAACGCTGTTTGCAGGGTGTCCAAATGAAATCTGTCCTGCTACTTCTGAGCCAAATGATCACAAACCCAAGCAAGGAACATGGGTTTTCATGACCAAAAAAAAAAAAAAAAAAAATCTGGTTTATATTCATCATCGCCCCCCTAATCATCTAGTTTGCAATTTGGAATCACAAACCTCACAAATGGCTAAGTCAATGAGTTAATTTGATATTAAGTGAGGTTGGATACTACAGCCGAGACTGTATGGCAGGTCAAACTATGACTTAACCTATGACTTAAAAACCAATTAGCTAAGTAAATTCAGAACTTTAAATGTTTACATGCAGGGGCTAGCCCATGGAGTACTGATTAAAATCATTAAAGCCTACACTTTCCCCCTTGTGACTGGAAGGGGCAAAACCACCACACATTCCTCCCAAACCAGGGCAGACAGCGAGGGGGTGGTGAGGAAGCACCCACACTTGGCAATGCAAGTCCGTCCCTCCCCGCTTCAATCTGGAGCACCCAGAAGCCCACCTGTGAGAAGTGGGATCTGCCCACGGAGCTGGGCCAACCCGCCCCTGCCTGCCGCCGAGGGAGGATGAGGGCTGGCACCAGGCATGGCTGGGTTGTGGACAACTGGTTCCCCATGGGCCATGGCAGTGCAGGGGAGGAGGCTCAGGATGGTTGGTGTTAGGCTGCAGCAGGCCAAGAAGCGTCAATAAAGACATTTCCAGCTCATACAAAGTATTCATACACACACACCACCAGTGCATTTTGCTGGCCCAAGTTCAATACAGCTGATCAGACCCTGGATGATATGGCTCAGAAGTTACTTTGAGAAGAAGATAGCTGAGGTTTACCCCATCCAGTGAAGCTCTGACAAACAGAGCCAGAATTGTTGGCACTTAATAAATACACAGGAACTTTTCCACTGAAGTCCTCTAAACGTGCTGCTTGTACTCCTGCTGCCCAAACCTGGGCAGTGCTTTGTCCAAGCAAGAACTTTGCAAAGGCAGCACGTCCAAAGTCACCATGAAAGCAAGGTGGTGGCAGCGATACAAACATAGGCAGCGATGCTTAATATGCTCAGGGGATGCTGTCACTGCACAAGTGACCTCACAGACTTTGGACGAGATCCTCAGACTGAAGTTTTATGATCATTTTTAGGTGGCCCTACACTACACCTGCCCCCTTCTAGCCCTGCACTCCCCTCTCCTGGCCAGACAAAAGCAGCCAGGCTGGAAATTAGGCAGGGTTAAAGGGGGTGGGGGAAAGGCAGATGGTTAATTTTCACCCAGGTGAGCTCCCTCATGCACAGAGTTTGCATCAGCTGGGGTAGGGCTGGAAAGGGCACCTGGAGGAGAAAGTAGCCAGGATGAGGGGAAATGCAAACTCACCTCCTTCAGCCACAGTGCCCACCTGCACTGGCACAGTACTTCCCAAAAACATGACTGGAGAGGATGTGAAAATCCCTGTCTCTCCTCCAAGTTGACAGAGTTGCAGCAGCAGCTCTCATCTGCCCACTGTCACACAGAAACAAACTTACTGGCTGATATTTCCTTACACTTTATAACTGTGTATTTTGGCTTGTTCCTAAGTGAATAAACGATCCCTTTTGTTCCTGGGGCTATAGGTGTGGATCCCAATGGGTTCCACCACGGGCAGAGGCTATCCAGCTCTCATGGTAAAAGGCTGCATAGCAGGCTGATTGCTAAGTATAACATTAAAACTTCTATTTTCTGAACACCCTCTCTCCTTTCAGCCCTTTACTGTAACAGTGCATTCACCTTTCCAGATTGTGGTTCTATGAGAATCTCAAACATTCAGGAATGCAAATGTTAAATTTGCTGCACAACCACTGCAAGAAAGCACTGTAATAGTCTCAGCTCTGTTGTACAGAGAAAGAAATAGAAACTGCCTTGCGTGGTGTTTACGCTCCTGTGCATACTGCTGGTGTGCTTAGGTAAGGCTGCTTGTTGCACCTGCGTATCTTACTCCACCCTGACGAGGGTTAAAGAACACAGGGCTGAACTGTGCCTTACAACCCCTTATCTGCGAGATTAGGGCCTCCGAAGGGGAACATCTCTGCCAAAACCTAAAAAGACAAAGCCAGAGATGCAAAAAGATTAAGGCCTAAACTGCCACACTTCAGCGGTGACATCCCATGCCACACTTCATATTTGATCACCTCAAAAAGCACTGATTTTCAGGCTGCTGAATCAACCCAAATCCCACCAACTCTGTGGGAATGGCATGCCCACAGTGCCTTCTCGAAGTCGCGGTGGTTATGAAGACTCCTAAATCTAGACTATTAAAGGCAAACAGTTTGTGGGGTTTCCACCAAACTGTCACCAGCTCTAAACCCTCAAATCCACAGATGTGACTGTCCACAGTGCGCAGTGGATGGCTGCAGTCACCACCAAGGAAGGCTGCCTTCCCCTGGTACCCTGGCAAACAGCTGAACTGGGACAGAGAGATGAATGCCACCTCTGGTGACCATGGGCAGAAGAGGAGATCAAATCAGAGGACTCAAAGCACTCCAAAGATACAGTGTGCCTAAAGCAGAGGGAATAACAGTACGGAAGGATGAAGCAGACCACCAGCACCCGTGATGCAGGCAGTGCTGGCAAGCACACTTACCCGTCAGCTGTCACGAAGTATTTGAAAACACTCCTGCTTTCTAGTGCACATGGGCAGATCCAAACATTACCCAAGGCTGAAGACCGTACAACGGGCCTTAGACTTGTGAAGGCGTAACCAACAAAGCCATAACTACCACCACTAGTGCTCTCCCTTCCAATGCATTTTAAGGGTTCCTGTGACCTGCATTGCACTAGTTAGTGCAAAATATATTACTGCTACTAATCATCACCATCATGCGAATCTTCCAATCCAAATGGCCTCCTAAAAAGATTATTGGCTTCATTTTATTCTTACAATTTTATCAAAATTGACCTATTTTGTCATTTGGCTCAGCCATGCCAACCACACTTTCTGAAAAGCTTCCATGAATGAGGCTCATATCATCTGGTTCCTCACTGACCGCAGCCCTCAGTGGGAAGGAAAGGTTTTGTGGAGGATGAGCACAACCTCAGAGTGCCTGTGTACAATACTACGGTAAGGTCATGCTCAAAGATGTAATCACCAACCCACTTCAACGAACAAAATAATACGGTTTAGATTGTAAGGCATACCGGGCTTCTAAACATTACCATTTCTGGTAAAAGCAACATTTGAGAGTACTCTTTTTTAACAAGAGCTATTTTTGTTCACATTTCCTAACTCACATTAAATAAATTCACTAACTTATTCTCAATTGGGCCAAATTTTCAAACACAGAGAAAGCCAGAGGACTAGTGAAGAGCCCACATTGCCATAACTTATTTTGACTTCCTAGCAAGTAGAAATCCGTCAGATTGCCCTGTACTGGAGTAAAAAAACTTTACCATTTATAGGATTATGGGGAAGCTGAGGCTGAAGGTCTGCTCAGACCAGAAGAGAGGCATAGAGGTTAGTTAATGTGGACCTGCCTACTCCTGAATTGCTCCGTTGTCCCACACCCCCTTACCCTGATTCACTCCTGCCAGCAGGAACTTTCAGCCACATGTCCAAGAGAAACACAGCAATCAGCTCTCCACATCCTCCTCCTCCCTGCAGTGCCTGGCCTGGTACAGAGGACTGGCTGCCCCAACCAGCCCCAGCTGCCAGGGCACAGTCCCAGCGAGGGGGCTCCATGCCTAGGAGGGGTCCTGCACCCCAGCCCCTCGCATGACCATCGCTCCCTCAGGCCTCTCGGAGCCCCGGGGTGGGGGGAGTCGGCCTGGCAGGCAGCACTGACCGTTTTCTGCCGTCCTTACTGCCGCAGAGCTGACACAATGGTGGAATTATGTTTCTGCGAGTGCTGTGGACGCAAAACGGCCACCGCCGAAACATGCCGGCGGGCCATCGGCTGCATTGACTGACCAAAGCGCACAGCTGTTGGTTCTGTCCTTGCACAGAGCAGAAACACTGAGGAACACTGTCCTTCCTCGCTATCCAGCAGGCCAGGAGATGCGTATCTCTGCCAAGAGACTGTAGGCATGTGGTAAGTAACTGCATTTTTTCCCTAAACTCTGAATGCCTGAGACTACTCCAGGGTTGTAAAAATACTTCCCCCTTTCACTGTCATCGCTGTGTGGTACCGCTTGGCGAGGCGCTCACCCGCCCAGGCGGCTCTCAGCTACAGACTTGATAAGAAACAACCCCAACGCACGCTGCAGTGACTAGCACTCCTTCCTGTGATTTCTGTGGAAGATTTTAACAGAATTTATACACCAATTAAAATCTAATCCCACTGCGCCTAACTCGAATGGGCTGCTTAGTTGGGACGGTCACTTTAACTCGTGTTTAATTGGTTTAAAGGCTTCAGATGTAGCATTAGAAGAAAAAAAAAAAAGGCAGATTTGCAATGAAAGCGCCGTCACCAAGGACAACCACCAAAGGTCTGCTATTCTACTTGCTTCGCATACCAGCACGTGGGACACCTGGCAAAGCCAAACGTGGGACTTTTAAGAAATTTTATGCAGAGAAAAAGAAAAGTTTCGCGACACTCCACGAACGGATTCCCTCACGACGGGGGAGCAAAGAAGGCTAAGGTGATTAACAAAGGCAGAGCATCAGAAAAGCTACGTATAAAAGGGAGAACGTTATTAATTACACGATAGATGTGGGTGGGCTGGAGAAAGAAGGGCGAACTCAGGAAAAAAAAAAAAAAAAGCAACAGGAAAGGGAGTATGTGGCTGGCTGCAGGGAAAAAAAAAAAAAAAAAAAAAAAAGTTATTCACAGAAATCCCATGCTTTGAACGCCTGGAAACCTCCAAAATCGCACCGACACCAAAACCCAACGATGCACACCGCCGGGGTTAAGCCTTTCCCTGAGGGCTGCCCGCGGCAGCCCCTGTGGGACCGTGTCCGCACCGGGCGGGGAGCAGGCGCTGGCGGGGCCGCTCTCCGGTCGGGAAAGCGGCTGTTCCGGTCACGTCGGAAGGAGCCCGACGGCGGCTCCATTTCCGAGCTGGAGCCGAGGCCCCAGCGGGCGCCGCAGGGCCGGGTCGCCCGCGGTGTGGCGGCGGCGGGGTGCCCCGCCGCCGCCACACCGCGGGCGACCCGGCCCTGCGGCGCCCGCCCGGGCAGGGAAGGCGGTCTGCCGTCCACGGAGACAAAGCGGATGCCTCAAATTCCTCCCCGCCCCGCCGGTGTGGCGGGGCTGCGGCACCCCCCCGCCCGCACCCTCGTCGCCCACCTCTGCCTACCTGGGCAGCGGAAGCGGCCGAGCCTCCCTCCCGCCCGCGGCGCGCTCTAGCCGGCGGGACAGCCCGGGCTTGGGCAGCCGCAGCCCGCGGGGGGCTCCGGGCTCGGGCGGCGGATGCGGGCGCTGACAATGAGGGGAGGGACGCGGTACCGGGCGGTGCTTGACGTCAACGGGAGCGGGGCGGGGGCTGCCGGACCGGGCCCGGACGCGGTGCAGCTCCGCGGCGCCCTCCGCCGGCTCTGGGAGAGGGCCGTGAGGGAGCGTCGGCCATTTTGGGGGGGGGGGGGGGGGAATGGGCCGGGCCGCGCTCGGCGGGCGAGGGGCGGGAATCCGCGTGTTAGCGCCGGGGCGCTGCTGCCTTCGGAAGGGCCGCGGGAGGGAAACGGAGGGGCCGGGGAGGGGGCGAGCGGGTCGCCAGGGTGGATGTCGTGGGACAGCTGCGGGTCGGGGCGCAGGGTGCAGGTGAGACCCTC
Source organism: Leptosomus discolor (assembly GCF_034619465.1). Classification (NCBI taxonomy): domain Eukaryota; kingdom Metazoa; phylum Chordata; class Aves; order Leptosomiformes; family Leptosomidae; genus Leptosomus; species Leptosomus discolor. Next base: position 252,291 of record NC_141419.1, read on the forward strand.
TGATGATGGGTTTCACCGGGGGTTTGTGCAGGAGAGCCCTCCAGACCGTGTCCCTCGATGCTTCCTCCCGGGGGTGCCACCAGCTCGGGCTCCGCCACCAGCTCAGGGCTCCGCAGGGGCCGGTGGCGGGGCGGGCACTGCCGCTGCCTTCGCAGGCGCTTCCTCCCTGCCCGGTAACTCGAGGCATTTACAAGAGACCCGTCTGCCTAAAACCAGTGCAAGGGGCCGTATGCCAGGGGCGCACAGAAGAGGTTCGTCCTCCAGAGCCTTCATTGCCACTCCCCCTCTGTGTTCATCTCTCGGAAGGTTTGGGACTGGGCACTGAACCGAGCGGGGACACAGCTCTGGTTGTTCCCAGCTCCGCTATGGACAACCCAGAGGTGTTTAGGTGGAACCAGAGACCTCCCAGCACTAACCAGGAGAAGCTGCTCAAAGTGCTACTCAGCTGTAAGCAAAGGCCCAGGACTATGGGACGCTGACCTGGAGGGTCAAACACCGAGTGACAAACACCGAGGAGCGATGGCTCAATGCTGTCGTACAGCGCTGGGCTGCAACGGCCCAGCTGAGTCAACAGAGGATCCAGTCAGCAGCTGGGGAGCACTCCCAGCCTCCCGGGCGTGCAGCTGGACATGGCACTATTAGAATGCATCGTCCCCTTTTGCCAGTAGGCACTTAGCTAAAATTGTATTTCCAGTGCCATTTTATTTCAGACAATGCCAAAGGAAGATGCTTCAAGCGCTAGGTGATTTGGCTTGTAATGCTCTGACAGAATATTGTCCATGCTATCATACCGAGTTAAAATGTTACTCTGTCATACTCTTAAAATATTAAAGTCTGAAATACGCTTGTTCTGAATGGAGTATCAACGCTTTAAAGTGAATTTTCTAGCATTACAGCTAAGATCCAAGCTCACACAAAGGTACAGAATGAACAAGACCTTACTTGTAGGCAAACTGAGGAGGGCTTGTGCACAGTCATTCTAACTGAGGAAAGTATTTGCTTTCCTGAACTCCACCTGCACACCAGCATTCAGCAGCAGATGCACATGTGACATGTGCTCTGTGGTGCAACCACATTCAGCAGTTGTTGGTTCCCTGCTTTACAGACACTACTTCTAATTTCCAAAGTGGTATGAGGGTGCTTTGCTAATATAATGCCAGCTCTTGAAATCCATCTGGCAATGGCATGTCTGGGTATAACTGGGGGATTATATGGGGAGAAAAAAGGTAGTTTTTTATTTCAGTATGTGCAAAATGCATGTGCTCCAAGCTTGCCAGGAGTTGTGTACATTAGAGCCCAGGGTGCCTTCCATGTGCTTGCTGTGTTGGGAGAGGAATGGGGCTGTGCTTGGGTACTTTTTCTTAGAGAGTTTATGGTGAAAGTCATTGCTGCAGCATAATATTAGCACAAAAGGTTCATAAGTGTCTAAAAAAAGCATGAAACAAATGAGGGGAAGAAAATTCTGTCAGAGGCTGCTGGGGGATCACAACGATGCCTCCTCTGACTAAAGAAGAACCAGAAGAGATGTTGAGAAAGTGTTGTTATAGGTTTGGCATATTTTTATACCCTTCCTCAGGCATAATCTACTTGCCATTGTCCTCGTTGATTTCCACAGTGAAAACATCTGAAAGTGTATCAAAAGCCTAAATGTCCTCCTGGATATGGATGTGTGCAGCCAAATAGAGAAGATCCAACTCCATATCAAGTTCTCAATGCGGAGAGCTTGAAGGAGTTTATAGCATTGAGATGTTTGGAGGCCAAAACCTGTGGTTATGAGGCCAGAGGTGAAGGTGGCTCAGGTGGCATTGCTCCTGCAGAACCTGCTCACGGTAGCAGCAAAATGGGGGAATGTGGGACACACTCATCTTCTGGGACAATTAGTTGAGAGACACTGTGGGTCGACCACCCCATATGCAAAGTCAGCATAACGGGATCTACTTGATCTTGCTGACTGCAGTTCAGGAAGTGTCCGATGTTGATGACACTGGCCAAGTCCAGCATCAGTCTTCCAGGGACAACCACCACTTGTGTATAAAGGAAGGATTTTGTAATGGGGATTCCTCAAGAAAATCTCTCCATCCTGCTCTGTGGCTGTAGCAAAACTGGATCTGAAGAGTACTTCAGCAATCTGAGGAGGTCTGAAAGGATGTGTTCTTGGGACAGCTCTTCAGGTGACTGCAAAATGGCTGCCAGGCTCTGGCATGTGATTAAAGAAAGGCATATACCAGCATGCTCCACGCGGGCAGGCTGCAGTAGATAGATGTTTATGGCAGTGTCTGAAAATGTAGACCTGATAGTGACTGCAAAGACAGCCTTAGTGAGCCCTGGTCAGAAAAAATCCAGCATTTTCTTTCTGGACAGAAAGAGCAGTGTGCAAAGCCCGTGATTTTCAATGGCTTTAAGTGCCCACAGATGGCATCTGTCTGGCCCGAAGCTACAGCAGCCTTTGTGGGCACCAGGTGGGGCACATGAGACAAGCCGCCCTTGCACTAGAGCGGTTTAAACATCTTGCAAGATGTTTAAACATCTTGCAAGTTGTTTAAACTTAAAATATAAATGTACTCCCGTTGGTAGATAATCTACGTGTTTGTCTCCATCCAAACTTTGGTCTCTTCTTCCAAGTAACTAGTGATAGGATGAGAGGAAATGGCCTCAAGTTGTGCCAGGGGAGGTTTAGATTGGACATTAGGAAAAATTTCTTTACTGAAAGAGTGGTTAGGCATGCCCAGGAAGGTGGTGGAGTCACCATCCCTGGAGGTGTTCAAAAAACATGTAGGTATGGCATTTCGGGACATGGTTTAGTGGGTATGCTGGTGTTGGGTTGATGGTTGGACTTGATGATCTTAGAGGTCTTTTCCAACCTAGTGATTCTGTGATTCTATGAAACACAGGTGTTCAAGTCAGGTTAGGCCAACATGCCCCAAAGAGTAGTCACCCATGTGAGATCCTGAGTGTGCAGTGGCTGAGCATTTCTCCCCCAGTGCAGTCCTGTCAACTCACCGTGGTAAAACTTCTGTGCAGGTTCCATGTGGATCCAAACATTTGTGGAAGGTGGACACCTGCTGAAGTGCACATGCCCTGCGCCTAGCATTGAGTAGGTGTGTAAATAACAGCACACTCTTGTCCCTAGGTATGAGGAAAACATGTTCTCCACTTCCTCGCAGATTTTGGTGGAAGCGTCTTCTCCCACCTTCTAGCCTCCCCCTTGCAGGCTCAGGAGCTGCACTGACATCAGTGTTCTGCAGGAATGCAATGCTGAGCACATGGTAGTGATGGGACATATCTTGTTAGTACAAAGAATCACCTGAGACTCGGAGGTGTTTAGTGGTGCTGGGTTTTGACATTTTGTGTGCCCAGGAAAACCATTCAGCCATCTGAACTGCTCCCCAAGGGCAAGTAAGGCATTGTGAAGGCTGTGTGCCTGTGCTACCTGATAGCATGCTGTGTGTTGGCTCTTTGCTGGTGGTGGGGCACCTGGGGGATCCAGGCTAGGACAGGGGCTAGGCAAAGGGCCTGTCTCTGCCACCAGGCTCAGCACCACCATCATGCATACCAGGTGTAGAAGGCTATATATGTAATGAGTGCAACCGGCAGCAGGGCTTGGTTGGCACCCTTAACCATTGACAGGCTCAGCTGATATGTGCTGGATGCTCACCAAAAGGCTCCACCATTCAGGGACATCCTAAAGGCCCAGAGCTCTGCTCTCGGGCCCTGGTTGCACTATCAGAAGTTCCCCTGGTTGGCAGAGGTCAGACTTCGGAAAACTAAGTTACAGCTCTTGAAGAGGAGTCCTCCCTGGAGCCCAGGGGTGAACCCTGTTCCAACACTGACCAAGGATTTGGAGACCTCCTGCACCCTGGCCTCCAGGAGGATGAGGACAGTGACCTCCTCAGAGCTTCAATCCTCTGATATGCTGTGGAGGAAGCCTTGTCCCAGGGCAGAAAGGAGTCATGGATCTCACGGTGTGCATTCACCATCCTTGTTCATAGTTCAGCCCCCATCATTATGAAGATGGAAGTTTGGGTGCTGAGATGGGCTCAGGGGCTCCAGGGGACATTTGGGAGAGGATGAGACAAGAAGGGACAGAAGAGGGAATGTGTCTCACCAAGGCAGGCCCTCTGTTTGGTGTATCCTCCATACCACCTGTTTGGATCACACCCAGTCATTGTCATTAGCAGTGTCTGCTGGCTGCAGCAGTTTGTGCGGGACCTTTCCTGGCACCCAGGTGGGCTACGTAGCAGCCATTGGGGGGGCGTCTGGACAAGACAAATTTCTACCAGTGGTACTGGCACCCTTTGGGCTTTGGAAATCCAGCACCCATCCTTCCAAGCCAAGAGACAGCCATTGCTACCATGCCTCAGGCCTTGGTGAGTCCTTATCATGCAGTGATGCAATCAAGAGTGGAACACTCACTACGGACTGTGAAGGAAGCTCCTCAGCCTCCTGTGCCATCAGATGCCAGCAGCATTTGGACAATGAGGCGCTGCTGGAAGAAAAGTGCAAGGCAGGGGGTAAAGTCCTTGCCAGCCAGCACGAGTGATGGGAGGCAGACAAGGGAGGTGTGGGGGAACGAACTGAGATGAGGGGAAATAAAGGGGGAGAAAGAAGCCCTTCACCAAGGCAGCATCTGAACCAACTTCTGGGTAGGGACTCCAGTGCAAGGAAGAGACAGTGAGTGAAAAAACAGAGAATGACAAATGTCAGACCTTTGGATCCATGTGGGAGACACCCTGCCTGCTGTGGGTGATGCGGAAGTGGCATGGCTGCAGCTGGTGATAGAGTGGTGGTGGCAACAGGGCTGCAGCTGCCTAGGCAGATATCTTGGAGAAAAAAAGCTTAGTGTTGTGAGGTTAGAGAATGAGTAGGTTCTGTCCTGGGAAAGGAAATGTGATACATGACCTAGAGGAAAAAAAAATAAGGAAGAAGGGGAAGGAGCAATTTTTTTTGTTTTTTTTATTCATGGGGACTTAGTGCAGTCGATGGAAGCATCGGACAAAAAGATAGAAAGGGACAAGTGGAATGGGGGACGTAACAAGGTGAGGAAGCAGACCCAGCTCCTGGCTGGACTGGGGAGGTGCTGAACAAGAGGTATACAATTGGCAGGGAACATGGGAGCAAAGCAGGGGAACCCAGCTCACCCTGAAGAGTAACGGGGGCCAGGAGTGGGAGAAAATACACAGGGGCTGGAATGGGAAGAGGGGGCAGACACAGGGGAGCAGAGGAGGAGGTATGCCAGAGGATACACTGCTGGTGTTGTGCACTTGCTTACGGTGGGCTGGAGCAGACTGCTTTGCTTGTGGACACATATGAATAGTAGGGCGGGTTGAAGCTGTAAGGGAAGCAGCAATCTCTTTCTTACCTAGAAGACTGTCACTGTGGAGTGGTAGCCTCTCCTTCTTATAGTACTGGATAGAAAAGGATGTTTAGTTCCAAGGGTATCGGGTGTAGGTAATATGGGCAGCTGTGACCAGAGATGATGGGGGAGGGGAGATGACAAACACCCGTAAAATTATGAATAATATGGGGAAGCAACAGAAGCTGTCAGTATGTCTGACAACAGGGGACCCATATGGGTGTAGTAGGTTTAAACAAACAAAAGTAGCTCATGCAGTTCATGCACAGCCTGATAACGTGAGACGTGGATGGCCGCAGGATGCCACGAACGCCAGAGGCATGAGGTGGAAAAGGGGTTAGACAAGCTCACAGAGAACAGATTTCTTGGTGGCTATTAGAAATGTCTGAGTCATCTTCCAGTTCGTGAAGTCCCTGAACTGACTCTTCAGATATTCTTGCAATTCTGTACTTGCTCTGTCTCTATGGTGAATTTAAATGAGGTGTCTAAGTTGATCTAACAGCTTGCTGCTTATGATACATGCAGTTCTGCTTCACTCCTTCTGAAACTACTTGTGAGTCTGTGCTGCTTCTGTTGCACTAGTTCTGGCATTTGTTCCGTTCATTAAACTGGCAGAAAATTAATGCAGAGTGAGTACTTCTCTGCCAGTTTAGTGAGTTGAATCAGCCCACTGTTTTCCGAGCCAATGGTATCCATCAAATCAAAATTTCTTGCTCTTCTCTGCAAAGGCTAGATTTGTTTTTTTAATGGAAGTGGAGATTCTCCTGTTATTACCTGATTACAGGTATTCAGGCTTTAAGTATGTGTAACATTACAGTCATGATAAGACCTTTATATTTGTTGAATTAGTTTCTAAAAACTCCTGACAGAGCTGGAGCATTTGCTATGCTAGGTGCCACACAGAGTTTAGGAATATTAAACACAGTAAGCATGAAAAAAGGAACAGTTGCATGCTTGTGTGGGCAGCAGTGCTGCATAGCTTGCTAGTCTTACATCATCAGCAGCACTCTGTATGGCAGCCAACATAAATTTTGTTGGGTTTGGGATTTTTTGTGTGTGTGTGTTTGTGTAACTGCTTCTTGTTCCTAGAATCAGCAAGATACCACCATTATCTCCCCTAGGAGCTTGCAGCCATATCAAAGTACAGTAACGAAGGCACTGAGAAGCAAGCAGCAACATCAGAAGCAGGTTGATGTCTTACTCAGTTCGTACTGCTGCCATCTTCCTCTTGGTCAAAAAGCTTAAGTGATGGCATTACAGTGAGAATGTCATGTCCTCCTCAGACCAAGGATCTTTGTATCTGCCTTCACCAGCTTTGTAACAAGCCAGAACCTGACATATGTGGAGAACACCACGATGGGGAGTGGCAGTTGCTGGAATAATAAACAGGATTTGCACACACTGAGAGCAGAGTTAGTCTGAATGCATTAGACATGTCCGCTACAGATTCTTCCATACAAGTCTTATTTCAGTCTTCCTTCCTAGATAGTGGAAATACTGTCATTAAAGTCAGTTGAGTTTAAGGGGTGTTTCTCCCCTTCCTGGAGCAGATGTCTTAAAAATGTCAGCTGAATTAGGCCTACACATAGGACCAGAAGGGATGCATTTGAGGGTGCCAAGGCTGCTTGCCCATGTAATTTCAAGATTGCTTTCTATTATCTTTGAAAGGTCCTGGTGATTGGGAAAAGTTTCTGATGATTGAAAAAAGGCAAATGTCATGCCTGTCATCAAGACTAGCAAGGAGGATCCAGGCAACTATGAACTGGTCAGCCTCAACTCAGTCCCTGGGAAGACTGGGCAGCATATCCTCCTGGAAGCTAATTCCAAGCACATGAAGGACAAAAAAGTGATGTGGAGCAGCCAGCAGGGATTTACCAAGGGCCAGTTGCGTCTGACCAACCTGATTACCTTCTACAATGAGACAACAGCCTGTGTGAACAACAGGAGAGCACTGCATGTTTTATTGATTGGTTATAGCATTGACTTTATCAAAGCCTTTGATACGGTCTCCCACAGTCTACTTGCAGCCATGTTGGTGAGATTTGGACAGGATAAGTGGAGAGTGAAGTGAATGGAAAAACTGGCTGGATGATTGGGCTGGAGGGGTCATATCAACGATATGAAGTCCAACTGGCAACTAGTTACTGGAGGCATTCTTCAGGGGTGCACACTGATAGGCTGGTAGTGTTTAATGTCTTTATTAATGGCCCGCACAATGAGCTGTCTTGCACGCTCAGCAAGTTTGCAGAAAATACCAAACTGGGGAGATCTATTGCTATGCTATATGGCAGGACTGCTACTCTTAACAGGGCTCTTAACTTCACTACCTGCTAACCTACATTCTTTCTTCTGTTTCACCAGTGATGAAATCTAAATGCAAAATCTGTTATTGACAACAAGTGTATGGAATATGTGTCTTGTCATTGGCTTTTCAACAGAAGCATCTTGACTGTATTGAAAGAGAATTCAGAAAAGTTAAATGAGTTTTGCTGAAACCGTTGTGAATTCCTTACCTCTGAGCAACAAGAGCTACTGAGCACCTGTAATAGAAATTGCATGGGAACCATAACTACAGCCATCCCTCCTGACATTCCTTCAGGGGGTCCCAAGGTTTACTGCAGAGGGAGCAGTCTTACACATACAAGCCGGGGGATGATGTGACAGAGAGCAGCCCTGCCGAGAAGGACTTGGGGGTTCTGATGGGTGAAAAGCTGAACATGAGCCACAACGTGCGCCCGCAGCCCAGAAGGCCAAGCGTATCCTGGGCTGCATCAAGAGCAGCGTGGGCAGCAGATCGAGAGAGGGGATTCTGCCCCTCTGCTCTGCCCTGCTGAGACCCCGCCTGGAGTGCTGTGTCCAGCTCTGGAGCCCCCAGCACAAGCAGGACGTGGACCTCTTGGAGCATGTCCGGAGGAGGCCACGAAAGTGCTCAGGGGGCTGGAGCAGCTCCCCTGTGAGGATAGGCTGAGAGAGTTGGGGGTGTTCAGCCTGGAGAGAAGGCTCTGAGGAGACCTTAGAGTGGCCTTCCAGTACCTGAGGGGGACCTACAGGAAAGCTGGGGAGGGACTGTTTACAAGGGCACGTAGCAATAGGATGAGGGGCAATGGTTTTACATGAGAAACGGGTGGATTTAGATTGGATGTTAGGAAGAAGCTCTTTACCGTAAGGGTGGTAAAGCACTGGAACAGTTTGCCCAGAGAGGTGGTGGAGGCCCCATCCCTGGAGTCGTTCAAGATCAGGCTTGATGGGGCTCTGGGCAACCTGATCTAGCTAAAGATGTCCCTGCTCTCTGTGGGGGGGTGGAGTAGATGGCCTTTGGGGGTCCCTTCCAGCCCAATGCTTTCTATGAGTCTGTGATACAACATTTGTTCCTCCCTACACCACTCATAAGGAATCATCCTTGGATTGGTAAGCATGGCAGTATTCCTTCAACACACTTTCTGTGACCATGTTCCCTTCACATTGCAAGATTCAGGCTTGTCCTGGGATGACTGCTCAGGTTCCACTTTCATTGTCTTGCCAGCCTTCAATCATGGTGACTCCTCATTGCTGACACTCGTCCTCTTCCCCAGCTGTAGGAATAACCTGCACTGAAATTTAACTGCAGGGTGCTGCAGTGAACACACATGCTTTGACTTTTATTTAGCTATTTCTTCAGTTTTCAATAAATCATGCAGCCCTCATGTGCCCTCTGTGAAATGCATTTGTGTACTCTTGGCTGTGATCCACAGAGCACTAATGACATGGTAAATATGGACATTGATCTCTGTGACATGATAGCCTCTTCCTTTCAAGTCAGAGGCTATGGGCTGTTATTTATCTTTCATTTATGATCCTTAGCTAGTGTTTTCCTGTGCCAGTCCCATATCACTGTTTCTTTGGGGTTTTTTGAGTTTCTGAAGCACTATGTCAAATATTTACCAGCATTAAGAATGGTGTAATATTAGACCATGTGCCTTTTTTAATTAGCCTATAATCTGATCATAGAAAGGTCCTAGTTTGTTTGCTCTTGAGTTAAACAGTGTCTTATAAAAGCCCAAAGAACAGTAGTAGATCATCTTCCTATGCTTTATTTTGCCATTCTGTCCATCATTGGAAATCTTCAAGAGCAGGCAAGACAGGAAGAGGTCAAACGCATAGCTGATCCAGATAAAGCAATGGAGTAGCTGGCCTCTCAAAGGCCCTTTCAGGACCATGATCTGTGGTTTTATAATTCACATTGGGCAGGTGAGCCATCAGGAGAGCTGTGGAGATATTTGGCCTCCAGATCCCTGTGCACAGATACTTACTATCCCAGGATTCTCAGCTGGGAACTTTCCTTGGCTTTGGGTACTGATACCAACCCAGCTCTTTCCTGGAAATGTCAACCCTCTAAGTCAATGACCAAAATACTCTGCTGGAAACCACATTTATAAATGATGTCACTCTCCAGATGCTGAAGGACAAATTTCAGAGTTTCACCTGATGAAGTAATTGTATTGTGCATAAACTATCTACTATTTACTAGAGAACAGAGTCAACCCTGTGTCTTCTGCTTTCTAGGTGTGTTCTAACTACTGGATGTACTGTCAAGGTCTTGCTCTCCTTTCCCTCTTCCCAGCTTCACGTATGTACAAAGAGGGCAAATTTTCTAGCAAGAAACTATCATAGGTCTGGGGAAAGTCAAGCAGCTCATGATCCAGGAGTTATGGGAAGGATGATGGGTAGAAAGTTTCCAGATGCCCATCTGAATAGTTGGAAGAAACACAGGACACCAGGTCCTTCACAAGGAGCAGGCTCTGCTCTTCCATTGCCATGGAAGCGGAGGTAACATCCCTCAAGCCAAAAGGATGAGATGAAGAGGAGGCCTTTTTCTTTAAGGACTTCCGTAGGACTTGGGTTTCCACATACCCTGCAAAGAGCTCCAGTGATGTGGACCCAGGGGCATAAAGCCTATCTTTAAACATCTGCTGTTTAAACACAAGCTCAATGGCTGACTGAAACCCTGATGTGGGACACTAAGGTCCAGGAAGGCCCTTGATGAAAAAGGTTGTTATAAAATCACACAGACTGTGTCCTCTGGGGAAGAATTGGCTGTTTGTCTGTCTCCTTTAGAAGATGCTGGTGTTCTGGCATATGCAATGTCCTATGTTAAGCTAGGAGACCTTCCCCCAGTCTCTACAAATGGTTCTTTGAGTGACAAGACCCTGCAGGATCCTGGATTGTATCTCTTTGAATTCATGTAGTCACATAGGTCCCCTGCTGCAGGCCCAATATGAGACCGTATATCCCATTATTCTAACAGAGGTGGTTATACCAACCTTTTGTGATGCCTACACACCTCAGCTACCACCAGACCAACACTGCACTGGCAGTGCCATACCATCTGTCCCACAATGGTAGAAGATGTGAGTGGCCTGGAAACAGGGATGGCAGCCCAGAAGGGAGCCTGGAGCTCCAACCTGTGCACTACCTCTTCACACAGGTTATGTCTATGACAGCAAATTAAACAGTGCCAGGGCCTGGCCTCAGGTGTGAGAACTCAGTTGTCTACACTAGTGAATGGTTCATGCCTTCCCCCCTATGGCTGTGTCTGGTGTCAGCTCGCATGTCCCCAGGCAATGCACGAGCACAGTTCAGGCGAGCACAGGCGAGAGAAGCACCAGTGCCAGTGGGCACTCTGGACCCACTCTGAAAGCAGACTGTGTGGACATGGCCAGGTAGTGCCACCATCAAAATCTCTTCAGCTGGACTGAGCTAGATCAGCTCGCTCTTGAGAGGGCAGAGAAGTTGTGTCCCAAACGGGGCAGACTTAATTCCCCTTGGTGTGTGCTGTGAGAAAGAGGACTACAGTCCTGTGACCTACAAAACTGCTCTGCCTCATTCTGCAGCGTATGGGCGGTCCCGGGGCATTACTTCATGGTCCAGTCCTCAGCAGAGGCACCAGCAACAGGAAGAAGCTGCATGACTGTGCAGCAAATGCAAAGGAGAGGCTGAAGAGCTGCGGTGGACCTGGGCTGCAGCGGAGTGTGTAGGGATGGCCACAGTAGTGGATGGTGGAGATGAATTTGGGCAGGCTGAGAAATGGAAAGGCGGTCAGAAGGATGATGGGATAACCCTTTCAAAGCAATGCATGCTGCTCATATGCAGTATGGACATGACACTTCAGCTGTAAAATGCCCAGAGACTCTAAAAAGTTGAATGAAATTTGGGCCGCACCACTTGGTGTGCTGTCCTGTCCAAGACTTCAACCACGGCCTCCATGTGCCGGCTTCCCACCTGCCAAATGAGGGAAATAATACCAGAGACAGAGAAGTGCAGATTAAAGGGGACCTGCTCCGTCTCCACAGACCCAGAGGAGGGTCCTGACATTGTGATCTCTGACAGACGCTTGTTTGACCAGTTCTTAAAGATTTCCAGAGACAGTGATGTCACGTCCACCCTAACAACCTTAATTACTAAGAAAGTTTTCCTTCATATGTCATTTCATTCTCTCCCCTCTAATTCCCCATTTCTTGTCACCAAGGATTGAACTTTCTGTCCCTTTTTGAGGTCTCAGTCATTCCACACTGGCACTAAACACATTCTCCTGTTTCAGTTTGTGCATGCAAAAAATTAAATAACAGAAATATAAGATCAAGGTACTTTTCAATAATTTTCATGCTCTTTATTTTGTAGTATTTCTGCACTGGCTATTCTATTCATGATAAAATGTGTAAAAATTATTTCAAAGAAATTGTCTTCTTTCTACAGTTCACAAAAAGCATAGCTTCAAATGCACTGTTTGTGAAATATCCACAGAACTTACATACGTGCTACGCCTTCTGTGCCCTGCTGCTTATAGTCAGGCTGTGTCACACAACTTCTGAAAAAGTTACAGGTATATCACTTTCAGATGGATAGCATACATGCCATAGGAAATGCAGACATCAGATCCCATTCTCCAGAAACTTTCTCAGCCTACATAAAGTGTTAGTATTATACAGCAGAAATACTGATGTCCTGCAAACATGCACACATTTTCCTCCCATCAGGTTGCAAAGGCATGGCAGACTTGGGTAATGTGTGCCATCTCATCACAGAAACTCAGCTCTCTGGTTCACACTCCTTCGCTTGTTACAAAGCTTACTTCATGTGTTGATCTTACCTACACAAAGGATCACTGCAGAGACCACAGACAAGTTCTGTTACGGGATATAGGATTCCAGACAGAAAGTGCGAAATTGGCAAGAAGTTCCCAGTTACATGCACAGCACAGGGTAGCAGCAGAGATGGCAATTACCACTCCATGCCTTAGGAATAAAAGCACAGAAAGTTTCCAGGTAGGCTGCAAGATTGCACAAGGGTCAGTAACACAACAGGAGATGCTCAAGATGAACACTTTTTGAAATGTATTAGTTTTTGGAAAGCCTGTTTAAATTCTTCATTAAAAGCTGTATAAATGACTGGATTGATCAATGAGTTTAAGTAACCTAACCATGTAAAAAAGTCCAGTAGGATGGGATGAAACCAACAAGCATCTTGGCAGATCGGTAGGACTAGGGACATGACAAAAAAAGGCAGCCAGCAGAAAATGAAAGCTCCCAAAATAATGCCTAAAGTTTTAGTGGCTTTCCTTTCTCTTGCAGCAGAAATCCTCTTCCTTTCCAGGACACTATCTGCAAGTTTTATTTTAACTTGGTTGATAAATATTGGGGATCCACCTGAATGGGAATGCCCTTCATGAAGGCTAGCATTAATGGAGCAGAGGGAAGACCCAGCAGAGCCGGTAATCAGGTGTGCAGTGGTAAAACGCTTCCCATATAATGAGGGTGGCTTCAGAATCCTGGATCGAGCTGCTACATAAATTCTACCATACAGTATCAGGAGAAGCACAGTCGGGATGTAGAAAGCTCCACAAGTGGAATAAATTGTGTAGGAAATCTGATCCGTGTTCACAGTGCACTTTGCAATTTCTTCATGAGCTTTCACTTGCCTCCAGAAGAATGGTGGCACAGAAATACTAATTGATATCATCCAGACCACGGCAATCATGAGCGCTGCTCGGCCAGCGGTCCGGCGTTTGGCGTATTCCAAAGCATCTGTGATCGCCCAGTACCTGTCCAGTGCAATAACACAGAGGTGTAGGATTGAGGCCGTGCAGCACGTGATGTCTGATGATAACCAGATATCGCACAGCACTTGGCCAAAGGCCCACGTGTGGCTGACAGTGTAAGCAATACTGATGGGCATCACTAGGACAGACACTAAAAGATCAGTCACTGCCAAGGAGCCAATGAGGTAATTTGCAGGTGTGTGGAGCTTTCTAGTCAGAAAGATTGTAATAACAACAAAAACGTTTGCGAGGATCGTTGCCAAAGTTATAACAGACAGAAGGACTGACAGTGAAATCTTCAGCCCTAATAGTGTCCTTTCATCCAAAGCCAGTGGTGTTTCGGTGAAATTTAATGACTTATTTGCTGAGCTCTGGAGAGAGAGCTCTGCTGAATGGTTATACTGAGTCATCCTCTGCTTTCATTTCACTCTTCGCTTTCTAGTGTAATCTTTCTGGGACGATGAAGAAAGATGCTTTTGCTGAAATAGAACTCTTCATACTAGAGTCCAAAACTGAAGAAATATTAACTTGTTGAAAACTTCAGCTTACACAGTAGATGAGGTACTCTCCTAGGCTAGGTTTTCCGTCACATCACATCAATGATGTCATTGTGAAAGCAAAATGTTAACAAAATAATCCAGACATGATTCTGGTGAATGGCAATACAGGTGGTACTGTAAGTGGTGGGAATTTAGGTGGTTTTCATTTTCATCTTGCAGATGACTAAATCTCCTGCAAAGCTGCATAAATCAATCCAAAGAGTGAGAGGCTGAAAAAGAAACATCTGGGCATGTAATTGCCCCTGTGTTTGGGACAAAGCTCTCTCTAATAGCTGAGTGTCACATTTTTGATATTTATAAGGGACACTTTATCAGGAGAGTACCCAAGGTATAAAACAATACTGTCTAGATTTCTTCTGTAAACATAATTTCTGCTAGATTTGTAAATCAAGACCTCTTTTTGAAAAGTGCAGAGCTCCGTTTTCATTTATTCCTCCAGCCCATTCAAGTTTTTTCTTCAACACTCAGTCTTCAAATGCTGAAGTCAGGTGTTGGGTACCAGAATTCAATGCATTGGTGCTGAAACTCACAGCATGTTCCAAGTGCTGCTATGCTCCTGATCACGCTCATCGTGAATGACTGTAATGCCTTGTGGAGTGGTGATTGCCTCAAAAGTCGAACAGTAGACTGGTTAAGGGGATCTGGAAAAAGAAAGCGAATGTTTTAGTCCCAAATGGTGATACAAGAGTTGTGGAAGTTGAGGTATCGCAGTATGCAATCTACAGGCTTTCCATACTTTTCTTTAGATTCATTTAGTGCAACCTGACATCTTTGCTAACCTGAATAAAACATCCTAAAACAGATTTCCTTGAGACCTTTCTCTTAGATCCATCCTTAAGTACCAGAATGTGACTTACATTATGCCAGCCCCAGCTTTCTTGAAAGACATCCTGAATATGGGTCGTGCTGCGAGGGCTAAAAAGCGAGATGCTGAACTTCTCCAAGAAGATAATCACCAGGCCAGCCTCTTCCCAACGACCGAGGAGAAATGCCTCTTTCAGTCATAGCTGGTACAGTTTCATGCCATCTGACACAGAACTGGGAGTCCCTTGGTTAGGAATCTGTGGAGCAAGAGCATCATATATTCTACGTGAGACACTGACACTTTGGTGTCAAACAGCCTCTCTTGAGCTCCTGAATTCTAACATAAGAAACAACACTTTTTGGTTTCGCGTGTTTGAGTTTTTTATAAACATCCACCTTCTGTGAGTTAAACCTATTTTTAGAGGTGCTTTTTTCTTTTGAGGTGTATTTTTCCAGTAAGGGGACCTAGAAGAGTCTCATGTTTCACACTAGACTATTACTTTCTTGACTTCCTTTTTTTCCAGGAAGGCTAACCTCTCTTCCTAATGACCATTTCTGTGACACTGAGCAAAGGGTCAACTTGTGAATTTCTGAACGTAAGAATAGCCATAGTGACCAAAGTCCATCGAATCCAGTCACCTGTCTCTGACAACGGCCCATACGTTCAGCTCAACCCTGTTGGCTTTTTCTGACACTTTCCCAACTCTGATACATTCTTTTTGAGACAGAGGGACCAGAACCACAAACAGTGTGGAAGATGAGGATACACCACAGATTTATACTGCAGCATAACAGTATTTTCTGTTCTCTTCTCAATTTCTTTCCTAATACTTCCTGAGATTTACTTTGCCTTTTTAACCATTACATAGCACGGATCTGACATTTCCACAGAACAGTCCCAATTAATGTAATTCCAAAGCCATGAGTGATAACATGAGCATTTTTTCCTGTTTGCTCACTTTCTGCATCTATTTGTATTGTATTCCTTCTCCCACTTTTTAACTAAGGTTCTTCGCTACTCTGTACAGTCAGTCCTTCTCTTTATTACCCTGAATAGTTTTGTTTCATCAGCAGATGTCATCACCCCACTACTCATGTACTTTCCAGATCACTAAATATGTTGAGTAGTTTGAGCCCCCTTTATTTACCTTCTTTAAGAGTCTCTGGCAAAGGGCCTTGTCAAAAGTCTCTTGAGAGTTGTAGTAATTGTATCAGCTGAACTTCACCCAATCAATATACTCATCAGCTGTTCTTAATTACTTCAACAGATTTGTGAGGCATAACATACCTTTACAAAAGCCATTTTGACCTTTCCCCAAAACACTGTATTTACTATGTGTACTGTTATACTATTGTTTATTATAATTTCTGCAAACTGGCTACATACAGACATTGGGCTTATGGATAAGCAGTTGCCCAGATCTCTTTGGAAACTGGTATCACAGCAGCTGTCTTGCAGTTGGCAGGTGCAAAGGGAGTTTTAAGTAGAGGCTGAGCACCCCCACTGAGAGCACTGCACTTTGGATCTTGAGTTGCATTGAACTCTTTAGCTGAGCACTGTCTGATAGTGAAGATTTGTCGTTCACTTTGGCCAGAAATAAAGGTTCCATTTCTAAAAATCCTCAAAATTCTCTTTAGTGAACAGGGATGCTAGAGTTAATCTAGTTTCTTTGTGAGAAATTTCCTTTATCTTCTCTGTTCATTTTTTTTCCCCCATACCTTTACCATCCCTTTAACTCTCTGAATCAGTAATAGCTCACTTCGGAGGTGGCACTTGTAGAGTCTACCTGAACCCTGGGTTGATCACACATCCCACGCAGGAGAAAATCTAAACCAAAACCACCAGACAGACTGATTAGCAATATTAAAGACACCGACTGCATTACTTAAAAACTAAAGCCAAGAGCAATCTTGGTTTCAGTTACTGGGAAAAGTGGCATTGAGCCTTTCCCATATATTGCAAGTATCAGTCATTGTTCAGTGTTAGAACAATTCCAGCAATGTGAAATAAAATTAAGTGCAGGGCACCCACCCACCTGTACATGAAAAAGCCTATTAGTAGTCCTATTGCTTCCAACAGCTGTCAATCACTGTGGAAAACAAAAAAATCAGCTGTGAAACATGGTATTTGCAGTCAAATGAACTACTCTAGAGTTCAAATGAATTATTAATCTTCAACATACCAGTAAACAGGACAGCCCGACGCTACGAGAAAGTCTTACTGAAACCAAACAATGCCTCAACAGATCGTTACTGAATTAATTTTTATAAACAAATTATGTTTTCCTGTGATGTGATCTCCAAAGGAAAAGAACCATTTTTTTTTACAAAAATGCTCCAAGTCAGGTATTTATCATGCACTCAAAAAGAGTGCATTGGCTGTTTCCTGCCCCACAAACTCCAGGTCAGGTTTCTAAACCCCACGACAGACACATCTTGTAGGATTTCTACTGGGATCCTCAAAACCTGAAGTAGCATATATTCTTTAGTTTAATAAAATCCTGCACTTGTGCACACAAAGTATTTTGATTTTGAGTCTTTCACCAAGAGATACGTACAGCATGCTGAGCAGCTCTTATCCGTTCTGATTGGCAGGGCAGCATCTATCAGAGGTGTATTAATAATCGTGCAAGGCAGCCAGTCGATATTATTCGTTGGTTTCACATTGAAACAGATTATGGGAGCGTGTGGGCCTGACAGAATTTTTGTTCCTTGCTTAGAGCTTTATCCTGGGTGTCCACTGTGCTGACATTAACAGGTATTCCCCATGTGCTAAATTATCACATGGGGCTATAGACTTATGCAGAATCATTCGTCAAAATTACCCTTGCCTTACAAGCAGCAAGGTGTCACTACACAGTGTAATGTGTGGAACGGTAAAATATATATGCAAAATGAAAAAAAAAAAAAGAAACACAGTGTAGTGTCTAAACAGAACTGCGATCCACTTCAGCTGGTTTGAAGCTCTTGGCTCCCTGAATGAATCTGGCAGACAGTGCTCTGCTTGGGATGTGCACAAGGTCAGGCAGGGTGGTCACGGAAGTTTCTTGACTTCTATCGCGCCGCCGTTGCAATGACTGACACACCTGCTTGATGGTACAACTTCATGTACTATAATTAACCGTTAAATTCAATGGACTACTGAAAAGACAAAGCGACGCGCTTACATTTGTGTTTAGGAATCAGGGACCCCGAATCTAATTTAAAAGTTTCTTTGAATGTACTTCCCTGTGCTGCCTGTTTCAGAGACTGTTACTTAGTTTGTGTGAGTTGGTGATCACTACCATTGATGTAATAAAAAAGAATTAGCAATGGGGGGGTCCAGTTAGAATCGGTCTGTAAGGATGTAACAAATTTTAGTTACCATCTAGCTAAAATGAATGTCGTCCCAATAATTTAGTATTTCAGTTAAGTTACCTTTTACTCAAGAAAAAATCCCGAAGAGAGGTAAATGATTTTCCTGTTGAAAAAAAACCCCAACATTTAAACCCCGCATTTTCTTAAACTCCACCCACTGAAGAAGAATCGCACTGACCTCAGGCAGCCCCTGAGTTAACCCTGTGGGTTACACGGCCGTGACGCAGCTGCACGTCAGGGAACCCGAGCGCGGACGCACGGACACACCCGCGGGCGCCCGGCGGGAGGGGCCGCAGCGCGTTCGGCCGAGGGCGCCCGCCCGGGGGGACGCGCCGCCGCGGCGGGTTCGCGGAGCCCCGCACCCGGGCAGCGCGGGCCGGGCCGGCGGAGCTGCCCCCTCGGGCCGGCGCCGCTGCCCGCGTCCGCCCCGTCAGCTGCCGCGGCGCGGGGAGGGAGAACAGCCCCGGGGCTGCCGCCCCGCCCCGCCCCTGCGGATCCCGGCGCGGCTCTGCGCTCCGGCCCCGCCGCCGGACCAGCGCCGCCGGGCAGGGCAGGGCAGCGCAGGGCAGGGCAGGGCAGGGCAGGGCAGGGGGGGCCCGGCCCGGGGCGCTGGAGGAGGAGCCCCGGGAGGCCGCGGCGGGGCCGGGCCGCGGGACCGCAGTGCCACCATGTGGCCCCTGGGGCACGGCGCTGCCCCCGCACCGCCCGGGCCCGGCTGTCCCGCCGAGCGCGGCCCCGGTTCGGGAGGGCGGGCTGGCTCCGCAGGCCGCGGGGCTGCCGGTGCGCGGCCGGGGGTGCTGCTGTGGGGCGCCCCTGTGGCCCCGCGCTGGGGCAAGGCCAACAGTGAACCCCCAAGTCAGCACGCGGCGAGGGAATACAGACGGGGGTCTCTCACTGAATGGGGCAGGAGAAAGGAGAGCGGGATGAAAGGTCTTTTTGGAAGAGGAACGGCCCTTTAGGTTCACACTGAAGCGAGAGGAGCTGGGGAATTCATTCTGCCCCCTTGCAGCTGGGTAGCACCCAGGGGAATTGGGAAGAAATGGCCGAGAACAGAGCTGAATTTCAGTAAACTAATGAAAACTCATTTGTTTTACCATCTTTTTGTAACCATTAATTCTAATTTCTCCTTTAAATGTAGAATCCGCTATCCTGCCTAGATAGAACAGGTATATTCGACCACGCTGAATCCTTGACCCATAACAAAGCTACTCCCTGTGTGAGCTGATGCACACCAGATGGCACTCCTACCAGGAATCACACCTTGGAAAGACACATTTCATAGGAGAGCTCAAAAGAGGGAGACATTTTTTAATAAGTTCTTGCATATTTGGGACAACTGACTCAAGCATGCAGCACAGGAGTATCTGTGGAGTCCAACTTGGAGATGAGAACCCTGTCCAAATATCACAAAATGCATTTAATCTGCCAGTCCATCGATCGTAATAAAATCAGAATGCAGCTTCTGGGAGAAAAACTAGGCAATGCCATGCAGCATTGCACTGAAAAATGAGATCCACAGAAAAGGCAGAGTCTGTGTAAAAGTAAAAAATCGGTAACATCTGTAAAACATTATGTGAGTAGGTTTGCATGCATCAGTATAAAGGACTGGATATGCTTCAAGAGTAACCATAGCCCTAACCAGTTCCCTAGCTGTGGATTACGCTGCCTGAAATACATAACATTTTACAAAAGCTGTAAGTAAGACAGAATAAACCTGATAGGAAATAAAATATATATGTACCTTGCACAATAAAGTAGGATTAGGCTGCACTGTGTACTGAAAAGACTGCCACGTTGCCATCACAAATAAAGAAGAAAAGTTATTGGGGGGATTAGTTTAAGAATCATAGTGGGAGCTTGGTTAACTTGCTGTCCGCTCTGCACAAGCTAATGTGCCATTTGAACCCACAGTTAGCACCCTGAAAAGAAAGCAGAGTAATCCAGCATAGAAATAAGTGTCCTCATACGATGAGATGATTTCAACATTGGCTACACAAGCTAAACTCAGAGCAAAACCAGGGGGACCTACAAAACCAGGTTCCTGTTGCCCTGAGACAAGCTGCCCAGCCCCTGGGAGAGCGGGATGAGCACAACTGCAATTGCTCGTTTGTTTTCCACTCAAGCAAGGATCACGAGCTGGAAGGATGTCACAGTTTTTGGGAGAAGCCAAGAGCACCTGCAGGGAGCATCAACCCTGAAGGCCACGGGAAGCCATGCCACACTTGCAGCAAAGTCTGTCTTTGCTCCTCTGTTCTCACTTGCTGATGTGCATGGCAGAGTGACGCGCCCTGCATCTCTGGCTCCAGCTCCTCCACCGTCTCATGCTCCAGCCAGGGAGGACTGAGCAAGGGGCAGCTTTGCAGAACGCAGGACCGCTTTTGCTGGCAGGAGGAAAGAGGCACTGGTCACAGTCTGAGCCTCCTCTCCGTCTTCCACAGCCGGGGCTGTCTGCTCTGGGCTGACAGCACGGGGTCCTGCCCCCAGTGCAGGCTCTCATGCAGCCACTGCTCAGTGGGTGCCTCTCACAGCACAGCGTGAAGGGTGAATTCCTCCTGCCTACGTGCCAGGCAGGTAGCGCACACACCTGTAGGCATCAGCCAGCATACGCCTGTGGGTCTAGACACATACCCGGCCCTACTCACACCTCTGTGCGTCTGGGGAGTAGTTTTCACTTACTGATTCCACCCTGACATTTTACACAGGATCCCGATTCCTGATTTTTGCAGGTACCCGTGCTAGGAGAATAATGATTAAAAATTATTCAGACTCTGAGCTGAATCCTTAAGAGCATGAGCTTGCACCTGAGTTTCTCATGTGTTTAAGGAGTAGCAAAGCCACTGTGTTACTGGCTAGACTGGTTATTCTGATTATTCAAGATGCTTTCGAGATCTCAGGTGTACTTCATATCAACATGACTCAACTTTTTAATACTGGAACATATTTCAAGAAGCAGAGCTGTAATACTCCAGTCATAGCTAGTTTGCACCCTCCTGACCCTTCTTTGCTCTGAGATGTCTCCATCAGTATTTAGGAGTTTAGCGTGCTGCTGCACTTCATGAGTTGTCCAGCCAATATGGGGAAATTACAAACCTCAAGTACCGTAAGTATAGATTAACTGTTGATAGATATCACTGCATTGTGTTAGTCATAATACAATGAACTGTGCATTTTCTAAGCTTTTTAGTAGAAAAAAGTATTTTCCTTGCTTTATTACATTAGGTCTATACTAATTATCAGTTTTGTTTGCTATGGATATAACATTTGCCACTGGTTATAAAATCGGTCATACGAGCACCGATTTAACCATTCCTCTCCTTGCCCCCTACTTCAGTGATGCATCACAAACCTACGAAGTCAAGGAGGGATTCATCACAGTCCACTTAGACAGCTAAAACTTAATCAGAGCTGGTCAGCCCCACCAGGCAGCTGAGCCCTTTAGGGCTAAGCATCTCTGTTGACTGTAAGGGGAGCTGGTACAAATGAGTTCCTGTTTCTAGAGAAGTGTACGTGACACTGCATGGGTTCACTCCAGCGTGGTCCATGCAGCAAAACTGAATCTCTAATGCTAGGGTTATTGTGCCTATTTCGAAGTAAATCAGGTATTCCTCTTTTGTTTCTTTGATATAGAGAACAGTACTCTATGTGACAAGAGTATTGTATACAAAACGTTTCCCGTTTTAAATAAGCAACTATGATAATTGCCAAGCAATTATTGGCAATGTTTAACACCTTTCTCCCCTCTCCCCACCTTCTATTTTTGCTCAGCTTTCCAGAAAGTATTGATATTTTTTCTCTCTTGCCTTTATACACAGCCAACGTGTACTAGCTTTCCAACCCATTGCTAACTACCAAGTTACAACTGCTGTTACACCTCATAACTAAGTTTTACTTATCAAAGAGAAAGATTGGGATTTAGTGGGCAGTGATGCTGGCAAACACTGCACTGCAAAAACAGACTCTACAGGATGTTACCAGGAATTTCTTCGGAGTGAGCAGGGGCTAGAGCACTTAGCTCTGGCATTATCTAGAATCCCTCAGCCATACAGTCTCTAATGACAAATGCACAATGCAAAATCTCCAATAAACTTTTTCTTTCTCATGTTTCCTCTCCCATTATTATTCGATGTCATATAATAAGTGGAATTGTAAGGGGCAATGAAATACAGTGGTGTGTGAGATTGTAATGCAGACTGTGTCAAAGTGCCTGCAAGGTGGGATCTGGGACAACAGAGTGACATTGACTCTGATCTGGACGGTCTAACTGATGCAGAAAGCGTGACCTGGCACATCCGACATCTAAAGAGTGGCTAACCATCTCAGCCTCCCCCTATGGAGATTACTTTCCCCTCCTGTCCTAGAAGCCTGTTTTAGGTGGTGCCCATTTCTTTCCAATACCTGCAAAAAAAGCCTGGAATGACTCCAGCACTTAAAAGCCCAACTTGAACCTATCAGCCGTGCCTGGAGCCTGGAAGCAGTGGTGGACAGCAGGAGAGCCAGAGCAGTGATGGGAGATCAGTCAGGGGTCTCCTGAGTATCTGCCCTGAAGTACTGAAGCCTGTTTAGAAAAGGATGGGGAACCACTAGTGCCTCTAGACTGTTTTCAGGCTCTGAGACTTATCCAAGTGTGTAACGATGATCTAATTCCTTTATTTCTAAGTCATTTGTGCATTCAGTGGAACAACGGGAATTAGGCTCATACCGAGTGCTCTGGAAAAGCCCAGTGCTTTTGAAGAAGTCCTCAGTGCTCAAATCAGGGCACTTCTAAAATCAGCTGGAATATACAACAATAAATGCTGGAAAAGTTCTTGCAGGTCTCATTCAAACTATTCCTGCTCAGTTCAGCACTGCACTGTGCTCTGTGGATCACCCGTTGATGCTCTATTTAACTTGGTTTCAGCATGCTCAGCCACTCCCACGAGCCTTTATCTCTGGGCATGGTGGTCCAGCAGGATTTCTCAGGGCCATCCATATGCATCAAGTTTCACTTTTACGCTTCAGCCATTTTTCCTTGCTTGACCTTTTCTCCACTCCAGAAGTCAAGAAGAATTACATTTTTTCCAGAAAGTATCCTACAGCTTTGCCTGTAGAGGGATTTGGAAAGCATTGGTTGATGTGCTAATACTTGCACTTAAATAAACAGACAAGCCTTAAAAACACAAGCTATGATGTTAGACTTGATCTGCCCAACTACCAACATTTAATCTCAGCATTGTGGTACTGTGGTGCTCCACATGGGCAGAGGAATTAAGATATGTTAACTTCATGCACAGACTGGTAAGGAATGACACAGTTGCTTATAACAACTGTCACTGGGTGTCACTGGGGCCTCCCCATTTCAGAGCACGAACAGGAGGAAGAAACTCCCCATGATCGTGCCAGGTAGGAGCACTGTACCAAAATGTCTCTCGATGGACGACTGCACCAATCCCAGCAGCGTTTTTTCATGTATCCCTGGCTTTCTGAGTGTTGCTCCCTACTAATTCTCTCCCGGCCTCTCTCACTGCACTCTGAACTTTGTAATACTCCTCTGCCTTATTCACCTTCTAGGTTACAGGCACGAGGTCCCCCGATATGCAATGCTTGTTCCTTTTATTCCTGAACATCTGTAAGGTATTATGCGGTAGCACTACCATATACGACCTGTTAAGATCTCTCCAGGTATAGAAACCTAAGCAAGTAACAAGCTGAACAGTTACTGCTCTGACTACAGTATTTATGGTAACAACAATGCTTATTTTTTCCCCTGGTTTAGAATAAACTCCCCTAGCCACCCCAATTTCAGTGAGCTCAGAGATGGTAACATTTCTAAATTCTCCTCTGCACAATGTCTCTGTGCTCATATAGGGTCAGTAATGGGCAGGTTGGGAGCTGGCAGGACAGACAGAAGGAACATCTCAGATATGAGTCCTGCACTGCAACTCTGGATATCACGGAGAATGGTTCATAACTTATGTGCACTCTGACGGGTGTCTCTCTTTACATGCATCTCCGAGTGCATTACCAAGGGGGCAGAGAAGAATCTTTACTCAAAAGGCAGAGGAAAGTCAATTTTTTAATGCTAACTTTTTATACCAGGATGGTTCCCCTCAGAGCTGTATGTAGGACAACTCCAGCTAGGCAAACGGCTCCAAGATGACTGCATTTCCTTGCTGCGTACGTGCCAAAAGAGTGTTAAGTTTGCCATTGGTTTTAGTTCTGCATTTAGGTGAGGACAATGCACTGCCACTGGGCTTACTCTGCGTTAGAGACTGAAAGCAGCCAGGCCCCTCACATCTTCCTGCATTTTGATATGTCTCAATTTAAGAAATATACTTCCCAGATTTCTAAGAAAGCTGCAAACCAGCATTGTTCACACCACAGAGAAGGTTTGCTTTTTTTTTATTTCCTTACTCTCTGCCATTTACTCACACATGCCTGCATCACACATGCTCAGGTTCTGTCTCCTCTCAGCTCACCAGAAGTGTGATACAGGAAGTGACCATGGGCTGCAAAGGAGAGAGAACAATCTGTGATTTCAGGAAAAATGGATGAATGATGGCTCGTGAGATGCTGCTCTGACACCATCAGGATCTGGGGGCAAATGGGAAAACCAGAAAATGTTACAGGCAACATGTAAAACAATAGACTGACAATTTGTTTGATATTTTTTCATTTTAACATTTGAGAAGCATGCATGATGTACAGCCTAAATCCTTCATTATGATGCCACCTGAACTTTGGGGAGCACATGAAAACCACAAGCAAATCTGTCCTGAGAAACCTCACAGATTCCAGCCATTGCTTCATGGAATAATCGGTTGAATGCTCCATTGACAACAATTCCTGCAATGAGGAAGTTACAATTACTGGCAAAGTCATTCCCACCGCTCTGAAGTCAGTTGTCCACTTAGTTTTGCGAAGGAAGTGTCTTCCCTGGGGTTTACATCAGGCTCACAAGTGGGAAAGAGGCTGTTCTTCCAGGGAAACATTATTCTCCTTGAAGTCCTTGTTCAAGTCTAATGCATTGCTGCCCACAGTATCCTTGGAAAAATCAGGACCCTCTTGTGATCGCAGGGCAATGCTGGCAGTCCTTGTCCTTGGCTGGCTCCTGCTCTTTCCTACAGTACCAAAGCTCATCCCAAAAGAGGTTCACATTCATCATTTGCTGCAGCAGACAGCATGGTGGCAGCCCTTTGTCTACAAGCGAGAAAACGGTGGGCTTTGCCCTGGAAACCCTGGCTTTCACTCAAGCAGGTACATAAGCACAGAAGGGTGAGGACTCTGGAGTACAGCATGACAGCGGGGACTCCTGGCTTTGGGCCACCGCGTAAACGGGCGTGACATCTGGTCACCGTCACACCTGAGGCAGGAGTGAGGCAGAAGCCAGGCAGCTGGGTCGCTCGCGGTACACGAACCAGGCTGGCGCGGGATGACACTGAGACAACCGCAACGAGGCAAACCTGGGAGTCGGGGTCACCCGCAGCTTTCCCCGGAGCGACCCGCACAGACACACCCCGCGCAAGGGGCCCCTTCCGTTACCCGGTATCGCCCCGCGCCGGGGGAAGAGGCCCGCCATACCCCCCGAAAACCCCGAACTCCCGGTGGGGGCACAGCCACAGCCCCCCGCCGCGACAAGCGCCCGCGCCCGGCGCTGCCCGGATCCCGCTCGCCGCGCTCGGCCGCGGCTCAGGAGCGCGATGCCCACGGGGGAGCCCGGCGCGCCCCGTCCGCCGGCGCCCCCCGAGCGGCTCCGGCCTCCCCCTCCCGCGGCCCCGCTCCCGCGCCGGCACCGACCTCCAGCGGCGGGTCCCGGCGGCAGCCGTCGGCTTGTCCCCGGAGCCGCCGGGGCAAGGTCCAGCCGCGGTGTGGGGCCGCCGGCGGGGAAGCCCCGAGCGCCCCTTCCCCTCCGGCGGGGCCGCGGCTCCGGCAGCGCGGGCGGCCCGGCGGGTTTCCGCCGTGGGGACCAACTTCAGCCGGGGCCCCGCGGGCGCCTCGCCCCCCACGCCGGGGCCGAACGGCGGCGGGAGCCCGCCCCGTCGGCGGGGAGGCATCGCCCCGGCATCGCCCCCGCGGCCAGCACTCACCCGCCGTCCCGCCGTCCCGCCGTCGCCCGGCTGTGGCAGCTCCCGCCCTAAATACCGGCGGCCCCGGCCGCGCTCGCCTGCGCCGCCGCCGCGCGTCCCGCTCCGCTCCGCCGCGGGGCCCGGCCGCTCCTCGGGCGCGGCGGCGGCGGCGGCGGCGGCTCGCTCAGCCCCGGGGGCCGGGCCGGGGCTGCGCCCATCAGGCTGGGTCGGGGCGGCGAGGGGCCCCCGCGCCGCCGGCGGGGGACAACTGGCCTCAGCCCCCCCGGGCGGGTGCGAGGGGAGCTGCGGGTCTGAGCGGGGTCCGCGCCCCTCCTCCTGGGTGGCCCCCGCACCCGGCCCCCCTGCGCCAGCCTGGGCCTTGGTCCCGGTGCCGTGAAACGGCTCTGGCGGGCGGCGACCTTCGCGTTACTCCGGGTGATGTGAAGGTGAATGACCCAGCGAGAGAGAGGTGCTGCCCCGCGGGGTACGGAGGCACCCCCTCGGCATGGCCAAGGGCAGATGCTGACCCAGAGCCTCGCCGGGCGGCCTTGGCCAGGCTCCTGGGGGGGATCACCGCACCATCTCACCTCCGACCCGGGCTCCGCAGCCCCTCCGGCAGCGCAGACCTGCTGCGTACAAACGCCGGAGCCCCGGAGAGCTGATTCCAGCTCTTCTGAGAGGTTCGGTTACCGGGTTTTGACTGGTTTTGGTCGCTAATGAGAAATACAAGCTGCCTTTTTTTTTTTTTTTTTTTTTTTTTTTTTCCGGAGAAGCAGTAACTTTGTTCACTCTAGACAAAACATTTATATAAAAGTAATTCAAATAGAGCCAAGGTCTTGAAGAGCAATGCTAAAGTCACAGCCCCTTTGCAGTATCATTTGGCCTTAAATAGATTTTAAATTAGCCATTGCTAACCAGCTGTCTCCATTTCCCTCTGGCAGCTAATTTACATATTGGGTTATTTTCGAAAAACAGATAATCTCATGATTTTTGAACACTTACTACTGCTTATAGCCAGGCTCTGCTGTCTACAGCACGTTGCCTCAGTGTGATGGGCTGAAACTCATTAACACTCAAAAGGTTTGTGACTCTGAGCCCGAGCCTGCTGTAGCTGCCCTGTGGTCAGCCTCAGAAGAAATGTCACACTCTCTCCAAGCATTTTAGAGGGTTTTGTCCCAACTTCAACACCTCACATAGCTGGCTACTGCCGGGATCAGCAGCGTTTCATCTATCCTCCATTGCAATTTAGGACTTAGAACACTTTTTTAAACCCGAAGAGGCTGGGTATTGTGTAAATCATGGAGCCGCAGCCTCACGTAAGAATGAGAGGAAAATGAGGGCTTTTCAAACTGCACCACCATGGTGTGAATCTTATATGAAAAAAAAAATAATTCCCTGCAGCATCGCTTCGCTTCCAGGCTGTGAGAGGACACGTGGTGAATCTTTTGAGCCTCCAGAATTTCCTAGAGACAGACTGAGACAAGTGCAGCTACAATAGATTTTCTTCGAAAGTCTAGAGAAGAGGCCTCTCGGTTTATTTTCCTTCCAAACAATGTGGGTGTTGTTTCGTGGGTGGAAATGTGTTTGGTGTGATACAATGTGCGAAGAAAGAGGTTGGCTCTTTTATATCGCCAACTGAGGAATGAATTCCACCCTCGGGGCAAGAGATACTTCAGGGAACCTTGCAGAGCTTTGCAGCAGAGAGCGCAAGCTGGTGCAGCCACCCCGAGCCAGCTAACACTCTCCTGCCTGGCACTCAGCAGGAGCGGGGAGCTCATGTGCTGGAGAAACCCCGGGCTTGTCCTGTAACAGCCGTGAAGTCACTGTCCTCCTGTGCCAGGGCTTCACAGATGTTAGATATTTCTCAGCAACATTAATTCCATGCGGGAAAAAGGAAGTGCCTGGTGGCTTTCCGTAGGCTGACTGGGAAAAGCAGACAGAATTTTGGGGTGCAAACTGTTCAGATATTTATATAAAAAAGAAAAACCACATTTTTTTCCTTGCTCTGACTTTGATCATCCAAACACTCTCTTGCCTAATAACATCTACAGCTCATTTCAGTCATGTTTATGAGGTCAAAATCAGTGTTGTATTTAATATCCTGTGTTGAATGTCCTGTGAGAAAAATGATGCAACTATTCTTTTTCGAGATATGTTATCTTTTTTTTTTTTTTTTTCTTTTTTTTTTTTTTCTCTGGGCAGGTGCACAGAAAGGATTCATGCACATGTCCAGAGACAGTATGAATGTGCACCAGTAAGTCAGGCAGATCTACAGAGAAAGGAGGCCTTGAAATGAGTCTACTCTTCAGTTTAACAGTAGGAAAAAAAAAATATAGCTGTGTTGGCAAGGTTGACAGAGTCACAAGAAGTGTGGTGGTGATGCTCAGTCTATAGACTCCTGTGTTGAAGCAGCTGTAGCTGTACATCAGTGTAGCTCTTTGCAACCTTTGCTGTCTGAGGCGGGTCCTTTGGAGAAGAACTGGGCTTCATACACAGCTCCTAGTGAGTTTCTAACTTGCATCCATTTACTTGACTTTGATTCCATTTTTCCTTTTCAACTTGAGCCCATCTCAGCAGTCCTACCTCTCTGATTTTGTTTCCTGTCATGCATGACTCTAAGAATTTCTTACCGCTGTTTCTCACAGCTTAATGATTTCCTCAGCAGCCTGAGCCAAGGTTATGACGCAGCTGAGCCTTGGGTCCCTGGGACACTGCAAGGGGTAAAGGTCACAGATGTGTACAAGGAGAATTAAACCTCGTTCTTCAGGATCTCAAGTGAATGCCTCACCAGTATTGGATAGACTATTGATTGCTCCAGGGTGGTGAAGTGCATCTCCTGGGTGTTCGATTTCAAAGGGCTCAGGTTTTTATTCCTTTGCTGCAGAAGAAAGGCTGAAAACTTGAGATTTTCGCAGTGTGGGAAACAGTTTCCTTCCTTGGTGTAGCTGGAAGGCAATCAAAGACAAAACAGATGCTTTCCTTCCCAGGGGTAGGAGAGTATTGGCTATCTGGTTTTAGGAGTGAGCCCAGGATCTTTGGTTCTGAGCCCTGCTCTGATCTAGCTCAAGATCAAACAAATGTATTAGAGTGATGTTGCTTCCCCTACTGTGACTACTGTGACGCCCCAGGGAGTGAGGTGATGATTAATTATTTAACTTTTCCAGACATGCTGGGGGAGTGTTTTTACTTGTTTGAACTGACAGGAGGGGTGGCAATTGGTAATAAAGAGCTCTGCAGCACTATGCATATGCACAAACTAATCTATTTCTGGTTTACTTAAAGACTGCTGTGTTATACTGAACACCAGCATCACTCATCCGAGTTGAGACAAAATCTCTGAGCCTGGAATTATTTTGCTGCCCTGGTTGAAGTTGCCCAGGAGCTGGGAACTGTCACAGTCGCATTGCCCCACGGATGGGAGTGTCAGCATACAGAGCAATTCAAATGAATTCTGAACAGCATGGAAACCGCCACCTGAATTCATCCTGCTTGGGAGAAGGGGAAATGACATTAAAATGGCTATGGCCTGGGTGAAGTCCAAGTAAAAATACCTCCTTCCTCATCAGCGGCGTGGCTCCCTGTGGATGCATCACAGTCAGATCCATTGCTTATGTGAACAGAGATGATGCTTTTTCCTTCTGTAAATCTTGCCAAGCCCAGACTAGAGAAAACGGGGGTGGGGGGTGGGGGGGGGGCGCTGATGTCAACACAAGGACTACAATAAGCACCTCAAAACTACTTTTTCTCACTGTTAAACTATGATCAGAACACTAATACACAGAACCCTCCTAATTTTCAGCCTGATTTTGCTCACTGCTAATTTACATCTCTTTCTTCTGCATCCAGCGGTGTCCTTCCTTGAGGTTTACCCTTGTGATTGAC
Source organism: Leptosomus discolor (assembly GCF_034619465.1). NCBI lineage: Eukaryota > Metazoa > Chordata > Aves > Leptosomiformes > Leptosomidae > Leptosomus > Leptosomus discolor. The sequence continues at coordinate 282,363 of NC_141419.1, forward strand.
TAACCAACTCCTTTTTGTGTCAACAAAATGTACTGGCTTCTTGACAAGGAAATTTACTCTGGCTAAGGAATGCGGCTGCGTCAAGTGACATCCCTCCTTTTTTTCCAGGAATTACCTATGCTCTTTGGTACTCGATGTCACTTTTAACATTGAAAACTCAATTAAAGACCTGGATGTTCCAAAAAAGGAGGAAACTCACAGTACTTACTTTTCCTACATGAGTCATTTTCGTCTGAATTTCACGTTTTTGTCACATTCCAAACCTCACAGTTAGATGCAGGCATATGGAGAGTTCTTCAGGCACTGCTTCTCTACAGAAAGTGTATTTTGGCTTTACAAAGCTTTATTCTCAATCTTGCAAAGGACTATAGCCCTGAGCCTGATCTGTGCTTCCTTCTCCTGAGGCACCTCGCTTTCCTCTCTCTGTATCAAGCAGGGGAATGCTCAGAAATTGGTATAGTATCAAAATACAAAACCCATCTTAGAATTGCTAAGGTAACTTGTACCAGAGCCTGGAACTGCTCTGCAGCTGCCTTCCCCAAAGAGTTACTTGGACCTGTTTGAACTTTCTGATTGATGCAGAAGATGGCTGAGGAAGGCAGCCAGCTTCCAAGAAGTTGTGTTTCCCCACTGAAGCTCTATGAGGTCACAGGCCTCATTCACACATAAAAAAAAGCTTTCTGTTACAGGTAGGCAGTAATTTCCTTCCTCAAGGGAGAGGAAGTCTCTATCAGCACTGGTTTAGTGGAAGCATTTTTCTGGTACTGGCATCAAGGCTGGAGACAAGCCACTGGAGGGCACTAAGGCCCTCAGGGCACTGGAGCACATTGCTTGAGGAGAGGCTGAAGGACCTGCGCTTGTTCATCCTGGAAAAGATGAGGGAAGGGGGATCTAACTGCAGTCTTCAGCTAACTCATGGGGTTATAGAGCAGAGGAAGCCAGACTCTTTTCAGTTGTGCACAGTGAAAGGGCAACAGACACAAGCTGCAGCAAGGGAAATTCCAACCAGACACTAAGGAGAGTGGCAGCTCCTGCTCATCACACTCTCGCTGGAAAATTTCCAACTGTCACAAAGGAGGAAAACAATCAAAGGTGTGAATTCGTTACATCTCTGGGGAGTGTCAGGAGTGTGGTGAGGACAGAATGGTGCAGGTCAGCTCATTGAGTGATGGAAGCAGGTATCTGGACTTGGAGGCACGCTGCAAGTATCCTTATCTGTAACTGGCCTTGTGACAAACTGCAGCACTGCAGTCAGAGGAAGAAGAGCAATAGCACTGCTTGGCTTAACAACAGCTTTGAGTGATTCACGACATGAGAGCAGATTCATGAGCAAGCTCCCAGACAGGGTCCCTTCTCTTATGATTTCCAATAACTGCCTCTGCCAGTTGATTCTTCTGAGGCAAGGACAATGCACCTCAAAGCTCTCAGTACTGTCTAAACTGAAAACACCTATGTCACACCGTAGATGAAGAACCGTTTGTTTTGATCCTGGCCATCTAGTGAGATTCACATAAGCTTTTCCATTGGCCCTGTGGCTGATGTCCCAGGAACAAAACGATACGTGCCAAGCTCTGTAAAACACATCTGGCTGAAGCTCCATGCTCTCATGTTCACACTTGAAAAGTGTATATTAAAAAATGGGAAAGGATTCTAAATGGTTTGAACTCGAACCAGGAGCTCTGGCTCTCACCTTGTCACAGATCTAGTAAAACAACTCAGTCAATCCAATATCAGAAAGAAAAACCTTCATGGAAATACAGGTTTTGGGAAATAAACTATTTCATTCTTTAGGGAGATGCCATGATTTACAGCTATAAAGGTGCTGGCACTTCCGTAGTACACAGCATTTTGATTTTGCATGATAGTTGCGTATGGCAGGGCTGTTCCACAGTCATGTATCCTGGCAGCCTTCCCCAGGTTTCCTAGCCTTCACACTGCTGCGGGAAGGTGGACAGTCAGGTCTCGGTGTCCATACTGAACTCCCAGGTTGTGCAGGTCCCGATTTCCAGGTTAACAGGACTCAGGTCCTTGCCTTCTGGCTTCTCAGAGCCAAATGTCAAGGCAGCAGTCCATCAGGAACTGAGGAAAAGCACCCATGATTCACTGAACTGGCGTATTTTTACATTAAAACTGTCATCAGCTGTAACTGTGACCATGGCTTCCCCTCAGGTAAAACCTGCCCAGGAACAGAGCAGCAGATGCTCTGCACCCAACTTTCAGTGGGACAGAAATTGCATGCGGTGTTCAGTGAGCTTCACTCTGAAAGAGGTGTTGGGAACTGACACAGAGGAGTACACGTCCACACACAGCCTGGCTATTGCCCTATCTATTACTGGCTGGGTCTGGGCTCACTGCACATAAAGCAGTCTTTAGTCAAGGCATGGAAAGGCAAGGGCTATAATCAGGCTGAGTCAACATTTATTTCTTTTGACAGTGATCCCTGCATACAACAGCCAAGAATCTTGGATTTTGGGCTGACATTCAGCTTTGATGCTGTGGCAAATTCTCTGTGGAGGAAATGTCCATCTGCCCCAGGTGCTCATTAATCTGAATGCTATTGACTAAATATTTTTATTCTTGATTAAAGGTGATAGCTCTGTGTCTGTTATTTGTCATCCTTCCCTTGTCTTACAGGCTATTATGAAATTAATGTGTGAAGAGAAAAGCAAGAGAAAATACTGAATACGGAAGCGCAATACACTTTGATGTTATTTACAAAACCACTTGTCCCTGGCAGCTCCCATTATGTCCCTGATAGTGTGTTTTGCTAAGAGAAATTCTAATATTCAAAGCTGTGAGAAAAAGCAGTCCTTGGGAAGTGCGTGTTCCATTACTCTCCAATAAAGAGCTGCAGCACGCATGATTGACAGGCAATGTGACAAGGCACATGGGCAAACAGCAGAGATGTCCTCTGTGCTGGGGGTAGCTCAGCTCTGCTGTTATTTCCGTAAATGTCAGAGGCACTGAAGTAGCCCCTGCATAAGGAAACACAAGTTGAACCACAGAATAACTGTAAGGAATCCCTGGAGGTCTCCAGTCCACCCTCCTGCTCAAAGCTGGGACAGCCTGAAAGCTATAGATCAGGTGACTCAAAGCCTCACCCAGCTAAGATCTGAAAATCTCTGAGGCTGGAGGTTCATAAAGAGATGTATTAATAGACTCCATTTGTCATGACAGCAGGGGCTAAAAAAGAGGAGGGAAGTGTTGCCTCTCTGTGGAAGCAGTTCCCTTGATGGCAAACTACCAGTGATCCCAGGGTCCCACTGACACATCCCAGGGCAGGCATTCCTCCAACAGCACAATGGGCACACTGCCGGCAGGATGGGTATAGACAGTTATATGTACATAGACAGAGGAAGGAGACAAAACAGATACTGAGGAATAATGTGTTGGTGTAGTGCTTCTGGACATGGTTTAGTGGGCATGGTGGTAGTAGGTTGACAGTTGAACTTGATGATCTTAGAGGTCTCTTCCAATCTAATAATTCTGTGATTCTATGATAATGCAGGTGAACAAATGAAATGAAGATGTCTTTAATGCATGTTTCAAAATTACACACTTAATTGTTTCAGTGGCAAGAAAGTGGAGTAAAAAAAAGGAAAAGGATCAACCTGGGAATGGAAGATCGGTGTTCTTCTGGTTCATGATTCATCTAGAAGTATCTGGCCTTGGTGATTTTAGTCAGATGATGGGACAGACTACACTTTCAGCAAGCTCATGGATGACAGATGTGGGGGTTGGCCGACACCTTGTAGAGCATGGCTGCTGCTCAGAGTGACCTTCTTTACTATGAGGGTGGTCCATCCTTAGAGATATTCAAAAGCTGCCTCGGCAAGGTCCTGAGCAACCTGCTCTAGCTAGATGACCTCATGAGGTCCCTTCCTTCTAATTTAAAACAGTTACCCCTTGTCCTGTCACTACAGGCCCTGGTAGAAAGTCTCTCTCCATCTTTCTTATAAGCCCCCCTTAAGTATTGAAAGATCTCCCTGGAGGTTTCGCTTCTCCAGGCTGAACAATCCCAACTCTCTCAACCTTTTCCCATAGGAAAGATGTTCCAGCCCTCTGATCATTTTTGTGGCCCTCCTCCGGACCTGCTCTAACAGGTTCATGCCAAAGGCCTTGCTAGCACTAAGGTGTAAACCATCCTCTGCTTCCTCCCATGACAGCACAGCTAGTATTGTCACAGAAGGCAACCAATCAGGTTAGTTTGGCACAGTTTTCCCTTAGTAAATCCCTGCTTGTCTTTCACATGCCTGGACGGGAGGATTGCTCCATCACCTTCACAGGGACTGACATGGTTCCCTGGTTTCCACTTCTTGAAGGCAAATGTAACACTTGCCTTCAGGAATCTTCTCCAAATGACTTTTCAAAGATGATAGTGGCCTCACAATGATGTCAGCTGGCTGTCTCAGCGCTCTTGGAGACATCCATCCCACCAGACCCCATGGACTTGCATATGTCCCCTTAGCTTGGATGCTCCCTAGCTCAATCTCCCTTTGCTGTGCGACACACTTCACTCCCACTGACTGTGAGAAGGGTCACAGGAGGACACGGGAGGTCTGAGGGCAAACCTTTGTAGTGAAAACTGAGACAAAGAAGTATGGAGTACTTCAACCATTTCCGTGTCCTTTGTCACCAGGTCCTCTGCCCAATTGAGTGAGGGGACACATTTTCTTCAGCCTCTCTTTTGCTGCCAGTGTACTTAGAGAAGTCATTCTGTTACTCTGCACATACCTCACTAGTTCCAGCTCCAGCTGTGAGGGTCTAGATGTAGTGTGCCAGAGGAGTGGTTTCACAAGTCCATGTTAAAGATGTGCCCTGGGCCATGTTGTGAGGATGTGTCAGGGTGCCGAGGGGTAAAAGGCAAAAGCATTGGAGAACGATGTGAAGTGCAGGGAGACAAAATTATTTGGCTTTTCTTTTGGTACCTAATTCCCAGTTTCCAGGCACAGCTTACCCAGACCTTAAGAGACTGCCTGAGTGGAAAACGTGACTGTCTCAGTGACGTAGCTCCTGAAAAAATTGGCGTACTGTTGAGGGACTGTATGTTAAAGGCACTTTATTGAAACTAATTAGTTAGCAATATCTATACAAAATGTGCAATGGAAAAGCAATAGCTCTCCCGCTTCCCTGGCTCTAGGGATCTACCAAAGCCAGCTAAGACACAGATGGCAAAAAGACAGCCTGGAAAATCCCCCCAGAGGACCCCAGTGCAGAAACTGTTTGTGCCAGTAGAAGATTAAAAATCGTGAGAGAATATTTGTGTATGGCCCGATGGTCCATTTCAAATAGACCCCTTCAGCCAGAGCAATACTCCTCTGTGCAAGTTGTAGACACCCACCTTTTGCCATTCTGAGCTGCTCTTCCAGACACAAATGGCTTTAGCCAGTGGGGTGTAGAGTCGTTGTTAGGGTCAGTGGCACAATTCGTCAGCCTTGGGGGCATCTTCCTGAGAATGAAATCAGCTCTGTGTTCTAGATCCCCCTCAGTATAGGGCGTAGATGTTGGTAACTGGAGTGCCGACAGGAAAGCTTATTGTGACTGCACAGCTAACATCTTTGTTTGTATCAATGAACCCCTCCTTGGAGTACCCAGACTATTCCATCTTGCCTGGTGCTGAACCAGTGTGGTTGGTCCCAGTCCCGCCATCAGAGCACAAGCTCCTTCTCCTGGGGCTCCCTGCAGTTCCCCAGCCCAAAGCCTCCTGCCCACTCACGGCTACGTGCATGGGCGACGTGCTCACTTGTGACTACACGGCTGCACGCAGGCCATTTGTAGCCCTGGCTTCTTCCCCGGACTGCAGAGCTGGCCAGACTTTTGTTGGCAGCTGAGGCGGAAATGGTGCTTCCACGTCACCCGAAGTCCCATGGAAGAACGTGCAACAAAAATAAGGGGCATCAGCCCTCCCTCCTTTTCCAGTTCATGCTTCAAGACCCAGCTGAGGGTTATCTGTTCATATGCTTAGAAGTGTGCCCGTAATTACAAAATTTTTAAAAAATCTCCTCCATCAAAAGCAAAACAAAGGAAAAAGATAGGTCCGTATGCCCAGCGAGAGTGGGGCCAACACTTGGCACCAGCGACTGTGCCTCCAGAGCCATAGCAGTAGCCTCCAGGTGTGACAGTACCACACAGCAGCCGGCCTTTAACTCCACTGGGAAACTGTACCGGGGCTGTCTGGCAGCCAGAGCCCTTGCACCCAGGGGTAGGCAGAGCTTTGATTAGTTCACTGAACAAAGAGACATTCAAAGCAATCGGGTCATTTTTATTGTGAGGTGAATGTTGACATAAGGACCACAGGCTTTTGCGTTGTATTTGTATCGTACCTTAGATAACATCTGAGTCTGGGCTGCTATCGATTGTTCATGGACGTTAGGGAGGTTTTTTTCTATTACTATATGCCTTTTTATAACCATGGAGCTACTTTCACTTTAATATCATATTTAAATTCTGTGCTTTCGAAATAATTGCTTCATATCTGGCATTGTCATTAAAGTAAGGTATTTTGGATGTTTCCCCTGGGTCTGATCCAATTTTTTCCTAAGAAGTTTAGCAAGCGCCCCCAAACCATACTGAGGCAGTTCACAATGGAGGTTTAGTGCCTAAGAACTTTAGTAATTTACTTCTTTTAAAATTCTAACAGACAGCTAGAGTAGATAAATGCTTTGCTCATGAAGTTCAACAGATAAAGACATTGTTCATTTTTATAGTGCTGGATTAAAATACCTCAGAAACCTTTAAGCATGGCAAAAAAAAGGAGCTAAGCATTGAAGTAACATTTAAATGTCAACTAAAGAAGCAGATACTGTTAGTTTAGCCTTAAGAATAAAACGTCTTGGCCCACAGCTCCTCAGACAGGGCCATGATGACCTGTGATGGTAGCACCTGGCTTTGCCCAGCCCTTGAAGAGCAGCACTCAGGTAGGGCAAAGGGCTGCTCCTTTTGGAGAATCCAAAGACACTGGAGACAAAGTTGATGGAGACAAAGTTGGCCCAAAGAAGCAGATCCAAACCAATTCCAAAGCCAGAGCGCTTCGTCTGTGCTTCCTAGTTCCCAGTCAGGCGATAAGCTGTAATTGGGCAGGCAGCGCTGCCCTGGGGCTAGGCTTTGCTAGAAAAAGGTGGGATCGGCCCAGAGATGGGGCAAGCACTAGCACTGACCCATGGAGCACGCCTTCCTCCTCTCCGCTAAAGTCACATGCATGAAGGTAAGGACTGCCTTGTATCCCATGGCTGAAGGATTAAGCACAAGGGGACCGTCATCCAGAGTGAGGTCTCCAGGTGCTACTCTCAGAGAACTGCGATTGCTGAGCTGAACGTCACCCAATAGTTCCCCTGACCACTTGTGTGTGAATATTGACCAGGAGCAAGGTGAAATCCACAAAGCCAATCAGAGCAGGTAGCAGATAGACCATTGCCAAGTAAACGTCTAAATGATATTTGTTAATTATTACTTCCTTCTTGTACTTGTTGTGCCTGCCCTAGCACTTGCACGCGCAGCGGGCACCTTACCAATTGCAAAATCAGCTGGAAATGTGGGTGAGTTGAAATAGCACTGGAGCTGCCTGGGGAACTCATACTCACCCATCGCTCCCTCTTTGTGGGAATACTGAGGCTGCAGTCATGCATATTCAATGTCAGTGGGCTATGTGCTATATTCCTAGAAAATGTTCACTTTGGAAACACTTCAGTTCTTCTGTGATGTAGCAAAGCTCCTTAGCGGTTACCTGGCAGTCTGTACACGTCTGTTCTCAGAATGGAAGGATCCTGGCTCTTAGCGGGGCTTTCTCCCACAGCCAGTTTCCTTACAAGTTGCACAAAGCAAAGAAAATAAGGGTGGTGCTTCGTTTCCCTCTTTTGAATCCTGCTTCTAGCTAGGAACAGGGCTTACAATCAGTCTGCCTTTTCAAACGAGCCCTGGCACGTTGCTAGCTTATCTTCACTTGTTCTGCTCTCCCTTTTTTTTAGCTTTTCTCATGAAGCAGGATTCACATCGCTTGCTTTAAGCCTTTAGGTTGTAACCATCTGAATGAGTCACCTAAACACCCTGGAAAGTCATCCAGAAGGAGACACTCCCAGGAAGTGACTGATCTGATCTGGTTCCTCCCTGGATTTGGGATTTGAGTTCGCTGCTAAGGGGAGCTCTGGACTGGACAAACCCACCGCTTTCAGCCACCACTTTCACAGTGCAACTGGGGCATCCTCCAGTGTGCCTCTGCCCCCGGCATCTTCCCTGCAGAAGGGCAGAAAAAACAACAGCTCTGGTCCTTTGGAGCTCTGCATCTGCACCACCGCTCTGATGTGCCAGCTGGGAACACACACTGGGAGGGGACGCCCCAGGGCCCTGGCCCTCCAGTCATCCCTTGCATCACAGCAAGGGAGGACTGAGCCAGGATTGCTGCCTTGAACGGGCTCCTCCCGATCTTTCCTCTCCCGACCCACCAGCAAACACTGGCCACAGGAAAACACTGCAAGGCAGCAAGCAAACCTCCAGCCAGGAGGTTCAGGAACAGACTGACAATATGCTGCTCAGCCTGAAGCATGGGTGGGCATTTCTCTGGGAAGTGGGACCTTCACCCTGTCCCTCTAATTCCTTTGCTAGACTCTTATTATGTGGTGGAAAAAGCCCAGTCCATCATTCTCTCCTGCTCAGGGTGAGAGGAACCACAGTGACCATCTCCTCAGACATAGCCCCTCTGCTGCTCTTTCCGTGGGAAGCAGGAGACACCTGGTGGAAGTTTCCCTTGGGCGGGGTGAAGATGCAACCAGCAAAGCAAAGGGGATTCTGGCATGGAAGCAGGTTCCTGGATGGGAACGGTGTGTATGAAGAACAGACCTGGACCACAGGTCTCATTGAGTTAGAAATTTTGTGATGCCTGTGGATGTGAGCTCTCTCCTGATGTCATGGTAACGCTGTGATTCTAAATATATGCGACACAACCAGCACAGTTTGATCGGTGTTGATGCTTTCACTGTGTCTGCTTTACGCTCCCCTACAGAGCCGCCACTAAACACGCCACTGTGCCATGATGCTGGCTTCACCCGTGCCCTCTCCCAGGGCAGGGCCACCGAGTGCTGTCATGCTGTGTCTCAGCTGGCATTGGGTCTGGAGGCAGACCCACGCACCTTCCCTCACCTCCTCTGCTGTCCCAAACTAAACGTGCTTCTTCCAGTTTCCAGAAGAGTTCATGGAAAGAGGAGAGAAGAGAGGGAGCAGGAGGACAAGGCACAGTGCAGCAGGCTTTGCTTGGACAGAGGTTCCAGTACCTTCTGAGTGCAGGAGTCTCAGAGCTACCTTGGCTCCACTGCGGAGCTTAGGGACAGGTTCCAGTCCCATAGCAAGAACAATTAATCTGAGAAGAAAAGGATCAGAGGAAAGAAAGAGCCCACCCACCAGAGGCACTGGGACAGGCCATCTCATTGGTCTCTGCTCACTTTTACTGCAGACGTAATTGCTCAGGTGAGAATGTCGTGTCTGCTCCTGGTAGTTGTCCTGTGTGTGAGAAGCTGTGTTAAATGGTCAGGAGCAATTTCCCAGTTTGGGTTTTCTTCCTACTGCTGAACCCTCTCATTAACTTCTGCTTCACTGGAACTAGCTGGATCTCTGACTTCTGTACATAATCACGGTATTTCATACTCTGTATCCCGAATGGAAAGAAACTCATGCTAGTATTATGCAGGCAATTAAAGTTACACCGGCTTATGCTTTGCACATTTTCCTCCCTCAAAATTTCCAGCACAGAGATTTCTTGCTTTAGAGTTAAGAACACACCACAAGCCCGGTTTTGTTGCTCTCTGCTGAACAGTTACTCAGTAAAATGCTTCTCTTGTTACTCACACACAGAAAAAAGCAATAATCCAGGCAAGCTGAGGAGACAGATGCGATGCCTTCCTGTTGTACAACTCCTCTGAAGGTACTACCTACCGAAAACTTCCTTTGGCTGTCCAAGTACAGTGTGAAAGTCTCTTTAGTTTTCTATTACCACCCTCAGGTCTGTTGGCCATGCTGTTTCTTGGGCTCTTCCTTGTCACTGGGGTCTTGGTTTGGCTTTGCAGTTGGGAAAGCTTTGCAGTGAGGAGGGAAAAGGTGGTTGTGGGAATATCACACAGGAAACATCGTAAGGGGAGACTGGGCACTTGTGCAGACCTGTCCAGGCCACCTGTCCTTCAAAGCCACAAAAATTAATTTTTTTAATAAATATATCATCCCTGGATTTTAAGAAGCATAAACCTGTCTCACAGGCCATTTGGGGTTTAGCTGGAGACACGAATGCCTCTCTGCAGAAGGGGTGCTGGTTTGCCTGCAACAGAGGAAAAGCTTTTCTAAATCTCGGATGACAGCAAAGCAAAACTCCACTCTGCAAAGCACCGGGAAATATTCCCTTGAGCTTCTTTCCCTACCGCTTCTTCAGACCAGCCTACGTGCAACTTTCCATGTTAATCTGCTACCTCTGGAAACGACTTAGCAGAAATGACTGCTCTAGTACTGTCTCAGGTCAGACTTACAGGTGAATCACTGGACACAAAAAGTCACTAAGAAAGCAAGTATAAATCGCATCTCCAATCTCTGTTTCACGATATGTGTCTCTGTCTCCATTTCTATGGTGCTTTTCAAGGCGCATTCCTGGTGAGACCTGGGCTCAGAGAGCCAGCCTCCCCTGCCAACCATCTGCTAAACGTGACTCTCTCTAGCAGTTCTGCGTGCAGGACTTTGGATATTTAGAACTGAACATTTTGGCTGGTCAAATCTTCCCAGATCCACAGAGCTGCCATCCAGCTCTCCCTGGGTCTCCTGGGTCACCTCTCAGTGCCCATGGTGAAGAGTATGTCCCTTTGTTTGGATCCCAAATGGACTGTGATGGAAAATAGGCAACTCTCATTCAGGTCTAGCCTCCAAGGAGGCACACATGTTCACACATTTCTTTTGTTTCATAGTTTCTCTTGGTGAAACCTGCGGAGTCTGAACAGGTGTGCAAATGAGACTGCGAATAGCCAGCTTGCTGTTCATTTAGACATTGAAGTAATGGACCCATGAGCTTACAGTAATGGGTCAGGGAGCACTCTCTTCTCCTGAAATATTTTTTTAATAACTATAGCAGAGATTCTAGCACAGCCATGCAAAACCCCAGCCTGCAACTAGCCATGCTCGTGCCAGAATCCTCCTCTGTTTCAAGGAATCACTGTCTAGAACAGGTATTTTCCAGGATAAGAAACGGCAGAGAGGGCTAGCCAAGAGGGATGGAGATCTATCATTAGGATATGGGACTCCAGAGATATTCTCAGTTTCAGCTTCTCCTCTGAAATCTATAGATATGTGAGCAAGAGAACAGACAAGACAATCTTGCTGTTAGACAAGGGCTCTGCTTCTGTGCTAAGTGTCTCAGGTTCGCTTTCCTGAGCAGGCAGGGAGCTGTCACTTCAGATGCGTTAAAGAAAATGGAAGCTACGGGGACAGACAGATTATGCCATCAGCTGTAGAAATCATCTGTGCTTGTCTAAGAAAACTTTCCTCTGAGGAGCAATTAGCAAGAAAATGCAAACCAGCCTGTTTTGTGTCACATGATCATTAGAACTAGAACAAGACTTAACAAAGCGTGTAAATGACGCTGCAGTAACTGACAGGTCTCTGCTGCATCAAAAGCTGCTGCAGTGAAAGCAGTGTTCCCACAACGATAAAGCACATTGCGAGACTTTTGTGAGACAGGTGATGTTATTCTGTATTTCACTGAATTTCTGATAAGCTAGTGACACTTCTGCATTTGCAGTTCTTCAAGTTTACCCCAAATACTTGCTCCTTGAGGCGACATCTAGAGGAAGAGATCTTCGATGAGCAAAGCAAATGTCCTTCTGGAAAGGGGTTACTCTTCCAGGCTGGATCCTTGGGGCATCAAATGGATCTTAAGCAGCACAAACCCCAGTTCTTAGCAAAAAGCTGTAGCTTGAGCGTCAGAAGACTCTTATGACTGAGAGCTTCTCTGTGGTCCTTGGAAGAGGAGAAGCTGCCAGAGAAGTGAAGGACAACATGGAATGTGTCTGCTGTTCCTTTTCCACCAAACACAGTGTTAGAGATAGCTAAGGGGTGAAGTAACAGATAACCACTGAAAACGGTATTTATCTGAAAACAGTGCCTCTATGAGGGGAAAGATCTCAATTTTTATATTAACCATCTGTAGCTGAGCTGGAAAAAAATTATTCCACAATTACTGCTTTGTTTTCTTGTCCATACATCAGCCTTTGAAAATTTTGGTGGGAAGGGGGGGAAGAACTGATGTACTGCTGTGACGGTGCACCTATATTAACAAATAGTTTCTTCTGGGATATAAACATTTTTCTATGAAGACAGGCTGAGAGTTGTGGGTGTTCACCCTGGAGAAGAGAAGGCTCCAGGGAGACCTTACAGTGGCTTCCAGTGCTGAAAGGGGCTGCAGGAAGGTGGGGAGGGACTCTTGATCAGGGAGTGTGGAGATGGGACGAGGGGTAATGGTTTTAAACTGAAAGAGGGGAGATTGAGATGAGATGTAAGGAAGAAATTCTTCCCTGTGAGGGCGGTGAGACCCTGGCACAGGGTGCCCAGAGCAGCCGTGGCTGCCCCCTCCCTGGCAGGGCTCAAGGCCAGGCTGGATGGGGCTGGGAGCGACCTGCTCTGGTGGGAGGTGTCCCTGCCCGTGGCAGGGGGTTGGTACTGGATGGTGTTTAAGGTCCCTTCCAACCCAAACTATTCTGTGATTCTATGATTCTCTTTTTAAAAAGTGCAGAAAAATGACCTGTGACAAACTCAGATGGGCTCCAAAGCTGGACAATACAGTTTGAAAAAAATGGTGAAGTGAGAAATGGTTAATTCCAGGCAGAGAGTCAAGAAAAAAGAGAAAGCACATCTGAAAGGTCAAGTAATAATCTCTCTCACCCATGAAAAACCTTCTCTCTAATGCCCCTTTCAGTCATCTCATCGTCATGCTATGCTTCACTGGGAGAAGGAGGTAAGTGAACAATATGCGGTAACTCCTCTGCCAGAGCAGTGCTTTCTGTCTGGAAGCTGCTAGGCCATGAGTCCCTCCTCGCAACCACAGACCACCCCCCCTGGGTGCACACTTGGTGCAACCTCCACTTGAATCTCCTCCTAACCCCTTCACCTCAATCTTCGTGAACAAGGCCAGAACAAGCCACTTCCACTCTCAAGAGTATCCTGCAAGGTTCACTTTCCCAGGGCAATTTTTATTATTTTCTTGCTGGCAGGAGCGTTCAAAGCTGCTTCCCAAAGAACAAAACCCACTTCCCTCACAAGCAGTGGCGAGAGCTCAGTCCTTGCTGAGCTGCCACTAGCACAGCATGTAAATTACTGAGAGGAGCATCCATGGCAGCACAGCTGTCTCCCCCGGCAGGCGGATGAGAGATCTGAATCATCAGCTGGAAGTACTCAGTCTCTCCGGTGCCCAAGGTAGCTGAAGCACTGCAGTCAAGTGCCAGAGTAAATCCAGCCATAAGGCTCTTGCTTTCAGTGCAGGTGGTCCTCATCCTGTCCCTGATGGTAACCTCAAAAAACTGCGAGAGAAGGTCTCACCACAGCTAGCCACAGGCATCCAAGAGCTAGTTGTCTCAGTCTGAGCTAGCCTTCTGGGCTTGCTTTATTGTCAGCAGAAACAAAAATATCTGAGGGGGTTACTTGAACATTCAAAAGCAGTGAATTGAGCAACCCTCAGGAGGATGAGGTTGATCTGTCCCTCAGGTGATCAAGAGGATTATATAGAGTCACATGAGATTAACCCCACCTGCTTTAGGAGGTGTGAGAAACAGGTTCCATAAAGAATCATGTACCTATGTGGTAAATCTCTATCAGAATGACGCCTTATGTCAAGACATTTGCTCTGCCTGACTTTGGAGTGGCAAACCACAAAGGCTTAATATATTTCATGGGGTTTCCTCCATGAGCAGATAGGAAAAAGAATTTTTCACATCTCAATTATTTTGGGATAGTAGCATTCAAAATATCATTCTTCTGCACACACTCTCTATTCCTAGGCTGCGTTGAAGCCTCCCTCCCACAAAACTCTTGCTGATTCACTCTTTTGCTGATGGGGTGTGAATATATCCTATGCAGTGCAAACATGTTCCTGCAACAAGCCCATCCTTTGCTCTGACAGAGGGTAAAAAAGGGATGATCAACCAAAGTTAAATGTCAAACTCTAGAGCATCTCACTCTGAAACCGTCAGGCTGGGAACAGGTAGAGAAGTAAATGAAAAGAAGACATGGCTGCGAGTGCTTCGCATAGCTCTAATTCCATGAAAAATTTAATCCTGGTCATTTGGCAGGTCCAGGTGCCATAGCCTCCTGCACGGTGCAGGCAAGTCAGAGTTAGATGTAACAGGCCTGTGTGAACAGAAGGACCATCCAAACAAGGTCTCTGGAGGTGCTCCCTCTCCCTGTGGCTGCTCCACAGGTACCTTCCCAGGACAGCGTTATCATTTAGATGGAGATTACTTCTTTCCTGTAAAGCCATTTGAACTCCTTTTATTTTGGAGCATCTTCAATAACTATTTTTAAAATTATTGTAATCAGTAAAAAAAAAAAGGCTTATAGCCAGAAAAATGATGGTTTTGCCAGAAGTGTGATTCCTGAGCCATTGTGGGGCTTCATTATAATGATCTTGTCCCTCATATTGATCAATACTTACTCTTTATTTACGAATGCAATACTGTAGTCCATCAATAGCCACGGGGTGTCCAAAGGCCACATCTCGATGTAGTCAGTGATATTGTGTAATGATAAACGAGAGGTGCAGTTCTTGGTACAGGAGGGGAGGTCTCCCTGCAGCAACAGGAGGCGAACAAGGAAAGGCTTGAGGCAAGAGCTTGTGGTGGAAGGAGCGCTGCCACTCAGTCTGCTCCCCCTGGAGACAGCTGTGGTTAGCACCAGGCAAGCGCTGTGATCAGCTCTTTTCCAGAGGAAAACAAGTAGAGTACCAGTGATAGAGCAGACGCTGAGGTTTTCCAAAGGCTGTCGCACCACAGCTTTTTTGGACATTCACAATATCTGTCCCTGTGATAACAGCACACCATCCTGGATCTTCCTCTCCACAGTCCCACTGCTCAGCAAAGTGTGCACCTGTGCGGGCCCTGCCTGTGTCCCACCAGTACTGTCTGTGCTGCGCCCCTAGCAGGGCCTCTTTTCCAGTCACATGAAGCCCACCTTTCTGGTACCATGTGCCCTGCTGTGCTGATATCCCAGCCAGATTTCAGCAGGGATTTCTTCCTACAGGAGGGAGGTCATTTAATGCTGCCTAAATATCTACAAGGGGACCTTTGCCTCGTGTAGACCCACACTATGCTTCCTTTGCCGCCAGTGGAAATCTAGTCACTGGATCTGGAGAATCATAGAATCATAACAATGGTTTGGGTTGGAGGGGACCTCAAAGATCACCTAGTTCTAACCCCCCTGCCATGGCAGGGACCCCTCCCACTAGACCAGGTTGCTCAAGGCTCCATCCAACCTGGTCTTGAACACTTCCATGGATGGAGCATCCACAACTTCCTCAGGCAACCTGTCTCACCAGCCTCAGGGTGAAGAACTCCTTCCTTGTATCTAGTCTAAACCTGCCCTCTCCCAGCTTCCAACCATTACCCCTTGTCCTATCACTGCAGGCCCTTGTAAAAAGTCCCTCCCCAGCCTTCCTGTAGCCCCCCTCAGGTACTGGAAGGCCGCTCTGAGGTCTCCCCGGAGCCTTCTCTTTTCCAGGCTGAACAAGCCCAACTCTCTCAGCCTATCCTCATAGGAAAGGTGTTCCAACCCTCTGACCATCTTGGTAGCCCTCCTCTGGACTCACTCCAGCAGCTCCATGTCTGTCCTGTGTTGGGGGCTCTAGAGCTGGAGGCAGTACTCCAGGTGGGCAGAGCAGAGGTGCAGAATCCCCTTCCTCGACCTGCTGGCCACGCTTCTCTTGATGCAGCCCAGGATATGGTTGGCTTTTTGGGATGCAAGCTCACGCTGTTGGCTCATGTTCATCCTATCACCCACCAGCACCCCCAAGTCCTTCTCCCCAGGGCTGCTCTCCATCCACTCATCGCCCAGACTGTATATGTGCTTGGGATTGCCCTGACCCAGGGGCAGGACCTTGCACTTGGCCTTGTTAAACATCATGAGGTTTGCATGGGCCCACCTCTCAAGCCTGTCAATGTCCCTCTGAATGGCATCCCTTCCCTCTAGTGTGTTGACCTCACCACTCAGCTTGGTGTCATCGGCAAACTTGCTGAGGGTGCACTGGATGCCACTCTCCATGTCGCCGATGAAGAATGAGTCCTACAGAAACAGATAGCTGGGGTACAAGAGGTGAATCACATCCTACCTATGCACATTTTTCTCCTTGGGTGTGAAGGATGCCCAGGGTGGCTGCCTGCAGTGTGTGTCTGCCATGGTTATCTGAAGTTAGATGGTGTGCCTGTCATGGCCAAGGAAAGGGAGACAGTAGTGGGACTAGCCGACATTGGCCCCCACGGTTCCATGAAAGACACTTTCCCCGGCTCTAGAGCAGCAGCAGGTCCCACCTGGCTCAGGAGTGACAGGGAAGCACATGAAGAAACAGGTCACACTGCATCAAAGCTGACTCATGTCCTGTTGGGTCCGTGCTGGTAAGTCTGCCATGGCCATCAGCACAGTGGAGTCTGGGCTTCAAGTACCAAGGGTGGGCTGATTTCACTTTAGACCTTTACAAGGGAAGTGTCAGAGTAAGTCAAGGTGCTTGTGTAGTTACTGGTTAAAAACAGACCACAGAGAGCTAGTCAGTGGTGTCAGGATGTCCTGGAAATTCCCATGTTAAGCCACTCTGGCTGAGGTACCGGTGGGTCCAAGCCCAAAGGATAAAACAGAAACTTCAGTTACCTGCCTTAAATATGGAAAAACTGAAGCATGAGAGGATGTAGTAAACTCAAAAATCTCAATGTGAGAGACTTTGGTTGAAAAAGATGTCAGGGCATCTGATTATTATGAACTAAAAGAAGATAAGCCTGGCATTTACATGGCCAGAGACCACTTGGTGACATGCAGGATCCATTGCTTTAGAGAACTGTGCTCCACCTGACTTAAAATTGCTCCCTATTCTTAGAGTTCATAAGATGTCTGAGAAGAAAAGTGGGATTTTCACGTCTTTGTGAAACACAGCTGCAAGTAGAAATGTGCAGCTGGTGGTTGTGAAACTGTCTTTGTCTTATCCCAAGAGCTGTTGGTGACTTGGCAGGGAATTTGTACTGCTTTAATGCAGGGGAATTTTTGCAATGTCCAATTCTCTGAATATTCCTGAGAACGTATTTATTTTTCCCCTGTAGTTGTGCAGTCTTCCTACTGTTAAATGGAAAGATGGAGATGACTGCATCTGTTACATTAAAAATACATTGACCTTAAGCTTCTAATTATACAATGACCAATTTACAGAAATGTCGTATTTTAATCACTCTTCAGTATGCCAGAAAAAAATAATTTTTAAAAGGCACTTCTAGCTGTGTTTTTTTGTCAGTGGGAGAAGTGCAAGGCAACGTTCTGTCAAACGTACTAAACTTCATGAAGAGGCAGCTGCCTATACCTTCAACTGAGGATACTGTTTGAGGAAGGGCCTGTGTGGACTGGGCTCTGGCATGAGAGCAATGAGTGATGGCAAGGCTTTGGCAAGAGCTATCGGGGGAAAAAAAAATACAAAGCAATGTCCATCACAGCCTTGTATTCCTCCCAGTGCAAACCCTCGGGACTTCAGTTCAAGCCTGAATGATCAATTCACTATAGTTTTCTTTACTATTTTTTTATGAATTACAGAATAATATAGATTATAAGGGATTTCTGGTGGCCATTTGGTCCAACCAACCTCCCTAAAGTACGGCCAGCTTTGAAGTTGTATTAACTTTGAATTTAAATCAGGTTGCTGAGAGCCTTGTGCGTTGAGTATCTTCAAGAATGGAGCCTCCACAACTTCACTGGACTCCTCTTCCAGTGCTTGAGCCCTCAGAGTGGAAATATTTGGTATTTAGAAACATGGAGATGATAATTCATATCCCTCTAACAGCCTGAGCAGGCAAGTTCCAGCCTATTGGCTGTTTTACAGGACTGAAAACTTTGCAAGGCACTTGAAGTAGTTAATGAGATCAAAGCCTCATGCTCCTTTAAAGCCTGTGAAAATCCCAAGCAAACAAACAGACCATTTTTCTCATGTTTTGGAGTTTTTTTCAGAACAGACCAGTTGGCATGCATTCAGATTATTAGAGCGAGTTTTCTTGGGCAGAACACATTAGCCTGCACTTCTTGCTGTGTTCTCTGGAGATGCCTGATACAGTCCTGAGTCCATGTGTGCTGACTCACTCACTGGACGAGGCTGGGGGAGCTCTCAGAGCTAGCTGATTCACAAGCTGCTTCACTTCTTTAATTTATCCTGTCTGCCTGCACACATGTTTGTATGCAAGATAAGACATCTTCGATAGGAGATCCAGCTTTATCACAGCTCTGCTGTGGCAGAAACATCCCAGATGACCAGATAAAGCCAGATTCTGGTATGTTACCCTTAGTGGCACCAAATGCTTCCCACCCAGTGAGAGAGGCCCATCTGTCTAGCGGTACAGGAGCAGACATTTTGTAGCTTAGGCAGACCTGGTCACTCTGAAATCAAGTTTGCAGGCTCTGGGGTGCGTAGGTCTATCCATGTGCAAGGAATGAAAGCCCACAGTGACTCCCATAGGATCTGGCTGACTGAGCTTTCATGGTAGCAGAGCAGTGAGCTGGGAGTTGAAGCAGGTTCTGCACCAGGTTTCCCTGGAGCCGGCGGTGCCAACCCATCTCCTGGGATAGTATCTCCTTTTGGGGGAGATATGAGTCCATGCCACATCCATGTTGGCCCACCTGCAGTATTTGTCTGCACGAGGTCCAGAGCAACTCCCAGTCCACTGTCCAACAGGGAGAGGCGGGCAGCACCTGCCAAGGTTGTCTGAGAGGATGAGGAGGCCGGTGGCAGTGTGTCACAGGGTCTCCCCTGCCATGTGGCATCTCCACAGGTCTCTGTTCATCCCTGCCTGCTGCCCATTGACTCTGTTCCCTGCTCAGCACTGGGGTCACTTGTGCAATGTCTCTTTTCACACTTGGACAGCCCAGCCTCTCTTTCTACTGAACTCCTCACGCAGTATAGCCTTTGGGAACTGCATCCCTTCAACGTCCTCTTTTCCTTCAACATGATGACTTACTTCTGCAGGCTCTATGACCATGGATCAGGGATATTAATCACAAATAGGGGGAATTGTGGGTGTCTTCTTCAGGTGCAGGAAGAAGATGAGAGCACAGGTTCAATTGCAGAGGAACCCTTAAAACTGACCACCATGGTCTGTAAAGGTGAGGCTTCTTCAGGATGTTCGAACTAGGCCTCATCTACCTCATCTTGATTAGGAGGTCTATAGCAGATAGACACTACAACAACGCCCATGTTGGCCTGCTCACTAAACCTAACCCATAAGCTCTCAACTGGCTCCTGACCCGTCCCTGGGCAGAGCTCCCAGCGTTCCTGCTGCTCTCTCACGTAAAGGGCAACCCCCTCCTCACCTTTCTGGCCTATCCTTCCTGTAGAGCGTCTGTCGATCCACTGCAGCACTCCAGTTGTGTGAGCCATCCCACCGCATCTCCATGATCCCAAGAGGTCATAGCCCTGTGACTGCACACACCCTTCTGAGGCTGCCCCTTTGAGCCCTGTGCTGCATGCATTAGCATAGAGGCATTTTGGAGAGGCACCCAAGTGTGCTCAGTCCCCAGTACAGGCCTGAGAGCTTTATTTATAGACTTTGACGGGATTTTCCAAATATTCATCTTTTATAGAACTAAGACGTTTGGTTGATATTGATTCTTTCTGGGTCGACTGAACTGATAATCCTTTTCCTTCAGAAAGCTCCAGCTGTTTTCTGTATGCTGGCTTTCTTCTGTTATAACCTGGTATTTTCAAGTCTAAACCTTGTCCCAAGCCCACACTCACAAAATCAACTCAGCTGTTTGGGAACTGTGTGAACTACATGTGCTTGGGTGTGATGATGCAAGTATTTTAACAAAGCAATGTGTTAGAGACAAGGAGAACAGGAAGATAAACAAGGTACTCTGTGATGAGCAGCTGCTCATCTTCCAAAATGTAGCTGCAGCACTTGAAGCCTTTTTTTTATGTTGATCTTTTGAATTTGAAACTGTTTGGAGAAACAGCTGCTCCCCACATCCTGCAGAGTCACCCTACTCATCATGGGTGACAAGCTATGTGACTGTCTGTACCAGATAGCAAGGCCTTCTTACTGCTCTGACCCTGTAGTGTAAAATTCCCAGTAGTCCTTCTGGATGCTCCAAAGATCCACTATTTAGCTTGAATTTCCCAACTCAAGGGATCACACTTAGTCTTTCCTACCTCAGGAATGATTCTCAGATAAAACCTGCCCTTCTTCAGGTGGGAGAATTGCATCCCAACACCAATCAGTTTAGGGTGATCACTTGCCTCAGCAATTTTAAAAACCTGTTTTATCTTTTTATATTATTAGAGCTTTAAAACTTTCTCACATTTATTTTAAAAGATGTGACACCAAATATTACAAAACAAAATGCAAATAATTAGTTTTAAGCTCTTTTGAGTGGTCTAATACTACTCTGATGGTGGATGGTGAGGACCTCTGGAAAGATCTCACAAAACCAACCTTGGGCAAATAGGTGGCAGATGAGCTTAAGTGTAGATAAACATAAGGGAATTCATCTAGACAAAAATATTCTAGACCATGTTTAACAGCTCAGAGCCAGGAACAGATAGTTATAACTCAGGAAAGTGATGTTGGGAACATCACTGACACCATCAATTCAGTGTGCAGTGGCAGTGAAAAAAAAAATAAAAATCTTGAGCATCATCAGGAAAGGCACTGAGACCAGGACAGAGGACATCACCCTGCCCTGTATAAAGCCTTGCTGTACCCTCATTTCAATGCCTACACCTTGCAGTTCAGGTCTCTGTGTGCCAAGCAGAAACAGAGAAAGGCAAAAACAGCCTAGAGAAAGGAGCAGTTACTTTCCAAGGAAAGGCTAAAAAGGCTGTGACTCTTCAGTTTGAAGAGGGAGACGCTGAGGAAGGTAGTGTGATCATGATTCACAAAATGTGAAGGCAGGGGATGTGCTGAAAGTGAAGCTGCTCACCCAATCCTGCCAAACTAGGACTGAAAGCACTCAGAAACTCATTGGAGTTGGGTGTAAGACAACTGAGAAGTTCTTGATGGGGCAGGTCGTGAGCTGCCCAGGGTAGTCGTGGGAGCTGCCGACTGCAGCCGGTTCGGAGAGGGACCGGGCGCAGGCATGAGAAAGGGGTCCGTGGGTGGATGCTGGAGGATGAGGCAGGGGTGTCCCCTCTGCGGTCCCACGCTGGTGGCTGCTGGAGGGACGTGCAGGGGTGGTGGAGAGCGGCCAGGCTCATGCACTCCCCTCCACTGGTGTCTGCAGTGGGAGATGGTGCTGGGCTGGGCTAGGTGACCAGTAGGGTGTTTCCAATGTTCTTACATTTTGGGGCCTTCCCACTGGTCTCTTTCATTCATTTTCCACCCCTCTACGAAGAGAATATTGCTTCTGCTCCTTTCGTGGGTGCTCCTGGTAGAGACTGCTCTTCTCTTTCAGGTCTCGGTCACAGGTTTCCATCTGCTGGACCCTGCAGGTCTGAAGCACCTAAGGTGTCATTCCAGGAGAATTATATTTGGCAGCAGTTCCAGTGCAGGCAACACCACCCTCTCCCTCGGTTGCATCACAAATCCATATTAAAAATAAACTATAAAGAAATCCCTCAGTCCACCTTTTTGCCTGAGTGCACTATACCAGCATTTCAGAAAAGGTAGTGTGGTCATTTGCGTGAATGGCTGAAAGGGAAAAGCTACTTAAAACTTGATGACCACTGGAGTGCTTATGAAATTAGCCTTTAAAAATACTATTTCTTAAATCTGTTTATTATTTTAAATTATAATTAGGATGATTAAATTTTGTATTTTACATAATATTTAATTAATTACATTTAGTATACAGACTAAGCCCTAAGGCCACAAGAAGAAAAACTGGGAAAGCTTTTGGTGCAGAGATTTCGTAAAGCAGAATATTCAATATTTGCTTAGAAAAACCAGCTTTGTGTAAAAATTGACCCAGTGCAAGTAATTGAAGTGAGAGGGCTATTAACCCCAGAATACAAAGCTGAATTTATTATGGGTTAAGGAAAATACACCAGGCTTACTCAAAAGTTTAAAATCTCCTTAAAATTTCTGCTTGACTTCTATCTGGGTTGAATTTTCTGTCAGATGCTTGGATTGACCACCCAGTCAAAAATGTACTTTTGCGTGATGAGATCTAGGTGATGGTGACTCATAGAGGGTTATCCAAGGTTAGATGTAGACATGTTTTGGGAATGATTGTGTGGGCTCTTCTCTCTTGTGGGATGCAACCACTGTGGGAACCAGACATTAACATGAGTCTAGGATGTCTAGGAGAAGGGATGACTCTGTAACACAGCCTATATTTGTCACAGTGGGTATGCGAGCACCTACAGAAAAAGCAGTTGACACACACGACACATTTAGGTTTTCTATACATAGAGTGGATGAACTTTCCTATCCGCGCACAGATGTAGATCCAAATGCTGCATCACAGGGCTCTCTTCTGCTAGAAAGCTGCTCTGCAAGACTCGACCGACACTCAGGAGTTGAGCAGCAAGATTTTCACTGAAAAAAGTCTCTCTTGGAGACCTGTGAACACCTTTGGTCTTATCCTGAGAGTGTGAATGGGGCTATAGCCCTCTGAGTGCTTTGTCTTCTCTCACCCAGCCTAAAACTGCTCTAGAGGGGCTCAGTGATCACGCTCTGGGAGGGTGCCATGTGGTGACAGGCAGGCAGGTCATCTCAAGAGGAACTGAGCCCAGCTTTGCTGGCAGGTGGAACTGAGATCCCTACTTTCTCAACAAGTAGTTCACCCAGGCTAGAAATGGGAAAGAGTGACAAGATCAAAAGGGAATCAGGGGTCATTTTCACCAATTACAATGTGCTGCCTTCACCCAGCCCCGAGCGTCAAACTGTTCCTGATACTGCGGTCGAGGTAGAAATAAGAAATTCTGCAACAAGCAAATACAAAGAGTTGTGTGTGGTGCGCGCTCCTTCTGTGGATTGAAGAGCAATATACCTCAGTGTACAGGGCCGTAGGGAGAGGATCACTTTGGAGAAACAGAGACACTCTCAAGCACTGGAACCCTCCTGGGATCCCTAGATGCAGCTTTGTGCAGCCCATGGGGCTAGGTTGCATATTCTTCTGCAGAGATCCTCTCACTTTCAAGGTTCAGCCCAAAGGCACATGGTTTGATGTGATACAGTTGGGGCAACATTGCTGTAAACAGATTCCTGCACATTTCTCTTTCACCATCTGCTCCTGCACAGAGGGGAATGCAGATACTCTAGTTTCAGCAGCATGGAAAAGTATAAATTTTTCTTTTGGGACCAACAGAAAATATTCTGTTTGTTCTGAATATAGTATTTGCCTTCTGCAGGAGTGGTGGATGGGAAGGGCACACAAGTGGAGGGAGGGAGGCGTCTTATTTGCCCATTTTTGGTGACACAGTTTGCTCTGCACTTAGGCTGATTTTTAATTAAAATGATCATTTGAACACAAAAAATGGGGAAAAAAATCATTCTGAAAATGTCGAAAAGAAATACTTCTGTTTCAAAATGTCAGTAAAAAATCATTTGTCGTGCTGAGGCTCTGTTCCAAGGGAACCACTTATTTCAGAAGCTGTACGAATGTGCTGGTTAATTTCCATTTCAAGTGTCCAGTCTGAGTCCTGATGCAAGGGAAACAGCACAAACTCAAACCACCATGCTGGGAAAGAAAAGACCCTGTTATGCACCTCGTGCCACTGCCCAGATCAGATGCCTTGGAACACCGCTACATACAGAACAGGAGAGCACAAGATTTGCTCTGTGCCATCCATGAAGACCAAGAAAATCTGGTGTCAGAAGGACAAGAGACCTGTACCTGTAGAGGCTTAAACCCCCACCCCTGGTCATTGGAGACCAGCACAAGAGGCGTTTCATGAATAAGCTCTTGGTGTGCAGGGAAGATGTAGGAAACCAGGACAAGTAGCATCTGCAGGGCCACCAGTGTGGGGCAGGGTATTTCCTCCGACTGGCTGGAGGGGCAGCCCCTGGACTGCAGATCATCTCCACCTCTCTCAGACGTTAATCTTTCTACTGTAGCCAAGAAATAGCTGCTGTCTCCTGGCCCTGCCGTGCAATCCCACCAACACAGTGCTCCCACCCAGGACACTGACTGTACCGGCTCTGATTTTCCTGTTGCTGAGCGATATGGTTTTCTTGTATTGGAGACTGATGCAACAAAACTCAGCTTGAGACCTTTTTGAGGAGGTGGATTTTTATTTTGTTTAGCTTTTTGAAGATGACTCTGTGTAGTCTTACACCCACTGACAGGCACCAGGACACGTCTCTCAAGGTGGTCTGGACAGGATCACTCGTCCTAAGCTGGAGGACAAGCGACGCCATTACATCCTCATTGTGTCTCTCCTTTCTCCTTGGCGGGCAACATTGAACTAGGATTTGGGCAGTTCTTTCACACCCCTTAAGAGTAAAGAGTGATTGTGCTGACACCGCTCTCCGTATCTCTTAGGCACAATTGCTGCCCTTTCTTGGTCTTTCCTCATTTTGGGTGTCTTATACCAGCCATCTGTCTTCCAGTCAGCATAATGGGAAGAGGAAAGGTCTATGTGATGTGTGGTACCTTGTTGTCATCCTCCTGTTGTTGGAGTGCATGTGATCTGCTGAACTCATCTGCATCTTGTTTTGGTACAAATGACGCTTTTCCCAGCGATAACCAATTTGATCGCTTGGTTATCGGTACGTTTAGCCCTTGCCCTGGTTTTCTTCTTTCTTTCTGTCTGGTTTTCACACAGACATTCCCATTAATTCAGATTAGGTTTGATATTTCTATTACAAATCCTTAAACCAGGATGTATCTCATCACAGCCTACCAGACCCAACTTTTTCATTGTCTTGCTATTCTGTTTACACTTTACTCATCATCAAAGGGCAAAAGCCTCTTAGCCAGGTTGGAAAGGGCCACGTCTGCTACTGGTGTTGCAGCAGCCTTTACCTTTTGTGTCAGCGTTTATGTATCTCTAATAGATGATAACAGGTGACTTTCACGCACTTGGTCCTGGAGCAACTATTTGTACATTCCAGCAAGTTCCGCGTTCCTGTAAGTGAAAAGCAAGACTGTCGTCTGCCTGCTGTGTTCCCTTGTCACTTCTGTTTACAGCTGCCTCTTTTAAAGCTTCAGCATGTGGCCTGTGTTTTATAGCTCAAAAATTAAAAAGTCAGTCGAGGTAATCCCAGTCTGATTCTTATTCCCTTCTTTGACCATGTAGGAAACACACAGAGAACACTTTCAGATCTGACTTAAAACCACTGCAAAGGTAGGAGCGCTACCTTGTGCCTGGCTCTGCAGTTTCCCTCAGTGGGAACCTGGAGACCTTTCTTGACATCAAGAGTTGCTCTGGGGACAAGGGAGTTGGTGTCAGTGATTTCCTCAGCAAAGAAAAATAAGAAATCCATCACTGGTGCTGGAAAAGCAGTGAAGGAAAGGCTTTTCAAGGCGTGTTCCTATAGTGTTGTTATTTTGAATGGTTGCAATACGTATTGCCTTGGCTGTAACTTAGCAGTTGGTGTGCAGTGGAGGAAAGTTGTGGAAAGGCAGACAGAGTGCGTAGCCTTCACTCAGCCTGCAGCAGGTCTTCAGGGTACCTGAACACCAAGCAGAGATGGTGGCACTCGTAGGGCATACATCACCTCCTCTTGGAGTACTATCTGCAGCAGCTGTTGAGCTGGGAGCTGTTATCAGCTAACTCTGATGGGTTTTCTTTGGACCTGGCTGGAGACTGATCTGGCACCTGAACCTGGGTGAAACTCTGTTGTGGTTATTCGGGGGATGCCATCCAAGCTGCTGCCAAAAAGACAAGAATTCGTGTTACCTTCCTTTGCAAAGCACTGTTCATCTGATACACAGGGCTCTGTGAAAACCAAGGTTATTTGCAAAACTGGTGTCCTGTTTAGCCACACACTTCCTCTGTCAGCAAATAGTCATATTCCTTCCTGGTAGCACAGACACTCTCCTACTCCTCTCTGCGTGCAAATTTTCCTATTCACATCCTCACTAAGTCAATAAATTGCACTTGACTCTCAGAAAATAGGATGCTAGGAAGCCTGGTGATGTCCTTGGTGGACCTGTTGTTTTCTTTCTTGGGACTTTGCAAACATATTCAGAGGAGTTCTCAAATGGCTTCAATAGGTGACACCATGGATTTTCTAGGGAAAGATTTCTCATCTGGAGCATTTTGATAATAGTTGAAGATATACTTCTAAATTTAGGCTGAAGATTGTAGAGTCAAAAATTACTGATTTTGGATTGAATATGTGAAAGACTCCCTCTGCCATTTGAGTGAGTGGCCATGTAGATGAACTGGCCTCTCAAGAGGTCCCAACTGGAAAAAGTCCCAAGGAAACTGTTACAACTGGTACCTTATAGCTCCTTCCATCCTGTATTATCCCGTGATCCAATGAGCTATTTTTTACAGCTTGTGGAATAAACTGACAGACGTTGTTGCTAGCTTTTCAAATGCAATCCTGAATTTTCAGCAACCAAGTACTCATTAAAGCTGGCTCAATGAGTGCTTTTGGTGGGTATTTACATCAGCAAAACAGGAACATTGAAACCTTGCAAGGAGAGAATGGAAAAGGACACAGAATGCAAAACACAAGTGCTCAACTGAGAATGTACTGTTTTCATATAAAGTAGCACTCAGAACTGGTCTTACACAGCATTTTCCACCCAAATGAACCAGTGGCACCCAGTCAGCATTTCTGGAGCTCTTATTGCTCATCCTTCAAGCACTCTTTGAGGCAGTCCTGTCCCTCGGTCTAAGGTTGTGATGTGATGCTTCAGACAGGCCAGCTAAACCTCGTCCCACCACGAAAGACACTTGCCTCTCTCTTTGCATCAACACAGGTATTGGTCTGCTCCTGCCATGAGACAAGGTAGGAGCCCAACCTGCGGAAAACAGTTCAGCCTTTTGGACAGGCTTACATCTGTGCCAGTTCAGCTGTCTGCTCTGGCTCGCTAGGGGTGGGAACAGCAGCAGTGCTAAGGGGGACGTATGCTGCAGGAGGGAGAGGGGATAGCACAGCTCCACTCATCCACACCCTCTCTGTAGCCTCCAGGAATGCCTGGAGTGATGCAGCTGCTGGAACATCTGGAACATTTCCTGACGTTACAAGTTTAAGAGCATGTCCAAAGTCCCATGTAAAGGTAGGCTGCAGGGAGTGGAAGTCCCTAATTCTCACTGGGAGTTTGAGAGGTGAGTAACATCCTGAACTCTGAATCGCAGGGCTTCTAAGCCTCAGCCTGTCCTTCAGTCAAATGTTCCCACAAAGACTGCATTTCTAATAATTTCCTCCTGAAATGCTGCTCTACCAATAATAGGTATTGTCAGGAAAAGGGGAAGCCAATTGAACCAAATATTGGCAGATGATGGGGAGAGGGTGAGCTCTGCTGCCCCAGATGTACTGCTGGTGTGAGAGAACAGCATGCCACTGTGGGGACCACTGTCTGACCAGTACCTGAGACACATTAGGAGACTGTCTTGATTAGCATTGAAGCTGTTGCCACTTGTCAGAAGAAGGGGACAGTGTGGAAATGCTGTACTTACCACTAATTAATGTGACTCTTAGTATCATTGTCCCTGATGAATTGTCAATAATTAGTGCATGTGCTAATGCCATCATCCCTGATGACAATAAGGGGTTCAAATGCATTTTTTGCTGTGGCTTTCCTTGTTTCATCAAACAGCTAGATTTGACCAGAGAGCACCTGCAACAGTCTTCCACAGCTTGCTGCTCAGTCTTGCTGGATTTCAGCAGGCAGAACATGCTGAGCTCAAGTGCATGTCAGCATCTCAGCTAACCCCACGCACCAGCACAGGCTGGGGGTCAAACCGCTGGAGAGGAGCTCTGCAGAGAAGGACCTGGGAGTCCTGGTGGACAGCAAGTTGACCACGAGCCAGCGATGTGCCCTTGTGGCCAAGAAGGCCAGCGGTATCCTGGGGTGCATGAAGAAGAGTGTGGCCAGCAGGTGGAGGGAGGTTCTCCTCCCCCTCTGCTCTGCCCTGGTGAGGCCACATCTGGAGCGCTGTGTCCAGTTCTGGGCCCCCCAGTTCAAGAGGGACAGGGAGCTACTGGAGAGAGTCCAGCAGAGGGCCACAAAGATGCTTAGGGGGCTGGAGCACCTCTCTTGTGAGGAAAGGCTGAGACACCTGGGTCTGTTCATCCTGGAGAAGAGAAGACTGAGAGGGGACCTTATCAACACTTATAAATATCTAAAGGGCAGGTGTCCAGAGGATGGGGCCAGGCTCTTTTCAGTGGTGCCCAGTGACAGGACAAGGGGCAACGGGCACAAACTGGAGCACAGGAAGTTCCGCCTCAACATGAGGAAAAACTTCTTTATTCTGAGGGTGGCAGAGCCCTGGAACAGGCTGCCCAGGGAGGCTGTGGAGTCTCCTTCCCTGGAGATACTCAAAACCTGCCTGGACACAGTTCTGTGTGACCTGCTGTAGGTGACCCTGCTTTAGCAGGGGTTTGGACTAGATGAACTCCAGAGGGCCCTTCCAACCCCTACAAGCCCGTGATTCTGTGATTCTGTGATCAGAACACAGAGCAGTGCATACATGCAGCACAGGACACCTGGTGCGGTTCTGCATGGCAAAATATGCATCCTTCCAACTTTGATCTGGCTTCCTCAACACTGGGGTGAACATTCGCTGGTCAGGACACATGCCACTATGGCTGCATGGTGTCTGACCGCTCTGTGTTCACCACAGGGAACTTGCCAAAGTAAAGGAAAGACACTTGGCACAAGTTGCACTGCTTAATTTACATACTTACTTTGACAGAAAGGCATCAATCCCTCACTCATGTTCCTTGATAAATTCCTCACTCAGTAGAAGTGAGTAGGAGCACAAGGCCTCCAAGACCCATTCAGTCTTCACTCAGTTGACTTGCTCAGCCAGCTTTGTGGTCCATAGTCCTGGCTTGCTCCTTACATCATTCTTATTACATTATTCCCGGCTTGAAAGGGTAGATTTAATGATTTTCCCAAGCATGTAAAAAAATTCAGAAGTTATTCTGCTAATGCCTGGGCCTCCTCCCCAGCAGCACCTTGTCAAAGGTCCCATAAAATTTATGCTGGGAGAAAGGAATGGCTCACAAATAAGGTGAAAAAACTTGCTGGTGATGCAGAGTACCTGATGGTAATCCCAGGGAGGCATGCTGAGAAACACTGCCAGAGCACATGACAACACAGAGTGACAGGTGATGAAAACAGCAGTTGAATTTAATTGGCCATGGATGCAGAAGTGACAATTCAGATCTGCAACGGAGAGAAATTGCCTACTCACACATAGTTTGTGCCGGCAGTTTTCTGCAAATAGGAGCTTTGTGTTCATCTATAGCTCAAAATCAGTCAAAAAGGGAGTGATGGAGCAAGCTCCTTTGCTGGTGAAGGAGCCAGAGGCAGATTGCAGTGAAGAGCCGTGTGCTTACATTCATGGTGCTGCACAGACCTGCAAGCTGACAAATCCAGACAAATAACACCCTGCGGACAGCAAAGACACTCCCAGGAGGAAAAGCTGATAACAAGCAGAATCTGGTTGGTGTTTACCCTGCGGGCCTCATGTCCACCTGCCCACTCTGGGTGACAAATCAAGGCCCAGGTCTGGCAAGAAGAGAAAGCTAATTCATAGTTAAATGTGATTCCAGTACACAGGGCTCTGAGAAAACCCCTGTACAAGGAGGCTGTCTGGACAGCAGGGTTAGAAACCTCCTTTCCAGAGACTCTTCTGCACTGAAAGCTGGTGAAAAACTCCACACTGACTATGGTTCCTCAACCATGATTGTTTTTTCCTTTGACCATATCTGTTCAGGAAAGAACCAGTCAAGCTGAGGCAACAGGACATTTGCTGACTTCTCTGCCAAGTGAAAATAAATTATCAACATTTTTTTCTAGTCTTGAAGTCCGTGAATTACAGAGACCTTGATCACAGTTAGGTCTTAGGGCTCAGTGTCTCAAGGTAGGTTTTTTGAGAAATGCATAATTGATTTTCCATGTCCTGCTGTGCTGTATAAGGGGAAGAGCGAGGTATTGGCTGAAGGCTGTGAACTGCTAGAAAGGTGATTATAACAGGGCAGTCTTGGCAAGTCACTTCAAGCTGTTCTGAAGACACACTATCTATCAGCTAGTCATAATGCATTATCTTCTTCCAGTCTGGCAGCAGAACAAGTATTTATATCATACAAGACGATCAGGCAGCATCACAGAGGGTGCATTAGGAGCAGATAACTGGAGCTTTTTAATCCATCTGACAGCATTGCCGAGACAGGCTCTTACCTTTTTTCATGGAGCCAAGGCTTTTGGCTGAAACACGGGGCACTTCTCTCCTTAAAATCCATCTGGCTGGCAATCTGTAAGCAAACAGGATTCAATAAACTTCTATCTGATTCTTCTGCATACAGGAATGGGCTAGCCTCTTCCTCCCACAGGAAATGAAAGAGAACATTTCGAGACAGGAAGATGAAGCCCAGACCATGAGCAAGATCGAAAACAAGATGAAACCATGAATGTCCTGTGCAGCAGTGCCAGTGTGAAGAACAACATCTTGAAGCAATTAGGAAACAGCAGCCACTGCTTAGTTCCTCCTGTGCTTCAAAAGAGCCGTCACAGCCCTGGGAATAATGGTGCCCCAAAAAGGGAGAGAGAAGCAGCTGGATCGTGGTTCTGCTTTTGGGTACATCAGATGGGTAAGCAGAGAAAGGCTGAGCTATCTTACCTAAAGGAGAAAGTTTGTTTAGAATATGATTTCCTACACATTTGAAAAAAAACAACCTGAAAAAAAAATGTTGATTTGCAGAGGTTTATCTTCTTGACGCACAGACACCTGCCATTTGAGCTAACAGAGTTTGGCAGCCAAAGGCAGGGCTGGAAACAAGACTACAACACGGGTCCACTATCCACCCAGGAGTTGGATGGGTAGGGCTAGCTTGAAAGAAAGAGCAGGTTACTAAGGAGCCAGCCAAGTTTTGAAAACCTCCATTGATGGAGCCTCCGCAGCCTCTGTAGGCTCCTGCACTTGTGTTTGGCCACTGCAAGTAAAGTCTGGTTTTGGTTCTGTCTGTTCAGGCTTTCCCTTTCTGCAGCTTGTGTCCATTGCCTCTTGACTGCTATTCAGCTGGAGTATCCAGTGTGTGAAAACAGTACCTGGTGAAGCAAGGAGCTGTGGGAAGCTCAAGTAGATCAGAGAGGATGAAACGTCCTCCCAGAGCCACCACTTACCGTGGTATAAAATTTTTCCTGACTGAACTTCCTGGCTCTTCACCAAGGTGTGGGATGACAGTTTTTCCAGGAAAAAACTGGGAGAACTTACTGCCAAAAAAATATTTTCCTATATTCCCGGAAATTGCTGTGGAATATATTCAAGCTATAGAGAACCACTTGGAATAAAGAGGATTGTGCAAGGCATATAGAGCACAGAACATTTCAGAAAAGGATCAGTGTATAGGATTACATGAGGTATACCCAGCTTTGAAGTGAGAGAAGAAATGTAAAGTTGCTAGTGCAGGTAACTTGAATTTTCCAGCAGTATTATCTTGACAGCTCAGCTTTGGAAATTGAGCTTGGAAGCTTAACTATCGATAAGAAAAGCCGTACACAACTTGTTGTCCCTGTCTTTTAGTCTTCCTTGCTATCTTTGAACAAAAGAGTTAGGCCAACATGTCAAACTCACATACCCACAGTAAAGATTCAAAATACCTTCATGTAAGTACTTAGACACATGACTTAATTTCCTACAGTATGGAGCAGCCATAATTCCAGACCATCCACAGAAAGTAGAATCACAGAATCACAGAATCCTTAAGGTTAGAAAAGACCTCTAAGATCATCAAGTCCAACCATCAACCCAACACCACCATGCCCACTAAACCATGTCCCAAAGTGCCACATCTACACGTTTTTTGAACACCTCCAGGGATGGTGACTCCACCGCTTCCCTGGACAGCCTGTTCCCATGCTTGACAACCCTTTCAGTAAAGCAATTTTTCCTAATTTCCAATCTAAACCTCCCCTGGTGCAACTTGAAGCTCTTTCCTCTTGTCATAGAATCATAGAACAGTTCTGGTTGGAAGAGACCTTTAAGATCATCAAGTCCAACCTTTGTCCTAGCTCTATCAACACCACTAAGCCATGTCCCTAAGCACAACATCTACCTGTCTCTTAAACACCTCCAGGGATGGTGACTCCACCACCTCCCTGGGCAGCTGTTCCAATGCCTGACAACCTTTTCAGTCAAGAAGTTCTTCCTAATATCCAGCCTGAACCTCTCCTGGTGCAGCTTAAGGCCATTTCTTCTTGTTCTATTGCTTGTTACTAGGGAGAACAGACCGACCCCCACCTCACTACAGCCTCCTCTCAGGCAGCTGCAGAGAGCGATGAGGTCCCCCCTCAGCCTCCTCTTCTCCAGGCTGAACACCCCCAGTTCCCTCAGCCGCTCCTCACCAGACCTGTGCTCCAGACCCCTCACCAGCTTCGTTGCCCTTCTCTGGACACGCTCCAGCACCTCCATGTCCTTCTTGCAGGGAGGGGCCCAAAACTGCACCCACCATTCGAGGGGTGGCCTCACCAGTGCCCAGCACAGGGGCACGATCCCCTCCCTGCTCCTGCTGGCCACACCATGGCTGACACAGGCCAGGATGCTGTTGGCCTTCTTGCCCACCTGGGCATGCTGCTGGCTCATGTTCAGCCGGCTGTCGACCAGCACCCCCAGGGCCTTTCCCACCAGGCAGCTTTCCAGCCACTCTTCCCCAGCCTGTAGCGCTGCGTGGGGCTGTTATGACCCAAGAGCAGGACCCAACACTTGGCCTTGTTGAACCTCCTACAACTGGCCTTGGCCCATCGATCCAGCCTGTCCAGGTCCCTCTGCAGAGCCTTCCTACCCTTGAGCAGATCAACATTCCCACCCAATTTAGTGTTGTCTGCAAACTTACTGAGGGAGCGCTCTCATCTAGATAATTGATAAAGTTATTAAACAAGACTGGCCCCAGAACTGAGCCCTGGTGAACACCCCTTGTGACCCGTAGGTAAGCTTGCTTGGTCCTACCAATAATTTGTTAGCATCTTGAAGGAACCACCTTCAATGTTCATGAAATACTCGGAGATCCCTGGTTTCACCACTCTCTAGAGCTCTTGACTTTTGCTATGAAGAGAGTCCTAAAACTTCCAGAGCAAAGGGTCCAAAAGAATTTGAAAACTGTTTTTCCATCCTCATGGTAGTTGATCAGATTCAGAGTGGATTTTTAGTGCTAAATTAGTGCTAAATTACTTTTAACATTTAGATGCCCTAAATCAGCACACAAACCTATAGGCTTGCATCACTCTAACCACTTACATTCCCACTGCCAGTCACACCTGACTCTGCTCTGCCACTGCAATGATGCAAATGCAGCACATTTTTCATGTCATGGTCTTGCCAGGATCCACAAATGAGACTTTCCTCTCATCTCATCTTTGAGACATGATCTGTCAGGTTTTGAAATAAAAAATAAGGACTGTAAACTCCACCATGTGTGGCACACCTCCCCCATTCCTGTGACCCTGCTGTCCCTGCGAAGCCTGTTCTGTGCTCTGGAGCACAACAGGTCATGTTCATAGAGAACAAACATTCTGAAGTGCAAGTGGGTTAAGCCTTTGCTCACTGCCCTGTGGGAAGCAACAGCTCGAGCATGAGGCAGAAGACGGTGCATGGAGCCCAGTGGAAGCCGGCACAGCTATGCTGAAAATCTCACACGAGCTATTAAATCTTTTGACCTACTTTTGACTACTGACTCTGCCAAGCAGAAGAAGAGCACATACTGATGGGCTCACCGTGGTGCGACCAAAGTAGCCACCCTGAGGAGAGTTCTTCCAATTCGAGAAGCTGTCATCAAAGTCTGCTAAGGTGGGCTGGGAAGGAAAGCTGTGTGTGCTTTAGTAAGTGGCTGAGGCTTTGTGTACCTCCTACAGAGTATTTTGTCTTTCACAGACTATCTAGCAACCTGTATCTCCTGCAACATACTGATGTCATCCATCAGCACAGAACTTCAGTGTTCCCAGACAAACATGTGATTTACAAAGAGGGGTTACAGCAAAGCTCAGCTTGGATATGCCAGTATCAAAAAGACAGTCTACCTCTCTTCTGTGAGAAGGAGACAGGTTTTCTTATCTCATTCCCCAAAAGGTACTTACCGAAACACACTCACAGAAGGATGCCCCGCAAGAACATCCTGATTGTAAAAGTAGCTGACCAACAAGCTCTGGGAGATCAGGAAAATTTCTGTTAGCAGCAGATAAATGGAAACCTACTATTTCAAAGGGAAATAATAAACATTATGGAAATCACTTCTGCTAGGAGATGAAGAGTGTCCCTGTGTTTTCTGGGATGGAAAAAAATTTGACATCCTCCCATGAAGAAATGGAGACCACAGTCTCTCTTGAAGACCTGGGCTATTAAGCATTTGTAGGAACTCAGCCCATCACTGTTTTTTAATTAGTTACAGATATTTCAAAGGCAAACACTTTATTTTGGGTCAACTGGAATGTTTTTTCAACTGCCCAGAGTCCATTTCACTATTCCGTATTTTTATCATCATTTTAGATTAGCTTATTTGGTGACCTTCTGCCACCCCAAAGCTTCCAGCTTTGTCAAAGGAAATATAAACAGACTGAAGCATAAAACTGTTAAGCTCTGATTTCAATACAGTGATCTAAATTTGTATTTTTAAATAATTTGAAACACCAAGCAGCATTTCCAACATAGAGTGTGTTCCTGCATTGTTTCTCCTGGCAGTGGAGATATCTAAAAAACATCGTCCTCCTTTAGAATTTTAGGATCTTTTTTGTTTGCTTGCTTTGGGAGCTCCAGTGAACCTGGTTAGCTTTTAGAGCTGCATTGACTAAAAACATTTCAAAACGACAGGAAAAGGAAACTGGAGCCCTCAAATGGAGCCAGTTGTACGGCCTGTAAGGCTCATTCATTAAATACTAAAAACGGTGCTGTGAGTACAAGGAGTCCAAAATGCTTCGCACACGTGGGCGAGTCTCATGATGTGCCGTGAAGAGAGCTAATC
Source organism: Leptosomus discolor (assembly GCF_034619465.1). Lineage (NCBI taxonomy): Eukaryota > Metazoa > Chordata > Aves > Leptosomiformes > Leptosomidae > Leptosomus > Leptosomus discolor. The sequence goes on from NC_141419.1 coordinate 317,624, forward strand.
TCTTGTTCTCCCTGCTGAGAAAACAAAGAGGCACTGGAGCCAAATCCAGAGCATACTGCGGCACTGATGCCAGGATATGTCTTAGATGAGTCAAGGCTTCTTGCTGGCTCTCTGAGCACTACTGTGGAGTTATCAGGAATACGGTTTGGGTGGCTCTGGAAATGCCACACATGGTGCCTTGTTCTTTCTGCCCCATGCCTTTGGTTAAGATAACCAGGAGAGCACCCTCCCCTGGAGAACTCCCTGACTATGAAAGGCCTCTAAATATGTCAGAAGACTGAACATCTCACCAACATCTTGGTGCAAGGACCCTCCTTTCCATCTTAAGGTGCTGCTTCTCCTAAATAACCTTGTGGCCTTCTTGCTGGGCTTTCCCACCCCATTAACAATAGGAGTAAACTCCTGGCACAGCATCACCCCAGACATAATCCAACCTAACACCCCAAGGGGACACAAAGATACTTCCAGGGGATAACTGATGATGAAGGAGAATGATGAGCTTGGAGGCACTGATGGAGGTCAGGGGTCTGGGTTGAGGTGGGGTTCTCAGTGTCTGCTGAGTGGTGGTATAGGGTATTGGGGGCTAGGGATGGGAGGGGCTAAGGACTCCATATCAGGTGCCCTTGGAGTCCGCCAACTGCTCCGAGACAACAGCCTTAGGGGTGGCATGAGGGGACACCCCAGGGCAGGTGGGGATCCCTGTAGGATCTGCCCAAGGTGGGAATGGGAAGACTTGGCAAAGGAGGAATCCAAGATCACTACAGAGGGGGCCAGCTGGAGGCACTGCCTGAGAGCCAAGGGGGGTTCTCAGGAAATTCCAGACTTTGACAGCTGCTGCCTTAGCTACCTGCATTTAGCCATTGGCCTTTCGGCAGACTAGGTGCATGTGAGGAATGTCTTCCTCCTAAACAGAACTACCTAAAATACAAGAAAACTCTACCTTGGAAAGGCATCAGAATAGGTCTTGAGTCACACAGGTGTGCACAGGGCATGTAACGGAAACCGATGCATGTTGACCTGCAGGAAAAGAATGGAGTTAAGGTATGCATCACAGGAGGATGAGCTGGATTGCTCACTCTTCTGTTCCTGTTAGCACGTACATTCTGCCCATCTGTTAACACCTTATTGTGCTATCTCATTCCATTGCATCCTTTTCCAGCCCATACTCCTTCTGCAGTTTTGAGGATGCGTTGCCTTCAGAAAATATGAAGTGCATCTCCTAACCCTCATTTTTTTCAAAGTCAAAGGGATGATGCTAATCAAAGCCAGCACTGACAAAGAGTCCTCCTTTCATCAGAGAGCCTTTGCAAACTGTCTTGTCCAATTTTGGCATGGGTCGGTATCTTGACTAGACATTTTTAGTCTTGCACTTAGTACGTCTTCTGCTCCCTCAGTAAGCAGACCGATCAAGGAGGTTCACTGGGCTGGGTGAATGGTCATTGCAGCCTCATCTATGAGCGGTGCAGTTACACATCTCACAGAGCTTCAACTCTGCCCCACAGAGAGTTAAAAGCACAAAGTGTGCATGAAAAATCTTGTTACTGTTATTCAGGACTTCTGATCCCTGTCCATTATGCTATTCTCCTTCCTATGCCTCGCTTTTGCTCTTGCAGTTATCACCTGTGACCACGGCAGAACGGAATGACTGATGCCGTATATGTCCAAATGGTTTGGGTTTAATAAAGAACCAGTCATACACCTGGATTTTCCCTGCTTAAGGCATTTGGATCTCATAGTAGAATCACAGAAAGGCAGGCTGGCAGGGATCACTGGAGGTCACCTCATACAATGTTTTGCTCCAAGCAGGGCTAACTTCAGAGCTAGAGCAGATCTAGCAGGGTCTTCTCAAGTCAAGTTTTGGAAATCTTCAAGGATGGAGACTCTATCAGCTCTGGGCACCTCCTCCAGTGGCTGATGTCCTCTTGGTTAACAATTTTTTTTTCTGATGCGCAGTCATAGTCGCCCTCCTTGCAGTCTGCGTGAGCTGCCTCTTGTCCTTTTGCTGTGCACCTGTGAGATGCGTTTGGCTCCATCTTCGTTATGACCCTCCTTTAAGGTAGTGGAAGACTGAAGTTTGATCGTCCCTAAGACCTTCTCTTTGCTGGGCTGAAGAAGCACAATTCCTTCAGCTTCTTGTACAACATGCGCTCCCATTCCCAATCATCTTACTTGCCCTCTGTTAGATTCTCTGGTTTGTCAGACCTCCCTTGCCCCAGGAATCCCAAGATGGGCACAATGCTGAGATGTGTCTCAGAAGTCCTGAGTCAAGGGGATGAATCTCTTCACTAGTGCTCTGGCTGTTTTCTTGCTAATACAACTCAGTTTGTGGCTGGCCGTCTTCACCACACGGATGCACTTCTGACTCCTGTTGAACTTGTTGTCCACCAGGTCGTTTTAGGGAGCTGCTCCCCAAGTAGTTGTCCCCCACCTGTCCTAGTTGCATGGAATTATTCCATCCTAGGGGCAGGAGCGGGCATTTGCCTATGTTGAACTTTGTAAGATCCTTGTTGACCCATTCTCACAGCTTGTTGAGATATCTCCAAACGGCAGACGTCTTTCCCAGGACTGACTGCACCACTTTTGAAACCTTCCTGAACTACTGGCATGGCTTCTCAGATTTAAGTCCATATTAACACAGGAGTTGACACTAGAAAGCCGCAAGGTTTGTTTAACAAATCCAGCTCGTGCCCAAGTGAGGATACAGATGGTCATCAACTCTAAAAACGGTGGGGTCAGTGACCTGCTGTGATGAATAAGGTCATGTCCTTGGGGTGACTACAAGAATCAATGCAACTGCATGGACTTAGCAGGACTCACTGCAGCAAGGATTTCTTTCTTGGCTGTGTTGTAACAACATGTGACAGTAAAGCATGGGATATTGGCAATATCTTTCAGACCAGGCTCTCCCAGAGTGACAGCAGATAGAGTAGACAGTCTGCCCTTGAGCCATGTCTGGGATCATCCCTTATTTGCTACTGGAAAAGTACTGAACAGTGTTCAAAAAGGACATGGTCTTCACCAAAACCTCAGAATGGACAAGAGAAAGGACAAGCAAGGACTGTGCCTGCTGTAGGTAAGAAGGCGCTTGCTGGATCAGAGCAAAGGCCCATCTCCCCAGGGTACCTGCCAGGGGAGACACCACGGTCAGGAAGGTGGGTGTCCCAAAATGAGGTCTGCCTTTTATGGTTCAGATGTGCTGACCCTGGGAAATCGGAGCAATGCACTGCATCAGTTGTGGCAGTGGGGACAGGGCTTGTTCCCAGCAGTAGGAATCCACTTTCTTCCATGAGAATCCAGTCCTTTGCCAGAAGGTAAGGGGCACTAGGAGGAGAATCCCACTACTCCCTGTGTCCTGGTTGAGGCAAGCCCTGGGTTTGATGGTTTTCGGAGACTTGGCAGTTGTGTGGTAAGGTAAAACAGGACTAACCTTGAGATTAACCTGGGGAAGCTGGATGTGGAGGTGCTGTCAAGCTCTCTGTACTTCCCTGCTGGAAAGTCACTTCTCTCCATTTCAGAGAGATTCATAGGACAAAATTAAAACCACCAGCAACTCGTTGTGGGACCACTGCAACCTGATAGTGCCATGGCATCTTTCAAAAATGTGGGGGTTTGATGGCATCTGGCTGGTCTGGGAGAAACTCAGTGTACTGTACTGTGTTATAAATAGTGATAAAAGTGTGTCTTCCCATGTAAATCTCTCTTCTAGCATCTTTAAATACTTCACAATCATTGATGAAATGCAGAGGAGTAGAATTAAATTTGTGCTCTACTCTTTTTCTAAAGAAGGCCTGAAAGGCTTAGAAAAATCAATACTTTTTCTCTTGTTCTTTCATTAGAAATTCTGGCCCTGTATATGCAGCTTTTCTTGGAAGACACTAAGGTCAATAGGAGAGCTGGTTAGATAATAGAGTTTTCATGACAATAAATCACAAAAACACCCTCTCCAGGTATTTCTTTTTCTGTAAGTTTTAAATACAATGAATTGGATCTTGTTTTCAAATAAGGAAAATTTTCTTTATTACTGCTTCCACATTGCTGCTCCTATCCATTGGTGTTGAAAAATCCTTATCTAATTTGTACATCCTGCAATTTCCCTGAGCAATCGGAGAGACCAAGGGAAACAACAGATACTTTGCAATGATGGCCAAAAGGGCACATTTTAAGCCTCTTTTCTTAAAGCACTGCAGTTACTGCCCAGAGACCTTGCTCGGTCCATCTGAGTGTGATTTAAGGGGAGCTGCAGCATCTAAATCTAGGAAAACCACTAAGAAGTTTTCCCTACCCTGGTTACATCTGAGAGTGGGGACACTTACCATGGTATGAGCCCCCTGTTCAAGCCCAAAGATTCCTACCCCGGGGAAAGAAACAAAGGATGTAAAAATACGTTTTGTCAGACTAGCTGTATTATGTCCTGGGTTTATTTTCTGGGTCAGTCACATAAAGTTTCTGTGCTTCAACATGTCGAACTCAATGTCTTGATAGGCCTTGAAATGCCCTGTGGTGGCAACAGCCGCATGAGTAGCGCTGATGCTGCCGCACGCCTCCCCAGCCCGCACAGGCTGAGCTGTCCGGGGACAACCCACACCATGGCACAGGCTTCTCTGAGGAGCAAGGGGTGACAAGCTTGGTTGTGGCGTTTGTCCTCTGCAGCACCAATGGCAGGAGCAGGTTAGAAGGGAGTTGTCCCCTTCTTGCGCGGTTCATGGCCATGAAGTCAAGACAGGCTGTTGGTGTTGGAGAGCTGGGGGAGATCAGGCAGCAAGAGGTGAGGTGCAAGGGTGGATGAAGCCCCAGGGTGGAGAGATGGCAGTACAAGGCAGCCTGCAGCAAGGGGGAACACTCCTGCAATGCTCTGAGCCTCGCTGTCCCCTCACCTCATCACTGTCCCTGACAGAGAATCTGTGAAGCCCTGGCCAGGCTCAATACGCCACAAGGTCAATGTGGACAACTGTTTCCAGCTAGTCTTGCACATCTCCAGCGCTTGTGCTCAGCCCCCTTGATCTCCAGAGACCTGCAGGGTGTTGTGCCCTGTCATACACCTGCCTACTGCTCCCAGCCCAGACCCTGCACTTCTTAACCTTTGTTCTCAGACTTCTTTTTCATCCAACTTCCCTGCCTCAGACTACCATCAATTGGCCTCCCTACTTCTTGTGTCCCCATCCTTTCCTTTCTCTGGCAGGATCCTCTGGGTTGTTTTTCTGTTGAAGGTGCCAACATAGTCACGGCAGCTCAGAAACCCTCTGAATTTCCTTCAGACGGCTGTCTAGGGGCCGTGTGAGCTGCAGGCTGGCCTGTCATTTATCTCCAGTGACCCACGCACCACGGCTGTGCAACAGATTCTGCACAACGACTGTCCTTTTGGTCTCCAAACAGCCCTTTGGAAGTACCTGCTAGAACTGAACCACGTGTGCCATGAGAGCATCCCTTGACATTTGCCACTGTGCAGGCACCTGCCACAACCTCCCTGCAGGTAGCTCCAGGCTTCTCCCTTCCCCTGTTGCTTTCTCTGCAGTCCTGTGGGGCTGAACAGAGCTAGCACAGCCATGACATCTGGCACGACCATAACTGCAACAACAGGGCTGTGCCCTGCATCTGTCTTCTGCTAAAGGCAGGGAGCTCTCTCCAGATCTCAGCCAGGAACCTGGCCCTGGCAGCTCAGCCACCTGCTGCATGGCTGGAGTCCAAGGCTTAGTCTTGCAGAGTGAGGGGGGAGTGCAGCGGTGTCATGAGATTCCTGCCACCTCCTGGGTGCTAGGGCATGAATAATATGCTGCAGTCTTTTCGGTAACGTGATGCACAGTCAGTGCGTGGCAGGAGCCCAACAAACCCCTGCTTGCAGGGCCCTTAGCTAGGCTTAGCAAGTTGACCAGATTCTTCTTTCTGCTCCAGCAAAGATGCTACCACCCTCACCACCAGCCAATCACACATTGACATCTAAGCACATGTCTCTGGCTAAAAGCAGTCCCATCCCATAAACACGGCTGACAGTTTAGGTATCGTTCCCAGTTTGCAATGCAGGGCTTTTTTTTTTTTTTTTTTTTTTGACTGAAGAGTTTATTATGATTTTTTTTCCCCAGGGCCATAAGCACTGCTAGGGACGATGTCTGGAAGGGTGAAAGGGCAGGCAGCAGGGGTGCATCACCCAATGGTCTTTAAGACAATGGCATCTGAAAGCTGCATGACAACCTCCAGCCAAAATCAGCTCAAGGCTTCTCAGCAGTCCCGGCAAAATCCACTTTTGTGGCTGTGGGAGAGTTGTACGGAAAGACAAGGGTGACCAGGCGTCACAGCTGGGCTGCTGATTTAAGCGAACCATGGCAGGGCAAGGACTGTGAGAGAGCGGGGGGGTGTGTCTGCACGGGCTCAAGGAGGGGCTTCCTCCTCCATTCAGCCAGCACACATCCCCCACCTCCCCCCCAGCCCCCCCCACCCACTGGTTCAGCTTCCTGCTCACCCCTAGTGCCACCCCAGCTTCTGGGGATGATGAATGACAGGACCACAAGGATCAAAGAACTTGTTGTACAACCGTGATCTCAGAAGATTAGTAACTGGATCAATCTAAGCTGAGAGAAATTACACCAGGCTACTGCTTGTAATTAAAGATTAACGGACTGTGCAGTGAATTTTTGCTCGGCAAAGAGTAGAGCAATTGTCATCTATCAGACGTTTTTGCGTTATGCTTGTCATGTTCTAAAGGCCTAACACTGTACTTTAAAGGAATAAAATGCCCACCCTGGAACATGGTTTCTAGTGTTACTGGTTTGCTATTTAACTTTTCTATGCCTCTGTATCATTCTGCACTTAAACAGCCAGCCAGTGTGAAAGTGCAGGAGAGAAATGCCTCCTGGCCACCAGCTCAAAGGCTGTCACGTTGGCACAAGTTAAGATAAGTGTACATCAGGGCTAGGACAGTATGGGGATGATAAAGGTCTAACACAAGGTTACAAAGGTCTACATCCCTGATGTAACCAGGGAGCTGTGTTATTTGCTGCAGTGGTGTAGGCACCACGGTCGGCAGTTTTCCTGATCTGATGCACAGTGATGCCACCGCTGAGGCTGAGGGTGGCAAGGCGGGGCAGAGAGGAGCAACAGACCTCAAGGACAATTCAGCTTGACAGCCAGGAGCTCTACGAGCAACCCAGCGTGATGTCAAACCCTGACTCACCATGGTCCTGGGTCTTCCCTGTCTGGAGAGCAATTTCACTTGGATCGCAGACCTCTCTCCACTACTGCAAAACAGCCTCCACCACTCACAATGTTGGACAGAAAGTTGACAGTGAGCTGTCTTCCAAATGGCCAAGCACCAGAGAGACATCTCTAATCCCAAATTCCCTGTTACTGCTCTCCACACTAGCACTTTCCTCCATGTCTAGTTCATAGGCACCAGACCTTTCACACTCCCATGATCAAAGGAGACTCATTTCTCTATGCTAAAACCCAAAGATAAACCGGAGGACATTCCCAGAGCTGTGCTGTTTCCAGGGAAATCCCAGAAGCAGAGAGACCTATCTGTGAGGAACAGGAGCAACCAACACGGGTCTTCATGGTGGATTTAATCACACGTTGGCAGCCACAAGAACAACAGAAGAGAAGCAAGAATGTTTGAGTTGAACCTCACTTAGGAGTGGTTGCAGGGAGATTAATTACTATATTTAGCCATTAATTACTACAGTTAGTGATATCAAGAGAACAAGGATAAATTCCTAGCATCTCAAACACCACAGCCTTGCAGAGTACCACCCTTGTGGGCTGCAGCTGGCCAGCGCAGCTGCCTGGAGAGGAGGACAGGGCTGACACAGAATCACAGAACGGTCGGGGTTGGACAGGACCTCTGGGGATCATCTAGTCCAGCCCCCCAGTGTGGTGCCTAGAGGGTGGTGGGTGCCACTGCTGGGTGCTGGGCACTGCCTCCCTCTGGGTCTGTCAGTGCTGGTCAGGGGGTCAGTGTGGATCAGCCATCTGAGCTTCCTCTTTAGCTGGTTTTCAGAAAAAATACGCATGTGATTTAAATACACCTTAAGCTGCCTGTAAGTTCAACCCAAACCTGCCAGCCCTGCACCTGAGCTGAGCTGGGTTGCCAAAGCAGGGAGACAGCACTCACCTGGAGCATTCCTCCCAGACACATGCACCAGCTTCATCCAGTTCCCTGCCCTCTCTGTCTGCAGGATCTGACCCTCCAGGTGTGCCTCAGGCACCAGGTGTCTAAATCTTTATGTCGTGCTGCTCTTTTCTGTGTTGCCTCACTTCACCTGTAATTGCCAGTCATCGAAAGAGGGCTCTGCAGTTCACCACACCGAACGCACAAGCGGTCCTGGCTGCAGCCTGCTCTAGGTGATGAGACCAACTGTGGTGGTTTGACCCTCGTTGGACTCCAGGTGCCCACCAAAGCCTCTCTTTCACTTTCCGCCTCCTCAACTGGACAGGGGAGAGAAAATAACAACAGGCTTATGAGTCAAGATAAGGACAGGGAGATCACTCAGCATTCACCATCACGGACAAAACACTCGACTTGGGGAAAAAAAAATCCCTAATTTATTACCAATCAACTCAGAAAGGAGTAATGAGAAATAAAACCAAATCTTAAAACACCTTCCCCCCACCCCTCCCTTCTTTCCCGGACTTAACTTTGTTCCCGATTTCTCTCCCTCCTCCCCCCAAGCGGCGCAGGGGACAGTGAATGGGCATTGGGGTCAGCTCATCACCCTGACGTTCCTGCTGCTCCTTCCTCCTCCAGCGAGGGCTCCTCACATGCTTCCCCTGCTCCAATGTGGGGTCCCCCTCACGGCAGACAGTCCTCCATGACTTCTCCAGCGTGAGTCCTTCCCAGGGGCTGCAGTCCTCCATGAACTGCTCCAGTGTGGGTCTCCTCCATGGGGTGCAGTCCCTCAGGGGCAGACTGCTCTGTCAGGTCTTCACCACAGGCCACAGGGGAATCGCTGCTCCGCCGCCTGGAGCACCTCCTGCCCCTCCTTCTTCACTGACCTGGGTGTCTGCAGAAATGTTTCTCACTCCTCTCTCTCACTGCAATTACTGCTGTGCAACAACTTTTCCCTCTCTTAAACACCTTCTCCCCGAGGCGCTGCCACCATTGCTGATGGGCTCGGCCTTGGCCAGCGGCGGGTCCATCTTGCAGCCGGCTGGCATGGGCTGTATCGGACACAGGGGAAACTTCTAGCAGCTTCTCACAGAAGCCACCCCTGTAACCCGCCCGCTACCAAAACCTTGCCCTGCCAACCCATTACACCAACCATCCCCATCTCTGCTGCCCACACCCGGATCTCCCTGCTCCTTACAGGGGAAGAGCCAGCACATGCCCCCTTCAAGAACTAGGCTGTGAGAGGTAGCCACCTTTTTTACCTTTTTACTGGGGTTTTTGGTTTCTATATTGGCTGTCTTTACTACTCAGACTGTGCTCCTGGTTGCCCACCACCCAGCCCTCCACAGCCCAGCCCTTAGCCCAGGCCCCCCCAGACCCCACGCAGGAGAAGCAGGCATTCCTGGGCAGAGACGGCTCTGGCCTCTTTGGGATGCTGAGTCAGGAGGAGGTGGGCAGGGTCCTAGAAGTACCTCTTTCTCTCCCGTGGATGCATCCACACATCTCACCCCAGATTGTTTTTCACCTCAGTGTCTCCCAGACGCACTCGCTTGCGTTCTGCCCTCATGGCGGTTACAGCTGCCTTGGTCACAGTTTTTGTCTGGGGAGAACACAGGGTGAAGCACGATAATTTCTACCCTAAACAAGAGATGGGTTGTTGGACCCCAGTGCTCACATATCACCTAAGTAGAAGTATTTCAGCACTTGGTGCCTGGTCTACTCCCCACCAGTGTCCCCTCCCTCATCCACAAACCTCTGGACCACACAACCTCCACTAACCTTCTCCACAAGCTATAACCTGGCACGTGGGGACAGAGCGATCGGTCCATGGCTTAGTTTTAACTTGAGGACACCAAAGCTAGTGTTGTTTGTGAGGCAGACCCTGGGGCAAGCCCACCAACAGATCTGCAGTCTGTGGGACTCGAGAGTCCCAGCACAGCCTGAGGCATGAAGGGGATGAGGATGTCAGCACTGAAAGTGGAGCGTTGCCCTTTCAACCTCAGTCAGGCTTACTTTGGACAAATTAAGACAGAGCTAACCCATTCAGGGCTTTACTGAGCTCTCTTCATCACCTCTCCACGATCACTATTTTCCATTCTATATGCTACACTCAGGCCCCACAGTGGAAGTGCCTGTTCCTGTTTCAGAAGCGGTCAGATGCGACAGCACCCGAGGCAACTTCACAACATGAAATCGCTCAAGTGGAAAACCAGGGTGACCTTCTTCAGCAGCCAAACTGCTGAATGTTTGATTTGTTTCCAAGGCCTGAGATTCCCTCTAGGGGTGCCGGGAGTACTGGGAGCACCATTGTGTATGAGCCTGTGCCTGCCTGGAACGTGCGACCTTCTTATTCCCAGTTACACTTGAACATCATCTCAGGCAAGGCTTTCTCGGACAAACAGATCCAAGAAATTAGGGAGAAGATGAGAAAGACAAAGGACGTAATCCCTAGGAACAAATCCTTCCTTAATTAGACATATGGGTCCGAAGACCTTACTGCAACAAAACACTCTTCACAGGACTCGTGTCCACAGCTGTAATTCTGTACTTGCCTTGCTGCCTTCTCTCAACACGTTAAACTTCACCACCTTATGGTTGCTGTTGCTGTTGTAAAGGCTGATCTCACCTTTGCACCCCCAAACAGCTCTTCCTTGTTTCTGAGTAACAGATCCAGCAGTGCATCTGCTGGCTCGCTGATTATCAGTACAAAAAGGCTGTCCCCAACACGCTCCAGACGTGTCCTGGATTGCTTGCACCCAGCCCCAAGTGTCCTGGATTGCTTGCACCCAGCCCCATTGCCTTTCTGCCCCATTGGTGTGGCTGAGGTTCCTGAGCACCACGACTGCGATCGTGAGGCTTTTTCCAACTGTCTGGAAAAGGTTTCATGTGCTTCCTCTCCTTGATCAGGCAATGGTTATCTGTGCTGGTCCATCCCCTGAACCTTACCCACAAGCCCTTGGCTGGCTCCTCACCTCTCCCAAGGCACGGCCTGTGCTCTCCAGCCACTGCTTTGCACAGAGCACGCACACCCTCCTCCTGTCTCTCCTGAACTGCGCACATCCAGCCATGCGAGCTACCCTCCCACAGCACCTTTGTCTCTTCGCTGAAGTCCTTATTCCTCAGACTCAGTAAATGGATGCTAAAGTAAATGAGACATCAATATTTGAATGAAATGAAGTGTTGCATGGTGCGCAAACCTCACAGAATGATGACAACACACCTGAAATGGTACTTTGCCCACAGCAAACCCTGGCCTGGTTTTAAGAGGTATTGAGATGTGCATTGAAGAGGACTTCTAAGGGAAAGATTCCTTGAGTCCTTAGCCCAGGAGCTGTAACCAGGATTAGACAACTTGGTCAGGACTTGCTGGATCCAACCAAGCATCTCCAGCCTTTTCCCCTCACCAGCACCATCAAGGACACCCCCCAGGCCTGTGCCCATGGCAGAGCCACGAGGTCTCCAGGCATGCTGAGGGTCTCCCCAGGCTGTGTCCTTGTGCACAGAGGCGTTGCCCGCTGGGTACTTCTGGATTCTCCCTCTGGTTGCAAAGGAAGATGATTTTGTGCCTGCCATTTCCACATCAACACGATCTGTCTGTTTTACTTTCACCTTGAGGTCCACAATAGATCTACGCTTTCCATCAAACAGCTCCCCAGACCCATGTTCTCTGTTCTGTCTTCATGCATTGATTATTCCAGTGCCAGGAAGATAACAGGCAGCATCTCCACCAAAAAGCATCCTATTGCTTTCAGATAGATCTCCAGTTTGTGCAGGAAGCTTGAATTCTAATCTTGTTTTTACAGTTTCTCCTAACTTAATGTCTTTTTCCAATTTCTGCCTGCTCCATATTCCATCTTCCACAATGCCCTTCATTATTAATGGGAGTGGATGAAGGACAAATCTGTCCAGGCCCCCCTCCCATGTACCCTTCTGCTTTGACAGCGAGTGGGCACCCTCAGAGTACGGCTTTCCCACCAAGAGCCCAGCCAAGTACTGGAGCCAGATGCAACTGACCCTGCTGGTGCGGAGGCAGGGATGGCCCAGCTGATCAAACCACATGCTGCTAGTTAGCTCCCCCCACCCCAAGATGCAGCTCTCGGACCGTCCTCCCTTTCGTCCCAACATCTCCTTCAGAAGCCTGCAAGACCCTGGGGTGGCAATGCAAACCTTTGAGGGTGGACACGCCGTGAGGAGCAGAGCTGCTGGCCGGCTGAGCTGGCTGGCACTGTTCCACTTTGCACAGCCCCCCACAAAGTGGGACCCTGGACTGCATTACCTGGCCTGGGACAGTTCCTGGGCTTCAGGCCAACAGTGAAAATTGTGGGTGCGTGATGAAACCCCATAAAAATCCTAAGCAACACAGATGTATTTACTAGAAATGTCACGGTGCTTTCTAACAGGAGTAACGTTGCCTTCATCAATAATTTAACTCAATGACTGTTCCCTTATAAGAAAGCAAGACACTGTGTGGGCTTGGTTGAAAAATTATGGAATAATCTTACTTTTAATGCAGAAAGAAATGAACAGTGATTATTTACTGCAGGGAAAAAAGCCTGAAAGCACCAGTATCTCTAAGAAATCCCCATAAAATAATAGCACGTGAGTAACGTGGAGAGGAAGCGGGTTGGAGGATATGTCACAGACGAGGAAGCGATCAGGAACCAGTGCATAACTCAAACCTTCTAAAACTCAGCTTCTGCACTGTCCATATGCTGCATTATTTAACATAGCGTGGTTACAGCGCACTTTGAGTTATCCAACTTGTCAGCTCTGAACCAGCTTCCTATGGCCCTAGAGATCTCTGGAATGGAGAAACATTTTGGAAAACATGCAGTTAAAGCTGCTTTTTTGAGAGACGGGGACGTGAGTCAGGGTGTCCTCTGGGTAAGAAGCAGGTTCACACACAAGGCATTGTCTCTGCAGTCCGGCCATAACAAGCCTTGGGTACCACTTGCAGAAGTGAGTTCGGCACTGCAGGACACGTCCAGGGATGGCCCTACCCGGGCTGGCGCACAGCCAGCAGGAAACAGCCTGAAAACAGCCTGAGATGACTTCGGCCAAGGGATCTCTCAGCTGCCCGCGGAGCTTCGCGAGCCTGGGTTAGCTGAACCCTCCATTCTCCTTCTCTTCCAGCCTGGTCAGACCCCGTCTTACCCAAAGGGGCAGGTCACAGAACCACAGCAGCTGGAAGAGGAGGTAGCTGAGACTGGTCTCACAGGTGATGCTCCAGGTCCCTCACCTGGCCCACAGCTGCACGGGCTCCTCCTTCTTCCACCACCCCTGGCTATGGCGAGCTCTCAAGGCACAGTGTTTTCGCAGGGTGACACGTGGGTCAAAGCAGCTCAGTATCAGGCATGCAGCATTTGGTGACACTTCCCCGACCACCCCCTCCCTCTACAGTTCATCTGTGGCTCAGGAGCTCCTGACCTGGAGCTGCTGTTTTCGTACTCAGTACTGATGGAGAGGGATTTTTTTAGGCCAGTTTCTGAGAATACATAAGCCCTTAGCCTCTGTAATACCCTACAGTAACCATGTCTATGTGCCTCACTCTGTGCCAAGGGGAGAAGGACTAGTTGTGCTTTGGTTTGCATCCATCGGTTTCTTCTGATGTCCCCAGCTCCTACTCTGAAAGAGGTAATGGGAGATCTGAGCCCTCCAATCTACCTGGGATAATCCTTAACACACTCCTCAGGCATCTTCCTTGCAGCTTGAGTTGTCCTTATCAATTCAGCCACTTCTCTCATACAAGTCATTCCATAACTTCTGTTATCTATGCTGCCCTTTTCTGAACTCCCCCCGGGGCTAGTTACCTCCTAGAAACAGACTGGCGAGCCGCAGACGGCATCACGATACAGACAGACTAAGGATTTACACAGCATTGCGAACATGTGTCTTATACTCTTTTCAAGTGCTTTTCTAACAGTTTCTAACATTTGACTCTAATTCAGAGCCCACTGATGTCTGGGTAAAATCAGGATCACTTTCTTTTACGCCGATAGCTTGTCACTTCCAGTAGCTTTCCTAGCCGTGCTGAGTAGCCATCATGGCCTTCAGAAAAAAAAAAATATAAACCTTCACTATGTTATCTCCAGACAGGCTTCACGCCTTCTGCAAGTATTTTATGCTTTGGCTTGTTCTTTTATTACATCTTGAACAGGATTTTTCATCTTGAATTTTCATCAAACACTACTGCAGATGACTTTGTTATTTTGCTGCCCCTACAAAACATCATATTAAACACGAGCAAATCAAACCCTGTGTGCTAACGGGGCCATGCCAAAAGTCGCTCCTCCTCTTGTGAGTCCCCTACTCTGCTCCACCACGCAGCCATGCATGGTATCCCTGAATTCAGCTTCAGCAGCACACCCAGCCTCTACTGGGGTAATCGAAGTCTCCCGTGCTACCCTTTTCCTGCTTTCACCCTTTCCAACATCCCTCCGCATCCTGTGCCAGTTCTAACGCTGTTCCTTCAGCTTTTAGGCCTGCAACTTAATTTCAAAAGGGCTTATTTGTTACTTGTTATTTTTTGATCCACTTATTTAAGTAACGTGACTTCAAGGTCTCCTCAACACATGGGACCACTCCTACACTGACACTGGAGAAGTCTGCTGCGTACCGTGCATCCCAGCATCAGAGTGACTTCGTCGCATCAGGTGTCTGATATAATATGCTTTTCAGTGTCCTCATTTAAAACTAGGCCTTCAGCTCTTTCCTTCTGGCATCTGTGAGGAAGAATGAGCCACTCGCAGGGCTACTGGGCCTTAAATATGAAGCATCACAGCTTCTGTAACTCAGGATTCTGCCTGACAGCCTCACCTGACTGCTTGCATCCCACTGGCTCTCACAGAGGCTCCTGCTCCTAAATCAGTTAAGTTTTACAAAATCCCAGCAGCTGCCTTTGAACTACAACTGCATAAACTCTGTCCTCAGCTTTCTGATCCCTCACACTTATCTCTGCCTAAAGCAGCTCTAACAATTTCTGCAGCATAAGCAGCAGCTTTCCTCTCTGCAGCCATCCTTTCACTCCTCCAGTGCAGGAAATCACAGCTAATGCTGCTCCATCAGTGCCTTTATCTCCCAGCACCTGCCAGCTTTCTATTCCAACAATTAGCAAGTCAGCACAGCAACATCAAATACACCAGGGTGAGCTACAAGCACCTGCCTGGGATGCACATGAGCAGTTTAAACGTCTTGCTAACAGACGATAAAAGCCCTTTTGCTGCCCGCCAAACGGGCATAACATCAAGAGGTGAACAACGGAACGTGCGCCATGCGGAGCCCTGGGCTGCCAAGTCAAGCCCGTCTCCACGTCCGCGCTAACGGCCCTGCAATAGCACGCTTGCTGGAGAGGCACCGAAGGGCTGCGCGAGCATCGTTCACTCCCGTCCTGCGCGCACCATCCTGGTTCTTCCTGCTGTCCTTACCCTGCTGGTACTCCAGCCTGCTCTAAGCGCAACTTCCACGTACGTCTGTCCCCCATGGTCACCCTCAGGCTACGCCGTCAGGCAGCCTCTTTCCCTGGATGCAGCAGAACCCTGCGCTCTGTTGGCGGCTGACTGCAGGGCACCTCCCAGCCCAGCCCACCGCTGGAAGGTCTCCATACTGGAAACTCCCCGTCACACCCTGCACGCACTAGAGCTGAGCTGAGATTTCCCACGTCCTTGCTGGAACCACCAGGCTCTCCAGACCCAACCACAACTGACCAGCTGGGACACAACCCATGGGGACAGTTCTCTGCAGGGAGCTGTGAGCCCCATGTCCCCACTCTGGCAAGAGACAGACTCTCGCTTAAAGCACAAAGCCAGCCCGGCGTCCTCCGAACACAACGGCCGGAGCAAGGACCGCGGCTGAGCAATGAGCTGCACCTGGCACAGGACTGGCGGAGGGGACAAGACGACCCAAGTTGTCTGAGATGGTCATAGCAAAGCAAAGGTCTCCTTTGCCCAGGAGGGCTCCCCGAGGCACGCTGCAGCTACAGCACAGGAAATCATTTCTTCATGTTTTATCTGTGGCTGATTCTGCTGATTTTTGCTTTCCACATCAATTCCCAGCCCCTTTTTTTAGCTTGCCAGCTTTCATCTCAAGAGTAGCACATGGCAGTACATGGCTGCATGGGAAAGGCTTCTTCAGCCTTTCCATGCAACTCAGGTACCCCCTTTGCCATGGTCCCAATTTGCTCCCATTGCAGATACTGCTCAGGCAAAGCCTTCTTTATGCTGCTGCTGATTTAGCAACATCCACCACCCAAACCTTCCTGTGAGCTCCTCGGATTTCTGAGGGTGTCTGTAAACATCAGAAACAGGCAGACGTGCCTGTATAAAGAAGGCTTTAGCAGGAATCTCATGGGCAATCGTGTTTTACAATCATTTTCAGAAAGTGACTCTTTGGAAGGTGTCGCATCCCAGACCAAGGACGGTGCCAAATCTCCCCATGAAGAGACCATCCTTTACTCTTACCTGGAAGAGGAGACTCTCTGGGCTCAGCACGTGCATATTGTACCTAAACATGGATATATTACACTTATCCCTGTTGTAGGCAGATCACAGAGCAGCCTCAGTGACTTTGTGACTCTCTGCTCTGCCTACTGTGACCAGGGTCTGTACCTCCCACCCCCCAGGAAAACGCTTTTTTTTGCAAATAAGCAATAAAGAGGAAAACCAGAGCGCTGGCCCCAGCTCCTGGGCTGTTGTGGATCCCTCCAGCACCGCTCTCGAGGGAGCCCCGCACGAGGGGCTGGGGAGCAGCCCCCCTGCACCATAACCCCACCGGGCACAGGCACAGCAGGGTGCATGAAAATCATTCTCAAGTGGCACAATGAAGAGGGCAACTGCACATTTAAATCATGAACCCCTGAGTATTTTCAGGCACTCAAGGTGACTCAGGATTTCTAATCAGGCCTGAGACACCTTCTGCCCCGCAGGAGACAGCCCCTATTTGCACAGGGGTGCAAGGAGCCAGGGAACCCCCAGACTGGAGCAGGTAAGCAAAAGGCAGGCAGAGCCGCAGGGCCCAGCCAAGGCAACCAGGGCACAGGAATCACAGGTTTTCACAGAGTTTCAGCGTGAAGACCTTGTCCCTTGAAGGCACTGCGAGTGCTGATGTAGGAGGGAGCTGGGTGGAAGAACTCAGGTGTGGGAGGAATTACGGCAGCCGTGCCAGACAGGTAATCAGACAGATCATCACGGCAGACGACACTCAGGCAGGGAAGCTGTCACACAGCTGCGGATGGTTTCACAAAGGCGACAACAGGAGTTCAGTGATGTTCGAGACCAGGAGGCATGCTTCAGCCTCTAGCTGGGACCAGCAGCCCACGGCTGTGCAACACCCGTGCACGAGCACCCACGCACACAGCCACCTCTCTGCACTGCGTTTATTCTGCTGCCAGCGTTTGGATGCTACCGACAACCAGCTGCCGGCTAATCACGGAGGTTACTGCAACAGTGAACTTGGTACACTGGGTGCAATGACTAACAACGAAGGTGTGTGGTTTGAAGCTATTCAGGGGTTGCGGGAAGAATGACACAGGACTGGACCCAAGCAGGTCCACCGAAGGAAAGGCACTCCAACCCATGACAGAACTGCGTGCAGCTCCCAATGCCACGGGCTATTCAACTTGATGCAGAGGGAAAAGAAACGGCTCCTATCCAGTTCAGCTTCTTTTGGATGGAGAAAGATGGAAGGGTTATTCCTCAATAACCCCAACCTCTTTCCTTTCCTTGAGGCCCACTACCCCATCACCACCTACACCGAAGATGCCAAAGGAACCACCACAACCCAGGCCCAGTATTGATCCCTCTCTGCACTGTTCCCTTCACTTCTCAGGAGACATCACGTAAGGCCAACCACATGTGACTGTAACCTCTAAGAGCACAAAGCTTAATACAACCCAGTCATGAGGTGGCAACTCTGCCTGTGACCTACCTAGGCTCTTCCAGCAGGCACCAGCTGAGGATGGGCAGGCACCTGGAGGATCTCCTGCCCCCGCTCTTGGCTTTTTGCAGCGGCTTGCTGGGGGGAAGAAACACCATCTTGGAGAACTTTCCTTCTGAAGAGAAAACTCAAATATTGGCCTTTGTGTGTCTTCTTATAAAGGGAATGATCCACCTTTGCAATGTCAATGAGTGCTTCTGGAAAGGGATCAGCTAGCCCATGTTTCTTTAAGCACATCTCTAACGCAACTGCCCTCATCCACGTGCGTTTCAGGTAAGCAAATGT
Organism: Leptosomus discolor; assembly: GCF_034619465.1. NCBI lineage: Eukaryota > Metazoa > Chordata > Aves > Leptosomiformes > Leptosomidae > Leptosomus > Leptosomus discolor. The sequence continues at coordinate 335,934 of NC_141419.1, forward strand.
GCATGTCAAAGTATGAAAAAAAATTCTGAATTTAATTTGAAATCCAGCAGGTGGAAATAAAAGTACCTGCAAAGAGTTGCAAGAAATAAAGGAGACCCAAATGTGTCAATTTTTAAAATGGGGGAGGCTGCACAGCATGAAGAATTTTGTCTACGACCGATAAAATTGAATTGCCAGGGGGTGGGAAAATGTAAAACACCGAGACCATACACCTTAAAGCCTGTCCAGCACCAAATAAAGGGGTGGGGGGGTTGCACCATACATACCTTCCCTATATGAAGTCTAACACATTCTTACTCCAATACAACTGGTCGTTAAACGCTGCCAAAGCAATGTGCACAGTGGGAGCAAGAAGTTCCCCCAAAAGATTAACTCCTACCTTAAGGCCCTTTAAATATACCATTTTACTGATTAAAAAAAAAAAAAAAAGTACTTTCAGTGTTGGGCTTCTAGCACTTCAGAGGGACACGGTGAACGTAAGGAGGATCTCAGCCTGGATACGCTTACATGGGCTGAAGTAGGTGTACCCAGCTACACACAGTAAGCTGCAGAAAAGCAAGGCAAAACTGGCTGACGTATTTCAGCACACATCTCCAGTTTTAATGGTGCAGTGCTAATTACCTGGCAAATCCCACATTTACAGAGCATGAGGAACAGCAGCTCTGAAGAGGGCAATGTTCTCCTTGCAGCATCTCAGCAACCCTCATTCTCACAGCGTACCTTGTTTGACTACTCACTTTACATTTCATTCCTCAAAGCGTAAAATTTGTAAAAATTGAAGTAAGAACAAATGTTCCAGCTACAGTTTATAGTTTACTGCATCAGAGCAACATCACTGTTGTTCTTCAGCCACGAGAACCACCAGAGGACGTGCACATTGACAGTATCCTCTCAGCCCTCTCCCTTCCCCAGAACACAACTTACACATGAGATGCATTCCCAGTTCACAGGGCCCTTTACAGAAAGCAGGAATTCACACAAACACAAAATATGTTTATTCAGGTTCTGGTGGACTCAAAGGGCAGTGGATGGCTCCTCATCCACAAGCAGCTAATGATTCCTCCTGGCCAGTCCTGCTTGAGAAGCATCTCCCCTCTTGCCCCAGGAAAGCGGTAAGCTCAGTTATTCACAGGATGGTAAACCTACAAGATCTAACCTAAATTTTTCCGTAATAGGAGACATTCACTGAATTTTGACTGCATACAACATCACACCCCCCTCTTCCCAGGGAGCAAGCTGCCTGCCAACATGGCACACTGGTTACAAAGCCAGAGGATTGCACACACAGCACTAACACCACAACGGGCCAAACAGGTATTTGAGAAGGTTTTGTTTGTTTGAAGAGGGTTAGAGCAGAGTCAAACTTCAAAACATCTGGATTTTTTTTTTTAAATTTGCCAAACATGTTTGTTACAGAATTAACTCTAATCCTGCTTTCTTGTCCAAGTCAACAAAATAATCCCACGGCAGCTCCTGAACTTACACTTCTGCAGTAGCTGTTTTCAGGAACCGTTCATTCCTGCTGTTCAGCAAGACTAGTACAACGTTGCACGTAAAAAGGATTAAGCATGGAAAAAAGAGTGTCTTTCTGAGTGATTCTGGTAATGTCTGCAATGAAACGAAAAACAAAGCCGGACTGAACTACATGACATGCCAGAACACTTCTATAGAAGAAAAGGATTTTTAAGTAAATACAAACACACGCAAATTATCACCTCTTGAAAACACACCTATGGAGGCACACAGGCCCCCTTCCCCCTACTCCCTGGAAATAATGAAGTGGAGGAAGACCGCAAACACAGTGAGGTACTGCACATTAAAGACCACTGGGTGCGTTCTTCCCTCTTCTCAGTCCTCCTTTGAAACAACAACCAACAAGCCAGGACGAAGCCAAACCCTCGGTATTCGCGTAAGCGCGAGGTAGCGCTTAACTTCGAATGGCTGAAGTTTCCCGCAGGACTTGGCACTTCACAGGAATAAAATCACAAGATCACAACTTCCCATTTGTTTCATCATCGTTTCCCAAACAAACATTCAGAATTAATTTTGCTCCATGAGAAGTTTCTTTAAGTTTCCTGACAATGGTTTTCTGCCTGATCTGAAGCATCAGGACACTCCAAGAAAAAACTCAAAACAGAGAAACTATTCGACAAGGTCTTGCATTTTGATCTGGCAGCTTAAAATTAAGTTCCCACCCAAAGGAAGTGATTACGAGCTCCTCTTCTCTTCCCTGCGTGATCCACAGAGAATACATCACTGAGGACAAGCAACACATAAGAACACTCAGACCCTTGGAAAACAGCCACAAAGCAATGACTTCAAAAGATGTTTATTAGAAAAAACTGGACATTACAAAAGGACCGGGTAGGAAACAGGTTATACAAGGCATGTGCAGTTTCTAGTACACTGCATAGAACAAGAGAGGAGACTGCAAATACATGTAACACACCCACCTGAAACTGCTAACGTGGGCAAGTCACGGCTTGGATCACTTGCCACGACAGGCAGATGCTGGGGCTCCTCTAGAAGACGGCTAATCCATGGTATGTTTTACCTTCACTGCAAAAGCACAGATTGTATGCATAGTTTTAATGACAGTGAAGGTAAGGGTCATATTCAAGAATTTCTACATCATTCTTCCAAGCTGTTGCACCCTGTATCTCCCAAAATCTGGTTTATTTACTTACTTTAATTCAAGGTAATCTAGATTTCAAGTTCTTACATTGCATTTTTCCCTATGAAGAATAAAACCTTCTTGTCCACACCTGGTTCTGCCTAGCAAAGCATACTGAGATTATTTGCTTGGTTACCTAAGGAAAAAATCCAGACTTAATTATCTGTCAAAACAAGACTCGCAGGCAAGTCCTTCATAACCCAAAACAGAGAATCAAGATACATATTAGCTAATGTTTTCATTAGGCTTCAGAACAAATGTGACCTAAACGTGACTGAAAACAGGAATTCTTGTCTTTAAGGCACAGCTAACAGCAACCAGCAGTCCCCCATCAGAGAGCAGAGTGCAACACTCAGCTGAACTCACAGCAGAGAAGTAACTGAGCACGAGCAACTCCATAGTTTCCAGCAACAAGCACCACGCAGACACTAACTCCCCATCAGGAACATGAACAGAGAAAAGAACTCACTGAACAGACTGGGGGCTTTGTATCTCAAAGGACAAAAAAGTACTTCAGGAGCGGGAAAAAAATCTAACACTTAATTTGGTCTCTCTTCCTCCCCAATGCTAAAAACAATCCCTGTTATGGTTTCAGCAGCCGTCTGATCAATCCAACATCTGTCCATCAAACTTTAAGGATTATATCAGAAAAACCAGAACAGATTAACTAGGGAGGGCTTGGTTGTCCACCCACTCCCTCCCCACTTCTAAACTTACCTTATCTGTTGCAGTGCAGCTCTTGGATATGCTATCAATAAAGACAAACATTTCCATAAACACTGAAATTAATAAACTGAGAACAGAGAAAACCATGGCCAAGAGACACACAGCAGCTAAGCCTTCCCCAGACACGTCCGATCACCGTGACTAGACACAAGTACCTCCCTCCAGAGTTCACAAGGCCATGCTTTAGTGCCCATCACAGTGTCACCTCCATCACCTAAAAAGAGATGAAGAGTAGAAATAATTACATTTCAAACAGGAGAGAGTTATTACGACAGAGCACATGTCCTCCAACCCTACGCCAAGGAAGAGAGGAAGCTGGCATTCAGCAAACACAAAAGCAGCAAACGAGATCTCTCTGTTACAAATAACGTGAATAAAACAGACTTCACAACCTCGGGAAAGGCTCTGCTGTCCTCTTCATTAATGTGGTAAAGAATTTAATTGAGATTGCTAGTCAGTAACATTAATACGTAAATAGCCAATCAACTGTCACATACGTGTGTGGTTTAAAGAAATTGCAACTAGACCGAGAAGGCGTTACATGATCCTCCTGCCTCTCTGGGAGCACAAAGCCAAAGGTAAGTGAAATGAAGTCATTTGTTTTACAGGCCATCAAATATCCTGAATTACTGAGGTATACTTGCGAAGGTCTTGATCAGTTGTTCAAAATAAGCTGTAACTCTTTGCACCGGTACAATTGTCGATAAACTAGAACTTAGGACTGAACCTGGAAACAAGAAGGCAGCTACGGTTACCTGAGTCACTGCTTCAGCTCACGAGAAGAAAGGCGACATACTGCCAGAGCTGATCTAGGCTACTTTTGCACTTTAGTCTTCGAATACCAGTTTGTCTGAGGCTTGGTTCAGGGTAAGTAATAAATATCCATGCTCCTTGACTTTAGTGGTAAGGCTTTCGTCTTTTTAACTCTGTTTCTCCTACAGTATGTTGGAAGCTTCTTTTAAGCATGCAGAATAAAAGAAATCCCAAATACTCTGGAACAGATCATTATTTTTTCCAAATTGCCCATTAAGGATAGAGAAACTGTTCAGTCAAAGATGGATCAACCTGAACATCCTGCAGATGAAATAAAATGCACTTCATAAAGCTGTGTAGCTGTGACATTAACTGGCAGTTATTTACCCTTTTTTTAAGGCAAATCCACTAGAAACAGGCAAGGATTTAAAATTCTAAATGCATCTGATGTACTCTCATGAACAACAACCAACCAGGCTGCAAGGTTTCTTGTTGCCTACGCGAGTACAAGAGACAATACCTGTCAGGGAGGGAGCACACTACCACACTCCCCCGAGAGCATCTTCTGAGCCTAATGGCCAAAAGCATCAAATACAGAACCATCATCTCTTTCAGAGAAACTACGAATTTTAAGATTCCAGGTCTACCTGACAGCTGTGACCATAACAGGCTGCTTCCCTAAAAAAGGAATAAAACCAAAGAAATCTTAATTTCTTTAACCCTGAAGAGATCAAGGGACAGACATAAAGCCAGGCTGACGATCCAGCACAGGCCAGGAACCAGAGATCAAGGGATCTAGAAGAAAAATCCTCACTTCAAATGGATCTGACCAACAACAAATTAACTGTTCCAAGAAACAACAGTTGATGGGTTTTCTGCCATCAGTAGGTAGATATAAAGCTCTAAAGCTCACTCAAACCAAGCTGAGCTCTAGACCTAAACAGACTCTTGGGTCACAAGAAGTGTAATTTGCATCAAAAAGCAGATTACCGTACCTAGGACTCGGACAATAGAGCAAAACTCCAGAGCCAATAAAGGTTTGATTTCATCCTTTCCGCTACCTCTTGTACTGTTCTGGAAGATGGAAATTCTTCCGAGCTGGCGCTCAGCAATGCTCGGGTAACAGCACCGCACCGGTGGGAAGACCCCTACGGAATGGGAAGGCATTGAGAGTCAATGAAGCGGCACCACCTCAAATGTCACCTACTGCTGCCACAGCGCAGGCACTCACCACGGCTCTAAGTGACAACAGGAGGTTTTGCCACTGTCCGTGGACAAAAACCCACCAAAGGTAACGAGAGGACTGAAAAGATTTTACTTACTGTAAACATAAGGTGAGTAGGAGGCTGGAAGACCCAGTTCTAGGCAGCCATCATGAGGAGGGGAAAGGGTCCTAGCCCAAAGGGGAAAGGGTCGCACACTAAGAGGAAGCACAGAGAGACAAGCACAGACCTCTGCAGCAAAACACACCAACAGCTGAGAAGCTGCAAGCAGAGCTACATTTTGGGGCGGGGGGGGGGGGGGGGATGGGTTTTGGCAAGATCAGGAACTTCTCTCTCACTGTGCTCGAGAGAAACTGGGAAAGATGCACGTGTACGGGGCCGGACACGTCCGCGAGCAACGCAGGAGAAGCTGCAGGCAGAGGTCGATCCGCCCCCGGTCCAGGCCTCTGCAACCAAGCACAAGACGACCACAACCACGCTGCTCCCCCAGAGACCCTCGCTCTGCCCACAGTCGTGGGACTGCGAACGTCCCGACGCAGCGCTGCCCGGTCAGACCCGAGACCCGGCCACCCCCGCTCAGGAGCACACCAACGGCTCCAACGCAGGCCCCTGCAGGGACCCCTGCCCCAGCTCCCTGGGACACCCACGGTAACAGCTTTAGCGAACAAATTCCATCGTCTCATACACTCCTGGGTATCGGGGCAGGGGGGTGGGTTTTGGTGGTGGTTGTTTCCAAGACAATGCTCACAGGTCCCACCTGTAATACTGGCAAAACATCCAAAGGTGAAACAAGCTAGAAAAGCGAAACTTTCAACACTGCAAGGGGCGTTAAGGCCAGCAAAGAAAAGCTGCACCAGTGTCTTACCTGTCTTCGGCTCCCAAGGGTCTGCCCTTCTCCGTCCAGAAGACGCAGCGCTGTGCAGCTCTTCACGAGACGGTCCGTGAACAAAACATCAGAACTATTCCTTTCAATCCCTTCTCTTACTGCGGATCAGATGCTAAAAGAGCAGGCACTGCGCTCCATTTCTGAGAATACAACTGGTTTTCACCCTGCTCTGCCTTTCTTGTCGCGTGATACTACCAAGTCTCACAAATATTCCACGTGAGCCTTGCAAAGCGGCAGGTATCTCGGAAGGCACTGACATGAGTCAGGTGATGCCCAAAAAGGTGTTTTCAGGCAAATATGACAGGCACTTACACAAATACTTCTCTATCTCACCTCCACTAGAAGCTAATTAAGACACAGCTTCCTAAACACTTTGATTTAAAAGTATAGAAACCCAGGAACAAGTGAAATATCATTTAGTTCTGTTTTTTTTCTTTGTGAAATATGTATTTTATTTTTTTTAAATGTTTGAAAGAGAATTAGTTCTAAGTTGTAAGGTAAATATGAGTCAAGCCTTCTGATAGACTGCTGAACGGAGTGCATGGTGAACCACAAGGGGTTGAGAGGGACAGAGCCTAAGTCCAGGAAACCTAGGAAACACCTGGAAAAGGAAAAATATTGAAAAAACACAACAACAAACATTGAAAAGAAACTAGAGTCCTATAATCTTCTGTTCCATCTATCAGTTTCTTTTTCTCTTCTTTTTCCTTCAATGTGGGTTGCAAAAGGGACATTGAAGAGCCATCTACTGGAACGCTAAGCTTTCTTACATCAGGATACAACTGCAATTTGTGTCTGAAACTGTAAGAAGCAATTACAAGTATTTAAAAACAAAGGTTTGCCTGAGCCATTTCAGTTCAAAAAACCACTGGGCTAAAACTAAGCTTGATTCAAGTAACGAAGTATAGCTTGATTATACGGGGCATTATCCTAACAAGTTCAATGCAGCACAAGAACCCGTGAGTGAGGAGGTGTGTGCTCAGCGGTCCCTTTCCCCCGTTCGCCGTCCCGCAAAACACCAGCGGAGACACGCCTCGGTCAGAAGGGGAAGAGCAGCTCTTCCCCGCGGGCCACGACCCGCAGCATTGCCGCGGCCTGGGAATCGCCCCCAGGTAAACGTTTATTTTGCAAGCTTTTTTAGAAACTTAAAAGCATGTCCAGGATCCAATTCACTCAACGCTCGGACACCATTTTAGTATACTGGTATGTCCACAGAGGCTGCAATACCAGACTGGGCATAAACCAAGTGCTAGGAACTAAGTATTTTCAGAAAAGCCTGCAAACCTCTCCAGAGGTACAGAGACAGATAACTTACCAGCCAGCTCAACTCATAAGGCATCATGAATATTCTTCAAGGATTATGAGACAAGGTGAGAATTGAAGTGAAAACATTAGTAGTAGATAAAAGGGACCAGGCACTTGAATACTGAAGATACCAAATAAAACCATGAGTTTTAACTTTTTTTGAGCCTAATTTCTGATTGTTGTTCAATCAGCTGTAGTTTTCAAAATATTCTATTTAGACAACTAATTGACAAAAAAAAATTCCTTTTACACAGCCATAGGCTTTTGCTTCTCCTTTCATTCTGTCACCAGACATCATCTTTCAGCCAGTAGTAACACACCTGCACTGGCTGAATTGTTGTAACAACGGGACTGAACCATGAGTATAACAAGCAAATACATGTTTAATCACACATTACATCTCAATTTTCATCAAACAATCCTATTTCTGTAAGTAACCTCAATCATTCCCAGTCTTTTGGTATTATAGTCTGATTGTGGGCTTTTTCTCGACTAAGATTTTGTGGTCTCAATTTGGAACAGAGAAGAATTTGCTGCTACACAAGCAAAAGCTCCGTGCATCACAAAGAAGTCTGCTTGAGATCAGTGTCCCACATCTCCTCCTGGAGGTCCTGTTAGAGATTTAAATACTGCCGTCCCTCAGTGCACAGGGGATTCATAAATTCAGGCAACATCATCTAATTTTCACCTACCAACATAGTAACTGCCAACAGAGAACCAATCTGATTACGTAGCCCCCATATTCCTGTTCTATCGAGAGCAAAGTTGACAGTCTCTACTGCCAGATTCAGCTCAGTATCTGAAAGATATGCATTTTTATAATAGAAAAAAGTTACACAAAACATCCTTGTTGTCTGCCCTGCATTAATTTACTCATTATTGGAAGCTTTGTAAGAAATATACAATGGTTAAACAGATGTGAAACACACAACCTCTTTGCATTTCAAGCTTCACAGAATCACAGAACGGTTTGGAATGGAAAGGACCTTAAAGACCATCCAGTTCCACCCCCCTGCCCTGGGCAGGGACATCTCCCACCAGACCAGGTCGCTCCCAGCCCCGTCCAGCCTGGCCTTGAGCCCTGCCAGGGAGGGGGCAGCCACGGCTGCTCTGGGCAGCCTGTGCCAGGGTCTCACCGTCCTCACAGGGGAGAATTTCTTCCTTACATCTCATCTCAATCTCCCCTCTTTCAGTTTAAAACCATTACCCCTCGTCCCATCTCCACACCCCCTGACCAAGAGTCCCTCCCCACCTTCCTGCAGCCCCTTTCAGCACTGGAAGCTGCTCTAAGGTCTCCCCGGAGCCTTCTCCTCTCCCGGCTGAACACCCCCAACTCTCTCAGCCTGTCCTCACAGGGGAGCTGCTCCAGCACCTCAGCATCTTCGTGGCCTCCTCTGGACCCACTCAAGCAGGTCCGTGTCCTCCTTGCGCTGAGGGCCCCAGAGCTGGATGCAGCCCTGCAGGGGGGGGTCTCAGCAGAGCGGAGCAGAGGGGCAGAATCCCCTCCCTCAACCTGCTGGACACGCTGCTCTGGATGCAGCCCAGGATGCAGTTGGCTCTCTGGGCTGCGAGCGCCCATTGCCGGGTCATGTCTGGCTTTTTGTTCACCAGTACCCCAAGTCCTTCTCGGCAGGGCTGCTCTCCATCCCTAGGACCTCAGCCTGAAACATACACAGCTACAGAAGGCAGCACAGATGTAATTTAGGGTTACTTGCTACTCCTCTGCTGGTTACCGAACCTACAAGCAACTTGTTACTTTCGACAGTTCAGATCTCACACTAGGGAAAAGCTGTTCCATTGCTGTCATGATTTTCACCGTACGCTTGTGAGGTAGTTTACCCTGTATCCTTACTCGGAAAGGGTGCTGCCCTTTTAGTGGGACTAATCAAACTGCAGAGGAGGGTCTTAAAATGAAAAGATATCAGCCCACTACAAACATTCCTTAAAAAAAACAAACCAGATATTACTTTCTTAAAAAACAAGGAACTTTGTCAGTCTTCCTTCTTCCTACCCAAATACTGCTGCTACTCTGTCCCCAGCTATCATATTTAGAGAAATCTAAGACCCAAGAACACAGAAGACCAAGACTATATCATCTGACTAAATCAGATTTCTTTTAATGCAACTTCGAAGTTACTGCATGTGGTCCTTTGACTGCCCCCCCCATATTCTTCTGGAAACTTTTACTGCAATTCAGGGTTTTCAGAGACTTCACATGCATTTTTGCTCCAAAAAATCTGAAATGAACTTTACTTGCCTGACTTACACAGCTCAAAAGTGGAAGCACGCTAATAAGCTCTACCGGTTTTGTGATGGGCACACTGCTGGGAAAGCAAGAGGACTCCTTCCAGTCCAAACGTGTTCTTCAGATACATCCTCCAGTGTGCTGACTGCCAGCTGATTCCACAGCACAGAGTCAGACAGTACACAGTCCTTCAAAAAGATCCTGTAATGCACACGAGATGCCAGACCTTGACACCTTTCCTGTCTTTGGGCGGAATTCCCCCACTCGGATCTGTATCGCTGGCTTTACTTCCCATCTTCCTCTGGCAGAAACAGCAGCCACTATCTGCTGGATATACACCCCGCTCTATCACTCCTTCTCCAGCCTCGTATTACCACAAGATTATTTTATTTTTTAACACAAAGGAAAACTAACAAAGAAAGAACTTGCCAGCTGTTGTCCTCAGCTGGGGAACCATCCAACATGGCCCTCCTGCTCTTTAAGGGGGACATCTGAAATCATTTCACCTGTTTCGCCGTCTTGGTCTTCCTGCTGAATTCCTGGCAACTTCTTTATGGCACCCTTGACGTAACTCCTCATTCTGGGAAGGAACGCCTGCCTGCCTAACACGAAAACACAGCCGCAGGCAATGTCAAGGAGACGTAAACAACACGCTCCCAGTTTGTAAAGTCAGACTAAGAAGTACTTGATGGAATCCACCATGCTTAACCCCACATCGTTAGAGAGAAGAAATAGGTTGGACGAGTTATTCTCTTGCAGCACCTACCTGGGACCAGAGTTCTAGGGACACGCACCAGAAGCAGCATTCCAGCCCCTCCACAGCTGTCCTTCTCGGCCCTACAGCTGACCACGTCAAGTCTGGGTGAACCTCCCCAGTCGGACCAGCAGGAAGGACGGACCTCATGGAGTGATACACTGTACTAAACAAAGGATATTAGGAGAATGTGGTTCCTTTATCATCTTTGGGAAGCCTGTTCTTGTACTCTACACCTTTTTAGGCACACCATCTTAAATTTCTTTCCTGGTACACTAGATACAGCAAATGTGCCGTTCTCCAAGCTGTGTCACTTAATACTGGTTAATCAACACAGATGTACGGTGTTAGGAAGGGCAGGACACATATCAACTGCAGAGGTTTTATTCCAGTGGTTAACACATACATCTACGATGTGCACCCTAAAAACCAAAACGCAAAGGCACAGAAGCAGGGGAAACAAGCCTATTCATGCCAGATAATGGCTTGGTGTATGAGATTAGTGACAATGCTGCTCACTGCACTCTCTCTGAAAGGAAATAGGTGGTTAAAGAGATTAACAACGTGGTGTTCCAGAAATATTCATGTGAAGCACAGTTCTACTCGCTTTTGAAACTACTGTAGTGTCTGTATTTTAACAGACATGGATCCTTAAAAGACCCTACGCGTTGCATGGTTCAGTGACCCCTTCTAGGGACATCACCACACACCCTGCAGCTCCCCACAACACGGAGCTGGAGTCTATGGGCAATAATCTAGAAGAGCTGGACACTACTCATTATTTTGTATATTTAGTATTACCGCCACTTCCTAAGTAATGGGAAGAGTCTCCCACTGCTAGTGAGAAATGAGTGAACTCAGTTTTGCTCATGAGGACCCGTACACGCTCAAACACAAAACTTTTGTTCCAGCCAGCTCAAACAAGTTACAAACCACAGACAAACGACATCCTTCACTGCTCAGAGACCTTCAGAAGGGAGAATGAGCGATGAATGGTTATACTGGTCTGATGTACAACCTTCCTTTTTCCCTGTTTTTGTAAAGGTTAGTCTTTCCATAGAAGTATTGAGCAGAAAACTTTCCTAGCTAATTCACCTCAACTCTTCCCTCTCATACAAACAGCACCAAAAAAAGCCTAACCCAGTGGAAAATCCTCATGCTCAAAAGATCATATTTGCAGAGACATACTTGCAGTTGTACCTGACAGTCCAAACAAGGCAAGTCTACCAAAAAATAAGCAATTTTTCTCAGTCTGTCAAAAATCTCTACCTTGCAGGAAAAGTCTTCCTGGAAAGCTAGGTTATCATACCTCAACCCCAAGCACTCAAATTTATGGCTTTTATATAATGAGAGAACAGAAAACACTGAATTAATCTTAGAAGTTTGAGTAAGCGAAAATTAGTAAAGTTAAAGGAATAAACATTCTAAGTGCTGCCCCTGAGAAGGATGGCAGCTGCCACCGCGGAGCCGGACTCTAAACCCCCCATGCTAGCCTCTACACTTTGTGCTAAACAGAAGAGCACTGATTCTTAATTTATCTCTTAAATTCAAATTTAATTTTGAAATCCATTATTACTATTTCTCGGCTGAGGGAGCAGTGGAGGTAATCACAGCAACGAACAGGTGGACAACTGCACTGTTTTTCTTCTGTGTGTATAAACAAGCTGCCCTTCCCACACTACACAGAACTTACACTGGAAAAATCATTTTGAGCTGCTCACGTACTTGCACATTTATATCCCATTTTGGCAACTTCTACTGATACAGACAGACATTTGACGTTCTTCAGCTGCTTCTATTTTAAACCTCAGCTCAGTTGCTAAATGGATTTTTGAAGCTATTTCCAATGAAAAGGAAAAGACGACCTACATTCCTGGAACTGCCTCTCACATCTGAGCGGCCTCCTGCAATGTGGAAGGTGCAGTCTTCGCTGCATGTATCCTACTTCGGCCCACTGGAACGGATTTAATTTATGACCTTTAGATTTCACATGCTATGCTGCACACCCTCACCAGGCACGCAGCTGAAGACCTCTATTTGACATGAGAAAAAAGGCTAAAAACTGTACAACAAGGAGTCGGTCAAGCAACAAACAAAAGGGGAGGGGAAAAAGCACATTTATTTTCTATGGAGTGCCATTAGAGAAACTACTCAGGAGGAAACATGTTGTAAAGTATTTAACGTTTACAAGGAACATTAAACAAAATGTATGCTTTAATGCTCTGCAGACATGAGGAATAATGAATGGTCATTTGCATAAAATGGGCAAATTAAATGAAAAATTAGCTAGTAAGCACAGGCCTACCTTCCTGCACAATACTATCACCTCGAAATGCTGACCAAATTAGTAACTCAAGATCATATAGACAAGGCAATATCATCAGAGAAATTCAAAGAATCCTGCAGCATTTTGACCTTTACATAGCATACCAAGAACTCATCTGAAAAATTGCAAGGTCCATTCAAAAAAAGCCTCCAACCTTGCAACTGGCCTTTGCATCTGTAGCTGCCTGGCTACACAGATCCAAGATACTGCAGGTAACACTTCTTTGCTCACCCTCTCTGCAAACACAGACAAGCAGAGGTGTACATCCAACCCAAGAAAGGACAGCGAAGAAAGAGCATCGGAGAGAAGCCACAAATACCACAGTTAAGGCTTTAAGCGTCTTTTTTCCTCTGACCTGTGTGTTCAGCTCTGCAACACTCTACCAAAAAGCCTACAGACTGCTTTCTTCAAAGTATGTAATATATTACCATCCTGTAAAGGTACAGCAATTAAAAAAAAAAAAAAGTCAAAGCTGCAGAAATCTGACACAAAATGTATGGTGTAAAGACTAACTAGCTATTAATGAGTCAGATTTTTGTAGTAAACCCCTACATAGTATCAGAAAGAAAAGGGGTGGGGCAGAAATACAAGTATTTGACAGAAATGCTTATGATCAGCAGTTGTCTTTAAAGCTGTGTCCAGCAAAAATTTTATGCTGAATCCAGAACTGCTGGAAAACAGAAGGCAAATAAAGGAGGCTGCTCAGCTCTCTGGAGAAAGCATGATAGGGATCTTTTCATGATGTATACCCCTAGTTTTTGATCCTCTCGAAAATTACTTGCAACCCCAAGGTATGCTAGCTAGCTATCGCCTTCCTGGCTTCATTTTAGCACTGTGTGAGATCTTTGGATTCCCAGCATTAGAGTTCCACGAACATCTTACCAAAGACCTTCCAGTGTTGACCTTCCTGAGACAGCCTGAAGTACGCTTTCAGATGTGGTAACAGAGCCCCCACTGCAGCACAAACAGATTTATCAGCTACCTGAAAAACGACCACGGTTGTGAAAACAGAAAGCAAAAAGAACTCACAGTTCTTCTCCTCCTCCTGAAGAGGCAGACAGCAAGCTTTGCATACAGGAGTCCACAAGCTTGATATCCACCCAGAGCCATCCTTTCCAGGAACCACCTTGTGTGGAGAAATGACCAGCTGTATGTATGTTCTGGATCTGCTGCACCAGTGAGGGGCTCCATAAATCTGACCAGAGACCATCTACCCACAGGACCACTACTGCAAGTCACTCTGCCCCTCGCAGACACAGAAGGTGAAGACACCCGGTATGAAGTGTGCTGTGAAAATGCTTTCCTCATTCTGTGTCCTGTTTTTTTTCTGGGGGTTTGTTGTTTGTTTTTTTTTTGGTTTGGGCTTTTGTTTGTTTGTGGTTTGTTTGGGTTTTTTTTTTTTCCCTAAGACCTGCAAGCACTAAATGTTAATTTAATTAACTGGGAAAATAATGAACAAATAATTCCAGGTCTGAGGCCGTCAACAAATCTGACCCAACCTTTCACAAGCCGTTTCAACTGAGACAAAGTAGTTTAACTTTTTGTAAACTAATACAGTTTGAAACTAGAAACCCTGAAAAAGGGTTAGACTAGAAGCAGCTTTTTATATATTTTCCAGCACGGGTAAAAGCGAGGGCCCGATTCTTACCAAGAGTCTACTCCCTCCTCTCTCACCCCAAGTCCCTCTTGAGACCCCTTTTTATAAGCTGGAAGAATTTCAGTTCACTCATTCCTCTTTCCGAAGGAACTAAAAAAATTCCCAGTAGCCAGTTCTGGGTACTGATCACACGACTGGAAAAACAGATTTGTGCACAGAAACTGTACAACTTAACCAAACTGCATTGTAATCCTTTAGTTTTTAATGCAAGTACTTAAAATAAAGCTTACTTGGAGGAGAAAAAACCTTTTGCCCCACACATAATTTTTTTATAACAAAATATTTTTACGACACTGTTGTTACAGCTCTGCCAACAACCTTAAGCAACTGGTTAGCCAGTGCTGTAAGCAAGTAATTTCTATCAGTAAGAACAGAAATTAAGTGGTTCTAAAACTGCAACTAAATAACTTGCCTCTTGCCTATGTGCAGCTCCCCCCAGTCAGTTTAACATAACTTTTCGAGGTACCTCCTCGGTATGAAGATGTCCATACACCCCAGCACACCAAGCCACTGCTCTCTTCTGTTCCAGCACTTTCAAAAGGATTCCTGATGGAGGCTCAGAAGCTTTCCAGAAGCTGATAGACAAGAACTAATCACATCTTCTCTATCGCACAGGTAGAGCATTAACCAGCAGCAGAGAACAGGCTACGTGTCTGTGTGGAAGATGCTTCGTGCACAGCTCTGATCTCCTCAGCGCAGCGTTCACAGCAAAGCAGAAATCATAGAATCACAGAACGGTTTGGGCTGGAAGGAACCTTAAAGACCATGCAGTTCCAACCCCCTGCCACGGGCAGGGACACCTCCCACCAGAGCAGGTCGCTCCCAGCCCCATCCAGCCTGGCCTTGAGCCCTGCCAGGGAGGGGGCAGCCACGGCTGCTCTGGGCAGCCTGTGCCAGCGCCTCACCGCCCTCACAGGGAAGAATTTCTTCCTTACATCTCATCTCAATCTCCCCTCTTTCAGTTTAAAACCATTACCCCTCGTCCCATCTCCACACCCCTGATCAACAGCCCCTCCCCACCTTCCTGCAGCCCCTTTCAGGTGCTGGAAGGTCACTATAAGAAGTGACTCTCCTCAGAGCCTTCTCCTCTCCAGGGTGAACACCCCCAACTCTCCCAGCCTGTCCTCACAGGGGAGCTGCTCCAGCCCCGGAGCATCTTCGTGGCCTCCTCCAGACCTGCTCCAGCAGGTCGGTGTCCTCCTTGTGCAGGGGCCCCAGAGATGAATGCAAAGGAAAGGTAAGTTGCAAGCAAGTATAGCAGGATTAAAACTAGTTTCAAGACTAAAAACTAGGACTCTTCAGTTCAAAGCAATGCACCACAGATGTTATTAGTCAGAACACGTACACCCTGTTAAAGAAATCAGAGGTGTCTTGCACCAACACCTGACTGTAGCCAACAGTGCTCTGTTTTGTCAAAAAAAACCAAAAAAAACAACCACAAGAGACTCCTTACATTTCCAAACAAAAAACCTAATCTTGTTGAGGCACCACAGGCACAAGTTAATCCATATGTTTTTCTATGGATTAGTGCATTACAAAGATGGTAAAGCCTCTCCTGTACAACTGATCCACTAACAGGGAGCACTTCGACAACTTAGTTGAGCTTTGGAAGGAAATGTGTGTGCAATTGCTTAGAGGGCTTAGCAGCTGATTCACAGACATCTCACAAGGTTGTTCTTATTTGATGCACAACACCTAGAACTGCCTAAAGACATCCACAGGAAGAGTTTGTTCTGCACTTAACAATATGATTTTGTTTATTTAACAGAGTAATTTATTCCTTTGCACTGAAAAAAAAAATTGCCTTAAGTGCATCCCAGCCTTCAGAGCAGCAGTTTGCAGCACACTTCCCACTCGGAGCAAGCTCACAGAAAAGCTCTGCCACACAGACCTGCTGAGGAGTACCAGATCAGTGCAAGCTCTTCAAGACGAACTTTATCAGAAGAGAATGCAGACAGGAGGAAATTTTTCTTCTAACTAAAAGGAGGACCCGTCCCAGCTGCTTATAATGGGCTACAGGCTTAGACTTCCTCACCTACATGGCTTTTCCATCCCTTCATTTTCCAATACCTTCAAGAGAAAAAATATAAAGCAGAATATATTTGCTCCTACTCCTCCAACCGGAAACAACCTAAATACCTGACTGCACGCTAACAGCCAGCAAACCAGCACAAAGAAAACAGGAAACATGGGGAAGACTGGAATGCACATTTCTTACTCTAGGAACGGCCACTACTGCTGGTTTTTCAAGGGGGAAATACAGTGATAAATAAAATATTAAGTAGCTTGACCTGCTGCCTTACAGGAAGAATCATTTATGTTCAGTTCTGGGCTCTACTGGGTAAGTGGAGGTGTTAATGACCAATAACTGAATTAACAGCAACACCAATTTATTTTGTCCAGCTGCTCATCAACAGCTCATGAGATCGCCTTCAGCTGCTTGCAACCTCCTCCCACTGTTCCGAGGAGAATGCTCCATGCTGAATATCCGACCTCAGCCAGAATCTCTGGGAAAATCATATTAACCGAGATGGTTTGGATGCCGAGATCAGTAGCATTTCAGCATAACTGCGTACTAAAAATTCTTGCAGCTAAGGTGGACACTGGCTCCAGTATGTGCATGTTACAGAGCAGAAGTCACTCGGTACAGCTCTGCAGGAAAATAAAGCTCATTGCAATGGTTCTTCCAAGCTGCTACAATCTCATGGATGCACGGTACTGAGAGTAGGAAGAATTCCTCTCCTGTGATCTCAGCGTTGCTATTGCCAGCACTGACTGAGCAGACTAAAAAGGAAGAGCGAGCTCACCCAGAAGAGCGGGGAAAAAAAAATCTGTAATGGTAATTGATTTTGACTGAAAATGCACAAGGACGAGTTTAAGATCTCCAGTCTTGATATAAAAAGACATGAACCTTAAAACAAGGTGTTCTTATCCTTTCTGGTGTTTGTTCTATAGGTACCACCAGCAAAAAGCTAACTGAATCTTAAAACCTGATTACTCAAGGTAGGGTTCAACATGGCTCCTTAGAAAGCGCTTCAAAGAACTCTTTCAGAAAGCAGTCTGCGTCCAGGAACTGGTTAAGAAGTGAGCTTAAGAAACATCAAAATCACTGCCTGTGCAGCAGGTGTGCACTTCTCCTGAGCACATGCATTATGATACCATCTTCAATTATGCACTTGAGCTATTTTTAATCACAGGACTTTCAGCCCGTGCAGCATTGCACTTTCCCTTTTCCTGCAGCAGTTAAAACAGCACAGCAGGGAATTTAAGAAAAGGCCATCCACTGCTAAGACAGCTGACTGCTCTCCAGAATTAGATTTTTCTTTCCTATCACAAAATTAATGCTTACACCACATCCCCTCTTAAATTCAAGCTGGGTATGCATTTCCTGCATGCAAATCTGAGACGTCTGAAGGCACGTCAGGATAACGTCACGCGAACAGGTACTGATGCAACGGGGACTCGTTCCTTGAAATCGAAATGAAATACAAGTCCCTCTCACAGGGGCTGCTGTGAAGATTTTTAAAAAAAAAAAAAAGAGAGAAAAGAGAAGTTGTGTATCCTACACTTACACAGAGTTCAACGGGAAAAGTACTGAGCAAGACTGCATGCTTACTGGTGCTCAGGTGTACCTGAAGTGAGGAGGGCAGAACTAGCTTGGTCTGCTCTTTTTTTTTTGCTTTTAAACCAATTTGGCAGATTATAATCACAGAAATACATTTTGAAGTTGTGTTTTAAACTCATAAACCTCACTGGTAAGAGACTGATGTTTCTGTATTATGAAAGGAGTGCAGCCCATTGTAAATTCCCACAGTTATCTCCAAATTGCACACATGCAAAAGCTAATCCACCCAGGTTTGGGTTTTTTTTCCTGTGACAACCTTGTCATCTGCTTCATTTCCAAGAGACAGGCCACCTAAACATGTTCAGCAAGTCCTGCTACACTTCTTATGATCAGTAACTCCATGGGACCATGCAGACTGGGGACTCGAGAGTTAAAAGAGATCCTCTTATTCCTGCTTAAGGTCTTTCAAGTGAAACAGCATTGATGACCTCGTGTGATCAAACCTGTTCTCAAATCGAGGTATGCCCAGCAAAGTTTATCTGGAAGGAAACAAACACTTTGGATCTGAAAAATCCTTACAAGATACCTCTACTCACCAGTTACATTCCTTCTGTAGCTGGTGTCAGAACTGGCATGCTATTCACTTCCCCCACACAGACTGCCTGAGCCTGGAGCACTCCTAGAGCCTAGGGCGCTCCTTCCGCCTTCTCTGCTCCTTTCAAAGTGCCGCAGGAGCGTACAGCCGGGAAACAACAGGTCTTGACACTTCTGGCTGAGGAAACGCGCAAGGTGAGCAGGTGCCACGACGTATTCCACATGTCCAAGTAGTTCAAGTTTGATTTGCAAATCTATTCTTCAGCTTTCGCTATTTATCTAGAATCACCGTATCATGTCCTCTACAAAAAAGATGGTTACTAAAATCCAGTGGTTTTTAACGGGATCAACTACAGCTGCCCCTTGGTTTAATGGCAATTCTCTCTCAATTAATGCCTTCTAAGCATTATCAGGTTCAATAGATAAATGATCCAAACTCATGATGTGACAGTTTTTCTGTTATTTTCAAGATAAAATTTTATTATTTTACAGAGATCTACTTGGGCACATTTCTTAACAGCATTTTTAGACTTTGAAGAAGCGTGCTGTAACTTCTCTGCTTTTTGATTGGGGGGGGGGGGGGGGGGTGGAGGGGAG
Source organism: Leptosomus discolor (assembly GCF_034619465.1). Taxonomy (NCBI): domain Eukaryota; kingdom Metazoa; phylum Chordata; class Aves; order Leptosomiformes; family Leptosomidae; genus Leptosomus; species Leptosomus discolor. The sequence continues at coordinate 355,239 of NC_141419.1, forward strand.
ATGGGGATGGACCATACTTGGTTTATTTACAGAGGAAAAATTTAAGTGCTCAAAATCTTTTATGCTTCCAGCACCCCTAAAATAGCATCCAGTTTTCTTCTGAAGCGCAAATCATCTTTATTTTCAAATTGATTTCAGTTGTAAGGACCTACGTCACCCTCCCCTCGGACACGGACGAATTTAAATTTAACCTTTACCTTCAGTGCCTGGAATCTCTCCACGATAATGCCAGATTTTCAACAACATTGCAGTGATCAGGTCTGTGGAGCTCATCTCCTCCCTCCTCCCACCCCAGCCCTTTAATCTTACTGAAGGAAATGAGAAAGAAAGTTGTCTTACCGATAACTCCAAGGTTAATGTCCCTTGCGAACCCCACCTAGCAAGTCGACATCATGACATGTCAGGTCAGCCTCAACCACGCTTCCCTGATAGTCAGGTAAAAGGAAGGAGTTAAAATACAAAATTGACACTTGCAGATTTCTGGACATCAGAAAATGTGATGCAATATATTCTGAACTGTCTTTCAGAGCTTCTGGTAACCTCCAAGTTGTTAAAACATTTCTTCAGAGGGATTCTCCTGTTCTAAAATTTCACAAGTTCCTGATCAATAACCAAATACTGCAGATCCACCTGGACTGTTTTGTTCGAAAACAAAAGCTTAAGATTTCCCTTTAACACTAATGATTTTTTTCCCCCTACTCTACACATTTTATCAACTAATACACACTCAACTTAGCCACTCTGGGTTTCAAAAGACGTTTTAAGCCAATAGACTACAACAGCTTCATTCAAGTTCAAGTAAGTTAACAGAAGCTCTAACATTTTTTTTTTCTTTATTTCAAAAAAATAGGGAACACAACTTCGTACACTCTTTCTATAAGGCTCTGATCTGCTTAAGTAGTCCATGTGAACGACAAAATCCAATCTGGCAAACCTTCATTGTACAAGCAACCCTGAATCACACAAGTACTCCAACTCAAGTCCAATCAAGGATTACTCATGACAGGTTTGCAGGACAGGGTCCTTCCTGACCTACGTATGGGCCACCACCACTTTTGGATAACAATTACGTCTTGCTGAGAACGCACACGTCTGCGTTAGGGTCTACAGGTCCAGGTGCCACCCACGTTTCGCTAAGAGGTTTAATACTTTTTGCCCAACACTTCACATCTGTTTTTCTGCTAGCCTTATAATAAGAGTGCCTTCTGTATTTTCGTGTGTAGTTCAAAATACAGAAATGGGCTCCATGTCCAAACGCAGGGGGGACAAAAAGCGGTCAGATTTTTATACAGTCACCAACATCACGCGGTGATCTTCTACTTAGAGTTTATTTTGAAAAGGTTTAAGCCATGCAGTTGTCATTCTCTAATAATTAGACAACAGAAGCTAAGTCCTGAAAATAAACAATTGCTACAAAAAATTAAGCCCTGAAGACTTTGAAAAAAAAAATGCAACTATGTTTAAAGACGTAGTAAAATTAAAAGCTGAGTTTAAAAACTGATGTTGTTAATAATGTGAAAGTAAGTTTCTAGTAACACAACGGCTGTAAAAATCATCTGCTCAAGTTTTGGAATGGCTAGGAATCTGGCAACCTACTTATTTTTAATCAAATACCTTCTCAATACAGACATTTAAGCAACTGCTATAAATGAGTGATCAAATGATTATTAAAATCCCATTTCATGCCTCCTCCTCCAACGCCAGCAGGACACTTGTAAAAGTTTAATATTGGTTTGCAAGCTGAAATCCATTTTCAACATATTCTGTAAGAGGATTTTTACTAAGTTATACTGAAGAAACGATCAAAACAGATGCACGAGTGTAAATTTAAATTTATTTTTTGTTTTGACTATATGTCAAAATTGTGCTGAGAAGTGCAAAATTCTTCCCTTGAGTATCTGACATCAAGCATGGTAGATTTTCCCACTGTGTTAGAGTATATCTTTGATAATTTTTTTCAAAAGTTTTGTTAAGCTCTTCAGGTGCAGTATACGCCACTACTCAGTAAGCTGTAGTACACATTATCTTTAAGGACTCAGTAAAGCACTGCTGCAAATTTAAATGGTGAATTTGAGTATCCATAAATCACGTAAATCACAGAACTCTGTGTATCTTCTAAATATAAGCTTTTACTGATTTTAATTTTCAGTTATAAAAATGTATAGCTCACTTCTCATATTCCATAAAAATATCAGGATAAATGTTGATTTGGGCACAAGCAAATACAAGATGCAGCTTTACAATTTTCGAGGAAGACAATTTTAACGTTTTTGTAGTTCCGTGAACACTGCAATGGAAGCGTTTGACTTCCTCCCACCCGCCCCGCAAGCAAGCCCTGGCACCTCGCCTGCCCTGGGCTAGCCCTGAGCGTGCAGTGCGTCCACGCTATCTTTCTTCCAGGACGGGAGTACTTCCCGTTGCATTCCAACTAGGCTGCCTCGCACCAGGGCCCCTCTACACCGCTCCCTGGAGAGCGAACGCTCATTGGGACTGCAGGGCTCTGCTCGGCACCTACAAGCACTGAAGTCATACCGACAGCACAGCAAACCCTCGTATCAAAACAAAATGACAAGCCAGATCCTTCCCACAAGCCAAAGCCTGACACATACACCCCAGCAATCGCCCTCTGACTTCGCTGCTGAGGTAAGGACAGAGAGGACAGGATTCGGCCTCATTAACTTTGCAAAGTTAAAAAAAAAAAAAGGCGGGGAGGGGCTTTAACATATTAAATACTGATTATGAAAGCAACTTTAAGTTATTTACAAGCAATTCTATGAATAGGACAGGAAGAGCCTGAGGCAGGGACAAACCCGTTCTTGAGAAGCAGACAGACACCCTCACTTCAACCCCGGTCCAAAGGCAAACCATGCAACCGTACACCAGGCCCACGCCAGTAAAGCGCGGGGAGGCTCATCTTCCTGTTCACAGTCTGACAGAATACACTCGAGAGACACCAGACAGGAATAGAAGACAAAGGGAGGAGTATGACCACTGAAGTTTAACTTCCTCAAAGGTCTGTGTTTAGAATGCTGTAAATCAAGTATGAGCAATGCATTTGATTTGGATATTTAAAGGTCCAGCAATAGTTTTCTTTAGAGAAAGTTTAAATCCGTTTGTTTCTCTCTTTTCTTGAGAAGCAAATGTTCTTCATTGGGGTACAGAATGGCTCAGATGCAACAGAAGAGTAATGTCATGACTTGCCAGTTAAAATTGACATCTGTGAATGTCCAAGACAAGGGTCAAAGCAACACATAACACCCCAATAATGTAGCTAGTAATGCCCCCAAAAGATATTACGTATTCTTTTTTAAACAGCCTTTATTACAAGGCATGAGAATTCTAAGGCAAATTGTTCATCATGGCAGAACATCAAATTAAAATGTCAAGACAGAAATAAGCAGAACATGGAGAATACGTTTGTGTAATCTGCAGCAAGAAATTAGTTTACTGTGCCACAGCACCTAATTTATAATTCTCGTTCCTAGTCAAATAGTATCTCAAATTGGACTAAAATGCTTGAGATCAAAACCATTGCCCTATGTGTTTGTATGCCGAATAACACAAGATGACTGGATCCTAACAGAATAGCCTCTAGAGGGACTCCACAGCACATCATAAAAAGGAACAAAATTAACACCATTGTAGGCTCTGCTTCCTTCTCCACATTACATTAGATTGTATTTTAATTAGATCTCTGTGAATGTTTGGATACATTTCAACACTTTTAAAATGAAAAAAGTTTCAAAATTAGATGCTGGTTAGTTACTGAACAGCAATTAAACAAAGTGCCCTTGGGGCTATCTGTAATTTCTCCTAGTTTTCAGTCTGATGTCCACAGTGCTACATGTTGGAAAGCACAAGAAATTTTGCATGAATTTGATCACTCACATAGGCAGTTATACTTTGAAAACAATGTTTTTCGCAAGAATTACCAATGAAATAATGTTTTAGGACACAATTGAATTTGAAATAGGTAATGTTTTGAATAGATTTTTGAGTTTTATTGAAATCTTACATGAACAAGAAATTGGAAATACAATCACATCAAGGAACAAATTGCCACGGCTTTGACGTTTTAAGCCAAACAAATTTTGTAGGGCAGATTTTCAAAAAGGTGTGAAGTTATAACAATTTAAAAACACAGTTAACCTACTTCTAGGAATGCAAAACATACAATCATGTTATTTTCAATACAAGAAAACTTAATTTGTTGTAATTTCTTAAAACTACTAAGACAAAGCACTAGCTTTTACTTTTATGTACAGCATACTCCTATGTAGTCTATCCCAAATCCAAAAAGAAAAAAAAAAAAAAAAAAAAAAAAGAAACTGTCCAAAACCAGAGGTTCTGCAAAATCATGATTGAACAGTGTGCCATTCCTGCTTTTAAACTGCTAAAATGAAGCCTAAAATGATAAAAGCATTGAAACCCCATATGGAGTTCAGGAATTCTGCAAGCCCAGTAATGTCCAAGTGCGTTTATGAAAAAAGAAAACTAAGAGACTCGAGTATATACACAATAGTGATTCTTCAGCCCAATACAAATGGCAGCCAATCGCTACTGAAGGATGAAACATTAAGCCAATTTCGTTTTGAAGGATGTACAGCTATAGCCAATTCTATGTTTCCAATATTCTCAATCCCTCCTCACTTGTCTACTTCCACTGTTGCCCATAAGTATCCTGATAAAATTCCTGGTTGTCATTATTGTAACCATAGTTACCGGCATAGTCACCACCTTGCTGGAGCGGCTGCTGAGCGATGGGTTGGGAGCCCCAGTTCTGCTGGTTGTTGGTCTGACGGCGCTTGGAATCAGGCTGGTTGTACCCATCTGCCTTTCTCTTGCCTCCTACGTTGCCCCCACGGTTGCCCCTGGCTCCACGAGCACCACGTCCTCTCTGCTGCTGCGCAGGACCCCCTCTCCCACCCCTGGCTCCTCTCGGCGGTCCCATGGGTGCCCCCCTCTGTGAATAGCCAGCTCTACCTCTTGGTGGTGGTGCTCCCCGCCCCCTAGGTGGTGGAGGGGCACCTCTCCCACCCCTTCCTCCTCCTCCTCTTCCTCTTATAGCATAGCCATCATCATAGCCGTAATAGGGATCTTCATAGCCACCACGGTAGTCATGATAGTCATAACCGTAATAATCATCGTAATAATCTTCATAGCCATAGTAATCTGGGGGATAGCCATATCCACCTCTCCCTCCACGGCCTCTGCCTCTAATAGGAGGTGGCATGCGAGGTGGAGGGTAGTAATAATAGTCTTCGTACCTATTAAGAAAGAGAAACACGCAATTATTTATCTTCAAAAGTCTCCCAAACAAAGCATCAGTTTCCCCTTGGTGACTAACAACAATACACACCACGGAGAAAAGCAAAGTCATACAGGTCCTTCTAAACCAGCCCGTATTGCACAGCAGCACTGCGTGCCGCAGGATGACAGAAGTGCAAGAATGAACACTCACGCAGTACTTCTGGAGGCCTGTCTGGCAGCCTGACGTTCTTTCCTTTTCTTATCCGGTGGCTTTGCTAACACTATTTCAATTTCTTCCCCTTCTATCTCTTTCCCATTCATTTCATTCATAGCCTGTACAAAAATTAAAGAGAAATATCTAAAAATTTGTTTCCATTCAAAAGGAAACTCAAACTTACTGAAAGAAACCAGATGGCTGGGCTGCTCCGGGCGGAACCATGCCGTGCGCTCCTTCCTTTCTGCGCTACTTACACAGAACCTTACACTTTAGTCACACTTTAGTCTTTCAAGTCCCCCTTTATTCCCCAGTTACAGTGAAGCAGCATTTAAAAATATTCTCTTTCTATCATAAGGTAAAAGAACGGGATTAAACATACTGAGCATTATTTTAAAATAAATCAGACGTAACGCCATCACTTTTTATGTTCCTGTACCCCCGGGAACGTTCTGGAAACACGCTGGCAGCAGATCTCGCTACTCACAGGCACCAGCACTCGCAGTACTTGGAAGCCAGGTAGAGCGCACGCACGCTAGAGGGAAAGGGGATTTTTGTATTTGGGCTTCCCAGCTAGTTGAACACGCTACATGAGTGCCTCTGCGGAAATCAAGTGTTTCTGAAGACACATACTCAAGGGGAAAAAAAATTTACTGAAACTTGGTGATCTCTTGAAGAATCCTCCTGAAAAGTAATGTGTAACTTGTAACAGTCACACGCATGCACAAAGATAACTTAAATACATACACAAGGTGTGATTAGGACCACACCTCCCAGTTCTTCACCTGGAGGTATCTGCTTTGCATTTAACATTTCTGGGTATTAATATTTGCACTAGCAAAGACTTTACATATCTCTACAGCTACATGCCTCAAACCCACGAGAGATCACAGCAATTTATTTCAGAGAAGGTATGAAAGTAAGTAGACACTGGAGCCAACGAGCCGTTTCCATGCATTCCACAGATTAAAAGCCAAACACCACACCCATACCCAAAATATCTCAAAGATCAATAAATTGATTTAGTGGCCATAGAGCAGTCACACAGCGCAGATGTGCAGCATTCCAGCGTGTTTCAGAGAAGATAAGCATTAGAGATGCTTTGCTCTTTGATCTCTCTCTTCTCATCTGCTGCAAGTTTTCAGTTGCTCAAATCTAACAGAGCACCTAGAAGTGAGGTCTACTGGGAAGGGACTGGAGAGCGTTCAAAGACATACTACAACAAAACACGTCAAGGGGCGTTGCTGACTTACCCTCTCTCTTGGACGTGGTCTAAACCTACCCAAACTGACTTCAACCTCATTAAATATGAGTGACATTCACCCTAAGGCCAAACTCAAAGAGTTTTCTGAACACTATTTTGGTGGGTAGGAAAATTGTAACTGATTAAGTGGTTACAAAATGATTAATGAGGTTGAGTAAAGCGCCTCTGAACGGTCTAGTAGCCACGTACATATGCTCACTCAACACTCGCGGGTGCAAAACACTTCCTCCCCTCCCCTCCTCTCCTCCTTCCCCCCATAAACTATGGATTTGAGAAGCAGATGGAGTCATTTCTATAGAATTCAGTCCTCTGAAGCACAAACAGCAGAGACTAGTGACCTCAGCTGCTCTTATACAAAGCAAGAAACCTTTGAAGCTCACAGTAATGACTGCCAACATTTCAGAAGTCATTTAGGAGAAACCTTCTAGAGAGCATGTGGAGTTACAAACAGGCAACGCATTAAGGGAGGCAGCACCGTTCTTCTCCCCTTCACAAGGCATTTTTTTCATTACCTTGCAATCTCTAGTCAACACTTCTGTCACTCCAGAACCACACACAGCCTTTAAACAGGGGTCTCAGACAACGGATACCTTCTGCCAGTGTTTCCTCAGAAAAATTGTCTAGGTTGGTCTTTTTTTTTTTCCTCTTCTCTAGACTCTCCTGCATTGGTCTACACCTCTTTTCCAGTCTACTTGTTAACTCGCTACAGTTTTGTCCTTTGCAAGTTTCACATCCTCCTAGCTACTGAAATCATAGGAACAAAATTATTAGTGTCAAAATTCTCACAATGGGAACCTTATTAAATGGGCTCTACAAATGGTCTTATCTAGATATTCACTGTAAAGAATGCCATTTGTACAAAATAAAATGCTCACATCACTTTAGCTAGGAAAGAATAATCAACCTACCTTCACTGCTGCACCTCTGTCCTCAAAATGAACAAAAGCATAATCCTTCAACTTCTTCACTCTTTCCAGCTTTCCAAATTCAGAAAAGGATTTCTCAAGAATTTCTTCTGTCACAGTAGTGGCCAAGTTTCTTACAAATAAAACTTTCACCTGGTGAAAAAAATGACAATGAAAGCCGTAATCTTTACAAGTTAAATCTCAAAGGAAACCAATGCAAACTAGTAAGACATTATTCCCTTCTCTGCATTAAGAAATTTTGGGTAACCTTGCAAATTCTGTACCTGTTTCAAAAAAAAAAAAACAAACAACCAAACAAACAAAAAACCTTGTAGTTACCTGTACAAAGTTTCCACAACTTCTCTCCTTCCAGCTCCTGTCCATGACCAGAAGAATATCCAACTTTGATTTTGTGCTTCTGGGATGTTACAAATCCCAGTACAATTTTAGTAATAGACCTCAAGAGCACCAGAAAGTTATCCCAAACCACAGGGATAAAGAGCAAGTCATTCCCTACGCTGAACTTCAGCTTCATCTCACTCTGGAAAACAGTTTTACAAAAGACCCACCTAGAATTCATGATCAGCAGCAGCAGATACATGAGCAGACCGATACGCCAATCCAGCAGGGTAACCCTGCACACCGCTAGTCTGAACGCGAACAGCAGGTTACAACAGCACGTTCCTAACGGATCCGCAGCGCTCAGACCGTGCCACTTCGCACGGCTTACTGGGAAAGCACCCTCTGCTCTCCGTGCGGGCTGGAACCAGCCTGACACGATGGCACAGAGAAATCCCTCCCGAAGCACAAGGGCATCCAGTTCAGTTGTTACGTACCTTCGCCATGACTTCTGGATCAGGTTCCTCTACTGGGTCAGCCCATTCCACCGTCACAACATTTCCCCAGACTTTTACTTTCCCACTCATCAAGCGGCGGCGAGCTTGTGCTGCTGACTTGTGATCCTCGTATTCCAAGAAACAGAATCCTCGATTCTTCTTTTTATCATCAGGTTGATGATACAAGATTACATCCACCAAACCCTCTGAAAAACAGGTCTTTAGTATTAAGCTTCAAAAGGAAAGAAAAAAAAAAATACTACTCTAGATTCCACACTAAAACGCCTTCACTTGTTTGGTTTTTAATACACCAGCTTTGAATTTAACACCTGAAAGGGGGAGGGAGCAAAGAAAAGCAAAACAAACAACAGAAATCCATCCAATTTACCCAGGAACACGTCACCGAGCAGGTGAAGTTCTCCAGAACAAACTTACCTCACAATTAGGCCCTGCAAAACATCAACCTCAACAGTTCACACGGTGTAAGTTTTCTATATTTTGTTTTACCATTTTCACACTTTTGAAAAGCAGTCAGCGTTAATACACGTCACCTTCCCTGCCTCCAGGGGAAGCTGGAAAGAATTTCTATCACATCCCTCCAAGAAGAGGAGAGATAACTAAATGAATATTCACCTTCTGTTTTCACCACTTCCCTGAAGTACTTATAAATAGCAACCCTAAAAAAGAAGCAGTAGGTTAAAAAAAATCTCCTACAGGAACAGGAATAGGTGACCAAGACCTCGACCTCTTATTTAAAAGAGAGGCATCCTTCCAGTGATGGGATGACTTCTTTTCTTCGTACTTGCTGCATGTACTGGGGAACAACACTGAAGAACTGGGAGAGAAATTAATCTGTCATTAACTATTTCTACAATAACACTCCCTCTAAACTGATTTAGTATCCCCTCCTCCCCGTCATTCTTCAACAATACATTTGCCTGAGGCTCCCCAAAAACTTTGCAGCTGTGCAAGCAGAACCTACTGTGGATCCAGTTACAAATACAAAGCCTTCTCAACAGGAAGCTAGGACAGGTAATGGAATTGGGACCTGCACTTTTTTTCTGCATTCATTTGTGCTGCTTCCATCTCAAATTGTAAACCTACAACATCATTCATTTAACTAGCAGTAAAAGAAACACTAGTCCCTTTACACTCCACAATAAAATAGATTTGATATATAAGTTTTCTACCAGAAATAAACTACTCTTAATCCAATTTGGAAGCAGTTTTAACGACAGTCGAACTCATCTGTCAAATAACTAGACCTACAAAACAGAGGCTGAAGGGTCTTCGGGGATCAGCATGAAAACCTCGTTAAGAAGGTCTTACCTGTGACTTTATTGAACTCTTCCAATATGTTCTCCTTAGTCTTGTTCTTTGGAATTGACCCAACAAATAACCTGTTGTTTGCCACAGAAATGCATACTCCAAGGTGCTTCCCAGGACGGATTTCATAGTTGTCACACTGAGAAAATAAAAAGCCATTCATTTACTTTACCCACAATAATATGGACAAAAAGATCCCCAAAATCAAAACCAGCTATTTCCTTCATGACCTACTATTTTAATACATAGCATATTGAATTCACATTGCAAGAGAATGACCAGAACTGCATATTTGGGTCAGCATTGGAAGAACACTGCCGAGCTCAGGCTTCCCACAGAAACTTCGGAAGTTCTGCTGAATGGAAAGCTACAGAAAACCAAGATGTACAAGGAACAACACCTAACAGATACAAACTGCATGGGGTGAAGTCATTCACCTGCTCTTTATTTCAAACTTGAAAGACCTTCCTAGACAACTGGTGGCTGTTTCCTGTGCTGGGACTCAATGTCAGCCACTGCTGCTGCTAGTAAGTAAATACACAGCACTGTAGGTACTGCAAGTCCTTCCACTTCACTCCGATTGCTTTTAAACACTGAGCATATTTGCTGCAAGATACTCAAAAGTCTAAATCAGTGTGTGACCACATTCCCCTCCCCCTATCCTCACAGCAGGGATTTTTTGGGCCTTGTAAATGCTGGGACTCTATAAATTTTACTGTTAAGTTTTAAAACCTCCCATTAAAAAAAAATTTAGCCCACGGCTTCATATTTGTGCCCACAGTTGGATTACTCTGAACACCAACACTCCTGACAGGACTTAAAAAAAAAAAAAGGTAAGAATTGAAGATAGACACCATCACTGTTTTAGGCAGGACTTTCAAACACAACCTAAGAGGATGGACGTTTGATCACCAGCCAGCTTCTGAAAATCGCGCCCAATTCAGTTTTACCCTAGCTGAGACACAGCCATACAGAGACAGAGCACCTTCAGTAACTTTCCTCACTTTACAGAATAACTAGAACAACGTTACAGCACCACAGGCCATCAAACACTATCACTTTAAGGAAGACAAAAACATTTCACAATTTTGCTTCACATACAACAGTGATTCGTAACACCGTAAGACTTTGTGTTCCAGTGCCATGAACTTAATCTGAATCTGCTTTTCAAACTATATCTTTTACTTACAAAGCCATTTTACCTACAATCAACCCCATTCCCACTGGTACCTGCAAACACAGAAGGCTCACTGGTGCAGAGGAACTAAGACTTCAAAATTTCAAGTTTATTTTCTAAAAGAACCTCACTTTGCTATCATCGTTTAATCAGCTCCAAAATCTAGCATGTCTGCCTGATTTCCCTTTCTCCCAGTAGTCTGTGGAAAACACTTCACCTAAATAAAAGTCTGACCCCATGACTGGATAATGGTAGGGTGGAGGAGGTAGGGGGAAGGGAATCCAGATACAGGACTTAAGGAATATATTCACACGAGTTCACTTATTTGGTGCAATATCCGGAGTACGGAGGCCAGTCTTCCATCAGTGGCACATCGCTTTCTACACCTCCTGTCACTTCAGCATCTTCCCTTCCAGCTCCCTCAATCAGTATAAATTTTAAGTAACGACTGAGCACCTTCAACTTGGTCCAAAAAAAAGTTTCAAAACAGTTTTTCCTTCACAAGTGACAGTAACTCATATCCACCACCTTCAAACACTGAAACTCAGGAGCAATCAACTGCAAAAATACATTTTGTGTATTTCCTTCAGGAACCATCCAACCAGCCTAAGCAGGGACATGCAATTCCCAGTCCTGGAAGAGCCTAACGTAACAGTCACAACTATCTCTAAACACATTAAAATGTTTGAGGGAACAAACACCAGAACATTTAGAGGCAACAACTCTCTGAAGCCTTTACAAAAGCAACAGAAGCACTTTTGAAGTTTCTCTAGGTTTCTTTTCCCCCCAGCTTAACTAGATCTTTAGGTTTCCTCCCTTCTTCATAGAGGGTCAGCTGAACGCTGCTAAGGCCAACGACATAAAGCATTTCACCTGTCTGGTTCAGAGTACAAGCAGTGCTTCACAGCCATATCCAAAACCTTGTGAAATACACACTGATCTGCCCAATTCTACTACTTCTCAGGCAGAGAGAAAGCCTAACGAGCGAGGGCCCCAGTCAGACTGCTGGCTCTCACTGGAACTCTCCAGGGACGGCTCTGAGTCCTTTGTCCCAACCCCCAGGCGCAGGCCAAGGCAGGCTTCCACGCAGCGAGCCGACTGCAGGACTGCCATGGGGAAGAACTAAAGGCCACTGTGAACCACAGAGAGCACCAAGTCAGAGACCTCCACAGCAGCAGCAAAACAAAAAGCACCTCTGACCAGCTCTTTATGGTAGGAAGGGTGAGAACACTTAAACACGGTGGAGCTTAAAGAATATATGTTCCAGCGGTGATCAAGGAAGCTCTTACTATCATCAGCCAAGTGCTCCAGCAGACTGCAGAAGGCTGCACCCCACTTCGGTCCTAAGAGCAGACCGTTATTTGTATCTACTAAATGAAATCAGGAGGCAATTTTTAAGAAAAGTAAAATTTTGAGTCTGTCAGTGGACGCTTTAATGAAACACTTCAAAGACTTCATCACCTAAGAGGTCAGCACCATGCTTGCTGTTTACATTACCTCGTCCAGTCTGAAAATAAGCTACTCACCAGTTTGACTGCTTCCTGTGCTGCATCTTTACTACAAAAGGTAATGAAAGCGTAACCTCTGTTTTGACCAGAGAGGGGGTCCATCATGAGGCGCAGGTCCCAAATGGGACCAGCTTTCTCAAAGAGCGGTACCAATTCATCTTCATACAAGTCTCGGGGAATCTTACCAACAAAAACCTAAAAAGGAAGAGAATGCTTAAACAAAGCTTTTTCAGAAATCCAAACTTAATTTTAACACTTGAAAGCTCCTAGGAAAGGAAGTACATTGCACCATAAACTGTCACAGCACAAACACTGTAGCCATCACTGCAGACCACATTATTGTATGTTCTCCTGAGGCTTCTAAACCTCCTGCTGCTGGTAACAGGTTTTACAGACGGAAAACCTGGGTTTGTTATTTATGTTGAAGAGGTGGTAAACTTCTACCACTGAAGAGGTAAATGGTTCTTACCTGGTTATAGTTTTGGCAATTAAAACCAACGCCCTTACAGACTATCTGGTTGGGTATCCTATATTAAAGCACACCAAGCACTTCCTTGCTCTTGCAGTATTTTCAAATAATTCTGTAACTCAACCTTCATTAGAAACCTACATAGACAGAAAAAATCTACAAAGTTACGTAAATTGCCTGATGCACATTTTCCAGTTTTAATACACACTGTCGTCTTATTTCTAGTCTGTATCTGCTTGAGCTTCCACCAACTGAATGTGTTAATATTTGCCCAAGTCCTCTTGGTTTTGTTGCTTACCTAGAGCGATGACAATAACATTTGGTAAGGTGTTGTCAAGGCATTTAATCTCTTCAGCTAAGGTCTGTCTAGAAAGTCCCCCCCCATTGTTTAATCACTGCAGCTCTCCTCTGAATTCTCAAAATTTCTGAATTTGAATGTTTTGCTTGTATTAGCAAACACTTATTAAGAGTAAATTCTATTTCTTTTAACTTCAAATATTTTTTGTAGTAAAACAAAGCTAGGAGTTATCTACCTCTTCCATTGAGGCAAGGCCTTGCCATAGTCCTATCTGGCACTGAAGACTTAAGCAGGAAACTCCAAAATGGAAGACACTCAGAATGCCCACGTAAGCATGGAGATGAATAAACCCATGAGGAAAGCCTGATGACTCTGATTTTAAAAATGTGGAACACAATTTTTTTTCCTCCAAAGGAAAGCTACAACATTTAGATGTTTCTTTATGTCATACAGATATTCCCGAAATTCAGTTTCCAGAACATTTCTTTCACTTAGCTTAGCCTCTCTGAGTTCAGTGTGAACGCCAGCTGGTCATGATTTATTTGCTATTGAGGGGAAAAAAAAAAAGGAGCAGATTTATCATACTGAGTGAAAATTTAAAGGCAGAGCCAGCAGGCTTTCCCCGTCTCCCCGAAAAGCTTAGAAATCCCTACAGATAGGTATTTCCATTGTCATTACACCTAGAACATTTAATTCCAAAACCCATGCAGAGTTTTAAAGACAAAAACTGATACCATCATAGAAATGCGTATGAACTCCAACTTGCTACTAAGACAGCGAAACTGTCAACTGAACTCTCTGCAAACTGTAACTGGTTTAAGTCAGCCAAAAAGTCCACATTATACTCTTTGTTTCAGACGCTACCGTCTCCAGCAGACACTGAAGGTGGCACACCTGAACAGACATCAGAATAAGAAAAAACCCTAATCCAAATACAAAGAAGGTCTACTTTTCCAGCTATTTACCAAAGATTTACCATCCTGAAAGCTGCTGTTTCCTCCTTTCTTTCCAGTCTCTTCATCTTTCTACAAACTTTAGACCACCACCAATTCCTTAAGACTGCCACCACAGTTCAGTTGAGGTAATACACTCTAGGAGCTAGTATGAGAAACAGAATCAAGGATTTAATTTGAATACATTCACATTTGACCTGTATTCTAGAGTAACTTCCATTTATACTGGAAGGTCTAGATAACTCTGTGGGAGTAATTCACACCTAAGTGGATTTGCTTTGAGCCTGTAAACTTAACATATTGATGAACCAGAAGATCAATGCTAGACATGGCAAACTCCAGGGGAACATCTTGCACGGGTCAAAAGAAACATCTGCAGTAACTTTTTTTAGATGTGTAGATGAGCTTGAATAAAGTTGCTGAAATACCAAAGAAAGTAAGTATCAGATGTCTTGTTTCATTTTTCAGCTCCACAACAGGAGTACTGTGCAAAATCTTTGGAAATTGGCGTTAACAGTGAAACAATGCAAGAGATCCTGTCTAAGGATGCAACTGAATCACTTCTGGGCCTTTGCTGGAATCACTGACCATTAGACTTACTTCTTCCAGTTTTGCTTCCTAAAGGACCTGTATGAAGTACTCCGCTTTACCTCTTATTACCGTTTTAGACAATTTATTATGAAAAATCATAACTAGCAAAAAATTAATCTCCGTTTCCTGAATTTTACAGAGCATTACTGAGGGGTGCAATCCACTTCTGCACTCTAGATGATGCATCCTTCAGTTACTTCAACAACTGAGCCTCTTCTGTGTCATCATAAGTTATCAGAAGCGTACTGCAGCACTGCGAGAGCTTCAAAACCCCTCTCCTTTTAACAGTGCTCTTCATGTGCTTCGCAGTCAATTTTCCCTAAATGCCAGATTTAAGTGCTAATTAACATAGGCCATGTGACTGCTTCATCGCATCCAAATCTACAATCTTCATTAAAAACAAACCAAAACAAAAGGATGTGGAAAAAAATTCTGGCACAGTGCAAAAACCTTTGAACCCCCCCCCCCAGTTCTTCCAGTACAAAAGCAACATTCCAACTGCATATTAAATCCAGGACAAGCTTTGTCTAGTTCAACTCCTGCTGAGTTTATTAGACCATTGCTTCTTAAGTTACAGTTATTACAGTATCTGATTCTTCCCATTAAACTTATTGTGGACAAAAGTAGTTTTAAATTGCCCCAATGTCTCCAGTAACATAACGTTTTCCAGATTGCAAGTTGGCCTCACAACCCTTCTCTGAGTTTTTTTACAATAATGTGACTCTGACCACGCACCCACTGAGAAGCAGATGCAATACCAACTTAAAAGTTCACAGAGCTAAAAGTAATTTTATATTTTTGATAACGACATTCAAAGATTACGTTAATACTTATCCAATACATTTCAGCTCTGAAAAAGACATAGCAATTCCTTCATTTTATAAAGACTAAACCATCACATAGATATCTAAGCTTACACATCACCTTAGCACATTATGGGCAAATAATCTATTTACAGAATTTTCAAATTTTTATTTCACATCACTGAAAAACACTGAAATAGAAGTCTCTCAAAACTTCAGGAGTCGAACTTACTTTATCTGGAGACCCCTCAATAAAACTGAAACCAATCCAGCCATCAGTACAGACTCTCTTCCTGCTAGCTGCACCATGCTCATTTTGAAAAGTGCTTTCCCCACTCCCTGCTATAGCGGGGTAAAGCACTGGTGCTTTACAGTTACCAGTGAAGCCTCCTGCTCTTCAAATCATGTCTTAAAGGGCGTTATATTCATTTACACGAAAAGGTGAAGGATGGAAATCAAGCACACCAGCCACCTCCTTAACTTCTGCTGTAACCTTAGTCTGGACAGGCCAATAGGCACGTCAGGGGTTTTTTTACCATCCTCTAAAGAAAAACAAGACCAACAAAATATATATACAAAAATAACGATCCTTCTGATTTCCTGACTTTGACCGAAAGCTCCTCAGTTAGCAGACTGAAGATCAAGAGTGAAAAATCTGTATTTCATCCTGTTTAGCAAATGCAGATCAACCTCATTAGATATTACCCACAAATGCAGACACTATAGATACGACGTTGGATTCACCATCCAGCATTATCCAACCGAAACACTGCATGCTTGTCTTGTTTACATGAAAGCTTCATCCCCCCTGACTAGTAGTAGACCTATGACTAAAATTCCTTTTATTCCTTGTACACTTAAACTTCTCCTTTCTGTGACTGAATTTAATGAAATATTCATAACATTTTCTTTCCTTGTCTTGTCTGCACTTAATTTCAAAAGTTACTGAAATTGCTCTGTAATGTGAACGCATCCTCCAACGTTGCTGAACAACTGGTTTATTTTGAACCACAATAAGACAGCTTGAAGCAGTTTTGTGTGGGAAAAAAAAAAAAAAAAAAAGGAATTTAAGAGTAACAAAAAATTTTTTTTTCCAGCATTGCTTGTGTATATACTTTAGTTAAATGATACACTCAATTGGCACAGAGCAAGCACACCTCAGCAGAGCTTGAGAAGTTATGCAAATCATCAGTTACTATCTTTCAGTTCAAGGACCCACTCGAATTATTTCCCCCTGCCAAGGAATTTATTTTTCTTCATGGAATATGAATATTCCCTTTAGAAAACATCCTTACTGGGACACTTCTAGGCATCTTCTTGACAGTATACACAAAAGCTTCAGAATCTCAAAGGATGCAAAACTAATTACACACTGAAAGAGGTTCAAGAAGTCTACCATTTCCTTAAATCTAATCTGGAGGGTAACAGAAGACTCTCCAAAAGAACTCTTGTATCAAAGACTAGTCCCAGCAGTGTGACTGAGAGCATTCAAAGTGCTTAGAATAAACTACAAAACAACCTGCTAGGGACCGAAACCTTGCAGAATAGATAAGCGAGGGAATGCATAGCTTCAGCATTTTTGAAACTAAACTGAAGTTTGCTAGTTTGCTCATAGCTTGATAGCAAGATGGACAGTTTCGATCTTGATCTTGAATTTCCAAATATGCTTACTGACTAGACTTCATCCTTTGGAAGAAAAAAAAAAAATTGATTTGTATATATATATATATATATACACACAAATCAATCTTTAAAACTCTTCCAACCATCTTCAAGAATAGCTGCTGTAACAGGAGGTAAGAAAAGGCAGAGAAAAGACACCTTAGACATTTTAAGCAAAAGAAAGGAGCACTGTAAAAGCTCCTTGAGGATAATCGGTTATCAATGTTTGCAGATGCAAAGGACAAAACCCGTGTAAGGAGAGAAGGAAACACCCAAATAATTGCCTCCTTTCTCATCCAATAAACACTCCCATACACTTCTCCAAGTGCCAACATCACGTGACCCAACTATAAGCAAAATGCTTTACACTGGAGCAGCAAGTCTTTAAGTTTAATCTCAAATCCTACTGCTGTTTTCTCCTCCTCCAGGCTTCCGCACAGCTGTAACTACTTTACTTGTATTACAGAGTCACACCCCAAAAAGGTCTCACTGCTCTTGAAGCCCACCCACTTGAAAAAATACATTGGGCAGCTCCACCCGCATAATCCTTTCAGCAAAGTGTTCACTGGGACAATTTGTGAGTGTTCAAACATGCTGAACATCCACAAGGTTATTTATCAATATAGTTGATAGTTTTACTGCACAGTGTTCAAGGACCTATTGAAAGAGAGCGAAAGCTACAGTTAACATATAATGAATTCTACTTTATGCTTTAAAAAGACAAATCAGTTGATGTACAAATATTTACAGTAGAAAGAACTGATATATCTTGCGGGGGGGGACACACACACGACACACACGACATCTACCTAGTACATATCTTCTTGAAATCAGTAATGGTACTTGGGTATCCCTAAAAAACAGAAGTTTACCATTACTGACATCAGTGACAGCTCTGGCATCACCATATCTCAGCTGGCACAAGCCATGAGCGCTTCAATACTATTTAAGTAAGTTTCAAGGACAAAAGATTCACTGCCGCAATCCAAAGGGATAAATCTTGTGGGTTTGGGTTTTTATTATTTTTACCCACAACATTAGAAAAGAGGCATTTACACTCCTATACAACCAGAGCTGTTGAGAAGAAAAGTGGTTCTCAAAAGCTTAAGAAATAAACCAAACCAAAACCCACCCACCTCATCCTGGGAAAAAAAAAAAAAAAAAAAAAAAAGTGCCACAACAATCTCCAGACTTGTGTTCAAACATGCTCTGCCTAGCCTACCAAACGGCAAGGCCATGCTTCAGGTGTCGATTACTGTGCCTCCGAGCTCAACAGCAAGACGTAAACACTAAATTAAATAAAGCATACACCAGTATCAGCAAGGCATTCGGCATCTCAGCCAGTCCAACCAAGCAGCATGTCTGAAGCAGTAATCAGTCTTTAAATCCTACAAAATGCCAGCAACAAATTAATTTGGTAGAGGTATGGTTTCCGTAACTAGTTGGCTGGGTTTCACTACAGCCTCTAATGCTAATTCATGGCAGAAGCATTTATGTTCTCATCTTCAGTGGGTTTCCACAAATTACCTGTTCTAGCAAGCGTCAGGAAACTTAAAAGTATAAAAAGATACTCTTAATAGTATTAAAGCACAGCTAACCTTACGGCTTTCCTGTGACTTCCTAATGAGGCTATCCGTGACCCACAGGACAAAATACTTAAGATCCGTTGGGTACCGTCAGTCATGAACAGCACAGAGTAGTTCCACTGGAAGGGACCTCCAAGGATCACCTCGTCTGACTGCCTGACCACTTCAGGGCTGACCAAAAGCACGTTACTAAGGGCACTGTCCAAATGCCTCTCCAACACTGCCAGGCTCGGGGCATCGACCACCTCTCTAGGAAGCCTGTTCCAGGGTTTGGCCACCCTCGGTAACGAAACGCTGCCTAACGTCAGGGAGGCAGGGTGCAATTCAACAGCACTTTATACCATCCCACTATCACCCTGGCAACACTGCGGCGGTGGTAAACAACTTCTAAGCCACCTTCCTGAAGGGAGACATGCAAAAATTTACAAAAGCAGCTACATGGGCCCTTTCAGTGTGGTAGTTTCAGTCATGCAAGCATCAAGGATGTTTTCATGTAGATTGAAACAAAAGCAAATAAACAATTCCTTAATAATTACCAATCTCTGTCATCCTCTTCAAAACTTTGTATGCAAGAATTTATACAATACCCAAGTCTTTTTCACTTTCAGCAGACCACAGGAAACAAACCTTGCTCCTGTCGCTTAAATTCCATTTGTAAACAGCGTCAAATACCTTTGAGTCACACTTTTACCTACCTATACAGCCAATACCTACACTGCGATGGGCCATAAACTTTAGGGTGGACCATGAAGTCCGACAATTTAATGATCTATTTTACATTTTAAGAAATTTTACATAGCCTTTCCTAGTGTATTCCACCTGCTTTCCCCTCCTCAACCTATCACCCTGTCTTTTGCAGAATACTGAGTAAGAAAGGCTAAGGCACACACAGAGGAATGCCTTCCTCTACAATACTTTAAACTTTCACTTGTAATATAGTTTATTTTCAAGAATTTCTTATTTATAAGTTTGCACAAACATACAAGATGACGATCAGATTAGTCTGTATAAACTAACCTCTGTTCCAATACCAGGCTGAACACCAGAATATACAGTATCAGGAGGAGGGCCCCCATATTTCCTCTGTCCTGTAGTTACATCCAAAGTGTAACCAGTCCTCTCTAGCAAAGCCTGCGGGGGGGGAGGGAAAAAAAAAAGTCACATTAGTTAGGGGGGAGGATAGTGGGTTAAAATACATTTTAAAAGCGTCTTAAGATAAGCATTTCCTTATTTGCTCCTTGCCACGTTTGATAATGTGGCCAGACAGAACCTACAAAACAGCCTGTTAGTTTGGGGGTTTCAAACACCACCACCACAGACAACCACATTTGTTTTGTACTACAAGGTCCCTGGAAAGAACTTGTTTTTCTTTTCCCTTATTTTCCGTTTTACACATTGTACCCCAAGAACTCCAGAACACCAGGCAATCCTTTTCACCCGCTCTGTACTTGGGTTTTTGCACAACAGAAGAGTTTCTTATCATACTAATACCTTCTTGAAACGTCCAATCAGTCTCAAAGTAACTTTATGACTGCATAAAAGCTTTAATATATAAGTACAACTAAGACAATCCTTAAATGGATACCAGTGTTTTCACAGACCTTACACAGCATTATGTTCACCCAGTTTGGCAACTGTGTGATCAGGAAGACCTGCCTTTCAAGGAAGCACTCTTGCTTTTGAATCCCTATCGTGCACACATTTCTTTAAAGCCAAGTGTGAATATACTTATCCAGGTAGTACTGATGCTTTTTAAGTACATCCAGAACTACTTCAGTCTGCCTACAGGTAATATATCAGGTAGTACAGAATAATCAGTATTTTCTAAACGTTACCTTAATCTTTGCTTCATCTGGTCCCTTCGTTGATTCCTGTACTTTGCTGCCTTGTTTCTCTCTTTGCCTGTAGGTCTTCATAACTCCACATAAAAATGCACTTTTGTTCTGTAGATACAATTTACAAAATAATTCAATTGTGTGTATGACAAGCCCTGGGAATCCACTGCATCTTACACTCCATACCGTCAGGTCACTACATCAAGCCAATGCAATAAACAAAATGTCAAAAGAATCCTTCAGAAAAACATAACAATTAATGGAACAAACTTGTCACTGAAAACCTGTTACATTCCAGGTAGTATTTTTACCTTATTTTCTCAAATGCACG
Organism: Leptosomus discolor; assembly: GCF_034619465.1. Classification (NCBI taxonomy): domain Eukaryota; kingdom Metazoa; phylum Chordata; class Aves; order Leptosomiformes; family Leptosomidae; genus Leptosomus; species Leptosomus discolor. The sequence continues at coordinate 376,247 of NC_141419.1, forward strand.
TTCATTTTTATTATCTGGGAGCTTTTGCTTTGCACTCAAACACCTACACATTTAAGGCAATTTTTAACAGGCTTGTGATTTGGGTTTGAAATACAAGAATACAGCAACATCAATGAGTTTCTAAGTTACAACTCGCCTGCCAATAGTGCCAAAACACTATTTACACTTATGTGCTCACACTCCTGGAGCTCTCACCTTACCTGTACATGCGACAGGTCACTTTCTTTAAACTGCTGTAATACAGAGAGGGCTCCTTCTTCATTAAATTCCCTAAGAGCATCAATTGCTCTTTCATCAAGATCGACATAAGCTACCAACCCTAAAAGTTAAAGATAAAGAAGTTACAGATTTCTATTGAGTTTCATACAAACTAAGAACTATGCAGTTTGCTTTTAAAGTCAAAAAGTTACGTTCCATAGCAACAGAATTATACATTTAATATAATTACATATTCCTACACAAGTATATGAAAGAACATGAGTACAACAATGAAAAAAGTTAAATTAAAATGTATATACCTAAGCACTAACTGACATGTAAGATTATACCTCATGAGTAACAGTTTTCTAACATTCAGGAACCCAATCTGCTGCATAAAAGCAGTATTACACCCCAGAGCCTGAAACAATGAACTCTGGCTCACTTCTAATAATTTGGATATTGTTTCTTTGTCTTTCGGTTTCAGTTTCACACTTCCTTCTCGGGAATGGAGCTGTCCTAGAGTAAGCTGACAGGTGAACGTTACAGGTATCCCACTGCACGTGAAAAAGGAGCTACCTAACTGACGACCAAATACTTATGAAGCTCTACCCCACAAAATATTAGGAAGTAGAATGGTTTGTTCACTCTTTCCTCCAACTTCATAAAGCAAAAAAATCAGTGGGCTGCCTATAGGGCTAAAATAATTATTTTTTTGTTTTTTACTCATTTTGTTGCTCTATGCAGTTCCAAGAGCCAGAATTCAAAAAGCTATTACTTCCAGCCCTGCTATGTACCCGAAAAGGCTAATGTTAATTTTACAGGTACAGACTCCCCCAAGAAACACTGGACCAGTTCTGAAGCACTTTTTCTTTTTAAGGATCTTTACAAGTTATTTCTTTCATTTTGTAATGCACTTGCTTAAGCTGTGGAGCGTAAGTATAGACTTCAGGATTCGCACTTTTTAAACTACACAGCATAATTTAAGACAGATACCAAGAACTCCACACTCTGCAACAGCTTGGTCTCCAAAATACACAGATTATTTAACTGCTACTTGATTTCAAAAATGCACAGTAGTGCCAAGCCCAAGGACTACATTTCAGAAGTGATCCTGCATATTGGAAGGCACCTGTATCTTTCATGTAAGACCTCAGCAGATTAAAAATCCCTAAATTCAAGCCCCAATTTAGGTCAGGTGTCAAAAGTAGTTTGCTTCACTGACAAGCCCCTGCACAATGCGAACATCTTCAGTGGCATTAAGGAAGTGTGAATAAATGTGTTCAGGCTACTCATGCAGTGGAATTAGACTAGGTAGTCAGGTTCTGGGCTGAAAAGCTTTGAAATTCCTTGAGAACTCCTCACAACACAACCTAACTGCAACACATGGTAGAGCCCCACAAGTTCCTCTGCCCAGGCATTACACCTTCTCTCAAACCATCAAGTGCACGTCATCGTGACCCACAGTTAAAGCTCACTGTGGATGACTCCCAAAAGACATCGCCCACGTGAGCCAGTATCATCCTGAAGATTGGTAAGGTATTGGTTTTGAACTGCCTTCACTTGATCAGTGGAACTTTGACTCTTTTCAGCAAAAACTGTCATCTTGCCACCAAGGCATTCAAGATCAGCGCATAGAGCAGTTCTACTGCTTCTTGTCAATCTGTTCACAGAACACACTCTAAAGAGGAAAAGGAAGCCTCTGTCTATAGGACAAAATAATAAGGGGGTTACAAAAACAAAATCGAAAAACCTTTGTATGTAAAGAAACCTCTCTAGAAGTTGCAGAGACCACTTGCTACCAGCAAGGTATTACTCGATTTGCTAGATAGCTTAGTCCTCAGCTTTGTTAGTGTCAAACTGAACGTTTCAGGGTAATATCCAACATGGATTAAACTGTCCACTCAGAACTAGAGAGAACAAAAAATCCACAGGCAGACTCAATTCAAATGTAGTCCCAGGCAAGACAAGCTAGCTGCTTCCCTCACTAAGTCACCTATCCAGCCTTTGAGTGTTTAAGAACCACTGTGAGGAGTTGACAGTAGAAAAGTAAAAGCAAAATGATGATTTGGATTGAAGAAAAAAAAAATGTACAGTTTAGTATGCTCAAACATACATCTTTATTTGACAACGTCTAAGAAACTAGTGCTCTGTGCCCTAAAGCAACTAAGATATCACATACAACACTAAGGATGTGGCAAGTAATTAGTCAATGTCAAACCCAATTTGCCTTTAGGGAAGTCAAAGTAGCAAAACATTCAGAGCTACACAGATCAAAAACAATCAATTTTTAAACCTTAATCTATAAAAATTTGAAAATGGTATGCCCTCACTTTCATAACCAGTCAGAAACAAGAAATGCATATTATACCTGTCTGAAATATTTCATCAAGTCTCTCTGCCACCTTCTGTGGGAGGCCTGCCTCTATCAGTGTCTTGTAGTGTTCTGTGTGAGTTACACTGGAAGTATCCATTGGTTCTTCCTCTTCTTTTAACTGTACCGCATTACCATTCACCTGATTAGCCATTTTATTATGCTGCTGGAAAAAATTCAGGAGCTATATTACAATAAGCCAGAAATAACTAGTTTGTAGGACAATGCATGATTTATCTAAACTAATTTGTATACATGCTGCAAATGACCTGTATCAAAAGTTTTATTTAATACTGTTTGGATGCAGCTGATCTAAGTTTCAAAAGAAAGTACAACCCTTAATACTGTGGAAAATGTACATGGAAGAATTTACATAGTTTTTTAAAAAATGTACTTCATGTACATAACGATGTCTAAACTTTATCTGCGGATTGTCAGTAAGTTAACTGGTTACCATAGCAGCTAGAATGTACGGGGATACGATAATAACATCCTCCAACGAAGAATCAGAAGAGCTAGTGCTATTTTCATTTCCCATTCCTCTACTTTTAAAACAGTTGTTTAAAATGTAGTGAACACATAACCCTGCAGGGTAGCTTAATGTATAAAAATGTCAACACTCGCCGGCTAATTTTCGCTTTCTTGGCTTGTTGCCATGTCTTCCTTCAAATCCAACGTGCTGCACAAGACTAGCCAAACGCTTTCTCACCACACTGTCAGAGTTCAGTCAGGATAGAGAGAGAAATTGCACTCTAATGCACATTATAATTTGAAGCTGCAACTGAACTGTTTCTGTGCTTTCAGTTGTAATCAAACAGAAGCTCTACCAATCACAGCTACTTTTTAAATAACATATAACTTATTGGTTTAAAAGGAAGCCATGACTGCAGCATCTTCAGTTCTCGTATTAATCAAAAGACTTGCTTTCCGAATTAACAAACCAATTCCAAATGTGCGCACTGAAAAATGCACAGCTATCTTCTCAGACAATTCCAGTGGGCTTTGCCCAATTCATTAGAAACAGTTCCAATTTCTCAATTAGCCAGCCCGCTGATATTTAGTACTCAAAAAAAAAAAAAAAAAAAAAAAAAAAAGGCTGACGAGACAATTCAACTACCCAGCAGAGAACATTAGGATGATCAGCTGTTAAGTTCAGAGATGACATGAGCTTCAGGCTTGAGAAGACAGGGAAGGAGTCAATGACCAGCAGTGAAATGACAACCAGAGGGACATATGCAGCATGGCTGGAGCAACGCAATCAAGTACTGGAATACAGGTATGAAGATGATTCAAGAACAGCTTTTTTTAAAACACTGAAGCCTCAAGCTATTCACTGTGCTGCAGAACAAGGCTCAGAACATAACCATGCCTCTACCAGTCGCTTGCATACCCACCCCTTCTAGACTACAGCTCACGAACTTTTCGGAAGGTATCCTATGAAGGCTTGCAAGCTTGAGCAAGGAAAAGAAAAATAATCCTTTTTCTTCAGACAGAAAAGCAATGATTTTACTAAAGCTGTCTTGACTTGAAGGGCAACTTTAGACAGATGCAAGACAGCCTCACATCATTTCTGTCAGATGCCGCTTCTTTATGCAATCAGTGAGAAAAAGAAAGGAAGTTTTCTGTAGCTACACAGCGCATATATAGACATACACACACACATTCTATTATTAACACATAGAAAGCACTCTCTAACCAATTCAGTTTACTTAAAAGCAACTGTGACTATGGCCTAATTACGCAAAAAAACCTGCTACCCGTAGACTACAGTAACGCTTACCCATCATTACAGGTACAAACTGAACTCTCAAAACACTAACTGAATGTGAAGCTTCTCTAGGTTACAAACATCAGGGAAAACAAAAAATCGGCCAGATGTCTGCATGCTAGATAGCCTCTGCAAGATCTCAACTTTGAAACAGGGCAGAGGGGCTTTAGTTAAGACTGAAAATGCTGTGGGTACAGTATCATTTTCAATCCCTCTTCTCAAAAATGCAGAGGATGATACACACCCAAAAGATATACGGAGGGGTTATTGTGTGTTCACCTTTTTAGTGCCTTATAAACTCAGTTACTTACTCATAGAGTCTTCTCTGTAAAAAAAAAAACAAAAACCACCACACCAAGAACTGTGTGGCTAAGCCAATACATAAATACAGAAAAGCTATTTGAAATTATTACAAATACCTTCTAAACTTCAATGGCTTATGGTGATGCTCCCAGGCATTTTTTTGGTGAACTCAGATTAGCCTTCAAGTGCCACATACCTCAAGTTTAGCACTGTTCTCAGAGTTGCCTGTACCTGCACAGAAGGTTGACAGCTGTCCTGTGTCCAGGCAGAAACACCTCACCTGCAGCTCAGTAATGCAAACGTTTTGGACAGGTAAGATTTGCAGCCTAACGGCATGAAAAGATATCCACCTTCACCACAAACACACCAGCATGTGGAGCAATACCTAACCCCTAAGCATCACATTACACCACAGCTGATCAAATGCTTTTTTAAGTATGCTTTTAGACAATACAAATTAAGTCCCAGCATTTTAATTCACTAGCTGTATGGTTTTGCTTAAGAATTAGTACCATCACAAAAAACTGGAGTCAAATGCATGTTCACCAGCCAGAAAAGTTCAGTTTGGGTGTTCAAATTTTAGCTGTTTCCTGTCAGACAAACTTAATTTAAAAGACTTTCCTAAATAAATTTACTCTGGAAAATTCTGAAGTGGCATAGCTGTCAAAATATTCAGGTTCCAACAGCATCCAGAAGAGATTTATTCCTTTTCACAGTCACAGTAATAGATTCCCTGCTGGCTTTGCAAGCTTGGCCTGAAATCTGAGAGCAGACTGACTTTTCTTCCCGAATGATCACCAAGCAGGAGAACTACATCTCTTACGATACTGGATCTGCACTCCGAGCTCAGCAGCAATACGTGGTGACAGTCATAGCTGAAAAAGGTTGTTGAGCTCTCCCTCTAGAGAACACCAGCTAGATGCAGCTATCAAAAAAGCTTTTAACTGAATTTTATGAGTAAGGAAAACAAGATGACTTTATTAACATTTTTGTTCTCCTCTAAAAAAAACACTAAAAGCACATGAAAGAAGACGACGAGTGACACCCACGCGTGCCTGCGCAGCATGTCCACGTGACTCGGCCCACGACAGGCCCGGCCACACCACCGAGCACCCGCACGCACTCAAGAGTTTTCCATCTGCATGAAGGAACTCAAATGTCTAGAAAAGAGGGAGACTGGTTGAAAAGTTTTTAAGTGTGGATCATAAATAAAGAATGATGTATATTAGTATGTGTGGGATACGTATTTGTTTTTAAAACATGCAGAAATGGATGAATTCACAACTGCGTACACAAAACGTGCTTACCAAGCGAGCAGCAGTAACACACACCCGGGGGGCACCTGTACACAGGCAGGAAGAATTCCCAGTGGTGCCTGAGAGGTTACCTAGCTTCGCCCCCTCAGTACTGTGCCTATGAGGAAGGGAAGGACTGTCTTGTTTCAAACTTCACACTGTTATTGCCAACAATGTTTTTCCGAAGACCATGAATACTGCATGATATAAAACATGTTTTTAGCCATCCACTATCTTTCACCTAGAATTCACCTCAAAAGAGTAACTTGCAAAGCGACTAGTCCCTTTTTTAAGCTCTGACCATACGACAAATGGGAGGTTAAAACTACAGGTACTTCTAAATTACCCAGAAACAAGCTTCTTTTTCATGTTTAATAACTCGAATGGCTCAAATAGTAATTTTCCTAGGAAAAAAACGCTAACGCACACCTGAGCCCAACAGCATATGGCATCTCGAAAACGGAAACTTGATCCGACAACCTCAATCCGACAACCACAGGCTAAACAGCCATGATGTTACTATTCCTTGTATTTTACACCATGCCTCTAACAGTGGTTGCCACCCACAGACTATCTAAGTATAACTCCATCCAATTAATTATAAATTCACAGTCTAGTTAACTCAAAACATGCTTAGTAACAGCTTAAATGAGCAGGAATGGCAATTTCTGGCAAACAGACAATATCTCAAACCACCATAACCAGCTCCACAGTGATTACACATCAATACTGTTTTCAGCCCTCTGCTGTGTAACTTCTGATGTCATGGAAGAACTGAACTTGTTTAGCTCAGGTGCACAGGAAGCATAACTAATTCATACGTAAAAACTCTGCAATGAAGTAATTCAACTTGCTCACGTCACTGCTCCCTCCATCCAGTATCTTACCTGAGTCACGCATTTAAGTTATAGCACATTAAAAACAGCATTGAGGGGAAGTTTTTTTGGGGTTTTTTTTTGATTTTGTGTTGGTTTTTTAAACGAACCACAAGAAAACAAGCGTAGTCCCTATAGTTATGCCTTACACTTCAAGAAGGTTCTTGTCAAAACAGGAAGATAAGAAACACAGGAGCGAGGGGAAGATAAGAACTTGCATTAAAAGACTGAACTGGGGATTTATTAAAGCTTCACTTGTTCACAAACATCACTGCATATCCCTTTGTTTTTTACATGAAGGCATTACAGCCATTTCTTTTGTACCCTAGCTTACTCAATCACAGAAACTACATTTTAACAGTTTAATTATGATATACTAAGTGTTTATTAGCACGAATTACAAGAAGACTTGTTTCGAAGGTATCACACGCTGAAGACCTTTACACACTAGCCAGGCTTCCACACCAGCTTTCCAGTGGCAAGCTACCTTTATGACAAGGTGTAGTTAGCACCCTCGCCCCTTCAGCACAGAGCTCTCAGCCTGTCCATCACCCCATGGAACAAAAACATCCGAGACTCTCCATCGTGTTGCTAAGCAAGAGACCAGCACAGCCCGTACAGAAACGATGCTTCAGGACCTGCACAAGTGCCACCGGGAGGTGACTTCACCACGACAGGTTAGCAAGATGCACCTCGGTGCCCTTAAAACACACCACTGACTGCATCAGCAGCCGCCGCCTTTCACTAACCTGAGCTAGAGCTCGCTTCTAACCAGCGTTGGCCAGTCATAGCTCATGGGGCTGTTCGGGTCGTACAGACCAACATTCATAGCACTCGAATTCCAAGCAACACTTGAACAAAAATGAGCTTTGTTCTGATGAATTTATCCTCGAAGTATTTTTCAGATCTTTGCCTAAGAAAGCAGGGAATATTGGCTTTTTCTTTTTTTTTTTTTTTTTTTTGACAAAACTAGTAAACAGAGCATTAGCAGGAGGCTCAAATACTATTCCAACAGTGTTCACATCTGGACAGAAAAACTGACAGTAAGTACTCATGGGAAATACAGTTTCTAGGATACAAAATTATCAAGCAGACTGCTAGTTTGCAAATGCCACGGTTTGCAGAAGTAAAAAAAAAAAAAAAAAAAAAAAAAAAAGAGTTATACTGCAAGATGCAGAATTCCAGTTGGATTACCTTTACTTCTAGAAGATGTGAAAAATTCAGTGTGAAATAAAGCGTAAACTCAAAGAGAAAACCAAACCCAAACAAAACAGCTTAATGAGCATTAACATCCTTCACAGCACAAACTGCTGGCGGGATCCCTCAGTGTAGTACACGCGGGAAAGGGAATCCAAGCAGGTTTTTTTCAAAAACAGTAGTTTAGCGTAGCTGAAGTTCAAAAACCGGCAGGTAACAAGGCTGCCAAGACCCAGTAACTAGAGCCTCACTTTAAAAATAGTAGTACTAATAACGTATTTAAGCGAAACTTCTAATGATTTGGTAAAGACCTTTGGCAAGAAATCCTTTAAGAAAAACGATGTCTTCGCAACTAAATTCTGGAGCATTTCTCTCTCGGAGCATTAGACAGGCATTACTCTCTCCCCCGGAGCACGAAGCGGGAAGCTGAGGAGGTGCAGTGCGGTGCTCCCTCCCCACCGCCTACGCTACGCCCGGTTTTAGAGCGCGCTGCAGCAGCAGCCGCTTTCTGCCGCCAGCTCTCTCCAACCCCCGCCGGCTCACCGTGGCGCACGGCGGACAGCAGCCGCGGACGCTGCCCGCCGGGACGCCCGACCTGCCGCGGCATTACAGCTCCGCCGCACCGGGAGGGGAGCGAGAAGGACCCGCCGTTCCCCCGGCAGCAGCGCCGCGAGCAGAGCGCGCCCCGGCTCCCTGCCGCATGCAGGCCTCATCCGCGCCGCCGGGCGGAGCGGGGGGCAGCCTCGGCCCGCGGCCGCGCCGCCCTCCCCATGCAGGGCCCGCGCCGGGCCGGGCCGCCCCGCAGCGCCGAGCTACCCTCCCCCCCCCCCCTCCCCCGCCCCGCCAGGCCACAGTGCCCGCCCCCGGGCCGCTCCCCGGCGCCAGCTCGCGCGCAAGGCCGGCCCGCCCGCCCCGCTGCGGCCTGCGGAGCGGACACGCCGCGCCCGGCGCCCAAAGACGCCCCCGCCCCGCTCTCCTACGCGGCGCGAGCGCCCCGTGCCCGCCTCCGCCAGCGCCGGGGCCTACCCGGAGCCCGCGGCCGCCCGCCCCGCCGCGGGGCCTACGCGGGAGCCCTCGCCCCCGGCCGCGGGGCGCCCCCCCTCCGCGCGAGGCGGCCCCCCGGCGCCCCCGGCGCCTCCCGGGAACTCACCGGAGCGGGGCCTGCGCGGCGCAGCTCGGGCCCAAGCAGCGACGGCAAATGGCGCGCGCTCCTCCTTCTCCTCATGGACGGCGGCGCGACCCCGGCAACACGCGGGGTTTCCCGGAACTGTTTCCAGGGACCACTGCTTCACCCACTCAGGAACTCACGCTCCGGACGAGCAGCCACCGGCACCTATGAGACGTGGGAGGCGGGTCGCGCCGTTCCTCCCGGAGACCAATGAGAGGGAGGCGCCGTAACCAATCGCTCGGCGCCTTCAACCCGGCGCGCCGGTAGGGCCGGAGCTGAGGCGATTTAAAGGGGCAGCGCCGCCCGTGGCCTCCGAACAAAGGGAGCGCGAGGAGCGCGCGGGCCGCCCCTGCCCCTCCTTTCCCGTGCGGCGTGAGGGCGGGCGCCGCCCCTGCGGCCGGGCGGGGCCGGCGGTGGCGCCTCCGCTTGAGCGGAGCGGGCCCGGGGCCTGCTCCCAGCTGGGCCCGCGGCCGCCGGTGTTGCCCAGCAGGGGTCACCTGGGCCCGGGGGGTGGGCGGCGGGTGGAGCAGCCGCTGTGCGGGCCGGGCCTAGCTTCTCCCGGGAGCTGCCTCCCGCGCTAACGCTCCCGTCCCGCGGGTGGCGGCGGCGGGCCGGCGTGGGGCCGGACGGGGCAGTGCGCTCCGCCAGCGGCTCTTCTCCCGCTGCCGGGCGGAGCCGCCTGGGGCCCGACGGGCTCCGCTGGAGCCGTGCCTGCTGTGAGCCAGCCGGTACCGGGGCTGGTCACGGCTGGCCTACAGGCCTGCTGTGCGGAGGGCAAGGTCTGCGGCGGCGGTAGCCGGAGCTGCGGTTCGGGTCCTGCTCGGGATGTGGCGTGAGGGACCCCGGTGTCCGGGCCTGCTACCCTGTCGTTAGTCGTTGCTCACGCAGGACTTGCCTGCCTGGTCTGCTCGGTCAGGCTCTTGGTGAGTGCCGTCCTGGCGCAGTAAATACGTACGTCTGGAGGAAATGGGCTCTTTGGTACCGATGGCGGTGTGCTGCTTCATCTGCTTGTCCTGCCGTTGCGTAACGTGAAAGCGGACGTGTGCTCGACCGGGTCAAGCTGAGTCCCAGGGTACTGCACCAAAGTGAACCCAGGGGGTCTGTGTGTGTGTGTGTGTGTGCATACATGTGCACATGTGGTGATGTGAACTGTCCCTCTTGGGTCTGGAGAAGAAAAGCAGCAGCTCTCGGACTCTCAGAGAAGGTACTACCAGGAGTTTAGCCACAAAATGACTCTACTGAAGACTGTATGTGTCTGTGCGGTGTATTAAGTGTGTATATTTCTATCACTGTTCATGTGGAGCATGGGTAAAAATTGTATGTGTTGCCCGATGTAAGGAGCTTTCTGATCCAGAGGTTGGAGGCAAACTCGTACGGATACCGGAGGTGTTCAGTCTGTCTTGCTGAAACTGTCTGGTGGCAGACGCGCTGCTTCTCTTGTGACATTTGCGCTGCCTCTGTGGCTTCCCTCTCCAGATTTGGCAGTAGTGACAGCTCTTCTTTGCTGAATGTAGGGTCTTCTGTGGCAAAAAGATGGAAAGAGATATAATTGTTCATTGCCTTATCCATTTGAGTTCACTGCAGCAGTTTATTTTACCAGGAGTTAAGAATGATACGTTTAAGGAGTTCTCGCAGAACAAAAATCAGGAGGAACTGAAGCATCTCTCACTTCACTAGTACTTCATAAATTTCCTGCAAAGCTCTTAAATTTTTTATAATATAGTATCCAGGAGAGAAATATGGAGTATACTGATATATACTGACATATCTCCTGTCAGCTGACAACTGAACATGATAGCAGAATGTATACTGAGGTATGTATGCTTCTGGCAGTGTAATAATTTCAGTTGTTGAGCATTACCAGACTTTACAGCAGGAAGATTCCTAGTGTACTGATTGTCAAAATTAGTGACACACTCTTATCTGTTCTGTGCTGGTATTTTCCAAGTCTCTTGTGGGTAATTAATTATATGCAGATGGTTGCAAGCATTAGTAGGCAGTGGGTTTTGGGGGTAGGGCTTTTTTTGGCAGTTCTCATCTCCTACCCAAAGTCAATATTGATTTTGTGTTAAACCTGGCATGTTTTTGCCAGTACAGGACTTCAGCATGCTAATTTTCTGCTAAGTGATTAATAACTTAAGCAATTTGTAAACTGGTGTTCATAAGATAGATTTTGTAATTAAGTATGGATTAGCTCTAAGCTGCCCCTCTTCCACCCCATGTTCTTCGGAATGATCTAGTGCTATTACTTGTTCACTGGCATGTTATACTTACACTGAATTACTTCCCTGTAGTACTGGTTCCATCGAGCAGTCTAGTTGATATTTTTTTGCTGCGGTGAGGTCTGTAAGCGTCATGGGACAATAGAACCCTTGTAGCACTGACAGAAAATAGTCTGAAAATCATCTGCTGTGCCCTGCAGGCTGCACAGAGGTTGTCTGTAACAGGTCTGACTGAATTCTGCCAGGAAGGCACCTCTGCGCTCTCCGGTACATTTGCGGTTGTCTCCCTGTGCCACTTGGGAACAGGTTGTTAGCTCTGAGTGAATCTGCTGCTCCCTGTCCCCGGTTGAAGGTGGTCCTTTCCTTCCATCTTTACTTTTGGATGTTCTTGTCCTCTGTGTTTCAGGGATTTACTGTCCTCTCCTGCTGTAAGCAAGCTCTGCACTGCTGCTGTTCGCTGGGTGCTTGGCTGTTCAGGGCAGCAGGAAGGTATCTCCTATCGCCATTTGGCAGAAAGGTGCCAGGGCTCCAGGCTGCCTGTAGACCTCAGCCCCTTGGCTCACAGACCAGGTTCTGTTATATCACTCCAGAGCATCTGCAGCTACTACCACCCGGGGTTCTGCGCGTGCTCTGGCAGCTGCTTTCCTCTTTGCTCTCGTGCAATAGCCTCAGCCCGAAGTGAGCTGAATGTGGAAAGCCTCTAGCCAGAAACAAGCTATGGCCTCCAGGCGGTAGGGTGAGTCCAGTGCCAGACAGCAAGCCGAGTCTGAAAGGAGGTCCTAGGTGCTCTGGGACAAAAAATAATTTTTTTCTAGATTTTTTCAATTTTAATTTTTGCTAGAAAATCCTGGAATGATACTAGTTACACCTCTCTGTGGTTTGATCTGAACGGATGCCCACGAGACCCGATTTAGTCCTGGGCCAAGGCAAGACAGAACATAACCATCTTGGAGCCAAGGACAAGGTTAATCTCTGCTGGAGAGCTGGCTTGCATCAGCCTAGGAGGGCAAGCAACAAGCCCTGCTGCCTCCTGAACACACAGAGGGTCAGGGTGTCCCTGCAGCCAGCAGCTGACAGCAAAGGGGAGAGCTGAGACCACGGCTCCTGCCAGCGAGGCTGCCTTTGCTTTCCTGGTTCCTTCAGCACCCAGGAGACTCTGGGTGCTGCAGGGGAGAAAGGGGAGCACGTCCGTTGGCAGACGGAGCAAAGGAGGTGCAGGGATCTGGCTTTTTCAGCATCTCTATGTATTTACCCTGTGACGTGCTGACATTTTCCTCTTGTCTTAATGGCCAGAGGTTGAGTGTTGCTGAGGCTCAGCTTGTTCCCATCAGTCTGCCGCTCCTCTTCCAAGCTTGCACTGAAATCCCTTTGTTTCCACAGCAGTGGCAAGACGACAGAGTTGATTCCACTGTAGCTTGTGTGTGAGCTGGCAACATGTATACGGAATAGGACATTTTCCAGTGCTTCAGACTTTTTATTCTGACCCATTATCAGTGCAGCTGTATAATGATGTGGCGTGGATGTGCCTGTCTCCAGCAGACAATCTTGTTCTCTGGTGCTCTGCGTGCAGCTCTTCTCATGTGTTTGCTGAGGCTTGTCTTTAAAAAAAAATCTCCAGGCTTTATTTATCAGCGAGGAACTTTCTGAAAGCCCCCAGTGTGTTCCACCCCCTCTGAAGCAGGGAAACGCTCAGGAACAATTCTGCCTCAGAGGCTGTGTTGCCGTTCTTACCGTGTGATTTTTTGCGCATGTGTTTGTTTTGCCTTGCCCAGAGACAGTGTATTTGATTTTGGGAAAACGCAGGTATATGCTTTGTCTTTGTCCTACCTCGCTCCCCTTACCTGATCTGGAGTGAGGAAGACTAGTGTGACAAAAAGGCCCAAAGACACTGGGCAACCTGGGTGTTCTTCCACTAAAACCAGCTTGCTAAAGGGCTTGGATGTATCACTTCACTCTTGTCGCTTCTGTCTCCACCCCTCAGCCAAGGATTCTTGGCAATTTCATCATGTTTGTGTAGGATGCAGCACAAACCAAGCACCTTGGGAAGGAGTTTCTGTTTGCTGCAGCAATAATCACCAGCTTGGTTTTAGCTGAAAAAAGTGCCCTTTTCCCGCTTCCGCAGTGACCAAGCAGTGTTGGGCCATGATCTATAGGAGCAAGACCCAGACAGAGGATCTGGGGGTAAGGGAGTTCTGGGAGGGTCTCAAGACAGCTTGTACCTTCTTAACCCTGCAGCGATCATGTCAGGTGTGAGGTGCAATCCTGTTTTACTCCTCAGCCCTCCTGCTCTGAACTGGAGTTCTATGGCAGACCACAAGCACTGAAGTGGCCACAGTCCACAGCTGGCCCCTCTGCATCTACTGGCCCTGGAAGTGGGTGACTGAACCCAAACACCTTGTTCCTAGTGGCACCAGTGCTCCCATAACCTGTCAGGAGCCCTATGGTGTGGCAGTGCACTCCAGGATACCAAACCTTGTTGGTGAAACATCCACCAGATCAAATGCAATCCTCTTAAATCATCTCTGCCGCCTTGCAGCTGAAATGCTTCTGGTAAGAGGTCTGTCTGTAACAATCAGGCCGCTTTCACAGTTACCTGTGCCTTACATTTTGCATCCCAAGCGCTGTCCAAGGAGCTGCAGAAAAAACACGTTACAAGCTTTTGCCATGTTGCACTCTGCTTGGAAGGAAAACCTTAGTAAAGTACCCCCCAATCCAGTACACTCCCCTGCGCTGGGGCACCAGTGTATCGTGAGAGTCCGTGACCAGTGACGTCCATCTACGTCATTTGGTGACTTACTGCAGAGACTGCCCGGTCACAGTTCAACGGGAGGAAAAAGCCGTGTCTGAAGAGGTGTGCTGCTGATGAAACTGCACAAGACAAGATGATTTAACATATTTCTTGCCAAAAGGCAGAGGTCCCTTTTGAACATTCACCTTGAGCCACCTTTGCCACTGATCAGACACTACACAAACTCGTTCTTGCTAACCCCAGGGAAGAGGGAAAGACATTTCTGCAACTGAATCTGTGTGTAAGAGGTTTTAATGAACACCAGAAACCGTGCAAGAAAAGGGCTGGGGTGCTGGGAGCTCTTGTAGGAGCTCGGTTGCTCACGGAATTGCCCCTGGTAAAGTGTTGGTACAAGAGGTGGGGTGGGTGAAGTGACTGATCTCTAGAGATGAGTCCAAGAGCAGAGGCTTTTGCTAGGCAGAGATATTTGCATTTCAAGGAAATGAAACTGTGCCTGCTAACTAGGAATGGCCAGACCCTCACTGGCATGAAACTAAAGCAAACTAGTTTTGCAGAGATGAAGGTTACTGGGGCTCCCTGGAAGAGGAGGTCAGGGGGTAGAATAGAGTAAAGAAACCTCATCACAAGGACAAATTGAACAGATGCTGCCCAAGGCATTAAGGTTCACAGCCAGGTGGGATCCCTGGTAGGAGGATGGCTGCAAAATCAATTATGCCAGCTGAGTAAAAATAGAGACCTTTCTAATTTAGCAAAGGTAATTTCATGAGGCGGGAGAAGACTGCTCCCACCACACCCACACCTCCCTCAGTACCTCTCACGTTTGCTTGGTGGTGATTTTGGCACTTTTGGGCTCCACAAGTCATTCAACTTCCCAAGCTAGCAAAAGATTATTGGGCTCAGGACAAAAATACAGGCTGGTGAGATAGATATAGATATATATACAGGCCAAATAACTCCCCCAGGAGTCCAGTACACCTGAGACAGTGGGAGGAGGAGGGAGACTGTCTGCATTACTCAGCAGCACCATTAAGGCGTTCAGCTCCTCCAGCAGCCGTGGTCTGTGGGCACGGCTTAACAATCATCGCCTGCTAGTCAAACCGCTGCTGAAGAGGACTGCTCTCCCCAGCCCCCTCGCTCCGTCAAGATCTACAGCCGCCTGCCCTCGTCACGGGTACTGTTGTTGCCACAACCTGAGAGAAGTTCAGGGTGACTGCGACGTAGTGAATTAACTGGACGTTCCTTTCCAGAAAACAGCAGGGGTTGGCAAACCCACGGTAGGGGACCCAGCACGTCTGCCAGCGAAGGAGCCTCTGGACAACTCGCCGTACCACTGCCCCCCGCAGAGGGAGCAAAGCCAGGCCGTGCCGTGCTGCACAGTGCAGCCTCATCCAGGGCCGGTCGCAGGGATGATGCTTTCATGAAACAAGAGTTGTTGCGGCCACGGGCTCTTCCTTAGAGCAGTAGCGCTGTCATTTTCTCTGCAGACAAGACCTGTCACTCGCTGCCTGTTCCTCGGGTGGGAGCGGTCCAAGGGGAGAACGGCTGGCTGGGGATGTGCCGGTTAACTCCAGAGGGACAGGGACACCTTAGGTTGGGGATCTTTCTACATCAAAGGCTCCCATTCGCCTCCTGCCGTTTCAGACAGGGCAATTCCAGCCACAACACTCCGGCCCTGTAAAGGTGCCTCTTCCTGGTGGTGGGACCTGACCCTGCTCAGGCAGATTTACAGCGAGACCCTGCTGGTGTGGACAGAAACGCTGTTTTTTAACCTGTCCCGTCTTATCACATAAAATCCCCTCCTTGGCAGGGCTTAGTGCAGTGAGGCCACGCTATTTCCCTATGTCACTTGCTGTATGATGGATTTCTTGCATTAACATCACAAAAGTGACGGAACCTGCATAAAATTAATCTTAACTCACCCTTCTTTGGAAAGGAACTTAGGTAAGGAATATTGAGAACTAGAGACAGGAAAAAACCCCACCATTGGGCAAATAAAGTCTTTGTGGAAAAGAAATTCATGTGGAAGTCAGGATCTCAGCTGTCTTGCTCCAGGAACTTGTACCACCACAAGCAAGATCACCATAACTTAGTTTTTTTGCTCCCTTGGCTCATGCCACTGAACACTAAATGCAACGGAAGAACCTTAATTTTTATACTCTGCTAGTTCAGTGGAGAGCTATCACCCCCCTACACCACAGTGACAGTTTTCTCCAGGCAAAGTTATTTCTGTGACAACAGGTACTGTTTTCTCCCAACTTCTCTTGCAGCTGTAACCGAAGTTATCACAGTAAGCAGAAATGGTAATTTCTTTCAAATAAATCTAAAGAAACGAGCAAAGTTCTGTACAGGACTGCCTACTCATGAGTCTATCCTTTGGAAGAACAATGAAGTTTAAAACCAGATGGCTTTTTTTTTTTTCATTGAAGAGTGAGTGAACAGAAAAGAGAGACTGAGTAGTTTATTTGACATTGTTGCAGACCACGGTATAATTGGATTAATTTGGTTTATGTTGGCCAAAGCATAGTCTTCAATGCTGCTTTACACCACCCTCAGGATTGGCCATGCACATTCAACAGCAGCATCAGCTTAGTCATCGTCTTTAAGTGTCTTGATCTTGTGCTTATGGCGCTCGATTTCTCTCTGCAGGCGTTCGATCTCTTTCTTGTGGTGGTCGATCTCTTCCTCATGGTGTTTCCGTAAGGCAGAGAGCTGCTCCCTCTCCTTCTCCCTGTAAGAGAGCACGGCACCAGGTGCAGCACCCCCAAACCCGGGGCAGCCGCAACCCCCGGCCGCGGGGCCGGGCAGCCGGCGCAGAGGCGAGGGTTTAGCTGCGGCTGGAGGCGCGGCCGGCAGAGGCCCAGCCCGGCCGCCCCGCCGGGCCCCGCCGTGCCTGCCCAGCGCGGGGAGCAGCCGCTGGCGCGGGCCCCGCCACCGCAGGCCCCGCTCACCTGAAGTACCGCTCCTCCTCGGCCGCCTGCTTCTTCCCGAAGGCGCCGCCGGCCTCGCGGATGGCGCCGCCGCCGCCGCCGCCCTTCCCGGCGCCTTTGCCCAGCTCGCCCAGCTGCGGGGAGAGACGGCGGCTGAGCACGGACGGACGGACGGACGGACGGACGGACGGCCAGCCCCTTCCCTTCCCTTCCCTTCCCTTCCCCCGCCCCGGCCCACCTGGTCGGCGCCCGAGCCCGAGCTCCAGCGCTGCTGCTGCGCCAGCAGGGCCCCGCGCAGGCCGCCCCGCGCCGCCGCCACCGCCACGGCCGCCATCGCCGCCTGCCCTTGGAGCGCCGCGCGGACACCACCCACCCCAGCGGCGGGGCTGCGCCCAGCGCGCGCGTCACCGTCCGCGCATGCGCAGCCTTCGATGCCACACCCCGCCCCTTCCTCCGGCCCGGGCGGCGCTGGCGGCCGGGGGCCCGTACGGCCCGGGGTCCGCGGCCGCCGGCGGCCGGGCTGCGCTCTCCTGCCCCGCGGCCCGGCGGGAGCTTCCCCGGGCGGGGCGGAGGGCAGTCCCGGGGGCCGTCCCCGTCCCCTCAGGACAGCGCCCCCGGGGTCCGGCCGCAGGGCGCCAGGCGGAGGGGGGTGGGGCTTGTTGCTATGGCGCGTGCGGCGGTCACGTGCCGAGGGCGCCGCCCGCCCCGCCGGCCTCAGCGCCGTGTTCACGTGCGCGCGCGCAGCGTCACGTGGTGCTGGCGATGGCGGCGGCGGCGGGGGAGCCCGGGGCGGGGGGCGCCGCCGAGGAGGCGTTCCTCACCTTCTACAACGAGGTACCGGCGCCACGGCGCCGCCGACGTGGCGGGCGGCCCCGCCCCGCCCGCTGGGCCCTGCCCGCCCGCGGCCGGCGGCCGGCGGCCTCCCCTCCCGGCGCCGGGGCCTGTCCGGCCGCGCGGCGCCTGGCTCGGCCCAGCCGCTCCGAGGGGCGCCCGCCGGGCCCCGAGTCTCGCCGTGGCGGGCCCTGGGGCTGCACCGGGCTGCTGGCGGGCGGTAGGGAGGGCGGGGCGGGCGGAGGCGCTGGAGGGGCGAGCGAAGGGCCGCGGTGGGCGGGCGGCAGGTGCCGGCGGATTCGTGTTGGGCCCGGAGAGAGCGGGCGTTCCCCGGGCGCGCTGCCGCCGGCCCCGGGGCCTCTCCCGCCCTCCGAAAAGCCCCTGGTTGTGGCTGGGGGAAGGAGCCGAGCGCTTAGCCCCCGTCTCGCTCCATTGGATAAACGCGGCGGGCGCTGTGCGCTCCGCGGTCCCTGACTATGTGTGCGCTCCGCTGTGCTCCGCCGCTTGGCCTTCTTGTGGACGAGCTGTCGGCTGGGAAGGTGCGTGGGGGTCCGCTCCCTCAGCCTGTGGTAGTCTGCGGCACTTTGTGCACAGATTGGGTGTGTTTACCTGACCCTGCCCGCAGAAAGGTAATGCCGGTTTGGTGGATGCTTATTTCTGTAAATAAAGGTGAACGTTAAACGTAAATGTATGGTTTGGCTTGGCTTGATACCGTAAAGGACAAAGTAAACTGAACTACATAACCTGTGGTCGGAACGGAGGGGACTTGTGCACTTGCACCGGTGTCGCTGAATGTGTTTAATGGGCTGTCGGCCAACAGGGGGTTAAAAGCAAAAGTGCAGCAGATTTCTAAGGAATCGTGGCAGCAGTGCTGGGTTAGGAGCAAAGTGAGGGGAAAAGCCACAGCTGTTGAGCAAGCCATAGGAGAGACAGAAGTGCTTTCTGGGGTTTTTTTATAGTTAAGATGTAATGTTAAAAATAGCGTCATGCTGTAGAAAAGGCTAAAAAAAAGCACCTTTCTAGTGCTTGAGTAAAATAATGACAGGCTTAGAACGAGTAAGAGGTACTGTGAATTGTACTACGGGAGGATGATGGCTGGTGCAGTAATCACGTGGGAAAACAGGTAAGCGCGTTGGTCAGTTAATGTAGGTGTCTCTTGTTCCTCAGGTAAAGCAAATTGAGAAACGAGACTCTGTTTTAACATCCAAAAACCAAATTGACAGGCTGACCCGACCTGGATCTTCCTATTTCAACTTGAACCCTTTTGAGGTTAGTTTAAACATTTTATCCTCCCTTCTGCCTTGGTATAACAGCTTCCAGATTTACTGGGTATCAATTTTGGTAAAAACATGAAGAAAAAATGAACATGAAGAAAGAAAACAATTCTGTAGCTGTAGATTACTTTGCAGAAGGTTTACAAAAGACAGAAGGATGGTGTGTATGTGCTTGCTCTCTTTTTTGCTGTTGTATAGCAGGTGCAAACTATATTCTTTTGGCACCTTTCCCTCCTGCAGCCGCGCTGGAAGGTTTGGCAGACTAACGCTAGGTACTTCCTGAAGGGGGTGGCTGCTCGTCGGGTTTGTTCTGAGCACTCTTGGCTCGGCAGTTCTGGTTGAGCCTTTCGTTTTGGGTGTTCATCCCACTGAACTGGTGTGGCTCAGAATGAGAGAAGGGCTCTCCCTGCCGACACTGGTGAGCAGTCTTTGGGGAGTGACGGGTAATTCCCTTGCACGGTGCATGGTTTGATTCCAGTTGCAGTCAGTTACTAAGTCTTAACGAGTGTGAAAGTCTGAGGAAGACAGTAAATAAAACAATCTGGTGTTCATCTGGACCTGGCCTTCCCCGTGTGTATTCTTTCCCAAGGTCATCTTCATCTGCCTTTTTAAAGCCTCAGGTGCTTTTTGTAGTCCCAGTTTAGGACTGGTCAGCCAGATCAGTCATCAGATTCACCCTGATAACGTTCAGTTCTGTGTAGATCTTAGTTACTTGACTTGGAGAGTAAATTAAGACAATTAGAAGTAGACTGTAGCTTTCCTGGGAGAGAGTGGTTTTTATTTACCGATTCTTAGTGTCAGAGCAGAGTGCATCTGCATTGAATAGGCTCACTTGTTGCTTAAGACTTCTGTCCAGTAGATCAGCTCACAGAAGAGCTCCTAAACTCTGCCACATCCCTATAGATCGGTAGACAAGCGAGTTTGTTCATGGAAACCGAACAGTAACACTCTGCTGTCTTCCTTCAGAATGACACTGTGAATAAATTCTTACCAAGTGGTGTTTCCTGCCCAGAGTTCTCTGTTATGAATGGTCCGACAGTGTGCCAAAGCCACCTATGCTTCTGTTTCTGCCAGACTGGGCATTGCTACAGGACTGGTTGAAGGTTTAGGCCAATTGTGGCTATTTAGGGATGGCCGCTGTCTACACGAGCCTGAGTGTGGAAAGGACATAGTCAGAGATCTACCATTGCTAAAAGTAGAATGTCCTAAACATGGTGTCTCTTCAAATGTTTCTGTTTTACTAGGTGAAAATTCATGTCCTGAAGCAGCTCCCTGATGGGGGGAGCTTTCTGGCGTTGTGTCTGTGTGCCAGTGAACCAAGTGTTCAGAGCTTGCCGCCAGGAACCTGAAACGTGGGGACTATCATCGAACTTGCTCTGCTTTCATGGTCTCTTTTAGGTACTGCAGATGGATCCAGAAGCCACAGATGAAGAGATAAAGAAAAGATTCCGGCAGGTATTTGGCTTTTGCACTTGAAGCCTCTGGAAGGAAACTAGAAGCTCTGTAGAGGTTGTGCAGCTGTGCTTGGGAACAAGAAAAATGTGGTAAAGCTCTGTCTGGGTAGAGTAGCAGCCACTTTGGGAAGAAATGCATAGAACAATCTTTCTGTCACCAAGAGGAGAGCTGCAGAAGTGTCCCTGGTCCATGCATGGTTTGCTGCTTTGCCTGCAAAGTGTGTGCTGGGGCTATTGCAAGCTGACATGCCCGTGTATAATCAGCTCATTGAACTTTGGTTCCAAGAGAAGGTCAAAATTTGTCCGAAGTTAAGAACTGGGAAAAGGTTTTTTTCATATCACAGAGTGGTTTGGGTTGGAAGGGACCTTGAGGATCATCTAGTCCAACCCCCTGGGCAGGGACACCGCTCACTAGAGCAGGCTGCCCCAAGCCCAGCCTGGCCTTGGTGTCCATGTTTTCTCCAGTAGCGGATCCAGGAATGCATTTTCTGTGAGGGTTCTTTCAGAACCGGTTTTGGTGGCTGGGTTACCTGGAGCAGCAGCAGCCTGCCCGCTGACCCTGCAGCGCAGGCAGCACGGCCCCAGCCTTGCCCCGCTGGCAGGTCTGCAGGGAAACTGGGGTGACCAGTGCAAAGGAACACGGTGAGCGGAGGGCTGGGGCCTGCTGCCGGGGGCAGGGCTGTGGGCAGGGCAGCAGGGACCATCCTGGGGCGGGAAGCCGTGCTGGCTGGCAGAGGCCAGGACCACCCCTGCCGAGGGGGTGGTGGGGTCTGGGCTGCTCCTTGGCGGGAGGCGGCAGGACGACCTCAGCTGCTGCTGCTTTCGGTCCTGCGGGTCAGTGAGCCGGGGCTGGCTCAGCTTCGGGCGATGCTTTGAGCCAACGTGATGGAATGAAAACAGCGCGTGGGGCTGTGCTCTGAGGAAATCAAACACCTGAATGCAGCCTGTGGGACAGCCAACAGGGGGAAGACGACATTGGCCGTAGCAAACCCCAGAGTGAATCGGCAGCGTGCTGCTGTTCAGGGCTGGAGGCAAACCTCTTTCCCGTGAACTGGGAAGTGCCATCGGCAGCGTTCAGGAAGTAATTATTTTGCATTCTTTGGCACTGATGCAATTTCAGTTGCTGTACTGTGACTGGTTTTGAATGTTATGCTGGGAAAGATGCAGAGAAACTAGAGAGTCCATACAGCAACAGCGAAAGTAAGAGGTCTGGAAAAAAATGCCTTACGGGGAAAGTTTGAAAGAACTGTCTCTTCCTGTGGAAGAGGAAGGTGGAGGATGTGTGCTTTCCAGCCCATTTGAGCTTGCTTAAGATGTTCAGTGCTAAGATGGTAGCGATCAGTACAGGAAGGAGTTGTCTTCACTTTCAGTAAAGGAGCCTGAGGAAAAAGTTACCCACTGTTATCAGCAGTTGGATGTTTGGACAGCCTCAGGGATGCTGGAGAGTTTCTCGGGAGACGCTGTTGAGCAAAACGACTGGAGGTTGAGCATGATCCCTGTAGGCTTGTTTCTGAAGAAACCTGGGTGACCGAGGGGCTGATGTCAGCCCCAGGCACTGCAGCTGAAGGGTGTTAGTGTCGCTCTGCGCCTCCCAAGCTGCAGCTTCTCTCAGCCAGGCTGTTCGTTACAGGGCTCGGGTTTGATTCCCGAGCTTTGCAATGCCCGCTTCCTCATGTTGTCAGCTGAGCTGTCTGTGTGCAAAGGAATGTGATCCCCTGTGAGTCTTCTATCTGAGACTATTTCCCTCCTCACAAAAATCTCTGAAATGCTCTTCATCTTTCATGATGATCTTGATAGCGAGATCCTTTCTGTTGCAGTTGTCAATATTGGTGCATCCAGACAAAAATCAAGATGATGCAGATAGAGCCCAGAAGGCGTTTGAAGGTAATGCTCTCGCCCTTTTTCTGGGCTGCTCTATGACAGTACTTGGATGGCTGTTGTTCTGTAGCTGGTTTAAATGTTTATCGGGGGTGGAGGCCCCACTGACGGCAGAAGAATTGGTGTAGAGGCGCCGTCAGTGAGGGAGCAGCGGATGTGTGGGGTGGCCTTTCAGCAGAAAGTGTCACTAGGTGGCGGTGGTGGCGTTGTCAGTCCGCCTCGGGGACGAGCAGTCCGTCAGCTGTTTGGTCTGTGCCTTAGATTTTGTTCGAAGAGCACGGGATGCCTGTAGGTGCGCGCTTTGCATTACAGCGAGGCGTTCTGCACCTTCAGCTGAGCTCAGGCCCGGTAACTCAGTCACTGGGGGGGACTGACGCTTTCACCCTGCTCACTCCGGAAGGTAGCTGACAGTTTCTGCCACTGCTGTACCCCAAATCTCGTTTGACTAGTCGTGACATCACTTACCCAGATGTATTAAACAGACAAACAAACAAAAACCACCCAAACAAAGCCCCCTAAATTCTAGGAAGCGGAATTTGTGTGGTCATCAGTTAGCAACCTTGTGATGCCTTGTGAATGGGACTGCTGGTGCTATGGGTGTCGTTGCTTTTCGTTAGCTGTCGATAAAGCATACAAGTTGCTGCTGGATCAGGAGCAGAAGAAGCGGGCCTTGGATGTGATACAGGCGGGAAAAGAATACGTGGAACACACTGTAAGTATTCCGTAGGAGCGTCCGGGGTGGAGGTGAGCAGTAATCGGTCGCTCGTAAGTTGCTTTTCGGTACAGCCCGTGCTTGTTTGGGTCACTAAAAGGTGAGCTGAGCTGAGCCAGCCTCGTGATGGAGCTGTGCAGGTGCACCCTGAGCCCTTCACAGCGTGCACAAATGTGCTTTGTCCGAGACGGCTGTGGAGCTCGCTGCAAGATAAGTCACTGAAATTCAGTACTTCAGATAATTAGGTCAGACCACAGGATCTGACCTAAATATTTTTTTTCCAAGTCTGTGAATGAATGATGCAGTTCGCATGTGTGTAGGTGGAAGAAAATAGGTGGTGACAGCAGGAGGCTGGCAGGTTTGGGGGGGGAAATGACCTATAAGATAAGAAAAGGAGCTTGGATTGCAGTGACCAAGAACTTAGTTGCGTGGTGTAGGTGGACTGAAACACAACGAGCTCGAGAAGCAGATGACATGGGAGAACTCAGACACTCTAAACGGAGGAACGCTTTATGTTCTGCTGCTTGTTGTTAGTCTTTTGAGTATCACAGAGCAAAATAAACTTCCTGCTGGTTGGGCTGGTGTGTATAGGATATGAATATATCTTAAAAACAAATTAAAAAAAACAACAAAGGGATTGTGTTGGACGAATAGCATCTAACATAGTATATTTGATTACTGCAGTTCAGGGGATAGTGCTCTTATATGTGTATATCTGGGCCTAGGACCAGGAGGTTTGGGTCTAAAATAAAACATCGCTCTAGACCAAGAACTTAACATAATCCGGACTTCTTCCCCCACAGTGGAGTAGGAATGCAGAACTATTTGGATGGAATTGTGTAAGCCCTATAAAACTTTTTAGACTCTTATTTTTGTTCTTATTCTTCAGGTGAAAGAAAAAAAGAAGCAGTTGAAGAAGGATGGAAAACCTCCTACTGTAGAAGAGGATGATCCTGAAGTTGTAAGTCGTATTCTGTTTCAGAGAAACTGGGGAACATAAAATGTGTTTCGAGAGACTAACAGTGAAAATCTGTGCAGAGGTGTTAGAGTTGTTAGGGTGTTGTAAATGCTTGCACTTACAGAAGGCAGTTTCTGATAAGCCGCTGTAGAGTACCTTGTGTTGGGCAATACCCGTGGATTTTAAAAAATAGTGCAACTGTAAAGCGTAGACACGCCGTGAGATTAAACAGATGGAAATACCCGGTTCTTGTCGTGGAGCAAGCCTTCCTCCTCGTGCCTCCTGCAGCCTTTTCTCAGCTGGATTTCTTGTTGTGCTGTGAATGCTGGGACTGGCGTTCCCGCTGCCGGCAGAGGCGCCTCTGAAACGTGCTTTGTGGCGTTTTGTGGTGAGAGCTGGTTCAGCGGTTCCTTCCGCACAGCGCTTGAGGATAGATATGCTGTTCTGTGACGTCACTTTTATTAAAAACAGGCACGACATCACTTAGTTCTTACCTGGTTTCTGGGCTGAAAAAGTCGTGTTAGAGGCCCTAACAGAACAATAGATGATTATCAAACACTGACATTGTTACTCTTACTGTTGTCACCCTTTTTTCCCCCTACAAAGTGGTTTTTTCCTCTTGCCATCACCACAGTAACCCCATAGCCACCTTATTTGCCACTGATTTTCAGAATTCTCCTGCTGTTCTTTCATAATGAAGTTTGGGTTAAGTGTAATGATGTTTCCCACTGGAAAGCAAATGCTAGGCTTTTACAACACATCAAGAAGATTTGCTGGGAAATTACTATCTAAACAGGGATGTTTTGCCTTTTTTTGTCAAGTGTAACACTGCAAGACTTAAGAATAAGAGAGCTTGAAATGAACAGTTCTGTTTAGGCAGAGCTTTGTGAATACAAATGAAAATGAGGCTCGTATGAGGCTAATAAGTAGTGGTTTCCTGGTGTCAGGGCCAGAATGTGATCAGCAGTGTTTATACCTTTCTGTACGCTGCTGCTGACTGCTGTCAAGGCAGGACACGGCGTTATGTGGGCACGCATGAGCTTTGCGTTCTTTTTGTGCTGCTTATCTAAAACAGGCTTCTTGAAGTGTGTTAACGGGCGTTATTTTAAGACTGGGTTTGTGTTTTGCAGTTCAAACAAGCTGTGTACAAACAGACGATGAAGCTCTTTGCTGAACTGGAAATTAAGAGGAAAGAAAGAGAAGCGAAAGAAATGCATGAAAGGTATGAGCAGCATTCTGCTGCTGCACTTCGGGCTCCTCTTCCCCCCTCCTGCTTCCTCAGAGCAGACAGGGAATCATGGAGTCTTAGATAAGTCTAGGTTGGCACGGACCTTTGGAGCTCATCGAGTCCTGCCTGCTGCTGAGAGCAGGCCCTTGGATGAGATGAGCAGCCGTCCTGCCAAGCCGACTCCGATTCCCCCTGGGGCAGCTGTGCTTTGTAGGGCTCCGTGCCTGAGGAATGCAAACAGGCAACGTGCCCCCCTGTGTTGGAGGCATTGGCCTGCTGGGGTGCTCCTCCGCGGGCGTGGAGGCCAGCCGAACCAGTGAAAGGGTGACGTGTTTCTGCGTGTTGTTGGCATGCAAAGAATTGGGGTTTAGTTTTAATTAAGTGCCAGAAATGTGTGATCCTCAACTACTGTAGGTGTTTTGATCACAGGTTGCCGAGTGCTCGCTGTGGATGCACTTCATGGAGTGGGGTTTCTGTACTGCTCAGCGAAGGCAGTCTGGGAGATGGCTGCAGGGCACTACTTCTGATTAGAGATGAAAATTAGGGGGGAAAAAATATTCTTACTTTGCATGCTCAAGTGTTTGTTAACTTCTCAAAATGTGTACTCTCAGCAGTTTTGGAGACTTACTACTAGAGTTATGGAGGAGTCAGGCTTGTTTTGCCGAGCAAGGGAAAGCTGACTCGCTGGTTGAGTATGTGCATGCTGTCAGCGGTGCCAGCTGCTTTGAAATAAAATCCTATTTGCTGTCTTAGGTGTGCGTATTTATCTTTTCTGATAAGCACTTCAATCTGCCAAGAAATCAGAAGAGCTTTCTGAGATGTTTTGAAAGTATTACTCTGTTTCTTTAAAGTTGATTCTTGGGGATCCCTAACTGTTGTGGCTTCCCTTCCAGGAAGCGGCAGAGGGAAGAGGAAATTGAGGCACAAGAGAAAGCTAAACGAGAGCGAGAATGGCAGAAGAACTTTGAGGTAATCAGCAGCTTAACTTACAGGATGGGCATCTGCAGTTCTTGCTTCCCATGCTGCAGGGAATCCCCCTAGAGAAGAGACTTCTTGTCTGCAGGTGCCATAAGATAATTTAAGTTGACACGTAGTGAAAGATCCTGCCCAGCCTGGGTTTTGTCCTCATGTGGGGAGAAGAGCTCACTGATGGCGCTTTGGTATCGCTTACCAGAAACAGGTCTGGTGAATCAAGGTGGGGGTTTTTCAGCTGTCAGCAGCTCCTTCTTGTCCCTAGTCAGAAATTTGAATTGCTGCTTAGCCCAGGTTACTGGTGACCGGTAAAACTTAATCCAGCAGCTGTTCAACCACTGGTGTGGACTGTTGTGGGTACTTCTCAGTCTGGTTGCTGACACTTACAGAAACTCTGTCTCCCCTGAATATCAGAGACCTGAGCTGCAGTCACTCCCCTTTGAGCCTTCCACCCTATATTCAGGGTTCAGGTGTATCAGAAGTACCTTTGTGGTGGTTGTGCTGCTCTTTGAGGGGTCAGACCTACAGCCTGCCAAAATACTTGATTGAGCCTGTAACTCTTTCTTCATTACACACCAGAGGTGAAGCCTTGTGACGGGGGGGGCGGGGGGGGGAGGAAAGAAGTCAGTAATGGTATGCCGGACCTCAGGAAGAGAGGGGCGAGTTTGTTCAGTTAGTCCAAAGCTGGATCCCAGTCTGTGTTCAAGAGGACTTTAAAAAAGAGGGTGTCGGGGAGAGAAGCCTGTGAGCTGGACTGGCATCCTGTGGAAAGCGGACAGATAGGGTGTTTCTGGAGACTCAGCTGGGAAGAGCTTGTGTTCCTATGCTGCGCCACATGGATATAGGAAGCTGGATATTCTGGGAAACTGGTGCAGTGCTGCTGGGTTGAGCGCTGTGGGATTTGTCGCGCAAGGCCAGAGGGGTAACGAGCTGCCGCTGGCCGGGCTCGCGCCAGCACGGCCGCAGGGGTTGGGTGTCGGTGCTGGAGGGGTGCAGCAGAGCGCAGCCGCTGAGGTGGGGAAACGTGAGCCAGTGTGGCGAGCAGGTGGTGGTGGCCCAAACAGGGGACTGCAGGGCTGGTGGTATCGCAGCTCTGGGTCCCTGCATGTCCCCAGCCGCCCCAGGACAGCTCAAGGTCTGCGCTTGCAGGTGTCTTCTCCAGCCCTGCTGGTGGCCATTTCGTCCGTATGAAGAGACGTGTATCAAAGTTAGATGTTACTGTCCAGAGTGGAGCACGGGAATACACAAGGATAAGCAGCTTATCTGTGCTAGTGCCGTCATTGCGAGAGGGTGATGGGGGACAAAAGAACACGTGAATTCTTGGCCGCTCCCGTATGTCTACTGATGCAGTGGCTGCCTTTAAAATGCATCTGAAAGGAGTATGCGTGGTGCTGCTCCGGACAATGTTTCAACCAGAAGGAAAAAAACCTTGAGTTGATAATCTGCAATTGTGGTTCTGTCTCTGTTTCAAAAAAAAAAAACACCCAAAACAAATAAACCCAACACAAAAAATCCCGGCCTTTAAAGGTGCTTGTGTGGTACCTCTGCATTTGCCCATCAGAGGATTCAGTAGACTCTGGCCAGGACTGTACCTCCCCAGCTGGTTGCTGGAACAGGAAGCGAGCACAGTGCTTATACTGGTGTTCGTGAGCTCACGTGTGGTGCTGCTGTGCCCTGTCTGTGGCTCCGACTCGTCACAGTGTCCGTGTGTCCTGCCTGCTGGGGCGCTACGTGCTGTGTAAAGGGGGAATCGCTGCTGATCTCTTGAAACTGGTGGTACTGCCTGTGCTCTGGCTCTTGCACTTACCTCTCCGTTTCCTCTCTGTTGTTCCCAGGAAAGTCGGGATGGTCGTGTGGACAGCTGGAGAAATTTCCAGGCAAATACAAAGGGGAAGAAGGAAAAGAAGAACAGGACCTTCCTGAGACCTCCCAAAGTAAAAATGGAGCAGCGTGAATGATCTGGGTAGCACTGCCCCAGTGCAGCTCCTCAGTCCCCTCACTGCTTTTAAGGACTCATTGGCACCTAGAGTAAGAATTGCTTTTTAGTAGACTGTTTGTTTCCAGTACAATTAATTATTGGTCAAAGTATTTTTTGTACTCTCTCCATCTGAACTAGGGCCATAGTATGAACCCGGCCAGGAACCCGCTACATGTAGAACCCTTGGCTTAGGAGGGTCCGCGCCGTTATTGCTGTCCTGTTTGTCTGCTGCCCTGTAACTCGATGTTTTGTGCTTCACGGAGGTTGTGCTGTTTCACCACTTCCATTTCTAGCCTGAGAGCTGGACAAAACCTTGGATTTGCATCCGTACCTTCCCAGGCATCATCTTTCTCAGCAAGTTCAGCTTCGGAAAGCTCCGAACTGACTCTGGGAATCTGCTTCCCGCACTGTGCAGTGCAGCTGACCTGCAGTTCGAGTCCTGCAGCTCCTCACTGAACCCAGTGATGCTTGGAAGGACCCTTCCCCCAAGATCTGGTTTCCAAACTAAAATCCCAGCTCTCAGGCTTAGACTTCTGTTAATCTCAGACCAGCTGGTCACATCCTGTAAAGGAAAAATAACTCTCTTGATTAATAGTGAAGTTGCAATGGTCTGTATGTAAAATAAATTTTTACCCAAGTTACCAGGTTTTTTTTCTTGGAATTATTCAAAGATGGAATTGCAAGGGTGCGAGTTGAGTGCTGGCCCCTGAAACTCACTTCAGCATGAACATCTCCCCGGTAAGGCGGGTCTGCCGTCATCCCAAAGCCTGTCCTCACTTGGATTTTGACACGACAGTCCCACAGGGTGGCGCCCAGGAGGATGGGGGGGATGCCTCTTCCTGGGATGCTGCCCAGGTGGATGCGGGTGTGCCAGATCCGTGTGGAAACTGAGCTTGTTGCTGTGCCTTTGGGGAGTGTGGGTGGGTTGGGAGGACTTGGGCACCTGTTAGGAGTGCCCAGAGCCGTGGGATGAGCTCAAACTAATGAGTTCTGATTTGTAAGAACCTACTTTGTGTGTGTACTGTAAGTTTTTAAGAGATTCTCAGCTGTTTAAAGGCGCTCAAAGTGGAGTGTGCTACAGAGTCACGTGTGCCTGGCAGACTCCTCTGAGACCTTCCCACAAACTTCCCATCCGTCCCGATGGCCGTCTCCATGCTTGGGTCCTGCGGGTGCTGCCTCCACGAGGATCCTGCTTTTCCTCCTCCTCGCTGCCGTTAGCCAGCTCCTGGTCCTGGGACTCGCTCTCCTGTGTGCCCTCGCCTTCAAGTGAGCGCGGTCCTTTGGGCTGTCCTGCGCGCCTGGGGCGTTGCTGAGGTCCCTCTCCAGAAAGATGGTTCTGCGGCCCCTGGAGAGACGCCTCCGCCTTCCGGTGTCTCAGCGCTCCAAGTGCTGACCGATGGCCTTCTGTTCCTGCCCGCTGGGGGGGAGCAACGCGGTCGAGTTGTGTCACCGAACAGATCTCTGCAGGAAAAGCGCTTCCACGAAGGTGGCGCTTCCTGACAGGACTGAGATGAATCCGCTGAAAGGTGCCTGGTGCTCTCCCCCCGCCTTCATGTCGTCTTTTCCTCTCTTGCACTTGTCTGTGGGACCAGATGTAGGGTGAAACATCTTTCCCTAATAAAACTAAGGTATTTTGGTGTTTTGTACGTTAACTGGCTCTTGGAACAGTAGAATACAGCTCCTACTTTCTGTGTAAACACAGGAATATAGTTTCTTTACGTTATTTGTCCTGCTAGGTGTAACGTGCTGAACAGATAGCTTGAGCTGAACCTCAAGGGGTGAAACATAGCTTAGCAACTAACACATGGGTGATGTCTGGATGACACAGGAGAGCCAGACAATAACTGGAAGCAGACTAAGGTGGGCCGACCGGTCTGGGAGACACTGAACTGTGCAGCGTTGCTCTGTTGAGGCACTGACGTTGCTTTGCGTTTGGGGAGCCTGATCCTCCATTGACTGGGAACGTGTTGACAGGACACAACTTCCTTTCAAGGCACTGGTGAGCCATGTTTCTTCTGGGGAAGATGTCGGTTAAGTTTTGCAGCGCTGTCTCTCAGATGCAATCTCCTCGGCTTCCTGGGTGTCAGAAATGAGCAGCGCTGGGGCTCGGGTCATTAGAGTGTTTCTAAGTGCAGCCTCTTGCCTAGAGGACATGCTGTCCCTCTGACTTGTCTGTCTCTTGTTCCCCTGCCGAAGTATTTCTAGCTTAGAGATCTGTCCCAATTGCTCTGGTCCCAGAGTCCTTCCTTTCGACGCTGAAATCCTGGTCTTTCCAGTCGTGTTTCCTTTCAGCTGGTGTAAAGTCTTCGCTGACCGACGGTACCGACCTTTCAGAGCTTTTCTTTACCTTTTTTTCAGGCAGCTCAAGGTGAGTCCTGTGAGAACTCGAAATGTTCGTGAGACCCATCTTGTGCTTCTGATTCTGGTTCTCAGAGGTTTGTACCTTTGTGAGAACTTGACCAGGGGAGCGGCTCACCACTGCGTCTCGAGGAGCGCAGCCTGTAGCGAGTCGCTGAAGTTCTAGTCCTGTGGGCTTCTGCATTGAAGAGTCATTTTTTCCACTGGGTAAGACTTGGTTGGGGCAGCAAAACATGTAGCTTGCAACAATGCTGATTCAGTCTCAATTTAGCTGTTCCTGTTTCCTTTCCATCCTGCCCTGCCTACGATACGCTTCTGTGTCTGGACTTGCAGTATTTCTGCCGTCTTATCTTTTCAGCCAAGTCCTGCGAAGCTTCCCATCTGCCAGGCAGGCTTCAGCAGCAGTGCCGTACCTGGCCCTCTGCTAGATACTTCTTGGCTCCACTGGAGGGAACCTGGGAGGTTCATTTTGATCCTTGTACTCGGGCTTTGTAAGAAACTGTTTTGAATTGCCTGGGTGGAAATCAGTGAGTGTGCAGCGTGGACCCTCGCAGATGCAGGCTGGGCTGCGGCCTGACCACTGCAACGCAGGCCAAGGCAGTGGGAGGGACTGAACGAAACGTCGTTCAATTTCGAGGGGAGGGAACTCTCGGCCTCCTTTCTCCTCGGAGCTCTCTTTGGGTCAGTGGTCCCTGTAAACTAAAGTGTTTGTCCTCAATATGCAGGACAAGAAAAATTCCCACATCAGTGGGAACGAAGAGTAATTTTTCTTTTGGAAGGAGAACAGGTACCAGGTAACTACAGAAGCACCTTTCAGTAGGGTCTTGGCTTCAGTTTTCTGTGGAAATGACTTGTCCTCGGTGTCCAGTTCTCACAGAACGTACACAGGGGTCTGCCACAGTCCATCTCTGCTCCTTGCTGCTTTCTGGGAGTCCAGAGATGGCTCCTGAAGCTCTCGTTTCCCTCCTGAGGCAGGAGGTTGCCTTCCCTTTCATGTGCAGTTTGCAAGGGTGTATCTCCTGTTCAGCAACAGTGGGATGGGAGAGGACTTTTGCGAGTTACTTGGCTTCTTGTGTCCAAAGATGGGAAAGGATAACTGCCACAGAAACCTTCTCGCTTGTGGGTTAACGGGGACAGGGTGCGGGGCCTTCCCGTCTGGTTCTGCTGGGTAGCCTAGGAATGAGAACGGAGGATCCCCTGAGCGTGTAGGCAGGCCTGGGTCTAGATTTCACCAAATGTTCACCAGATCAGCTAGATTTCACCAGGTAGAAAAACTGTTAAGGAAAGGCTAGACCAAGTCATGGCAGCTGTAGAAAGCCTGGGTGACCAGCCAGAGGTGACATCTGTTCTTGGTAAGACATAAACCAGCATGTTGCTCAGCATTTATCTCTGCTTGGCAAACACAGCGATTGCTCTAAATGAGCTGTCCGCCTCTTCTCCTTGGGCAGTAACAACGCCTTGCTGTGTGCAGTCCGTGTTCAGGAGCTTAGGTCGTCCTGGAGGATTAACTACAGCCCGTGTAGTGTTGGATGGAGGGACCCACGTGGGAGACACCAAGGGCTTGTGCTCTCCTGTTTTTCCAGGTGAGAGTTTCTTTTCCTGGTCTTTCTCTGCCATCTTAAACCAACTGGAACTGGAGAGAAACTGTGAGAGGTTGGCCTTAACGAAGGAAGTTTTCTTCAGAAAGAGCTGGGTGATTGCAGCGTGTTATCTCGAGCAGATGGGCTGTCTTGGCTTCCTTTTCCTCTTGCAAGCTGCAGTGTGAGCAAGATCTCCCCTGCTTGGGCAGCTGAGCCCTACAATTCACAAGCAGAAAAGGGGCATCATCCCTTGTCTTGTGCACCAGCACAGCGTGCCCTGGCCTGACAGTATGCGGGGCTGCGCCGCCTGGGTTCAAACCCTCCTCGTTTTTGTTTTCCAGAAATTCTGCTGGAAGTGCATCTCCTGCTGCTGGGGGACCCCCTGCCATCAGCTCTGGGGTAACTCCTTCTGCTCCTTGAAAGCTGAAGCTCTCCCACCCCTGACTTCGTGTTGTGCACAAAATGGGCAGATGTTTGGGAGCGCTACTCCTCCAGGCTGGGATCCCGTCTTTCCTGCTCCCATCCCAGCACTGCAGTGACCCCACGCACACTTGAGGTAGATCTAGGATGTAGCTGAGCTGTCTGACTCACTATTGAGGCTCGGCAGCCTCCTGCTAGGAAGCCTCCCTGTCACACCAGCCCAGAGGGCCTCGGACTCCCTGGGCAAGGATGGACACGTACTTTGGTGCAATTAGGCCTTGCCTTTGTAGCAGGAGATCTCTGCGGCAGCCTGTTCGCTGCCATTGCTGTGGGCTCTCCTGCATTCCTGACCTCCCTGGCTGCCTGCTTCACTCGCACTCCCTTTCTGGGAATTCCAGTTGTCCTGCAGCAGCGCAGAAGTCCGGACATAGCGTTAGTATTGACATTGAAGTGTGAAGTCCCCTGCTTCACAGCCCCTGCCAGATTCTCACTGCAGCAAACAAGGATGTAACCTGGAAATAATCGACGGGATTGATGTGTCATCCATCTCCTCGGGTCTGCTCAAGTTGCTTCCTTTTCAAGTGCTGGCAGGCCCTGTCTGAGCACTTTTGACAGGTTTTTGGGGTGGAATGGGTTTTGCAGGAGTGTGTTTTGATGGCATGGAGAGCAAGAAAACCCTGCCACATGTGCCAGTGCAATTATTGCAGCTCTAATCACAGAACTGAAATGTTTTGGGGAGGGACCTCTGTAGGTCTTTAATTTGACCTTGTGTTTGAAGTGGGGCTGTCACTAGTGCTCAGTGAGGTCAGCTGTGGCTTTATCTAGCCAAGTGGTAAGGATGATGGCTGGCCTCTCTGGGTTCCTCTCCCAGGGATGCACAGCCCCTCTAGCGAAAATAAGTTCACCAATGTCCATCCGGAGTGTCCTGCACCCCAGTTTGTAATCGTTGTCCCTTGTCACACCATTTGCCACCACTGAGAGGAGTTTGCTTCCGTCCTCTTTGCCACTTCCTTTCCAGCAGCTGCAGGCAATGATCGGATTGTCCCTCAGCCTCCGGGTCATCCCAGCCTGGCTCCCACGTACCCCAGGGCTCAGACCGCGGTGGCAGTTCTCTGCCACCTCAGTGCCTCTCCAGTTCGCCACATCTCCCTGGAGTTGCACGCGCTGTTACAGGTGCAGCATCGCCAGTACCAAGCAGGGGGGATATTAACTGCCCTCGGTCTGCTCGCCATGCTCTCCTAGCGTAGCCCAGCTTTCCTTGTTCACGAGAGCACGCTGGCAACCTTCTCTGTTGAGAAAGGCCACAGTTGAACTGGTGCAGCTTTTGTTTGGTTGGGAAATTGGGGTATTTGCTGCAGCTCTGCACGCTGCAGGTGGGTGTCTGGCAGGCTTAGCTGGGGGAACTGCAGGACATGCGAACAGCTGGTTCCCTCTGATAGCGGCGCAGGTTGTGTGCCTGCTCGGATGTGCTTCCAACGTGCTTCTGTGCGCCAGCGAGTCGTGACTGGCCTTTCAGGGCTGTCTCGGAAACCTCCCGCCTCCCTCTTTGCAGAAACCAGTGCCAGTTCTTAACAGCAAAGAAAACCCAACATTTCCTTGTTAAACAGCCCACAGTGAATATAAGGGAGCAGACAGAAACGTGTGTGATTTCGTGTTGTGATACGAGTGACTCAGGCAGATGTTATGCCCCTGACCCAGGTGATGCCAGTGACACGGTACAGGTCTGGGGAAATCCCACGTGAAACCTGAGCAGAGCAATGCTGGAGCTGCTGCCCTGGGACCGTGGCAGCAAGTGGGAGTGGATCCCCTGTGTGTCCGTCCACCCTTTCTTCCCAGGCTGAAGGAGCACAAGAGCCAAGGGGGGTTTAGAATGCTGCAGAGAGGACAAGGAAAACGGTGCCGCAGCCCGGA
Organism: Leptosomus discolor; assembly: GCF_034619465.1. Classification (NCBI taxonomy): domain Eukaryota; kingdom Metazoa; phylum Chordata; class Aves; order Leptosomiformes; family Leptosomidae; genus Leptosomus; species Leptosomus discolor. The sequence continues at coordinate 410,877 of NC_141419.1, forward strand.
ATAGTTTTCTGGCTCATGTTCCCCCATACGGGGACTCCCACAGCAAAGTGGCCTCATCCCCACGCTTTGCCCCACTGCAGCGAGTCTCCAGCGCCAGTGGAAGCATCTGAACGAGCAGGTGCCGCTGTGCTGACTCCCAGTCCCAGTACCTGGAAGGAAATGAGGAGCCCAGAGGATGGACCTGCCGAGGGTGCTGCCCCCTTGCCAAGCCCAGGCCACCTCTGTGACCCTGTCCCCGCCGGAGGGTGCCCCTGCCCCGGCGCTGCTGCACGGCAGGGCTGCCCCATCGCAGGCCTGCGAGGCACTGGGTGACCCGGGAGCGTGACGAGCCCCTGCCCAGACGGAGCCTCTGCCACTGCTTCCCTACCGCCGCCTGCTCCAGGCAGGGCCGGAGGAGCCCGCGCCACGCTCCAGGGTGCAGCCGGAGCCCATCCGAGCCGTGTCGCAAGCGCCAAGAGGGAAGTGAGTCACTCACCTGCGAGCAGCGGCACCCTCCCTCCCTCCCCTCCGAGCCTCCCCTCCGAGCCTCCCCGCGCTGGCGGCTCGGCTCTGCGGTGGCTCCGCTTGCCGCCGGGGCCCGGCGGGCGGGGGTCTGCTGCCCAGCTGCTCCGCGGCCCCAAGGTAAGAGGCTGCTGCCCCTTCTGCTCGCTCTCCCAGGGCGGCGGCCTCCCTCCCTGAGCTCCACAGGCTCCTTCTGCCTCTGGCTGTCACAGGGCACGGGCTGGCTGCGCGTCCCCGCTGGCTCTCTGAGCCGTGGCCTCTCGGACGGCTCCAGGGGCCGCAGAGCCGCCCTCCCCCTCCCCAGCTGGGTGTGCTGGGAAGACGCCCGCCCGCTCCCCGCGCCCGGCGAGCAGGGATGAGCTGCACCGAGGCGGGGTGAGTCAGGCTAGCGCTGCCGTTGCCTGTGGGGCCGTGGGGATGGGCACTGCCCTCACCCGGCTCCCGTCCCACCCCTGGGTGGCAAGGACAACCCCAGCTTTGCTTGGGCGCTGCGAAGTGAGGTGAGGGGCCCTGCCACGGACCTTCCTCCTGCGAGGAAGAGGAGGCAGTGCTTGGAGCCTCTGAAGAAGCCCAAAGCCCTCACCCCACTGGTGCATGGCCCCTGCCCTCGCTCGTGCCGGGCTGAGGCAGGGGGACAGGGCAGAGCCGGGCAGGGCGGAGGGCAGGCAGCTGTCGGGAGGTGCCTCGCTGCAGCTGGAGCCGCGGGAGCAGTGACCCGGCCGTGGGCAGCTCGGCGGAGGCATGGCTTCCCCCGCGGGAGGGCTGCGGCAGCCTGGCGCTGCAGCGCACGAAACCGAACGCGGCGGCCCACGGAGCTCACCCCCGTGCCCCGTGCGGCGGGGGTGGACTTGGGCTCCACCTGCCAAACCCAGCCGGGGTCTGCCCCGCTCCCTGCAAGGCAGCTCCGCTCCCAGCACCGACATGCCCTGCCAGGCTGGGTTATCCCGGCGCACCACGGCGAGCGGCAGCAGCTGTGTCCTGCCGTTGCAGCTGTCAAATGGCTAGTTGCTGCTCGCTGCCCCAGGAGGGGCTCTGGCCTGCTGGAGTGGCTCTATTTCCCTGCTGAGCAACCCAGGCTCCAGGGCACATTCCTGCAGCGCTGGTAAGGAGGCGGGGATGTGTGCTGGGCTCTGAAGTGCTCGCAGGGGAAAGCTACAGAGTTTATTTAGTGTTTCTTTCCTGCATCAAGCAAAAGGAAATTGTGCAGAGGGTGTGAGATGAGTAGTGGAAACTCACAGACAGCGATGCTTTGCGTCAGGTCATCAGCGGTTCCGGCTCAAAAGGAACTCCTTGTCCTCTCGAGGACCCAACCTGGCACCCAAGAACACATCCTGGTGACCGGGCCCGGCGGGGTCACACTCACCTCTGGGCTGGCCCTGCACGCTGCGGGCACCGCACGGCTCTAACCCTGGCGGCAGCGGCTGGTGCTTTCCCGAGCTCCGGGTTGGTATTTCGTCTTGTCCTTATTTGCTGCTCTCGTCACTGAGCAGGGCAGTCGACAGCGCCCACAGAGCCTGTTGGCTGAAATGCTGCTGCTGTTTGCACTTTGTGTAGAGCTCTTCTCCACTAACACAGTGTGGTTTTGCTCTTGGAAAGAGATCTCGGGATATTTGCTTATAATAGTGTGTTTTCAAAACCATGAGTTTCTGATACTTGCAAAATTCATAAATTTTGTGGCCATCAGAAGTGGGTGTGTTACTAATGGGCTCCGTCTCAGAAAGAAACAGCCCAAGGGACGATGCCAGAGGCAGACAGTGCGTACAAGGAGGATGTGTACATCTTCCACGGCAGCGTGTGCTGGCCGTGAGAGCGCTGCTGCGGTGCCAGAGCTGAGGGGAACAGCCCCCCCCTGCCTACCAACCAGCTTGAAGTCATCCTCAGAAAACACCACCTGGAAGAGCTGCTCCAGGATCCAATGTCCTGATAGAACAACCTAAAGTGCCATTAGTGCTACTTAACAGCACCGTGTGGGATCAGTTATAGTAAACAAAATGTATTTATTTTTTTATTAGCTGGCAAGTTTGCTTGCTAGAAGTGAAGGCGCATTCAAGATTTTTCCTTTCAACTGGCCTTGCGTGGCGCTCAGCGTTGTCAGCCTGTGCGTGCGTCGCCCAGCGGTAAATCCCCGAGCGCGGCCAGGACCCCTCGATGCGCCAGGACCCGCAAACCAGCGCATCTGAACACGGGCGTCGCGGCGACGCGCTGGCAAACAGGCAGCAGCCCCGGGAGCAGAGTCCCCGGGCGGGAAGGGAGGTGAGAAGGAGGAGCGCGGGCGGCGGGCGGGGGTAACGGCCTGTGCCAGTGCCAGCCGGGCGCGATGCGGTTTGAGGCGGGGGGCTGCGCTCACCCTTTCGCTGCTGCCTTGGTACTGGGAGTGCTGAATCTGGGTCCCCTTCTGCTTTTCATGCTTTAAACGCACCAGCTGAAAATGGAGGTGACGAGGACGGGAACTCCCCAGCTAATTAAGAGGTGGACCAGTGCAAGCCTGGCAAGATGCCAGCCTATGTGACCAAGTTCTTGTTGTTCTGGGCGTTTCTGTGAATCTCAATAACCTGAGCATTGAGGCAAAGCTGAAAATGAGTAAATCTGGAGAGCAGCGAGGAGGCACTGGCCAGCACGGGTGTGGGCAGGTCCCAGTTAGGGGTGCCCTGACTCCTGTGGGAGTGCTTAAACCAGAAAGCAGAGCTTGTGTCACTGCCAGAGCGTCCACCCGTCAGGTCCCTCTGTGCCTTTCCCCACTTACCTTGGTATGGCTTTGTTGTTTGGTTCTCTGGGTTTTACGGAAGACCTTTTTTGCTCAGCTTTGGTGATGTGCGTGTGCCCCACCAGCAGCAAAGCTGATGCAGGGCTGAGCAGAGAAAGGATGAAGATTTCAGACAAGAGCTCCTCCACAGCCCAAAACCTCCTGGGCTTTAATTTCCTCTAAGAACTTGGCTGCAGCAGGACAGCAAGCTTTGTTTGGCCGTTGCTACAGCCTTTGCAAACGCTCCCCTTCCCTCCGTGACCAGACATCCTCACTGGCTGCTCTTTCCAACGGCAGGGACTGGCTGCCAGCCAACCTCATCAGCGGCCTCTTATTTTGTTTTTAATTTAAACTCCCAGAAACAGTCTTAGGGGCATCACTGGGCCTCTGTCCGGTCCGTGAAGGGTCAGGTTCCTTGGTCCGTCTTTACAGCGGCTGGCAGGGAAGGGGGAAGGAGGGAGGACAGTGGGTGGCAGAGGGAAGGAGACTGCTGCAGCCTCCAACCCAGCACAGATCTGTAGCATCACTGCAGCAGCGTCATCTCACCCTTCAGGTCACCCCGATGTGGCCTGAAGAGACAGAGCGGGGCTGTTCCCTGGTCCCCTGCTCCGCACAGCCAGCCCCCGGGGCAGCCCACCCTGCTGGGGCAGGGCAGGGTACAGCAGGGGCAGGGTGTCCCACCCCGCGCAGTGCTGTCCCCGCGGGTCTCCCTCACGCAGGGGCAGTTTGGGTCCTGCTCAGCTCAAGAGGCTTCTGTGTCCCTCCAACAAGGGTGATCCCGCCACGGCTCGGGGGGCATCCAGCTGTGGTGCCAGCCGGGGCGTCCCTGCACGCCTGGCAGTTTGCTGAGCACTTGCACAACGCCCTGCCAGGCTGGGAGCTCAGCGGGGGCTCCTGGTGGCTGCCGGCACCTGGGTGCACAGCCTGCCTCTGCTCGCCCTGGGCCACCAGGCTGGAGCGTGTGCCAGGCGCTTCCTCCCACAGCGGCCCTGGGAAAGGCTGGCTGTACCCGCTGGAGAAGAGCCAGGGAAGAGCTGGCCTGGGCGAAGAAGCCCAGATCCGTGCTGGGGCTTTGCCTGCTCCTGCCCTGGGGACATCCAGCCACCGGTATGGACAGAGGGTGGGTTCTGGCACCGCACCGGCTGCCTTGACGCCGCGCAGCCCATCCCCTCAAGATGCCCGAGGCCAGGCAAGCCAAAAGTCGGCATCTTGGCAGGCCAGCGTTGCTGCCGTCCTCCTTGCCCCATCCATCAGCGCCCCATCTCCTTGGCTGATGAGGAGGTTGCTGTGTCCCAACTCAGAGCCAGGGCTCAGCAGCCCAACGGCAAAAGCGTGACTTGAAGGCGTCCCAGGGTCCGTGCCAGCTCCTGACCCTTGGAGAAGTTTGGCTGGTGCCCTCAACTGGTGTGGCTCAGGGGACACAACCCTCAGCCTGATTCTGGTGGCTCTCCCAAGACACAACACCACACCATGGGGGTCTCTTGTGCTCCTCACAGCATAGACACGGCCAGGGCCTACCATGGGCTGTCTGCTGCAGGTGGCATTTCATGAGAAGAGCCAGGAAATCCAGCCTTCCCAGGGGAGCACCATAAGCCTCTGCTTCTGCATGTCACTCTTCAGTAGCCTTACAGCAGGCTCAGGCACCAATTTGTGCTGGTGATGGACTTTGTGGCTCCATTCCAAAGTGTTTCACACTGAACCCAGGCACTAGACTTGTGTTTCAGTTCCTGTAGGTGTTTGTAGGTGTGAGGGTTGTGCGGGACATGGTGCAGATGCTCCACACTCATATCTGCACTGTGTGCAGGTGTCAGAGCAGTGTCTGCATGGACGGCAGGTTAACCATCAGCTACAACTTGGGATTTACAGCTTAGCTGGGACCATGTGTGCAGCTTTGCTTGTCACTGGTGTCTCCCTGAGCACCCCACCAATTTGCATCACTGTGATGAGTGGTCTTCAGGCTGCCACAAATAACGGTGGTCATGATGTGAAGGTGGATAAGCCAGGCGAAGACCTGCCATCCTGTGGTGTCTCAGTGTCCGCTGAAGGTCCCTGAGATAAAAGGAGACTCGGGATGGCTGGATTCCTGGGTCTGTTCATTCCCAACACCCGTGTGAAGGAGACCCTGCTAGGGAATGAGTCTGTCCGTGGGATGTACGAGTTTCCTGGCATTTCCTTTCCTCGAAGTTATTAAATGAAAGCTCTTCTGGCTTCTGCCATTCATCTGTTTGGAAGAAGGATGCTGTCTGATCCCAGATCTAACCAGGGACATGGAGTGGGTTCCTACTCTGCCTTTGGAGGAAAATCCCAATTTTGCCCTTTTTCAGGATCATCAGAGGCAGAGATACTTTGAGGAAACAGCTTTAAGGACTTTCCAGATCTCCACTGTGGTTAATTGCCTTTCCTCTACAGCTTATTTTATTTCTCATTTCCTTTGAGCTGATGTCACACATTTCCTCTTCTCTAGTGACTCTGCAGTCATGCTGCAGTTGCTCCCATTCTGGTGTCCTGTTCTCGAGAGCCGCCTGCGCCCCAGGTCAGAGAAAATAGCACTTGCAAGAAGACCGAGCATCCTCAGTAAAACAGCCACCACTGCTCTGCTAAAGCTGAAGATGGACGTACTGTGCTGAATCCTTCCGACTGTGGTAAGCAGAAAATATACTTTATTAGCACTATTGCTCTTGGAACATACTTTTGCTGATGGCATAGCTTGTGTTAGCGTGGTCTTTGCACCTTTCAGCCACGAGCCAGTAAATCCTTACTGGAAGAGCGTGGCCCATGGGAGAGAGTGTAGACTGGGAGCAGAGTCCGCAGTTGCCCTGGCTATGCTCTGCTGCGCAGCCAGGTACTTCCACCCCTGGTTCTGCGTACAACGGAGCTGATGCTATAAACCACTCGGGATTATCGGCTGGTGTGCTAGCGTGCGAGGCAGTGGCTTGGGCTAGAGTTGCCAGAGGTTTTGGCAATGCACCGCAGCCCGCTGCAGCAGAGACCACGACCCACCTCCGTCAGCCCACGCCCTGACCGCTGCGCCTGTTCTCCCTTCTGCTGGAACAGTTACGTGTTTTCCACAAAGGGGAACTGCTTCCACAGGGGGGGGCTCAGTGAGATCCCCCATACGGTCCCCCAGAGTTCAGGGCTTAGGGCGTCGCACAAGGCCACAGGAGATGTGAGCCCGAGTTCCTCAGGCTGAAGAGGGAGGTGGCTATTGAGTAAATTCAGTGGGGAATGGTGCCACGCTCTCTTCTAGTTGTGTTTTGTAGAATGTCTGGCTTGACAAGCAAGAAGGGAAAAACAACACTCCTGTGATTCCCTGAGAGACCTTGGCATTGACAGTGCACAGCCAGCTAATGCAAAGACAGGTGAGCTCTACCAAAGGCTGTTGGGGCCAGGAGGCGGCACTGCCCTCTCCCACAGCCCGCCTTTGCCAGAGATTTCTAGCAGATTTAACAACGTAGAGTGCGTCCTTGCCTTCATCTCTCCAGGGCAGAGCACAGCCCCTCAGCTCAAACCTATCTTCTGTGCGGGGCTTTGCAGTGGAGGGGGATGTGCAGGTTCGCTCCTCCTTCCACCCCATCTGCTAAATCAGGTAGCTGAGGGGCAGGCCTGGAAGCCCCACCAGTAAAGTTCTGGTCAAAGTTTGTTCCGGGCAGAGTTTGGAGGCTGCCATGCCCATGTACAGCACCAGAAATGGAGGGGTAGATGGACAATGCCCTGTGGCACAGTCTGAAGGGACTTGGTGAATAGCAGCTGTGCGTATCTATGGGATGTGGGCGCTCTTCTCCTCCTCATGAATTCTGCTAGTGGGGTGCACCACCTTTCCCCCCCCCCCCCACTCTTGATACGTTCAGGTCTGGTGCTACACTGACAGAGCACCTTTCCTTGCAAAGATTCCAGTCCCAAGCACCAGCACTATTTGCTGAAGCTGGCAGATAGTCAGAACTGTGGGTTTACAATGCAGATTTAAGGAAAAAAAAAAACCACTTAACTTCTCTAATGATCTTTGGTAATTAGGATTTTTTTTTTTCCCTAACATCAGAATAGTGTATCAAACACAAAGCTCCCCTTAGTTTCTCTTGCCTCTGCACAGCCTCAGCCCTTCCCTGAATGTCCACATCTGCGAGGAGCCCTCCCGAGCTGAGAGACCCAAGCCCTTCCAGCTGGCGTATGGCCTGACCAGGGATGGTCCCTCAGTGGGTGGGAGAGCTGGGCTTAGACACGGACATTTATTTAAGGCCTTGTTGTCACAATTACCACTTTTCACACACAGATGAGGGTGTGGAAACAGGACCATAACATGACCAGTAGGACTTGCCTTGGGTCCTGCATGAATCAAAGGCAGAAAAGGGAACAGAGCGCGGGCCCCTGCCTGCTCCGGGACCTCTCCGCAGGGCAGCAGGGAGTGACACGTTACTCCTCAGGGATGTGCCAGACCTCTGTGGCCAGACCCCGAGGTGTCACAGCCCCAACCATCCCGCCTCCCAGCTACCACCACCGGAGTCAGCCACTGCCCTTTAGAGACCAGCAGGTGCTCAGCAGGGTGGCAGAGATCAAGGTGAAAGAGGACAGACACGTGTCACCTGGCCAACTACTAGTACTACCGCAGCGACTTGTTAACTCACATGGAACATGGCTAAAAGATTGAGTTTAGAGACACTCAAACCCCAGTGCTACCCAGCACGCAGCAGCCTGTGAAGGTGCAAGGACAAGTGGTGGGCATCTGTAGTTGCCATGTCCTCAGGGGACCCGTGAGGGGTGAGGAGGGACAGACTCAGGAAGATGGCTATCGCCTTTCTCTTCTAACAACTGGAAAGAAGTACCACGGGGTTTGCAGAATTTTCTGAAGAAAGGGAGGGCTTTCTTGACCTAGAGCTGACTTCCCCATTTGCAGGGGGAAATTGCAAATGTGCAACTGTGCAAATGAGGAACCAACAGCCGTGGGCACAAAGAGAGACACAAGCCAGAGAGGGTCGTTCATGCCACTGTTTGCTGCTGGGGAAGGTCCAGAAAGTTTTGAGGCAGGAAGGTGCCTTCTCAGGAGGCGGCAGTCTTTGGGGGAAAATGCTTGTTGGCCGCGGTGCTGGCAGAGCGGAGGCAAGCACATTGCAACGTGCAGCACCCGGCACGCCCGTCATAACTCGCACAAGAAGTTTAGGCTCTGTGACTGGTGGTACAGTTTACTTACGCTCAAGGAAAACCACCGTGTTCTGCACATGAGGTTAAAAGCCCAGCCAGCTTACCATCAGTGAGCAACCCAGTGTCCTTGCTGGTGGCTCTCAAACTGCTTTACCTGCATTAGTCAGCCGTCTTCCCGTGAAGGGGGAGAGAAAACCAAGCAGATCTGCAGGACTGTGTCATGGAGAGGCGACTGCCTGCCCGCCATGGGACAGCGAGTTGGCACTAGAGCCAAGAACAGGCACGTACGTCCCCTGGATGGTAAAAGCAACAGGTTAAAGGATAGGAGGGGTTAGACCGAAGCCATGTAAATCTGAGACGAGAACTGGTACGGTACTGATGATGCAGGAATTTCGTGTGTCCAAACTGTAGGCAAGATTTGAAGAAATACTAACTGAGGTGGGGACTGGTAATATTAAAAACCTGAAGGCATCTCTTCAGGGACAGTGTTTGTCAGCAAACCCTTCTGAGATTATAGATTAGTGATCTGAGATCCATACTGCAGCAAATAATGCTGGAAGAAGACCCAAAGGCTACCGTGGGGAAATGTGATCAAAGAGAGGACCAAGGGGACAGGGCAGGTGTCTGTAGCTGGAGCCAAGGCATGGAGTGGAACTCCTGTGGTCACAGACAGCTGAACATGAAAGGTGGGTTTTGGCTTAGCAATGGCACCGTACCAATCAGCTCATTTTATGTTTTCTATTTTTAGGAAAGAAGAAAAGCTACGGCAGGAAATCCTGCTTCAGGTGTGCTCGCTCAGCACCATGATGTCTGGAAAGGGTGGAGGTGGTGCTGAAGGCAGTGCTGATTCCTACATTTTGTGCCACATAGACTCTGAGTTTCGCTACAACCTCTTCACAGTTTTCTACAGCATCATTTTCATTCTGGGCTTTGTTGCCAACTGCTACGTGCTCTGGATTTTCAGCCATATTTACCCCACCAAGAAACTGAATGAAATCAAGATATTCATGGTGAACCTGACAGTTGCTGACCTGCTCTTCTTGGTTACAATGCCAATGTGGATTGTTTACTATCACCACCATGGAGACTGGATCATGCCCGCGTTCCTCTGTAGCGTGGCTGGCTGTTTATTTTTCGTTAACACCTACTCTTCTGTTGCCTTTCTCATGGTCATCACATACAACCGTTACCAAGCTGTGACCAACCCCATTAAAGCTGCTCAGTTTACCACCCAGAGAAGGGGTATCTACTTGTCAGCAGCTATCTGGATCATAATAGTGGGCAGCTCTTTGTATTACCTTTTTGACAATAATACTAATCAGGAGGAGATCGATTCGAAGAATGTCACGCGGTGCTTTGAGCACTATGACTCTTCTGGCAGTGTTTCAGCTGTTCTTGCCATTCATGTCATCATCTGCATCCTCTTCTATATCATTTTCCTTTTTATACTGGGCTGGAACATCATCATCATCAAGACCCTGTTCTCCAAATCCGTGCAGCCACGGAAGAGTGCTCACGTCAAGCAAAGGGCGCTCTGGATGGTTTGCACAGTGCTGGCTGTGTTCATCATATGCTTTGTACCTCACCACTTAGTGCACCTGCCCTGGACCCTCACTGTTCTGGAGCAGTGGAAGAAGGAGAACTGTCAGTTGCGCCAACAACTCAATGATGCTCACCAGGTGACTTTGTGCCTCTTGAGTACGAACTGTGTGTTGGACCCCATCATCTACTGCTTCCTCACCAAGAAGTTCCAGAAGCATCTTTCAGAAAACCTGAAAAGCATGAAAGGGAGTCGCAAGTGCTCCAGGCACACCACGGACACAGTGATTGAGGGCACCATTCACCAAGAGGACGCCATTGGGATCTAGTTCAGCCCTGTTCCGACTGCAGATTGAGATGCGTGAATTAGTCGCTCATCTCTTCTCAAGAAGAGGCGCTGAGGGACACGAGAGAGGACCAGGATATTACATTTCCTTTTTCCCATTAAGACAGAAGAATGGACACTCATTTCTTCTACCACATGCAACTGGCAGAACTGGAGCCTGTAGTAATCCGGCAGAAAAGCACCTTCCGCCGGGGCTGATGTTCTCACGGGCACTGTGAACAGCTCAGATGACCTGCTCTGACGTGAAAGAAATGTGTCACTGAACCTCTGCAGAGAGCAGCTAGAAGCTAAGCGCACTGAAATTATCCATTGTGTCAGCCCAGATGGCACATCCCCGGACCTTTGCCTGCCCAGCTCCCATGAAGAATCCACTATCAGAGCTGTAAGAGACTTCCAAAGGACCTGGAAGAACAGACTGACGTGCTAGTATCATCAGTGACTTTTCTAAGTGGCTTGCATGCTTCCCTGAAGAGAGTCTGAGCTGAAGCGGCTCTCGAGTGGCTAGAAGGGCTGTAGTCCAAGGAGTTCCTCAAATGAACACCAAAGAAGAGATCTGCGTCTCTGATCCCTTCTTACCTACCTACGCTCTGCTGGGGACCGTACTTGACAGATGTCTGGGAGTAGCTGTTATGAGCTTTTGCCTTTGCTCCCAGCTCTTGAATCAGCCAAGAGCCTGGACTAGTAGGCAAGAAAAGGAAGGGCAATTGGCAGGGCCTCAGCCCCCATCCCCAGATCAGCATTGTGTCCAAAAGGGACTATTGGCTGCCCTGGCTTCTTGTGCAAAACTGTCAAATCAGTGGCCTCAGGTTAGCGATTTCGGGCTGAGTGCATGTGTCTGGAAACCCAGTCTCACTTTGGAGGCTCCAGATAAGAGATTATTGTCAGCATGGGCATTACAGTAAGAAGAAAAGAAGCTTAAAACGCTTCAGTACCCTTGTTCCTTACATTAGGGTTGCAGCAAGCAGCTGTACATTATTCCTTCCCCCAGCCATTCTATTTCTGCTATGAAAAAAATGAAGCTGACCAGTTCTCGGTATCCTACCGTGAGTGAAGTATTAGGTCAGGTCATGGCCACTTGCTGAGTACGTCAGTGCTGCACAGGGACAGCCTACGCTTGACAGATCTGCAGTTCATGCACTCTGACAGGACTGGAGACTCCTCACTCAAGGCATCAGTTGGGGCCCAGGGCAAAGTGGTTTTCCAGGGTGCTGAGTTCTGTTACCAATCATGAGACCCTTGAGGTTCCTTTTCTGACCCAAATTGCACAATCCAGCACAGGAAATTGAGCAGGGAAGGGAACTTACTTGTTTTCGCAACATTTTTTGGTTCCCTAAACAACATAGGAGAGTCTGGTTGACTACAGGAAAAGTGCATCTGCCCTATGACACCAATTACTCCTATGCAAGGACAGCAGCCTTCCTACACCCGCAGAGAATGTGAAAGATAAGCTCAAGGCTGTCCAGAGACAAGACCAACATTTGTATCAGACTTTGCCTATATTCAGTGGAGAGATGGGTCCTTCAGATGTATCTCCTGAAGATCCTCAGGCAGCTTTTATGCTTACTTGTGCAAATGAGCAAAAGAACTCAGACGTTCCTTTTTATAATGCCATCTGCCAGGGCCAGCCACGCACTCCATGCCCAGTGCCAGGCAAAGGAAAGCATCTGATCACAGTGTGAATGTGTTCCTCTCCTGGAACTGGACTGTGCTCCAGTAACGGCCACCCATGAAGAACACCTGCTGGCACCTCTTAGCAGAGAGATAATTCCCTGACTACGTCCTTCAGCCACGTTCAAAGCTTTGCCCTGAATCCACAGCCATCCGAGCCCCAGCACACAGCAAGAGGGGCAATTTCTGTAACTTAAAAGCCTAAATCCCGCTCGCCGGAGCGATCTGCCTCTGTATTTCTGCCCTCCCCAGACGGCACGTTCTGACTGAGGAGCACTTGCAGCTGGCAGCTGGGGTGGAGCTTTCCCTTTTCGTCCTTGCCACCTGATGCCATAGCAGGGCTCTCTGGCTTCACAGCCCCTAAAGCACTGACCAGGTGGAGACTGGCAACTCTTAGAGGAAATGCCCACGCACCAGTACAGGTTAGGGGCTGACCCGCTGGAGAGAAGCTCTGCGGAGGAAGACCTGGGAGTCCTGGTGGACAGCAAGTTGACCACGAGCCAGCGATGTGCCCTTGTGGCCAAGAAGGCCAGCGGTATCCTGGGGTGCATGAAGAAGAGTGTGGCCAGCAGGTGGAGGGAGGTTCTCCTCCCCCTCTGCTCTGCCCTGGTGAGGCCACATCTGGAGCGCTGTGTCCAGTTCTGGGCCCCCCAGTTCAAGAGGGACAGGGAGCTACTGGAGAGAGTCCAGCAGAGGGCCACAAAGATGCTTAGGGGACTGGAGCACCTCTCTTGTGAGGAAAGGCTGATAGACCTGGGTCTGTTCATCCTGGAGACGAGAAGACTGAGAGGGGACCTTATCAACACTTATAAATATCTAAAGGGCAGGTGTCCAGAGGATGGGGCCAGGCTCTTTTCAGTGGTGCCCAGTGACAGGACAAGGGGCAACGGGCACAAACTGGAGCACAGGAAGTTCTGCCTCAACATGAGGAGGAACTTCTTCACTCTGAGCGTGACAGAGCCCTGGAACAGGCAGCCCAGGGAGGTTGTGGAGTCTCCTTCCCTGGAGATATTCAAAACCCACCTGGATGTGTTCCTGGGCAACCTGCTGTAGGTGACCCTGTTCTGGCAGGGGGGGGTTGGAGTAGATGATCTCCAGAGGTCCCTTCCAACCCTGACCATTCTGTGATTCTGTGAAACGGAAAGGGATTTTACATGGAGATCTGGTAAATGTGTGACCTATTGATTCCTGGAAAGCTTGCAACAGAGTTTACAGTTTAGGCTACTTAGTGTGGGTAAACAAAATGCTTTACTCCACAGAAAACAGCTGCAAGGCCAGTGTGCGCTCAGAGAACGAATGTAAACTTGCATCTAAGGAAAAGGGTAAGTGGATGCAAAAGACCCGAGGACTCTTCAGGAGGGCATGTTGTGGTAACTAAGTCAGCAACAACGCGTTTCTGAAAACCAGTCTGAGCTTCCACTTCTGTTCCCAGAATCACCTTCTTGGTTTTACAGCTATGTTGCATTACTCTGCTTTACTTTGCAATAAAAGGGATCCTCAAAAGCGTGTTCTGCAAGTGTTTTGCCCTTTAACTTCTCCCTCCTCATCTGTCTGTACTCACACTGAAGGGAAAAGCCTCGCTACCCCCTGACGCAGCTTGAAGTTGGGGTTGCTTTTTTTTTAAATCCCCACTTGAACCCCTGGGAAAGGCGGAACCAACGGCCCGGCCGGTTCTGGCCCGCTAAAAGGGACGGGACAGAGGGAACAGCTTGAGCGGCGGCTGCCGGAGCTCCCCGGACCCGCCCAGCCCCCGCCGTCCGGCCTGCACACGCCGCCGCCGCCTGGCCCGGCCCTGACGCCCCGGCTGAGCGGGGCCCAACGGCTCTCGGTAACCTGCGCCGCAACACCCGCAGCACCGCGCAGGCACGGCACCACCGGCGCGACGAACACCGCGCCCAAGGCGGCACCGGCGGCCGCCGAGGCGCCGCCCGCCCGCCCGGCCCACACGGCGCCCGGCCCGTCCGTTCCAGCGCGCTCGGCTCGGCTCGGCTCGGCTCGGCTCGGCTCGGCTCGGCCCGGCCCGGGGCGCCCGCGGGGCCGCTCCCTCCGCCCGCCGCACTCCCGCCCTGGGCCGAGGCGCCGCCGCCTTCGGGCCGGCGGCGTCACTTCCGTCGCCGAGCGCTCTGCTTCCGGGCGGCGCTGCGGCGGGGAGGAGGCGCGGGGCCGCCGCTGCCATGTCCGCTGCGGGACGCGCTCCCGGGCCCGGCTCCGGAGCCGCCTCTCGGTAAGAGCCCGCTGAGGGGAGCCCGGCCCGCGCCGCTGCGGGGAGGGCGGCGCGGGGCCTCCCCCGCCCTGGGCGCGCTGCCCCCGCCGAGCCCCCGGCGCCGCTCCCCCGCCTCGGGCCGGGCCGGGGCCCAGCGGGCCCGAGCTGGCCGGGCGCGGAGGCGGCGGTGGGGGCGACGTGTGTGTGAAGTGCGCGCTGCCGCCCGCCGCCGGAACACGGGCCCGGGGAGGCGTCGAGGGGCGCTGGGTTAGACCCCGCGGCTCGCCGCCCCGCAGAACGCAGCCCCCGAGCACGGCGGGGTCCCGGCCCGGCGGGGTGTTCCCAGCAGTCCTGGGGCCTCAGCCGCCGCCGGTGGCGCTCGGAGGAGCTGGGGAACAGCCGAAAGGCGCAGAAAGGCCCTGACTCGGCTCCCTTAGCTTAGCTCGGGTAGCGAGGGGCGCCGAGCGCGGCGTCACCGGGAAGAAGAGCTGCCCGGGACGTGCCCGGGCCTCGCTGGGTTGTTCGCGGGGCCCGCAGCCGTTGGTAGCTGCAGCTCAGGGCAGCCCTGCTCGGGCTGCGCTGGCTCTGCAAGGAGGCGGCGGTTAAAGGTACCTGCACTTCGCCGTTGGGTGGGTTTAGTCGCTGACAGTCGAGCTTGTGCAGGCAAGTCCAAGAGGAGGTGTCTGGGGCTTGGCGGGGCCGTGATCGGTTGGGCTTCACGGGCTGGGCTGGATCCGGATCGGCTCCGCTGGACGTTCCCGGTTCTGGGAATGCTGGATTGCTGAAGCCTCATGTGGAGCGGGCTCATGCACAGCATGCATTATTCGCTTGGTTTCTGCGCTGCATGGTGTGGCTAAATTGTTTCCAGACTAGAGCTAGAGCTGTAGTCATTCAGATGAGTATCATACGAAACAGCCTTGGTGGACTTTGCTTTCAGTGTGGAGCCAGCTCTGCTTCTGTGCTGCACTTAATCTGCAGTGTAGTAACTTCCAACTGGTAATTGAAAGTCAACCATGCTGATTAAGATGAGATTTTTATTATTTTCATCTGCCTCCGTTGTTTGGTTTCCTTCAGTTTTGTCTGTTGTGGATTATTTTAAATTCATGATGGTAAATAAGATAGATTTTATTGAGAATTATGGCAATTCACACGCCTGAAGTCACTGTTTTCATAATAAGCCACTTCTAACAATGCATGAAGACAGCGGCTTCCACAACCTCCAAAACTACTGACCTATTGAACTGGACCTGTCGTGGTTTGGGTTTTTAATCACCTCGTGGTGTGGTGTTTCTTACTTGTGCGGCTCTGCCATCCAGCTTCTGCCACGTAAACCAGGATGCACAGGTACATCCTCGCTGCCCTGTGTCTAAAAGGCAGCTGCAGTTAAGGTCTCGTGGGCGACAAGCCATTACAGGAATTGCTGCCCAGTGTCTTTCTGCAGCTTTTGCCTCCCTCAGCTCCTCCACGCAGCCTCAGCAGCACTTACAGCACCTTGGTAACTGCATTGTTGGGTTGTGTGACAAATTTGATTGAAAAGCTGTCACTTACCCGTCACAGATATGTGCAATGGCCGTAATAACTCCGTAGTAACTGGTAACTTTGGAAGGATTTATAGCTTCTCAAAACTTTGCCCTGTAAATATCCAGAGGTTGAGTGAGTTTTGAATTGAGTGTGCCAGAGTACACTTTGTTAAAGGGGTCTCTGTGGTTTGTGTTATTGGGTTGGAGGACCTCTACAGCAGATTAACGTACGATTGCCTAACTTTTGTGTACCAAAGGGTAGTCATGTAGGGCTAAACATAAAACTGGGTAAAATATACTGAAACATTTTAGTTGAGTTAAGAGCTAGCAAGTAGTGTGTTCCCACGTGAGAGTCCTGTTATGCATAAAGAGTCAAGGCCTAAAGCAGATAATAGGTCGTTGTGGATGAGTAGCTCAGTGCCTGTATTCTTAGTTATCAAAAGCAAACTATTTTTTTTTTCCCGCTCCCCACAACTCTGCGCTTTTTTTTTTTTTTTTTTTTTTTTTTCCTGAAGGATGCTCCTAGAACTGGATGGATGTTTAAACTTGTACTGGGTCTGCAAAACCCCGTAACTGAAAAAGGAGCTGTCAGGATGGAGATGTACAGGAAACTTTCGAGGCTTTAAATGGAATTTTGTCAGGAATTAACAACTGGTCTTTTATGTATGATTTGCACCGAGCAGTGTCTACAGACAACCCACCTCCAGGCAGCGTCGTCTCTTGCAGCAGCTCCTGTGTGTTTTAGCCACCTAAACCATGACCAGTGGCACACACTGGTTAGTCACAAGCTGAGGAAGGTCTTTCTCAGCTTTTTCTTGCTTTGTCTTATCCTTAATTTATTCTCTTTCTTTCCTCCTAATTTGTCTGGAAGTTTTCCCTTCAATTGGTTCAAGGGCAGCAGACAAGCATCTCTTCAGCAGTGCTCTCTCTGGTGGCCCCTCTCTAGCAGTGCTTCAAGGATAGTTCGTGCGGATGCTGTGACTGGAGGTGCTCCAGTGCCCGAGGGAATAACTTCGAATCCTTTCTTCTTGAGCCGCCTCCAGAGCTTCAGTGCAGGTGGTGCTGCAAGGGTCCGGAGCTCCTCCTAATGCATTCCCAGACCTGATGCTTAGGGGAGGGCTGTGGGCAGGTGACACGGCATGTCGTAGCACGCGTTCAGTGTCTGGTGTCATTTGGATGCGCACCACAGCAGTCACTGCTGTCTTGTCTTTTCAGGTTGTCACCCATCGGTCCCGTGGCTGGGCACGATGACTAGAAAACAAGCTTTGTATTTAGAAAAATAATTTAGTGTTGTGATGAAGCTGACTGGGAACTTTTTCCATCTTTTAATGGAACTTTTAAATAAACTTCTGGTGTTAAAGGTATGGCTAGTCTAATTTCAGAGTTGACTGAACAGCTCTTGGGAAGATGGGTCTCTCCTGAGTTGAGATCTGTCTAAGGGGCTATTCTGACATCCCAAGAGCTTCCTTCTGAGTCTTCATTGGCATTGTTTGTGTTTGAGTACTGACAGTGCTGTTCCTCTGAGAGTCACCAGCTGGAACATAACATAAAGTGTATGGCAGCTTTAAACCTTGGGTGATGGTTCATGCTTCTTTAAATATCTACTATCGTATGTAATTCCATTTTGAAGCTTTTACAAGTCAGTGTCATGCTGAATTACGTACATGATGCCTTTTCTGTGGCAATTTTTTTGCCATATTCTATTTGAGAGAGCTTAAGAAAGTCTTCCTTGACTAGGATTGATTTAAGATGATCAGGGTAGAAAAATGCATGTTCAGGACCAGGATCATTTGAAAAAGTAGGTGATTAATCTTCAGAGCAGAAAACAAAGTGTCAGCTGTTTTCAAAACCATGTGGAAGTATTCTGAAGTAGGCTCAGTCATTGGTTTCCTATCAAAATTTCCCCACGCTGTTTTTTTGGTAAAGGCATAGTTGTTCTCATATACGTATTAGGGAAGATACTGCCACAGAAAACAACCCTGCTGATTGAAGGCTTTGAAGTTTACTGTAGGAGTCTGGTCCTATTTGCAGTATGTCTTGTTTTGTTCAATACCTTTATAATCGCTCTTGAAATTTCAGAAGCCGTTGCCTTGATTGTTCCATGTACTTTAGATCCCTGTTTCCTGCCCATCCAGAACTTTTGGGCATAGGGAGGGGAGCTGGCCTTTTTAGAAGATAAAGAGACTCAGAGATAACTCAGAGGTAACTCAGAGATAACAGGGACTACTTTTTTTTCTTTGTTAGCTTGGCTGGTATTCCAGAGAACTGTAAAAACAGGAGGTTTAATTCTTTTTCTACTGTATCTTTTTTTTTTTTTTTTTTCTTTTTTCTGTCCAGTAGTTAGCTCACATGCCAAACCTGCTGCTATGATGACCTTTCTGGATATGACAAAAAATTAATTCTTCTGGCTTAAAAAAAGAAGTTACAAAATACTCATTCTTGCCTCTCCTGAAGAAAGCCAAGAAGTCCCCATGAGTCAGTGATACCACTGCTCTCAGCATTTTAAAGTTAGGCAGCAAAAGTCTCTCTGCATTACTCATCTGTGCAGTAGCTTCCAGGATGTAGAGAGTTTAACTTTATGCGGAAGAAAAACCAGCACCAAGTTGTGAGTAAGTTTCTCTAATCTCTGAATGAAATGACCTTTTCTGTGGATGGGGTGGTAAAAAACATATATAATTGGTCTTTACTGAAAGTGTTAGTTCTCACTGAACTACTGCCAAAATCCAGTGTATGTCATGCAGCTGCTTCTTCCAATGAGGGAAGTAAAAAGTGGACTAGTTCAGGAGGGTTTTGGGCAGAGTCCATTAGCTGGCATAGACCTAAGGCAAAGATGACAGCCCTGTGGGAAACTTCTTGATGTTGACAGATTCTGGAGCTAAAAGGCAGCAGGAAATGCTGTGGGCTGTTCTTTCTCAAAGGTTACCTGTTACGTACGGTAAGCCAGAAGATACTGATCCCTGGGGCTCTCGTTTAGCCTGAAGGTGTGTGTCGTCCTGCTGGTGCTGCCAAAACTGCCATCCTTGTAGTCCCTCGCTCTGGGCCCTGGCTTCCCTGCGGATGGGCACGTGGTCACAGGTGACAGAGCTGCCAGGGCTCAGAGAGCTGCAGAAGTGCGTCGTGCCTGAGTTCCTTGCCTGTCCCAGCTGTCAAATCAAACCGATTGTTACTTAGCGGAGTATAGGGTTGAACAGTCCTTGATTACAATTGCAGCAGTTTGCTTAATGGGTTTCACTTTGCAACTGGTGCCAGCTAAAATTAAAATGCACAGTATTATCACTTGCCCCAACTCAACTGATTACAAATATCTTAGTAAAACAGTAACCTGGGCATTCATCTGTCTGCATTCATTTTGTGTTCCAGATTTTCTGCAATCATCAGAAACTTCAGAACACACAGCGCTATTTTGCTGGGATTTATTCGTTGTCTGGTGAGGGATTAATTCACAGTATGGTAGGAGTTGGAAGGGACCTCTGGAGATCATCTGGTCCAACTCCCCCGCCAAAGCAGGTTAGCCCAGAGCAGGTCACACAGGAACATGTCCAGATGGGGTTTGAATATCTCCAGGGAAGGAGTCTCCACAACCCCCTGGGCAGCCTGTTCCAGTGCTCTGTCACGCTCAGAGTGAAGAAGTTCCTCCTCATGTTCAGGTGGAACTTCCTGTGCTCCAGTTTGTGCCCGTTGCCCCTTGTCCTGTCACTGGGCACCACTGAAAAGAGCCTGGCCCCATCCTCTTTACACCCGCCCTTGAGATATTTGTAAGCGATGATAAGGTCCCCTCTCAGCCTTCTCTTCTCGAGGCTAGAGAGCCCCAGGTGTCTCAGCCTTTCCTCGTAGAAGAGATGCTCCAGCCCCCTGAGCATCTTCATAGCCCTCCGCTGGACTCTCTCCAGTAGCTCCTTGTCCCTCTTGAACTGGGGGGCCCAGAACTGGACACAGCGCTCCAGATGTGGCCTCACCAGGGCAGAGCAGAGGGGGAGGAGAACCTCCCTCCACCTGCTGGCCACACTCTTCTTCATGCACCCCAGGATACCACTGGCCTTCTTGGCCACAAGGGCACATCGCTGGCTCGTGGTCAACTTTCTGTCCGCCAGGACTCCCAGGTCTTCTTCCGCAGAGCTGCTCTCAAGCAGGTCAACCCCCAGCCTGTGCTGGTGTATCCCCGGGTGCAGGACCCTACACTTGTCCCTGTTAAACCTCATCTGGTTCCTCTCCACCCAGCTCTCCAGCCTGTCCAGATCTCACTGAATGGCAGCCCAGCCTTCTGGTGTATCTGCCGCTCCTCCCAGCTTCTTATCGTCAGCAAATCTGCTGAGTATACACTCTATCCCTTCATCCAGGTCATTGATGAACCTATTCAGTAAGACAGGCTCTAATACTGACCCCTGGGGAACACCACTAGTCACAGGCCTCCTGCTGGACTCAGCACCCCTGATCACAGCCTGCTGAGCTCTGTCCTTCAGCCGGTTCTCAACCCACCCCACTGTCCACTCGTCTATCCCACACTTCCTAAGCTTGCCTATGAGGATGTGGTGGGAGACAGTGTCAAAGGCTTTACTAAGGTCAAGGTAGGCCACATCCACTGCCCTCCCCTCGTCCACCCAGCCAGTCGTTTTATCACAGAAGGCTGTCAGATTGGTCAGGCATGATTCCCCCTTAGTGAATCCATGCTGACTACTCCTGATAATCTTTTCCTCCATGAGTTTGGAGATAACAGCCAGAATGAGCTATTCCATCGCCTTCCCAGGAATGGAGGTGAGGCTGACTGGCTGGTAGTTTCCCGGGTCCTCCTTCTTGCCCTTCTTGAAGACTGGAGTTAAACTGGCTGTCTTCCAGTCCTCGGGCACCTCTCCTGTCCTCCACGACCTTTCAAAGACAATGGAGAGCAGCTTTGCAATGGCATCCGCCAGCTCCCTCGGCACTTGTGGGTGCACCCCATCAGGGCCCATGGATTTGTGGGTGTCTGGTTTACCTAGAGGATCCCTAACCCAATCCTCCTTGACCAAGCGGTAGTCATCCTTTCGTCTGACTTCTTCCCCTACGGCCAGGGTCAGGGATGCCTGAGGGCCAGCTTTAGTAGTAAAGACTGAGGCAAAGGTGGCGTTCAGCAACTCCGCCTTCTCCATATCCTTGGTCACCAGGGTACCTGCCTTGTTCAGCAGTGGGCCCATAGTTTCCCTCGTCTTTCTTTTACTACCAGTTTATTTGAAGAAACCCTTGTTGTTTTTGACATCTTTGGCTAGATTTAATTCCAAGTGGGCCTTAGCTTTCCTCATTGCATCCCTAATTCTCAGTGACAAGGTCTGAAGAACATGTGTTTATAGCAGTGAAGATATCGTCATGATCTTGTTTCCTTCTGGAAAGAAACAACGCACATACCAGAAGGTTAGGGGACCTGGTTTACATGATGCCTGAAGCAGTGTAATTCATTCTCTTGTTTTGTTTTGTTTTGTTCGTTTTTTAAGTATTGACCAGAGAAAAACACACACATACACACACTGTGGAAAGGTGCAGACACAAAGTTCGAGTCTCTTGTTGTGACCAAGCTATGCGAACCCTGAAGTCTCATGCTTTTCCTTGTCACATCGCCTCCTTTTTTTTTTTTTTTTTCCCCTTAAAAGCTGTAACTCAGGAAATGCAGTAAGTTTAAAAACAAACAAACAAAAAACCCCCTTGATGGCTCTCCATCAACCCCTGTTGACTGTTTTCTTGCTCTTTGTAATATGCGTAGTTGCCATTTGGCTGAATCTGGTAAAATAGTCTGACTGAGGCCCCTGTGGATCAAGAACAATCTCAAACAAGGCTTCTTATCTAACCGAAATGTCAGACCTTTCCTGCTGTGTTTCATTGGTCCATATCTTTGGTGTGTGTCATCTTATTCCTTCAGAGCCCACAAATGATTTTTCTGTGTGCGTAGCAGAAGTCGAACACGCGTTTGGCGACCCTGTGGTGTTGCTGCTCGTGATTGAACCCAGAGGCTCACTGATTGCAGGAGTGAGGAGTAATCCGCGTGGGGTGACTGAACGCACTGCTCTTCTGCGTTCAGAAGAAGACTTGGAAGAATGCAGGGAGCAGAAGCTGTCCTTCTCTGTAGTAAAGAAAAAGTGTCACATAGGACAGGTCCAAAGTCAGAAGGCTCATGTCACCACAATCTTGTTGTCTAGAAGTATATTTTTGTTTTCTGGAGGAAAGAGTTCTTGATTGGAATGAGTAATTGTTTTTAGAAGTTAATAGAGTACTTTTGAACTGGAAATAGTTTGTATGGCCTGAATATAAAAAGCCATGTAATGACTAGACTGGCAGTGAGATCATTCAAATAGGCAATGGCGTGCAAGAGAAAAAAGGAAATGGGAATAGATGGAAGGGTAACAGGGAAGGGAAAGGAAATATGAATGTCTTTTTTACTGTGAAAGTTTGTTGTCCTGGCTGCAATATCTTCTGAGGATTGTGTAGAAACTTTGTACTATTTTTGTGCATTTGAATGTGGCTTTTTTACTGATTGTCCTTGTCTGGAGCGTAGGTAAGCTAGAAGCACTCACAGAAAATAAAATAACGGCCCCATCTCTGTTATAAAAAATGACGCAAGACATACTTGGGATCAGCTCAGTGTTCTTAGGTTGCACGTGAGCTGGTCACTGGTGGCACACGTTGGTTATGGTTCATACTGAAGAGGACCTGAACTAACATGAAAGAAAAAAGAGAAATGGGACCTTTACGGTAGACCTGGAAACAAAGTCATCAGACTTTTCTTTGTCAAAATTGTACCTAGCAGAGGAGATGATGCTTCCATTTACGAGATGTTCGTTCTTATTTGAAACTTGACTGACCTGCCAAGAGTAGAGAGGGAAAAGGCTTTTGCCAGTGAGCTGTAGCAAGCAGCAGTGAATCTTTTACGATCTAGGTCTGAGTTTGTTTGATACCTGCAGATAGTGCTGTGACGCCGGTTGCAAGTTTTGGGGTTATTGAATTCCAAATGGAATGTGTTCCTTCTTGTTTTGAGTGATTTGTGACATGGTAACATTAACTAGTTGTGGATACCGTAATCACGTCGATTAACCCCACGGTTACGGCGCCCGTGCTGCACCAGGGGTCTCTGACGTACGGTGGGAGGAGGCTTTCACCAGGCTGCGGTCATGCAGGGCGCCAGCTCTGCGGAAAGCGGGGGGAGGTGGGCGGTGGGAGATGGGCACTGTGCGTGAAGGACTTTATAAAGAGTAGCACCATTACAGATCCAGGAAAAGAGGAGCACTGCTGGGTCTGTATAGGTGGAAATCCCAGACCTTGAATGTGCTGCTGGGGTTATACTGGCAACCCCTGGGGCACGGCAGCGGTAGCGATCAGGAGTATGAAGTGCGATCAGAGAAGCTGCAAGTTTGGAAGAGTTATAGTGGGGTATTTCAGCTGCCTGGACAGAGACCAGTTCTGTGCCTCATCAGGAGGCAAGGTAGAGAGAACATTCTTCTAACTTAATAAATGACTGCCTCCTGCAGCAGCCAAATTTAAACTGACAAGAGAAGCTGCTTTTCAGGGTGTCGTGGTGCGTAGGTCCTACTTTAAGCTAGCAGTGGGATGGCTTATAGCAACCACAGTACAATTAGATGTAACAGAGTAGGAGGGGAGAGCAGACAAAATAAATTCAGCACATGGATATTCAATTTCAAGAAATTAAAATACCTAAAAACAAATCAAGTAGTTTAAAAATCTCCCAAACCGTAAAGACATCTGCCCAAAAAGTGAGCAGCCTACAGGCAGCTTGGAGTCCGTTTAAAAATACTGTGTCAGAAGCCAAGATACACCGTTTGAAAGTGAGCAAATTAGTCTCCCCCCAAAAAAATCCATGTGTGACTCAATGGGAAAGCTAAAAAGCCATCATGGGAAAAAGATCTGTGTTTAAAAAACAAAGCGTGGAGTGTGAGAACAGGAGAATCTGTAGCATGGCAGGTGAAATGTAAAAGGAGAATTAAAAAGGGTGAAAAGGAAGTTGAAGAGCACCTTGCACAGGAGGCTCAAACCAGTAGTAGCACATTTTCTAAATCCATCAAGAGCAGGAATCCAGGTAATGATTGTGTGGGACTGCTCAGTGACCAAGGGTGATGGAGCGGGCACCAGGGGATGGCAAGTCAGAACAGAGAAGCTCAGTGAATTCCTTGGCACTGTTACTGCTAAAGATGGGCTGTAGAGGACATCCTGGGAACACCATACAGGTGCCTGACTTCCAGCAGCAATAAGATGATAGAGTTATAAAGGACAAAATCACTGCTTACTGGAAAATACAGTCCATTGGAAAAAAGTCAGCATGGCTTCTCTAAAGGGAAATTCCACCTTCTTAATGTACTGAAGTTCAGCAAACGAACACGTATAATTGAATTTTCAGAAAACATTTGACAAAGTTGTGTTAAAGAAGCTGAGTTTGCCCAGGCTTGGAGGAGAGGTTCTCTATCAATGGAAAGCTGGTGAAAGCATGGATTTGGACTAAGGGGACCTCATGAGGTGGCCTCCTTCAGTCTCCTACTTACAGAAGGTGGGTTGTTCAGGGTCTTGACTACTGGGGTTTTGAAAATGTGCAAGGGTGGACGTTTCACCACCGCTGTGGATCACTCTTCCAGTGCAGACTGCTCACATGGTGAATAAATTTTTCCTTATGTCGAACTGGAATTTTCCTTGTTGCAATTTACGACCATTAACTCTTTGTCTAGGTACCTGAGGTGAGTCTGGCTATGTCTTTTCTACAGTATCTTTTTAGCCTGGTTTGAGACAAGCCTTCGCTGCTGCCAGGACTCACAGCTGACGCACGTTGAACTTCTTGTCCACCAGGTTCTCCCGTTTCTTTCCTGCAGAACTGTGACCTCTCAGTGTATTCCCAGCCTGTCTGTTGCACGGTGTTGCTCCATCCCTAGGGCACCATGTAGCACTTGCCCTTGTTGAACTTCACAAGTTTCCTGCCAGCCCATTTGTCCAGCATGTCACACTCCATCTGCATTGTAGTTCTGTTTTCAGGGATTTGGACTGCACCCCCCCAGTTTGGTCTTACCCACAGGTAGGGGCAAGTCCTGTATGTTGCACTGGTCGTGATGAAGATGTTAATACCGTGTCCACTATCAGCTCTTGTAGGTAGCTTTTTGTAAGAGGCACTAGTTAGTGTAGACCTGTAATCACATTCCTTTGAACCCGGCAGTCCAGACAGTTTTTCATCTGCCATGTAGTCTGTCCATAATTCATACCTGCTCAGCGTGGCTACAAGGATGCTGAAGGACTCTGCATTACTAAAACGAGATACAGAATATTTGTAGCTCTCTTATTCCACAGACCAAATACTTTCATCAGAAAGGATAGTCAGGTTGGCCAGGCACCATTTGCCTTTGGTGGATCCATGCTTCTTGTTCCCAGTCGCTTTCTTGTCCTTCACGGGTATACGAATATCTCCGTGTGGGTTTGCTCCACAGTCCCCTGAGACACTGAGGGGAGACAGGCAAGTCTGGCCTTATCTCCCTTGCTACCTATCTTGAAGGTGACATTTGCCCCTTTGCAGCCATCACTCACCTCCCAGATTGATAGGACCTTTCAAAAGTGATAGAAAGCAGCTCCTTCTCCATTCTGTTTGGTCTTACGGAGTTGTGTATGTCCAGTTGCCTTAAGGTGGTCTCTAACTTCATCTTTCTGTGCCATTGTTAGTGTCTGGGAGCAGCAGGTACACGCAGGTAGCTGGGTTACGGCAAGAGCCCGGGTTGGCAGACGGATCCCTGGTGAGGCAGCTTTGCGGTCAGGCTGGGAAGTCAAGTCTGTAGCTCAGGCAGGTGCCAAAGGTGACAGCTGCAGCTTAGAAGCAGCTCCCAGGGCAGGGAGTGGAGGAGACGTTTGCTGAAGCCTCCAGCAGAGCTTTCTGGAAAAGCTGTCCCCAAGGTCACCAGCTGTATATCTTGGCCCTGAGCCCAGGCAGCCACAGCCCAGGAAGGGGGATGTATGCTGGGGGCCCTGGTGGGCAGCACGTTCCTCCTCCGAGCTCTGCCGTGAGGCACAAGGACGTGGGAGGCCTGAGAGCAGACCTTGATGGTAAAGCAGGACGCAAGGAAGACATTGAATACCTCAGCCTTTCCTGTGTCCTTAGTCAGATGATGGCCTGCCCCTGCTCAGCATCCAACCAACGGTTTTCTTGGTCTTCTGCTGCCAGTGTGCTCACAGGAGCCCTAGAAGCCCTTCTTGTTGCCGTTTGCATCCCCTGCCAGATTTGAGCCGGCCAGGCTTCTGATCTCTGCATGCTTCATCAGTTCTGGTGAAGTCCTCACATGTTACCTGGTCTTTGCTTGACCTCCCACACGCTTCCTTTTTGAGCTTAGTCCGAGGTTCGCTGTCCAGCCAGCTGTCCTCCTCCTGCATCGGCTCATTTTCCTCCGTGTTGGGATGGACTATTCTGTTGTGCTTGGGGGAAGCTGTCCTTGAGGATCAGCCATCTCTCCTGGGCTGCGTTGCTCCTTCAGGCCCTCCTGTAGTACCGTACCTATCAGATCAGTCTCCTGGACAAACTGTAATCTGGCTGTTTGTTTTGTTACTTGCCATGTTCGCTTCTCCTGGGATCTCAAATTCTTACTATGTCACAGCAGCACATTAAAAAATTCTCTTTGATGCATCGAGAAACCTGACTTCTGTTCAACCCCCCCCCCCGGTGTTGCTCTCACAGCAGATACTGGGGTGGTTAAAGATCCTCTTGCAAACTGGTCTGCAATTACGAGGTTTCTTCAGCTGTTTAAAGGTGGCTCTTTATTCACTTCTCAACAGAGGAACTATAGTGGGCGTCCACCACAATATTCCACTTTTTTGGCCACCCTTCTTATTCTGACTGCACAAGAGGCCTGTCCATCATCTTGCAGCAGAGCTGGTTTGTCTGAGCATTTTTGTCACTCTGTCTTACTTGTGTTGTCCCCTACTTGTTGGGTCTTTTCTGAGAAACCCAGTTAAAAGCCCTCTGACTTGATGAGCAAGCACAGGGAGCAGAGGACAGGGCTTAGTGGTCGCTTCAAAGGCTGGAGAAGAGACAGCGCTGTAGTCCCCTTCATGTTGGTGCCTGGACTGGTTTTGCCCAGTGTTGTTGCTCGTGATCCAGAGAAATGAATGACCTGTGAAATCTGCAAGTTTGCCGAGTTACTGAATGTTTTAGTCATAAAAAAGCAGAAGGATATCGCCAAACTGAGTGATCAAAAGGTGGCAGAAGAGCTTCAGTGCAGATGAATTTATGAAACCGTAAGGTAATTAACGTAAACATGGTTTAAGTTGCTTTTTCTAAATTAAGGGTAATTCACCTAGGGAAAAGGAATCTAAACCCTATCTACGTAAGGCTGAAGAAGAGGAGACTCCAGGAGAACGTGAGGGCAGTGACGGTTCATTGCAATGGTTACTCAGTGTAAAGAGCAGCCGAACAAAGAGCCAGCAATGTTGGCTGTCGTTAGGAAGGGCGCTGAAAACAGCAGAGACACCGTCGTACTGCTCTGCAGTAAAGCTGTGGCTGCAGCCGCGTCTCGGTACGATGTGCAGCTCTGGCCGCTGCGTCTCATGGGGGAGCAGAGGGGCGAAACAGCGACTGCAGGGGCTGGAGCAGGTGCCTTCCGAAGAGCAGCTGGGGGCTGGGACTCTGATTTGGAGAGCGAATGGAATCAAGGTGTACCAAAGCCCGAAGGCAGGGGACGTGCTGGCGGGGGAGCCGCTTGCCCCGTCGTGCCATAGGACTGAAGGCGCTCGGGAGCTCGGTGCTGTGAGGCGACCGAGAAGTTCTTGATGGGGCAGGTCGTGAGCTGCCCCGGGTGGCCGTGGGAGCTGCCGACTGCAGCCAGTTCGGAGAGGGACCGGGCGCAGGCGTGAGAAACGGGTCCGTGGGTGGATGCTGGAGGATGAGGCAGGGGTGTCCCCTCTGCGGTCCCATGCTGGTGGCTGCTGGAGGGACGCGCAGGGCTGGTGGAGAGCGGCCAGGCCAGGCGCGGGTGGCGCTGGGCTGGGCTGGGCTAGACGGACCGTTTGTCTGCTGTGCTCCCGCCTGCCTCTGCCAGCAGGACTGGTACTGAGTGAAGGCAATGGTGTAATAAATCTGCTTAATTAAAAGCAGGGGCTGTTACTGAGCAGCTGAGCATTGAACACCATTGTTTAAACTGTTTTTTTTCTCCCGCTAAAAAATATCAGATATCCAGTACTTTGTTCTTTCTTTAATTTTTTTTGAGCACGTTACTCTAGCAACTGTTGTTGCTAAGACACAAATAGCTACAGATGTTCTCAGAACTGATTGCACCTGATAAATACCTGGCTGCTTCTAATGCAAAATAACAAAAGGAATGAGTAAATTTACTGTAGCCACAACCTTTTTAATAAAATCGTGGTGACAGTTGAGTACTGAAACAGCTTGTCTAATAGAACTATAGATGAATTTCCTGGTAGCCTCTGGTGGTAGCTATATGACTTTTTGGTATCTATTAGTGAAATCTTTTATTGAAAATAAAGCTTAGAGCTGCGTAGTGTAAGTAATTCCTTTTTTCGTGGTTAATATGATGCAGATTTGCTGTCTGACAGAGGATTAAGGATATCAGTCTTTTGTTCAGGAAATTTCCTTATGTGTTTGAATGTGTCTGAAGTGGCTTCTAGAAATTAAAGGCAGCGTGCTGTGCTGTTTGAAAGTTTGTTTTAAAAAGCTTTAAAGACAAACAGCGCTTTTTCCCCTCTGGAGCTGCAGCTTTAGAGATTTGCCACCCATTTATCAGTTATCTAAAACACAAAAATGTACGTGAGCCGCAAGATACCGGGTATCTCACCATTTGTGGTCTTGAGAAAAAATCCGTTACGTCTCAATGCAAGTTGAATCCTCGTGAACAGAGGAGGTAATCGACTTTTCTACTTTTCTTAGGTTTACATAAATTACTGTGCTTTGTTTTGTAGCTAAAAGGTTAATAGCAGTTCCGTGTTCGTGTGCCATGGGAGCGATGCACGCTCGATCTATCTGGAAGAAATTGCCGACTTGTTTCTGGGCTCACGGGGAGTCGTTTTGCTCAAGGATGAAGTTGTTATTTCCAAATTTTCCTTTTGTGAAACCAGTTCTTTTCCCCGTTTACGATGTTCCTGCTGTGTTTCAAAATCAAGTTTAGATTTGATCTGCCTAAGAACTGGGCAGCCAAGCTGCGTGTGTGTCATTGTTCAAGCAAGGTGAACTGCAGCCAGCCTGCGCTGGTAGCCCGTCAAGGGTTTACAAATAACATGAAAATTCCTGTTAATGAAATAGGCGTTGCCCGGGGTAGAACTATAGTTGTAGTACCACGTTTAATTTCAGTAATTTTCTCATTTTATAAATGCCGCACATTTTTTTTTCCATTTTAAGATTATGACATTTTAATCAAACCACGATTTTTCAGTCCTCCAAGACTGTGTTTACAGGCTCGTCATACCTTCAAAACTAGAGCATACAGTCTGCCTGCACCACAACTCTTCCAGTGGTTTATTCGGAATCTTCCCTGGTGAATAAAGAAGGGAAGAGAGAACAGGGAGAGAGAGCAGTCAACAATCTGGCAGATTTCAGGGCTAAGGTTTATTCTTTGCTGTTCTTCACAGTATTTTGCAAATATCCGTGTGTGCTGTGTGTGTGTGCGTATCTGGGTGTGTGTGGGGGTGTGCGGGGAGTGAGGAAAAGCAAAGAATAGCAGAGTATAAATCTTTGCGGTGAGATCCGCTGGATTCGTTGAAGATAGGAAATCAGCAGGCTGGTGTGTAGCACAGCTTTCATTCATTAACTCTGTTCCCTTTTCTTGTTTTTAAACGTCCGCTCTCTGCATCTGAAAAGGGCAACTGGTAGCGAACTGTGTTTACAAAGGGGGTGGATTTAACAAAACAGAGCTTGAGATGCGGTATCCTGAAGGTGGATTTTAGAGGGGAATTTTTAAGAATTGTTTTGGAGAGCAAGACTTGTCTGAGGAGTTGATTGTGTTAGAAAGTAGGATTTGGCGGTACCACAGTTTGAAGTGAGAAACCCGAGTTCCTTTTCCCTCTTGCCTCATTTGTGTTTTTAAGTGCCGGAGTAACGAACCATTCTCATCTGCGCGGCAGCCGCGGGATGGCTGTCAGAGACTGACTGTGCAGCCTTAGTACGACCTGTATAAATTAACCTGTGAGCAGCACGGGAAGGAGAGCATTCCTTGTGTCACCTCCAGGTCTGCTCCTGAAAGCAGAGGATTCGTGTTAAAAGTGTTTCACTCCCTGCTAGATGGGCCCCTCCTCTTCTGCTCGCCCCTGCCTTGCTTTGCGTGTCGCTGGAGTTGCATTAGCGTATTAAATACTGTGATGCCCTTTTCTTTAAAGTATCTTTAGAGTTTTTTGAGTTTGTAGTCAGACTCACCAGACACAACATTTCACACACCCAGGCATCTGTTTACTCACTCATTTAGTTGCATCATCGTGATGGTACAACTTCATGAAGACTTTACATTATCTTGTTTTTCCTGAAGGAAGGAAAATTGAAGCTTAGTACACGAAATCGTTAATTCCTGACAGCTCCTTAAGGGGCTGTTTTGTTACACAGACCAAGCCAGGAACCGGTCCTGTGATCTTTAATCAAGCTGTTTGAAAACAAAATGGGAGATTCTTCAAAACTTCGGAGAATGCCTGTTTTTGCCAAATCCTCTTGAGACATCCTGTAGGAGCAGGCAGCAGGCTGGGTTTGCTTGCTCGGTGTAGTCGGAACACTAGTGTTTGGCTGTGTGGAATACAGGCTGGAAATATTTCAGCAGTTTGGCTGATGAAATACTATCACGATTGGATGTAGGAATGCTGAGATATGGGGAAGGATAAAATTGTAAAGAAACTTTTCTGTGGAACAAGGAGGTTGTGTCCTTATGCCTGCTCACACCCTGATGTTGAGGGGCAAAAGAATCTGAGTTACTGAAGAGACTTGCTGTAAATTGAGTTGATGTACAGTTGGGGCAATAAAGGTAAGTAGCTTTGATTTGGGGAGGCAGCCTTGGAAAATACTCAAGCCCTCAATGAAATTTTACCCTGGCCTGTACGATATACCCTGGCATGTAAGACCTTCACCTGTCCTCAAATAAGGGATAAGAAATCCTTTGTGTTTCCGTGGTTAATACGAATTTTTTCCAGGCTGCAGAGCATCCCTGTGCTCGGCACGTGGCGCTCCACCGCAGGCTGGCCACACGTGCTGCAGTTTAAGTAGGTCTGGCAGGGGCCAGGAGAGGGAAGTGGCAGCTGTTTTCAGGACGCCGGGAAGTTGTTTCTGTTAACTTGTTTAGTCACTTTGCATGGGGACAGTTTCATGATGTGAAGGTGCCTGAATATTCCAGACAGAATGGGAAACCAGAAAGACGTCGGGAAAGGAGAGCTGGGTAAACGGCCTTTTGCGTTTCCACTGGGATTTGCAGCAAAATTTCCATGGCCGCGGAGGCAGGAATAGGTTGTACCTCAGCACAGAAAGTCGTTGTATTTAATTTCTTCCAACCCACTAAGTGTTTTTCGTCATTTCTTCCAATTTCTGCAATCCACTTAGGTTCTGCTCTGTGTGCAGTGATGCACGCACGTGTGTGTGGAAGAGACAGCTCTGCTGGGGGGGAGAGGAGGCACCTGCGTGCTTTTGGTGCGGTTGAGATGGAGCTTGTCTGAAGAGGTTCGGGTTGGTTTGGAGTAAACTGGTTCTGAAATGAGAGGGGGAAAGAAGAGCGATTCAGTGCGTAGGTCACCACGTCTGTGGACGTTGGTCGGGCAGAGGGGGAAGCCGTGGAGCACACGTGCCTTTATCTTTTGCCCAGCAAATGGCAAAAATTAATCAGGTTGTGAAAGTAATCTGCTAATTTCTTTTTCATGGTTTTAAAACCCTGAGCGATAGCAGCTTTTCGGTATAGGATGTGAGATCTCTCTGCTAAATGCTACTGGGTTACTTAGCTTCCAAAATAAAAATTATTTTATAAATTTGCATCAAACTTCTCTTTTTGAAAGGTGCAATTGAAATAATAATCTTGCTTTGTGAATTTGGCAATAAACAGTGCTGCATGTAAATATATTTAGGTATTTAGGTGTGCGGTCTTGTCCTGATTTTTTTTTGGTTCGTTATATAAATGTTCTAAATTAAAACAGGTTAGATTGAATCACGCTGTTTACTGACCTAGTAGACCAGACTTGATTATTTAAAGTGTATTTAAAATCATGGTGCACATGTCTGATTGATACATTACCTTCTGTAGTCAGTATGGTAAAAGTAAATGATGCAGAAATGTGCCACGTGGGTAAAAAAAGTCTGTATCTTGAAGCTTAAAGCTAAATCCCTTGTTTATGAAATCTTTCCATGTATGAATTTCGTCTTTACTTGAGAGATGGCAACACGAGTTTGGAAAGCTTGTGGGTGGAATATATAACAATTAATGTTCTCTGATAGCCTAAATGATAAGTCCCCCCAAAAGTACATAAAGCTATGAACACCTTTTCTTGACAGGCTTTGAAGACTGCCGAGGAACACACGATTTGAATCATTTAATCATTAAAATAGTAATACCCATGGAAGAGCCACAAGACTTACCCGAACAACCAGTAAGTACATTTAAAAAGGCTAAAAGTGAACATGCAAAACAAATAGATGATCTCACAAATTTAGTATACCGTTATTTTAATTAATAATGGAAAATAAGGCTTATACTTAGTGTATTTATCTAGAGGTGAAAAATCATTATGCTGTAGTAAGATGTACTTTTTGCACAACTACTTTGTACATTTAATTTACCATAATTGTACAGGCAATAGTAATACAAGGAGTAGTTATGTATGCTTAAACTCTCTGATGTTTCTATGTAAAATAATTACTTGTGCTCAGAAAACCAGACTATTCAAGCCTATTCTAGAGAAATTAAAATTCACTATTTTAATGACAGAATCAGCATCTGGTTACTGTAGTGTGTATAGTCTTTAATTCTTCCTGTGCCTGAGACCTTGGGAAGGTCCCGTGATCCATGATCTGCACAGGTGGAAAGCATTTTTTTAATTCTTAATTTAACAGTGTGTTCAAGTAGGGAAGCATGCCTTAAGTTAAAAATTGCTGTCCAGACGTCTTACATATTTGCCATACCGTCTGTATTCTCAGTAACTGCTAATACCGCGTAGCAGAACTTTTGGGCAGAGCGGTTATTAATACAGTAGAATATGAATTAAATTTGTGTATCTAAAACATAATAGCGCAGGAATTAAGCAAAAAAGGGTGTATTAGTGTTATATTCCGAAATTAAACCTGAGGCAAACTCAACAAGAAATTGGCAAGTTACCTTGAGAGTGAAGCTTATTTTAATTTCGGAGACCTTTTCAAAGTCACACAAAAATAGAGTAATATGCCAAGGGCAATTTGTTAATGTTCTCATTTAAAAGATTTTGATGCTTTTTTAATGTGAGAATTTTATGTTCTTCAGTTAACTAGTTAGAAAATACATTGTAATGTCATTTATGCAATTTTATGACTTAAGAACAAAGTTGAATGAAATGGAAATGTACTTTTACAGTTGTTGAAAATAGTGCTTGATGCGACACGCAGATTGTGTGCCTGAGTCAATACGCACAAAGGGTGGTCAGCAAAACCATGTCATTTGAACTCCAGCTATTTGTAGGATTTAAAAATCAATTAAATGTGTGTATGAAAAAGGGAAATATCTGTAATTACATCCTTGTATAATGAAAATTGTCTTTGTAAAATTTTATTCTTCAGGGCATGAGAGACAGGGTACATCTAATTTTCGGTACATGAAAGCATCTCTGTAAGCAGATTCTGCTGTAATTTTCAGCTGAAGATCTTGGTGATTTCTTTTAGGTATTTTATGCCAGTCAGTCATTCTGAGACAGAATATGAGACTGTTGATCACGACTAGTAAGTGAGGGGGTATTTGGAGTACAGTGGCGCATTCTGACAGGAGGAAATGAGAAGAAACTTCCTAATTAAAAAAAAAAAAAGAAAGAAAACTGAAGTCAGCTTTGCAAAACCCTATCAGCCAGGTAGCCCAATAAACTTGTTTTCTTTCCCAAATGATTTTGCTTTTCTTAATCTTGGGAACAAGATTAGTGTGTTACTTTAAAAAATAATGTTTATGGCAGACTGTTGCTAAATGAATCCAGAAAGGAGCCTGCAGAGAAGTCATCAGGCTTTGCGTTCAATGTGTTTTACTTGCAAAAAAAAAAAAGAAATTGGGTCATTTTCTTGTGTTGGTGTGGACTGTTGGTAATAATTGGTCTAAATATATACAGGCTGTCTTTCCTAAAGGGCTGTCGGACTCCTCACGCACCCCATTGCCACCTGGCACGTTAAACAGGCATGTCTTTCGTCCCCAAGTCGGGATGGAAATGTTTCTGCAGCGCTAGAAAACAGAATCAGACATGGAAAATAAGAGAGCAAAGGGAAGGTTGGGGGAAAGTGATGGAAAGTGACCTCCTGACCTTCTCGTGCCAAAAAAGTTATTAATTTATAAGTTATTAATCCAGATTAGTTTTTAGAAGTAATCCTGTATAATAATATCTCACTTGTTGAATGCATTGTGGGTGCATGTAGTTGATTTTTATAATACTTTATTCAATACTTAATGCTAGGAAATGGCAAAAATCTCCATTTTATAAGGGATGGTGACCTTGTGTTATGCCCGTTGCAGACCCCCACTGGGTTCTGGTCCGTTTGGAACAGCAGTGGCAAGTCAGTGGTAGGGAGAGCGCGGTGCTGGAAGAGGCTCCCGAGGGACCCAGCGCGGCCAAAAGTGTAGAGAGAAAGCGCCGGTGGTGTTGGGGCTGGCAGTGCTCCGTCACCGAGACGGGCAGAGGGCTTGCAGCGGGGTTCTGCGTTCCTGCCTGGTGCAGCCCTCCGTTCTCTGCAGCGCTGCCGCAGCCACGAGCGGTTTGGCAGCGCTTGCTGCAGCAAGTGGTCGCCTTGCGGCTGGCTGGCCGCGAGCGCGGGGGCTTCCCCGTTCTGCTGGGGCTGGGAATGGCCTCTGAGAGCGGGGTCAGTCGTGGAGCACGTGTTGGCTTGGCGTCAGGAGGAAGACCTTGGTTCTACTTGAGTCTGACTCTGAATGCTGGTGGGTCTGGGGCAGAAACAGAGTTTTCCAGTGCAAAGAGTAATTGGGATTTTCAGCTATGGAAGTCTGTAACTTTGGAGCAGGGATCAGCTAGGATGGGTCTCTCGACTTGTTTTCTTCCTCCTAGATCAGCATAAGCCCAAAACTGATAGTGAACAAAGAGGTGGAGGTAGGAGCCAGGATGCACCGTGTGAGACCTGTTGCTCTTGGTAGCGCAGCAGAGCAGCTTGGGGGGATAACAATGTCTGGAGCTGCCGATGCTGAAACGTGAATCACTGAGGTAGAGCAGATCTTCTTCCTTGGTTTCGTGTCTTTTCTTTCTTTGTCTTTTCTCTTGGTTTTTTGTTTTTGTTTTTGTTTTCCTTCTCTCTTTTTTTCTTTATTTTGTCTTTTTTCTTTTTTTTTCTTTGTTCTTTATTCTTCTTTTTTCTTCTTTTTTCTTCTTTTTGCTTATTTTCTTTTTTCTCCCTCTCCCTCTCCCTCTCCCTCTCCCTCTCCCTCTCCCTCTCCCTCTCCCTCTCCCTCTCCCTCTCCCTCTCCCTCTCCCTCTCCCTCTCCCTCTCCCTCTCCCTCTCCCTCTCCCTCTCCCTCTCCCTCTCCCTCTCCCTCTCCCTCTCCCTCTCCCTCTCCCTCTCCCTCTCCCTCTCCCTCTCCCTCTCCCTCTCCCTCTCCCTCTCCCTCTCCCTCTCCCTCTCCCTCTCCCTCTCCCTCTCCCTCTCCCTCTCCCTCTCCCTCTCCCTCTCCCTCTCCCTCTCCCTCTCCCTCTCCCTCTCCCTCTCCCTCTCCCTCTCCCTCTCCCTCTCCCTCTCCCTCTCCCTCTCCCCTTTTTTTTTTTTTTTTAAAGTAGTGAATTCACTTCTCCTGCATGACAACTCTTCAAACTGTGATCCTGTCACTTGAGAGGGGACAAAAAACCCTTCAGCATCTCTCCGGAGCTTTTCAGACGGGAGTGTGTGTTGAGAGGAGGCGCTGGAAGAGCTTTCAGCGGCCTTTTTGAAGGCTGCTGCCGGAGGGGATGGGTTGGTGCCCCGTGCAGGGTTTGGCGGTGCAGTGCGGTCATGCAGGGCTCGGCTGGGAGAACAGCGCATCGTGGCAGCGCTCTCGCCTTGTGCCCCGATCATCCTTCAGTTGTTGTTAGTAGGTGCTGTTCCTGTGTTAAATGTGTTTTGTGACCTGTGCCAGGGGGGAGAGACCATGCTTTGCGGGCCCAGGACAGAGGGTGTGTAAAACTGTTCCCTTCCACTGAAACTGGTGGCGGAAATTGCAGTGATTAGTGACGGGTAGAAGATGGGGTTTGCATCCCACTGAAGTTTCAAGATTTTGTAAATGTTATTGCTTAGTGTTAAGGTGTTAGGGAGAATTCCTTTTAAAATCCTGCAGAGGTGGGGACTAGCCAAGGCTAGCCAGTTGAGGCGGGAACATGGTAGGTTAAAATTCAAAATTGCTGTTTAGCTGGACTTAGGCTGCATAGGCCCACTGGCTTTCCCATGTTCCAGAGCCTCTCCAGGTATTTATTGATTTTTTTAAAAAATGAAATTAACAATTGACTTAAGGGAAAACTCATTTAAGATACTGCTC
This sequence comes from Leptosomus discolor, assembly GCF_034619465.1. NCBI lineage: Eukaryota > Metazoa > Chordata > Aves > Leptosomiformes > Leptosomidae > Leptosomus > Leptosomus discolor. Next base: position 447,169 of record NC_141419.1, read on the forward strand.
TCTGTACAACACCAAGGGCACGTTTCTGGCAGAGTGGGAAGGTCTCCCGTCAGAGGAGGACAAGGCACGATGGCCGTGATGACCTTGATGGTGCAGACACTCATCAAGATAGAAGGTCCAGTCCAGGGACCAAAGCTGGCAGAGCGGTAGAGCAGTGCTTTGAGCTCAAGTCCTGACTATCAAGAGGTGTTTCAAGAAAAGCTGTTCCATTCTGGTTGTGATGAAAATGTCAGTAAAACTGATTTGTTCTTGCAAAACCTCACTGCATTTTTTGGAGGGTTTTTTTGGTTTGTTTTGGTTTTTTTTGTAAGTGAGCTGATTTCTCTGTCCACCTCCCATATATTAAAAAAAAAAAAAAAAAAAAAAAAGCCTGGATTGAAGAAGCCAGATCTGATTGAGTACGTGACTGGAAACAGCAGCATTCCTCCTGGGAAACCTAAAATTCAAGCTACCAACTTTTAAGTTAATTTTTATTTTTATCCTCAATGTAACTTTGGTCTGAAGCAGTTTGCTGCTACTTTTTCTGATGTGATTAATTTCTTCTATCTCCTTTCCTCAAGAGCCCTGTGAGCAGTTGGCCCCCTGAGCTCTCTGGTGCAGCGTTGATGGCTGAGGTCCCCGCTCTCGAGTGAGTGGCAGGGTCCCAGGGGAGAGCTGGAGCACCTGCTGCAGGGCGGAAAGATGCTGAAAGGAGTTGGGGGGTGCCATGGATGGGCAGCAGCCGTGCTCTGATAACTGGGTGCCGGGGGAGCTGTGGGAACACTTTCTGCTTTCCCTTAGTGTTGTAGTTAACATCGTCTTTGGGTGGGGAAGCCTGATGCAGCTCCTTTAGGCCCTGGCCCTCGTGGCGATAGAGCAGCAGTAGTGTATGTTCCTGGCCAGGCAGAAGAAGGGCTCTGGAGAAGTCTGCGAAGCTGTGGGGCTGAAGAACCACAACAGGAGTTAATGTCAATGCCAGTGCTGCCAGTTCTTTGCCCAGGTTGAAGTGATGGATGTCAGAAGATCTGAGGCTGTGTGGTACCTGAGCCATTGTATCGCCAGTCTTTCTGCCATTGCCTTTGCCTTTTGTGCCTGTGTGGTGAGTGCTAACGAAGTCTGTAGTGCTCTGCTGTGAAATGCCGGAGGGAATAGCTGCTGGCAAGACTAGTTTGTCCTTTCCACTTCCTCCTTTCCATCCTGTTTGCTTACTTCTTTCCCCTTGCTGCCGCCTTCAGCCTTTATCCTTTTTTGTACCTCTGCCTCCCATCTTCACCTAACCAACAGGAATTCACCTGTGTTTTCCTAATTTATTTTTTTGAAAAGGTTTTGAGCACATTTTGACCTTTCGTGCTCAAATTGCATTTTCCTGGCATTTAATTTATACTCACCTGAGAGAGACAAACTTGGATACAATGGTGAGGCGTTTCTGCTAGTGGCTCTCTGTGAGTGCTGTACCTGAGGCAGGGGCTGTAATCCCTGCAGCCCGATGCCCAGCACGTCCCTTCCCAGACCCGGTTCACAGAAGGCACGTGCTGAACGTGGCCTGCGGGGACTGGGCTGAGTGGTGAGCGCAGCTGGGTACCGAAGCAGCAAGTTTGGCATCTAAATGTGCCCCAGAAACATGGAAGGCTGTGAAACTTTCTGTTAGTGGGAGAAGGTGGGGCAAGAAAAGCCTGTATATCGCAGGAGCGTCTCCTCAAAAGACTACAGGCTACAGAAAGTAACGCTGTCATCCTGCTGAGGGTTTCCAAGTCGTATTTGTAGCCTGCATGCAGAAAACCAGATTTGTGTTCAAGCCAGTGCGTTCTGTTGTGTGATACTCTGTAGAGGAACGGGATCCATCTGGCCACCTACAGAAACAGAGTAGATGCTGCACTGTTTTTACTCAGAAATGAAAATTGGAATTCCTAATTTACTACAGAAAAGATATTGAAGTTCCTATCCTTATATAATATTTAAATATAGGGTGGGAAAAAGCAAAGGACCCAGTTTATGGCAGTTGCGCTGAATCTATGCAGAATAAGATTTTCCTAAAATTTATGGCTGTTCTATTCAGACAGTAAAATTGTCCTTATTGGATGTTTGTAGCTGTATATCTCACCTTCTGTTACTTACTTAAATAACATGGCAATTTTGCTGCCGTGTTCAGTGTTGGCACTTGTTTTCCGCTTAGGAGAAAGCTTGTTTTGAGATGAAGAACCTGTGGTTGCACTGGTTAGCTCTGGAGTTCAGTGCAAGGCTTTCTGAATTTAAAGACCAGTGGGAACTCTATAGTAACCGGCGGTGATCTGCTGCTGAAAGTCTGTGTGCGTAGGTTCTGTCAAGGACAGCTCTCGTTAGTTGTGTCTCTGAACGCTTTTGTCTTTCAGGTGAAAAAAGCCAAGATGCAGGAATCCCGAGAACAAAGCGTGAGGTACGTAATTTTGAATTTCATTTCAGAGTGAAACAGTTATTAATGTTCTCTTATCATTGTAAGCCCCTATTTCAGAAGCTTGCATATTGTTTTATTTTTCACAGAGATAGGGCAAATATAAGTCACTTTTGTATTTGGTATAATTTTGAGATTAAGTGCCCAATAAGAAAAAATAAACTGGCCCTTTGATATTAAGCTTTTATAATTAAGCATCCTGTTTTCTGCAGAATCTGATGAGACTGCACATAACATGCATTTATTCTGGTGAGACTCAGAATATTTTAATAATACCTGGGCTATGATTTTCAGCACAACTACTTGGATAACTGTTTTGAGACATGAAACGCTCTCAAATCGATAGCCACTTCTGTTTAAAGCTGTTGTGTTGTACTCTTTTTAGCCTCAGTAGGTGCTTTCTGATGTATATTGTATTTAGGAATTGGCCACTATTATTACATAGAATGAGAATAGCTAGATTAGGGTTTCCTCTGTTCCTGTGAGTAGTAGCAAATACTGTGAAGAAAGATTTCTTTTTGGAGCTTCTGACATCCCAGTGTGAGCGAGAAGGAAACACTGTGTGTGCCGTTCATTTAGGAATGGACACGGTACCTTGAAGCCCTGAATGGGAACACTAGTATGTATTTTTTTAAAAGTCCAAAGGGAATACTTCAACAGGAAGCAGTGAGCAAACAGTGCGTTGTGTGCCTAAAAGTTAGAAATCTGAGCTAATCACTGCAAGCTCCCTTTCTAGCTGGTCTGAGGTGAGATGAGCCGTGTCCTAGGGCGACTTTTTCCCTCTGTTGTCTGTGAAGAGCTGCGGGCAGCACAGGCAGGTCTGAGCATGCCGGAGGGAATGGCGTCGCTTCTCCTCCCGCGTGTTACCCTGCTGCAGTGCGCTCACAGCTTTCCTACGGGTGCCGGTAGCCTCAAGACTTGAGCGTAAACATCCTTGTATAGTATTTAAAAAATAGAATGGAGGGGAGGGATAAAATTGCATTTCTAACCTGGTTAAATACTCTGTTTAAATATTCCGGCTGTATTTTGATAAAACCATATATGATTTTAAATTTGACCTATGGAATAGTTTCAAATAATTTATTAGACCTGTTTCTCCTCAGCAACATGGTTTTCAGCCAATGTCAATACTCTGGCTGTATTTGTTTCAGCTGGATTTTGGAAGCAGGGAAGGAAGGAGCTGTTGTACCCCAGTGAGGGTCGTCTCTCTTGGGAGCATTAAGGCTCAGTAAGAGTCTTAACAGTGTTGTGGCTGCAGCGTGCTCTGCAGGGTGCGCTCGGTGGTGCGAGGCAGCCACGGTGCAAGTGCGAATTTGCCTCTTGCTTTGGTGAGAATTGAGAAGTTGTAAGTGATGGAGAATAAGAGCACTTGGGATGGATGTGTCCCAAGGGCCACAGGTGGATGTGTTGAGGAGCAGCAGCGCAGCAGAGAGCAGAAACATGGGCTGCTATGATGTGGTCAGAACTGTTATGTTATCTGTTACATTTTCCGCAGGAAGTGGTCACCATGAGCAGCTCTCGACTTGCTTGCAGATGCCATGCCGTTTGGCAGCCACAGCTCGACTGTCAGTGCCACAGAATCACAGCATTTTTTTCCACCAAGGATAATGACACACGAATACCCCGAGTCTGCATAGAAATACGTTATTTTCTTGCAAAACTCGTGCTTCAGTATTTAGTGTCAGGAGGATAGAGCTGGGCTCTTCTTGGTGATGGCCAGTGACAGGACAGGGGGCAGCGTGTGCAAGCTGGAGCACAGGAGGTTCCACATGAACATCAGGAAAAGCTTTTTCCCTGTGAGGGTGGCAGAGCCCTGGCACAGGCTGCCCAGGGAGGTGGTGGAGTCTCCTTCTCTGGAGACATTCAAAACCCGCCTGGACGCGTTCCTGGGTGACCTGCTGTGGGTGGTCCTGCTCTGGCCGGGGGCTTGGACTAGGTGATCTCTCGAGGTCCCTTCCAACCCCTGACAGCCTGTGATTGTGTGATTCTGTGATTTATTATGGAAGTCTGTTCATCTACTAGTATTGAGAAAGATTTCCAAGGATTTTGCTTATAAAGGTGTTCAGGGGGAAAAAGCCAAGTTGTGCATTTTGGTTAAGCTTCACTCCCTCTCACCAGCCAAAGGAAGGAAACTCGCTTGCCTTATAACCAAACCTATGGCACTCACTAGCCAACTCCCCCGCTTACCCTGTCCCAGGAAAGCTGTACCTCCTGCTCCAGGGGATTCTCTGACCCATCCTGGAGCAAGGAGCTGGACAAAAGGGGCCTGTCACAGCCTGCAGGAGCAGTCCAGGGCAGGATGGAGCTACTAGGGCGCTGCTGGTTGATACCACACACTCCTCGGCTTCTGCTTCCCCCCAGCCTGCAGGAGCCACGTCGAGGCTGCCATGAGCGGGATGTTGTGGTCCTGCTGCCACAGACCCCCGTGTCCGGGGCAGGTTGCCTTGCTGCTGCGTTTCTCTCTGAAGACCAGTGTTGAAGCATCCTTGAACTGGGAGTCACTTCTGTAGTTAAGAAGTGTTCACGGGTTACTGGGTTACTCTGGATTTGTCACACGCTGTTTCGGTTATGTGCCAGTGTTTGCTTTGTTCATGGGTAGAGCAGGAAGTAGAGATAATTTCTTGATGAAACTGCTTTTTTTTTTACGATTGCCTTCTTGGCTTTAGTTTTATATTGCTAGTTCTGCAGCACAGCTTTTCATGAAGTTTTGAGGCATCTGTGTGTTGGTCTGATATTCTCAGGCTGCAGTTTTACAAGGTGAAGGAGCCAATGTAACTGCTTGTGGTTGCTGGGAGGGGGAGTTCTGCTTGTAGCTCAAGTGTGCACCGAGCGTGGTGCTTGCTGGATCCCTCTGTGAGCTGAGTCTATTCAGTATCCCAGCAAACATACCTGTGGTTTTTGTGCTGGATGAGCAAATCAGACTCTCATGGAGAGCCTGAAGGGTGCCTGGGCTGACAGAGGGGAGCAGGAGGCCGTGCCCAGGCAGCAGGAAAGAAGCTCATGCCTCCTGCTGCAGGCAGCAGCACCAAGCTGCTGGGTCTGCTGAGCCGTCAGTGAAGCTACAGCCTTATCTTGGGAGACCAGTTGGTGAGTAAATGTGCTGGAGGTGATGACAGTTTAAGGTCTAATTAGACCTGCAAAGCTCTCTCGTGGGACCTCTGTGTGAAAGATCAGAGAGTGCAGAGCTAGTTCTGTTAAGAGTTAGTTTGCCTCTGTTAGGAAGGTTGAATCCAGGGGTTACGATGCCCAAGGATGTTAGTTTAAGAGTTCGTCATGCTAATGATTAGCCTTCGTTTGTCCTGGCAGTCATGTGAGCAGCGCAGAAGTCAGCGATCAGAAACCTGAATCTTCAAGCCTTGGTTCCAACCTTCCCATGTCCAGTGAGAGTAAGTATCTTCTGAAGTTCTGCTCCCACTGTCTTTCCTCTTTTCTTCCACTGGTCTTGTTACTTGCTTCATCAAGCACAAGCTTTGTCTCCTCCTTGTAATCCTTAGCCTGTCCTCACTATCAGTTGTAAAGTGAAAGTTTGCTGTGGCGCTTACAAAGCGTTGGTGCCTGATGGTGAGCAAATATCTCTGTCTAACAAACGTTTGTGTGTCCCTGCCCCTCAACTTGTGGCTGGGTGCTGCCATGTCTTATCCGCCATATACGTAATTTTTCTTGAGGGAAGGGGTTGAGTTGACCAACAGTAATACCTGTTCTGAAAGATGATATTTTTATAAATCATTCTCTCTACACAGCTGGTTGGGTCTTTTGTAATGTCATGTGCCGTACACTTAATCTTAGACTCCGAACTGCATTGAGTGTCTGCAGAAATCCCTTATGAAAAAAATGGAGGGGAAACTGAGGCAGAAAATAAAAAGATTGCTTAGTGAGTGTGAGATGGAATGTGTCCTGTCTTCTGGAAAAAGAGGGCTGGAGGTTATTGCGAAAGTAGGATTCCTGTGTAGAATACCTTTGATTTACACTTAATAAATAAGTATGGGCAATCAGCTCAACTTGATTGAAAATAGGTAACGTGTCACTTCCCATTGCTAACTGATGGCATCTTTACTGTTTAAATCAATGTGCCGTGATGTTGCAGTTGCAGGGGTTACCAGAAGTTTTAGCCCGTGAAATCTCCTGCCTAACATTTACAGTTCCAGAACCTGCATGCAGTAATATTGTGGGGTTTTTTCTTTTTTATGCCATTACCTAATTCTTTATGTGCTATTTTAAAAGAATGCTAGAAATACATTACTGCATTACGATTCTGATGAATATTGACATTCTTTAAAAAACTAAAAGACATTTTTGCGTGAGGGATGTGAGGATATCTGACAAGTGTTGAATGAAAGCCTTTAGGTCCAAAAGTCCCCAGTTTTGTGTTTCCTGTTGTAACCTTGTGCTACATGGGCGTCACACCATGAGTAAAGGCAGACTCTGGGGAACCAGAGGGAGGTGATTCATGGACCATTCGGAATGTTCAGGACAACAACAAGTACAAACTAACGTGTGGCTGATGGTTTGTATTTCTCAGCCGCTTATGCTCAGGTTCCACTAAGAGGAGGTTATTTAGGTGGCAGAATGCAAACGTTACAGTTAGGGTTGCCTGTGCAAGCTAGCTTGCTCCCCTCAGTGGATGTCACTGCTAAGAGGGTTAGCTACGTGGTGACAGAAGAGCAATAACGTTGTAGGACTGTTCCAGGCAGGGTAAGCCTGCCTTGTTGCAGCCCGTCGCTGCATCCGGAGAGAATCCCAAGGCAAAGCATGCTGCCGTCCGTGACCACGTTTCTTTGTGAAGGCTGTTGGTTGAGCGCCGCCCCAGAAAGGAGAGGGAAAGTGCGGTCTCTTGTCTTGTAAGTGATGGAGGATCCGGGCCCTGGGCCCGTAAAGGAGATACCTTGTTAGCCTGGATCCCCGCCTAGGCAGGGCTGGAACCTGGGTGCTTTGCCGCCTGCCCGGCTGGCTTCAGGTGGGTGAGCTGGATCCACAGCGGCACAGCTGTGTTTGCCAAGAATCTGGGTGTGGTGCTTGTAGAGCTGACCTGGTAAACCCCTGTACCGTGCAGATTGACAGTCAGAAAAGTCACCTAGCTCGGAGGTGACGGCAGCACCCTGCACTGCGGGGGTGGCATGGGCCGGAGGGGCTGCACAGTGCCAGATTGTTTGCCAGGGGTCCTGCACGTCCTTGCTTTCCTAGTTTGATGGACAACTGAGTATTTATCCTGTCAGCTCATCTGAATCCAGGGGCTTTTTTAATGGCTCTTGCATTAAGACATACCATCTCAATCCCCCTTCTCCACCCCAACCCAGAACTGTGTGACTGACGTGTGGGGTATACTAGAGCCGTAGGCAGTGCTAAGTGAGAAGATGTTGAACAGTTCCTGCTTGGATTTGCAACCCAAATGACTCTTTCTTACCACTTTTAGAGGGCAATGGCTGAGGATTTATACAAGCAGAAAAATGGAAACATCCCATTAAATGTATCTGCCGAATTTCTTTAAGAGGTCATCTGGATTTGGACTCCGAGCCTTGTGCACTGCAGCTCCACCTGTTGCTGCTTGATGTGTGGGACTGAGTTTGTTGAGCTGGGAACCAGCCCTTTTGAAAGGAAAGGCAGAATGCTGGAGCCATGCTCTGGGTCAAGTATGTAGAAAAGGGAAGAGGAAAGCTTGGCAAAACAAGCGTCTGCTTTGGTCCCTGCTCTGGGATGCAGAAAGAAATGTTGAGCTGGGTGCAGATGAAGACCCTTTGGCATATAGAAGGTTTTGGGCTGGGCTGAAATAAGAGTTTTATCATGAGTATTGCAAAAGATGACAGTACCAGCTGGTAAAGAGAAAGAGAACTGTTACAAAGGGAGAAATTGTATTGACTGAATCATCTACCTGCTGTGAACTGGCAAGAAAAACATTTTTGTGCAGTTCTAACAGTGCATGTTTTGAGAATTTGCCTTGAAACAGATATTCAGGGCACTAAAACACCTTTGAAAATCCTATGTCTTGGTTAAAATGTACTGTGCATACTGATCTTTAATTGTCATTATCTGTTGGGTTTTGAAATCGCCTGTGTAACTATACAAACTACTTTTTTTCCAGTTATGACATGCACTGATTATATCCCAAGGTCATCAAATGATTATACCTCACAAATGTATTCTGCAAAGTAAGTTGAACAGTTGTTAATAAATTCTGTAACTCTTACTTCTTTCTGAAGTGATCTTTTTGCATCTTACATGTTTCTGAAATGCTGTAAATCACACTTTCCTATCTTCTGGCAAGAGATACTTAGTGCTGCGGACACTGAAGCTGATAGAGGTCACCCTTTGGCTTCAGTGGCTGTTGTCTTATGATCCTAAGGATAAATGAGCCACTTCAAGTAATTAACAACACAATAGTCTTGTTGAATAATGCCCATATGAGGAATAAACAGATTGGATATAAATGAATATAAGGGGAATGCAGGATTTTCTGGTCCTTTACCACGTTCGGGGATCTTAACAGTTCTTCCCATTGCACCATAGCAGGCCTCAGTCCCCCGTGCCTGCTTTTGTGTTGCCTCTTTGTGGGTTCTGGTAGTTCAGACATGTACTGCTACGTCGTACTAGCTTTAGGATTTGGTGTTGTGAGGCGTGATAGGTGAAAGTAATTGCTTGTACCTGTTGGAAGGGGGAGTTTGTTCTTCCCCTCTCACCCTGCCCTCCCAGCCCTGGACTAAGCACTGGTGCTCTGGCATCATGGAGGAGAGAGCTTCCCCTGTTACCACGGCAAGAAACAGGCAGCGTGTGTAACCCAAGAGCCTGTCGTACTGGGAAGCACGGTCGGGTATGGCACTCAGAGCACGGGTCAGTGGGTAGTTCCTAAAGCAATGTTTTAACGTGTCTTCTGGTTTGGAGACTGAAAGATGCATAATGTCAATTGTTCTTTCTTTTTAATAAGGCCATATGCACATATCCTTTCTGTACCTGTATCGGAAACAATGAGCCCTTACCCTGGTCAGACTCAGTACCAAGCACTACAGCAGTCTCAGCCCTACACCATCTACCCCCAGACCACCCAAACCTACGGACTACCTCCTTTCGGTAAGAAGTAACTTTTCAAAGACTTCTGAGTGCGTGCCTGCAATTACTGTCTTCTGTCTCATTAAAAAGGCAATGTTGTGCTTAACCAGGTATGTTGGAGAGAAGAGTTTGTAGGAGAGCACAGGCCTGGCTTAAACTGTGGATTGGTGTCTACAGTACTGATGGGACTTCGTGTCATGAAATATTACTTCTTACAAAGCTGTTCTCCTGGCCATTAATTTGAATGTCTCCCCGTGAAGCTTGCCAGATGGTTCTTAGTTTGGGATCATAATTTTCTCCAGTTGTGGTATGGCTGTGTTTGTGCAGATTCCTTGTCAGTGAAATCACACAAGACGCCGTACTACAGCATCTCTGCTGGAGGTGTTTTTCCTTTCCCTTTTGCTGGCCAGGCTTAAGCCTTTTTTTGTCATTTCATCTTTCACCAAATGTAGATTTCATGCTAAAATGTCTCCAAGTTTACTAGCCGAATAAGTTTGCTTAGGTTGCTCTAATCCTTGAGCCCTCTATTAGCCATTCCCGTTTTTGCAGATGCTTGAAGGGCGAGGGTCCTATGGGAACTGGGCAGCTAAAGCTCGGTGACGGGGTCTGAGCTATTCGCCCCGTGCTGCCTTTACAGGGCAGGGGGGAGCCACCTCCGGGGTGTTGGTTGTTTTGGAAGATACAATGGCCATCTTTCTCCGTGGTGTATAAAGGGAGTTGAGGATGAGTAGTGCAGACAGAAAAAAAAATCTTACCTTCTGGGTAGGTTAGCTAGCGACAGGAGCTGCCTGGTCTTTCCTCGTACTCTGTATATTAAAGTGTCAGGCGCTGGGGAGAAAACCCACATGGCTGATATCCCTCCGCATGTGTTATAACTGATTATTAAAAATTAACATTTTAGTGTCTCTCTCCATTTTTAATGTGGCCCTCCTTGGTTCCGCCCGTAAGTACTGCCCGGTGTTGCCGGCTCTCTCTCAGAAGTGGATGGTGGCAGAGGCTGTTTTGCCTCTCAGCACCTGGCGCGATCGAGCGGGGAGAGCGTCGCCCTTCCTGCAGGTGCCCTGGGGAGCAGGACCTGCGCTGGCAGCGCGTGCAGAGCCGTGGGACAGCCACAAGTGGCTGCCCCAGGGGCTCGTGGTCGTGCTGCGTAGCTGATGAACAGAGCCTGCAGGTGTATCTGTAGTGCTGAAACCTTAGTTATCTTGAAGTGTAAAAGGGTGAGTTCTTCCTTAGCTGAAGAACTAGATGTTTTTGTTGTGTAAGTTATAAAACAATTGATTCCTCGTGATGTTTTTGAAAGATGGTGGAGAAAAGGTAATACAACTGGGCTCAGTTTTATTAGACATAAGTTACATTACTAATTCTGTTTAAAGTAATGTGGCACAAATTGTTAATCTTTATGAGAAAGGTCAATATGTAAAACGAATCTACATACCTTTTTTTTTTCTTCATATCTATACACCTGGGATTCATAAAAAGGAGTTTTCTTGTGGTTGAGGGATCCTTAGGAAGAAAGTTGACTCTGTGTTGCATATCCTGGGAAGCCGCAGGTCTCTGCCTGTTGTGTTTTCTGAGCTCCCTTCATTCCTCCAGGAGAGCTTTTCCCTGGAAAGCTCAACCAGTGTGGAGAAGACTGATGCTGTGTCCATACCTGAGTGTTCCTTGCCAGGGCAGTTTGTCTGCTATCTTTCTAAACACTCTGTTCCTTGTCTTTTTGTCCGGTTGCAGTGTTGGGTGTTGTCCTGCTGGTTCGTTACCTACAAACCACGCCTGACCCCGCGTTACGGTTCTCTTCCCTGGGTGCCTGCGCTTTGGTGTCAGTACCCTGTTGCACTGGATTTTGCTGTATCTGAAGAGTGGCGGGTGGTTTCCGTGATTTATTGGGCGTTAATTGATAGCTTGTCGTGGATGGTGCACTGAGGCTGCTTTGTATGTTCTTGGGTATTTTGCTGTGTCACACTGTTTGTTTGTTTTTAAAGGCAAGTCTGTGTAAATGTATGGAATGCTTCCTTGAATTATTAGGCCAAGATGTTTAAAAAAGTGTATTAGACTTAATGGTAGAATTTTTGGGGGGAGGGAGGATGTAGGGGGGTTTGTTAGTGTTTTGTGTGTGTGGTGTTTTGGTGGTGGTAGTGGTGGTGGCTGCCTTTGGGAGGGGGGGCTGTTTGGGTTTTTTTAATCCACAGGTTCTGGAAGTCAGGGGTACTTAGCTGCTTCAGTGTTGCCCTCTCAATGTAACAGCAGATGTTCTTCTGAAGACCTAGGCAAGAGGTCAGCGTTTGCTGTTGACTTCCTAGGAACTGTTGTCTGTTAAACATCTTGAAATGTGATGAGTTACTGAAATGTCTTGGTGTGGATTTTGAGGTCTATTGTTAAATACCTGAATCTTTATTCTGAATTTGAGTGTTAGGAAGATGTTGAAAGTCGTATTTGCAGTAATGGAAATCATACTGGAGTGGTACCTGCTTGATCACACTGAGAAGATGGACCTTGGATGGTGTGATGGGCAGGTGGAGGGTAGAGGACTGAACGTGCACAGTGCAGAGCAAATTCTACAAATTATTTCTGCTCACAAAGTCTCCGTTGAGCAGTTGAGGACTTGGCCAGCTCGGTCAGATGTTCCAGAGGTTTGCATGACTTTCTGCTTGTGTTTGTTTCTATGCCAAGAAGAAGGCATCACGGATTATCTAACTGGAACAAGGCAGGTTGTTGTGGTTTAACCCCAGCTGGCAAGTAAGAGCCACACAGCCGCTCTCTCACTGCCCCCCCAGTGGGATGGGGGAGAGAGTCGGAAAAACCGGTAAAACTCATGGGTTGAGATAAAGACAGTTAAATAGGAGAGAAAAGGAGGGAAGATAATAGTCACCGCCCACTGACCGATGCCCAGCCAATGCCCGAGCCATGGTGCCCCCTGCCAGCTCCCCCCCAGTTTATAAACTGGGCGTGATGTCATATGGTATGGAATACCTGTTTGGACAGTGTGGGTCAGCTGTCCTTGCTGTGTCCCCTCCCAGCTCCTTGTGCACCCCCAGCCTCCGCTGGCAGGGCAGTAGAAGCTGGAAAGACCTTGACTTGGTGTAAACACTGCTTAGCAACAACTAAACCACCGGTGTGTTGGCACCGTCATTCTCACCCTCAGTCCAAGACACAGCACTGCACCAGCTACTAGGAAGAAAATTAACTTTACTCCAGCTGAAACGAGGACACAGATGTGTTTGGGTGTGAAATTCAAGCGAGCTGACAAATGCAAGCATAGCCTTGAGATCACTCAGGGCAGGATGCTGCTTTTAGAGGAGGGATGACGTGTGCTCTTGCCAATTTGTCACCTCTCTGGGTGCCGGAACACTTTTTTGATGTTCAGTGCATTGCTCTGCATGCATGGAAGGTACGTGTGGTCTGGAGAGATTTTGTTAAAGAAGCATTGCAATAAGCATAGCGACATACCAGCTGCGTATGGGTGGCTGTACTTTGGTGTTAGGAGCCTGTGGATGTGAGGGTTTACATGAACTCAAGAAGAACTTAGAAGGGATGGGCCATCCGGGGTGGGGCCTTTCCACGCCTGCAGGCATGTCCTGTGACATTCTTCTGCCCCAGCTGCAGTGCTGCCCTTGGACTGTTGGACGTGGAGGGATTTCCTTCCCTCTCGCCCGGCTTCCTCTGCCGCCCTGGAGGCTGAGCTAGCTTGTAAGTGCTGTCCTGCAGAACGGGAGGACCTGTGCCACCGGGCCGAGAGTGTGCCTTGCTGGGTGGAGAGTGGGACCTGTCTGTACTGGGAGATGGCAAAGAGACGGTCGTGGAAAGATGCCTTAACACACAGCCTGAGTCAGCTCCTGCGCTCGCATCCAGCCAGCCCTGCGAACACCCCGGACGTGGGTGTCTGACCTGGTGTTATAACCACTCCTCGTGCAATAATATCCTACAGCATTCAGAGTTGGTTTGTGCTTCGTTGTCACGGTTATTGGGCACTTCTTGTGTCCTGTGACCTTCTCATTACATTGCTGTCTGCTCCTTGTCCATCTGTTTGCACTTAAGGAACTGTCCGTTACTGTCCCCTCTAAAAACTGCTCACCTGTTTGAAGGTTGCGGCACTCCTTTCCAGACTGAGCCAATACAGCTACGCCCACTCTCCTTAGAGGATCTGTTCCCCATATGTTTTATTTTGGAGTTTGTGCAATATATCTACAATCTTTCCTAAATCAGTTTTTCCCTTTTGTTTGCTAATTATCACGGTTCTAGAGGTTTCAAACAGTAATGAAGGTGCAACTTGAGAGTCGGAGAATCAAGACCCTGGTGTGGCTGCACGGATAGGTGAATGATTTAATTTGACTCATGGGTGACAGTCTGAGATCAGGTGTGTAAATGAATTGAAGAGCCTGTGCGGAATTTGATTCTGACAAAGCTGCAGCATGGAGGGAGCTCTTGGAGTTGCAGCTCTTGTCCAGCTCTGTGGAGTCTCCCGTGTCTTCTGCGTCAGAGACTTGGAGCTCGTAGCCCGTGGCTCATCCTGCTAGAGCGAGTGAAGGGCTGCAGGGGACTTTCGAGGCCTTGCTACCGTTTGGGGGGGTTTAAGAAGGAGGGTGGTCTTTCTGCTGGCCCTGAACTTTGTGTCTAGCACCAAACGTCCTTTGCCCCTCTGCTTTGCACACTCCTGCTTGTTTTTAAGTAGATCCTCTCAGCCGATTCCTGCTTTCTAACCAGCACCAGGGAAGAATGCCTTTGTCTGTGCCTCTGGGTCTGGAAATGCTTAAAAGCCTGCAGAGTCCTGCAGCACCAGGCCTGAGCTGAGCAACTTCAGTCAGATGCTGTTTTCACCCCATCAGTGCAGTAGACTAGACCTTAACGTGGCACCTGAGCAGAAACCACACCGCTTATGTGTGCCTTGTACAGATAAATTACGGGCCCTTTGCTGCCTCTGTGTTTTGCCCAGTGTTGTTACAAACGCTTTGCAGAGTGGCAGGAAGTCTAGAAGGAACATTTGGGGGTTTTTCCCCTTTTTTTGAGCTCTATATTTGCTGTTATCAGTCTATGAAAATCACTGACTGGTGGCTTGTTTTAAAATACTCAACCAAAAGCCCAGTGAAATAGCGGAAGCATTGACCTTGACCTTAACAGATACCAACTTCGGCCTTGCTGTGTAATAGCTGAGGTCATTTGCAGTGCTGTGCGACTCAGCCCAAACTTCAGAGGGGTTAGCAGTTCCTTTATACCAATGTGGCAGTGAATCTTACTGTGACACTAACAGATTTTTAGTTGAAAGCTTTAGAAATTGGTCTTATTGGTACTTTTAATTTTCTCTTTTTCAGCCAGTTTTGTCAGCAGCTCTAATCCATGCACAGCCTGACAGTCAGCACTTGCCGTTGCAGAAAATAAACATTTTCCGTGTGTGATTTGTGACTTGCTTTTGTGACGAGCAAAACTCGTAATCTGAGGTAGCAGCATGCTGTTTGGTCCCAGCATATTTGTTTGTAACTGGTCCAATTTATCTGATTCAGGTGCACTGTGGCCAGGTATGAAACCTGAAAGTGGTTTAATTCAGACTCCATCTACAAGTCAGCACAGTGTTCTTACCTGCGCTACAGGGTTAACCACAAGCCAGCCCAGCCCAGCACATTATTCTTATTCCATTGAAGGTAACTTGGCATGGTTTTTATCTGCATCTCTCTCCGTGTAATTGAGTCCAGATAGCACAAGTAGAGAGGCTTGCACGTTTGTTCTCGGTTTGTGCATGCTTCTTGACGCTTTACCTCTTCTCTCTTCGTGTGTGTGTGTGTTTGGGTTTGGGTTTGCTACGTACCTCTGTATGCACCAGGCTGGCTTGTTGGTGCCATGCTGTTGGATTTAACAGGGTGAAGAGCAAATGGGAAGGGGAGAGGAGACTAAATGTTGTGTTCTTGCATGCCTTTACTGGGAATGCTCTTGCAGCTCAAGCTCTTCGTTGGTGGTCTGTAGTTTGATGTCAGGAAGCACGCTGACTGACATTGGATTTTTTTTTTTGTTGTTGTTGTTGTTTTTAATTACTTCTGGAGGTAGATGGCTCTTACATATTACACACGCACACCCCCCCCACACCAGGTTGGTGGATCTGCTGGAGAGTGAATTTCTCAGTGTAGAGCTAACCTACCAATATTCCAGCAGCTGGAGGTGCCACACCTAAGAAGCCAGGTGGTGAATTTCACCAGCTTCCAAAGCAGTTTTTAGGAGTAAATGTGCCAGTTAGCTGGATAATGAAATATTGTTGCTTATGGCAAATATGTGCAAATTGATAGTTTGTTTTTTTTTTAAGTGGGATTTTTGCCATTTATGCTTGGGTGATGAATTGTGAAAATTTGTCTCTTCCTCTGTAGTTTTTAGAAAGCTTTTCAGGAATTCTTCATCTATTTCCTGTGTGAAATTTTCATAGAATAACTCAGGGACTTCAGGAGATCTTAGTTCAGCCTCCTGCTCAAAGAAGAGTTGACGCTGAATTTGGAACCAGGTTACTCAGGGCTTTATCCAGTTGGGTCTTAAAAACCTCCAGGGATGGAGATTTCGCTAGTTCCAGTGCCTGTCATCATGGCGAAACTTCTTTTCTTTTGCAAGCTTGGAGCATCCCCTCATTCACGTTGTGACCATTTCTCTCCTCCTGCTGTGCACCTGCAAAAAGAGCCTGGCTCTGTCTTCTTGATAACCTCCATGCAGGTGCCAGGAGGCTGCTCTCGGGTCCCCCAGAGCCGTCTCTTCTCCGGGCTGGACAGTCCCCCTCCCCCCAGCTGCCCCTCGCAGGGCCCATGCTCCAGCTCCAGGGCTGGTTTGGTGGCTCTTTGCCGCGCCCACTGAATTTTATCAACATGTTTCTTGTGCTCCAGGCCCCAAACTGAATGCTCTATCCAGCTGTGGTCTAAGGAGTGCCAAGTAAGGGGGAATAATGCTTCAAATTGCCAGGGAGTGGGTTTTAGCGTACCTTTCACTGGTGGGAAGGCCATGCGGTGTGTCATGGTCCTTGCTCAGCTTGTGTCATGGTGACAATAAGCGGCCCAGCATAATGTTTATCCTTAATTTACTTTTCACACCCGTAACATGAGCAACACAGCACTGGAAATGCTGCCTTCCTTTCAACCTAAGTCTCCTCCAGGTACTCCCACGGGCAGAATGAGCGATAGTGTTTTGTAGCACCAGCTTTAATTGCCGGGGTCAGACGCAGTTCGGCACGACGTGACCCCTGGCGGGTTTGCCGGTGGTGTACCGCGGCGAGCACGTGAACCCCTGGGGATTGGTGAGGTGACAGAGCCACCGTCAGGCCTCACTCTGCAGGAGAGTTTTAAACCATTTGGTCTGCGCTGCTGTGAGACTGTGTGGTTTGAGGAGATTTTCCCTGCAGGCTGCTCTTTGAAAATGTGAAAAAGTCACCTGAAGTGTACAAATGCTATCGCTTTTCTGAAAAACTTTTTGCAGACTGGCAGGAGACTCTTCCTTTTTTGGATTTGCTGTGTTTCCTTTCCATCAAATTAGCGAGCAGCACACTGAGGTCAGGCTGGTGCGAGGGAGGTGGTGGAGCGCCCGAGCTGGAAGGATGGACAAGTTGCTCTGTTAGTAATCTCTTGGAAGTCTGTCTTTTCTCTCCAGTCGAGACAGTAGCGGGGTACACAGCTGTACGGTGCTGCTTTCCCGCTGGAGGTGCATTTCAGTGCTCGGATGTGGTTTAGTTTGCCAGTGCTGGGCTGAAGTAACGTGATGTTTGAACGCTGGTAAATGGTGAGATGCACTGAGTGACTGAGAATTTTGCCTTTTGTACTCACCTGAGCTCTGGCCCCAGTGGTAGGTCACAGAGGCGCTTGGAAGCACTGGGAGCGACGCAGGAGGAACGGCTGCTTCTTGCCTTGCCTCTTCCTGCCCCGTGAGAGCAAAGCAGCCGACTGAAACATAAAGTTTCCCTTCCCAGCACATGAGGCAGGTTGAAACATCTTTGAAAACAACTGGAGCAAAACCCAGTGGGATGAGGAAGGCAGGGGAGGTAGGGGGGTAAGGTCTGAGGGTGACGTCTGGAAGTGGGGGAGGAAAGAGAGGAGAAAGAAAGAGTCATGTCAGCTTCAGGGCAGTACTTGGGTGTGCTGATCTTTTCAACCTGAGACCATGAGGTGGTCCCTTTTGGCACATCTGGGCCAAACATTTTTACGTGTTTTTGGCCCGTTCACAGGTAAAAGAACTGACTTGCAGTGCAGAAAGAATCAATTAACCTGTGTGGTGGGAGCTGTTTGTAAAGATCCCTTGTGTAGCACTCCATAGGGAATTAAAAAAGAAAGATTGGAAGGAGACCAGAGTTGAGGTGAACAATAAAGTTCATATGAGGGATTCTGTGTTTTTACCAGAATCTCAGCACTTGGAATATTTTTGCTATGATTTCTTAACTTCGGTTTCCGTCTCAGTGGAGAAGCAGCCTCTTCAGCGCCCTGCAGAGCCGAACCACTTTCTGGGGCTCTCTGATTACCTTGAGAGAGGTGGTAGCATAGTCTGTCTTTAGATGGTTCATCTCCTGCAGCTTCGCGGCAGGTTTGCTCTGCGTTCGCGAGGATCTTTGCTCTCCGCAGTGCCCTGGGAAGCGACGTTTTCTTGGGGTGGTGACAGCCTTGATCGTTTCCGTGACCTGTGTAGTTGGAAGGGTTTTATTGGGAAACTGAGCCCTGTTCTCTAGCAGTTGCTTATGAGGAGTGTCTGTGACGGATACCTTACCCTCACAGCTCTGCCTCTAGTAGCTGCATGGCTACTACAGGTACTTGAGTATCTTCATTACCATTATTGCTGTTCAGTGCAGGCTTTTTCCCTTTTTCTAAATACTCTCCCCTCAAAATTCTTCCCCCGTCTGTTTTTGAACACTGCTGCTTCTATCTATGAGGGCTTTCCCAGGGGCTGATTACTTCCCTTCGTTTCTGCTTCTGCAGAGATGCCACCTTTCACATTCCTCACCTCTTGTAAGTACTGTGTATTTCTGCACCTCTTTCAAGATACATCTATTTTGTCTTTCATCTTTTTTGAGGCATATTTTGGATCCATTGCTCTTTCCAGGAGCTGTTTATCAGGTATCATCTGTGCTTGCCGTTACACAACGTACATTGAGTAAGAGTTCATGGTGGGGTCTGTTTCCCTGGGCTGGAAAGACTGCAGCCTTCAGAAGCTCGAGTTCTTCCGTCTTGGGGTGAATTCCACATGGGTGTATTTGCAGAAAGTGAGGGCTTTCTCAGAGTGACGGTAAAGTAGGCCATGCTGTGGATTTCTGCGTCTTTTCATAAGCATCTAAAAGTGATTTTTGGTTTCATTTGTGTGCAGAGAAAGGTTTAGCAACAGAACATGTTTCTGGGCGGCACCTGGTTTAGTATATCCTGATTTTGTTCGTGCTGACCTCATTATTTGTTTTCACTAATCCTTGAGGGTCCCAAAACCCCGTGTGAGTAATGTTTAATGGAGTGGCCCTGTGGCTGTAAATCCACAAAATCTGCTAAGTGCCTGGTGTTCCCAGGTGGTGCTCTAGCTCTTCTGTGTTTTGGAAGGACCGAATGCAGTGACGCGAAGGCTATCAAAACGTCTTAACATTCGTACTGACAGCTACGTGCCTCTAGTAATTTGGCCTACAAACTGTTGACAAATGATTTCAGAAAGTCTTATCCAAAACCAGTTGTAGTTCTCACAGGCATATGGGAAGGTATGTTCGCTTTCTCCACCACTTTTATATGATTTTAAATATTTTTACTGTTTCCTTAAGTTTTTTTATCTAATTAGACTAAATATGCAAATTCCAATGCAGAGAGAAATTTTTTATCAGAGCTGATTTAAACACATTCGTATCCATTTTACTGATTTATTCTGATCAATTTTCAACTGCTTCTAATTCAACATCAGAATGTGGTTGTTGTCTTCTCAAAACTTTTAGTAAAGACTTGAAACCGTTTAAATTATACTCCAGTTGCTTAGCCGGCATGGAGGGAAAAGGTTTCAGCAACATTTGAAGTACTGTTTTGAAAGATACACTAGCTCTCCTTCCCTGTAAGCCCAGTTGAAATGTGACTGGTTTCAAAATACACCCCAACTCTTTTTGGCTGTTACAAGCAGAGTGCTGCTGGAAGCACAAGTGCTTGCACACGTGCCTAGGGAGTGCTTATTTCGCAGCTTCGATTGGTCTCGTCTCTTGTGCTTTTCTAGAAGCGTTTAATGCAGTAATTCTTAATTTTACAGCATCGACTACCAATGCCAGTCCAGTCTCTACATCCTCAACTGTTGTCAATATTTCCACATCAGCAGTAGCCAGCATCTCACAGGTAAAACTCTTTCCTTGTTACATTTCTGTGCAGCACCTCCTTCGCCGAGCACCATCGGCCCTGGGGTTACAGGGCTCCCTCCGTAGGTAACTCGGAGGCAGCACAGTCGCTCTGGCTGCCTCTTTGGCCCCGGCGCTTTTCCCTCTGGCCTTTGCAACAAACTCACCTGGTCTGTTCAAAGCTGTTTCGTTGTCTGCAGATCGTGTGGTGGGTCTTAAACAGGGTACTGAGATCTCTGCAAGAGAGACAGTGCAGAAGCAGCAGCAGAACTATTTTGAGAACCAAACCTACAGGGAGGATTATAGGTGGATGTTCTCTGAACGCCTTTGTTCTCCCTCAGCAAGAAAAGGAAAGTAGGTTGTACACAGCCAAAACAAATCAAAAAACACCCAGTAAATTGGAATATGCGTTCTGATGGGGCTCGGATAAAACAGAGTCAAATAGTGTGAAGTCAGACTGTGCTCTTGCTGGGATTTCTCTTTGACAGGCATGCTCTAGCGTCAAAGTCATCTTCATGTAGGGTGTTTTCTGAAAGAAGTGTCCTGTCATAACCAATCCTTCCCTCTAACAGGAATATCCCACGTACACGATCCTTGGCCAGAGCCAGTACCAGACATGCTACCCGAGTTCTGGCTTTGGAGTTGTCACACCAGCAGACAGCAGCACGGAGAGCGCTGCGTTAGCCGCCGCGGCGTTCCCGGCCGACAAACCAGCCGCCCTGGTGCCTATGCGGACGGCGCAGAGACATTCCTCTGGTAACGGCTGGCTCTGACGGGGGGCTGCAAAAGACCTGTGGTAAACGGCACAGGGTGCGGGCGTGGGGGAAGCTTTTTCCAAAAGGCGGGTGCTGCACCTTTGCGTCCCGGCCCGGAGAGGACATTTGCCTTCCGTTGTCGGACTGGTCTCGCTGGTGTGCGGAGCGTTGTGGCGCGCCAGCCAAACTTACGTACTGGCAGTCTTATACTGGTGCGATTCAGGAGACACCCACCGCGTGCTCCGAACGCCCTGGGAAAAGGGATTCTGGGGGTGACTTGGGGAGCTGCCAGCAGCAGCGCCCTGGGGCCTGCTGGCCCTGCCGTGGGTGGGGTGGGCTGTTCCTTGGGCTGCAGGGCCGCTAGCGGTGCCCCGGCTCAGCCGCTCCTGCCGGCTCTTTCCCTCCCGCAGCCGGGGATTCCGGTTGGGATGGCCGTGCCTCAGCTGCCAGTCCCAGCTGCGAGAGCCCTCCGGGCCCGCTCAGGCCTTTTGAAGGGCTGCAGTTGGGCCGTGGCCTCTCAATGAGCTGGTCGCTGCCCTGCCCAGGAGCACGTCCTTTCCTTTCTTCGGCCTCACCATGTGGATCATTTTTGCAGTGACAGCGGTTCTGCTGCGCCTTGCGTGCGAGCAGGGCTGCCTCTGCATAGCACTGAGTTACCAGGCACTTGTCAGGAGGAGGAGATTTTAGCTGGTAAGAGATGCAGAAGGTGTATTGAAAAGGTTTACCTGACTATTCTAGAGAAGTCACATCTTTGGCTGGCCTTTTCCAGTAATGCCATGTCATGTACCGCCTGCAGTCGTACATTGACTAAAATTTCCTCGCCAAAAATACGGTTTTCTAAACTTAACAAGGACAGGAGAAAAGACTTAGTACTTCTTCCAGTGTCTTACACAAGAAGTTATGAGATTCTTCCTGCGTTGTCAAACAGTTTTAAATTGAATTCTGCTGCCTGTTGCGGGTTGGTAGGCTGGGAAAAGAAAACCCAACAGATTCTGTTAATTTTTGTTGGTGCCCTGGTTCTGCGGGTGCTATATTTTGGGTTCATGGCTAAAGCAGCGTTGATAACACCACGGTGTTTTGGCTACTGCTGAACAATGCTTGTACAGTGTCAAGGCTTTCTCCCCTCCACAGCCCCCCCCAGCAAACAGGCTTGGGGTGGGCAAGAGCCTGGAAGGTGACATAGCTGGGACAGCTGACCTGAGCTGACTAAAGGGATTTACCACACTACGTAATGTCCTGTTCAGCCATAAAAACTGAAGTAGAGGAAGAAGGGGGGAGGGGGCATTTTAGCTTCCAAGGGAGTCTTGCTTGGAGATGGGCTGGGCATCAGCCTGCTTGTGGGAGGTGATGAGTGGCTGCCTTTGAAGCACTTTGCCTTCTGCATCTTCCCCAAGTCCATTGTTAGTACCTGAGCTCTGCCAGGTCCTCAAACCCATTCAAGCAGCCTGAAAGCAGGGGTGGGTGGCTGCCAGTGAGCAAAGCGTACAAATGGATAGTCTTGAACTCAGTGAAGTTCCAGACCTCTCTCACCGTTACCCCGTGGGATGCTACAGACAGGGGATGACAAACACCATGCTGTGATGCTGTACATCAAGAAGCATGGTGCTTCGAGAGCTTTCCCTCCTTCAGGAAGCAGTTGCCCTCTAGTTGGGGTGACCAACAGCAGATTTACCCATGAGAATTTGTTCTTGATGTTGAAAACCTAAGGAATTGACTGTTATTTCAAGACAGTGCAGCAGATGGCCCAGTTGTTAAACTGTCAGTGCCATTTTCTTCGCTCAGGAATTCTCCAAGTTCACCATTTTGCATGAATTTTCATAGGAATTGAAATCTCTCATCTTCAAGACCCAGAGTAAATTCAAGCTCTTTCAAGTCATTAGACTAGGTACAAGGAAGAAGTTCTTCACCCTGAGGGTGGTGAGACATGGGTTGCCCAAGGAAGTTGTGGCTGCTCCATCCCTGGAAGTGTTCAAGACCAGGTTGGATGGAGCCTTGAGCAACCTGGTCTAGTGGGAGGGGTCCCTGTCATGGCAGGGGGTTGGGAGTAGATGATCTGTGAGGTCCCTTCCAACCCAAACCGTTCTGTGATTCTGTGAAGTCCCCTGTGCCCTCTGCCTTCCTTCTGTGGTTCTGGTCCTATTTCTGCGCTGGTTAGGCAGCTGACTGGGATGTTAACGCTTCTGCCTGAACTGTTAACGAAGGGTTCAGAGTATTCCCTCAGAAGGGTGTTCCTACCAGGAGCAGAATAGGCTCCATAACGTATCCCTGTCAGTCATGGCCATGGTACTTGGCCAAGTCTGTGTCTCCAGGGCCAAGATCATCCCTGTTAATTCTTTACTAATTCTTGACCGGCCAGTGGAGCTGTAGTCTGTCTGTTGCAGTTAGCACACTGTGGATTTGTGTGTAATTAACACACTCCAGATATCCCTGTGCACTGTCTGTTGTTTAACTGTCAGTCAAAGACTTACAGTGGCACAGGAGTGAGTGGGTGTGGAGGTGGAAGCAGCTTGTGTTGCATAGTGTGGCTTGACACAGAAGGCGTTTGACTAGTCCAGGAAATCTGGGAGGGAGAAGCATCATTAAATACTTTCCCTTGTACACTCCTGCCAGACGGAGGGTTTCTGGTGCGCTCTCTGGAAGTATTAAAAGAAACAATTGAGTACAAAGCAGTTCCAGGGTAGTGAGACATCTCGGGGGCTGAGGGCTTAGGATGGAGGGTGCTCTGTCTTTGGCTTTGCACTGCAGACAGGATGCAGTAAGTAGCTCGGTCCTGGTGGACTGAATTGAGGAGACAGGGCTGTTTTGAAATGGTGGGACAAAGAAATCGCATTTCATGTTCTAATCAGGGTTCAGCTACTACTGCACCAAGAGAGCAAGGTAACAGCCTACCTTTGGCAAAGGAGTTTGTGGCCAAATGCTATAAGCTTTATGTTGGCGTTCGTTCTGAGACATGAGGGTGTGAGAGCTGTGTGATGTCTTTCTTCTAGGAGATGCATCCACAAGTCCTTCTTTATCAAGAGCAACAGCAAGTAAAGAGTTAGATGAGCAGGCAAGAAAAAACATCCCTGGGAAGAACAGGGGGAAGAGGAAAGCAGATACCTCTTCCTCGCAAGACAGTGAACTGGAGGTAAGTAGTCCTGTTTTCTACAGGTAGCATTGCAGAGTAGTGTGGTGGAGAAAGTCATCCTCTCTTTCTTGCATCCTGTCTCCATGGAAATGGAAAGGGATCGTAGAATCATGGAATGGTTTGGGATGGAAGGGACCTTTAAAGGTCATCTAGTCCAACCCCACTGCAGTGAGCAGGGTCATCTTCAACTAGATCTGGTTGCTCAGAGCCCCGTCCAACCTGACTGTGAATGTTTCCAGGGATGGGGCATTGACCACCTCTCTGGGCAGCCTGTGCTAGTGTTTCACCACCCTCATGGTAAAAGGTTTTTTCCTTACATCTAGTCGAAATCTCCCCTATTTTAGTTTAAAACCATCGACCCTTGTCCTGTCACAACAGGCCCTACTAAAAAGTCTGTCTTCATCTTTCTTCTAATCTGCCTTTAAGCACTGGAAGGCTGCAATAAGGTCTCCCCAGAGCCTTCTCTTCTCCAGGCTGAACAGCCCCTCTTCTCTCAGCCTTCCCTCACAGGGGAGGTGTTCCATCCCTCTGGTCATTTTTGTGACCTTCCTCTGGACCTGCTGCAACAGGCCCATGTCTTTCCTGTACTGAGAGATAGTTTGGGAATTTCCCATGATGATTTGGGAAATTTCCGTGTTATCTGAGAACTGGCTCAAATGAGTTCTTCAGTAGTCCTTGACAAGCATCACTTAAATGCATCTTGGAATCGTGGTGGTGTCGATGGAGGAGACATTGGATGTCTCTGGTACAGCATCCTGCTCAGAGCAGGGCTGTCCCCAGCACTAGACCCATGGCTTTGTCTAGCTGAGTCGTGAGAACCTCCAAGGCTGAAGAACCTGTACCTATCTAATGATCTGTCCCAGGACTACCATGTCCACTTGGGGAAGGAGGTTTTCTTGTCTCCAACTGGAGTCTGCCAAGCTGCAAATTTCACCTGCTTTTTCCATGGCAATTTTCTGTCTGCCACTACTGAGAAGAATTTGTCCCCGTCATCTTTGCAGTTCCCTTTCAATTAGGTGTCATCTGCTATTAGATCACCCTCCATCTCCTCTTTGCTGAGACAAACCATCACAGCTTCCTCAGCCTCTCCTCCAGGCTGCTGACCATCTCGACAGCCTTTTGCTGGCCGCTCTCTGGTTTCCTCGCATACCTCTGGAACTGGGGATGCAGTCTGGGGTGACCTTCCCAGTGCCAGGAGGGTGAGGCAGCACCTTCCTTCTGTCAGCTGGGCACGCTTTGTATTCTCCAGCCCCCAGTTCATCTTAGCCACAGGGGGAGAGTGCTGCTGGCTCATGCTGCGCCCAGAGTCCACTGTGCCCTCCAGGTCCGTCCAGCCTGGACCCGTACCAGGGGTTGTTCTACCCCACGTGCAGAATCTGCAGTTATTGAACAACATCTAGTGCCTGTGGCCCAGTTCTCAAATCTGTCAAAGTCCTTCTGTACTGAAGCTCTGCTGTTCCTCGTGGCAGCCAGTCTCCCTTTTTTATCACACAAAGGTGTCTGATAAACACCAAGGTCATTGACCTGGTGCTCTCCAGATCACAGACGGTAAAATTCTATCATAGCTGGGCTCTAAAGTTCGTTAGTGCTCCAAGTTTTTGCTTTTGTAACTATAAAGGCAAGAGAAGCTTTTGAAATAGTTTGACCAAGAGAGCATTGCTCTGAGCATGTAATTGCTCTGTAGCAGTATGTGAACTGCACTGCAATAAACTGAGAGAGTTTCATAATGTGTTCAGCCTGTAAGACGAATACTCTTGTTCATATCTGTTAAAAACATGGTGCAACTAACCACAAAGTGAACCTCAAAGCTTGCTCCTTTATTGTAGCTCACTGCTTGGAGTATCTTAACTCTTACCTGCTTTTATTCTCTACGCAGCGAGTGTTCCTCTGGGACCTGGATGAGACCATCATAATCTTCCATTCACTTCTCACGGGATCTTATGCTCAAAAATATGGCAAGGTAATAGTGTCTTTTCTGGGGAAGAAAAACCAGATCTGTCATGCAGAATTAAATGTTAATCTTTAGAAAAGGAATAGAAAATGGTGGCTTGTTTTAAATGTGTAAGGTGATACTTGTTGGCAGTTTGGGTCAGGGAAAGAACACTAAATTTGGCTTTATACAGAGCTGGGATGTGGACAGCACAAACAGTTTCCTTCTAACAACACAAGTCTTAATGTCACTGTTTTTATCATCAGTTGGGAATTAGGGAGGTCATAGCACATAATGAAGGGAAGGATTTTTTTCTCCTTCAAAATATATTGAATGTTTTTGAATGTTCCATTTGTATTGCTTCTGAAAATGCATCAGTCCCTGCTGCGCAGTGCTGAAGTGTTCTGTTACGTTTGGGGTCAATGTGTTACCAGAACGTGGAATTTTTGGAGTTGTTTACAATATTAGGGAAATTGTAGTTCACGCTGTAGCTCACGCTGTTGAACGCAGGTGGAGTTACATCAGGCCTGATACACAGTGGAGACTCTGTGCAACGTAACTGATGAAAGATTTATCACGATTTACTTCTGCCGTAACCACAGTGACTTCATGTTTTCTCTCTTTGTTTTGCTAGGATCCAACTCTAGTGATTGGCTCAGGCCTGTCAATGGAAGAGATGATCTTTGAAGTAGCTGATACCCACTTGTTCTTCAATGACTTGGAGGTACGTGGGGAACGTTTTTGAAAGGCAGAACTCCACGTTACTTACCCAGAATTGCAACGCGCTGTTTGTGAGGGCTCTTGTGCTTCGGAGCCCCTGAATGCCGAAACATTCCGGTCTGCCTAACTCGAGGTGGTTCTGAGCACGACCAAGTCCAAGAGGTGTCCTCCTTCACAGGAGACAGGCGTCCTGCAGACTTGTGGTGTCATGAACTCTTTTAGCTCTCAGGTGGATTTCTACTGGAAACTGTGTAAAAGAGTGACGTCTGCTTTGTCTTACATTTGCATTCTGGACTGGTAGGCGCTTTGCTTTCACTGGTGCTGTTTGTAAATGGAGACCAGAGGTGGGGGGAAAAAGGTGACCTTGAGAACGTCAGTTCTCGGGGGCTTTGACTAAGCCAAGGGCAGAATACAACTCGTGCGTCTCAGCCAGTGTCTCGGTGGGTTGCATCGGCTGTGTCCAAGGACACGCTGCCCTAGGCAAGCGTGCTGTACACATGGGGGTTCCCCCAACGCCCTCCGGTTTTCCTTCCTGCGAGCTGTCTCTGCTGCTGTCCTGGTCCCATCCTGCCTCAAGGACTTCTGCTGAGCTCCCGCCCCCTTTCACGCGCAGCATTCTGTGCCCAGCTCAGTGCATCTCACTGTTCTGCCCCACTTCCACGGAAGTTGAATAGGAGTCTTTGCCCTAATCCTGGCACTGCCCTGTGCTGTGCTGCGATGTGTTACCAGGCGGTAACGCACACAGCAGTGCGATATATACAGGGAGGTGTGAAGTTATGCCACAATCTCAAATGGTTGGAAATAGCAAATTGGCTGATTCATGTCGCCTTCGGTACGAGTCCACAAATACGGACTCATGAACCTACTTTGCAGAAGTTCCAGGGCCAGTTTGAAGCTTAGGAAGGCCGAATATGAGCAGTGAACAACTGATTGTGGGCGCTTCACTGATGCGCATCGTGGGAAAGCAAGATGGCTTTGTTGATGCAAATAGAAACTTAAATGAAGTTTCTGTTTGTGGCCGTGACTGCTTAAGCTGTGAACTGTGCGAAGGCAGCAGTGACAGTTACCTCCCTGCCCCAGAAAGCAAACCAAAACCGAACAGCAAATACAGTCTGTCGGGCTGGAAAGGTAGTCGTTGGTACGTTAGCTGTGTGATCAGCAGCAGCAGTTACTGCTGCGGGGCTTGGTTATAGCAGCGGTGGGAAATTCTTGAAATGGGGAAAATTCACTTCTTGTCCTAAGGTAGTTGCACCAGAGCCTTGGCAGTGCCACCGTCCTGATGTTTCGCTCCAGGGTTCGTGCTGTGGCTCTCCGGTAACGGAACTGACCGTTGCGTTGATGAAATGGGATATCCATACTGGGCCAGATAATGTGGTTTTGGGGTATTTTTGGTTTGGTTTGGTGTGGTTTTGTGAAATAGCAATAGGGTTTCAAATGACAAGTGAGCTTTGAGTCCAACCTGTTTAGTGAGAGTCAGAGTTGCTTTTTCGCAGACGACTCGAAATGTTATAGAAACGTGCTTTTTTCAGACTTTTCTGGTACTTCAAATCCCAGTCTAGACAAGGACCTGTAGGTGCTGAGAAGTAACACCTCGTACTGGAAGACAAAGCTAATGGAAGCTACGTATAGGCTTGTGGAGGCCGTGTGGCATGGCTTGCTGCTGTTGGGAAGTGTGAGGGGGTGGTTTCATATCACACCTTCAATCTGCAAATTTCAGTATGTTTCTGGATTACAACAGCATGACTATATTTTTTTTCCTTAAACAGGAGTGTGACCAGGTACACATAGAAGATGTGGCATCTGATGACAACGGCCAAGATTTAAGGTGGCGTATTGATGAATGCATGAAATGTGTAGCTGCTGTCGTTTTTGTGGGAGTTCAAACCCGGAGGGGGTTAAGGGATGGCGAGGTCAGCGTTGTGCAGCGGGTGGAACTTGGCAGACAGTTTGCTGCTTGGAAGACCTACAAAACATTAAGGCTTTTGGAAGTGTCATGGATTATATTGTCCACCGTTGAGTGTTGCCCGTGTGCTCCATGACACGTGAGGAGTGCAGCGCCACCGCTCCAGACTTCATGATCTCGGCCTGTGAGTCTCCCTGTGGTTTGCAGCCCTCTGTACGCGGATGGTGCGCAGGCAGGCAGGGCCAGGGTAAGTTTTCCGCTGCGTTAATGAGCGGAACTGGCTCCTGGAAAGGTCTGAGAGGTGCCTGTCCACCAGGGAGAAGGAAGTGCGGGGAAGGTGGTGAAGCAGGACCTGCTTCCAGCTGGCAAAGCAGCTCATCTGCTTGTGACGTAAAGACACGGATGTTAGGTTGGAAAGATACTGTGCTGGAGTTTATCACTGCAGACTGGGAAGGGGTTAGTGGGAAGGGTGCTCTGTACCACAGAGGAGTGAGCAGTCAAGGAGCAGAGGAAGGTTGTGCAGTGGAGGGCGTGAAAGAAGAGGTGAATCAGTACAGGCCAGTGCAGCAGTTCAGGACCAGCAGCAGATGTTGCTGGATGTCCGAGCCCGTGGCGCGCGGGGTGCAGTGGTGGCTGTGCAGGGTTCCTCTCGGAGGCGCTGTCCTAGCTGCTGTCGGAGCTGGAGTCTGCAGCCCCGCCAGAAAAGCTGCGGCGGTTCTGCTGCTGTGGCGCTCGTCACGGATCTGCTTTTCCGAAACAGCAACTACAATTTCTCCACGGATGGCTTCAGTGGCTCAGGAGGTAACGCGAACCACAGCTCCTCGGTCGGTGTCCAGGGGGGAGTTGACTGGATGAGGAAACTGGCCTTCCGCTACCGCCGGGTACGAGAGATCTACGACAAGTACAAATCGAACGTTGGAGGTGAGTGTTCGCCCGCGCCGGTGTCTGAGCACGGAACGGGGTTTGTGGTGCCAGGCTCCTTCCTTCCTCGGCGGTTTTGCTTTCCCGAATGCTTGGACACGAAAAGTAGCCATTCCTCTAGTGCTAAATGGGATCAGACCTCCATGGAATCGAGGAGGGCACGTCTCCCAAACTGAATGCGTGCCAGTGCGGCCTGTGAGTTGCCATGCAGATAGGGATGGCCAGTCAGTCCTGGGCCTGAGAGAAATTTTGATGCAGACGGCATTCCTGTGCTAGTTTTGTGTGAAAAGCTGCCTGTCACTCTGCTTAGAATGGGCCCAAATGACTTGCATACGAAGCTGCTTAGGAGGTCGTTTCACTCGTGCCTTCAGAAGATCTTTTTGTCGTGCCATGACCAAGAAATACAACGTTCGCCCTTTTGGCTGTTGGGCTCGTAGTCCGACACGGCGTCTCCACCGTCTGTTCACAGAGTCACTGAAACTCTTCTAGTTTTGCTCCCCTTCCAATGCCAAAGTAGTAATAATGATGCCGACCACAGATACCAAGTGCAGATACATTCTCTGTCTAGTCTGACTCTTGGCATTGACATCCCTGGGAAAGGGGCGCTGCAGGAGCAGCTCACCTGCCAGGGTGACTCGCCCTGCTGGGTTGTGGGGATGGGTACCCTTTGCCTGTGCAAAAAAAACCTGATAGGACATTTTCTTGGGCACATTTCCTAACAACCAAGTGTTCCAAACTGTAGCTTTCAGCCTTAAAACCCAATCCATATACGTCTGCCTTTCAGTGTGCTGCAACTGCCTTGTTTCTGGCAGGGATCAGGCCATTGTTCTGTATTTTGCACGTGGGAAACCTGGATGCAAAGTTTTTGCGGGCCTGTCTAAAGCCCCGTGGTAGAGCAGCCCACAGCGGGTCCGTCTGTGGCCACATTGGCAGAGGCCTGGTCGGGGCTGGCGTGAGGTGGGGGATTCGTACGTCATGGCTGGGAATTGGGTGGAGAGAGGTTCAGGCTGAAGGTGCTCCTGTCTTCTTGTGTTTGCTGACGGGAGCAGTTTCGAGTGCATGGGCTCCACCTCTGGCTGCTTTTAGTTCAAAACTGGATGCTTTGAGAAAATGATACCTAAGAGGGGTAAAAAGTGTGGGGATAAAAACAAAAAAGGGGATTTAAAAAGGTATCTGAAAGGGATTAAAGTGGAAGGGGTCCTTGGGAAGTCCAAGAGGGTGCCTGCAGGAGTTCCTTCCCCCGCTGGCTGTGGCCTTGGGCCGCGCCTGCTGCTGCGGTTACCTGGTAAAACAGAACCGCGGTTTGTGGCTCGTGGCCTGAGAAAGGGTTTGGGAATAATCAGCGGGAAGTATCTGCCCAGTTCCCCATGGTCAGGCACAGGTGGGTGTCCAGGCTGACCTGTTGTCACGGGAAGGCGGTTTCTCCTCCTGCCTCGAGACAGTCTCAGCTGTCGGATGCCTTCGGTGCCACCTTACTTGGGGCAGAACAGGCAGCTGTCCAACGGAGCGGTGGCTCTCTCTGGGCGTGACTTGCCGGCTCAGCGGGGAAACCCTGTGGTGCTTCCCTTCCAGGCCTTCTCAGCCCGCAGAAGAGGGAAGCTCTGCAGCGCCTCAGGACCGATATAGAAGTGCTAACGGATTCCTGGCTGGAAACTGCGCTGAAGTCCCTGCTCCTCATACAGTCCAGGTGTGGAAACTGGGAATGTGTATATCGCTGTCTCTGACCTTTCCCTCGCTGAGCCTTGCGTGCAGTGCTGTGCTGCGGCAGTGTCCATCTGTGATACCACTGCTGCTTGTCACGGGTGCGGAGAAGCCAAGTGCAGGGGCTCCGCTCCCGAGCCCCCTGTGGGGTTTACGTGCTGCGACACCCGCTGTTGGGAACGTCCCCGTAACAGGACTGTGCTCGCAAAATTGCATTTCTGCCAGAGAATTTCTGTTCGAAACAAAGAGCCAACGAACAAAACGCGCAAATCAAAGTCTTGGCCTAAAGACCCTCTTGAGAGCAGGACAACCAAGCACGTGGCACTTCGGAAAGCTGAGCAAGCTGCCCAGAGTAACCCTCGGCACCGCTGGCCATAGACGGGCTTTGACAAGTGTTTTCCTTCTTTTAGAAAAAACTGTGTGAACATCCTGATCACAACCACCCAGCTGGTGCCAGCTCTTGCCAAAGTTCTCCTGTATGGATTGGGCGAGGTGTTTCCCATCGAAAATATTTATAGTGCTACAAAAATAGGTAAGGGATTGCGCTGAGTACCTGGCACTGGGGCATCTGCGGTGGGTCAGCAGGGATTTTTACATAGGGAATCCAGTTTCTGCAGCTGAGCAGCCCCCATGGCTGCCCTGGTCCAGCTGGCCATGTGCTGGTGCGGGCTTCTGGCCTCACAAGCTGAACTGGGTGTTAGCCCCTTCCCAGTTAGACAAGAACGTGCTTCTGTACTGGGAAGAAGGGGCCTGTTCAGGCTTCTGTTACTCTCTGCCCAAGGCTCGTTATAGTGGGATTGTCTTTTGGCAGGCAAGGAGAGCTGTTTCGAGAGGATCGTGTCACGGTTTGGAAAGAAAGTCACCTACGTGGTGATTGGAGATGGGCGTGACGAAGAGGTGGCAGCTAAGCAGGTGGGTTCCTGACGGCAGAGAGGTGGGGCGGGGGTCGATGCAAAGGGGAGTCACCGCAGCAGCAGTCCGGTTCTGCAGGGACTCTCTGGTTTTTTCCAGGGCTGAACTCTTAGGCCAGGGCAGCAAGGGGGAAACTTTGCCTTTGATGCAAGAGATCTTTCACTGTGTTTAGATGGGGAGTTTTCTGGCTCTTGGGGGTTTGGGTTTCTGGTTTGCTGTTCTTTAGGCTTGTGTATGACATTGTCCCTGTGAAACAGTGCCGTGCTGTAGCGTGCCTTGCTGGTAGCACGCAGCTGTCAGTGGGGAGCACGCAGTTTTCCAGAGGCGCGGAAGGAGTCGGGACGCGGTTGCCAGCGGTCAGACCCACACACGGCCTCTGCTGTCAGTCGGAATTACAGACAA
The DNA here is from genome assembly GCF_034619465.1 of Leptosomus discolor. Taxonomy (NCBI): domain Eukaryota; kingdom Metazoa; phylum Chordata; class Aves; order Leptosomiformes; family Leptosomidae; genus Leptosomus; species Leptosomus discolor. The sequence goes on from NC_141419.1 coordinate 479,270, forward strand.
GAAGCAGTTTGGCAGTTGGGACAGGCCCGAACAGGGTGTTCAGTCACTCGCTGAAGGCAGTGCCGTGCGCGGGCCGCTGTCAGGGCATCGCCCCTGCGGGCCGGGGCTGCCTGCGCCGCTCCCCGGGAGCCTTGGGAAGGCTTCCCCGGGCGAGGCGGCAGCTCCTGGCGCAGCGCTGGGGCCGTCCCGAGGTGCAGAGCCTCTGGCAGCGCCGGTGCCCATCGCCAGCAGGCGAGCGGGCGGGAGAGGCCGCGGATGCCGCGAGCCTGTGGCCGAGCCCGCCCCGAGCGCGCTGGGACGGCGCCGTCAGAAACGCCGCGCTGCCCGGCCCTGCTCCGGGCGTCCCCCGAGCTGCACGTGGCTCTGATGAGCCCGGCTTGTCCTCTCTCTTCCAGCACAACATGCCGTTCTGGAGGATCACAAATCACGCAGACCTCTTGTCCCTGCACCAAGCCCTCGAGTTAGACTTCCTGTAAGCAGCCGGAGCGAAGGCTGGCTGCAGCTCCTGCAGGCCCTCTGCGGCGCTGGGCAGGCAGAAATCTCGTACATTTGGGGACTCGCTTTTCAGCTTGATGAAGAAAACACACCTAATGCAAACTGTGCAGCAGAACGTGACACTGGGTCGTTTCCTCAGGAGCGCGGGCCCTGCGAAGTGCAAAGGTGTCCCATAAAGAAGCACCAGACTCAGCAGGGCTGGAGCTCGTCTGAAGAGACTTACTGAAGCCAGCTGAATTCCTCTAGCAGGTAGTCTCCAGAGGGAGGGGGTGATACAACAGCAGAAGTATTTGTAAGAGCCTTCTCCTTTCTCTTCAGCTTAGTTGTAGAACCCAAGTAAACACAAAACCTTATTTTTATAGAAAAATACTGATGACGGAGCTGAACCTCCCTTGTTTCGCAGAGCCAAAAAGAGCTATGTGTTTTTTCATAGGAAATATTAATGAAAATGTCAAAAATACCTCTATTGCTGTGAAATGTGTCCTCTCTCCTTCCCTGGGTGTTCAAAGCAGTTAATTTATTACAATGTCCTTATGTTATTTCCTCAGCATGGGATTACTGGAAAATAGGAAGATAAGGGAATGTTTCTGGGATACGCAGTTCCTTGTAGAGGAAAGTGTTGGTGTTGTGAGTTGATCCCGGTGGCGTCTTGTCGGTGTGTGCACAAGCCCTGTTCACCAGCAGGAGATCGCTGGGTTCCAGCTATCCATGGCCCAGACCGTAGGCCCAACAGATTTTCCCTGTAAAGGAAACCGAAACTGCCTGTGAACATGAGATACAGCACACCACCATTGCAGACTGCTCGGATGTGAACGGAGTCCTTGTCTGGACTAGGAATAATTTGAGAGAACTAAATCCTCATGAATGTTACAGAGAAGGGTTTGGTTACTAACCTTCACCTCTGCTTTCCTCATGCCATTTGTCAGAGTAAGTTCCTTTTAGTAGAAGCAGATTCCATGTTCTTGTATTCCTCTTTGCATTAGCCTAACTGCAGAGTTAGAAGCAAAACCCTTGTTAAGAGGGACTTAATTTTCTACGACACTGTGACTTGGCAGCCTGGAGCACCCTGGCCTTGGGAGTGGCGGTCACACTGATTTTTGTGCTCCTATCTCAGAAAAAAAGGCTGGAGTCCATGACCTGCAGTCCCGCTGGCCAGAAGTAGCCAGCTGGAGACTGGGGGCTGGCACAGGGTGCTGGTGGCGTGCCGGGCTAGGCTGTGCTCGGCGGTGTCTCTCTCCTCCCTGTACCCCGGCGGCACCAGATCAGCAGGCGCCCGGGGTCTCTGCACAGGGGACAGTTGCCCCCCGCGCCCCACCGCACGCCTCTGCTGCTCCTGCTGAGCCCAACGCCGCAGCTGCCCCCAGGGCCCTCCTGCTCGCGGGTCTCCAGCCCAGCGTCGCCCGTCCGGGACCCGCGGGGGCCGCTCTGGGAGCGTGTCCCTGCAGGGGGGACAGCGGCCCACTCAGGCTGGTGACGCGTCTGCCGCGTTCCTTTCCCGGCCTTGATGACTGAGGGGTGATTTCCATCGGTGCTGGGGGAGTTGCTGGGCCAGCTCCGCCCCGTGCCGCTGCGCCACGGGAGCGTCTGTTCCCGGGCCGGCTCCGGTCACCTCCATGGAGAAGGTGCCTAGAGCAAGGGGTTTGGATCCCCAGCGCTAAGGGACGGGACACGGGCGTCTGTTTCACATGTTCCTAACGCCAACTTTGCTTTTTTTTTAAAAAAAAAAAAAGTCAGAGGAGATTCTCAAGGTGGTTCCAGGAGTCAGGAGGGGCCTGCTTTCCATCCAGCTCCTTGCTGGGTGCTGGCCTTGTGCTCTGGGGCTGCGCATTTCCCCGGGAGCTCCGCGCTTCAGGAGCGAGCGGCCTGGGGGGAAGCCGCTGCCTGCGGCACCGTGGCCTCTCGTCCCGTTAGCAGAATCGGAGGAGCCGGTTTCTGCTGTGGGTGGAGGGGGTGGCTGTGGGTGCACAGCAAGCTGGGGCCCTGTCGTGGAGGGCTCGGCAGCAGGGGCTGAGGAGAAGCAGGAGCCCGCGGGGGCTGTGCTCTGCGTGCCCAGGACAGAGCTCGGGCGTGCTGGCGGGTGTTGCCACGAGCTGGGGCGGCCCGTGTAGGTGGGTGCTGGTGTTCCACGGCGGCATGGCCCCGGGCAGAGCAGGGAGAGGTGCGGCAGGGCTGCAGCGCCGTACTGCTGGGGCCGCCAAGAGTCCGGTTCATCTGGGGTCAGGTGTTGCTGCTGCATCAGCCGGAGCGGATCTGGTGGGAAGGGAGCCGTGCCGGGAAGCAGCCCCATTGCTCCCAGGGTCTGGAATGTTACCAGAAGACCAGGACTTGCCTGTACTCACAGAAGAGTCTGTGCTGGATCCTGAGCATCTCTCTGTGGGTGCCCAGCCCACCCAAAGCTCTCCTGTGCGCGGGCTTGGGAGATGGCCCAGCCTGTGAAGCGGCCCGTTCGGAGCACGCCTCGTGCTCCAGCTGGCTGAACCTGGGGAGTAAAACCTGTGCCTTAACCTCCCGCCATCTGGCGTGGCTGAGCGGGCCCCTTGCTTCTCTGACGTCCAACGCAGCCTGCAGGAGAGCTGTGCTGGCCCGCGCCGGGAGGTGGAGTGTGGCCTGCCCAGGCACTTGCGGCAAGTGCTGCACCCAAGGTACCGCGCAGCCCGGCAGCTGCTGGCTTTGCTTTGTGTTTACTTTAAAATGTTTTAAGGAGATTTTAAGATGGCAAAATTTTAGCTGAGTGGAACTCTTGCAGCCAGTGACATTTCATACTGATATTTATACGATGTTTCCTTGAATGTATGTAAAGTACTTTTATAATAGGAGGTTGATGGTACATTTCTGTGTTTATGTTTAATAAAGGTTGACCCGGCTATTTTATTTTTTCCTCCGCTGGCTGAATTTAAGACTTCCCCTGTCTCTTGTGTGGCAGGAACAGCATCTCTATTCACGTGTTGATTTTCCTCTGTCTCTGCTCTCCCATCACCCCTGACCCGGCTGTAGCTGAGCTGGTGACAAACCCCAGTGCCTGAAGGACAGCCAGCCTGCGGGCCTGGGGCGCTGAGGCCAAGCCCTGCTCGGTGCTGCTGGCCGCCTCTCTAGCTTCACCACGGCCACGGAGGCTTTAAAAAAAGAGAGAGAATACGCTAATATCTGCTGCCTCCGAGAGCCCTGGGGGTGACGTCCGTGCTGGTGCTCATGGAAAGCAGCCGGACCCCCCCCCGAGCCCGCAGCAGCCCTTGCTGTGCTGCTGCCCCTTCGGCAGTGGGAGAGGGCTGAGCCGCGGGGGCTGCCCGGTCACGGTCTGTGTGATGGGATCTGTCCTCTGAACTGGAAAAAAAAATAAAGTCTTTATTTTCTATAGCCACAGCTTCAGCCTGTTCTCTGACACCCCTGCAGCCGCCCCTGTCCCCTGCGACGGCCTGGGCTGGGGTTGATGGCACTAATGGGGGTCAGGGGGATGGTACTGCAGGTCCCAGTGCAGACGCTGGCACGAGCAGCCACCGGAGATCCTGGTCCCCTGGGGCGTCCTGTGAGAGCCAGCAGTGGAGGGACCGGCTCCTGGGCTCTGCTGTGGTGCCCAGGGGAGGCACACGGGGCGTGGATAGTCCCGCACAAACCGTCCCTTTTTCTTTCGCACAAGGCCAACAAACGCCCCTCCCAGCCTCTGCTGTGCTGCCCTGTCCTTGGCCACCGGCTTATCGTGTCCCAGGGACAGTTACTGTGTCCCAGGGACAGCTGCCCAAGGAGCGTTTCAGCCACTGCTCCAGCTGCGTCCTGCTGCCTCCCCTGCCCTGGCACCGGGTGGGGTCCCCTCCTGGAACAGGGTCCTGCCGGGAGGGTGGGTGACAGAGACGGGGAGAAAGGGCCCGGGGCAAACATTGTGGGCAGCCAGGACAGGCCATGGCTGCTGTGGGCAACAGCACCAAGGGCCGGGGGCTGTGACGGGCCCTGCTCAGGTTCTGACACGGAGCAGGGGCAGCCCGGCCAGGGAGCAGCAGGTGTCCGTGCCCAGGAGCCAACACTCACCACACCAACGGCCACCAACAGCTGAGAAACTGGTTGTGGCCAACACCAGCCCGGGCACCCCCCAGGGTGTGGCGGTGGGAGCACCAAAGGGACCAGGAGGTGTCCATCACAAGCCAGAAGCGCTGAGCCGCGCTGCGGCTGCACGCGGGGACACAGCCACTGCCCCCACCCCAGGAGGACACGGGCCCATGGCGCTGCTGCAGCCCCCACCCCACAAACAGCAACTGTCGGGGGCAGCAGCCATGGGGTGACCCGGCCAGCGCCGCTCCCGGAGCCCAGCTTCAAGCACAAAGCAGCAGCTTCATCCCTCTCTCCACCTGCAGCAGGGAGGGAAAGGCAGGGGGGGACCTGGCCAACAAGGCAAAGGGCAGAACCAACATTTCTGTCCACGGAGAATCCACACTGGAACGCACCTCCCCATTGGTTTCCGAAGGGGCACAGCCCCATGCACCCCGACCCTGCACCATCCCGCAACACGCTCCCCAGGGTGCGGGCACCCCACCGCCCAGCGCAGCTGCTCTCCCAGCACAGGGGAGTCCCTGCCGCCTTCTCCGTCCCTCCCTGAACATAGCGATAACAGGCAGTCTTTGACCTTAACAGGAGGAGGAGGAAAATCCTGGCTGGAAACCAAAAGATCAGCTGCTGCCAAGGAGGGAACAAGCTCTCCCCTACACTAGCACCCACCTCCCGGAGCAGCAACAGGTGCAGCAGGCACAGGCAGGCACAGCCAGAGAGAACAAACCATTGGGTTGGTTTTTTTTTTGTTTTGCTGGTTGTGTTTTGGTTTGGTTTTTTTTATGGAAAAAGCTAATAATAAATAACCAGAAAAGCTGACATGGCAGTGCAGCCACACTGTGCTGGACACCCTCCATGAACACCGCAGCTCTCCCCGTGGGCACAGCCATGGCAGCTGTGCTGTGTACCGTGGGACCTGCTGGGTGCTTACATGTCGCCCCAGTTTCTGCCAGGTCCCTCCAGCTGCCCAAAACAACAGCCTGGTGGGGCAGAACTGTGAGCAGGACTAACAAATCTTTCTCCCCAGCAACTCAGTTTGGAGGAGCCAGCCTCAGACAGCAGACTCAACAGTGGCAGCCCCATTCAGGACATGCTGCCCCGCTGGCCAGGAGATGGGGAACTGGGTCTGGGCCAGCCACTGCATCCGCCTGTTCACAAGGGCTGGCACTGGGAATGAGCGAAACTCCAGCCTGTCGCTCCCCTCGTTGGCATCCACCTCGTCGTAGCCGCCGTCTCGCTGTGCCCGCACGTTGGGGTGCAGCCACTTGTAGTAGGTGACTCTCAGCGCCAGCCCCAGCAGGTAGCAGGGCAGGGCAGCGGAGACCACTGGGACGAGGTACGAGTGTTCGTCCGAGGGGGACCGGCACCAGACCCAGGACAGGGCCAGCAGCGTGCTGTCCACCAGGATGAAGCCGTGATAGATGATGCTGCGGTACAGCGTCCTCCCCTGTGCCACGTTGAACCAGCTGAAGTAGAGGATCACGGCCACCACGGCCCGGTAGAGCTGCTCGGGGCCGGGTGACTCCATGAAGTCTGTGCCCTGCAGGCTGACCCAGAGGAACATCGCCAGCCACACGAGCGGGAAGTGGATGGCCACGCCGTAGGGCCAGAGCAGGGCAAAGAGGGCAACCGTGAGGATGCGGGGGCAGATGAGGAAGAGGTTCCACAGGAAGTAGACGACGGAGGAGCCCAGGCTCAGCTCGTACTTGTCCTGCAAGAAGGAGCGCAGCGACTGGTGGTAGTCCAGCAGAGACCAGGTCACACACAGGAACGCAGTGCAGATCCCCAGTCCTGCAAACACAATGGTGGAGATGCTGAGGGCAGATCGAGGGGGGCCCGGCCCGGCTCAAGCCTCCCCTGCCTGGCATTGCTAAAACGAGCTTCCACCAGCTCGCAAAGCGGCTGCTGCAGAGGGTTGGAGCCTCGGCACCCATGTCGCTCCCCTGGCCTTCCACCCTCCCTGAGGAGGAGGCGGCTGCTGCCTGGCCTTGCCCAGGAGATGGGGAAGAAGCGACAGGACCGAGCGGCTCTGTGGAGCCTGTCTCCCAGCCAGGGTGGCACCCAGCCCACACGGGCAGGAGGTGAGCGCTGGCTCCACCCAGCCAGCGCACGGTTGGGCTCCTCATTTCACTGCAGTGGCAGGTGCTCCCCGCCCCAGGAGAGGCACCGAAGCTTCCCTCGGTGGCCTGTGCTCCACCCTCCGTCCACGTCTACAGCAGTATCTCCCCACCCCACAGCACGCTCCTGATTTCTCTCCTGACCCTCAGCCTCTCCTGGAGCACGCAGGGGAAAGACCACAGTGGTCCCCCAGCTTTAACCCACCCACCCCAAGCCCAGCATAGTCCATGGGGGCACGTGAGCGCAGGACAGGGGTGCACCCTCCTGGTCACGTCAAGGGAAGGAGTGATGTGGGAGAAGAATGACGCCTCAAGCAAGGGCAGACGGCCCGTATCCTGATGGGTCCTGCAGCCCCTGGACAGTCCATCTGGTCTCTCCCATCCAGGCCCGCTCTGACCTCAATCCTGTCCCCCACAGCCCCCTCCCCCGGCCCCAGACCACTCACCCTGGGAGGGTTCTGCCTTGTTTGTCCGCAGGATAACGTAGAGGAGCAAGGTGAGCTGCGGAGTGTTCTCCAGGAAGGTCTCAAACAGGCGGAGCATGCTGATGTCGTGGGAGAGGAAGGCCATGTGGCTCTGCTCCTCCTCCTCCTCTGCCTTCGCCCAGCACACCTTCCAGCCCACCTTCAGAGCATGGAGGCACCTGCGTGGGGTCAGTGGTGAGAGGCTGCGGCGTGGCAGCGCAGCGCGCCCCTCCGTCCTCACGCCGCCCTGGCGGGACAACTTGAAATGCCCCGATCTGTGCTCAAACCACACCCGCCCCCTTCCCCAGCCGAGCACCACGGGGCCCACACGGTGCCACACGACGCCCACACGGCGCCCACTTGGTGCCCACACGGTGCCCGGCCGCGGTGGGAAGTTCGAGCCTGGAACTGAGCATCGCCCTGGGGGGAAGCGGCCGGATTATTTCCCCCCCGCAGGAGGGGGGGCACGGCGCAGCCACGCCGCTCCCCCGAACAGCCAGGGGAGCCCAGGCCCAGACAAGGGCTTGGGGCGTTCACGGCGCCCGCAGGCTCCGACACCCGGCCCTGCTCGGCTTGGCAAGAGGCCACCGGCAGCGGTGACAGCACCGGGAGACGGAGCGAAGGCGGTGCTTTGGGACGGGGGTGGGAAAGTTCAGCTAGAGGGACACGGGTGGCTCCCACCGGGCTCCAGCCCGGGGCTGGGCCAAACCGCTCTGCCCGGGGAGCCCCTGGGGCATCCCGACCCCCGGGGAGGGGGAGGCAGGGCGCTGGGTTGTCCCGGGGGCTCCCCGGGCAGAGCGGCGGGCGCGGGGGGTCAGGCCCCTCTCACCCCCGCAGGGGCAGGGCGAAGGGACGCCCCGGGAGGGCAGCGGGAGCGGCTGGGGCGGAGCGGCGGGGCTGGGGGCGACGCCGGGGGGCACCAGAGGGATGCCGGGGGAAGCCGGGGGGGGGGCGCGGGCGGGACGAGAGACGAGCGGAGGGCACCGTACCTGAAGAGGAAGCCGAGCTGGAGGAAGTGGAGGGCGGCGAGCAGCCACGGGGGCACGGCGGGGCGCAGGGCGGGCGGGTCGGCGCGCAGCCAGAGCCAGCTGCAGGCCTGGGTAGCGAGCGAGGCGGCGGCGAGCAGGGCCAGCGCCAGCGCGGCCCAGCCCGGCTGCCCGCCCCGCGCGTACCCCGCCGCCACCCACCCGTCCGCGCACACGTCCAGCGCCGCCGCCGCCGCCCCCGCCGCCGCCAGCGCCAGCTGCACCGGCCCGAACCGCGGCGGGGCGGCCCGCGCCATCGGCGGCCCCGCGCGCACCCGCCCGCTTCCCGGCCGCGCCCCGGGCGGGCCCCGCCCCCGCCCCACCGGCGGCCCCGCCCCCGCCGGCCCCCGCCGGCCCCCGCCGCCCTCGCGCCTCGCCGGGCCGGGCAGCCGCGTCCGGTAACACCGCCCCCTCCGTAACCCCGCCCCCCCCGGGTCAGCCCCCGCCCCCCCGGGAACCCCGCACCCCCCGGGGTCAGTCCCGGTAACGCCGCACCCCCCGGGTCAGCCCCCGCATCCCGCCGCCATCCCGCTGCGCCGCCCGGGCCGCCCCAGCTCCGCCCCCCGCCGCTCCCGCCCCGGCCCGGCCCCCCCTCCCCAGCTGCACCCCCGGGGCTCCCAGCACGGGGCAACCGCAGCCCCCCGGGCTCTTCCGGCGCGGTTCTCCCCACAGCCTTTCCGCTCGTTCCCGCCACCGGCCCCCGCGCGCGACTCGAGCGTCTCCCCGTCCGCCCCCGGGAGGCTCCTCCCAAACCGCCCAGGACCCCCGGGGGCCGGCGCCGCCGGGCTGGGGGCTGCCAGCTCTCCCCTCCCGTTGCCAACGGGAGGATTTCGGGGCGCAGCAGAACCCGCACCCACCGCCTCCCCCCCCGCCGCCCTTCGGGCCGGCGCTGGCTCCAGGGGGCTCCGGTGCCCGGGAGCTGGAGGGGACGGGGCTGCGGAGACGGCAGAGGGCCCCGCGGGGGACAGCCAGCCCTGCCGCGCCAGGAGCGGTGTTACCATCGGGTCTGAATTTTGAATAGCTAATTACTTTTCATTGATAATTAATTGCTTTTAATGAACAACTAACGTCTTGTATTTAATTATTTCCTGACGCAATCAGTTTACACGACGGTAAGAAACACACAAACCCTCCCTGATGCTCAGAGAGAGCGGGTGCAGCCCTCACGAAGATGGCCAAAGCCAGGGCTGCTGCGGGTGTGAAATTGTGCAGAACGCAGCACGGGGAGGCAGGTACGAGGAGTGAAATTGTACCTTCTCAGCTCGTTATCCACCTTATGGGATGAAACCACAGAAACAAAGGAATGTTGCTGTGAAGACTCTCACATCCTCCCCACCCTGATTTGTGTATCAGAGATCTTGATCAGTAAAATGACCAATGATTATATTAGCATAGAAATATTAATAAAGTCATATAATAGGGTGGACCAATCATTGTAAATGTCAAAACTAATAGCGGGCATAACATGCACGCTTATGTTAAAGACCATGACTTTGCAGAAAAAGGATATAAAATGCTGAATTTTGATGTAACTCTGAAGCACGTTCGGAGGAGCCATCCCCCGTGCTTCCCAGCGCTGCTGTACAGAAGTGCCGGCTTCTCTGCCACGGTGTAGGCAAGTCTGTTGGGAGGGCGACCCTCCGTCACCAGCGGGAGGGCGGGGGTGGGCAGAGGGGGCCCGGCCGCTACCAGCCTCCCACAGCAAAGCGGCTGCCCCGGAGCACCCCAGAGCACCCGCTCTGCAGAGGCACTGGCTGCGACGCCCCAGCGTGGCTGGCAGCTCTGCCCCCGGCGCCCCGCTCCCCCGACACAACGCACCCACGCCGCCCCGGCCGCCCTGCTGCGCCCACCACCGCCGCCGCCCATCTCCACGCCCGGCCTACGCCGCTCCTCGCCCTCGCAGCCCTCCCGCCCTTGGAGCCGGCCTGCGCCGCTCGGCGAGCGCCCCACGGGCAGCGCACCCACGACCTGCGGGAGCCGCCGGGGCGCACCCGGGGCGTGCTCAGGGTGCCTGGCCTCCCCCTGCCCTGGGAGAGCCCAGGGCGGCCTTTGGCGGGCAGCGCCAGTATCCCCTCGGTGTCTCGTTCACCCCAAGGGCCCACCGCCCCACCGCTTCCTACGGCTGCCCTCGAGGTGCCCCCAGAAGCCGGCAAGGCCCCAGGCTGCCAAACCACCAACTGTTCGGTGTTTCTCAGGGGTGAGGCGGGCAAGGGCCGCCCGCAGGGCCCAGCTGCAGGGAGAAACCAAGCGAGTTAAGGGAGCCCAGAAGGGAAGAGCTGCTTCATTAGAATCCAACTTTTTACCCTGGAGCCTCCTCGTGGGCACAGCCACGTGAAAGCCGTGGCCCAAACTTGGTGAAGTTCAAACACTGCCAAAAGAAGAACTAACCCCACCTGTCTTTGCTCCTAAGCCAAAGGCGAGGCCGCTGCGGCACAAGGCCACCAAAACAAGACCTTCTGGGTCGCCAGTTGCACGGTCCTTCCAGAACCAGTGTGTGCCACCACGAGGAACCCCTCCGGCAGCAGACATGTGGCAGCTCACAGCTCTCATCCACGGTGAGCTGAAGTCCACAGGGAGGCCTGGTCTTCATCTGAGCTGCGAGGCCACCGCAGAAGTCACAGCAGAAGGGAGACAGACCCCCTGATGTCAGTCAGTCCGGCACAAACAGACTGTAGCACTCGGTGCCCTTTCCCAACGTATCGAGCTTTTCTAGAACACTTCAAGTCAACACGATAGAGCTTTTGGCAAAAGGCACTGGCTCCGTCTCGGTTTCTGAGCAAGTTCTCAATGCCAACAGCATTGTCAGCTGCCAGTTCACATGCACGGTGAGCTTGTGCTCCCTCCGTTTTCTCTCACTCTCAGTCGTGACGGCGCTTGCTGGGACCGAGAACCCCTACGATCAGGCAGAGCACCAAAAGCTAGACGCTGGTGGCAGCAGACGCAGAGCCGCCGGCTCTAATGCACTCGTCGTATTTCGCGAAGTCGACCTCCCTGATGGCGCAGAGGTGATCGAGCCGGCAGGCCTCCTCGCAGCGGCTCAGGTCGTACCCGACCGAGTTGAACTGGTGGTACCGCTGCAGGAGGCGCGGGTCCCCCGCGATCCTCTCCAGCGCCGCCTGCATGGAGCGCGCGGAGCCGTCGGGCACCTGGAAGGCCGCCGTCAGCCTGTACTCTTCCTCCCACGCTGGGAACTCTTCCTCCCCTCCTGGGGCCATCATGTTGGCCTGCGTTAGGTTCAAGTAGTAGGTCACCATATCCTGCAGGGAGGGAAGAACAGGAGGACAAATCGGGGGAGGCTCAGCCCCCGAGTGAAATGCTTGGCTGGGACGCAGCCAGCCCCCTCTCCCAGACGCGGGGGTGCAGCACCAGGGGCGAGCTGCCTCCCAGCAGGCGCTTTGACCGAGGTGTGACCCTGGGGACAGGCACCTCAGGCGAGAGCCTCCAGGACTTGCCACAAAAGCATCCCGTTCTGTAAGGGATGGGTTTTCTCTGCTTGACTTTTATCTCCAAACACCAGGGAACCTGAGCCTGGCCCGCTTCAAAATCATTCTGTCACTTACTGCCAACACTGTCCGCTGGCAGAAGCCCGGGTTGGAGTAGTGCTACTGAGCAAAGTGATTTTCTCAACTGTGAGTAACTAAAGTTTTTCACAACTTCTGTTCTCAGCCTCTTGCCCTTCTCTCCACCAGCCCCCCCTGCCTCCCACGTGCATTCTACACGCCTCTCTCATGCTATGAACGGGTGCACAGGGCAGCTACGGAGCCGCTTTCTCCGTTGCAAAGAAAGGCACAAACACCCCACCCTCCACTCGCTGCACACAAGAGACAGAGGGAACAGAAGCTGCCCCTACAATTCACCTAAATTCAGATCCATTGCAAATGAATCAGTTTAGCGACTCGGGGGACCCAAATCATTTTCTACATGGTTCAAAGTTTTTGGAGGGGGTTTGACAAGTCTGTTAGTCCTCGAAGTGAAGTTCTGCAATCCGCACGACCTGGGTAGTAAAGCAAGTGTCAAAGGAGATGCTAAAGACATGAAGGACACGACAAAACCTGTCCTGCGCTGCCCTGGGAGCTCATCCCAGCAGCGGGTCCGGGCCAGCTGGCCGCGGGCGCATTGCCTTGACTCTTGCAAAACCTTTGTGCCAGACAGGCGGCTGGAACAGCCCGGCTGAGGGCTCTCCTAGGCAGCCACTTGGTCCCGCCCGTTAAACCAGCAGCTAAAGCACTCCTCCGAACGGCAGCACGCAGGGTCCCCTACCAACACCTGAAGGGTGTCTGGATCGTAGTCGACCACCCGGATCCCAGGGTTGTTGGCTCCATTGCTCACTCCAGGTAACGTTGTTTTCCAGGGAGTCACTCCAGGGGCCAGGAACATGACATTGACTGGAGAACCTTAACAGACAGGCAGAACAAACCCATGAGTGGGAGACCTTGGCTCGTATCACACCCTGTCCCCGCTGCAGGGAGCGCCCCAGGAACCGATGGCACTGCAGAGCGCGGCTTCGTCACCGGCCCCAGTTACACCAGCGCACGCACGAAGATCAGCGCGTTGGGCAGCACTGGGGATCGACCGCGGGACGGCTGCAGCTGAGAACGGGCTTTCTGCTGCTGGCGAAGAGCCCTGCAGCGAGGGTGCACAAGAGCCCCACGCTTCGCAGAGAGCCAGAGCACTACCCTAACCCCAAGCGAAGGTCCGTCACCGCTCCCTTACGTCTCAGCTGGTGTCCAAACCCCACCGTGAGGGAGCAGGCAAGAAGTTGCAAGGCACTGAGGGGAAACGACAAAATTTGAGGGTAAGCAGGAAGGAGGGATGGAGCTACAGGCTGGGGGTGGAGATCAGCACCACTGCTGTCACACGTTGACCAAAGCATTTCACAAGCCTCTTCTGGCCTCTCCGCCGCCTTCAGCCAACAGCCTCTGAACACTCTCACTGACGGCGACTTCCAGGGGGTCGGCAGGGCTCCCACGCAATGCTGGGGCGGCCAGAGCCGTACCTGTGTCACTGTAGAACATCCGGAAGCTGTCGGTGTGGTGGTGCCCAAAGAACTGCGCAGCGATCACCCGGTGGTGCTTCCGCACGATCCTCAGGTATCGGTCGTTAAAGCCGCGCCGGAACCAGGCCTTGCCTCGCTTCTTCTCGAAGAAGCCAGGAGGGACGTGCCCCACGAGGTAGACCTGCAGAAGCAAGAGTGGTGCTGAACGCGCAGCCCACGCTTCCCGCGGGGCGCTGCCTTGCTGCGACTGCACAGAGGGAGGAGCAGGAGCAAGAAGAGCTTCAGGGCTGGGAGAAGCCCTCTGCAAAGTTTGTTTGTTCCCTTCTTTTAATACCATTTCATCTGCTCTGGACGCGTTGGTCAGTGTTTCTTCCAGCCACTGGAACTGGCCTCCAGGATCTTCCTCACCAGCCGTCTCGTTGTTCTGGTCGTAGTACAGATTGGTATTGAGGACAACCACTCGCCCCCTCGTCCTTGGGCCGGGCAGCTTCTCGGTGTAGAAAGCTCCTGAAAAATGCAACCGACAGGGAAAGAGCTGGAGGTCTGGCCACGCTGGCTGCTGTGACCCCAGATCCCTTTGCTTCCACCCCTCCGCTCTCCTGGGCACTAGCCACAGCAGAGTCGTCGTCCGGACACGGTGCCAGCAGTGCTCTGACCGCTCCGGGACGGGGGTTTGGAGAGACTCTCCCTGCTCTGTGCCTCTGGTCGTGCTTGTGACTCCCCAGGTGAGGGGGGACCCTGCGTGGGGGCAGTGTGCAGCACCAGGAGCTGGGCTGTTCCACAGAGCCACAGTGCTGCCCGCACCAGTAGCCTTCTTAAAACATCTTTGTCCTTCCACTGCATCTCACCACTGCAGCCTCTGTAGGGACACTTTTCAGTAACTTGAGGAAAGCAGGAAAGACTAAAGCATAAAGAAATTTTTCTTCTCGCAAGCAGGAGAACTCAGTGCCAGAAATCAGCGTTAAATTGGACCCTTCTCTCCAAATACATACTGTTGCTCTGAGCATATAAGCAAGGAAAACCACTCTGGTATTCTCCTAACCACCCCATCTCCCCAGAGTGCTGCCAGCGTGAGCCAGCAGGGCCACACCTGCTCTGAAAAGAGGAATGGAAGCGTCATTCAGCCACGGACGCCACAGTTCAGCTGTTTGGTTGTAGATCCTGTGCTCCTTCCCTGGAAACTGGTTCTTGGGGTGGAAGTCATGATTGCCCATCGCTGCGTAGACTTTAGTACCTAGAGCCAGCGAAAAGGAGGCGCGGAGGCATCCCTGCTTGCCACGAGAGCTCCTCAGCACCAAAGCTCCCCAGGCACTCGCAGACAGCATGGCTTGAGAGCTTTGCAAAAGCGAATCATCCACCCACAGCCATGGGGCGGCATGGACTGGGAGTCCAACACTGCACAGACTGTCCCTCCTCGGGACAAGCCACCCCAGAGCCACGGCTTCACAGACCTCTCGGGGAGCTTCTGCCATCAGTAACACTCCTTCCCCCACTGCTGACACGGGTTAAGCGTGAGGAAATCTTGCAGCCTTTTCTGTCTTAATGACTAATTACAGAAACGTTTATTTTCCTCTCTTCTGAGTGAGTTAACCTGAAACAACGAGTGCACTAGCCTCAAACAATGAGTGTGCATCAGACACCTCAATTCAGGCATGCCTCACGCCACACAGCAACTAGGAAGAGGACAAACAAGTCCCAGGGACCAGAGCCCTTCCATGCCTTTTTCCCCTTCCCAGTTCGTCATTACTCCACCCTGCTAAACTCTCCCCACAAGCTCTGTGCCCACCTTCCCTCTCATCCCCCCACATCCTACCTGGAAATGTCTCTCTTATCAGAGAGGTCAGATTTTCTATTATGTGCAGAACCTTTTCTTCTCCAAGCTTCTCATTGGGGACGTGAGGAGTATCATCTCTAGAAAGAGAAAAGCAGCACAGCCACTGTGACAAGTCACTTGTGATAAGCAAGGCAGAGAAACTTGCTCACTTCCCTTTGTGCCTCGTAGAAAATAAAGTTGAAGCTTTTGGGCGCAGGACCTTTTCGGTTGTATTTTCTCCCCCCCATCCCTCAAGGGACGGGGTGGGGGTGAGCAAGCGGCTGTGGGGGGCTTTCCTGCTGGCTGGGGGGCTCAAACCACGACACCAAGGCACCGAAGGAGTTTCAAGGAATTGTCCAAAGGGAAGACAGGCTCCACTTTATGCTACTGTGAAAAACCTACATGCACGTGTACCAAGCGGAGTCTCACTCTGCCCCAGCCCATTTAACAGACAATAAATCTGACGGGAAATGTTGCAAGGAACGGCATTCTGCAATCTCAGGTCAACATCTGACCAGCAATAGTGAAGCAAAGCTGTTTGCACAGCTATTCGAACAGCAGAAAACCAGCTCTTGTTACAAGGAGCAGAGGAATGCCTCCAGCCGGGCAGTGATCACCGGGGTCTGCCTCCGGAGGCGCGGCAGGCACACGCGCTTCCATGTTTTCACCAATACGCTTCATGGCATTTGTAGGTGACGCTGGGCTGTCAACAAGCCCATCAAAGAGGAAGATCAAAATTCAAAACGGTGTCAAAGGACTGGGGGAAATAGTTTGAAGAAAAATGAAAAATCAACATAAAGTCATAAGGAGCAATAACTACTTCCAAGTGGGAACCATCATTTGCAGAGACAGCAAATGAAAACATGGGGGCAGGCAACAGCCAGGACTGGGGGTTACGGCAGGTTACAGGCTGATGTTGCACCTCCAGAAGAAAAGCAAGCATTGCAAGAGGACACCTGCACTTACAATAACTATGTAAAATAAAGCTTTTACTGCCTGCGAGTGCTGTTGAGGCCTCCTGTGGAAGAGGGCACCCACTTCTGGAGACCATACTAGGAGAAAACGTGTTCTATTTGGGGAGGTTCTTCATATTTCTGAAGCAAAACAGCTCTTCCTCGAGAGAAGCCTCCCAGGTGCCTCTTTATGGCTTGAAGAGGTGCCACAGGCCTGCCTTGCAATGCTCTCCCCCCACCGCCTCCAACAGGCAGGGCTTGGAAAGAGCACGTCCCATTCCTGGAGCACTTCGGGTGCTCGGAGTTTGCGTGACGTCAGGCAGAGCTGGCAACAACCACACAGAAAAGGCAGGACGATGAACTGTGATCCTTTCCTGACCTTATGTTTCTCACTCCTGGGGCTTGTTGGGAGCCTCTGGACGGTGTGGAGAGGCCTCGTTGCTGTCACGCTCTCCCCCCACGCCTACGTTTTGCATCGCAAGGCGCATCCTTACCTCCCCTCTCCCAAACGGTTACCTCGGAAAGAGCCCTGGATGCCCCCACAAGCTCCGTACGCCCCGGCCCCCCGCCTGTCCCTTCTCCCAGCCAAACCCCGGCAACCCACCGCGGCCCGAGAGCAACGGGCAGCCCCAGCCCCCGCTGCCGACCCCCGGGACGCCCGGCGTCCCTCCCCTCGGAGGAGCAGCTCTCACGAGGCAGACGCCGGCCCTCAGCCCCCCGCACGGCGGCGGGGGCGCGGAGCGGGCGAGCCGAGGAGAGCCCCGCCAGCTGCGGGGGGCGGGCGGGCAGCGGACCCCCTCCCGGCGGGGCCCGGCCCCTCCTCACCCGGTCCAGAGGACGAAGTCGGGGCGCTGCAGGCGGTCCCTCATGGCGCGGGCGGCGGAGGCGAGCAGGCGCCAGGGCGCGTCGCAGAGGTAGCTGCCCCAGGGCCCGGCGGCGGGCACGGCCCGGGAGCCGCCCGAGGGGCACACCTGCCCGGGGCCCGCCGCCGCGTCGTAGTCGGGGTCCCAGTGCAGGTCGGTGATGTGCCAGAAGCGCCCTGCCGCCGCCGGGAGAGGCCGGGGCTCAGCGGGACGGGGGGCGCGGAGCTGCCGCCGGGCACCGCCCGGAGCCCCCCGCCCGGCCGGGGAGCGGGGCGCGCCACCTGCCCTTACCTGGCAGGGCCGCGGCCAGCGGGCAGAGCAGGAGGAGCGCGACGGGCTGCAGGACGAGCTGCATGTCGGCCAGCGACTGCCGTGCCGTGCCGTGCCGTGCCGCGCCCTGCCCTGCCCCTCCACAGCCTCCCTCACCTCAGCTCGGCCGGGCAGTGCCCGCACTCAACATGGCGCCGGCCGCTTCCCCGCGGCCTCCCCCTACTGGTAGGAGCCCGAAGACGGAGGGCCGCGATTGGCTGTCGGCCGCCGGAGCGGCGCCCGCGGATTGGGCAGGAGCCGGCGGCGCAAGGAGGGGCGGTGCGCGCGGGCTGTCTGGCGCCCGACGTTGGGCCGCCGCCATGTGGAGCGGGCACGGTGCGGGCCGGGGGCGGCCGGGCCGGGGGGGAGCTCGGTCGGGGGCGGGGCCTGGGGGCGGCGCGGGGCCCCCGGGGGCGCCCGGAACGGGGGTCCCGAGGCCGCCGCCGCACCCCGCGATGGCAGCGGCGGCGGGGACGGAGGGCGCGTCACCGCTACCGCCTCACGGGCTCTCCTTGTCCCCCCTCAGGTACCTTCGACGGCGGGTACGGCACCGTGGGCACCTCGGGGCCACCGGGCGGCTACACGCAGTCCCCGGGCGGCTTTGGCTCCCCCTCCGGCACGCAGGCGGAGAAGAAGCAGGTAGGCCGGGAGCGGGGCCTCGGCCGGCGCTGGGCCGCGGCGGCCGGGGGAGGGGGGCGAGGGGCGGCCGCTGCCCGGCGGCGCTGACGGCCCCGCCGCCCCTTGCAGAGAATCCGCTCCCAGAACATCGTGCCCTGCACAGTGTCGCAGCTGCTGGCAGCCGAGCAGGTCGACGAGACCTTCCGGATCCGCGACGTGGAAATCTCCCAGGTGGGCTCCGGGGGCGAGCGGCGGGCGGGGAGGCTGCGGGCAAACCAGGCGCGTTTCCCGGGGCCGTCTCGGATAAACTCTTCCCTCTCCCGACGCAGGTCATCATGATGGGGATAATACGGCACGCCGAGAAGGCGCCCACGAACATCCTCTACAAAGTGGACGACATGACGGCAGCCCCGATGGACGTCAGGCAGTGGGTTGATACTGACGTAAGCAGCAGATTTGTTGTGAACGCGCTTCTTTAAAAGTTTTTGGGGGTGGTGAAGAGAGAAAAGTTATGGAGATATAGAATATCTCAAGTTAGAAGGGACCCATAATGGTCATCGAGTCCAACTCTGCTTCTCGCAGGACTTCCTTACAAAAAAGATGTGGCTTTTCTGAAAAGCGCTTTAGGGATAGCACGTCTGAAACCCAAGGGAGATGCTGCTGTAGCAGAGGTCACTGGTGCTGCATGGGACTCTTCTCCTGTTTGGTCTTTCGTACATGATTCCACGTTGAATCACTCTGTAGTTTTTTAAGGGTTTAGCTGCTGGAGCCCAACCCTTCCTTCACAGCTGAGCTGAGAGGCGCAGGCTCGGTGCTTCTGCGTGAACACAAGGACAGAGGGTGAGCAGAGGTTTTGTCTGTGCCTCGGTGGTTGAGGTGAAGACACGTACCAATGAACGTTGTCTTGTTTTCTGAGTCATGACTCCTGAAGTGCTGACAGCTTTCGCTGGACTCTCCTGCTGGTACAGCAGGCCTTTAGGCCAGACCGCGTTGCTGTAACACAGGTTTGAAGGCAAACGGCTGGGTTCAGATGAGCAGCTTTGGCAGACGCTGAGTTGGCTTAGCTGTGAGTTTATTGTCCCTTCAGAAAAGGTTCTGGCCTGCCGCCATTCCCCTGCCCAGGGGATGGAGTTGAACACCTGCTTTTTCACTATTCACTACTTTCCTCTTGTTGCCCTGTGGCAACCTCTCAAGTGGGCAGAGGCAGCAGAGCAGGCAGCTGGCTTTGGCTGCTGTGAAATGTACAGTGCATTCAAACGAGCAAATGGGGGTTTTCCCCCATTTTTCATTTATGATTCTGTTTCCTAACTGCTGTTACTGGACAGAGGAATGCATGCCGTTTGTGTTTGCTTCAGAGAAGCCTTCTTTCCTGCGTCATTTATTGTGATAACTGAGAAATGGAAACATGAACCAGCAAAACCTTCCTTTCTCCTTTTCCCGTCTGGCAGGAGGCGGGTGGTGAGAACGTTGTGGTACCGCCAGGAACTTACGTGAAAGTGGCCGGTCACCTGCGGTCTTTCCAGGTACAGTGGGGGTGTCCGTGTGCTGCTGCAAGTCACGAGGCTGGAGCAGGGCACGAGGGGTCGGTGGTGTGTGACGGTGTCCCTGGGCTCCCTTTAGAATATCCGCTTGGTCGTGGTCTTGGCTCGTCCTTTCCTGCAGACAAATCCTTAATTGTTTTTGCCAGGGCTGTAGTTAATAACGCTTTAATTGCTCCTGGGTGCAAAGGACCATTTGAAATGCCGCTCTGCACCAGCACATTGGTTTTGGTGGAACAGGGTGCGGCCATCAGGGTCTGGGGTGTTGGTGCTGCAGAGCCTAGGCCAGGTTCTGGTTAACGGGGGCGCTGCTTGTGGTGTGTTACCTGCTGTGGTTGGCTCATAACTGAATATTATAACTGAATGTATGAATAAATATTTAAATGCATGTGTGGAGCAAAGTGCAGTTAATTACCACTGTTTAGAAAGAGGAGTTACCCTGTCTGCATTGTCCTGCAAAATCGCATATGAAATTGTAAGTCAGAAGATTTTGGACTAGGTGCATGCAGACAGGCTCCCTACCCACCGCTGTCCCTGTTCCTGGAGAGAGTGGTTGCATTGGCTGCTCAGTGTGTTCCTGTTTTCCTGTTGCTGTGATGTTAAAGTTTTTTATTTGCCTTTTTTTTTTTTTTTTTCCCCTCTGAAAGAATAAGAAAAGCTTGGTGGCATTTAAGATCGTGCCTCTGGAAAATATGAATGAGTTCACCACGCACATTCTAGAAATTGTCAACGCGCATATGATCCTCAGGAAGAACCTTATGGTACGTACCTGAAGGTCCTGATTCCATCTTGGCCTTCTCTGGGTGGCTGGTCGTCTCCCAGAGAGGGACCTCGTGGTTCGTTGAGGACGTTGTGGAGTTGTGAGGCTGGAGAGCTCGAAGCTGTTGGAGGGCTACAGCGAAGGTGTGACAGGAGTCCTGGCTTCCTTGGAGGGGGGGGGTGTCGCAGTCCATTTCCAGTGGCTTCTTTTGGGAATCCCTTTTGCATGACTGTCTCTCTGGTAACACCGACCCCTCCCTGCTGCGGGCTCGTGGCAGCCTGTGTAACCGCAGCGGTTTCACTCTCGTCCTTGCAGTCAGCGTCGAGAGCGCCGCAGCCGTTCGCCTCCGCCGGGCTGGGCGAGATGGGGGGCTACGGCGGAGGGGGCAGCCTGCCCGTGAACGGACTCACAGCGCACCAGAGCCAGGTGGGTGCGAGCAGCTTCTCCAGGGACACGGCGGGTGCAGGGGGTGCTGCTGCGGCGTGGTGGGGGCGAAGAAAGGCCGGCTCAGTTGCTTGTTGAGGAGGGATAGTTCTTCCTTGGCCTTGCTCTCCCTCGCCCGTAGCGAAGCTCAGCTGTGTGCTAGTGGTGGTTCTTGTTTTTCCCAGGTGCTGAACCTGATTAAAAACTGCCCTGTCCCAGAGGGTATGAGTCTTCAAGAGCTGAAACTTCAGCTACACAATATGAGCATGTCAACCATAAAGTAAGTACATAGGAACGAAGGACGCTGTGGGAATCCAGGCAGTCCTCCCTGGAGCCTGATGAGAGGAGGCAGAGAGGAAAATAGTGGGCAAGCCCCGGTCCTGACTTGTGGCACAGCGCTAGTAATGCCAGCTGTTCCCAGCAGAATGCAGTCGTGAGCCAGAGCCTTTGGAGTCTCAGCAGCTCAGAATGAGCCGTTGTCAGCTGAAGGGGGGATGATAAAATGCTTCCCTCCCTGTTTCCAAAGCAAGCTGTCTCGCAGCTCGGTAGCAAAGCCATAGGGACCGGCAGCACCGAGCACCTCAGCAGTGTTTTCTCCTCGGTTCCCAAGGGCTGCCCTGCTCCCTGCACCCCATCAGAACTCGGGAACAGGCTGTTTCTGTTCTCTTCTCCTTGGCTGTCTCTAATAACTACTCCCCCCCGAGACTTAGAAAGCCAGCGAAGCCTGGAGGCAGTAAGGAAGGTCCACTGTCCTTCTGTGTCCCGTCCCCTTTGAAGCAGAGCGGCAGGTACCGCTTTTGCCTGGGAAGCACCGAGAGCGGTGGCCTTCCCTCTGTGGCAGGCGGAGTCAGAGCTGCTGGGGGAGCCGATGGCCACCGCTCTGGAGAAGCTTTCTGCACCTGCTGGCTGGTGGAGCAGCACTTAAACTGCTCACAGGACAGAGCCACCGAGAGCTTGCCTTGGCAGCTGCCGGAAGGGAACAGCAGGGATGGGGTCTGTAAGTGGGAAATCCCCGAGAGAAAGGTGTTGATAGGAAATAGCAACTGCTTTTTTGTTTTCTTCCAAGGCAAGCTGTTGAATTCCTTAGCAGCGAGGGACACATCTACTCCACTGTGGATGATGATCACTATAAGTCAACGGATGCTGAGTAAAGTTACTTCCAGCTGGATTTAGTTCTAAGCAAATGCTTGTCCACGTGTCAAGTGGTCCTGCCGAGCCTTGCAACGTGGACGGTGATCTTTGCTCTTTCTAGCCTCTGAAAGTCCTGGTTACTCTGTGAGTGCCCCTTGGAATGCAAGGACAAGCAGAACGTATAGGATTCTGTTAACTGAACTCAGTTATATGCTGTGACCATGTGACTGAAAGCATAAGCAGACATGGGAGAACTGAACTCCTCAAAGCTTCAGAGCCTTCAGTTTGGTTTTGTCTCCTTAGAGGATGCCTGTGTTAGAGAGAAGAACCTCTTTGTAACCCCAGGCAGATTGTCTTTTGTTTCTAGAGCTGTTTGTCCTAACTCAGCTTTCATTTAATTTCGTTCACAAAGTAGGTAGCCAAGAGTAATACTCCACTAATGTACAGTAATCATGGATAGATTTGTAATTGGTTTAGTTTATGCATTTAAATCTATATTTGTACTATGAGGTGATCTTGTTACTAGAGCTTTTGAACGTTTCCAATAAAATTTTAACTTGGGTAGTCTTGCCTGCATCTGTGGCTCGAGAGGCCGTCCTTCCCTAAAGGAGAAAACATCTGTGTTGCCAAAACCTGGCCGTGTGGGTAAAAACACAGCTCATGCTTTCCAAGTTTCTTTAACTGTTCTTACTTTTTCCTTGGCTTTTGAAGGAAATTGCTTTAAAAGATTGAACTGAAGTGTATGTCTGGTCACTGGGAAATTAAACAACTGTACTACTGAAGAAAGCTGCAGGTTGTATCAGTGTTCCAAGCACAGCCAGGGTCATTTCTGCCACCAGAAGTGCTTTAGCTGGAGCTCAGGTGAATCACATCATGTGGAGCGAGTTTGTCTTTGCACTGTTTTTAAAGCATAGTGGAAAAACATGAAGTTAGGCAACAGCAGGGTTGATCTGGGAGCTGTACCAGGGTGGAGGTACCGGATTTGCATTTCCTGTTTCTCTGCACAATCCTGCCTTGTTCAGGAGGCAGCGCGCCGCAGGCAGCTGCTCCAGTGTGTTTGTGTCCTCTTAGCCACGACAGGCTTCCTGTAGTATAAAGTGCAAAGGTGGAAGCGACCTTCTGGGCAGACCCAAAGCCAGAGCAGAAAACCAGCCCAAACCCAAGCCAGGATGTGAGCCAAGTTTGAATGAATGAGATCCTCGCTGCAGCTTTGGGGCTGTGCTGTGGGCGCTGAGTGAGGAATGGCATGAACTGAAAAACTGCACCCAAAACTACTCTTCACTGGGAGAGGGAAAAAACCTGCCCAGTTTGATCTTAAACAAAATTTAAAATTTATTTTCCAGCTCTGATTTGAAAGAGGAGGCGTGCAGTGCGTGGTGCAGGAGTGAAATGCCTGCTTGCTTTTGGTGTACAGCTCTCCCCTTGTCAGCTCTTTTCCCTTAACGCACATCAGGACTGTGAGGTCTTTGTCTCTGCCGCTTTCCTGGGGCTTTGCCAAACTTCCGGGAAAAGAAGAGTTGAACTTTGGTCCTTATTTGGTTTTCAGGTCATTTTTTTGCACTCAACACCATGAGTGCAGCGGGGGGCCTTTGTAGGTGCCAAGAATCTGCCAGAGCGTGACAAGCACGCTCGCAAGCAGGAGGGGGCTGGGGATGTCTAGGACAGACGTGCAGTTAAAACCAGATGAGCAAACCAGCAAAACCTAAAGCCGCAACATTTTTACAGCGTTTCTACAACCTGGCTGAGAAATTAGGGCAGGGCGAGAAGCGAGTTTGGCTGCATTTGAGAAAAAGGCAGCTTCTGCCTTACGAAAGTGGGTTTCTGACCTGCAATTGTAAAAATGTGTCACTCACTCAGTGGTTTGAGCGCCAGCTGGGGCATAGCTTGCACCGTGTGAAGGGCTTCGTCACGGCTGCTCCTAACCCATCCCACCTCACGTGCCAAACAGCATCTGGACGTGCTGCCCCCAAAGCCACCCGCAAGCACCCGTAACCCCAGCCCAACGCCGCGGTCATGCAGCGGAGCAGCGCGAGATCTGTGTCCCAGGGCCTGGGCTGGCATCTCGGGGGCATCTCGGTGGCTGCCCAGCTGTGTCCTTGTCTGGTGCTGCCGGAGAGTCCCACGGCTGACAGTTGAGGCCACGGCCCACAGCACAACAGGGGGATTTATTCTGTGCCTGGGACTGTCCTGACGGTGGACAGGCCGCTTGCCTTCGAGGAAAGTGGGTCCCTTTCTGCAGGCTCGAGGCAGTTGGAGGTTGTGCTGTGGATCCCTGGGGCTGTAGTTAGCCTCTGCGAGCAATCAATGTCGTGTCAGGTCCCAGTGTTTGGAGGCTGGGTGGCTTCCAGAAACTAAAGGACTAGAAAGGAAAAATCGCCTGCATTTTGCGAATTGTCTTTTTAACGTTGTCATCAACAATTTCGTAATCATGTTCATCGCTGTCTGTCTCCGCGCCTGGAAGGGAAGAGAGAGTTCAGCCTGCAGACGCCCCGCCACGGACTGCAGCAGACACCCCATGCCCTGAGCTGCCTGCCCCACCTCCCCGCTCCGAGCTGCACCTGGACGCGGTGGGGACTGAGGACGTGGGGCAGAAGGGCCTCTCGTGGTGCGGCGGCAGCTGCCCTGCCACTGCAGACACCAGCCTCTGGGGCACGGGTCCCCTGTGGTCTGGAGGGGGGTGTGGGAAGGCGCGCCGTTTGATGGCAGGTGGAGGCCAAGGGCTTGTCGATGGTGTTCCCGTGCCACTGCTTTTGATGTCAAGTTTTGCTCATGCCATGGGCCCTTTGTGGGACGAGGGGTCAGGGTGGCCTCCCCATGGGTCCCCCTATGTGTAGGACAAAAGTATGGGGCAGGTCCCCATGGGTTCCCCACAACATGTGGGACAAGAGGATGGGGCAGCCCCTGTGGGTGCCCCCAGCCTGTGGGGCAATCCCCCATAGGTCTCCCCCTGCATCCGGCACAATGGGATGGGGAGATGCAGCCCCCATGGGGGCCCAGCTGGCTGGGGCACAGATGTCCCCAGCTGAGCATCCCTGCCCCAGGACCCTCTGAGGACATCCCCGGGGAGGTGATGGCCAGCAGCAACCCCCAGTCAAGCATGACCCACTGACGCTGCTGGGGTGCCCTGTCCTCCCACCAGGTCAGCGCTTCTGGGGTCGGGGCCCGGGACGCACCAGGGTCCTCACCTGCATCCCTGGGTGGTCCCCGCTGGCCACGCCGCCTGGGGGTGCTCGGCTGGGGCAGGGCTGGGAGCGGCGGCAGCGGAGGAGCCGGGCGGGCTGTCACTGGCAGGGGGCTGGGGGTCGAGGGGCACCTTCCCCCAGGGCCTGTCCCTTCCTGCGCCGGCTTGGGGGGCCGCGGGGGCGGTGGGGCCGAGGTGCCGGGCAGCTGGGCCAGCAGCCGGTAGTAGAAGGTCTCGGTCAGCTCCTCCACCCGGGATCGGCGGGTGCAGGGGGCTGGGGGGTGGACGGACCCCTCGCTCAGCAGGAGGGAGAAGTCCAGCCACCGCGGTGGGATCTCGAAGCCCTCCTCCGGCTCCTCGCAGAAGCTGCCCACCAGGAAGGGCTGGTCCAGGCGGGCCTCCAGCCGCAGGGCGGGCAGGGCGCTCAGCACGTCCCGCTCCAGCCCCGGGTCAGGGGCCACCACCCGGACCTCGCAGGGCAGCGCCTGCACCTCCAGCAGCTCTGCCAGCCTGTACTTCTTGCTGTCACACGCCTCCTCCACGAAGCTGCCCCCCAGGTCCAGCGGCAGAAGCAGCTCCTCGCTTTCCTCCTCCTCTTCCCCACCATGGCGGCGGCAGAGCAGCCGGGTGCTGGAGCCCTTCCCTTGCAGCCCCCAGGCCTCCAGCCGGTCGCCCACGCCGAGCGGGGGCACGTCGTCCCCGCGGCCCTCGCAGTCCCGTGTCACCACCACGCGCAGCCGCCACCCGGGCTGCAGGCCGGCGGCCAGCTCCCGCGCCCCCGCGAACTGCCGGGGCCGCCGGCGGAACCGGCCCTCGTAGGCGCTGGACAGGAGGAAATGGCGGCCGCTGCTGGGGGCCGAGGCCAGGACCCGCCGGGCGTGGGAGCGGCCGTGGAGCTGCAGCCGCTGCCCCCGCCGCAGCCGTGGCACCCAGGTGCTCTCGAAGATGGCGGGGCCGGCCGGACCCTCCAGGATCTCGGCCTGGGCCGGCAGTGCCTCCTGCATCCCCAGCACCTCGCTCAGCAGCAGCGGCCGCGCGAAGTGGACGTGCTGCGCCTCCTCCGTGACGTCCTCCACGTCCACCTCCAGCGTGGAGGGGATCTTCACCACGTCCCGACGCACTGCGGGGGCAGAGCCGCCCTGACCCCGTGCTTGGCCTCTCACCGCCCCGCAGGAGAGAGGACCTCCAGCCCGCGCCCGCCCCTACCTGCGGCCACCCACACCAGGCGCATTGGGGTCCCGGCACCAAACTGGTGCAGGCTTCCAACCCTGCAGCACCCCAGTCCCAACCCCACAGCACCCATGCCCTGACCCCACAGCCCCGACCCCTCAGCCCCTCAACCCCTCAGCACCCAAATCCCAACCCCTCAGCACCCCAACCCTGACCCTGCGGCATCCCTGTCCTGACCCTGCAGCATCCCTGTCCTGACCCTGCAGCATCCTTGCCCTGACCCCGCAGCCCCAACCCCTCAGCACCCCAACCCTGACCCTGCGGCATCCCTATCCTGACCTCGCAGCATCCTTGCCCTGACCCCGCAGCCCCAACCCCTCAGCACCCCAACGCTGACCCCGCAGGATCCCTCTCCTGACCCCCCAGCACCCGCCTGCCCCATCCGGACTCACGGTGCATGGCGGCGTGCACCTCGTAGACGGGGTGCAGGAGCAGGGCATGGGGGCCGATGGCGGGGCAGAGCAGGGGCTGCGGCTGCCCGTCCCACTGCCCCAGCACCTGGTGCAACGTCAGGCCCTGCCGCCTGCTGCCCTTCAGGCCGGGTCCCTGCAGTGCTGGGTGCCGCCCTGGGGCTGGGGCAGGCTGGAAAAGACCTGTGGGACAATGAGGATGAGCCCGCGGGGGCTGCAAAGGTCTCCCTGGGGAGGAGGGCGCGTCCATGGGGGGTGGGCTGGGGCAGGGCAGCCCTGCTCACCTTTAAACGTCGGTGGCAGCTCCGTCGTCTGCCCTGTCTTCGTGTCCTCACACACGACCTTCTGCAGCGCCACAGCCATGACTTTCAGCAGGTCGCCCGTCGACAAGCAGCATTCGTTGCCTGAGATCTCATACACGGACCCTGCAGGGTGAGGAGGAAATTTCCTCAAAGAAAATGCCTCTACCAGCATTTCATAGACTCACAGAACGCTTTGGGTTGGAAAGGCCCTTTAAAGGCCATCTGGTCCAACCCCTCTGCCATGGGAAGGCACATCTTTCACTAGATTAGGTTGTTCCAAGCCCCATCGAACCTGACCTTAAACACTTCCAGGGATGGGCAGCCACAGCTTCCCTGGGCAACCTGTTCCAGTGTCTCACCACCCTCTGTGAGCTGTCCTTTACTGCTTCCTCAGGATACCTGCAGGTGGTTGGTGGTCCTGTCCAACGCTCAGGAGCTCCCGAATGATCTCAGACATACAAAGGAGGTGCACAAGTGGTGGCAGCAGGCAGCTGGCCCAGGAAGAGCACAGAGACATTCAGGGATGGAGTTAGGAAAGCCAAAGCCTGCCCAGAGCTGAATCTGTTGAGGGATATGAAGGGCAACAACAAAGGCTTCTACAAGTACATCAACAGCAAAAGGACAGGGAAAAACACAGGTCTGCTGCTGAATGTGGCAGGGGAGCTGGTGACAAAGGACACGGTGAAAGCCGATGTGCTCAATGCCTCCTTGGCCTCGGTCTTCACAGGCATGACCAGCCTTCAGGAGCCCGAGATCAGGGCAAAAGTCTGGAGTAAGAAAGAGCGATCCTTGGTGGAGGAGGACCACATAAGGGAGCACACAACAGACATTCTTAAGTTCATGGGACCTGTCGGGATGCACCCGTGAGTGCTGACTTTGTGAGACCACTCTGTTACCTTTGAGAGGTCACAGGCAATCGAGAGACATTCTTGAAGACTGGGAAAAAACCCAAACGTCATCCCTATCTACAAGACAGGCCGGTCACCCTCCTCTCAAACCCTGGGAAGGTGATAAAGCACCTCATTATGGAAACCCTTACCAGACACACGAAGGACGAAAAGGTGATTTGAATTATTCAGTATGGATTTACAAAGGGGAAATCAGGCTTATCCAGCCTAATGAGACTTGGTGGGCAAAGGCCGAGCAGTGGGTTTTGTTTATCTTGAGTTCAGTAAGGCTTTTGGAGCTATGTCTCATCACATCCTCGTAGAGAAGCTAATGAAGAATGGGTAGGATGAGCAGACACAGACGTGTGCTGAAACCTGGCTGAACAGCTGGGTCCAGAGGGTGGTGATCGATGGCATGAGGTCT
The DNA here is from genome assembly GCF_034619465.1 of Leptosomus discolor. Classification (NCBI taxonomy): domain Eukaryota; kingdom Metazoa; phylum Chordata; class Aves; order Leptosomiformes; family Leptosomidae; genus Leptosomus; species Leptosomus discolor. The sequence goes on from NC_141419.1 coordinate 507,244, forward strand.
AATGGGAGGCAAGTCACTACCAGTGTGCCCTGGGGATCCATACTGGGTCCAATCCTGTTTAAACTCCTTGTTAACGATCTGGGGCAGAGGGCACCCTCAGAAAGTTTGCAGATGACACAAAACTGGGAGGAGAGGCTGATAGACCAGGGGGTTGTGCTGCCATCCAGAGGGACCTCGACAGGCTGGAGAAATGGGCTGACAGGAACCTTTGTAGTTCAACAAGGAGAAGTGCAAAGTCCTGCCCAAGGGAAGGGACAACCCCCCACACCGGCACATGCTGGGGGCTGCCTGGCTGGAAAGTAGCTTGGTAGAACAGGACCTGGGGGTTCTGGTGGGCACCAGGCTGAAGATGAACCAGCAACACGCCCTTGCTGCAAAGAAGGTGAACGGAGCCCTGGCTGCATCAGGCAAAGTCTGGCCAGCAGGTCAAGGGCGGTGCTCCTTCCCTCTGCTCTGCCCTGGGGAGGCCACCCCTGCAGCGCTGCGTCGTGCTGGGCTCCTCAGCACAAGAGGGACACGGACCTGCTGGAGAGAGTCCCACGAAGGGCCACAAAGATGGTTAAAGGACTGGAGCACCGCTCATAGGAGGAAAGGCTGACAGAGCTGGGATTGTTCTGCTTGGAGAAGAGGAGGCTCCGAGGAACCTTACTAATGCCTATAAATACCTGAGGGCACAAACAGGACTGAGCCAGGCTCTTGCCAGTGGTGCCCAGAGACAAGACAAGAGGCCATGGGCATAAACACTTGAAACTTCCCCTGAACATAAGAAAACACTTTTTTGCTGTGACGGTGCTCAAGCACTGGGGCAGGCTGTTCAGAGAGGCTGTGGAGTCTCCATCGCTGGAGATATTCAAAACCCAACTGGACAAAGTCCTGAGCAACCAGCTCCTGCTGACTCTGCTTGAGCTGGGGTTGGCCTGGATGATCTCCCGAGGTCCCTGCCAACCTCGATGACCTAGTGATCCCCATCACAAGTGGTCATGGGACGTGCCATTAACAAATACCAGTTACATAGGGGGGCTCTGCCCGGCCAGCTGTGATGCAGCCCTGGCGGCAGCAGGGCTGAGCCCTGGCCACAGGCTTTGTCCTTTCTGGGACGTTGGCCGAGCCCGGGCATCCTGGCACTGCTACCCGTGAGTGCACGGACATCCCTGACGGACCCCCAGTCCCTGTGGCTGTGGTGGGGCCAAGAGGACCCCCAACCCCTGGGACTGCAGAAGGGGACCACGGGGTGGGGGTGGAGGGCACAGAGAAAGGAGGGCAGCTATTGAAGGGCAGAGCTGGTGTGGGGGCTCAGCGGTGGGCAGAGGTGGGGCTGGCCCAGATTCGCCCGGTGAGCGGGCAGGCTGGTGCCTTTGGGCACGGTGGGAACGTGTCGGTTCAGGGCCCTGGCACACGCAGCCGCCCTGGTGGGTCTGGGCAGGAGAGGTGGAGCCGAGGCAGGACGCGCCATCCGAGATGGGCTGGATATTGCCGGCCAAGCCGCAGAGGGACGGACGCTGCTGCAGGCACCGCTGCATCGCTGACCACAGCGCACCTACGGAGCGCAGGCGGGAGCAGCGGGGTGCGACTGGCCGGCAGAGCGCCTGTCCCCCAGGAGCAGGGGGAACCTTGAAGCGGAAATAAATGTGAAAAAATAAACCACAGGAAGAGGTGGATGAAAGCTCGGAAGTTTCACAAAGTATTCCATGTTGTGTAAGCCCCAGCCCGCCTCCTCCAGCCCTCCCGTGCCCTGTCACGCCGTGGCAGCATCGAGGGCATCCGAAAAGCGCAGAGGTTCCTCGCCCCCTGGTGCAGAGGCCCGGGGGACTCCACGCGCACATGGCACAGCCGGCAGCAAGACACACGGACACGCGGCTGCGATGCCCCGTGCAGGAGCTCAAAGCGCTCGGCAGCTCCGAGGCAGCACCGAGCCAGAGCGGGTTTGCAACATAAAGCGGGACCAAGGACTCAGGAGAGGCGAGGAGTGCGCGGTGGGGAGAGGAGCCCACGAAGGGGCCAAGGTCATTTCCTTTAACGTCTTGGGAACCCACCCAAAGTTTTGGTAACAAAAAGAATCAGTAAGATCGTCAGTAACGGCAGGAAATCCAGCGGTGTTTAAGAAATACCACCAGTGCCAGATGGCACGTCTGCAGGGCGCAACGCTGATCGGTCCCCAGGGCACTCTGAGGCGTCTGCGCGGCCCGGCACCGTCACCAGCACCCAAGGGAACACACAGCCAGCAGGCTGGTTGAGGGGTCTGTGTTGGGCTGATGCTTATTTCTAAGGAACCAGGAAAACCTGGAGGCTTGTACAGCCCACGTCCTGGAAAGTTTCCAGTGCTGGTAACTGTGCAGGGGTCGTAACAGGGGAGAAAAGCAGTGCAGGAGAGCACACTGGGAATGGCTGGAGGCTGAACTGGTGTCACTCAGATGAAAAATGCAGCAGGAAAGATCCAGTGCTTGATCACGCTGCAAAGGGACGGGGGTAGGTGTGCCTTTCCTGGAGCCAGAGCCTTTCCTGGAGCAGGAGCTCCTCAGGCTACGCTGCCACATCATGGTACCCTCCCACACAAGCAATGCCCCTTCTGTCCTTAAATCTCTGCATTAATTGAGCTGCTACCAAATGTTCTGTGCAGCCCCAAACTTCTCCCCTCCCTGGGATGAACTCGTGGCAAACGCCCTGCTATGCGGAGCAGAGAGCACCAGCTGCCTCACCACGACTACCAGCAACTGCCAAACAAATGACTGCTGCTGTTGGAACAGCGGCATTGTCACTCGTTTAGCAACGTTATGGTTCTGAGAAGGCCACCAGAAGTCTTTGGGAAACCTAAACATCCACCCTAACTGACCCACAGAGAAGCAGAGTGCGACCACCCCAACCACTTCTCCTGCTCTTTAAAAGTCAGTGTAACCTAAACAGATGCTACAGATCCTCCAAGTCCCGATGGCAATTGCCACATGGGTGTTGTCAGGATCCCGCTGTGCATTCCCAGCACTTTTGGGAGCCCCAGAAACCCAGCAAAAGCATTTGCCGATTTCTGGTTCTGCTGCACCACCAACCTTGTCAGCTGAGGAAGCCACGTCGGTCAAGGCTTCTCCTCCACTGAAGATATCTCCAGGGACATGGCCCAGGAGGAAGAAGAGAGCTCAGACCAGGCTGCTCTCTGCGCCCTTGCTGGACTCCTCGCCCCGGGGCAATGCCATCCCACCTTCCCCCAGCCACTGAGCATGTGGCTCCATCCCTGCCAGATCCACTGCCAGCAGGTGATTCACTGCCTGGGACAAGAGCGGCACATGAAGCAGGGGACCAGCTTGGACGGTTTCTGTTGCCCCACTGCTTTCCCAGCAGCATGACCGAATGTCCTGGGGCACTCAGCTGGGTGGGCACTGGGTGTAGAAGAGAAAGATCTTTGCAAGAAGCCTTAGGCACCAGTGTCTGGTGGTGGCACAAGGACCCGTGCCTCTCCCTGGGCACAGGCACCCGGGTGGCAGGGGACCAGCTGTCTTCAGGGAGGGAGGAGCCCAAGCTGCAGTGGCATGGCAGGGGAGGTGGCACAGCCTCGGGGCAAGAGGCAGTGGGCACCTGGCACTCACCTTGGAAGTAGACGCCGGAGCAAATCCTGAGGATTCGGGGCAGGGTGGCAGGGTCCAGGGAGCAGATGTATTCCTGGAAGGAGAGGGGCTCCATGGCCGTGCTGCTGGGTGCTCCCGGGCACTCTGCAGAGAGGGAACTGCGTGGGAAGCAGCTCTGGGCTGTGCTTTCACTTCTGCTGTCTTTTCACTTCTGCTTCTAGCAGGGCCAAGTTCCCTCTCCGGCCGTGGGCTCACGCTGCTGGCAGCTCTCCAGCTTGCACGGACTGACTGGCTGCTGGGACAACCCTCTGCCTGGCCTCCATCACCCATCGCGGCTCGGCGTCCCCAGTCCTGGCCCTGGTGGTGCCGCCAGCGTTAAGGGTGGGGGAAGGCAAGGACCCCACAGCTCCGCGGGGTGCTGTCCTGGCTGGACCGATGCTCCAGCCTCTCCCACCCAGGCTGTCCCCGCAGCCCATCTCCTGGGCGCCGGCCTGCCCGCCCCCCCCGCAGCAGGGGCAGACAGAGCCGCGGTGCTGCGGAGCGGAGGGCAGGTCTGGGTGGCCCACGCCAGAGAAGGCAAAGGGCCGTGTCCAGGCAGCTCTCACCCCTTACCCACACACAGGCACCTCCATCCTTCTCACCTCTGGGCTTTCAGACCCCGCTTGGGGCCTCCATTCCCTCCATTCCCAAAAGGTACAGCGGCCTAAACTGGACAGCTCAGCAGCCCACGGTTCAGCGCGCAACAAGCTAGTTGTGGTTGGAGAAGACACCAAAGACCGTCTGCACTTTGCCGAGGCTTCCTCCCAGGGATGTGTGATGCCCTAACATCGAGCAGGGCTGGCACGGAGGAAAGACTCAGCGCTAGTGCACCTCCCGGTCCAGCAGCTGCCGACGGCCGGGGCAGGCGAGCGACACGTGGAAACACGCTCCAGGGGCTGCTGATACCCCAGCTGCAGAGCGCGGCTGGGAAAGGGCAGCTGAGGACCCACTGTGCAAACCTCCATGGGAAGCCTGGAAAGATAAGAGGGGTCATAAAGGTGTCCAAGCCCTGGACACAGGTACAATGAGCGCAGCCACGGAGAGCAGTCACGGTCAGCTCGAAGGCCCACTGGCTTCTAGGAGCAGGTCTCCAGGCTGCTGAGCTCCAGCAGCAGAGACAGGGCTTGGCCATGGTGAGTCAGAGCCAAGGAGGAAGCAGCATCTTTTCAGGGATGGGGAAGGGCTGCCTGGAAAGGGAAGTTCAAGATGGCTCACTAGGGGCCACAGGGCTGAGCAGCTCTGCTTTGGGGCCAGTGATGCCTGCTGTCCTCTCCTGGTAGCTCAGCCTTGAGCCTGATTTCGTCAGGGGATGGGTGAAGGAGAGGTTGCTGCTTTGCAGCTCCCCAGAAGCACGTGTAGCAGACCTGTGAGGTCTGGGATGCCTCTGGGAACAACAGAGCAGCTGTAGGAGGAACAGGCAGCAAACCCGTCAGGGCTCTGTCATCGCAAACGCAGCCAAAGCCTTGAGCTGAATTAATGGGTTGAACATTTTCACTTCCTCCTGCTCACTACCAGGCTGATGCCCATCTGCCTGCGAGGGGAGGGAGAGGCCAGCCACAGCGGGGCCCTGAGAACTGCTGCTTTATTTCACACGCTAATCGAAAGCAGCCCTCCTCTTCCAGGAACAGCCCTCACCTCCCCCTAGCCAGCAGGGCTGAGCACAGACCATCCGTTCCCCGTCGCAGACACATCCACATCAGCCACCCACCGCTCGATGTCAGGATGGGTTAGGCTAGACACGCGGCCCCTGGACTGAGGGTCCTCTGTGTGAGCACCCTCTCCACCTCCCCGAGATCAAATTCAGAGGTGATCCTGCCCAGAAGGTGCCCCTTCAGCGGGGTGCCCTGGGAAAGCAGGGCAGCACACAGAGGTGCTCCAGCTCGGCAGCGCAGAGCACTGGACATCGGAGCACCAGGGGATAGGACGGTGCCCCAGGAACAGGACCCAGCTCGGGGTGAAGGCCAGAGGAGCTGCGCAGCAGAAAGGCCAAGAAAGGGAACGTCAGGCACAGGCAGACGATCTCTGCTGTAGGACAGAGAAAAGCTCCCATGGAGAAGGCAGGAACAAGCCTTGAACAGGCCAACTTCAGGGCACGGGGATGAAAATCACACCATGAGCAGCTACAGGGAGCAAAGTTGTCTACCTGCTCTTCTGTTACCCAGACTCAACTGGGGAAACATAAAACCTGCCTAAAGAAATCGCCCTGCAGGGCACTAGACAGACAACTGGAGTTTCCAGAGTCTCGGGCAGTCCCCAGGCCATCCTGCATTGGTTATCAAACCCCTGAACTTTGCTGTTTGGCTGCAGCTACACACAGGTCAGAGCTCCTCCAACAGAAGCAGGAACTGTGATCCCACGAGCAGGGCCCCGGACAGACGAGCACAGAAGACATATGAAGTCAGGGGATCACACCAGCTCCTAGGATCAAAGGAAAACTGGTCTCTCAGCCCGAGGCACCCTCACCCTGAAGGTGTGTAACCCCCTGTAGGGGAGCACAAGCCTCCTCTGACCTGCTAACCAGCACGAATTAGCAGCGCTACTGGAGGTACCCGAGTTGATGCAGGCAGCAGAACCTCTGCTTGAACAGCCCATTTCCAGGCTTTTCACAGAATCACAGGTTTTTCCTCATCTTCACCGAACCCTGAAATTGTTATCGAAGTGACTGGTGAGCCCGTATGGGACAGGTCAATAGAGAACGAGCTCCTGGTGGCTCTTCACATTATAGAAACAGTACTTTCACAAAGAGACTGGAGAAAACTGGTTGCACCTCCTTTCAAAAAGGACTCGCCCTGAAGTGATAGGGGCATAAACACACCACTGCTCAACCATCAGGAGAAATGCTGCTCCCCTTTCCCCCAGGCTTAAGCAAGGGAATGCCTCTGACATATCCAGAAGTAGCTGGGGAACCCCAGGCAGAAAAGGACCCGTCACAGCCAAGATATGACTCAGCAAAGCCTCTGTGGCCAGCCGCGACCGGAGTTTCTAGGCTAGTGCAGCATGACGGGCCAGTTCTTCCAAGTCCAGCACGCAGGCAGGCAGGCAGCTGTCCATCTGGGTGCCTTTGCAAGATGACAGTGAACAATTGGGCCATGGCCAGATGTGTCAGAATGACCAGAGCAGGATTTAAGCTCCAGTACTAGCTCTGGTATTTAAGACTTCCTCCTCCTCTACCATTCTGCAAAGGCGACTGAAACCCGTCACAGGCGCGTGCCAGGATATCGGAGACAGACAGCTGCGTACGAGAGGGTGGACAGCAAAGACTGGGGCTCTCTATCGGCTCTTCCCTTAAGGCTTCTCCGAAGAGGACGTCAGTTCTGGGAAGTTCTTAAGCAGCAAAAGACAATACCAAAGCAACCCCCGATGCTGCTGGGAAGCCATTGCTTTGGAGGAGCAGGTGGGACCCCTGAGGGAGGCAGGGGAAGCGTCACGGAGAGTCTCAGGCACTAACTTGATGCCGGCAGGCGAGGGACCTCTCATCGCTTTGTCCTTACGGCACCTCCAGGGAAGGCCAAGCGAGAGGACTGTGACCCCAACCACACGGCTGCCCACCCTGAGCTCACCACGCTCTTACTGCACGCTCTGTCTTGCACGAGCACCCCTGTCCCCAGAGCACCCCCCAAGCAGGTAGGTGCCAGTGACACCACATGGCTCCTGTGACTGAGGAGCTGTTCCTGGTGTGGACAAGAAGGGAAAGCAGAAACTTTTTTCTCCCTTTACTTGCCACTGCCAGGTTAAGACAGAGTTCCCAGGTGAAAGAACACACCAATGACCTGACTGTATCCGAGCACTTTTGACAAAACCCTCCTATTGACCAGCACCCGGCCTCTGAGCCCAGCAACAGCCACTACAGAGCCCCCGTTCTCTGGCCTGTCCTGAGCCACGTCCCCCGCTCCAGCCCTCCGCTGTGCTCGCCCCCCGTGCCGCTGCGCGTGCCGGAGCGCCCGGTGTAACTGCCGGAGCGCACCCTGCAGCCGGCACTCGCCTGCCCTGCCCTGGAAGCTGTTCCTCCCCTCCTGAACGGTCCCAGGGAGAAGGCACCTCCTCTCCAAGGCGGCATCCTTCAGGCATGTCGTCACGGTCTAACCCATGGGCATCTTCCTGCACAGCACACGGGGAACAGAACAACTTCTTTGAGCTCATCACGAGCCCTTGGGACGCCTGCCGGGTGCTGCACTCTTGTATTTCAAAACCAGAGGAGAGAAGAGGGGTTACAGTGACAATCCAGCGCAGGCTGCAAGGACAGGCATTCCCAGAAAACACTGCTATTCTTCTTTGGCTCAATCATTTCTTCAGCCGCAAATTCTTCTCCGCTTCTTCATCCCCATCTCTGCATCCCACGTTGCAGAGTGCTTTAGATTATCATGCAACTGACTCCTTTTTAATACTTCCTTTGATACAGGAAATTCACCGCTAACCACACCAGCACTTAACATGTCAGACAACAAGTTAACTGCTTAACCTCCACCAACTATTTCTACCTACGGCAGACCAGCAGCTGGCACATGAATCGTGAAGATTCAGCCTTCTGTGACAGACAGCAATGAAATGTAACTACCCCAGCTGCTGGAAGGAGATTGCTGGGTTGAGAAGAAACGCTAATCTATAGCCTGAACATGACTAAATTCAGTAAAGCTTGGGAATCCCCCTCAACCCTACGCTGCAGGCACCACGGTTATCTTTTGTCGCCAGGTCCCGGTTTACTGTGTCTCACTACAGCTCTCCCCAGGGAGCCTAGGACAAGCTGCAGAGACGCAGTGGGACACGGGATGGCGCATTTAGACTGCCCAAGGCCACTTCGTGTGTCAGAGGCAGCACGCTGGCAGCGAGAAGAGCCAAGCTGGACTATAGAACAGAACTTCTGCAGGGAGAGGATTATGCCAGAACCAGACAAAACTTCGCTCAGAAAACGAAGGCAACCGCTGTTCAAAATCCCCTGTCAAGCGGCACTCCTGTGGGCCAGGGCGCAGCGCGCTGCGGCCCGAGGCAGCGAGGCGCTCACGAGCAAAGAGGCCGGAGCAGCTTTAAGAGCTGCAGCCTGAGCCAGCCACCAAGAACAAGGCCTGCAGTGACAGCGGCACTTTGCCACAGCAGAAATCCTTCAGTAAGCCACACAACCACGTACAGTCTCAACTGGAGAACCGTAGACTGGGAACGAACACACTACACCCTCCAAACTGGCAAAATCTGCATTTAATTTACAACATAGTAAAGGTTACAGGTAAAAAGCTCAACAGAAAGTGTGAAAAGGCCTATTACATATTACACAAGTGTACAAACTTCTGTACAAAGCCCCTAGATGTTATATTGTCCCCTCCTGTACTGGCCAGCTATGGCCCCCCATAGCTCTAAAATAATGAGAGCTTGTTCAAACCCAGGGAGGAAAAGAGCTTTAAGAAACAACGAGCAGTAAAGCTTCTCTTTTCAAGAAAAATCTTGCAAAGAGACACTTGCAAAAGATCAAAACAAAACAAAAAAATCCCCTCTCCCCCCCAGCAAAAAACCAACCCCAAAACGGAAAAAAAGGAAAAAGAAAACCTGTTCAACTTCTACTTGCCCTAAGCAGTCTGACCCTAAAGAGCTGCCTCCATAAAGCAGGCTGGCTGGAAAAAGAAAATTCTACATACCAGAAAGAAGGAAAACTAAAAATAAAGGGAGGAAGGTTTGAAAAGTCAGCCCGGAGTGTTTGGAAGCAGAACGCCAAAGCCCAACTCCTGCCCAGCAGCAACTAAACCCAGCGCCCCAGCTGCGATGGAGGAGGTGCTGCACTCACCCCCGCCGGGCTCCGGGGCCGCGGTGCGGGGAGGGAGCAGCCGGGCTCCGAAGCGCATGGCTGCCAGCTCCTCGTCACCTCCGTCCCAGGACAGAAGCGACCCCCCAGCAGGCGCAGGGGTCCCGCTGGTTTCCGAGCGCCCCGGCCAACCCGCCTGGCGCAGGCAGCACTGCGGCCGCCAGCGGCTCCGCCAGCGGCTCCAGCCCTGCACCCAGTGACCAGCGGGGCACACTGCTGCCATTTTAGTGCACGTTTTCTGGAGAAATCCCCCAAACAACAGAGGAATGTGACTACGTAGCTGAACTGCATTACAGCGTGTAACCTACGAGAAACAGAGCTCTGGCGTGACCTGGTATCAAGTAAAGGCAGAGTGTCCGAATGCACGTGAATCAGGTTTTGAAACCTAAACCCAAGGATCTGCAAGGCCAGAGCAACGATTCAAATCACGCTTCTCATTTTATCCAGTGGGAGAAAGTGATGAAGTAGTCAAAAAATGTAGTACTATGAACCCAGGTTGTGCACTGCTTTATTCAAGGCGAGGCAGATTCTCTACTGAGAATTCATATTCTAGCTTTAAGTAGCCCTCGATTCTCACCCACCCTTACTGGCAGCCAAAGTAACGCGCAGATTGTGGTTTTAGTCGTTAAACACGCGAGTCCTCTGACGCTGCTGACGGCTGCTCCTTTTTGTGTGTGTCTTGTTGCACCTCGCACACACTCTCAGCTCACGAGCTCCATTTGCAAATAAAAATGAAACTATTTAAGTTAAAAGGGCCAACGAGTTTAAAAGAAACTGCTCTCCTCTGTGTTAGCTCCACCTTACATTACCACAGGGGAGAGTCATCACGACCTCGCTGTTCCTCGCCCGCAGAGCCCACAGCCCACCCCCAGCCGAACGCCTGCCATCAGCACCGGCACCAGCTCAGACCCACCGCGTGTGCACCCTTCATCCCCCCCGGCCATCCCCCCGACCACAGCTACGGAAGCCCACCTATGTCTCACCCATCCCACCTCCACGCTCCTGAACTAAGGGGAGGCCGTAGTGTTCTAGGTGCAGGCAAACTAAAAAGAGAAAAAGAAGAGAGATAATGCCCCACACTGGTGGGTTTTGAAAATGGAAAAAATAAAAGCTGACTTGTGTCTTGCAAGTTTTAGGACTCATACCAACGGGATTCCTGAAAGGTTTGGCCCCACACACACCTACTGCTGATGTAGCTGACCTGCTACGGGCAAGCCCAGCAGGAACAACGTGACTCATAGTGAGCACGACACCCAAATACACGAATTTGCAGGGTCATGCCATAAATGACAATTAAATTGTATGACTCTGCCCCTTCAACTTACGCATCAAAATTCAGAATAAAGACCTCTGGGGACAGCAATGGCTAAGAAAAGGCTGCCAGATTATTTTGGTTCAAAAGGAGATGGGAGCTGTATTTTTTTTTTTTTTTAAACAGACATATAAAAACGTTTGAAGACATATCTTTAAAGGATATTTCACTTCTCCAATCTTGGTATTACATCTGGTTAGGACATTGAGATTTTAAAAAGACGATACTGCACATAAACAGTTCCTGGAGTTCGTAACTCCCACCTCCCACAACAACCCCCACTCAGATCAGCAGGGAAGGGGTTGGCTTCTTGCCCGGCCATGCCTCCTTGGCGTATTTCTTCTTCTTGGGTTCATTCACAGCTTCAGGATTAAAGACAGCAGGGTTTGGAGCCGGGTTCATGTTAACTGTCGAGGGCACAACCGGAGTCAAGTCCACATCTGGGGCAAGATTGGGGTAGGGCATCGGCAGCCCGCCAATGAGCGCTGTCCCGTGGGCGCCGTGCGACTGGGAACCCGCCTCGTTGTGGGTGGGAGGCAAGCCGCCGTACAATCCTCCGCTGTAGGGGAAGCTCTGCATACGCCGGGATGCAGAATCGTCTGTGGTCAACGAGCCCGGATTCTCCAACCGTTTTTTCTGTAGATGGAAGTATTTAAAGAATTACTCAAAGCACGTGAAACAAGCCGCTCTCCCCAAAAGGGCCCCGTACAAAGCGGTGACAGATCATGTCCCAGTCTCTGTCCCAGCAGACGACTTCTGCGTTTCCCTGAAAACCCCTTAATAACGACCTCTCAGTGGTGCCCGAGGCAGGAAGGGGTGACAGAAGCTGAAGCCCAGGTTTCACTCGGATTAGGTCCGAGCACCTCTTTACCTCCTGCGCCAGGCTCGAGCCCGTCCTGGACGCCCGAGCGGGGAGGTCCTTGGTCAGCGACACAGACCCTCCCTCCCCCCACAGCAAGAAACCGCAGCTCCTGTGTCACTGGGGTGGTTCTGCCGAGCTCCCATCCATCCCCATCTCCTCCTGCAGGCTGGGGTTCATGTAGGACTGTCCTTCTCCACACACATTATTTAGGGTGCACCAGCAACAAGTGACATTGCTACGACACTGTTGCTCAGCCACCCTGAAGTTTTGCCAGTCTCCCCTACTCCTAGCGTACGCAAATTAAACATAGCACTGGCAACACACTCGTCTTGGAGCAAAGTCCAAACCCTGCTAGTTCTAGCAGACAACATAATGAAATCTTTAACACTTACAGTATTTAAACAAACAACCTCTCTTTTATTTTCTATTTTCCACACTTCCCACAATTTTCACTGATGCTACAACTACCATACCGAATTTCTGGAAAGTGTTTCTTTTTGGGAGGAAAAAAATTGCCATCGATCCTGTGCATTATTAAAGAAAACAGCTAAACATGAATTTGAAGGAAAATGGTCAAATCTGCTAAAAAAAAAAAAAAAAAAAAAAAAAAAAGAGTCAATTGTGAACCACGACTTCTGCTTACAATAAAACACGCTTTCCACCACAGAACATGAGGTTTCTAAGGTGCAATTCATAAAGTGAGGTCCTCAATGTAACGCATTAACTAATTACAAAGTCTGTACCTTGACAGGGACCACCGCTGTCTGCACCATGTTCCTGAAGCGCCCAACCGACGGGTCCACGTCCTCTGCGAAGGCAAGAACAGCGGCGCTTTCAGCAAGGACCCAGGGAAAGACCCAACGTGTCAGCCAAAGGAACCCGTATGAGGACCTGGTACACGGACCCTCTCTAAGCCAGCACTCCAGCAGCTCCCAGTAAGCACCAGCACGCCCAAAGAGAGAGAAGAGCTAAGGGGACATGTAGTGGCTCTGTCTCAAGGTGGGCTCGTCAGGTACCCTGGTGAGAAAGGCTTCCGCTCACCGGGAGGGCGGGGAAGGGGACAGACGGGTGGCCAGTTTGCACTGCTCAGACAGGCCGAGAGCTGCTGCTGGCACGGCACGGCACGGCACCTGCTCAACGGCACAACTGCTGGCCACAGAAGTCCTCGAGGGACCTTGCAGGAGGAGTCAGAAGAACTCAATGTAGAGCCTCTGAAAGCCTGAGAAAATGACCTTTTTGGTGATGCAAATGATTGCTGTTTACTTAAGATGTTCTGAAAACTAAACTGCATAACCTTACAAATCCAAATGGCATGCACTGCCAAGTGAAACTAGCTCCAGACTGCATTTCAAAATGCATACTCATTAATAAGCTTTTATTAATAGGAATATTACCATATAAAAAAATCATTAATAGGAGTGCTACTAATATAGAACAGCTAAGGCAGAACAAATTACTAATTAGGAATTGGATACCTCTTCAGAAACATCATTTTGAATGAGAATTACTTTCAGATATACAGACAAATAGCAAAAAACGTCTGAGCTTGAGACAAGCATCCACTAGTCAACAGGTAAGGAAAATACTAAGGGACAGAGAAAAAACGAGTTCAGTTCCCATTTAGATTCTAAAGAAGGCAAAAAAATTGAACCACTTTGCTCCTTTTGGACCCACGAGTTCTTTCCACCATCTGATAGAATTTTGAAGAATGAAGCTGAGCATGATATCCCTGTCCTGCACAAATCCTGCAGTTATTTTACAGGTAGAAGAAACGCAGCGAGACCAAAGACTTCAGCACCACACACAGCAGCTCCTCTGAAATAGCAGATCCCAAACACTGACTGCCAAAATTTTGTTGTTATCCCTACGCAGCCCTTAGGAATCCCTATGGGAATACTGGAAAGCAGGCCTTAAAGGGCATCGACTAAAGATCAAAGCAAGCTGCTCACCTGGATTGATGATTTCATCGTCATCACTGAACGTCACTCTGGAGTTCTTCCGTTTTCTCTTTGGTCTCTGAATATCCAGGTTCCCTTCCTCAATGGTTAGTGTGGAAATTCTTTTGTTGTGGGCTGTATTAAACTCTGTCAGGTTCTAATGACAAGTTTGGAGACGAAATAGTTGAAGCAACCAGTGTATGAAGTCTGATGTCATCACGTGATCGTGCACCTCAAAAGACCACAGCCCATCGTTCAGAGCCCTGGGAAGACAGAGTGCTCCGGCGCGGCCCAGGGAGGCCGGGCAGTCTCTGTCTGCAGACATCCAGGACGTGACTGGGCGCCAGCCTGGGCAGCCTGCTGTAGCTGACCCTGCCGCAGCAGGGGGTGCTGGGTCCCGAGAGGTCCCTGCCAACCTCAACAGCCCCGCGAACGCCACACCCCCCGCTCTCTCCCTCCTCACTCGCCAACTGTAGGAACCAGGGCAGCGTTCACTGTCACCCGGCAATGGGGAACACCGGGGGAAGTCACCCTGACCGGGGGTGGGCTGGAGAGCGCGTACTCCCTGGCAAGCCTTTGGGAGAAGACAGCAGGACGGTCAGGTCACTGATCCTGGGAAGCAGCATGACCACAGGCTTACCATGGCAGAACAAGACCCGCCATGCGTATCTGCCAGCAGGAGACAGCTCAGACTGTCCTCAAGGCCAAGAAATTAAGAACCTGAGCCTACACAAGCAAGCGGGGAACGCTGCCCGTTTAGCTGGGAATGCCACCTAGGGACAATGTGCCACCATACTCACGTCAAGTTCTGTCTCCTCCTCTGGCAGGCCCAACAAGCCCTTGAGCTCTTCATCTTCGCCTCCCATTTTCTCATCTCCTTTAACTGCTGACGGCAGTGTCTGAGGCTTCTCTCGCAGAGTATAGGCCCGTGTCGAAGCGCCAAATGAAACCGTGGAGTCAATGGGTATCTGTTGGGGTTTGTGAGGTTCCAAACGGATATGACCCAAGAACGTACCATGTGCTGAGAACATCAAAATTCAAAACAGTCCGTTAGTCATCAGCTTGGGCTCACAGTATTCGAGTTCAAGTCTTGAGAAACTCAGGAACTGTACACGGCTGCTCCGAGATACAAGTCACTGAGGTTCTGCTGGAAACATTAGCCATGTACATTTTACCTACCATCTCACCAGATAAGAGAACACGCATCAGAAGTCCTCAAAAACTCACAGAAATAAATGACAAACAGCCTTTATTTTCTGGATTCTTGTAGGTCCCAACGTACCATGTCTGGAATCACCCCCTCAGTGGAAAAAACAGCGTGTCAGGTTTTAGATCTTGGGAAACCACCCTCAGAAGAGAAAGCGTCACTAAAACTGTGAAGGGAATGACAAGTCACTCTCCTCCCCTCCCTCAGCCTCTTAAGAATCTAGAAAAGTTGTTTTAAACACCAAGTGAAGCAGACGTAAGCTGACTGGAGCAAACACTCCTTTGCTCCTAACCCTTGCCAGTCTTCCACGAGGACGCTAATTCAGATCATAGTCATCTATCCACATGGTGCAAACAACAACAACAACAACAACGGAAAAAGTGTCAGAGATTCAGAAATGTTTAAGCACTGAAATACCATACTTCTGTCTGGTTAGATGCCACACTACTTACTGCTGTTTAGATCTATGAGGAAAACCCTCTTGAGATGTTTGTGATAGACCAAGGCAGCATGGACCCGAGAGCAAGACTGGTGGTCAATGGTAAAATCGCACAGATCAGGATTTCTCCCAAAGAGATAGTATTTCTTCTCATCAATGATGAGTTTCTGAGGTAGAATATCAAACAGAGAAGCACATTAGACTCCTATAATCTTTTGGATCTTCCTGAAAAAATTCAAGAGCATGAATCAACAGAACAAATTTATAACAAAGCATCAACAGCTAATCAACAGTTCGGTTTTGTCTGACACTGCTAAGAACAGGAACTCCAATCTTCTCTTTGCAAACTCAGAACAGCTGAACGTGGCAGAGTCCCCGTTATTCCATTCTTTAGCAGCCAGTACAAGACAGCCCGGGAAGGACAGCGACTCTTCAAAGCAGGAGGCTGTCTTATACAGGAGATTCTCTCTCACATCTGCTCCCGATGATTCTTACACATTCCTCGATGCAGGTGACCTTGGGCCTTGGCTAAGCCAGGAATCTATGCTAAACGATCTGATACAGATCCGTCTGACACAGAACACCAAAATTATACTTCAGTATAGAAATGGACATACAGGAGATTTCAGACCTTTATAATAAAGATGCAGAACTATACCAAATATGTACTGTGATATGAAATCGTGTTAGTCTGTTCAAGTAATCCATTAATTTTAGGCATTTCTTCTTAATTCATACTAGTTCTAATCTCTTCTTCAAACGAGATCTTATGTATTGTAGTATCAGTTACATAAACCATCTCTGAAAAGCAAAGGAACAAGTGACACAGTCCTACAGTGCACACAGCACAGTTCTATTAACAGACAGTGCCGCTGACAGGAACGCCTCACGCCCCAACGCTGAAGTACCTACACAGTGCAGCCTCCTTCCTCACCATATTCCAAGATCTTCATCTAACCTGTGTCTTCTTGCCTCCAGCTGCCCAAGTCAAAGGCTGGCCATGCATTACAGATCGGTTAACAGATGGTTTCTGCTTTTCCAAACATTTACCAAAGCCCACACAACGTTTCAGTAGCGAGATCAAGGGAATGCTGATGATACATTTTCCATCAGAAAAAAAAAAAACAACAAACCAATCTTACTTGAGGAAAGCTTTGCTTTCATGAGATGGTCTGAGCTGAATTATCACTGCCTGCTAGAGCACAAGGACTTCTCCCCTCTCCCTCCTTCCGTTCCCAGCCGTACAATCCTCCCCCCGATCGCACTGCCACCCATCCCAGCCAAGTGCTCACTTGCAAAGCGCTTTTTTGCCGCGTTAGTCTTTACGGTTTTCAGCTCCGACTGCACCGGTTTGCCTCCAGTCAGATCCGCCCCCAGCTGGCTCCGGCGCACCAGTGGATCACACGCACTGGGACTGCGGTGAGGAAGGCACCTCCCTCCTGGCTTTCCCACCGGTCAGCCACCCCTCCTCAGGTTTGCCAGCTGGGTAACCACACGCCCGGCTAGAAAGGGCCAACGGATCAGACCCGTCCCAGGGAGCTGCTGTGGGGCTTGCTGAGCTTCCAGGAAGGCCGACACAGCGAGCACCTGGACAGTTAGTTATCCCGTGGCTCTACCCAGTCGTACAGAACAGAAGGGACAGCTTGGAACAAGACACAGTATTTATACTCCTCTGCCTTACCTGCAAGCATAAAAATCTCATGGATCTCATTTTCTACAAATCATTTGCAAAGTCACATCTATTTACCTGTCCGCCAATTCCGAACCTCAAGGCTTTTAGCATTTTTTCTGTTGTTCCCCCCCCGATGTGTTCTACATTTTCTGTGTTGGATTTCTCATTGTTCTGCTGAACATTTGTCAGCCCCCATGCTGCAAGCTCTCAGAATCTGGTATTCAGTAACAAGTATTTAATTTATTTCTGTATGTTTATTCTCTCTTTTAGGTCACTAGAAGAATGAATTGAACAACTCAACTCCATGCTCATATACACCACGATGACTTTAAAATCAATTGCTCCCTCATGTAATAACCAGCTGATGTCTTATTCCCAGCTAACTCAAGGCATACCTTTTAAGCACAATTTCACGTGAAATCTACTGACTTCCATATTTTGGCCTGCTTTCTTAAAATAACAAGATTTAGGTGATCATGCTGCGTGTGCATCCATCAGCTCCCTACTAAACCAAACAACTTCTCAACCAACCGGCCAATTTCAACCTGCGCTAAAAGATATTAAATCTCAAGAAGTTCCGTGAAAACAAACAGCTGGATAGAATGACAACTTCACCAGTACCCTCAGCGATACATAACCTGGCAGGAAATCCACACCAGTGCCAATACTTAGGCTTTAACTACAACAAGTCTTCTTTGTGAGTCCACGTCTCACTTGATCAGACAGGAATCACAGCTTAATTAGCAAGTCACCTTCAAGTACATTATCTGGTGACAAATGAGATGCAAATGCAAAATGCAAGTGATTTTCCTCCAATTGGGACATTTAAAACATGCGGGTGTCTCCTCTGAATCCATTTGTGTCTGGTGGGGAACAGCGTACCTCAAAGCCTCAGCATAATTCAGATAAAACCCCTGAGAAATCAATATACTCAAACAGACTACTGGATTCTGCTCTTACCCAGCTACCTTATCGCTTTCCCTCTCTTTACAAACACTGGTTTTCACAAGAGCCACCCCTCAGAATCAACCAGAAAGTATAAGCCACCGATAAAGAGATTAAACTAGTACCTGGTTTTTGTCAGTCCTTTCTGGTTGAACATTCTTTTTTTTTTTTTTTAATTCCCCCTCTAACTAGATCACATCTCCTCCCTGTACACTCTTCATGCCCGTGTGCTTCTGTTGTGCTTTTCCCTGCAAGCCTGAAGCACCACCTACCACTCCGTTAGTCTCACTGACACTGTCCCTTAACATCACCGCTGTCTCACCCAGGTACCGACCGGTGAACAGCACAGCGTTTGGTACCGTACAGCTTCTGAGAAGTGCTGGTTCGGTCTTCTGGGGATTCGACTTCATGGCAACGGCTCTATGGCCAGTATTACGCAGCACCTTACTCAGTTCAGCACGCTGAGTCTTCCCAAATTTAGTACCTTTGTACTAATGAATTCTATGATTCCACTTGGGGAAAAAGACAAGCACTAACTTTTCCTTTTATTCTTGTGTATTTAAAAAAAAAAGTGGGTAAACAAAACTCTGATACAAGCAAGTGGATCTTCAGAAGCTGATTCATTACGCCACATTTCAGTGCTCACCTCCACAAGCAGTTACCTCACGATTTCAAGTACCGTAAAAATTGGTCCAACAATTTCTCATTCTTGTCCAGAATGGAAACCAAAAGAAGTGTCCCCTAAGTGTTCATCTGCACCCTTTACGCCCAAACACCACCATTCTCACTTGACAGAACTTCAAGAGATTTTGCAAAGACACAAACGAATTCATAAATCGGAAATATTGCAACAAATCAACAGAGAAAATAATTTTATTGCCTTTATTTCAAGATAAATTTCCCAATTCTCTGTGCCTCTGAGTTATAACCCAGTGTCATCCTTTGTACACTGAGCTTAAACACTTCATGGCTTGTTTTAGTGTTGCACTTTTCAGACCCAGCAATCACGAGGTGTACCTCAGACCTCTGCACGAGACCTGGGACACGGATGGCTCGGTTAGTATCAAGTGCTCAGTATCCACAACAGCTAAGAACGTTCTTTCTTGCCGTCCACCATGAGACACAAACCTGAAAAACTACTTGCCACACGTACCAAAAAGGGAAATGGGTGGGTCATGCCCAACGCTGTTAATTTGCTGCACAGCTCCCCAAAACACACAGTACATTGTCCCAGGTATTCCCAGTCTAGGACTGCAGCCACCCCCCGCACCGGCAGGCAAGGCCCCCAGGCGCCTGCAGGAGCAGCCGTGCCAGGGCAGCTCCCCAGCAGACAGCCGTGCCGTGCCGTGCCAAGCCAGAGCTGGGCTGCGCGGGGGTGCCCGGGCCTGCTCAGCGCTGCCCGGGCCCTCGGCACACGCCGCACACCGCCCGGCGGGCGAGCCGTACCGACAGCCAACATCAGCCACTCAGGAGGTACAACGCAAGCTCCACAGTCATTCTGTCACCTCTGCGATACACCCTCTGCTGAGCCTCGCAGTACTCGGGCAGCGGAGCGGCCACGGCCGCTCACAGCGCGCTGGCGGCAGCAGAAGGAACCTGTTAGGTTATCAGCGGAGCTGGTGGCAGGCAGAGGGAATCAGGATGTTTGTGCCACCCACCTTCCCCGCGCAGACAGAGACCCCAGGCTTACAAAGCCGACCGGGGCCTCCTGTAGGCCCCAAAGCTTTGGGCAGCACCGCCTCAGAGTCGGATGCCACCAAGACGATACTCCTGACTGTCAATTTATCCACACCAAATCCGCTCACCCACTGCCAAAACCAGCGGTGTGTCCTCAGCTTCCACAGGGCATTTTGCTGCCTTTCCCCTCCCCTCCGCCCAGTCCTGACCAGGACTCCCATGACAGACACTTGCCTAGCACCTGAGGATTCATTCAGCAGAGAGCTCCACATAAACTCTTTCACCCTAAAGCTCTCTCCCCACACTCAAAAATCCAAAAGAAACACGACAAGAAAAAACTCATCTCGTAGAGTTAAGTGCCCCAGGTGGGAAGGCTCCATTATGTTTGGCCACCTGCCACCTACCAAAAAACCCCAAGTCACTGCCATTTGGCTTTGCTTGCTGAACCTCATCCCATGGCCTGGAAGAAATACCGGGAGACCCCGTGCCAAGCACAACCCTTAGCCCAGATGGTACTGCAGGACGGCAGCGAGGAGGCTGAGCTGGGAAGCAGCTCTCCGACCTCTGAATGGTTCTGAACATGGACCAGCACCATGAGAAGCAGAACACATGGCTCGTGGTTTGAAGACAAGCACAATGCAAAGGGTCTAAAGCTGTAGTGCCTAGAAAGAGCCAGTGAAGGGCAGCTCCAACGTAGTTAGAGTAGCAGGTATGAACCACCTCAGCCCTGTCTTGTACGAACTACTCTGATGATGCAGCACATGTCTGTTAGCCCCTAATTCCTTTCAAACTAAAGCTGAGCAAAGATCTCTCAGGTCAAGACTGGCTTTGCCCATTTCTGTGTCTTTAAACCCAGAGTAAAAGCACTCTCTCAAAACAGTCTGTAAAACCATCAGTAAGGGACTATAATGAAAAGCCTTTTACTGGTTTCTGGCCTGGGAATACACAAGTTTATGTGTGAGACACCTATTTGTGACATCTCTATCCACTTCCCTACGCAAAACATATTCTGGTAACTTAACCAAATTCTAAACAGTAAATCTCTCCTGCTAGACACCAGAAGGAATACGTAATACTGTCTGAACTCCTGTGGTAGCACACATTAAAAACCAGCCAAGATTTTAAGCTGCATAAATCTTTCTTGATCCAACACAGAGTTCTCATTTTTCCAAGTTTCTGTTCAGAAAAGCTGGCTCAACTTTGCAAACTTTTGCTGCCCAGAAACATTTCTCCATTTCAGTCAACTGCAAGTTATGAGTCTCTCTGCTGCGAATACACATTGACTGGCTCGGGTCCTCTCTGTCAACCACGTTAAAGGGCCTTTTTTTTTTTTTCTTATTTACTACTTTTAGTGTGATATAATACAAAATATGAAACAGAGATGGTGTATATCAGACAAATTCCTTTGCTGTAATAAAAATAAGTCACTGTATCTGTGCTAATCACAACACTGCTTGCAGATCCATGGGATGCAAAATCATATTGTATTTCATTCCGTAGGACAGGGCACAACCCTGTAAAATACAGGACGCCAAGTTAACCTTAGTGTAACACAAAATAGAAAATAAACTGAGCAGACAAGCGTCTCAAACCAGCAGTACAAAGTGAAGAGATTTTACTCTTACTCTTCTGTATTTGAGCTTTCTTTCCCCATGTTACTCAAGTTTCTGCTCCTGAAGTTCCTGAGACAAGGTGCCTTCTGGCTGCAGTCTGATACCTCCTGCACATGTATCTTGTAGGAAACAAAATGTCAGCCTTGGTCCAAAATTAAGTTTGGAAGAAATAAGGCTCTGCAAAGCATCGAGTTTCCCTTACAGACATTCTATTTTTTCTCTCTCTCACCAGGACAGGTCTAACGTGCAGGAATCAAAGCGCCGTTGCTCGCTAGCTGGGCCCTGCAGGTTTGTGTCCCTTCACACCGTGCAGCGAACCGGAGGGTAACTGAAGGAAGCACGGCACAGCGTGAGACAGCCTTAGAGTACAGGCAAGGGAAAACTCACTGCACTGTGAGGTTTCAGAGTAAAACAAATCGACTTGAAAATAATGAATTGGAGGGAGAAAGGAAATACGTGTAAGTGCAGAAGATGCTGGGAAATGTTCTGCTGCTGGTGCCTATGCATACGATACACCAAACACACACAAAACCTATATTCATACCTCAATGAGTTTGTCTCCTTTGACTACATCCAGATGTAAGCCAGGTGGTGGTTTCCCTGCCCTGGAAAATAAGGAAAGGAAAATATAGTATCAAAGTATTTAATAATAGAAAGTTTATTGGCATTAGAGCTAATACTCTGTTAGAACTACAAACCAAAACTACACAAATGTGAGCAGAATTATTTTGGGGAAAATATGAAAATACCATAATTTTATTTTCTTCCCCGCATATTCCTCCTGACAACACACAAACCATCATTTTTCACAGTAAGAGTTAAGCTAACAGGACACGAGGCACTTCAAGCTTTACTTCTCCAGACGAAACCCAGCTAATTTACAAATTAACAGGGCAGCTCCTAAGAGAACATGGTATGAGGCCAGGAAGAGGCTAACAACTAGAGGAGGGGATAGGCTGGGGCTGTTTGCTTAAGGGACTGCTCAAGGGTTCTGTTTTCTCATGGGACCTTCAAAACAGTAGATCTCTGCCCTTAGCAGCTGAGAGGAATGGAAACTTCTACCATCCTTCCCCTCTAAGACTGGTAATGGCCAAAAACTTGAAAGGGGCTCCACACACACCTGCAATGTTGTAAGAATGTTGGCCAATAGCCACTGCTCCTCCGCACTCACCCTACAATCAAACTTCACAGGTAACATGGAAGAGACTACAGCATTAGGCGGCAGCAGGACCCCGACCCCACGACAGTACAGTCCTCTTCCACCAAATTCTCA
Source organism: Leptosomus discolor (assembly GCF_034619465.1). Lineage (NCBI taxonomy): Eukaryota > Metazoa > Chordata > Aves > Leptosomiformes > Leptosomidae > Leptosomus > Leptosomus discolor. The sequence goes on from NC_141419.1 coordinate 529,562, forward strand.
CACAAACAGCAGCTCAGCTCCCCCAGCCCTGTAGCTCCACCCCTGCTCCTCGCCTGTGAAGCAAGTTCACCAGTCAGACAGCTTCACCAGTCAGACAGCATCATTCCCACTTGGGCAAAGGGAGCACAGAGGCACGAGGGACTTGGCAACGCACAGCAAAACACCACCAAGATGCGGGAGAACCCGTGAGGATTAGCAGCAAGAACATTCGGTATTTACAGGGCTCAAAACCAGAGCACCACTGTGGTATCAACGCGCTGCCCTTCACCACATAGGATCTGCGGCTGTTGACAGCAAATTGTCTCCTGTTCAGCTCAGAATCTGCACCTCCAGTACTACTTCTGATAATAGCACTGCTGCTTGTCTCTATGGCTGGAGCAGCTTTCTAGGCAACAGCAGCGACCCAGTTCTCAGCTACACCGCTGGCCTGCTGCAGAACCACCACAGAGCAGACCACATTCCCATTTACTGCTCTGCTTACTGCACAGAGCAATCCGAGAGAAAAGCAACAATGGGGAGGATGTTCTCGGCACGGCTGGAGAAAAAAGAAAGGTCACTTGTCACTGAAGTTGTTTGAGGGGGTTAAATATAGAGGTTTCCGGGACGTGCTTTACAACTTTGAAGGTTTCTTCCATGTCTCCAGGTCAGCTGTTACTACACATATGCTCTCCTTTCTACTTATATATTATTTCTACTGTCTTTCTCTCCCAAGTATTGCACAAGCATTTTCCTTTCCTGCTCCAAAGCCATCACACTAGCCTGCTCAGATCTCTCTCTGGCCCTGCTTGAATATGCCAGCTGGGACTTTCACAAGTTTTCTTACCAAGCCCTTCTCTAAGATGGTGGGTAAGATTGTTATTCTTTTGGATGAATGAACAGCAGCAGCAAAAGTAGAGGAGGCAAAGCTCCAGAGCTGCCTGCTACAATGGCAACTCCTTCCTAGAAATGGGGTTACAGTGCTGTGAGGGAAAGACCAGCAGGTAAAAGTGCTCCCAACGAAGATTCCCAGTCCGTCTGATAGAACTGTAGAGTTCTACAAGGACTGCCTCTTCCAGTCACTCCAGTACAGCTAGGGGACTGCCTCCTCTTAAGTGCTGCTCCAGGATCACACAGCCAGGCTACACCTACATATTGCTGTCTCCTCCTGTGCTCCCCTCAGATCCCAGGGCTCATTTTTCATTGAAAGAGAGGTTTAATTCACACAGTCATGTCCGCTTCTCAGTGTTTCCTCTCTCTGTCCCTGAGCACTGGCAAACTTGTTTTGCTCCACTGCACTGAAATGGCCAAGTTCCAGTTGCTCTGCGACACAACTTCTGATAATTTTCACAAGCCTGCCTTACTTTGATCAACAAAAGCTGCTTCCTACACCCTGGTGTTCTTCTTTTTTCCCTTTCCAATAGGTAAATCTTTCAACAAATTAACTCTACAAGCAAGTCTACCTACTTACTCAGTCTGGTCTCTGCTCTTCTTTTCAGTGATCTCTTCCTGGGTATTCAACGGTCAGCCTGTCCTAAAAACGTTTCAGCAATATCCTCAGCAGACCTGTTAGGGCACAGGACAGCTCCCAAGCGCTCTGCCACAACCACTTTCCTCTTCTGTACGGCGAATCCTGTCTGACGGTTAGCTTTCGTCACGTACAATCTCTGACTGTTCATTACCCCTCTACTTTTAGTTTCACCCTTGCTGTTACTTTTACCTTTATTTTGAACACAACGAAGCAGCCCAGCAGCAGCACAAGACAGTGCCTTCAGCTGTGAATTAAGGTGCTTGAAAAATTTATCCATTCTCTGGCTTCTTTTGGACCGAGAAACCTTTGTAGACAGTATTTCCCCTGTTCACCTCTGCCTGCAAACCACTGAGCACAGCAAGGCTGTAAATGCTGATTATGTACGATACCACCAAAACAAACTCAAAAAAATAATTTCTGGTAGAAAACCCCTTTGGAACAGATTGAATCAATGTCACAGCTTAGGCTGCTGAAGTTAGAGTCTTGAAAAGCCTTTTCATGGAAAAAGTTGAATGATTTTCCAGTTTTATATTCACAACTAACTAGTTCCAGCAATCAGAAGTAACGGCTGTACTTGGATGTGTCAACAACCCCTCACATCAGACCCTTCACCTCATGCATCAACGGAGTAAATCTCTTGCTAAATCTGAAAGGAAATCTCTTGCAAAAATCTACTGGCAGTTTGTCAGAAAGCCGGCCCTGTGCTGTTAGAGCAGTTTTTTCCCCTTTTATTTCCAATATTAAAAAAAAAGTCTTCTCCCACTAACTAATGTGCTAAAAGATTCACTAAACTAATGTTCCTACACTGTTCTGAAGGATGGAGGATGACTTGAGGTCAACACTCTCCTCTCTGTAGAACAATGAGGCTTAGTTAGCACTGCTCAAAGACAAACGATCTCACAACAGAACTTGGCTCCAGCACAAGTGCTTGCCTTTGAAAAAGAAAACCAAGAAGCAGTTCTGCGCCTTCCAGATTGTCTATCACAGTCCCCACTGCCTGAACATCTTCTGCTCTCTACAGGGCAGTGTCCTGTAAGTGACCTTAAAGTCAGACCTGCGAGTGGAGTAATTGTCAGCGATCGCTGCTGCAGTAAGTCTAACGGAGACACGGTACGCTCGGACTGCCCGCTGGATCGCCAAAGGCTTGCTCGGGTGGAAAGCAGCCTTCCCGAGAACGAACGAGGCTGCCTGGCAAGGAGAACGTGGCATAACAGTATCATTAAACGAATTCTCTGGATTAAATGGTTTCTCGGGACATCCCACACGACAGCTTTTCTTCACTGAGTCCAAGGAACTCAAAGAAGCGTCAGAAAGTTTATGAGAACTAATAAAAAGAAGTAACAAACTGCAAAACCCAGACGGTACCTAGCCAGGCATTCTACGAGATATAACGTCAGTTTTGTACACTTAAAAGTTTATTAACCTATTGCTTGAGCTACTCTCACCGTCAGAGACATGAGGCTATCAACTGACTAGGGGCAAGTCCTGCCTGACCAACCTAGGGGCTTTCTACAACGGAGTGACTGCATCAGCGGACAAGGGAAGAGCTACGGGTGTCATCTGTCTGGACTTCTGCAAGGCCTTTGACATGGTCCCCCAGAACACCCTTCTTTCTATGCTGGGAGAGATACAGGTTTGATGGGTGGACTGTTCAGTGGATAAGAAATTTGCTGGATGGACGTATCCAGAGAGTAGTGGTCAACAGCTTGATGTCCAGATGGAGAACGGTGACAAGTGGTGTCCCTCAGGGGTCTGTACTGGGACCAGCATTGTTTAATATCTTCATTAACGACACTGGCAGTGGCATTGAGTGCACCCTCAGCAAGTCTGCTGATGACACCAAGCTGGGTGGTGCAGTCCATATGCCAGAGGGATGGGAACACATTCAGAGGGACCTGGACAGGTGCTGGTCCTGCACCTGGGCTGGGGCAACTGCCGGTATCAACACCGGCTGGGAGAAGACACACTAGAGAGCAGCCCTGTGGAACAGGACTTGGGGGTGCTGGTGGATGAGAAGCTGGACATGAGCCACCAGTGCGCAACCGCAGCCCAGAAGGCCAAGCGCATCCTGGGCTGCGTCGAGAGCAGCATGTCCAGCAGGTCGAGAGAGGGGATTCTGCCCCTCTGCTCTGCCCTGCTGAGACCCCACCTGGAGTGCTGTGTCCAGCTCTGGAGCCCCCAGCACAAGCAGGACATGGACCTCTTGGAGCATGTCCAGAGGAGGCCACGAAAGTGCTCAGGGGGCTGGAGCAGCTCCCTGTGAGGACAGGCTGGGAGAGTTGGGGGTGTTCAGCTGGGAGAGGAGAAAGCTCTGAGTGGACCTTATAGGGACCTTCCAACACCTGAAAGTGGCCTATAAGAAGGCAGGGGAAGAACTGCTCACAAGGGTTGGTAGCGACAGGACGAGGGGTCACGGTTTTAAGCTAGAAAAGGGTAGATTTAGTTTGGACATCAGGAAAAAAATTCTTTAACGTGAGGGTGGTGGATCACTGGAAGAAGTTGCCCAGAGAGGTAGTGGAAACCTCATCCCTGGAGACATTCAAGGTCAGGCTTGATGGGGCTCTGAGCAACCTGACCTCGTTAGAGATGTCCCTGCTTATCGTAGAGGGGCTGGACTAGATGGCCTTTAGAGGTCCCTTCCAGCCCAATGCATTCTACGATTTTAAAGCGTATTTCAGGAGTGAGGTAGAAACTACATACAGTAAAGTCAAGTTCTGGCTGGGAGACTGGTAGAACAGAATATTTCAGTTGGGTGAGACCTACAACGATCATCTAATCCAACTGCCTGACCACTTCAGCGCTGACCAAAAGCTAGAGCACGTTACTAAGGGCACTGTCCAAATGCCTCTCCAACACTGTCAGGCTCAGGGCATCGACCACCTCTCTAGGAAGCCTGTTCTGGGGTTTGGCCACCCTCTCAGTAAAGAAATGCTTCCTAATGTCCCATCTAAACCTTCCCTGGCGCAGCTTTGAACCATTCCCACACGTCCTGTCACTGGATATCAGTGAGAAGAGATCAGCACCTCCCTTTGCAGGAGGCTGCAGAGAACAGAGCTGCAGAACTTGTATCACCGATCAGAACTAGCAGATAGGAACTAAGTAACAGCCAGGCCAGAATATAGTCATCTAACCCACACTTCAATACTCAATGGTATTTATCCTTTGGAAACACGATGATACATGGGGATAACAGTTCTTCCAACGCTGCAGAAACATTTTTCTTGGAATAAAGGAGGATAAACCTTCCCTTGAATTACACATAAACTACTTAAGATGAGCTGAATGTCCTGGGAAAGGAGTTAATGTAGTACCTGGCTAAAACTGATGTTTGTTAGCCGAATCAGCTGACTTCTTGCAAAAGAAAGCATGCACATTCACGGATGACGAGAAAGTAGGGAATTGAGACTGGCACTCTACCCCAGAACTGTTGTTCACTACCTGTACAACGGATGGGGAGTATCAAAGTGGCCTGTTTCCAAACTCAAATATTCCTAATGGGATGCTGGGGTTTTGGAGGTTTTTTGTGTGTGTTTTGGTTTTTTGTGTTGTTTTTTTTTTTTCGTTACTGCAATGTAAACTTTCCTTAAAATGACACTCTTCAAAACTTCCATACAAGGTGTGTAGTATTTACACGTTGGTCCAAACCCACTGTACTCCCGTTCCTTCAGACCATTCTCTTGTCAAATGCGAGGGCTATTTAACCAAGAGAGCAGGGCTGCTGCCGTACGACTTCAGGAACTGCACTCCTCTTTCTCATTCCTGTATCAGGCAGAGCAAACCGACCAACCCAAAGTAAGGAACCTCCTGCAAAATAAAAGCTACCCCCAGTCACCAGTCTCAGGTGCCTCACACAGGAACACTCTCCAAGTTTCTAACAGCTACCACCTCGAGGACGTCCTGAGCCATAGCTGCCAGCTGTTTAAACACCTCTGCCTAAGCTGCTCCGAGACCCCCGTGAACTTAATGCAATCACAGAACCTTCCACAATTAACTTCATAGATCACCCACACAGAGCTGGAGCATCTCCTCCACTGTTTGGCCATTCTGCAAACTCTAGCTCTTCTCCTCAAAAGAACAGCCAACACTTGTCTCCTACAGACTTTCTGCTCACTATTCAAGACACTCAACGCATCTCTCAGTTGTTCCTCTTCCAGACTGAAGAGGAGCCCAGGCTAACTATCTGTAGAATGTTTTCCTACATCTTTGATTGAGATACTACCTAAAAATAATACTTGAGAGAAAGAATTCACAAGGTTTTTGAGGAGGCAAGTAGTATCACATAACCTACCACCATTACTGGAGACAACCAAGGCGGTGTAAACAAGGCTGTCAGTACAGCAGACCAGCATTTTTAAAAAAGCTTTTGACCAAATTATCAAACGGTCTTATGGAACTTAAGGCGTGACAGGGAAAAGAACCACTAATCCATGAGGGAATGTAAATGCTTAAGAGTCAGGAAAGAGCAGGGCTCTGCAAGGGCTGTGTGATGTTTATACACAGCCTGGAAAAAAGGAGCCAACAAACAAATGAGAAAATTCACTTGTGACAACAGTTATGCAGGAAACTCAAATCTGACTCAAATGCTGCCAATGAACCTCACGATCCCGAACTACTGCTTGAGAAAACATCCTGGGGGGCGGGGGGAAACCTGCACTCCTCAGTGCTAGGGAAAGACCACCTCAACCACACCAACACACCCAGGAGCTCCAGGCTCCTTACTGCCACTCAGGAAAGATCTAGAGCCATCGTGACTGTTCAGAAAGAATCCGAGGAACAGTCATCAGCAGCTGACAAAGCAAAGACACCACAAGGAAGAAAATAAAAACCCAATGTGTTCACTTCTTGAACGCTCTATTAGTTCTGGTTCTCTTGTCGAGAAGGGCACAAGGATGATAACCAGTACGGATGGCTTCATGCAAGGGAAAAAAAATATAACGGAGTACATCGCTTCAGAAGGTTGGAAAAACCAGGCAAGTATCCACTCCCTTTGTCCTCTTCCTGAATGCTACAAAACCAGTGTATTCATTACTTCTTGAACCCCAAGCAGCAAGGAGCCTTGCATCTGAAAACAAGGACAGTGCCTTTCCCCACATTTGCATAATTTGTGGAAAGAACCGTCACTCAGAGCTGTGGAACTGAACTTTATGTTAACAAAGAAAAATCAGAAAATTTGTGCGATTAGGTCTGGTGTTAGTTGTTAAACACGAGCACCCAGGCAGAGGCTTCAGCTCACAAAACCCCTTTGCTCCTGACAGCCGAGAGCCCAGAGAGGGTACGGCTAGGTGGAATACTTAAGGCTTCTGCCCAAGCTACTGCTCACCACCACAGTACGGCAGGAAACCACCCGGGCTGTTGTTTTCAGTTAGTACGGTTGGTTTTTTTCTCTTTTCTATAGAAAGGAGGCAGAATAAACAAAAATCCTCCTCTTGGCAAGATGCTGGTTGAACACCACCAACCTGCATCAGGGACGGAAACGAGTCCTGCGCCTTTCTCAAAGCCCAGCATGCACACCACAGAAACCGAGACCCAGCTAGCGCTGGCGTTTGTTTAGGTGACTGAATTTTGACAGCACAAGGAGGTGTGGCGACAAAGTCCCAGCCAAAACCTTCTGGGTAATTGTTTTAGCTCATGCAGAATGGTTTCTTCCCGTACGGAAGAGGAGGGCTGGATCAACAGCCGACCAATAATTCCGATCCAACCTTGTTACGTCTGGAGGAAATACGATGGTTAGGGCACTCGAAGGTTAAGAAAAAGGCAGGTTGATGGGAGGCATTTACGATTTCCTCTGCTCTTAGAAGCGTTCAGGTAATTCTCACCAAACTTCCCGTTATACGAAATACAGTTTAAAAAGCTTGTGGTTCAAACATGATTACAGACCTTTCCTGAACACAAAAAATTGCCCTGTGTTTTAGGAGTATTTTATGGGAGATTTCTGACGAGAAATTGGCTGCTTCAACCGAACAAAGCATTCCATTTGTATTAAAGCATTTGCCCAACTTCACCTCGCACCATGTATATTTGCCTGTTACAACGCAGTTCCACACAAAATCAGATTTTACTGGTTCACTCTGGTTCCCTTGGTTTCTTACTTAGGAACAAAATCTCCAGGGAATACAGTGAAATTTGGAAATTGTATACAAAATTTAATTTGTGAGAGCAGGGCCATAAATATTCTATTAGAGAGAACTACAGGTTTTGACGTCAAAAGATGAATTCAATTGGCACCAAATTAAATAAGAAAATTAATATTAAGTAGTGAGCAACAATGCAATGATTATTTGATAAGATTATTCCTACGTTTTCAGCATGAGAACAGTTATGCTGGAAGTGTAAGGTACCTGCAGAAATCAGAGGAAGAAAAGACAGGACTGTATCCTTTGTGCCTACAGGAAGCTGTCCCAAAGCCTTGTTATTTTGCCAGTTGGATTTCCAACCTAAATTTTCGATCAAAGCCTCTAATTTCCTAAATTTTTTGTTCTTTCCCTTCAGCTATAAAAAAAAAATCCTCAATACTATCCCTCTTTAAAAATACTTTAGCCAGTGAAAGGCAGCGTTGTTTTTATTTTAACAGCCAGCCAAAGCTGTGTTCTCTCTCCAGGTAAGATCACTGCTTCTCCATCCAGGAATTCTCCCACTGCATCTGTTCCAGTTTGGTTTGAGCTGCATTAAGCACTGGTAACAGACGACACATCTGCACCAGTGCCTTCCCCAACAGCACTGACAGCCCCCGACCTTACCAACAGACACGTACGGTTACACGTCAGGTGGAGCGTCAGTCGAGTGTTTTTGAACAGTTACGTGCCACTAGTGATTGACGGACACTCTGTGATCAGCCTATGTACTCGTGTACCCGTCCTTTTATTTCTGAATATGAACGTAGGTTTTTACTTCTGAATAGCGAGTTTCTGACTTTAAGAAGCTCTTGTTCTTAGTCCCTGTTTTCCATCTCACACTTCCACACCAAAAGGCCTGGATAATACTCTGGCCTCTGTGTTGACCATGCTTGTGTCACTAACAAGTATTGTGGTCACTTCTGTCAAGGTAATTAAAACACCCCTAAACAACCCAGCACTAAAAGGGTCAGCCCAAGACTATTCAACTGCTATTGCCTCCTCAAAATCAATTCTTCTTGCATGAAACTCTCTGTTGCTTCCTAAAACGATCGTTTCCTGTGTGTACTGAACGAAACAGTCCTGCAGAAAGCTGTTAACCTGACAAAGTCAGCCTTTAGCAGACACAGCACATCTATTTCTCTGCCTGGAACACGTAGCTCCTGCAAAATACAGTCCAGCAGCTGGACACGGTAAAGCTCACGTTCCCCCACAGCAGTGACACGCATGGATTTGTTGGCCTTACAGAAGACGATTAACAAGGAACTATTTAACAGGGACATCACTGAACAAAAAAAAGTTCCAGCGTACATTTTGAAAATACTAAACCACCTGCAAGCAAAAATTCTTTCTTCTGGACTAGAAAAATGTGTTTCCTCAGTTCCTTCACCTTGCGCTGTACAGGCCAGTCCACGGCTCTGTGCATGACGGCAGGATGCTTCTGTGAGGAATTTGCACAGGTTATTTCTGTCATTGATGGTGAACCCTCTACTGCAGAACCACAGAGCCATGCGAAAAATCAGGGACAGACAGGCAAGAAGAGGAAGGAAGGCACAAGCTCCTGGAAGGAGCATTTGAATATCAAAAATAAAACATTTCAGAAAGAGAGGACAAAGCCATTAACGCTTTGGGATGTGACACTAGCTACAAGTACCGAGTAACAGAAGTTCTACAAATCAGCTGACAGTAGCTCTTCAGCAAGGCAAAGATTCAATGCTGACACGCCAACTGGGTTACGACAGCTAGATCCAGCTGAACTCTGCAGCCTCGCTGAAGTACGTCCTACCTAGTCTAAAGAGAAATTTTGAGTTGTAGCTATTCAGGACACAGACAGGAAACCTTTCATTTGTTAGTTTAAAATTAGGTCAATTATTTAGGTTTCTAAATGTGGACTTGGAAACCTAAATTTAGCCACTTCCTAAAAATCTTGGCCTGTGTGACTACTGCACACACATTCATGCCCAACTTCAAGGACAAGGTGGAATCTCCAGAATTCAAGACCCCCTCTTCTCCAGAAATTTGTGTACAATCATTGCCAGGAATAGCTTGATCTTGGCTCACAGAAACTGAAGAGGAACAATTGCTGCCTTTGAAACACACTATTTCAAACTTATGTAAATTCCAGAACAAGCTTGACATCCCAACTAATTGTGTGTCAAGGCAGACAGCAGAGAAAGAGTCACGATCCAAAATTCAGGTTAAACCAGGACAAAAAGGAGAGACAGGCAGTATCCACTAAACATCTGATGGCCACCTCAAAACTAGACCCCAGATCATTTGTACCTCAGGGAAATTACTTTTACTCACTAAAATCACCCCAGAAGGTATGCAAAAGTCTTAGTAAAATTAGGATATGTGATTGTTATCTAAAGACATATTCTAATCATAGAACAGAATCACAGGATGGTTTGGGTTGGAAGGGACCTTAAAGACCATGCAGTTCCAACCCCCTGCCACGGGCAGGGACACCTCCCACCAGAGCAGGTCGCTCCCAGCCCCATCCAGCCTGGCCTTGAGCCCTGCCAGGGAGGGGGCAGCCGCAGCTGCTCTGGGCAGCCTGTGCCAGGGTCTCACCGCCCTCACAGGGAAGAATTTCTTCCTTACATCTCATCTCAATCTCCCCTCTTTCAGTTTAAAACCATTACCCCTCATCCCATCTCCACACTCCCTGATCAACAGCCCCTCCCCACCTCTCCTGCAGCCCCTTTCAGCACTGGAAGCCGCTGTAAGGTCTCCCTGGAGCCTTCTCTTCTCCAGGGTGAACACCCCCAACTCTCTCAGCCTGTCCTCACAGGGGAGCTGCTCCAGCCCCCTGAGCATCTCCGTGGCCTCCTCTGGACCCACTCAAGCAGGTCCATGTCTTCCTTATGTGGGGGCCCCAGAGCTGGACGCAGCCCTGCAGGGGGGTCTCACCAGAGGGGAGCAGAGGGGCAGAATCCCCTCCCTCAACCTGCTGGTCACGCTGCTCTGGATGCAGCCCAGGGTGCAGCTGGCTTTCTGAGCTGCAAGCTCACACTGCTGGCTCACATTCAGTTTGTCACCCACCAGCACCCCCAAGTCCTTCTCCCCAGGGCTGCTCTCGATCCACCCCTCGCCCAGCCTGTGTCTGTGCTTGGGATTGCCCTGACCCAGGGGCAGGACCTGGCACTTGGCCTTGCTGAACTCCATGAGGTTTGCACAGGACCACCTCTCCAGCCTGTCCAGGTCCATCCGGGTGGCCTCCCTGCCCTCCAGCGTGTCGACCACACACACAGCTTGCTGTCATTGTCAAACTGGCTGAGGGGGCACTCAGTCCCACCGCCCACGTCGCTGACAACGATGTCGAACAGTGCCTGTGGCATGGCTGAGTGGGAACTCACGGGAAGTGCTGGCAACACCTTTATTCCAACACACCATAAACACACAGCCCAGGTCTGTGCTAATACGTATGGAGGAATTAGAGCCCATGCATAAACAGCAGCACCTGCTTATGCCAGTACTTAAGATAGCACTCTTTATTTTTCGTCTGTCTTGAGCTAGTTTAACTGTTGGAAACACAAGAAAAGGAGGAATAAATATTTTACGGACTATGAAGAAGTAACCTGTAACAGCATAAAAACTAAATCAAAGCCAGAACCTAAAACCGATGAAACTTGATTTTCAGCAGAGGGGTCTTTTCTGGAAACTGGCTACTAAAACACCATCCACGTTAGGAAAGACCAGATACAATGATGGAGGCAAATCACGTAAAACTTTAACATGAAATATATTTTACTGCTTTTGCAGATTAGAAAAATAAACCAGAAGTAAATAAATCCAACTGGTAGAAGAGCTCCTCCCTCCTTCTGGATGGGGCAGTGGAATACCACCAGCCATACCTACCTAATACTTCCCACTTTTGGTTGCCCATTCAGCAGAACATAAACACTGTGACTGGAAGCTTTCCATACTGGCTGCCTGCTACAGGGGCTTTTGGGTTGTTTTTTTTTTTTTTTTCTCCCCACACTTAGGAAACAACAGCTTACCTGTTTCAAAAGAAGCATGTAGGAAAAATGTTAAGGTTTTCCAGACCAAAATGAATCTTTCACTGATATGGACACATCTACAGGTGACCATTTGCCTAAGATCAAACCGCATCAGGTGTGCTTTTCACCACACCCGCATGTATAAACACACAGCTTGCCCTAACTCCATCTCCAAAATATTACATTGTGCATATGTAGAACCGAGGTACACGGGAAAATAAAGAGCTTCCTTAGAAGGCACATGGAGAGAGTCTGTACGTGAGCCTCATCTTACCCGAGAGGGTTTTAGAACATGACAGTAAAAGGACATTCAGGTTGCAAAAAGCAAATGATCAAAAATCTTAGAAATGTCAGAATGAAACAGACCCTGGCACCTGAACATGCCCCCCTTACTCCGGGGTGTGAAACCCTGGCTTGGCTCACCTCCCCGACGCCCCCTCCCCTCGTTTCTGTCATTCAGCGCAAGGATTGCGCTTCAGAACCAAATCAGGTCAGCAGCAGCACTGCGAAAAAAGCTGACTGTCTGCGAGACCCTGCCCTGTTTGTGGCAGAAGCCAGAAAGTCTGTAGCTCAAGAGGCCCCCGCAGTTACAGTCCCCCCCTCCAGATGGAATTTATTCAGGAATTCTTCTGCAGTAGCATGCAAGTTCCCAAAACTAAGCATTTCACAAGTTGTACTTCTCCAGCTGTTTAATCTATAGTTTTCAAAGGCAGAAGTCATTCGAATTCACCACTGAATATACTGCTAGTAGTGAACACTGTTGTATAAGAAAAAAAATAAAGATATGATATTTCAAATTCCGAGCTGAACATCCGGAAAGCACCAACACTGAATAATTTTTGGGTTTATCTACTCTATTGTCTCATCATTTTATGGGGCACCATCTTGTCTCATATAGATGTTTGCTGTTGTTCAGCACAAATAAAATACTAAAACATATGAGTAATTCTTTTCCACAAGAGGGTTAAATGTTTTTACTAAAGCACGCACTTGTAAAACAGATCAAAATTAAAAAGCGTATTTGCTAAGTATCCATTCACTGAGCACTACCATCAAAGCCCTGAAAGATAAGGGACCTGTAGGAAAAACCAGATGACTGTGCAATTAAAGACTGCAATCATGCATGCACATACATAGCTAGCTCATACACATACACAAGCGCTCGATTTTTCAGCTGCAACGTTGTGTCATTTCCCATGTGATTTAAAACACAACTGCACACCTCCCTTCAGTAATCAACGCTCCGGCTCCCAAAGAGGCTACAGCAAAGCTCTATGCAGTGATGTACCCAAAAATTCAAACCAAACGAACCAGGGCCTCACGTAATCTACCCTAAGGCCCTGCTTTCAGCAGAAGGTCGGACCAGATGATTTCCAGAGATCCCTTCCAACGCAGACTTTTCTGGTTCTAAACCCAGCCCAATTCACGGTCTGATGCTGCTTTTCCAGCACATCGCTTTGCCCCGTCTTCTCAGCCCAACGCAATGAAAAATGCCGGGCTGGTTTCGGGCTGATAGATTTCTCGTGCTGAACACGTAACTCGAGCAGAAAACTGAACCTGAACTACACCACGGATGCTGCTCAGCTCTCGGGGAGAGGCACAGCACCTCCGGGCAGCACGCTCAGCTCCGGGCAGGGCCGAGGCAGCCGCCGCCGCTGGATGCGCCCGCCGGGCTGCACGGCCCCGAGGCCGGAGCCCCCGCCGGGCCCAGCGCCGCCGCCGCAGCCGGCCGCCCCCTCGGCGGGCTCCGGGGGCGCAGGCCCGGGCAGGCGGGCTCAGCCCGCGGCCCTTCCCGCCCCGCCGCTCCCCACCCACGCCCGGCCAGCCCCGGCCCCCGCCGGGCCCTGCCCCGCCGCCCGGCCCGGCCCAGCCCAGCCCGGCCCAGCCCGGCCCAGCGGGCACCCGCGCTCCGCCGCAGCCCACCGGAGACCCGCAGCACACCCAGGGGCGAGCGGCCCGGCGGAGCGGCCGCGGCCCCGGCCCCGGCGCCCGCCTGCTCACCAGCTGGGGCACTCGAAGAGCGAGAGGCCGCCGCCGCCGGCGGAGTTCGCGTTCGCCGCCATCTTGCATCTGCCCCATTCAGGCGGGCCGGGGCAGGCTGGGAAGCTGGAGGACCGGCGCGGGAGGCGATCCCGGCGTGCCCCGCGCGGCGCGGCGGGGCGGGCCCGGCGGCCGCTGCCCACCGGGACGCGGTCCCGGCCCTCGGAGCGGCCCCGGCTCCTTTCGCCGCCTCCCTGGGCCCGCCGGCGCCTTCTCGGTCCCAGGGGGCGGCCGCCCGCCTCGCTGCTGCGGGGGGAAGACGGTGCCGAGAGGGAGGGTCGGTGAACAGCCTAACGGCGGGGGATCACCGGATCAGGCCTGTCCGGGCCGGGTTTTCACACCCCCGGGGTAGCGAGCGCTCTGGCGCCTCAGCCTCTCGCTGAACAGCGGACAGAAAACCAGTCTGATGGCCGGTAGCAGGGGCGGGTCACGCACTTCGTGACAAGTGCCGGTAATTAAGCTTGTACGGGGGAAAACCCGCATTTCTCCGGTACCACAGCTGCCCCGGGAGCGGTTGCGCAGAGGAGCTCACACCCTGAGCCCCGCAGGGACGGCTGGCCTGGCACAGGGACGGCTGGCCTGGCACAGGCCCGCTTGTCCCTTCGCTGGCTCCCGCGGCGAGTGCCAGACTCCCCCGAGTAACTTCCCGGCAGCTCCCAAAGCGGTAGAAAACACAGCCGAGCGCCAGGAACGCTCGGTGCCAGAATGCTGCAGCAACAGCAACAAGAGTTTCTGGTGGTGATTCTTCACGCTCAGGAACGTGAGCTGCTGTTAAAAATAGCTCCTGCAGCAGCTCCACTGCTAAGTTCAATGATTCAATGAGAGAGGAGGAAGGAGTCAAGCAATTACAGCAATGCTGAGCCCAGCAAGCTGGACTGGTGTTCTCCATGCCAGTCTCCAGGGGACTAAAACAGGCCAGAGTAAGGATGGATCCTACAGATAACACACCCAGGCTCCCTTTTCAGCATGGCAAGGAGGGAAGTGCCTTCATTTTCATACAGAGGTGTGACATTAAATGACTCTCCCCGGGCAGCAGGCAGTGCAAAAGCAGCAGGCTCTAACACATTTTAAATAAGGAGCAGAACACCACGCTGTTCCCTTGCTTTCCAGTCAGATTTTACCGTACAGGCTCAGCAAAGACTTCAACTTCTAGCAACAGGCAAACAGTCAAAGTTGACCCAACACTGTTAGGGGCGGGGGGGAAATCAGATTAATTTTGTACAGAGCTCTGCTCAGGAGTTCTGTGTATGTCCACAGGAAAGGAATTCAGCGTTTCCAGCTATTCTTAAGGATCAGGGACCACAGAACTAAAGCTGGAGGAAACACGGCTGCTGCTGATAGGAAGTCTTCTCCGGGCTTATGGAGGGAAGGGCAAACATAACCCTGCCAAGGTCTAAACTGCAAGAGAGAGAAGCTCCAACAGAGGCTTTTAAAAGTGTTTATTGATGGGTACTCGATGGAATGATGGCGCAATAGTGCAAACCACTGTGCAATTGGGAGAACACATTCCCTTCCCAGCTTTCACATTTACGTTATTATACAGGAGACATGGAATAAGGACTAAATACAAAATGGGTCAGTATGCTGCATTTGCCACGCTCTGTTGGGCTTTGGACAGATTCCTGTTCCCTCAGTGCCTGTCAGTCCAGAGCTACATCGAAGCGGGGGGTGGCGCCTACCCTCTGCTCAGCTCTGCTAGCACGGCCCTTGGAACCAGCCATCCTCGTCGTGTGCCCGCACAGCCTCTCTCTGAAAGACCTGGCGCCTCACCGGACGGGGTCTGCACTTGCTGTTCGTAAAGAACGGAAAACACCAGACGTTCCCAAGCCACACCTAATGTTTATAGTACATGACCAGTGAGCTTCAGGAGTACTCCTTCAGAGCAGGATTTCAGCTAATACTCATCTAGCTTGCTAGCTTGTAAATTAGGTGCCCACTTCATCCGTGTGTGATTTTTCTCCCTGGAAGCTTCTACAAGACAATTAGGAGCGAGCAGCTAAACTTTGTATTTCTAGTGCTTGAGAGTCAGCATTGGAAGAGATTTCTTTGTCCAAAGACAAACCACCAGCTAGTTTCTCTAAGGAAGCTGCATTGTTAGATTGTAAGTCAAAGAACATCCTGTCCTCAAATGATGCATTTTGGAAAACAACCACCCCACCATGGTCAGAAATAAAGCACCCAGTTAGGAGTCTCGAGGCTAACCTGACCAGCATGCAGTGGTTCCAGCTGTCACCACGCACACTTCTCCTGGCCTTTCAGATCTGTAACGACATCCTTCTCCAAGAGAATCTAGAACCACAGCCCCTTGGAAATGAATAAAACCACGGGGCAGATACTGGAGACTTCAGAACCTGCTGGGTTAAGGTTATGTGAATCAGTGGTGTGCCCTCTTTGAATGTCATTCTTATTCCAGTCCAAAGTTACCTGTACATACAAAATGTTAAAGTTGTGCCACTTGTCAGGAACAAGACATCTCCAATGACTGATCACACTTCAGCATACAGTTGGGACAGGGAATAATACATTACAGAAAGCAAAACCACAAGATTTTAGTTACATAAAACAATAATTTGTATATAAACTCATAAATACTGTCTCCATAGTTCACTAATTCCAAATACTAGTTATCTGCACATTAGTTGCTAATATCTATTACTAGAAGTAGTCCAGCTTGTGCTCTCTCAGGGTGGTCAGTTCATTTCCACGACTAGTCAGCCTGTTTGCTCTGAGGGAAAAAAAATCTCAGCAGTGAGCCTAGGTTCCACGTGAAGATTTCATTTTATTGCCTGCCAGATAATGAGTCCTATGATTATGGAAGCCACAGCAAGACCAAGAATCAGGATACAGATCTTCTTACGGGATTTCTTCTAATGAAAGAAGAAGAAAAAAAGCCGTTGACACCAGGAACAGATGACAACAGGAAAAAGCCAGTCTAGCAATTAACGTTACTAACTTGGCAAACCAGAGCACTTGACACTTGAGAGAAGTAACGAGTGCAGTCTGAACGCTTGTACATGTCCCTTAAACTGCATCATCCTACAGATAACTGTTCTTAGTTTTAGGAGCACAGTGGTCCGAGACATGCAGTTAAGTCAAAATGGGACAAGTTTTGCTTCTTTTAAGGAAAATGCAAGTTGGCTACAAAGAGAGAACTGGCAATACCTACCACATGTTTCTCATCCCAACAGACAACACCACGGCTTCGAAAGAAATCCAAGCATCTCTAGCTATCTAGATTTTCCAGGTAAGACTAATAAAACTGCCAAGCAGTTCTCTGACACAATCTGCCCTTGTCCACTTGGGGTTGGTGTGGGCATAGTATTGTGTTGCTACAGTGCAAGTGATTTAACATTGCCACGGGTTAGTTACTGTACTTGGATTTTACAGCTTTGGTCACTTTATTCATCACAGGAGACTACAGTCTGTCCATACATACAAAGTATTTTTTACCCTGTATCTAAGGAATTGAGGATAGTTATATATAACCACTTCCTTCTCCATCCAGAAAATACACATCCAGCACATGTCCAGCAGCTCCCAAACTTAGATTTTTAAGATACCTCAAAATTGTAAAGGGAGCCATGGAGCGAGACTACCACTAAGTGCTGCCAGATGGCAAAAGCCTTTCCCTCCCTTGCACTGAACAGCACGGGAGATTTACTGCCTTCCAGTACCTCCCCACTTAAGAGCCTGAAAGACTCCCACTTTTCTATCTTGTGTGGATCCTGAAGTCCCAGCAGTGAACCTGCACGGGACAGATTGCAGCAGAACCCCTGCTCCTCCACAGAACCCCTGCTCCTCCACAGAACCCCTGCTCCTCCACAGAACCCCTGCTCCTCCACAGAACCCCTGCTCCTCCACAGAACCCCTGCTCCTCCACAGAACCCCTGCTCCTCCACAGAACCCGGCCCTATAGGGACAGCAATGATGAAAGGAACCTACAGCAAACGCTGAATATCACACCCAAAGGAGAGTTAAGCAGTGGTGAGAACCACTGCAGAGATGTGATGGGAAAGGAAGGACAGGCCACAGGATACAGACTCAGCAGCCAGAAAGAACCATGCTGCAAATCCCAGTCACCAGCAGCTCCCCGAGTCTGGGCAAGGGTTTTGCACATCAGTGTCTTGGCTGATAGGTTTACAAGATGGATACAAAATGAGAATTTGTTCTTGTTTAACTGTTCTGCTAACTCCAGAGAACAGCAGAGACAGCTGAACACTTAAACTTGCTGAGCACACCTACATGAAGGGACAGACTGACTGTAGATCCTCTGAAGGACTAACTTCAATACCCTAATTTTTGACTCAAGTGCTTTATCTATTCCTTGCAGCACCATTTGGAGCAAGTGCCACCTTGCACAAGCTGTTTTTAATAACTTGTTTCGTGCACTGCCATCCCCAGTATGTGCCTGGTTACGCCGCTTCCACTCTTGCTCAACCGTGCCGTGACAATAACGCAGGCAGGCAGAATTTACCTGGTAGTAGGCAGCTCGCTGTAACTGCTCACTGGCTCTTTCCACATGGACTTCTGCACTTTCCACATTCGCCTCTATGCTATCTATGGAAAAATAAGAGAACACATTGTAAAATATTTCAGAGCTTCAGTAGCTCAAAAAAAAAAAAAGAACAATACTTTTTATACAAAATACTGGAAAATTTAATCTATGTGGGCAGAACATGCAATTGAACTAAGAAGAAACCTCCTGTTATCCCAACATACTTACCAATCATGTCTCCTTGGTCATGAATCATCATGGCTAAATCCTTAAATATCTGATTGACATCCAAAATGTCTGCCTGAAGACAACAGTTTAACAAGTTATAACAAACATTGGTTATAATTTTTCTAATCCTTATTCTTAGCACCTCTTCTGACCATGGCTCAAGTGTCAGAACAGACATCATTCACTGATGAGGTGACTTGATGATACTATCTGTGGAATCTGGGATTTACACAGGAGCCTACAACATTCCCGCTACGGAGTATTTGTTCCATTCACTAGCAATTAGGGCGGCATGGAATGGAGATGAACACTGTGACGTGAGTTGCTCCGACCATCTCTGAAGGACCACCCGTCAACACCAAAGGAAAATACACCCCATCTCCTTCAACAGGACCGGGGAGATTGATCTTGGCATCAATCCTCTCTACAAGGAACTCTGTTCCTCCACCTTCAGATCTCCTCAGCCCATCCCATTAGTTAGCACTGCACGACTCCTTTGGTTTATCTCCCAGTACTGCTAAACGTGCAGGAGCTACTGGTCACCTCTAATTGCCTGATTGCTGTTTCTCTTTCTTTAATGAGTTCAAGGTCCTGTTCAGTTATTGCCACATCTTCTTCCTGAGACTGCATTTGATTCCAATCTTCACCACTGTGAAGAGATGGAGAGAAAGTATGACTCTTTTCTCTGAGTATAGGTACTTCCACAGTCCATTTATAGCAAAGGGCCAGTGAGTAAAAGCTGAAACATCTCCTACAGAACAACCCCCCATCACTACACTTAAATTCTGAGCATTCATAACAGTCCCTCACATACAGGGCCACCCCACCGCCTCTCCTTCCCTGTCTATCCCTCCTGAAGAGCTTGTAGCCATCGATTGGGGCACTCCAGTCGCGTGAGGCATCCCGCCATGTTTCTGTGACAGCTGCTATGTCATAGTTTTCCTGTTGCATCACGACTTCAAGCTCCCCCTGTGTGTTGCTCATACTTGGTGCACTGGTATAGATGCACTTCAGACGAGCTAACGAGCCCAACATCTTGGTGTGGGTGTGGGCCCCGTTTCCCACCAGACCCTTCTCAGGTGTTCCTGTGACTTCTAAAGCACCACCAGCAGCCCTTGCCTCTTCATTCCTCATTCTGTGTTTATCCCTTGTCTCTGCTGAGAAGGCAGAGCAGAGTCCTCGCTAGCACGCCGTCCTACGAGCCCTGGCTTGCTTCCCAGGGCTATTAACAGCAGGCCCAGTCATGTCCCCTTCCCCCTCCAAAGCAGTTTAAAGCCCTGTCAGCGAGCCCTGCTCGCTCCTGCCCCAGAATCCTTTTTCCCCTCTGGGACGGGTGCATCCCACCGCGTGCCAGCAAGCCGGGGGTCCCGTCTATCAACCCCTCACCAAACCACCCAAGCCCTGCCGGTAACCCCAGCCCCGGAGCCATGAATCAATCTGATGGCTCTTCCTGTCAATTCCCTCATCCATCCCCGCCAAGGAGGGATGGAGGAGAACACCACTTGCACTCCTGATCCCCTGAGCAGTTGCCCCTAAAAGGCCCTAAAATCTCTCTCAATTGATTTTGGGCTTCTGGCGGTCACTTCATCGCTCCCCACCGCCATACCAAGAGCGGACAATAACCCGAAGGCTTCTCCAGGGTGGACAGCTTGCCTGACACCTTCCAAGCCTACCGACTAGGCAGGCCCGCTGTCACCACAGAACCAGTGCCACCCCCGGACAGGCGACAGGAACGCTGCCTCGGTGTGCGCGCTTGGGGGTTAGTTTGGCAGCGCCTAACGTCTGGCGCGTCTGAGCTTAAGGCAGCCTCACCCCCTGCTCTGCAATGCTCCGGCTGGGCTGCCCGAACACACCCAAACCCATGAAATAAATACACAGCTCCTTGTGGAAAGGGTCACAGTGAGGGAAATCCTGCCTGGTAATCTGGTGCTCACGGTCCAGAAAACCTGGAGCTCCAACTGCCACAGACTAGGGGCTCTCCTATTCCCCTCAGGGCACTAATCACACAATCTACATTTAAGAAGGATAAAATACTGTTGTATGCAGTTAATTTTTTTTTACATTGTATATTACGAGTACCATAATAATTGCCTTTCCAATCTTTCTGCTTTGCATTCAGCCAGCAGAGCCTGGCCCAAGTTGCAGAAACGTATCTTGCCACAAAAGCTTTAGTGATAGGTAGTTAAAAGTAGAACATCAAGAGTACAAGAAGCCGTTACCTATCAAATGAAACAAGCTGCTCTTCTCTGAACCGCTCATCAGCCTGGAAGAGATAAAAGTTATTAGTCTTGCAGACTGCAACAGGAGTATCTCGAAGACAAAGGCATATACTGTCCAGGGAGCTCTCCAAGAATGCCACTGTCACTTCCACTTTGGGATTTACCTTTGGTTAATTAAGATTAGATTTAGAGTTAGATTAACTTTTAGATTTAATTTTTACATTCAGATTGTCTCTGCAAATCAAAGGCAACTGAGTGACCCAAAGCAGCTAGTCCATTTACTCAGATCAGCCGTGGTTTGTCACTTCCCTTCTCAACATGCTGCACGAAGTTTAGAGCATAACCCAGATAGGTGTGCTCCCTTGTAGAAATTGGGAACACATGCTTAACACAAAGCCCCAAGGCAAGGGGAGAAAAATGCTTTCACTGGCCTTTTTATTATGAATTCTTAGTAGCCACAGGGGTTTGTCAAAAGGTAACAGGGAGAAGGTTGGAACGTACACTGGAGATATTAGCAGGACAGAAGCTATAAGAAAATAAAGAAACAGTGTGATATTTAAGATGTGATTTAAGGTGTAGTAAGCTTCCAACTGACCTCTTAAATTTTGTAGGCTAGGGCCGACATCGAGCAAAGAGCAGCCCGCAGTACTTTGCTATTAACTGCACTTTTGACTCCCCATCTCATCCTCCAGCATTTCCAACGCCCAGGATTCCTTCCCTCCTCTGCTACCACTGACAAGGAGCCCACTGAAGTGAGTGCCTACTGACAACGTCTGGAACAGCAAAGCCAACGCACTGAGGCCTCACCTGCTCTAATAAGGTGTCACAGACAGCTATGAAGTTGGTGGGCAAGTACAAGATCTCTCAAAAGACTTGGAGTTCACCTTATCGATACAAAACTCCCACAAATACTTACAGAGATACGGGAGCCAGCTCTCGCCCTTGCTACAGTCTCTTTTTCCTTCTCTGACACTCGCCTCTGTATTGCCTGGAAGTTATTTAAGGCCGTGGAGAAGTCGTTCATTAAACGTTCTTTCTGGAGCCTCTGTTGGCGCTAAAAATCAAAATAAAAACAAGTGTTCAGATACTCCCACTCATGGTAACGTAACTGCCGGACTCTCCAGAACGCCACCCTCACAACCACAGCGATGAACGCTGGCATGCAAGCGACCTTTTGGCGCCAGCACTCTGGGGCCCTGCAGAGAACAACAGCCCGCCGTGTTTCAATGCCTTACACCAAACGCTCTGTGCCTTGCCAATCGCCAAGCAGTTTGGTGCAGCGAGGTTCTCTGACTTCAGTCTAGTTGTCAGTCTGAAACAGAGGGGTCTTCTACAGCATTACTTTTGTTCACATCACATTCCAGTAATCTGCCACATTTAATTATGTACCTTTTGGATGCCTACAATGCCTTTCCCCTCCATTCCTCTACTTAGCCAGTCTGGTAGCACTTGACTTTCTCTTGTCCTGACAAGACAACCCCCTTAACTTCCTTACAAGTACAGGAAGCCCCACACTTCCAGAACTAATGACAACACCCATTACCCCAGTTTCATAAGCTGTCTCTCCCAGCCATGCCACACTAGAAGCCCGCTGTTATTTGATCACAGAATATCCTTGGTCCTGATAACAGTTTCAGTTTATCTTTTCTCCAAATATATCAGTTTAATACTCTTTTTCATCCTCATCTTGCAGTATCAACTTTTTTAGCCTACACAGACTGTTGCCTTCGAGTGTTGTAACATCCCAGTTACAGGAAACAAGAAGCTGTGAAAAACCTTGTCCCAAGGACACTCAATATTCTGGTCAGTTCTTACATTTTCCATTCGGGAGCTTCCCAACAGCTGCCTCCAACTGCAGGCCTTCCAGTACTGTAATCCTTCAACGAGTTCATATCAATTCACCAGCCATTTCAAGGAAATAAATGTTTTCAATTAATTTTTTCTATAATAAGCCACTACAGCAGCCTCATAATACACTGCAGCTTCCACCTGAGCCATCTGGAAGCAACAACCCTTCTGCCAGAGGAGATCCTCAGCTCCTGCAGACTCTGACTGGACTGCTCTGACAGGCTTCAAGCGTCACGGCTGCACCCCACGAGATGCACACCACAGGAGTTGGTTCACCAGAGGGAGGTTAACCGAAAAATACTTGCCAAACACACGGGAAAATGTGGCCACGCTTACCATGGGCACATAAACCTTTAAACACAGGCTGAGACTGAGCCAACATCTGCTGACCCATGTCCCCAGGCCATCCCACCACAGCTTCACAGAAGCAGATGCATCAATGCTGTGGCAGTGATTTGAAGTAGAGCAAGAAAATGCCAACAGCAGAGGACTGTCCCTTCCCTTTCCCACAGGGAGGGGCAACTTGAAGGACTATGTGGCAAGAGATAAAGTCACAATCATTGCCTCGCTATACTTTGCTTTATTCGAGTATGAGCAAGGTGAGTCAGCTTTTTCCCCCGTGCTAATAAATCACATGCAAGGGAAAGCTTTCTGGCACGATCCCATTTCATACTGACATGCAGTTTGCTATGAGTTCTTATCCTAAAACACCGCCTTGCATCACCAGGCGCTTTGTGAACAAGATTATTTTTCAGAAATTTACTCGAGAAACAGAAGTGCATACTCAGCTCTCCCCAAACATCTAGGGCTTCTTATTCTCATGCAAGTAAGTTTTAGACTTACATTTTCCCCTTTCCCAGTGTCATACCAGTAGCCAGTTTAATGTTTTTCCCTATTTCAACAACATTCTTCATTGCAAAAGGCTATTGTCTCTTCAGCTGTGCCAATCCAAGCTTTGTGAGGTCGTGGTCTAAGCTAGTTCCATGAAATGAGTGATTTAAAACCACGCCCCGGCAAACCCTGCGCCTACCTGCTCAGATGCAGACAGAGGAAGCGGCAGAGACCCCAACTCCTTCAGGTATTCATTGGTCTCTTTGGCAAGGCAGTTGGCAGAATGCTGCAGCTGTTGTCTGAAACAGAAGTTCAGAAGCAGTTACACAGGCTTCCACCTAAAAAGCAGTCTCTGAGCATTTCAGCTTCTAAAATGATGACCAAGCAGGGGCTCTGAGATCACACAGCTTTATGGTGGGGCTTTTTTTCCACCCTAGCGGAACAGATGCACTTTTAGCTTTTACCATCAACTCAACTCTGGACTCGTTTTAAAAAGAGATTCAAAGCAGCTCTGTGCTCCCCACTAACTGGTATAATTCAGTAGTTTAAAAAGATATTTTTCTCCAATGGCATAGGAGAGAGAAATTCAAGAGAGAGACAACTTTATCAAGTGAACATAATCCCTCTTTTAGGGTGAATTCCTTGTGGTACCAATCGGTAACTAACCGTTCACCCAACAACCATCAACTCCATTGGTTAAATGTACATTTGACAAAAGAACAGAGACCCAGAGATATTAAATTCTTACATTTTTGTGAAAATTGATGGTCAGAGAAAGAACTGATCCAGCTTCTACTCTGGGAAATGCAAGGCTTTCCCTTGAACCTTTATGTTTTCCAACAGCACTGCAATTGAGAGCTATTGTTGCAAAGGGTCTAGTGCAGCAGCACCTTCCTTCGTACTGCAACACAGAAAGGTTAGCTACATCAAACCCAATGTAAAGGCATCAGCTTGTACATCAGAGATGCAGTTTATCAGAAGGAATGCTAGTGCTTCACAGAGAAGCAGAACTGCAAGTTCTATTTAGTGGCCATCTGCACAAAAACTAACACCGTGAACCAGAAAGACACGAAATACCAAAACAAGAACCAAAATGTTTTTGGCATTCAGCAGACCCAAGATGCTGAAGTGGGAAGCACCTATTCAGCCAGCAGACGAACCAAAGCATTCAGGCTGCACTGCCGTACAAGCCGACCTGCAACACGTGCGGTTTTTGTTGCCTCTGTAGGGCAGCGGACACCCTGCGAGCGTAACCCCCCTCACCTCAAGGAGCAGGGCCATTTCTACAGTGACATTTGATGGAAAGACATTCGTGTGGTCACCAGGGATCAGCTCTTTCACCTACCAATCAAACACGGATCGAGTCAACTGCGCAGCTCAGGCACGCGGATTCCCTTCTCTCCCGACCGGGCTCTGATCTCCCCCCTCAAACGCAGGCTGTGTAACCATCACCGCACGTTATGAACTTACCCCCACAGCAGCTCTGATAAAAAAATGGGGCAGTTGCTTACTCAGAGACTGAAGGTACAGTCACAGGAAGAGATAAGGGGAGAATGAACTTTCAAGTTTTCTTTTACGACTCCAGAAGTTGTTCTTCTCATAACTTGCTATTTAGGCTTTACAAGCTCGTAAAAGGTGCAGAACACAGACTCCCTGTTCGGTCTCTCCAGGAAGCAGTTTGGACTATGCCTGCTTAAATGTCTCCTACATGGTCCCACCCTGGCACCTCTTCTGAAATGACATGTGGTGTTCTGGCTGCCACACAGGATTGCTAATCTTTCTAGTGCCTGAATCCATCAGTACAGCAAGCTACTTTTTCACCAGTTATGGGTCTTCCTTGCTGGTTTTCCTTACTGTTCTTATGTGAGGACCAAGTACCCAGTATGGTATTCATTTCTTCTAAACCACACGTGCAGCTACGATGGCTGGTCCTCAGAGTACAGCTGATGCGTGGCCGATGTGCCACTACCCTTTTTAGACAAACCACACCGTTTCTAACCATGCCTACCCAGCAGTTCCGGATGGCTTCTCCAGCGCCCTGCAGAAACACCTTAATTTGTCCAGCAAACTACCTAACACAGCTAGTCCTTTTGGTTTGTAGGGCTGTACGGAATTTATCTAATACAGTGTCTCCCCAAAGCAAGTAACCCCGTTCCGCTAGAATACAGCCAGAAATGAGAGAGAACCCGTACAAGTGTCAGCCCACTTAATACTTACAAGTTCTCCTGAAGCTTGCTGGAATCCTGCTTTGTTCCCAGTTGGCTCATCAAACTCTTTATCTGAGCAGCTGAAGATAAAGAGATCACAAGATGCGTTAGTAAGACAAGTTCCAGTGTATTTTATTCCCTCTTTAATGCGTTCTTCTAGCCTTCCCCAGAGGATTTCTCTCAATGTTTGACTTAACTCAAGCTGGTAAGACAACACTTAAATTCTTTGCTTTAAACGCAAAGTGTATTTTAAACATCCCCATTTAGACATGATCCAGCCCATCAGACTAACTTTCGGATGAGGAAGCGACAGTGAGGCACACATACCCTGAAGACAACAAGTCTGTTGAGCTAAAAGCTTGTACACTCCTTTTCCTCAACATTTTTAGATCAGCTAACATGGCTGGGTGTTCCTACCAGCCTTGCTATTTCTGTATTTTAGGCTACCACTGCTGCAGAACAATTTTACTACGCTGTGTGTACTTCTACATGTTCTAAAGTGACTTAAATTATTCATTTTTATTTTTTTTTAATCAGAGCACTAAAAAGAAAAAGCCAAGGGTTGCTGTCTGTTAAAAAAAAAAACAACAAACCACCACACATTTTGCTACTCAGGATAGCCCAAACCTTTCACGATGCTGGCACAAACAAGCTTTAAGAACAGCAGGCAGCAGTAGAGCACTTCACGGTCAGCTTGCATCAATTCGACATCGTGTTGTAGTGAGAAGGGCTATCCTAGCCCTCTGTCTGCCCTACCTCAGGTTTTCCTTGTGCAGGCACTAGGGACCGTGCAGCCACCCAGCGAGTCCCATCAGACTGTTAGCCTGGCTCAAACACAAGTACCATCTTCTCTCCCCGCTCCCTCTACCTCAGATTTTTTTTTTTCTCCACAGGCCAACAAGGTGATTCACTTCGTTCTGCAGCTGCACAACGTTTAGCATTGCTAAAGACGCCAGGCACACCACCTACGGTACAGTCTGGCTGGCTCAAACCCATCCCAAAACCCTATGCTGTCCATCAGGCATGGAGAGAGGCAAGACCAAGGCGGATCAACTGAGCACAGTTCTACAGGCAGCTGAAGGGAGTCGAACACCCCGCGAGTTTAACAAGAGCTGCTTCCCACCCAGTGACATCCTCCTGGTGCAATTCCAGCTTTCAGCCTGGAGCAACCCACTGCAGTTGGCTGAACGTGTTGTGGAAGAACCATCACATTCCCACAACGGCCACTCCTGTCGAAGTGATGTCCCAGGGCAGCTCAGCTTCCCGGCAATCCGGGAAGGAGCACGGCTGTTGCACCCAGCAGCTCTCTCCCCGAGCCCCCCGGACTGCCACAGCTCGTCCACGAGGAGCCACACGGCAGCAGTCACAGCCCCGGCGGAGCGCGGCTCCCCGCACGCCAGCCCGCACGCGCTTCACGGCTCCGGTGGCCCCTGGCGGCTCAGGGACGCCCCTCGCCGAGCCCAGGGACAGGCGGCACCCGGCCTGTGCTCCCTGTGGGGACACCAGGGACCTCACAAACGGCGTTTGTGCTATAACGTCTCGATACTCCGTGACACTTTTTTTCCCCTCCACTGGGGGAGATCCTCACAGGAGCCCCACTTCCACACCAGGCACTGGCCTGGGCCGGGCTCAGCCTATCTCAGCCCACAGCAACGCAAGGAAACGACAGCAAAGTGTCTGGGAGGCCAAAGGAAGGGGCTGGAGCTCTCCACGTGTATTCTCTGGACAGGGGGCATACATACCAACACAGAGAGCGCCCTCAGTCAACAGCTTTCAGTCTCCAAACCCATTCAAGCCCAGGCTGTAAAGCCCTCCACATACCGACTACTTTACACTTAAGATGACTTAACGCACTTCAATCTCTGCTCTAGATGCTTAGGTAACATAACAGTCTTGCAAGCAACAGTTTTGCCAGCTCAGGTCAGTAGTTTTCTGTATATCTGGTGTGAAATTCTAACTCTACAAAGCTTCCCAAAAGCAGTGAATGACAGTCAGCTGTGTACCCTATGGGGAACAAAAGGAGAAATGAGGACAGGCCTAAGGCTTCCATCTCTCTTCTCCTCCTAGGCTTGAATGGAAAGCTTTCATAAAACGCATAATAAAGTTAACTACCATAAGGTTAAGTCAGATGTTCTGTGTGTGCCCCCCCCTTGATAAAAACTGCAAGGCTATTTATGTCATCTAAGATGGGCAGCGCACGGAGATGGGATGGCTGCTGGTCACGAGACAGTGGGAGCTTGTCCTATGGGAATGGGAAGCTGAACCACTTGGAAGGGGCGGCTCACAGAAGTCCCATGGAAGGAAGGCAAGGTGTTAAAAAGAAAAGAAAAAAAAAAAAAAAGGAAAACCCCCAGACAACCCGTGAGCTCAGAAGCAACTCAACTAGCAGCCACGCCTACACCAGGAGGAAATGAACATGGCTGAGCAAGAGCAAAGCAGCTTCAGCAATGCTGATAACTTCGTATAATCGACTTACTTAGAGAAGTCACCAGCTTTCAAGGGAACCAACATGTTCAACTGACCTTGCCCCTACAAAACTGCAGGGGCATTTGCACAATCAACGCCTTTTTGAGCAAAGGCAGCATCCTCAGGAAGGGGTTATACCAAAGACTCTTTTGGAAGTGACTCATGTAGCAAGCACTATTTGAGCGCTCAACACTAGGATTTCAATCAACCAGCTTACGACACCGATACACTTCTCTAACGACACTGTACAACCAAGAACCTGCACCACCACGGACCGAAGGGCAGAGCCCTGCCTGCACACTCCGGAGGAGCTGGGCCAGGTACCATCAGCCCTCAGACATCTCTGCAGCAGCGGCTTCCCCCCGCCGCCCTGCGCAACCTTCGGCTTCCACTTCAGCACCCACCGAGGGCGACCCAGCAGCCGGGCTCTCGCCGGGGGTGCCGGAGAGCTTCGGCTCCGCTGGGCAGAGCGCGGCTGGCAGCAGCGACACGGACACCACGCCCAGCGCGCCAGCAGCACCGATCGCCCCGGGCCAGCGGCAGCAGAGCAGCTGTTAGTCACCGCGCACGGCGGGGGAAGCTCAGCTACCGGCTGGCCTGTGTCCGCGGCCGCGGGGCAGCGAGGCCTCCGCACCGGGAGGACCCCGGTGCTGCCGGCCGGGCCAGCTCCCGGTCCGCCCGCGCCGGGCACCGCCCTGGCGGTGGCTCTGCCAGCCCCGGCGGGCCGGCGGTTCCCCGGGACCCCGAGGAGAGCTCCCCGTCGCACCGTCGGCGAGGCGGCTGCCGCGCTGCCGCTCCTCACGGGGCGCCGCCGGGCCGGGCCGGGCCGGGCCGGGCCGGGCCGCCCCCTCCCTCCCCCCCGGGCGCACTCACTGTACTGCGCGATGCGCTGCACGTTGCCGCTGCATGTCTGGATGATGCCGCCGAAGTCCCGCGGCGGGGCCGGCGCCCCGGGGCGGTGGGGGTCCAGCGGCCCGTACGACATGGCCGGGCCGGGAGGCAGCGCGGCTCCGCCGGGCCCAGCTGACAGCGCCCCGCCGGCCTCTGCGCATGCGCTGCCGCTGCCGGGCGCTGCTGACGGCACGCCCCGCATATGCGCGAAGCGCGGCCGCCGGCGCCTGCGCGCTCGAGGGGCGGCGAGCCCGCGGGTGCCATGGCGACGCCCGGTGCGCGGCAATGGCGGCGGCCGGCGGGGGCCGCGGGTGCGGCTGAGGGCGCTGCCGCCGCCTGCTGGCTGCGAGGGGCGGCGGGGGCCTCGCCTGGGTCCCCGCCAGGGTCCCCGCTAGGGCCCGCCCCAGGGCCGGGCTGAGCCGCGCCGAGGCAGCCGACCGGCGGCGTTCGGGCGGCGGCCCAGGGCCGGGCCGCGGCCCGGGGCAGCGGGGGAACGTGTCGCTGCAGGGCCCGGGAAGCCGAGGGTGGTTTGTGCTCACCCGGGCTCCCGTGAGCGCCGGGCGGCGTGAGGCAGCCGGTGCTGCTGGCCTGAGGCGGGTCCTGCCGCCGCGCCCCGGGGGCGGTGGGTGCTGCGGGCGGCCCGGGGGGAGCGGTTGGGAGCGGAGCGCCCGGAGCCACGCGCGGCTGCGCTCTGTCCCTTCTCCCGCCATCGCCACAGAGCTGCCGAGGAAGGACGAGAGTCTTTCCACGTAACACCACGTGAAGTTGCATCCCGGGACATGACACACGTGTCCTGGGGAAAGGCCTTTTCCAGGCAGCAGTGCAGTTGAACGTGAATGATCCGCTGTATAGTTTGTGGGGTCAGGTAACCAATTTTAATCAAACCAAGGCTGTAAGTTCAGTTTCTTTTTTTCCTGCTGTAATTTCAGGTTGAAATATATAATGAGCTAAATTACCGGTGCTTTTTGACGCTACCCCTGGAGGGAATCGTGTCTGAACTTTAAACAAAATGACTGCGGTCAGCAAACGGGCTGTGGCATCTGTGACAGTCCTGAAGATACCGGAGTGGTGTTCCCTGTGCTGCCATGGATAGCCCCGACACCTGAAAATGCAGCCTCCGAGGCAGCAAGTTGCTTCGCTGCTCACAACACCGACCAGTACATTGACAACGTTACTGGGAACATTCCCTGCCCGGGCCAGTCCGTGTTCAAGGCTCCAGTCAAAGGCGAATCTGGCCAGCGACCGAGAACTGGGTGTTCTCCCCGCTTTGGGGTAGTGGGTGCTGATGGGGCAAGTGGACGTGTCACCTCGCTGAATTAACTCAGTTTTGGTTTGGTCTGTTCAGGATTTGACTTTGTGTTTCAGTGTTTATTTGTTAGTGAAGCTGTTGGTGTGTCCATTTCTGTACAATAAAAATGAGACATTTTGATATAAAACCCGCAAATGTTTCAGTGAGTGTTCACAGAGATTACAAAATAATCACTTTAGCAGTATCAGAATATAAACTAGGAGGAAAACACTTAGAAATATATAAAATGGAGAACCTTTTTAAGCATTGAAAACAATCTACATTTTAAAATGATTTAGAAATTTATAATACTTTTACACAGTTTCTCAACTTACCCCTTTTTGTTCAGCTCAGCTAGTAATGCGATGCCAGCTTTCGATTCAAGAGTAGAAGAAAGGTAAGTTAACACCCATCCCTGCTACCTGCTGCAGCAGCTGCAGGATTTTAGGTAAAGTACGTCCAATCTTGGAATGAAAACTGATGGCGTGCCCTGTAAGGAGGAAAGAAGTCAGTGTACGCGTGATTAAGGGCTCAATATTTCTTTGGGACACGCCTGACGCAGTAACCGATGTCCCGCTCCAGCAGGTCCGCAGCAGGGCAGGACGGTGGTGCCTGCGGCGCGGGGCGCGGGTGCCACCTGCCTGGCACGAGGGGTCATTGGGCTCGGGGCACGCGGGCGGGTTGGTGGTTTGGTGGGCGCGGAGCAGCGCGTGGGCAGAACTCGCGGGTCCTGAGCTGTTCGACACGGGCTGACGCTCCACAAGCCTTTGGTGAGCACCAGCGGGGCGGGTGACGGCGGCAGGCGTGGGGGAGGGCGCCCGGGGCAGCTCCCAGACCCCGCTATTGGTGACAGGAACTCACCCGAAACAGAGCGTGGTGAATTCCCACCAGCGGTGCTACAGCTTGTGGTGAAGAACCGTCTCATGCTCCATTTAAGAGCATCGCCAAGCCGGAACTGGCTTTTCGGCTTCGGAAGGATTCTGGGAGAAATAACGCTGATCCCCCCAGTTACATTCCCGAGAAAGGCTTTGTACGAGCAGTGGAAGTAAAGCCGACGTGCGGAGGCCTCGGGCTGCAGCAGCAAGTCAATTGCGCTGCAGTGATCTCTGTTTAGGTACAGGGGATGAACAAACCCCGTCAGGAGATGACAACGCGCTTCAAAGAACAGCAGCAGCCCCTCAGAAGGGTTTGCTGTGCCTCCTGACAAGGCTCCTGTGAAAACCCAGCTCCCTGTCCTGGCTGCGTCCCCTTCACGGCCCCTGAAGAGCTGCGATGCCGCTGGGATCGTCTGGCTGCAGCCGAGGTGTGCGGGTGTCCTCCTGGGTGAGCTGTTCCTGTGCCCGCCTCAGCGCGGGGCCTTTGCTGTGACAGTGTCCCACACTCCCTCCCCTCCTGTCACGGATAACGACACTCTCAGCTGAAAGGCTGAGAGCTCTTGCCCTTTCTCTTTTGTCCGGTGCTGCCAGTGTCAGCTCTGAAGAGGTGACGGACAAACAGCCACTCTCTTGCAGATGAATGTGCTTTATTGTGTAAATGTCTGGCCTGATAGTTCACACACGATATTGTCTGGCTGAAAAGCACCAGCGTCTCCTCTATGCGCTTTTGTGCCCTGGGAATTGTGGTGGGGTTTTTTTGGGGACACACACCCCCCAATAAAAATGTTAATTCCAAAAGAAGGGACTCTCCAGGCCATGAGATCTCTCTGCACACATTGACTGACCCACGGGGAGGAGGGGGGCGCCGCGCAAGCTTCGTGACGTCAGCTGTTTCCCGCTCTGTACGTTCGTCATCATCGGGCGTAACTGCGTGATTGCGGAATCAGTCTGTGCTGTGTACCTGGATCTCCCAGCTCCAAGTCTGTCCGTCCCTGTGGGAAAAGTGAAGCCTGGTCGTAAGAAAAAGTTTTACAGTGGTTTTAAGTTGGGGATTTTATTCGGTGTTCGAAGAATTGCCAATATCTTCCTTTGCACGCTTCTCCAGTGAAATGGGGCCGTGGATAGAGAAACGAAGCCCAAGGACGAGATGAGCAGCAGCAGAAGAGGAATGACTCTCAGACCAGAGCTAATCTCCGGGGTCCAAGGGAGCTCGTGGCATGACGCAGCGCGTGTGTCCAGCAGTGCTCGCTGCTGCCCTTCAGGGACTGCACCTGCACTGCCTGTGTGAATTCCTCCTAGTTCCTAGATGTATCTAAAAAAATCTCCAGCCCTCCAGGAAAGATTAGTCCTTTCTCAGTGGCACATTTCTCCTGGGACTGAAGGAACGATCCTCCCCCAAGAAACTGCTGTGGGGAGCTCTAGTGGGTGTCAGAGAGAGCACACACGCGCAAGGGAGGACAGGCTGGATGCACACACAGCTGTTTACGCTGCATTACTGTAACAGAAGTCACCAGCTTGGGTGCTGCTAGCCTGAATTTAGGGTCTTTCTTCTTCATAGGCTGAATCCGATCGTGGAAGAAAACAACTAGCACGGCCAGAGTGCCTGTAATGCTTGTTCATGACAGTCTTTAAAGATCTCTTGAACAACTTGACAAAGAGGAATCTAATTTGGAGTGATCCCTGGAGAGGGAAACAGGATGTGGAGAGCATCGTGTCGGCTTGGCTGGGTGCAGTACAGACCTGTCAGTCGAAAGGAAGATCTGGAAGCACAGAGAGGATACAGAGAAGGAAAACTGCAGAGAGAGCAGCACCGTGGGTCATCACAACTGAGGGGATGCCTGGAAGCCCGGCAAGCCGTGGTTCTCCCTGCTGTTTTTGGCTCGTGCTTCATACCTGTGTTACCTGAGCACAGGGACGATGATCACAGGGTTTTTACGAAACAAGGACTCAGCATCCTCCAGCAGACAACTGGGACGGAGGGGAGATGGAAAGATGTGTCTGAGACTGCACAGGAGGTCTCTGGCAGAGCAAGGAGGCCTGTGCTGCCCAAGTTCTGACTTAGACAGTCAATTGAGACTGTCATTCTCTGACTGCAGGTACATGAATCCAGTGCTGTGCTGCTGCAGTGGCTGGGCCATGCTGCCGCTCCCTGGCCTGTCCAGCTTCCCTGGGTCCGGGGCACCGAGAGCGTCTGAAGGCCCTTGTGACTTTGTGGCCTTCTGAGCAGTTTGGTGGGGTTGTCCCCACCACCTGGAGTGCTGGTGCAGGAGCAGAGTGAATGGGTGGACCAGGATCAGCTCTGCTGTAATGGCAGCGGGGACGCGGGGAGCTCGGGGGGCAGAAAAGGAGTTTTGCAGAAGGAGTTGAAGCAACAGAAAGAAGCTTTGGGGGATCCTCATAACGCTGATGTGCTTCTAGTACGTTCTGCTTCAGTTCCCCGCCTTCAGTGGGGAGGGGGATTTCCAGGGGCCTGGCTCCTCGCTCCCGTCTCCGAGGGTGCAAAACGTGGGGGAGCCACAACGTGCGGGAGCCACAACGTGCGGGAGCCACAACGTGCGGGAGCCACAACGTGCGGGAGCCACGGCCGCCGCCCGCAGCCCGCGGGTCCCTCGGGGCGAACCGCCGGGGTGCGGGAAGGAGGGGGCGGCACCGGCTTCTGACAAGTGACCCCAGCGGCGGGAGACCCAGCACCCCCCCCCCAGCGCCCAGCACCCCCGCCCAGCGCCCAGCGCCCCCAGCGCTGTGGCTGGCCTGGGCTGTGGTTCTCGCCCAGCGCCACCGGGGGGCAGCAGCGCCCCGTGGGAGCCGTGGCGCCGGGGGCCGGGGGGCTGGGGACCCCCCCCGCTGGCTCTGCCGGGGGGCTGGGGACCCCCCCCGCTGGCTCTGCCGGGGGGCTGGGGACCCCCCTGCCACCGCTGGCTCTGTCAGAGCGCCAGGGCTGCTTCGCGGTGCCCGTGCCGGGGTGATGCTGTCACCACTGATGGCCCCTGAGCCACCGGTCCCCAGCACCCGAGCGTCCCTCCTCGTCTGGGGCCAGTTAGGCTGGAATGGGGAGGAAAGAGCCGAGGTCAAGGCCCTGGTGCGGAGGCAGACCCAGCCGTCTGGAGGGCTTTGCCTCCCCTCCACCCTGCAGACGGAAACACCCTCCTGTCCCGCTTCCAACCCCTTGCCATAGGGGATCAAAACAGTCCCGGGCTCCCGGGGATGAAGACAAAAGGAAAGTCAGGGTGTGCTTTTCAGAAAGTGCCAAGATTCCAGAAACTGTGTCTGTACTTTGACTTAAACCGAGTCCTCAGAGAAGTTCCCCTGCCGCGCTGCTGGGCTGAGCTGCCCTGTGCGCAGAGCAGAAGCAGCAGGCTCCCTCCCTGTGCTCCGAGCTCTGTTGCTAGCTTCACACCGACAGAATTCACCCATCTGATTTTCGCCCGGCATACTGTGTATTTTAGCCCTTGGTCCAGCTCGGGTGATTTGTGAAACTGCAGTAAAGTCCTTTAAGGAGAGGCTGTGCCCCCACGCTGCGGGCACTCTTCCAGCGTGCTCAAGCCCCTTGTCGTTCTCCTGAGATGCCGTGAACCCAGGCCAGCAGTGCAGAACCGAGGGAACTGACTGAACAGCCTGCGTTACCGAGTCTGCCTCCTGCCTGGTGGCCGTGTGACAACTGCAGCACACATCTCTGTGCGGGGTGCGAACCAGGTCCCCTGCCTGCCTCCCTGCCGGGCGAGGGGGCTCCTGCCAGCTGCTGTGCCCTGAATGCCTGAGCTTGCTGAGCACACGGAGGCAGATGCAGGGTTTTGCATACTGAGAAGATAAGGAGGGCTTTTTTCAGCTCTGAAAGCTGTTTATTCTTTACAGCGTACTGACACCAGAACGGAAAATGCCTTTTCCTGAAACCGGCTATTTATAAACGGCCTGCTGTGCCGAGCCTTCTCTTGCAAGGGGGCAGGGACTCTTGAAGCTTTTCTCTCGCTGCCTTGAATTCATCCAGAGATCCTTCAGACAGGAGCGAATAAAGCAGATCTTGCTGACCATCTGCTGGGGGCACGCTACAGCACCAACAGCTTTTAATAACGCTTTGGAGTTACCAAACTCCAGTGAGTATTTAATTCAGCCCTAAACACTTTGGCTGTGCAGCCGGTGCTGTTCACAGCCCTCAATCTTGCAGAGGCTTTGCAGGAGAAATGGGTCATTTGTGGCAGCCATGCCTTTAACACGTGAAACAGCCGTGCTCGTCTAAAGGTGATCCTTGTGGTGCGTGGGCAGAAACCGGCGGCAGCAGTTTTAGCCGTATCTTTCCAAGCTGCTGAACAGTGCAGTGTTTGCTGCCTGCACCCACTCGAGGTGGGATTTGCCTGCCCCAAGATGTGTAAAACACAGCCTCCAAGCCTTTCCTTCCCTGTCAGAGGAGAGAAAGAGACACCTTCACGTCTCATCTCCATGAGTTGCCTT
The DNA here is from genome assembly GCF_034619465.1 of Leptosomus discolor. Lineage (NCBI taxonomy): Eukaryota > Metazoa > Chordata > Aves > Leptosomiformes > Leptosomidae > Leptosomus > Leptosomus discolor. The sequence continues at coordinate 565,017 of NC_141419.1, forward strand.
TCTTAGGGTTTTGCCTAGTTTAGCCGTGTAGGGATGCTGGCAACACTCTGCCTACCTCCCCTCCCTCTTGCTCCAGCAGGCCAGCAGCTCTGTGGGCAGTGCTGAGCTCCTCTTCCTTCAGTGACACTAGGATCCTCTGCTGAACCCCACCAGAAACACCAAGGAAGCTAGGACTAGGTTTAATTATTAAAACTACTGCTCATTCCCTGACCTAGCCGTGCCCCCTTTGCAACCCGGGTTTGCTCTTGGCACTGCTTACCCTACAGCACCACAGTTCTTACCCAGATCTCCCCACCTGCAGTGATGTGCTGGCTTTTGGTTTTGGGTCTTAGTAGCCTGGCGTATAAGACTATTGGGCCTGGCAAAACAATACACAGGGGTTTGTCCAGGAATGAAACAAAACCCTCTGTCCCCTTCTGATGTTTGTCTTGGTGCTGGCAGAGAAGGAAAGAAGCGTGCAGAGGGATGGGGAGAGGCTACGCAGCTCTGCAGCCATGCAGGGAGAGGCAGAGTTCAGTGTGGCTCTGCAGCCCAAACAGAGCTGAAGTGAGGATGGACATAGGGCTTAGAGCCGACAGAGTGGGAGAAGATCAGAAAGCTGTGGAATTGAGCTCTCTTCACCCCCTTGCTATTTCAGTGGTCACGAACAGGTCGTGGACTTTTGTAGCAGGCTGAACTTGCAGAATTCCCTGGAAATGTGAACTCAGGGATATTTCTGGCAAATCTGGAAAGGAAATAATCTTCCATCCGGAGGCTGCAGGATGCAGCACAGACCCCTGCACGCTGAAAGGTCCCAGTCCTTCTGAGTTGTGCACATACCACTGACAGCAGGACTTGGCTGACTTGTCAAAACTTTTCTCAACTCACTACAATGCCCTGCAATCAACTGTCTTTTGTATTTACAGTTGAAACAGGAAAAGCAGGACTTGGTCCATACCTTGGTGTAGCAATTATGAAGCAACCTAACGGCAGACTGTAACCAGCATCTGAAAATCACGGATGTTGTAATGTGCCATAAACAACGATGTGCCCCAGGAGGGACCCTCAGCATTCAAATACCGCTGAGAGATGGGCCATAGAGTAACCTACTGTGCTTTCTAATCAACAGCGCTTTATCAAAGACTTGAGGTGCAGATCCCCCCTTCTTTCCCCCTCCTTCAGGGCAAAGGCTGAACTGGAAATTGGGCTGGGATCAGATACTTGCAAAAGCAGTCACTTCCAGAGCTTTTACTATGGGTTTAGACCTTTGTCTCTGGAATATCGGTCGGATTTGGCAAAGAGCTGCTTTCCCTAATCCCCATGCACGCAGGCACATGTGGAAGCTCCTGGGAATCCCTGCTGCACCAGGGGCTCGGGTTCAGCTCCGTGTGAGCACTCCACAGCGGCATCCTCAAGAGACCCCGGCCTGCCTGCCTGGCTCTGCAGAGTGATGCACAGCCCCTCTGCGCTGCCTTTCGTGGCCGTGGGGTCCTTCCCTGTGATCCCGGGACCTGAGAACACCCAGAGCTGCTGACCCAGAAGAAAGATGAAACACTGAGTCAGCAAGGCAGCAGCCGGTGCTGTCAGAGCCTCATCTTTGTGTCCGTACGCTGAGCCCTGGGCTGGCTCCTCTGGATCCACAGGGACAGGCGGGCGAGCTGCGTCAGGCTGTAGCTGGGCTCCCCGCTGCCCCCACGGCATTGCTGCTCGGTGCAGAGACTGGTGGAGGTGGCGCAGGAGGAGGGCACCCCACTTTCCCCCAGTCCTGGGCGCCGTGGGGGTACTTTGTGTGATGCATCGGAGATGTGCGTCCGCTTCCCCTGCCGTGCCTGGACACTGCTGTGTTGGTTCCTGCCTGGGGAGCCCGTGTTTTGCAAAGGGCCAATTCTGCTCCTCTGTGACTCCAGATTTCATTGGGTGCATCATTCATAGCAAGGAGGTGAATTGTTACCTATTTCTCCCCCTGTTTTCCTAGGACAGACGTGTTGCCTGGTTCTTTGCCCTGCTGCTGGTGTTGCAGATTAAACCCAGCCACGGTGGCTCGCAGGGGCAGCCAGGAGGGGGAAAGGAAAGGAGCAGGTTGCTTTTTGAAGGCGGTGTGTCTAAGCACTGAGGTGTGTCTGAGCACAGGGAATTCCTTGCACATGGCACCTCTGTTGATGGCAGAGGTCAGGAAAAGGAGGGTAAAAGGACATCATCAGCCCTGAAGGAGGATTCTCCTGGATATGCCTCATCTATATCTGAGACCTTTGTCCACCTCTCGCTTTCTCACCCCTACCCAGTGCCATGGCAGTGCTGTCTATGTCACACCAGTGCTCACAGTCCAGTGCACCAGGCAGATAGGGTTTTTTAATTCCATCTATTTATAAGCAAGATGCGGGTCCAGAAACACCCTGGCCTGATTCTGACATTTCCTGGAAAGCCCCAAGCCCTCCCATCTAAAGATTTGGCTCTCATGGAGGAAGCCAAGAAAGTGTCTCACAGCCTTTGCTACAGCCACAGATCTCCTATCCTGCTGCTTAGCACATGTAGGATAGGGCTGGGACTGCAGCTCTTCTTCCCACAGCTGTATCAACAAAGAAGGACATGAAAGCAGTTCTCTGAGAAATCTCCCTCAGCTGGAAAAGGAGAGTCATTTCGCTCAAGCTGTCATGCCAGGGCCAGCAGATTTCATGTGCCTTTGGTGCTGGTGCCTGTGCACAAAGCTGTGTGTTCTCCCAGGATCACCGCAGCCTGTACCCCAGTGAAGGACTCTCGCTCCTCTAGGCATCGTCTGAAATTGCTTGCCAGCAGTTTGAGACTCAGACCTGGGATCGGCCTTTCCCTCAAAGCTGGAACATTTGTTGTAGCATTTTGCTGCAGTCCGCAGGAGGACCTGGCTTGTCCCCTGAGATGCAGAACAGCCTCCGTATGAAGGCAGGAAGGCCGGTGGCTTCAGAAGTCAAAGCTGTGTGCACTTGCCAGGGCTCCATCCCCTCTCTGCCTTAATAAAATGTCAGAATTACCAGTTCCATCCCTCTAACCCAGAGCGCTATGTCTACTGTGCAGGCCAGCAGAGAGCATGATATACAGAGAGAGGTTTTTTAGGGGATTTCCAGTGCCTTGGCTGTAGAGGGTTTACGAAACTCCCATATTCTAAGCAGGTGACTGTCTCATATGCTAGTGAGGGAAACTGGATTATTCTCAAGTGCACATGTGCAAAACCAGGCAGTATCTATCTCTCCAAAGAAGCAAAGTGATATTTCATGATTTTTGTTGCGAGAAATGTTCCAGTTCCCTTCGCAGAGAACTGGATCTGTTCCTTGCCGCGGCACTGGATGCTGGCACCCTTGCCATGGTCCTTCCCAGCTTTACTCTTCAGCACCGATCTGTGGCTCAAAGACCTCCTGACTCAGAAACAGGACCTTTTTATTAGGGTGGACCTTTTTCCCCGTATCTTTGGTCTATCTGCTCTTTGAAGCCATGTGTCTCAGCATCTATCACATCCCGAGGCATAAGAGTTGTCCTGGGTCAGGCCAAAAGACCTGACAGTTTCATACCCTGCCTCCAACATTGTCCTCAGTAGATGCCTTCAGCAGGACACAAGCGCAAGGCAAGCATGCATGACACTGTGCGCTTGGCCGGTTTTCCAGCCCTTAACCCTCTGTGCTCTTGAAATCTCCTAAGCCAGACATGATTTTTATGTGCTTACAGACCCTTCATTGATTTCTTTTTCAGGAACATGTCTGGCCATCCCTCAAACCCTCAGCAATGTCACATATCCACAGCTTCTTGTGGAGGGAGTCCCACAGCTCAGCCATTCATTGTAGAAAACCCACCTCCTTTAATTTGCTTTGAACTTGCAACTTGCCAGTCTCCTTCGGTGCCTTCTTGTTTGCGAGGGAAGACGACTGAACCGCATCCCTTCTCAGATACCTTCTGAAGAGTTGTGGTTAGTGGGGCCTCCGACAGAGGCTGCCCCACAACTTTCATCATCCTGGTTGCTCTTCTCTGAACGTTTCCAATTTCCACCTCATTCCCTCTGAGCCAGGAAGATGGTAGGACAAGGCCAGCACAGTGTGCAAGTGGGAGGTGAACCATGCAGACGCACAGCAGCGTACAACGGCCCCTGCTATGTTCTCCGGGCTGCTCTTAGCAGTTCGTAACAGTCAACTGGCTTCTTGGTCATACGGAAGAGTTCATGTACCCCCCAAGTGTTCCTGTACCTCCCAGAGCCTCACTGTTTGAGCTGCACGCTGCATGCAGAGATACCTGTGCTCACTTGGGTGTGAACCTGGCCCCAGCCACCTAGATGTGCAGAGATCAATAGATATGTCCCATTACACCTGGGGAAAAGAATTCTCTAGTGGCCTTCCCCTTTCACTTATTTTATAAACCTCTGTTACCCAGCCTTCTTCCTGGCTGAGGGGTCCCAGTCTATTTTGTGGCTTCTTTTGAGAAACATTATTCTGCCTCAGTTGTTTCCTCTTTCTCTACAGTTTCTCTAGTTTTACTTTATAATTTTTCTGATGAACAGACCAGAATTTTGGACCATTCGCTAGCATGGGCAGTGCACAGGACGCAGCTGAATTGTATATAGATACTGTAAGGCATTCTCTGCTTTATTCCGCTTTCTATTCCTCTCCCAATTATTTCTAACCTTCCCTTTGCTTGTCTGGCTCCCGAACTGCAAGCTGAGATTTTTTTCATAGGAACATTCATTGTAATGCTAAGACCTGTTATGAGTGGCTGTAGCTAGTTTAGAGACCAGCCCTGTGTGTCAAGTCAAGAAAAATTAACCCCCACACATATAATTTCCTATTTGCCAGTCATTGCTTAGCGTGTTGCCCAGTCACTCACTATTAGCAGATCCTTTACCAGCTCTCTGAACTGGACTTTTGTCTCTGCGACTCTGAATCACCGAGCACTATCAGCAAGCTTCATCACCTTGAGAGCACATGCCGTCAAAGACAGGGATGTAGAGAAATGCCTTGTCTTTTACAGTCACGTGCTCCCAGAGGCTGCCTGAAGACTGAGCCTGCTGGGACAGACTCCCAGGAAAATCCTGGCTGGGACCCCCGAGTCACTCCCCATCTCTGGTAATATCAGCTCCCCTGCTCCGATTTAAATCAGTCACCTCCTTCCCAGCACACTGCACGGCCCCCGGGAGGGTGCGCAGACACCTTCCTCTGCCCATTCTGCATCGAATGCCAGGTGCTTCCTAAAGAGAAACACGTTCCTGTTCCTGGGAAACCTCTGCAGAAGTTGTTAAAGCTGACAATCCCGCATCTGTGGGCTGGACACAGCTCCCCACGCGGGGACACTGTAGGCCACCACGGTGCGTCACACAGGCTGCGTTCCCCACAATGACAACTGACAGCCTAGAACATGCCTGTTTATTTTGGGGTTCAGCTACTTTTTCTCTGAGGAATAAATCCAGTCGCCAGCTGCTTGCTGCTTACCTACAACCTGCTGACCAAGCCATCTGCTGTCCTGCAGATGCACAGAAAACGCAAATCTCTTCCAGGTCTCAAACAGCCTGTCACCATAGAGGTGACAGCTCTCCCACCCACAACACAAGCCCCGCCATTTACTTTTTGACCATCTCTCCAGACTGCACAGGCATAAGCTCCAAAAGGACGGGACAGACTTAATTGCTCTTGAGTTGGGCAAGTAACAAGGCCAGGGAACACTGACAGGCAACCCAAAGTGATCCAGCCACTCCAATACAAGCATCCACAGCCCCATTGCTCCAGGGCAGGAAAGGGCCACATGGGGATATTCCTGCACTTTGCAAAACCTAATCTCTGAAACCAGAGTAGGAGATCAAAGACTCTCTCGATTTTTAGAGCCTTTGCAGTATACAAAGCTGCCGTAGAGAGCTCCTAGCAGAGCTGCACCTGGTCTGAAAGACGTGTAAGGAATCACCACCCAGTTATCTGAGCACCTTGGGTCAACCAGCAGCAGGGCTGCAAGCAACAGCAGCCACTCGGCAACAGGGCAGCACTGTCCACATTAGGAATTAGCCCTCAGTACAGGGAGGGAGCAGCTCATCCTCCCAGCCACACTTGGAGGACTGACAAAGCCCAAGCATTGAACTAGAAACACAATCCTTACAGCTTTGGTGTCAGGGGACTGGATCCACAGCCCACCGAGAGGAGTGAAAACCCCACTTCTCCCCAGTGGTCAACACCGCGCTGCACCTGGGACAGAGACGAGCGCTAAACAAATGCACACTGAAGATTTCAGCTTTTATTTGCAAATTCATCTGTACATTCTCACTTGGTTGTTGAGTGACAGCTTCCAGGAGCTGTCAGCAGCAGGGGGCAGCAGCAACTAGGAGTTAACAGGAGCTTTCCACAGTACCTGGAAACAAGAGACAGCAGAGGAAACAAAACCCCACTAGCTTTTACATGTAACCTTTTCTGAGTCAGGGAATTAGAAATCGAGTCATCGTTATCGCATTCAGAAAGGTGTCGGATGTACAGTCCTATGCGTTCAGCACAACGATCTCGGGCTGAAGTGACTATCTGCAGAACAGCTTGAAAACTACCCCAGATTGCCTTTTTTTTTTGAAGCCAGCATCTTAAAGCTGCAGTACTCTCCACGCATCCTTCCCAGCAGTCCCAAAGCCAAATAACAAAAGAAGCCCTTGCAAATAAATAATCATAAGAAAATAAATAAGATTAGATCTGGAATATACAGTTACATGGTCTTTATTTGGTTTCAGAGGTGGAAAAAAGTGGAGCTAGACTGCAGCTTTAAGCCTTATGCCTGAATCAACCTCAAACGCTTTGTCAATTTTACAGTTAATTAGCTGTACAGGTCAGAGATCCGAAGTTCCACAGAGATGAACATTTAGGCACATATGCACACCCTTCCCCAAGGCATACTTTATTTTGCTCAGCCAGTTAGAAAAAAGCCTGCTGGAGGGGAAGTGCCCCCCTTTCCACGCTGAACAGACAAGACTGAAGACCTACTTACTGTGACAGTAAAAAGTCCCAACACATATCTAACCCCACCCATGTTTGCAAGGGGAAACTGGTTCAAACCATGCACCAGGGAGACAATCCTTTCTCAAGGGATCCTTTAACTTCGCTGGCACCATAGAATCCTTGAGCAAATCCAGCTACCGGCAGGGTTGCCAGCTGCCCATCGCTTCCTGCGCTCAAAGCCTAGTTGTGGAAAGTCGTAAGTCCATTATTTCTACTTAAGCCAGAAATCCTGTTAATGCCATTTAGAGGCAGCTCTACAACAAGAGCTCTTGATCTGCTCTGTTTGGGGTACACAACCCCTCCCCAGGAACTCCCACACAGGAAAAACCACACAGAAGAGAAAAGCAATCCATTGCAAGCCAGTGTCCGATGATTGTCTCTTTGGGGAGGTCAGGAATCCAGGACAGGGCAAGGCAGGGGAAGGGAGGAGGATGGTAGGTGGAGAAGGAAGTTAGAAACAAACTCAAAACCACCAAGACACAAGGAGGAGCTAAAAGCCCCTCAACAGCTGATGGCGCTGGGTTGCTGTTTGCTAACAAAGTCTGAAATGAAGTCGAACTCGTTCTGTCCCAAGAATAGCTCTGGCAGCTCCTGAATCCGGTCCAACCCCAGTTCCAGGACAAGAGATGTCAAGACCTCCTCGTCTATGAGATCAGTGTCCATAACGTTCAAGGTCAGCGCTGGTGAGGGCATGTGCTGGATGCCGGGGTGCTGGTTTGGCCCCACTCTGTACTGCTGGGCACCAGCTCCCATGGGCCCGTTGCTCATGCCCAGCGGGTGCCCCTGGTACTGGGTGTTGAGTTTTTGTAGGTGCATGCTGGCCATTAGCTGCTGGGTGCCCACCGGCCCCATGTACTGCTGCTGCTGACTTGGGCCATTGAACATCATCGCGTTCTGCATCTGGTGGTGGCCCATCTGTCCGCTGAGGCTGGGTCTCGGCCTCATCGCACCCTCCATGCCGGCCCCTCCGTAGGGCATCATCTGGCCGGCGGCAGGCAGCGTCCTCAGCACATGCTGCCCGTGCTGCGGGGGTCCCTGGAGCCCGCTCACCCCCATGCGGTAGCTCTGCAGCCCGGTGCCCCCGTGGCTCATGGACATCATCATGTGCTCGGCCATAGCTCCAGGCCCCTGCAAGGCACACGCGGCTCAGGGCAAGGCTCCCGGCAACAGCACCGCTCCCCGCTCCCGTCCGAGCCGGCTCCGACCGCGGATCCCGCAGAACCCCCCGCCGCTCCCTCCCCGGCAGCCGAGCCGCGGACCGCCCGCCCGCCGCCGCCGGACAAAGCGCGGTGCCCCGCGCCCCGCGGCGCCCCTGCGCCCCGCCCCGCCGCCGCCGCGGGCAGCCCGGCTCTGCCCGCGCGGGTACGCACCGATCCGGGGCTCCGGCAGGCAGCGGGTCCGGCAGCGGCAGCAGCAGCGCCGCGCGGGCTGGGCTCGGCTCGCCGTGTGCGGGGCGTCGCGCTCCCGCCGCTTATAGGGGCGCGGGCAGGGGCGGGCAGCCCGGCCCGGCCCCCGCCGCCCATTGGAGCGGCCCGGCGCTGCCCGGCCCCCGGCGGGGCGGGCGGGAGGGAGGCACAATGGCCCCGGCCGGTGCGGCGGCGCTGCGATCGCTCCCGGCACGGCGCGGCGCGGCGCGGCACGGCACGGCACGGCTGCTGGCGGGGCTCTCCGGGCCGTGCTCGCAAGACGCACCCCGGTCGCGACACGTCTCGTTGTCACGACACAGCCCAGCTGGAGGGGACTGACTGCCTCCAGCACACAGGGCGCTGATGGGGGCAACTGCCCGCTGCCAAGGGCTTCGGGATCAGGCGCCCTCCGCTTGGGTCTGGAGTGCGGACACCTTGGGCAGGCTGGGGAGGAAAGGAGCGGATGGCATCCAGGCCCCCCAGCCCAGCGCCCCCAGTGTCCTGCCGGTGCCCTTGGGGGCGAGGAGCCCCCCAATGCACATGCTGTTCCTGAGCAGGATGCCAAGTCCAGCCACGATGCCTGGTGTTACCATCCCCACAGAGGGTGCATGTGCTGTCTCACTTTTTCCATGTTAGCATCAACAAGGGCGAGGGGTAGGAGGTGGCTGGGAACAAGGGACAGGTCCCCAGCACGCTGGGCTGAGGATCCCTCGGTGCGGTATGGGCATCTCAATTCCTCCAGGGATACTCGGCTGCAGAAAACTTGGGACATCCGTGTTCAATACCCCACTTACGTGCCCTGGGGTAAGGACTGGGCCTGGGGCAACTGGGGAACCTCAGGCAGGTCATTCCTGCACCTGGCCCATGCGTGCTAGGAATGGTGGTGTGTCCATGTGAAGCGCTAATTTTGAACTGTCTTTGCTTGCGTTGTGTTCTCTCTGCTTCCTGAGCAGGGACCCTGTCTGCCTCCGACGCTGCAAACAGCCTAAGATCAGTTCTCTGAAGAGAGTCACCCCTCCAGTGCCTTCCTCTCCCCAGTGTCACTCTGAAAGCCTTTCTACCTGATCACACGGCTGGCTGGGGCACAGGTACCCGCTGGGGAGCTCATACTGAAGGATGTGCACACAGGCCTCTGTCAAGTGCTTCCAGGGCCACTGCACGCTGGCCCCTCCAGCCCGTGCCTGGCGCAGCGGGGTGCTGGCCTTCACGAGAAGGGTCCTTGCTTGATGGCAGTTCAGGCTGCAGGGTCGGCAGTGGGGTGCCACCACCGAGCGAGAGCTCCCCAGCCGAGGTGACTGGGGTTGGTTACTTAGACGGTTGGCTGCTCTGCCAGCAGCGCCCTCCCAGCAAGGAGATGCCGACATCCCGAGCACGACTGGTAGCAAGGTGAATGCAACAAGCAGAGATTCGCTGGTATAACTGTCTGCAGCGGTGTCTCTGAGTTTAGTTTTGGCTCAGGGGGTCCCAGCGCAGCGCACAGGCTCACCCGCTGAGCTGTGCTCGCCAAATTATTTTATCATGGGCCTGGACTACAGCGGCGCTGGTGCTCCCTATAGGATGTGGTGCTTTCCAGTAGTGCATGACAGCACAGTGGTGTTTTTTCCCTTTATTTTTTGTTTTGAAGGAACACAGAGACTTCTTTTTTTATAGATATCAGTGTTGCATGGTTACCCACTCGGAAGGCAGGTGACGGCAAAGTTAATCTTGCTTGCCCAACTTCATTCTGCCTTTGTTTGTGTGCTCTCCTGTGCGGACTGTAACTACAGCATTACAGATCACCGTTCCGGTAATAACAGACAGATCTTTTCTGGAGACTTAGAGCAGGTTGTTTGATGGAGTTTAATGTGTTCTGTATCTTCATTGTGCCCACAGCCCCTGCTGAGCAGAAGGAAGTGCCAGCAAAGCGTCTCGAATGTTACCAAAGAAGTTGTTTGTGGCTAACTGTATTACTGGAGGAAGGAGGTCTAAGCATGTGCTGTCACGAAGGGACTGAAGTTAGGCAGCACGGGCATCTTGGGCGAGTGCCTGACCACACCGTACTGACCCGAAGGGTGACTTGTATGGAATATCTCTATATCAAAACACCTTAAACCAGCAGCTCAGAGCAGGTAATGCCCAGAAGCCATCAGCTTCCAGATGCGAACAGCCAGGAATGGAAAGTGCCTTCTCTTACCTGGACAGAGTACAGGGCCATTAACCTCCAGGAGTCACTCTGTTTGTGCCACCTTCTGCCTTGTTGTGGGACGGGTTTCAGGTGTTGTTGATGAGCCTCTAACTGATGAATCAGTTGGTTAATTGTTTAATGTAATTACGTAATGATTGTTTTTTAACTCTAGAGATTTTGACAAATGCATTTTTTCGGTGCTAACAAACACATGTGCACATCCCTATGCCTGCCTGCCTGAGAGTTCGCATGCAGGTGAGGAACAAATACCAGGGAGTGTCTGCCCTCATCCTTGCCGATGCATCCAGCCATAAAAGCCTCTCACACTTGGAGGAGAGGTGTGGTGTGTAGTGCAAGTCCTGGTCAGGGGCAGGAATTCTTGGACAGGAGTAACAGGTGGGAGGGGGCTCTCCATAGCCATTTGCATTACAGAAGACCCCAAGGGTGGTAAATACCCCATCGTTTTGGAAACAAATTGGCAGATGAGAGAGCGCCCTTGCTGAACACAAGGGTGAAAGTCCCCTCCATCTCTACATTGGCCTATGTCCCTTCTCCTCTGGGAAGGGTAAAAGAGATCAGCAGCTCATCCAGTCTGAAAATGATTTGACCAGAAATGGGGCTATGTTGGCTGGGATCAGCTCTCTGATCTAGCTGGTTACGCTGTCCCCTAGATGTTTCACCAGCATAACCTGGGGTGCTTTGGGAGGAACCGGTGCCTGCAGAAAAGGAAGGGGATAGGGGGATGGGAGGCATTGTGGTGGCAAGAGGTGGCCACAGATCCGCAGCCTCCACGTTTGCCATGTCATGTGCCATCTTCCTGCGCTCTGTGTCTTGAGCACTTCCTGTTCTTGGACCAGTAATATTTTATTTTACAGGGACCACCGCAGACTTGTCTGCTGCATTTCACACTGCCCAGGCAATGGCTGGGGAGCAGAGCTGGGAAAGGGCTGGCTAGTCCTGGTAGCGTCTCTCTCTCTCGAGTCTTTTTGGCCCAGAACAAGCAGCGGTTCCTTGTCATGCTGAGGTACCGAGTATTATTCACTGCAGCTGGATTTACAAGGCACTCCGAGAGACTTGATCTAAGCCCAGGTCTGCAGTCTCTCCTCCATCTCCCCCTGCACTGCCATCTGTCATCAGCCCGTGGACAGACTGGCCTTTCTGGGAAAGCAGATAAACTGCCTGGGTGCCGGATCCAGCCCTGGGGCTGTCAGTTGGTCAGCCCTCACTTAAGTCACCACATAAGCCACCTCCAGGAGTGTGTCATTCATGGCTTCCTGGCAGGACTTCCCCAGTCTGGCTGCACTGGTGTCACCAGCCCTGTGTTATTGAGGGTGGATTGCCCAGGCTGTGCATTAATCAGACTGTTGCTCCAGTGGCACCAGTTTGGCTCTGCATGACTGGGGATCTGGAAGCACCACCTGTGTGTCCGTGTCCAAGGTCAAGCCATCCATGTGGGTGGACATCAGTTTAGGGATCTGATCTCCAACACGTTGCAGACCTTTTCCCTTCCCTCTCAGGAGGGTGCTTGCAGCCTGAGGTACAGCTACTCTGTGTTGCCTACGGTTCTGTTTGGTGAGGTGTTCCCTCCTCGTATTTGATCCCTGCTCATCACACATCGGCTGCACAGCTCCAGTGGCGTTACTGTGGTAAAACTATGTCCCCAAAGCCCCCCAGGGATGAGAGGTGGCATGGGTGAGTGGCTTTTGTAGGCGGAGATGTGAACACTTTTATCTTGCAATGTTTCGCCTGTATCAAAGCTGGTTCTCACTAATTCCAGTTGCTGATCTGCAGTCCGAGATCTCTTTCTTGCAGGAGTCTGAGAGCCTTAGTTTTGGCACGGAGGAAAGAAAAAAGAACATTTTTATGAAGAGCTTTGTAGGATGTAAGATGTACTGATGAATGAAGAGCGGGTAGAGGATTTTTTGGGGAATTTCCTCTGACCAAGCTATTCTTGCTATGCATTTCAGTTTACAACCCACCCACTGCTGTGGGGTGTGATTTGCCCTCGCATGGAGATTGCAGAACAATTTGAGTAGCAATGTGAGCTATGTATTTGGGTGTAGATGGAAGAATCTGAGGAACCCCATGATTCAAAGACTCCTGGATGCCCAGCTAAGTCAGTGCTTGGCCCTACAGATCTCCTGCAAGTTTCAAAGGAATTGAGGTGCACAGATAGAAGCTAAAGCAATTTGAAATATCATCTGTTGTGGGAGAAGCTTGCCTTTGAGGGACAAACACCAAAAAGCAGCCCCTTTGCAGTCCCCCACTCACTGAAGGACAGACACAGAGAGTTAGAACTGTGCAGTGGGAGGCTGGAGATCTGCAGAGGTGTGACCTAAGCTGAGATCCATCAGGCACGACTGAATGACGTTGCTGTACCTGGCCATGGGCAGACGCAGGGCAGCAGTGTGCATAAATCACTTCCACACCAGCTTAAACTCCTCGGAGCTCTCGGCTGCGTCACAAAGGGTTCCTGGAGTATTGTTTTTCCAGAAGATGCCAGGCATCAGGTGAGCTTCTCCTCTTGCACACTGTTGGCTTGCACTGGCTCCCTTGGGCACAGCACCTGGTTGACCCTGGCATTTGGGAAGATCTTGGGTTAGACGGGTCCAGCTCTGAGTCACTAAAGCATGCATTTTGTTCCATAAAGGGAGGAAAATGTCAAGGGCACGCAGCGTGCAGAAGGATCAGCTATTAAACATCAAGGCAGTCGTAACACGTGGCAGCAACCACCTCCCACCTGCCTTTTTCTCCATAAACCTTCTGTCCTCCCTTAATCCGCCTCGCACCATGCGAAGGTGGCACCTACATTTTGTGTATTTGAAAAAGGAAGGGCAGGAGGGGTCCTGAGGGGTGGGTTGCAGCTGGTACAGCAGCTCACCAACCCATAGGTAGCTCCTCACTGCTGGTACAGGCCCCTGGTGAGAGAGAGCACCCACAAACCAGGCACAGGGTGGCTAAACAAATCTGCTGGACTCGAAGCGGCTCAGAGCCCCTGTCGCCCACCCCGCAGCATCAGGTTTTTCCAGCTGCTTTTCCCTTTCTGGTGGAATGGTTACTGTGGGCTGACTCCTTTGAGGCCTCTCTGGGGGTGCATGTCCGCTGCCTCTCCCTGCACCCCCAAGGAGCTGAAAGCTTTTCTACCTAATGTTTGACTGTGTTGGGACATCCGATTGAATCAAATATTCACTATTAGCTGCTGGAGTTTTCTACGCCATGTCTGGAAAGGATCCTAGTGAGTCTGCTGCACGTGTAAAGCTTTGCTAGGAGATTAGTTTACTGGCAATCAGGAATTGAGAAAAGGTTGTAATGCCCTTGGTCTTTTTTTTTTTTGTGTGTAAGGATGATCACAGGGGTTTTCAAACCTCGACTTTGAAGCTGAGAAGTCCAGCAGAGGCCATGGTGCGATAAACACTGAACCAGGAGCAAATTCTGATGGAGTTTCTCCAGTTTCTTCAAATAAGTATGTCAACAAGCCAGGATTTGGAAGTTAAATATTAAGCTTCTTGACACAGAGTGTAACCGTTGTCTTACAGGAGTCTCTTGACAAAGAGGACGGGAGGGATACTGCCCAATGGCAAGTTACTTCAGACACCTGTTACCAAACCTATTTCTTGTCCCTGGGTGGGTCTGATGAGGACAAGCACCATTCCCTTGTCAGGATGTGGGGAACCTGTGGTGCCATCAGGGCCATGGGTCCCAGCATATCCCAGCAAGGAGGTGTGGCAGATCTGCGTTCCCCTGTGGCTTTGCAGCAGGACACATCACCTTCTCCTGGGAAGGTGCTCCAGGCACTACCTGCTTGGTGACGGCTCTGTGGAGTTGTCACCCCATCCCACACGTGGTCTGCAGGGGAGGACTTTGCCTGGCACAGTCACGGTGTTGTGCCTTCCCTCTGTAGTGTAGATGCATTAGTGCGTGTGGGGCAGGAACAGGCTTGGGCTGGCACGGAGCTCCCTTGAGCAAATGCCTCCTAGACAGATGCCCAGGGAAAGATGAGGCGAGTGTGGGTTTCACTGTGAGCAGACGTGGGTGTCCAACAGAAAAGATTTTTCATCAGGAGTTAAAAAAACCCCAGACAAAGAATATGGAGGAAAAGCAAAGATCCCAAGAGGGGCACGGCGTGGCTTCTCTCGGGGCACGGGTCACTAACAAGGCCTCTCTGCTGGCTGGGCAGCCACACACCAGCAGCACTAGGATGCACTGAACAGCAACTAAAAATTCCCTCTGCCAAATTCTGCATAGTAAAAGGGTCCTCCAGGAGAGCTGAATCCAGGTGCTACATTATCCTGTGATTTCTGATCTGCATTTAGATGGAAATGCTTCAAAAAAGGCAGGAGGTGTTAGGCAGAGACTAGCAAATGGCCTGGGGGAGGGGGGTGAAGGGCAGGTTGCTCCCTGATAGCCCCGCTGGATGCAGGGACTGCTAGTGCTGAGAGCAAGCAGGGCTGGTCTACAGCTGGTGGCCAGCTCCAGGGAAACTGGGCTCTCCATGAACCCCGGTGGGATTCAGGAGCAAAGATACCAAGGAAGGGAAGGCTGTGCCTCCACTCAGCTCTGTGGGAGCCTGCCAAGCGTGCAAGCGGCTGGCGTGCAAGCTCCCTGCACACGGACTCTGGGACGCACGGCTTCCTGCACGCCCTGACAGCCATGTGGGGCCCTGTGCCCTTCTGCAGCCTCTCACCTGGCCCTGCCGGGGCCGCTAAGTGGTGCAGAGGGGATTGACAGATACCAGCGCGGGGCACGGAGGGGTTTGGTGCTTCTTCCGAAGCGGCAGGCGTAACCAGGCCAGCGGCTGACCCCAGCACTGGCATGCTCCAACCACTCAGCTGGCTTGCCCAGCTTGTAAACAACTTCTTATTTTTTTTCCTCTGGGCTAATCTTGCTCTGTGGGGGCAGATAACATCACTGGAATTTTTCCAGTGTCCTTTGCAAGCGCCTCCTGCTTTGGACTTTGGCTGAGACGCACACGAATGAGACACGAGCTTCCTCAATCGCTTTCTCCTGTTTGCTTTCCTCCAGGCCTGCCGTGCACCCGTCGTGCTGGCTGCTTCCTGCTCCGCTCGCCGCCCCGCGCCAGCGCCTCGTTCCCAGTGCCGGGGAAGGTGGCCGGGGGGTGAGCCCGGCAGAGCCACCTGCCGCCCTGGGTGTCCCTGCGGGGTTGGGGCCAGGCTGCTGGCAGGGAGCGGGGGCGGGCAGTGGGGTCTGGCCTCTCCTCGCCGATGCCTGCAGAGCCCGTGTGGGACTCGGCAAGGTCCTGCTCAGCATCCCGGCTCTTTGCCCTGCAACTTTGCCTTCCTCTGCTGAACCTGTGCCAAGGCAGCCGTTTTGGGTTCAGATCTGTGCCATGGCAGGCGTTGGCTGCACTTTAGCCTTGAAGGGCCAAAAGGCTTCTTGTTCTGAGGCAGAGCCAACCCCAATACAGCTGGCACGGTTCCTGACCCCCAGCCCGCCCAGCTTCCTGGCCCATGCTGCCCAGAGAGCCCAGTTATCACCAGTCAAGCCCTCAGGGATCTCCATCGTGGGGTCTGATAACAGAAAACCAGTCCTGCTTTGGGGAGAGCGGGCAGCCTGAGCACCACCTAGCCATGGAAGCACAGCCTGAACGTGGCCCAAAGGGCTCCGGGTGCTGCTCCAAGCATGGCAGGAGCAGGCAGCCTGCCAGACCGGTTTGCCGGCACGGCCTCCGACATGGTATGGAGCCACGCACGTCACCAGCTCCTGCCTCAGCTGCACGTGTCGCTGCTCACCTCCTCCCTGTGCTGTCACCCCTCCCCAGCACAGCCCTGTGCCTCGCCATGGCCAAGGGCACCAGGGCTGGGCCACCAGCCTGCGCAGGCCTCGCTAGTGCTTCTTTGGTCTTTCCCATTTCTGTCCTTCCTTTCCACCTTGGAGTTTTCCAGGTTTCCATATGGTGTCTTTGGTCCACGGACTGCGAGCCAGTGCGCTGAGCTGGCTCTAGTGTCAAAGGGATGGTCCACATGCAATATCACGGGGCTCTGTTCTTGCACGGTCCCTTTAGTCCCGTGACTGTCCTGCCCAGGGACTCCAGCGCATCCTTTTCCCTGCTAAAGACAGCCCATAGGTCCGCTTCAGGTTAAGCAGCTACTTTGCCCGAAGCCTGGCTCGCATTGCTGCCTGGGCGTATGTTTCTCCCCACGTGGCCTCTCTGGATGTCTGGGTGTCACGGGCTGAGGCTCTCTGTTAACCCCTCTCCCCTCCAAAAAGGGAAAGGGAGAGAGAACAAGGGAGAGAGACTTTATGGTTTGGAAAAGAAAACTAAAACATCTTTAATGAAACAATAACAATAAAAGAAAAGATAATAATAAGGAAATAACGAAATATATACAATATGTATAAATATATATGAATAGATCAAACCCAATCCCGAACCCAACTCCCTCCACCCTGATGATGACATGTCCCCACCACGCTGCAGGGCTGGCGCTGGGGCCCTCCCAGGCTGGACTGGGCAGCAGACAGGGACGGGATGCAGGAGCTGGACTCAGGCACTGGATTCAGAGATCCATGGATGGGGATCGACGACAGAAGAACATACAGAGACTCCTCAGATGTCAGCCATCGAAGAAGAGAGATTGACCCTGGTGACCCCTCAGCTTTACACTGAACATGAGGTCTATGGGGTGGAACACTCTGTGGGTCAGGTTTGGGTCACCTGTCTGGTTCGCTCCTCCCTGCAGGGGCGGCCTTTTTTTGTGCTTGAGACCCTTTTCACTCCCGCACCCCAACACGCAGTACAAGATTCAGCAGTGACCTTGGTCGCTACAAGAACAAGTACCAGCCAGGGCCTCTCTGCAGCCCATTCCTTGGTACTGACTGTAAACATCAGGCCTTGTCACTGCTGGGAGCAGTCGCTGTCTGGGAAAACGTGTTGATATTTCAGGAAGTGCCATTAGTTAGAGGAGACTTGACTGAAAAGTTAAAGCACTAAAACAGAATTAGTTCTGGTTTAGCCCAAACCAGGACACTTGTCACCGTGATTTCCCTTGGGCTGGATTTGAAGCAGAGGTCACAGACCAGCGCTGTGGTTTCTCTGGCAAGGTGCCTGTTGAGTCAGGCCATGCGGGTCACGGCTACCTCTTCCTGGGTCCCCGTGCGATGCCCTGTCCCTCTGCCGTTTCCTTCCGGGATCCGGTGCACGGCGGTGGGATCAGTGGAGATGGACAGCAGTGGGGCTTTCCCACCCAAATGACGGCTCCTGCAAGGCACAGCGTCCTCTGGGGCATGGAGTCAGAAAGGCTTTAGGTTATTTCTTCTTATCTCTTGGCGCCTGCATTGCTGCTGTCTTGAGGCAGATTAGCTGGTGGCGGTTTCTCTGGTCTGCTGAAGTTGCCTCATGCAACTGCCTTGCATCTGGAGGTGTGGGGTAGTCAGGGCCCTGGTGGTGAGTCTTCGGGGGGGGGCTGTAGTCTGGTGTTTCTTACATTATCATCAAAAATAGCTGTTGCTGTTTTATCTGCCTGCTCTTCCCTTCATGTTATGCAACCTTTTTTTCAAATGGCAGTGGTGGTTTCCCTGGGTCAAGTAGCAGTGATGCTCCTCCTGGTATCTGCAGACCCTTATGGCTACGATGTGCTTCCCCCACCTCACTCCTGCCCCTCTCACTCCCCTGACTGCATTAGGATGGCCAAGTGCTCTTCCACCTTCTAACTGGTCTTAGTGTTGAGCAGGGACTACGGCGAAGCCCTGGGAAGGTGTGAGCTTGCGGGTGGGCTGGGTGCCTGGCGGCTCCGGTTCATGTGGCCAGGGGAGGAACAGGGCGGGTGACTCAGGGCAACCGAAAGTTTTGCCCTGGGAGAGCTGCCCGGGATCCAGGTCGCCCAGACCTGTTTGTCAGGTTCCTATTTTCGTTATTCATCCACTCAGTATTCCTGAAAACAAATCGAGTTGTTGTCACCTGATTGGCATCACATGGCGTGGGGCATGGAAGGTGTCCTGCACAGAATGCCTGGTGGTGGGACTGGATTCGGGCTCTGCTGTGACCAGGGGCAGTGGCGCCGGTCCCGTGGCTGCTTCCAGCGGGAGACACTCCTCTCTCAGGCTGTGCCACTGGTAACAGCCCCTGGTACGGACTGGGGACCTGCCTTCCCACTAGCCTCCTCCAAACGCAGGGCAGACCATCACAGCCTTTGCTGTCAGAGGAGGCTTTCAGGCTCTGCAGCGTGCGGCTGCAGCTCTGCGCATGGCGGCTGCGGGCTGAGCGTGCAGCAGGCGGGGCGCTTCTCTGGGCTTCGTCCTCCAGCTGGCCCCCGCCTGCATCGGGGGTGAGCTCTGCTGGACCCTGGCTCGGGCTGCGGGCTGGTGATGTTCTCTGAGTCATCACTGGGCTGGGGTAGGAGAGGACAGAGCTGTGGGTGAGTCACTGCCATGCGAGGGGTGAGAAACTGCTGTTTATACAGAGAAGGGGAAAAGCTGACAACAGGCTGCTGCGAGGGCCCTTGCCATAGCCTGAACCACCTTGGGAGGCTGTAGACATTTCTGGGGAGAAGACACTTGTGGTGGACATTGCCGTTTCCCTGGTCTGCAACAACCTTTTTTCTGGAGCTGGACAGGACATTTCTATTCAGGCCAAGCTTCAGCAGAAGAACCTGCTGGTTAAACCAGGGATTTCACTGACATGTATTTTTTGCTCGATGGAAAAACTTCTAAATGAAAATGTTTGTTTTATTTTGAGGAAATAAAGACACAATTTTTCCTGCATCATCTGTTCTCCTTGTTATCATGGTAAAAGCTTACAGGGAGCAGTACCACCTTCTGATCTCAGAAGTAAAGAAGAAAACATCTCTCGGTATTTATGGTGAAAGAACCATAGATGTGCCTATCTCACCGGGCAGCTGTCCTGCTGCTACCTGCCTGGATTTTAGTCATCTTGTCATGTCACCAGGGTGGCAATGTCAGTAGACTTGAGCAGCACTGCTGGCCTTGTGCAGAGGACATGTGCCAGATGCCTGGAGGTTGGCCAAAGTAGCGGGACTTGTGGCCAGAGCAAGCCCAGTTCTCATGTGGACAAGCTTTCTTTTTGCATTAAAAAAAATGGTCTGGATGCTGGAGCCAGTTATCAATTTATTAGGAGTAACCTGAAAACATGTACTACCCGAAAATGCGTGTTCCTGGCCAGTATCCACTGAAATCTACGGGAGCTATTGGCATATGCGATGTCAGGAAAACAGCTCGTGTTGCTGCTGCCATTGTCAGGATTAAAATGCAATTGCCCTTTTTGGGAACACTGATTGCTGAAGGCATCTGTTGTGTAAAGGACAAGCTGGCGAAAGCAGCAGAGTGCCAGGCAGGGAGAGAAACCGTCTTCTTGTTTGCCACGGGCCACGCTGTACGCTTTTGAAAGGTGTTTTCAGTCCCTTGCTCTGCACTGTGCTCCTCCTGCCTGGGCTCCAGGCGAGGCAGCGTTGGGATGGTCGGTGCTGGTGGGTACGCGATGGGGTACGGGAGAGGGGGGGGCATCCGGCGGGCAGCCCAAAGCCAGGCAAGGAGGTCCCTGGCTTGATGTGGGATGGATGTGGGATGGATGCAGAACAGAACTCGGAATCATGGGATGGAGTTAAGAAGAGCAAACGAGAGCCAGACTTTGTGGCAAATCTCCTGCCTGGGAGACCAATTTGGCCTCAGGCCAGCATCCCGCCACGGGGGCCGTAGGTGCCTCTTCACCCAAGAGCTGAAGCAATGCGGTTTGGTGGGTGTGAGCCTGCAGCAGGGCCTGGAGGACCAAAGGCATCCGTCCTTTCCCTCCGTTCTCCGCTTGCCCTGTCCTGTCTCTTTCTGCTGCTCAGTCTATGGACAGGGTTGTGCATGGCCTGTGTGGGGTTGTCTCAAGGGATGATCGTGTGTATCTCAATGGAGAAGTGGCTGAGGCCAGATTCTGAGGTTCTCCGGTCACCAATGTTACCCAGTGGAGACACGAGACAGCGTTAGTTACATCCTGGCAACCCTCAAATATCTCGTTTCCTGATACCAACTCCCAAGTGCCACCAGTTGTGGCCTTGGCAAGGTCTGAGTTGGGCTTTGCAGTTGAGAGCCTGACACGGGTTTAGGGAAAAGTTGAGGGTCTGAAATGAGAAAATCCATCTTAGAAAATCATAGAATCACAGAATCATTAAGGTTGGAAAAGACCTTTAAGATGATCAAGTCCGACTGTCAACCCAACACCACCATGCCCACAATGACAGCCCCTGGGAGACGCCAGTGCAAGGCTGGGTGACAGCTCTGTGTGAAGTTAGAGACCTTGGACAGAGGTGGAGGGCTTGGGTGAGGCTTGGGCCACCGTAACTCTACCTGTGTCCCCAGATAGGTGACTGTGGCTTGATCGTGCTGTGCTTTCCAGCAGCACTGTGAAGGCATTCTTATCTCTTGGGTTGAGGTAGCTGTGTTAGTGTTGACCTGAGAAAACAACCCATGGGGTTGTGCTCCATGACTGCATTAGTGCAGGCAGATGAATTGCCTTCTTACTGGGACGGTTATCTACTGGTTTAGAGACTTCCAGCAGCACACACAGTAGTCCATCAAGTGCTGGAGCTGGCACTAGATAAGCAGGGAGGAAGAGTGTTGGGAAGGGAAGAAGATCTCCTTCTCGCTATGGATATGTGGCATTCATTTGTCCCACTGTATCTCATGAAATGCACCCTCAGCCTTGGAGAACAGTTTCGGCCACAGTGGTTGCACTGCAGCGAGCTGCCAGCTGTGCTGCGGCCATAAGAGTCCCGATGCAAAAGTCCGAAGGGCCCTGCCCTGGGACCTCAAGAGCTGAGCTCCCCCAGCACTGAGCAAAGAGGAGCACCAGGCCGGTGGGACTAGGATGAGGAGAAACAAGCAGGAGCCACATTGCATCCAGGGCAGTGCAGCCTCGGCAGTCTCTGGGACCTCCTCTGGGCATTTTCAGCTGGAGGCTGTCAGGTAAAAGGATGCTGGGGTGGGATTTGAGAGGTCTGGCAAGGTCCAGCATGGATGTGGGGCCCCACAGTAGCCATGGGGGCAGAGAGCTGCTGTTGATCTCACCACACGAAGTTGCACAGATTTCTGCGGCATTCCCCGTTAAGATCTCCTCTCCCAAAGCTGTATGAGCAATGCAGTTTCCTTTTCAAGGTGCAGGGAGCAGGTGACACTCTTAGCACACGAACTTTGCAAGCACTCCTGGAATTCGCTGTAGACAGCATGAGAGATGCACTTGTTTCATGGCTTCACCTAGATCTCGGTGTGCTTTTCATAGTCTCCATTTTATAGCCACTGGGGAATGCTTTTAAGCTTTTGACTGGGTGACCCAATGTCACTGCTCAGGAATGTGGGAGGTGTTGCCCGTGTTTTGGACTGGTCTGAACAACATTTGGGTCCCCGAGATCTGGGTGTGTAGGAGGCCGTAGCAGGACAGCTGGGCCAGGTGATGCTGTGGGAAGGAGAGGGCAATGCAGGTGAGGGGGTCCATGCACAAGTAGCCCTTCTGGTAGCCGAATGCACTTGCTGCTCTCTTGGGGCTGGGCTGGCAACAAGCACCCACTCAGCTGCTCTCCCCAGGGCAGTTGCCTCGAGACGCTGCACCTGGGACGTGGTAAAGCGTGTGGCTGCACCCTGGAGGGCTCTGGCCAGAGCACTGCGTTAGAATAAAGTTGCTCCAAACCCTTCAGATCAAGGCCTGACCCACTGCAAAAGTCTAGGCTGCTCACAGGGGCTGCCCACGCCCGCTGTCTCAGCAGGATTGGTCTCACAGGTGACCTCTGCAGCGGCAGCCTGTTGCAAGCCCTCAAGTCGTTCAGCTTGACAAACCTTGCTGTGGCACCACTACCTTGTCCTTCTCCTCCATGGGCTCCTCTACCTATGCCAGAAGGTCCTCTGTCCTCATTGTCTCTGTGCTGCAGGACATGAGCATCTCTGGGACCTGAAGCTCTCTCAAACTCTCCTCATATAAAAGCTGCTCCAGCCCCTTCTTTTTTGTGGCCCTGCACTGGACTTGCTCCAATAAGTCCGCATCTTTCTTGTACTGCAGTTTGCGCAGCAGTTTCGGGGCGCTTCTTCGCTGCGATCTTGAGATCTCCTTGAGCTTCTGAGCACTTTCTCTTCTTGTGGGGGATGCCTTGGTGGGTTCCGCTGCTGCCGCCTCACTGTTACATTTGCAATCTGCACTACTCAGCTGGACCCACCGTGGGTGCCCTTGCCCTTATGCTCTGGCCACTGTGATAGCCAGGATCTGCCTGCACTGGGGCAGACAGGTGCCGCATGCGCTGTCCCTCCGCCTGCCCCTCCTCGCCGCATCGATCTGCTCTGGATGGGGTCTGCGCTGCCCAGGAGGTGTGGGGCATGTCAGTGTTTGGTGTGGGCCTGGGCTGTGCCAGGGAGGTGGAACGTGAGGTGTGCCTGTGATGATGGGGCCAGGAGAAAGCGTGCTGGGAGCTCCACTGGAGCTGACCTGAGCTGCTGCAGCCGCGGTGTTCGGTCTGTGCAACGTGTGAGCAATGAATTACACATGGAAATGGGGGAAGGGAAGAGAGGTGGCTGCTTTTGTGGGGTTAAAAGTATGCACAAGGTTTGAAGCTGGTGACAGAAAGGAGCAGGAAGAGATGTGAGGGGTTGTAAATACCTGACTCTCGAGGGGCAAAGCAAAGAGATACTAGTTTCCATGAACAGGCTCCTGGAGTGTGATACCCTGTTCCCTCTCTCGCGTGGTTGTGCTCCAGATAACAGAAACCACTGCTGATTTCCTGAACTCACTAGCTTTGCCATAAAAAACCCAAACAGCAGCAGTTTACAAATAAGGCTTAGAAAAAAGAGCTGCTATTCTGAGAAGCAGTGAAACCGGCAGCTTTCCCAGCTCAACACTTCAATTCTGGTTCACAACAGACTCAAGCCACCCCAGAAAGAAACCTGAAAGCTTTCGCAAAGAGGAAAGGAAAGTGGGACTGGGCTGCAAAGGAGGCTGTGGAAGTGCTCTGCAGAGAGACAGGGCCTTGGGTGCCAGGGCTGCCTGCCTTCTCTGCTTCTGCTGGCTCCGTGCTGTGCTTCACTCTTCCTCCCGAGCTTCACCACAGAACCTACCTGCGTCCTGGCAGAAGCACGCCGACACAGCTACCCGCTAAACCTGCTGCTCCAGAAAACACATCGCTTCTTATTTGCTCTGCTTTTTCAGCCTGTGACATTGCAGGGCTCTAGGCTATGTACTAATACGAATGGATAATACTCCACCTGGCACCACGTTGTGGTGGATGCTGAGGAAACTATAAGCAAGACAGCAGGAGCTGAAATCAATGCAGGGACGTCTGCTAAATGTTTTCTTAGAGTTCACCATGCCTCTGGCCACATGGTCAACCCTGTACTGGGACTTCTGGGTCTTCCCTGAGATGGGGTATGAACCTGTGTCTAACAGGGGTAGCTGAGCCAGCGCTGCAGTGATGAAACCCCACAAACGTCCATAGTGAAGTTTGGCCAAATGTGGTCCTGGCACAGCACAGCAGATCTAACGGGGTGGCTGTGAATGGGGAAGCCCTAGGGGAGGGTTTTCTTGAAGCCCCAGCACTTCAGGAAAGATGTGGAGCACCTGGGGAGTGTTTTGAGATGAGCAATCACCAGCAGAGCTCTGGTAGCAGGAGGTGCTGGTCAGTTTATCCTGGAGAAAGGACAACAGAGGCAGTCAGGAAAACAGTCTTCAAATACACAGAGGACTGCTCTGAAGGTGAAGGACAGATCTTTCTGCCATGTTCATGGTACCCAGCAGCTGACCAAGGGGCTCCAACTGTGGGAAGGAGGATCCACATTAGACCTGAGGAAGATCTTTCTGCCTGGAGACAGCTCTTCATCTTGTAAGAACTTTAAAATAGGACAGTGCAAGGATAGCTGAGCTACCTGGGGTTGGAGGGCAGACCTGTCTTCACCCAAGGTCCCTTCTAGTCCCAAGGTAATGCCAAGTCCAGACTATGAGCTTCTGTGGTCCAAGAAGACCGCAGGGTCTCTTGGGTCAGGGTCTGCTGAGTTTCCAGAGTGGAGTATCTGCCCTTTGCCACTCATTGTGTGATAGTTTTACAGTTCAGACCAAGGGAGACCCAAACATCAAGCTGATTGCTGCCGTGAGGAGTGCTAGGCATCCTGGAGGAGCTTCCTCCAAGGCAGAAAAACTGACTGTGCAGAGAGCTGTGTGGCCGGAGACTTGTCACTATTTGCATTTTGAGGAGGCCGTATGTCTTGGCAGTTCTTGTTGTCAGGGCTTCGCACTGCTGCACTTCGATAGGTGTTGTCCGGCTCATGGACCTTCCCACAGCCAGAGCTTCGGGTTTCCAGAGGGCGAGGCCTCGGGTGCAGAGGCATTTGCTGAAAGCACGGTCAGACCCGGGCAGGCCAGGACACAGTTTGATGCTGGAGACTTCCAAGCTCAGACTGTAACAGGGGAAGAGAGCTATCTCTCCTGGAAGGCAGGGGCACCCCCACCCTCCCACCCCTCAGTCTCTAGAGAGGAGCGAAGCCTGGCAGAGTCCCATCTCACAGCGAAACAGCCCCGACTCTTGGTGCAAGAACAGATGATTTCTGAGATGTCACCAGCTCTGACTGTGCAATCTTTGGGCTTTTGCAAGATGCAGTATTGACAGAACAAGCAGTTAAACAAATACTGTCTTCTGCTGTAACGTTTGTTATTGTAGGCCACAAACCACAGGCAGCTTGGCCGGACTCCAGGAGAGAGACCTGCGTAAATATTCCCATGTTAGCAGTTATCTTCAAGATGCAGCCTCAGCTTGGGTCTTTCCCAGAGAGGATGGAGAGATAATGGTTTACAGGCAAAGGCAGATCATCTCAGCACACTGCCAGCAGATGCTGGGGCCATGGAAACCTGCTCCAGGGCTCCCGGGATTCATCTTCTGCAGCTCCCAAACCCAAGTAGGAATTTTCAGACAACGCTTATGCCCATAGGCATGGAGAGAGGGGCAGCAGGCTAAGGGAGGGTGTACGGTGTATTTGTTGGCAGCCTCAGTGGGCTCATCTTCGAGGAATGACACTAGCAAAATGGCAAAATCCATGCTAGTTTTGAATTCAGTCACATCAAAGAACTTTCCTGTGTTCCCTGCTGGGATATTGGAACCACCATTGCAGCCAAGATGATGGGTTCTGCCAATCCAAAAAAGGTCCTAAATATGGAGCTGTAGCACAGATTTCATATGTATTTCATATATTGTGCCTATAAAGTAAAATGCTATTTGGTGTAGTCCTTCTCGGTTACCCTGTTGATGCCCCTGACACT
Organism: Leptosomus discolor; assembly: GCF_034619465.1. Taxonomy (NCBI): domain Eukaryota; kingdom Metazoa; phylum Chordata; class Aves; order Leptosomiformes; family Leptosomidae; genus Leptosomus; species Leptosomus discolor. The sequence goes on from NC_141419.1 coordinate 590,784, forward strand.
ACAGATGGGATGGGATGAGTGGAGAGAGTGCAGATGGACTTAGTCACTTGCTTCAGAAGCACGACAAGATGCCGAACCCTCAGGGCTCCCTGCAGTTGTGTTTTCAGAGGCGTGCGTGCCACCCTGGATGCTCCCTGGTGATGAGTGGCCACGCTTTGTGAATGGCCATTCGCAATGACTGAGGAGGAAGTCCTCGGCTGGGGCGGATAACTGAGGGCAGCCCAGATTCAAGCCTGCTTGATCCTTTGCAGAAGGTTGTCCGGTTCTCCCCTATCTCCAGCTGCTGAAGGTGTGTGAAGACTGAGCATGCGACTCCTCATCCGTGCCCTGTGGCCTGAGGCACCGATGTCAGGAGTTGCACAGACGAGACGCCCCAGTGCTGAGCACTTACCTAGATCCTCCCAACAATCCAGCATTTTGCAATATGGGAACAGAAACCCTGTCTTGCCTTGCCGGGAAACAGCAGTGACAGAAATATTGGTGGTTGTGTGACGGTCCAGCGGCTGCTGGCGTGGGGGAGGCTGCAGGTCTCTGTGCCCGGTGCTGCGTGCACTGCCCTTGCGGCGCAGGGCTTCGTGCTGTTATTGTGCCACACTTCCCTGCTGCCCTCCGCGGGAAGCGTGTTGTGAAAGAGTCAAGCCGTTACAGCCGCCTTCACTTGGCTGGCACTCGGGTTGCATCGGCTTTTTGTTCCTGATTCCTTTCCTGCTTAAGAAAACAATTGAGTTTTGGGGTTTTTTCCCTCTCTCATCTCTGGTGATCTTGTGAATGTGTTTCCTTTCCAGCCACATGGCCTGTAACCAGCTCTGGGCTTCACTGCAAGCAAAAACAAGGCTGAAGACTGTAGCCCTCCAAAAATGAAAGTCCCTGGGGACTCCTGATGGGCTTGGAGCATGGTCCGATCTCACATGTGCATGGGAGGCTGCTGGGGTTCACTCCTGAACCAGTGGCACCACTATAGGTCTGACATCCTCAGAAGCAGTGCTGTAATGACCTGACACCCCAAACCAGCTCTTTGGCCCCTCCAAAGTGGCTGTGTGAGGGCAGCAAACGCTGCGCCTAGTCCTGCCGTGGCTGTGCCTCTTGTAGGCAGGCAGGCTGTGCCTGCTGTCCGCCCGCAGCGCCAGAAGCCAGCTGCACTGCCTGACCACCAGTGCCTGGAAATGCTGGTAGAGGAACACGGGATGAATGTTAATCCTTCAGAGCAAAGCTTAGTTGGCCTCTGTGGGGTGCATATGTGTCACCTTGGTATTTGGGTGGGAGGGAGCAAGTGGAGCCATGAGAGCTGGGACAAGTGAGCAAACGGTCTTAGAACAGCAGAATCGTGACAGCTGCATGGAGAGACCATCACAAAATGCCAGGTTTCAGTCAATCCTGCTGACTTCTTGGGAGTCATTCCTGCCCTGGGAGAGGAAGGTAGAGCTTTCTTCCATTATCCCTTCTGCTCCACAGCAAGCACTGCTTGAAAGCCCTGCAGAACAGATAGTGACCTTAAAGCAGACATTTCCCCACTGCACCTTCACCACAGGCTTTAGACATCATTTCTGGAAAGTAGACTCAAGCCTTGGTCTCTGCTCAGCTGCACAGTGATGCTGTTGCTGCCTCTCCTCCTCGGGATGATGCTGGTGGAGCTCTCTCTGCGTGGTCTCTGCAAGCTGTGCTGCTGCAGAGCCAGGTCACAGGAGGAATGAGCAAAGAGCAGTCTTCTGGTGGATTAAGTTTTCAGATGCACCGTGTTTACTAAACATGAGAGCCTACCTGCCTCCCAGAAATGGGTCTGATTTGGGTGGAACAGCTCCGTGAGGAAGGAAGGCCCATGGCTACAGTGGACCCAGCCCATGCTGACCATTTCCAGCTTGGCTGGAAGAGGAAATTCCACGTTCGTGGTGGAGGAACAAGAAATAAGTGGTTTGTCTCCTCTGCTGGGAGATGTAGCCAATGCACTGTTTTCCTGTCCCTGAGGCAGCACGGGCTGCCTGACATGCTTTTTAGGTAGCAGCAGCACTTCTTGACATAGATTCAGCACAGCAAGCCACAACTGGGTCACCTCAGGGCTGACTTGCAGCCTTCATAATGAGAGCCAGCCTTGGGAAGGAGGCAGCAGTTTAGCTCCTCCAAGGGGCATGTCCAGAATGGGCTCCGTGTGGCCCCTGCACCCCCTTGGGATGAAAGGTGGAAAAAAAAGAAAAAGGCAGAGCAGGGTTGATGGTTGGACTCGATGATCTCAAAGGTCTTTTCCAACCTGAATGATTCTATGATGCTATGAAATCTTGGCTGTGTGCCTCTCCTGTCCTCGGGAGAGCTTTGCTGGGCCAGCTTGGCCAGATGTAGGACTGAGAGAAATGGGGAAAAAAGTACTGGTGAGGTCATTTGTGGTGAGGTGCCAGGAAGGTATCACCCGTTGTGTCTTTTAGTCTGCTCAGAGGGCTGATTGCAGGACACAGCTAAGGGTGAGGTTACCTCCAGGTTAGACAGAAATGAACTGGAAATGAACATTGCTGGACTTGGAATTGGACTCATGCTGGGGCCAGAACTGGCTGGGAAAAATTTCCTGGAACAGGTATTGCCTCAGCCTATACAAATCTACCAAGAAATCATGGAACTGGCCCAAATGAAGTAGAATTCATTCAGAAAAGAAAAGCTCAGAATTGTAATCAAACCTGTTTCAGAGCTCTTTTGGAGTGAATCATTTCCATGTTTCCTTTTGAGGTGGATGTTTTGAAATCTCGATATTTTCCTGCTTTACGTGATAGCAGAAAACCACTTAAAGTTCAGAATAGAAATGGAAGCTCGGAATTACCTAAAATAATGAATGCAAAATTTTGTTTCCTGTCTTTTAAACTTTCTTTTATCCCAGTTGAGATCAAAGTCAAATTCTGACATGTTGGAAGGCATCTTTACACTCTGCCCAGCTTCTCTGTGGCCCAGAGAGGTGAATGCATGTCGCCACTTGTCAGCGACTTGCTCTGGCTCTTTGGCTCTTCTTTACACTATGCAGGGCAGCAGATTCTGTCCTTCCCTCCTGTGCAGCAGTGTCCTCTGCATCTTGGCGATTGCTGTCCTTGCTCAATGCTTCTGGCTGGGTGGGGAGCAGCTTGCTTTGGTTGCACAGAGCATGAGGAGAAGGGAGGAGGAAGGTGGAGGAGGGAGGGAGGAAGGCGGGTCAACAGTGGGAGATGGATGTGGAAGGAGGCAAGTGAGGAGGCAGCAGCAGAGAAGCGCAGAAATAGTCCCCGAAAAAGCTCCCCATCCCATCCTACGACCTCCTCCTCAGGACCTGCGGGTCCAGGAGGGTGCTGAGTGCACCTCCCGCTGTGCCAGCTCCCAGTGCAGCCCTGGGTGTGTGGAGGTTGTTTTTGACTCGGTGCAGGTTTTTCCCCAAGTTTGCGCAAGGCGCGCTCAGAGCGAGCTATAAATACCGCAGTGCTTCCTGTGCGGCTCCGCAGGGAGGAAGCTGCTTCCCCAGCGGGGGAAGAGGCAGCCGGCCTCCTCGTCCTCGGGGGTGCCGGCAGCTGCCTGTGTCAGGGGGCAGGGAGAGGGGGGCCGTGTTGTGCAAGAGCCCCCCTCTTCCCGAGGCAGAGACTGGCTGCTTTCGTCCAGCCCGGCGGCAGAGCCAAGCCCTGTTGCTCCGCGCCAGACTGACTGCATTTCGGTGTTTCTGGAAAGCGGCGCGTAGGGAAGCCGTGGTGGGCTTTCTGGGGACCAAGGCCGGAGGGGGAGGGGGAGGCGCATTCAGAGGCTTGTGTTAGGAACCGACAGCAAGGGTCTGCTGGGACATTCCCAGCCCCTTTCTGACCGAGGTCTGTTGGGCGAGAAGATGCTGCTCTGAATGATGTGGCACTCCTGGAGAGGGGGGTTTGGAGTGGCTCTGATGGGTTTGCTCTTGCTGAGATCTCCACAGAGGTGAGGAGAAAGGGCCACCTCTCACTCCACCATCACTGCCCTGGCTTCACTGCCCAGCTCCTGCTGACAGCCCTTGAGGCAGCAGAGCTTCCAGAGAAGAAAATTTGTTGGGGTGATTGCAGCTGACCCACAAGTACCTGGTGAGACACCCACAGGTCACCCAGTGCTCTTCTCCCCAGGCTCCAAGGTTGCTGGAGGTTCTCTGGGGCTGCACTAACTTCTGCATCCAGTCTCAGCTTTTCGCCTTGGGGGCTTTCCTTCCAACTTCAGCGCTGCACAGCACAGAAACCTCCATTTTTAAGGTGCTTGCACCGGGGTAAGAAGGACTTGCTTTAACAACCCAGCACCTGGACAGGAGGAAGGACCTTTAGGTTCCTCCTGCCGTGCTCTCCAGCCCAAGTGGTCCAGGAAGCCCTTGCCTGGGCAGGTCCGTGTTCATGCACTCAGGCTCTGGACGGATTCATGCCACCCCTGTGATGTGGAAATGTTTCCAGAAGCTCTGCTTCTTCACCCTGTCAGACTGCCATGCAAAGGACTCGGTGTGGATTGTGCTGCTCTGCAGGATGTCTGCTGACCTGTCTCCTGGGGATGGGCCCTCTGGGAGATAAGGACTCTGGTGCAGACTCTGCCTCCTGCCTAGTGTCACAGGGCTGCCTGGCACTTTGCAAGAGGAAAAAAATCATGTGTTCTGCCACAGAAAGGTACAGCTTGTGTTATGCCAAGGACACAGTGAAGAGAAGGAACACAGAGTGCAGGCAGGGAGGGGGTGAACTGTCCCTTATGGAGATCTTCTCTTTCATGCATCCATTTCACGTGGCTTCTGTGACCCTGACAGAGCTCCTGCCCTTGGTGGCGTGTTCCTGCTTGCCTCTGTGCCAGTGCTGGCTGAGATAATCCAGGGAAAAATAACCTTGCAAAAAGTGCTTTGTGTTCATCCAAATCAGCTCCGTGCAAAGGCTGTTTTCGGTCAGATTCAGTGCCCTAGTGCAAGGGAGGGGGCTGTACCGCAGGGGCTGGGGAAGGGTGTGTTCTGCCTCATCAAAATTTGAGGATTTTAGGTTGCCATTGGGCTGAGTGCATGGGGTTGAGGGGAAAGGGGAAGCAATTAGTCCAGAAATCCCCCAGGATCTGTTAGCAGCACCCACCAGGTTCCTGGCCTGAGCCCAGCTTCCACTGCCCTGAGCTGACGTTGCTTCACCTGCCAAATGACACGCACCTGGCTTGGAGGTAAATCTCTTTGCTATCCCCTGCTTGGGTTGTGGTAGGGGTCAGGGTCCCGGGGAGGCTGGTGCTGGTGTCTGCCCAGGTAGGCTGCCCCAGCTCCGGAGGGGCATCAACAACTGTTTGTATGGACAATGCAAGTGGGCAGATCTGGGATCAGGCTCTGCTGATTCTGCTCTGAGGAACAGGAGGGAAGGAAGCAATTTCTGTAAATTTAGTAAGAAAGTCCTTAAATCTAATTGCTGGAAGTGGTTAGGGAAGCTGACAGACTATAATCAGCATCGTGACTTTTTTCCGGCTCATCAACAATGCCAGAGCTCCTCGTCCCTGCTCAGTGCAGTGCTGGTGCAGCCTGGTGAGAAATGACAGAAAACCTCACTCTCTCATAGATCGATCCCACGTGCAAAGAGCAGCACAGCACAGACCAAAAAACGCAAACATGGACCGTGTAAAGACCTCTGGCTAGAGATCAGCCAGTAAAGTCTGTTTAGAGGGGGTGTCCAGATGAGAAAATTGATGATAAAACATTTTCAGAGGCTAAAATGCACAAACTACCATAGCAAATGGGAAAGTCGGGGCTAAAGTTAGGTTTAAATTGCAGTGGCCCTTCTGAGAGATGAGCTTTCTTAATGACAGTGCTATGGCTTCGTGTTAATTGAGAATAAGAAGGGGTGACTCAGCTCTGAATGACAGGAGGAATGATAGATGTTGCAGAAGGAAATTTCTGAGAAAGAGCAATAGGAAGCAAGGTCCATTGTTCCTGAGAAAATATTCTTGAAATGTAGTGTCTCTGTGCGATTTCAGAGAATTTCACCTGTATCAGAAGCTGGGAGTGTGTGCTGTTTCATTGTCCTGATCATGAGGGAAATGCTTCCTGACACTAGACAGCCTCTTTCGTAAAGTGTCTTCTCGTGTACTAACAAACAATTTTCTTGTAAATTCTCAGAAATTTCATTTCGCACCTAGAAAATAGTTACTCAGAAAATTACAGAATATTCTGTGTTCTTCATGTTACCCAGACTTGAATGCCTTGGGAGGGGCGGACAATATTTCAGCCTCAATGACTGAATCACCGGGACACATCTGCTTTGTAATCTGACATATTGTAGGTGACATCACATGACTTTATGTGACATAATGCAGCATAGTGTGACATCTAAACTTTTTATCTTGTGGGTTTTTGATGCACTTGGAAGAAGTCCGGTCACGTGTTGAACTGCATTTGCACAGCCAGGGTGTCACTGTCAGTGGGACTGATCACCGTTTAGAAAGCAAAGAGCTGGTTCACCTCTCTGGAGAGCAAAGTCATACTGTGCTGGCACTGCTGAAAGGAGTTTTCTTCCAGAAAGAAACAGGCTTGAACTTCAGTGGATTGTGCACTCCTAATTCCCTCTGGCTCACTTAAAAATCCTGGCCTTAATGCCTTCATCACAAATCGTCTGAAGTCCTTTCCTTTAATGCTGCTGAGAAGCAGACGAGAAAGGGGCAGATATTCATCAGGTTAAGTCAAAAAAAAAAAAGGCAGGAGCATCTCAGGCAAGATGAGACACCGGTGGGGTGCTGGGAATGGGGTTTTTCACAGTCCAGCCAGTGACTCCTGGAATTCTGAAACATGTACAGCACTGATCAGGACAGGAACAGCCCCCTCCTCGGCCAGCTATAATTTTGAATCCCTCTTTCGTGAGCAGTCTGACCTGTCCAGGATGGAAGGTGCCTGACACCCTCCAACCCGCTGCTTCTGCTCTTTGGCAGGTGACTGCATCCTGGTTTCCAGGGGAAACCCTTAACAGGCAGGAGGCCCTGAACCCCTGCGAGGGCTTCTCGGCTAAAGCTGCGGGATGGTGCATTTGCCCATTGCTGCACACGAGTCAGAAGTCTCCACCGTTCCAGACACATGATGCTCTGGGCCTGTTCCTCAGTGATCCTGTAAGTTCAGTCAACAATTATGCTCTCTCGTTGCTGTCAGTGATGAAATTCACGTGCTATTTCATTTCCCAACATTCATATCAACTGGGATCACACCAATGCTTGTAGTTTTCCCTTTTATTGCCCTGGACAGTCACTTGCATTACTTTGATTCCTCTAATGCAATGGTTTGGAGTTTCCTTCCAGCCAAAGCGATGGAGCGGTCTAAGATCTACAGGGCCAAAGTTTCAAACCCTTTTCTCTTCTGCAGGGACTTCCTTGCCCAGTGGGGAGCAGGTCCCAGAACAAAGGTGGAGCTCCCTCCTGTGCTGCAGGCCGGGCAGGTTGGGCTGGTGTGGGGGCATGTGGGGGGCACAGCCCCCCCAGAGGGGATCAGCCTCCGCAGTCTGGAGAAATCTCTAATAAGGACTTTAACTTCATGCAGTTCAACTGAATGGCAGCTGTTCGCAGCTCCAGGTAAACACCGGGAAGATCTCCAAGTACTCATGCATGGCTCAGACAGAGACTGCTGTGAAGAAAAAGTTTTAGTTCCTTAGGGGCAGGATCCCATTAAGATGGAATTTGAGGAGTTTCATTCTAATGCTTGTAACAAACACAGGCAAATGTGCTTATTCCCCTAAATGGGAATGAAAACCCTTGGGACTGGCTGAGATAAAGAATAAGCTTGGATATAGACAGTGAGCCAGGTGAGGACTCATCCAGATCCTCCCAAGGCCGGAGGGGTCCTTGTCTTGGCTGTAATGAGAGCTGGACTGGCACCTTGCTAAGCAAGGATCCTGCAATTTTGAATACAAAGCAGCACCCCGTGTGGTGCCAGTTAACAAGTCTGTGGCTCTGAGTAGGCTGAGCCACAAGGAAGTAGTTAAAAGGGATCATGGCTGGGAGCAGATGCTGTGATGGGGGACACCTGGCTGTGCCCAGTGACCACAGGCTGCAGGGCGCAGCATCAGGGTTACTGGGAGCATGGCAGGGCAGAAGAAAGAGGAAGCCCTTGGGAGCTGGATGGAAGCCTGGGCAGGTGTGGCAGAAATCTCCATCCACGGTTACACTGCAAAGTGGCCTCTGGCTGGCACCCTGCAGCGGTCCAAGATGTCCTAGCAGCAGCTGCGATCAGTGGCTAAGATGGGACAGCCAGGAAGGAGCTGGCGTGGCACAGCTGGTGTGGTTCCTCTGGTTCCTCCCCAGCCCTGTGCAAATCCTGTCACAGTTGCTGTCCTGTGAGATGTGTTTTGCTGGAACATGCAGTGTGTGGAGCTGCCCTGGGGTGGCTCTCTGTGGAGGGAGGTGTGTGTGCCTGTGCTGCGCTTTGTTATCAGCTCTGGTGAGAAATTTTCAGGCTGGCCTTTCTGCGGTGGTACCCCTGCAGCCTGATCCCAGGTGCAGGTCTCCAGCGAGGCAGGGAGACCTTCTGTACCCAGCAGAGTCACTGCTGAGGTCCCACGAGGTGTGGGGCTCCCATTTGTGTCTCTGGCCCTTTGCAGCCACCGAGACTGCCCAGGGAATGCGGCTGTGGGAGGTGGCTGTGGGCTGCATCCCAGCTGGGAGGCATCTGGCTGGTGGGTCAGTGGAGAGGGGACGCAAACCAGCACTGGGGCACTTGGAGCATGTGCCGTTATCAGGGCACAGCCAGAGAGAGGAGGCTGGGAGGGTTTCCAGTGGGGTCACACCCTGGGCCCCCTTCTCCCTGTCCTTGCACATGCGGGGTGGTCTACCCAAGCCAGTGAAAGCAGAGAAGCCGACCCTGGTGCCCCTGCACCTTTATAACCCAAACAAACCATAACAAGGCGTATGCAGGGGGGCCAAGCTGCAGAGAAGATCCTGGTTTGCAAGATGGAACTGATGTTTTCTTCCTTGTTTTTCCTCCACGTGGTTGTCAGGGCTGAGATGCCTTTTCACAGCCATTGTCTTACGGGGCTGCAGAGGAACCCGTGGACGCTACTTGCCAGGGCAGAGCCCTCTGTCCCTGGCCCAGCTGGTTGTTTGATATTTAAAGCCGGTCTGTGTGCTGTGCCCCAGGCACGTCTGCTGTCTGTCTTGCAGTACCTGCGCACTGCCCTGAGGACCGGACACCATCGGTGTGCCTGGACAGGTGTGGCCCAGGGCTGAATGACTCCCTGGATGACTCCATCGGTGACATTAAACCAAAATGCAAAGGATCTGTCCTCCGGGAACAGCGGATGGGTTAAGGAATGGCCTGCTTCGACCATCCGACCTGGGGCCTGCCGTGGACTGGCTTGGGCAAGGAAGCACCAGAGGAGAGGTGGATTCCCAAGTGGTGGTGCTGTGCGTCAGCTTGTTTCTTCAGTGACACAGTGAGGATGCTTCTTTGGAAGAGCTCATAAAACCAGTGGTGGCATCAGACAACCTCGCCTCCTTGGTGCTCCCAGATGAACAACACCGACAGGAAAGGCCAGGGTTTCCATGCACGCTATCCTAGGTCCGTGTGCCATGCTCCAGACGGCAGCCACCCTCACCTTCAAGTGTCTTAGGAGACAGTCCCCAGGAGAGCTTTCAAGAAGACCCACAAGACATGCACGGAACCTCACACCCAAGTTAGCACTTCTCCAAAACAGTGAATTATCATTGCTCCCGTTTTTTAGAGACAGAGAAACTGGGGCATGCAGAGGGCCTGGGGTTTGTCCTGTTACATGTTCTCAATGCTGCTCTGCAGAACCTCCGGGCTCACATCCACCACCTTTGCCATGCCGTGTGATGAGATGGAGGCTGTTGCATTCCCCCCTACCCACACACACTGCTTCGCCCAGTGGTGGGGATTCATCCCTCTGCCACCTCAGAGGGGCTGAATCTCTTGTGTGGTTTGGAAGGTGGTTTTAGATTGAAGACTCCTGGCTGCAGTGGGATCTCTCAGCTCCTCTGGGGCCAACCCTATGCAGCTGTAGCTGATGCTGAGCAGGCGATGCAGATGCCGGTGTGAGTTGGTATCGGTGTGCTAGCCTGAGCAAAAGCTGAGCAGGAGGAGAACAAGCTAGGAGTCATTAGGATTTATCTTGTCTGTCTCCAAGTAGGACAGAGTGCAGAAGGGAGCAGCCACATTTCTACCATGCTGGGCATATTCTCCTTCTTCCCTGACAGAAAGGAAGACGTATTTGTCACTACAGCCCTGGTGCTGTGATGTGCGGGCTTCAGCGGTGCCGCGGGGCCCAGAACCACAGAGGACTAAGCTCCACGCGACAAACACCACTAGTTTTTTCTCTCTTTCGGTGCTGTCTTAAGAGATGTGGCGGCTGCAGTGCTGCCTGCACAATGAGGAGCTTCAGGGCTGCCGCAGGGCGCTCATGGGGCGGCCTGCTGAGGGGTCCCTGTGACACGGCCGTGCTGATGGAAGCGTATTGCCAAGCTGGGAGCACACGTGCTCCAAGCAGCGCAGGCAGTCTCAGGCACGTTGTTTCGTGTTTGCAAGTTGGGTTATTTTACTGCTGTTCCCCTCAAGCCTGTTGATGTTTGTGCATTCAATGTGATAAGACAGAAGATTTCCAAGCCCTGTACAGTCAGGGCTGGCATAAACCATGGGAAAAGACTGCAGGAAGTGTCTCCAGGTGATCTTAGTGACACCCAGCACCGGGTGGAAAGGGCATACAGAGGCTAGAGCTGGGCAAGGCTGTCCTGGGAAGCTGGGTAAGGCAGCTGCTGCTCCCTGCCTTCCGAGGTTGAGTTCAGCTCGTTGCTCCTCACCATCATAGAGTGGAGCTCCTGCACACTCATCCCAGGGGCATGTCCCTGCTGGGGCAGCTCGGCTTCCAGGGAAGGCAAGGAGTGGCTCTGTGCGAGGCAATTTTCCCGTCTGTGTTTGGGGAGGGCAGGACAGGGCGCATTTGCACAGATCGTGCCTGGTTCTGGGAACGACCAGGTGCCTCCTGTCTGGTTGGACCTGTCCCTTTGGCAAGCACTGGGGGAGGATCTTCAGGTGAAAACGGGCGATCTGACAAAACGTGCCATGGGCTCTTGTTCCTTGGTCACGTAACCCCTAATTTGGCTGGAGGAAGCAGCTGCCTCCCGTGCAGCAGAGATAAAAGCCATCCAGGGCTCAGAGGGGTGTTTGGAGTCCTCATCCAGGCCACATCTGCAGGTCCGGCTTCCTGGAAGAGTGCTGGGATCAGTGCGGAAAGAAGGATGCTCCTTTCTCACTATGCCCTGCCATTGCTCCCCTCCAGGCCCAGAGCCACGCTGCTCCAAGGGGATCACAAACCCATTGTGGCAACTTATACCCTCCACCCAAGCGTGGAGAGCATCACACCACAGAGAATGGGAAGGGAGCAGGGAGCTGCAGCGAAGGGATGCGGATGGGACATTTCATCATGTGACTCAGTTTCACAATGGAAGTCCCTGGGCTGCCCCTGCTGTGCTGCACCCAAACGCATCCCTGTGAAATTGTGGACATTCAGTGAAGCATACAGGGTATGACTCTGAGAGCAGTCAGCTCCCATCTGCATATTTTTGCATAAGATCAGATCCTTTTTGCAGTCCATTCAGAAGGAGCTCCACTGGAGCGGTGTCTCATGTCCCTGAAGGTCCCAGTTTTCCTGTGGATTACTGGCCCCAAAGACTCAACTCTGCAGCTCTGTTCCTCCGCTGATCTCAAGGAGATTCTTCTTCTCCTAAACTGCTTGAGGCCATTTTTGGGACTGTTGTAAGCAGGGGGTGAGGTCAGTGGGGAACACCCAGATCCTCCTCTCGGCTCTCTCTGGGTGCCCATAAATGGGTGGTAGATTATTAACATCACGAGTTGGTCTGGAACGGGTAGAGTGGTTCTGCCTTCGCTAGAGTGTGAGTTCACGTCTGAGCTATGGAAACACAGAGGCAATTAGCAAAGTTTTTCAGCTGTAAATATACAGTGGAAACCAAGGGAACCTATAATTAAATGTTAAGAGTTGTAATTAATGCTGCCTATATGAGTATATCAGCTTCTTATGGAATCCAGACATTCCCTGCCGCTCCCTGTTTCCACGGGGTGGGCAGAGAGGGCAGCAGCGGCTGCGGGCGGGCAGGCAGGCAGGCAGGCAGGCTGCGGATGGGCAGTGCCAGCGCGCACACCCGCCGGGGTCTGGCAGAGAGCTACGCACGCACGTGCGGCAAAGACGTGAACAATAAATTACCTGTTTGTGTGTTTGCTCTCACAAACAGGACTTCAGATTTCAGCTGCTCCTGCTGGGTAGGTGGGCAGTGGGTGGGGGTGTGCTGGGCTCTGCCTGGATGCGGGTGTCCAGAGCAGGTCAGGCACCTGTCTCTGAAGAGCAGGTCTGGAACATGCACCAGGAGGTACAGCTGTGATGGGTAAAAGGCATTTAGAGGAGACAAGCGATCTCCTCCCCTCCGGCGCTGTGTGAGGGGTCTGCCCAAGGGGAACACACTCTGAAGAGCAGCTGCAGGAAGGAGCCACGCTTTGATACCACCTGCATCACCTTCTTGATGCATCTGTGTTGCTCTCCAGTTGACTTGTGAAGAGTTGGGAAAGAGAGAAACTCTGAATGGGCACCAAGAACTGGATAAGTCTTTAGCACCGTCACTTGGAAATCAATATTAACCCAGGTTGTAAAACTGTATTTGTGAGTGTGGAAGGTGACTGGCTCATTCTCACCCAACAAGTTGAGGATGGCATCTTCTCCACCCTCCACAGGACCCAGGCATCCTGGTTACCAGTTCTGCACCGCAGTCATGGGATGCATTTCATAAAATGCAGGGGGCTGTAACTGAGGAGCAGACGGACTGAAGACACAGAAACTGAGACAGAAGCCTGACCTTAAAGAGGAAGAAAACTCTAAGTTTTTCTAGCAGGTACCTGAAGTTACACCGAGTCCAACAAAGGTACCTTGTACGATTTATGCCCGTTGGCTTTTGGAGGCACGTTAGCCTCTGCATGAAACCCCCTGTTCCTTGTCCTATTGTTAGTGTCCACCGGCAGTGTGCTCTGTGTGGAACCAGCGTGCGTGCATGTACTTTTCTCCTCTCCTGTTAAGGTGGGAAGGGGCCATGGAGTGCAGGTTTCAATCTCAAGGTAGTGAATGGGACTTTTTTGACACGGAGGCTCTTTGCACACAGGACTGTGACTCCTGGAGCAAGATAGGAGCTGTCTCAAGCAACACATGGATTGCCCTCTCCGAAGCGACTCATCCTGTCCTGTGGTTCCTACCTGAGCACTCTTCCAGGTAAAGTCATGAAGATGCCTTTCAGATGGTTTTCACTGGAACTCATTGATCTCCTACCCATTTCCAAAACAAGAGCACAAAATTGCTTCTTCAATAGTAACCAAAACCTCCTTGTCACACTGCCAAGAACTTCTCCAGCGTCCAGGCTTGAAAGAGTCTCTTTTCCTTGCCTGTTGTCTGTCTTGGCTATGTTTCCCAGAATCTGCTGTTTCAGGGCTGCTTTCTGTACAAAATTAGCTCTTGAGGACATGTGTTCAGATGCACTTTAAGCAGAGCCGCTGGTGTCAGTACAGCTGCTCCTGGGTTGCAAAGTTATGCCTATGTGAAAGTCTGCTACAGCAGGATTTTGGTCAATATGTCCCTTGGAATACGACTAGGATTTTTGTCAAGTTCCTGCTGTTCCGATTAAATGAAGTTTCTCCTGGGATCCTTCATCTGTTTGATCAGAGCAGGGATGTTAGGTGCTCTATCTTAAGAAGGTTTTCTCTCACTTGTTCAAACCCAGCACAACCAGGGTTTCTTTTTTTTCCAGGCTGTGAAAAATGCACCCTTTTAAGAATCAATAAATTTGTATGCAGATTCCTAACACATGAATAATTCATATCTATAAGAAAGGCAAAACACTATAGTGGTTTGATTATGCAGTTGTTTTAAATAAGCAAAATTAGTTGTTAATGAGACCCCTATGCATATTTAGGAAAGCTGAATAATTTATTAAGAGCCAATAACTGAAGGCTGGAGAATGGAGGAGAAAGCCAAGCAGCTCTTTTGAGGTTGATTGTGTTACTGTGCTTGGGGGAGAAGAGGGCACAAATTAACCCCTTTTTGAATAACACACCACTAATGCATATGCTTCATGAAACAGCTCTGCAGAAATCCAGGTGATGCTCTAGCACTGAGTGCAGAGGCAGACACTTTTACAATGGGGCTATGAATTAAGGATCATCGTTAGGTGGCATCCCAAATGTCGGGCAGTGCAGGACCCTGAGCCCAGGAACATCCATTTCTTTCCAGTCTGTAATGAATCACCAGTCTGACAAAGAAAAATACACTTTCCAAGGCCCCAAATCATAAATGTTGGACAGAGGAGGGACTTTTCCAGGCAGGGAGACCAAAACACGAAGGAAGGATTCCACCCACCTTTTCATCAGAAATGTCCCTGGGATTTTCTCCTAACAAGGGCTAATTAATTCCAGTGAAGCTCTTCTGTGTTAGTAGCATCTGGGCACATCCTGATCCCTTTGTCTCCCATGCCGGGACATGCTGGGGGAGACATGCCCGTGTGGTGGGAGGTGCGGGCAGATTGCATCCCACTGCTGTTCGGGGCGCAGGCAGGGCCTGACTGTTGCTGCAGCTTCCCTGGGGCAGGTCTGACAGCTCTGGCTAGCTCCACTGTCCCTTTCTCCTTTCCCCATCGAAGCTGCCTGCACCTTGCAAACCCTAGCAGGGCTCGCCTGAGCTAGCCCAGAGAGAAGGGGGTGAGTCGTGGTTTTGGGAGGGTCACCTGAAGTAAAGGTTTTGCACATGAAAACCCTCGCGAGTACCCCCTGTGTGGATCGCTGGTCCTCTTATACGTGGGAGAAATAGCGATGCTCTCATCTAGTGGCATCTGCAGATGTGCAGACATGGGATGTGCACGGGCTTTGAGGGTGCCTCAGCATCGCTGTCACATACAGGTGAAAGCGGAGGGACTGAAAAGCAGAAGGGATCAGCGGCCCTGTGCTGAGAGACATGACCCCAGGAGAAGCCCTTGGAAAGCAGATGTGCAGCTCTGCGCAGCTAGTCTGTGGCACTGTTTTATTTGATTTTTTCTCTGTTCTGGGGTATACTTTTATGTACAGAAGACATGGTAGAGGACTGGTACTATTTTATCCCAACTTGGTGGTCATTTCTTGACTGTTTCTTCTTAAGCTTGGCAATTTGAGCTATGAATCTTGGCCCGATCATATCTGACAATGTAGTTAAGTGGCACCAGCTTTGTAAGCGTTCCAATCTCCTCCACACTTGCTTGGGTGAAGGCCACACAGGTGTGAGTCTTCCCATGGACTAGTCACCCCACCTGGCTCCGTGCAGCTCTCATTTCACTGCATGGAGCATGCCAAATAGCTGCCCGTTCTGTGAAGTCTCCATTGTGGACCATCACTGCAAGTCGAGTTTTACTGTCCTCTACCAAGCAGTGACAGTGCTCACACCCGCTTGGAGGACCTGTGACTCCTCAGCTGGAGTGTCTCCTTTTCCTGTAGCTTTCTGCTCAGCACAAGTCAAGAGCCTCTGCTTCTTCTGCTGCTTGATCTATGATTTGGGTTTGTGGGTCAGCCTGAGGAGCTGATTTTGGCTGCTCAAATCCTAGTGAACCAGATAATTGCAGAGACCTCCAGAGTTTGTAAGGAGCAGAGCTGGTGCTGGAATCTGACACAGCCGGGTCATTTCACATGAGGCATGAGTGCTGGGGCCTGATCTCTTGTCCTGTTTCCTCTGTGCTGGTTGATTGCCAGCAAGGACGGATGGGTTGTATGTGTTACAGAAGAGAGCTTGAGTTTCTGGTGCTTGGACTGTCACTGCACCCAGCTGGGTCCTCTGCCTTTACCACAATCACAGGGCTTCTGGAGGGATGTGTCCTACCAGAGTCAACCAGAGCACCTTGCTCAGTGTGCAGCAATGGGATCCTGGGCCTCTTGCTCATTGTAGACCCATGCCTTTTTTTCTCTTGTTATAAATGAGAGGCCACGGAAAAGCAGAGGCAGGTCTGAGCAGTGTGTCTCCACTTCAGTGCTCCATGAAGAAGCATCCTGGGCCCAAGAAAGAAGAGCCGGTGCAAACCATTTCTCTAGAACACTCCTGGTCACAGATGAGGTCAGAAATGCGGGTCCGTGTGATGGTGCATGCCCTGGATTGGACACACCACCCTTGTCTAGTTTGGAAACTCAGAGAAAATTCAAGATGCAGCTTGTTTGGTGGAGTCTTGGGAAGGAGAAAGGCTGTGACCTTTCTTATCCACTTTTAGGGCTGGAGAAGCTCACAAACCCACCTCACACACTGGATTGTGTGCCTTTGCTGTTCTTTCAGCCCAGAGGTTGCAGAGCTTGGCTATCAATGACACCAGCTCCTACAGCCCCTCGGGCTGCCACTCACACCTTCTCTCTGCCTCACCCTGCAGTGCAGTGAGTTTCTTACCCTGAAGAACTGGGAATCGGAAACACTTTGAATGGCTGGAGGGCACATCCGTCTTTCACCTCTATGGCTGTGAATGACCCTGCCCATACTCTGGAGTCTGCTCTGAGCTCTCCCCACCAGGCTTGGTTCCGGCCCCTGGTGCTCACAGCCAAACGGTGCTCAAGCCAAAGTTTGCAGACTGGTGCTTTTTGTGCAGAAATATCCCAGTGGTGGAAACACAGGAGGATAATCTCTCCCAAACCATCACAAATACTCTCTCCTTGGGTTCCTGTTCACTGCAGCACGGCCATACGACCTCAGGTCCCCAAGTGGCACGCAGCCCAGCATCTGCCTGGTTCATGGCACTGCTACCTGGGACAGACATGAGACCCATGAGAAGGTGTCCTGGTGTCTCCCATGGTTCCGTGGGAATCCAGTGGTGTTGTGGCTTTGCACAGGTCTGCATGTTGTTCCAGGCAAAGTGCACCAGGGGAGAGAAATGGGCCCAGAAGCTTGGGGAGAGGCAAGGTAAGTGACCTACCAAGAGGTAATGCGTACAGGGTGTCCCTGGATGATGTGCAGAAGGGTACAGCTTTTTGACCCTGGAAATTTGTCCTGTTTCTTTGTGTACAATCAAGGTACTGGAAGAGGTTCACAGCTTCCATTAGGTGGGTTTTTCATCAAGAGGCAGGAATAGCCCATGGACATGCTGAGCTCCCAGAAGGATCAATGAGATGCCCAGGTTCAGGAGCCTGGTGGATTCACCACGTGGGTGAAAATCTTCCTGGGTTCTGGCTGTGATGGGCAGCCTGTGTGGCCGCTCTGCTTTTGGGAAGAGAGGTCTCGGGAATCCTTGCTGTGTGTCAGCCAGAGAGGAAGCAAGGAAGCGAGCTGCAAGTGCCAGGCCATGACTCAGAATGTACAGCAGCTGCTCCTCGGTGGGTATGATGGAGCCGTGGACCTTGCCCTGGGAGCAGGTGCAGGAAGCTCCCTGTGGCTGCTTGTTCCTGTGGGAGCTTGTTTCGTGACCTTCGATCGCATCGGGAAGCCTCTCTTGAGGCTGACCCAAGCATCAGCTGTCACCTGCACAGGAGCAACAGCTCCATGTACCCACAGCTTTGCCAAGTGCCGTTCCTCGGCTCTGGAGCTGACAACCGCCCTGGGCCAGAGCAGGTGCCTCATCGTGAAGATTAGGGTGGTCACAGCAGAAGGGAGGGCAGGTGCTGGACCTGTTGCTCTCCTGGAGGAGCACGTAAAGCTTCATCTTCCTGGTGGTCCCCATGGACCCAGAGCTGTCTGGGGACCTGCCTAGCTGGGCTGGTGCCTGGACATGTTGCTGGGAAGTTTCAGGTGCCCTTGGCCCCAGGGAGGCTGGTGGGACCGAGGGCAGTCAGTTTGCTCTTGAGATATGAAAGGAAACTGTTTTCTCAGGGAGGTGACATTGGACTGAGGGCTAAATTGATTTCCATAAATATTTGAGCAAGGCTGAATTATTTATGACCCTCTGGTGACACAATAGAAGGAACTGGCGGAATAGTCTGTGAATTTTCCAGATGATTTAGTTTAAAAATGCTGCTCGTTATTATTTATGTGGGTCAGATCCCCCTTTGCTCCTGGCCAGGCCTTGCACAGGAGTTACACAAACACAGAGTCAATATACAAATCTCTCCCTTTATCTATCTTAATCTGTCAGTCAGTCAGTGAGTAGCAGCCTTGCTGCCCAGTTCCCCAGGAGGACTGTAATCAGAAACCTTTGTCATTCAAATGAATGCAGAGCAAAAGGAAGGAAGAAAGAAGGAAAGGAGAAAGAAAAAGAAAGAAAAGAAAGGAAAGGAAAGAAAGAATAAATGAAAGAAAGGACTTGAAGGAAGAAAGAATTTATAGGAAGGAAGGAAAGAAAGACAAAAAGAGGCAGAGGGACACAAGAGAAAGCCGTTTGCATGCAGACTGAGCATTGCGCCGTGGGAAGCAGGAACCTCTATGGGTCTGAGATGCAGCCAGACTCCTGCACATCCAAGTCAGACATGCATGTTCACACCCAAAGAAAGCATGTCTTGCTAGTGCTCTGCTGTCACCACTTGCAATGGAAAGAGATGGTGTCCGATAAATTCTGTGAGAGACCCCCAAAAACTGGCAGGAGAAACAAGGTAGAGAAGCACTTTGCACCTCTGGGAAGGCAGGGAGTGCTGTGAAACAGGACTTGATGGCCTGTAAATGTTGTCTGGAAGGGACCTTGGAAGTCTTGAGTCTGATCTCTTTCTTGAAACGGGACTAACGTCATCCTTTCAGGGGGCAGGTGTGGGATGAGTAGCTATTGCCAAAACAACAACAAAAAATAATCAGAAGCCCCAGTTGTCAGTGTTGTGTGGAGATTTGGGACATATATCTCCAGCAGGTTCAGCTCTCTGATCTGAGAGAAGAGAAAGCAGAGTACTTTGGAAACTCAGGAACACACGAAAATTTATGAGATGTCTAGAATTGGGGTTTGCTGCTGCTTCTAAGGCATTTCAGCAGATGCTAGGTGCTGGGTGTGGAGTGAAGGGCTAGTGAAATGCTGGAAATTGTTCTGTGTCTGCTGAATCAGAAGAGGATTTTGTATCTGGGCTTAGCTGAGGTTCACCAAGGTCTTCAAATATCATGTGGATTGAGTAGGGTTGTTCAATTGCTGAGCAGTGAAAGTGGATGGAAGGTGTCTCTTTGGATCTGTGTACAGGAAGGTGAAGCTGAAGCTGAAGTGTATTAATTAAGTGGCTTTGAATTCCTAATAGAAAATCGAAGTGGACTTCATTTCACTTTTCTGTTCACTCGATCTGATGAGAAGCACTTGTGAGAGCTGTTTTAAGCTGTTTCCTCTTCACAGGAAGACTAATATTAACTTGAGTGGGTGGGATAGATGAGAGACATGTAAAGCCTTGGCTTTTCCAGAACCCTGCAAAGCAAAACACACTCTATAAACCCAACTGTACTACAGCCGGTCAAATCCAGTCCTTGGGTTCCCCCAAACTTGCCTTAGATGGGAACCTGTGGATGGGCCCATTTCTTTTCGCTGTCCAGCAAAGAGCAAAAGTTCAGGGGGCTGAAAAAATCACAGAAGAATTAGTTTGGGAGGGACCTGCGGAGGTCTCTGGTCAGAGGGTGTCTTTTGGTCAGAGGGTGGCTTTGGATGAGATTTTAGGAGGGGTGTTGCTCAGGTAGGCAGGGATACCTTCAGCTGTGGCCGCTCTCTCTGCTTTCTTAGAGTTTTGACACTCTCTCCTTGCAGAGGTGGGACCATCACCTGATCAAAGACCTGTTGTTCTTCGTTATGGCAGCCATGTGTGGCCTTTAGGCAGGATCCTGGGGAGGCTGAACTGGGTAGTGAAAGGAAGGAGTTTGCTGTCAAACTGCTGCAGCTGGCCCTGGAGGAGAAGGCACCTGCTCTCTGGGCAGGTAAGAGGGTGCTGTAGCAAACCTTGTGGGGTCTCCAAGTGTGAGACACACAAGGAGACCTTTTTCATGACCCCAGAGCTTCACATTAACTCCTGGCTCAACTTCTGATGGACGCCACAAGGACAAAGAGTGAGGTCGCTGTTCCCTGGATTTGTCTTTGGATGCAAAAACATCTCTGCAGAGAGACGCAACTGTGTACATTGGGGTCAGCTCTTGCTCGGGGGACGTTTCAAGCAGAGCTGGGTTGGGCAGCATCTTCTGGGCTATCCTCCCAGCCAAAGCCCTTGGATGCTGCTCCCGAGCTGCATTTCCCCCGCGGCTGTTGCTGTCTCTGGGCGCTGGCGGTGGGAACGGCCCGGCTGTGCGTGCTGTGTAAGCAAAGGCAGAAGGGCTGTTGTTACCCTGTGCCCTTGAATGGCCACGTCCTCGCTAGCTAATCATTAGCCAGGTTAAACACAGCGGGGCTGAGCAGTTTCAGCGTATTTCTCCATACCCAGGACTGGACGGTGGCTCCTGCAGGGCTGGGGTGGAGGCAGCAGTAACGCCTGTCTCCATCCCACCCGTGGCCCATGGGCCGAGGCCAAGCAGTCCCACACCATCATTTCACAACATAATCGGGGCTTTTTGCTCTGCTACTGTGATAAACTCTTCAGGGTCTCTCTAGGGCCTTTTGCACCCTGTGACCATTTTTATCTTGGCTCAATGCAACTTCACGTACTGACGCTCTCCCTGTCCCCCAGACAGCCCTGAGCCCTGGTCGCCATTGCGTGACACATGCACCGTCCTCCTGAAACAGCCCAGGAGGCACAGCCAGAGCAGGCATGGAGGGGAACAGCACTTGGCTAGGAGTCACTAGAGGTGTCACCTGAGATAACTGCAGGGTCAGGGATGGCTGCAGAGGGCAGACAGATCACCTCTGTGGTCAAAGGGTGTAGGAACAGATGGAAGGAGGCTGGTGGGCAACAAACCTGTGACCCAGCCGCTGGAGGTCTGCTTGGCAAATCATGTGGCATATGCCAGGGTCCTCCAGGCTTCACAGCCTCAGTTGATGGTGTGCTCTGGGGTGTCTCACTGCAGCATCTCTGCACGGTGGCTTCTCTCAATGGCAGCACCGACCTGCTGCAGCCAGCGAGGGAGAGAGGTGCTGCCCTGGTGTTGCGCTCAACGGCCTGGCGTTGTCCTGGGTTGCCCTGGACAAATCTTGCTGTTTCTTTGCCCATCCTTAAGAGACAGCTGCATGTCCAGCCCTTCTTGCATCCTTCTGGCAATGTCAAGGACCAGGGCTGTCCCTGAAGGCAGCACAGAGGACATAATTGAAATGTAGTGTCGTTTCTCTGGTGGCTTCAACTGGCAGGACCAGGGTGTTGGCAGCCACTGACAGGCTGCTTCAGTCTTGCTGGTGGAGGTGGGACAGGGGCCAGGCTGCCTTTGTGGTGCACTGGTAGTGAGGCAGGATCCCAACCTGTGCTGAGTATCCAGTGACCAGCGTTGGCTCAGCAAACCTGTGGAATGCCAGGCTCTTTCTTTGCCCTCCTTTGTCTGGGGATGCCCTTGGGAAGCTGCATCTGCGAACATCCTAACTCCATGTCTCCTGATAAAAAATATAAAATGAATCCTTGCAGGTCAAGGCCTACACCTGCCTTTGGGCTCAGGGGCTTAGAAAGACACCACATGTTGTCAGACTCAAAGACAGAGCAGGGGTTAGGTGGTGCTCCATGTTGGCAGCAGCATCTCCCCCCTGGACCGTGCCAGCACCAAAAGGGACTTGACGCTTTGCAGCTGGGCTGGTGGGAGCTGCCCACCTCCTGCTGCCCTGGACTTCCAACTGCCCTCAGGGAAGGTACCCAGGACCTGACAGGGTGCCCAACCATGCCCGAGTACTGACGCTGGTTGTGGGGAAGGGTCCAAGGGTGTTCTGGGACCTTATGGCATCATCCTGTTGGTCTCTTGGCAGGCAGGAGAAGCCAGTCTCCTGCACCCCCTCGCATCATCCCCCCAGCTCTCTGTATGACTGGTGACTCCTTCTGCCACGCTGTTCCTAGGAGATGGGTTTAGGAGATGAGCAACCCAGCTCCAAGTTGGCCAAGCCAGTGAGGTCCTGCCACGTATTTGGTGGTGAGCAGTGACCTGGATGGTGAGGCTGTAATGAGAAGAGGTTCATGGGGAAGGAGATGTGTGCTGGCCTGTGCTGCTGGCTCCTGATGGTGGGCTTGGTGCTCCAGAGAAGGGCCATGTGGACACTTCACTGCTGTGCTGTCCGTGCAGCCCTGGCTGGCACGAGGGTGGTCGTGCCTCCGTGCAGGGTCATGGCCGCGCGGGGCAGGTGCCACAAGCAGGGCAGCCTTGCCATGGGGTGCTGAGCTTCCCAGGGTCTGTGCTGCTTCACCGAACCACAGACATCTGGGGTATAGGGCAAGAAGGTTGCAAGTTCCAACACCCAGCTAAGTCCTGCTCTCCTGAAACCATCACTGCTGGGAATCCAGGGAAATCAGGGACATTTGAGACTTTTCCACCCACTGCACAGGGACTTCCCCGCCATCTCCTCTGGGACCGAATCAGAGCGTATCTCTTTCTGGGAAGTGGCTAGGTCACCTAGAGACATCTGTGCTCCCAGGAAATGTGAGTTGCAGCTTCCCTCTTTGTGGCACTGTCTGCAGGGCCAGTCCACAGCTGGTCACTGGCAGCCACGGCAGCACGTCTGTCTTGTAGAACTCCCTTTTCGTGTCTGCAAGAACCTAGGAGGGTCCCCGGGTCAGCGAGGCTCTGTCCCTAGAGGCAATTAAGCAGTTGGGTAGCGTGGGGGTGGCGGGCTGCCTGCTGTTCATCTCCTTTGTTTTCTGGGAGCTGCTTTTGAGAGGGAAACAGGTGGATCCGCAGGGATCGCAGCCTGGTGAAAAGTCACGCAACACAGACAGCCCGCTCCAAAGTCCGACACTGCCACCTCCACCACCTCCCTGGGCATGTTTCCCTGCAGTAAAGGCAGCAAGGATCAGCCTGATTTATTTTTTTCTTTCAGCTCAAAAACTTTTGATGGGTTCAGGAGAGAGCAGAGGCTGGGAAGGGGTGCTCCCTCGCCTGCTGTGACGAGTATCACAGGCTGCCATGCCTTTGGCTCTGGCTTGCAGTGGACGTCTGTCAGTGTCACATGAGCCGTCAGGAGACAGATGGCATTTTACTGCCTGGCTGGAAGTCGCCCCTTTCTTTTCTTTCCTCCCCCTTCCCTTTCTTCTTCTTCTTTTTTTTTTTTTTTTTTGGTTTTGTTCTTATTTTGCTTAAAAGAAACTGAGAAGGAGACTGAGAGGAAGGAGAAAGGACACTTGCCTTTGAATTGTTGTCTGGTGCTAGCAGAGAGGATCTCCGTGTGGCCTGGGCTTTTGCATTTCTATCTGCCCGCCTCGCCAGCCCAGCAGCCCTCGCAGGGCTTAGCAGCAAGTGGGGTTGTATGCCGGGCGGCCAGCGGGCTGGCAGCCAGGGCTTGAGCAGGGGCTGAGGCAAGGGGCTGCAAGAGGGGCTTGCTCTGGCTAGGAGGGGCTCTCTGACTTGCCCAAGCACACACACACTGGATGGCTGTGGCCCTCTTGGCTCCCGATTCCCTGGGGGAGCCAGCTCCAAGGGATGGGGTGAGGAGGCACTGCAGAACAGCAGAGGTGTCCGAGGGACATGGGGAGATCCACCGCCCTGTGGCCAGCAGAGCTGTCAGGGGCAGAGAGCAAAACCCTGGCAGTTCTTCCTGCAGGCAGGGCTTGGCCCTGCTTTGTTAACCCTTTAGACACCTCAGAGTTGAACCCTGTCCTGTCCTTTCCCCGCAGCCCGGCTGCAGCTGGTGAACGTCAGTCAGGTCCTGGCTGCGCAGTCTGTCCTGTGTGGGGACAGCGTGTGGGGACAGATGTGAGCTGGGCTGCAGGGTGAGGACATCTTCAGGGTGGGTGCCTGGATGTTTAAAGACTTGACCAGACTAAGCCATGGTGTTGGTGACAGCAGGTTGGACTAAAGACCTCCAGATACTCTTTCTACCAGCTCTGGCATTCTCTGAAGTCCTTTATGTGCCCTGGGTTAAAAGCCCGGAGCTGACCAACTGGGTGACTCCAGGGCTTTCCAGATCCCAAGTAGCCATCAGAAAACTCAACGATAAGCACCCTTCCTAAAATATTCTTGACCTCATGTCTGCTCAGGCCGAGGATCTTCCCTACCCTTTGGCTTGCCATGAAGGTGCGTGAGTGCATGTGAGCGTGCATAGGGGTGCAAGTGCCTTCCCATGCACGTGTGAATTGCGTGGTGGATGAGTGTCTGCAGGAGCTGCCAGCTGTGGACAAAGGATCAGGAGACAAAGACAAAAATATTTGGGATGAAGTCCTATTTTGTTACAAAAAGAAGTGATATGGGCTCAGTCCGTGTCTACAACAGCAAATCGCTGAGCTAGAGAAACATAAAGATCTTAAAAGGAACTGAGGCACTTGCTATACCCTCCTCTCTCTGGCTTCAGATATGCATGCTCGGTTATTAATATAATTGCAAATACAGCCATTATCACTCATTTGGAATTTATTATGTGGAGTAACCTCAATAAATGGGTGATAGGAGCTGGATGGTACTTTGCTGGACACACAGTACATTAACTGCCTTATTAAATATAAATTAGATGTCTATTTGCATTTCCAGTTCAAGGCTTTTACTCATTATGTGGTCGTAGGTACTAAAAGTTACTCTCTGAGCGTCAACACAGCCCTGCAGCTGAGAAGTGACTCACGGCTCTGCTTTGCTGGTGTTTCAGCTGGCAGATTCATGGCATGAGTTTCTGCTGGCTTGGTACAAACAGCTGTGCGTGGCGAGGTGTGTATGTGTGCCCGTGTGGGTGTGATACTGTCTGCACAGACACCCTGGGTTAGGAGCTCACTCATGGAAGAAAACCACCAGCTCATTGCTAAGACCATCAAGTTGGAGCTGCCTCTAGAGCTGTGCCCCAGGACCAAAGCTCTCAGGGAAGGCCCAGAAAGAAAAGAGGCGTTTCCAGAAGATGCTGGAGGCATCGAGGGGGGAAAGAGCCTGCTTACGGTGACCCAGGTTTGTGAGCACTGCCGGGCTGCTGTGGGTGGGGTTTGAGCAGTGTTCTGCTGCTGGAGTTCTGTGGAGGACGGAGGTGATCTGTTGGGTGGTGCGTGTTCATCCACCACGTTTAGGGAAAAGTGAAAGGCTGACAACTCTGTCCCCCCAGCTGCTCACAGCAAGGACCATGCCTTGCAGCCTCCAGTTGTGCTGCTGATGTCAGGTGCTCCTGGTCCCGCTGGTACTGCTGGTACCACCGCTCATGCTCAAGGCAGAACGGGCAGAAGAACCAAACCTGGATCCTTGTGGCTGTGTTGTTTGCATCTCCCCAGCACTTCTGGGTACGGCATGGTCACATGCAATCCCAGGAGGTGTCACAGACAAAGGTGCTGCCGTGCATCTCCCTGCTCACCTGTGAGCTGCTGAAGCTGCTCGCTGGAGCATGCCTGCTCAGGTACCCTAGCAAGGATGGCTTGGGGTCAGACATTGTCTTGGCTAGTGGATTAGCCGAGTGCCATTTCTGCAGTGCCTTTGGAGTACAGAGATCCGTACACATCTATGTACTGAGCATATCATTATAAGTATATATAAACATATACTGTAATCAGAAGTGACTTAAGTGGACTATAAAAAGAGTCCTGTGTAACACCTTCCAGAAAACAAACCTCCTATCCTCCTTCCTCTGGGAGATGGGAAGTGGGTGAAAGCCACCCCAGGTGCTACAGAGACAGAAAGGTGGGTGCTGACTCTAAGGGATGCTGCAGGAGGTGGGGTTGTGTGGAGAAGCCCTTCCCCAGCAAGCAAAGGTGAGTGCAGGGATGTGCATCAGCTCAGCATCAGGGCTATGGCTGTAACTCCAAGGGGCAAAATCACATGCTGCGAGCAACACGTGGCTGCTGAGCCCTACTGAAAATCCCGTTGAGAGTAACGTCTCTTTTCCTTTGTCAGTGCAAGAAGAAACTCCAGTCACCATCCACATGGCACAGGGTGTCACAGGAGAAATTCTACTTGCCTGGTCTGTCCCCTCCTACCTTTGCTGGCTGGAAACTCCAGGAAGACGTGTCTGCTGTGCAGGGTCTGGGTTACTAAAGGGTGTGGCACATAGCGAGGTCTGGAAGTGAAAGCACCATTCAGCATCTGGGCTGCCAGCCTTTGCAATACAGCTTCTGCCCTGGGAATCACTTCTAACTCCTGGCAACGGAAAACCCCAAAGATGTTTGGGATTCTCTGAGGTTTTAGCAATGTTTCCTGCTTAGTTGACGTTGTGGGGGAAAAATTTTGGTCTGAAGCAAGGGTTACTTCATCCCCTCCCAGCTACCTTCTCTCCTGGTGTTGCTCCTCTCTTTTTTTTGGGACAGCGACATGCTGGGTCCTGCTGTGAAATTAGCTCGTATCTCACAACATCCCTTCTGCTGCTGTCAGGAAGGGAGCATCACTTTCTGGACCTACAGGTGTCTGTGCGCAGAGCCCCTCTCCCTGCTCAGCCCCGATTTCAGCAGCACCTCTGCTACCACAGCCTGGCCCTGTGGGCTGTGTCTGAGAGCTGCCTGGTGGCACAGACCAGCGGGAGCGGGCACCTTCCTCAGCGCAGGAGCACAGTCCTGCAGCCTGCTTCGTGAGTGGCTCGTGCAGGTGGCTGCACCTGAGCAGAGCCTGGGCCAGGAAGGGGAGAAGGTGGTCAGGATGCAGGAGGATGCAGTCCTTGCTGCCTTGGTGTGGCTGGCATGTAGGGGATGGCCCTGAGGTGGTTCAGGAGGACTCAAGATGCATCCTCTGCAACGGTGCTTTTCTTGCACCTGTTCCTGCTGGCTGGGCAAGGGGCTGATGGACACCGACTGGCCTCAGCCACCTCTTGCTCCTCTTCTCTTCCCTCCTGCTCCCTTGATGCTCCAGATCCACATGGGAGAGGGACCTCTGAGTAGCTGGACCTTTTGCTCTCACCCCATAAGGCTCATTAAACTGAGAGCAATTAACGGGGATGCAACAAGCTGATTTCCTTCTCGCACTAGGAGGAAACTGGACTCGTCCCAATGGCCCTGACCAGGGATGATCAGCTGCCAGTTCAAGCCAAACATCACTTGCTCAGAGCTCTTAATCTCCACCATCTTGGGTACCCTTAGTCACCAGGGCCAGCTCTGTCCTGCCTGCTTTACCCTGGAAGCCAGGATTGTCCCAGCTCTCCTCCTGAGCCCCTGTGTCCAGGCAGTACCTTATTTGTCGGTTCTTTGTGTCTAACCCCTCAGCGATGCAGCCTTTCTGCTCCTGTCCGCATGCCAGTATCACACTTGCCCGTGTCCTCCCTGCCACGTGCCCCTGTTGCTGCAGCTGCTGAATCTCTTCATCTGACCTGCATCATGCTACCGCCTGCCCAGATCACTGCTTGAAGGACCATGCTGTCTTGCTGCTTTTGTGCATAATCCCTCTTCCACATCCCTCCCCACACCTCCATCCTTGCTCTGCCAGGTACAGGGCACTTGCCTTCACCTTCAAGTCCTTCATGGACTGTGTCCCTTTCAGCTGCCTACCAGAGTCCCACCACTAGTCATCCATGCAGTGGTTTCCTGCCATTGTCTCTCATGCTTTGGAGTTTCTACTGCGCTGTTCTCCATGCTGGGAGGTAAACACCAGAACAGCAATCCTGCTACCTCTGCCAAACCTTCCTTTCATGCTCTGCTTTGTCTCACTGCCAGTGAAAACCTTGAGCACGCCTAAGGCTGAGCTCACCACCTGTCAGTACATCAGCACTGTCCCGTGGTTTCCATGGGCTCCTCATCTGTCCAGCTACGTGTCTACTTCAACAAGGAGGCAGACCGTGGCCTCTCCAGAGTGTCCACAGTGACTGCACAGCTCCTAACACAGTGATTTTGTAGGAGCTCTATGATTTTTTTTTTCCAGGAAACGGGTAAAAAATGTGAAAAGCTGAGACCTGGCCAGGAAAAGAGCAAAGTGATTACTCCTGGTTTTGAGATCATCCACTCGCTGTGTGC
Source organism: Leptosomus discolor (assembly GCF_034619465.1). Classification (NCBI taxonomy): domain Eukaryota; kingdom Metazoa; phylum Chordata; class Aves; order Leptosomiformes; family Leptosomidae; genus Leptosomus; species Leptosomus discolor. The sequence continues at coordinate 618,610 of NC_141419.1, forward strand.
AAAGTGGCTTGTGCACTTGACCCCTGAGAACCGTTCTGTGTCACCAACTCAAGACACCTTTGTTAGAAATTCACCTAGAAGCACATTTCCATTATCACCCAATCTTTTAATCTCCTCAAGAAGCACCATGCTAGTCTGACAAAATGCGTTTCCATGAAACCATGTAATTGGTCTTAATTACATTGTTCTAATTCCTTGCTAACAGAGTGGTGTATCAGTTGCTCCTTCACCTGGCATCAAAGCCAGACAGACGAGCCTGCAAGTGCATTTGAGTCATTGTTCCTCCCCTTTCTAAACGTTTGGCCCAGCGTTAACTTCACCTGCTCTTTGGAAACTCCCCAGGGCTGCAGCAGTTCGCATCGGTTAACAGCAGCCGGCTGCAGAGCTGATTGTCCAACTTTTCACAAACTAAACAGAAAATGGAATAAAATGAAAATATTTGGTGTCTGTGACTCTGGACCTCAAACAAGATAGGGGACACCATCTTTCCTACCTGTCAGCCTGGGATCTTTGAGCCACCCTGTGCTGTCTGCTTCTCTTGCATCGCTGTGGCAGTAAAGCCGCTGCAGGTCACATCACGCCATCTGTTTGCTCTTACACAACGTCCTTGTCTTCAGAGCATGCCCTCGGTGACAAGAATCCAGCTCACTCGTCTTTAGCTGACCACACAGATCTACTCACACCTGGAGCACGGCAAAGATGCTGCTGGTGGACAAGGAGGAGGAAGCCAGGCCATTCCCCTCTGGATGTGCGAGCCCTGCAGAGCCGGGCCATGGAGCACAGCAGGAGGCTGAAGACAGGAGGGGTGCAGGTCTTTGGGGCAGGAACGAGCCAGGTTTGCCCTCTCCCTGGCTTGTGATTTGACGCTGTGTGGTTTGGTGTTCATGAGCAGATGCCAGCACCCAAACTCTATGAGTAAGTGCAGCTTCAATTATAACCTTGGTTATACCCTGCTGAATCACCGTCCTGTGGAGCTGAAGTTTTATTTCCCTGGCCTCGGTCCAGATATGTTTTTTGGTTTATGTTTTTTTTTTTTTAATGGGAAATTGGAAGGAAGTCTTATCAGCCACGACTGAGCTATGCAGAAGGATCTCTATAAGCGAGGAGACAGGGGAGCAGAGCGGGTTGGAAACGGCAGGCACACAGGGATTGACGTGCCTGCGTGCTGGTGTCCAGCAGTGATGGGTCTTCCACCCTCCCATTGTAAGAGACCTGGCTGCAAAATAGCAGGGAACGGACTTTGCTTGTGGACATCATGACCTTAGCGAGGGGTGGGCTGGATGGGACACAACCCACCTCCAGCGCGCAGGCGGGGAGGTGTGCCCAGAGCTGGAGCGATGCCTGGGTGCGTCGGGCGGTGCACAACACCCGCTGGGCTCTGCAAAGTAGCTCTCCCCTGTGAGGTCACCTACTGCAGCCCCATTTTGGAGGGACAGCGAGGTTTAGCTCTGACTGGGGTACTTTTATGCGGCTGAACACTGCAGGGATCCCTTTCTGAGTGAAAGCCTTAGAGATAGATACTGCTGCCTACCAAAACATTCAAAATATTGATGAAAATTCTAAAAAAAAAGATTTAGAGGTTTTTCGGAGCTCACTTTATCCACCAGACTATCAATCTTGCTTAGACATAGTTCATGCAAATTCAAAGTCCCCCCCACAATGAACTGGCTCCTTACAATCTTCACTGAGGACAGTACAGATTAGCAATGTGCAAAGAAAAGATGAAGAAGAGGAGGAGGAGGAAGATGAAGATGATGAAGAGGAGGAGGAGGAAGATGAAGATGATGAAGAGGAGGAGGAATTAGGTGCTACTAAGGAAGTGAGATAATAAAAGTGTTCTAGGAGGGGTTTTTCATTATTATTTATTGGGAAAATAAAAATATTTCCTTTTACGTAAAGGCTTTTGTGTGTAATCAAAAACTTCACTGAGGCTGGATTTTTAAAATTCCAACAGAAGCACGAGTTGACACTGCCAGACTTTTTTTTAACAGTTGAACTCGATGATCTTAAAGGTCTTTTCCAATCTAAACAATTCTATGATTCTATGAAAACCGCCCCACGTGTAACTGACTGCTGTCTCCAGGTCAGGACAGCTCTGGGGCCGTGTCACCCGTGCTGGTTTGGCTTCTGAGCTGGTGGGTGCAGAGCGGAGCAGAGTCTGGCCCAGCTGTTAGAGCAGTCGGGGGCATTAAGCAGCACGAGCATGAGCTGTGCTGCAGGGGCGGCTGACGGACACAGGTTCCGCTTGGAGTTTGTTTCCCATGTTGCCATGACACAAACATTTTCTGCCTGTTATTGTCACTGGCAATTATCATAATTATTTGTTGCAAAGCCCACATTCCAGGGCAGAGCTACTGAGCTGACCCAAACCTCAGCTGCACTTTGCTTGAGTTTTCAGTCCCCAGCCTGGTGGGTGGGATGAAGCCCTGGCCTTGGGGAATGTTGGAAAGCGGCATGTTTGGAGGGAGTGAGGGAGAAGTTAATTTGCAGTCAGAAAGCTTGTTTTAGCCCTTCAGCTGGCCTGGCACCAGCGGGACCCAGCGAGCCAGGCGGCTGCAGCCTCATGCCACGCGCATGATCGTCTCCATCAGCCCTGCTCCAGATTCATCCCCGGCACCAGCCCTTCTCATCACACGGCGGGCCAGAACCAGTGCTTGTCCCATGACTGACACTGTAGTTATTGCCCCTCACTGCAAACTTACTTGCAGTTTAACGGTGAATTATCAAAACAGAGTGAAAGAATCAGTGGAAAGGATGCCTGTGTGCCCTTGGCCTGATTCTGCAGGGGGAGACTGAGTGCACGGCCTGGCTGGCAGCAGGAGTAAGGCCATGTGCTGCCTGAATTTCTGTACATGAGAAGCAGCTGGAAACACTGCCCTAGGCCTTCTACATGGATCCTGACTTCCTTGTCAAGCTTGCTCCGTGCTCTGGCTCATAGTGACGCTGGGAAAGCCATGCAGTGCTGCCCCCCCCCCCCCCCATCCCCGCCAAAACCTGCCCAGTTTCTAACAGCAGCCGCATGGGGCAGTTGGTGTGAGCGACTGCGGTGTGTGACAGCAGAGGACAGGAGAGGGAGAAGATTTTGCTAGGTGGGCCCTGGTGTTGCTGCTCCCCATCAGCAGAGCACAGCCGATGTTGTGGGTCGATTCTGTACAAGTCAGAGGACATTGGTGTAGGACACCTGGGCAGCCCAAAATCGTTCTGTTTGTGCATAGACATTTGTTTCATATTCCCATCTTCAGGGCTCTGCCCCACCCAGCGTGTGAGGCGGCAAGTGGCAAATCCATAGGTCATTTCATTGCCCTGTCTTCAGTTCCCTGCACACCCTCCTCATACAGACCTCACTCGCAGATCAAGGTGTTCGGCTCCCCGCAGGGTTTTCTCTGCCATGTCTCTCAATTGCAGCCATCCTGTGGGAGCATAAACCTTCCTTCCCTCTGGGCCCCTCTGGCAGAGACTGGGTCCCATGCACATCAGGAACCCCTGCTGATTCTGGCTTGATCCCGTAGAGGATTTACTGAGCACAGGATGGAGCAGAAGGGAAGACCAAGGCAAGTCGCATCTCTGGTAAACCTGCTGGGGCTCTTACGAGGTTATTCCTAATCTATGGCCATGAAGATCCAACCTATAAGGGCTGCACCATGTTGTAACAGTTGGTTTGTCATGCAAATCTGCTGCAGAGAAATCTAGAAAGTCCCTCTGGCTGGGTGGGTGGTGTTGGGGAGCCACCTCTTCGGCACACCAGACTTGAACACTGGGTAAGAGGTGTCCTTGGGTGCTCTGAAACCCCTCTCAATGAACATGTTACTTGTTGACCTACCTAGCAGAAGCAAGTGTTCTGTCCTGAGTGATGATCCTTGCACACAGGCGCAGGCAGAGCTGTTGGGTACGCCAGCAGGCACCAAGGACCAGCCCACGAGGGGAAGCCTCATGGAGTCCCACCACAGGAGAGACGAAGAAGTTCTCAGTTGTGGTGGGACGAGGGTGGAGTGTGGGATATAGCCTGTCCTCTTGTCCCTTGGACTGGTCCCTGTGGCACGTGTGGAGGCTGGGGATGTTGTGTGAGAGTCTTCAATGTCTCCTGGTTTTCCGCACGCTCCCTTCCTGCTCGTTAGGCTCGTTTCAGCTTTCCTGTGTCATTCTCCATGGAGAGATCCCAGGTCGCAAGCCCAGCCCCTGCCTTCGCAGCAACGCCCCTGGGCCCTGCAGAGGACCTCAGAGCCCACCACCCCAACCAGAGACGACGCATTGTTGTGAGGCTGAGCCGCCTGCCTCACGCAACTCCATTTATCCATCTGTGCGGCCTGGCCCTTGCTTGACTCAGCCCGATACCAGGAGCCTGGCTTTCCTTCTGTCATTGAAATCGCTTTGGCCCCTGCTTGCCCCCTCCCCTTGACACTCCTCCAGCTCGGCATTACCATAGCCCTTTGTGGAGAGCCACACTTCTGTTTGTCTGGGCGAGCAGCTGAGGCACGAGAAATGTGCCGATTCCATTCAGGGGCTTAGTCTGGGAGGCATTGTACTTCTGAAAGGGATGGTTAGAGCATTTACATAAAAATGTGCTTGAAACAGATAATATGAGTGCTTGTTGGGGGGGTGTGCATGAAGGGCAGGGCTGGGAGGACCCTCCAAGTCCTTCCTTGTCAGCCTCATTAATCAGCACCAGAAGAGAAGGTGTGGGGTGCGATAGTGGCGTCTGACTTCCCGGCTCGGCTGGTGCTTGCCTGCAGCCTCGTGGCTGTTCATTTGGGGCTGCACAAGTCATTCCTTCACCTGGGACAAAGAGCGAGCTGATCTGGGTGGCAGGGGGTTGTCTTCAGAGAAGATGCTTAGGTCTGTCCCTGCCTCTGCAAGCTCTGCTCTGATCCTGTCCCAGCATCTCCAAGCAGCTGCTGGACCGGGAGACAGCCCCTGCTAGGATGTTTGTGTCTTCTCCAGGGTGCTGTGCCTGGCAGAGGGCAGCTCTGGGACCTGGGAAGTGCCCCATAGCCCTTCCTCCACGTCCCACCACCCCATGGCATGCTAAGCTCACCCTGTCTCTTGCCTGACCATTTAACACCTGAACTAGCTGTCTTTGCCCTCTCATTTCTTAGCCTTTCCTGAGGGACCTGCCATGGACCATATTTCATCTCCAGTACCCCAGTCAACTGGATTGGATTTAAGGAGCAAACTGAGTGTTGGCCATGCTCTGTTCCAGCCATGGTCCTAAATTCACCCTGGGGTTGAAGCCGACCCCACTGGGAATCCTGGTCACAGCAGACTGTGGGAACCAGACAGGAGGGAACACAGCTTGGCTTTGGCTCTGTGCTGACCATTTTGTTGCAGTGGTGGGTGTGGGGGGTAGCAGTGTGGGACCTGCCCTGGCCTTTACACAGTCATGAGGTGTCCCCAGTCCAAGCACCTCAACATCCAAAAACTGCCCTCAAAGCTTACAGTCGAAAGTAAAGTTCAGGGGTGACAATATAGGCACACCTTCATTTTGCAGTTGGAATCATCGAACCGAATTGAAATCTTCAGGCATTTGAACAGATTTTTTTCCCATGTGTAAAATACGACCTCATGGATAACCGAGACCTTGTACAGAAACTCCCTCCCTAAGGACAGCTTTTCATGAAGCTTGTGATGGGTCCTGAGTTACTTTAGACTGCAGCCTTATTAAGTGTGGTGGTGGTGCCCACAGGCGATGATGTTAATAAGCACCTAATTTTAGCAGTAATTTAGCTTCTGTTATAATTACTAGGTCATTGTGCTAGGTGCTGTACAGACATATGTGAAGAGACAGTGCTAATCCCAAAGGGCACGTGCTTGGGAAAGGACAGTCACAGCAATTCCTGCAGCCGGACCATGCGTGGGTCGGGGGGGACAAGCTGGGTTGTCTGAGATAGTGGAGGTCTGGGCACGGCAACCAAACCCCAACCCGGGGCGATCTTGTCTCTGCTACCTGTAGGAAACTGCCCTGAGAGGAGCTGGCCCAGAAATGTTCTGTGCAGCGTGGGTGGGCGAGGAACCAGGATCAAAGAGTTGGTTGTGACCTCCCTTGCCTGTGCCCTCACAAGTGTTTGCTGGGCTGTATGAGCACCGCTGAGTCTGCAGACATCCTCTGGTGAGAATGAAGTTTTCACGAATGGGGAAACCAAGGCACAGAACACATAATTCACTCCAGGTCACCTGTAAAAGGTCTGGAACCCTCCTACAAGACAGCAATAACCCTTTTCTTCCCAGGGCTTGAAAAGGGTTTCTTCCCAGATCAATCAAAGAAGTCAAATCTCAGTTCTGGATTTAAGTAGGCTCTTTTTGCATACCACAGTGCAAGAGGACATTAACCATGACTTGTGTACCTGTTTGGTTCAGTCTGGGCTGGAACAGGATGGCTTTGTTAGGCTAAGTCTTTTTATGAGCTGGGTCTTTGCCTTGTTACCCCTGGGGAAGGACTGGACCCCAGGTAAATCTCACAAATGCTGCTCATCCTGGGTGCTCATTGAGTAGTCCAACCCCAAGTACACTTTGGGGGGGGGTTTAGGATAGATCCTATCAGATAAGGGTGCTTCAACCATAAGAAAATGCAGCAAGTTCACATCAGTGCACAAACTGGAAGGCGTCACCTAGGAAAAACGTAGTTGTGAAGTGGAGAGGAATGCAGACTGCAGTAGTTTGGGAATGGCAGCTCATTTCAGCAAGGTTTACATGGTAAATATCTAATGCAGATGCATATATATTATTCTGTGCAAAAAGTTATTTAGCTATGAAGGTTTAAATGAAATGAATGACGGTCAAGTGAAACCTTATATCTCGTTGAAATGAAAAGGGAAAAATGAAATTATTAATTTTGATTTTTTTCCATAGAAAATATGTTCTAAATCAACACATTCCAACAACGAATTTCTATTTTGGCCCAACTGTATTTCCAGTGGAAACTTATTGAGATGAACAAGTCTCGGTCTGCAGACAGGAACTCACTGCTGACCACCTTCTGGCATGGCCTAAACTTGCTTTGAAAGTGGCTGCGGTTCAGGTGGCACTTAGTGAACCCCACCACTGCCACCCTCACATCCTTTCCTCGTTTTCCTTTAAATCTTCTGGAATTTGTTGGGTTTTCTCCTCATTATTTCTGGTTCCCCCCAAACCGTGGGTGAGCTTGAAGACTTTGTCTAAGAAATGGACAAAACGAGGGAGTGATCCCCCTCCCAGCTTCAAATGTGTGGAGCTGCAACTCTGTAGCTGCAGCCCTGACCCCTTATCCAGAGCGGGGTGATGGTGAAGGATGATGGGTCTCATCAGCTGGTTTTGCCCTTGCTGGTTGGAGGAGATGTTCTCCTAGACTATGGCCATGTTACAGCAGTGTTTAGATCCTCCAGTGTTTCGTCTGGCTGACCAGTAAAGAGAGGCAAAGGAGTGCATGGTCCCACCTGTACCTGGGAAAACAGCTGGACATTGGAGAGAAAAGGGAAACAGAACCAGGCAAGATGTAGAGTCTCTCTGGGGACTTGATGCTGCTCTCCATGCACTGCATGTTCATCTCTCCTCCCCAGGGCTCTTTGTCTTGGTTCCAGACTCAGCCTGTGCTCCTCAGCTGCCCCTCATCAAGACCCCCTGGTTGTCTTTAGCTGCTGCTTTTTCCAGGCTTCTGAGGGACTAAGTGACAGTGCAGAAGGGAATGAGGAGCACCAGCTTGTGTGGCATGAGACATGGCTTGGAGATGCTCCAGGGCTCATTGGGGTGGGTCTGATGCTGCACTGGCACTGAAATCACACTCTTCTCTGGTCCTGGCTCCTTCCAAAGGGTCTCTGGAGCATTGCAGGCCTGGAACAGCTGAAGCAACATCTGGAAGTGTATAAGATACAACTGCTGCCCTTTATCCAGCTCTGAGCAAGAGCAGAAATACCTCCTAGGGTGAGGTGGGGTAGGTCCTGGTCTGTGTTTGAAGCTCACTAATGCAGTAACTATTGTCTTTGCTTGGGTGGAATGAATAAGCCCTGCTGTGCGGGTTTTGTAGTCAAAGAATGAAGGAAAGTGCCAGTGAAATGGGGATTAAATCCCCTGACCTTGGCTCTCTGGCTTCCTAGATATGTGGGTGAAAGAGGACTGTCCTAGTCCAGATGATAAAATCTTTTTCAACCAACTTTATGCTGCAAGTTAAACCTTGATATTGGACTTTAAAGGGAAAAAAATCACATTTTTAGCAAATAAACTATTTGCCAAATCATCGTTTAATTGCCCAATCCCATTCCTGCAGAGCATGGTGAGGGAGGGTGTCTGTGCAGCTTGCACTGAGTCAAACCTTGCAGCGCAGAGCTGAGGGATTAAACCCCCGTGGGCTTACAGACTCCAAACGTGGGACAATCATCCCACTACCAAAGCTGCTCTTCCAGCTAGGAATCACCCTTCCAGTCAGCAATCATGAGAATCCATGTAGCTTCCTTAAAGTCTGCCCATGGGAGCTCCCGGATAGCATGTGAGCTCCTGGAGCCCCACATCGATGGGTTTTACAGGCTTGCCTTCAGAAGTGCCTCTCAAGATCCTTGTCTGGACTCACGTGTGTTCAGCAGATCCTGCCCAAGGCTGCTGAAGGTCCTAAAGCTGGGTATCTGTCCATTGACTCAAGGTCTGCCACCTGCCTAAAACCTTTGGGACCAAGAAATTAGGCTCAGTGTGCCTATGCACCCCAAGGAATATTGGTTTCCTTGTGAGATTTGAGCACACACGGCCCTGGACATTACAAGTGCTTTTGGATGGGAGCATCTCACATTCTCCTGTTTCAGCAGGAGCTAAATTTTTTGCTAACGGGGAAGGAAATAGGCACTTGGGGAACCACCTCTGGGCCTGTGTACAACACCTGTAGACCTCCTGCATGGGGCATCCTGGCCCATCAGAGGCCAGACCACCTAGCTCCCGCACCAGTAGCAGCCTGGGAGCTGTTGTCTTCTGGACATTTGTTGGGTCAGCAGAAGGCTGTCCTATCTGTCCTTGACCACGTCTTCCTGCCTGATGGTCTCCCCATTTCGATTTGACCCCAGGTAAAGGAGATCTCGCCTGGCAGAGGGCTGCCACGCTGCAGACCACCACGGCCCAGCGCAGCACTGGGGAGGGACTTCAGCCCAGATGCCACGGTGAAGGTCTGTGTGCCCATCACTCCAGAGCCTGGCTGCAGCGTTTGTAGGATCCTGGCTTGTCCTCTGCAGTGCAGCGTTGCTACCCCGCGGAGTTGGGCAACCGCTGGCAGCAGCGTGGGGATTTCACAACCTTCACTTGCACAAGTCCGTGCTGCTTCAGCGGAGTGTTGTCTGTGAACAGCGCTGGACAAACTGGAGTTGCATAACCCCATCCTGTGCCACTTTGGACTCTTCATTAGATTTGTATATTTTTTTCCCTTTTTCTTACCGGTTTTCCCCTTTCCTTTTCTCTGTGTTGCTTCTGCTTAAGCAATCCTGGCGCAGCCTTGTTGCCTTGGCTCCGTCATACCCCAGCCTCACACCTGAGCCTGCACTTCTCCAAACCTGCCCTCCCTCCCCAGGCTCTTTCTTTCCATGCCTGTTGGTCATCGCTTTCAGCTGAGGACATTTTTGGGGTGTAACTTTGACAAACAGGTCTGCAAGCGTCAATCTGCCACTGATGGCCGTGGAGGGTGGCTCCGTGACACAAAAGCCGGACCTGCGAAGCGGCCTGAAGCCCATCTGTGCCGTGGCCACTGCAAACTGCAAGGCAGCTTATGAAGATTTCCTGGGAAAGCTGTGATGGCAAACACCGCGTTGCACTTGGGGGTGTTTCATTTTGGTTTTATCATTTTCACCACCTAATGTGGGTCTCGCTGGAAGGCTGGGGTGGAAGTGGGAAAACATTGTCTCACCAAATGTCCTCCATAACCTAAGCCACAGCGAGGGAAACAGCAAGTGCCTTTGTTGCTAAAATGGCAGCTGATTTTGGTGTATTAGTAGCTCAGCTGAGGGAGAAGGGGTTGGGGCAGAGGACAAATGAACAGGAAGAGAGATTTAAAAATTGCAGTTTATCACAGAGTTCTAGGTTTTCTGTTGGTGCAGAGGACAAGGTATTTACCACAGAGCTATTGTTCCCAGGGATTCCTGCAGGACAGGAGCACATCCATATTCATACATGGGGACAGTCACATACACCTTCTATGTCTGAAATGGCTCCTCGTCACAATATTTAAATGCCCGTTGCACTATCGCTGTTAGATCTGGGCGAATAATCCACAATGAATAATGTATCCAATGAATCCGTCCCTGCTAATTGTGGAATATTCACGAGCAGATGGCAATTTGAGGCAGGTTTTTTCACATTTCTTTTTTCTCCGCTCTGGGACAGAGGTTTGCTGTAAGTAGGTGATATTTGAAATTCAAGCTGTGTTTCTAAGTTGCGATTGGCCGGTTGTGACATGATGGTGTCCCTCTTCCCGTATTGGCCGAGCGTACAAAGTACTTTGGATACAAATACTCGCATGTGCAAATTTAAAATTCAGTTTCCATGGTTACTCGTGCATGCAGCTTTGAACTTCACTTTCCTCCAACATTTGTGCTAGTAAAACTCATTCAGTCGCAGGTTTGTGGCAAGTGAATACAAAAGATGCACATGAGGCTATATTTGCATGCTCTAGTATAGATGATTCCTCTTCAAAAACTCAACCTGGATATTCATTGGGCTTTTCTGCTGCCTTTTCTTCTGCCTGCTTTCACAGCTTTCAGCCTACAGGAATTTTCTTTCCCAATATTGTCAGCCTTTGTGACTCCAGCGTTAGCATCACATGTACATGTACAGTGGGGTGATATCTCTGTCTGCAAGTGGATGCAAAGATCTCGCAATCTGTTCTGCACCAGGCAAAGCACCGTGTTTATTTTTCTTGCAATTCAAACCTCAATTGGTTTTGCAAAATCAGATTTCTCTCCTAGTTAATCCTGTGTCATTCAGAAACAACAAGGCATTAGGGCATGTTCATCTTTGTTTTGCAGTAGGTAGAAGGAGAGGAAAGAAAGGGAATTCGCAGGCCTTTTAAAGTCAGGTTAGTTGGAAAGAGCTGTGCTGATAGGGAAGCAAGTTGTTTTGGTTTTGAAAAGAGCAAACAAGACGTCAAAGTTCGAGCCAGAGCGCAAAGCCTTACTGTACGTGAGTCATGAGGGTGTGTAGCTGCCCCTTTTGAGATCCTCACACATACCTTTAACTGCTGATAAAAGAATACCTGATCTGCATTGTTTTCCCAAATGCATTCCCTTGCTGTGAAAGTATTGACTTTCCAAAAATTCTCCCTCCCCTCCCACTCTGGGACGATTTGATAGAAGTTATTTTTGTTTCTCTGGCTATCACGTGTCTTGTGCAATATTTCTGTAGCCTCTGGACAAACACATGAGAGAGAGCAAAGGTTAACCACGATTTATGTCTGGGTTTGCAATTGCGCTGTGGGAGCAGCGTGGTGGGGAGCATGCCTGGCCTGCTTGAGAGGCTTCCAGCACGCATCCAGGACACAAAGCGGGAGAAAGCAGCGCCCCTTTCACTGGCAACCAATAACCGGCATTTCATTAGCATGTGCTGGCTGTATTTCAGATGAACAGCAAATTAAAGGCATCGGTTGCAGGGTCAGCCTGTGGCTGAGCCCTGCCTCTGAGCCCTCGGTCCCCCCGAGCTCCTCTGTCGGCAGCTCCGTTACTGGGCTTCAGCCCCGCCGCGCAGCAACAAGTTGCGGAGTCGGAGGGTTCGTGGGGACAGGGGAGACGTGCACCGGGTCTCAGCTGTGGAAGAGATCAAAGCTCTCCCCTCCCGTGCTGTGGGACTGGGAAGGCAGCGGATGTTCAGACAAATATTCGCACCTGGGAATATTCACATCACGCTCCAGCGCTGGGAAAACACCCCACTGCCCATGCTCTGTGACTGACCTTTTTAACTATTCAGAGCGCAAAACCAAATGGCTTTAAAGTGCTATCTGCTCTGAAAAGGGTGACAAAGCATAACAATGACCCTTTCTTATTCAGCAGATGTGATCTTTAGTCACTTTGTGCCCAGCTGTGTGTGTTCAGGCTCAGAACTGTTGACTTTAGCAAGAAAACGCCTTGGTGTCGCCCTGCAGAACTTGCCAAGCTGCCCCTTGGAGTGGATGATGTTGCTTCACGGGCTGCAGCACCACAGCTGCTCTCTCATCCGTCCTAAGGCAGAGAGATGGAGGGTGCCCATGTCAGGGTGATTTTGGGATGCTTGGAGGAGGGCATTGCAAAGCTGAAGATCTGGTGGTTTGATACCTGTGAGCCGAGCACATCGGTTGTGGAGTCGTGAGCGATGTCCTACAAACATGGTGCACTCCTGCTTGGGAAGGGGTTGCTGTGACAGAGGGTTTTGGTAATAATTGCTGACAAAAGTGTCGTCAGTTGCCTTGTGGGTTGAAAATCACTTTAAACTCCTGGTTGCACAACCTAGGTTTCTCAAGACTTTCCCCAAATTGCCTCTTTGGCACTAGGGACAAGTCTGAGAATTTCAGCGTGAGAGGAAATTCCCTCGGAGAGCCCAGAGGTGTTCAGAGGGAAAAGAGTGTGCTGCTCTGCCACTTGTGCTGCTGCTGTGTTTATTGTGGGCAGGTGGTGGAGCGGCTCTGCCCTTTGGCCAGGGTGGCAGGAGAAGTAAGTCGCTGCCCTGGGATGCACCAGGGGCAGAGCAGGAGGAGAAGGGAAGAGTTTGGAGCGAGTCCCCTGTGATCTCTCCTCCTTCCTTTCTCCTCCGACCCTGTGGTGGCATCACCTGGTGCAGGGAGACAACGTGCTCTCCCCATTTCTCTGCCCCATCCTCTTCTGGAGCGCTCCTGCCAATGTCACCTGCCCAGAGGATGGGAGGATGGGGGACCCTCGGGGAGCCTCTGGGGCTCTCGCTCCCTCCTCTTCCTCTGTCCCGGGCGGGGGGCTCAAAGCACCAGCCCTGAAGCGCTGCCTTTGTTTGCAGAAGGCACTGGCAGCCCTTGCTCTTTCTTCGCTGGGGACGGCGGGAGGAGGGGCTGCTGCGGGAGCAGATGGTCCCTCTTGGAGGGTTTGGGGGCCTCCTCACCGGCAGGTTGGGGGGGGATCCCCTTTCACCGCTCGGCTGGGGGAGGGCTCGCTTGCCTCTCACATGGTCAGTTCCCAGCTGAGCGCCTCTATGGGATTATGCTGCTATTCATCTAATTGAGATTGTATTTGGAGCAAAGAGACAGTATCTCTTTCCTCGGAGGATCTATTATGCATAAACTGCGCACAAAGGCATCCTCCTGCCGGAGGAGAGGGGGTGTCCAGCGGCCAGGGCCCTGCTCTAACTTCAGCTCTGCTGCAAACCCCGGCTCCCTCCTGCAGCTCAGCACAGCCCGGCCTTAACCCCTCTCTCCCCAAAGGGCTGCCCAGCAGCTCCTTTCCCTCCCTCCCCTCGTGTTGTCCTGTTTTCCTCACGCACGGCTTGCCCCGCACCTCCAGCACGGGTGTCCCGCGCCACCCAGACGGTGGGTTCCCAGCCCTCGTCCCCCCGTCACGCCGCAGGATCAGACGCAGCGCCTGGGGACTGCGAGAAAAACTGCAGTATGGTCCTGGGATGCCCGTCTGGGGTTAGCCCAAGTCACTGGTTCCACCCTTGCGAGGACATCCCTGCTGCACACACAGCTGGGCCGTCCCATTCACAGCCGTGCCTCCCTCAGGAGGTGCAAAACCTTGGGGGCACAGGGAATCTGGAAATCAGTGCAAATACCTAAGTGGAGAATGAGGAGGGTAAAAGAAAATCTCACCCTACCCACGATGGCTTTATGGCTGAAATCACCTTGCACACACCCTCCTGGAAGAACTGCCAGAGTTCATCTGCTATCAGCTCATGCCTGGAGATAACAACGAGAACCATTTCTCTGAGCTATGTGGGAGCAGGAGAAACTCTAAGTGGAAAAGGAAAATCTTAAAAAAAAAAAAAATCAACATGACTGTCCTTGCAAAGGGCTGTGTGAGCGCCTGGCCTGAAGCAAAGAGCAAAGTTCTTTGGTAGGGAAGGAGGGCTGTACCTGTGAGACCCTTCACAGGGGTTGTGGCTGAGGGAGCAGAGGCCAGGGTGGGATCCTCCGGGCGGTGATAGTCCCTTTCAGAGACTGCAAGCGATGGGGGTGGAGAAGGGCATGGTTCCTGGGCTGCACAGTGGCTGTTTTGGGATTCCCTGCTGCCTGAGTTCATTTGCAAGCATAATCCCTCTGAGAATGGCTGGTGAATGGTGCCAGGGCTCTGCTTGCAGCCCGGGAATGCTGTACGGTCTGCTCTGGGCTTGTCCTGTCAGCTGCGGATTTGCAACCTGGGCTGGCTTGCTGGGCCAGCTCTGGCAGCTCCGTCTCCCTCAGTAGGTGTGGGAGCTTCTCGGGCACTCAATGGCTTCGTGAGCAGCAGCTGCTGACAACTGAGAGATCCTGAGGTCACAGACACAGCCTGTGGTGGCCCAGATGGGGAAAATGCTGGCCAGGCCAGCAGAGATGCCTTGGCTGTGCTACAAGAGCACTGTGCCAGGTCAGGTTCAAAGGGGCACTTAAATATTCCCTTTGCTAGTTTGGGGACACCAGCCCTGGACACCCACCAGCTTCACCTGGGCTTGGGAGTCCCTCTGCTCTTCTGCTTGGGGCATCCTGTGTTGTGCCACTGACAGTTGTTGCTCTTCTGCCCTTAAAAAGCTGGGGAGGGAGAAACATGTTGTCCCTCCATGAGCCTCATTCTCCTGGTGCATCCTGTGAGACAGCTCCTTCCTCACGACCCATTTCCATCTCTCCTCTCCCTTCCTCTGCTAATGTTCCTACCCATCCTCTTCTAGCACCTTGTCACAGGAGAGCCGGTAAAACTGGGTCATAGGATTTGTGCCAAATCTCATCTGTTTTAGACAATCCATGCATGGATGCAACTAAACATGAAGGAGATTAAGTTTAAAAACTGCAGGGCCCCAACACAACGTGTCAAAGCAAATGTGGGACATTTTCAGGAATCTACTGAGCTGGTGCAAGGAGTGATTTCAAAGGAAATGCCACGGCAAACAAGATGGTTGTGTGATATGGTCTCTTGATGCGCCCCCCCCCCCATCATTCTGCAGAGAGTATGAATGGCTAAATTCAGCTTTTAATGCTGACACTGGAGTTTTCCAAGGAGCTAGTGAGAGGGAAGGGTATTGTGGTTGTTCATGTGCTAAGCAGTGCAACAAGAAACCCAAGCCTGCTGTGCTTTTAGGGATTTTTGTAACACGTCAGCAATTTGGAGTTCAGCTCAGATTGTGGAGATTTGTAACAGAAACTTAAAATTGACCTGAATGGGGATGTCTGCATGGGAAAGCAGCAGGAGAAACAGTGAGGAGAAGGGTTAAAAGAATGGCATGTGCTGATCTGCTAGATCAGCAGGTCATCAAGAGCAGAGCAATCGGCATGAAACTTCTCAAGACATCTGGAGCAGTACAACAAAGGACAGTCTAAAACAAAGGAGAGATTACACCCAGAAAGGAGCTGCAACCAGCTGAGTAAATCAGCAGTGCTCCTAATGACTCACGAGGCAGGACAGGACAGAGAGGCAAAAGATCACAATCACTCTCTGTTCCTAAAGGGCAGAAGGGGCATGCCCAAGAGCCAGTGCATAGCCACCCATCTAAGAAGAATCCAGGAGCCGTGATGAGACCTTGAGTGCTGCTGCCCTGATTTCCCATGTCACCACAAGTGGTCCTGCCTGGGCTCCTTGGGCACACCCGTCTTCGTGCTCGTGTGTGAGCATGAAAGAATGAGCGAGTGAAACCTGGGAGGGACCGAGTGTGAGTTGAATCGTCTTTGTAAAGAATCAAACCTGCCTTCCCCTCCTGAGATGATCTGGCATCGAGCTTTGCACTGCCACTGGAATTTTTGCATTCCCCAGTGGCCTCCACGGCCATTGCAGTGGTTTGTGTTTTCGTTTCTACAGATGAAAACACGAGCCAGGTGACAGCTCCTGCCCTGTGGATGCTGCTGGAGCCTGACTTCTGATAGACAGACAGGGTTTGGATCCCTACCTCAGATGCAAGTAGGGTGCACCAAGGGTTAGCAGAGATACAGCTGAAGCCAAAGGGCTCTGTAAACTGCTTAAACCAATGCGCACAGGCACACAGCAGTCTGGCCTTTACCAAGCCTTCCAGTGTCAGTCCTGTCTGTCTAGTGCTGGACTGGAGCTGTGCGGCCACAAATCGCCGCCACAGCTTCTAGCACCTCAAGGGAACGTGGTAAGTTACAACTGATTTTTGCAGGGGAGGCGTTTTCCCATGAGTGCCCAGGCTAGAAGCATTAACCAAGACCCTGCGGGCACACAGATTAAATGGTTTGCGGCCAGTTTCAGCTGGCCATGGCTTCCTGCAATAAAACTGTGTGCGTGCGTGCGCAGGTAGAGCAGAACGTAGCTATGCGCACTGACTCTGCTGCTGGCACACGGCTGGCGCTAGGCACTAGCCTGCGCTGTGCTGTGGGGATGCTTCGCCAAGCCAATCCACCTGCGGCACCAGCCTGCTCTCGCTGCTGGGGCGCTGCTGGCTGGGGGCTTGCAGGGAACTCCCCTACTTCACCCCTTTGATTTCTCCCCACCGCCAGGCTCGCAGGCGGCTGGAGTGACTGGCTGCATCTCCCTGCAGTCCAGGGCACCTCGATGCCCTCGTTGGTCTGCGCCAGCCCTCGCCCGCTTGTGACCTCTCTGCACCTTTTGCTGCCCGGACATTAGCAAATGTTAAAGGCTTTATACGGATATTGCAGTTTGGGTTGTTTAACCCAGACCTGCCTGCAGTCCCTGGCCGGGCTCTGATGTTATTAACTAGATAAAATGTGATTTACCTACATTAGTAGCCTCCACATCATAAAAAGCAGTTTCAGTTTCCTGCTGGGGCCTAAACACAGCTCGATAACCGTCTTGTGTGCACAAACACGGGCTCTGTTTTTCTAAGTGCACCTGCCCCAAACTGCAGTGACGCACCAAGCACGGAAAAATATTTGGTACTGGCTGTGCCCCCACAGTCCTCTCCCTGTGACCAAAATCTTCCTTTACATGCGTTTATTTAATCTTTTGAGTTACATACAGTGCTTGAAGTAGAGGAAAGGGCAAGGCCAGCACGAGCTGTAGCAGCACCAGCAGGACTGCTGATGCACTGAGCCAGGCTGTCTCTTTCTGTCAGCAGTGGGGAGATGAATCCTGATGAGCTCTTGGAGTTGTTTGAAATCCAGCTTTTTTTTCCAAAGTGTGGTATAGACAACTGCTTTATAGTCCTTCTGTAACTGCTGGAATCTTCTCCATCCCATGGGCAACATCCTGAAATGCTGGTCCCTGTCTTCTCACTGAGGTGTGCCTTGCCATGGGCTTTCTTGGTACCAGTACAAGTCATATCTTTTCTAATCAGCTGTGTGATACAGACAGAAGCTTAATTACAGAGGCTACTCAGCTCTCCTACCCTGAGTCTGACCTCACGGCCTTCTACTGCCCCAGCTCCTCTTCCAGTGCTGCTGTCACTGGTTCTGGAGCCGCCTGGCTCCAGCATCCAAACCCACCTCAAACACGAGAGGGTGTCTGCCTTGCACCCCACAACGCATTCACCTCCTGCAGTGCCCAGGGTAGCTGCTCCCAGGGGTGCCTGTGCACTGAGGGTGCTGCTGGCATTTTCTTGGTGCCACGCGTGCTCCATTGACAGCTGCAAACCCTTGCAAAGCGATGTCACCTGCTGTGGCTCCTGCAGCTGGTTCCAAGTGCAGGGCTCGATCTTGTCTTGTTTGCTCTATGCTGTACAGCTCAGCGTGCTCTGATCTGAGCTGCCCGGTTTGACTCCTGCCTCCCTGTAACACAGCCGATACTCTTCAGCCGACAGGCTGAGCAATTTTACCCGTGCTGGCCATTTGCCGGTGGTGTTCCCCTCTGTCTATTAGTGACCTGCAGAGGCACAGGGAAATAATGTGCCACGGCCTGGCTTGATCTTCCCCTTTCCTTCTCACTGTGCAGTCCTGAGATTTACCTATCTAGGAGAGCTGAGCACTCCCTTTGCTGAGCATGGCGGATGTTCCCTACCCAATGCAGAGAAAGGGAGGGACCATGTCAAACCCATCCCATCGGCCGGTGCAGTGTGGGAGAGTACGATCGGCTGGGACAGCCCATCCCAGCGAGGGCAACGAAAAATGAAGTTATTTTATGCCTATGGCCTTGGGCTGTCAGTGGTAGGAAGCACTACATCTTCATCCAGAAGTGGTGCAGAGAGTCACTGGTGCCCCCAGTCAGTAGCAGATCTCCAGCCCAGGTTATGTGAGATGATGGTGGTGGGTAAGGCACAGCCCACTGCCTCTGCTCAAGAGCCAGACTGGAACGACTTCGTGAGCACCAAACAGTTGGGAATGATGTGGGATCCCTTGGTGCTTGCTGCTGTGTTGGAGTGTGAAGAGCCTGTCGTTCAGGGCTGCATCCCCCAAAATGGTGGTTGCTGGGTGCCAGCCAGCACCTCTGGTCCCCTTGGGTGTCAGTGTTGCAAGATGGGCTCCTCAGCCTCAAAGGAGCTGCAAGCTATTTTGCTTTCACCCACTGTTATCACCCTCTTTTTAAAAACATATGGTTTATTAGTTTCATTTTTACGTGGAATGCAGTGCTCAGATGTCTCTGCAGTTTCATACCCACTGCTGCCAGAGCTAACTGAAAAATATTGAAACCGGGAGTTGCATAGGAACAAACTCTTCTGGGCTCTGCACCTCTTTATCGCTCCCACCCACAATCCCGGCTGTGGCCTAGCTTCCTTACCTGGAGAGGCTGTCAGCTGCCTTTTAAGCTCTTGCTGTGGTTTATTTTACTTAGAATGGAGGATTTGAGAGATGTGGGTCTCAGTCAGCGTCTGAGCCGTCACTACTCAGCATCATGGCATAAAGCTACACCATCCAGCTCCCACTGGCTAACGCCTCCAAAAGGCTCCTGTACCTCCTTTCCCCTGGGTCAGTTGCTGTGGCTGTTTAAAATCTCACCGTGGAGCTCCAGCGTGGAGGTGGGGAACGAAACTTTCTGTGCAGGAGCTGACAGGCTGTAGCTGAAGACCCCAACACCCACTGCAGCCTCCTTTCTGATTTGTTTTGAATTAAGTTAGACAAGGGCACCTAGAGAGCTGCTTCGCCTGCCTGGCACAGACGCTGCCTTCAGGGACAACTCTCCTGCTGGAATATCTGGGTTGCCAAACACAGCACAGAGCTGGAGGGGTCCCAGCAGTCAGGACAGGGAGTTACCCTGCAAGGGATACGAAAAACTGAGCCATAGTCACGGTATTTCAGACTACTGGGTAACCTTGCCAGGGGAATTTCCAAAGCATTTCTCCAGCGGATGCAGGGAAGTTAACTGGGTTTCTGGGGTATCTTGGAAATGCTGCTCCCAATGTGTTGCACTGGCCTGTTTTTCCCAGGAATTGATTCACCCTCGACCTATGAAATGAGTGTGGAGACGGTTGCAGGCTGCTGGTGGCTTTGGCAAGTGGAAAATGCAATGGGAGGTGGTCAGAAAGGGGGATCCAAGGAGGATGATGTGGAGCTGGCAGGACGAGCAGGAGACTTGGGCAGTGAGGGATGCCAGCAATGTGGCCCTTCAGCGAGGGGTCTTCTGGCTCCAAGGGGGTCGTTGATGCTTCCCTCTGCCCCACCAGCCCCGTGCACTGCCCAACGAGGCACGGGAGGGAAAGGAGCAGCACGAATGTCCCCTACTCCCTTCGCTTCCTCTTCGCGTTTTCTAAACTTTACCTGTCCTTGTTGCCACCACCTCACTAAGAGCTGCCTCTGGTCTGCAGCGTGCCAGGCTTCTACGGAAGAGGAGCAGGAACTGGCACCACCGCGCTGCAGCTCTTTGCACAGCTGGGACTTCCAGAAAACAAACTCTAGGCAGGGCAAAGATGAACAAACTGTATTTGCATGGGCCAAAAACGGGAGACAAGGAAGAAAACACCCTGTTGTAGAAAAGCCTGGGGCTCACTAAAGCCTCTGGCCTCTGCAGCCCAGAGCTAGCTGAATTCATGCCTTTAGCTTACTTTTCCCCGTCTTGATTCTCTTTGGCACGACTTGTTTTTTCACAAGTGTTTGCCCAGTGATTTAGCTGAGCAATTATCAGCTGATTTTCACTAGATCTCACTTCCCAATCCGTGAGTTTATGAGTATCTGACACCATTTCATGCTGGAATAAGGACAAATTGTGCAAAATTTCATGGAAGGGGCCATTTAAAAAAAAAAAACCAAAACATTTTGAATTAATCTAAGCATTTCATGTGAATAATTTATAAATACTTTATCCTCTTCCAACCTTTTAAAAAAACCTTTAAAAGTATAAATTGCCAGAAATGTCTAAATGAAAAGTGATTTTTAAACTAGAGAATGGTTTAGGTTTTTAGGACAATGGATCATTTTTTTAAAAATAGCCACCCCCGCCTTTTATTTTGAATGAGGCTTGGGTTGTTTCCCTCCAGCAGCTGCAATTGCTGTTCACACCCATTTGCAACAACACATTTTAGCTCGGCAGCTCCTGGGCAGGTTGAGTGCAGACAGACTCTTGGGGCTTCTTGGGACTGCTCCTGGGTTGTTGTGGTTTGTGACAGGATTGATTGCTAAACTGCGGAGTGTGGCTGCCGGCCTGGAGCGGAGCTCAGGTTTGCTGGGGATGCCCGGCAAACAGGGGGTGTTCGCTGTGTATAAACCCTCTTGCTTGCGTGGGGAGCCAGACACGCAGGCAGGGCTGCTCTGTGCAGAGCTGTTAGCACCCGGGCCACGGCCTGGGTGGGTGACACCAGCAGCCACTTGCAGCTGAGTGAGACATTTCCCAGAGGACAGCACCCTCCTGGCTGCACAGAGCGGAGGATCCTCTTCTGTGATCAGATGTTTCCCCTCCCTTCGAGCTCCGAGCCAGCCCAGCTTCCCATGCGCGCTGGGAATGGCTCAGTCATTCTTCTCCTTCATTATACGAGATCTCAGCAGTTCTGGTTTTGTCAAAGGGAATAAATGGAGAACTGAATGGTGCCGGCACACGGCTCATGGCTCACGTGTGAATGAGAGCAGATGGTGGCGACTGGGAGCTGCCTCTGTGCTCTTGCTGAAGGAGGGAATTTAACTCTTCACTCTGCATCGTGGCAGGAGTCAAAAGGATGCTGGGCTTCTGCAGACAGCTCCCAATGTCTCCCGTGGCCACGTGGGAGCTGTGACTACACCAGCCTCCAGTCTTGGCTTGGCTCACGGTGGGTTGCTTGCTGCTGAAAAATATGGCCATGATTCCAGAAGGAAGACCTGCACCTTCCTCTGTGTGCCTAAGAACAAGCCTTGGTGTTGACTACGGGATCTCGGAGCCCCATCG
The DNA here is from genome assembly GCF_034619465.1 of Leptosomus discolor. Taxonomy (NCBI): domain Eukaryota; kingdom Metazoa; phylum Chordata; class Aves; order Leptosomiformes; family Leptosomidae; genus Leptosomus; species Leptosomus discolor. Next base: position 639,918 of record NC_141419.1, read on the forward strand.
TGTCTGCCTTGCCTTACGTATTGCATCTTTTCCTTTCATTTGGTCATTTATTGGTTGTATCTGATCATCCTGAGCAGCAAGCAAGGCACTGTCACCTGTTTCCCATTGGGGATCCAAACCTTTCCATGGTAAAATGTTATGCCCACTGTGCCCCCGTTGCAGCTTTCTGGTTCCCTTGGCCTGCGGTCACCATGGCGATGTGGGTTTTGCCTCTGCCAGTCCATCACAACAGCCTCTCCAAGTGGAGGAGTCTCATGTTCGGTCCTCACAAATGTTCTCAATAGCAAGAACTGGAGAAAATGAGGCCAGCACTTGTAGAAATCAGGAGGGCAAATGAAGGCAACTGTGGCAATTCAGGCAAAGGCCGAGCATGGCCACCCTGCAGCCCAGCAGCAAAAGCTGAGTGCAGGTCACACGGGGCATGAGGTTCATTTGGCAAAGTAAGGCTCTCTTTGAGTTTCTGAGAGTCTACCCACACTGACCTTTATCGACAGGGAGTCCAGGACACAGCCCATCTCTTCCTAGCCAGACACCTCTTCTTGGTCTGGCCAACAGTGCATAAACCCCACATTCTCTTGTGACAGTAGGACTTCAAGAAACTCCTGAGATGCATACATGGACCTTGGAGAGTCTTGCACTTGCTAGATGACCTCCATGCCTATCCTCTCTCGGCTGTGTTTTGTGGTTTGTTTGGGTGACTCAGCCCCTCCTGGCTTTTTCCTCTGGGATGGGAGTCCCACAACTTGGATTAGCAAGTAGGAAAACCTTTAAACCACAAACCACCTCAACACATTGGAGGAGCTTTGAAAAGGAGCATAACCAAGGGGGAAGACAATGTGACTAGTTACCAGGACACATATTTTTGCACCCCTCTGTGCTTGTTGGTTGGAAGCTGGATCCTCATAAAGGAGAGCAATAAAAGACCTCTGGCTTCTTTGAGCACAGAGTTGGTCCAGCCCCCAGGGTTTCCCAAGGACACATTGTCTTTTGGGTCTGGACGAGAAGGGTAGGACCAGAGGGCTGTGATTAATGCTCAGATCCCCGTCACAGCTGACCACAGCCAACCACAGGTTCATCACTCTTTCTCCAAGGCTCTGCTCCTTGTCTAGATGAATTTAGACACCCATAAGACTAATGCTGCAGAGCACCAGTACTAAACTCTGTTATCAGCCAAACTGAGATGTGGTTTACAATAGTACAATGACCTCAGAGAGGATCTGCTGAGGGAAAATAAATGGGCTGTGCCCTTTTTTGCTTCCTTAAAAAGCCTGCCTCGTGTGGCTTCCTTGTTTTTCACATTTGATCTGCCAGGAAGGTCACGTCTGACATGTCTTGGTTTTCCTGTAGGACTTGTTAGAGGTCCCACGTGCAGAAAATGAGCTTCATCTGACCCTCACTGATGAGCACTGAAACTTAAAGGAGTAGCCCTTTCTCCCTGCTGTTTATTTAGTCATTGAGTGAAACAAACAGGAATGACTGACATGTTTCACCGTTTTGACACAACTTGAGCGATGAGACTGTGTTTTCCTGGTGCATCTGATGCTACAAAACCACCTGCTCTTTTCCATCCAAAAATTCAGTGAGTGAGACATTTAAGATCTGACTTTCTGATGTTGAAAGAAAACAAACAAGCCTCTAGTTTCCCCCTCAGAAAGAAAAACAAACGGTCTTTTGTTATTTCAGCGTGTCCCTCTGGCCAGCTCAAGATTGAAAATCCAGAATTTACATATTAAAAAAATCCCAAGCATGGATTTTGCAATCTTGCAGTTGCACTGCAATCCCTAGTAAGAAAGAAAAATAATGAGTGAAAAGTCTTTTACCATCCATTATGCCAAATCCTTCCCTTCTTCCCCGGCCAGTCTTTGCTCGGCTGCTTGACACTCCCCCAGGGAGAGATTTCGGGTAAGATGAGGAAGCTATCTGTACCCACACCACCAGACAACTCTGTCCTGCTTCTTCCCCTTGTCTAGAGAAAGGGCGTCAGGCTGCCGTGGCTTCTTTCTCCAACTCTGCAGGCTCCTGCAGGTGCTTCCCAGGCTGGGTGTAGAGGACAAAACACCTCTCCAGGACTGGGCTGTGCCCATGGTGGGGGGATGAGGTCGAGGTGGGGAACAGGGCAAGTAGAAGTGATGCTTCATGATTAAGATGTAGAAGGAAGGGGCAGGAGAGGTGGCTTTATGGGCAGTCGTGAGGTCCCCATCCCCTGGCAGGCAGGGAAGAGAGCAGGGAAAACCCTACCCCTGGGCCAGGCGTTCCTGCTCTCCCCTCCGTGCTGGTATAAATAGCACGGCAGTGACTCACCGGGGAGCAGGGCTGCGAGCTGCAGCCACTCTGGCTCTGCTCGTCTGTCCTGTGTCTCCTGACCCCGTGTTCCCGTGAGCGATGCATGTTTTCCCTGCAAGTCCCACACAGTGGCTGTGAGCGCCCCGTGGGGGATTTCTGAATGGACCTTGTCAAAGGGCTGTGGCCTGGGAGCAAGTCAAAGCAACCCAGGAGGGAGAGAAAAACTCCGTTGCAAAAACACTGTGGGGTGACCAGAGGACTTGGGGCACAGCAAGCCCTGGGATCTTCCCTATGGTGTGAGCGGGGCTGGGACTGGTGGCCTCTGAATAGCCACAGGCATAGGGCACCTAGATGTCTTTGAAGAGTGTGAGGAGCAACGTGGTTCGTCCTGTGGCTCTGATCCCTCCTGCGGCTCTGCAGCAATTTAGAAATGCTGCAGACCCCTGAAGGCACCTGCACCCAAGGACAAGGCAACGCAGGCTTCCAGCAGAGAAACAGGGAAGAGGTTCGCATTCCCCTGGCAGGTGAAGCTCCGTCTGGTGTAACCTGGAATGAGGTTGGGGCCCTTGGAGCAAATTTCCCACATCCCTCCCCTTCTGCCCCCTGCCCCAGCCTGTTAGTTCGGGAATGTGCACAACATGTGGGGCTAGGGCAGCTATGAGCAGCGTCCTGCCGAGTCCTGAGCCTCTTGCTCTGACCACCCAGGTCCCTTTTGGTGCGAGGTGTGGGACTTGCTTGCAGAAAGCTCCTGGAGGGAAGGCCAGTGTTCAGCAGAACATTGTTCCCCGCTTGTTGGCTGGACAAAGGACTGTGCAGGTGCCCAGCGTACAGTGCTGATGCTCTACTCTGTGCCCCTGTGCTTGGGGCACGTCTCTGGAGCCTGCTGGCTGGATCCTCCCTGCACCCACAGCCCAAAGGAAAGTAAAAGGTGATGCCACCCGTTTGCCGGGTAGATGCAACTGTGCCCTCCCCTTGGGCTGCCTGGTGAATCCCAGGGAAGGGAGTTAGTTCCTAGCAGACTCTGGACCATGTCTGTGCTCAATCAATGCAGTCACATGTGTCCCATCTTTTTCCCTGACACCCAAGTCCTGCCACTACTCATTCCCCACATCCTGCACCCTTTGGGTCAAGCAAGTAGTCAGTTGGGAATGTGCTGTGTGTATCTGTGTGTTTGTGCAAAGGTTATTTCATCTCTGGCAGGTCACTATTCTCTTCCTATGGTGGTTTTGCACTGCCACAGTCTTTCCAGGAGAAGCTGCCCAAGTACTTTCCATAGGTGTCATAGAGCCATTTCCAAAATGTCTTTGGGACAGATTTGCAAGACATAAAGTACAGCTGCCAGTGAGGCATCCCCATCCCTTTAGTGCTTCCAGCAGCACAACACTAGAGCTGGGCCACAACCACCTCCCAAGGAACAGATGACCTGGAAGGTGTCCTCAATCCATCAGATCCTCTGAATTAAGCTCTGCAAAAAGAGACCAGTAACAAGGCCAAGGAAGGGACACAGTGTTGGGCAAATATTACAGGCTTATCTACTTATCTGGATTATGCAACAGGCCTAGAAGAAGCGCTTCCATCCTGTGAACTTCTTTAATGCGTCTTCTGAGCTCGTAGGAGGTGTTGCAACACCGCAGCTCGCTCCACTCCAAGGCATGAGGCATGTACTGGGGAAATTCCTGACTTACCTGCTGGCTCCCAGACAGACGCCGTTGGCACCTCTTGCTCAACACTCACACAGCACTTACTCATAGGTCAGCATGTGACTTTCCTGCTTCCCAAGAAGCAAGGGAGGAAGCGGAGATGGTGCTTTCAAGAGAGGGTAGGGGCACACACTCACCCTGCTCGAACCTGGTTGTGGAGGGAGGACAGGACCACAAAGCCATTTTGCTCTCTGAGCTCCCAAATTGCATTTCTAACTTAATTTTGCTGGCAGGAAGCCGAGCAGGATGGCTGTCCTGGGACTACCTGGATCAGGAGCCATAAGCTTCAGAGCATTAAGGTCAGCAAAGCCATTTACGTCACATGGCACAAGTGGCACAGGCGGTGACCTCTGCCTGGTTGCATCAGTGGAGGCAGCTGGTGGTGGGGGACTCTTTGAAAGGCAAGGAAAAGGGCCACGCTGTAAGAAATCTTCATCCCTCCCCTTTCTTCAGCCACCGTTAAGGAGGGAGGGGAAGATTGTGGGGAGGCCACAGGGACATGGCCTAGTGCAGCACATTGGGGGGGGGACACGGACGATGACACTGGTGCAGCAATTGGACACAGATTTCCTTTCCTGGCTGTTGAGTCTCTTTCCCGGATGGGACAGAGTCACTTTCAGTGCCCTTCATACGAAAGGACTTGCCTCCCTCCCACCCTGCCTGTTGTGGTGCGTTTACACTGGTGCTGGCAGCCCTGTTCCGATTTGCCCTTGTGCTGGCTGTGAAGGCAGGCAACGGACAGTCCTGTGATGCCCCCTCCCAGAGTCTGGCTGTGATAGAAACCCCGTTGCCCGTCCCCTGGGAACCACGTAACCCATCGACCCGTTCTGCACCCACTGCTGCTGCAATGCCTCACTCTGTAGCGGTCATGCAAAGCTGGACCATTGCCTCCTGCTGTGGGAAGCGAGAAATTCATGGCATGTGCTTTGCCAGAGGCCAGTGGTGTGTTTTGAGCCCAAGGGTGCACTCCATTCTCCATGTCCAGATCAGGGGCAGCCTGGTTTAGCCTCCAGCACAGGGATCTCTTGTAGCGCCAGCCCAGAGAGCAGAGCGCTCATTGCTGGAGAGGACTCCCCCAGTTTACCTGAGCTGGAGTTTGGCTTCCTCGTTTGGCCTATAAGGCATTTGAGTTGTGGTGAATCACCACTGACACATATTCATCTCCACTCCATCATAGTGGTGATTTGAAGCATCTCTTTAAAATATCGCTGGTAGTTCATAAAAAAATCTACAGCTATGACTAGGAATTACCAGGTCAAATGCTCCACCTTGGGATGGGACGGCCAGGACAGGTCTTCATCTCTCAGGCTAGGTGATCCAGTCCTCTTTGACCAGGCTGTGACACCCGCCATGCAGGTTTGGGAGCCCTCAGACTCAGGGCAGAGCTTGTACCCATTGCTTTGCAGGGACCAGCCTTTCCTGACAGTAGACTCACCAGCAAAGCATGCCCAACGCTGATGGGGCAGCCAGCACTGCCACTGTTTTCCTTGTTATTTCTAATAAATCCCTGGGCTTGATGCTTGCTGCACACTTGCAAGGCTCAGCTGCTGGTGCAGAAGCCCTCGTTATACATGTCCTCCTAGTTTGCTCCCATCCCCTGTTCTAGTTTCTCCTCCCTGGAGTAGACTTGCCTCTCCTGACCCCTCCTGCCAGAGCTCTTCATGTTCCTTCCAGCCTTCTTCGCCCCAGAGGAGTTTGCAACACGTGAATTCCTGCAGGAGCAGGGGCTGTGTGTCCCGTGCGCACACTGGAGTGTCTTCCAGCAGATGCACGGGGGCAGGAATCGGGACATCCAGCTGTTTACCTCTTTGTCTGCCTCTAATTGACATATTTCTGGGGGCTCAAATTCAACTCCTGTCTGTGTCAAACTGCACAAATCCCCCCAAATCTACTGCCAAATCCCTTGGCACTAGAAGCTCTGGTTGTCCCCGAGCATAAGCTAAATAGGGTTTTGTTCAAGTTTACCTTAATGCAAAGGCCAACTGCATCCTGTCAGGCTGGATGGTCTTGGCTTTGCAAGCAGAGGAGAAAAGAGTGAGAAAGAACAGAAGTAAGATATTCCTGAGGGTGGGGAGTGTTTGTGAATCCATCATGTGAAATGGCTTTAAACTAAATCACTGCAACAAGCACAGTCTTCACTAACTATTTGTAAACCTGTGTTTCCTCTTGTCAAATATCTTATTTAGCTGAAGACAAAAATGTATATTTGAGTGGACAGGATTTTTTTGCAAGTGTCACGATTCTATAGCTAGAAGAAAAAGAAATGAAAGATGAAAATGTTTTGGAGATGCTGCAAGATTTTTGGTTATAGCATTTTGATTTGGTTTTCTCAATATAATGAGTTACATTCTTTTGAATTTGATACCCATGCATTTTATTATTGTTTGAGCGGAGATACCTGCTTACACCATAAAAGTAATCCAGGAAGTAATTCTTTGAGAGAAAGCGGCAACATTTTGATTTCCAGAGAATCTGAATGCCTATTTTTTTATTGTCCTTTAGTTTTCATGGGTTTTCTGTGTTTTGAGTGATTACCCCTGTTGTGAGGGTAGTTTGGATGCTCTTTACTTTAAATGGGGCTGTCAGAATGGGCACAGCCAGCCTCCCTGGTGCTATCTGGATATTGGAAATTCATTTAAACCAGTGGCACAAACCCTGCACAAATTCTGGTGCAAAACCCCAAGATGTGGTGGGGTGGCCCTGCTGCCACCGCGGTCTGCTGCAGGGCTGTGACAAGGGCTCTTGGATCCCAGCATAGTGCCGTTCCCATCGGTCTGCATCAATAGAAGGTTTGCAGGATGGGGTGGGCTTCCATGGGGCAGCACCCTCCTGGGCTGTGGAGCCCTGACAGATCCAGTGGAAGTGACACTATGGTCGGTTTTTTTAAGCCAATCCAGATGTGAGCCTTGAGCGTGCTGTCCTAGCTCCACTGGAGCAGCAAGCTGAAACATGGCAAGCCCACGTGGGTACAGAGTACATGCAAAGGAGAAGGATCAACATTTAAATGGACAACACATCTGGGAAGGTGAAAGGGAATTTCCTAAAGTACCATCCTGACAGCACGGAGAACTGGGATTTCTCCTCTTTTCCTCCAACAGAAAGCACCCCGTGAGTGGAGGCTTTTCTCCAGCTGTTTCTCAGCAGGCTCAGCAACACCGCAGCCTCACGTTCCCGCAGCAGCGGTGTGTGACATGGTGTGTCTGGTGAGAGCTTTGGGTGGGTGGCAGGGATGCAAACTGCACCGTGCCTCCAAATGTGAGGAAGACTCGTAGCCTGCTGCGGGACCCTGATTCCTCCTCTGCACCAGCCCCGAGGCACGGCCCTGCCAGAGGCTCCTCCATCCCACCTCAGCCATGCCAGTCTGCCCATCAGGAGCCCTGTGTTCCCCTGTCCTGTCCAGTGCTCCCATGATGGGACAGGTCCCAACACTTCTCCCTGCCGTGTCTTCACCTCCTCTGTTTCCATCTGGAAGTGTCACCCCCAGCTTGTTCGCAGGAAGGCGAATCCCTTGTTTGCAATGATTTCTTACCCCTACGAGTGACAGTGATCCCGTCCCCCTTCCCCTGTGCTCTGCATCGCATTTCACCTCCAGCCTGGTCCAAGGCTGCCCTAGACGCCGAGTCCACCGCGCCCGTGGGTGCATGCAAGGCCTCCCAGCCCTGCCCAGAACAGACTGGTGCCAGGGGTGCGGAGGAGACGGTGGGCCCTCCCTGCATGGCCGGGCACGTGGCGCTGCTCGCTGCCCCCACCGCATCCCCGTGCCCTGACGATGCCAGGTCTGGGGCCGCAGCTGAGGCGCTGCCCTGCCGCCCCCTTGGCGTGCGCTCCCTGCCCCTGCCGGTGGCCGGGAGGGCAGTTATATATAGACAGACGGGATAAAGACACTGAGCACAGATTAACCGGGCGGGCCGGGGACCAGGTAATCTGCCTGTGCTCTGCAGCTTGCAGGGCTCTGGCCAAGCAGGGGATAATGCTCCAACGCTTCTTATAGCCAAGACGTGCCAAGAGCTGGAGGCGCCTCGGCCACTCAGGATATCCCCACGGTGGGTCTGGGTTTTCATTTTATCTTCACATGCCTTTTAGTCCCCGTGGGAGGACAGCGCTGTGTGACTCTTGGGTAGAAAGTCCTTCTGGCAGAGGGGGTGATGGGGAATGTCCCATCTGCACCCAGATAGCCTGGGGCACGTGGGGCTCTAGCTGAGTGTCCCTGCTCCTGTCTGGAGAGGCTGGCCAAATGAAGGGCGTCCAATGGCCAAAAGGCTTGGGGGAAGGCAGCCGTCAGCTTGTACCTCTGCTCTGAGCTTGTGCCCTGTGGTGTGAACAGGAGCTCTGCTGTCAACGATGTATCTTAGCGTTTGCGCAAGACAAAAGGGTAGAAGAGGCACAGATTTGGAAGTGGGACAGTGCTACAGGTGCTTTCCTCTCCTGTAATACCTGGGATCAGATTCAGTTTGTGATCGAGATACCTACACCCAAGGGTCAGGGGCTGTCTCTCCCATCAGCCGGTGTCCAGGCTTCAGAGATTGCTGTGGGAGAGCTGTTTAATTCAGAGCCAGCAGAGCCACAAGAGAAGGTCAGTTCACCCTGAAGCTGGAACCTCCAGCCTCCCCCTAAACTCCATTGACTGGTGAAGACACCTCATGAGCGTCTTAATATCACCCTGAACGGGTCCAACAGATGAGTTGGACTCTACTATGGTTTGTAAAGGGACCCTCAGGTGACATGGTCCTCCTATGGTGAGATGAATCTCACAAGAACAGTCTCCAGGGGATGTCTGGATCAAACCAGAGGCCGAATCAGTTTAAGCCTCGGTGGAGCAAACACAGTTGGCAGTCAGGTGTGGTGTAACTAGTGTGGCGTGCACTGCACACTCCTGCATGCCATGGCACTTGGTCGGGCAGACAGGATCAAACAAGTTCCAGCTCTTCAGCCCCAGAGGGGAGTGGGCTTGCTGGACACCAGTGCAGCCATTCAATGCAGCCTTTCTTCTTCCCCACAGCATCTCCCCCAATTCTTGGACAGGGTCGTTGCTGGACCTGTCTGGTGAATTAATAACCCCCTTCTCTGTAATCATCAGATTGCATAATTACCCTATTTCTTAATCAATTACAGTAGTTTGCAAATTCTTTCAACAAACAACTTCGTGAGTGCCTGTGACACCCACAGGCACACCCCCCTCTCCTCTCCAACCCCATCCAACCCCAGGTCCTTCCTCCAACGTTTCTCAGCCCGAGCTGCCAGGCTGCCTGTGTCAGTGCGTCCCACGTGTTAAAGCAGAGCTGAAAACACGTTGCGTGCCTTTTGAAGAGTTTGCTATTTGTGAGCTGTTGCTTCCAGACCTGATTTGCCTTGGCCCTGGTTCTTGGATTGCAGTCATACAAACAGACAAGTTTTGGCACTGAATGGCAACAACAGCAACCCATGGGGAGCTGTGGCCCCTGTTGGCTTCTCTCTGCTGTTGGTGCTGGGCTGCCTTGAGCCCAGGAGTCCTGCAAAGCCAGTGCACGGCTTAATTGCTCAAAAGCCCCAGGAATATCCCCGGCTCCTCAATGTTGAACCTGCTAGGTAGCGGCGTGTTAGCGCTCAGAGTAACGGTGCAGCCCCCAAACTGTCAGAAGGAGGGAAGTTGTTTGAAGCAAGGCTCTTGGCTGGTGTAGCTGCCCTCGGTGTCGTTGCGTGGGTGCAGATAAGAGATGTGAAGAAAACTGCAGGTGTGTTGAGAGCGATGCAGGATCCTAGAGAGTTACTAAATACTGTGACCGTGCTGCAAAGGGGTTTTATGCTCGAAGGAGTGAACTCAACAGAGAAGTCAGGAGGTCTGCAAGGGCAGAGACACTTGAGTGGAGAAGAGAAAGTCCCTTGCACACTTGCATCAAATGACAACATCAGCCAAACAGAAAAAGAAAATGAACAAAAGAGAAGTGATGGGAAAAGGGAGATGTTCAAAGATCCTGCTCCTGCAGCAGTGTCCAGGAGGTGTGTGGCTGCTAGAGCTGTGAGCTAGGATACCCCCCGGAAAGCAGTCTGGGCACTAAGCATGAATGATCTGGGCTCTACATCTGCCACCTTGCATTTTTCCATGTTTTTACCCTTGTTTTCAACTCTGTAATCAAAGGCCTAGCTTTGTACACCACTGTGATCAGCTTGCATGCTCTCAGATTCAGTGTTCACAGGAGAAGGGAAAGGAGACGAAGCTGAAAATACAAAGTCTCATCTTTCCTCAAAGGAGTGGGTCAATGCAGAGGGAAACGTGCAGCCCGCACCCAGGGCGTGCGGTTCAGGGTGGACCGGGGAGTCTGAGTTTGGACACTGTGCCTTGCCAAGCTGCAAGCCCAGATATTCTGAGTTCTGGGGTATGGGGAAAGTTTGTTCTTGGCTGAGCCTTGTGGCAAGTGCTTATCTTCTCTCAGGGAGCTGGCAGCATGGCTCTTTCTGTGAGCAAAAGGTCCTGGATCCTTCCTCCCCCCATCAGCCAGGGTTTGTATCAGGCTTGCCTGGGGTTGCTAAATCACATTTCTTGTTGCTGCCAGCTGAAGGTGCATGGGGAAGCACGAGGACCGTGCGCCCTGCTCCCGGTCTCCAGGCTGGCTCTGAGCATGCACGGCGTGCTCCGTTAATTAGGCTGCTGGCAGGAGATCCTTGTCTTCTCAAACAGGCGGTTTCTTTTATGATCACTGCTTACCTGACAAATTACTATCAGATGATAAAATCTAAAAGTATATTCAAACATGAAGAACTCTGGGATGACATGAGCTGGGAACTTTCTACCTGAGGTTTAAAACACATTGCAACAACCAAACTGCAACTTTATTCTGAGAAATCCTAGTCTGTGACTTGGCAGGTTTGCTCTGCCGTGACAGATATTCAGAAACAGGGGCTAAAAACAGTGACAAAAATAAGATTTTAACTATTTTTGACACTTGTTTGCCTTGCTGACTCAACATAGCTACCACCGTGGGTGCCAGATTATATTCCTGCACATACAATAACAATGCCGTTACGACCCAAATTCTGATTGCAGAGCCTCTGTCATTGACTGAGGATGACTCAGAATCCACTTCTTGTGATTTGCTATTTGTGATTTGCCTTTTACTCCTTAGCTTCAAGAGTGCAATCACCTAATTTAGTCTTGGAAAATGCACTTTGGCAAAGACTTTTCAGAGGGACAGTGAAACGCAGTTGCCTTCATTTTTAGGTATTCAGCTGTTTGTTTTTAAGCAGGCATGAAACATCAAGGCACTAAGATATCCAGTCACTTTCAGAGCTCCTGGTCCACATGACTAATTTCGTCTCAACTAAAAAGAAGGCAGGATAGTTAAATCCATCTGCAGCTAAGTCATAATCAGCCCTTGCCAAGTGATTGCTTGTCCAGACTTTGGGGGAAAAATCTATTGAGTCATCGACCTTCCTAGTCATTGGGAATAGATTAGTAAGGCTTGAAAAAACAGAAGAAAGTCCAAATTGGTCATATTTTGGAGGTAGGATGTGAAGCATCCAGGACAACTCCCTTCTTGAATATTTGAAGTAAAGGTCTGGTGGATTTTTGTGTAACTGGGAGCTAGGGAAGAACTGAGCATGGAGCAGTTGGGCATTATCAGACATCCAGGTCCAGCAGACAGTGGGGAAGAGTTCACTTGCAAGAATTCACAGAAAACATTTTGCAGGGTCTTTTTGGCCTCTCTTCTGGAAGTGGGGAAGCCACAGAGGCATTGGCTGCATGCACAGCCTAGGACAGCTGGGTGGGCAGATGATGTCTCTGTGTATCTACAGCTCCTTGGCAAGGTGTCCTTCTGACCCTCTGGGTGTGAGCCACAGCAGATGGCCCCTGGGCACGATCAGGCACAGCCAGGGTGTTGCAGACTGGCAAACTGAGATGCTGGCAGTGCTGGGCAGGGGTCCCCTCCATCACCACCCTCCCCAGAAGCAGTCAGCCCAAACTGCATCACGTCTGCCCTTCCACTCAGCAGCTGCACTGGCTTTTGCAGATTAAGGGCAAGACATTAGGTACAGAGGTGACGAGGCAAGAGCTGAGTCCAGCTTACAGACACAGTCACCTCCCACAAAGATTTCAGGGTAGAGATCTATGCCCCTGGACCTCTAGTCACCAGAAGTTCATGAACATCTCAGGTGCCACCCCACAGTGGGGTTGCAAAGACTGGGTGACAGGGGAAAGCTGCATTTTGCAGTGAAAAACTTGTCACCAGCCATAACTGCTTGCATGGTAGAGCCGGGGCAGATGCTAGAGCCTGTATTTCTTTCTGTTGCCTGCTCCAGCCAGCAGACCACATCTCCTGGGTGAGTCTCTGCTCCTGATCTGTAGCTAGAGATGATACTGGGTCACCTGGGCTGGCAGAGTAGCCCTGGGAGGAGGTTTAGCAGGGATCACAGTGCTTTACTGCATTGTTGTGGCAATACAAGTGCCAGTGTGCGGGAGGAGCGGTGAAAGTGGCTCCTGGGGACATGTTGTGTGTGCGTGCTGCTGTTGGGAGATGGAGACAACTTGTTCTGCTTTTTTTCCATTGTGCATGGGTGCGTAACGCAGCTCTCAGCCTCCTCTGACAATAACGCTTTGTTTCCCTTAACCAACATCACTTTTTGAATGATGCAAATAATTTTTAGTGCATCCAAACAGGAAGTGGCTGAGTGGCTGAGTGTCTGAATCAACATCCTGGAGGCTGGGCCTTTGCCACCAGCACGATTACTAAATATAGGAGTTGCCCGTGGATGGAAGCGCAGGTCTTGGAAATGGCAGAGCCAGTGAGACTCTGTGTCAGAACGTGACCGTTGACAAATGCTACTGTTGCTCGGCCAGTTCAATCCTGCTTGTGTGGCCACAAGCTGCATCATCTCAGCTTCTCTGTGCTGATGCAATCACATTTCCTCTCTGGTTGTGGCATTGGGATGGAAAGAGCAGAACAGAGGGACCAGCACCACGGTTTTGGTGCTGGATGAGCAGCACTCAAAGGCTTTCCAAATTAATCCTGTCCCAGCTCAGTGGGCTAGAAGGGCAGCCGTGCACAGACGCGACTTCAGAGCTAACTGTCCTTCCTGGCACGCGTGGGGAAACTGGAGTTACTTGCAGATCTGGAGAAAAGCCACAAGAAAGAGTCGGGTCATCTGCCACTCAGCGGGAGTCAGAGGTTACCACCTCAAATTATGTTTTCTTCTAGATAAAGAATGTAGGAATTTTTTTCGGACTTTTGCTGCAGGTTTTCCAGGAAATCTAACAATCCCAGACAAGTTCTAATTTGTCCACATTTGTTGTGAAGCGCGGGCACTGTAACTGGCAGCACAGTCCCTGAATGCTGCCTACAAGACTAAAATACCTCCCTAAACCCACTTGATTGCTGTCGATAAAAATATCTATGGCTCCTAAACTAACCCCAGAATATCTTCTATAAACATTACTCATTGTTATCGTCTTATATCTCCCATGAGACAGCTGAGGAAGGAGACAAGTGATGGCTCGAGGTAATGAACGCCCAGAAAGACTCCCTTGGCTTTTCCTGTGCTGAGTCTATAGCCATGTTTGACTGTGAATCCAGGGTCTGTCCTGATGCCTGGTGCTTGGGATCTGCAAAGCAGATGGTGAGCAGCTAGTCTGATCTTGAAGCCACATTTCTGGCCATTGTAGATGGAGCTAAACCTACCAAAGATATTCTTGGCTGTGGTATGGCCACGTGCACCACTGTAAGGGAGATCTGAGCTGTGAAACACAGGGAACCCACCTTCCCAAAACATTGGAGCAGCTCTTCAGACATGAGTCTTTCTAAAGTAGCTCCAAATTCTGGATGTCCCAACTCGACCTCTGAACCACATAGTTTAAATGGAGGAGAGTTCTCCTCATGCCGTGGTAGAAAGGTGAGCGGCTGACTTAAACCCTTCAAAAGGACATCATTGGCCCCAAGAGGGGCTGGTCCTGCCCTCAGCCAGCAGAGAAGGTGGGAGAGGCAGAACAGCCACCCTGGCCTCATCAGTAGGACAGAAGGACTTCTTGCCTTGATGCTGTTCTTGAGCAGCATCTTTGATTTCTTTTCCTGCAGTCAGGAAATTTTGATCAGCTCCTACTAAAAATAGGCAGATTTTTCAATTCTTCAGGTTTTCACACTGTGCACTGCTCAGAGCTGGGAATCACCATTTCTTCATGGGAATTTAGATGAACAGTCATGGCAGAATTAAATCCATTGAGTACTACCAAAGGGCAGAGCATTAGCTGTCATAGAGTGGAGCTCTCCTGTGGTCTTAAAGGACTGAGTTAGAACGGTTGTTTTAAGGTCCGGGAAGAATATATTTCTGAGCAAGTGCCCAGAAACTCCTTTGAGTTAGTTATGATTAAACAAAAAGAGTGAACTGAAGAGCATATAGTATCATTTTACCAATGTTATAATCATTTTAACAATGTTATCACTAATAAAACACATGGAGATGCAGCAGGAACCTTGTACTGTGCTAGCATTGTGTTCTCACCTTTCACAAACATGTTTTAGACAGAGATGCTAATCTCACAGGAACACTTCTGCTTCCTGCACCACTCTGACACTTTAAGGCAGATGTGGATAGAGTTTTTTTGTGCTGTGCTGAAAGCATCAACTAGTTTTTTGTCATTTCACTAAAGAAAGTGGAAGTATTTAATGATGGGCTGGCGTGTAGGAGCAGTGACATTTCTGTGCTGCTATTCATCGTGAGCATTTTGGGCGCGCTACGCTTGTCTTTTTTGTCCTGGTGCCCTATTTCAGAGCAGACTCTCACACATCTATTCTTGTTATTTGTAACATAGCAAAAATGCTGCATTTAAAGTGCAGCAGGCAATTTCACAGGGATCAGTATCCCGCCTTGTATCGACAAATTTCAGAAACCTAACCAGGATACCCTGGGGGTTAGCAGATTCAGAGGGAAAAAAGCCCCAAGAAGTTGGGAGGGCAAAGCAAAAAAGCCACCAATTCCAAAATTTTGCAGACTAAAATTAAAAGAAAATCTTGATTCAGATCAAAACAAAATATTTTTTCATCTCATGGGTGAAAACTCCCAGTGTTTTCCACCAACTCAAGTATCGTTATTAACAGAGAGTGACTTTTCTTGCAGTGAATATGGCATTCGTGGAAATGCCAGTGATGGTCATAGGAAACTGGACATGACTTTTTGGTCTGAATAAGATGTTGGGGGCTGGACTCCCACAGCTGCCGAGCTGTGCAGTGCCTTTGTCCCACCGTGGGTGTTTAAAGCCAGGGAGTGGAAGACTGTGTCAACCCTCTCAGCTTTGTAAAGAAAAATGAAATATTTATTGGTCACAGAGAGTGAGAACATCTTGCCAGTCCGGGGGTTTTGATCCTTTCCATAGGGGCAGGGGTCTTGTTCCTACATATGACAGTTGGTCTATAGGGGTTCTCCAGGAGAGAGGTATGAGGAGCCCAGGGAGATCTCCTACCCTGCTGGTGTGGGAGATATCCACGGATGGAGGCAGGACTCAGACCAAGCACCCAATGTCATAGCTGAGCCTCAGCCCTAGGGTCGCAGTTAGAAGTGAACCGACCCTCCCAAGGGCCAAGGACCTGACTTTGTTACGAAGGCCTATAATAGAAGCAGAAATTTCGTTTCACCTGGAACAAAATGTCCCTGGCTAATCCCAAACGTAACACTTTGCTATTGAGAAAGAGGGAAAATTAAAGTGGCTTGATGTGAATTAATTATAAGAATCATTCTCTCTGTTCTTGTAGCAGAAATTGGTATCTGGATTTCTCAGAGTCAGAAACCAGTAAGAGCATGGGACGGACGCTGTACCGACCAGAGACTGCAAGGCATTGGCACAAGGGAGCTGAAAGGTGGGCTCAGGCCCTGCACCCGCTCCTCAGCCTGAGAGCCAGCAGCCACCCCTGTGAGCAGGGGCCACCAAACGCCTTTTCTTCACGTGCCCCACTGGCAGATGCTTGTTGCAGCGTCAGCCCTCAGGACAGGCCACCTCATTCCTGATGGACTTGCTGAAGGTCTGAGTGGTGTTCAGCAGGACACGGCAGAGCCCACGTCAAGGTTGTGGGAGCAGTGACCACTGCCACGCAGGGGACGTGTGTCACCTGCATGCGGTGACAAGGGACAACATGCTGCCTTCATGACCTTCCCTCGGATGCGAGCAAGGGGTGGGCAAAGTGATGGCGGGTTTCTGTAAAGGGGGAGGCCCCGCCGGTGTGCACAGGGAGTGGGGGATCTCAGCGCTCAGAGCTGAGGGCAGGAGCTGTGGATGGAGCTGCAGAAGCTGTCTCCACCTGCAGTCCTCGCTGCCAGGTGGCTCTGCCCTGCTGGGGTCACAGGCCAGGGCAGGAGGCAGATGGTCTATTAGTTTAGGTAGGCTTGATCCTGACAGGGAAGCGGGGGGTGGCTTCCTGAGGTCTTTCTGATCCCAGCTGTCTGTGGGAATTACCGGCATCCCGTCGCTATCAGTTGATGTCATTTTCACTGGCTCCCCTTGCCCTGTATCACAGGGAGATGTGCCGGTGTTCCCGTGGGAGCTAGGAACGTGCTCCAGCTGTGGGTCCCGCTGTGCCTTCTGCTGGGGCAGCCCCACGCTGGGAGACCGGGACTGCACTGAGGTCCTCTCCAGCCGCAGGGTCAGACGGGCTCCGATGCAGCCTCTGGGATGCCTCTCCACGGAGGGCTAAGAGAGGGACTGAGCCGGCCTCCTGCTGCGGCTGCCCTTAGGGCTCAGCCTTCTCCTAAGGCCTTCGAGAGGACAGGGATTTAACGCGGTGTTTGAAGTCCTCTTGTAGGTGCGTCTGCTCGTGTACTCCTTCCGCGGGGCCGGGCTTGCTGTCGGTGACAGAACTTGGGCATGAAGGTACAGCAGAGCAGAGAGAAGTCTGAGAGGATGCCCTCAAGATATGTTAAGTGCAGGATGTGAGAGCCTGATAGGGCTTGCACTAGAAACCTGGAAAAATTAAAACTGGCAGGGATCTCTGAGGGTCTCTAGTCCAACCTCCTAATGTCAAAGCTGGGGCAGGTTGCTCCTGACCTTCTCCAGTTGTTTTGAAAATTTCCAGAGTGGAGATTCCACCACCTATGGGCACCTGCCTCAATGCTCAACTGCTCTTAGAATGACCTGTAACCATGGGGCAGATAAACACGCTCTGCTCACGGGTAAGACAGTGCTAAAGCAGCAAGGCACCTCCCTACGGGATCCCAGCACTCTTCTGCTTCCCTGCCAGGACCCTCAGCCTCCAGACCACCATCACCCATGGCATGGCCGAAACCTGAGTGGTGCTGGCTCGTGCCCCCAGTGCAGAGGCTGAACAGAAGGAGTTAGAGGACTAAAGGATCATCTCCCTGTGGGCTTTAATGAGGCCAGCTGGTGGACATGTTTTCTTCCTGAGCTGGAATTAGAGCTGTCTGGAAAGTGTACGGTATTTCCCATGAAAGTTTCAGAGGACTTGCACACCTTTCACTTGTGTTACCATTTCATGTGCTCTCAGAGGTCTCCAAGAAAGACTTTAGCAGGTAAACACTTGCAGGGGGCTTGCCAACTATAGTTAAAAAAATACAAAATGTTGTACTTTTCTGGCCAAGACCTCTTCTAAACTTAGACAAAATGAAAATTCTTCCCAGCAGCTTTGGTGGTGAGAGGTGAGGTTTGGTTTGTTGGGGGTTTTTTTGTTAGTTTGTTTTTCAAAAAGCCGTTTTGTGTCAAAACAAAGTTTTAGATGAAAACTTCTCAATCAGCTCAAGGGACAGCCAAGCACAGAGCCTGCGGGTTTCCCTTCTGCATCTCTGAGTCATTGTGAGAGTGGAGGGTCTCTATTTTTAGCCTCTGCACACACTAACTGATACCAGCTACAGAGCCAAGCTGCTCCTCAGTACCGGGTTACTGTTGTGAAACCTCGGCACCAGCACGGAGTTGGTCCTTGGGTCTGGGCTTGGGCACACAAAGCGGCACCTTTGTGGAGAGGAGCAGCAGGAGGAGGGGACGGAGATGTGACCCTTCTGTCCAGCCTGGGAGCGTGGCAGCAGAGCTGCTGTGTCAGGTGAGAGCCACCATGGCTCCCTCCCTGCGATGCCCCCTGTGCTGCAGCAGGAGGGCAGACAGGCGAGGAGGGCCAGTTCTGCACAGGGGTTAGCTGCTGTGTTCGGCTTCCATCATTCTTCCCTGGAAATGTAGGAGTTTGATTTTCCCGTGTATTTTATGATAACTGTAGAAGGAAGTTTTGAGTTTTATTTAGCAAGTCCAGCCACCCAAACCCGACAACTTGAGAACTATTTTGATTTTAGCTTGCCACAGTGATGCCTTCTGGGAGCAAAATGCCTTGTGGCCCTCTCCTGCCTGCATTGGCTTCACTGGCAGGACTGCAGCTGGGGTCAGAATTTTTGCTTGCTTTATTTTTGGAGAATCAGCTTTGAAATACAGAAGAAACACCTTTTCCTCTGCTTTGTTCCAGGAGCCGAGTGGAAGGATCCCGTGTTTTTTAAGTAGCTTCAGTGGGTGCAGAAGAGCATGGGAACAGGTGATGGAGAGTGTCCTGCCTTGGGCCAGACACGGCCTTGCAGACCAAAGGAGTGGCCTTTTTTGAACATATCAGTTAATTCTGGGTCAAAAAAAAATAGCTTTCAGCTGTTGGGCATGCCCACAGATGTTGAACAAACAAGAAGGAGACTTCCACAGCTTACCAGGGTGATGCTATATGGGGAAACAGGACGCTGTGTAGAAGCGCGTCTGTGGGCTGTGTGACGCGTGGGTTAGCACGGAGAGGAAGGCAGCAGGTACATGGTCAACCCAAATGGTTAAAGAAGAGATGTTGTAAAAATAGCTCACTGCTGAACAGACATGAGGTGTGGGTAACCTGCCTGAGACATACAGCTTGTGTTGTAAGACGAGATTAGTTGCAGCCTGCCTGGGAGATGCACGTCTCAATCATGATATGAAAGACACCGCACACACACCAGCCCTACGGTAGTGCACTCGTTACCCACGGCTGAAACCATCACAAGACCAAGTCCAGCCTTGAAAGGATGTGTGTGAGACGGGAAAAAAACCCTAAACAAGTCCTCCAAGCCCCTTTCTGACCCAAGAGATGCTGTTCCTGTAGTCTTAACAAAAAGCCCTGAAGCAGAAAGAGAAAGCAGGGACTGGAGGAACTCATTCCTCTCAAACTCATATACATTCACTTTCTTCCCTGAACCATTTTAGGAAGTGCAGAAACAGCGGCCTTTGTTTGTATTACGTGACTCTGGCATTACTCTGACTTCACTCCTGGTACACTCAGCACAACTGGGAAATGGAGGGTAAAATCACAGCATAATTCAGTCAGAACTCACTGCAATGGTAGCACAGGTTGCTCAGGGTCTTGTCCAGGCAAATTTTGTAAATCTTAAAGGACAGAGACTCCACGGCCCCTCTGAGACCCTGTCCCACTGCATGACCACTGGAAGAAGCTCATGAGGAGTCAATTCACAAGTGAGGGCAGCATATCTGCTTTCCAAACCAACGCTCATGAGCGCGCAGGTTAGCTGCCACCATTCAGCCTCCAGGAGCCCACATTGCCACACCAGCTGCAGAGCGATGCCTGGCAGAGCCCACAGTGGATCCCAGGTGTGTGACCGTGCACGGGCTTTAGGGCTGCTCTGCCTTACGAGGAGGACATAGCCTAACACCAGGCAGTGCCGGCTGAGATGTGCACCAATGCAAACCACATTCCATTGGGCTAGGTGTCCATTTGCAGCTTCCTGGGGAAATCTAAATATGAAAAATATTTCCCCACGAGTGCAGAAACCCCCTTTCCTCTTGCTCCTTTGCTGTCTCCTGTTGCTCATTAAGAATCAGAAAAAATGTGAAATTTAGAGGGGAGTTGAATAAAATGGATCTTTGCAAAACATCTAGAATAAAACCTGTTTTTTTTTTTTCCCGAGTGCAGAAATACTGTTATTTAGACATTTTTATTTCAAACAGAACAAAATGCCATTTCTGCAAGCAAGCAGAAATGCCCATTGGCTACTGTTGCTCAAGTAAACATGAAAATGAAGTTTTTGTCTGATTTTGATGGTAGGTAAATCATGTGAGCTCACACCTAGGCAAATGTGTTCTCCTACTCCTAGTGACATATTGCAGTATGACAAGGGTCAGCTTCTGGTCCGCGTTTGGCTTAGGCGATGCTGCACCAGCACACAGAGTAACTGAAAACCAAACCAAGTAGCTGGATGACAACTCTTCTCAAAGAGAGGATCCCCCCAGCCTGCAGCTCATTTTGAGTAAGATCTAGCATTCTTTCACGGTGCTGCAAATGGTTTCACAACCATTAAACAGAAACTATCTCAAAGAGGCTGTCTCTCAGGTCCTGACGAGCGTGTACAGGGCAGCTGTGCTGCGGTGACAACTCTCATGAGGAAGTTTGCAAACAGACGATCCGTCAGACAGTCTGCTTGGAAACTGTGGGTGTCTTGCCTTCTCTGGGGACACACTTGCATTTCCCACGTAGTCTTCACTGTGACCTGTGACACGCTCTTGCCAGGATCTCATTCAAAGTCCATTTCCAGTGGTCAGAACCTCTTTTCTGGCAGCTCTGGCCCGATTTCTTTCCCATCACAAAGGTGGTGTGAGCACCTGGGCAGTAAGCTAGGCCCTCAGGGATGCAAAGGCCTCCGTTGAAGGAATGTGGCATCCTTTTTGCATGTGCTGCTCAGACTGCCGGCCTGTCCATGCAGCTCCTACAGAAAAGCCATCCAGACAGCTGGCAGGGCACAGACCATATCCAGAGTCTTTGGGAGCAGTAGGAGGACCTGAAGCAATTGTTGTGCTCTTGATGTGGCTGCTGCCCGAACTGAGATGGCTTGATGGTGCAGGAGGGAGAGGTCCTTTCCTCCATACAGCCATTTCTCAATGGTTCGGTTCATTCTGTCTCATCCCAAGGCTCAGCTGGCCTTTCCTGGGCCTGGTGGTGCTAAACTGAGTAGCCATCCCACCAAAACAAACGCAAACTTCTGTTGTCTACCTTGATGGCCTCTTATGCTGGCCCCCTTCTCAGGGGAGTCGCACCAAGCGTGTCCCTGAGATCTCCCGGTTCTGTTTGCAATGATGTAAATGCTGGGTGAGAGGCTCGAGAAGACCTTTCTCTGAAGGAACGCAGAGCACTGCACACAGCTCTATGAATGTCTGAGGACTGTGAAACACTTGATACCAGGAGTAGCTTCCCAGCTCCGAAACCCCAAGCCACAGAGACCAGCACAAGAAATGAAAGCCCACTGAAGACACAGCTAAGTTATTTTTGTGTTTCTGGGGAGGATTCATGTTTTCCAAGACCACAAATGTACTTTCACGATGCTGTGAGAGCCCCAAAGCTCTGACACTTTCACACAGTCCCACTACCACCTTCGGGAACACTCAGAAGAAGACAAAATCAGGAAACCTAAGTTTGGTTTTCAGTTGCAGGCGATGCAGCTGTGGCAGGGGTAGTCTCCAAACCTGTCTGTTGCTAACCTTTGCTGCTCTCTAGTTAAACCATGAAGCAGCCCCGAGAGATGTGAGGCTGCCCAGCATCCAGGCTTGAATCGCAGAAGACGTTCCCCAGCTGCAGCACTCCAATGGTTATCAACTGGGAGCGTGCTGCTGTGTGGGGAGGTGACACTGATGCCATTTTTATCAGATATTTGGGAGCTGAAACTAATTACCTCTCGCCACATGTGTGCTCAGTGCTATCTTTTGGGGTATTTGCATAGATCAATGCTAATTATTTATATCTGACTCAGAGGGTGCTTTGCTTGTTGATGGCTCAGACCTGTTCAGGCTGCTGACCTGCAGCAGGGAATGGTTTTTGTGCTGAGTGTGCTGGGTGTGTTTCTCACACCACTTTCTGGAGAAGCAATCTCATGGGCTCAGGCCTCTGGCTTGCAGCAAGAATGATTTTCCCTGTTCTTCGGTGATCCATTCTTGCTGGTTGCAGTCTCACTTTGGACTAAGCCATTCCTCTCCCTCTTTCTACTCTCATGTCGGAGCTGTTAGTGCTTCCTCTAGATTAGCCCAACAAGCCTTTTTTATTTGTAATCTTACCCCTTAAACTCAACATGGATTTTTAACTTCTCTTTCTAGCTTGCTTGTGACAGCTGTTGGCCCTCCTGCTTTACTAATGCTAGAAATCCCTGAACTTCTGGCACATTTCTTAAGGCTGTTATAACCCTGGAGCCCCATAGGTGATGTAAACATCTCCTGCCTTTTACCAAAGCTGATTGCTGAGCACTGCCTGCCCATGAGCTAGTGGGCAATCCCCACATCATTTTCTTTGCTACGTGGAGTCACGGAGCTCCACTGGAGTGAGACAAAATCTAGCTTTGAGAAATGCAAGGGTGTGGGTCCCCGCAGGAAAGGCCTTCACCAAAGCTGTCGCAGCCATGTGCAAGGAGATCTTTTGCTCTGGGAGACTTCCCTTCCCCTGGCTGTGCTCAGGAAACGTGATTCCTTGTTCCTTCGTGACGCAAGGCGGGTTCCCGCGCTGGATAGCTATAGGAAGCTATAAGCTATAGCTTATGGAAAGGCTCAGTACAGCTCCTGCCGAAACCCACAGGATCTTCCTGCTGGCAACGGAGAGGACCTGCGTTCACGTGTGGTTGCTTTCTCTTTCTCCTGTGTCAGCTCTGTGGTGTCTTACACAAGGACCGTTGGAAACTGCCTATTTTTTGTGGGCAGAAAGCACTGGCTACAGACCTACTGCCTCCTGAAGGTCGGGAGATAAGTGGGCCAACAAACTCCTGTTTGTAAGCCCTGTGTGTTAAAGGGGCGTCTTTTGTTCGCTCCGTCCGTGTTGGAACAGTGTGTTTGCTGCTCGGCAGCACTCAGCGGTGGTTACGCCACTTGGACCCTGCTTCATTTGTGAGTGTATTAACAAAACTCTTTAACAAGAATAAGCTTTAAGTAACGAGTGGCAAGTGGTGAATGGAGCCTCCATCTGTTCTCACCCACAATGTGCAAAGTCTACCAAAGTCAATGGACTTCTCTTTGCTGAATTCAATGGGCCTTTTGCCAAAATCTGTGTGAATAAAATGAAGCTTGTGCATATATTTATGAATGGTGAGGAGAGGGATACGTGCAAATCCAGCATCCACTACGCCCTCGTGAAACTGCTCCTTACACAGTTTTTAGCAAATCCCAGCAATTGCCTCTCCAAAAACCTCATGGCTTCTTGTCGCCGGAAGACGTACTCCATAGCCCTGGGACAAAACCTGCATTACATCAGAAGAGGCTCATGTCAGAAAGCAATGGCATTGCAAAGGACACAGCAGAAGTGGATTTTGAAGACTTCAGGACCGTACCTCTGATTCACTGTACCTCTAATCTAATTTGCCCTGGGATTTTTTTACGGCAGACAATTGCTGCTGTCACAGTGTTTATCTAGCTATAAAAAAATCCAGGGTTTTTGCCTCTTACAAAGGAAAATGAGGCTTGGGGAAGAATTCCATTTAACTGTGTGTAATGCACATTGCTCTGAAGTCATTAGTTTCTCATAACGGGCCCTTGAGTTGTTGAAATGACACTTAGGGAGTCAGCACATAATGAGCCCAATTAGGGATGACTTCAACGCCCCTCTGGAAGGGCACGCATTGTCCGTTAGCCTTCCAGATACACACGTGGACATGCGGACTTGCCACAGCCAGTTGGAGAGAAAAAGCAAAGAGTTAATCTGGATTTGTTCCGATGTAATCACCCAGTTATAGTCCCCAAATGATGTTCTGACGGGTTGGGTGAAACAGAAGCCCCAGGGCAGTATCTCCCACCTGATCATGAGCAACCCTGCTTTTTTTTTGCTCCAGGCACTGGAGTGTAGGGTGAGAAAGCAAGAGAAGGAGGAAGGTCAAGTGGTCTGGAGCAAGCGGATGGAAGTGCTGACAGCACCACAGGATCTCCCACAGTGGAGCTGAGTTGGGGAGGGACAAGAGCCCTTGAAACACATTGCCTGAAGGTGTCTGACTCCTGGCCTCTCCACAGAAGCCATCAGTGTGAAATAGCTTTTTTTTTTTTTTGGTTTGCTTGCAGTCTTGGTCCCTTCTGCTTTCCCTTTGCATTTGTTTCTGAAGGTGAATGACAAAGATAAAATTCTTCCTTATGTCTGCTGCTCCTAAGGTATTTGTGAGTGTCTCAGCTGCCCTTTCCAAGGTGTGTGTGCTGAGAAGGGACATACCCAAAAGGAAGCCAAGGGCTCCTATGTTTGCACGCCGTTGCCTCCTTCCTGACCTGTCATGGCTCCCAGTGGTCAGCACTTGGTTGTCCTGAAGGGTCCTCCCCATTCTCCAGGCAGTTACTCGTAGGAAGAAGGGAGCATTTCACTCAGCAATAAAGGGGAAAAAATTGTTTCCTTGAAGTTGTAAAATACGGTTGAAAGCTACAAGTACGGAGGTGGATAGGGAGAGGCTTTTAACTCCATCTTATAATTTCAGGTTGGTGATGTTTCCGTAAGCGAGCACCAGTGAGGTACACCTGCTGTCTCAACCCTCCTCTCTGCAGCTTTTTGGAGCGGTGCAGATGTGGTTACTGTGGGATTTAATTTGTTCTTTATTTGCTTGTGCGTGGAATCGCTGAAATGTGCATGGTAGCTTTTCAAGACCTTGGGCAGAAAGTAATCAAGTTGGTGCACTTGGGAAAGACTTGAACCCAACGACTCACTCCTGCTGGCGGGTGCTGGGGAGGTCGGCGAGGGATGCAGGCATGCCTAACAGCGCCTGGCACGAGCAGCGCTGGCTCATGTCTTTTTCTCTGGCCCTTGGTAGCGGTTGTCTCATCAAATGCAAACATCTTAATGACTTGAGCTATTCAGTGGATTTCTTCTCCATTATCCTGGCTAAGCTATTTGCTCTACTCACAAGCTGGCAAGCATTCCAGGTCATCTGAAAATGCTTTGTAAACTTTTGCACCTCATTAGACTGAAGCAGGATGGTTATAAAGCAATGGAGAGGAGTTGAAAGGCAATTTACCTGTTATGAGAAATGCAGGTACCCTGGTGATAAGCGCTTGTCTCCGATGGAAGATCTGTGAAGCAGTGAGCCAAGAAGTCTAACATTGGGAGAAATCACAAGCTTTTTTTCCCAGGGGAAATGTTGCTATTTTCCTGCTTGCGGGTGATATCATACACCTTAATAACACCCACACCCCTCCCCACAGTGTCATTCGAGCTGACACTCCGCAAACTGTCACCTAAAGGTCAATTGCTCTGTGTTTCACCCTTGCAAGCAGAGCTTTGCTGCTGACACCGGAGTCAGTGTTTCAAGGCAGAGAGGCTCAGGGTCAGCTCCCTGGCAGATGGCATCTGTTTGCTCTTGCCCTTTCTCCCTTTCAATCAGGTTACCCTTTCTTTGTGCGCCGCACTAACGCGGCAGTACCGGTGCTGAGCGTGGACAGGGACAGACGAGCTGCCACGCTGTCCTGGGGCTCTGTGCAGACTCAGTGCCACGGTTTTAGTTGTATAATTCAGATCTCTGTTCATACTGGGAAATGAAGTTTTCTGCGGTATTTGAGCTAGGAGTCTGTCCATCACAGTTCATTCGTCACAGAGACAAGCAACACAGCTCTTCTGTTCACTTTCTGTGTTTGGACGTGCTGAATCTGTGCCCTCGCCAGAGCAGCTTATTGTGCATTAAGCTTGTCCACAGGGCAAGTGATTTTTCTAGTGCTGACAACAATTTTGTACCTAGCTGACACGTTCAATGCTGTGCTAATCCCAACCAGATAAAACTAACCGCTGAAAAGGGGGAAGAAGACAGCCACAGCTTTTATGTTCAGCCACCTTTTGCAGCACCTCCAGGAATACGGTCCAGGGATTTTCTGGCTACATTTGCATAGAGGCAGTCTTCTTCCTTGTGCTACAGGCTTAAAATTGTTTGGGTTTTGTTTTTGGTTTTGTTTGGGTTATTTTGTTGGGTTTTGTTTGGTTGGGTTTTTTTTTTCTTTTCTATTGAGCTGCACGAGATCACTAATGATATATAAGTACCGGAGGTCACTGTGCCTCCAGCAAGCACTCCAGAAGGTTTCTGAAGGCAGCAGGCTCTAGTATTCCTGGCTGCTGCAGCAGACTTACGAGGAGTAAAATCAGAGCGAATTATGAGCTGCTGTTAATAATTGAAAACCTCTTCTGCACCATTACAGTGGTTGAGTAAACGATGCCAAGAAACAGCCCATGCCACTGTGGGCATGGCTCACCTGGGCCAACTGAGGCTCTTCCAAATTACTTCTGGGCATGGTTCAGGACTCGTTGTAGAGCAGACACCAGTCCCGTTAGACAGGCTGGATCTACCATGTTGTTCAGGAGGCTCAGAGAGTTTCATACCAAGGTTGTGGGAGGGTCTGGGCCACTTGATCTCATGCCAATGGTTTGGGAAATGTTTAATTCACTTACTCAGACCTGAAAAGATTGTGGATGCGGGTATCTTTTGCACTAACAGATTTCAAGGATAATAATGTTGCTGATACAAAGCTAAAGATAAGCTGCTTGAAAAGAACTAGCAGAGCTGAAAAACTCCACAAGCAAAGGTAAGAATGTGGCTTGTTATTAAGTTGGAGCAAGACAGATGGTTCAACTGGCAGGAGAGTGTTTTACTAAAGCTTGGCTTTTGGGACAGGTTTTCACAGGAAGGCTGGACAGCCGAGCCAGGTTCCTGTTCACAGCGTGAATCCTGGTGAGTTTTTTCTGACCTTGTGGCAGAGCAAGAGGATGTGCTGGGCATAGACTTGGCAAAGGGTCTGTGCCTCCAGTTTTGGCAGCATGGCTGAGTCCTGATAGCATCAATAAATGATGCAGATGTCCAGAAGGCAGCAATGTCCATCTGGCTGTGTTTGTTGATCTGCAGTTTGGACTCTGGGGCTATTCACAAAATCTGCTCTTCAAATGCTCATTCTGGGGTGCTGCTCCGCACGGCTCAGAAGCAATCCTGGCTGTCCAGTGATCCCAGTTGCCTCCTTGGCAGATCCTATGCGCTCTTTTCCCATGGTTTGCAGATTACTCCCTTGAGGCATGTCTGGAAACACCAGCTATCCTCCTCAGTTGCTTAGGAGTGAGTCTTTCCTTCCACAGTGCTTTACTGGGCGAGAGCGCTGCTACCTCTGCAGCCCTGCTCCTCTCTGCCACACCGCAGTGGCCACACACTGACCAGTCACGAGCCACCCGGTAGCTTGCCTTCGTCTGGGCTCTGGTTGGAGCAACCAGGCACCAGGGAATTTTCAGTGGAAAAGCCACTCATTTCCAGAGTTATTCTGGGTTCACTGGCTGCCTCCCATCCTTTCCGTCTGCTTCCGTTAGTACTGGCTGGAGCGCTCGTACACGTGCTCGTGGGGAAAGTTTCTGACTCTCAAGGTGCAACACGAGGATAACCAGGGCATTGCAACCGCTTGTGTGTATTGCTCGCTAGAGGGGCTGTACTTCTGCCCAGGCAAGAGAAAGAAGCACCTGCAGCTGCAGGCAGCCTCTGGCTCTGCAGAGATGTCTTCCCATTGCCGTTGCTGAAACTCACAAAAGAAATGGGAGTTTGGCTTCTGCTTCCCCTGCCTCAATCCCTGGGTTTTGTTCTTTGCCGTCATGGTTATACCAGGATGGCACTGGCCCGTAACAGAGCATTTCTGTAAACCCCTGATAGCAACAACGCTAACGGAACATTGGCGGGAAACGCCTGGAGACACTTTCTGTTCTCTTTGGGACATTTATGGTAGAAACAAACAGGTTAAGCCCTGCTGATCCACGGAGTTAGAGGAGCAAAGACATCCTGCTTGTCTGTAATAGGTTGCTGGTGTCCCAGTTCTGTAAACATCCTCTCACCAGGGCCTATATCAGTCTGTCACACATCACCGCTCCATCTCCTCTTACAGCCCCATGGAAAAGAAGAGTGCTACAGACCAGAGAGAATAGCTCCAGTCACGCTGCCAAGGGGGAACTTGGACAAGGCTGTTGTTGAGACCCATGTGAATGGGGAAGAAGCACCATGGCACAGGGTGGGTGAAAAAGGATGCGCCTCCTTGAATCTGTTTCCTCCTTTGTGCCTATGTGAAGACAGATCAATCCCAGCTAGTTACCACATCTGGAAGTGTTTAAATGTCTTTTAAGTAAGAAAAACAGAAAAAAACCCATTCTTCCTGCTAGGTTTTTCTTCCAAGTGAAGAAACTGCATGCTCAGCCTAGGCTGGACTCCAGGTGATGGGCAGACAGCTACTGTCTGACAAAGCCCGGGTTTCCAACACAACCCAAGTAAACAGGAGCCAGGCACAAAGCCAGCGAGCGTGTTACCGGCGCGGCAGAGCTGGATGGCCAAGGCTGCCGGAGGCCCATGGGAGAGCCAGGGTTATGGCTCTCCAGGGGCAGGGCGGTGTCTGAGCGCCGGGGGCTGCACGGTGAACAGAGGGCATGGCGCAGTAGGAAAGGGTAGGACCTCCAAGTGCACGCACAGGTTTCCCGACACGAACTCACTGGTGGAGGCTGCTCTGAGCCTCGTCTTTATCTTCAGGTTAGTTGAAGTAGACAAAGGCTTGAAAGCACCAAGTCAGAATGCAGTAGGCAAAATAGGGTCCAACATGTGTTTTTAATCCTTAAATATCTTTATTTTAATCTGATTTCATGCTTCTGAGGCTTGACAGCGGCTGGCAACACTGAAACTCATTGCTAAAGATACCAGCCATCCTGTGCTCTGAGGAAAGCAGTCTGGGAGGTGCACACTTGCCTGAAATCCAAGCAACAGCAACAAAACTATTATAAAAGCAGATTTGGGCCCTACCACTGTCCTGGGGGAAAAAAACATCCATTTTTGAGGTTTCACAGTTACATGCTAGTGGTACAGTTTAAAAAAAAAAAATTTTTTTAATTGTTTAAAAAGCCCACAAAAGTATCAGCAATTACAAGACTGCTGTATCTGAGAAACCCTCAACTCAGTGCATGTTAATCTGTGGAAATTTACTGTGCAATCACTGCAACACAGGGAGAATGCTCTTCCTTCCTAATCCCTTGCAGCTCTTGTACCGTAGGATTATTGCTGCTAACAATAGCGTCTAAAACAGTCAGGAAGAGGCTGATTTTTCCAAAGCTGGGCGTTGTGATGTCCCACGCTGCAAACACAGCTGCTGATCCTGCTGGTTGAGCCACACACCTCTTCGTGGTTCCTTAGGGTCGAGTGTGATGGGCACTTTGGAGTGTGTTTCTCCACCTGATATTCGATGACGTCTCGCTGAAAACCCGAAACAGAAATGTGAAGATGTTCTCAGGAGGCTCAAATTTGTACTCCCTGGTTATGGGAAATGAAAGCTTTGTTTTGTCAAAAGAAAAAAAAAAGACAGAGCTTCCCAAAATATTTGATTTATGAGGCAGAATGAAGCCTGGGGGCATCTGAAATCGTGCTCGAGAAGATGTGATTTGGTGCTCATCGCCCAAGACAGCGCTGTGGTTGGTAAGTGACCCCAGGGAAAGAAACAGCTCAGGTACCTGAG
Source organism: Leptosomus discolor (assembly GCF_034619465.1). Lineage (NCBI taxonomy): Eukaryota > Metazoa > Chordata > Aves > Leptosomiformes > Leptosomidae > Leptosomus > Leptosomus discolor. The sequence continues at coordinate 669,318 of NC_141419.1, forward strand.
CGGGTGTGTTCTGCACCATGCACCAGCCGTCTCCTGGCCCAGTGGACACCTAATTACGTACTCGGGGTGGAGGTGGTTGTTCCTGTAGCTTGCGCCTGGGCCGCGCACTGGGAGCAAGAGGAGCAGAGCCAAGCTTCTGACTCCGCTCAAACAAAGACGGTGCTTGAATCTCTGCTCTCCACGCCTGCCCCTGAAAAGGCTCCGTCAAACCAGGCACTGCCTCTGCCAGAAGTTTTGATAAAATTGTTTCTTGGGAACACGCCTGGCCAATCTGCAGTTTGCGCTTGATTTCCCTGGATATTCAAACAATCCAGCTACTGACAGGATGTTTGCTGGAAAAGAGTCCAGCAGTTCTGCAGGAAGCACTTTGGCACCCTCCCAGTGAAGGAGTAGGAGCGTATTGGGTAGCTCATCTGAGCAATCAGCCTGAGGAACATGGCACCGGTGCAAAACACGTGTGTTTGGGGCGTTGGAGAAAATGGATGCAAATTGTAAAGAAGAGGGAGAAGGGGGAGAGAGCTGCTCAGTGTGCTCCTGAGCAAAGGGGCGCCTACAGACCTGCAAGAGAAACTCAAGTTGTGGATGCTCCTGTCTGGGATTCTCAGGATGCTCCTGCCCAGGCTGAAAGAGGGACTTCGAGTAGGTTAACCCTTACCAGCCTTCCAGCGAGAGGCAGGGGGATGCACTAAGGGTCCTGCTCCAAACTTCCGAAGACTCCTGCTTTGCAGGAGCCTCTGGGGAGCTCGGCCATCCTGCGTGGACACAGGGCATCAGGGAAAGGTTTCCTTGGGAAGGGAGAGCTCCTCTCTGTGAAAACTCTCCTCCCAGACTCTTTGCCTTAGGAAGGGGCATGTCTTGAAGGGCAGAGCTCTCTCTGGAGATTTTCATGCAGGAGTGGGGTCTGGGCATGCTGTTCCATTTGTGCAGCTCAGTCCCACTGTGCACTGGCTGGTCACGAGCTCCTCAGCTTTGTGTTGTGATGGGAAATAACCTTCAAATGACCTTGCTGGAGACTGTAGTGCCTTTGCCAACAGCAGTAGGAAGAACAGTGAAACTAGAGCTCCTGAAGCTTCCTAAGTCCCACTGCCCTGTACTTGCCACACGGGCACAAAAACTCTGTCTTTCCACCTTAATAGCACTGAAAACCGTGGTGGGGATTTTAGGAAATGAGGAAGGAAAATCCCACTGATGCTGAGGAGAGCTTCAAAAAATAGCAGGGATTTTCAGGGACACGTGTGGCCTTGCCAGTGACTTTCATGCTGCAGGTGTCCTAACCTCATCCCTTCCCCCACGTGAAATCTCTGACTGCCTCCCAAACGGGCAGAGCCAAGGGGTGCTGTTCGCCTCTGCCCATGGCTGCTGGAGGTGAGGAAAGGAGCTGCGGTGGGAAGCAGTTTACTGTCCCAACCCTGGTCTAGGGGACAGCCCGTGCTCCTGCTCTCAGCTGCTTTTTAGCACGTGGCCCAGTGCAGCTTCATCTTGCTCTCCCTTGTAATGTCAGCAAACGCGGTGTTTTCTCCTGTACCTCTGTTCCCCTCTGGCACCACACACAGCCCTCTCACAAACACTGCTGCATGCAGCCAGGCAGGGATGCACCAGAACCAAATCCTCTGCAGCAGCTGGAGCGCAGCTGGGTGCGGGACAAGGTCGGAGGGGAACACACCAGTGCTGCCTTACGTCCCCAGGGCAGGCTGGGGCGTTAGCCAGGTGCTGCAGGTCAGAGCTGCGCAATGAAAGCTGCAGGTCTCTGCTGGTGGGCTGGGAATGCACAATATCCATTAGCTCAGGACAGTGGGAGCTCAAGGACTGGGCAAACTGGTGCAACGCTTCAGCCAGCTGCAGCTGCTCTGTGCTGTTTGGGTAAGGAGGTGCAAGCCACTGCTTCCCGCTGGGGCTGCCTCTCCCGGCACACCCCGTGGTAAATCTGGGAATGGCGGAGGCTTGCACCGCAGGGGCCTGGGCTGGAAGGCCTCTGTGGCTACCAAGAGTTTTCCCAGGTCTCACTATGATTGCAGGTCCCTGGCACGATTTGGGGTCAAGCCAACTAGCGCTTTCAGAAACAACGCCTGGAAAAAGTTTAAGCGCAACATGGACTTGGTATTATTGCCCTGTGCACTGGGATGCATCCATCCTGTCTTGGAGGATAAGAAAGTTCAATAGATTGTTCTGTGTCAGTGGCCTCAGGGCCAGGAAACAGTGCCAGGCATATTTAAATTACTAGTACAGCTGCAAGCACTCTGGCTGCTGGTAAATCTCTGAGAATCTTCTGGGCAGAGAAGGAGCCACCAGGTTATGAGTGGGGTGAGGAAGGGTCAGGGCTCCCCAGCAAGGCCCTTCTCTGTCCAGCTGGGCATTTCAAAGGCTGCTTTCTGCCCAGTCTCTCATCAACTGCCAGCATCAGCACTGCAGCATGCCAGGGTTACACAATCCTTTACTTCAGCAGCACGCACTAAGGCATAAGCTTTCCCATCCGTTCTCCGGACAAAAGACTCAGCCAGTTCTTAGAATACCTGAATGCACAATTCCTTTCGTAATCATCTCAAAAATGCATCGCGGGTGCAAGGAGTGAACGTCCTGGGACAGCGTGGAGCGAGCCAAGAGCGGCCGAAGGGAACAGGCTGGGGCTGGAGCCTGGGATCAGTTTTCATCTCACCGGGCTTTTTGTTTTCCTTCCCTGTTCCCTTTCATCAGATCACACAGCCTCCCAATGTGACCTTGAGGGTGCTGTGGGGGAGGAGGAAGACATGGCAAAATTTGTGCAGCGGAGAAAATACTGAATCTGGACAGTTTGAGCAAGGCGCTCTCCCGGGACAACCCGAGACCTCAGAGATTCAGGGGAGTCAGAGCTGAAAGGGAAAAACTGGAGAATTTGGGGCCCAAGAATGCCCCCATCCCTGTGCTGAATTATTTTGCAGACTCAGCAAAGTGCCCCTGCTGGAAAGGGCTGCCTGGGAAGTCCCACAGGGCTTCAGACAAATTAACTCAGTGTTACCCTGAAACAGAATCGCTTGAGCATGACTCTGCAGGGCGAGAGGCAGGCGGAGCAGAGGGGATTGTGTTACCTTACGGCAGCGATCGATCCCAGATAATGCTGCAGGAAGGAGGGACCTGCCCTTGTTGCCGTTCCCCTGGGGTTTCTGTGCCCCCCATTTACCCTGTGCTGTAGGGAACCCCACAAGGTGAGTCCCAGCTGGTAGCCACCAGCTGACACGCTGGGCCTGATCCTGTCATTCATTTTCATGGGGGTAAACAGGGAAAGACTCTGCTGAAACCAAGCGTGGTGCCTGAGGGGGAAAAAGGCTGATGCTGCTGGAGGGATGCTGGTGGTCCCACGGCTGCTGCACCAGGCAGTCACGAGTCCTGTCCTTGGACAGCGGTGGCTTCTGTCAGCCCCATCCAGCAGCCAGTGGGGACTCTAAAAACACACTCCCTGCCCCATCTTCTGCCTGCCTATGCCGGGCCATAGAAGCAGCTGCAGGACAAAGGAAGATGTTTGTTGCCCTTAGCGCAGGGGGGGCTGTGAGTGACTTACGGACACGCTAAGGATCATGCCCAAGCGAGGAGAACCAGTTCTGCTGCAGCAGCACAGAGGGTGTGGATCAGAGGCTGGAAACCTGCCCCCCCTCCCCCCAAAAACGAAGAAATGAGGCACCAAAATCTTCTTTTAAACATTCGGCGTGACTCAGAGGCACAGGAAGACTGAGCCCGGGAGAGAAGCAACAGGTCACGGGCTGTGGGGCATGGTCTGCCCAGGGGAAAGGGGGACTCTGCAGGTGACTGCTTGGGAGAGCCTGTCCTCAAGCATCATCCAGGAGAGCCGTCAGGGGCACTCACTAGCAAACAGATCTTGGGTACCTGGGCCGGACCCAGTCAGCCAGCGCTGGGACTGTGCCCTTCTCTAGTCACTCAACAGTTCTTGGCTTGAAACTGCAGCGCCAGAGCAAGCCTTAACCCTGTCCTGACAGCAGGCTGCACTGCTCTCACAGGAGGTTTCTGGTCTGCCTGGCCTGGTTCCTCGATGGCTGGGTTTGGAAAGGGCAGCCCATCAGTGGGTTTTCTCCATTTTGTGACTCAAAACATTATTTTTTTTTTTTTTGGCATTGAAATGTTCCACTGAAATATTTCAGCGCCAAGAAATCATTATTTTCAGAAGAAAAAAAATTTGTATGAAATTTCCCAGCAAGATTGATGCCATGGCAAAGGTCTTGGCAGGGCAGTCAACCTTTGCAACTGAAAACTGAACAGCTATGCTCAGCCTGTCTCACTTCTTCCAGAACTGGATCAAAAGGCCACTGAGATAGCCAAGCACTCAGTCTTCAGCTTCCCAAGGAACTGCATCGCACTGTGCAGCTGCTTGGAAGCTGAGGAGGTGCTGGATCGCTTTTGGTCAAGCACGTCTCTGCAATCAGAGTTTATAGAGGCTTCTCAGTAAGACAAGTAGAAGAAACACAGAGACCAGGAAGCAACTGCCGAAACTGCCAGTGATTAAAATGCAATAAAATGTTTGCCTTCTGCTGCTGAGCAAGAAGCGTGGCGTGTGTTTTGCTGAGGTAGCAGAAGTGGTTGTGTTCACTGAATGAGCAGCTAATGAAAAGCATTTCAAGCAGGAAGCAACGCTGATGAAGATTACAAGCCTGCTTAGATCTCAGAGAATTAAATGGCCCGGGCTGGATACTCCTGTTTTACACCTGATTTTGCATTGATCAAAGAGGATTTACTCTGCTTTACACCAGTGTGGAAAGAGTGGGAGCACCCCTCTGTGCCAGAAGCTGCTTGGGAACATCCCCCTGCCAGGGCTACCTGTCAGCAGAACAAATCCTTTCTTCAGCCCTGGACAGGGTAGCTCAAGCAGATCCCAGCCCAGAGTGAAATTAATCTGGCAGCAGCCATTTGTGCTGAAGCCAGTCCCACGGGAGCAGCCACCGAGAGGCGAGGCTTCCGATCACGCTAATTCCTGCCGAGCGTCAGACTTGCGGGGCTGCCAATGGTGCTGGGTCAGCTAAAGGGATGGCTAGATCCGCCTCCTCTTCATCTGGGTGCTTTTGTGTCCTCTTCATCTGGGTGCTTTTGTGTCCTCTTCCCCTCCTGTTGCTGTTAGCCGATGTCCACGGGCAGGCACGGGTCCCTGTTGTGCTCAGCACCGTGGTTATGGGAGCAGGCAGCAGTTCCTGCCCTGGAGAGCATCCACAGCATATGAGTCAAGACAGACACAGGCTGCAGGACAGGATGGGGGGCAGGTGCTGGCAGGGAAGCCCAGGATGGTAAGACTCTTCTGGGAGCCAGGAGAGCATGGGGTGCTCACTCTGCTCAACTCTATTCATCCTCGATATCCATCGTCTTCTTCAGAGGCAGAATTGAGCTGCCAGCATGTGACAAGGTGACGTGTGTGCAGTCTCCATTTCTCAAGTTCAGTGATACAGAAAGTGCTGATAAAGCCAGGAAAATCCACGAGGCTGTGTTTGGGTTGGAGAACAAAGCAGGGAAGTATATTGGAAATGGTTGTGTTTGGTACCTTCACGTGAAGCTCTGAAAGTGAGGAGAGAGGAAACCAAGGTGTCCCAGCCCGCTGGGTAGAAATCGAGAAGCCTGTTGCTATGGGGAAAGGGAGGGTGAAGAGAGGTCACACAACACAGAGCAAGAGATCCTACCTCGAAGAAAAGGCAGGGAGAAGCTGTGGCTGAGGCTGTGGCACATAGTCAGCCCCGGGATGCCCATGTCTCCCTGATCACCAGCTGGGTGCATGCAGCTCCCCCAGGATGTCCTGTGGGGTCAGGCAGGGGACTGGTCCAGCGTTCAAGGGGCTTTTTGCAGGTTTGTTTTCAGGTACAGCAAGCCTCTGACCCAGTTCCCCAGCGGAGCGAGCGTCACAGAATCACAGAACGGTTTGGGTTGGAAGGGACCTTAAACGTCATCTAGTTCCAACCCCCTGCCATGGGCAGGGACACCTTGCACTAGAGCAGGTTGCTCAAAGCCCCATCCAACCTGGCCTTGAGCACTTCCATCGCTGTCAGACTCAGCAACCCCCATGTTACGGTCCTTGGACAGCTTTGGCCGAAGGTGGCATTTCGGAGACCAGAGCTGATTTTGTGGCAGGTACCTTCAAAGCCTGTGTTTTCTTTCATGACTTGTTTCTGATTACACAGTCAACTCATTACCTACCTTGAATGCATTTGTCTCCCATTTTAAACATTAGTAACATGACGGGGTTTCCCCGAAGCCGTTTATGGCATGTGCAAGGCTGGGAGCGTTGGGAGCCAGCATGCTCCCTTCCCATCAGCCAGCAAGTCAGCTGGAAAGACCAAAGGTCTTGAGGAAAGGTGTCACTGGACGGTGTGGACCAGGGCCATTCTGGGGCAGAGCAGGTGATGGAGAACACAAATCATGACAACAAACAAACCCGTTCTGTCCTAGGGAACACTTTGGAAGTGAGTAGCACGCTTGTCCTTTGAGTGCTACTGTGTGCAGATGGTTTCCCTGTGAGGCTCAGGGTGCAAAAGCAAGGCTTCCTCTGAGTGAGGGAAGCAGAAGGAGGTGGTGTCAGGGTGGGTGCTGGTGCCCAGCAAGGCTGCTTGCCCACTCTCTCTGGTCTGCAGGGTCATGCCCACCATAAATTTAACTGCCCTGGGGGGGGAACACCATCAGTCAGCTTCTGTGTCTCAGTTCTCCAAGGAGATTATTTGATGGTAGAACTTGCTTTGGTACCTTATTATTCCCCAATGTATTCTTTTAGAGGTGGTCTCTCTGCACACAGCCCTAGTTGAAGTAGTGTGGCTTGGCTAGGGAAGAGTGAGATGCTCCAGGGAGGTTCTGCCCTGAGATGGACTCTGATTTCTGGTGAGGTGTCTAGCACTTGGCTAATTTTCCGCCAGACATTCCCCAGCATGTCTGAGAGCAGCATCCGCCTGGGTCCTAACCATGATCATTACTGATATTTTGTTTACTCTTGGTGCTAGTAAAATGCACTGTCTTTCTTTTGGCAAAGGAGCACAGGTTGCTCTTCAAACATGGAACCATAAAACAACGTCTTCACTCTGAAATCACCCCCTGCCTTGATGGATGCATGGGAAACAGCCTCCATGTGCAGTCAATGACATCTGGCTGCTTCGTTGTCACCTCATCAGGAATTTCCTGCAGGGCTAGGTAAACGAAGGAGACACCATCTCCCCAATTTTGAGCTGTTCTGTGTCCTCACAGCACTGCATGGCTGTGCTGCTCCTAAAACCACCCAGAGAAGTTGGGTTGGGGTAGCCAAGTGCTAGCAGAGTGCGTTGTGCATGCCTGTCCCATCCTCCTTGGAGGGGAAGGGCTATGAGCCTTACAATACTCTCCCGACTTTTCCACATCATGGCTGCAAGTCTCTTCTAGGCAGTGTATTACAAAATCATCTGTGTGTACAAACTTGTTTGGATAGATATTCCCTGCCTCATCTCTTCCCGCTCCCTTCAGGGCAGGAGATATAAGTCATCCTTGACAGCTGGTTCCCATTGCAAACCCTGGTGTGCTGTTCAGCTTTGCTGAAGGTGGGCAAAGTGCCTTCTCAGGCTCGAAGCTGGCAAGGATCCGTGCATTGTAAAATCTCAGCTCAGCCAAAGCCCCAGAAGGATTCCTGGTAAAACAAGAGCAGGCATGTCTGCTTAGCCTGACGCTGAGAGATACCAACATCAAGAGCCGGGTAGCAAAGAACATCTGACGGATGGAACAACACATTCCTAGGGTTATGCACATTCAAATCTTGCAAGACGGAGAAGCACAGCCCAAACCAACCGTCCCTCCGCAGTTCTGATGTCTTCCGCAGCCAGTGCAGCCCCACACGGATGGTGTGTTTTGGCTACTACCAGCCTGACAACTGGAAAGCGTGTGCGCTTTCTCATTCGTGCTTACACGCTAAGCAGGTCACCACTAAGGATGTTGCTTGCCCATAAGCCCCCTCGTACACCACCAGGGGTGCCAGGGCCCGGGCCTGGAGAGCTGCAGCACCGCCCGTGCCAGATTCCACAGCTTGTCTGGGATCTGCTGTGGTGCGGTTGCACCCAGTATCCCATTAAAGCTCATTGCCTGGCTTCCTCTGCCTGCTTAATGGAAGTGGTTAGAGTTATCAGCCTGGATGCACCTGCATGTTCCAACACCGACGTGCTGGGTGGTTTTGCCAAACGGGTTAAACCGACCTGCGCTGCAGAGCACACGCTGGGGAAATTCAACTCTCCTGACTCTCGCTGTGAAAACGCCAGGCAGCTGGTCTAAGACGGATGTCTCGCGTCCCTTTGCAGTCCAGGGAGAAAGACAGACACTCCCCAGAACAGCACCTCACTAATGTCCATTGCCAGTTTAACCCAGGTAATTTTTGGTGCAATCCCGGTGAGGCAGGTGGGCACAGAAAACCGACTGGCAAGGCTGCACCACCTTCTTCTGGTTAGCAGCTGAAGTGGGACCTTGACTTCTCCCTCCCAGACTCCATAATGTTCCCCCGCAGTCCCCTGCAGCCTTCATTTTACCAGCTAAGCGGGCCAAGCCCTTGTACCATCTGCTCTCAGGGAAGTGTTTCTTTTCCCATCACTACAATTGCAGTCCTCCTATGCCTCAGTCCTCGCAAGAGTTCATGTTTCTCTGAGCAGATCTGGTCTTGCTGAAGTCTTATACAATGTCTTTCATAACTCTTTCTCTTCACTGGAGTTATCTCTACTGACACATTGGCATCACATTAGCTGTGTCATGCTGATGGATGCAGGGTTTCTGAAAGACCTTGTATTCCAGGCATTTCCAGATTATGAGGACTTGGGTAATGTTTTAGCCACCACTTGACTTTGCCTTAGTGCAGGTGAGCATTACCCAGCTTTGCATGTGTGAGGAACAGACACCTGTAAGGAAGGGGGATGGTACTGCGACTACGATGCTGCACAGCACTTGGACACGTTTGCGTCCACGTGGGTGCTGCCGAAAGCAGGGGCAAGTTGTCGGAGCCTCAGTCACCAGCCTGAGTCTGTTATGCTCAGCGATACTTCGAGAGAAGGACAGGCTGAAGCAAGTTAGCTTTCCCGTTTCGCCTAGAAGGGTGAAGTTCAGGTCAAGATGGTGTCATTCAAGTTCTCCCCTAGGAGAAAGCTCTCAATTAGCAGATTCCATAAGCCACGAATTGTTTGGGTTCAGACGGGTGCCTGGAGGTCTCTGGTCCAACATCCTGCTCCAAGCAGGGCTCACTGCAAATTGTTTAGCACCCTCAGTTGCTTGGGGCTTTGTCCAGCTGAGTTTTCAAAATATCTGAGAAAGGAGACTCCACCGTCTTCCTGAGGAACCTCATAAAAGAGGGCAGAGAAGAGTGTTTGAGATGCCTCTTGGAAAAGACAGGGCCCAAAAATTCCCTGTGAGGGGAAGAACTAAGACAGCTTCCCTAAACTTCAGCATTGCTGGGCAGACTGGCAGCAGCATAATTTATAATTTATAGGTAATTTCTAAATATCACACTCAATGGTTAATGTCTGACCTGGACTATGTGTTTTGGGGACTCATGCATGGAGAACTGCATGCTACCAACTGGAGAAGGTGCATGCACAGTGAATGTTTTCAAAGTATGAGGTCTGTGGAGCTTAATGCCACCTTGAAAATGGCTCAGGATGTAAGGAAATACTTCCCTGAACACAACAGAGAAGTCAGCAGAGTTCTTCCTAATGCCCACAAGAAACAGAACAACTCAATGTCCTCTCTGTACCCGTTTGAAAACTCTCAATGCAGTTATTCGGTCTTCTGCCATAAAACACTGCAGCTGGCTGGGCTGAGGACCATATCACACCACTCTTGAGCAGGCAAATAGGCAACTCTCACCTTCATCTTCCCCTGCTCCCATGTTGGTGGAACGAAGAAATTTCCTTGCCACCTAGGTCGGGGAAGGACAGAGATGTCCTGGGTGTGAAGCAGGGAACTGGAAGAGTACAGCGTCTTCTAACTACTATGAACAGGTCAAAATAGCTCTTGTGGAGCCTCCTCAGCCTCTCACAGGGCTTAGGAAGGTCACCATTCATGAGATCAACTTGCAGCGTGTTAGGGCAGGAGAGAAAGATGTCTGGGGCTCCTTGAAGAGATAGGGTTGGGCTGGCACTGGCTCCGTCGGTGTTTGAGGTTGCTCTGTGTGTGCCCGGAGCTGGTGGTGTGGGCTCTCAGAAGACAGATTTGGAAGTGAGATAGGTTAGTGAGGGTGGAGACATGGGCTGCAAACAGCCCCAGGCAGCTGGTTGTGTGGGTAGCCATGGACTGGCACTGGCTTGGGCACATTTCCATCTCTCAGGACGCCACAGAGCTGTAAGTAAAACTAGTATTTTCAGGCTCTCATCAAGCGATTTGTGTTTGACCTGGGAAAATCTTGATGCTCTACTTCCTTTGGGCTGACCCTTCTCGGTCCCATGACCTGCTGAAGGTGTATAGGCAACAGGGGAAGGACAAGCAGCAAAATTGTCCATGCTGCTCTGCTGCCGGTAGGAGCTCCATCAGATTAGTCCCTGAAACAACAGGCTGGTGGATAAGAGCTGGCTGCCCTGGGGACGCCGACAGTGCCCACTCCATCAGTGCTGGGGAACAGCCCAGCGTGTCCTGGGAGGATGCCCTGGCCACAGCAGGCTGGGAAGAGGCTGTTCCCTCCTCTTAATATGGGGGTGGTGGGCCATCCCCTTGGAGGGCAGTGGTGCTAGCCACCAGCCTGGAGTGACAGCAGTTTTTGGAGCCCTCGCTGCTGTGCCTGTGGCAGGCAGGGCAGCGGGAGGAGGGCAGCAGGACCTCCAGCCATATTTTTGATGCCCTCCCTTCATCTCCTGGGGTGAGGGCCAGACAAGACTCTCCAGAGCCCCCACCGCAGGCAGAAGGGGAGGAGGATCTGGAGGTGATGCAGGGTGGAGGCCATAGTCTGTGCAGCCCAGCCCAGCAAGGAGGGGTGCAGCAAGGACCGTGCACTGAGCGACTAGCCCCTGGGAAGCAGCCAGACTATGCATGCTTCTCACAGGCAGGACTGTGCACTTGTGGTTTTAATGGAAAAAAAATCAATGGAGACAATAGCCCATCAACACAGGCAGCAGGGCTAATGGGAAATAAATCTGGCAGCAAATGTCACTGTGCAGAGGGGGCTGTTTGGGGGCCATTTCTGTAGGGCCCAGCAATTGCTAGGCTGTGTTTTCCAATCTGACCTGGTTTCTACAACTGTGTGTGGACCAGATGTGGACACCGCTAGGAAATTCTGGAAGACAAGGGGCTAAAATACTTTTTATCTTAACTCAAAATATAATCCAAAAATTATCATTATTTTTCTGTCTTGAAAATCTGAGCTGCAAAGCATTCAGTTCCTATCAAGGGCTGAAACAAAATATGCATTCAAATTAAATCTCAGGTTCAAAAGCACGTCTGATGGCATGTGAGGATAGGTAGCAAAGCTCAGCACATACCATAACAATCAGAAAGGTCTGTCATGCCCTAGAGAGAACAGGGCACATGTCAATGCCCTGAGTGTTCACTTAGGAAGCTCTTGCCTTGGGAGCGGTACAAAACTGAGAGCAACTTGTTCATATCCAGCTGAGAGCTGAAATCTGTTGTGGTTTCATGTGGGATGAGTTTGTGATGGACCTTGCTGGCAGGTGGGGGACATCCCCAGAGCTGAACAAGGGCTGGCTTGGCAGATTTTTGGCATTTTCAGCTGCAGCCAAGAAGGGATGGCTGCTGGTCTCTGCTTTTGGGCTGCGTGCTAGAAATACATCCCTGTGCACCCTCCTTTTTGTCTATGCCTACAGTCTAAAGTGGCAATATTCTAAAGAAACCAAGTGCAAGGGACATGAATCACAGCCTTCCCCTGAAATAACATGGTATTAATTGCTGCCAAAGTACTCCTTGCTGCCAAACCTTGATCAACCACTTTCTAAGCGGGTAGCAGAAGCCCAAAGCCCATTGACAAACATGTTGGTCACACTCATGTTTTAACTGGTTCCTTGTGACGGACCATTTGAAGAGCTGGTTTATGCTTGCAGTATTCTCTCATATTTACTCATCTTTCCCTTTTCATCTTCAGTGCTAATTTCAAAACTCCTGGCACCATTTTCTTGGTCCCTGGAGAAACCAATTAGCTTTTTAACCCATTGCTCTGTGCAGATCCCAGCTCGTTCTGCTTTTGACACGTGCATTTGACACTGAACTTTTTGGTTGCATCTTGATTTCAAGCTCCTTTCCCAGTTCTCCATCAGGATGTACCTAAGCCTTGTGAATAAAAAGCAGAGATCAGTTTTGATATCAGTCCTAATGCTGCTGCTTAGATATCTGTTTAGTCTGCTGCATCTCATGAATTCTGCTGGAAAAAAAAACAATTCAGGACAGAGCTACAATCCCAGCGACCCAGCCCTGTCTCAGGTACAGGCAACCCAACCCAGTTCACTGTGGTTTCTTGCAGAACTGCTTTTCTCAGGCAGAATTTAATACAAGAATGATTTTTATATAGTCTACAAGACTCATCTGTTATGCTGACCAGTGGTCTCACCAGGCCTGAATCTCTTGGCCATCTTCTTTCCTCATGAAGCCACTGCTGTTCCCCAGGCTGGTGATTTTATCTTTCTCATTTCCCATATTTCTCTGACAGCTGTGGACCAGTTATTTCCATGGCACCAGGGAATTCCTCCTGTGCATCTATGCAGTTCTCAAGGTTTTAGCTCGAGGTTACATGACTTATGGTGGGATCAGAGATTTGTTTTACTGGCTTGCTCCTGGAGTGGTGATGGACCTTCATTCTTTGTACTGGTGCCACTTTTTGAGAGAAGTAACACATTCACCTATTTTTGATAGAGTCTTGGGGACCAGGCTCATGATGCCATCTCTCAGAAAACATGAGAATTTTCTGAATTCTTGAAATCAGTGACTCAGAGTCGTGGCAGTGGTGGTTGGGAGGGACCCGCTGGATTATTGTTCAAGGCTGGGAAGTGCTTGGAGTCTCAGGACCCTTCCCATGCCTCTGGCCAGCTGGGCGGAGAGGAGAGAGGAGAGAGGAGAGAGGAGAGAGGAGAGGGCAACTGCTCAGGTGGAGCAGGGTGGACTCAATACCTTGCTAGCTCCCTGGTCCAAGCTCTTGGCTGCCTGACCACCAGCAATGAAATGTGGCTTGCTGCCACCTGCAGTGAAGTCTAAGAGGTGGATAACTCTCGTCCTGTTCTCTGTTATCATCTATTTTCAACTCCCTCTCTGGAGAACAGGTCTAGTGCATGAGACCTGTAAACCACCCATTTAGGACCAAAGCTGTTCTTTGTGTCACTGATGATGTTGTACAGCAAAGGCTTACAAAGCTTACAAAACTGTTTTGAAGCTGATATGCTGTCATCCCTGCTCACTTCCAGCCTTCAACTACCACAACTTCTCCCTCCCCAGGGGCGTGAGGCAGGTGGTCTTCGTTACCCTGTGCTAATCATTGTCTTAGGAGCAGCAGCTGCTGGGAGGCAATTGTCTCTTCCAATATAATTAGGAATTCCTGCAAGTCCAGGAGAAACTAAAAGACAAAATTTGCCTGTTCCCCAAACCTTTCAGAAACAGAAAGACATTCTTGCCCCAAGAAAAAGGAAACCCAGTGAGGTTGGTGGCCCAGCCCAAAAAGATGGTTGAAGGCTGACGGTGCCACCCTGTGCAATGGGTTCAGCTGCAAGAGCTAACCTCTGCCACCAGCGCAAGCATGCTCATGGTGGTGGCAGCCAAGTCTCCCACAGCTGCATGCTCACCTCCCCCAGCTCACAAAGACTCAGCACAAAAAGCCACTTCTGAGCCTCACCCCTTCTGAAAACACCTGCTTCTCTTGGAAATCCATTAATCCACGTGTCCTGAATCCTCCTTGGTGTCGCATGAGGAAACCTCAGCATCTCCGAGATCAGAGCAAACCAGCTGCTGAGGGTAAGTGACTCTGTACCTTTCCTGCACCCTCTGGCTTTAGCCATCTTTAGCATCCACTGAGCCTCTCCATCCCTCATTTCCAGCTTCTCCAGGGTATTTTCAAGAGAGTTGAGCTTTACTGTGCTGCGTCAGTAATGTGGATTATCCATTTCAACCCAGGGCATGGGCCAGCTGGGTTTGCCAGGGACAGTGTTTGCTCTATTTAGAGTCATACAAAGCCTCATGCTTCTCACAAGCTGTAGCTTCACTGACCAGGCATTTTCAGAGGGCAGGTCTCCTTGGAACCCTCTTCCTAAACGTGCATCTGACCCCATCTCTCGATTTCTCACAGGTTTCACATCCCCCAGGGGCCTCTTTTTTATAAATCCCCTGGAATGGCGGCCTGCCCTGGTGGTGTGCAGGGTCTCCACACACCCATGAGAAACCTTCACCCAGCGCACTGGTGAAAAGAGAAAGGCACCAAGCTGTGCTGGCTGCCTGTGGAAACCTGGTGACGAGTCTCCAACCATGAGACATACGGGGCCTGTGGCACAAGTAATGATCAACTAGCATGTAACATACAGCTGCCTGTGACACCATGGAGGGTTGGGATGCCATCAGGGTGTCAGCTGATAGTGTTTTGACCTATGGCAAAGTTGGTTTAAGGATTTTCCACCCCCTGGCTTCTCCTTCTTGCTGTAGCTTGGTGTCCTCTCTGCTGTCCAGGTCCCTTCTGATCAGACTACTGACATCAGGCAGGTGTATAAAAACACTCCCTCCCAAATATTCTTTTTATGTGACCATGTAAGCCATCCCAATTGCCACACAGCTCCCCAGACAGCTGTATTGACACAACTGAAGGGGTGGGGGCAGGAATTTCTTAAACTGGCTTTGCCACTAAAAAAATGTTGGTGGCACCACACCCTCCAGCTGCCTGGGAAAAGAGCAGTCGGGAAGGTGGCAACTCAATCAGCTGCCTGGCAGGAGGGTGAGCCTGGTGTGAGAAATCAGCATATCACAAAGGCTTTGTGTATTCCAGCACCCAACAAGCTTCAACAACGTTTCATTTGCATTCTCGCAAACAAGAGATCGGTGTCAAGCTGTAGATACCATAAATTTCCTAAATTTCTAACTGCAATTGATTAGTTGGAAGGGAGGAAAGGGAGGGGATGAGGGAGGTTGAACTGCTTTGAGAATACACACTCAGGGCTGTTTGATGGCCCTGACTTGTGCCTGGAGCTACAATGACTAGAGGAGGGTCCATGCTAGGGCCAGCATTAGGTGGGATGTGCCTATCTCACAAAAGGGTTGCTCCTGATAAATCAACATTTTTCTCATGTACTTATTCAGCTATCTTCTACTGAAGTGCTCTGGAGTGGGGCTTGGCTGCATAAACCACCATTGCTGTATGCAAAATACACAATTTGCCCCTAGTTTTGCCAAACACATTTGTTTTCCCTCAGGAAAATACAGATCAGCATGTCCTGCCTGGGTGGCAGGGAATGTACTGCAGGTATCGGGTGCCTCGTGGTCTAGCTCAGCGCCCTTCTAAGGAAACCTACGTGATCCTTCCCAGCCATGACATTCCCAGGTTGCACAGTAATGGCCTGTTTGCTTTCCAGAGACTGGAGCTATGAGCTGGTGCAGTGCTGTGTCCATCAGGCCGTCCCTTGCAGATGCTTTTGGAGTTTGAATTATTTTTACTTCCAGTTAATTCACACAGTACTGACCCCAGGATGTCACCTCCTTTAAACAAAAGGGACTAGGGTAAGCGGTGGAAGTTTTATGCTGGCAGTGGGACATACTACATGGCATCAGCTGTCTTTCCACTGACGGTATTTCAGGCTTGGATATGTTGCTAAAACCCCTCGCTGGCTTACACCCAACTTGTTTTCACTGTGATATTTGAGTATTTCAAAAACTTCACCATCACCTCTTGTTCCCACCCATTTACCTTGCTCTGGTAGCCTTAGGCATCCCCAGCATCTGAAGTCCCAAACTTTGGAAAGCCAGAGGTGCCCAGAAATTTTGCCTATAGTCCTACTGCCTCTCATGAAAGCCTCCTGTGGTCCCATCCAACATAAACTATCCTATGATCCATGTTTACATGTCCCTAAAGAGTTCAAGCGTTAGCCATGCTCATCTTTGGTACCACTGTGTGCTAGGAAGAGCAAGAGATGTGTTTTGCAGTTTTGCAGCCAAGGACACAGCTGGCAGCATAAATGCAGAAAACATAGTTTTGGATTACATCTAACCTCATGGACCTTCATAGCTCCTCTCATAGGATGGACAAATTGCTTTCAGGTGGTGCTGGTCTAGGAGAAAGCTGAAATGACTGGCTTAGAGCTGGCACCTGCTCTTAGAGGCTAAGGTCAAGTGAGATGGGCACTGGCTCCTTTGCTTGTAGCCCTGCATCGAGGTTGTTCAGGGAACAGAAACTATACAGACATCAGAGTCATCAGAGTTGGTGCTCAGGGTCTTTTTCTGGTGTACCGTGCATGGTGCAGGTTGGCAGTTCTGGCAGGGCTGCCCCCTGCCACGCAGGCAGCACCCACTCCCCTGTGCACACACCCCGAGCTGCAGCAGCTACCTGTGAGCAGCGCCTGCTTCGGGGTTGGAGAGCAGCGCCTGCTTCGGGGTTGGAGAGCAGCGCTGGAGAGCGATGGTGCCTGGCAAAGGAGGACGCAACAGACCTGCTGCGAACCACTCACGAGGTTCTATCATCCAAACTTCAGCCCAGGGCTCCACAGGGCCAACACTACCCCGTGATATGCCAGGAAAGACGCTCCTTCTCCATTTGGGATGAGGGGAATGCTCTGATGTGCGTCTGAAGGGTATCACAGATGTCCTCAAACATCTATCATCTTTCATTAACCTGCACAAGAATAAAAGGATGTTCCCAAGCAGCTCTGCTGATGCTGCCTGTATGCCAGAAGGAAAGGTGGTGATGGTGGAGGACTGGTCACACTGGTATGAGAGTGCTGCAGGACTTGTCCTGCCCACCATGCTCAAAATGGGCTGAATACAGAAGAGAGGTCCAGCAGTTCCAGGAGGTACCAGGGATCAATTTAATATATAATAAATTAGCGAAGTTGGGCAATGGAGAGTGGGAAACGAACGCTCTGAGACCAAACGCAAGGCTCAGTCTTGGATAATAAAGGTAAGTAGACCTTTAGGAAGACGTTCGCAAAGACTGTGGTGGATTCTGTTAACAGAGCTGTTAAAGCAAGGGTAGCCGGGACGTGGGAGAGGTAAGGTGGAAAGATAACGATGAGGAGAACTGCTGTGCTGCCTGGCTGGGTGCGCAGCGTGGGTGGGCTGGCAGCCCCGGCGCTGAGGGCACACGAGCCTTAGCTGTGCCCGCTGGTGCCGCCCTGCTGCGGCACAGCTGCACACCCCCTTCGCGAGGAGCACGGCCCCCCGCAGCAACCCTGTGCCAGGGGTGCAGGCTGGCCCCCCCCGGCGCGCTTTGGGTGCCTGTCACCTTTGCCGTCACCTTCGCCACCTCCCGCTCCCGGCTCCCCCTTGGTGTCTCCTGTGTCCCGACCCGGGAGCTCTGTGTGATTTTGCTTCCCGCTTCTGCAGACCCCCCTCTTTCACGTACGCTCCGGCTCCAGCGCAGCCCCACGATGCCCGGTTGGAGCGTTGTGCAGAAAAACCAGCAAGACCCAGGGCGAGCATCAGCCGTCCTTCAGCCCTGGTGCTTGGGCACGCCTCGTCCTGCTCACGGCCTGGGTGCCCCCCGCCCCAGGGAGCACGTTTCCTCCTGGTCCCCGGTGCCTGCGGACAGGCAGAGCTGCTCTGTGTGCAGTGGCTGTGTGCTGCGCTGGTGCAGGTGATGTGGTCTGCAGCTCCCCTGCGAGCAGACCCCCCCGATCTGGCCAAGCTGCGGTGGCTTTGCCAGGGTCTCCGTTGCAGGTGACGTACCGACGGCTGCTGGAGCGATGTGGCGGTGGCTCCTCTTCTCACCCACGGTGTCCTTGGGTGTGCCTTGAAGCAGAGCTCCTACCTGAGGAGCTTGGTGTCACCAGCACGGGCAGGGGAGCGCTGCAGCAGACGGACCTGTTTGCCAGCTCCTCTGCTCAGCCGCAAGCGTGGCAGTAAATGCGTTTAACTCGTGTTTTGTTGGCAATCTGCAAGCCTGGCCAGGAAGACGCTGTGCAGCAGCTAGAGCAAAGTGGTGTTTGCTTTCCTATCGTACTTGGTTTCCCACATTTTTGTGACAGGGACAACTCAGAACCAGGGAAACAGGGTCTTCAGGAGGTGAAGCATCATTTCAGTGCCTTTGTAGAGATGCAACTCAGGGACATTTTCCGGCTTCTTGGAAAGTGGAAGTACCTGTCGTGCACTGACAGCTGAACTGAAACAGAGTTTCTGCACACTCTGCCATGTCTGCTGTTGCTCCTGTTTTTTTTTTTTTTTTGGGGGGGGTGGGGTGGGGTTTTTTGTTGTTGGGTTTTTTCCCTCTTGAATGTAACTGTTCTATCACTGACGTTATTTAGCACATGTGAAAAGGCTGATTTGGCACACTTAGACCTTACGTAGCACCTGAGAGTGTCCAGCTGCAGGGCTGGGGAAGGGAGACAAGGAGCAAGAGGAGAAACATTAAAAGCCATTTGGCAGCCGGCAGCAGCCCAGGCAGAGAAACCTGCTGCTGACAAACCAACAAGTGCAGGCAGAAGAAGCAAGGGCAGCTCTGGAGTCCACTCCTGAAGTTCACAGCTGAGTGGGCCTCCACTCTGCTCTGAGGCTTGGTACGATAGCTGATAAAATAATACAACAGATAATAAAATAACAAATCCAAAAATAATGGTTTGTAACAGTCACTCTGCAGTTAGAAGCAGCTGTGTGGCCTTAGTGAAGATGGATTTAACCTGAGTTCTTCTTCTCTTGTTAGATATGTCATGTGATCTTGAAAAGCATTTTCGCCTGGAGCTTTAGTAACATCAGAAGGGAGTCCATGCAGTTACTAAATGCCCCATGATTTTGCAATTACATATATATTTTTTTTTTGCATTGGAGTAAGTAATTAGTAGGATTTAGATTCTCTTTTTGAGATTTTAATATTTAACAAGACTAACAGCTCCATCCTCACGGTGGAGAAATGCAGAAAATACATAAGGAATAACATAAATAAATACATACATAGAGAAAAATTCCATTGCTTCTCTCCTCAGAGCCTCAAGGGTTTAGCTGTCCTGCTGATCCTATCAGTGCTGTCACAAGTGTTCAGAGCCCTGAGTACTTCTGGGCCGTTTCTTGAGGCATTTCGATTGTTATGGAAATAGGGCAGCGCTTCATCATCCAGGGCAGTAATAACACAGGTGTAGGGGAAGTGGATTTTATGCAAATACTGTTTCTTGCTTGTAGCAGCCCGAACATATCTCTGCATTTCACCCACTCAGAAATCCAGATGGTCCCTGTTCCAGGGCAGCCGGGGGCAGCTGTGGCTGGCACCGGCCACGGGGAGAATTGTCTTTGCTGGTCCCTGACAACACAAACTCCACGGCTTCAGGCACCCCCTAAAAAAAGGAATTGAACCTTGGTTGGAAAGTGTGATTTCCAAGAAAATGAATATTTGCGGTAGTTGAAATTTGGTTTCAGTCTGAACCAGGCTGAAACGGAAACTTTTTTACATTTCCTCTGAATGGGGAACCCTGCGGACATTTCCAGGGCGGTGTGATTGACCGCTGTCAATCAGCATCGCTGCTAGGAGCAACAGCTGCCTAAGCCCAGTTTCCCAGCACCCGGGAGAGTCCCAGTGTCCCCCAGTCAGCGGTGACCCAGTTGGTTCCAGCAGGGCCAGGAAACGGGGCTGTGTGCCGGGGCTGGCTGGCCAGGCGCTGCAGCCCTGGAAGCCCCAGCTCCACAAGCGGACTAGACAGCTTTCCCCAACTTGAGACGTTCGCGAGAAAAAATGCGGGGCTTTGGGAATCGGTATTTTTCAGCTCCCCCTGACACGGAGCAAACAGCAGTTTCGTTTGCTAAGAGGCCATGAACCACCTTGGAGCAACAGGTGACACAAACCCGGAGCTTCCCAAGCCCCTCGCTTGCTGCCGCTCCCCACCGAGGCGGGCGGCTGGGGCTGGGTGAGGGCTCCAGGTGAAAACTCCCCAACCCCAGGGGTTATCCAGCAGCCGGGCTGTGTTCACTGGGCAGCACTGGGGATGTTCCACCGCGGGCGCTCCGAGGGGCTACCGAAACCCATCAGCTCCTACACGCAGAAACCACACGTGTCCACCAGATCTCCTGGGAAGGGCAGTCTCATGGGGATGAGCCCCCGGCCTTCGTTCGCATAGTCCAACCCTGCGCAGCAGATTTGGGGTTGGGGGCTTTTCACCCCCCCCGGTGGTCGCTCACAGTCTTCCTCACGCTGCCCGCTGGTTGAACCCTCCTCCTCCAGCCCCAGCCAGGGCCCCTGTTCTGATGCAGCCTCTGGTACCCAGCAGCCGGGTAGGTGTTTGCTGGGCGTCTCCTCAGCGCCTGGCATGTGTAGATGGCTTTGTCCCCCTGATGGCTCCTTAATGGCTCCTGGATAGCTGGGGCTTTGTCTCCTTGATGTCAGGCAAGATGTGATCTGTTTATCAATCAGCTCTGCTCAGCAAATAGTTAAAACCATCCTTGTGGGGGAAGGAAAACTCAGGAAAACAAAGACACAAGCAAAACTAAACAAAAACAGGTGAGTAAAGCTTTTAGGTGTCAGAGTGAGGCCTTAGTCAGGGATGGTCAGGGTTTGGCTCTTTCACAGGGAGCCAGGACCAGCCATCGCCCCTGCCCGCGCACAGCACCAGCATCCTCACTGCAGCCTGGCTGGTGGGTGCCGCTGTGGTCCCACAACCGCGCTGATTCACTCTGCTCCGAAAAAGATTACCATTCCCGTAGGATTAATTTTTATTTTCAGAGTTAGTGGTTTCTACCTGATGTAGGAAAACTTCTCTAGTTTCTTGCCAGCTTAAAGTCTTTATTTTTTCTATAAAATATATTGTACAATCAGCTTGTTTTGGTCAGTTTATTTTCTCCGGATTCTGTAATGTTTAAAGATAAGAAATCTTATAATAAGTGTTATTCTTTGAGGAAGACTGAATTATGTATGCACTATCATAAGACACAGAGTACAAACACTTCTCAAATACTGCAATAAATCTGCTGAAGATCTGCTAAATCTTTCAGTGGAGGGCATTTCTGGAAGATCTCCATAGATATCAAGACCAGGAGAGATGGCTCCAGCTGCTTTTACGACTGCCTGCTCACGGATTCCCCCAATTCTTTCCCTGAGCCAAATGCGTATGGCACACTTTCTAAAGCCTTGCAATCCTTGTATACAGATATTACCCGCTATAAAATGCATCACATGCCAAAATCGAATACTCCTGAGGTTGCTTATTTGCACTCTTAATTGCAACTTATTTCCACTCTGAGCTTTTCCAGCTTTGGCTCGCAGGCAAGGCTCACTGTTTCTCTCACTTTGCAGCACCCTCAGTTCAACCTTCAGCCTGTTCATAGAGAAATTAAACACACTGAGCATCGCACCTTTTTCTCCATGAGGGAGATCTCCAAGAACTTACTGCATTATTTTTAAATTCACCCTATTTACCAAGTGTCAATAATGATGGGGCATTGCCCACCTCCACAGCCCTCTCCGAGTACGTGACAGCCATCCCTTGTGTTTCCGCGGCGGTCATAGCAGGGTGACAGCTCTCCAGTTCCCTCGTGCCCCCCTGCTGGTCTTATGCAAGGCTGCCACAGAATTTGCGTTCTCCCAGCCTTGTAAATCTTTCATGGCATCCCTAGATCTATAAAAATATCATCATCCGATGAGAGCATCCCCTTCCAGCCCCTTAGCTGCAGGTTATTGGTGCTGTTTAACTTTGAAGTTTTTAAGCATTCAGTTAAACTTTGTTTTTTGCAATTGCAGTTTAACACCCTCCTTCTCTTGGAGGTGGAGCAGACACTTCTGTGTTATCTCAGCTTGGTGGGAAAGTGCCTCCCACTTTCTTTCCAGATATTAACAAAACAGATTACTGAATTCCTTGGAGCTGTGTTAAGTCCAGGAGACTGCTACTGACAACCTGATCATTTCCATCCAGTAAAGGACCTGTGAGATGTTCAGCCTATATGTTTGCTTCAAATATACTTCAACAATTCCATGTCTTTCTCCTTATTCTTGTGGCTACTCGATCTTCATTTGTTTTGTAGTCCGCTGAATGCAGTCTTACAATGGATTTTGTTTTCTGTCCACGCTGTGCTTTCCCACACCCATAAGGTGTTACCAACACCCAGGCTGAAAGCCAGCAGTCAGCTGAGGTTGTTTCTGATAAGGCAGGAATCCAAGGACTTCTATTTTACATGTGATTTTCTGGCCAGTTGTTCTGGGCTTGTGCAAGCCCTTCTTAGCCACTGAAAGCACTTAAAAATTGTATTTTTAAGTAAAAGTTGGTCATTCAAATCTTGAATGTTGAAATTCAGCCAAATTTAATCCTGACCAAACCCAAATTCAATCCTGACACACTAAAGCAAACATTTAAAACCTACCCGCAGTTTACCTTCGGTAGACAGCCAAACAATCCTGCTTACGTGAACTTGTCCAAGCCCAAGTCACTGCCCAGTGCCCCCAACTCACACCACATGGTGACCGTAGCTTGTGAGGACACGTAGTACCCTGGGGCCACAGCTGGGCCCTGACACCCTCAGGGTCCTCTGAGCCATATTACCTGAAACCTTCACCTTTCATCTGCTCACGGACTGCCCTGCCTTGTCACTTTGTCCCAGGTCTCCTCTCAGGACAAACCTGTCCTTCACACTTTGCTGACTTGCTTTTCGGGGCAGAAGGAAGAAGCAGAAGCATGTGGGGGTCATGAAAACGGGGTGTGCGTGTGTTATGCTGGATGTCTCCTACCTGTGCTCCCTCAGGGGATGCAGAGGAGACCTGGGAACAGGTACAGAGCCAGGTGGTGGCAGGAAAGGGGTTTCTGGGGACCAGGGGACAGAGCAAGTCTTCTTGCAATCCAGCAAGTCTCTGCATTGAAGTCAGCCTGACGGGAGGCAGTTACTGTGCCAGGTCACAGCACGAACATCTCTAGAAGTCCCAGGCATCCGGCAGCCCGGCAGCGATCCACCCCTCCCGGAGTCCCATTCATCAGCTAAGCAGAGCGGCTTAACTCAAATGGTACCCACCCAGGCAGCCTGCCCAGGCCGTGGGTGTGCGTGGTCCCAGCTGAGTGGCAGTCTCCTCCGGCTCTGTGGAAACAGCAAGGCTTTCGGAGCCGTGCAGGTCTCTCTCCCTCTGTAGGTGGCTGCAGAGCCCAGGGTGCACAGAAGACCTGCACACAGCCTTGACCTGAGCTGCCTCTGCCAAGGATAACAAGGTGCAGAGTGGGTTTTTGGCCAATATTATGCACTGCATAGTGGTTTTTTGGCCAATATTATGCACTCTAAGGAAGAAAATACTGTGACTGGAGAAGGTGCAGCTGAGCACCCACCTCCCCAGCTGCCAGCTTCCTTCTTGACATCTCAGCACAATATGTCTTAACCTCTTCTTGTGCCAAAATGAGTGACCTTAGGTTGAAAGGCACCATGGCCCAGGACTGGGGCCAGCCTGAGATGCCTGATCCAACCCCTGTTCTGTGGAAGGGTCTCCTGTGTCCGTCTTTTCCATTTGGATCAATCTGCTAATGGGATGTATCAGCCTTCTGCACAGCCCCAGCCCAGCACCCAGAGGCTCAGTCTCTATTTCTCTCCAGCTGACGTGCTGGTAGGTGCAGGGAAGGTGGCAGCGAGCTCTTCTCGTACTGGGCAGAGTGGCAGTGAGGAGTCATTCCCAGTGCAGGTCTGGGAACATGCTGGTGTGAGTGCACAGCAGCCTGGGCTTGTGGGGCCAGGAGGTCCCTTGCTGGAGAGCTGGCATGACAGGGAAAAGCTCTGCAAGTCTTTGGCATCCGTTACTCGGTCAGCTTTGCAGAGGGAGATATTTGCCCTGTGCATTAACTAATACGTTTGTGCACAAGGAAGAGAAAGGAGGGAAATACATCAAATACTTCTGGTATTCACTGTGGATACACACCCTGTCTGGCAAGGTGACACCTCTTCACAAACACAGATAAGCTGCACTCACTAGCCTGGAACACATTTTGCCAGTGTTTGCCCTGGGATTAGTGACTTGACTGACCTTTTCTGCTGAGCAGCGCTGGGAGGGAGCCGTGGCACTAATGCTGTTACTGAGTGCAATCCCCCTGCGTGCACGGGGCAGCGCGTTGGGATTGGGGTATCCGGCAGAATCTGTGGCAGAGAGAGAAAGCCTGTGTTTATTTCTCTGCTCAGGCTGTGAATGTTGCTTTGCTTCCCCGAGAAGACACGACATAGGCACTTAAGGCACTGTTTGTGCTTTAATTCAATTTTTTCCCCCTTTTTTTTTCTTTCCTCAAGATGAAGAAAACACGCGGTGTGGCAGGCTAGCAAACCCCACAGACAGCTAATCAGGTGGCCTCTAACATACAGATTATTGAGGTGGCAGCTGTGGTGCACAGCGGGCTGAGCTCCTCCGGCTCCTGACCATTTGGTTGAGACAGGTATGCACAGCACGCAGGCAGCAGCCCTTTGCAGGAGTGCACGCTGATTCACAGAATACCAATACAACCATTCTGATATTAAAGAGCAGGCGTGTTTAGGATCTGATGTAACTAAAAGCACTGGCAATACCACGTTTAGACTAAAATATCTCAGAGTTGAAAACAGCATGTTCTGTTTTAGCTGTTTGTATGGCTGCTAAAGACAGCAGCAGGTTTTGCATCTGATTCACATCCATTTAGACTCAGAGTTGTTATTTGGAACATCTGGGCCCTGAACCTCTGGTCCTTAGTTGTAAATCAAATGAGGACAGTTCTCTAGACTATCAAAAAAATCCAGGACAGTGCTGTGAACTTGTGCCAGCAGGAGGTAAGGCTAGTTGGCCAGGACAGTCTCTTTTGGGCTTGCAATCTATGACGACATAAAGATTAAGAGAAATCCATGCTGATCCTGCAAATGTCTCCACTGAATAAAGGGAGATGCTTGATGCCATGGCACAGCCTTCCCCCTGTCTCAAAAAGAAGTGCAGAAAGTGTCATGCTGCAGCCAACACAGTTGAGGAAGCTACCATAGATGCCTGGTGCTATGGGCATGGCACAATATATGTTTCTTCCTGTGGTTTCATAACTTCAGACATTTTGTGTCTATTTAAAGTTCTGGTTCCTGATTATTCAATTATTTTATCTTTTAAAATCAGAGTAAGAGTCTAACTTCATAAGAAACTCTGAAGTAATATCCTTCCAATGCAGACGCACTTCCAAGTGTGGCACTACCACCTCGGCTGTGTCGCCATGCTGCAGGTGCGGGCTTTTCCTCGATGTACCCAAAGCCTGGCAGTGCTTTCCATACTCACAGGTGTTACTAGGGGTAGGCAGGGGAAGATACAGAGGGAATTTACAATCTGTTTCACGATTTTGCCTCTAGTTTTCTGATTGTGAGCCTCCGAAGCTGCCATAACCATTGCTGGGCTTGAACACCCCATGACCTACCACAGCCCCGACTCCTGACTGCGGGAGTTTGGTATCACGGCTGACTTTGCATCTCCACAGTAGAGGGCTCCTGTCTCTCTTGGTTTCCTCCATAAAGACATCTGTGTTTCCCAGCGTTTCGCTTGGGCGCTGATGAGAAGGTTCTCTGTCACATGGAGGGGTCACAGCGAACAAGGGGAATTTCACAGGAACTGTCTCAAGAGGAGCAGATCACTGACTCCCTCTGCGTCCATCAGCTTGAGTTTACTGCTCTGGATCAAAGACTTTTTGTGAGATGCAAATAATTAGAGCTTTATTAATTCGTTTGGCTGACCTAAAACACTTGGGAAAATAATTTTGCTTTGAGTAAATATGAAATAAAAAAGCCCCCAAAAAAGCAAAAGAAAAAAAAAAAGAGGAAATGTTTAATTTAAAAAACAGGAAATCTTTGTATTCTCTTGAGTTTTCCCACAATTTTTCAACCTAAACAGACTGATGAATCTGCAGATATGTGCAGGCATGTGCTCGGTGTGCTCCGTCCTGCCTGCTGAAAGCCTGGCCCAGAGCTCACAAGCCCTGAGACCCGAGGTGGGTTGCTGCACGGGGGGCAGGCTGTGCCTGGCTGGAGGGGCTCCAGCGGGTGGGCAGGCACTGGCTGGGTACGAGCAGTGCAAGGGCCCGCAGAAGGGAGTGAAGGAGAGGCGAGCCCAGCGTTTGTGTTGTCGGCGGGGTTATCTGTGTCAGAAAAAATTGAGTATGTTATTTCGAGACAAATATTTCTCAGTTTGGAATCACTGTCAACTGCTTGACACAAAACTGAGAGTCTCAGGGGTAAATGGAAAGAAATGGTTTATTGGACACAAAAAAATCATTAACTTTTGTTTTGTTTTGGTTTTGTTGCTATTTAACTTTGAAGGAAAAAAAAAGTCTGCCATCCTCTTAATTTTCATCTTTTGATTTCATTCTTACAAGGCTTTTTTCCAGGTCTTTCTTCTTCAGGAAGAAAGAAAGGGGCAAACCTTTTTTTTTTTTTTTTCCTATCACAAAGGACACGCAAAGCTCTTCAGTGCAAGAAATCTGAGCCTGGGAAACCCTGGCATTTGGTGGGAAAGAGCAAAGCATCCCACCAAAAGTGATGATGCCATCACAATCTGTCTTCTCTAGTATTTATTTACTTCCCACGGGCCTGAAGTTGTGACTAACTTACGACAGCAAACTAATCACAAATTCTGTTATAAGGGACGCAAAAGAAATGCTGCTTGAACTTTAAATCAAATTACTGAGTTGAGTTGCTGGCAGTGGGGACTGGTGGACTCAGTTCCCCTTCAAGGCCATGTACTGGAGCTGATACAGGCCTGTTCCTGCCTTGTCTCATAGCTCTGCCAGTGTGCAAACATGAAGTATCTGTTTCTTTTAGTATTGTTTTAATCTGGACCATTAATCTCTTTTTGATCAGGAACTTTCAAACCCCATTGCCAAGTTATATAGCAGTTAATGTAAAGCTCTCTTCCTAGTTACTGCTTTTTTCTCAGAAGAAATGCCCTTATCCCACTGCGTTGTAGCTGGTGTGGATAAACTGCTTCATCTGATCTTTTGTCCATCACAGTTTGAACCCAGAGACTTAGGCAAGCTCATCTTCTGAGCAGGACGTGTGTGCTTCAACATTACCTGTACCCTTGAACCTAGGTGGGTGCAAACTGTCCCCAGCTCTTGCTTCTCTCACACACTGGGTTCAAGTTCCATGTCTGGAGCTATTATTGGGTCACAAGTCAGTGAAAAAAACCATGATACAGGTCTCAGGGGAATAATGCATTTGGGCTGAACTCTTTAGCAGTAAAATATTGATAGTAGCAAAATACGCAACACTTTCCAACAGCCTCCCATGTTTGCTCCAGCTTATGTCTGGAGTTGTCTGTACTAGTGGAACTTCAGCTGTTTCCAATTCCTATCTTACAGCTGCCTGTCACTTCAGCAAATCCCATCAAGACCTCATGAATGTGAGAGAATTGGAGATCAGGAATGAGGAGCCTTCATGCTCTTTCTTTAAATTAGCCTCAAGGAGCAGGAGGAGGTTGGAGGGGATGATGGAAGAGAGGAGGGGAGTGGAGAAGGCCTCTGGCTTGCAGTGGCAACACCTGGATTTTCTGACAGGCAAGTCCTGCCAGGGCAGCTGGCTTCAAACCCTGTCCGGTCCTTAGCGTGTGGCTGCCAATGTTTTAGCCGGGGGAGTCCAGGACTTTGTGACCCATTCCATGGCTGCGCAGGATGCCCGCCCTGCAGTGAGGCTGGGGAGGAGATGCTCTCCCCTGGCCCCCGCCAAGGCTGGCTCCAGCTGTCAGCCCAAAAGCTGCTTTCGGGTGGCGTGGGATGCCGCTGGCCGTGCAGTTAAGGAGAAGGGCTGTGAATGGGAGTCTCCTGGTTTTGTCAGCCCCAGACCTGTGAGGCGAGGTGCTGGAACGGTACGGCGTGTCCCACACACCAGAGGCGAAGTTTCACCACTGTCGTCTGTTGGTCTCGAGTCACGCGTGTGCAAATAAACACGTGGGAAGCCCGTGGGTCTGGGCTGGCTCAGATAAACAGGTTCAAGTTGACCAAGTGTGGGAAAGGGCAGTGTCCTGTGAAAGAACTGTCAGTTTAAGAGATAAAAAAATCCCAGATGCACTTCTGAGAGTATTTACTACCTCCTTCAATGTTCGATGGTTTCCTTATTTCGTGGCTCCTTCCTGACGAGGTAATTCCCACTGTGTGTACCTTAACGGTGGAGGATGTCCCCATTACACAGAGCCCTGTCCAAAAGAAACAGGCTCATGCACAGATTTTGGAGGCAAGAGAAGAAAAATGATCAACGTGGGGGGAAAAATGAAACAGAATTCAAAGATTTTGCAGAGATTTTCAAATTTGATAAGCTGGTTCATCTCAAGAGCAAATTCCATGCATTTTGGTTCTGCAGCGCAAACCCCATGCCTTTTTGGGTCTGCCCTTTGTGATGACATGCCTGTTTTCAGGCAGAAAAATGCAGCCTTTTGAACATACAATTTGTCTCAGAAAAGAATGAATCTGGAAAACATGGAATTTGTCAAGTTGCATGTTTTCAGTGTGAGAGGAGCCACTTGTGGACATAGAAAGTACACTCAGGTTGGGAGCAGAGACACAGCAACTGCCTGTCCCCCCACCCAGATGTGCAATTTTCCACACATTGGGTGAATTGTCAATAAAGGAGAAAAGAACACCCTTGGAAATAGAGTGAATCCCTTTAATGAATAAAAACCTTGTGCATGAGAAAGTGAAATGTGTTTAATGAGCCTGAGTCCCATTAAAGGAAGAAATCTGCTATTTACCTCTCTCTGTACTGTGAAATCTCTCTTAAACAAACACCTGCTATAGGCTGCTAAGTATTAAATTGGCTGCACATTATACCCAGACTATTATCAGTTATCTAAGGAAAACATTACCTCCTTTTCAAAGCTTTTTGCCGGAGCCCACAGTAGACAAGAACTTCATTGTTGGTTCTGTATCACCAGTTTTAGCTGAGCGACTGAGATGCTAATGTCCACCTTTCCCATCCGAAAAGCTTTTTCCTGAAAAGTGATTTCCCTAAAGTACCACAAAAAGGACCCTTGCTGTGATTACCTAGATGGTGAGACTACCCATGCCATCATCATCCCAGGGGATGAAGTCTTCTTGGAAAACCTGTTGAGAGGTCAGAGCTGGACAAGTCTCAGAAGCAGGTTTGCAGAGCTTTTGCAGGTTGGGATGTGCTCTGACACGGGCTCTGTTGCCTCTGAGGAGCCTTTCCAGCTCAGTGTAAAAAAGTCAGTCGTTGGTGTAAAAGGCAGAGGGATTTCCTGTTCCTGTTCCTGTGCCAAGACTGGCAGAGAAGCAGCCGAGCGGAGGGTGGCTACGCAGAGAAAAGAGCGAGTTTATTCCCTTACGGTGTGTGCGTTGTGCCAGAGCAGCGGGTTGTTGCCTGCAGTGGAGCATCTCACCGAGACAGCCCTGCAAGCAAGTGCTTAGTCGTGCTGGATCACTACTACCCAGCATCCCACCGTGCCTGAAGTACTGACATGGTGTGACCCAAGATGACTGTGTGAGGAGGAGGATGGTAGCCAGAGCCTCCTTCCCTGCCCGGCAGGCATCAGCCTGGAGCAAGGCGCTGCAGCAGGCAAGGGCTGGTTGAAGAGGAGGTGCTCCCAGAGGAGCACCGTCTGCTGTCTCAGGGCGATGCAGGGCCGTTATCACTTTTCTAGCAGAGCTGTAACATTTTGCGTTGGGGCCTGAGGAAGATGGGTGCGTTAGCAAGTCCTGGAGCTCTACCCCCCTGCCAGCTCATGCAGAGCTTTGCCAGGCAGCACCAAGACACACAGCTTGAGCTCCCACACCAGCACAACCCATGCTGGTGGTCATCAGGCACTGCCTGGCTGCTATTACCCCCAGTCCGGCTGTGACACACCTGTAAGCGCCACGCGGAGCCAAGCAAAGACGCGTTAGTTTGGAGGGCAGTGGACACAGGAGACAGAAGTGGGTCCGTGCTCAGGTGGCACTGGCCAGTCCAGGTAATATCCCCATCAACTCATGGCTGTGTAGGCGAGGCTGGCAGGCTCCAAAACCCGTCTGTTTTAGCAAGCCCCACAGGGGTATCATCAGGTCCCCTCTGCAGGTGAAGGATGCAAAAGCTGAGAGCATAGCTGTTTGTCCAAGGTTTAATTGACCCTCCCGGCAGCCGCAGGACATGGAGCTACCCTCATTCCTGTTTTGCAATACAGAATCCCAAAGGTGGCAGGGATCTAGGCATGGTCACTGAACTCATCTGCCATAGCAAGAAGCAAGGTGGCCTTTTACCACCTTGAGAGGGGACAGCAGGGGATGGATGGGCAGGGGCTATGCATGGCAGTGGAGGGTGGCTGCTCCTCCTTTGTTGTTTCTCCTGTGTATTACAGCCGGACGCCTGGAGAGGGTTTACAGCAGACCATGCCACATTCCTGTCCTCTCCATCCTCCAACACTCAGAGAGCTACAGGACAGATAAGATAGCCCCAGCCCGTAGACCATTATGGGCTTACGGGAAGATGGGAGCTCCCTATGGCCATGGCAAAGCCACGCACCCAGCCAAGGGCTGGGCCAAACAGGAGCTCCTGGCATCAGCCCTTGTGTCCAGGTCACCGAGGGAAAAACGCTAGTGGTGGCCTGCATTGCAGGAGGGCTGGCGACGTGGAACAGGGTCTCTTGCCTGTCAGGAAGACATGGGATGGACAGCCTTGACATGAGGCTGGGAGACTCCCTGGCAGGGAGGCAGGGGCTGCCCATGGCAATGGGGGGTGGCTTTGATGCTCCTGTCATTGACAGCCATATCCCCAGACAGGGACATCATGACCGGATCATGGCACGTACCTGTCCCCTCCTTCCTCGACTACTCAGCTACAGAGTGTTGCAACTTTCTACGAGGACATTGACCTGAAGATAAGGAAAGGTGCAGAGCCCTGGTCTGATCCCTGTTATGGTCCTACAGGCAGCTGGAAGCTCCCTGTAGCTGTGGACATCGGGAGCTCCGCACCCTGTCATGGTCCTTCCATCACAGAACGCTACCAGGCGGTCAGGTAACACTTGCTCTTGGTGAAGCCATGCCGGCTGTCTCGAATCACCTCCCTGTCTTCCATGTGCCTCAGCAGAGTTTCTAGGAGGATCTGTTCCATGATTTTCCCAGGCACAGAGGTGGGGCTGACAGGTTGCTAACTCCCAGGGTTGTCCCCGATACCCTCCTATTAACAATGGGTTCAACGTTTCACTTTTTTCAGTGACCGGGGACTTTACCTGTATGCCATGGCTCTTCAAATACGGAGAGTGGCTTGGCAACTACATCAGCCAATTCCCTCAGGACTCTGGGATGCGTATTATCGGGTCCCATAGACTTATGCAGGCTCAGGTTCCTCAGGTGGTCTTGAACATCCAAGTTTCTGCTCCTGAGCATCTCTGGAGTGCAGAGGATGCCTGGGGCTGGCTGTGCACCATGCTCTTGGCCCTGCCAGATTTCCAAAGGTGGTATTGTAGGTACGATAGGACTCAACCCCTCTGACTGGCTAGTGCAGTGCGTTAAGAAGATCTAGCTTGGACAGGAGTAGGATGTGAGATGCAATTCTTACATCCACGTGTTCAGTGAAAGTGTAAATGTATTGAAGACCACACTGGGTTGTGGACATCCACGGCTCTGTTCCCAGCTCTACCACGAGGTCCTGAATAATTCACTTGCCTGCAACATGGTGCACTAGTCTGATGGGCAGAGAGGGGCTGCCTGGGTGCCACACAGCCAAAATTGTTATGAAATCAAAATTCCCATGCATATGTGGTGGATTATCATATTAGAGCCAGAAAGGGGCAAGTTCATTTCTATAATTATATCAATATGTTTGAAATGTTCAGAGAAAACCAAGAAAACCATTTGGGACTTGGAAGTAAAGATGAAAAGCGTTAATATTTTTAGCACGGCAGTCTCTGCTTCAGCAAGGTCATGACACCAGCCCATTATCATTTGAAAAGTGTAGTCATGAAAGGGGAAGAAGAACTGGTTTGGAGCAAGTAGGTGTAATGGGATGAAAGGCACAAAGCTACATTTCAAGTTGAGAGCATCCTCTTCCAGGCACTTGACTGAGAACAGTGGCACGCAATTTCCTTCCTGGTGCTGCTGCTGACCGGCTTTTTCATCTGCAATTTCTATTATTCAGATGGGTGGAAATTATTGCAATAAATATTGATGGGCCACTGTGTGGGAATGACCGCACTGCATATTGACAGATTACTGTACAAGCACGTGTGAACGGCATGGAAATAAGCGACTGGAAGCCTGACGTAGTGCGGAGCCAGTGCTGGAGCAGTGCTGGAGGTCTGCAGCTGGTGCAGGGTAGGTAAGGTGATCAGAAAAGCCTCTCTGGGCCTTCCCATCTATGGCTCATACAGCACTGTTGGGAAATGGGTGCACATCTTTTGTTGTTTTTTTTTTTTTGTGGAGAAACCATAAAATCAGCATGGATCTGAATTGCACCAAAATAGGGTTGATTCCTACAGGACTCAGTTCGCAAGATGCTGCACAACACCGGCCGTGTGGGGGCTGTGCTGGCACCGGAGCCAGCTTTGCATATTCAGAGGAGACTGGGATTCATACAGCAGGTGACCTTGTAGCAGCTGCAGGGATTTAACTCCTCGCCTGGCTGCTGAGAAAGGTGAAGGTCTCTGTCCGTGACCCTGGAGAATATCACCAAAAAGCTGCAAATTCTAGCAGTGTCCAAACAGCATTTAAAATGAAACGTCCAGAAACAAAGACTCTTAAGCACTTAAAAGTGTTAAGATGCCAATTAATTCTGATGGTTTGTGTGTTTTAATTATTCACTGACATTGTATTATTTTTCAAGCAGAAAAGGAACTGTTTGAGTTGGAACTTTTTAAAGTGTCACTGCCTCTGCTACTTAAAGCAAAGTAATTGTGTTTAATTAAACTGAGACCAACAAGGCTCTATTGTGTGAGAGAAAAGAAGAAGTGCAAAGAAGCCTGCGAAAAAGGAAATGTCAAAGATTAAACAAACCTCTTTTCAAGCCGGCTAAGGGGAGAGGTGCCACTGTTTGTAAAACCAGAGCCAGGAAAAATACAATAATTAGAAAAAAACAGGTCATATGGAAAAACAATATCCAACTTGACAATCTTTCATGCAGATATGATTTGAAGTTCATTACTCATTGTATTCCTGCACAGAAAGCTTTTTGTTATTCTTTGTGTTAAGTCATTTTTTAATTTAAATGGAGATGGAGATGTGTTCAAAGGAATTTTTTTTAAACAAATGAACACAGATGCATTTCATGTCTTTTTTTGATATAAAGGTTGAATGAAGCTGCAGGGAAGGAAAACTGCATTTAATTAATTTATAATTTTTTTCACAAATAGATCTGTTTCTCACCACTTTTTTAATATTCATGTGTGGTTGGCGGGCAGAGAGTACATGAGGTTATTTCCTCATTTGAAGCCTAGTTTAATTATTTTTGAAAGAACATAATACTTAAATTTAAGATCTAAACATAAATATGTGTATTACTGTAGAAGGAGATGATGGGAGATTTTTCACTGGCTGGATTTCATCACATGGGCCCAAATGATATCGTAATCCGAGATGCTCATTCAGACATAAGACACATATCATTAAAATGCACTTTAATTCTCCTCTTTGGTGCTTAGAGCTATTTTCCACCCCAAAAGGTTACAGTGTAAAATATACAAACAGACAGTTCCCTCCTCCCTCCTCCTCCCCACGGCTGGGTCCTCGAGATGAAGGCAGCAGCATCGCTCCGGAGCCAGCCCCGCCAGGTGAGCACCGCCCCGCCAGCAAGCAGGGGCCCTTCGCCACCCCCTGACGCCCCCCAGTTGCTCCCAACTCATCCCATCGCTGAGGCAAAGGGACTCTGGGCGAAAACGCAGTGGGAGCCTGGTGCAGCGGCAGCCCCGCGCTGAAGGCATGGCAGAGCCTGCCTGGCCGCCCTGGAGAGCCTGGTCCACAGCCTGCCTTGCACAGCACCCTCTCCAAAACCAGACCCCAAGCCACAGGACCGTCCAGCCCGGATGGGGATCAGGGACCCTTCCCTCTCTGGGGAGCAGCCGGCGGCGTTGGAAGAGATGCTCTGCTTGTTTTTCCCCCACAACTCATGCATCCAGCACACTCAGACAACACAATACCATCCTCTCCCCCTCCCGCTCATAGATACTGGCCCTGGGGGCAGATCGAGGCACGGTGGCTAAGCCTTGGGCAAACTGTACGTGTCTTTACGGTGGCTTTTCCTCAGCACACCTGACCAAGAATATAAATGGCTGCAATCCTGTGTTCAAAAAGTTGCTTGGACTGAATTATCTCACTGACTTTACACTCTCCAATGCCAAGGAGTTTAACCGTCCTGAAGCAAAATCTTTAGGAAATGTATAAGAAAATAACCCACATGCTGGGATCCCTGATCGCTAAAAATCTGCCCACCTTCTTACCTAATGTGCTGGATACCTGAGTGGACAAAGCAGGTGTCTCTTTCCATTTTGAAGGTTTTAGAATCTACAAGGGTTTAATTAGGAGCCCAGACCCGGAGAAGACTCCTGGGTGGTTTAGTCCAGTTGCTGAAATAGCACCATGTCCCATAAATCCTCTCCTAGGCTGACTGGGATAATTGCCTGGTGGTGGAGGGACTGTGGGTGGTTGCACCCCTGTGTCCCTGAGAACAGGCTGATGAGATGGGAAGGACTGTGTGTCCAGCCCAGGGCACAAATCCACCTCCATATTCCGTGACAACGAGGGTAATGCTCTGTGGGAAGAGGTCCAGGGCATTACCCAGAGGGAAGATGACTCCACTTGGTGCTGCCATGTCCGGCAGCAGCATTTGTCCCCAACCTATTGCTGTCCTTGTCCCTCTGTCTGTCTTTCCCTGACAGAAAGTATGAAGACCCTCAGCCGGCAATGCCATGGGTGGGGCTGTGGGAACCAGCATTCCTATGGGTGCTCTGTGGCCCTGGGACACACACGGTGCATTTTTATTGAAACTGTGTTCAAAATTACTTGAACCAGTTGCTAACGCTATTGAATGGGATGACAACAAATTGACAGATGTGGCATAAATAATCATAAAAATGGCAAACCAGAGCCCCATGGCACGGCAGCAAATGTGAAATTGCTACAACAGTACACGCCACTGATCTCCACTCAGCCTTGGGTGACAATGGTCTGCTTAATGAGCATGAGCCAGCAGTGGGTGCTTGCAGCCCAGAAAGCCAACCGTATCCTGGGCTGCATCAAGAGAAGTGTGGCCAGCAGGTCGAGGGAGGGGGTTCTGCCCCTCTGCTCTGCCCTTGTGAGACCCCACCTGGAATACTGCCTCCAGCTCTGGAGCCCCCAACACAGGACAGACATGTAGCTGCTGGAGTGAGCCCAGAGGAGGGCTACCAAGATGGTCAGAGGGTTGGAACACCTTTCCTACGAGGACAGGCTGAGAGAGTTGGACTTGTTCAGCCTGGAAAAGAGAAGGCTCCGGGGAGACCTCAGAGCGGCCTTCCAGTACCTGAGGGGGGCTACAAGAAGGCTGGGGAGGGACTTTTTACAAGGACCTGCAGTGACAGGACGAGGGGTAATGGTTGGAAGCTGGGAGAGGGCAGGTTTAGACTAGATACAAGGAAGGAGTTCTTCACTCTGAGGGTGGTGGGACACTGGCACCGGTTGCCTAAGGGAGTTGTGGCTGCTCCATCCCTGGAAGTGTTCAAGACCAGGTTGGATGGAGCCTTGAGCTACCTGGTCTAGTGGGAGGGGTCCCTGCCATGGCAGGGGGTTGGGAGTAGGTGATCTTTGATGTCCCTTCCAACCCAAACCATTCTGTGATTCTGTGCTTGTATGTCTAAGCAATCAGTTGATTGATTAATTGCTCTGTCTACCCACCCCATGCAGAAAGGTTATGTTAGCCCATAACTCTCATTTTAAAAGTATTCTTACAGAATCTAAGGGCAGAAAATGAGTTGTTGCTTCCTCTCTGGGATGAACCAATGCCAGGTGCCGAACCCTCAGTCTGTCCTTCCACTACAGAGCAGCAGACCACGGCAGACACATTAAAGAGAGCCTGGCAGTGCTTGCCAGGGTTAGAAATGCAATTGTCTGCACTGCAGAATTGTCAGAAAGGGCCCTATGTGCCATATAGCTCCCTCTGAAGCAATTCCTGGACGTGGTCAGCAGCTGGAACATTCCTGGGGCTGTTTTGGATGCATCTATCCTGCTGCAGGGACTGGGAAAGTTCACGAGATAATGCGGGTAGCTCATGCTGGTTGGTCCCAGTGCCTGGGCACATTTCCAGACCTATTTAATTCACTGTTCAGATGTAGGCCCAAGGTGATGGCATTTCTGATATCCTGTCTGTTGGCAGATGCCACCCTACGCCTCCAGTTGTTTCAGACCAGGGTTTCCCACGAAACATCCTGTTCTTGCTCCATTGCTCTTCCACCTTTGGACCCGGCAGCTGTGCCTCTCTGCTGATGCTGCTCTGTACAATGCTTTTACTCTCCCAGCAGCTGTAATTCTCACCTCTTTGCCCCATCCAGATGACAAGAGTGCAGGGTGGTGAGACCTCCCCGGCGCCTTTAGGAGGTCTCTTCCTGCAGGGAGCTGTGGCAGCTCCAGCAAACATGTCGCATCACCTCTTTGGCAGACCCTGCGCCACACGGGTCCAGCACCCCCCTCACACGCCCTGTCGGTGGTGTAGTTCCCTGGTGGCACCCTGCTCTGAGGCTACTGCTGTCCATAAAAACTTTGGGGCTGAACAATTGCAAAACTGTCACCCGAGACTCGGGTTAGCAAATATAGACCCTG
This sequence comes from Leptosomus discolor, assembly GCF_034619465.1. NCBI lineage: Eukaryota > Metazoa > Chordata > Aves > Leptosomiformes > Leptosomidae > Leptosomus > Leptosomus discolor. Next base: position 706,079 of record NC_141419.1, read on the forward strand.
ACGCGCCTTCCTTTTCCTCTGGCATGTCTGAGCCCCTAGGTGTCCACCCAGGCCTGCCCAGGTGCCAAACGTCTCGGTACCCATCTCAGCCCTGAGTCTCATCAGCGTCCTCTCCCCTGACCCTGCCTTTCTCTCCTCTGCTGCCCAGTCTGGAAGGTGTCTTCAGAGCCATCCAACTGGGTCGGGATGGAAAGAAAACAGCCAGAAAACAATGTGTTCCTCACCACAACAGACTGGTGCTTTGAGATACTTCAGTAGGTCTCCTACCTCTCCTAGGCTGCTCCAAGAATGCAGCTGGGATTGAAAGGGCTCTTCTCTCCTTGCCAGGGGCTGTTCTCTTCGCCGCCTCTTAAAGCAAAGGCATTCAGTCATGCCAGCACTTTTGCATCGCAGGGCTCTGTTAGGGCTTTACCCTGATGGAGAGACAGATGAACATTTTCCATCAAAATTATTTTCAGCCAAAGCTGATCTTCATCAACACAGAAAACAACGTATATCTTGGGGGAGGGTTGAAATTTCAGAATATCATCAAGAAAATGAGCACAAAATAAACCCCAAACAGTAAGAGAAATCTCATTTTTGGTTTTGATAAAGACCCTGGCAAATCTTGCAGAAAACCTTCAGCAAGGATATTTGCTGTGAGCTGTATAAATTGCTTCTGTGAATGTACTGTTGCCCTGAACCCAGCCAGCTCCCGGGCTGCGGGGCTGGCCCAGGTGCATGGCAACCCTAATAGATATGTTCCTTCATTTGTTGGCTTGAAGCGCCCCAGGGCTGTCCTAGAGGCAGAGGATACATTGAGATAACATACAGAGTCATTAGCGCCCCTGCTCATTAACCGAGACCTCTGGGTCAGTGATGTGGCTCCTCTAATTCGTGTCAGGGTGCACAGCAGACCCGCTGCCTGCCCAGCTCTGGCCGACAGAGCTCTGGCCGCATCCCCGAGGGCAATTCCTGCCCACCTCTGCCCCCCTCGCCTGCCCCTCTCAGCCGCTCAGCGCTCCGCTCTGATCCCCGCGCCAGGGCTGCCCGTACCGACGGAGAGGTATGGATGCTCCTGCTCCAGGTCAGGTGCTAATGAAGGGGGTTTGGTGCTGGGATGAGGAGGAAGAGCTGGAAGGCTGGGAATTAAATTTGGGACAGAAGTCAGGGATTCTCTGGGTTTAGGAAACACAGCACCAGATGTCGCTTCTTTGCACCTGCCAGGCAAAGCCCCCAGTCTGCCCCCCTGCCAGAAGAAACCAATCCTCCTAATCAGAGGTGTCTGTTTGCAGGGATTAAGTGGAGATCAGGCCGTCTGAGGACCTTACTCTCTTTCCTGAAGAAGTCCCGGTTATTTAAAGAGGTCTAATTTGCTGTCCTCATTACCAGGGGCTGGGCAGCACTGTGCAGAGCCCATGCTGTGCTCCTGGGGCCGGAGCTCCTCTGTGTACCCGTCCTCTCTGCCCTCAGCCCAGGGTGATGTGTCCAGAGCCGCGACCAACGGTCCCTGTGCCTGTGGCCACGGAAGAGAGGGGGTTCCTCTGTCCTGGCTGTCAAATCACTTCCAGAATTTCAGAAAGACCCTGTAGCAACCAGCACGCCACCCTGCTGGGATGCAGGGCAGGCAGCCCTGAACACCTTTTCCCATTAACCTGTTGTGTCACTGAGCTGTCACTCAAAGGACAGGAATAAAAAGGAAGATAAAGGGCTGGCTCTGTCTGTGCTGCAGAGAAACCTTGAACCACTCCACCATGGGTCCCCACTGAGTCCAAAAGTCCCTGCTGGCATCTGGGTACACATGGCTGAACGATGATCCTGGGATGTTCCTGAGAAGTTGAGGCTTTCCTGAAATGGCAGTGTGCTGCCTTTTCCCTCACACCTCTTCGCCAGCTCTCAGCAGCCTTGTCTCCACGAGGAGCATTGAAGTTGCTGCCTCCCGGAGTTAAACACCCAGTTCCTGACAATCTCCCCTCTCCAGCACACTTTTGCAGCTGAGAATGGAAAACCTTCTGCAGATGTCCTGCAAGGTGCAAGTAACTCTTCTGATGAGTCCTCTGCAATAACCCCTCCTCATCTCACTTCCTCATGGCACGGAATTTGTGAGCCAAGAAGTGACTCAGTACTGACACCTTCTGCACTTGGCTGCGGACGGGTTCACTCTTCCCAGGACTAAGAAATTCAGAGGCACATCCCGTTTATTATGAAGCTTTGGTTGGATTCCCTTTATCCACTTCTGAGTTGTCCAGGGCATAGAATACAGAAGTTCATGGGGAAGAGGGGTCCTGCCTTTTCTACTAGAGGCTGATGGGGAAACTGGAGAGGTGCTGTGATGCTGCACTGGTCCTGGACACTGTCCTTGCTGAGTACTCAGGAGATGGCTGTGAGACCTGGGGGGACTCTTTCTGTGGGGCAGGGATACCCACACCACCACAGTCCACGATCCCACTCCTTCACCTCCTGCAGTTTGTCTATGCTGCAACGTGGTTAAAGATTAACCCTTTGGGAGGCATCTGCTGTCGTTCCGTTTGGTGCCATCGTCCCTTTCTCCAGCTGCAGGCGCTGTTGTAACGAGAGGCTCCTCTCCAGGTCTCGGCAGCAGGCTTCTCTGAAGGACGGCACGTCACCTCCCAGTGCACATGGCACTTCACCTTCTGGTCAATGGCAAGTGCTCCACTGCTTTCACAGCAGGGACATCCCATGGGGACATTGCACTGCAATCGCCTAAGGAATTTTCTTATCCTGCCAGGCCCTCCTCCCACTGACTCCTAGGACTTCTTGCAACAGGGAGTGCTGAGCATGTGTCCTCAGTGGACAGAAACACAGACAGAGTGACTGACTAGTGCTGGTAACTGTCCTGCTCTGAATGGGAGGGGGGCTGGAGACCTCCAGAGGTCTCTTCCCGTCCTTACAGCTATGGTGAGAACCACAAAGTAGCAGGAAAGAAATGCTGGTGAGAAGGACCAGCTGCATTTGCAGGTCCCATAGCACACAGGGACGTTTTCTACTGCTTCATAGATCAACAGCGTAGAACCAGAACAGTCTGAAGTCTGTCCAGGGCAAGGAATGGACACTATTTCAGGACCCAGACGTCTCCTTCCAGTTGGTAGGATGATGTTCACTTCCTTTAAATATCTCTGCAGCACCTGGGACTGTGGCCTGTGAGGACCTGCTGAACCACCCAGAGTGGGAAGCAAGGTCCAAGTTTCCCCTGCAGCCATGGGCATCCCATAAAGAAGCACTTCAAGACAGAGTCCCACAAATACCAGTCCTTCCTTAGTCCTGCTCAATACCTGCCAGGGAACCAGAAAGACGGGATGCTCCCAAGTGTGGGACACGTGCTGATGGCAGGCAGCCTCTATCCGGGCTCCTGGCACAAACCGGGGCTTGGTGCTTAGATGAGCTAAGGTCACAGGCAAAGACCACCTTGTGGGAGGAGAACCAAGCAAGGCAGGGGTGAGTCTGGTGGGCAGAGCACCCTGCTGGAGATGTGTGTTTTCAGGGCAGGGTCTTCTGGTTGGAGCTACTTACCTACAATGGTTTGATTTGTGGTCGAGCAGGTTGTGAACGGTTTCACACTGGAAGCAGTAAAGTCAAAGTGCCCCAACAAATGGCTGGTGCCTGAGGTTGCTCACACAGTGTTTCTAATATGCCCAGTCCTCTCAGTAGCTGGCTTGCTTCTCATCTTTAAGGCACATTGGGCTGCAGCAAGACTGAGACTCGCAGAGTCAGTGACTACCAGCTAGCTGCGCTAAACTAGCCTGAAAATCCCAGGATAAGGGAATCCTGGGAGGAGGAGACACAGGGGAAGCTCTTAGACCTGGGATAGTGGGGTCTGGTCCCACCAGAACTCACTCCTTCATGGCACATTCAGGGCAATGGTGTCCAAGGAAGCACCACAAGCTCAAAGCTGGTGCTGGCTTGACTTGGTTCCGCTGCCATAAGATGAAGGTGCTGCTCTGGCTGGAGGGACAAGGTGTAGGAAGGGAGCCTTCGGGAAAGAGCTGTGCCCCATGTTACTCCTGCTTGCCCCCTGCCACTTTGCTCTGATCTCCATCTAGGCTCGCTCTCCTGGAAAGCAGGGGCTAGACAAGGTTGTGGGAGCACCATGGGCAAACAAGGCATGAGGAGAGAGGGCTGGTGGCACAGAGAGTGGTCCCAAGTGTCTGAGGGAAGCATTAAGAAGGGAGACGTCACATCTGTAGAGCAGTGAGCCCATCTGGGATGCACATATAGACCTGCAGGCTATGCTTCTTCCACATGGATGTTGGGTAGCTGGGGAGAGTGCAGAAAAGATATGTAAACTAAATTAAAAAAGCTAAATAGAAAAAAGCTAAAGATTTTCTCCAACTCTCAAATGTCTGAAAGAACTGAATTTGCCCAGTTTTTCCAAGGAAGTCTAGGGATGACTTGCTTATGACATGCATGAGCCCTCAGCAGGAGAAAATAGAGATTTTTTGGACCTTCAAGTGTATGACCTGGATCAGGGAGAGTTACTTACCCTGTCTGTTCCTCACTTTGTCCATCAGTAAATTGGAGATAAAATTCACCCAGATCCAGGAGGTGTGTCAGGTAAAGCATCACCATACTCTTACACAGAATGTATAATATGAGGGACTCGTACAAATTACACACTAATATGCAATTTATCTTACGTCGGATACTCCAGGAAAGATTATAAAAGCAGTGGTTTTATACCCAGTTTATTTGCACTCTTTAAATTAACTTGCTTCAGTCTGAGAAGGAGCTGTGTAAAGTAGCAAGGTGCTACTTTAGATGAGGGTCCGGGAGGGGATGAGGAAGGCGATGGCCACCGCAGTGGCAGGGCCAGGGCTGTCCCTGGGCTGAGCTGCAGCGGAAAGAGCCTTGTGCCACCGTGCTGGGAGACGCTCGCCTTGCTAATGCCGCTGCTGGGTGGTCTCCCAGGGCAAAGAGTGCTGCTTCTCCCTCCCCCTGGGCAAGGGAGGCATCAGTGGGTGAGCTGCAGCTCAGCTGCGAGGGCTGCGTCTCACCCGACTTGCTAAAGGACAAGATGGGGCCGAGACGGGGCAAAGAGAGCAAGCCCCCCTCCTGCCCACCCAGCCTCTCCAAGGGCGCTGTCTTAGTGTGAGGCACCCCCCAGTTCACCTCCCAAAAGCTCCTTTCCTGCAGCGGGCAAGAGAAAGAAATAGCAGCGGAAAAGTAGATTTTTGGGAGGTGCATTGCTTCTCCAGTTCTCCTTCCCTCTGAGGACCCTGCTCCCCCCTGCCAGGGGTCGCATGACTCTCCTCACTGAAATGAGGGAATAACCGAAATCCACCAAGGCTGTGGGGGGACAAAGAGCTGTGTGGAGCACCCAGCCCCTACCTTGCATCGTGGAGGGGGTTGGCTGTAAACAGCGGCTGAAAGGCTGCGTTCGGAGCGGGTCCCGTTCACTGGCAGGGCGGGGGCAGAAATAGCTCGGGAGGTATCATTCCTCCAAGACTTTTTTTTTTTTTCCCTGGGTGTAAATGATTAATGAAGGATATTGTGGAAAGCAGATGTACTGTTGCCACAGTAACTGAGACGAGCGGCGGGCAAGGTTTGTGCACATGGTGAATACTGAAGCGATGATCTTCGTGCGTGTTGTAGTTATTTTAGCCTTCATAAGATTCTGGTTAATTATTAACACCATAAGGTCCTAACCTGGGGGAATATTTATAAGTGAGGATAAGTTCATAATGAATCCCTTTCAATTTTCTCTCCTATCCCCTTCTCTCCCTGGATACCATTATAATTTTATCTCCGTAAAATCTCCCATTATCTCACTTTCAAATACAGTAACCTATTACCATGTTTAATTTTTAAAAAGGATAATAACAGAAGAAAAGTGAGCATGGGGATGATTCACAGTCACTCACCTGCAGTGGCATTTCTTTGCTCTATTACCTGCTGTTTTCCTCTGCTTTCTAAGGTCAGTCTGTGCTGGCAGTGAGCGAGAGATCCCACTCCAGCCAGTCTGTATGGCCAGTCTGTGCCAGTGTCCAGCCTCCTCCCATAGAGCATCAGCGTCTGGTGTGATGGTGGCACCACCACTTTGGGAGACCTGTCACTTCCCAGGGACAACTGCTATCACCTCAACCTCAGCAAAGGCTCTGGACTGTGAGGGACTGTGTCCCAGGAAAGGGAATCTAGATTTTGCTTTTTGCTCCCTGGACTGACTTTCCACAGTCCTGGGAGAGAAGCAGCGGGGTGGGATCAATCTCAAAAAAGAGAAAAGTGCTACCCCTGCCCCGCTCCTCTGCCGCAGGACCCTGGTGCTGCCAAAAGCAAGAGGCAGGGCTAAGTCTCTCTGCTGTGATGAACCAGCAGGTACCAGGGAATTGGCACCTTCCCACACCTAAGTGTCAAATCCAGACCTCACCTTCTTCCGAAAAGTAGAGGGTCTTCTGCCGTGCAGCATGTTTATTGCCTTTACTGACCCCAAAACTGCTCTCTGTGATGGGCCAGGCTGGCAGCTGGCCCCAAAATGGGCTGTGGAGGAGAAATCCCGAGCTGGCCATGCTCAGTGCACAGCACCAACCAGCTGTGGGATGGGGGGACCATGCCTGACGCTGCTCTCACCCATGGAGCCTGGAGACAAGGTCTCAGTGGAGGTCCTGTTTTACAGATAGGCAAACTGAGGCAGAGACAAGCAGCGCTTCTTTCTGAAGGCCACACACACAAGAAGGTTGCCCCAGGGCTGGGAACACTTCCTTCCCACGGGAGTCACCAGGGTTGGACACATCCATGATGCCAAGGAGAACTCACACCCCTGGGAAGTCAGCAGAAGCCTTCCTTCCCTCCCACGCCTCCACACTCATCACTGACCCCCAAAGCTGACATATGACAGACCCCACTGGCCTTTCCCTGCCTCATCCCCTTCACCTCCTCCCTCCTCTTGCTCTGTGCCTCCTCTCACCCCCAGGCTCCTCCAGTGGCCTGCTCCTCAGCAAGCCCTCTCAGAGCCTAGTAGACCCAGTTGGACAGAAGGGAAGGCCCCCTGTGCCTCACCTTCCTCCAGCATGGTCCACCAGCCCCCCGCTCTAGCCTTGCCCCTCACCATATCCACTAATGGTCCTACTGGCTGCTGCTTGTGAAGGCTGGGTCCACTCTGAGGGTGCCTTCTGTTCTTCATGTACTTAGAAATCACATTGATGCCTCCAGCTGATGCTTTTGTCTGGAGCAGATGCTTTTATCTGGAAGCAGTGCTCACATCGGACTCCCAAACGCATTAAATGAAGGTTGAGAGGAAAAAATGAAGGGCATGTTGGCTGGTCACAAATGGAGGGATCTGGGAGTCCTGCCAGCAGCAGAGGGGCTAATAGGACGGCTGGGCTTCTGCCTCGCATAGTGTTCAGGGAGAGACAGATGGTTCAGGAGCTCCAGGCTCCTGATGTACTTCGCCTACAAACCTCAGCACTGCCCACCTTTCTCCCCAGGACACTGATTCTGGCCTGCAGGAGAGGCAGCAATGGGAGGGCAGGACCACCAAGGACGGGATGGAGGAAGCTTTATGGGACTAAGGGGAGCAGAGGCTCCCACTACATAGTGTCTGCCCCGTTTATAACACTAGGAAAGCCACGCTGCAAGGTGAACACTGCTGAAAAAAGCTTTCTGAAGGTGCTGCACACGACAGTCCTGCCACTTGGCACACAGGGCTGTGCAGAGGCAGTGCGTGCCCAGCGGCTGAGCACACCCCATACCCACCTGGGTACTCACCCCTGTGTTTGCTTATGTGCCTGGACTCCCTGAGCTGAGAAGCGACGGCAGCATGTTGAGCATGCCAGTGGGGCAAGGAGCTGCACATGGGGATTAGGTCCCACAGGGAACCACGCCGGGGGCTCCAGCACAGCTGGGTTAGACAGCCACCCGAACCACTTCAGTCCTTCAGCCATGCTATGCTATAAAAACCACAGTCCTGGTCAACAAGCAGCAGTGTGTCTAGGAAATGGAGTCCTGCAGTCCCTAAGCCTTTCCCTCAGGGCTGTCAGGACACAGGATCTGCTCACCAAGAGCAAGTGCCATGCCCGTGGCCCCGGCTCCTCCAGGTGACAACGGTCAGAAGGCGCAAGAGCCCTGCAGTAGCAGGTGCAGGACGTTTCCTTTTACATTAAGCCTCAATCCAATCTCTGAAGATCAGCTTAAATGAGATTGACTTAAACCCTGAACATCCCTTCTGTATTTCTCGTTGCTATCTATTATGACAACAGGGTATTCCTAAATTCTTGTCCTCAAAGATTAAGTAAAATTCAGAAGGAGACAGGATTTTTAATGGCTTCCAGAAAACCACAGACGATCAGAATTAAGAGCAAAACATCTCAGAATGGGATCCCTCTTATGATCAGGCACAGAAAATGCAAGACATGCCTCTTTTGTGAGTGACGTTAAAAAATGTGGTGGGAAAGGTCGCTTGGAAAGACACACACCAAGAAGGCATCAGAGGATCTATTTTAAACCCCTCACCACTTGTTCCTCATTTCTGCATGAAGGCGTTGCCAAGCTGGGCTCAGGCACCAGTACATGATGTACAAATTGCCTCTGGCAGGCAGGTGGATCAGCCTTAGACAGGGCTGAGGGACATGCAGCAAGAAGAGCTGGTAACCTCCAACCGGCCTTTGGTCCTCCAGCTCCGGCCGTATTTCCAGGCTGTGAGAAGGATGGTCGGACCTCATGGATCCATGGCTTGTCCTGGTTCAGCAGGCTCCAACCGTATGGCCTCCTGCCCCTGTGTCATTTGCACCAGCGAAGCTTCATCTGGAGGCAGGAGACTGTTCTCCACGGCTGCTGAGGCTGCAGGTCCTTGCTGGCTGGGATGCCTACAGGCACCACTTTGTCCTGCCTGGTATCATAACCTGGGAGAGCCTGGCTGCCAACCAGGCTAACAGCTCAGAGGGGCACAGGAGCAGCCCCCCTTTCTGCACTTTAGCCCCGACAACATTTACATAAATAGAGCCCCATCTCCAGCCAGCGGGCAAAGCCAAGTGCAAGCTGTCGAGATGTCTTTGGCAAAGACTTTTTTTGTCATGGAAAATGTGGCTTCATCAGAACAGCCTTTTCAGAACAAGCCTTTTTCCTAGAGCTGTGCAAGAATGCTGGAGAACTTTGTACAGTGATTCTGTGCTTTCAACCTAGAAAAAATAGGCACTTCCATCGTCTTTTCTTGTCTCTCACATAGTTTTGTATTTTTCAACAACTGTCCTATTATTCTCAAAAAATAAATGTGTGTCTAGGGTGCATTGAAGGTAAAAAATAAGGAGGGAGGGAAAGGCAAAGGGAGTGAAAAAAACCAATTAGCAAAACCAACATTTTAAAAGTGTAACACTTCCTAAAATAGTAGCAATTTCAATTTTAAATAATTGTGTGTTCACTTTAAGCTACCTGTGTCTCTAAGCGAGTAAAAGTAAGACAAAGTACAGCCCTTTCCCCGACTGAATAATTAGAACGTGGTGAGAGATAGTGTTTGTCTTTTAAATCTCTCAGTTCAAGCTGCTGTTTCAGCGGGAAGGGAATATGATTTTAAAACAAGGAAAACCAGGAGTTTTCATCAAAAGCCCAAAGCAAAGGAATCCACCACAGAAGTGCAGCTAAAATGGGCTCTGAAATGCTCAGAGAATTTGGGGTGAACCCACAAAGCCTCCGGCCGCTGTGTCCAGGATTGTCCCCAGGGCACTGGCGGTGGCTGCAGCACCTCCGCCCCGAGCAGGAGCTGCCACTGCTCTGCCCCCTCCTCTGCCGCAGAGGAGCTCTGCCATTTACGCAGCCTTAAAGCACTTCTAGGAGGGGGGTGGGCTCTGGGGGGGGACTGCAGCCTGCTGTCCTGTTATCTTATCTTGCAGAGACACCTTAGATGTCAGCCTTGGAAGCCAGCGGATCTCAGGCTGGAAACCTCACCGCTGCAGGCTGGGCTGAGGTCTGCCAGCGTGCTGCAGCCCTGTCCAGCCACCGCTGTGCAGCCTGGTGGGCTTTCACCGCTGCTCCTCTGGCTTCCCACTGATGCCACGCAGAGATAATCCCCCCTCCTGATGTGCTCACCAGACTGGAGCTCCAGTCCTCCTCCTTTCCTCACTCTGCTCCTCTCCACGTTGGGAGAGGGGACAGGCAGGGAGTCACAGAGGAGTGGGCAGCAGGGACAAAACATCTAATGTGAGGGTGGTGGATCACTGGAACAAGTTGCCCAGAGAAGGAGTGGAAGCCCCAACCCTGTAGACACTCAAGGTCAGGCTTGATGGGGCTCTGGGCAACCTGACCTCGTTAGAGATGTCCCTGCTTATCGCAGAGGGGCTGGACTAGATGGCCTTTAGAGGTCCCTTCCAGCCCAACGCATTCCATGACTCTATGCTTGCTTTTGCACCCCTGTCACCTTCCTCGGTGGGCAAGGCAGCTACCTGCAGGACAGCACAGCTTATGGAAGAAATCCCTCGGGTGATGCCACCAGCACTTGCAGTTGCAAATCTGGCTCCTGCTCATCCACGGGCACAGCCGTGGCTTAGCCACGATCCCCTAGAGGTGCCAGCAGTGGGTGGGATGAGAGCGGGTCCTGCCAGCAGCAGGTGCCATACATGGGGCTGGAAATACTGTCCTCTGCTGTTGCATGGTGCTTGGGCTTTGGATTGGCACCAGCTTACTGTTTCTGCTGTCAGCATCTGGCCTCAACTAGCCACTGGAACTAGAAGGAGCAAAATTTGTCCCTTAGGTCACGAATTGCCAAGTCTGCGTGTTTTGTGTGTCTTGGGTGCTGTGCATCAGTGCTGGCTGGGAGCTGAGGGAAGGCACAGAAGGGGTGGATCTGGCTGACACAGCGCTCAAAGCAGCGTTATTAAGTATCTGCCAAGACGATCCTTCCACCGGCTTAAGGGTTTTACTCCTGATTTATACCATTAGGAGGAAGGAATTAGAAAGTTATCACTGTGATGGGGAAATGGTATGATGTTGTATGCCACATTTTTGCAGAAGATCTTGGACCTCGGAGCAGAGGCTTTCTTGCTAGAGTAACAGCACCGGTTCAGTGAGGAAGCTCTTTCCAGCAGGGCAGATCAGTGCCCTTCTCTGCCAGAAGAATACTGCAGCAATGAAGTCCTGAGGGATAACATAGCAACTGCAGGAATTAGAAGAGAGAAAGGAAGAAAAAGGATGAAGGAAGGAGCCAGGGAGTTATCAGTATCGCCAGTCTGGCTGGGGAAAGGGCACGAAAGGCTCTGAGACTCCCATGAATCTGCTCTTGGCCCCTTTTCCTGGTGGTCAGGGCTGGAATTCGAGGCATGTGGTATGTTAGCACTGCAGATACTGGAATGAAAACAGGAAACGTGGAGAGGCTGCAGGCACCCAGCATGCTGGAGATAGCCCTTGCAGAGCTCTGGGAGAGAAGCAAAAGAGCTGTTTGTGGTGTAAAACATGCTCTTCTGAAGGGTTTTCTGCCTGCGGTGCCTGTCAGCGCAACGCTCCCCATCTCTGCCAGCTCCCAGCGGTGCTCTCTCCCGAGCACAGCCCCTCGGTGTGAAGGGAGATGCACGGTTGGGCTTCCTCCAGTCTGGTCAGGTCAGGAATACAGCAACAGACGTGTCTCCTTTAGTCCACAGGCAGGTGAGAAAGGGGCAGAAAGCTCCTCTGCCTCATCCAAACCAGGAGCTAGGAGATGTTCTCGGCTTGGGGAGCAGGGAAATGGTCCTGGAGGTCACAGTACACACCATCACCTTCAGCCTTCCCCAAGGGCAGAGCCTGCACAGGGCTGGGCTCTCCTGTTCCCTCTGTGGATGGTTTTTCAATCACCACTGGTTCCAGCTGTGGTCATGGTCTGGTCACGGGCAGTCAAATGGGCAGCATGGGAGGAAGGACATACAGGACTTACAGCAACAGCTCAGCTCCCACCAGACACCGGTAGTAAGGACTTCACAAACGTCCCAGGGGGAATTATAGCACCAGACATTTCCCCTCCTGTGTCTCCAGCAGGAACTAGTCCCCTTTTGACAGCACCAAAGACAGAATTGTGGCAGACCCAGCACAACACAGACCGTGTTCCATCGTGCCCATGCACTGTGCTGGTGAGGGATGGTTTGAGCCAGTATCGTGCAGCCCTCCACCCATCTATGGTCTGTTGCTGAGGCCATGCCTAGAAAAGCAGAAATGCACATGAAGACTCCTAAAGTTTCGGGTTAGGCTCTGGCACGCGGGTTTCAATCCGTAACTGCTAGGAGACATCACAAGGCTGTATCTCATCACTGGTCCATTTCCCATGGAAAGGTGGGCTGGTGTGACCGCCTCAGGGCTAGCACAACGGCCTGGCAGGGTGGCAATGACGTGAATCACTGCCCTCCCTTTAAGTCCACCTGCGGGTGTAGTCTTTGCATGTGGGGGTTTCTGGGCTGAGACACCTGCAGCACCCAGAGCCACACGCACAGCCTTGCCAGAGAGCTCCCCATGGCAGGCTAGAGGCTTGTCTAAAAGGATGGTTTCCACAGAGATCATGGTTTCACACAGAGAGACTCTTATCACCGGGTTACTGTCAGGGCGTGCAGCCGCCAGAGCTCTGGGTAAGCTGCGTGAGCTGCTTCTGAGTCAAATACAGGAATGAGACAGCGGGGCACATGGTTCCTAGGGCTCAGCAGGAGCTAGAAGCGAGCTGTGCAGGTGGAAGGTGTGAACGATGTGAATGCTGACCCAAGACACTGTGTCACACAGAGGATGCTGTCCTGTTTGTCCCGACAACTTCATGTCATGGCTAGTCCCCTCCCTGCCTTTCTTCTGCTGTAGCAAAAGCTGGTGACGTCTTCATGTGCATTCCCGTGCTTGTTCCTCTGCCTCCATCCTGTGCACTCTGCTCCACAAACACAGCACTGGGCTTCTGGCAAGGAGAGAAGGATTCTGCCAAAAACGGAAGCCAAGTGGCAGGAATTGAGAAACTGAGATATCTACCCAAGAGAGCACAGAGAAAAGGCAAAACACAAGGCTCCAGAGCCAAAACTCAAGTGGGCGTTTCAAGCATTCCTTGGATTGCTCAACCTCTACCAGAGCTTCCTATTGCACGGAGCAGCAGGCGCCCGAAGCCCTCTGTTGCTTTCTCAACAGGGAAATTGTATGGAGATAAACTCCCCAGCATGCAGAGACCTCCAAGAATGTCAAGCAGTTATTGACATCTGATTCAGGGTTCATTCATCTGGGTGAAAAGAGATAATAGAGGGCTACGTGTTTGCACCCCTTTGTGGCACTGAAGCCACTCTGAGTCATGTGCTGCCTGGTGGGACGGAGGGACCTGTTACGTGCAAGCACTGTGTCATCCATGGAATGAAACTGCGGGCAAATGGGTAACGAAGCACTCGTGGTTAATGAAGTCAAAGCGTTCAATAATTATGTCTGTGGAGGTGCAATCAAAACCTGCCAGGCTAAAAGCTATTTCTTGGATTTCTCTTTAAAAACAAGCCTACCTTTCCAGGTGTGTTCCCATGAATGCCGTGGCGGAGGGCTGTGATTACACACTTGTTTACAAGCCAGGATAGCTGATTGCCAATGCTGACGCACTGTGCTGGCTGATGCTAAGAATGTGAGATCATGCCATTCCACCTCCAGATGAAGTTTTTGTAGAACAGCTTCTCCCTAACTTGCCTGTCTTCACTGACCAAGTTGTGAAAATGACTGTCCTGGTCCCAGTCTGGTGGGCGCTGACCCCTGGAGAAACTGCCTGTACGGTTCAAATCATTTTGACTCACAAATGTGAGTGCTCTGTCTATAAAAGCTGCTTTAAAAGAAAGCTCTGTTATTGCTCCTGGTGAAAGTTTCTTGGTCCTTACTTACTACACATCTAGGAACTGTGTACGTGAAGTCATTCCTGATGGCCCAAAACCAACCTTACCACAGGGAGATATGAAGAGGCTCATCACCTGCCTGAAATGTGGCCAGTGTCTTCAAGGAAAGTGTTCAAGAAGCCATTTCCACAATCCATACTGTTATTGCTGAGTCCTCCATGGAAAGAGCTTTCCAGTTGTGGCAGACATCTACTCTAAACGGTCTGTGGTGACCTCGGCCCCGTTGCCAACAAGTATTGCAAAAATCCCTACTCCATCATTTGTTTGAGACTCCCGGACTACTGGCTGCTGTGGTAGCTGACAAGTGAGCAAGCAGGCCTTACCTCTGAGGAGTACCTGGACACAGGCAAAATCTGTCTAATGTGATCTGGCCCCAGTTCACTGCGTTATCCTCAAGGAAATGGTCAGGCTGGATGAATGAAACAAACAGACCCGCGTGCCTTAGAAAGGGCAATCGTGAGGCGCTCCCTGGGATGACAGACAGGTCCTTCACGACACAGCTCCTTCATCACATCAACATACTCCTTCTTGCTGAACTCTAGGGTCAGTTTAGCCGAACTTCTCTTGGAATGTCATCTGAGAACCCACCACTGACACACTATCCAGATGCTGCCTCTGATCCCAGATACTCTCAGCTCATCAAGGGCAACAGCACTTCTGTCTTGCTGAAAGTCTCCTCAGAAAGTCTCCGGTAATACCTCTACTGCGTGAAACAGGGGGACGACACGGTGGGGACAGCAGGTGTTTCACATGCAGGAGAAGGTGCCAGGATGTGTGGTGGGATTGCTCAGAGCACAGTCTCTTTCATGCATAGGGAGATTTCATGTCATACCCAGCTCTCCCCTCTTCTCCACTCCTGCAGCGGCAGTGAGAGAGACATTATTGTCCACATTGCTGCCAACGAAGTCATGGAGCTCATTTGCCTCTGCAGCTTCAGTTCTGTCTGTTCTCCCCCACAAACACAACTGAGGGCAATTGGTTTGCAGGATACACGTCTTTGACCTCGCAAACGGAAGAGGTAGGACAGAATACAGAGACAGAAATTTTAGTTTTAATCAAGGGAGCATTCCTGGCAACCTGGCCTAGAGACTGTCTAAAACACACGGTTGATGCTCAGCATATGGGGCATTGACACCTCAACCAGACAACCCACAAACAGCCAGCACCACCCGGGCCCTGAGACAGAGACGAGGAGGTTGGGGGTGTCTACATCTCTGGCCCTGGCATTGGGGCTTCAGGACAAGAATTCAGCACCCACACTGCATCATTCCCCTTCCTGGCTTTTCCCATGCATAGGTTTCATCTTCCATTTCTTCCACGATATGACAGCAGGCAATTCCTTCTCTCGTTTTGCGTGTCTGTTCCACTCCTCCTTCTGACTCACAGCCCTGGAAGCAACTGGAACATACCCTCCTGAGCCACCAGCCCGGCTTGGCTGGCATCAGATCCGCTTTCAACAGCTCTTGTAACACTGAAGCATCAGTTAACAATTCCCGCAGCATTGTGTTTTACCCCCACAGCCAACTCTGGGCTCTAGCCCTCAAAGCAGGGAAGGCAGCACAGAAACACACTCTCTTGCACCACTGTGCCCTGATCAGGGGGTGACATTCCCACCCGAACTCCTTAACCAGAGGCTGATCTGCAGAGACCTCCCTTCTCCTGTCCTGGTAGGCTGAGTTCTTCTGGGCAAAGTGTGTCTCTGCTCTGTGTTGTTGTTTATAGAGAGCTTTCCATGATAGCACCCTGCCTCAGATTAGGACTACCAGGCTCTAGGCTGTCAATTCATTAATTAATCTCCATATAGCAAAGCATGAATTCATAATCCTTCCTGTACGATGCAATCCCCAAGGACCTCGGCTGACTGGTTACATCGTGGTGTGGCTCTTCACTACTTTTCCAGTTTTTTCCAGTGTATTCTTACTTCTTGAAGACATCTCAGGTGGTTGTTTTTGAAGTACGGGTGAATGGGACACACTGGGGGCCATTTCAGGACATGAAACCAATGAAATGTAGGGTAATTGGTACTTTGATGAGAAATCGATATTTTCTGAATACCTGAAGCACTGGGCTGCTGTTCTGCAGCGCTTTCAGAGTTGGCATCTTTTGGTACCCATGTAAGGTTGCTCTTGAGGGACATAACCCTTTCCTGATGCCATCACTGCAGGAATCCAGCCGCCACTAACCAGCCGTTTCTCTGGAACAGTGCAGTCCCCCCTGCATTTCAGTTCCTGCAAAACCTGATCTCTTCAGTGCAAAAGGGTGGAGCACAACCAGCTGCCTCATTGATTAAACAAATATCTTCAAGTTGGTCGGCGTTAAATCTTTCCAATCCCTAAAGTCAACCTGCATCCAAGTGGGCCCAACCCTTGTAAACACACAGTTTGAAAATTATGTCCCTCTCACTGCTAACTTCTTTCTTTGTTTTCCCTCCGACTCTGTTTCTCAGGGTTTTGTTTTACTTTCCGACTTGCATTCTTACTTTCCTGGGTTGCCTTGCTCTGCGTGCACACCACCTGAGCCCCTTCCCTGAGCTTAGCAGTATGTGGGACTCTGTTTAATTCCTCCACTATTCTCTTTCCTTTGTTTAGGACATTGTTACAGTCAACAATTCACCTGCTGTCTGCATTGTCACTTTCTGTGATTACACACACCTTGATAACTTCGCATGTATTTGTATAATGCTCCTTTCTGTGGCAGTTTTTGCATAATTCACTGTTTGCAGAACACTCATTTCAGGGACATTCAGCTTCACTTAGTACAGTCCAGCTCTGACTTGATTTTCTTGCCAAACTGTTGCCAGTTGTGCTTGCCTGGTTCCGTGACCACCTCTGAAGTGCACCCTTAACCATCGCTGCTCCCAGTGCGATCCCCCTGAGATGTGTTGATGTTTCCTTCTTGGTGTACCTGACATTTCCTTCTTGGTATCCACCTTTGTTTTGTTACTTAATGACTCCTGCATTTCCACAAGGATCTGCAGCTGAGGGTGACATTCAGATTCAGACTCCTTTGACTTCTGGAGGACATCATCACCCCAAAGTTGCACATTTCATCTCCGATCTATTTTTGTTTCCTTGGATCTATTTTTTTTTCCTGTCAGCTTTTGAGCTCAGCTCCTCTCACATGCTTGTTGCAGCTGGGGTTCAGTCCTCCCATGCATTGCCTCCCAGAGCTCACCGGTGCCATCACCAGCACCAGCAGAGCAGGGATCACTGAGGGACTTGGGCTACTCCTCATCCACAGCTCCTGGGACTTCCACCCCGCCAGGGTCACCGCTCTCCTCCTCTGATGCCTCCTGCAAGGCCAAGCGTGCAGAACCCGCCCGTGTTTGCAGGGGGGGCGACCTCACGGAGCCACAAAGCCACCACAAGAGGGAGGCAACTGACTGGACCGCCCGCAGGGACCCGCCGGGCACCGCGACACCGTTTTTCAGCCTGGAGGTGACAGCTCTGTCCTGGTGCTCTTGTGCCACAGACCAGCCTCACCAGGGGCCGGCACAAAGCGCTCAGCGAGGGGGGAAGGAGGCTGAGCCCAGGTCACATCCATCAAAACATCAGGGAGCCACTGCCGTGCTGCGGGCGGAGGGGAAAAGGGAGAGGAGGAGTGTCGGGGCAAGACGGGCAGCACGGCTAGTGCAAGGGGCTGCAGGACACTGGCCACGGTGCATCTGGGGTCTCCCGGCTCAGCTGCTGCGAGGCTGGGGCTTGGCTTTGTTCAGCAGAAGACCAGAACTGGAAGTCTCCTGCTCACCACAGGGAGCTAAACGCAACCATTTCCAGCGGGTGCTGAAAGGCATCTTGTGTTACTGTGCCAGGCTTTAAAAATTAAAGGACACTTATCCGAAGTAATTTTTTCTGCCCTGAGGACAGGACGCACGTACCAAAATAACCAGCCTCACCTCCTCCCACCTCTGATTCTGCTGCTTGAACTTACGCCGTAGGCAGTGAACGCACGGGCGCAGCTCAGCACGGGGGCTGCAGGCAGCTCTGCTGGCACCTCCTGGGGCGACCAGAGCTCCCCCTGCCCTCTGTGCCCTGGGCTGGCTGAGCCCCAACGTGCTGGGCTGCGGAAGATGCAGCCGTGCTGCAAAACAGTGTTGAAACGCGGCGGCACAGTTTGGACCTGGGACAGTCAGAGGTACCGGCCCCAGGTCCTCCAGACAGTGAGGATGAATCGTTTTTGGATACCAGGTCCTTCCTCCTTCTCACATATCCATCTCTCTGACTTACTGTTTCCCTGGGGACTTTCTTCTTAACTTGTTTTCATGTTTTGTCTCATTCTGAAATCTTTCCTAGGATCAGAAAGTCTCCCAGGCTGGCATCACTGACTGCATGGCGGGATTTTGAGAAGAATTGATAAGAATTTAGTTCAAGTGTGTTGCCCTCAGGTCCACTGACTAAGCACACTGTTTTCCAGGCTCCAGATCAGAGGTGGCCTGGCTCTCACAGGCAATGGACAAGGTTGTGCCTCCACTGAACTCCCAGCACACGGATGGTTGGGCTGGTGGTGAGTCACTGTATCATACATCATGTGTGTTGTACAGTTACACTTTAAGGCAAAACGAAACAAACTAATTTATATGCAGCAGGTGAGAGGATGCTCAGGGAGCAGTAACTTTGTCATCGATCCGGGTATAAGCTGGCCTGTCCAGCTCATGAGTCTGACACCTCTGATTCAGGAGCTCGGGACCTTACTACAAAATGGTGTCTCTAAACAACAGCAAGGAAGATGTCAGGACAAGTCACCTTACAAAACACATCATCACTCCCAAAAAAAAGAAAAATTCTGCTCACAGCATGGAGGAGACACAGCTGTGGCTGTCCACTTTAATTCATAGGAACAAATCACAAAACTCTTGCACAACCTTTAGTGTAAGAAGTCAAAGCGCTGTCAGGGCAATAGGTAAAGAAGTGGGTGTAAGGTGCAAACGGGGCCATAAACCACATCTGTGAAGGGTGACTTGCAGTGTCAGCGTCTGCTGAAATCACCATGAGCTGCCTAGCCATTTTGCTAGGGATTGCTCTGTGTTCTTTCCAGAAGAAAGGCAAAGAAATGAGATTAAGAGCTCTAATTGCATCAAACTATTCTAAGGAAGCCAGTGGCTGAGCCAGTGACTTGTGCTACTTATTGAGCTACATTGCAACAAGAGAAAGTAAATAACTTTGAAAATGTTAAATCTTGCACCAAGATACTCGCTTTCTAAATCAAACAATCATTTTCAAATGATTGTTATATCAGGAATCCCACAATCTCCAGGGGAATATCCCAGACTTCCACACAGAAAGCCATCCCAACTTGACCTAAGTTGTCACCATCACCACTAGACAGCACAGGCACTTGTGGCTGTGTGTGCATGGGATGGCAGGGAAAGCACCAGAGTGGAGAGATGTCTCAATGTCTCAGTAGTGCCCGGCAAGTTTTGCACTTCTTCTTTACGCTCAGAAATGTTCTGCACCTTTGAGAGGCACTTACGAGAGGTCCGGGCACACGGAGCTAAGTCTCACCATGATGTGCGTTGTCACTGTGAAGGAGGTGGGTGGCAGGTTTGCTCATTTGCACCCACGAGGCGGTGGGGGACAGAGCTCTGAAGTCATGCTCACAGCAGGAGCACACAGCACAGAAAACCCTTCCACCAGCATCTGCCCCGCGGTGTGATTTTAGGCCACCAGAGCTGACTTCCACCCATTCCTCACCCCAGCATGCCCAAGGAAGCGTTCATCGAAGTCAGGGCAGACCATGTCTCACTCCCAGGACAGGAGGATCTTCCAGAGGCTCTGGCACAGCTGCTGCACAACATCCTCTTTTCCAATGGAAACATCTATCACCATCACAATTATCTGCGCTGCCTTCTAATTAAAAGGCTGTTGCTCTCTCTGCCGTTCCTTCCTGCCCACCCCCTTCCCAAGCCTACAGCAGCAGCCAGGCTTCAGCAGGCAGTTTCCTGCCTGAGACAAGGTAGGAGCAGAGAGCAAGGGAGGTTTGCTATTTGCTTTGCTGATGGCTCTGCTTAATGTCATTTTGTCTGACTTTAGGTCATACGGTGAGCAGAAGCAGGGACTGGAGAGCACGGGGGAATCCAGGCCCTGTTTCACTGGAACTTTATCCTTTAAAGAGGGAGAGAGGGAGGAAGAGGAGAAGGATGATGTCCTGCTGCTCCACAGCTTAGGGAAAATATCCCAGGGCATCTCACTCACCATGGGTGCACAGAGCGTGATGGAGGGATGGAGCCACCTGGGGAATATATCTCCTGCTTCAGAAAAATCTGTATTTTGCCCCCAAAAATCTGTATTTCCTCAGAGCTGTTTCTGAGCTGTTACCCAAGTTGGGTAGAAGACCTTCTCAGTCCCTTGTAGTGATCACTTTGGGACCTCTCACTTTACATCAGCAACATCAGATACACCTCAGACTGGGAAAAGTGAGCTGCAGGATGACTTCACGGCCTCACGACTTAGGTAGTCACCAAGCAAGGGGACCCCTGCAGCTCCAGGCATCCTCCCTCCCAAATAATCCTCAGAAGAAATGCATGAGATGCTCCCCTCTCCCTTGGTCCCCCACGGCCTGGACGTGTTCCGGCCTCGTATACAGGCATCGCTATGGCCAAAGCAGCTGCTGCTCCCTTGGTGCACCCATAGTTGGGACGAGGAAGGTGTTCCCAGATGTGGACCCCAGGGGGCAGATGTGGACATTGACGCCAGCCAGGCATGGTAAAGCAGAGCCTCCAGTGCCAAGGAGCTGCACCCATGCTGATGCTGCTGTAAGGCCTTTCAGCATCCCTGGGTCCAGCAGCTGAGGGGTTTTCAGGGTCAAACACGAATCCAGGCACCAGTAAGGGCAGGTGGACACATGGGAACAAGTCCTTTATGTCTGGCTCTTACAGCTCCACTGACCAGGCATTACTGCTCCATGTGTAGGCCCAACCTTTTACTCAGCGCTTTAAAGAGCAGTTACACCTGGTTTTACAAAACTCTGAGACCACAGCTGCCAAAGTTTGTCTTTTCTTTCTCCATGTCTTCACGCAGGGGTGCTGGGATGTCCCCTGGGCTGTGCTGGTTCTGCTGGGAGCTGCAGGGAATCACAGAATCACAGAATGTGAACCAGGATCATTGGTTATAGCATCACCAGCCAAGGTTGGCTGAAATAACTCCCTCAGATATTTGTCAGGTATCAGAGCAGGCAAGTTGGTCCCAGAAAGCATCTAATTACCATCTGGCTCAACAGTTCAAGTTTGACTTTCACTGCCCTTGGTTCAGCCCTGAACATCCCTGCTCCACGGGCTGGCCAGGCAGCCTCCCAGCATAGGTACAGCCTGTGGAACATGGGAAAAACAACAGCAACAAACCACCATCTCCTCAGGTCTTCTTTATTTTCTAATGATTATATTCCCCGCAACCTTCCTCCAAGCTACATAAGTCGGCTGCTTGCTTGCTGCTCCCTTCCAACAGCTGAAGGGCTTTGGACCTGTCTGGTCCTCACTCCCCAGCCCGTGTCTGCAGGGATGCTCACTTTTCTGAGCTCAGTAGTGCTGGTGAGCACCTGGCCAAGGCCTCCACCAGCTAATCACATCCCCCTGATTAAGGGGAGAGAGACAATTACCCTTATTTGTCTTGTCAGTGCTCGGATGTGATGTGTGGCTGATAGTAACCGGCAGCCGCTTTGCCTCAGGGCTGCCCCCGGTAATGATTTACATAGTGCAGCTAAATCTGAAAATCCCACTAACATCCTCTTCTAATGAAGCTCCAGGTACCTCGCTCAAAGCCCGGCACGGCTGCATCCAGGCAACAAAGCCGGCTGTCCCCCCGCGGGCCGGCGCTTCGCTGAACCCCTCCCAAGGCGAAGGACGCTGCTAATGAACCCTTGGGGCAGCGCTGGGCGCCCCGCTCCCTAACAAGGTCTTCGCATCTCCCCAGCCCGCTGAAGGCTCTTCGGGCTCTGCTGCACCCCTGCATTCCCGATTCCCCTCGCAGCCCCGCAGCAGGGCCGTGCAGTGCAGCTTTGCTCCTCGAGTGGTTATTTGCTAACGCGGGGCAGGAGTTCCCCTGAGCCCTTGTGGCTCTCCTTCACACTTGCAGCTCCTGAACGGTTCCAGCGTTTGCAGAAATTTCATGTCAGCAGTAGAAGCAGTGACAGGAACAGAGTATGTGTCCCTAGTCCAGCCAGAAATGTCCCTTTGGCGGGCAGGGGACAGGAACAGCCTCTGACAGCCAGCTGTCCCACACCCTCCTCCAGAGCTCCACAGTGCCACTGGGACAGCAGCTAAGGAAGCAGATGACCACCAGTCCCCACGAGGTCTGACATGAACAGCAGCTGTGCGGGGCTTGGGTTTGGAGAGGGTCAAACAGGTAACCAGGCGCAATAAGCAGTCAGGATGAGGATCTCTGAATTTTCAGAGTCCAGAGGAATTAGTGTCTCCACACTGGAAAAGCCACCCCAGAGCACCCAGGGGAAGAGGCTACTGATAGCTTAGTGCTAAGTAACCCTGAGGAACGTGGCTAAGGGAAAACAGGCATCAAGATCTAAGAGGGTTCAAGAGAGGTATTTCAGGCGATTATCTTGGGAGCTGTGCATAGATCCTGCAGGTATCTACCTCTTAACACCCTCCACAAAGAGGTCCTCAGCTAAATCCACCTGTCAGACAGTGAGCACAGGCTGGGAGAGGCAGCATGAGTACCCCAGCAAGGGACCCCCACTCTGATGGGAACATCACTCACGTGGCAAAGGGCCTAAAACCAATCAATGTGTTCAAATTCAGTAGAACGGGGAAAAGGAGGAAGGAAGGAAGGAAGGAAGGAAGGAAGGAAGGAAGGAAGGAAGGAAGGAAGGAAGGAAGGAAGGAAGGAAGGAAGGAAGGAAGGAAGGAAGGAAGGAAGGAAGGAAGGAAGGAAGGAAGGAAGGAAGGAAGGAAGGAAGGAAGGAAGGAAGGAAGGAAGGAAGGAAGGAAGGAAGGAAGGAAGGAAGGAAGGAAGGAAGGAAGGAAGGAAGGAAGGAAGGAAGGAAGGAAGGAAGGAAGGAAGGAAGGAAGGAGGGAAGGATGGACGGACGGACGGACGGAAGGCTGATAGATCCTAGAACAGCGAACGGCAATTAAATCTTTATACCACTGGCATAAAAACTATTTAAAGGCCAGATCTGATCTTCCAGCTCTGCTTTGAAGTATTTTAGATTGTGACTCCAACTGATCTTGATAGGGTCCTTATGAAATGCAATATAACTCAACAGGAATAAGGAGAGCAGGGCTGAGTCCTACAGAGTTTGATCCAAAGCCTCAGAGGAGACTCCACAAGGACTCGACCATGTTGCAAAACCCAGTAACATCTCAGCAGACTAAATATGGTGCTGACAAATACTGTGTGAGGTGTGCCAAGGGGGGTAATTACACCTGCCCATGAACTTGCCAAGCTTCTGAATTCCCTGCATGAACTTAAGCAAAAGGCCTTGGCCTGAATATTGAGAGCAGAGCCAGATCCTGAGACAAAGCCATCTGTGATGTCCCAGGAAGGACAATCTGACATCCCAGCTGTGCACCCTGGAGCTGTATTCAGTGAATATTTTGGGAGGGGAACTTCCATGCATTGGGTAGCTGCTGGCAGCACATGGAAAGATGCATGCTATGGCTTTCACGTGGCCAGAATGGGACCTGCAAGTGAAGTATGGTCCAGAACTCAATGGAGCTGGCAGAGTGCTTTAGAGGACTGGGAAGAGCTGTCTGCATCCTAAATTGGGACAGATATAATTCTATAGACTAATGCCACTCCGAGGCATGAGCCCCATGGTGCTGGGATGGTTCATGTTCTCCACAGCACCTCTGGAGTCAAAGCAGGTGGTTTCAGTGACTGCTGCTGAGTCAGACACTCTTGCAGTGACCTGGAGCAGAAGGCACACCAGGAGGCCCTGGAGGTGATGGGGAAATTATTTCATGTGGCAGGTGGATCTCAGGAGCTCCTGTAGCCTCAGAACCAGCAGCTCTGCAAGTTGATCCTCTGGAGAGTGAAGGGTGGCTGCAGGTGGCACGGTATGGCTCCCAGCAGAACCCCTGCAGAGACAGGGGTCAGAGAAGAGATTTTGGGCTGAGGTCCATCCTCATGCCAGGGTCACCCAGGAACGTCCTCTGCAAAGGAACGTGCAGCGAGGGAGGTGGTTGTGACCCAAGCTGGATATCTGCCTGGGAGCCTTTTGCCATCTCTTCCCCTTAGCTCTTGAACTAGTGTGCAGGACACTGCAGGCAAAAAAAGTAACGAGAAGGGAACAGGACTTGGGCTCCAACCTGCCACCAACTCCTCTCTGGGCAGACAAACACGTTTCCTCAACCATCTGGAAGCTAATCCAGAGATGCTGGCTACACCTGAGGCTGCAAATGAATCGTGTCATGAGCCAGTTCCTCAAGGAGCCAAGTTTCAAGGCTGACTCAAAGATTTCATGATCAAAATACTGCCAGCAACCAGCACCTTCTGTCAATCAGACCAGGCACGTGTAAATCACAGGCACGATATACCTTGCCAGATCAGATGGAGGTGACAATGCCAAAGCAATTAGAGTCGCCTAGAAAGGCCTGCAACAAGATGGCACACTGATCCTTCTGGCTTCCAGCACTCCCAGTTGTAGGAGAGTGGGTCAGGCAGAAGGAGCTCGCCCAGGAGACCCGGTGAGGACCTGACAGCCAGTGTCCCTGCTCCTCTGCATCAAGGCAAGGATGGACCACCTGAACACCCACCCAGCACCTCTGGGCTGGGCTGGCCATTTGGACATAACTGTCCTGGGTCTCGTGAGTCTGGGAGGGAGTGAAATAGGGGTTTTTTTTAAAGCAGAAGTCTCCTTCTGCTGGCATTGAGCTCCGCTAAGCACTCATAGCTTTTGCAGAGATCCAGAACACCCAGGCATTCAGAAAGGCGACGCTTTGAGCACCAACAAAATGTGCCTCAAAGCTGAGCCATTCCTACTGCAAATGTGCAGCAGTCACCAAATTTTTGTGTTATAAAAATCCCCCAATGGACAAAATTTTATGTCAGTATTTCTAAAATGAAATGCTTCAATACTCCAGTTTGAAATGAGACCGTATGAAATCCTTCTGCTGGCAGATGAAATACTTTCTTTAATATATATATTTAATTTTCTGTATACTGGAGACAAATGAAACATTGTTTCTCTATGTCTTGACAATCCCAGTGAAAAAAAAAAACAAAAAAGAATCAGTTCCTCACCCAGCTCCATGAGAACACAGAACAGCAACTGATTCACTGACCCTGACCTTGGCAGGGCTATAAACTGCCCCTTTAGTTAAGCCAAGCTATGGCTCGAGGCAGAGCCACGTTGAATTTGGCGGTTCATCAATCTCTGGTAGCAAAAAAAAAAAAATTAATTCTAAAGAACTCTTCTAGATAGACCTGATGGCCCCATAAATGCATATAAAAATCAGATAAAATAAAATTATTTCATTTTGATAATTTCTAAAAGAACATTTTTTCTCTTTGGAGACAAATTTATAAGCACTATTTATAAAATGGGCAGAGAGATGATTCTCTCCTCAATCCCCTCAGCTCAGTCAAAATGTGGGAGATGTCACCTTAAACATCTTTCCCACTTGCTTTAGAGCAGGGATTTGGAGTTACGGCAGCTGTCTCTGGAGGATGTCGTACCTGAGGGGAGCGAGGGTGTGCTGGGCAGTCGTGACCCCAGTTCTCCCACCGGGCACTCACCTAGCAGAGGGGTCACCAGAAGCCTAAATACTTTTTAATTGCTTTTTGTTAGAGAGGGAGGAACAGAGGATGGAGGAGTCCAGAGCACCTTCCGGAGACCCCTGGAGGTGCAAGATGCTTCTGAGAGCCCGAGGCGAGAGGATGAGTTCACAGCACAAGTGGATCCCCCAACATCCCGGCTGCGCCGACACTGTGCTGCAAAGGGGTTCCCCCTCTTGCCCTGTTCAGCCCGGGTCTTCACGTGCAGATCTCCTTGGCTTTTCTTACAAATGGGTTCTAAAAGGCCTCTTTTGGTGTGTAACTTGGAGCAAGTGCTCTGTTCTGCTTGAACACCAGTTCCCACCATCCAGCCTGGATCAAAGCACAAGGCATGACTTTTACCAGGCCTGTGGTGCCCCAGGTCTTGGACCTTTTAGTCCTCAGCTGCTGAACAGTCACTGAACCGACTGCAGGGTCTGTCACCTGCATTGAGGAGTTACCATCACCATGCACGGCACAGACCTGGGTGCACACAGCGGGGGACTCTACTGCACTCCCCAGGTCAGACGGTTTATCCTCGGGCCACAGTCTGGCGCTGCTCAGTTATCCCAACGCTGGATCCTTTCTCAGTGTTATCTAGTGCTGGTTCCTGGCCATGAGGCTGGAGGACCTTAGACCCCAGCTATATTTTTGGGAATATTTTTACTTTAGAGTGGGCAGTGGAAGGTGTGAGAAGAACAAGGGCATGTGTACGGGAAGCCTTCAAGGTTTCCATCCATGTTGGCCATCTCCAGGTGAAAGCCAAGCCCAAGTCTTTGTGGACTGTTCCTTCTTTGAATATTGGAGGAGAGGAGGCAGCAGCCAGGAATTACATCTGCAGTCCTGACAAGTCCCCAGAGCTGGATTTCAGTTACAGACACATATTTTGACCAAAAATATTCAAAGTTCTTTCCTGAAATCAGATAATGGCCAGGTGAAGCACAGACAGAGGAAGAGATGATGTTGAGAGGGTGATGGTGCAATTAGGCTACGGAAGTCTAATTGTAGAAGGCAAAGGGGCAAATGAAGCTTGAACAACTTTTAAATTGGCATTTCTGCATTTTTACCTGCTTGACTTTGCAGCCTTGCTGTTCCCATCATGAAGTTCACTTTTTTATTTGGACTCTGAAGTGCAGACATAAGGCACTTAGGTCCCAAGGAAAGATTCAGCATGTGAAGGTGAGAATTTGCAAAGGTGCCCACGGAACCTAGGAATGATCCTGCCATGGGAGATGTTCCAGTTACTGTGTCCCCAGATTTCACTTGGCAAGTGCTCCTTGGAAATCCTACCATTAAGTTGCTTCTGACTTGCAATGTGACTTATTAGGGGCATCAGCAAACTCCTTACACAGCCTCGGGGGAAAGCACAAGCAGCGGTTCACTTCCTTGCACCTGGAAATCCCTCTGGCATTCAGTAAACCTGCAGTTCAGCAGGACTGGATTTGATGTTGGTTTTGGGAGGGGCAGCCTGGGGGCACCTCTACATGATGGAAGTTTGTAGCTCTCTCTTTAATTGGAGGTGAATTTAATTTTGGTAATGAGCCTGGCACATTCCAGTTCCTGATTAGATTTGCACAGTGATTAACCCAGCAGATATTCACTTGGCAAACCGCCCAGTCCACTCCAGTTGCAGTGGACTGAAACCACTTCTGCTGCTCCTCTCACACTGGGAAGCGAGGTCACCTGAAGGTCATTGCAGCAAGGGAGACGTAGCACGGCCCAAACCCATGTTGATTTTCTAAAATCCTGTTTGGGAAGGGCCTCTCCAGCTCGTCCTGTTGGATCCCCCTCAGACTGAAAAGACCCTGTGGGTTGCACTGTGCAATTTCTGGTGCCCCGTGAGACAGAAGTAGCTTCTTGGAGGAGAAGCTTCCCAAGGAGATAGCTGGGTTTGCCCAAGCCCCTAGGGATGCTGAGCACCTCTCAGAAAGTGCTGCCAACCTGTTCCATCTCCGTGTCCTTAAGACGTGCAAGAAGTTGCATTCTTTGCTCAGGCAACCGTGCCCTTGTCTGGAGACAGCTGGAGCTGGGTGGGTTGGCAAGTGCATTCATGCCTCTGTCTTGATCTGAGCTCCTGGCCATGGAGGAGAGCTGCTTGGGTACAAGGGGCATGGTGTGACCGAGTTACACCAGCACGTTTTGCACACAAAGAATCCCATCCCCAGGACTGTCAGGAAAATGTCCTCTTACCGTCACTAAATTCACTCCCAGAAGAAAACTAAACCAGAAGCTGCTCTAAGATGAAGATTCACCTCTGAGTTGGTCTGAGCTATCCAGTGGTTTCCACTTGCCTTCTGAGTAGCTCCCACATGATGCCCCAGAGCAGGACAAACTGACGATCAATGCCCTCTCTGCAATCACTACCCCCGTGCCCCTCAGCCAGCAGGTCCAGCTTAGTTCCACCTCCCCAGCTGAGGTGGGACCACGCCATAGTGCACACTGAGAAGCGCACAAAACATTTCCTCTGTTGTAATTCCATTTACTGGTTACTGGATGTCTCCATTATGATTATTACCAGGGCGGAGAGTGAAAATGGCCATAAACACGCTCTCAAATCAATTGTAAAAATCCATAGTTGGCTTAGGAGACACATGGTGATGTCTGCTCACTCCACCCTCCCCCCTCAGCTTAATAATTTTCTTATACTCACAAAAGACATTTTTGTCCTTTCCTCAAGGGCTGTCTGAAAGGGAAATAAGACAGGATCAAGAGATTAGTATGTGTGGTTCATGTTCATAATTTGGCACTGCTGGGATATTATAATATGGACCAGATGCCTGGGAAGGTGTTTAATGTAAGCCAGCATGACTGACAGCTCTCCATACAGGATCTGAAGGCTGTCAGATCTCAGGTTATTGAGTGTCCCACTTACTGACAAATATATACGCCAGCTAAGTAGGGCACAGATCTCCAGTTCACCCTGCCTGAGCTCAGATCATTCTCCTGGAGCCGCTTTTGGATGAGCTCTGAGCTGCTGATGGCACCCACAGAGGATACTGGCAATTCCTGAAGCCGGTAATGGCCCAAAACCTACAACTTGCTGTTGTGCAAACGAGGCTTACGTTGGAAACCAAGCTGAGCAAACTTCAGTAACTCCTGGTAGTACGTGACCTTGGGTTGCAGGAACAGCACAAGGACTTTGCCTCTTCGGAGGAGCTTTCGGCACGCCAGCCGAGCTCCTTGGGAAGGGGCAGCAAGGGCGACAGCAGGCACAGGTGACACCAGGCTGCCTCCATCTCCCCCGGCCATCAGGCGTGTCGTGCTGGCTGAGGTTCCCTTGCGTTTGAGGCTGCCGTGGGAGCTGATCGCCTGTGATTTCCACCGTGACGAGCTGCTCCAGGTGACTCAGGAGAGTGGTGGCGGGTAGCGGTGGCAGCGCACAAGGGGGGCTGCAGCACCCTCTGAGCCATGAATGCCAGGGGCAGCTGGGGACCAGGAGGGAGCTGCAAGACCACAGCCACACTGGGAGCATCTCTGGTGCGCCAAGGCTGTGATGCTTTGGGAATATTTCTGCGCCAGCAAAGCATTCTGCAGCGGCAAAATATTCTGCACCTGGGCATAGAAACACCTATGTTAGCTTTAACTTGCTTTTCTCAGAGTACCTTATTTTGCCCCAGAAACAGCCCCTGCATTATAAAGGCCAAACTCTGAGTTATGTTGCCATAGGGATGCTTTTGCTTGCACCAGCAAAGCTCTTCTGGACCCATCTGAGACCCTGCACAGCAGGAGCAGAGAGTTCAAACAGCTGTTCCTGTGGAAAACCTCTGTTCCCTTTGAATCCAACCAGATACTTGTAAAAGAGACATCAAAACAGGGCTGAGATCCATGTCATGAGACTGAGCTCAGACATGATAAATTGACAAGGGGTTA
This sequence comes from Leptosomus discolor, assembly GCF_034619465.1. Taxonomy (NCBI): domain Eukaryota; kingdom Metazoa; phylum Chordata; class Aves; order Leptosomiformes; family Leptosomidae; genus Leptosomus; species Leptosomus discolor. The sequence goes on from NC_141419.1 coordinate 735,429, forward strand.
GTTGCTTTAACAATTATTTCCAAGTTGAATTTGCCTCGCTGCAGCTCCCACTCAGTGGATCCTGTCACATATTTTACTACCAGATTAACGAACCAGGGGGAATCGATTTGCCATTTACCCACCTACATTTGTTATGAACTCTATCTTTCTCATTTCTTTATTAAAACGATTTGGTGGAGCAGTTACACCACCACGGTAAGACAGCTTTCCTGGGCCTTGGGTCACTCTGGAAAACCTTACCTGGACACCTTCCATTAGGAGCCAGTGCCTGGTAAGATTTCCATGAATACCATCAGAATCAAGAACCGATTTTCCCCTTCTTGGAAAGACAACATAGTGATGAGCTCTCCCACTTGTGCTCATCCCCTGCTGCTGCCAGGGAACTGGAGTCCCACAGACCCCAGTTCCAATGTCTCCTTCAGCCACCAAAATGTGTGCCTCTTTCCCAGTCCTTATCCAAAGCACTTTGCTTGGTGGAGAACAGCACTGGAACACCTGTGGACTAGACCAGTCCTCAGTTCATCCTCAGGTCAGGCGCTCTCATTCCTTCTTCGCATCTTCCAGCTGCAGGACTCATGCTGAATCTTCTTGGAATGCTCAAGGTCCTCGCACCATTGCTAAGAGCTCTTTATGATTGGAGCTCTCTATAATTGTTGGAGCAAGCTGCTGTGGTTGTGCCAATATTCAGCAGCTTCAGCTGAAGGCTGGAGTTCCCCTTCTGCACGTTCAGGAGCTCCTGCGCTAGCCTGGTAAGCAGCAAATGGGAGGTGGAGTGTGACTCTTGGGGGAGAAGCCCAGGAGGAAGTCAGTGACGGTCTCATGCAGTCTTAAGGGGTCCAACCTACAGCACCAGTATTTGGTAATTAGCTTTAGGTTGGGTTTTTGAAAAACCCCAGAGGACTGTGGAACCCAGATCCTGCAGATAGCTCACCAGTGTCTTTCTTTGATCTGCTTTGAAAATCTAACCTATGTGATTCAAAAACTCGCAGTGGTTGAAGGCTTGTGAGATTGTTAAATGCCAAGCAAAGATCCTTTCACAGTTCTCCTTATCACCTTGAAAGAAGAAGACAATACATGTGAAAATGACCTCTTTCACCTGGAAGAGGGTGGAATGAGCACAGCAGAACCCAGCTGACACCCTGACACTGCATGCAAGACCTCGAAAGCATGGATGAGAGTGTGCAGTGCCGTGACCACCCTGGAGCCAGCCCCACCACCTCAAGCATCCCTCCCCATTAGCACAGGACCGTGCTGTGGCGTTGTGCTCCTACATGACGTGGGAGAAGCATGTCAAGAAGCTCTGGAATCAAGGCGTGCTCTTAAGTGGAAGAGAAGACTTAAGCTGGGCTTTGCAGTAAGTCTCCGGGGTTTCTAAGAAACACAACAGCGACCTGTCCTTTGGCTTCAATCTAATGGGCTCAGCAGCATTAACTGGGAACGGCGTCTTCAGGATAAAGAACAGGTGTCAGCCCAGACTCAGGACCTCATGCCAAGCAAGGATTATTTTATTATAATTAATATTCTTATTTCTTATTATTGTTAATTACTGGCTGAAGCTCAGTGCTTTAGGGAACCAATAGCAATGCCTCCATCAGTGCTCCAGATGATCCTGCATGCTTGGAAAGGCCTTGTCAGAGCAGGTTTTGCAGATGACTGGCTATACATATAGCAACCAGAGGTGAGTGGAAATATTACAGACACACAGGGAAACCTTCTTGCAGACTAATCCTCACGAGTCGTTCTGTTTGCACTCGTAACCTCATTTATTCATGAATATTTGGTAGAAAAACACTGCCTTCCAAATAAACAAGTGTGAAAAACAAACATGCCCTAACTACTCGTGCAAATACTATCAACTGAATATTTATGCAAATATATTTACCCACGTGAGCTCATATCTCAAACTACTATGAATATGTATTTTCACGAGAAAACACACAAGGTAAAAAAAAAAAAGAGTGTTTTCTGTTGGCTTAGTAAGGGAGCAGAAAGTGAGCTGTGCATCTCCTTCAACTGTGGCTAAAGCTGGGTTCACAAGTGCTAGGTTGAAAACATTCCCTCAAATTACAAATGCTGAATTCTACAAATATTTAATTTACCTCCAGGAATAGGATTTCAGGGAAAGAAGAATGACTGTGCACATCTGGAGTCAAATCAATGGGTAGTTTTACTTGGGAAAATAGGAGGGTGATACCGTAACGAGCATCCCAAATCCATTTTCAGGAGATAAAATGATGCTAATGGGGAAGCTATGGAGTGATTGTGATGACAGAGCGCATTGGTAGGTATAGGTGTGTTTGCAGTTCTGGTGGAGAATTTTCATTCAGAAGCTGAGGCAGAACAGGCCGGGCAACCTGGCTCTTTGATCATTGAAAACAGGCTCAAATGGCAGCGAGCGATGGACTGATGTCTGCTTTGGGACTGGTAGTAAGTGCCCGCCCCAGGGTGACATTTGGGATCACATCATTCAACATCTGGACTATGAGACAGATGTCACCCTCAGCAAAGGCACACATGGTACAAAATTGGGAGGGAGGAGTGTGGATGATACGCAAAACGGCAGGACATCAATCCATGGGGACCTTGGAAACCGGATACTTAGACTGGGTCAACAGAGGCCACACCTGAAACACTGCTTCTGGTATTGGACTTCTATGCCAAGGGGGATATGGGGAAACCAGAGAGGGGCCAGTAAAGAGCGACCAAGATGGTCAGGAACCTGAGGTATATGACCAACAAGGAGAGGTTAGGGAGCTGGACTGGGTTCACCTGGTGAAGAGGTGATATGGTAGTAGCCTACATTACTTTACAGTTTGGTTTATGGTTGAACTCGATGATCTTAAAGATCTTTTCCAACTTAAATGATTTTATGATTCGATACTTGAAAGGAATCACAAAGGCATTGGAGCCAAATTCTTCTCCATAGCATTAGGCAAAGTAGCTGGTCAGGAACCACAGATTCAGGCTCAGGAGGTTCAGGATGACCATTAGGAAAACCTTCCTTCCCAGGAGGATGGTACAGCCCTGGGTTAAGGCATGGGAGAGACAGGAGGTCTCCATTCTTGGAGGCTTTTAGGTTCAGCTCAGCAAAGCCATAGCCAGCCTGATGTAGTGTTGGGGTTGTCCTGCTCCAAGTGGTAGGTTGGACTGGAGACCTCCCTATGTCTTTGCCATCAGTGCTACCCCACTCCAAATCTAGGACCTGGGCAGCTCAGTTCCTTTTCTCCACAACTTCCACAAAATCCCATTCCGATGGGATGGGATAGAAACTAACCATTTCCCCTTGGATTATGGGGGCTTCATTCTGCTCACCATCCCTGTTTTCCAGATCAGGGGGCTGGGTGCCCTGAGAACACCTGGTCTTACATGAAACTGGATTGTCCAGGACACTGGACTTCCACGAAAAACATCCTTTCCTGTTTTATTTCTGGTTTGGGCGGAAGACCAATGAGACTCATCATGTTTCTTAGCCTTGGAAGAACGTGCTATCACTTTTTAACCCTCTCCCAGGACGTTTTTCATCTCCTGATAGTACTTAGAAGTAACCACTGCACAACTGTTCCTCCCAAATTCTGCTCCATGGTCACAGCAATCATGGGGCAGCAGGACTCTTCAAGTAACAAGGAAAAGGCAGGCAGAAAAATTTCAGAGGTTGGCAGAGTTTGGAAAAACTTGGGGCAGTTTAGGCCTTTTCTGAATGTGAGTGCAGAAGGTAGGGAAGGGAGGGCCAGGCACTCAGCTCCCAGCCCTGCAAGCCCTGCAGTTAGCCCATGCTCTAGCTCAGATCCCAAGTCCAATCCTGCCATTCCGCCAGTTGTGGCAGGCCAGGGCTTTGGTTCAAATTTTGTCCCAGTCTCCCCAGGTGAGGCAGAATTTCACCTCTAATTTTAACATGCTGAAGATTTTTTTCCTGTGCATGCTAAGTGACCTAATGTATATTAAAAAGTGGTAGGTGAACTGTCTGTGTGAACACAACCACTCTGTGTGAGCAGAAAACACAAATACATTAGAAAGAAACCCAAACAGAAGATACTAACGTGCTTTCCTGTGCTGGCTTCAGTTTTGCATGTCACCTTTGAAAACCTGTTTGAGTTTCTTTCATTTTTCATTTTGAGATTATGGGCGTGTTTGTCTAAACATCTGTGGTAGCTGGTTAACAGGATCAGGCCAGCATTAGACTAGTCCAGACACAGAGAAGATAATCTTTTCCAGCCAAACAATAGCAATAACATTAATGCATAAATGCATAAATCCTCCTGTTCAACTCCATTTGTCACCCAGACATGCTGCCCCCACAAAACCCGGCAGTTGCACTGGTCAGCATTGGCTTGCCCCACAGTGTCAGCTGCAGACAGCTTATGGTCTCATGTAAGGGAACGGTTAAAGCTACTTGCTTCCCATGACACTGAGGAAATGGAAGAGTTCGACACATCCAGATTTTGCTTTCCCTGTTAAACTGCCTTTATCTCAACCCACTCTTCTCACTTTTACTCTTCTGTTTCTCCCCCCATCCCACTGTGGGGGGACTGACCGAGCAGCTGTGTGGTGCTTAGCTGCTGGCTGGGGTTAAACCACGACAAGTAGGTTGCTCAAGGTTTTGTCTAGCAAAGTTTTGAAAACCTCCAAGGATGGAGATTCCACCACCTCTGGGCTCAGCCCCTCTTGTGGAGAAGAATTCTTCCCTTACCTCCACACGGCATTTCCTCTGTTGCACAGTGCCTGTTGCCTCCTGTTCCTTCATTCGGTTGGCTCCCACACTGTGGACTCCCTCCCGTTCATCAGTGTCTTACAACGGAGGACCCTGACAAGGTAACGATACTGCAGATGTGGTCTCACGAGGGCTAGAGAGGAGAACAATCTTCCCTTGCCTTGCTGGCTACGCTCTTGCTCAAACCTCCCAGTCTGTGGTCGGCCTTCAACGCAGCATGGGCACACGGCTGGCCCACGCTCAGCCTGCTGGCCAGAATCCCCAGATCCTTCTCCGCAGAGCTGCTCCCGGGTCACTCAGTTCCCAGCCTGCACCTGTGCAAGGGGTCACTCTGCTCCAGGAATTCCTGTTTCTTGCTGAACTTCGTGTGGCCAATCCTGCAACCTCCTCTTGGCCAGCCCCTCCAGCTTGCCTGTGTCTCTCTGAAGAGCAGCCCAGGATGTCAGCTGCTCCCCACAGCCTGGTGCCGTCCAGGCAATGGTGATGTTAAACTGTTCTTGCCTCCTTCTTCAGCAAGAGAAGTTGTTTTCCATAACCTCCTGTTGGGTACTGAGTTACCGCCTCCAATTCTTTTGTCCTACAATCTGTTGGCTGGTGGTTAAATCAGTGTTTTCCACGAATAACAGGCATTTTTCAACTTTTAAAGTATTTACTGTAACTTCTGCATGAATTTCACTGGAAAACAAAAGGAAATGGACAATTAACTGTTGTTGCAGTAATTTAATGGTTAATGAATGTCTGTTCGATTTGTAACCTTTACTGGAGGAATACTGGTGGGTACCCTCCCCTTCCAGATACTAATTTTCATGAAACGTGCAAGAATTTAATACGTTTTGGACTTTAATTTCTCTCTGTAGTGTGATCAGTGTTAGCCAAAAGCTTCCAATGTTACTACAGGAAGAAAGACAAGAGCATTAGATAAACACACAAACCATTTGTGTGGCCAAGTCTGTATTTTCTTTCTGAAAGTTTCAGCCCAACGTTTTGCCCAGCTCAAGAACCAGGAGGTGACGACATTGCAGCTCTGACCGCACGCGTGGCGTCACACAAAGAATTGCCTCCAAACTCCTGGGCGTCGCTGAGGTGCCATCCCCAGACTGCAGTCTGCTGAGACCTTCCTGCCTACTTGAAGTTGCTGGTCTTGGCTTTAAAAGGAGGAAACAGGGTAGAGCGCTTTGATTTTTCTCCTCTAGACTACGAATCACATTATGCACTAAGTCATTTTTACAGTCCATCAGACTGGGGGGTATTTTCCAAACCCTGTGACGAGAACAGCTTTAAAAAAGCAAGCAAATGATGTCCCCAAAGATCGACTGAGGATAAAGCATGCACAAGAATTCATTCACCACCTCCCGACGATAACACAGTGGCGATCAGAGCTCCCAACGAGGCAGCTGTGGGCAAACAGTGACTCTTTAATGACGAGCATAAATGTAATTTGATTGCTGGGAATAATTGACTGTTACGGCCCTCCGCGCACTGCAGTGGATTTGAGCGGACGTAATGGAAAGGGACATGCGGTTTGTCCTCAGCGCTCCCTCCGCAGGTGCTGAAGAACCTCCCAGCTGCAGCACCCGAGGCTGGTGCCGGCGCCCAGGGAGGACGGACACACCGACCCGGTGGTGACGCAGCCCAGCCTCGAGGAGAGCCCGATGGGACGCGCTGCCCAGAGCTCAGGACAGCACAGCGACGTCCCGGCGCTTCGGAGGGAGGAAGGGCTACGAGCTCAGGCTGAACCTCGCTGCCCAGGGTTAGGGCTGGGCCGGCACCGCTGAACGGCAGGAGCTCTCTGCGGACGCCTCTCCCTCCCAGGAGGGGAAGGGAGAGAGAATAAGAGAGAGAGATGGACGGGTTGGGAAAGAAAACTAAAGCAGCTTTAACGAAACAATAGCAATAACAACAACAAAAAAAAAGATAAATGATATTAATAAGAAAATTACAAAATTTATACAAATTCACCCCAAACCTACCCCCTCCAATGACGATACGTCACCCCCAAACTGCAGGGCTGGCACTGAGGCAGTCCCAGGCTGGGCTCGGCAGCAGACAGGGACAGGATGCAGGAGCTGGGCTCAGGCACTGGATCACAGCCAGAAGAACAGACAGAGTCCTCCTCGGATGTCGGCCACCGAAGAAGAGGGCTTAACCCTTGTGACCCCTCAGCTTGATACTGAATGTGACGTATACGGAGTAGCACACTTACTTGGTCAGGTTTGGGTCACCTGTCCGGTTCACCCCTCCCTGCAGGTGCGACCTTTCACTTCGTTACGACCCCTTTCACTTCCCGCACCCCACCGAGGGGTACAGGATTCAGCGGGGACGTGGGTTGCTACGGAAGCACGTATAAGCAAGAACCTTTCTGCATCCCATTCCTTGCTAGTAACTACAAACACCCAGTGCTATCACTGCTGGAAGGAGTCATTGTCTGGAAAAACGTGCTGTTGGTTTCAGAAAGTGCATTTACTCAGAGGTGAATTAACTAAAAAATAAAATCACTGAACAGAATTAATTCTGTCTTAGCTCAAACCAGGACACCCGCCTGGGAGAGAAGGTGTGGATTATTCCTGTCAGCCTGATGCATTATTTCATTTTGAAGGTTTTTATCAGAGGTGTCACTGGCTGCTCCATCTTCCCGTCCTTCTGTGACGGGTTCTTGCTGATGGACCACACAGTATTTCCGAGTGCTGCTGCCGACCAGCAGTGCCCGCAGCACCACCGCCGTGGTTAGATGTCCCCATGCAACCCAGGCATCCCGATGGGCATGTGCAGCCTGCAGTAGGTTCTGCAGAAAACCTATAGCTGGCTACGTGAGAGCCATGGGGACAAGACCTATAGGTGGGCATTGAGGACGGCAGGCTTGAACCCCGTTAGTTCCTGTGCTGCTTTTCCTCAATACTCCTTTGCCCCATCTAGACACTTCCTCCTCCTCCTGATGTTCACACCCCAAAGCCGTTTCTGTTCAGCTGATGGGTGGAATTCAGGCCTCCTACAGCAGGGCAGTGCATGTTGCAATCTGCACAGACTTTGGGAGAAGCATTTCCAACGCCACCTCGGGGACTGGTGTTTGCCTTGCACCTTCAAAGGTTACTCAGGCACCTTGGAGCTTAAAAGTGGGGAGCAACCTTGGCTGGCCTCAAAGGGCTGTGGCAAAGACGGTGTCTTTAAATCGCACCCGTATAAAGGAGGAATAGTGTCACTCAAGGTCAGAGAAATCACACCAGGGAGAGAGGGGATAAGTGAGGGAGGACCAAGATCCTCTGGAAGAGCTGGAAGTGTTTAGTGAGTCATTAAGCACAATGAGCAATTCAGCACGACCTCCTCTTGGGGTGCATGGTTCTGCCATTTCTTTCATTGCTTCTGGGCCCAAGAGGAAGATTTTGGTCTGTTAACAAAGCATCCTTTGATACCTACAAAGACCATTAAGGGATGGGATCAGTTTTGTCAGCAGCATACTGCTGCTTCAACAGAAGTTTCTGTAGGTATTGTGAGCAGAGGCTCCCTCTGCCAGTCACGGAAGTGCTGTGGAAACAAAGTTGAGTGTTTTCTTGGATAAACCCTGCTGCCAAGCAGGGGCAGAAAGGAGGAACTACAAGCCAGGTACACCTTGATGTCTCTGTGACCCTGCAAAGGATGGCTGGGCAAGCAATTCCCCTTGCTTGGGCAGCCCTGGCATCTTCTCCGTGCCTGAAACAGAGCTGGCATTTGTAAATAATGTGAGGTGATAGAGGTGATATTTTCTCTTCTGGGTCAGGAAAGTGTCAGAAGTAAGATATTTGCTCAAAAAAATCAATGTATCTTTCAGTATCCCTTGGAAATAAGCAACAATCTCAAGGACGGTACGTGCTACCTCTTCTCTCTACAAGATACTGTGGAGGAGAAAAAAGTCCCTAATGCAGCACACGGTTTTCCCTCAACTATATATTGCCACTGGACTAAATTAAATTATGACAAACTTTGATGTATTCCTTTAAATGCTTCTTATTGTCACAGAATCACAGCATGGTAGGGGATGGAGATCCCCAGACCACCCCCCCTGCTAAAGCAGGGTCACCTACAGCAGGTAGAATATCTCCAGAGAAGGAGACTCCAAAACCCCCAAACTTGTCAGTTTTGTTACATTTCACAACACCTTTACTCTTCAGTTAGTTCATAAAGCTGCAGGCTACAGGTGGGTTCACGTCTGATTTGTATCTCAGTGTTGGTTGAACCAGCACTGAGCCGGTCTGCATTCCTGACAAAGGAGTGTCACTTCCCCGCGCACTGAGAGAAGAGCTGACGTAAGAAGTTCCCTGTGCAAAAAGAAATGGGGAGACCAGCAGCTCGAAGTGGAAGATGCACAAGGAAAACTACAGTGTTCCCCGAAAACTGAAGTCCATCATCCTCGTCTTTGTTATCCTTTAAAAAAGCAAAACGATGACTGGGCAAGCCTCAGTGAATATAAAGGAATCCTGTAATAACGAGAAACCAATTTAAGAGCCTTTCCATATCAGAGTCTAGAAAAAGCTATCGTCTGTGGACATTTCCATGTGTTAAAGTCTGAAAAATTAAATCTGTAAAATTAAATGTAAATCTGTAAAAATGTAAATCTGTAAAATTAAATTCTGGAAGTTTGAAAGGCTTGGTAAATTAAGAAAAGCAGATGAAAAATGACATTACAAAACATTCAAAATGAAATGGTAACTTTTTTGTGGTTTGCAGTGCCTATGCATTGTGTGAGCTCAAAGCCAATATTCATTCCCATTACTAGATAGAGTCTCTCCAAATGCAGTGCTCGCATCACTGGCAAATAACGTTGTATTTTCTAAGCCGAAGGCATTTTCCTGTAGTTCATATCCTAAATTTTCCAACACACCTTATACCCTTCTATTGCTACTTGCAAGTAAGCAGCAGATGATAGGTAATTTTTTTCTTTCAACTATGCAATAACAGAGAATTTCAAATATTTTGATATTTCCATGGTTTGAGGAACCACTGGCTGCAAGTGAAATCACAGCCTTTCTAATGAAATCATTTTCCCAATGGAAAAAATAATGAATACATTGCTGAGCACAAGCTGCTGCTCCTCTATACATCAGACATGATGACATTCAACTCCTTAATCCTGCTGACAAAGTCACCCGTGTCCCTGTTGCTCTCTGACTTGAGGTATCCGTCACGTTATGGCCGGAGAGCTGCAGAGTCTTCGAGTCAATTCTCTGGCTGTGGCATGGCTGGGGTTCCCGCTGCTATGCATAGCCAGGCCGATGTCACCTGTGCCCCCGCCGTGCAAAGAGAAGGAGAGAGAAGAAGTTCTGGACAGCAAAGCCATCACTGTCTCTAAAGAAGTGCAGGCTGTTTCTTGGGTGGGATTTTGTACAGGTTCTTTGCTGTCCTGATGTCCACAGGGAGGTGCAGAGGGTATGTGGGGATCCGAGTGCCCCCGTGGACCCCAGCTCTCCCTGCCACCCTCCTCGCTTGGCTTCCGCTGTCCAGGGGCAGCCCCACATCTGTGCAACCGATGTGAAGCCCACCCAGCTGCAGGAAGCCTTGTCGGCAGCAGCGCCGGCACTTCCCCACCTCCATCTCCTTCCTCTCCTTGTGGCCAAAACCTTCCCGATGAGAACAAGCTGCAGATGCTTCTTAAGGAAATTGTTCTCATCCAAGGTGTCTCCACGGCTGCGCCGGTGCCTTTCCAACCACCAAACCCAAGTGAAAAACAATGTTCCCTCTGGTGGGACCTGCCTGGCCCGTGACTTACCAGTAATAGTGAAGCCACGGGTCCTCGATTTCAAAACAGCGATACTGGTACAGAAATGTGTAATTTGTCCATTTCCTGGAGTGACAGATCTGCTCACCCATGGCATGGGGGTACAGCGGTCTCAGGGTGAAAGCTGGAATGGGAAGGAAAAGAAATGTTTTCTGAAAAGGACATCCCAGCAGAGGGCGAGGCGTCGCGCGGTCCGAGGGGCTGGGTTACGGGTCTGAGCGCAATGCAGCCGAGACATCAGCCCCATCCAGACACTCCCGGAGCAAGGCTGAGCGTGGCCTTGCCGCTACCTGGACGGGGATCAGGCAGGAGCCAGCCCCCGGCAGCCAAGCAAGGGCAAGGGTGAGGACAGCAGATGGGGTCAGCTGAGAGTCGAGGTCATCAGGCAAGCCCATCGTGACGATGCAGAGCCAAGGCCAAGTCAGGAGGCCAGTTCTCAGGCCGGGGTTTGTCTCAGTGGGGTCCATGGCCGGGTTGACTCAGCTGTGTTGTGGTTCAGGCTGGGGACAAGTGTGAAAGCCCCGACTTGAATGCAGCTCCTGAGGGAGGGTGTTCGGACGCTGCTGAAGAGTCCAGCTTTCTTCCCAACAGCTTTCTTCAAGGTCACCACCCGGGCTCTTGCCAAGCTGGCCCAGGCAGCCAAACCCCCTGGGAAGGAAGGGCGTTCAAGGCATTGACAGCTTGCTCCTCCATGACCTGTGGCCCTTCGGCCACACGTGCCTCTCTGTTCCTCAGCACCTCGTGGTGACCTTGTGCCTCTTCCACCGCAGGACGACACAACTGGGCGCACAGATCTCTGCATATCGCTGGAGCCCAGGCCCCGGTGAAAGGGCATGCGATGGGGCAGCCGAGAGCCTCCGCCTGCTCCAGCCCATGGGGCAGGAACCATTCCTGTGGTGAACCGAAAGAGTTGCACAGAGCCACGGATTCCCCAAAGGAAAGTTGGCAGTTGAACCGGCTCCTACACCAATGCTCCCGAATTGAACGTCACTAAAGTTTGTAATCTTGAGGTGGCTGAAGTGTCACAAAAAGGAGAACAGCTTAACTTGTCTGGAAGCCAAACGGCAGCAAAGGCAGTCCGAGGGGAGGGCAGGCGCTTACTTCTACCATCTGTCTGTGCTACACACCGAGCCTCAGTGCAAAACAGAGAAGTGGCAAGAGATTTCCAGGTAATCAACTACTTGCTGCCAAATCCCCCACCCTGCCGGGTGCCCCTGGCTGCCACCGAGGCTCCAGTCCTGGCTCTAGCAATGCTTTCACTTGTTCAAGGCTTGATTTTTTGTTGCTGTAAATCGTGGCTCTTCCACTGGTGGAAATGTGCTAGCATGGATGTGGGGGCAAAGACATGAGTGTCAGAGACAACAGTTGTCCTGGGAATTGAGTCCCAGTGAGTCCTGTGGTGCCAAGGGAGAATTACTCACCTTGTGCTGGAGTGTCTGGGTCTGAGTGTCTGAACGGTGACACGTTTCGATTAAGGCTTCTGCGTCTTTTAGGCGCTTTTCAAAATGTTAGCGTGCACTCCGCACACTTTAGTTTCCATTGTTTTCCCTTCAGCAAATTTGTTCAGCCTCCTGCTTTTAACTGAAACCCATTGTCCATTTATAAAAGGATCTGCTGTGAATTTCTCATTCAGGGATTTTTGAAAGCCCAGGCGTTTGGCAGAGAAGTTCAAGGAAATTTTACAATACATGGGGAAAAACCCAGCATTGTTATCTCCCCGATTTCCAGCAACACAGTTGTCACTCATTTTCCATCTTGCACACAGGTCTGGGACAAATGACAAAAAGGCAGGGACAAGCTCCAGTTTGGGAGCGCTCATCTCCAGCACTGTCACAGGGAAACCATGGAGTTACTTATTCGTGCCTTGAAACAGGATGGTTGGAAAAGAAAAAGGAAGATTCAGTGGATATTTGAAAACAAAAACCTACAAGGTGAAGACAAGAAGAAAAAAAAAGTGTTTAAATGCAGCTGTGTGCACACAAAAATTGGAGGGTGTTGTCAGCACCCCGTAATCGCTGCACGGCAAGTCAGCACATCCAGGGCCCCACCGAGGGAGCAGAAAATCCACTCTGTTGTGGGGCGTCCCGGTGGGCCGCTGAGCCTCCCCCAGCCCCTCGCTCACCCCCAGTGGGACAGGGGAGAGGATGGGAAGGGTAAAGGGGCAGAAACTGGTGGGCTGAGGTGCAGCCGGTGGAACAGGCAGAGCCAAGCGGCGTGCGGAGGGCAAAGCCGGGCGTTCAGCCGCCGCCTCCCCTCGCAGGCGGGGGTGCTGCCGTCCCCAGGGCGCGGGGCTCCCTCATGCCCGGCGGTGACTCGAGGGGACAGAGGCCATCGCTCTGCCCGCCCGCCCTTCCTCCTCCTTTCCCCAGCTCGCCCTGCCGAGCACGGGGCCGGGCGGTGTGGAACACCCCTGTGGGCAGGGGGGGTCGGCTGTCCCAGCTGTGCCCCCTCCCAGCTTCTTGCGCGCCCCCAGCCTGCTCGCTGGTGGGGCGGCGTGGGAGAAGGAGAAGACCTCGGCGCTGTGCACGCCCGGCTCGGCCGTGGCTGAGCCATGGGGTGTTACCAACACGGTTTTGGTCACAAATCCAAAACACAGCACCCTACGAGCTACTATGAAGACATTTAACTCTATCCTGGCCAAACCCAGCACACATATCCTGGGATGACGGTTTTGGCCATTGTAGAGGAGAGGACAAGAAGCTCCTTCATGTGTTTGTGTCTGCATTAACAGGAGCATTTTCACACAGATCAGGCTGATGGGGAAGCCAACGCTGAGCCGGGCTTCCTCCGTGGCTGGGAGAGGGAGTCTGGGCCAGGCAGAGGCACCGTTAGCCCACCCCACAAGGGGTGTGCAGAGTGGTCAGTGCAATGAGACCTTCCACGTCAGCCCCACGCCTGCTCATGTCTACAGGTGTGGTTTTCATGGGTTTTCTGTGTTTTCAGTGTGGCCAGATGTATGACTACACCTGCATGCAACAGCCACCTGAGAGTGGAGGCCACGATGCCCACAGAGCTCTGTCATTTTGTGACGGCTGAGCTCTGGTTGGCAGCACCTCGTACTGCGGTCAGGACATTTTGCATGCTCACGAAGGCTCACACACCTCCTATGCCATGGCCTTGGTGCTCTCGTCTTGCAGTGATGTCCTGTGGACACTTTCAGACTTTCAAGAAGGGCTGGAGTTCTTAAATGGGGATTGCCATCAGAGCTTTGCACCTGAAACCCTTGAAGAAGAAGAGTCCTCCAGCATCTACAGAGGCTGCTGGTTCTGACACACCACCGCAGGTGACTTTGGCCTCCCAAGGGCAAGGCAGCATCTTAGAAATGAACGAGTTCATTTCTGTTTGTCACAAGCAGGCAGGTCTCCTCAAACAATCCCTCTGAGGTGCTGGCTTTCTGGAATGGGACCTGCTGGGTGGCACAGAGCATCTCCATGTGGACCTTTACATCGCAGATCATGCAAATGTCCCCTGAAGGTATCTGCCACCCTGTCTCAATAGTTTGTGCAGTCAGATACCCATTCACAAGACTCCTGCCCTCGCTCTGCCATATGGATGTGCTTTAGAAGCATTTAGAAGCATCATGTCCCACAGAGACCTGGAGGGTTTATCATCAACTTGTCAACACACAGGTTGATCATGCCCTAGATGTGCCCTTTGCAAACAGAACGGGAGAAAGAGCTGACTCACCTCCCATGCACATGCATCCAAACACCAAAATGTCTATGAAACAACTGCGGAGCTGCTTATTAGAGAAACGCTTTGGTGGGAGCAAAACTAAGGTGTAGGTGGTATTTGTCCCACCGACCCAGTGATCATGTAGTTTGGAGCTTCGGTCCTTTCCAGAGGCTGTAAGGAGGGAGACAGGCATTATCCCTGCTGTGGGATGGACTGGTGATGATGAGTAGTGGTGCAATCCCACCCTGTGCCGCTGCCTTCAGAGTAGAAAGCATGAAAACCACCTTGGGCAGCTCTCACACTCCCCTTCCTCTGCCAGGGCAGTTGTAAGCCCCACAAAGAAACAGCACAGTGTGGACTTCAAAACTGAGTCATTACAATCTGGTAGGAAAGAAGATGAAGTCTATACCATGCCAAAAATACCAGTGCTGCAGCAGCACCTCCTCCTCCAACATCACGAGAAAGTGAGACATCTTTACACCTTCCACGTAAGTGTGGTTTGCACCCCGTGCCCCCTCCAGAAGCCGTTTCTACCTGGCTGTGGCTCGGCGGGCTGAGTCAGGCTGCAGGGATACCTCAGAGCTGGGGCTGCTGCTCCCTGGGTCAGCTCCACTCGGCGCCAGAACTGGCACCGCTGGCCAGGGGTCTCTGTGCCCCTTCCCAGCAGATTGGGGTGGCAGAGCCAGCAGGGAGGTGGGCAGCCACAGCCCCACACGGTCCCAGGTTGGCATGGGTGGCCATTGGAATCAGACCTGCGGGATCTCAGACACTCTCAGCCTGAAAGGGTTAAGAGGAAGCAGCGGGACTAAAGTGAATGTGGAGCAAATGCTGCTGAGACCAGTTCCAAGTCAGCAGTTGTGCTGCTGAGACCAGTTCCAAGTCAGCAGTCGTCCCCAGGGTGTCTGATGTGCCCAGTGGAGGCCTCGGCTCGCCTGTGAGGCGGCAGCTAGCTGAACACCAGGGCTGGTGCAGACTAACAGCCTTGCCCCCTCGCCCTTCTCAGCAGCTCCAGCCTCCAAAGGAAGGACCAAAGGCTGCCAGAAGCACCGACCGCTTGGTCAGAGACACCTCAGGTTAGGAGCAAACCCATCTCTTGCTGCAGAGGGAGCCCCAGTGACTGGGAGGAGAGAAAATGTCCTGAGATGAAGAGGACACAGCTCAGAGATGAAGATGACTGCCAAGGACATGGTGATGTTCTCCAAGGTTTGAACAGCCTGTGCATTTCCACTGCCACATCTGCAGAGGTGGTTCCAGGTCACTTTCCTGACGGCTCTGCTCTGTGGATGGAGTTTCTTCAAGGCTTTTTGAAGAGTTTGAATGCCTTGTCCAGGAAAAGCCTCACTGTACAGGCATGTCATTGGAAGCATCCTGGACAACACCCACAGAAGTGGTCTGTAGGTTTACAGAGGAAAACACTGACACACTGAATTTAGTGTCCCTACCAAGACACCTCTGCCAGGGGTGTGTTCGGGACCGTGAGAGCAATCCCAGGCTGTACCAAAAGGCAGCAATGCCTGTGCCATAAACGAGGGCTCAGACTGGAAGCAGCCTACGTGGCTTACAGGAGAGAGCAAATGGGCATGCTGATGGATCCAAAGACACAGTGATGACATCCCCCACCCTGGAAGCACATAAGGATGTTTTTAATGGTTCAGGTTTATGATGACCTGTCACCAGAAAGACGTGATGCACAGTTTGACCTCCCACACTACTGGGTACTACAACCTGTAGTATTTTCTTGGCTGCCTTTATGTACTGCCATTGCTAAGAATGGACACAAAATACCATGATGAAGAGACTCAGTGTCCTCAGTGATCTCTGAGCAGGTCTCTGGGAGAAGATGTAGCTGAACTGCTGTGGGGAGGAGCAAAAAAAGTCAAGGGTATTCCAGTCACTTCAGCCCTTTTAAACCTCCACTGTGAATTGTGGCCCGTAGTCTTAGGCTTAGATCCCAGGCAAGCAAGTTGACACAAACAATAGACTATTCTGCAGAATATAAATGGTGTAAGAAAGCAAAGCCTAAGCACCAGCATGCAGAGCCAGGTTTGCAGCAACTGTACACCAGGGGGTCCTGCTTGGTTTCTATCACCATTGGATATGACCCACGATTCTGAAGTTATGGAAGAGAATATAAAGTGAACAGAAAGAAACCAAGATCCAAAATAAATGATGTGAGAAGTGAATGTGAGTATGTGCAAGCAGATAGAGCAACCTTTGCTTCTCACATACCACGTGATATGCAAAAAAGCCTAAGAAGGGTAGAGGCTGGTAGGGGGGCCCATTAACCAAGTAATTAAAATAGAAGCAAAAAGGGAAGAAAGAGAACAATGGAAAGTTCTGGAGGACAAGAACACTGAGTAACAGCAGAGAGAAAGGGCACTTTCTTCAAAGGCTACCAAAAGGTGGCTCACTCCTGAAGGGCAAACACAGGCCCCCAGGTCTGATGAGTCTCTGCATCAAAATGCACCATGTGGTGAATTCAGAGAGGAACTGCAGGGGAGGCTGGATGAATCTAAGCTTCTGCGGTCAAAACATGACACGAGCATTAAACCCAAGGAGCACCAGGAAAACGTAAGCCCCCAGCTGAGTCCTGCGGTTTCTGTTCAGGCACTTGATGCCTTGCTTATAACCTGGATCCTGATGATATCTGAAATCAGGAAGAAGAGAGGAGCATCAGCTGAGATCACACAAGTCACGGCAATGTGCAGGAACGGTCAGACCCCAAGGGCACCGTCCTCAATGACAGCATGGCCTTGCACTTGGGTGAGGCGTCACCTCGTCACTTCCCCCGCTCCCAAACAGACTTCGCAACGAAGATGCCCTTCCTGAGAGTCACCCTATTGACCCTCTCCCTGGATTCACCCATCAGCTGTGGTCACAGGGGCTAGCTTTTCTCTCCTTTGTCTTACTTTTGGTCTGGTGAAGATAACATTACTTGCGCTTACACCAGCTCAATATAAACACAGTTCCACCGGCCTTAACGGGATGGCTTTACATTTACAGCAAGGCAAAGGGTATCAGGATCTGGTTCTCTCCTTATTGTTTTCCCTCTCTCCATTTTCAACTCTCTCACTGATTAAAGAAGAGGAAAATCTTGTCATTCCAGCTGGACAAAACCAACCCAAACTCCAGCCCCCTCCAGTTTCCTCATTTTCAGCCGGTGCTGGCGGGGAGAACCTCTGTGAGGACCTCTGCCCGTGCTCCGAGAGCACGCCAGCTCTGCCTGGGTGAGGTCAGTCGCAAACTGGAAGTCCATGAACTGCGCTTGCCCGGGATGCGGACTCGGAGCACACCCCCTGCCTCTCCCTCACAGCCCGACCGCGGGAGCAGCAGCGCTGACAACAGCTCCACGCTCTCCTGTGCACCAGCCTGTGCCCGCCCTGTCCAGAGCACCGGCGAAGGGACCTCGCCCAGGGCCTGCCGACAGGCAACGGGCACACCTGCCTCGTCTGCCCCCTGGAATCAGCCCCAGGGGAATCTGGAGCTGAGTGAAGACGGCGAATCGGTGCAGATCAGTCCTGGGGAGCCGCATGATTTCTGCGCAGCACATCCACGCCCTGGGCGCAGCGGAGGCACGCCAGGTCCCACAACGCCTGCTGTGCCGTGGGGACCCCACACGCGGTGGCCGTCTCTGGGCAGGCTCTGCAGACCCGCCGGGTGGGAGCACCTCGCCTCTTGCACGCCCACCCGCCGTGCCCGGCACAGGCCCAGCAGGGGAAGAGCCTGGTGCGAGCTCAGACATCAGCGCTGCTTAACCGAGCTCCTCGCTCAACCAGTTTGCTCCATCCCCCACGACGACGCTCTGACAGCATCTCTCCCTCCCCTCCCCGCTCCCCCCATCCCGCTCGGAGGAGTGCGTTCCTGCAGATTGCTTTGTAGTAATTAGCACGTCGGTGGGGCTGGGAGTGCAGAGCGGGGAAGTGGAACAGGAGGAGAAGCTAACGAGGTCAGAAGACAGCATGTGGCATCCCTGCGAGGAGAGGGAAGAGGATTCAAAACCTGCTGCAATCAAAGAAGCACCTGCCCGGGACGAATCCCCAGGGCCAGGAGAACGAAAGGAGAGGGAGAGGATTTCTTACTGTAGCATACAGCAGTAAGTCTTTCCCCCCCCGTTTGTTTCAGAGACTAATTAGGTCAATGTTGCCCTTGTAGGTTGAGCCTGGAAACCTGAGGTCTGCCTGTGCTCCAGATCGCAGGGTCCTGGCAGATGGGGACGGGGTGGGCTGGACCGCAGGACTGGGACAGCTGGGTCATGGCTTGTACTGGGTGCTCAGAGCTCTCTGCCCTTTGGTACCCGCTTGATTTAAATGGTTTTCACCCCCAGCCTCGTGGCAGGACAGTGCCACCACTTCAGCCCCACGCAAGGCAAAACAGATAGGACTTAAAAACCCCACATTGCAGCCACTTGCCAGTGTAACTACGCTGCACGTAACAGGGGCTGCTTTTCCCACCTCACTGCCAGAGGTGGACAGAGCTCACAAGGCTGTTTTAAGACACAGAGCCTTCCACTTACGAGTTTTTCATTGATCTGTGTTTCTTTCCTAGCACAGATATTCTGGGAAAGTTCTTAGGGATCATCTCCAAAAAACCTGAACTCTTGGGGCATTTTGCTTCTGTGCTTGCTCTCAGCTGTGAAACACTGAGCTACAGAGTAAAAGAGTGTGCCAAGGAATGCAGCAAAACCAGGACAGGCCAGAAAGGGGTCAGCATGGAACAGAGAGCAAAAAGATCCATCACTACTCACCGCCACCAGTCCCAGTACTTCTGCAGAAAGAAAAAGATAAAATCAAGATGTAACGTATCCTGAACATAGTTCATAATTTTATTTGACAGCAATGTAGAAACATAAGCCCTAAATCCTCGGGTACCAAGATATGAAGCAGCTTGCAGAGGGAAGAAGAAAAGAAATCCTTTCTTACAGGGATTATTACATTGCTGACCAGTGTGAAATCCTTCCTGGCTCCTCTGGATCACAGTGGAGACCAGAACTGGTCAGTCACTGGACGCAGCCTTGACAAAATCTGTCGGTTCCTATGTCCGTAATAGCATCATATTAAACGATTGGGATGGCAGCGGCTCCCAGATCTGTTTTGGTGAGGGACAAGTTCATGACAGATAGGCAGCTCTGAGCAGCCTCATTTAGGAGGCTCCATGACCCAGAAGGTGACAAACCCCTGGGCAAGTGCAGCATAACCCTGCTTTCACGGGGGAAAAAGGAACCGAACGCTGATACCACCCAGATAAATCACTGCAGGGATTGAATCCCAGTCGTCTGCCTCCTCTCTGGGCCCCTCTCGCACACACACGTGCATGTGTGCACACACGCACCCTCTCCTCACACTTCAGCAGACACTCTAAAGTGCGTCACCTTGTGGCACCAGAAAGGTCCTCCTGTGTGACAGCTATTCCTGCAGAAACACGTCAGCCCTTCAGCATCTCCCATGCTATGTTTGGGCTGTGCTGTCATTATCCCCTGCTTTATCAGGTCGGCCTCTGTGGTATCTAACCTGCGGACTAATGGAGGTGGATTCCTTCAAGAGGCTGACTCCTTTCCTGGGTTTGCCGAGTGCCGTCGCAGCGTCTCCATGCAAATGACATCCTGGGAAGCTGGCAGCGTCCCTGTGACTTTTCCAGATCAAAGGTGCTCGCTTTGGAAATCAGAAGCTGGTTTTCTTCCCGGTGAGCTTGGTCATGTGGGCTGTTGGTGAGAAACCCAGCCCAGGCGCCACCAAAGCGTGCCGGGGTCAAGGCAGGAGCCCTTTGGTTCCCTCCCAGCCCCGTCGTCGGCGCAGCCACGGGCAGGCTGACTGCTGCTGGGGCAGCAGCGCAGGCCCTCTTGTCATCGCTGCCACCCTGAAGGGATGGCAGGTGGCATCATAATGCTGTGCCCTCTCTGCCATCCCTCTCCTCCAGGACAACTTCATGCACGGTTCTGCTTCTCGCTTTCTGCCACGCTGCACATCACCCCGGGGCTAATGGCACCAGCATCTTCCTCCTTCCACGAAAAGGGACAGGGAGCCCTTTCTTCACGGGGCTCTTCGGTTTTGCTCCCTTTCTCTCTGGACTTTTGAAGCCTGAATTTCTTCCTCTCTGGACTGGCAGTGGGCAGTGGCGATGGGAAGGAGATTCCTCCCTCGCCACCACCTTGCCCTGCCCCTGCCTACAGATCGCCGGTGGGACGGCCCGTAGGACTCAGCGCCTGGGTGAGGAGACTGGCCCAGAGCTTGGCTGCCCTGCCTTGGCCCCCATCGCAGGAGGACAAGTACGGTACCCTCCTGGTCGGAGAAGGATGCCCATGAGAAAGGCTGGCACCTTGGGCGCTTGCACTGATGCTCCTTCTCTGCTCCAGGCCGGACCCACGGATCTCTTTTCCAGCAATACCCAGCGAGTCGCCCTGCAGGGAGCATCCCCTTTCCCGACTACCTCCCCCCTGCAAAAACTCCTCTCTCCCTTCTCTCCAACCTTGCCTCCTCTTTTCTCCTGCCCTGGCATGGCAGGAGAGGGAGCAGGGACAAGCCAGAAACCCTACAAGAGCCTAATGAGAGGGTTGCTGATCCCTCCAGCACTGACCTACCCGGCCTCGACACCATCAGCAAGCAGCCCTGCAGCACCCCACCAGCCCCACTGACCCTGCTGGCAGCGAGTCAGCGGGTACCACACCAAGGCAGACTGACCCCCCCGAGCTGGAGAGAGCAGTGGCCGCAGTTGCTATCAGCTTCTGTCTTGGGCTACGAGTGATAATCACCACAGCTTGGTGAGTGTTTTTGTTTTGAAAAAAGCCAGATTCAGTTTGATGGCAAAGTGTCTGCAAAAATTGAGGAAAAATCATGCCCAATGCTTTAGGAGGCTGGATTATTAAAAATAAATCCTGGTCTAAAATGCAGATGCTTTTGCTCTAGTCTGTAGTGCAAAAATTATTTTTATTGTGCTGTCAAGATTTCAATATTCTTAAGTCTCCTTGGAAACTTGCACGCCAGCTGCGTGGAGGAAACAGATCATAACTACGCAGTTACACAGCTCTTGCTGGGGACAGTTTGGGGCCAAGCTTCCCCCCTTTGGTCCATGAGTGCTTCTCCCCAGGAGTCCCACGGGAAGAAACACAGGCATGTGTGCCATCCTCCCAGCGGAGCAGCTGCTGGATGCGCTGACAGAGCCAGGTAGCATTAGTAACGGAGCCAGAGCTCTTTATTCTGCTGATTACTAAGTGTGAAGAACAGTTTAAAACTTTGATTTCATAAAAGTCTTGCTCACAGGATACCAGAGTGGACAACATAAACTTTGCTGGTGTCTCACCGCTCCAGATCCTTCGGCAAGAAATTTCACCCACTCCTGGCCCCAGCCTGCGCCCTGTCTTGCCTTCCATGTGCTCGTTAACAGGGTGGCAAGTGAGTCAGTAGGGTTACCCCACCTCACCAGCTGCCATGCTTTCTGCATAGCTTGGTGGCTCTGTGCCAATTAACTCCCATATTTAACGGCCCCGTGGCTGAGCAGGTGGAGGGAAGGCAGCAACGCCTCCAGAACCGCACACGTTACCTTCTGCACCTTCCAACCAGGAGGTCAGGTCTCCTCCGTGCTGCTTCTGTGTGGTTCACACCTCTACAACTGCTGCCTGCTGCACGGACATGGCAGCAGAGGTGGGATTTCTAGGAAGGGTTCATATCTCCAGGTGAACAGAGACATGCAACAGCAGAAAACCAGACCCGTCGTCGTAATGAAGTTACCACAAATCTCCCTAGAGCACTGCAGGACGCAATGAGCCAAAGGCAAGAGGAGGTTCCCCCTCATCCCCAGCATGTTCTAGCTCACACGGGTCCATCCCATGTACTCTCCCAGCCAACAGTCCAAGTCTCCCAGCTAACTACTCTCCATTCCACAAGTCCTGAAGGTCCTCCAGGCACAAACTCAGGACTCCGATGCAGTTGTTTCAAATCTCATCCACTCACCCATGCTGCTTTTCATCTGGTGATGGTTTGTTTAACCTGTCCCTTGCAAGTGACCCGTAAGGATCCTGGCGGTGTTTATGCTACTGCTGATTAGCAAATAGCCGTGTGACCCACTGGGAAAATCTAAGTCAAGTCCTTGTCTAGCTGCTGACCCATGTAAACACTAAGAATTACTCCTCCAGCTGGAGTGATACAGGTCCGAGGTCAGAGGATTAAGCCACAGGGAGCAAGAGCTGCTTTACTTCTCCGTGACAGCATCTGCACAGAGGTTTGGTGACTTACACTGACAGGCACTACCTTCCCCCCCCTGCCTAACCCAGCTTTCCCAACCCTCGGGAGACAAGCCCAGAGCATCCATTTGTTTGATCTGCTCACCTCATGGGCCTGGGAAACCAGCAAAGGGTGCAAAGAAAACAAAAGGAGGTCAGAGAAGAAACAAATGCAAAGGAATGAGAGGGTCTCTGTATGCCAGACTGGGGACGTCGCCGCTTTCCAGAAATGCCACTTTGGAAGCGACCTGAAACAGGAGTAAAGAGAGGTGACTCCCACCCCCAGCACTTGTCCTGTAGCAGCTGTAGTCACAGGGTCAGGAGCGAGCGCGGTGGGATCCCTGGGGCAGAGAGGCAGCGGAAGAGCATCCCGAGCCGATACGATGAACTCGATGTGACAATTCTGCTCTCCCCCTGCAGCCAAGGCCACAAGTGCTGAGTCCACTCGGGGTTTCTGCTCCGGTCTCTGGAACGCTTACTTCCACTAAGTTTTCAGCTGTGCCTCTGGCTGTACCCACCATCCTTTGCATGCTTGGAAGCAATTATTCCAGCAAACCGGCATTCGCAGTGTCTAGGCAAATACCGGAGCTGCACGTGTGAACTGACGTCTCTCAGAGGTGATGTCGCACCAGGGACACCGACAGAAATAGTCTCTGCTCTTCCCGCTTCTGCTCCAGTTGTTCTACCTGAGAGGCAGAGGAGAAAGGAGAGCATCTCTG
Source organism: Leptosomus discolor (assembly GCF_034619465.1). Taxonomy (NCBI): domain Eukaryota; kingdom Metazoa; phylum Chordata; class Aves; order Leptosomiformes; family Leptosomidae; genus Leptosomus; species Leptosomus discolor. Next base: position 758,489 of record NC_141419.1, read on the forward strand.
CTGTTTGCCAGCAAAGGGGTGAGTGGGGCACATGAAAGGCCAGGGTGATCCAAACTTCATGGATACAGACCAGGAGGAGAGGGACAGCAGGTAAAGCCCTGGGCCATGTCTGGGCTGACAGCAAGGATGCACTCTTCAGGACCCATCGGACCTTCACTGGATCCAGTGAGGCTGTGGGGTCCCAAGTGGTCTCCATCCCCTTGTCCCCAGAGTGATGGCTGCTGGTGCCCCCTCCCAGACACAGTTTTGGTAACACGGAGCTTTAACAGAGTCCCCTGCCGGGGGAGGTATTGGCTGGGTTTACACTAATCAGCATTTCTGGGGTTACACGAAGTGGGAGAGAAGGATACAAAACAGAGGCTTATCAGCCGAAATTAATGTTTTCTGAAGAAGCCTCCTCACTTCCCCATGACTGCATCTGGAATTGCAGGGGAGCCGGCTGCTGCGACACAGCTGCTCCTGGCACGGTGCCTCGGACAAAGAGGAGGATGGATTTACTGGGACTCGGGCGACATTAATAATAGATAGTTGTCCTGAAATAGCAGTTTTGTCTCTATCTCCAAGCTCCATACAAAGAGAGCTCTTATTTCCCAGGGCAGCGCGTAACCCCATGTGTCCATAACAGAGCTGGGAATAGCATACGCCGTCCTGTGCGCCAGCGCTGGGCCCTGGTCACAGCGGCTCTGCCACACACACATGCTGCTGCGGGCCTCTCACCTTCTCACCTGAACCTCCAACCCCTCCCCATATCCAGGGGATAGCTGATAACACGTTCCTCCCACTCTCACCCGTGCTGTAAACTGATAACCCGCAACGAGCATCTTTTACGTAGTGGAAACCCATCGTTCACCTGCTCCGTTGGCCTTATCCGACCTGCTGCCGTACCTCGGCTCAGCCGCAGGCGTGAAGAGCAGACCTCCTCAAGGAGATGGTTTCCTAGTTTTTGCTGATCTGGGTCATTCATAAATTTAAACATGAGTTAAAAGCTGTCAGCTGTTTTGCCTGTAATTACATGCACATGGGGTTTGTTTCAGCTCAGGAGAAAGTAGCAATTTCTTTGACTAAAAGTTGTTTGGAAAAACTTACAGAAATTAGGCTTGCAACGCTCCCAGCTCTGACTGCTCTGAGACTTTCTTTCTGCCTTAGCATCGCACCCTTTGTTATTCACCTAAGCACTCCACAGCTAATTGCAGAGCTCACACTTTTCCTTGGCTAGCTGGCTTCCTGCTGCTTCGTGATTCATTACTTGTAAATGAGTCCCCGCGGTTCCCCGGCAGAGCTGATTCCCAGCTACACAGAACTCCTCAGATCTGTCCTTTGGCTGAGCTTTCCCTGCTAACGCGGACGCCTGCTACTGGGGAAACCGTCGCTGGGTTGCAGGTAGTAGCTGCGATTTGAAGAATTGTTTCATCTTATTGAAAAAGTTACTTTTTTTTTTTTTTTTTTTTTTGGAGGTCCCAAAGTTTCTGTTGACTTTGGGACCGTGAGGTGAGTTCCTCACTGTGCAGCAGCTCCAGGGCAGGGCCGCAAGCCATCTGCAGACGGGAATAAGAGCTACAGGCAGTCAGTGCAATTGCGCTTCACCATGATCCCCCCAGCAGTCCACCCATGCCCAGTGTGGGTCCTGGCCCAGAACAGTTCCCCTTGACCAAAACACCACCAGTGCCCAGGGACATCCTGATTGTGTCTCTGGGGACAGTCATTTAAGACCCCTATTAAGTGATGCTTAAGGCATCACCTCTGAACTAGAGCAATAATTTGTTATCTCCTGAGATGGACAGAGAATAACCACCCCAGACTGGAAAAATTAATTTTGTTGCAGTTTACAATGAAACCCCCAAATTTCAGAGTGTTTCTTCTGGAACAGTTGAAGCACCTTCTCCAGGACTGTGTGTACGGCAAGCTCCTGCCACCCAGGACAGCAGAGCAGGCTGCAACGGGGCAGGCCACCAAGAATTGGCTGCTTCTGACCAGTCACCACACTCTGAGTGGGAAAGGCCTCACCAGGATTTGTCCTGGGAGCCCACGTGGCTGTGGGCAGGTCCCAGACCATCACTGCTCCTGGGCTCTAGGGCTCAATCCCAGGACACAGTTCCCCCACCTGACACCCCTTCCCCTGCTCCCCGGGGAGGACATTGTTATGGCAAGAGCTGCAACCGGGATGGACCCCTCCAACTGTGACAGTGGCTGCTGTCCTGTTCCCCTCAGAGTGCCACAGATTGATTTTCTGGAGAATGAGGCAGTGAGGGTAAGGAGCACACACTCCTTCCAGCCCTTTTTGACACTGCAGCGATCATACACAAGGCACAAACCAGCACAAAGCAGGACTCCTTGGGCCAGCTTCCCTGGGCTCATCTCAGTCTTCACAGAGATGAAGTCTGAGACATAAATGCAGAGAAAAATCACCTTATGGAAGGTCATCACAAGCAAGTGGACCCTACAGAAACCGTGAGCATGGGGCATGCCCAGCACAGGCACCAGTTGAGCCAGCCAGGCACTGGGGCTGTGAAGACAGGACAGCACCTGCCCTGGGAGGGTGAGAACTGAGCCATGCAAACATTTAGGAAACAGCTGAATCCTTCCAGAAGGGCATTTGCCATGTCAGGGCAGGCGTTCAGCAAGCGTGGTGTGTGTCTACAGCCTGCACAACCAGAACAACACTGCCCACAGGGTGTTAGCCCACCCGTCACCCCACAGTCAGGAGTCACTCAAGCTAACGGCTGAACATGTAAAGACTCACACGCTCCCAGGCTCAGTACCTGCATTTTTTCTAAAACTTGCCCAAACTGACTCTTTTCTGGTACCAGACAGACGCTCTCAACTGCACCAATACAGGCCATAACTCCAAGAGAGCATCCATCGTGCCAGGATGTCAACGTAGCGCCTCATGTGTGTGCCACCATGGCTGTAGGGACATTAACTGGGACCACAGTCCCCTCCGAGAGCTCCTGGAAAGAGGAGGAAGAGGAATGTGCATTTTCACTCGACAGCATCGCAAGGTACGAGTAACCTTCTCCCAGCCCTCGGGTTAGGACTGCTCCTGACGAATTCACTGCCTCCCAGGAGCAAGTGAAGTTAAAGATCAGTCCGGAGTTTGCAACCCAACGTGGGCAGTCACTGGGGGGATCTTCCCTCGTCTTGGGGGGACATTTTGAAATAGCCTGCCTAACAAATGGTATGCACAGCCCTGATGGTGAATACCATGGGAATGGACCGATCGCTTCTCCAGGACTGACGACGGTGACTCAGGCCCCTACGCTGACAGCTGTGTCATTCCTAGATGGACGTGGGCAGACTGGTTTTCCTGCTGGAGTGGGTCCCAGGCAGCAGGCTGGCGTGGCAGGAGTCTTCATCTCTGCCACAGCGTCCTTCCCCGCTGTAGTCAGATAATGACAATGATTTCATTTTTGTTTCACTTTCTTCCTTGTCACCAACACTTCTTTTGTCCCTTTCTCCCTTTACAAATGGTAATGTCTGCCTTTGTCTCAGCTGTAGCTGTTTCAGCGTATTGTCTTTTGCCAACTAAAATGAAATGCTCCTCGATAGACAGATCTTAGAAAATTAACATCGTGCTGCAATTTGGAACAAGCACAGCTGAAGCAGCTGCTCAGCTGAAGAGAAGGAGAGACAACAACACGACTGTTAGTTTGAAAAGCACCTCCAGCCCAGAAGAGCTTGCAAACCTGGGGCCATACTCTGCCTGTATTCATCAGAGTGGCATTACTTTATCATTTGAAGCCAGAAGAAATACCTAGGGAGAGCGAGCTGGGCAGGGGTTTACATTCCTGTTGAATTTGCATCAGCTGGGGCAAGAAGAGGACCATGGGCCTGTCAGTCTCACGTTAGTGCGCAGATAGGTCATGGAGCATGTCCTCTCGGAGTCCTTATCCAAACCTGACAGGATGAGGAAGCAACCAGAAAGAGTCAGAAGGGGTTTACCAAGGGCAACTCCTGCTCAGGCAACCTCATTGCCCTCTACGACAGCGCGGGCTGGGCCAGCCTACGCTGAGGTGGCTGGAAACTGGCCAGACCACTGGACTGAACAGTCACCAGCAGCAGACTGATGCTGGCTGGTGGGCAATAATGAGTGTGTGTCCCCAGGGCTCACATCACTCAACATCTGGACAACGACAGAGCGCTCACTCTCAGCAAATGCACGACCCAAAATTAGGGGGCATGGCCGATGTGGCAAATGGATGACGTCAATCCGTAGGGACCTTGGCAACTGGGTCTTGGAGCTGGTCGGTAGAAACCTCATGAGTTCACTAAGGAGAGCTGCAAACGCCCTACACACGGGGCAGAATAATCCCATGCATTGGTCCAGTCTGGACCCAACTGGCCTGGCTGGGAAGGAGCTGGGTGTCAGTGTGGGGTTCAGTGTGACCCCGTAGCAGCGCGCTCTCGTTGCAGAGAAGGGAACCACTGTGCTGCCCTGGTGGCAACACGGCCAGTGCATCAGGTGGAGCCCAGTAACCATCCCCCTTCCCCAGCACTGCTGAAGCCACACCTGCATCTGGCGTTGGGCTCCACATCAAGAGGGGTGTGGGGAAACCAGAGAGGGGCCCGTAGAGGGAGTCCAAGGTGACGAGGGGCCTGGGGCACATGACCGACCAGGAGAGGCTAAGGAGGCTGGGCTGCATCAGTCCAGCAGAGAGGGTGTGGGACAGTCCGATGGCAGTCTGGAGATACTTGAAGGGCAGTTACAGAAACAACTGAGCCAAAATCTTTTTGCTGGTGGTGGGTATTACAAGGGGCAACAGGAAAACCAGCAGGCGGTATCCACCTAAAATTGCCGAGGATCCACAGCTACATGTTGGACTCTGTCTAAACCACACTGTTGTAGGAACAGCTGGTTTCTGAAACGGTGTGGCCCACTGTTGGATCCTCTGATGTCTTATATAGCAGGATTGTGAAACTTCTACCATGGCTGGAGCACTCACAGTGTAAGCCTGGATTCTCTGGCATGCCACCACTTGCCTCACTTCCCTTCAGAGGAAATAATCCACTTAGCTTAATTTTTCAACTGAAGCGGTGATAAAGTCATAGCTATGAGAGAAAGCTAATACTTTATTTAGTCTTAGGACTTTCCTGACCTAGGAACTGTGGGAGGCTGGAGCATCCTGGGGTTGTGTGTCTTTACACACTTTACTGGGCATCTTCTGTTCTTTGCTCTGGGAGAGAGAATCTGAAGATGAACTTTTGGTTAGACTCAGCACAACTCCATGGCCGTAACAAAGCATCTGCTCAGGCAGGGACCACGGGCAGAGAACTCCTGTGCCTCTCAGAGGCACCGTAAATCCAGATTTATTGGTACTTGGTATTTGCTGGAGAGCAGAAGGCACTTTTTTGTCAGCTGTGCACGGAAAGATGGCTCTGTAGGAGTTCCTGTGCCGGCACCTGTTCTTTAATTTAAGAATACCATGTCAAGACTTGTTATTTACTTTCGAAAGATATAAGAATGGGCAAACCTTGAAAACTACACAACAGTTTTTCTTTCTGTCATTAAAATTGCTCTCAGAAAACAGTATTTATCAACCTATCACCCAGTATGTTGTGCACATATTGAATGCACTGTAGGTAACAGAACCAGCTCATTACAGCGTGAAATACTGAGGTCCCTGCTTCTCTGCTTCAGTAGGTTCATAGCTGCTCTTGGTCCTTAAAACCTAATAGAGCAGATCTGGTCTGTCTGTTCCCATTTGCCCTGATGTAGGATTCTCTTTTGGAGAATTTCCTTCTCGGACTCCTTCAGGGACTCCATTCGGATTCACTGTCCATCCATCAAGGCTCTGTCTCTGATTTGTGTAGTTTTGATCTTTTTCCACTACATTATGGAGTCTCTCACCCCACTGGAGATGAACTGCACACCTCTTGGGTGATCCACCCTGGTATGCCACCAGCCTACTACCCCTCGAGAAGAGAAACAGCCCATCCAGCAAGTGAGTGCCTCCATTTCAGCAGGAAAGAGACATAATTCACTACACCTCACCTTTAGATTGACTTGTAAATTGACAAACACATCTGGTACAAGGAGGAGACTGAGATCAGACACAATGGTACCTCTTCCTGTTGATGTGCCCGGGATGACTGATCTCGTGCTTTCACTCAGGAGGTAAGCACTGCTGGAAGGCTGACACGATGACTCCGTGGATGTTGTTGGGCTCAGTGGCAGGCACATACTCCTTTGGTGTGTGGTTCTGCCAGCCAAGAGTTGTAGAAAACCAGGGCACCAGTGTTGACAGAAGTCAAGTCCTATGGCAGCCCCACAAAGCAGGATGGAGGGATACTCTTTCATGTTGGTGTATGGGAGGTGAAAATTCTGCTCCTTGTTTAAAGTTCCTTGGAGTACACTATTGATGGTTCAGGTATGAGGAAAGAAAAGGAAAATAAAGAATTAAAAATTGCTTTGAACAAAATTCTGAAGTTGGCTACAAAAGTCTAACAAAAGGAAGAAAGTGCAGACTTGCTTCTTTCCCCTCGTCCCATGATTATCCCATTACCTTGCTCCCATTCACACTAATTTGAGTGAGACCAGAATGAACTCCTGAGGTTTAGAGAAAATCCCTTCAAGTTTTTTGTTTTACATATTATAGTTCAGGAACTCAAATTGAATCAAAGTGCGGTTATTACGTTGCAGCTGCATTACACGTTACAGCTACAATTTGCACAAAAGCACTGAATGAAGACAGAAATCTCTGTGGGTATTGTATCATTTTGAGAACAAAAGCCAAACATCTTCCTGGGATGCTAAGACAAACGCCAGAATCAGATCTAATACACAGCACAAGCAGCTGCAGCTGCAGAACTAGTACACGAAGGGAAAAAAGTCTTCTCAGCAGTTCTGCTTCCAAAGTGAACTTTCTCCCTTGAGCTGCAGGCAGCACAACGCAGTTGAGACGCTAGGCAAGCACCGTGAGAGTCAAAGAGCACTCAAAGGCCTGCAGCAAGGATACTGATCTCTGAAGTTTGCAGCAGCTGCCACTCCAGGGATTTTGGAGGAGGTTGATGGTGTTTAGTTCTTTACAGGACAGAGTCCAAATGGACTGGAAAGCTCTGACTCTGGGAAGCTGGCTGATTATGTTGTGGTAACCAGCAGAATGCCTCAATTAATCCCTCAATTAAATCCTCAATTAACTTATCAGATGTAGGACAGTCTGAGCTGGACAAGGGAGCTGATGCCTCAGCAGAATCCTTTGCCAGGCTGGAAGGAATGTGGAAAATATTCAGGATTAAAATTCCTCTGGCCCATCCAGATTGCCCCTCTGCAAACATAGCGGGAGGGCAGCCCCGGGGTGACGGCCGGGACAAAACCGCTCTCCCATCGGCCCCACGTCGCCTTCTCTCTACTGGACTCTCAAGACCAGGCCCAGCCTGGAGAGATCAAGAGGGAGAGATCACACCAAAACGCTAGCTCACTGTTTCCCCGAGCGGTGACCATCGCTGAGCTCACACTCCCGGTGCTCCCACCACCCGGCCGGGTCACCGGCAGGACGGCTTGCTGGTCCCTTTCTCCCAAGCCAGCGGCGATGAACGGCGCTGGTTTAGCCCGGGAAACAGCCCAGGTGTGCTTGTGCAGAGCTTTCCTCTGCCCCTGACCCAGTTTCTTCTGCTCCTCCGGACTGAAACAAACAAATCCCGTTACCCCTGCGCACTCAGCCAGCACACCCCGGGTTGTACAGCCCACGCCGAGGCGTGGGAAGCTCAGCGTGCAGGTGTTGCCTGGCTTTTCACACCTCCGTTCCCTTTGAGCTCTTTGTTCTTTTGTGTCTTTCATAATATTGGTCTCTTCTCAGCAAGGATTCGCGTTTATAACCTGCTCGTGCTCAACAGCCTGTCTTATCTGCAGGCACGGCGTGGAGTTTGCAGGAATGTTTAACAAAATGAGCTGGAAGCATTAGCTCGAGCAGCTCAGCAGGAAAGCACCAAAATCCTTTGACTGCACTTGAGGGTTTCTTCTGTAATGACTCACTTTGTACAGGGAAATGTCATAAATTTAGGCAGAAATTAACAGCACAAGTGTGTGAACATTTCCTCATTGACAGTTAAGCAAAAACAGTATAAAAATTAGCTGTGAAGTGGCCTTTAAATGAAAAGCCCACTACAGCTACATCAGCCTCGTAGAAATGGTTGTGGGTTTTTTTTCAAGAATGCAAATGGTTCTATTTTGGGAGTTTTGATTGAATTAAATAGAAGTTCAAATTATTCTGCAACTGAATTAACTGAAAGTCACTGTATTTCTCACACATTTCATAAAGATGAATAAACCAATCACATGAGATTTTAAAGAGTGCTTACAGCAGGGTTTTGCTGCCTTTAAGACTGTATGAACTATGACTGATTTGTCCTTTTCCATGCAGTCCGTTCTGAGCCATCCCACACTGTTTATGGGATACACTCATTACCAGCCGACAAAGCTGGCGCATGTGCATTCAGGGAGGAATTTAAAACCCTCGACTTTTTTGCCTCTTCAAAATTAGAAACTAAATGGCAGAGGAGGAGGAAGGGCCACCTGCAGAGTCAGGTTCGAAGTGCAGGAGTCCACAAAAATCAGTGTAAGAGAGTGAAGTGTCAGACTGGGGGTGTCCCTTAAATGACTGCATTGTGGAGCTGCTGTCACCCTTCAGGGTGGATACAGGGGTGTCACTGGTGGTGACCAGCTCTTCACGGGGGCTTCTGCTCAGCCATAACGTGTGTTGCACTACCCCTGCTATTCACACGGCCAAAGGTTTTGCAGGGACTCAGGATTTTATATCAGGTGGCCCAGAGCCCATCCAGCTCCTGAAACAACCCTACCAGTTCTCCTGATACTCTATTCCTGCTGCCTGCTGCAGCCAGTGAGGCTGGTGGTTAGAGGCAAAGCCTTTTGTTGGATTTCCTTGACTTTGGGCATTGATCAAAAATACCCCACCAGATGCTGGCCCCCTGGATGCACCCACAGAGCTGCCACCTCTCGGTGTGGGACAGCAGACCCGCAGATGATTTGGGCAGAGCATGAACTCAGACGCCTCTGTGAGGTCTCCTTGCTAGCTCAGCTTTACCTCTACAGAATCCATCCAAGAATCCCCCCAGGGCAGTCTTCCCCTCTCAGGGTTCACAGCGTGTCAACCTGAATTTCCTCCACCCTCTCTCTGGAGCCTTTATGCCTTTCCTCGCCCGGCTGGCCAGGAAGAGACTCACAAGAGCGTCCCTGTGGGACCTGGTCTTCCCCAGCTAGCCACGCTAGCCTGAAAACTCGTCTGCCTGTACCTTTGCTCATTTGATTGCCCACTCCCTCTGCTCACGCTGGTGTCCTCTCACACCAGCTCCTCCGCTTGCTTTGCACTTTGTCGGCGGAGCTCCTTCTGCAGGTGCTGGGCTGTGCTGAGCTGTCCTCTGCCAAGGTCAGGTCCCCACGGCTCAGGCACACTGCGGTGCTAGTAGTGCGCCCTCCTGCTGACGACCACATATGCTCTGCTCCTACAAGGGAAGGAGGGCGCTACCTTTTTACAGGCAAAAGAACCCGAGGGAAAGCGACACCTGGGTGAGAGTCTGTGTCCCCTGTTCTCTGCAGGAGCGCACGATCTTGTCAGCTTTATGCTGCGCAGTGAAACACGGAGATCTGATTGCACTAACTCTGCCAGAAACGCGACCTTCAGCAAAACACCGAGGGCCTTCATCCTTAGATCACCATCTTCAGAGAGGCACCTGCAAACTTGTGGGAGAGCCTGAGTTTCTCCCAGAGCTGCCTGGCTGACGCTAGTCCCCAAAAGGTATTTCTTGCACCTCAGCACCTGTTTGCAGCTCTAAACCTTCCCCTGCACGGTTGGGAAGGAGCAGCCCCCTTATACCTTGCACAGGGCTGAATCCTGCACCAGAGGAACGGGAAGGCTCAGTGCACTCCACTTACCCAGACATCACCTTTGCTACCCAGGCGAATGTTGAGGTGAAAGCAGAGAGTTCAATCATTACAACACAAATATTGCCAGCGTAGGTTTGAAGACAAGTACAGAACTGATGAAGCGTGCTAACAGACCTTTACATGAGCTCCAGATGGGTTGTTTCCTGTGGTCAGTGAGCTGTTGGGACGCTTACACAGCGATGCGGTGGAGAAGCGGTATTTAAATAAAATTCCAGCCTCTGGCACATCCACAAAACCATCCTGAATTAGGGACAAGTACAACTTCACGTCCCCAAACCTCCTCTGGGATTCTGGCGTTCCCTCGCAGAGGCTTCCTGTGGCACGCAAGTCTCCTATGGACCGGTCCCACCTAATTTAACAGCGGGGACGGCCTTTGTGTGTGGCAGCCTGGTCCTGACCAGACGGCACACAGACCCAGTGTGAGGAGAGGGCTCAGCTTCTGGCCTTGACTTTGTCACGCGGTACGGAACATGCTGTGTATAAATACACACACGGACAAACCCGCTTTTGACAAGCGTGTACCTGAAAATGCCCCACTTGGATCAAGGTTTGGACATGACAGGAGCCAGAAAGCCGCTGGGGGAACAATGAGCCTGGTGTGTATTTTAATTCAAGGAAGAATGTTGCAGAGAATCACACTTAGTCTTTTCTCTGACCCTTCCGTTGAGGATCCGAACTGTTTTGGGGAGAGGTGGCCTCTCAACGTGTGCCTGCACAGTGCCTCCCATCCTCCTCCGGCCTCGGCACACCTGGCTGGCACAAACAGCAGATATTAAAATAAACCTTGGTCACACTCTGTTTATGTATTGTACTTGGCAAATAACGACACCAAACTCTGTTTTGCTTCTTGGCACCTCGCTGCTTTGCTGAATGTTCCTGCCCTGCTCCACAGAGGTCATGCTTCGGCTTTCCTAGACCTCACCCTTCGCTGGGCGATTGCATTATCTTGTACAGCACCCAGCCCCTCTCTTCTGTGGCTGGCAACGACCTTCTAGGGCCCAGGTAGAAGGTCCCATCACAGCATCTCATTCTGCGTCTGCAACTTCTCCATGCGTAAAGCCTGCAGGAGCCTTGCTGCAGACACAAGAGCCTGCAGACTGCACCCTCTCCCGGCTGGCCAAAGAGCCACCGGCAGCTCCGGCAGCATCCGTCGTCCCTCGAACAGCAGCTGCCTCTGGCAGATCTTGCTTCACTTCATGCAGGAGATGCAACGCTAATTGCAATGAGGGAAACAAGACAGCGCAGGTTCATCCTTCCCAGCTGGCCAGTCTCATGAGCGGACCTAAAGCCTCATCTCTGTGACTCCAGGTAGGGAGGACACAGGCTCATCAGTCACCAGCAGAGCTGGTAATGAAAACACAGAGCTCTAACCCCCTTTTCACTGTAGATATGCCCCAAAAGGGTCAAACTCCTTGACTCCACCTTATACAGGAGAAACTGAGGCACAGAACTGCGACATGACCTCCCAGGGGTGAGGATGGAGAGCTGGTCCCAGTCCAGCACGCTGTCCAAGGGCAGCACAGGCTTCAGCAGAGTTGAGAGCTTTAACTCCCAGCATACGCCGCCTTCTGCATTTGCAAAACTTTTTCTTCCTGCCCACGTCCCTTTCTGGCGATGTGCTCCCCTGTCTGAGCCAGCCCCGCTCCCTGCTGTCTTCTTGTTGGGTCACAGTCCTCCGACCAAACATCCCCTTCCCCGCACGGAGGAGCTGCGCAGCACCTCAGCGGGCTCCCTCCTTGGCTCCCAGGAGAGGCTCCTCTTCGTGGAGAAAGAGACTTAGACGGGGAAAAGCCTGAAGGCGAAGACACCCCGCCTGCGAGAACCCCGACCTGCCAGGAGGGATCACAGTCCCGCAGCCCCCGTGGGACCGAGCACAGCTCGTTCGGGACGGCACCGCACAGACCGACCCCAAGGGCGCTGCAGGGCTGGGGCCCGGCAGCAGCTCTGGGGTCCCCACGCGTGTCGCCACTGCCCGGCCGCGTCCCTTTGCTGCTCCATTTGCTGTTCAACCCCACCATCTAGTGGATATTTCTGGAGCAGACCCAGCGCGGCACCCGCTCGGCCAGGAGAGGGGACGAGCGCTCTCCCGGGACCGGCCGCGACACCTTCCTCGAGCAGCCCTTGCTCCTACATCGTTCTGCACCTTGTGCCAGATCTGCCCCAACCCCCCGGCTACTCAGGGCGACGGACGCGTTTGCTTTGCGTTTTGGTGAAAACCTGATCAAGTTCAGGGCAAAAGCGTAGACTCAGTAAAGGATTTGAACCCATTTGGGGCACGTGGAGGGCCCTCGGAGCAGGCAGCAGTCAGCAGAGTACGAGCTCAAACGCACCCAACGCGCTACGGCTGCGACGGGCGCTAAATGTAAATGCCAGCCGTGTGTGGCGACAGGCGGTAACGACGAAGACAAAATGTTTTCGGCGGTGGGGTGGCAGCCAGCCCACACAGCTGCCGGATTTCTCCACAGGGTCTCAGCCCAGCTCCTGGATGTGCCACTGCCGTCAGAAACCCACCGGCGCAGGGCTGTCTTTAGCGGCTTCTGTCGCCGGTCACAGGGAGGAAGAGTTACTGGCCTGAACTGACGGCCCATTCTCAAAATCCTGTTGCACAGGTCCCGTTTCCATCCTCAGGATGGCCACACCAAGAGCAGGCTGCAAAGCCCCGACTGCAGTAACTGTGTTCACCCTCACCGGAGCAGCAGACGTCCCCGAGAGGCGCAGGCCTCCGCCGCCCGCACGAGGAGCACGAACAGCCAGCGGGGGGAACACATCCCGGGGATCCCATCTGAACACATCCCAGTGACCCCATCCCAACACATCCCGGGGATCCCACCCGAACACATCCCGGGGGTGTAACGCGGGCACAGGAGCTGCAATCAACAGCAACGCATTTCACCCGTAACCCATTCCCTGTGAATACACACGGGCTGCTTCTCCAGCGGCACGACACCCACCAAAACGTCAACAAGCTCTTCAGAGGCAAAACCTCTGAGTATTTGGGCCAGGCAGCAGTATTCTTAACTTCTTAAATCGTTGGGATAGGCCTTGTGCATAGTCAGGCCACTCCTCTGGCTGCAGAGGCTGTCACATCACCCGCGCAGGAGGGATCATACTTTTCAGAAAGATGCAGGAGCACCACTTGTGACAGGACAGCACCACTTGTGACAGGACAGCACCACTTGTGACAGGACAGCCAGAAAGGCTGCAGCGCTGAGGAAGAGGAGCACAGCGACAGCCAGCAAAGGGAGAAGCGATGCTTTCCAAGCCGCAGGGGCCTCACTGCAAGGGCAGTGCACGACAGAGAAAGGAGAGCAGGAAAAAACAGGAGATAAACAGCTTGAGGCAGCATGAAGTAATAATATCATGAAACCAAGAGACTGCGTGATTAATTTCTGAAGACTGTACTTCCATGTAAGCAACGGAGTTTGTCACAGACAAGCGGGCTGACTGAGGCACACAGAGAGCAACCCAGCGCTCCAGTTAACGATCTGCGAGAACATCCCAGATCGAGCATTCGCGACCCGGTGTAACTGAGGAGGGAGGGAAACGCGGGCGGTGCACGCAGAGCAGCACCCTGCCAGGGAAACGGGCGGGTGTGCCCAACGGCCAAGGGACAGCCCTTCCTGCGAGCGGCCACCCAACGCGCCGGCGGCACGGGCTGACCGAGGTCACGGCAGAACCTCTTCTGGGCCGAACGGGGCGAGGGTGTCCCTCGATCCTCCCGTCCGTTTGCTCGCCCGGGTTCCTTTCCCTCAGGACCCGGCTGCCCGGGTCCCCCTCCCCAGCCGCCTGGCCAAACACCACCGAAGTGCTCCGAGAGACCCTTCTCCGGGACTCCGGGTTCGTTCGTTCCTGCTCCCCTCGCTCCCAACGGGCGCCTGCCAGCCCCCAGGCGGAGGGGAGGCCGCGCCCTCCTCCCCACCGGGCCAGACCTCCCCAGGCTCCCCCTCCGGCGCTGCCCGGCCCGCCCGCGGGAGCCACCGCAAGGTCTCCCGGGCCACGGCCGAGGGCTGCGGGGCTGGACGTCGCCCGCCACCCTCCCACCGAGCTGCTGCCCCCGCCCCCGGCGCCGCCGCCGCCTCCCTCAGGGACGGGCAGGGTGGCGACCCCCGGGCCACCCGCCAGGCCCGGGGCCCGCGCTGGCCCCGCCCTCCCCGCGCTCCCGGCGCGGGCCGCGGTGCCCTGCGTGCGGCGGGGCGGGGCGGGGCGGGGCGGGGCGGCCGTCAGCAGGGCCGCGCCCCGCCCCGCCGCGCGCTCCGAAGCGCGGCAGCCGGCCCTCTTCCCCTTACTGCGCAGGCGCCGCGGGGGGACTGCGCCTGCGCGCCGCCGCGCGGTAGCCTCATGCCCTTCCCCGCCGAGCCGGCCGGCAGCCGCGCGGCGCGCGCTCCGTCCGTCATCCCGCCCGCCCGCCACGCAGCGTCCGCGCGCCGCCCCGGGGGGACCCCGGCGGGCACAGGTGAGGGGCGGGGGGGGGCGGCAGCGGACGGGACCACGTGGGCAGGCGCGGGGGGGGCGGGGAGCGGACGGGACCACGCGGACCCCGGCGGGGGGATGGGGAGGGACACCCGGGTGGCGGGCGCTGAGGGCTCCGCGGGGGCCGCGGCGGGAACTTCTGGCGGGAGGGAGGGGAGGGGAGGGGGAGCGGGGCGGCCCGGCCCTCAGGGACCGGCGGGACCGGCGGGGGGTCGCTGAGGGGAATGGCGGGGCCCGGGGCTCCTGCTCGCGGCCGGGGCGTCCCCGCTGAGGCGGTGTCGGTGTCCGGCAGCGAGGCCGATGAAGTACATCCTGGTGACGGGCGGGGTGATCTCGGGCATCGGCAAGGGGATCATCGCCAGCAGCATCGGCACCATCCTCAAGTCCTGCGGGCTGCACGTCACCTCCATCAAGATCGACCCCTACATCAACATCGACGCGGGCACCTTCTCGCCGTACGAGCACGGTGAGTGGCCCCGCCGGGCCGAGCCGGGCGCTGGGCTCTCCCGGGTGGATCCCGGCGCCGGCCTGGCCTGGAGGGAAGGAGCCATCTCCTTGGCGTGGCCGCAGAGTTTGCGGGACGCTGCAGGCTGCACTGGGCTGACTGGTGGGACCGATCCTGCCGCCGGCCAGCAGCGGGGACGCGCTGTCTGGTCTGGTGTGGCTGCGGGGCTCGGCCCTCGGAGCGGTAGCGCGCTCTGTTCCGTACGGCTGTGAGTTCTGCTCGCCAGTCGTGACCTCTCTGGGTGTTCCCTCGCCCTGAATTCCTCAGCTGTGCAGGCAGACCCAAGCAATGGCAGCTGCGGAGCGTTTCACCCTGACACGTGTGTGCTGGTGCCTTTTCTGTGTGCCCCAGGGGAGGTGTTTGTGCTAGACGATGGAGGGGAGGTGGACCTGGACCTCGGTAACTACGAGCGCTTCCTTGATATCCGACTCACCAAAGACAACAACCTCACTACTGGGAAGATCTACCAGTATGTCATCAACAAGGAGAGGAAGGGAGACTATCTCGGCAAGACTGTCCAAGGTGATGCGGGGCGTCACTTCTGGTGCTGACAAATATATTCGATATTTCCGCCCGGGTTGGGTGCTTTTATGTTTCATTTTAACTTGAAGTCTTCGTTAGACGCTGTCCTTGTGATGGCTTTTGTTTGTTTTTTTGAAAGGGGAAGTAGAAGACGCACAGTGCAGGTGGGCTGGTGTGTGCCATATGCATCAGGTTACTTGTGAGCCCCTCAAAACTTCCCAGCGCTCAGCAACGTGCTGCCTGTTGTTTGGGCTGTGTGCTGGGCTTGGGTCCTGCTGTCTGGCGTAGCCAGTGCTAAATGTGAGCAGACTTCAGGCTGATACAGCTGGGGAGTATTTGTTGGCTGGTTAAAACGGTTATTGCTTTTGGTAACTGCTATATGTCGTTAGAAAACCCAAGGGATCTTTGAGGACCACATCAGTCCCCTCCCTGTCTTAAGCATCCTCCACAGCTGGTTTGGATAAGGGCTTTCACAGACAGTGTGAAGCAGAGGAACTGTCTCTGCTTAAAGCAAAGAACTGTTTGTACTTGAACCTTCCAGCTCAAAGGCACCGTTGCTTCCATGGGTTTAAACCGAGGCGGGGTTACGCTTCCTGCCACGGCACTTCTCTGGAGAATCACAGCCCAGAGCAATCACTTCAGAAACGCATCCCTCTTTCAAGGCACAAGCCCTTGCTGCACTCGTGTGGGAAGCGCTGGCTGCTGATTTCCAATAACGTGCTCTGCAGTGAGTTAGAGGGAGAAACGTGCGTGGGTCGTGGCTTTAACCCGTGCCTGGGTTTCTCTTTCAGTTGTTCCCCACATCACAGATGCGATACAGGAATGGGTGATGAGGCAGGCACAGATTCCTGTAGATGAAGATGGCGTTGAGCCCCAAGTTTGTGTGATTGAGGTTTGTAGCTCTAAAAAAAAAAAAAAAAAAAAAAAAGGTTTTGCCTGTTGTATGCAGTAAACTGAGCTATATGGATATCTTACATGGTAATTTATTTTTTTTTTACAGCAACGTGCAACTTTGTTGAGTTGGTTAAAAGTCCCCCTTGGTTAAAAGTTCCCCTTGTTACCTTTGCTTACTTGGTCTGATGTTTTGAATGCCCTATGTCTGAATCTGCACGTGGAAGGGCTTGGGTCTTGGACAGTTGGATTTGTGAGATGCTCTGCTCTGGTGTGATGTGACTCGGGCTGTAGCATGAACTTCAGCGCGTGTAGCTTTGTATGCCCCAGTCCGAGTTAGCGTGCTGTGCCCTCCTCCTCCTCGGTGGGTAGGGGGAGAGCAGGTAAATCCCCTCTGGAAGCTTTGTCCTTCCTCCTCAGCAGGAAGGGCAGCCTCGGTGTGGGCAGTTCAGGCCCGGCTCTGGGAAAGGGAGCGACACGAGCCAGCGGTGACAGCCCCAGGGCAGTGCCCCGTGCCTCGCGGGGGACGTCCTGCAGCTGGAGGAGCTGGAGTGGGGCGAGGGCTCCGGGGGCGCTGAGCTGGCTGCGGGACACGCTGGTACAGGAGCGAGGGAGCTCGTCAGCGGGGCTGGGCCATGGTGACTCGGGGCTCCTGCAGCCCGAGGGCCGGGTTCTGTGCGGGGATCCTGAGCCGGGATCCTGCAGTGCTGGGGAGGCAGCGTCTGGCAGCGCCCGGGAGGCTGCCTGTGCTCCAGGCAGCGCCTGGTCTGTTCCTGCTTGTGGCCAGAACCGCTCCGTGTAGTTACTGAAACCCCACGGGAAGTTTGCTTCTCGGTGCCACCTCACGTTTGTAAATGATCATCTTAACATCTAGATCTTTTCCCTGAAGAGAGAGTAGGGGTAAAGCTGACGTCCCTGGAGAGGTGCTGCCCATGTGAGAAGCTGTTTTTCTTGAGGCTTTTTGATTTTGGGGGGAACCATGAAGGTAAAATAACAGTTGGGGCAGATTGGAGGCTGTGGAAGTGGTACATGCAACTGGCAAATGCTGGTGCCTTTCATGTGCCCCTTTAGGAGGGAGGTTTGGGGAGATGTTTTGGTGTCCTTTTGTTTACGTTTTAGCACGCTTTACCGCACAAATTCCGTAGGTGATGTTTTGGTACTAACTTGAATCCTGCATCTGTCTTTTTTAGCTCGGTGGGACGGTGGGCGATATTGAAAGCATGCCTTTCATCGAAGCTTTCCGCCAGTTCCAGTTCAAAGCCAAAAGAGAGAATTTTTGTAACATTCATGTCAGTCTAGTTCCCCAGGTAAGGACCTAAAGTCTTCTGGTGGTCAGAGGCTTCCACAATCCAAAACTTGCTTGCTACGTATGTGTTTCTGAAATGCTGTATCTATAGGCACTCTGGTATTTGTATTTCTGTATATAGAAACTTCTGGAAGAAATGCAGAGAATAAATGGTTACACAGTGGAAAAGGTTTGCTAGAAGTAAACAGAAACTCAGCAAAGTCTGTAAACGTGTGGTAGATAGTTGGGAGTTGCAGGAAACGCGGTTTTGCATCTTTACCTGCTGGTTTTCTCTATGGAGTTGACTCCCAGCTTTTGCAGGTAAACTTGCTTTCTAGGACAGAAAACTTCCAGTTTCCCTTCGCTTGCATAACCTTTCATTTCTGCAAAGCGACTGTAGCCTCCAGTGACACAGGCAGCCTTCGCAGCCGTTGGGGGTCATTAATAAGCTCAGGCTCCGAGCTCTTCCTGGGCTCTCTAGTATTTCTGTTGCTGTGTGCTTCCCCTCCGTCCCTGCCGAGATTTACATTAGCTGTAGTGCATGCAATAGGTTGGGTTACTTCTGTAATTTCAAAACATAATACTGTGTTTGGAACATAATCTGTTCTTCCCCACCCCCCGACTATATTTTTAATATGTGTTTTGAGCTTGAACAGTAATTTCATAGACTCTCCCATCTGCCTGCTCTGTCAGCCGGAACCATCTGAGTGGCAGTTGCCCTTGGTTCAGAGATTCAGTAAGGAAAGGTTTTATGAAGTGGCGCTGTGATAAGGGTCAGTTAATTAGGAATCACAAAGACAAACAAAACCAAACATGTGCCAAGGAGATGGGCTGAGCTCCAGTTGGTGTCAGAAGCACATGAAGGCGTTTTGTTCCATCTAGTGCCTCACGTACCCTCATCTGTATTATCTGCCCTGCTTTTGGAGACGATCTGTGGCCTTAACAATCCAAAGCGTCTCTCTCCACTGCAGGAGGCACTGCTGAAATGAATTCTTCCGTGGTTATAGTAGTGGTACTGGGGAGCCTGAGTATTCTGTGTCTTGGGACTGGGCTGGGCAGAGCAGCTTGGTAGTGACTGGAGTGCAGATCAGTCTTTGCTCTCGTCTTCCGCTCTTTCCCCTTCTGTCCAGGCCAGGTGATTCATGGAGAAAGAAATACAAAATATTAGATATTGGGAGGGAGCAATGGATAAAACCTCAGGACTCTGCTCTCTCCTTCCCTCACTGTAATGCTTACCTGCTTGCTGTACAGACTCGAACTCTGCTTTTTGCTGTGAGATTGAAATCGTAGAATGCCAGGTTGGAAGGGGCCTCAAGGATCAGCTGGTCCAACCTTTCTGGGCAAAAGCACCATCTAGACAAGATGGCCCAGCACCCTGTCCAGGCAAATCTTAAAAATGTCCGATGTTGGGGAATTTGGCCCTTCCCTGGGGAGATTATTCCAATGGCCGATTGTTCTTGTGCAAAACGGTGGTGTACAGGGGTATTTAGAGCTCAGGTGAATTGTCTAAGGACTGGGTCAAAGTTTCCACAAGAGCAATAGTGTGGGGAGTCCTGATTAGCCTGAGCAGTTGTTGCTGCGTGTCATAGTGTGATGTACCAACTTCTGCTCTTCTCTGACCAGCCAAGCTCTACAGGAGAGCAGAAGACTAAACCCACCCAAAACAGCGTCCGTGAACTCCGAGGCCTTGGTCTCTCACCAGATCTGGTAAGGCTTGCTGCTTGCTGCCTGGCTTCGGATTTAGCGGTGCAGTACTGGCGTGTTGCAACAACATCCTCCTCTGAATAACGCTTAGGCCCAGAGCTTTTGTACCTTGGTAATGAACAAGGAAAAGCAACCGAGTTGGGGCTTCCCCCCCAAGTTACAGAGCCTGCAGAAAGAGCTTTTTTAGAGGTTTGGGGTACGAGTGCCGGAGTACTTCTGTTCTGCTTCTCACCCTTGACGTTGCTGTTCTGTTAGATTGTTTGCAGGTGCTCCACTCCGTTGGATACCTCAGTAAAGGAAAAGATTTCCATGTTCTGTCATGTTGAACCAGAACAGGTAAAGATTGCCGTCTGCAATAAATATTGTAGCTGTTTGTCAAACGCTGAGTGGAGTTTTACCTGCGCGTAGCGTTGTTGTGTTCTAGCTGGGGCTTTGCTTGGCTGCGTAATTCATCTGCTGCCGTGTCTTACCCACGTTGGTTACGCGTGGCACCGTGGCAGAAAGAGTCCTTTTTATGCCAACGCCCAGGTTTCCTTGTAAGGTAGCTGGTGTGGGCTTAGAGAACTCTGTGGCATCCCAGGTATTTTCTGAATAGGTGGGTTTTGACCTCAGTTATCCCTCCACATTCCCTCTGTGAATACAGAGGAATGAGATTTTTCAGTATTTAGAGGCCAAAGAACAGTTGCCCAAAACTAGGTTTAAAGGATACATGAGTCTATTTCATACACTGCTCTTTTCACAACATCATGCTTCTGCCCAAGGTTCCACGAGGAGAGATTGCACAGAGGAGTTGAAATGGTGCTTGAGAGAAGCGTTGCCTCACTTGAGCGTTCCGTGATGTGCAGAAATTCCACGTTAGCATGGTTCTTTTCAGGCTGAGACTGCTCTGCATAGCGTAGTCTGGTGCAGACCTTGGAAAATAATCAAGCAGTCTGTAGGCTAAATATTAGCATGTTCCAGTCAAGCTAGAGCTTGAAAAATCTTGTTGACTGAGTATCGCTTCACAATTCCAGGCTTTCGCAAGTCATTTTTATTTATTTCTTAATCAACGAGATCAAACTGAGTCTTGCAGTTTCAAGCATTACATTCAGAATTATCTGGCAACGATGCTGATGTGTCAGCAGCGCGATATCTATCGCTTGTTGGCCAGGAACCGAAGGAAAGTTGGCTCTTGTCAGTCCCTTTCCAGGAAGTTTAATGCAATTTTACGCAGTTGTTTCTCTGACTGCAGTTGCACTTGAGTTGAGAAGTAAATGCTGTTGACTCGAAGGAGGAAAATTTGCAGGCTAGGGGGGTTTGCTGGTGCACTGTTGAACTCTGCTTTCCTTTGAGTCGGGAGAAATAAGGATTTAAAAATAGTTGTGCCAGTACGCTTTTGATCCTTAAAGGACAGTCTCATTCCTGACGGGCAGGTGGCAGTTGTCCGGAGCTGTCGTTCCTTTTCTGAGGAAGCCCGTTTCAGTGAGCTAGAACCGTTGCTGCAGATCTTCCTCACTGACCTAAGAATTCTTTGCTCCTCGTTGTTTAATCCAAAGTTTGATGAAGGGTCCTCTCTGAAATTTACTCCTGTATTGAGAGCACCGATTTCTCTGGGCTTTAATCAAACTGGGAGCCCTGGTTAAGGACGGCAGTGGTGGGGAACGGGGCAGCCGGCCCTGTGGGCAGTGCAGCAGTGCTTCTGGTTGGGGGTCCCAAAGGGCTGTGGCACAGAAGTCGCTGTGAAGCGTTCTGTGAGCCTGGCCGTGCGCTCGCGTGGCTGCCTGCCCTGCTGCTCGGCGGCCGTGCGGCAGCGCTTCCTGAGGAGCTCCAGGGCCTGGGCGGTGTCGAAGGATGGCCTGGTCCAGAATGTGGGAACCGGTATGAAGCCGTTCGTAAGTCCTTACGTCGTTCCACAGATGATGTTCCCTGGGAGCGTAGGTGGGCGTGCGGGTGTCCGCTGGAGGCGGGAGCGCTCTGAATGCCTGTCCGAAACGCCTGCCCAGGCCCTCTTGTCACGGCCTTCGTCTGTGTGAACAGGTCATCTGTGTTCATGACGTCTCGTCCATCTATCGGGTCCCTCTGCTGTTAGAGGAGCAGGGAGTCGTTGACTACTTCAGACACAGGCTTGACCTGCCCATCGAGAGGCAGCCCAGGAGGATGCTCATGAAGTGGAAGGAGATGGCCGACAGGTGAGCTGCTCCGCCGGGCGGAGGTGGAGTTCACGCTCCAGCTTAGTTTCTCTGCTTGGTCCTTGGGTATGAAGTGGCGGGTGTTACTTCGGGTTCCTCAAGTGTTCTTACGTGCTCAAGGTTTTTTTCTTGTTTTATTTTCCTACAAAAATGCATTTTCTTCCTAGATGTTTAACTGTTTTTTTTTTAAAAAAAAAAAAGTCTTCAACATGAGGACCACAGAATGGTTTGGATTGGAAGGAACCTTAAAGGTCATCTAGTTCCACCCCCCTGCCATGGGCAGGGACATCTTTAGCTCCATCAGGTTGCTCAGAGCCCCGTCCAGCCTGGCCTTGAATGTTTCCAGGGATGGGGCTTCTACCACCTCTCTGGGCAACATGTTTCTCCACCCTCATCGTAAAAAAAATTGTTCCTCGTATCTAGTCTAAATCTCCCCTCTTTCAGTTTAAAACCATTGCTCCTTGTCCTGTCGCTACAGCCCCTACCAAGAAGTTTGTCCCCGTCTTCCCTGCAGCCCCTTCCAGCACTGGGAGGAGCTGTAAGGTCTCCCCGGAGCCTTCTCTGCTCCAGGCTGAACAGCCCCACCTCTCAGCCTGTCTTCTGACAATCCTGTCAGGTGATGTTACCGAGTTCCTTATTGTCTTGGTACTGTCTATGTCAGAGCCAGCCTGAAGTAATTAAAAGGTGGACGGCTCTGCCTTCCCTTATACAAAAGCCCCGGTGACGTTACGAAGTGGTGAACTCCTTCCGTAGGCACACGGAGGAGCTGTCGGGAGTGTCGAGGAAAACCCACCGTCTGAGGTGGAACAACTGCTTTGTAACGGTTCTGTCCGAGACTCCCAGGGCACAGTGATTTTTTTTTTTCTTGTGGGGAATAAACTCCGTATTTTTGGTGAAATAGTGAATTGAGTCTTTTCAGTCGGCATTCAGGCCCTTTCTAAAGCCTTAAATACGTTTGTCCTTATCGAAATTAATTTTCAAGATCTAGATGTTTCCCTTTATCTATATGCCTAACGCAAGCCACCGCTGTCCAGAGCACTTCCCTTTGATGGGGAAGGCCCTCAGTGAGCAGCTTGGGTGAAGGTACTGGGCAATTCTGAAATAAACTTTGCACCGTGCCGTAGCCGCGGCCAGGAACGCCGCGTGAATCCCCCGCTGGCAGGTGCTGGGGCTGGACGTGCGGGCAGCACAGCCTCGGGCCTCTCGAGTCCTTTGTTTCTGGCTGCTGAAGGGAACTCGGTCAGAAGCAGCGGGGGAGGATGCTGTGCAGTGTAAACATGTGCTTTGATCCGCTCTCCTAATAGTGCCGCAGACTTTGGATGCAGTACAGCTTCCTGAGAAAGGCACTTTGGATCGACTCAGAATGGCTCTTTAGCGTGAGGGTGGATGAGTTCGTTTATACATGACTTTCTGCAACTGTTTTTCTCTGTCACTGTGGGGTTGTTTTTTCTTCTTTTAATCTTGCTTTGATGTTTTTAAATCATAATTATTATAAAAGGTCACCTCTTCCGAGGTCGTCGTCTCTAGCTGGACAGACTTTCAAGAGCCCAACTGTTTGTCCCTTGAAAAGCTGAGCAGAAGTAAGTGATTTTTGCCTCCATTTCCTGTCCATGGCGAAATAACGCTGGTCTTGGATTCCACGTAGGTACGACCGTCTCCTCGAGACGTGCTCCATCGCGCTGGTGGGCAAATACACCAAGTTCTCAGACTCCTACGCCTCCGTCATCAAGGCGCTGGAGCACTCGGCGCTGGCCATCAACCACAAACTCGACATTAAGGTAGGGGTGGGCGCGTGCGTGTGAAATCCCCCCCTGCTCCTCCCAGCTCCAGGGCTGCCCTTGTCAGTTAGGGTTTCCCAAAGCCGCAGGCAGTAAGGGAGAGCCGATTCAGCCAGGGAACGTTGAAATTCCCTTGGGATTCCGGCATCGGAACGTCCGTGCTCAGGCACAGCCCAGCTTCGGAGCAGAGCAGCCGCCCGTCCCGACCGATGCACGCGGTGTCTGTGGCGCTGGTGGGACCCGCTCAGTGCTGCGGGCTGAGCTGGGACGGAGCGGTGGATGCGTGTGGGGAGGGCGCTCCTCGCTGTAACTGCTCTGACGGTTGTTGAGAGGGATCCTTGCTTGGGGTTGTTGCTGTTCACCTTGTGCTTCTGCCTCAGGCTTTACTAAGGCTGTGATGCTGGTTTGGCTCCACAGGTGCTTTTAAGAGTCTTGGTTGCAGCTCGGTGCTCTGAAGAGGTGTAATGTGCATCTGTTCTCAGAAATCTCACTTTCATTTAAATACACTTTTTAAATGTCCAGTGGTTTCACGCTGCCAGTGAGCCATGGGAATGGGCGCTTGCTTTATTGCAGCGCTGTGCTACGTTTGGGTCGCCTTTCCACTGGTAAATCACTAGAGGAGAAAAGAAGCAAAACGAGAAAGACTGGTGAAGGGTAAACGCCGTGCGTGCATCTGCGGGTCGTTCCTGACACCGCTCTGTGTGTGCGGGCTTCGGGAGGGAGGGGGTTCTGCCAGCCCTCTGCAGATCTTACGTTGGGGTAAAGAACTGTTTAGCGGTACTCCAACCTTAAATTTACAAAAAACAAACAAACAAAAAAGGTGGTTCAAAAGGGTTAGCAAAGGCTGCCAGAGCACTCACAAGTTCACAGATACTGGAGAGGAGAAACTGGAAAATGGGCAGATTTTTTCCATGTGTAGCACTGGTCATAACGTCCTTTAATTCCAGCAGCCTGCGTTGCACCGTACCCTGTTTGTTCTTCGGTCCCTCTCGGAGGTTAAGTGATGCAGGGTTGATGAGAGAGCGATTCGGTTCTTTCTCGCTCTGCAGTTGTTTCTGTCGGCCCAGCCCTGTGTTCCCACCTCGCTTGCTCTGCTGAGACTCCGCACGTAACGAGTCTGGCTCTCGGGGGCTTCGTGTGTGTCGCAGCAGAGCTGCAGAGAGGGGAAGGCAGAAAAAAAACGTGGCTTCTGTTTGTGTGCTGGTGGTAGGATGGTGGGGGAAAGCGGTTCTGGTGACTGGCAGCCAGGAATCGGCCCAGAAAACCCAGAGGTATCCAGAGGAAGCAACTCCCGAGCTATCCTGGAGGAATGACGATGATCTCTTAATTCAGTGAGAATTAAGGAGACCCTGTGCACTCTGGCGGCAGTATCTCATTTTCCTTTGTTTGGGTTTCTTCCCAGTACATCGACTCTGCTGACTTGGAGCCAGACACTCTGCGGGAAGAACCTGTCCGGTACCACGAAGCGTGGCAGAAGCTGTGCGGGGCTGAGTAAGGCTCTTGGGCTCTGGCCCTTTCTTTGGAGCGTGTCTGACAAAGCTGCTGCTGTTGACAGCTTTGGAGTCGGGAGCCTCACTGGAGGCTGTTGTCCTGCACACCGTGCCAGCACACTCTGACGTTGCCCCAAAGACTTGGGGAAATTTAGGATAAGGTGTAAAATGGAGAATTGTGAAATAAGTCCATGAAAAGCAGCAGTAGGGGCGATGATCGTGCGGATGGGGATGTGCAGAGGCTTAGTGGGGGAACAGGGCGAGAGGAAGCGAGGGGGAAGGTGGGTCCTGCAGGGGCTCGGAACGCCAGAGCGAGAGGACACGGGTGAACCTGTGGTAGGGAGTTCTTTAGGAAGAAATTGGGGTGCAGAGGAGCGCCCAGAGAACACGCGGGGCTCGTTCGCCCGCGGGGAGGCAGAATTGGGGGGCAGCAGGAGAACGAAGGACCTCCTGCAGGACTCGGTGTCCCCGTGGCTGCTGTTGGGGCAGACCCTGCAGCCAGCGGCGTCCTCGGCTGGGCCTGGCTGGGGGCACACGCGTCCTGCGGGGTGACCGTTCCGGTGCTGTCACCGGCGCTGGGAGTTCTTGGGAGGGTACAGCCTGCGTTTAGGACATTTCCCCTGAAAATTCTGTGTCGCTTGAGGTGGCGGCTCACGGGAAGTCCTGTGGAGACGGTGCTGCAGGCAGGGCTTGCCGCGTAGGGCACGCCAAAGCCCTCTGCAGGAGCGGGGTCTTGCAAGTCCGAGATTTTTATGGGAGAGAGACGGTACGTGGCTGGGGGGAGCCGCGCTGGTGAGCCCCATGTGAACGGAATCTCTTCATCCTCGTGCAGCGGAGTTCTGGTTCCTGGTGGATTTGGTGTTCGAGGGACAGAAGGCAAAATTCAAGCTATTTCCTGGGCAAGAAAACAGAAAAAACCCTTCTTAGGTGAGAAACTGTTTCATCCATAAGGAGGAGGAGGTTGAGTGACAGCCTACGTGGTCTGCAGGAAGAGCTTCGCTGATTGTCCTTTTAGTGGTTGGACTGGATGATCTTAAAGGTCTTTTCCAGCCAAAATGGTACTCTGGTTCTATGATTCAGTGTCTGTAGAAGGTCCAATTCTGAAGGGGACTGGCCGAGGGAGGCCAGCCGGGTAACCCAGCCTGGGGTGTGGAGATGAGGAATCTGTAGTGAGGGGGTAGGAGTCGCACGGGAAGCCTCAGAGGAGGCTGGGGTGACCCTGGCGTGAGGAAATCCGTGGCTGCAGCTAAACAGAATGAATGTAGTGAGAGACTGGAAACGGGAGCAGAGCGGATGGGGAGGGAGGGGTGGGTACCACTGGTCAGAACCTGCTGGTACAGAGGGAACAGGCCCCTGAATCCAAGTCAAAGCTCTGCCTCATCCAGGTTGTCCACTGCCGCGGGGCTGCTCTGTGCCGGTGCCGTGCTTGGCGCTGCAGGCTCAGCGGCCCGTGTCCTGACTTGACCTGGCTCTGCTTTGCCCCTCAGGGGTCTGCCTGGGAATGCAGTTGGCCGTCGTGGAGTTTGCACGCAGCATCCTCGGCTGGCAAGGTAATGGTGCAGAACCCTTCCTGGCTTTGGGGCATTGCTTTGAATGCTTGAGCAATGCCTATAACTTTTTTAATACCTGTAATTCCTGATTTTTCATTGGTAGGTAAACTTTTTTTTTTCCCTAGGCCTGTAAAATTCCCCATCTCCTTTGCAAATTCAAAGGAAAATGACCTATTTCCTTATCCTATTCAAATAAAAATCAATGGAGTAAGGCATGACAGAAACGTTTCTATTGCTCGGAGTGAGGTTCAGCTCCTGGACAAAACACCTCAGTGGAGTTGTGCCTGTGTGTGCTGGACATCCTCACTTCCCATCCCATCCAGTGGGAAGGGTGACCGGGCAGTTGCACCCACTTCACTGAGCTGAATTGCTTTCTGGGCCCCCCTGCTTGAACTGAGGAGGCCCCTGTCACCAGACCTGCCTGTACAGAGCGCTGAGTGCAGCTTCTCAGCCTGATCCCGCGTCTCACGGGTGCTGAAGGGAGGGGGAAACGTGTTTCTCGCAGCCTTTCTGCTCCCGTCCCCCTCCCTGGCCTGAGTCACGGCGCTCTAAGCTCTCGAGGACGTGCCTTCCCTGAGCAGCCCTCGCTCTCCTCACCCACTGCACTGGGCTGCCCGCCCTGAGCTTGCAGCCTCCGAAACCCGGGTCAGACGGTCCCGCCTCTGCGCCCTGGGGCCGGCGGCTCTGCAGGCGAGTGCCCCGGCGCCCCGAGGCGGCCGCTGCCCGAGGCGCGGGGTGAGAGGCAGCTGCCCCTGCGGGACGTCCTGTGGGTGCGCGTCCTGGGGCGAGGGACTCGGTGGCTCTAACTGGGGGACGTTCCGTTGCAGATGCGAACTCGACAGAATTTGACCCCAAAACCGCTCATCCCGTGGTGAGTTGATGGCAGCTTGCTTGCGCTGCCCTCCCTGCGCTGGGCTCCTCGGCCCGCTCCGGTCGGTGCAGGGAACAGCTCGGGCTGCTGCGTCTCGTGGCTTTTGAGCCCGTCTGCCCTCAGGGGCTGACCTGACAAGAAAGGGTCTGTGCCCAGTTAACTGTGGCAGTCGCTGCTTCATAGGAGGTCGCAGCGCTTATTGTAGGTGCCGCGCTGATTTATTTTATTTTTTGACCGCACTTTTTCATAGAACAAGGTGTTTTCCGAGAGGTAAAAGGTTCTTCAGGACAGTTTGAAAGCTGGCTGATTTCACAGAGTAAACGTTGAAGGTTTGCTCCCAGGTTCCCCTGCATAATAACTTCCGAGAGCTCAGAAGCGACCACAGCCAGCCCTGAATTCCTTGGAACACTTGGGGACAGGTCTCTGAAGGTGCCTGTCTCGGACTGCAGGCTCTGTGCCTCGTCCAGGGTCCACCATGAGGGCTGGCCTCTGCTGTCATTTAAAGTGCTACTCAAAAGGAAAACGTTTTCAAAAAACCAGCTTAGGAAGTTATTTATCCGAGTGGAAGTGATGCCGATTTGGGGTTTTTGTTCCTGTAAATTTGCTTGTTTGTTTAACGCTCAGGTCAGTAAATGGCGCAGCATTAGTGCGTGGCATCTACGTGGGCTTTGACTGAGACCGTTTGCCGCGCTAAAGCTTCCTGAATCCCCGCAAACCTGCCGTGTTTTGCACAGCCTGTACCAGTCTAACCCAGCTAACTGCTCCGGTTCTGCTGGTCTGCCTCCTCAGGACAGTGCTCCTCGCGGTGGTTTGCCTGCTTCCTGCGTGGATGTTGGCTTTTCCCCTCGCTGACGTTTCAGAGCCTGCCTGGGGCTGCCCGTCCTCCCTCAGGCTCACCTTCCTCCCCGAATGCTTTGTGCAGGTCATAGACATGCCGGAGCATAACCCCGGGCAAATGGGTGGGACCATGAGGCTTGGCAAGAGAAGGACGCTCTTCCAAACCAAGAATTCAATCATGAGTAAGTTGTTTCCTACCTCTTTGGGGAGTGTTTCCTGGGAACGACGTGTGTGTGTGTGTGTGTGTAGGGAATGGGGCAGCGTCGCTGCGTGGCGGGTGCGTGCAGGCTGTGCTCCGGTCGTGACGTGGGGATCAGTGAGCTGGGTCCCCTCCAGGCGTGGCAGCCGGGCGCCTGCTGTCCGTAGGAGCTTGGCATCGTGCAGGCTGCTTGGCATTTGCTCTCAGACCTGTCTTCCTCTTGGTGCAGGGAAGCTGTACGGAGATCACGATTTCTTGGAGGAGAGGCACAGGCACCGGTTTGAGGTAACGGTGCTGCTGCAGGCATTGAGCTCTCCTGTGTGACCCAGGCACGGGCGATCACGGGTGTTCCTGCTTCTGCTCTTCCAGGTCAATCCAGAGTTGAAGAAGTGTTTTGAAGAGCAAGGGCTGAAGTTCGTAGGCCAGGACGAGGAGGGCGAGCGGATGGAAGTGGTGGAGTTGGAAGGTGAGCGCTGAAGCCGTTGGTTTGTAGGCGTTCACAGGGGAAGGTGTTGGAGGGTACTGGAGCGGGTTTTTGGGTGGGACCAGTCCAGACTCTCTCGGAATGATTCTGTCCATAAAATGACACTTAACAAAAGAACCCCGTGGCCTGCCCAGTGAGGGACAGAAGGCAGGACAGGAACGGCCCGTCCTCCCATCTGCAGGGCTTCCGCGCGGGCAGCGCCGCCGGCTGCAGAGGCTCAGCGCTGGTATCTTCCGTTTCTTCCTCGCAGAGCATCCTTTCTTCGTGGGGGTTCAGTACCACCCCGAGTTCCTCTCCAGACCCATCAAGCCGTCGCCCCCGTACTTCGGCCTCCTCTTGGCCTCTGCCGGCAGACTCCCGCATTACCTCCAGAAGGGCTGCAGGCTCTCGCCCAGGTGGGTTGGAGCAGGCACCAGTCAGACCTCTCGGCGTGGTGCTTCCTCCTGCAGGACAGACCGGAGAATCCTGCTGGCACAGAGTTACTGTGGGGTAACTCGGGGGTGTTTGAAACCAGGACCTTTACACGGCGGGAGGATGAGACACAGTGGGCATAAGCTGAAACAAGAGGGGCTCTGGCGGGATAGAAGGAAAACCTGCTCCACCGTGAGAGCAGTCGCACGTCGGTGCGGGTTGCCCAGAAAGGCCGCGCGGTCTCCGTCCTCAGAGAGTTTCGGAGCGTGGCCGGGTACAGCCCCAGCAGCCGTGCCTGGTGCCGTGGCTGTCCCTGCGGCGGGACCGTCCTGCCGTCCCTTCCGAGCCCAGTTCTTCTGTGGTTCTGGAAACGCTGTTCAATGGATAAAAGGCGACCGGCTGTTCCTGGGAAGCTGGAGTAGAATGGCGTACGGGTGGTGGTTAACCAGCCCCCCACTTCTGATTCAATTCATTTCGTTTCGAGTAACTGCCGTATAAACTGCCGCTGCCGTGTGTAATCACTTTCACCAGCCGTCCTACGGCTTGTGAATGACTCAGCCCTGTTTCCAGCGGGAGAGCTGCGCTGGGCATGTTGTGGGCTCTGCCGTCCAGCCTCCGCTGGCAGCGCTTGCTCCCAGCTCCGCTCGTCGCTGCTGCAGATCTCTGTCTGTAAAACGCTTGTGCCCCCTCAAACCGAACCTTCCCGAATTCTGCAGGGACACCTACAGCGACAGGAGCGGCAGCAGCTCGCCTGACCTGGAGATAACGGAGCTGAAGTTCCCGTCAGTAAATCACGACTGATTCCTGGTAACTTGTAATGACCTCACCCTCTTTCCTTACGGAAAAGTCTCCTTGCCCAGTCTTTTCCCCCTGGCACCCGAAAGCTTCCCGTCAGCTGCCAGGAAAGTGGCACAGCAGGAAGAGCGCTGGTGCTTACACGTGTTCCAGCCGTGCCGAGGGACGTGCAATGCCTCGTGCCCCTGTGACAGGTGTGGGTGGGCATTTCCGTAGCAAACTGACAGCAATACAGTACAGAAATCCCTGTGGGGGATGGAGAAACAAAGCGCAAATACAGCGCACGCTGCTGAGAGGGGAGGCAAGGCTGAGCCAGGGGTTACTGCAGTGAGGGAGTTGGGTATTTTGGGGAGCAATCTCTCACCTTTGCCAAAGAACACTTCTGAAATGGCCGCTCTCCCCGTCTCTTGAGTCCGCGGGTTTCTCTGTCAGACCAGCGGCCTTGAGCTCTGAGTTGCAGCAGCTGCTGGGGACGTTACGTGGGTGCGAAAATGGGGTGGGCACAGTCCGGTTGGGGGGGCACTAAAACCCAGCGTTCGGGCTTGGCCAGCAGGAGAGCTAGGCTCGGTTTTTAGGTGAGTTCTCCCTTTGTGTGGCAGGTGATTGTGGCCGTAACGCTTTTTCCCGCTGCTCTGGTTTTGTGTGGTGGTTTGGGGGAAGTTCAGCAGCATTTGGGCACACGCGTGTCGAGTGAGAGCAGGGGGTTGTTGCTGAACGCCAGGGGACCAAGGGGACCAGCTCCTCCCTCCCTCCCTTTCCCCCATAGAACAGATGCTTCCAAAGCTATAGGCAGAGTGAAAGCGAGGAGTAGCCCCAGTCCAGCACCAGTACATCCTCATCGCTGGTCACGGGACGGGGCCCCTGCGGTGCTGCAGGCGGCTGGGATCGCTGGGGGTGGGGTCTCCGGGTCTGGTACCGGAGCAAACTAAGAGCTGAAGGATCCTCTCCGTAAATTCTTACCCCCCTGAAGATGTTCTGGGCCTTTGGCTCGCTGACAGCGCCCAGCGTGCCGCCCAGCGTGCCAGGTCCGGTGCCGCGGGGGGGTCTGTCACGGGCTGGGGCAGCCGCTAACCCACGGCAGACGGGCTCTGTTAGCCCCGTCCCTCGAACTACTTCTGTTCCAGCCCGAACCAGGCCGTTGCCGGCGGCGTGGAGGCTGTCCCCAAACGCAGGAATTGTGAGGAAGGTGACAGGGGCGCATGTGGCGTGTGCCCTGGCTGCCCTGCTGGTGGCAGCTCAGCTCGGCCCTCCTGCCTCCTCATGACACCGGCCACGGCCGCGCTGGGAAGGGCAGGGGGTTAACCGGGCCTGGCCGTGCTCACGCCCCGCGGGTTATGGAAGCTGCCCTCTAGGAGGAGTTTCCTCTCCCGGGGGCCTCATACGCGGGTCTTGGCGCTGCTGTAGCGGCCCTGTGACACGCGGGCGTCCCTTACCCCGGGAAGAGGAGCGCTGCCGGGTCCCGTGCGTGGTGCTGGGCTGGGGTGACGGATGTCGGGCTCGGACTGCGGCGCGCTGTGCAGTGCCAGCCTGCGACCCTCCCTGTCAGTAATTCTGCTCCTTTTCTGTCTCTCTTCCTCCAGATGTGTCTCTGCTGAAGAGAAGAGTCTCCGTTAGATTTTCCCAGGCGCTCTTACAGCAATAGCATGAACTCTGTCAGCTTTGGGCTTTCTTAAGTTATGGTTTTACAATTTTTGTTATGAAATCCTGTCCTTCCATTTCCTCAGCTCTTCTGCCCTTTATTTTCTGGGGTAGATTCTGTTTATTTCTGGAGCAGAGCTCACCGCAGCACGAGCCCCTCTAGACTTTTTTCCGTTAGCACCGTCTTAGAGATCCAAAGCAAACTGGGGTACGGGAGTGGGTGTGCTGGGGAGAGCCCAGCTGTGCCCGTCCTTCCTAACGCACGGCAACGCCGGCACCAGCTCCTGCCTTGGACACGGCTGCCTGAGTTCCTTCCAGCAGCCCCGTTGTGCCCCCTCAGCTGGGACGGGTAGAACGACGCGGGGGACACTGGGCGCTGGGGGTCGCTCGGTTCTCGAGCTGTTGCTGCGCCGCAGAGGATGGGTCTGCTCAGCCTTGTGCAGTCCGACCTGTGGGGGGGAGATGTTTTGTTCTTTTTTTGTTGTTTTCAGTAGTATTTAAAAACTTCGGGCCCTGATGCTCTTGGCGCATTCACTGCCGGCAATGAACTTCTACCCGGGAAACCCTTCCTGGCACAGAGCCGATGCGGAACGCGACCAGCTCTGGCCGGGACAGTCGCTCCGCAGGGATGCGGTGAACTCGGATCCCAGCCAAAAAGCCAAACCGCCGGGAGCGCCCGGGGTGCCTGAACGGAGGCGTCGCTGTAGCCCCGTCCCTGCCAGCGTCGCTGTGCTGCTGCCTGGGCTGGGAAGCCTCAACGCCTTGCATCAAGGGGAGGTGCAGGCGGGTGACCTGCTTCCCGCCGCTGCCTTGAAGAGCCCCCGTCCCCCTCTGCCTTCAGCAGGTCACGGTGCTTTCCCCGGCGGCTGCGAGCGGAGCCTCCGCTGCCTTTCCCTGCGGCGGGGCCGTGCGTCCCCTGCTCGCTGCAGGATGGAGCGGCTGGTGCTGGGGGGGCAGTGTCACTGGGGGGGGGGCAGTGTCACTGGGGGGGGGGCAGTGTCACTGGGGGGGGGCAGTGTCACTGGGGGGGCCTGTGTCACTGGCTGGGCTCGGGTCGCAGCGAGCGCCGTCCTGTGATGACGAGCGCAGCTTTGCCGTTCTGGGGTGGGGGATGCACTCGCTGTTGGCTTTTTTTTCCCCCTCCTGCCTCTTGCTGCAGTGTAAGCAACCCAGGGTGTGGTCTTTGGTAATTCGGAAGAAAGGAAGGAGGCGTCTGCAGTTGTCTGAGGCGTCGTGTGTTCTGAACCTGCAGTTCATTAAGGTTTGGAGGAAGCTGTACAGCTCGAGCCTGGTACTGACTCCTGTGCTGTCTGATGCTAAATACTAAACACTGTCCTCTCTCACCTGAAGTGATCTTCTCCCCAGCCCCTCTTGCTTTACCCCTCGATTATGATAAATACACGCTGTAAGGCTTGGAGCATTCCTCGTGTGTGCCAGCTGTAACAGTTCTGTAAAATGATGACCCGAGTCGAGGTGCTCCCCGGCCTGAACACACCTCGCGCTGCTGCCGTGCGAGATCGTTCCTTTTCTGTAGCACAACTTTGTTTTCTGTCTCCTGAAACGTGTTTCTTTTGGCCAAAACTGTGCGAGTGACTCGGTCATTAAATGCTTCTTTGTAATAAAAGGAGTAACTGGCCCCGAGCTTGCTCTGTTACTGCCCTAGTGCAG
Source organism: Leptosomus discolor (assembly GCF_034619465.1). Lineage (NCBI taxonomy): Eukaryota > Metazoa > Chordata > Aves > Leptosomiformes > Leptosomidae > Leptosomus > Leptosomus discolor. The sequence goes on from NC_141419.1 coordinate 791,653, forward strand.
GGGGAGGAAAAGGGCTGAAGTTCACACCCGTGGGAGCCAGAAACGGGGCGGTAGCGGCCTTTGCAGTGGGGTGTACACACGGGTTTCCAAAGCCTGGCTGAAATGATGGAGCTTCCCTGCTTCTCCAGTGGAGAGATGGGGGGAGCCTAAGGCCAGGGCACAAAAATGTCAGTTTTCAGCTGAATTGTGCTGGAAGCTGCCCGAGGGGGGGGGTGTTCCTCCTTCTTCCTCCCCACCTGCCCATGCTGCTCACCCGGTGCCCCCTGGGGGTGGCAGGAACGCACCCATGGCCAGAGCCTGGCTTTGGGCTGCGGGGTCACGGGGGGCTGCCGCTGCCCCCCTCCAGCCTCGCTCCCCCCATGCCCTCCTGAAAGCCACCCTGGGACAAAGTGTCCCAGGGCCCCCCTCGCCTGGGGCCTGCGGTAGCACCCTGGGGGCTGCTGACCCCCCCTTGGGCAGCAGCGTCGGGCTCTGGGAAGGAGGGGGAAGCCCCCGGCCCTGCAGCCTGCTGGCACCTGGGCGCTCCGCTCTGCTCTTCTCCCCCGGTCGCTGTTCGTTACCTGCTCAGCCCGAGGATTGCCCCGAGCTGGGGCTGCTCCCGGGGAGGGGGGAGCTGCTCGGGGGGGAGCGCTCGGCTCCCCCCAGGACCAACCCCGCAGCCCTCCCTGCACCCCGGTGCCAGCCCAGCGCTCCCCTCGCCCTCAGGGAGGCCCTGGCTGGTGCTGCAGCCGCACTCGGGGCGTGTTGGTAAAACCTCCCCCGGGCCCTCGCCCCCCCCCGAGCGGTGGGACAGGGAGGAGCCCCCCCCCCCCCCCCCCCCCCCGGCAGCCCTGGGTTGGGGCAGTGCACCCCGGGGGCACCCGTGTGATTTCTGCTTCGATGCTTGTCCTTGGCTGCAGCATTTTAGCTCCTTGGCTGGGGCTGCAACAGAACCGAGCATCTGAAGTTAAAGAAAGGAAGATGCAGTAAAATTTTACAAATAAAATGGGCCTCGGTGTGGCCCATCACTGGGGGGTGGGAGCAGGGCGGCTCTGGGAGCTGGCTAAGGCTCCGCTGTGCCTCCACAGCTCGGCCCCTTCCAGCCCAAAAGGCGGATGGATCCAGCGCCAGCCGGACCCTGCTGCCGTGGGGCGGTGGGCAGGGACACGCTCACTCCCACCGCTGTCCCGGGCGGAGATGTGGGCTGTGGGGAGGGACAGGGCTGGGTGCTGGCACGGTAGAGCCCCAGGTCCCCACTAGCCCAGGCTGGCACCCTGCTGACAAGCCGTCTGTGGTCCCCCCGTCTGGGCCACGGGCACCTGAACAGAGGTCCTGGGTTCCCCAGGCAGCACGCAGGCAGTGGAGCTGAGGCTGCAGCACAGACTGGGGGTGCTTCTCCCACCTCACCCGGTGCTGGAGGACCTCCAGGACCAGCCAGAACCCCTCCGTCCCAGCCGCACCACCTTGCTGCCCGCCCTGGGGCTGAGGCCTCTCACCTGCCTTCTCCAACCTCCAGCGCGGTCCCTTCGCCACCAGCCCCTCGGCAGGTGTCACACGGTGCTCCAGGCGCCTCTCGGGCCGGGACACACACCCCAGGCTCCCCGCACGTGAAGGCGAGACCCACCTTGGCATCATCAGCCCCTCGTCGTGGTGCCGCTGACGGACCAGCCCTGCGGGGCCCGGGGCACACGCAGAGCCCCCCAGCGTGTGCTGCAGGGGCTGGTGCCCCAAGCATGGTGTGGGGCCTGGCGGGGCCCCCTTGGTCTCCAGCCCCCCGTGGGTTGCCCAGCCCATGCCTCCAGCCCCCTCCCTGTGGGGTGGAGCAGCCCCCGACAGCTCACAGGGGCTCCCGGCCGACCTGCAGCTGCCCAGATGTGGGGTCCACGGTCACGGCCGTGGTCTGTGTTGGCGAGCAAAGGGAGGGCTCAGGGCTCGGCTGTCCCCCCACCTCGTGCCATCTGGCTGCAGGGGGTGGCTGCCCGCTCGCCGTCACCTCCTCAGGGCAGCCGTGCGGACCTGAGGCGTTCGCGGAGTGAGGGGCTCCGGGCCTCCAGCGGGGGCTGCTCCCTGCCCCAACGCCCCCCCGAGCTGCGGGAGCCTCTGCCCGCGCCGCTGCCCGTCCTGCCCATCCCGCGGGCACCCGCGCTCCTGGGCCAGGAGCTGGCGATGCCGGAGGGCACGTCGGAGGGGCTGAGCGGTGGCGGGGCAGGGGCCGATGGGCCTCGCGGCCCTCACTCACCAGCCCTCGCTCAGGTCACCAGGCGGGTCTGTCCTTCTGCTCCTCAGCCAGGCCTGGCCCGGCACTCCCACGAGAGCGGGGCAGGAGCAGGGCAGGAGCAGGGCAGGAGCAGCTGGGGGTTGACCTGAAGCAACACCCCGCTCCCGGTCCCCCTGCTGCCCCCCCGCCCGTGGGGAGACGCTGCCGGGGGCCCAGCCAAGCGCTTCCCATCAGTGCACACACAGCCAGTGGGGAGGAACTTAGTTATCCTTTTATTTATAAACAAATCGATGTAAAATAAGTGCAGAGGAAAGCGCTGGCTGACCCCGCGCGGGGACCGGTGTGCAGCGGGCCAGCGGGGTCAGCGTCAGGTACAAACGAGGGGTGTCCTGGGGCCGATGCTGTGAGCGGTGGGGGGCGAGCGGCCGGAGCGCCACCTCCCTCCGACCACGCTGGTGCGGCGGCGGGGACTGCGGCCCCGGCTGCGCTGGACAACAAAAAGCCTTTTTATCACTTTGGGGTTTAGGTTGGGGTTTTTTTTGTTTTGTTTTCTTTGTTTTGCAACTTTTCCCCTTAGGGGCAAACCTGACCCAGTGCAAGAGACTGGAGGGGTGTCACCAGGGGGGCCCTTCTGCCGCTCGGGCAGGGCCCCCGCGGGTGGCAGGGCAGAGGGTGCGAGCCGTTGCTCCGGGTGGGCAGCGGGCGAGCGGGAGGCGGGAGGGGACAGAAGTGCTCGCCGCGGCGATCCCCATCCCAGCCCCTCGGCCGCGGCAGCAGGGGAGCGCGCGGGAGCGTGCGGGAGCATGCGGGAGCGCGCTGTGGGCACTCGCCTGGGCCAGCCCTCGCCACCGCCGCGCCTCTCCCCGTCAGCCCTCCCGCAGCTCGTCCCAGCCCGGGGGGGCCTCTGCTCCGACACCCCTCCTGCCGCTGCAGGACCGTGCCCGGGACAGGGGGTCACCGCTCAAGTGCCATCACAAATAAATACATCAGACCGTCTGAAGCAAACAGGTGCCCCCGGGTAGGGCAGAGGCCGCGCGGGAGGAGCGACGCAAGGACAGGTCACGGCGCCGGGGTCCTCCGGCTCGCCAGACCCAACACCCTCTTGCACACGCTGAGCTGGGACGGACCGAAACACCAGAGGACCGGGAGGGCCCCTGGGAAGACGAACCTTTGCATCTCTGGTTAAAAATCTCCAAGAGTTGTGAGTTCAACAACAGGTAGAAAAATCATTTCAACATTTTAAACACACAGCTCCTCGTAAAAAAAAGAAAAAAAACCCAACAAAAAATAACCCCCCAAAAAAAACAAACCAAAAAAACCCAAGTCAAAAAAGAAAAGGAGAGAAGGATCAGTCGAGTCCTGCAGCATCCAGCCAGCCTCCAACGCCGACCCAGGCTCGTCCTTGCCATGGGTACGCCAGGCCCAGCCACGCTCCTCGGCTCCCCCACAGCTCGCTCCACGCTCCCAAGCGGCGCCCCCAGTCCGAAATAAATACAAGGCCTCCATCCCCAGCCCAGTGTCCCCCGCTGGGGGCATGCCGGGCGGTGAGGGGTCCCCGGGATGGGCGGCCGGGCTCCCCTGAGCCGTGGAAGACAGGGACGGGGGCGGTCGCTGCGCTGAGCTCAGCATGGCGCTGCGGGGGCCGAGCGCGGGTCGGGGGCACCGTCCCCTCGCAGCGAGGCTGCCCGGGGAAGCCACAAGCGTCCAGCCCTCCCAGCCCCCCGCCCCTCCGAGGGGATGGGGGCCAAGGGCTGCCCCGAGCGGGCGAGGCCGGGAGCGCCCAAGCCACGGCGAGAGGGCGAGGAGCCGGCGGCGCCGGCACCCGGTGCCCACGGGCTCTGCCCGGCGCCGCTGCTCCAGCCCAGGGCGCGGGGCCGGGAGCCGGCGGAGCAGCGCTGGGGGGGCGGCAGGAGAGACCCCCCCCGCTTCCAGCAGGACGCCCCCCGGCTCAAGTCCAGCGCGAAGCCGCGGGGCCGAGGGCGCGCCGGCCTCCTCCCCAGCGCCCAGCGGGGCCCGGCGGGCGGCTGGAGCCCCGCCGCGGGGCCGGGGCGTCGGCGAGGTGTCCGTCTGCGGCGTGAGGGGTGCGTGTGCATGCGTACCTGTCGGCAGGCGAGCGCAGGGCGGGCGGCCAGGAGCGGAGCGTCCGGGATCCGTCCTGCCGAGCGCCCGCTCAGAACTTGCCTTGCTTTAGCTTGTCGATGTGGTAAGTGAGCTTCAGGGCCGGGCCCAGCTTCAGCCCCATGTACTTCATCATCATGTCGCTCCGCAGCAAGAGCAGGGCTTTCCCGTCGATCTCCTGCAAGGAGGGGAAAACGACAGCGCTGGGGACCACCCCGGCGAGGCCCAGCCCTGCCCGCCGAGCCCGGCGTGACGACGGCCGGAGCAGCACGGCCGGGGGCGAGCGCACGGCTCCAGAGCCGGGGGGGCTGCAGGCAGCTGGAGCCCCCCAGCGCCAGCACCCCTGCCTCCCAGCCCCGCACCCCGCACGGCGGTAACACCCAGGAGCCGCGTCCAGCGGGTCAGCAGAGCCCGAAGGGAGGCGGGAGGAAGGAAAAGGGGGTTTCCCTGACAGGGGAGCGATCAGGGCAGGGGAGCAGCCTCTTGCTCAAGGGCACCGTCACGCCACGGCAGCAGCAATCTCCTGGCAGAGGGTGCGCCGGCCCCGACGGCAGCCCTGCCGTGACACACCCCCCCCCGAAATCCAGGCTGAAGGAGGAGGCAGGGACCGAACCCTGTAAACCCAACGAGTGTCACCGCGTGCAAAGCAAACTTCTGGAGTCCCTCAGCAAAGTCCCAGCAGCCGGCAGAGCAATGGGGGAGCATCTCATCTCCGGGAGGGCTGATGGCGACCGACTTCACAGCTTTCAAAAGTATCTTTTATGACTGCATCATCCGACGTGTCCCTCCCCGAGGCTCAGCAGTGGGGGGATCACAAGGCTTGAATTAACCAGAGAACAGCTTTGCACTTCACATCTGTGAGTGGAACTTCTCCAGTCCCTTGCAGCTTGGCCCAGAGCTTTGCAGCGGACAGGCTTCCATGAAAAACGTTCATGGACTTCCTTATAAATCAAACCCAAAAATCACAGCCTTGAACAACAGACAACCCTGTCCCGTGTCGATGCCCAGTTAGGTCTCACGCTTGGCAACATCTCCAGTACTCTCCAGCATCAGGTTTGTCCTGCTTTTCCCTTCGTGAGATGGAAGTGCAGTTCTTCCTCAGGATTGCCAATACAGGACTTTCATCCCTTAGCAGAGCTGAGCACTCTCTTGCATAATTAAAACATTTTTCAATTACTGGTGGTTCTAAAATAGAACTAATTAATAATAATAAACCCCCAGAGCGTTGACTCGGCCCAGCCCAGGGCAGGAAGCACCCCGTCCCCCTCTCCGGCCTGGGGAAGGTGGGTGCTCCCTCCTACCGCTCTTCTGCCCTCACGAGCACCACCAGGTATGACACGGCCCCCATCAAAAAGCAGAGGGAGGACAAACTGCCTGGCAGGAATCCGGATGTGGAGCTGCCAAGACCTTTGTAGCTTCAACTGTACGGACTGTCTGTCTGCAGCCCCTGCACACTTCAAGGCACGCACAAGAATCAGAGCCGCAGCAGCCTCCTTGTTAGAGGAGAGGAGCTCAGCAGCAACACGCTCCATGAATTCCGCGTGGAGCACGCTTCTTGCCAGGAGAAATGTGCTACGAGGCGAACATTGAGACTCCAGGATGAGCAGGGCTTTGTGCTTCCAGTGCTAGGGTTCAAACCCAGCTCAGAGCTGAGCTCCCCGTGCGCCCGAAGGCAGCGGGGCCCCGAGGTTTAGCTGGGCTGCAACGCCTTCCCCTCGACCGCTTCCCAGTAAGAGGATCCCAAGCCTGGACGTGGTACGGGCAGGATTTAGGAGGACGCTTTTCTTCACACCAGACTCCAGCTGGTACAAAGGGCTGCTGTTCCCCCGGCTCCCCGAGATCCCCCTCGCAGGATGATCTGCCCCGTCCCGTGTACCCCACGCCCGGTCACACACACCCCCCCCCCTGCAGACACACGTACGTGCTTTCGGAAGAGGTCAGCGTGGGGTCCCAGCTGTGGATCCGACTCCCGGATGAACTGCATCACCTCCTCCACCGTCCAGGACGAGGGGTCGCGGCCGCTGAGCCGCGCGACGTCTCGCGACCCGAGGTATCGCTCCGAGCCTGGGGAGGAACCGCCAGAGCGGCCGTTACTGCCCGCGCCCCCGCAGCACCGCTCCAGCCGCCGCTCGCCCGCAGGCACCACTCAGCCTCCTCCCAGAGCAAGAGCAGAGGCCACAACCGGCACGTCCCAGCTGTGCCCCGGACATCCCCGCGGCACACGGCCAGCACCGAGGCCTTAGCCTCCCTCCTCAGCCCTTACTTTTCGGGGCAGCCTTCTCTACCGAGCCCTCTTCCTCGCTCCAAACGCCAGTTCCCCTTGCCCCCCTTCAGCGGAGTTTGGCCCCCCCTGTTCCCACCCTCCCTTGCCCACCCTTTGCAGAAAACAACCCTCCGCTCCCATTTCTCTCCCCACGCCCCGTTTCTCCCCTCGCTCCCCGGCTCCAAGCGCCGCCTGCGGCACATTTAACACGGCAAAGCCGTTCTGTGTTTCCATCCGCTGCATCCTCTGACCGACTGAGCCCGCATGTGACATTCTGCTGGCCCGAAGCACCGCCCGAGCTAACAAACTCCTGCTCCCACCACGCCGGCACCGGCACAGCCCCTCGGTTCAGCTCCCTGCTGCATGCACAGCGGCGGGGGAGGCAGACGGACCAAGGCAGCAGCAGCCTGCACTTTTGACAGCCTTTCAGTGACGCGGTGCACCGAGAAGGACAACTTTTTTTTGCAAAGCCCCGGATCTGACACGAGCCGATTTCCTGCGGTGAACAGCTCTCCTGCCCCCGTTCCTGCAGACAGACAAGTGCCCTTGGCCCGTCCGGGCCGCCCGCCCCAGCTCCCAGCCCCCGCAGGCAGCTCTCGGCTCCTTGGCCATTCCCGATCCATCCTCACGGACTCAGACGCCCGTCTACCGCCCTGACAGCCCCCTGCCCGTGCTTGCCAGTTCAGCTCCTGCCTACTCCTTCCTCTGCGCTGACCTCCAGGTCCGCCTTGTCACCACACCACCTAAGGGACCCCGCAAGCATCACCTCTCCGTCCTTCCACCCGCCCATCTGCCACGTCTCTAGAGCTACCGTTCAGCCTAACAGACTACCTGTGTAACAGTGTGGAGGCCAGTCTCTGGTACTTGCTGGAGTTAGAAAGGTGTAACTGGAGTTAGAAAAGCCCTTTATTGCCAAATTTGCAATCGGAGGGCCGGCTTCTTAACTCTCTTACCCCCAGAGCTAAGCCTACGCAAGGCAGAGGTACCGCCCTGGGTGAGGCTAGAGGGTTGGTGCAGGTGCCTGTATCCTTGCAGGCGATAGTCTCTGGAGCTCCTGCTGTGGCTGGATGAATTGACAGAGTTCAAGGCAGAGTCCATGGGGTCCAGGCGAGGCTCCAAGGGCCCCGGGAGGCCATCTCCCAGGACAAAGGTTTCACCTGGAACGCACCAAGCTGCAGTCAGTGCACCCGAACACCACGCAGCCCGAAAGAGCCGAACCGCAGCGGCCGCGGGAGCAGGTCGAACCGCCGCCAGCCCGGCGGCGCCCGCAGAAGCCCCGACACGAAACCGGGCACTGCCGAAGCGCTGCAGCCCGGTGTTGGCCCGGCAAACGCCAGCCCGACTGGTCAGCAGCGATCCCGGCTGGGGCCCAGACTGCACCCACAGCTACTCTGTTAACGCCACCACCAGCTCCGGCTTCCAGTCCCGCGTCCCTGCCGGTCCCAGCGGCACAGGCTGCCCGCTCTGGATGCCAGCGGACAGGGGACTCCCACAGCAGCCCCCAGCGGGGGCAGGAGGGTCCTCGAGGGGCCGAGCGCCACGCGGCGTCAGCGTGCAAGGGTGGGGCTGCGGGGGACGCGGAGCGAGGCCCGCGCTGCAGCCCGGGCAGCAGCTCGCATGCAGCAGCAGGGAGCAGCAGGCTGCTCTGCACCGTCACGGCCAGGCTACGCTCTCGCACCGCGCTCACCCTCCGGCCCCAAAGGCAAGGCGCCGGTGACCGGCTGCTCCCCGCCCCTGGCCTCCTGCTGGGCCCGGGTCCATCGCCTAACCGAGGCGGTGACCAACAGCCGTACTGGGACGTGCACAGGAGGGACAGGGCAGAGGGCTCGCCCCGGGCAGGGGTCCCGGGGCGAGACTGGCTCCCTCACCTTCTCCCAGAACCACATTTAATTGTCAGCTGTCAGTGGCAGTATCGAGAGGGAGGGGCTGAGGAAACGCTCAGGGGGAGACATTGCCTTGGCCGAGCCAGCAAGATCTCCTTCTGCTGCTGGGCCCTGACAGCTCCCTCCTAAGACCACGTGGCTGCAGATTTTACTACGGCACATAAAACCTACTCTCAGTCCAGGTGGGTGCGATGCCTCACGAGTCACCCTCAAATACCCGCGTTCTTGGTTATGAAATAGCTGGCGAGTTCGAACAGCCGAAGAGGAAAGCAGCCCCTGCAACAAGGGGCACTGCCTGTGCGCTCCAGGCCGGGCCACCACATCTGGCTGGCAGCTGGAGCTCTTCCGCCACATCCGTAGAGACCCCGGGGGCAGCTCACAGCCCTGAGCTGCTGCCACTCAAACACCGGGGTAGGGGACAAGGATGAAGAAATCTGAACAACTGCCCCAGCCAGGCCCTGGGTTTCTTCCCTGGGACTTCCCAGACCACAGGAGCAGCAGATGAGAAGCCAGCACCAGTGAGTTTGTGCTGAACTGGGATGGCAGTGAGGGTGCAGCCCGTGAGACCCAAAAGCTGTGGAGATCTCCCCAAACTCCCCTGCTAAGCTGATGCTGCCACGCTCCAGTGAAGGGAGACGTCGCTTGCCAAAGCCCGAAGCGGTACCTGAGTGTTGCAGCGGCCGGGTCCCACCAACTGGGGCGACCTCTCTTGGAGGCACGTTACTTTCTCTGGTTTCTATGAATTACAGGACTATTCTGTGAACTGGGATCCTCTGGTTTCAGTGCTTCTGCTGCCTGTGTCTGAGCAGAGACCTCAGAGGCGAGTTCAGCCGGAGGCAGCCAGCCCACACCTTCCCTGGCTTCACCTCGTAAGGCTACAAAGCAGAAACATCCCCCTTGTCCAGCTGTTGGGCGACTCAGTGAAGCAGATGGGAGGCAATCCTCTATGTAACTGCAACCCCCCAGCTTTTGGGGTTTGTGACCCTGCACTTTCTGCCTTCCTTTGCTTTTAGGTCTCTGGGAAGCTCTCAGAAACCAGCAGCCCACCCTTAAAATCTCATGTAGAAACAGTACTGGTGCGAAGACTTACCCCCCCAGTGACCTGTGCTGCGTGCTGGCCCGCGTGTCACTAGCTTCCCACGGGGCTGATGTGTTTTCACCTGCTCTCTGGGCACGAAAGGCGGCTTTCTGACACATGACTACTCCTGAGTGACTCTGGACCCCCCCTTCACTCCCGCACCGCCTTCCCTCCGCCCCGTTTCAGCACAGCTGGATGCAAACCCAGCCCTGAGCTGGCTGCTCTGGCCCAGGCCCAGACAGACGCCCACGGTGGATGTGACCCCCACCAGTGGCACTCCGTTGGAGCTGCCCCACAGCAGGGACACTTGGTGTCCTCTCCAGCAGGGCAGTCTGGCGTAAACCCCAACCCCCTTCCCACTCAACACCCGTGCAAGCGGGTGCTGTCTGACCCGCCGGGAAGCGCCGAGGTGCGAGGGGTCGGCGGGCACAGCCCCCTGCGCTGCTCTGGGGGCTCTGTGGCGGGGCCGTGGCCGGGGGAACAGGCCGGTGCTGCTCCCCCCCGCCCTCCCAGGAAAGCCGGCAGCCCCCGCGGGGCGACGCTGCACACCTAACTGCTTGTGAAGCCCCCAGGGCTCCCACGGCGGGGACGGGGGGCAGCAGAAGGACCTTAACGGAGAGCACAGCTTGGGAGGCTGGGAGACCACTGCTCGGGTTCCTGTCAGCGCCACGCTAAGGATTCACAACTCACCCTCAGAAAACATTTCACTCCACGATCAACACCTTGTCGTTATTCCGAAGGGAACGCACTGTGACGCATCCTGCAAACACGGGACCGTGTTCTCGCACGTGCTCACGATGACACATCCCAGGTACGAGGAGGATGAGGCCATGCAGCCGGGGAGCACTCCTTCGGCTCGCCCAAGAGGCAGGACTGAAGCTGAGGCCCACCCTCAGGTACCCGCCTCTGCCCTGCGGAGTGCTTGGCTGCGCTGTAAATACTGCAGCAGCGCTGAAGCTTCTTGGCAGGGCCAGTGCAAGGGAGGGTTAGGATTTTCTTAAAAATACAAACACACAGAGAACTTCTCAGAAGAATGATACCTCCAGGAAGGGGAGAGGGAAACGAGGCAAGAGGGGAATGATGACTAGCCCTCTGAATCATCAGGAGCAGAAGACAAAGTACTTCTGCCAGCAGCAAGGCACAGACTGCGATCAGGCATACGCACTATCCAGAATCCTTTCGCCCTCCATAACGAGCTTCAGAGTGAGGAGGAGGAGGTGGTTAAGTCTTAGGCAGATTTTCTTACACAAGCTGGTAGTTTTAAATAAGGCTTGCGTTTAGAGCACCGTAGGAAAACTTGCCACGATCAGTGGCAGAGGGGCAGGGAGCAGATAATGAAAGTTTAATTAAACGAATAGGGCTATAGATTCAAGAGTGGAGTTTTACTGCTAAAACATGGGGTTTGGCCACAAGCACAAATCCGATCTGCAGCACTACTAAACACCCACTGTTTCCAACAAATGATAGTTTTTGAAAAGCAGGTCCCCACTGTGCTGGAGCTGCGGCTTTTTAGCAAAAAGCCACACAAATGCCACCGGATGCAAGAGGCAAAACAATGAAGCGGGATCCTAACTTCTTGCCAAAGGCACGATGAACCAAGACTTCCCACTGCTGCTCACTGTCTTCAGTCTGGCAAACTGGAAACTGTTGGGTACTGTTGTTGTCTGTCACCCTGCTGAAGCCAGAACGTGCTCTGCTGGGGCAGCGCATCATGGTGAGAAGATGCACCTTCTTGCTCGAGAAATACCCAATATCCGAGTGCTTCACGCTTGTGTTCTCAAAATACATCCTCTGAAATACAAACATCCCTGCATGTACTTAAATTTCAAGGTGGAAGAGGATGAACAGGCTTCTAGCTGTGGGATGAAAATGAACTTCTCGGTGGACTTGGGAACTGCACCTCATTCCCCCCTGCCCTGCACACCCGCTGCTCGGACCAAGCACCGAGCAGGCCCAAGTCGCTGTAGAAGTTCACACACCAACAGGATCATCCCGCTCATGTCAAGGCACGCTTTCTGCCTGCTTGTCTCTCCTGCTACAGAAGAGGCTGGAGTATTCTGGGCATCCAGACGGCGTGACCCAGCCAAAGGCCAAGAGGTAACTGAACAGACTTCGAAGCAGACCAAGAATCAGTTTGTAGACAACCTGACATAGGTTCCTCCTCGGCATCACCCACTAGGGAAGCCTTCTCCCTTCACTGACAACACAGAGTGCTCACCAAGGCACCTTCACCTTCAGAGCGTGCCGCCAAGCTTCAAGACCAGCCTGAACACCGCCTGTCCCACCGGCTGGCAGGGGAGGCGCGGGCAGGCTTGGCTGACGGTCACCTACGCGCAGCGGCTGCTGCCTTAGGGAAGAACGTCAAGGAGACCCGCAGGGACACGTGTCTAGAGGTGAGAAACTGACTGGGACCCGGGGAACCGTTTCTGACGGTGGAACAGAAGCTACAGCCCCACACGTCACCTCGTCCTTCGCTTCAGCTACGTGACAGACCTACAGCTTTAACCCACGGCGATACCAAGGCCACTGGAAACTGTCCACCCTGGGGTGCAAGTTCCCATCAGCTGTGTTTAGGTACGGGCCAGCAGTCCGGAGGAGCACAGGGCACAGTGACTGACGGCGACTAAACGGGCACCACGGCGTGTGGGAGGCTGTGCACCCTCCAACTGGGGACCAGCAGCCCAAGCCCAGCAAACTCAGCAAGGACCAGGGGAATGGTGACCCGAAAGGGACAGCAACAGAGCACAAAGCTGCTGAGCTATGAGCCCAGCCAAGAGCCTCCAGCAATTTTTCAGGGACGTATTACAAAGAATTGAGACCAACACCTTGGCAGATCTCACCACCAATTAACTGAAAGGCGCCAGTGAGGTGAAATCTCCAGTCTGCATTACGGAGGGCTTGCAGTCCAAAACAAAAGGGAAGGTGGGATTATATCTATTGAAGACCCCTGCCCAGGTAGTCCCCCAGCTACCTGGGCCCCCTGGACACCTCCCACCTGCACATGCAAGGGACACCGAGGGACCACACGCCAGAGAGGACACTTCTGCCATTGCTTTTGGGAAGGAGGCACAGCACATCTGCACCAGCGCTACCCGACGGACCCTGCAGGGTGTGATTCGGTCGGGTCGAGCGGGTGGAGCACGCGCTAGTGAGACCCTCCCTGCTCTTTAGGGAGGATCGTGAGGAACAAGGTGGGATCCTGGGAAAGGGCAGCATGTTCCTGGCTGTACAGCTGCACACCAGCGTCTGTACAACAGACTGCAGCAAACCATCACGGAAAAATTCTGGGGAAGATTGACTGAAGCAACTGAGCAGTTTTATGACCGTTAATGCCATGCACAGCAGTGGAAGCCAACACAGGGGTAATCAGATCCCAGATTCTCCGGTATTAGAGGATGATTATCAGGGTCAGGAGGAATTCTCTCTGCGTTCCACATGCCTTACACAACTGCTCGGGGATCCTGCCTTGGCACAGAGTGGTTTCTTCGCCTCTCTCTGAAACGCCAAGCACCGACCCACGCCAGAGGCAAAGCAAAGCAGACTTCCTGCAGCCCCGGCTTGGTTTGGCACGGCAAAGCTAACCCTGCTGCAGCCGCCACATGTCGCTGTAAACCGCCAGCTTCGGGAAGAGACGCTGTGCTCACCTTCCAAAGGGTGACGGTCATTCTTTGGTAACTTGGGGGAGAGAGGAGCACTGTATGGAGGGGAATCTTGGGAATATCGCTTTGTACCCCGGCCTGGTCCCTGCAGAGTGCCGTCTAACGAACTGCTTCTGTCTAGGAAAAGAGAACAAGCCCTATTTAGGAGTGGAGACTTTCTGGGAAGTTCAGTCTTGCCAGAGCCACTCGAGACTCGGGTGCACCGCCAGCCTGGGAGCAGCCTGTTAGAGCTGCAATCCAGCACATCTGCCAGTGCTCAACATCTTGCGCTTCGCTCTGCAAGTTTTATCAGAGAAAAAGGGTGGCAAGAAACCTAATGGAGAATCTTAGCCACATTTTGCCGGTTTTCACCCCAAACACCACCTCTGATGGACTTCATTCCACTTCTCCGCGTTCTGCCCCTCGGCTCACCCCACACGATTCGGGCTCCTCCCCACTCTGCACCTTCCAGCCGCACGCACGTCACCCCCGGACGATTTGCCATCGACCCTGGATGATTTGCAAACGCGCTGTGCCACCCACAGTGCTTGATTAAACCGCGCTCAAACTGTCCACCTTCCCCCAAACCCATCCCTCCAGCGCCCCAGCTGTCGCTGCTCTTCTCCGACCGCTTCCCAGCGACGGCTTCTCCAGTTTGGCCGCGGCAGACGCGACATCGGGCCGGGCTGCCGGACGTCCCTTTGCAGAGGGTAAGGCTGCACAGCGTGTCGGGGGGGATGAACACAGAGAATGGAGTGCTGACACGGGGGGGGGGACAGCGGCCAGGCAAGCGATGAGGGGTGGCAGGCCATGCCTTGTCCAGGCGGGGCATGGCCAGCTCAGCAGCAATGACGGGGCGACCCCCCGGCGCTCCCGCTGGCCCCCGCCGGCTGGCCGGGCGTGGGCGACACGGGTGAGCCTGCAGCGAGCCCGGTGCGCGGGGAGAGGGGGGTGAAATGCTCGCAGACAGATGCCGGGAGCTGGGCACCAGCACGGGGCAGCCCCAGCGGCTGGTGCAGGGCAGGAACGGGAGCGGAGGGGTGACAGCAACACGGGGGGAGCGACTGGGACCGGACACCAGGGGGGATGCGTCACGCCAAACAGAGACGAAGGTACACACGGGTGGGAAGCATCGGATGGGCAGAATTCAGCTGACTGAAGAGATATATGTACAAAGGTAAAGTATCCATTCTGTCAAAATCCTTCGGTGAAACGAAAGATAAGCTGCTTGTACTGGGGCCCTGGGGCTCCAGGTATGATCAAAAATCACTGTGACATCATCAGAAAGACAAATACTGTCCTCAGGACAAGTCCCTGTGAGAAACATTCATTGCCCTGACAGAGACGGGAAACAACCACTCTCAGTAATGTCTCTGGGTATCTCTACATGCAAAACTGCTTGACCTTCACCAAACAGTCACAGAACCACCACAAAAGGTGATGCTTTTTAAAGGTTTTACCCGGGTTTGTTTTGGGTTATTTTTTAAATTGGTTGATTTTAAAAGTAATGCAAACCCAGGCGGTCAGGTTTTAGAAGGTAACTCGCGTGAATCAGAAGTTAGGTCAGCGTAAATTAACGGAAGGACAAACCAAAAGTAGGTCTGTAGTCAGGGTCTCTGATTTTAAAAGACAAATTTTAAGAAAGTAAAGAAATGGAGTGATACATAGAGCTGCCCTCTGCAGTCACGACGCAGATGATCAGGAAAAAAAGAAAATACCTTCAGTTCAAAAGATGCCATAAACTTCATGAATGTGTATCATCAGTGAGGGAACCTGAGAGGAAAGGACCCCAAATCTAAGTGGATAAACATTCACTTTGAGAAGGATGCTGAGAACAAGCAGATCATTCACTGGAGATGAAGAGGGCCTGCTCACCACGGACTTGTGTACCTCAGACGGCGGCGAGTACAGGGGTGAAGCGACCTTTTCAACTCACCCTGACTTTTGCCACCGCGCAAAGGAAAAGACAGGGCTGCGCTTCCAGCTCCAGCAGTACCGAGTGCGCGGGAACGGAGCGAGAGGACAGCGTGCAGAAAGGGAAAGGCTGAGAAAAAGGCAAAAAAGGTTGTCCTTGCCTGCAAATGACGGGGCAGCTTTGAGGGGTACTTCACCTCACCCAGCTTGGGAGGCTCGGGCGGAGGAAGCGAAGCAGACCTGCCCGTGCCTGGCCACCCCCAGGCAGGCAGGACGGACGCCCTTACAGCCAGTTAGAGCCTGCTCACCTCACCTTGTCAAGTCGAAGTCAAGGCTGCTACTTCAGGATGCTGCGACTTGCACCGGCTGCCCTGGTACCTCCTCCCGCCTGCGGAGCGTGCCTGCACACCCAGCCCGGGTGTCGGTGCCGCGGGCCAGCCCCTGCGCTCAGCCAAGCCAGTCCCACCCTTCGCTTCCAGCCGCAGCCGCGCTGAGCACCGGGGCAAAGCTCAGAGGACAAAAGAAACGGGACAGAAAGGAAAACGTACACCGCTGGCGAAGAAGTGGAAGTTAAATAACGGAACGTGCTCCAAGTGGGGACGTGCGGGTGCAGGGGAAGCCAAAACGCAACTTAAGACAGAACTGCGCCCGTGAGACCCTGCTGCGGCAAACTCTACAACACTCCGCGACGCGCTGCTCGGAGGGACTGGAAACATGGCGCCAGCATTTAGAACAGGCCGTGGAAAAACAGTTTTGGCCACAAAACGCTCAGGTCTGACCTCAGCAGTACCTCAAGGCTTGGAATAAAAGGTTCTGAAGGAAAGGACAGGGAAAATACGGCAATGCACATGGCACGTACTGCGGGAGGCGCTTGTGGTGGGTCGGCCCTGGCCAGATGCCAGGCGCCCACCAAAGCCGCTCTGTCACTCACCAGAGCAGACTCACCCAACAGCTTCCCTATCACAGGAAAATAACTGATCTGTCCCACAAAGGAAGAGTGGTCAATCTCATCTACCCGGAATTCAGCAAGGCACTTGGCACAGAACCACCAGCTGCGACGGACAACAGGAGCATCACCAGAAGCCTCGTTATATGCACCAACACCTGATCTGAGGGGCAAAGCATCTGGCAGAGCCCCGAGCGGAACATGAGGCTGGAGAGCAGTTGCTAAAGGATTTTCTTGAGGACCGTTCCTGAGCCCAGAGTCATTTAATATTTTTATGAATAACTTTGGCACAAATTTTCGAGATTCACCGATGAAACCTGCTGATGTCGTCCCACGTCAGGCCAGATAACGCAGCATTTGAAACCATGCAGAAGAAGTACATCTAGAACAGAGCACCAGAAAGGAGGTAAGTCCAGCAGCGCAATGCAGATGTGCACTTGAAGGACTCTCCCATGAGCTGGGAACTTGCAGGTGACAATAACGGATGAGAATAACCAGGTAGGCGACCAGGACGGGCCGGTCATCCCCTGCTCCAAGGAGACAGCAAAGAAAAGGAGCTTCCAGAGACGCTTCTTGTGAACACGGTGGTGCCAGTGCTGTGGCACCAGGTCCCCACCAGCTCTTCCCCAGAGTGCTGGGTGGCACTCTGGTCACCTCCTGAAGTTTAATTCAAACCAACACTCGATAAGGCGAGCAGAGAGCCCCTCTCACCGGACCAACCGAAAGGCGAGCTGCCCTGAACGATATCACTGCTCTCTAACTACTTCCAGAAGGAGAAGAACTAAGTTAAGCTAAAAGACAATGTTAGCACAAGGAGACACGGATACCAAGTGGCCCAGGAATAAACATGGGCCAGAAACTACAACTTATTTTCTAAAAATTCAGCAAAAAACCTTGGAGCAGCCTCCAGTGGAAAAGCAAGATCCCCAACTCCAGAGTCAATGAAAGGAACACCGTACGCTGTGGTGCTGTGACAACAGGACCCAAGGCTCAGTGGGCCAGAAGGTCCCTCCAGTCCTCTATTTTCAGACGGCTCCAGATCAGATCCACGTGTTCACAACACCTCACAGCCCACCCCTGTTCCTAGTAACAGCGATCAACTGCCCATTTCCTTGCACGTGCACTGTTTCCCCATGTACAACTTGATCTATTTCCCCTTATTTCCATGATTATGCCTTACTTAGCAAGAATGCCAGGATGCAGCTGACCCAAGGGCTGCTGCAGACCTTCCTTCCTCTGCCCCAGGCTCACGCACACACTCCCCACAGCATCCACAGTGGTGCTCCTGGAAAGTGAGTTTGTTCTGGGAATTGAGACCAGCTCCCAGTCCTAACCAGTGATCGTTTTCTGGAAGAACCAGCCCCACTCAGGCACACAAGCCCCTGTACTATAGAGGGAACAAGGCAGGACACAGAGCTGAAGGGGAGACCATGGCAGCCCCGACGCTCGGTGTGATGTAAGCTGATGTACAAACGCATCCTCATTCTTCCATGACCAGACCGAACCTCTCAAAATCGCCGGCACTGTTTCCTTGCCCTCACCAGAAGCCACTATAATGTGTAGACAACAATGTTTACCATCTTTCAGGTGCTTGAGGAAGGTCTCAGATGACCAGATGCCCAGCAATCCCTGAGACACCAGTATGAACTACAGGACTAGGTGTTATCACTTCTCTGGACTGTGGTCAATCTTTCTTTAATCCCTGCAAACACTCTAAAGAAGAGCTCAGGATGGGCAGGTTTCAGCACTGTGTCATATCTGGCCTCTGCCTGAGTCTCCCTGAATTCTGACTTTGCTTTTTATACTTCCCCCTGCTGCCAGGCAGCCCAGCTCTTAGCACAGACACCACTGACATCTCACGGTGGCTAGAAACCAGGCGTGAGCTACAGGACCCTCTCTGTCCAAGCCTGATCCCATGCCCAGACCCTGGGTCCTCTTCCTCCTACGCTGGTTTTGCTCTACCTCATGACGACAGGGTAATTCCACACTGAAATGTGGGGTTTTATCCTAACTGAGGGTTCCCCAGGGGGTAACCTCTAGTCCCACTAACTAGACGTGCTGCTCCTGTACTTGCCATGGCAGCCCACCCACTTCCACAGCTCCATTCCTCACAGCCCAGCACGGCTGCCTGCTCCTGGCATTGCTGGCTCCAGCGGGGCTCTACCCAGCCCCAGCCTGCAGGCAGCTGATGAGCCATGGAGGAAGCAGAAGAGCGTCACTCTGAGGTCCTCCCGCTCTTCAGACTCTGGCTAATCCCTTCCCCTGCGTGCAGGGGTGCTTCACGGGGCGCAATGAAGCACTGTGGCATTAGGCTGTTGCCCCTAAGCTTCCCACTCAGCAACTTTTCCTTAAACAGTTCTTCCTAAGTGCTCGTCCTTGTACATTAGAAATTCTTCCTTTTCTCGCCAGAGCCATAATCATCCAAAGGATTAACTTCTGAAAGGCCTCCAGCAGTACAACAGCAATGCGCTGAGTCAAGGGGCAGAAAGCTAGCGGAGGAAGCAAGACAGGAGAGCAGATCAGCACAAGACACTTGTCAGCTACCTGAAGAAGGTGCAGATGGCCTCTATCCTCTCCAAGACTGGCATTCCTACAGCAGTCGTTACCCCAGGGGCTGCTGCTACCACCCAGCACTGGGGGGAAAACCGCTGCTGCTCTTGTTTTCCGCCACTTTTGCTTCAGAGCCATTTTGCAGCCTGACGATTCGCACCGTGGCATGAACTGTCTTGCCAGGGCTGTGCTGCTTCAGCGCAAGCCGGCGCGTTAGCCGTGCCAAGAAAAACAAAAGCCACCCATGCCTCAGACGGCTGCAGCCTGCACCCCCCTCAGCGGGCTCACGCCTCCACCGAGGGCTGGGGGTGCTGGCTGTCGGCAGCAGATTCAGGGCCAGCGTGGAAACCGCCCCGCTAGGTCTGGCCTCCATTTCTAAGGGCAGTTTACCTGCTGCCTGCTACCACTCTCCTACTTCTTGGGCAGCCTTTCACCTTAATTCCTAGCTGGATGAAGTCACTACAGTCAGGTTACAGGAAGCGGGAAGGACTGGAGGACAAGGAGAGGAGGGAAGACAGGGAGACAGCACGGATGAGCGGAATCCTACAGGCAGCGATGGAAATCAGACCGACAGGCAGAAAATACAGCAACTCGAAGCAAAAAGAGCCCCGTGGGCATATGCATGACGGCTAGGTGCGATGCAACGAACCCTGCAGAGAGGGCTCTGAAACGCACGCCTGCCTCCTGAGATAAAGGTAAAATCTGGGTTAGGACACGGAGCACCGGGGGTCCCTACAACGCCACCCCCGCCCCAGCTCCTACCTGGTAGATACCTGTCGTGGTCGTACTCGTGTGAGCGCTGCATGTGGCTGTTCTGAGTGAAAGGCTGGTTCCCAAAGAGGTTGTCACTGCGAAGATTGTGGCAGAGCTTCTCCAGGAAGCGGAGGACGTAGGTGATACTGTTTACTGCTGGCAGGTTCAGAGTGTGCTGTTCCCGATCAAACACAGCTGGAGACAGAAACAAACAGAGCCCGACACGTAAACCCCCAGCAAAGGCAGGAGCCTACGCCCAGGGCTGCACAGCCAGCTTCTGTACCTCAGCATCACTGGTCTGGACTAGAACAGACAAAAGCCACTGCCTCCCGCTGGCTGGGCGCTGGCGAGCTCGCCTCCCGGGACAGGCTGCAACCAGCCTGCTGCGCCCAGCCTGCGGCACGGGGCTGCAGCGCCCCAGAAGCTGCCTCGGAGGGAACGCGAGGCGTTCAAGGAGGGCCCTGCGCTCCCGGCATCCAGGTAACCGGGGGCTTACAAGCAAAACTGCAAACGGGGGTGTCTCTCGTCTTCCCGCCAGGAGTTCCGAAAAGCCCACCCGTTCTGCCTCCTCCTGGGGGCTCGGGCAGCGCGGGGGCTGGAAGGCGAAGCGTTAACGCTGCCCAGGCTGCCACCAGGGCTGCAGGCTGCCTTCCCCAGCAGCTGTGCCTGCAGGCCACGCTCCTGCTGGGCTCTGAGTCAGCCGCCAGCTGTTGCTTCACTGACACAGATGTTTGGCAAGAAAGAGAAGACAGAAATCTTCTGTCTGCCTCTGGCCCGGGACTGCACCAAGCTTCAGGAGAGGCATCTGCCAACGAGCGAATCCTTGCAATGACAGCTCCGAAGGCAAAGTGCTGCTGGCCAGTTCTCACCTGAGATGACCTCTCCCCCGTGGCCTTGTTTTAAGAAGGAGAAGACTGTTTTCTGATGATAAGCGCAATCAATGCAGGCCTGTACAGCTTGCTGCAGGACAACAGAAGCTCGAGCTGGTCCAAAATGGTCTGGCAGCTGCTGAACTTTCTTCTTGTCTAGGTGGGGCCCAGTGCTGCCGTTCTTGTTCAAGTAAATACAAACTGCCAAGATGAGAAATGTGTTTGCCATTAACCCACTCAAGAAAGCAAGAAACAGATGCCTAAAATCCAGCCTGAGAGATGCTGAGATTTTACGACTGTCAAACCACTCACAAACGGGAATCCACCACGACTGCCCGTCTGCATCCTAACAGCGGAGCCACTTACAGAGGGCAATCACCTCCAGAATCTCCCTGCCTCACACTCGCCTTCCAAGCTGCTGCTGTTGCTCCCACGCTTCCCCCAGCACTCAGGCTCCCACAGGCGGGCTGCGAAACGGCTCCCCTGCCAGCCAGGTAAGGCGGCTGCGACATTCAGAGGAGATGAAGGAACGCAGCCCCGGCTTTTTAGGGAAACTGGGTTCTTTAGGTTCCTCTGAAAACTGGCCAGTTACCATCTAGGGAAACAGCGGGCTCAGCCCATATCCAGTGCTTGACCGAACACACCAAAAGCAGCTTTGCATTAGACTTTCCTGCCCTACGCCTCACAGCCGCAGCAGACCCCACGCTCTGCACTGCTGCTCCTACCCCTCCCCTGCTCCCTCTCCTCCCTGTTCGCCCTGATATCCTGGCTGAGGCCGAACAATCGTTGCCCCTGTCGTTCAGCAGTGGCTCTGCACCTTGCTGCTCGGGAGAGCTCGCGCTCCGGAGCCGCACGAGGTGCTGCACGCTGTACTGGGAACACTGGGCCGCGAGAGGTGCGCTTCGAGAGCTGCGGAGTCCTTAGCATGCAGGCGGTAACGCCGGGAAAGGGGTCCCTGCACTGGACAGGTGGCCCTGCCATCTTCCCATGACTTCATTACTTCCAACAGGGACAGAGAGAGAACCGACCGGCTGGCGCGGGCTCGCGTGCCTCTTTCCCTCCCGAGGCTCCCTCTGTCAGCCAGCCTTTCTGGAGCTGTAACGCTGGCTGGTTCAGGGGCTTAGGAAGAAACGGGAGTATCTCGGCGTGTCGCTTTCTGACGGACGCAGCTCCTAACTGTGCAATCTTGCCAAGAAAGCATTTCGAGACCCTTACCTGTGGGAGCCTGCATGGCAGAGCTGGGGATTGTAGCAGCGTCCTGGGGCACAGTGCTTGTGTCTGGTTCTGGGGTACTGGTTGTTGGAGAGGTGGGTGCTGGGTTCAGCAATGTCCTAGGTTTCCTCTGCAGAAAAAGAGGAGATATTTCTCCTTTTATCCCTGCTCTCCTTTACCATCCATGATCACTACACTCTCTCCTCTGCATCCAACAGACAAGGCACTGTGGAACATGACACACTTCTGATGGTGATGACGGGGAGTCTCAAGAACCTAGTAATCAGTACGTGTGCGTTTTATAAACCACAATCCTGAAAAAATAACAAGCCTGAGATCTGCCACCTCTACTTGACTTAGACCAGCTACCCACGATGGACGGAAGAGCTAATTCCACCGTTTGGCCATCCTGTCGTGATCACAGCATCTGCCATGCTACTTCACAGCTAACGAAGCTTCGCAGCTCCAAAGACACAGTCTCTTGATGGAAATGATCTTTAGGACACAGACATTCTCTACCGCTCTGGGGCTGGACTCTGAGGGATATTCCCAGCCCACGCGCCCCTTCGGTCTCCTACTTGCTGCAGTCACACAGCCAGAGGCTGAGACAAACGTGCACAAACACACGCATGCACCATCCCATGGCAGAACTTGCAGCACCTGCTTTTCACCCGCCTGCATCAGCATCAGCTTTTACCTTACTGCCAGGCTTGGGGCCTCTCTTTCTGGGGAATTTCAAAGGCTCCACTGACTTGGAGGGTGTAGGCATGGGGTGATGGATTAGCGCTTTGGTCGTTCGACCACGCTTCTTCCCTGTTTTGCGACGCCTTTGCCCTTGTTGATGCCCCAAAACAGTCTTTGTGCTACTGTGCATGCTAGGTTTCTCCGAGTTTACTTCGGAGGCAGGTAAAGGGCTCTTTGGAATCACAACTGAAATAAAAAGAGAAAAAGCAAATGTAATTAAATCAGGCGAGAATCAAAACAAGAGCAGCCTCCATCGTTATACAGTGTCACATGGGAAAACCTGGAGTATCCACAGCCCCTGAACGGAGGCTGCTGCTCTCCATGCCAGAATAAAAACCAAACGCACTGATCCTTGGTTCCAGCACTCGAGCTACGAGACACTGTGGCTTAGCCTGAACGGGCTGAACTCCAGAAGGATCACGCTTTCAGCCGTACCTTTCTTCCTGAAAGTAACTGGCACCTACACCTCTTCCTTCTGCGAGTGGTGACCTGCCGGCGATCCCACAAAACGCACGGGAAGCATTCCTAGGGGAAGGATCAGTCAAGACCTGCCTGACAGTCACAGAACCAGCGCTGGGCTGGAAATTCCCTCTCTCAAGGCAGCAGTCAAATTTGCTCTGTCCCTAAACTACCAGGGAAATGCAGTGGAAGGCACCAGCTCCACCCGTGGGGCCTGCGAGGACTGTAGCTCCTGGCCCCGAGCCACGGCTCATCTCAGCTGGATCAGCCGTCCTGCCCCTCTCACGCACTGCCGGGGGCAGCGAGGTGCCAGCACACAGTCCATGCCTCCTCATCTTCTCACACGCTCCATGACAAAACCAGGTTTCTGGAGTGTTTGCCCACAGATCCCCTCAATTTGGTCATTCGTCTTCCCCAAGTCCTGCTAAGGGCTAGAGATGAGCTGGCCCAGCCCAGCAGACCAGTACTTCCTTTTCATTTAAACGTCTGCTAAAAAGGAACAACCCAAAACCCTCCTAGATTTTGAAAAAGTGCACACCGATCTTTAGGACGCCTTGTGTCTCAGCCCTGGAAACCTGACTGTGTACTCAGCATGGGGGCTCCCAGTTAAAAAAACCCCCACGCTCTTGAAGTGAGGGCTTTATCGTTTAAGGAGAAAATCTTGGCCAAGGAAACAGGGTGCACTGAAAGACTGACAGCAGGATGGCACGCAGCCCTAAGAGTGGCACAACTGTGGGTATATAAAGAGATTGTAAAAGTTTTTTCAACGAGGGTTTTGTGAGCAGTTACTGCGAGCAAGGACTCATTCCCTTCGCGCAAAGACACCGTTTCGTGCCGACAGAAGCAGTGAAGTGAGCTGGGTCCAGCTTTCTGGGGTCTGGAGAAGATCAGTGGGCTGCGAGGTGACAGCAGCAAAAGCCCTGAGTCGGGGCAGGGAGGTGACAGCCCTGTGAGCTACTTCACCGCTAACCAAAGCGCAGACCGAGTGAACAGCGTGAAACCACTGACTCGTTTAGGTTGGAGAAGACCTTTAAGACCATTAAGTCCAACCATTAACCTGGCACTGCCAAGCCCACCACTAACCCACGTCCCTCAGCACCACATCTACACGTCTTTTAAATACCTCCGGGGACGGTGACTCCACCACTTCCCTGGGCAGCCTGTTCCAGGGCTTGACAACCCCTCCAGTACAGAAATTTCTCCTAATGTCCATCTAACCCTCCCCTGGAGCAACCTGAGGCCATTTCCTCTCATCCTATCGCTTGTTACTTGGGAGAAGAGACCGACCCCCACCTCACTCCAGCCTCCTCTCAGGCAGCTGCAGAGAGCGATGAGGTCCCCCCTCAGCCTCCTCTTCTCCAGGCTGAACACCCCCAGTTCCCTCAGCCGCTCCTCACCAGACCTGTGCTCCAGACCCCTCACCAGCTTCGTTGCCCTTCTCTGGACACGCTCCAGCACCTCCATGTCCTTCTTGCAGGGAGGGGCCCAAAACTGCACCCACCATTCGAGGGGTGGCCTCACCAGTGCCCAGTCCAGGGGCACGATCCCCTCCCTGCTCCTGCTGGCCATCCCATGGCTGACACAGGCCAGGATGCTGTTGGCCACCTTGCCCACCTGGGCACGCTGCCGGCTCACGTCCAGCCGGCTGCCGACCAGCACCCCCAGGGCCTTTTCCTGCCGGGCACTTTCCAGCCGCTCCTCCCCAAACCTCTAGCTTTGCACAGGGCTGTTGTGACCCAAGGGCAGGACCCAGCACTTGGTCTTGTTGAACCTCCTACAATTGGCCTCGGCCCATCGATCCAGCCTGTCCGGGTCCCCCTGCAGAGCCTCCCTCAAGCAGATCAACACTCCCACCTGACCTGGTGTCATCTGCAGACTTACTGAGGGTGCATCGATCCCCTCACCCAGATCATTGATAAAGGTATTAAACAGAACTGGTCCCAACACTGAGCCCTGGGGAACGCCACTTGTGACCGGCCACCAACTGGTCTGTGCTCCATTCACCACCACTCTTTGGGCCTGGCCACCCAGCCAGGTTTCTACCCAGCAAAAAGGATGACCATCCAAGCCAGGAGCAGCCAGTCTCTCCAGGAGAATGCTGCGGGAAATGGTGTCAAAGGCTTTACTAAAGCCCAGGGAGACAACACCCACAGCCTTTCCCTCATCCACTAAGCGGGTCACCTTGTCATAGAAGGAGACCAGGCTAGTCAAGCAGGACCTGCCCTTCGTAAACCCGTGCTGACTGGGCCTGACCATCTGGCACGGCTGGTATGGGGAGATGTGTACAAGGTCCCACCAGCGGCAGCTTATCTTGGCCTTATGTGAGTGAGCCACTGGAGGTGGTGGATCCTGCTTTGCTCTTCTGGTCTGACTCCATCACCAGCTTTGACTCTTGGGTGCCCTCTGCTCTCCGTGGGCAGACTGGGCATGAACCTGGCTGCCAGGTCTGAGAAAACCTGAGCGAATGGTTCCTTCGGGCAGCTCGAAACCAGGACACAGCAGGACCAGCGGACCTCCTGCGGGCGGATGCACGGGCCAGGCGCTCGTCCAGGGCCGAGCGGCCGTCAGCACTCCCAGCCTCCAGCCACGCGGGCCTTTCTGCCGCGTGGGCAGTGCCACAGACGGCCGCGCAGGGGGCAGCGGGGCAGGGCTGAGCCCCAGCTGCCAGCTCGGTGTCACAGCGAGACCCGCCCGGAGCACGGGGCAGCACCCCTGCTGCCGCCAGCACCAACCGCTGCCACCGGCAAACCCGCACACGCTGCGAGAGGACGAGCTCCGCTGCCCCCGCCCCGCCCCGCCGGGCTCCTGGGGGCTGCTACGAGGAACCTGCACGAAGAGGGAAGCGCGGAATGTCCCGCAGCGCCTGCGGGTGCTCTACACCAGCCCCAACCTCACTCTGCACCGCTGCAAACAACACGGTGCATCCTGCATCCAGGAACCGGCCCCGCTCTGCTCGTCACGCCGGCAGGGTAAGAGTTCTGGCGCCCCCAATTTTTTCATTTAGTTCAAATTTTATTTCCTTGCTTTTTGCGCACCAGCGTTCTGCGTCAGCTGTCGGGGAGCAGCACACAGTCCTTCGGGGATCTGCCCAACTTCCCAAGTCACGTCTCTTTTTTGTGTCGGGCAGACACAGAGTCGCGGCAGAAACAGGGTTTTACTGCTCCTTGTTGGAGATGTTAATGTGAACGGCAAGACTACTGTGCTGGCAAGAAAAGGAATACAACAGCTCAAGTGCTTCCCACCGTTGATGGTTTTCCAGGACAGTGAGTGTCACCTGCTACAGGTGACATCTGTCACCGAGCTGTGCTAGCAGACAGCAACGGCACAGCCGGGACAGGCACTGATCACTGAACTGCTGTGCCTCCTCCAGCCTTACGTGGGCACAGCTGATCTCAACAGAGAAATATTTGTATTAAAGGGTTTACTAGAACGCCACAAGTTGACAGAACAAGGATAAACACAGGCAAAACGCTCCGTACTTCAAAGAAACTCTTAAACAACAAAGGCATATGTAAACCAACGCGGGGGGCGCTCAGTTTGCAACCTGCACCGACGCTCAGTGTCTAAACCAAGCTGCGCCGCAACGAGGTTGCTCTAAGCTGGAAGAAAAATGGAGGGTTCTACAGACAAGCTGCGAAGCCAACACACAATCTCAGCTCTACCAGAGGAAAACCCACAGAAATGGTGCGCTTGGGAAGTCGGGATGCAGCAGGCAGAGCAGCTGAACTGCACCCTTGGCTCCCAGGCTGGAACCACGTCACAGAGAAATCCCAGTGCGAGGGAAAAGGAGACTGATGTCAGGTGGGCTCGTGGTTTCCAAGCTTTCCCTGTGTCATCTTACAATAAAAAATTATTTCATCTTTTGGTGCAATAAATGCTAGAAAGATCTATTGTCCACTTCAGCCATAAAGACACTGCAGGTAACATTAAATCTGCCAGGCTTAAAGAATCCAGCTTGGCTGCAGGGCAATAAAAGCCCGTCCCTCGGTGTGGGCAGACCACACCACAGGAAACCTTCGTTCAGCCAGGCCAAAGGAGTTTCCACTGCGCCTGCCGCCGCTGGCAGCACGTCCCTGCCACAGCCCCGGTCCCGCAGGGCTGGGGGAGCTGCTACAGCTCAGGGGCTGTTCAGCTAGTCGGGCTCAGTTACATCTAAATGCGCAGCCAGCTCAGGGCACGGATACACCGAAGATGACCCAGATTGCTGCTCTGCGCCTAGCAGCACTGCTGAACGAATGCACCGCTGAATGCACACTCATCCTTCCGCCTGCGGCTGCTTCCATGAGACTGACCCAATGCACAGGCAGTTTTCTGACCCAGAGCGATTTCACGACACGGGGTGTTACACCCCCCCGAGCCAACACCACCCAGCAGGCTTGCCTGGTTTTTACTGGATTTTAACCAGAACCCCAGAAAACACCAGCCCGTGCTAACCCACCTCCCTTGCCCTCACCAGTCGCGGCGAGCGGCATGCCGCCGGAGTGATGAGGAGGCACCAGCCCCCGCAGAGCGGCGGCGCCCCACCAGCTGCACCCTGCAGCAGCAGCGCAGCCCCAAACCGCGGAGTCATGGCTGGCCGCGCTGCGCTCTCCTCACCGAGGCGTTTATAACCCCTTCCAGTGGCCAGACGCCTCCTGAAGGAGCCTGAAGCTTCTGCCAGGTGCCTGTTAATTCTCCTTCAGCGTTTCAGCCCCCGCTGTGACAAGGACACGGTCAAGAAGCACAGGATGGCCGCAGCAAGGAGCAGCGCAAAGCGCTCCGCCCTGCTCGCCCCGGCCCCGGCACCGGCCGAGCTCCAGCGGTGGTGAGAGCTGGGCCCAGCAAGCCGGCTCACCTCGCAGCTGTAAACCACTGCCCACGCGTCCTTTACCTGCCAAAAGCTTCGATTCACTGCATCTCGTTCAGCTGGTGACGGTGCCAGCCCAACCGGGAGCAGATGCCAGGGACAGCCCCACCTTCTTCCTCGTACCGCTGTCTTCACCCCACGGCGAGCCACGGAGAGGAGCCAAATTTTCAGAAAAATCAAGTGGGGCTCTCTTACTTGAAAACTCAACAGTTCGCTGTGGCTGAGAAAAGCAGCGTCTCTGCCTCCCAGCTCCGGTGCTTACACGAGCCCTGAGCCACCTAACGCAACTCCAGAGCTGGCCTTGCCTTGACGCAAGGAGCTGGGCCATGCAACGTCCAGAGACACCTTCTGACCTGAATTACTCCGTGATCTGAACTCGTGGTTCTTCACTGCAGCCCATTAACAGAGCAGAAAACCGATCAACAAACGTTTTGGGTCACAGGGGCAGCCAGCACGCGGGTGGGCACAGAGGAATGGGCCAGGCTGGCATCGGATCAGCTGGGCTGCGGTGAGGAACATCACCCTGAAGATGCAGGACCAAACACTGCTGAACTTCGAGCCGATGAAAGGACGGGCACCACTGACCGGGCTATTAATCACTGAAGGATTAGTTTAAACAACAGTTCTGAGCTGCCTGCAGAAACAAAGAGACTCGACAGAGAATTCAAGACTTCAGGCTCTATTTCTTCACGACAAACTATCCCTCGCCGGTTGACACACGGCACTGGCACAACCTGCAGCTGCCCACCGCACTAGGATTCAAACTGTTACTTACAGAAGACTCTGTAAAGCTGCCATCCACACCTTGAGGGTTAGCCAATACTAGAAAGCAGCATTTGTCACTCATCAGCTTATCTCAGGCTTGTCACAGCTTGAAGAAGACAAAATTATGCCCTTGGGATAGGAATAAAAAGCCAAAACATGTAGGAAAATATGGAACAGCAAAGCTGAAGACGGAGAACGGCTTCCCACCTTTCTCTCTGATGCACCAGCTATTTACTAACAGCTGCTGGACCACAAGACCTGCAAAGTCCACGTCACGTGCTCAGGGCTACTGTACCCACAGCTGCAGCCGTAGCCCACAGCCCTTCTCTCTGGGGACACCTGCAATGACATTACAGCATGCCGAAACACAGGGTGGCTTCTGAGGAGGCCAAACACACCGTTCAGATCCATTTTAAAGCCCCTGTGAAGAACGCCCCGTAGGCCACCCATCCAGTGGCTCACTGGTACTCCAGCTGCCCCTCGTCCCCTGCGCAGCACGGCAGGGTCAGAAGCGTGACTCCAAGTGGGTCAGAGAGACACAGGTGACATAAGCAAATCCGCCAGGAAACAGAACTCTTGTGGAGACCCGGCTGAATCCTTCCCTGGATGCAGCAGTTCAAACCAAGACATCCTGAAGGCTGGAGCCGACAGGAACAAGAGCTCAGTGCCTGTCCAAGAGCAAGATGTGAAAGCTTCAAACCTCTGCGATTCTCCCCAAAGCAGAGAGCACCATCTGTCACCACGAGCATGACCAATACAGGCTCTGGGAAGGCTCAAGACTTGCTATGTGCTGAGCCCTCAGCAGGCCAGGCAGACGTAACACAGGAGAAAAGATCAGAGCATGGGTGGGAGGCATGGGCTCCTTGCAAGGACAGGGATTAAGAAGAATCCTCCAGATCCTGGAATTCAGAGGCCAGAATGCAATTATTCTGGTAATTCACTATCTCCTGCAGGGATTCCTACTCTCCAGCCTAAACCATCTGCTGGAGCCAAGGCTGGGCGATCAGAAGATATATCTAACACAGCAAGAGGACCCAAGCGCTGCAGGATCCTGCATGTTCCAGGTGGTCTCACGATCGGTGATCTGAACCCCCAAAGATGCATTTTCTTTTTTTACACAAGATTTGTCCGGTTTCAGCTTTCGACTGCTGAAACTTGCCGTTGCCCTTGCTGGCAGCCATGAGGTGCTTTGTTCACCGATCCCCTCCCAGACCTCACTGCCCAGCGGCTGCACGGCAACACCCACAGAAATGCACAACCGTGATCCCCACAACTGCCTCCGTCCTGACGAGCAGGCTGCGTTCCAGTGTCTGGTTTGGGGGAAGAACTTCCACAGGCACACGAAGAAGAGTCGTTACTTAAACCTAAAGCAAGGCCTTGGGCTTCCGTTGAACCTGCGAAGGGCTCTGAACACTCATCGTGAATGTCCCACTTCTTAACGGCTTCGAAATCTGCAGAGTCTGGAGCAGCAATTTGCTTTTTCTAATTGTTTGCAAGCGCTTCGATGAGCTCTGTGCACTGCAGATGCCACTGTACATCCATCCCGCTGGCACAAGCTGTGGCATTTTTATGGTTGTTTTACTTACAAAAGAAAAAAAACAGCTAAAAAAAAAAAAAAGTCTCAAGAGCCACAGTGATACCAGCAACTGCCATTCGCTTTTTGCAAAGTCTCACACTCAGCTCTCAAGGCAGCACTCCAGCGTGCCCTAAACTGTACTGGTTGTTACACCCAGCCCTTTCCGAAGGGCTGGCAGCGCAGCCAGGGATCTGAAAACCCTTCCCGGGCGCCCACCGCACCTCGCAGCACATCTCCGAGACGCTGGGCAGCACAGGGACAGCCGGAGGGTCAGTGACTCGCCCGAAGTGCCAGGCCAGTAACAGCACTGCAAACGCCCCCCGTGTCCTACCCGAATCACAACCACATACGGACACGTGAAAAAGAGCAACTGAAGAGTGGAGCTGAGGACCAGAAAAACTCTATTCTGGACCTGCAGGGCCGCTTACATGAATCAAATCCCAGGTCAGAGAGACCTCTCCATCACCAAGGCCGCCCTTCCGTCATCACCGTCCACCCCCTTCACCCAGTCACCTGCTAAACCCAAGCAGCTGATTTTACCCCAGCACAAAGTGCATCTGGCTAAAGTACTTCCGAAACAAAACCGAGGCTTTATCCAATAACAAGGTCCCCAAGAGGAATCCGAGCTCCCTGGGCAGTGCCGATACAGCTCCTGTAACAGAAACCTGGCCTTGTGACCCTGGAGGGGTCTGGACTGGTCAGTGACCGTGTGGACGGATGCGACACAGCCTACCTGCCTGCCCACAACCACGCTGAGACCCTCACACAAGGCTTTTATAAAAACTACAGAGCCATGGGATAAGAGGAAAAGTTTCTGTAGGGATAAATCCAGGGGCAAACAGTCATTCTTGCAGAGGAGAGACACCTACGTGGAGGACACAGATCTGCACTGCTCAAGATATTCACGAGTGACCTGGCGGGGGGATCCGTGCAGTGAGGAAGTTTTCTGATGATTCACACTTCCCAGGGCAGACAGGACGGTGGCAGCCCATGAGCAGCTCCAGAGAGAAGCCAGGAGACCGCTGAGTCTCAGGGCAAGAAAACAGCAGATGCCTCACGCCGATCAACACAAAGCAGTGAGCGTGGAGGAAAGCATCCCACCTCCAGGCATGAAATGATGGGCTCTGAGCTGCCTGGTGCTCCTTCAGGAGGGAGAACGTGGGCTGTAACGTTCACTGCACAAGAACAGCAGCTCAAAGCACAGCCATGGCCAGAAAGAGCCAGGGAACAAAGAACAAAATTCCACTTTGGAAAAATGAGAGATCGGGACGTTGGACATCACGGAGAAACCAACTGAACAGAAATCCTCATCACACTGGTTAAAAATCAAGGAAAAAGCCCCCAAACCTGCAGCTGATCCCTGGATTCTCCTTTCCATAGAGTTCCAGCTTTTCCGGGGACACCTTCAGCAAGGGCTAAGCTCTGCCTTGCCCCGCTGCCTGCCAAGAGCCGCCCCCAGTCTGCCCTTCACTGATCCTATTAAGAAAATTCTTTGATCAGATGGAGCATTTTTAAGAGTTCCTTCACACTGCTTTGGCTCTTCTGCCTAGCGTGCCACGTCAAACACCTTACAGTGCTGTCAACCAGCTTCCAGCATCATCTCCGAGACAGTAACTCTTACTGTTGCTTGGCAGTTACTGACGCTGTGCAGCTATTCCCCACCCGGCACAACAAGTGTTAGGGCCGTGACACAACAGACCCATTCATCAGAATGCCCTGGGGGTCAGCCCAGCCTCCCTTCTGCTGCTGACAACATCAACAGAGATAAGGGACTGGCTCAGGATCACAGACAAAGACAGCCACAGCGCTGGGAAGAGCAAGGATGCCCAAACTGTTGTCCTCAGCAAAAGTCATTTTCAGTTCGGTGCTGAGCACACAGATTTACTTAGTCCCAAAAAACAAGTCTTAATTTCTCTCCCATACAGGAAAGAACTTAACTGCTTTGTATCCACTGGGCAGCATTATAAAACGGATGGGTAAACTGAGTTATGCATCTTCTTTATAAAACACTGCAAAGACCAGCATTTGGATAAGGGGAAGCAGCATCACGCCCGCCACCACTGGAGCAGGCAAGCTTCTCCCCGAGCAGCAGCTCACAGGCCCCTCACCTCCCAGCACGTCTGCTGTGGAACACCTGCGCAACCGGCCATAAACGCTGGCTCATTTACACGGCTGGAGCCTGGAGGAGCAGCACCTCCTGCTTCTTCAGCCCTTCCTTTCCCTGCCACCCCCTCTCCAGCTCCCAAAAGGCAAAGCGAAGGAGCAGAAAGACCCCGCTGGGAATGGCCCCGGCACAGGCACTTACACCGCAGGGAAAACCGGCCGTTTGGACAGCGGGGCTGGCTGCAGGGATTTGGCTCGCAGGCCTGGATGGCACAGGGAGCCCTCCACAGCGTTACAGCCCCTACTGCTGTTTGTTCCGTGCAGAGGGTCTTCCTCACCCCCGCAGAAACACCCGCTTGTACGAGCCAGCGTCCCCAGCGTCCAGCAGCCTTTGCAGCCCCATTTCACCCAGCTGGTGGCCTTGGCGTGCACTCTGTGCCAGCATCGCTCGTGACCTCTCCAGTGCTCAGACAACTTGACCCCGGGTCCAGCTGGGCAGGGCCAGCCAGATGCTCTTCTGCAGGGGCAGCCAAGAGCACAGGGGCTACCAGCTCCCCGAGCCCGTCCGGAGCACAGCTCCTCCCGCCAGCCCCGCTACCCGCCGAGACGACAGGGAGCTGCAGTGAGCCTACCGGGGCAGACGGTTCAAATGCAGAGGACAAGCAGATGCCAAAACTGTCTATAATCTCCCTCTCCACAACCCAAATCAGCAGTTTTTCTCCTGTCCCCATCCCACTACCTCCAAACAAACTGGCTGCAACACAACCTGGGCTCTTGCTTGCTGTGATCCCCCTATTCATCTCATCTTCTCCAGTCCACTGCAAAAATAAAAGCTGTTGTAACAGCGTGTTGTTTTAATCAGCTGTGAAGCAGCTATGGAATTAAACCAGAGAAATTCTGAACTACAAAAAGGAGACGAGAACTGAGCTGGGTGGCTCCAGCATGAGAAACTCACCAGCAGAGCTGAAACTGAAGCTGCTGACCGAGGGGATGCACTAGGAGGGGAGAGATGACACTCAGGGGCAATTAGGGAGCTCCAAGAGAAATGGCAATGCCACTATTTATTGGCAAAGTCAGAACAAAATCAAGTAAAAATCTGAACTTCGACGCTCAAGCTTAATTTGATGACCCCAAAGCCAGGCTGAGATTGTCTCCTGCATGACAGTGCCCACGGCCATGGCGAGTACTGGAGCAGCAACGGCAAGAGCCTACCTGTGAGCCCCTGGAGCTGCTCAGTAGGTGGCACACAAGCAGAACTGGCACCTTTGGTCCTGCCACAGACACTGGCAACCTAAATAAACTCATTTCCACACCTCGGGAGAACCACCGTACGCAGCTCTTCAAGGCTTGGTGCTTCAGGAGAGGCCATCAGCAAAGCAGGCAGCCGCAGAGGGCGGCCAAAAGCACCCGGGATGTCTGGTCCACACAGCAGTCCTCAAGAAAATCCCGGAGTCAGGGTCTTAGGAAGCAACCAAGCTGTGGGCCGGGTGAGAGTTCAGCTTGTGCAAACACGCCCAAGCCAACCCGGACGACACCTGCAGCAGGACACAGGCCATTAAGTTTCTCCACAGATTTACGGCCTGCAGGAAGTCTGCAAGGGCATGGCTCTACTGCTATTTATGTCCAGCGAGCTCAAGGACATACACCCAGTGGAAATACGTGGCTTGAGAGGCCACCACAGTCAACCTATGATTGATCCCATCTTCTGCCCTGGGGACTTAATCACCAGTGGGCTTCCAAAACCCCATGTTGAGAATGGTTCTGTACTCTTGCCGTGTTCAGGCTATTCAGGACCGTTCCTGGGGTTTCTGCTTGTTCTGAAATTCCCTGAAGCTCTTTTTTTAGCTTTGGCTTCCTGGTTAAATATTAGCAGAACACCTTCAACATATCAGTGCAAAAAGAACAAGGAGAGTGCTAGGTGGGTGCAGTTTATTCCACCTTTTGTTCTTTTTTAAAGCTGCTCAGAAGTTATAAAAATACCGAAGATCAAGAGGGGAACCATGACAAGTCGCAAAAGGTCCGATCTTTATAACAAGTGGGGCTGTATGTTCAGTACAAAGTTCTCAGATTCAACAAAAATGCGTGCAACATGTACCTGTTTGCCAAAGCCAGGGTCAGAGCTGGGCTCAACAGCATTTGCTTCCCCCCCTCCAAAAAATGGGGAGGAAACAAAACAATGAATAAACCACCCAGTAGGTCACGAGAAGATGATGTTCTTGCTCCCACAGAGTCACTGTGAAAAATCCCACCGAAATGGGCCCCTTTCTCCCACACGGGCGCAGGCTGCTCAGGTCACAACCACCCCGTTAACCGTGCGCAGCCTCTACAGACCTTGGAGAGACGAGTCCGGCTGATCACCCTGGTTCCCCCAGCGCCTGCCCGCACCAGAAGCAGCATCCCTACACGGGACCAAGCTCCTCTCACCGACGGCTGCGCGCTGGTGACAGGCAGAAACATCGCCCTAAGACCTCGATGCAGCACCTCCTAATGCTGTTCAAACCACTTCACGTGGATGGGAAAGGCTCTCCTCCAGGTACACAAACAAATGCACCCTAAAGATACACTGGGCATGCTTTAAGCTTATTTAAGCCTGCTTCCAAACAGCAGAGGATGGTTAGCAGGCTAGGTTAGCAGCCCTGCTTGTAACCAGCAGCTCAGGACATCCCGAGTCAAGACGCTTTCAGACCACCAGAAATAAAAGCCCTGGACCGCTGCTCCTCCTTGGCTTTGTCCAGTTCCATCCTGAAAGCTCTCGGACCTCCAGCCTCCACCAGCACAGCCCCGCGCCACATCCCATCAGCAGCGGCGTGGTTACCGGTCAGAGATCTTGCCAAAACGGAGCAGCGACCCCAGCGCTATCCACCCAAAGCGAGGAAGGTCTCAACAGCGAGGCTCCTGTAGAAATGTCCTGCCAAGGCTCAGTAACGCCCTGGGATTCTGAAACCCTGTTTTGGGCCAGGACGTAGGACGGAAAAGGGAAGGAAACATCCTCAGCACAACCCAGCCTCTCTGGGGTATGAAATATTTTAGAATAAAACACACGAGGAAACGTCAAGCTGAGAGGAAGGCCTAGACACTGATATTAAGGACAGGCTGGGGTACAGTGGAAACTCTACCTTTCCCAGGTCAGCTCCTCTTCTGAGCGGCTCTTGCCAGCCCCAAGACATCCCACAGTAACATCAGGTCTCTGACACACCACATCCACCGTTCCCGCTAAGCCACGGATTTGCTGTCTGCGGAGCCG
Organism: Leptosomus discolor; assembly: GCF_034619465.1. NCBI lineage: Eukaryota > Metazoa > Chordata > Aves > Leptosomiformes > Leptosomidae > Leptosomus > Leptosomus discolor. The sequence goes on from NC_141419.1 coordinate 826,811, forward strand.
TGGGCACTGTCAGCACCCAGAGGGCTGGGGGAGCAGCACGCCCTGCTGCACTGCTGGGCTGCTCTCGCCCAAGCCCCCGGACCTTCCAGGACCCCCAGCTGAGCTGAGGCAGGACCACCGCTAAGCGCCTTGGCCCTGGGCTCCCAACAGCTCAGGAGATTTTTCTTGGCATCTCCCGACAGCGGCCTCAAAGGCAGCGACACCAGGTACCGTGGCCGCGCGTGCATTAGGCTCGCAGGTAAAACAGAAAATGCCCAACTTCTCTGTGTCACCTTCTCCCGCCGCTGGTACACGTGCCCTACCTGGGCGGTCCCAAACCCAGCCACCTCGACACAAACAAACAACACCCAGCTTGATGTACGCGCTCCAAACCCCAGCTCAGTCCTGAAGGGACAGTAATTAATACTTTTCCATCTCCTCCAAGCAGTAAAACACAGGAGCTCACCTGAGGGTTACCCTGCCAGCTACTCCTGATGAGGCTCCTCCACCCACTGCTGTGCTCTCGCCCCGGAGGAGGAAGAGAAACCAAGCAACATCGAAAATAGAGTCATAAAACACACGTTACCTTTGCCCATGGCAGAACACCTAGCATCTGATCATCAGCTGCACTTGAAGACACCGAGCAGTTAACCGATAAACCAGCGGCAGCAACGGTGGCGAGCGATGGAAGAACTTGATGAACTTTCTACCCAGGGTCAGGCATTTTGTGCCTCTGTGTCCCCCAACCCGGGGTTACCGCTCCCGGCACAGCAGCCGGGTCCAGGAGGGGCTGTGGGCTCCGCTTCAACCTATCCCCACGGCAACTATCTGAAGCGATTAACTGGTGCTCCAAGCCGAGGGGAAGGCTCTCCGGGCAGCGGAGCCCGGGCAGGGGCAGCAGCGGGGCCAGCTGCAGCACAGCGGGCCGAAGGCACGCCGCCAGCGCCGCTCTCGAACCCCACCGAGCACCAGGGGCTCCAGCGCCCTCGCCGCAGCTCCCACCAGCCGCGGCACACGGGGTGCCCCCCGGGAGCTCTCGGGGCCTCTCTGCCAGCTGGGCTGGTGCCAAGGCAGCAACTCCTCCGAATTCCAGTGCTGGAGCTGCTTCCAGCTCTGCCCGTCCAGCCTTAACGCTTTCACTGCTGCCCCTCTCCCGCACCCAGCGCCGCATCACCCCTCTCTCCGTTACGGCGCAGCCAGAAAGGTGGGAAAAGGCGTAAGGAGCCCACCAGGGAACTCCAGAGGAACTCGGCGTGAGCCGGAGGCACAGCCCCAACTGGGAACTGGTGCGAGGACCTGGAGTTACAGGCTTTGGCGGCGACACTGGTGGCTGCGGGCAGGCTGCTGCAGGCTGCCCGTGTCCCTGCACCCCGCGCTTGAAGGTTCCAGCATTTCCCTGCCCTCCAGCAGCGAGGTACTAAATGTGGTGGAGCAACTTAAGGGATGCGTTACAGTGGAAGGGGGGGTGTGTGTGTGCACGCGTGTGGGGGGAAGGTCCTCGGTGCAGGTATGGATTAAATCCGGATTTCTCAGGACCTGGAAAACGAGCTGCTTTTCAAGAGGCCGGGGAAGACTGCCCCTGCCACAGCATCTTCCAGCAGCAGTACTGCTGGGATCATGCACAGAGCCACCAGTGCTCAGCCCTCCTGGGGGGTCCTGTAAATGCCTCACACGTTTTGAGGCAAATCACAGCTAAAGTTCTTGATGCTGTAGCACAAACACCAGAAAAATGCACGCGTTTCTTTGAAATTTAAAGCTAATGTTTAAATAAGAGATGCTTTGTTGTGAAAAGCCCCAGATCTTGCAGCTTCCTGTGCCCACAATCAGCGTGTACAGGCAGAAAGCCCTCATCCTGTCTGCTCAGCCCCTTGTCCCCAGCCTGTGTCCCTCTGCCTGGTGCAGACACTCTGCGGTGCATCACCTCGGCTGAACAGCTCAGAGCTGGAAGCCGCCTTGCAGAGGTACCTGAGAAGACCCCAGGCTGGTTTCTTCTCCTCCAGGGGCTCACAGCTCTCCATCCCACAAACCACTTCAGAAAGGAAAATAACTTCTCCTGGATCCTTTTCCAACGTGTGCTTCCCTGACTACAGGGAACTGAACTTTCCCCTAGCCTGATGGGCTGGGAAAGCCCACGTTTCCCACGGATAACAGAAGCAGATACATCTCCTCTCTACAAGACCATGCCTCGGCTGACGGGGGATTTCCCCCATCCCACCTCTCTGCCGAGGGCAGGTGGCCCCGGAAACTACAATCATTAACCAGCCTCTTATCTCTTTCTTCTTTATTCTCAGTGATTTTTATCACAGTCTTGTACTTCTGTCTTCAATCTGTTTTGCCCTGAACCTTAGCAGCAGCATTTGTATGTGCATCTCTCGCTCTTCTTTCTCCCAGACATGATCTAAAGTAACTAGGCAACAATCCTTATTCTTTAGGTCGATCCTAATATTGATTTTCTGTACTGCTTACAATGAAGAGGGACTCTGCAAGCAGCTTTCCAAACGTACGTGCCACTTACGTCAGCGACCTGAGAGCAGGACTCTTTCTGTCCTGTTTGAGGGCCATGAACGCTCGAGTTGCCCACAGACTGACCAGGGAGCGGGTCTAGAAAAAGCAAAACACTTGCAAAAAGTTTTGAAAAAGTACTGTAATGGTTTTGGCTGGGCTAGAGTTCCCTTTCTGTGACAGGAGCTCGTAGGGTGCTGTGTTTTGGATTTGTGACCAAAACCGTGTTGGTAACACCCCATGGCTCAGCCACGGCCGAGCCGGGCGTGCACAGCGCCGAGGTCTTCTCCTTCTCCCACGCCGCCCCACCAGCGAGCAGGCGGGGGGCGCGCAAGAAGCTGGGAGGGGGCACAGCTGGGACAGCCGACCCCCCCTGCCCACAGGGGTGTTCCACACCGCCCGGCCCCGTGCTCGGCAGGGCGAGCTGGGGAAAGGAGGAGGAAGGGCGGGCGGGCAGAGCGATGGCCTCTGTCCCCTCGAGTCACCGCCGGGCGTGAGGGAGCCCCGCGCCCTGGGGACGGCGGCACCCCCGCCTGCGAGGGGAGGCGGCGGCTGAACGCCCGGCTTTGCCCTCCGCACGCCGCTTGGCTCTGCCTGTTCCACCGGCTGCACCTCAGCCCACCAGTTTCTGCCCCTTTACCCTTCCCATCCTCTCCCCTGTCCCACTGGGGGTGAGCGAGGGGCTGGGGGAGGCTCAGCGGCCCACCGGGGCGCCCCACAACACCTGACCTACGTATTTTACTCCTTCAATCTCTGCTTTCCGCCCAATTTACGTTTCTACCTAACATTGCTACAGTGCCCAGACTCGTACGCTCCTTACGTGTGTCACAACTGAATCCAAACCTCAAGGCTCTCAGCCACCTCCTGCTGCAGCGTCAGCTGAGTCACTGCGTGACACGAAGGGAAAGCACGCAGGCCGGCAGACGTGGGCAATTCCTGCCCTGCCCAACACACCTTCAGAGGCTTCTGTTAAAAAAATCCACGTTGTCAGTAATGTGCACGGTGTGTTTTGTGTTTGCTCTTGTGTGCTGCAGTATCTAAAGACAGGGAAACACCATTCTCCTCTGTTTTGCTCCAATTCTGAAACTCTGACCCCAGCATGCAACAGGAAAGTCCAAAACCTTCGCAGTAAGTTTGGGTTTGATGCCCCACGCAACCTTAATTCAGCTATTTTATCTATATGCACCGCGACGGATCAGTATTTCTCCATCAGTAATTCTCTAGGATGACTGCTTGACTCAGTAACAATGGATGTACAAACAGCTCTTCCAGAAACAGTCAAAAAAAGCCGATTTCTAAAACTCTGAAGTGAACCCGCAAGTCACAAGCACCTCCCGTGCAAGGTAACCGCAGAAACTACCATTAGCACAGGCTGCCCTTCGAGCAGAGCTCAAAGCCGCCATCCAGCGCTTAGGCTGATGGGAAGTCCACCTCACCTTACACTCCTAAAAGCCCAGGACATGTGTTTAAGGGTAAAAAAGCACGTCAAGACATGCAAGATGCTGTACACTACATGTGAGGAGGGGAGCGGGGACTCCTGACCAAGAGACAACCCCGGGAGCACCCTGCTGCACGGGTGGGGAGCTGGAGGAAGCTTGCTGCGCCCCCGCAGAAACCCCCTCGCTTTGGGGAGGACCTGCCTTCCCCGATGCTGCCCGCTGGCGCGGAGAAGCCGAGGGTGCACAGAACGAGCTCTGCCGCGTTTCGCCTCCTCTGCAGCCCAGCAGAGCCAACCTCCAGCCCCAGCCCAGGGGCCGGCGCGGAGCAGGGAGAGCTGGGCTGACCGTGTGCGCAGGCACCCCCGGCGCTACGTCTGCTGGAACCCCCAGCTCCCAGCCGTGCCGCACCGAGAGGAGCTCCAGGAGCCGCCTGGGAGCCACCAGCAGCTCCCCCAGCTCTCCCAGCGGGCCACCGCGCAGACAGCGCCTCCTGACAGCGAGGCCGTTACCAACCTGGCGCGCCGAGCTGTTCCTCCTCGCCGTCTGACCTCCCTTTCCTCCCTCCACAGGCACACGGGCCCTCCGGAAAGCTCCCCTCGGCGTGGCTGGCAGGGCCCCAGCTCCACCAGCACCCTGCCCAGCCGCCCCAGCTAAGCAAACACTGGTGGGAGCGGGAGGCCCTGGAGCCGGAGAGGGGATGTGCCTGGGAGAAGCCGCGCACTCCTCCACCTCTGCTGGCAACCGGCAGAAGGGACAGATTAGAGCTGAATTAAGTTACCAGCATTAAATAAACATGCCTGGCCTCTTTGAAGTTCTGCTTCCCTTGAACATGAGCTCATTTCACGAGGCCTCTTTTCGCTCAGCCCCAGGAAGCCACCAGTCTCGATGGAGTTAACTCTTCACAGGACTCCTCAGCTCCCCCAGGCGCCTCACCCTGCCCGCACCCAGGGCTCAGGTCAGTCTGGCATGTGAGCAGAGCCCGGTACAGCCACCCTTAGCACAGACCTCCTGCATGTCTCCCGGGGTCGCTCTGATTTAAGGGCAATTCCCACCAGGAAAGGGAACCTGCGGGACTGCACTGTCAGCCCTGCGGGCCCCGGGGCTGGCACACAGGGAAGCTTCACTGGAGCTGAAGGAAAGGGAGATCCCCCTGCGGTGAAGCATCCTCCAACCCCGCCAAGAGCAGCGCTCTCAGGTCCTGGGAGGACTGTGCTCAACCCTCCTCCAAAGCAGGGCTGAGGAGTAAAGGAATAAGGGAGGAATTTAACCATAGATGAGGGAAGTTCCCAGCGCTCCCTTCTTTTAGTCTAATCCCACAAAGTGGAAACGGGAAAGTCCTGGGCAGGAAAGGGAGGGGGTAGCCACAGAAAGGAAAGTAAAACACCACAAAGATAAGGCTGATCTCGACTCCATGGCATTGCTGCATGGCTCGTGCAGCCTCTGCCAGTCCCTGCTCTTGCCCCAGTGCTGGAAAAACACGGCAGAGAGAGCAGAATTCTGCCTGGGAGCAAGGGCTGCCTCTGCCTGGGAGTGAGGAGATGGGACTTTCGGAGCTCACTGGTTTTGTACGTGAGCAAGAAGTGCAGAGTTGCTGTGATGGAGACAGGCAAGAGGGAGAGCCTGTTGCTGCTGCCTGCCAAGGGGGGCAGCAAATGCTTCTCTCCATGGCTCCAGGTTACCGCGGTGTTGCCCCTGGGATGGGGGGTTATTTCTGGATGCCCTGCTTGCCCCCAGCTCCAGCCCCAGGCACAGAGAGGCTGGAGCGGAACAGAGCCGCCTGTGCCGGGTGCCGCAGATCGGATGGAGGTTCCCACTTCTCCTGGCAAGGTGGCTGTCACCGTGCTGCTGAAACCTTCCACCCCCAGTTTACTGCCAGGAAAGCTCTCACCCCACACAAACACGTCTTTAGCCACTCGTGCAGTCCCTGAGAAGCACCCTGAAGACACTGGGCAAGAGCCCCTGACTCCAGGGCAGCGCTGGAGAGGTCAGCCACCGGCTGGGAGGTCCCCAGCAGGTCTGCAGCGGGCAGGACACAAACAAACAGCAGGAAGCAAGGGAGAGGCTGGGAACATCAAGGCCAGATGCAGAAATCCAAGATAAACAGCAAGAGCGCCTTTCAGCTCCCAGTCACAACAGAAATCATCTCCATGCGAGGGGAGCCAGGGCTCGGCTTGCACGCAGGCCACGCGCGACTACCCACGGCAATCCACCCCGCGCCCAGCCCTGCAGCACGGAGGACGGAACTGGCTCACACCAAGGGACAGCAGGAAAGCCCCAGCCTGACGGGTTAGCACAAGATGACCCTGGATTTTCAAGACCAACAGCCTCATCAGAGAAATGCCTCTCCTAAGTCATCTTTCAGCTCCGGTAGAGAGGGTGCTCTCCTGCTTCTCGTTTCATCGACAGGCACGTGAGGGACTTGCCAGCCAGCCAACGCCAGAGGGATGTGCATGGGGACAATGACAGCTTCCCTGGTCCTAAACACAACGGCAATGCTCACAAGCTAGAGACACACTGAAAACCTCAACAGCCAGTGCTCAGACCTTTGCAAGGCGGCAAGTTCCCCAACCAACCACCATGGTTCTAGCAACGAGGCAAGTACAACTTGAGTCAGAGCCGCTTTTTCCACGTTCACAGTGAAGATCACAGCACAAGGCAGAGCAAGACAACGGTCAGAAGTACAAACAGGCGCAGTCCGGCAACTTCACCGTTCTCATTATTCCTTTATAATACCCGCTAACGGCCCGGCCCCCCTGTGAACAAGTCCCTAGGAATGTGTGTTCCAAAGACGCAGGGAAGACTCCAAGGGAACTCCTGAAGAGGAGCAGACCTCAGCAGTGTTGCACAGCGTCACCATCCCTCCAGAGAGCCACCATCCCGCCCTGAGCACTCTGACGCCAGGCTGTTACGCTGCCAACAGGGATGATCGTCTGTACCTTCACCACGCACGAAGCAGCGTAAGAAAGCCAGACCCGGCACCAAGATGTCCTTGCCGCTAGCCTCTGCCTGTTTTGCTGCTCTTTGAGAGCTGAGTGGAGGAGGAAGGCTGCTAAGCAACAACGTGGGCCTTACCTTTTGTTCCAGGGGGCTGCAGATTATCTCCAGTCAGCGAGCACCAGCCTACGGGAAAGATGTCCCGGGAATCATATCGGCACCAGTAATCGAAGGCACCTCTCCAGCCATCAAATGTTATGAGGACCTCAGAACCTCTCACCTCCCCAATGGTGGCCGGGCAGATGAAGTGAGGGTTCTTCCTGTCCACTGCCTCCAGCTTCATACCTGTCTTGAAGAAGTTTTGGGATGGAGATGGTGGTTCCTACAAGGAGAAGTTGAAAATGCGCTCAAAGAGGATAGGCCAGTGCCTTCCCAGACCAGGGCTGTCCCCTCCATTCGCAAACTCACCTCCACGAGCAGATGAAGAAGGGAGCTAGCGGGCTGGATGTGAACCCCGATTAGGGGCGCACATGCTGGCCTGGCTACCCAACCACAGGCCCTTTGAGTCGAGGGGCAGCGAAGTCCACTACTGACTGCTCTGCCATCGCCTGGCTGCCGGGCCAAATCCAGACGGTGCTACGTTAACACTGCACCCTGTGACAACTCTCACGCCACACAGGCAGAACACAAAGCTCCAAAGAGCCTCTATGGGACACTGTCACTGTGTTATCTTGGAGCAGCCAAACCCGAGACAAGACAGTCTCTCTCCACCATTCTTCCCCCACACCGAGCTTTGCCAGACAGGAGGGAGATCCGCCATCCACCCTTATGGGGGCTCGCTCTTCCTTCTCTTACACTTGAGACGCACTGAAGCCACCCCAGCCACCCCATACCACAGCACACGCCTCTAGACTCGCTTCTGTCTCTCCCCGACTTCAGTAAGGGTGGGAGAATACAAACTACAACATCACAGTCGCAGTGTTGCCTCACAGCAATATTCGCTCTCCTTCCAAGCTCTGGCAGGTTAAAAAGCTCCAGAGAGGTGCCACCTTTCGCCTACTGCATTCCTGACTTTGAGCAGCCCCTGCAGCCCACGTGAACAACGAGCACATCCCTCAAGCCCAAGCCGCTTCCTTAGCAGACCTCTGTCTGCGTCCCGACACTGCCGCGACACAGCCGCAGGCAGGACGGGTCCGCCCTGGAGGAGCAGCCGCGTGGTGAAGCGGGGCAACGTCCACCTCCTCCGAGATCAGCAGGTCTCACGTGAGACGCCAGCTGTGGCTTTGGTGCTCGGCAGGAGAGGGGACACGCCAGAAGGATGTCGTCACAAACAGCACAGTGAAATACCTTGTGAAAAATCCGGACAGGAGCCATCTCTGCTCCATTCAGAGTCTTCAGAAGGAACATGGGCCAAGAGGAGGCATTCAGCCGAAAGCCTGCAGAGAAGGAAGCAGAGATGGAGACTTAGAGGCTGTGGGGGCCACTGGATGCAGCAGCACATGCCTGCTCTGATGGGAGCTTTACAGCGGTCACACATTGTGATCCCACACCACCCTCCTCCTCATGCTGGTCAGGTTTGACCTTTTCCAGAGACTCTGAATGCAGAACATTATGTGGTTGAAAAGAAACATCTGGAAATGGATGGCTGACTGCAATACTCGCTTCTCGTAACAGGAGTCTGCATGTTGGCCATACAGGCAGAGCACCGTGTGCAGCACTGGTGCTGGCAGCTTCAGTGATCCTGCTGCAGGAGAGACACGAATCAGCAAGGGCACACTCAGGCTATGAAATTTCTTCCTCAACAGGGAATCTCGGCTTCTGGGTGGCCTGCTCCACCTTTTAGAGTGAGCTGCAGGCAAGCTAACCTGAAGAAATAAAGAGGCTGTGACTTGGCTGGGAAACAGATTTAACCATTACAGGAAAGGACGGCAGTTTTGGGCTCGACACCTTCTGTGAAAAAAAGCAGAGAAGTAACAGGAAAGGGCTTATGGGAAGAAGAAAGCAAATCCACATGCTCTGGGCCCACAGCACTGAGTACACCTGCACAACGGACCGAAGTCTCCGGACATCAGAACACACCACCTCCGCTGAGCGCACACCTGCTCATGGCACTGCACCTTCTGGGACCGAGACAGAGAGCACCCTGTGAGGATCAACCAGGGTTGAAATGCCCGAACACAACCTGCTCAGTACTGGCCACCCTGCCAGCCCTGTCAGAGCAGCTTGGAAACCAAGCCAGCTACCCAGAGGGGCAAACACAACCTTTTACGTGAAGAAGGGGAGCAGCAGCACGTGGAAAACCCCGGCTGGGCTCTTTGTTACCTGTCTTTAGGTTGAGCAGGCGGTACAGATCAGAGCCAGAAATGAGTTTTGCCGTGCCACTCGATTACACCTATTGCCATCTGCTGGCAAAACCCAGACAAGGCGCCGGAGGAACCACCACTGCCAGCGAGGATGGGTACCCACGGCTCCTGGGCAGCCGGCACCACAGCTGGGAGCTGCCCCCTGGGACCAAGGGTTTAACCAGACGCCTGCAAACGGACAGCAGCATGCAGGAAGGTCACATTAAAAACTGGCAGCTCTAATGTTAATAGCTGCAGCAGGTTTTGTCTGTAGCGATTATGAAGGGAAAGGGTATCATTTGACCTGCAAACACACAGCTTTGTGCGGTGTGGGGTGCCAAAACATGCACCTGCTGATGTTTCTTCCTTCTTCAGAAAGGTCAGGCCCAAGTGTCCCACTGCGATTTAGACTGTACTTCCACCAAAGCTCACAAATGGTGCTCCAAAAAAACCCCACGAATAAAAATATTCCTAACTCAAGGTACCCTCTTGAAGGTTTCTTCATCACTATAGATCGGCTTGGTATTATTTGGGGATGTGCTAATTGAGAGAGATTTATGAAGACACCCCAAAAATAATGGGCAGCAGAACCCAAAAGCAGGTTAATCTCGCTGCTTCATCAGGAAAAAACCAGCAAATTGGCTCATCATTTGGCCAGTATCAAAAAAAAAGCGTGTTTAACTGAAGATAACTGAAGACAAGACTGGAAGAAGGGTTTGACTGTCCAGGTTATTTATAAAGCTGTAGCCAGGCAACATTAAATAAACAAACAGATGAAATATCGCAAGCATCCCTTCACGTGAGACAGGACTGACATCACTGGGAACATTTTCAGACGTTACGGTTCCCCATCAGGTGCTCTGCAGCCAACGGCTGCCGCCCCAAAGACACTGGGGCACAAACACACTCAGGCAGCACGACTGACAACTGAAACGCTTTTGAAACGGCAGGGTCAGGATCAGCGGTGAGACAGCAGATGCCTCAGCCCTAAGGGCTCTCTCGGTTATTCCCTACCTCAAGTTCCACAGCTCCCCAGCAAAGCCCCTCGGCCAGGCACCAGCCCTGTGCTCGGCGCGGGGAGGCAGCGGAAGGCGCTGTTTCATGTCACGCACACCTTCGGGACGCCAGCGCTCGCCGGCGGGACCAGAAGCCCAGAGCAGCGGGCAAGGGCCACAGATCAAGCCGTTGCCACAGCTACGGGCCAGCACTGCCTGGGCGACGGGGTGGTGCCTCCCGGCAAAGAGAAGCTCAATTCCTTCGGTCCTTGGACAGGCACTCCCCCAGGAGAGGCCCTCACAGGCGCCCTGCCTTCAGCGCTGCTGCCCACACCCCCGCTCACCAGGCCTTCGGGGTGCCCCTCGACGGCTTGTGTGCCCGCTGGGAAACGGAGCGGCCCTGGCAGGCCTTCACACGAACGTGCTCTTCCTTTGAGGAGCGCAGGGGCAAGTTCAGAAGGCGTAAGAGCACGGTCAGCATGTGCCGAGCTCCCGCTGCCAAGAGTGCGGGCAGCTCACCTGGGTGCACAGACCTCCTTGATCTACGCTCTAAAGCACCTCCCCACCCATGCCACGAGGTACCCATGGAAACACAGACCTGGGTGGGGGATACACCTGTTTGACAGCCCAAGCTAACAGGACTGCTCTACACCTTCGTGGTGGGCACGGGCAGTGCACGGGTCTGTCCCAAGCACAGCAATACAAAAACCCCAGGGCTTTCCCCCCCAGGTAACGCAGGCGCTCGCTGGACAGCTGGCCTCCGGCTCACCCAGGGGAGGCTGCAGCATGCCGCCGTTCTTCTCACAGTTCCCGATCGGCTGGATCTCAGCAGAGTCCACCAGCCGCCAGAAGTCGTTCTTGTTGTCGCTGCCATCGAGGCGCAGGCGGAGCCGTGCGCCCGTCAGACCGACCACCGTGGCAATGCAGGTGGAGGTGGTGTTCCTGGGGTCCTGGGCTTCGAGTTTCATGCTGATCTTGAATTCGTTTGCAGGTGGAGTGTACGACTGCAAAGGGAAAAACAAGGACCCAGTGAGAGCCAGGTCTTCCAATGTATGCATCGCCTCAGTCATACAGCTTCAGCCCCAAGAGCATCAAAACCGATTCTACCCAAGACTGACAGCATCCTCCAAGCACAGCCCGGGGGCAGACACCACAGAGCAGTAAAGAAAGTTTTTGGCGAGCCCTGGCAGATCTGTAACCCAGACCACAGCCTTTTGGTACTGCATCATCCAGACAACCAGGCCCAGCCTCTTCTCTCAGCCCTCCTCTCAGCAGAACCAGCCCACACCCATACTGCTCTGGGCTGCTGGCCCTCCACCCGGGCCCAGGGGCACCGTGCCGATTCACTCCTGTATCCCCCGTACTCAACACGACCACCTCCGTGCTCAAGTGCCTGACACCCAGGGGGCTGCTATTCCACTCACAAAGATCGGGTGAATTCTGCAGAAAACCTCCCTGCTGGGCAGGATCCACCAGAAGCTGGGACACAGGCTGCTCAGAGCATTTTCTCCAAGGGCCTGTGCTTGGTAGAGTAAAAACATTCTCGTGTTCCCACCCGGGCACATCTGAGAGTAAAATCTCCTGCGCTACTCTAACATCTGCAGCGCCTAAACGTATCTTTTTTTATCTTTGCTTCAGCACACTTAGATTTCTATTAAGTCTCCCATATCCTTAAGCATCTTCCTTGCCAAAAAAGGGGCCTATCCCAGGCACAGAACTCCTGGGCCACCAACGGACCATCGCCCTTGACCTTTCTCATTTTCACCCTCTTACCTGCTTGAAGCAATGGGCAGGAGCTGGGATGGCACATGTCTCTTTCAGGTATTTCTCCCAGGTGAAGTGACCTGAGAAAACAAAAGGATTCAAATAGGAACCGACGAGCAAAAAATCTCAGAACAAGACGGCTGGACTCCTAATGCCGGCAGTCCTCACTTCTCACAGAGGAGGTGCTCACAGGTAACATGTTTTCATCAAGATCCTCTGATGTTTGTGACCACAGAAGATTTACAACTGCAGCTGACAGGCAGAACAAAGCATGATGCTGCCTACGGCACCCTACTGCCTCCGTGCTGCTGAGAAGGGTCTGCAAAAAGTGAGGATAACAACCTACAACTTAACATAAAATACCCAGAGCAGATGGGAATCTGTGGAGTCTTCCAGACAACTGCCCCTTAAAAACCATGTGTTAAACACATCGCTCAGTCTGGGGATTAAGAACAGTCACTGCGGGCTAAACGCAGCCCAAATCAATAGGGAACTGCACTGTGCTGACTTCAGGGTTGCCCTGGCCCAGCGTGCACACAGCCTGCCCCACCAGCCAGCAGCTCGGAGCAGGTATCAGCCCGTGCCCAGCAATTAGTGGACAGGTCAGCAATTAATTTCCTGTCCACAGGCTGGGCAGGATGGAAGCAGGGATCCTCCAGAGGGGATTTACCGCACACAGCAGCTCACATCCACCACCAAAGCCCCTTCCGCTGAGCGCTGCTGCCGGGGGAAGCGTGTTTGATCCCTGCTGGCACCTTTCCCATGTACAGCAGGAAGGGTAAAAGCAATATGCCATCCAGGGAAACCTGTTATTAAATGAGGAATTAAAAGCTCCTGCGACCCGAGCAAATCAAGACTTTTGCCATTTAAACCGAGCAGCTGGGACAGGATCCTTCCAGCACGACATCAGCTTGTATTCAGCTGAACGGCACCCAGGAGACCGCTGGTTTCAAGTCATTTCAAGAGCATTGGTGGCAGCACAATTAAAGGGTCAGCTACCGCTTCCCCCAGTCACGATAAGTTTTTAATCAGTCTATTTTCAAAACAAAAGCTACATTAAGAGCCATTTTAGCTGCTGCGGTGCACCCCGCACCTCTAAAAACCCAGGCGTTAAGGTCAGCACACGACTTTGGTTCTGCCTCACGTGCACAGAGCAGCCTTAAGGGCTTGATAACCTACCAGCTTCACACAAATAAAAGAGCTGCTGCAGTCTTGCCCCCTCCCATGCAGATGACTAGTACACTGTTCAATATAGTGGAAATGAACAGAAAAAAATAGTTTTGTTGCCACACTGGCTGAATACATTTCTGTTTACTCTGGAGGCTGACAGCAGCTCTCCAGGCCTCACAGTACGTGTTTCCATCCATTGGCACATATTTTCTTTTCAGCCAACGGTCTCATCCCAGGGTGAGTGAAGAAATTCAGGGATTTACTGCAACGATGCCCTGAATAAAACAGATTTCTTTCGCTTTAATCGAAGACAAAATTTTACATTCTGTTACACCAGTGAAACTCTGTGTATGAATAACGTGCAATCAATCCCCAGGCAAAGCAAACCCAGACACTCCTGGCATGGCAACGCCTTGTGCACCCCACCCCGTAACCCTGGGTGCTGACTGGGGGTGGCCCTTGCCCACGGAGCACAGAGGATGCTCACGGTGACAGCACCGCAAGCCCCAGCCCCAGGGCCTGCGCCAGCATCTTGAGAAGGATCAGCTGTGCCTGACAATTTGACTTCAAAAACGAACCCCCCCCCTCAGCGGGTCTCCAGCCCTCGCCACTAAAAGCAGTCATGGTTTTAACCCTTCCACGTCTCACCCGCCCCACGCCAGGCCGCTCGCTCCCCGCCGCAGCCCAGCCCGACGCCCACCGCCCCAGCAGGAGCCGCAAACCTCCGCGCGCCCCTGAACCCAGCGCTCGGACACGGAACTTACTGGAGATCAACCCTAGAGCCCGCTGGGACCCAGCCAGCACATGAAGGCACACACCGCCCCAGAGCTGCCGCTACTCGGGACGCGCGGTTCTGGCGCCTTGTTTCGCAAAGAGAAGCAGGAGCAGCGGAAAGACACCTCAGCTCTTTGGAGGGGACAGAGCCGACCCCGCGGAGTGCAGCCTGCCCTCCTCCTCTGCTCACCTCCGGCCGTTTCTGCACACAAAGCCGGCGTGAGGAGCACAATGAAAGACTCGCTTCTTTTTCAGGATGACTCAGGACACTGGAGGCTGAGACTGGAGGCTGCCACCACTGCCTGAGCGCGAGGGGAAGCCCTGCTTAGAGGGCAGGGAATGGTTTTAAAGGAATTCAGTAACAGGATTTAGCTCAGGATACAATGGTTTTCCAGCAGGAATTTCAAAGTACACTTAAATTTAGCCAAATATGATCAGCTTCAACCTAAAAACTGCAGAAAGAATCAGAAGAAAATGGTATAACACAAAAGATGTGGTTTTTAACAGCAAGGGGAGAGCTGCCAATAAACCAGAAAAAAGCAGGAGTCACTTAGGGCTTTTCCAACCAGGGAGCAGAGGCCAAGCCCTGAGCTCTGCGCTTGAGAAGGGACGCGTGTGGCTGAAGACGGACACGTCCCACTTGGCCCTCTCCACCTCAGCTCCCCTGGACTGTCCCCAAATCCCGCCCGCCTCACCGATCCCCCTCACTCCCACCACGCAGCTCCGGAGGGATCTACTCGGGGGCCCCCAGGCCAGGGGGCTGCTGGCCAGGCCACCAAAGCAGCCGGGTGCCGGCCGATGCCGTTTACAGGCTCGCTGTGGATGGGGTAGTCAGGCCAGGGGGGAACACTGAGACTATCTTGCTTGGCTTTCTCGTTAGCACAGACCAACTATCTTGTATTTCACCTTCTCTAATATTCTTATGCATATTAATAAATTGGATGCCTCACTGCAGAGGGGCAGGATGTTTTAGCCCGCGAGATGCTTGTTTCTCACCTGGCCCAGGCCTATCTCTTACGCGGGAGAATGCTTTCTGAGTGCCGGTCAAAAAAACCTGGTGGCTTTTCTCCCATTGCCAGTGAATCCTCTGCTTTAGGACAAAACAGCACTTCAGCCAGTCCTAAAGTGTCCCTTTTACTGGTGATGAAGCGAGACAGTCCAAGGACGGAGCTGACCGTAGGGACTGAAATCCTCTCTGGCCCCGAAAGGCAAAGGGCTCTGCTGCTGACTTCCAGAACAATATGCAAAATACCCTAAAATCACCCTCTGCTTTGCCTGGTCCCTGCCTTCTCTTTAGTGTTCCCTCCCCCGCCTTGCAGAGCACACCACACTCCCCCAGACTGGAAGGGTCACCGTTTGAAGGGACTGGGTTCCTCTCTATACCGTACATCAGACCTCCTTCACAGGCAGAAACGGGAGAAGGACGCTTAACGAGAAACACGGTGGTTTTGTAATTACATCCGTGAGCCAAACAAAAGCCCAGGGCTGTAAACCTGTATGACTCCCTGTAACCCGGCTGTGAAAACGCCGGCCCAGGGTGACTGCCTGTCCCGTTTGCTTGCCTGGGGAAAGCTCCTTACCCTGCGCTTGTGCCAACGGGAGGCATTACTTGCAGGCAGCGTGTCAGATTTGGGCTCTGATGTCTTAACCTTCAAAAATATTTACTACAAACACAACACTCCTTACACCCAAGGGGTCAAACTACAGTAGTTGTGAACAATGCAGCTCTGCACCCTTGTGTTTGGATTCTCATCATGTTGCATTTAATGTTGATCTTTTGCCCAGAATTTAAATGAAGACAGAGTTTCTGTTTATATCTTTAAGTGAAGTCTGGTTTGGGCTCCATTAGCATTTCAGCTCCCGAGGGGTCATCAATCCAACTGAAACGATACATGTGCGTTTCAGGTCACATCTGTGAAGGAGAACGTGCCCTACCCAGATCAAGGCACCCCATTAAAGTCTGCAGCCCATATGTGCGTCTGTTAACGAGCACCAAGGCAGCACATGAAAGCAGCAGCTCTGAGCCGGCTCAGTATGAAAATGAGCAGAGCATCATCTCTGCTCGCAGACCCAAAGGCGACGGTGGCCTTCGCCGACGTCTGGGGGCAGCTCTCCCACCACGGCAGCACAGCTCCCACACATCCTGCCCGTTACAACTGCCAGGCGCCGCGCTCAGGCATCGGTCTGGCTGCACGTTCTCCGTCGGAAACGGCTACAACCGATAACACCATCCTACTTGGTCACTGTTTTGCTCAGAAGAAACGTGAGAATGTGTGAGCCCAAACTAACAGGTTTCCAACACCAGGACGCTGCCTGCTTTGCTTCTTCCCCGAGGTATCCCAATTCAGCATTAGCTTTGAGCAGAAATCCTTTCAGCCTGGGTTACGGGGTGCTCTGTGCCAGAAAGCTGCTGCAGTTTCACCCCCTCACTGGGTAGCCAAGCTTTGGGCAGTGAAGAGCTGCTCGGAGTTTCCTGCAGGGAGATGATGCCCAATCCTGGCGGCTCCACCACGCGCCCGCTGAGCAGCCACACGCCCACCAGCCTGTCAGCAGGGTTTCCCGCCCAGGCCAGCACGCCCGGGGATGCAGTGAGGTGCGGAGGCTGGTGGGCTCGCGGGACAGCACACCCCGGAATTCCATAGACAGCTCCACTTCAGGTCGGTGGTGCCGCTGAAGGCCAGCCAGGCCCCCGGCATCTGCCAGCGGGGCAGCGTGGGGAGCAGAGGGGAAACTGCCATGGAACCCCCAATACCCCGAAGGCTGGCTATGTACAGGCCACGTGAGCTGCGGCGGTGCCCACAGTGTCATGGGGAGCTCAGCACAGGGTGGCAGAGGACCCAGGACTTTATCAGAGGTGCTAATGAACTTCCTCCTCTTGGAGAAGGCCCTTCCCAACCCATGATGCACAGTACTTCCATGTACGAGCAGACGGGACAGACGAGATGCCCCAAGAGAGAACAGTGAGGGCTGATGGTGGCCCACAGTCCAACGTGCCCGAGAACCACCACCCTGAGTCTCACCTCAGGCCTCAGGATAACCGAGTCCCCGAGGCACAGCAGCCACTTCAACTCTTCCAGGGGTTCTAAGAAACACAGGAGAGCCTTTCGTGAAGGCAAACACTTGTTTCCTGTTAGAAACAGCTTAACTCAGGCCATCATTTAGTTTCTCTTCACTCTGTACTGGTGGGAAGCATGGACATCACCTTCTTAATATAAGGATGGGGAGAACATAAGGAAAGAAGGACATCGCCTTCCTACGCTGTAAGTAAAATACAGGCCCTAAAATCTTTCACTAAGTTATACAAGCCTTACATAAACTTCCCGAGGTTGGAAGTCACCTGCATACCCCTCCCGAAAGACAGCAGGAGCTCCCGGTTCTAGGAGCTCCACCTGCAGGCGCTGGGCGCAGGGCCACAGCCCGCCCTGCCCGAGCACGGCCCACCTCGTCTCCAAAGAGGGCAAGAAGCCACCAGCCCCTGTGCCCCCGCCCGGCGCCCCGCCGAGCCGGCCGGCCCCGCTCTGCTGGGCAAGGGCCGCGCTCCCGCCGCTGGGGAGGAGGGGGCGCGGGTCACACCGTGTCTCTCCTGCAGCAAGGAGGAACGCGGGAGAGGAGCTCACGGAGGAGCAAGAGGCTCCTCACGGCCAGGACACACGTGAAAACGCGGCCAGTCGCCCCTGGGGGCTCGCGGCCGGGCAGTCACGAACAGATCTGCTCAGTCCTCTCGGACCTAACCCGAGCCAGCTCGGCTGTGTGCTTACCCCGGTGCCCCCTCAGCCATTTTCGACTGTGGTCAGAATTAACACACAAGGACTGTCCAAAAGCAGGTTTTATCTGCAAACTGATTCCACATGCTGCCGTTTCCCACATCCAAGCAACTCAAAAAGCTTTTAGTGAAAAAAGAAGTGAAGGGAGAAGGGAGAAAGAAGGGAGGGAGCTGTCTTACCTTGGTACTGGGACGGAGACTCTGACGGGCGGCTGTACTTGTGCTTTTTACCATCTTTCCAGTCTATGGCTGAGACAAGAAACAAAGCATTTGTGTCAGCGAGAGAAGCCACTAACACACTCCTTAACGTTATCTGCTCAGGTCACCTGCTTTACAGGCACTTCAGAGGAGAGGGGTGACCTCCTTGTCCTCCCTGTCATGCCCCCAGGTAACATGGATCATTTCTCTAAATCTACGGGGTATGCCCCCTTCCTCCACACAGCTCAAGAGAGGACCTGACATAAGGCTCCCGCATTTGCAGGTTCTTAGCCTCTGCCTAGTCCTCACCAACTAGTGTTCTCCCTCAATGGCAAGCAATAACGTAAAAAGCAGCAAACTGCTAGAGCTTCATCATTTTAGCCAGGTGAAGAGGTGGCAAGGCTCGAGAGGAACAAACATGAAAGCCACTAAAAATGGCTCACGTGGGTCTTGCATCCTGAGAAGCAGACCCTGAACCGCCCCTGGTTTATCACCTCCAGGGTTTGGCAGCTGGCCTTACTCACACAAACAGGCTTGACCCTCTCTGGCGACGGGGAGAGGACTTCTCCGAAAACCTGCACCACTGCCCTTTCCCTGCACACCACCAGCTTACCACCCCGTGTCCTGCCCAGCTCGTAGGAGAGCACAGCAGAGCAGCACCAGTTCTGAAGAGCATCTCACCCAAGTTGTCTTTGCCCACAACAGCTCCGGGCCTCAGAGTTACAAAAAACCCAAAGCTCCCAAGACAGCTCTGGAAAGCAACAGAGCAAGAAGTGGGGGCTGCCCACCCCAGCCTCCAGCAGCCCCCAGCCCAACGGAGGGAGGCCAGAGCAGCGTGGCCCAGCAGAGCTCACCCTGCGCGAGCCCCTCCACACGCTGCGGCCTGACCGACGCGCCCCGGGAGCGCTGCTGCGGTCCAGCTCGTTCACTTTACAAAGCATTTGCAGGGCTATTACAAACAACAGCTCGGTACTGCTCTACGAAACACACCTTGCCCCCACAAAAAGCAGTTCCTTGCAAAAGGAAGAAAAAAGAAAACAGGAAAAGTTTTGAAATCTCCTGACAGGTACCTGAAAGAGCCAGGCCGTGAGCTGCTGCTAGAGTGGCCTGGTGGGTCTTAAGATGTCTGAAATGGCTTTTGGAGCATTATTTTTGCAATCTTCCCTTCCTGACATATTCTTTTCAGTACAATGGACAGGAGGACAGCATGTAGGTTTTATCCCTTAAATGAACACGAAGGACATATGGAGCGTGGCCACAGCATCGCTAGACAAGGACCAGACAAAAAGCCTCCTTGGAGAGACACAAATGAATGAAAAGGATGGAAGGACACCCTTCCTATAAATGTGTTCCCAAGTATTCTGCCATCTCCTTAAGAAAGCAAGAATAAAGGACGAAGTATTTAAGTCAGAAGTAAAAAAGCTCCCCAGGACGGATAACATTCCTCTCAGTGTCGCAGGATACCTCCCTAATAGCATCCCTGCACTCAAAGTATCCTCTCACCATCCTCTGCAGGTAAAGTCACATTTTATTCGTAACCTTTAACATGCAAAAATCCTCATTAAGCAGGCTGCAAAAACAGCAGAGAGGGAAAGAAACACAAGAATTTCTGCAGGCAAATAAAGAAAAAGCGAAAGTTCAATGCATTATTAAAAAAGCAGGTAAGTAGGACAGAAACCCACGTGCGCACAACGCAGGTGTTGCTTCTGCAACCCGCGGCACGGCGTTCACAGCACAGGTCACGCAGCCACGCTGGCTGGAGGCACCCTGCTCCACGAGGCGGAGAGGACAAGCTGTGTGCGAGGCTAAATGCAGCCAGCCCGGTCTGCAGCCACGCTGCTGACTAATCAACCTGCCTCTTTTATGACCGAGCCCTCCAGCTGCCTCGCAGCAGGCTCTCCCCATTCGCTGCTTTCCTTCATTTATTTTCACTTCATTAAAGGACAAGCGGCGCTCGGAAGAGGATAATGCTTCTGTAAGATGAACCACCAGAGAAGCAAAGGAGACGTTCAAAAAAAAATAAAGGGAGGAGAGAAATGGAGCGTAGAGCTCTCCTGCAATAAACCTCGGGAGCGTGCGGCAGATGTGAACAAAGGACTGCGGAGGATGCTCCATCCTCCGCGCCGCTCCCTTCCCCCACCCTCCGAACCGCCCGGGATGAGATCACTCCAGTCGAACGCCCAGGCACGGCACAACGCTGAAGGAAACTGATATTTTGGTGAGGGCCGAGCAGCCCGAGCAGCCCCGCTGCAGGCAGCCCCGCTGCAGGCAGCCCGCTCGGCTTCGCCCTCCGGGCGGGGGCCGGCAGGACGCGGGTCGCACGCGTGCGGCCGCCCCGGTGCGCCCCGGGACGGGGGGCTCGGGCGGCGAGAGGTGAGCGTCCGTCACAGAGCTCGTCTCCACGAGGTGGGCTGCTCTCTGGCTTCACGCCTCATCAGAAGGGGGAGGCTCGCGCCAGCGGAGGAGCAGTTTGCCTCACGCTGGGAGCTCTCGCAGATGGCGTGTGCCGCGGGCCGGCTCCGCAGAGCGCCCCGCCAGCTGCAGGGGGGCACCCGGCCAGGGACTCCTCCTCCGCCCACCTCGGGGTGGATGGTGAAGTGCTCTCTGCACGCTGCTGGAGAAACGAGAGGCTCCGTTGGGCGCCTGCAGCCACGCTTCCCCCGCGCTCCCGCCCCACTGCCCGCCTCCCAGGGCGCTTGGTCCTTCAGCTCATACCAGGCCTCTGGCCGTGCCCAGCCCCCCTGCTCACCTTTCTGAGGGCCTGGTTTCCGCATTATATCACCCGCTGCTGTCCTTATCCTGGGACCGGCTCGCTTTTAGATAACTGGAGATGTCTAGGACAAAAGAAACAAACATGAGAAAATTCCCCATTCTGGAGCACAGTCATCTGCAACATTAACTAATCACACAGCGGGGAGAAAATAGATGCTCTTTCACCCTGGGTCGCACAGAACATCTCCTACTGAACACAGACAATTCACTTCAACCCCCCTGAAACTACGAGTCTTTCTCCAGTATGTGGACAACTCCAAATTTATGGCAGCAGGAGCGACACAAATAAGCGAGGGGAGCGTGTGCCAGTCTCCGTGCAAACCCTACAGCGGGTCCCGAGCCTGTGCGTGGAAGAGGGGGCTGCTCTTGCTCACTAACAAAGGGAGGCAGAGCTGAAATTTATGAAAGAAAACACATGGAAACATAACATTAACTCTGGCAAAGCTGCACCGCAATCCCCAGCTCACCACTTGCAATTCAAATTGCTCGCAGCAGTTCTGGGTAATAAGGATGAGAAATTGGACAATGACCCAGGAAATATTTTTGCTATTAGCGCTGCAACGAGTGTCCCAGTTGTGCTGCATTTTTTTCTCCCGGCTGGAGGAAAACTGGCTGGACTGTCCCCAGCAAGAAAAAGCATTTGCACTCTTCTTATAAGCAAAGACTATGAAAGTCAGAGCTCTGGGGAGAGGCGTGCTGGACACGTACAGGGGGACCGGCGCTCCCGCCCGGCTGCTCTCGCGGGGCAGCGCCTACTGCACGCACCGAGCCTTGCCAAGCCCTGACAGAAAACACCTAAATGAACGGCCGAGCTGCAAACAAGCCCTGAGGAAAGCTAGTAAAGGCATGTTTTGACACTACACTAACTAATGAAAGATTAATTGTGTCAATAGAACTTCATTTTGTTCACAGTGGGGCAGTCAGGCTGGAGGACGTAAGAGGAAGCTGTCTCGGGACGCAACGCTGAGTTTCTGCTTAAAGGGTTATTTACAGATCCAACTTGGCGAGAAGTTTTGATTTTGAAAACCAGCTTTCTTCCAAACCTAAGAGAAATGGAGTTTAATTTTCTATAAAAACGCCACAAACTACAGCCTTTATAGACAGTGCTTGCAACACTGAGCAATAGTCTGAGAAGGAAAACACTAAAGGAATATTAAATACTAAAGGAAAAAAAAAAACGCTGGTGCTTCTTAATCCAACTCCAAAGGTACACACTAGTCTCTTATTGCCCCTCTCATAAATAGCATGTTTGTTTGTGCATACTTGTGAAAAGAGTAAACTTTCTTTTCCTTTCAATAGCGGAAGGTAATCTACACGTGAAAGCTCATTTACAACTTCTAATGCTTCTTTTCATGATTTTCTTCAGTCATTTTTATTAAAAGCCAGCAGTCACGGAAGGAGAAGTCCCCCAGCCATAAAACCCAGGGTGAAAGGTGTTCTATGAGAGCACCAGACAAGCATTCACCATGGCTGGCTCTGCACCTCCGCTGTCGCCTCGGCCCCCCCAGACATGGGACCTTCTGCAGGACCTCAATGCTGGTCACAAACCTCACGCGCTGGGTGCGGGACGGGGGCTCCTGGGCCTCCTATTGAAAAGCTGCTTCAGCCTGAGCGCTCCAGAGCCCGACCCGGCAGGGACGCGTAACCCTTCCCTGCAGCAGGACTTGGAGGAAAAATCCGTGACCGTGTCCGAGGTGGGCAGACGCGATTCGTGAAGGCTGCAGCTCAGGAGGAGAGGTGACGCTGCTGCACCCTCCGTCCTGGCGCTGACAGCGATGGGAGTCACTCTAACTACTTGTGAAGTGCACAAGGACTGCGGGGGTCCCCCAGCCAACGCTGAAGCGGGCTCCCAGCAAGAGCTCCTGTTGTGGAAAAGGATCAGACATTGTAAATGTTGCTCCTATTTAAAAAAAAAAAAGAAAAAACAAAGGAGAAGGCTTAGGCTGCACAGGGACTCCCCGTCTGCTGAGAGCCACGTGGGTGCCAGCCTGGAGACAGAGTGCTCCAAAATATGCTTCCCAGAAACTGTCCATGTGAGATGGCCACAGCCTGACTCCTGCCACCCTTCGCCGTCCCCTACCGCTGCTTTGCACCGTCCAGCTCTCCTGCAGGTTCTCACACCACAGGACAGCAACACGTGGTTTCAGCCTGCAAAATCCTAACTCAAAAAAGAAAAAAAACAACATGCAAAATTCTTAAGTGTGCTTCAGGGCCACGTAACGGCAGAGAAGAGCCAGAGCCAAGCCCCACGATGCACGGCTTCAGCCTGCCTGCCCGGCAGCAGCTAGCCCTGCGCAGCGCAGACGCGAGCCACCAGCGCCACCAGAGCCACCAGTGCCACCGGCCTCACTACACCCAGGGACCGGGACGGCCCCAGCCCGCTCTTCTTTACACACGGAGACACAGCCCGTGTAGCCCAGCCCTCCTGCACCTGGTGTGAGGTGGGCTTTAGTAACGCAGGGCTTGGGAACTGGCAATGCCCACGGGCTGTAATTTCACTCCATAGTGGCCCAGAGAAGCTGCAAAATCTCCGTCCTTGGAGATACCCAACGCGTCACCAGGTACCACCCTGAGCAGCCTGATCCAACCTTGAAGTTGAGTCTGACTCCAAAGCCAGCCGAGCTCTGCGTGCAGGGCTGGCCCAGACAACCTCCCAAGGTTCCTTCCCACCTGCAATATCGCACGATTTCACTGAGGGAAGGCAAGTGGAATCGCTCTATAGGCTTCAGCAAGCCTGAAACCCCCCAGGGAAGAAGCCGGACTTCAGTCTAGAGAGAAGAAAGCGAACGGCAGAAGAGGGGAGCTGGACAGGGACACACGCCGTACGGATCTGTGGGGTCTCTACACTGTTCGGGGACTGAAGACTAAAAAAAATAATCTTAAAGTAAGAAATAGCAGGAGCTACAGTTCAGTGTCCAAGGGGGAAAAACGGGCTATCCACAGAGACAGATCTTTCGGAAGGACCTCAGGCACCAACCCGCTCCTGAAGGGGAACCTGTCGGCTGGGTCAACCACACGACCGAGACAACCTCACTTTTGCACCAAACGAAGCACCCGAGATGTGCCTAGCCCCGTACACGCTGCGATACTCCACCTCCAGAACCCAACACTGTACAAAGCTGCGCACCAGAGTTAAACCTCCCCTGTTTTTCAAAAGCTGTGTTTCTCCTACTTGTGGATATCAAGATAATCTTGCAAGCGTGGACCACAGCTTTGCGTGGTGCTTTTCCAGAATTTACACCCTGAAAGGACAGATCGATGTGCAAATTCATTTCAGCAGGACGCTACCCTAAAATCTAAAAAGGCCAACCGGTTTGCTGCCGTTTGTAGCAGATAAAATGCCTTTCCCACCGTTTCAAACAACTTCCACTCACCGAGATATCAAAAGTGCCAACGGCTCCACTGAACTGTCATGGGCTCTAGTTCCCCATCATTCCTACAAGACAGCAAAGTCAGTACAAATACTGCGGCATATCAAAATCTGAAAGCATTGAGACAAAATGAAAAAGTTTTCATTTAATTGCAGAAAGGCTAGGTTACCAGTTGCATTATTCATGTTCATATTTAATTCATTTAAAACATCCAAATTTAAAGACAGCTGCAACAAACATCCCCACCTGCCATAGCAAAGCAGCGCAGAACTTGACACAATTTAAGCTCAGCTCGCGATCAGTACACGGGACCGCAGCTGTTAAACGCCTTTGATACAAGTAAGATCACATCAACTGAGTTGATATAAACTAGTTCAGCTTTTGTAAAATGAGACTATCACACAAAGAAAGATTTAAAAGACTAGACCTGGTTAGTAACAAAAAAGAAGAGAGACCACAGGAGAGGCATATAAAATAATGAACAGCGTGAAGGGAGTGAACTGGGGACTCCAAATCATCTCTTCCACAATGCAGCAGGGCAAACCTGATACTAAAAAACCCACGGATGTACCAGGGAGAAGGAAACTTAAGTTTACTGGAAAGCAACAGACATGCAACTCCCTCGTGGAGGCTGTTACCAAGACAAGCAAACAAGCAGCACTAAAAAAGACATCCGAGAGCAAACCAGCACCTGTAACTGCCCCGCAGCGTGAAACGCAGAGGCCGCTGGAGCTCACACCTCGAGCCAAAGCTGACTGCACGGTGGGCGCCCGCCTGAACCCTGCCCACCACGTGAGCTGCTGCGTCTTGGCAAGGGAATGCCGAGCACTTGCCGTCCTGCCAGGCTGCCAGCGCCGGGCTGCGGCCAGAGGCAGGACACCAGCCTCAGACGGGGTTTCGTTAGCACCGCCGTGGCCCCCTGCGTGGCTTTACCCTGAGATTTACACCTTGGATCAATCTTCCTTTTTCTTGTCCAAAAAACAAAGGCAGCACAGAGGCAGGCAGGGCTGGGAGGAGCATCCCAGGGCATGCCCAGCGCAGGCGGCTGCTCTCTCCGGCAGCCTCACTGCACAACCCTCAGCACAAACGCTGCCGAAATGCATCTTAATCTAATTAAGCTCTCCCCCTCCACTGCTCTTACCGACAGGCTCTTCCAAAAGCTCATCCTTATCACCCCTAAGGGAGAGAGATTCAATTTACCTGTGCCAGACTGGAATGGACCTTCAGGGTTACAGGGCAGCCTGCTCTGCAATATCCTCCCACTAAATGTTGCAACTGCAATGTCAGTAAAACAAAAAGTGAGAAAATGTGGGTGGAAGATACCGCCACATCTAGACAGACCTCGTAAGATGCATGTAATCTCTTTATCTACAAAGCCTCTGCTCCTTCGGAGCGCATAATTATGAAAAGAGTTAAAGCTGAGGTTCTTAATGTCTCTTCTAGGCACTTCTTTATGCCACTACAGGCACCAGTCGCATCTGAATTATTTCCTGGGGTTGTTTGGACTTCCTATTATGTGAGGAAGATTATGGTGAACCTTGGGATGGAGGCCAAGTCAGTTCACAGCACTACCATGTGTGACTGAAAGGGTAACTGAAGGTTTGTTGACAGCGTGCCAAGCTTCAAACCTTTTTGGACAATGCCGCTGCCAGCAGGCAAGATGTTTTCAGAAAGAAGAGGAAGAAAACTACCAACAGCGAAGCTGAGAAATGGTTTTATTAGGTCGGATACACACCCCACAGATTAGGATTGTGGAAAAAAAAAAAAAAGAAAACTCTGCATATTGCCAGGGGACTGTGAGAATGACGCTTCTTGGAAATCCCATGGGACAGCATCAAGACTCCTGATGGGTTTTCATAATGCAAACTGCAAGCAGTCATTGATTTTTTTTCCCCACAAAAGTATGGGCCTTGAGCACCACGACCAGTCCAGCTAGCAAAAATCCCTTCCACGTAACCTCTGCTTCAACTGAGATCTTCTTCACAAGTATCTTTCCATCAAACCCTACCAATGTTTCCAATAACGAAGAGCCATCCCTTACACATTCCCTTGGGAAGTGTGAGGGCAGCCTTGTAAGTCCCTGTCCGTTGAAGGTTAAGGGCGGTGCTGCCATTCCAGCCCCCCAGCTGGAGGCTGCAGGTCCTGTTTCAGCACCGTTCTGGAAGCCTGTCCGTGCACCACGGGACACCTGGGAGTGCCCAGGTGCATCCCGACGCGATCGGAAATCCAGGCACAGAGAGATGATGAGCAGATGCACATCACCACCTCAGCCCGCTCATTTAACATCTTTTTTTGCCATTTTTAATGTCTATGGTGGAGAAAGGCACTTTCAGCCCACTTGAGAAATCAGAGCATGTGATCTGAAACACTTCTTACCTCTTTTGGTTTTCACACCAGACCGGGCTCCTCTGATTTCTGCCTGACCTGCGGGCATCATAACTTTTGCTGGTCTAAAATCATGGGTTTCCCCCTCAAAGCATGCTCTGGTGAGCCAGCTGACTGACCCCTCTTCTGGGTACAAGCCAAGGACCAGCAGACAGTCCCCAGCACCACCCTGAACATCAGCCTCCTCGGAGCCAGCCACAACCAACAAGGAGCACTGAAATGAAGTGACAAACAAACGCTCGCATGGGACCTGAAGGAAACTCCAGAGCAAGCAGCTGTGAAGCTCGAAGAGGTGAGTCAGAATTTATCTTGACCAACAGGTTCATCTCCTCCCTGTTGTCATCCTCCTGGGCAAGACTGGAGTTTTATTTCTCCTTGTCTGTGCAAAACCACAGCTCCAAACAAAGGCTGATGAAGCTACAGCACCTCTGAAAGCATCTCCCTTCATTAGGTCTCGAGGGTCCTTACGTTCATACTAGGAAATTTTTCAATGAAACCCTGTAACAACGAATGTTCGTATTTCCATCTGGAGTCCTGATCCCCTTGTGTGATCTGAAATACCTGATAGCTGCAAACCATTACTCCGCTTTCTACCAGGCGGATTTTGTGTCATTTCCAACATCTCTCTCTCTCTGGAACTAATTTTATCTTTCTACCATGTAAGAAGTGGGCTGATAAACTCCAGACGTCATGACTGGCTCCTCAGAAACACATTCTTGTGAAAGATGTGAAGACACTGGGGTGTCTCGAAGATGTGATCGTGAGCAACACACTTCCTTAGCCCCTGAGCCAAATCTCAGGGAAGAACACTCTTTAAGAGAGACAGAAACAGGTAAAAAACCTTGGACAGACCATGTCTCTACAATGAAAATATCAGCTTATGACTTCCTTTTGAACACCTCTAGGTTGGAGGGAAGAGGAGATGGGTCAGCCTCCTAGCAAATGACAGCCGGATCATCAGACACTGCTGAGTCGAGCTCAAGGGAAAGCCAACGGCTCAGGACGAGAGTGAAAACCAGGGACCACTGGAAGGAATCACTCACCACTGCGAGGGAGGCTGCAGTGGTTACCACCTCTCGTGACTGCAGAGGAAATGAAATAAAACCTTGCAGGATTCCAATAAAGGTTTCCTTCTCTCTCAAAAAAAAACCCCAACAGCATGGGCCTTGGCTCAAAATAGAAACATCCTGCCATGTGCCACCGTGAGCAGACCTTGCTCTCCGTGAAGATCCAGGAGGCTGCAATAAACATGTCTGGCATGCTCCGGGAACAGGATACCCAGGCGGAGAGGAACGGAGAGGGGAAAGGGCTTTAAAAACAAAAGCCAGGTGAGATAGTCTGCCTTGGGTCTGCTAAGAGGAAGCCCCTTAACGTGCTGAATCTTCTCAATACAGACTTTTCTCCCGATGAGCTGGGAATTAAAGGTGGCCTGTTCCACATCTGCCGTTTCTGTAGTGGTGGGAGTGAGCACTCTGGCCCTTCAAACCCTCTTTGGAAAGAAATTCACATATTGATGAAAAATCAGAACTGCTTTTGTTTTAAGACTGGTGTTGCTTTGCCTCTTAAAAAAGCCCCGCACAAACAGAAAGGAAGCAGTGCAAAACCCAACCCCTCCCCATGCGGGGGAACACAGAATCACCCAGCAGTTTGGGTTGGAAGGGACCTTAGAGACCGCCTAGTTCCAACCTCCCCGCCACGGGCAGGGATTACCATCAAGCAGAGGATCCTATGCTGCTCCTCCCCGAGGCAGTAACGCATTCAAGGCTTGAAGCGAAGACCTGGGCTGCCTCCCATCGCCAGGGAGATAGGGAAGGGTCCACCACAAAGCCTCGCTGGCGTGGATTTGCGCTAATCACACAAAACCAAGCCCCTGTCATCAGAGCTGGGGTTAAGGAAGCTTCCTCAGGCTCTGCAAATATTCCAGCAGATCCCTTCAGTGCTGGTCCTGCTGCTGAACTGCCTTCAAGGCTCTGCGTCACCGCTGTTTCCCCTCGGGCGAGCGATGCCCACGCACCACACCCCACTGCGAAGGAGGCCACCGAGACCATGGCTTACCACAATGTTCTGAAAGAGCTTTGGGAAAAGCAGCAGGTCTCTGTTTCTGGGTGTTCAGCAGAGATATTTCTGACCCACACCACTGCTGTATCGCCAGTGGAGCTCTCCCAAAGGCACTGTAAGCGAAGCCAGCGCAGAGGACTGACCGTTTGGGCAGGTGAGGCCCCTTCCACATGCAGGAAACCAAGACCTTCCCAAGCGCGGCACAGGAAGAACGTGCCAAAGCAAGGAACCTGTGTGCCCCCGGCTGATGTTTCCGCCACTGACCCATCCACGTCACCACGATTCGGTGTCAGCGGGACTCGCACAGTCAAAAGTCAAAGTTTTCTGCCTTAGAAGAGGAATGGTGTGGGCTACAGAAGTGGAGGCCACCCAGAGTGCCATGCCAGCGCACCCAACACCCCACCCAGGGGTCACCTTGAAGCAGAGGAGAACATTTATCCCACCTGCGGCACTCTGCAGCCCTGACCCCAGCACAGTCTGACCACGGCCCGACACCCCGACGGCTGGGAGCCAGGCCACGGGCACGTACCTGGGTTTCCTTTCAAAGTAACCCCAGGAGCAGAGAGGTGCAGAGACACGGCGCGCCCCAACGCGCCCCTGCGCTGGCTCCCGCACCCCCATCACCCGGGACGCGCCGGAGGGCACTCCTGCAACGCGGAGCACCCTCTCCCGTCGGGGCACCCCCTGCCTGCGGAGGCTCGACGGGAAGGCCGAGCTGGCGCAGGAGGCAAAAGACACTTTTGCAGCAACGCGGCTATTTTAATCTGCGCTGAGCCACACGCCAAATCCAACAGCTATCAAGGAAAGCAGACGGCTTACAGAACACCTTGAGACGGGATTCTGCCCATGACAGTTACAAAGTCACCCCATACAAAAGCACACAATAGGATGCTTCAAAGTCTTTAAATAAGAATTTAAACAGGAGTACATAAAAAAACCCCAAACCAACCAACAGTGCATGGTTTCCATATCATCACCAGGCTGTAAGAGAGGCACAACTTTCTCTTCCAGCCACACAAGCTAACACAGCACCCCTCCCACAGTAAATCATCACTGCTTTTCCAGACAGCAGTCACACACACACTGTGTGCAGCCCCAGAAAAGTGCCCCAGCATGTAAACTCTTCACAGGTCTCTGCTCAACACCCAGTACATGTATTCTACAAAAAAAATAATGTTTAATCAACCTTTTACTCATGCTCTGCTAGACTGTATCTTAGTAAAAACTAAGCTCTTTATGGGATGGGAGATATGGGAAGGAAGTATCAGGTGGATAAATATATACATGATTTGTAATACTACCTGACGAATGTACCTTAACTCCAGGAGGACAATATATACCCATGTCCCTAGCAAGGGGAACAGGAGGTAATCCAGAAAGAAAGGCCTGACTTCCAGTTGTGTCTCTATTGGAAATGTCACCACAGCCTGTGCAGCATCGGATGCTGCCAACTGGATGTCAGAATTCCTGAAAAAAGATTCTGCATTAACTATTTCTAGTAATGTAAGTTTGATAAAGTGTCAGCATAACATCCTCAGGAGACCACAAGCAGGAAAAGGCAGCTTGAGGGGGAATAAAAATACCAAAGGGATGGTAATTAGGGGACTCAACAGAAATGTAAATGAGGAGAGCCTCGGAAAGAGAGGGGAAGGAGACGACCCGGTCCCTTACCCTACCCAGAATCTTGCAAGCACTCCAGCACCAGGGAGGAGTGTGGTCCCCCCGGACAGACGCCGAGAGCAAGGTCTTTCCACAGGAAGGGAGACGAGAGCCCAGGGAGCAGACAAGAGCAAACCAGCCCTGAAGAAAAGGCAGGGGACAAAAATCACCACTCGCTAACGAGCTAACATACTAGAGACGTGCGGGGATGACGACCGTTATGCACACCTTGAATTGCATTTTCCTGTCTTCTGCTTCCCCTCTATAACTGATCCTAACAATTAAATTGAAGGCTCAGCAACACCCCTTGGGAAAATAAACCGGGCGAAACTGCCATCCTTAAGCCTCATGTGGCACCAAAGCAATCGCTAAGCGCGGTACCTAGGGCACGCAAGGTGCTCTCTGCCCTCGTCCAGCACAAAGTAGTGACCTTCACTGGAGTTAAGGATTTCTTAACGTCCTGGGGTCCAGCACCATGACAGTCACCCCCTTACTGGCAAGCAGCAATGTGGGGGGTGACTCCAATTACACTCAAGGGTGAATTCTTCATAGATCCGTACACAAAAGCCTGTCCCTGACTCAACATCCATACAGCCAGTCTTCCCAGACCTGCCACACACAACCCTCTGCCCTCCTCAACCTGCTTTCTCAGAGAAGAGAAGGCAAGCTGATCCCTTTAGTGTATATACCCTTAGGGTGACAGAACTCAGGGTCTCCCCTGCCAAGCGGTACAGCCAGATTCAGTCAAGCTCTTCCCTCCAACACTCCCAGCAGCTGATTCTTCTTGTACAGAGGACAGATGAGAAAAAGTTCTTACTGATCTGCCCCATCTGCAAAAGAAATGAAAAAAAAACCCAAACCCCAAACCCTCACGGTATGAAGCAGAGCCACAGAAAGCTGGATGTACCCCTGCTAGAGCTGAAAAGAAGTCGGTCTCTGCTGCTCGGGGCACGGAGACAGAGATAATCCAGTCCCTGAGAGAGGGCAAGAGCGATGTCCAGGAGGGTGCAGGGAGAGGCTGGGCCGTTACTGCTGCTGCCTGGCCTCCCCCAGCCCAGCAGCAGCCTGCCGGAGAAGAGAGCTCCCAGAAACTCGCTGTGCCCCGAGGGGAGCGGCGTGCCAGGGCAGGAAGCACGCATCTTTGTTTTATTGTCTCACTCATGTAGAGAGATATTAATTCATCTATTTCTTAGGAAAAGCAAAGGAAATTGCAGCAGTGCAACATGTCAAGAGAGACCAGAAGAGCCAGGCTTGCCGAGGATGGGTATTAATTACTGCTTTCTATTTTTATCCTGCGTATAACCCTGGTCTCATCTGTGACTTAAGGAGCTAAAATCCCAGGAGTCAAAACTGTAAATCTACTGCAATAGGTGAAATATCCTCTACAGGCTACAAAGTCGGGATACAAAGAAATTCTAACAAGTGCCCATCAAAACTTCGGTAAATTTTAATACAAAAAGAAAGAGCAATCTAGCAGTACACAGAAATATTATCTCAAGAGAATTATTCCCAGGAAGGAAAAAATCACTAGCCAGTTCCTGCAAGAAACCCTGAACAGATTGCTTTTAATTACGTAAAGAAAAAGTTGTTAGGCTGCTTTACATTCCTGAAGGGCCAAGAGTTTGGAAAACTAAAAAATATATTGTGAGGCCCTCCGCTGTAGTCTGTACAAGACACTACGAAATCTCTTATTTTGGCAACAACATGTACATACGGCAGACGCCAACATAAAAAAAAAGACCATGACCACAAGCAACCAAAAGTCCATCCTGCAGCTACGAAAGTATGTTCAGTGTCTGCCAAAGAGCTAATGAAAAAAATGCGCTCTTACAGACTGTATCTGCTAGGCATTAAACTACCTGCTGGACATTTTGTACAGCTTACAAAGCCATAAAATATCACAGGGCATTTACAGATTTTCCAGCTGACAACAATATGAAACAACTGAGCAGCCCGGGTCCTCTGGGCAGGCACCGCGGGTAACGCTGAACTGCCACATGCACAACCAGAAACTGGGCCGGCAACGCACAGGGCGAGGGCAAAGCTGACGGTGCTGGCGAACGAGCCGAGATAAGGAAGCCATCCCTCAGCCTCCCCGTGCTGCTGGAACCACAGCGGGACGGCCCAGACTTACAGCGCAGGGGCTCGGATAATGCCCAAGCGGAGTCAGTTCCTCCTGCCCCGGCTGGGGCACAGGCACTTCACTGTCAAGCAAGCTGCTACCTCCTGCCATGCTGGGAGCCACGTGGCGTCCTACAGTCACTCAAAAACCTGCATTTTGGGACTGTGGAAATGACAACCTTGACTCCATCTCTGGAGACATACGGCAGGCCAGGAGGATTGGCCGTCTGCCACGGGTTATTTCCCTTGTGGTGAGGGCCAAGGGCTCCAGGTGAGCAGTGAGGCAGTGGCCTCGCTGGTTAGAGGTGATACCTGTTGCAAATCAGTCACCCATATCCTCTGGATGATGTCATGTCAACCGTATGTAACGAGGCACAGCAGACATTCTGCTACAGAAGAACACGTTGTACTGAGTAACCTGCACCCAAGGACAGAAATACTACTAGCACCCAAACCTGGAAGATGTAACCTTCCACCACCCAGGGAGCACCGCGGGAACTACGCACTACACTGCTACCGCATAGCGAGAACTGCTAACACAGATGTAAATTAGAAACAATCCTAACATTTGGGGGCTGACAGCACATCACTAGGCCAGGAGAGTTTTCAAACATTCTGTGATGATGCTGCACTGCCTCGAGCTGTTTTCCTTACAGAGTCTGACGAACAACTCGGGACACGAGCCGATGATGAGGATGTCTCCACAGTCCTTTTGCAGGCAGGAGCAGCTCTGAGCTGGAACCGTGCAACTGCAACCAGCACGCCGCTGCCCAGCCCAGCCGCGGCATCACGCTGCCACAAGGCTCCCAGTTCAGGGCTGCCGGGCACTGGGCTTGCTCCCCGCAAAAAGCAGGGAGGATCGCCTTCCACCTGGCAGGGACCCTCCGCCAGCCCTGCAGGCCTGGAGACCAGGCCCACGGTCCCGCAGAAGGGCATCTCTCACCAGGCTGTGGAGCCATCCAGCCACCACAAGCGTCCCAACAACTGCCTGACAACGCCAGCGGGCTCCAGGTACGCACGACAGTGAAGAGTTTCACCAAGCACTTCTGCAGAAGCAAAATGGAAATAAAATGATGAGGTTTAACACACAATGAGACTAAAAACTCCAGTGGCAACAGCTTCCAGGAGCTGGGCAGACAGGAGGGCAGGGGCACCGTCCAGGCATCGTGCACACTTGCTGCTGCAGTCTCTCCTTGCGGGGCTGCAGGAAGAGTCACACGCTGCCAGCACAAAACCACAGTCCAGGAAGACACAGGAGCCCCAGAGATAACAATTAGCCGATCCTAATGGCTAGAAAATACAGCAATGGAGCAGGAGAACTGTGTTCCAGAAATCTTCATGCAGTGCAGAGAGCTTCAGAATTGTTGCTGCTTTACAGCTAGGAGTCCACCCCAGCCCATCTGGGCTTTGCAAGGCAGTAACTCTCATCCCAGGGAAGAATTTGAGAGTGCCTCATCCCTTTCCCCCCTCCCTCCCTTTCTGAAAAAAAATCAATCACAGCCTATTTCACCTGTAGATCTCTCCCTGAAATGCCTCCTAACAATTTTATCAATGACTGAAAAGGAAGAAACGTTATGGTAACGCCTTGAAGCCACTAGAAGACTCGTTGTAGCACAGAAAGGGATGGGAAATGAGCTGCAGATTGTGAAGTTCCAAGCAAACGCACGTTTCATCAAATGTTCAACCACAGGCAAAGGAGACAAACCCCCCTGTGACAAATATTCTCCTCCTTCCTAGTCAGCAATAGTTTTATCAGCAGTGTCTCTATATGATGTTTTGACTTTTAATGTCATCTTGCTGATTTTTGTAAAATGCATCATGAACCAAAACCTCTGTAAGACGTTTCAGACGTGCATTGTGCTGGAGAAGCACGAGACAACTGGGGAATTCATGATATATAATTTTAATAAAAGGCACATCACCTCAAGCACCACATTTTCACCGACACCAGCACAGATCAAGCACTGTTAGTTATGGCCAATACAACACGAGGAGTCGGGTCTAGGGCTTCCCAGCTGCCACACACGTGTAATTCAATATACAGCAGTGCACGAGAGCCAGCAGAGACTCTGAACACAGGAGGGAAAGGCAGAAAGGAAGATCAAAATCTATACAAACGATTGCTTTTGCATTTACAGAATTTTTCTTCTCTTTGGTAGCCTGCCAGAGAGAAGGTTAAATGTCAAAATGACAGGGTTAAAGGACAGCAACACTGGCCTGAAATCAAGCAAAGCTCCTGAATCAGCCGATAAATCAGGCACTGGAGTAGATTGCCGAGGAAAGTCTGAATCATCATCATTGGAAATCTTTAAGAACAGCTTAGACAAACCTCTAGGAAACACTAAGCGTACGTAATCCTTCAAGGTCACTTCTAGAAACACTGAGACTTTCTTTATAAGCATCTATCTGATCACTGCAGTATTTCGATGGACTGTAGCATCTTTTTTTCAAAATTTACCGGAACAAGACAAAAAAGAACAACAAACTCAGCGTACAGAGAGCGGCAGCCTCTGGGCTGCGGGAACATTCACTCGACTTATTTTTAGAAAGTGGAATTGGTGCAACTTCCTCCTCGACCCCCATCAGGCTTCATCAGCTCTTCTGCCTGCCCGCCGCGCCTTCGCTGAAACAACGCTCCGTGCGCGCGGGGCAGAAACTTCTCCCACCTCCCGTGTGCCGCCGGGGGAGGAAAGAACGTGCTGCAGAGCCCACCCAGCGCGTCCAGCCCGAGCTCGGGGAGCCCACCTCACCCCAAAGCGTGACCTCTGTGGAGCGGCCGACGCCAGGACACAAGGCAGCACGGCGCGGATGGCGCTTTGTGCCGCCGGGAGCTGGAGCCGAGCCCAGGCTCTCGCCTTGGAGAAGTGCTGCTTGTCCCCGTCCCCGTCCCCCTGCAGCCCAGCCCGGCCTCCTAAGGGCTCTGCCCGCCGGCGGCAGGGGACACGGGGAGGGCAGGCAGCCGCTGGCAAGCGGCCCAGGCAGGCTCTCGACTGCCAACAGCCAGGAGGGCGCCCAAGCCACCCCCGCTCGCCGGAGAGCAGCCGGACGCGTGTCCCCCCGCTCCACACGCAGGCGGAGGGGGCTGAGCGCAGGGGGAGGAGGCAGGGGGTCACCCGCAACAGGGAAGGGAACAAGAGGCCCGAGAGGCCCAAGAGGCCGTCGCACCAGGGGGGGTCAGGGCGGCCAGAAGCCGGCGCTGGGCTCTGGCCCGCAGGAGGGGTCGCGGCACGGCCTCTCCCAGGCGGGCAAGGCGACGGCAGACGGCTCCCCAAGGGACGGCGGCTCCCTCGGTGCAAACCAGCCGCGGGTCGAAGCGAGGCTGGGCTTCTCCCCCTGCACAGCACTCCGCCAACGCTGAACTGGAAGAAACAGCACAAGCTTCCTCCAGCTCCCCCCTCCAAGACACAAATTCCTTGCTGGAAAGCAACCGCTTTTCCCAGCAGGACCTCTGCCCGGAGCCAACCACGAGCAGCACCCCGGGGGAGCGCAGAAGGGTGCGCCTACCCCCAACACGCCAAGCTAACCGCAGCAGATGCCGCTCCAGCAATGTGTGAACCAAACTCGTTCCCACACCACCATGTGCTGGAGAAGGGACCCGACGCAGTGTCCGGAGCTGGAAGGGCCGGGAGAAGGGAGGAATTGCGTATTTCTCAATGGGCAAAGACGGAGCTTCAAAAATTTCCACTGGCATCTACTCCTATGGTTTCCGCTGTTAAAAACAAAACGGAGCCACAGGGAGGTTTCTGGACTGTTCACGCTGTCTCAGTCTGGAAAGCCTAAGAGCCAAGTGGAGTTGGGTAACTCTGAGCCCATCGGCTGGGAGGAGGCACCTCCAGAAGGAGGTAGGCTTCTGGCTGGTGCTAATGCCATTCGATTTACAACATATACAGAAAACTTCTGAGCCAGAAGGGCAGAGGGATGTATGCATTTCAGACGCACAAGCTTGTCCCAGGGAAAAAAAAATTAAAAAATCAGTCCTGTGCTGAACTCTCCTGCCAGCTCCCTCGTGTCGGTAATGGCTGTATCGACTCATCTGTGCTCTTGTTTGCTTATCTCCAATGTCCAGTTCCCAGCCCGCCAGTGGAGCTGTAAGGGGGACTTACAGCTGCTGATAAAGGCAGATCTCGGGAAGAGAAGTGCTGGTGGACTCCTCCAGAGCAGCTCGAAACGCCACCCTGTCCATCTGGGCAGTTGGACGAGGCTGCTGTGCAAACAGCAGAGGCAGCAAAACGGACATTCACCTTTTCCTTCAGGTCACAGACAAATTCTTGGATTTTTGCTCAGGATGAGTCTGCATAAAACCAGAAGACTGTGCACAGGGAGAGCAGAGGCACAGACACAAATTCTGCTTAAATCCCTGCTACAGCGGCAGGAAGATCTGGCCGGCGCCCGAGTGAACCCTGCAGACTGCAATACCATGTATCACAGCGCCTAAAGCTGCGAGTGGTTGTCTGTCTGAAACCTTTGCAAAAGAGCTAAGTATTAGTCTAGTTTTTAAAGGAAATTTTATGCAGGTGGAGCTCTCTGGGAATTAAAGTTTTCAGCACCAGCCAGGCTGCAGTGACGTCCCTGTGCTCCCGCTTGGTGAGAGCTCACAACTGAAGCTACCTCCAAAATTCCCTATTACGGAGACGGCTAAGCAGGGCAACCGGCAAGGAGCACAGCTTCGCAAACGAGAGGCAGCGGTGATCTCCAGTGCGCAGGTGCCCCCACCAGATACTGGTTTGACACCACCAGCTCAGGCCACTACACAGAGATGAGTCTTGTTTGCTCCAAGCCCCTGCCCAGTGAGACCTGGTGATACAGACAGGAGATTTCATGGGCTTCCTGCTACTTTCAGATCGGCATTAACACTTCAAACACTGAGCAAGCGTTTTATAAAAGTGTCAGATATTTAAGCTTGTTAAGAAAAGAGTTCTTCAGAAGTGCATCTAAAAAAAAAAAGTCATTTTCCTTTAGGACTAGACCCTGCCATCCTGCAAATAAAGTGGGACGAAACGTTGTTCATGTCAGGCAGCTTGGAGTGCACATGGCTGTACCGCTGGGGTGAAGGAGGGGGTCAGAATTATAGTTCCATTACACTGACAGTTTCATAGTGGGGGTGATTTCTACCTCGGCACGTTTCTGATTTATATAAAACATACACACATGCAGGAGATTGACCGCTTTGCAAAAAAAGCTAGCAGTGAAGCTGCTGCTCTGTCCTCAATGCATCTTGCTTCATTTCTCACGGACCCCTCCTGGCCATCTTGTTAGGAAACTTTTCAAACATAAAGGGACGAGTAAATGACTCAAAATCTGCTTGTCTCATCACAACTGAATTTCTGTTGTAGTCAACATGAAGAAAAGGAAAAAGACAGGGGCGAGATGCAAACATATGGCCGTAACAGACCCCAACACGCCAAGCTTTAGCTTGCACCAGCTCGGCGCCCCCACCGCCAGCACGCCGCTCCGGGGTTCGCAAGCAGGAGCTCACCGAGCACGCCAGGTCCTTTGCCACAAACGCAGTTCCACACGCACACACACAACCATCGGGCCTGTGCTCTTCTTCACACGACAGCGCTCAAACACACCCAAGACGGGGCCATGTGGGCCCACGACCGGCCCAGAGCAGCTCAGCTAACGCAGTCCTACCGAGCCCAGCCTGGCCACAGCCCTCTAAGGAACGCGCGGATCGGCAGCGGAGTCCAGAGAGGGACAGAGATCAGCCGTGCAGACAACAAGCCCGAGCGAAAAGAGCTGAGAAACAGAGCTCGTTCAGCTTAGGAAGAGGGAAAAAAAAAGTCTTCAAATGCTTCAAATTTAGCTGCAGAGATGTACAGAGCAAAGTGTTCTCCACGTGCCCTGGAGATCAGAGAAGAACGAACGGGCTTAAAGTGCAACACAAAGATGTAGCTTAAACACCACAAAA
The DNA here is from genome assembly GCF_034619465.1 of Leptosomus discolor. NCBI lineage: Eukaryota > Metazoa > Chordata > Aves > Leptosomiformes > Leptosomidae > Leptosomus > Leptosomus discolor. Next base: position 864,948 of record NC_141419.1, read on the forward strand.
ATATCTCTAATGGTGAGGAGGCCTGAGTGTTGGTGTGCATCATCGGCACAGGATGTGAAATTGCCAGCAGGAAGAGCCTTAAAAGAAAAAACATTACTCAGGAAGGGTTTAGATGTGTACCTGACCTTATCCCGCGTTGGGGAAACGACGAGGACATCTCTGGAGGTCCTCTCTAGACACACTGTGCTGCAGCTATGAAAGAAAGCTTCAGAGACTCCTTCAAGTCAACTGTCCGGCAAGGGCACAACCCCCAGACCACTCGCATCCTAGCCTGAAACACAACTACTTGGTGAATAACATCATCATTTTATACCCTAACAGCATCTTTCATTGAAAGACACCAAACTGTGCTGCAAAATTCACCAAGTTCCCAGAGAAACGACTCAAAAGTTAAACATTATTAAAATTTTAGGCACAGGAAAACCAGAGGCCAAAGGCTCACAACGTGCAGGGGATGCCACTTGGGCTCAGGTTCTAAACTCTTCATTTGCTTTCTTTTAATGGGCTAATCACCTGATTTACTTAATACCAAGTATTTGACTAAAAAGGAGATTATCAAGATATAGATTTATCATTTCCTAAGATGTAAATACTGAAACAGGAGGACCGAGGGCCAGCATATCTCTCTCAAACAAAACACACTTTAAACTTTAATAAAATAAATACTTTAAATAGCACTGAAATACCTCTATTTCCCTCTTACCCACTGTAAAGGACTCCCCTATTTCTGTCTGCATTTTCATACCATCTACTGGGCAGATCCTGAACTACCCAACCGCACAGCGTGGGCCCTGCAAGGCTGCAGACCACAGCAGTTTGTCCCGAGCTGAGCCCCCCACGAGCCAACTTTTACTCCCCACATCAGCGCCAAGCCACAAGCTGGCGCTTGCTATGAAGCGCAAGGGAGGTACGAAACCACCATCCCATACTCCAAATACTTCCAGCAGGCGCATGGGGACACCACAGCCCGGCCAGCTCAAGTGTGAGGGTAAGAGAAGAAGAAGGCAGAGAGGAGGAGGAGAGGCGGCCGTCCCTCTGCCAGCAGCCTCGGTACAACCTGCCGCACGCCGTCGCTCAGGCAATTGAAGTGAGGTGGGAGAATATTTTCCCCCAATATTACTGGCTGCTGGAAGAGGAGCTACCACATGGCTCTCCTCAGCCACTCAGTGCACGGTGTTTACTATAAACAACAACAGTAAACAGAAACAGCCCAAAATCACAGCTGGGCACCCCGGAGCTGGGTCTCCACATCCTTACTTCAGCCATGGAAATAATCAGTTTAGCACTCAGTCGCTGAACCTAAAACACCCGAGGCCAAAGCGAGCCAAGTTGCTCGGCGCACCCGAAACTCAGCCTGCCTGTTCGGATTCGCTATCTCTACCTTTAGCCGCCGCGACTCCGAACTGCTGCCACGGTTTTACACGGGAGCTTCAAAGGGCCCGCGGATTAAACCTGAACGACGTGTGGCAGGAGCCAGCCTGACACCGTATTCATTTTTAAACATCTTACTGTGCACGAAAAGCTCAAACCTTGTCTTACTCCCAGCGCTACTCAAGCGCTCGGCTCGGGGGGGCTGTGAAGGAGGCGCAGGCGTTTCCCCAGGGACGGTGGTCACCGGGTTTCTCCGTACGGTCCCCGGGGTCACCCTCGACACCTCCAGCGGCAGGGACCTGCCGGCGGGTCCTGCTCAGAGCACCGTTGTCCACCTCCAGAGCACACCGCGGTTACGGGGGGGGGGGGTTTCACCGACATCCTAAAGGGCTCGTGGGGAGGGAAGGGCACAAACCTTCCCCGGGCACAAACCTTCCCCGGGCACAACCCGCGGGCAGGGGCCACCTCCTGTAAATCCTCCGGCAGCTCGGTCTGGCTTCCCTTTTCATGCAAGGAGTGTCCGGCAGATAATAAACGGCGCCGGGGTGTGTGTGGGGGGGCAGGCTCAGGCGCTCCGCAAAACCCGCTCCGAGGCCTTCGGGTGAACACGGTTACCGTGGCCCGGTGCTGCCGGAGGAGCTGCCGCTGCGCCCCGTCCCCCCGCACCAACAGGGCAGTCCCGGTCGAGCCCTGCCCGGAGACACCTGAAAGAACAACAAAGCCCCTCCAAGGTGCTTTACCGGGATCTACGACACTCCCGGGAAGAGGCAGGCGACCCACGGGCAGGCGTGGGAGGCCGGCGCAGCCCCCCACCCCCCGGGGCCTCTGCCCCGCTGCCGGCGGGGGTCGCGGGGAGGCCCCGGGGCGGTGCGGGGCGGACACCAACAGGTGCGGGCGGTGACAGACCGTCCTCCCGCCCGAAGCCACCGCGGCCCCGGCCCCGCGGGTGAGGCGGCGGCCGGGCCGCGCTGACAGGCGGGCTCCGCGCCGGGCCTGCCGCGGGGCCTACCCGCCCCGACCCCCCCCCTCCGCTCCGACCGGCCTCCGGCAGACGCCTCTCCATGCCCCGGCCAGGCCGTAGCCCACCGTCCCTTCCCCGCCCCGACCCCCCTCACCTGCGCGGCCGCCGAGCGCTGGGGCTGCTCAGTCCCTCGCCGCCGCCATGTTTCCGATGCGCAGTGAAGGCGGGGAGCGGGGGAGGGAGCGCGGACAGACCCGGCCCGGCCCGGCCCGGCCCCGCGCCGCCCCCTGCCGCCCGGGACGGCGCCGCGGCGCGACGCTGCGGGGGCAGTTCGGGAGGGCCGAGGTGGGCCGAGACCAGCCGAGCCGAGCTCGCTCGGCTCGGCTGGTCTCGGCCCGCCTCGGCCCTCCCGAACTGCCCCCGCAGCGCCGCGGGGTAGACCCCCCCGTCCTCACCCCGCGCTCTGACCATGGGGCTGACCCCCTCCCCATGCCCACCCAGGACCCTCTGGGCACGGGGTGGTCCCCCACTGTGAGCCCCAGCTTGGGGACAGACCCCCCCGTGCTTGTCTGGGACACACTGAGGACAGGGCAGACCCGCGCTGTGAGCCCCAGCCTGGGGACAGACCCCCCCGTGCCCGTCTGGGACATATCTGGGTCAGGGCAGACCGTCACTGTGAGTCCCAGCCTGGGGACAGACCCCCCTGTGGCCGTCTGGGACACACTGGGGACAGGGCAGACCCTCGCTGTGAGCCCCAGCCTGGGGACAGACCCCCCACGTGCTTGTCTGGGACATACTGGGGACAGGGCAGACCCTCGCTGTGAGCCCCAGCTTGGGGACAGATCCCCATGCCCGTCTGGGACACACCGGGGACAGAGCAGGCCCTCACATCATGTCCTCTCTGCTTGCTGGATTGCCTGGAGAAAAAAAAATAAAAAAAAAAGGGGTTCTGGAGATCCATTTCTCATCTTCTAAGCTGCTCATGTGAATGGTCAGTGGGTCTAAGGGAGCCCTGCTGGGTAACAGTGACTTCTCATGACCCAGATATTTCACTGGGACAATGGAGACATCATTTTGGAGTGACTCACAGACATATGACAAGACTTCTCAGGGAGAAACACCTAAACGCTTTCCAAAGTGCATGGGGTGACATGGCCAACATCTGAGCCTCTCCCTGGTTGATTTCTTGTTCTCAGGGATTACATGGAAACTTGTGTGTTTCAGGTCAAAACCGAAGCAAAAGATCAGAAGGAAGCATCCCTGGTGCAGACAGGTCTTGGTTGAGTTTGGAAAGATTGTGCCTGAGAAAGCTCTGCCAAATACAGGGCTTCCTACAGTAAGGAGCTTTGTTAGAGGCGATGGAGGGAAGGTAAAGCCGTGATTCATCTGTTCGCTGCTTGCTGCCAAGTCTGTGGTACCTCCTGGTCCTGGCCAAGACCCTGTGCTGATGCTGAGCAGGGAGGCACATGGCGAGCAAGGGCTCTAGTAGTGCACTAAGAGGGGGAACCTTCCCACCACTGCCCATGGAGCAACCTTTCAGGAGGGTCTGAAGCCACCTCAGCCCGTTCCTGTGCTCTTCCCTTTCCCTTCGGGGAAGTTAATACCATTTCCAGTGTTGGCCTGAAGGCTGCAGGAGGGTTTCCAAGGAACAGAAATGGATCAGTGGCCTCCAACTACTGAAGGCAAGAGGTCTTCAGCTGCTGCTGACGCTGTCCTGGTTCAAATGCTGGGCTCGGTCCAGCCTAGGCAAGGCTTAAGATCCTGCCCAAGGCCAAACGAGCTTCTGCCTGGCCAGTAGCTAACTTCTGGGGTGCAGCAGTTCATCCACAGCTCTTTGACTCCCTTGTCAGGAAAAAAAAGGGATCAGTACTCTCAGAGCAAAATACAACCTCTATTTGCCTGTGTCTCTCCACAAAAAAAAAAAAAAAAAAAAAGAAGAATAAAGACATACACCTCATTGAACGGGGTGGGATTTCTAAGGTCTGGGGAGAAAACTCTTTGGGAGAGAGAGCTGTTCCAGAACTACTGTTTGGAGGTTTCTCATGTCTTTTTCTGAACGGTGGTACTGAGCACTGCTGAAGACGAGCACTGGCCTGGAAAACCTCTTGTCCCTAAGATACTCACAATGAGGGGACGACCAGCCAGAAACGCTGGTGAGGGCTTTTAATATGTGGAGCACTCAGTTATGGTACTTCCAGAGCTTCATACTGCTGCCTATCAACACGGCATCTGAGAACCTTCCCTATAAATTCAGAAGTCTTATCAATGCTCCTCATGGGTTTCATCAACTCTGGTATTTCCTCATTTCCACAGTAATCAGGATTTCGGGAATGGAATAAATGTGCGAGAGCTAAGAGCTGCAAGATGGAAACAGGAGAGAAATTTCCCCATTCACTTCAATTTGGAGTTAGCAGCAGCCGAGTTCAGAAGGATTTACATATGACATCCATATGAGCACCGCAGGAATTCAGTTTGATTAATGTTACAATGGAAACGAGCCGCAGAAATGGTTTGCCATTTATTATGAAGTGTTGCCAAAAAAGCCGAAGCGCATTCGCAGCCTGGTTTGGGCCAGCCCTTGGAGAGTGCCAGCGCGATAAACGGCCGGGAGCTGACGCCTACCAAAGGGCACCGATACCCTGATGCATGGGGTGTCAGGCAGGCTGGAGCGGGGCCTTCAGAAGGAGAGGGTGGAGGCAAACGTAAGGCGATGTGACTGGGAAGGAAACCTCCTGCTGGCTGTTCTTCACCCCTCCCTGTTCCTCCCTTGTTAGTGCCTCTCAGCAGTCCGGGACCAAACTTCCTCCTAGGCTGGTTCCCGCTATTTGCAGTGTTCCCTTTATATCGTTGACTTTGTTTTCTGCCAGAAACTGATCCTGAATCTGGCATGGATGATATAAATATAGACCGTGTGCTGACAGACAAAAGCCTACCGTCCCGTGGTTCACGACCTTCTTATCCTGGACCTGATTTTTAATAAAAAGGTGGATGGGTGGATGGGTGGATGCAGAGGAGGATGATCTAAAGGAACATGTGTACACAGTAATCCTGGCGCTCTCATTGATACATTTTTTGACCCGACATCTCCCTTGCAGAGGGGAAGTGGGAATTTCCTCCCTGTGCCTTGAAAATGCAGGAGGAAAGGTTATTTACAGAGTTTAAAGCCCTGACAAGCAGCAGATCACCTTGCAGGACCTCCCGTACGTTCCCTTTCCCAAAGCAGGCTCATATTGAGACCAGCTGTTGAATTTAGCTGGGGCATGTCTTCCCCAAAGGGCCCATTTTGATTCTGAAGACTTCATGGGCAGTCATCTCTTTTGGTGGCGTGAAATTGTCTGGCTTGGTGTCCCAAATGTTTGCAGGCAGGTTTTCCTTTCCCTGCCAGATCGCAGAGCGATCCTCCACAGCAAGGCTGCACACTGCAAACCCATGCAAACCCCTGCAGTCTCCTTGGGAGGCGAAGGAACATATTTTCTCATTATAACACATCTCTCTCCTGTTTCTGGTGGCTCTTTTCAACTATTTCTATCTTTTCCGCACCCACTGTGGATGCCAAGCCTGGGTGCAAAGTGCCAGGGTGTCACTGTGCTGTGTTCAGGGCTCACACCCCCCTTGCTCACCATGCTCCCTCCTCTCCAGTATATGCACCCAAATTAAACTAAAACCCCTCTGTTGAGTCACTCCTGCAGTTTAGGTCTGCTTTGCTCACCCCTAACTTCTTCCCAGAGCTGCTGCTTTCCTGAGCACGATTGCCTATCCCACCCACCCCACCTTTGTAGCTTAGCACCCCACCAAGCCTGGGTACACATATATCATCCTTCTGTTATTCTAATATCAAACTAGCCAGCCCATAATTACCTGATTTCAGGCTTTCAAAACAGCTCTATACCAGCACTGTTCCTGTCTCAGCAGATGTCTGGTATTTCAAAACCCTGCTATATACCTCTGTCGACTCTTTAAGGATGCTTCTGTTTGGGTTATCGAGGCCCAGGTGCAAAAAACAAGTTTATTTTGGGTGTACGTTGCTTAAATTCCTTGGCTAAGAGCAGTCGTGCAAGTGCCTTATCCGCCTTCCGTGTTACAGGAAAAGTGATCCAGTTTCTCGGCAAAAGCAGAACTTGGGAAGTTATCGAACACCTGATTTGTTACCGCTGTTAACGAACTCCCTGTGTCTATGAAGGGACTCACACAGGTTTGAATATCCTTTGTTCCTGGCTTATCCTAAACATTTCCCACTGTTGCTCTTTAATCCCGCCAGCCACGAATACTTTCCCTAATAGCTTGTTTCTTCTGTTCGTACCCTTCACAAATTACTGCACGTCCTAATCCGAGCCGACCTCTCCTCCTCCCGCAGGGATTCGCGGCTCCAGAGGCCTCTTTGATCCACTCTCCGGCACAAACGCCGCTCCCCGGTTCCCCGGGCCGTAACCCGCGGCTGCGGCCGGTCATTAGCGCCGTCACCGCTGGCTCGCCGGCTCCCAGCCGGGCGCTGCGGGACAGTCCGTCCTTCGGTCGGCGGGAAGGGGCAGGGGTGAGCCGCCTCGCGCCCGGGGAGCGAGCCGCGGGGCAGGACAGAGCCGGGGCACGGTGGCCTGCTGCTCGGTGGCCTGTGGCCGTGCTCTGCCTCATGCCAGGAGAGCGGAGGGATGCTTCCCAGTGCTTGCAGACGCGGCTGGGTGTGGGAGAACAGAAATCACGCCTCTAAGTCCTGCCCGCCGACGCCTGGCACGCAGGGGTAGCACTAAGCAGGTCGGAACTGGATGAAAATTTTCTCTTGCACGAAAAAAAGAAAAAGAAAAAAAGGGATTTTTCTCCCCATCCAAACTTTCAAACCGATTGTTTCCTGTATTTAATTTAGTAGGGAAAGTTCTCGTGTTCCATCCTCCTCTGGCACTTTCTCCCTTCTTTCCTTTTCACTGTTTTTCCCAACACAACACCTGCTTTTTGTAGATAATTGTAGATAATTTCAAGCAAAAGATTTTTCTTTCCGTAACCATAATAAACTATTGGAATGAGGAAACAGCTTAGGTTATTGATTCCATTTGATTCACCTTTTCTTGAACCGCCTCTTGCATTTCTGGCGTTGCTTACATTCAGGGTCATGTTGAACTCATTGAACTTGGATCAATATAAAATGTTATTATTTATATGTCTTGCTGTTTGTTTGCCCTTGCTGCTCTTCAACACGTACATATCAATTTGGGATCTTCGATTTACTGTTTTTTCCCCCCTCCTTTTCCAGTGAACAGGATGAGATGCCAGCTGTTGCTGTCCCCCCAGTCTTGTGACCACTTTTTATCCAAAAAAAGTGTCTCCAGGAAGTCCCAATCTCTATTCCATTTTTCTGACCAAATTTTTGCTCCCCCAAATCTGACCAATAGCTTGCAGCTCCTTCAAAGCAAGAAATTCACAGACTGCTGGCTGGGATCACCCTCCCAGTAAGCACAGCACCTTTCTAGTATATTCAGAACAGAATATCCCTTTAGAGTACAAAATATATTGATTACTTTATGCTAATTTGAAGAAGACATAATCAACAAACCAAAACAAAGAGTCCACAAGTGAATGAAGGTCTTACATATCTTTTTGGACGTTTTCTTTTTCTGAATCTGCTACGAGTTCACCTAAGTACGGCTCGAGCTTGGCTGGTTGTCCTTGGAAGGTCTGTCATCTTGCACAGAGGAGGGTGCACGCGCAGTGGCACTGAATGTTTGCAAGTTGACGCTCTGGAAAGGCCAAACCCGGGACTTGCAAGGGAGTTGGCCGGGAAGCTGTTTGAGTTGTGAAGGGTGAGATTTAGCAGACCCTGGAAACTTGAAAAATCCCAGGGGACTGGGGGATTACAAAACTGTCATGATGGTTTGAGAAAGGAAGCCACGAACCCAGATCAAACGGTGGGAAGGATAACTGAGTTTCTACAGTTAAGCATTGGCTAAACAACGTAATTAACGGCTTTTGGCGTGGAAAGTAGGTCTGGCCAGACAAACTCATGGTCTTTGCTGTGTGAGGCTGGGGCTGGTGAAAACAGCCACGCTGGTCCAGGCCATGTTGGAGCAGTTTTAAGGAGGCACTTTGGCAGCACCATGAGATGGGGAGACTGAATACAAGACAGTGTGGAAATCATAGAATCACACAATCACAGGCTGTCAGGGGTTGGAAGGGACCTCGAGAGATCACCTAGTCCAACCCCCCGGCCAGCGCAGGTCCACCCACAGCAGGTCACCCAGGAACGCGTCCAGGCGGGTTTTGAATGTCTCCAGAGAAGGAGACTCCAACACCTCCCTGGGCAGCCTGTTCCAGGGCTCTGCCACCCTCACAGGGAAAAAGTTTTTCCTGATGTTCATGTGGAACCTCCTGTGCTCCAGCTGGCACCCGTTGCCCCCTGTCCTGTCACTGGCCATCACCAAGAAGAGCCCGGCTCCATCCTCCTGACACTAAGTGAAATGGTACCACCAAGGAAATAATTAAATGCTCTAAACTAGAAACGTTAAATGTTAGCTCTCTCTGGGTTCAAGGCAGAGTGCCCTACTGACACCGGCACCTTGAGATGAGAGAGAGATACTGTTCCTACTGGGACTAGAAATTAGAAAGACAGCTATGGAGTCGTTTTATTAAAGACGCAGATGACAACCATAAAATCTACAGTAAAGTTTGCAGATGACAAAAAGACGGAGCAGGACAGGTTACTGCTACAAAACCATCAGGACCATTAAATAGTCCCCGTTCAGCTGCTGTGTTTGACGAGCCATCCACAAAACCACACTTGAGAGCCAGGAAAACACATTCCCCAGGATGAGAGACTGTCTCACAAAGCATCATTCAGGGCGGCTTCAGAGTCATTCTGTGCATCCGCCTGACATCGGGTTTATTAAAGGGGAATAGCAAGAAGGCAGGAGTGACCTAGATCCTTCACACGGCATTGGAAAAGCTATTATGGGAACACTGCGGCAGCTCTGCTGTCAGCCTCCTATGAGGCCTGGAGAAGCACAAAAGAGGGTTGGAAGAAAAGCTACAAAAGTCTTCTGGGGGCTGGAACACATCCTTGACTTGAGGTCAAGTAGCTCTTCACGCTCGGCACAGAAAGCTGAAAGATCTTCACCCTGGCATGCGCATCTTGCGGGGAAGAAGCTGGATGGTGCAGTGAGATGGAGGGGCTGGGAATGGGAACGGGGGTGATGCAGAGCGGGAAGAGCTGCCAGTGCCTGGGGCGGCCTGACCAGGGCCAGAGAAACAGCACAGCTCCCTACGGGCAGTGCTCTCAGTCATGGTTTTGGGCTTTACCCCTTCCCTGCTGACCCTGGGGAATTCCTGCACTGAAGCAGTGATTATGTTTAAATATTACATACTGAGCTTCTGTTTTCATCTGCAGAAAGACTTGTCGTGCCTTTCTGGGTTTGCCTTTCTCCAAATTATTGCAGGACTGTCCCACCTGGAGAAGGAGCACGGTGGACCCTGCTTTCACCTATGATAGAGTCTCTGCTGGCCCTGACCGATGTCCTTCAATCAATCGCGAACCCCGGGCGGAGTCTGTTCGTCAGGCTGGTAGAGACCTGAGGGGTTTCAGCAAGAAGCCGAAGCGCCTGGTTTGCCACGTTCACCTGGGGGGATCATGGTAGATCCCACCTGATCCGGTGGCCCTGCTGGTCCCTTTCTGCTGGCAGCTGGGTCTGGCAGGATTGGAACATTTGGCCTCGGTACAGCCTCCGGGCTCAGTAGAGAGTATTTGGGCAAGACTGACCTATGACAGATGAAAGTTGCAATAAATGGTCTCTAGTGGTTACTTTTGGCTTTAATTTTTGCAGCCCCTCCGTGGGTATAAGTAGCTGCTCGGCCCATTCATCTCTTCCAAATTAAATAAAACCATTTGCTGTTTGCGTGTGAAAAGCCTCTCCCAGGCCGACAGATCTCAGCCACTCTCATTCGCCCCGTGCCTGGCTGCTGCGGTGCCCTGGCCCGGTGGGGGTGACTCCTGTAACTGGTGATGGTGGGAAAGCAGGGGCCAGCCCTGGTCCCTGCCGTGCAGCTGGCAGTGCTCTGGGCTCCCCTGCTTCAGGGAAGCCCTCGCTGCAAGCTCCTTGCTCCAGCAGCATCAGCCGTGGTGCCACACAGCTGCCTGCTGTGGGCACTGCCCCCCGCCAAGCTCGCTGGCTTGCTGAATCCACAGTTGGCAACCATTTCTAGCCTGCATTCGCCGCCTTCTTGTCACCCCTTGCAGCAGATCCTTGAGTGCGCGCTCTGCTGAAAGCTGGTTGGAAAAATCGTTTTGGTGAATTAATTTGTGCGGGTTGTTCATTCCGATTACTGACGGGCGGCTGGGCTCTGTGGGGATGCAGCTCCCAGCGCGGGCGGGCACCGGGGGCCGCGGGGAGCTCCTGCGGTTGGGCTTGTGGGAGGGTTTTCCAGGGCATCACTTCGTTTTCCTACGGGTGTGCCACTTGCTGACTTTCCGCCCATCTGTACGTACAAGAACACAGGGACTGCGTTAAAGAAAGGGCAGGTGTTCCTGTGCAGTCCTGCTGGTAAACGGCTTACAGGGCTGGTTTACCAGCTGGTTCACACGGGCGTGGAAATGAGGCTGTTCAATACGGAAATGGAGCTGTCTCTGCTTTCAAAAGTACTTTTCCTACCTCATGTCCTAGGTCTCCTCGGGACGCTGCTTTCAGCCCCTGCCAGCACCATTAGGAGACTCACGGGAGAATTTCTCTCTTTTCCAGGGCTCACGCAGGGTTTGCGTCCGCCCAAACCGCGCACCAGAGGACCCCAACCTGCCCCCGAGGGCTGTGCGGGGCCTGGGGGTGGGACAGGCGCTCGGTGCCCGCCGCCTGCGCTCCGGCTTCAGGTTTTGGGGCCCCTGTGCCGAGCCGCGGCTCGAGGATCTCGGGGGTCAGCCTTCGGGGGGCCTGGGGCGGAGCGCTGCCGATGCAACGCCTCGACGTGGGGCGAAACCTCTCGGCTCGGGGGCTGAGGGCAGTGGAGGGGCAGAAGGAGGCCTGCAGCACCGGGTACTGCCTGCAGCACCGGGCACTGCCTGCAGCACCGGGCACTGCCTGCACCGGCCCTGCCTGCAGCACTGGGTACTGCCTGCAGCACCGGGCACTGCCTGCAGCACCGGGCACTGCCTGCAGCATCGGGCGCTGCCTGCACCTCCCCTGCCTGCAGCACCGGGCACTGCCTGCAGCACCGGGCACTGCCTGCACCTCCCCTGCCTGCAGCACCGGGCACTGCCTACAGTCTTGGGCGCTGCCTGCACCGGCCCGGCCTCCACCGGCACTGCCTGCAGCACCAGGTACTGCCTGCACCTCCTCTGCCTGCAGTCCTGGGCGCTGCCTGCACTGGCACTGCCTGCACCTGCCCTGCCTGCAGCGCTGGGCACTGCCAGCACCCGCAGCGCCCTGTGCCACCTCCGCCATGCACTGCCGGCCTTGTGCGCTGCTGGCAGCGCCCTGCACCCGCCCTGCACCCGCCCTGCACCCGCCCTGCACCCGCCCTGCCTGCTGCCTGCACCTCCCGTGCCCGCGCTGCCTGCAGCGCCCTGCGCTGCCCGTACCACGCCGCTCTGCCAGCGCTGCTCGTGCCTGCAGCGCCACACGCTGCCAGCCCTGTGCGCTGCCTGCACCGCCTGCCTGCACCCTGCCCTGCCTGCCTGCACCCTGCCCTGCCTGCACCCTGCACCGCCTGCCTGCACCCTGCCCTGCTTGCACCCTGCACCGCCTGCCTGCACCCTGCACCGCCTGCCTGCACCCTGCCCTGCCTGCACCCTGCACCGCCTGCACCCTGCACCGCCTGCCTGCACCCTGCCCTGCCTGCACCCTGCATCTCCTGCACCCTGCATCGCCTGCACCCTGCCCTGCCTGCACCCTGCACCGCCTGCCTGCACCCTGCACCGCCTGCACCCTGCCCTGCCTGCACCCTGCACCGCCTGCCTGCACCCTGCCCTGCCTGCACCCTGCCCTGCCTGCACCCTGCACCGCCTGCCTGCAACGCCGCGCAGTGCTTCGCGCTGTGCGCTGCTCTGCAGCGGGGCGCGCAGCCTTGCATCAGGCAGTGCCTGCGCCACGCGCTGCCTGTAGCGCTGTGGGAGGTTGCACTGCCTGCTGCCTGCACCGCCCGTTGCCTGGAGCATTGCTCTGCTTTGCACCGCGCACCCCTTGCGGCGCCGCGAGCTGCCCTGCCCTGCGGTGCAGCACCTGCAGAGCCCAGAGCCTGGGCCACGCTCCCTCGCTGCAGGGGAGCTGCAGGCTGCAGCAAGGCTGGCAGCACCGCTCTGCCGCCCCGAGGGGTGCTGCGCGGCTGAGCACGGGGAGGCGCAGCGGGGTGGGGAGAAGGGGCGAGCGCCGCAGCGTGCAGGAGACGGGGAGCCACGCGCGAGTGTGGAAGAAGGGCCAGGCGGGTGGGCGTGTGGCGATGGGCTCGCTGGGACCGCTCGCTGTGGGAAGGAGTTTGGCCATCCACGGGCACCCCAAACGTGGCCAGGCTGCCAGCGCTGCGACAGCTGCCCTGAGCTGCTGCCTCATTGCACCCTGCAGCACGGCACGGAGCAGAAAATCCTGGCACCAGTGGTCAGTGTTCACAATGGAGACAGAGGAGTCCTGTAAAATAAACTTTATTCGAATAAAGGGAGAGTCCACTGGGTATATCCCACATGGAGCTGTTCTTCCAGCTCCAGTTGTGCTGCTTTGGCTGCAGGCTGGGGTAGACGGGGACGTCAGTGGGGTAAGTGGTCCTGAAGGCTGATATTAGGCTCCTTCCTGGCTCCCGGCACTCCTTACCAGGCTGGCTGTTTCTGAAAGGCTGAGGGACAGGAGTTCCCTGGTGCTGGCAAGTGTCAGCTGAGCACAACGGGAGTGGAAGGCTCCTCTCTGCCACAGGGCTCTGGGTGTCTTTTAAGACCAGCTCCCTTGTTACGCTCTTTAATTGCAGGATCCTACCGCTTCTGTGAGCATGAAGTCCAAAGCCACATGTACAACGGAGCAATGACGTTGATTTGATTAATATTTTGAAATCTATAGAGCCCGAACACCACGCACTAAACAGCAGGCAGATTTACAGGTGAAGCAGCATGCTGCACCCCACTACTGGTTTCAGGAGGAGTTAAGTGCTGTTTTATGATACAAAGAGTGTTTCAAGGCACGTCTAAAGTCTCCCCCTGGTTATTTAGGGGCTCTCTGTGTCTTTGGGGTCTTGCCTTGATCCACTTGGAGCCATTGAGAAAGGCCGTGCAGGATGCCCCCTTCATGGGAACTTGCTTTGCTGAGAACGGAGGGACCTGGGGATGCTAATCTGCCTCTCGGAACACTAATTGAATTGCAGATATAAACTGATATTAGAGCATTCTGGAAATAAGATATAAAAAGATTTCCTGGCACAGTGCTGCAGATTTTTCTGTGTTAACATTTTGCAGAGAACAAAACGCGGCTCACCAATACCTGCTATTGGATTCACTGTTTATTACAGCGTCACCAGCAGTGCAACAGGCATGAGGTCTGCAGGGTGCTGGACACGGAGCCTCGTAGCCTGTGGTGGCCTGCAGGAGACAAGAGGATGGACATTGCCAGTGCCTCGAGCTCCTGATCCTGCTTTCCAACAGTTAGGTAAAATCAGCCAGAGGAGTAGAGGTGAGGAGTGCTCCTGATGTAAAGGAAGCGAAAATCCCACGGGTCCTTGGCAGAGCAGGGAAGGGCAGGTCCCTCTTGACCCAGATCTTGTGGTGGAGAAGCCACTACAGTAGTGGTCACACAATGGTTGAAAATCACAAAATGGCTCTTTTTTAAGAGCTCTGCCTCCCCCTTAGGGAGCGTCTCTTATTTTAGGGGCAAAATACTGCTGGGCTCAGCTGGTGGCTGCTGGTGGCATTGTCGAGCACGGCCGGCAGTGGTTTCCCACTGATGATCCCGAGGAGAGTGACGTGTCTGCGTGGCAAGGGCAGCGCGAGATGGGCTCCAGGAGGGGCTCAGGGGAGATCAAGTGTTTTCTGAGAGACTGTATCTGTCAGTGGCCATGGCAATTTAAGCATGGGAAGAGATACAAGAGTGTGCCTGAGCAACGAGGAGGAAAAAACCTGGGGGAATTTTAGCAAGGGAGAAGCAACAAGCCCAAAAGTGTCCTAGAAAAAGTGATCTGCCGATGTGTAAGTTCACATCAGGATACTGACGGCGTATGGGAAAAATGTCTGAGGAGGCAGAGCCAAAGTACAGCAATGCATGGGACAACTCCAGTGGGGCTTATGAGTCTGAAAGATGAAAGAAGCGCATGATACCCATGAGAGAGAAAGAGAAAAACAGATAGGAGACAAAAACCTCACAGGTACTGCGGTTCTCCATCTGCTTTCGTAGGTAGGAGCCACGCCGGTGGTGCCAAGCAGCTTGGAAGCACAGCTGCTCAGAGTTATGTTTCCCTTGCAACAGTGCCTTTTGTTAAATAAGGGAAAGGAAAAAAAGCCTGGAGAAGACTATTTTTCACATTTCCATTTTGACAAAATTGGAAATGAAGAAAAGACAGTTTTGGGGTCTTGCTTTCATCCTTCCCAGTGTACAGAGTTTCAGTGGCAGGGCGCAGGATAGAGAAAAGGGGGGAGAAAATGCTTAGAAGAGAAAAGGAAAACAACACATGAAACAGGGTAGGAAAAAACTTATTTTTTGAAACTGATGGAATTAATGATATCAAGGTTTTAAAAAGGATTGCTGTTCTCCCTTCCAGCTAAAGCAGTCTTCAAAGGCTTGGACTTGACTCTCCTCTTAGTCCCGGAGAAGGAAATAAGTAGGTGAAGCTGTGAAAAACAGGCTGTGAGTACTGAAGGGGATGTGAGAGAGACGGGGGTACAGCAAGACAGCAAGCACTGCTCCTGCGTGCCCTTATGGCTGGCCATGACCAGCTTGTGCCCATCTCCCCGAGGGCTTGTGAGATGGTCCGAGGCAGCACTTGGTGCTCAAAGGCGTTGCATCCCCATCCAGACCCGATGCAGTGGTGCTGTGCTGTGTGCTGTGCTGCCATCGGAGCTGCGTTGCCTTCTGCGACGTGAAACGAGGCCGGTCGGGGAAGAAGGTGTTCCTGCGGGAGACTGGCTTTAATCTGAGGGTGGGAAAATCTTGGTAAACCTGCCCTGAAGCCTGGCAGTTTGAACAGAGTTTAGCAAGTTTGGGAAGCACGGAGTGGAAGCTGCCATGGGAGGAGCGGGTCTTGCTTTCCGCCTTCGCCCCCGTGCCCGTTGGCATGGGCTGTGACTGCCTGACTGAGCCCCTTGGGGGGAAGCCATCCTCAGAAGGGAAGGAGTTAAAACAACCCCACTTCCAGCATTAATGCATCCCCAGCCCCAGCCCCAGCCCCCGCCGTGTTTGAGCCAGCAGAGCCCTTGCACCCAGACCTCTCCACACGCTCTGTCCCAGCGCCTGGGTGACCCGTGTCGAGCTGCCCAGTTGGCGCGGGGTCTCCTGGTGGGTCTTCTCGGGGTGGCACCCAGAGCTGTGGCTCTGTGATCAGCTGCCCAGCAGAGCCCCACACAGATGGTCTCCTGCGGTGCCTGGGCAGCTGTGGGACAAGCTGGGGCTGCGTGGGGGCACCCGGGAGCCAGGAGAGGCTTTAGGGTGCCATGGTCATCCACGAGCCTCCCTTGGGAAACCAGAAAGCTCTGCTCGTGCTGCTGCATTGGGGTTGGGGGAGGTTTATGTTCCTCAGCTCTTCTGTGCCAGATGGTAAGGTAGAGGCTGAGGCAGCTCCATCTTGGGCTCACTTGGCGCCCAGGGCAGCGGAGAGATGATCCTTCTGCAAAACCAGAGAGGTCTTTGCTTCTTGGAGCTGGTCTGAGATGAAGCACTGTTGGAGCTGAGGGCATTTTTTTCAGGCCAAGCAGAGAGAAAGACACTTTTGAAGCTCTGGCAAAAGTAGTAAAGCTCTTGTGAGCATCACTGCCATCCCCGCCTCTAGCTCCTCCGTCTGAGAGGATGCTCTAACACACCCAGTTGGAACTAACCCTGGCCAGTGTGCTAAAACCCAGTCCAAGACTGACTCAGCATGGCTAAGAGGCTTAAAACTTAACCACAGCCTGTTAATCTCTTTTCTGCCTCTAAAAGTTCCCCTGCCCAAGCTGCCGCCGTGCTGCAGAGCTGGTGGCATGGGTGCTTCACCGGGAGGGAGCAGGACGGAGGTGGTGCCGCGGGGGACCCCAGCCTCTGCATTTCTTGGTGCGCAGAGACCTCGCCTGGGCTCGGGCTGTTCCTTTGCTTTCGGGGCCGGCTCCGTTCGTCAGGTCGTGGCGAGGAGCCCTCGCGGCTCTGAATCGCTGCTGGGGCACGCTAGCGTGAGGCTCCAGCCCCCAGCACTGAGCGGAGCCAGCCCGGTTTGCAGTGAGCTCATTATATTAGTGACGCCAGCGGCAGATTTCTCAAGTCCCCCTGAAACCTGGAGCTCTTTCACACCGCGTGTGCCAGGCAGAGCCCCGTGCCGTGTCCCCGGCCCCGCGCCTGGTGGGAGCTCCCCTGGGCCCAGCACGGTGTGACGCGGTGCACAGGGTCCTCCACTTGAAGAGGAGGCTGGCGCTTATGGCAATACTTCAGGAGACCATTTCTCTCCATTTTGGGGGGAAAAAAACCCAAACCCACCTCTTGTTATATTTTTCAAGGTGCACTCTAGCCTCTTCATGTGCTGATGACTTTCCTTAAAGCGACATTTCCCTTTGGCTTCATTTTAGCCACCTCAGCTAGACACACTGCCCCATGCAGCGGTAACCCCTCGTGCCGTGGCCGCCGCCGGGGGAGGAAGGGCTCTCCATGGGGACCGCAGTGCTCTGGAGGTGGGAAGCTGCGGTGCTGCCTTCAGCAGATTTCACATCCCAAAGACCTGGTTGCTGACCCAAACGGCCCCCAGCTGCCTCCTCTGCTTTCTTCCAAAAGGACCCTTGATTGCATCCATCATCGGGTGCAACAGCCTGGAAAAAGGTCTGGGCTGGCCATGAGAGGCGGGTTAAGGTGAGGCTGATTTTTGAAGAGCCTAGGGCATGGCCGTATTAAAAGACCACTGAGGGGTTGGAGAGCTTCTTCTCAGATGGGCATAGGGATGCTTTTTAGGAAATAAAGTAGTTTATTTGAGTCTTTGGTGCTGGACAATTTTTAGTGCCCAAGAGGGGGAAACAGAGCCAGCACGAGGATTTGGGGAGCTGCCTGCTACATTTCTCATCACTCACACCAAATGACCAGACTCTCCGGATCCACTCCAGGCTCTGCACTGTCCTGTCATTTTCTTCTTGATTTACACATCGTGTTGCAGAAAGGCCTGTTGGGAACATCCAGAACAGACATTTGTGATGCAAAGCCTTCAGTTTCCGCTCTTTGACTCAAGAAAGGCTGCAAGTTGGCTGGTTTGGCCCTACAACAGCCAAAGGTGTGGCATGGATGGTGTCTCTTTTAATATGGACGGTTCATTTATTGTAATCCCCGACCTAGAAGTCAGAGAAGGGATCCAGGATCAGGCTGTGCTACCGCAGCTCTCCCCATATCAGAGCGCTTGGACCACAGTGTGGTCCTGTTTGCTGTGCTTCTGCCCTCCAAGGGGACAGGCAGGTTGGCAGCAAGAACAGGAGGACACAGCTGCCCCAGGGGGGTTCGGTCCTGTGGCCACCCGGTGCCCCCGCACACACCGGGCTGCAGCTCCGCGGTGCTGTGCCCTCCCCGCGCAGCAGGTCCCCGTGTCCGAGCAGGGGGCTGAGGCTGGAGCTGTGTGAGCCCGAGCGGAGCTCTTTCTGCCCTCTTGGGCTCTAGCCAGGGATGGCAGCAGCGCCCTCCTGCAGGGGGTAAAAGCTGCAGGTTGCTGCAGAAGAGAAATACAGCCCCTAATAACAGCGAGCATCCGCCTGCTGCCCCTTGCTAGGAGGCAATAAATCCTGCCAGACCTTTCCCAGGCAGCTCCTGCTTGGACCAAGGGGAGAGGTGGGCTCCTGCCACCCGGCTGTCCGTGGGAGCCCCCGCTCCCGGTGGCAGTGCGCTCGCAAGGTGAAATACCTCCAAATTACACACACTTGATCACGGCATGAATTATTAGCGACTGTTGGAAAGTGTGGTTCAGGCGAGAGGAGCGAACGGTCTTTCTTCTCCCCGGTGTAGGCATTTTTACAGCCAGCTGAAACCACAAGAAGTGCGGGCAGGAATTCAGGCTGTTGGAGGTAGAAAGAGACACAGTTTCCAAGAGCTGATTAAAAAAAAAAAAAAAAAAAAAGAAAAAGCTTGCAATGTGTGTTCTTTCGAAACCAAGCAAAGGAAGGACTAACCACCGTGCCAGCTTTGTCCTTTACTGCGCACTGCACAGCGCAGCCTCCTTCTGTGCCTCTGTGACAGATTCTGTTTGGTCCTCTGGCCCCGAGGTCTGAGGAGGCTTCACCGCCCAGTCCTGCTGCGGTGCCCAGGCTGAGCAGCAGCATCTCCTGAGCAGAGGGGACAGGGCTGGAAAAAGCCTGACCTCCCTGTCAGGGGCTGCAGGGGCGCTCAGGTGCGTGGGGCCCGGCTCTCTCCAGTGCACACGGGTCTCCCGCCCCGTGCCCTGGGATGCTCTGCTCACTGGGGGGTGGTGTATGACTGGGCTGGGGATGCGGGCTGTCCGGGGCAGCTGGGTTGTGCGGTATCTGGGAGGGCTTGAGCCAGAAGTTACCAGCCCCAGTCCTGCAAACCTCCTCTGAAGTCATTGAAAGCCTCCTCTGAACAAGAGCAGCAGAGCGGGAGCTGGTTTGAGCCCAGGTCAGGAAGCGACCTGCGGGGCAGGCGTTGGGGGTCTGCGACAGCCTCGTGCTGGGAGGAGGTCAGCAGCGACACCAGCAGTGTGGGACCCGCTGGCTCAGGCTCCATCTTCATCTGCAAGGGTTGCTCAGGGGTAACGCTGCACCCCACTACCTCCGGGCCAGGCAGCACCTCCGCTCCCAAAGGAGCACACTCCAACTCGACATTCATCATGTGCAGAAAGTCTCCAGGATCTGGGCTATAGCTGTGACCATCCTGATGCTTATTAGTAAGCCACCAGCAGTTTAAGAATCCGCTGCAGCTGATGCCAGAGACCACTTACATCCATTTTTTTAGATGTTCGTAATTGTCTGAAACATCCAGCTGAGATTCCCACATGCTGTCTGCGCCAGAGGATGAGCTGTTTTGGAAAAACCAAAGGAAAATTACCCTGATACTTCTGAGGATATGAGCAGACAGATATTATTTCCCTATTGTTTATAAACAACTTCTTGTGCCTTCAAAACTTTCAGCTCTACAGCTGGAAGAGCCCACGGCGAGATGTGATGTTCAGCAGTGATGCGGTCCCCACCACGGGGGGCTGCGCTGACAGGGGGCTCGGTGCGCACAGCAGCTCCAGCGCCAAGCCCTCGTACTGGAGATCACGGTTTGGATGGGTCACCAAGCTTTGAAATGGGAAATTGTGGGGAGCGGTGGTCTTGAGCACTGGGGCCAGGCAGGCGGCATGGGTGACCCGTGCCCAGGGAGGGTGTGGGAAGGTGCAGGCGGTGCCACGGGTGCAGCAGCTCTCCAGAGCCTCAGAAGATGGTTGCATGGCCAGGAACCCGCAAGATGCAGCAGCCGTTTGGTACAGAGCTGCAGTGGCCTGGCTGGAGCTGTGGGTCAAGGGCAACTTTGCAACTGCAGCCTGGGGAATTGTGATTTCCTGCGGGCAAAGGAGGCTCCTCCCTTGGGTGATTTCCCAAGATACGAGAGTGGCTCACACAGTGTTTGGGGCTCTCCAGCCCCTGCCAGACTTGCTGAAATCCCTGGCAGTGACCTGTGGGATGCCCTGCCTGCCTCCCAGCTCCACCCCACTGGCGCTGGGAGCTGGGGATCCTCCACTGCCCAGCGCTTGCCAGGCTGGCAGATGGGCACCCGTGGCTTCCAGGCTCACTGAGTCCTCAGCAGCTTGCCACACAGGTTGCTGCCGAGCGGGGATTGCCAAACTGCTCCACAGCTTGCCAGATGGACCACCAGGTTGGCAGGAATTGTCTGCTCCTTGCTGCCTGCTTGGCAGGCTGTCGGCAACCCAGGCTAGCCCGCTCCCCGGGGCACCTTGGTCCGACGCTGCGGCAACCTGGAAGGATGCTCAGCAACTGGGACCGTCAGGGCTTCCCGGTGCCTGCCCGGCCACCAGCGGGAAAGCTGTGGTTTTGGGGAGCCCCAGAAACTAATCCCATCTCTGGGACTGTAGTGCTTTGGGGGCGTTCCTCTGCTGCTGCATCTAGCAGGGTGCCATGGAGGCAGGGACACTGCTGTCCCCACTTGCTGGCATCCCTCGTCCACTGTCAGAGCCCTCCAGGCTGGGACGCGGGTCAGGCCCCCCGTGAGCTGCTGGGGAGGGGTCTGAGCTCTGCACCGACCTGCTGATGGGCATTGGGGAGCTGCACGCTGAGCCTGCCCCACTGAGCCTGGGGATCCTGCCTCCTCCAGAGCTCCTCCATCGTCGCGGTGCCGGACTGAGGGGTTGTCCCAGCCCCATGCTCACCCTCTGATCTCCTCTGCCCTTCCTTCCTCTGGGCTCCAGCCATGCAGCCGAAATGGGCTCGGCTCTGGTGTGGGGGATTAATGGGTCTCCTTTCACACACGCCCTCGCCCCCGAATGCACAGGGGCCGAACGTCTGCCAGGCAATTACATCCAGGAACATAAGCAAGTTATTGAAAAGCCTTGCTGGCAGAAACATCAGGATCTAATTTCAGTGTGTGAGAGAAAATATTATTCTCCAGTGTGAGGGGAGAAGTGATGAAAGAACAAGAGGCTTTTTGAGACGAGTCGGGAACACCAAGTTACAGCAGGACAAAAGTTGAGCAGTGGTTTCCCAAACCCCAAACTTCCTGCAGAAAGGTTTTGGTTGTGATTAAACCGTTGTCAGGAGCTTCGCTCTGGCCCAGGGCCTGATTTCTGGTCCTGGGAGACTGCAGAGGAGGTCAGCCAAGGTTGGAGCAGGAGCTGGTGGATACTTGGTAGTTTGCAGGGGCTGGGGGATGCCACGGGTGGGAGACGCTAGGGCCGTGCATGGTCTCATCTCCTGGAGGTTCAGGAAGCAGAACTGTGCTCGGGCACTGGGCTGGGGAGCGGAAGGAGAAGGTTGCACCACGCCACAGGTCTCCTGGAGCGTGGTCAGTGCAGCCAAAGCAGGTTTGCAAAGTAGAGGTAGGGTCTAGTGGGAGCATCAGACCCTCAGGGGTGAGAGTTGGCACAGCCCCCCATAGGTCTGAGGGCTCAACTGCCCTGCCGGAGGATGGTCCACGTCTGCATCGGTGCCAGCCTGGCACCGTGGGGGGACGCGGCAAGCCCTGGGTAGGGTGCACAGCCCTGCCCTTGCCTGCTGCGGGGGGAGCTGGGGCTGCAACTGCTGGTCCCCGCAAAAGGCCAGAAGAGGGGCAGGAGGTGTGGGGGCAGTGCCGGGGGGCCTGTGTTCTTCCCCGTGTCCCCACACACGAGGCCCCTGGGCCAGTGCTGGCGCGTGGCTGCTCTCCCCACGGCACAGGGCGTGAGGCACATGTCTCCGGCAGCTCCCGACCCAAGCCAGGCCCTTCCCAGGCGCACTAATCCTCTCAAACCCCCGCAGCCCCCGTACAATAGCAGCGTTTCAAACGCCGGTGCCCAGGAGAGCGGGGAAGATCACACATGTCGCAGGAAAAGGCAGGGGGTGCGTAGAAGGACGTTTGTCTCCCTGAGCTGGGCTTTGGTTGCTCACGAGCTGCGTGCCTTTCATGTGCTTTCAAAGGCAGCACTGACGCCTGGAGAAGCAGCTCCTTCAAATTACAGAACTTCTCTGCCTGCCTGCATTGTGCTGAGAGCTGTAATCCCAGGCAGAGAGCTGCAGGGGGAGAGATGCTCACATGGACACACACGCGTGCCATGGCCAGACATGCGTGCGCAGGCATGCACCTGGTGACACACACGTGTGCAGATGCTCTGAGCAGGGCTTGCAGCGGCCCGTTTCCAGAGTTTCCTTCCAGCCTCAGCTCTTCTGTCACTCCGTGAGTGGTTTAATCCTTTGAGGAAAGGCACGGAGATTCAGCAAAACTGGCAGCTGCACACACGGCCCAGCCTGGGCTCCCGCTGCAGCGTCAGGCTGCAGGGGGGTGTGGTGGGATGAGCTGAGCCTCTGAATAGGTCGTATTCCACGGCTGTCCTGGGCAGGACCTGTGGTCCTGGAGTGGCGCTGTACAGCCAGGACCAGTCCAGCCATCCCACCGGCTGCATGGAGCAGGGCTCTGAGCCTGGGGTGGGATGGCAGAGAGTGTGGCTGGCGGACTGCAGTGCTTCACCTTCCTGCCGAGTGCGTGGGGCGTCCGCGCTGAGACCTCCCCGGCGCTGTGTGCGCCATGGGCTCAGCGCTGCTGGCGTCCAGAGGCGGGTGGTGGCTTGTCCTGGCCTGGCCGCTGTGGCGGAGCCGCAGGGGAGGTGAATGCCCTGGGGATTCTCTGGGGCAGCTCCAAGCCCTGGCTGCTGTCCTCTTCTCTGTCCCACAGGCTGCTCCTCACCAGCGAACCCAGGCCAGCAGCCAGACCCAGGGGGGCCCTGGGGGCTGTGCTTGGCTCTCGCTTGGTGTGGAGAGGAGACCCGGGCAGGCAGTCCTGCGGGGCTGGGGAAGCTGCTCCGTGGGCAGAGGAAAGCTGTGGACGGGCAGGGAGAGCTCACTGCTTGCACCTTAAGGCACGGAGCCACCAGCCCAACCTGGGAGTGCGACACGGGATAGCCAGGGGCTATCTGCAGTGCGGGGGGAACAACGCTTTCCTCGGTGCCCTTTCTTGCTAGAAGAAGGGGAATTTTTGGTGGCGGGAGGGACACAGCACTGCCTTGGTATGGCAGTGCAGGGCAGACAGCGGCTGGAGAAGCCCCAGGGGCTGGTCCCTGGCTGCCACCAGGCCCCTGCGAACCCACCCAAAGGCCGTATGTCCCTGGGTGTTCCCGAAACGAGCAGGAAAGGCCTAGAAGGACCGAAGCCCAGCAGATCGGGTGCCTTTCCCCCAAACTGCAGAGGCAAGGGTTCGACCTCCTCCTGCGCCGTGCCAGACCAGGGGACCGCTGGGGAGGGACTGGGACACGCAGGGCCGGGGGTTTGTGCAGGGAAAGGCCCACGCGGCGCTGTCGGAGGGGTTAAGGTGGGGGTGGCTGTGGGGGGCTGTGTGTGCTCATGGTGGGAGAGGGGACGGGGGGGGGTGTAGAGGGGACGGGCGGCCGTGCCCTCGCCCAGCCCGGTGCCTCCCCCGCCCGCCCGTGACACGAAGCCCCGGGTGGGCGCTGCCCCCCTCCCCGCCCCGGGGCCGGCAGCGCCGAAGGCATCGCTGGGTGGGCGCCGAGGAGCGGAACATCCCGTTTCCGTGGCAACCGAGCGCCTCCCGGCCGCGGGAGCGTCCCCGGCAGAGGGCGGTGGGCGCCCGCGGATGCGCCGCTGCCCCGGGGAGGGGCCGGGCGGGGGGCGCACCGGCCCTGCCGCCAGCCCGGGGGCCCCGGAGGGGGTCCCAGCCCTCCCCCCTGCGCGCCCGAGGCCTCCGCAGCCCGTGGCCGGGGAAGGGGCCGCCGGGCGGGGGATGCCGGCACCCCCGGGGGGCGGGGGGCGCGGACCCCGCTCACCCCCGGGGCACCCGGTGCCGTGCTCTGCGGTGACCCCGGGGAGCCCTGGGGGCAGCCCGGGGCCGTGGGACTGCTGGGGTGGTGGCCGTCCTCTCCTTGCGGGTCCCCCGGGGTGGTGGCCCTCCTCTCCTTGAGGGTCCCCCGGTTCCGCCGGTGGCAGGCGCAGGTGTTGGCACCTCCAGGGTGGAGATTCTGGCACCTTCTCCCAGTCCGTCTCACCCCCCTTTCACTCCTTCCGAAGGGAGGCCCACACCGGTTTGAGCCCCGCTGCCGCCCGTGGACCTTCCCTCAAGCCTCCCTTTAAACTAAGGGGCTCGGTTGTTTCAGGGGAAACCGATGCGGGTCTGGGTCCGGATGGTCCCTCCAGTGGGTCCCAGGGGAGGAGCTCAGGTCCTCCCAGGGGAGCCACGCCATGCTGGAGGCGGCTGGTTCCTCTCACGGTGGGGCAAGTCCCCTTCTCGGCTCCTTGAATGCGTCTCCAGCGCCATCCTGCCTTGGCACTGAGGCCGTCTGAACTGGTGCCAAAAGCACATCACCACCATCAGTCACATTGCTAAAACAAGCCCTCTATTTACATATTTTATAGCATTAAACATGCTCTGCAGCCCACGACACACCGCGGGGGCTCTGTGTCCCCTCAACAGCAACTCCTCTGCGTGGTGGGGACACCAGCTGGCTCTCCCCCTGGGTGACCCGTCCTTTCTGAAGGAAAGCAGCAGCAGGATCCCCCATCCTGGGTGCTACCAGGGAGGATGATGACTGGTAAACCCTCCTGCGCTCACAGAAAGGTCTGTTTTGCTTTAGCAGCAGGATGACCAGGAGCTTTCCCTGCCTTCTGTCCTGTGCCTTTATACGATGCTGCCCTCAAAATTTCTACCCTCTGCCTGCTTTGCCAGACCTGGCTGCACTGTCTCCGGTCCCATCATCTCCCAGTGCCCTGTCTTTACTGGCATGGCTGCATGTCTGGGGGCATGGAGGGAAGCTGAGGGATCTCTGCAGAGCCTTGTGGTCCATGGCCAGAGGGTGCCTATACGGACATCTCCTACCTGCAGGGGGGAAATGAGGAGACTGGCGTTTTAACCAGACCTTGTGTGAATTTGCAAGAGTCAGAGGGAAAGTGTGTGCAGATTTCAGTCCTCGTTTGAATGCAGCTCAGTGCCACAGCATTCCCAGGCTGAGAAGGAGTTTTCCCCGGTCCCTTGCATGGCTCTGTAGCCTCAGGCACACAAGCACAACAAGAAACATCTGTCCTTCTTTCATGCAATCAGTTTCAATCACTAATAATTATCTCTCCTCTTCCTTTTTCCTCCTCTGCTGGCTGCTGTCCTAGTGCAGCATGGAACTACGGGAGACCAGGTATCCACCTGCTTGGTGCCGGGGCTCACGCAGCATGGGGAGACCGAGCCCCTGCTTCTTTTTTCTGGCCAGCCTTGGCCACGGTTTATCCTTGCTTGCCAGACCCTGCAGTCTTGGGGATTTTGTTGAAAACTCCAGCTCTTGGAAGCAGGTGATGGGAGGATCTCAGCTTTCCTTGCTGGATAAAGGCAGTTTCCTTCTTGATGGGGAAGAAAGCTGTGAGTACCGACTGACAAAGAAAAGGCACCAACATTTCTTTCCCTTTTTTAAAGAGATTTCCAGGCAGTCCCCTGGATTTTTGGGTCCTGATGGTGGTAGTGTAGCCCTTGGAGCCATCATTCATCTCCCTCTGGAGCAGACAGGGAAGCGAGGACAATTTCTCAACACTGCAAGAAAACAAAACCCCCAAACCACATCGTTCTTGTGGCAGGTGGGTTTGGGTGAGTGCTCAGCTGCAGGGATCACCCTCCTGCTGGCGGGCAGTTTTGGTATCAGCTGCCCTGGCAAGCTCTGCAGCCGCCACCCGGGGCACAGGGCAGGCTGTGGGGAGCTAGCAGGGCTGGGGCTGGGGCTGGGGCTGGCTCCTGCGGAGCAGCAGGCTCCCAAGTCTGGCTGCTGGGCTCCAGCCATGTGGGGCTGTGTTGTGCAAATGGCAGCACAACAGGGTGATGTTTGTGTGGCTGGCAAGGCAAGGTGTCTGGTTAGATCTGGGTTTACACTCAGCTTATCGGGTTAGATCTGGGCTTGTTTTAAACGCTGGCAAGTGGTGAGCTCCTGGCTCTGAATACCTGTGAAGATGAGACATATTTCTGTTTACACATCTGTTATTAACCTAAAAATATAACCAAGTGGCAGATTATCTTTCTTGTTTTTTTTTTTAATGGAAATTCAGGGCTCTGAGTCCTTGCAGAGAATAGGAAAGGACTGATCAACCCTGCAGGTCTCCAGAGCCGGTCCGTGCCCAGCTTGCTGGCGCCAAGGCAGCACAGGATGACCCTGCGAAATGGGCATGGTGGGAAGAAACGCCGAGGATACCCAGTCGGTGTCTGGATGCACAGTGTTTATCACAGCTGGGCTCTTCCCCCAGAACAGGACAGTGGGTATCACACAGGTCTCCCACAGCCGCTGCCAGAGCAGGTTTCCCTGCTGGGGACAGAAGTCCTCAGCACCTCCTCTTCTGCAAATGATCTCAGCGCCCATCTGAGTTTCTGGCTTCCCACAAAAGAGGGGAGGGTCACCGATTTCCAGGGCGGCTGGACCATGCAGTTTGACCTCCTAAGTGGCCCCAAGATGTCCTGACAGCACAGCTCCCCCAACAGCTTCTCGTGGTGGCAGGTGCTGAGTACTCACCTCATCTTTTCAATCTGCTGGGAGAGAGGAATGGGTTCACCCCCAGCTTCCTACCAGAGCTGGTCTCTGCTGGAGTGTTCTTCAGCCGCTTGTGGTGTTCCCTGAGCAGGTGAATCAGTGGCCACCTCTGAAGTCATTGCACTTGGTCATCAGATCAGTACATCTTGTTCCCTACAGCCTTGGCCTGGCAGGGAGATGCTCTGGCAGCACCTCAGGGGCACTCTGGGTGCCCGAGAACCAAACTGTGGGACCATTGCTCTTCCAGTGCCACACTGCCTGTGTGGTGTCTGGGCATCCCTCTGTTTCCATCAGCTGCAGCAGATCAGCAGGGTTGCTGCAGTTATGGCACCCACCTAACTGGGGAGCTTTCTCTCTCGAACAGAGATCAGGAACTGCAGTGGTGGCTGAAGGTGAAAGCTGTGCAGAGACGTGGGGACCTCTGGGTTGTTCGTTTATGGCAGGCTTTTATAGCTGTGATTTTGCACTCGGATCCCGAGGGCAGGCCCCTGGCTTACACAGCGTCCCTGCCCACCTCGCCAGGATGACCTTCTGGCCCTGCTGCCGTGGTGTCCCGTGAGCCTGGCTGCAGTGGCTCTGGATACGTCCCTCAGCCAGGGCCACCACGGTGTTCTTCAGGAGAAGTAACCTTCAGGGTACAGTAGTCTTCTGGGGAAGAATGGACAGGAGCTATTTAACCCTCCAGAGCAGGACCTTCTCCCGAACCTAGCCATCCATGGCCCCGTTGAGAGCCCACTTGGGGCCAAGGCGTGCAGAGCTGGGGCTCGTTCCTGCCATCAGCGACCCGAAGCGGGGCGTGCCGTCGGAGGCGGTCGTGCAGGCTGCCGGGCGGGCAGGCAGCAAAGGACCGTCCCTGAAGGTGGTGGCTTGTTTGACCTTAGACACTGTCCTGGCCCTCTCAGAGAGCCTGCCTTGCCCTGGAGATGACGGTGTCCCTTTGCTGGGGCTGAAACATCTCTGACTTTAGGGGACCACAGTGAGATGAATCCCACCCCGACATAGATGCCGAGAGTGTCCAGATGGAGAATTAGCGTAGAATATCAGATGCTCCTTGCGTCTTTCCAGAGAAACCTTTGAGTCATTTGCTCCGAGGCTGCGTGGGTGTGTGGGTGTTTGTTGTGCTCATGCACGTGGGCTCACACCTGGCTACTTGTGCAGGCAAATTCATCCCGTGCCCGTGCGTGCACCCTGTGAGCGTATCAGGAACCACGTTGTGCCCCTGCATGCTTGGGCACCCGGTGTGTGTCTGCAGGGGGGGTTGCTGGGGAACGCGGGCAGACGCCTGTGCCATCGCCGGGTTTCCTCGCAGGCAGCAGCCGCCGAGGGGAGGCTCTCGGCGCGGCCACCATGGCTCTGCACACTGGTGCTCTCGGAGCAGCGCGCTGTCTGAGCAGCGCGAGCTGGCAGAGACAAGATAACACACCATGGGGACCAAAGCCACTTGGATCACCTCTAAAATGCCTTATGCGATCAGACACTTATCACCTTAAATCCCCAGCTTGTCCTAGGTCACGTACCACAACCGGTCTATTACTAATATCATTAAGATCCCTTTGCTGGCTTCTAAATAATAAGCATAGGCGGGGACGCTGTGATTAATGGAGGGCTGATGGATGAAACCCCCTGTCACCATTTAATACCTGTAACAATAGATTCATTAACTAGGATTAGTTTCAGACATAAGCTTTCTATACCCATGGCTATTACTCACTCAGTTCATTAACAGGACAGCATTAGTTCTGGTACCTTTGAGCCAGAACACATCCTGCATACCAATGATGCTCGGCTCTGCAACTTTCAGGAAATCCAAAGGCTGTTTATAAAAAGCTGGAATCTCTTAATTCGAACCTGTCAGCGAAGGCATTTCTGCTCTCATCTCCTGCACGCTTCATTTCTGAGGGTGAAGGATGGAGGTTATGTGCCAAAATACAGATTCCCGCCGCCCTGGCTCTCGCCCTCGCTGGAGGCCGTGGGCTGGGGTGGCCGCCCCGGGGTGATCCGTGGGGCGAGCTCACTGTGCTTGCCGGGCGCTCGCCACGGCGTGGCACTCTCGTTTCCCAGGAATTAACTCCGGAGAGTTTTACAGGGTGGTTATTTCTCCGTGCCACCAAACGTGCTTAAAGGGACTGGCTGACAAACTGCCTGTGGGTTGCTGCGTCCTGAGGGTTTCTCCCCACGCAGCATCCTGCCACGTTTGGCCAGTCTGTGGGAAGAAGGACAACTCTGGTTTACCATATCTGGTGTGGTTTTAGGCATATTTCTGCTTACGGTCCCTGGAGACAGGTGGTTGGATGCTGCTTGGTGGGGCTGTGGTGGATGCAGGTGATGGAGGACCTCTGGTGTCTGGAGAAATGTGCAGCCAAGTGTCTGCAAAAGGTGATTGCAGGAGGTCGAGGTGGCACCGGGTGAGTGCAGAGGAGATGCAGAGGCTTTGGGATGTAGCTGG
Source organism: Leptosomus discolor (assembly GCF_034619465.1). Taxonomy (NCBI): domain Eukaryota; kingdom Metazoa; phylum Chordata; class Aves; order Leptosomiformes; family Leptosomidae; genus Leptosomus; species Leptosomus discolor. The sequence goes on from NC_141419.1 coordinate 894,017, forward strand.
CCAGTGTGGGATACAAGGGGGTGTGTTTGCTGTCCTCACTGATTGTCACACAGGGAAATGCTCCAGCTGCAATTGCCAGATGTTTGCTTAGCTTGGGATTTTGCAGTGGCGGCTTAGCTGTGGTGGGGCATTAGGCAAATGAGACTTCTTGTCTCATCCTGCTTAGCAAGAGAGCCAAGCTACAGGGATCTCTGCCTGGCTTAGTATTCCAGAGGTTCTCCCATGCCTCCTGCTCATTGGGAACCCGAGGGATGGTGTTCAAGAGGGGGATGATTTCTGCAGTGCGGTTCAGCGGGTGGTTGCACAGGCTGGGTGGGATGTCCTGGCAGGTGGGGGGCTGAAAAGCCCCTGTGCCTTGGGTGGGCACAGGGCTGGGACTGGAGTTACCCTAGAGTGGCAAAATAAACATTTTCCAGTAATCCTAGATGAGTCCTGTGCAGGGTAACTAATGCCCTGGCACTGCCCAAGAAGCAAGGACACGGCGGGGGAGCGGTGAGAGGTCCCATCGTTCGGGGCTTAGCTGCTGCGCTCACACAAAGACTAGCTGCAGGCAGGATACATGGAAAAATGTACGTGTATCCAAAAATATTTGAGAGTTGAAGTCAATCTGCAGGATTTTAGTCTACTGTGGAAAGTGCCTTCTCAGTTTATCATTTTAAGTGCGATAAGTTCATTGTTATAGAAAATGCACAATATGTTTGGCCCAAAAAGCAAAATAAGGCTTCTGAGGATGCAAAAGCAAAGCTGAGTTCTTTCATTTTGATACATTTCAATCTCAGCCTCCTCCCTATTAGTATGCAGTGCCGAGCCAGGGGGGTAGGAGCTGCTATTTTGCACATATGGAAAGACAGGAAAGATAACCCATTTCCTCCAAGAACATTAACATGGGCTGGAAGAAATCTCTTTGGGATTGAGGGAGAGGAACCGGGGTGGGAGGGGGAAGGAGGAAAGGTAATTACATTTCGTAGCTAACGATTTAGATGGCGTGAACCGAGACCACGTACCCAGGCCCCGCGGTCAGGAGGCAGGAGGGGTGCACGGACAGCGGCGGGGCTGCGGGGCTTCCCTCGGAGCGACACGCCGTGGCAAGTGCTCCCGGCCCACCTATGAACGACGGGGGTTGTGAAGGTCTTTGAAGGTGCCACGCTCATGGTGCCACGTGTGCGTCCGCAGCACGAGGTGGGAACGATGCGTTCAACTGGAGGTTGATCTGGGGAACAGCTTCAGGCCAAGTATGGAAAGGAATCGGGGGCTGCGAGCTCTGGTGCACACCAGCTGGTTCAGCTGCTGGTGAAAAGTGGTTCAACCAGAGCTGCTTGATTTCTCTTGAGGGCAATGAGGAGTACACAGTAGTGCATCCATGGCGGATTAGCCCCATGTGCTGGTCCAGACTGGGATGCAACTGGCTGAGCAGCAAGCTATGGAGGACCTGGAGGAGTCCGGACTGAGCACTAGCCAACAGCGCACGCTTGCAGCCCGTGAGGCAAACACACCACGCCGTGCTAGGACAGCCTCAGCCAGCACATGGGGGCAGTTATCCCCTCCGTGCAACGTCGGTGAGGCTGCATTTCCAGTGCTGTGTCCAGTGCCAGGCTCCCAGTTCAACAGGGACGTGGGGAAACTGGAGCGAAGGGATGGTGAGGTGCCTGGGGCACACGACCTGCAAAGACAGTGGGAGGGAGCTGGGCTGGGTTAGTTTGGGGAAAGGTGAGCTGGCGACAGCTCCTGAAGGAGCAGCTGCCTGAAGGGCAGATACAAAGATGGTGGAGCCAAACTCTTCCTGGCTGTGGCAGCCACCGTGACAAGGAGCAGCGGCCACGGGTCGCGGCTTGCGAGGTTCGGGTTGGATGTGAGGAAAACCGTTTTCCCCAGGAGGGTGGTGCAGCCCAGAGAAGGGTCACAGAGACACAGGCAAAGCCACGGCCACCCCGACCTGGTGCTGGTGGCAGTCCTGCTCCGAGAGGGAGGGTGGACTGGGACCTCCAGGTGTCCCCACCACCGTCACTGCTGTGACCCCGCAAAGACAGGGAGCGGTTGGACGGACGGAGCGGGTGAGCTGTGCAGCCTGGGGAGAGCCCGCCAGCGGGCGCCTGGTGCTGCCAGCGTGCCTGCTCGGGCCATGCTGCTCCTGCCCCAGCTGGGACACAACAGCCAGGCGAATGAACCAGCCGTTCACCCCTGGAATGAGCCGGGGTGGCAGCGAGCGCAACGTCCCTGATCTGAACTTGCTCTTTAGCCTTCGGGAGGGCTTGTGGGGTCAGCGAGGAGCCAGCGTGGCCAGGCGATGCTCCTGCTCTCTCTGCCTGGGAGGAATGAGTCCCCACTCCATCCCATGCAGCAGGCAAGCCCATGGATCAGCCACAGGAATTTTCTGTTTTAAGGATTTCAATAAAAATGGGGAGTTGGGGGGGGAGAAGGGTCAGAGGGAAATATCTATTATTTTTTTTCCACCGCAGATTTCAGATTTAATCAAAAACCAGAAAATCAGGCTTTGACAATTTTGGCTCATTCTGATGAAAGATTTTTAATGAAAACTGAAACTGTCCATAGGGAATAGAAGCTTAAAAAAAAAAGTAAATAATGAAGTCAATCAACCTTCCAACCAAATCTGAGCCACAAACAAGTTTAACAAGAAAGTGGGAAGAAGTGGTGTGACAACAATGGGAAGGGCGTCGGGATGTGGGGCCGTGATGGAGAAAGGGGTGGACAAGTGGCAGCCAGGAAGATTTGGGATGCGCAGAACTGTGGTCCCCGGGGGTTGAAGGGTTTGCTGACATCCCATTGCCAGCTGCTGTCCCGTCTGGTCGCGAGAGGCGCGTGGGGACACTGGGTGTCCGCAGCTCCAGGGACAGTGGCTGTGCTGGGCCGCTTCAGCGCGTGGCAGGTCAGCAGTGCGGGTTGCCTGCGCGTCTGCCGGACGCTGCCCGCTGCATCCCTGCCAGGAGCGCACAAGGTGCTCCCCGTCGCACGCACGCATCCCCGCACATCCGTGTTTCGTACTGGAGTAGGGGGCAGCTCAGCCGGTTTCACCCCTAAAAGGGTAGGTACCAAAGGCCGTGAGAGGAAGGTGACCACCCCCTTGGAGAACGGGCGTGGAGATGGTGGAGGAAGCTCTCACACCCTACCCCGGCGGCGCTGCAGCGTGCCCGCTTCCATGAGATGAGCTCAACGCTTATTTTTTGAGTCTTTGCATGAAAACAGGATCAGAACCCAGCCATGCCTGCCTCAAACGCAGGTTCACTTGGAAATGACGGAGGAGGCGAAGCTCACACCTGACCCTGGTCCCAGTCCAAGAAGAGCTGAGGCAAGTCAGAAGGGAGGTCCCACCCACGGTAAGTGGTAGGTACCCTGTGTTTATGGTAATAACAATAATTTACCCTTCACTATCACCTTCCAGCTGAAGAGCATAAAGCCTTTTGCAGGCATTAATTACCATTAGCCTAATGACACGGTTGATGAAACGGAGGCTGTGAAAGCTGAAGTGATTCACCCAAGGTCCCAAGGCCCCTGCGGTGGCAGAGGCAGGAGTCACAGGCAGGTCTCCTCGGCGCAGGCAGGGGGTGCAGGGCAGCTCTGGGCTCAGGGGGGGCACCGAGAGCTTCGCCTTCGCCGTGGGGAAGTTGGAGGTCAGCTGGCCGGCTGTGGGTTGGAGGTGTGCCGCATTCCCACCTCCTCCCCGGGACATCCCTGCTGCCCGGGGATTGCTCCATGCAGGCAGAGTGGGTGGCAGCGGGTGAGCAGGCAGGCGAGCAGGCAGCGTGTGCTGCTCCATGAGCCCGACAGTGGCTGGAAGAGTCCCACAGTGCTGGGGACCACAGTGCTGGGACCCTCCTGGGTGTGCCCAGGGCTGGACACGATGGCAGCACAGACGGCCGAGGAGCTGGGGAGCTTTGCCTGGGCTTTTCAGGGGAGGTGTGGGCAGAGCTGCTGGAGCTCCCCGGGCTGCAGGAGGCAGCAGGGTCAGGGCAGAGCGTCCGCCGTGGGGTGCAGAGCCCGGCTTGGCGCGGGGCTGGCAGGGAGGGCTGGGGCAGAGGCTGCTAACACCGCACAGACATTTTCTTTTGAGGCACGGAGTGATTAATGGGCTATTACTGGCTGTGACAGGGTCGGCTGCCAGGCCTGGGTGATTTGGGGTTGGGGGGTGCGGGAGGATAATGGGGACAAATTGGGGCCCGAAGGAATGTGCACCGTGCGGAGCAGGGGGAGGCGGGGGGGGGGGGAGGGGGGGGCAGGGGAGGTGCCGCCTTCTCCTCCGTTCCCAGACACAACCTGCTCTCATTATCCTGAGCCACCACAGGCGCTAACGCACACAAATATATTCTAATTTATTGGAGCTGGCAAAGATCTCTTTGCAGAGAGCGAACGTTTTATTTTTGAGGCTCAGTGGTTCAAGTGTTTGAAAGGGCAGCATTCTCTGTGCCTCCAATGTGGGGCTAATGATAATCTAAATTAGTTATTGGAAATAATTACCAAGGCTTTATTGTGCCAAGCATAGCAGAGCCCTGGAGAGCAGTCGCGCTCAGACACGGCCATGCAGCTAAAAGCTTTGATGCTTCATTAATATTCAAGGAGAGTCTTTGGCTGTTTTCCCTCCTCCCCTCGCGAGCTGCCGCAGCTCTCTGAATGAACCCGAGGCCTCCGGTGACACCAGTGAGGGGCCTGCCGATTGAAATTAGCAGTGGTACAATATCAAAGTTCACTGCACTCCTAATCTCCAACGGAAAAGGTGGGTTTCGGAAGATGCTATCGCTCTGCGCGGCGGCGAGGATTCAGTGCCGAGACGGCTTCTTCTGGCTCCAGGCGCCTGGTTCCGGGCTGAGATAATGCTGGAGAGGTAGCATCTCCAAGGTTGTCCTACACAGCTGGGTTTTATGATATAATGGACCAAACCGGCTGCATAATTAATCAGCCTATATTTTTCCCCTACTAAATCTTCCTGTGATGGGCAAACAGAAGCCCTGGAGCTGTGTTTGCCTGCCAGATCCGTGGTGGTGCATGTGTGTCTTTTTCTTTTTCGTCTCCCCATCTCTCTTTTGGAATAAACGCTGTGATTTGAAAGTGACTCCAGCGCTGCTCGCAAGGATGCAGGGATCTCAGGCATGCTATTATTTTTCGCATGCGAAGCAGCTGCAGCTTCCCTTCCAAAAACCTTTGGGCTCCGAGCAGGATGGCAGGATGTATTTTTGGATGCGGTCTTGGCCTGGCAGGGCTCCAGGGAGAATTTCCTCTCCTTGCTCGGGATTCTGCACTAATCAACCATTCAGTCCCGGTACTGGCGGGCAGAGCTCAGAGCAGAGGTACCGTCCATCTCGGAGATGATAACCATGCTCAGCACATCTCCGCAGAGCCCTGCGGGCTCGACCTGCCACCGTCAGAAGCGATGGCAGGATTCCTCCGGTTTAGCGAGGGCTGGGTGTAAAGTGCAAATCTTTCTATCTTGCAAGATGGGGGACAGCCGCTGTGCCTGTTTTCTGGGCAAGCAGCAGAGTAAATTGGGATGACCCAGGAATTTCACCACCTCCCCCCCCCGCCCCTTATAACCCGGACCACGCGATGGCTAAAACCGCCACGAGCTCCATAGATCTTTGAGCAAACCCTGCCACGCTCTGCAAGGCGTTTGTGCCACCCTGGGGGTACAGGATGGGGACGGACCCCACGCCTGTCCCGGGAGCCGGCGGGCTGGCCGGGGCGGTGGGCACGCGGGGAGCCCCGGTGCCGCGGCAGGACGGTGAGTCACTCCCCGCTCGCCGGGTCGCGCTTCCATCCCACGCCGTCTCGGCGGGTGAGTTATGGGCCTTCTCCTCTGCTGAGCAGGCACAAATCATCGGGGCCTGTCAGGAGTCAGGATGAAGTGGGCTGGCTGGAGAGTCCACACTAGTCCTTTAACAAGATTGATGCTTTGCCGCTTCCCAGGTCTGAGTTCAAGAATCTATATTTTATTCCTTCCCCTCTCTCCCTTTCTCCCTGCCCTGTTCGCTGCTGCAGAAACCTGCTCTTATAATTCCTGGTCAGGTTTGCGTGTGCAAGGTGGTAATGTGTCTCCCTGGGAAGAAAAAAATTGTTTCTAGGAAAGATTTATGAGGAATGAATTATTTAACCTCACACTCCTGGCTACCCCTCTGCCTGCCCTCCAGCGCAGACTCCAGGACCGGAGAACTTCATCTAAGGAAGCCCAGGTCCAGATGGGCCAACGTCTGACCGGTGCTGCTCGGCACGTGGTGCGGGGCTCACTGGGGACCCAGGTGGGGAGAGGCCAAAGCCGATGCTGGGTCTGCAAGCGGCAGATGGACCCGCTCCTCCGAGGTGTCCCTGCCCAGCTGCAGCCTCCTCCGCCTGCCCGTCCTCGAGAGCGCTGGGGAGGCAGCAGTGCCGCTGCAAGCAGGGAGAAAACCCGAGGGGAACAGCCGGTGAAACATCTGGGGTGGCCTTCTGCCGAGGCAGGGCATCTCTGCCCCAGCAAGACAGGGTGCCGAGTGGGGCTCTACCAGCATGACCCCTCTCTTGGCCAAACCCAAAAGTCTTGTCCATCACCCAGGCTTGGAGCTTCCCTCTGTGTCTTTGGCTTCACGGGAGCCGGGCGAACCCAGCCTGAGCCACACGGGAGCGGTGGGACAGCACGGGGAGCGGTGGGACAGCACGGGGAGCGGTGTGCTGGGCAGCAAAGGGGCAGGCGGCAGGCACTGGGCAGGCAGGGCTGGTGTGGGAACATGGTGCTGGTCGTTGCTGGTGGCTGGTGCATGGCAGAACCAGGAGCGTGAAGCAGCCCAGCCCAGGGTTTTGCAGGCCTGGGGCAAACCAAAAGGGACGAAACGTGTTTGCGAGATATTTTCCCCTTGAAAATGATGATTTCTGCAGGAAGCGCCTGTCTGCGGTGAATTTCCAGAAAGAGAAAAAACACACACAAAAAATCGGTTTGTGCAAATTGAAAACAAAAACCTGCCAGACGTTCCCTGCTCCTCGCTCACCCGCCCCCTCGAAGAAATATTGGCAGAAGACAGGGAAGGGAAGGGAAGCCAGAAAACTTTTGAAGAAAAATATTAATGAAAACCAAACCATTTCTGCTTCTTTTTTGATTTCCAAAAGGGGAGATAAAGGGCTCCCTGCCCTTCCCTCTGGACCCATTGCTGACCCTGGAGCAAGGATGGGAGTGATGTTGGTCCAGCCCTGCTGCCACTTGTGACGGAGCCAGCCCAGAGCCCTGGACTTGGGCACGTCTTGCTCTTCCGACCCCTCTCCCTTGGGCCTGGGGTCCTGGAGCGGCTTCTCATCCCCAGGAAGCATTTGGGAATGGGTCCTGCCTGGGAACTGCCAGGCAGAAGAGGAGCCCCAGCATGAATGAGGAGCCGGGCAGAGATGCTGTGTTTGGAGAGGAGTGGATGGAGACTGGAAGTCCATGCTGGAGGCGTGGAGCAGAGGAGAGCATGGGTTGCTCAGGGGTCTGGTGAGCCTTTGCCAACATGAGAGTGGACTGCGGGAGCAAAGGACCCTGGAAACCCCCAAAAGGAGTCCCGAATGTCAGCCTGCCTGGGGATGTGGTTCCTAGCCTAGAGACAGAGCCACTGTCAGAGCGTCCCATGGCTCCAGCCCCACGACAGAGCAGCAGCAGGAGAGGTGGGAAGGGTTCTCGTTCCAGCCACAAGCCCAGAGGGCAGGGAGGAGGTCAGACACGAACATGACAGGAGGATTTGAGGGGGGGCAATGGAGTTCACAATGTTTCTCTTGCAAAATGTCCTGAAGGACTCCACACCTGCTTTCTGAAGGCTGCTTCTTCGTACCTCTCTGCTGGGAGGGCAGCTCCGCCACCGGAAAGCAGCACGGGCCAGTGCTGCCTTGGCCAGGGCGAGTAGAACCCGTTTGCCTTTATATGCCATGAGTTCCTCAGGTCTCTCTCGCTCTTGCTGCCCCCCTGATCCCAACTGTCCCGGCTGGGCTTATCCTGGGACCAGCCCTGCAGGCACTGTCGCTGCACCAGGGCAGGGACCTGCCCCCGTCGCTCTGCTGACCGCACGCTGACCACCCCAGGCCCGCGGCAAAGCAGGGGGTTTTAAACGCCAGAAAACCTTTGCAAATGCTGTTTTGCAGTAAGCAGCCGCACGGCTCCAGCCCGCAGAGAGCTGCGAGCATCCGCCCAAAGCCTTACAAGGCGCAAGGCAGGATTACACTCGACAGCGTGCGTACATGCGCTGTGTGCACACAGTCATGCTTACGCCCTGCGCATCCAAAACAATGCTCAAAGACACCCACAATAGTGCCTCCAGCTTTCAGTTAAAACTAATTTTAACTAGTGAACACCTGCCAAATTGATTTTACGGGTTTGACACCGGTAAATCACTTGAAATTTCAAGCCTCCACAAAATTTACATTCTGCTATTTTCACATCTCTTGGAAATTCTCGACTTTGGCTGGTTTCACTGTGGAACTTTTTTATGAAGCAGCCTAGGGGCCAGGAGGCAAGGAGCAGAGAAATGGCAACATGAACAACTGCTGGGAAACACTGAATGTCTTGCGCTGTGTTTTTGGGTCTGGCGTCTGGGTCTGGCTTATCCTGAGTTTGATGTACTTGTCTGTAGGCGAGCAAATCCTCCATCTGATGATATCTGGCTTGTAGACAGGGTTTCTTGTGGTTATGTCACAAAATAGAGAGCAAATTACGCTGTTGTACATCTGGGTGGCTCAGGAAGGCTGAGCCTGCTGAACCCTGTCTGTAATGAGCCTGGAGCTCGCTCTTCATTTATTCTGTTTTCCTCAAGAGAAGGATGGAATCGGATGATTTCCACATCCACAAGTGATCGTGGGGGTCCTGAATGATACAATCATCTCACAACAGCCCCTTCTGTGGAAATGGTTACGGGGGTGATGATACATAACGGGTTTTGGCGTGTCTCTGCATAGCTGGATGAGCTGGGCCCAAAGGGTAGCCATAAAACCAGGTTTTATTCCTTCCGGCCTGGCGTGTTAAGTAGCTAATGGTGCTTGTGTGGAGAGCTGTTCTGTTGCTTTTGTATAACAAGGACATGAGAAATGAAAAATCAAAGTGTCTTTAAGGTGTTCCTGAAAACAACAATGCTGCTAGAGGAGGATTTTTATCTTTCAGCTTTTTAATGGGATGGATATCTCATACTTCAGTGTCCCAGCTGTTGTGTGGTTGCACATGTCCTGCAGTGTCTTTCTTTTCTAAGTGGGCTGCTTGTGGTGCAGGGTCAGAGTGGTGTGGCCTTTGCTGTGTGTATTACATGGCCCGATTCCCCTCTCACTTGCAGCCACGCAGAAAAGGAAGAACAGAGGTGAGGTACAGGGGGTGAGGCCGATCTAAGCTAGAAGAGAATACCCTTATTCTGACCCCAGTGCTGCCCACCGCCTCGTCCTCCCAGTGCTTGCAAGAGAAGTGGGGCTGTGTCCAGAGAGCATTGTGGAAGGAAGGCCCGAAAGTACAGGGACAGCTGGATACCATGGTGGCGTGAAATGGGAGATCTGAAACAATATAGGGAAGAAGAAAGGAGGAACTGTAAGAAAACCCAAGAACTGCAGATACCTGCTGCGTGAAAAGACCTGAAAGGCAATCTGAACAAGGAATGACACCCTCAGAGACAGGGTTAGAAACGAAAGGCACAAGGAGGAGGCAGGTAGTAGACCAGAAAATGGAACAGAGACCTAGGTTTGGTGGACCAGAGGTCAGGGAGGAGAAACAGAGGGCAGGCCATAAAAGATAAAATAGCAGCTAGTCCTAAAAGAATAAAGGTGGAGATAACAGCGTTAACCGAGAAACAGAGGTTGAAGGGGGCACGCAGAGAAGACTGGTAGGGGACAGAGCAGGTGAAGGTGTGCGGGCCTCCCAGCAGGGACAAGGAGTGGGCAGGTTTCTGCTTTCACATGTCAGGGATGTGTAGGCCAGGGTGGGGAAGATGAGCAAAGAGCAGAAAGACTCCAGAGGACTTCTGTGGTTGCCTTTTTGAGAAGGGCAAGGAGTGAGCACAGTGGAGGTGATCTGAGATCATGAAGGAAGATTTGCCACTGGAAAGTATTAGTGGAAAAAAAGTTGTTCTTAAATGTGGGGTTTTCCCGAGTAACTTTGGGAACTACTCTTCTGGGGCTGAAGTTGGCAGAACCACTAAGTGGGCTTTACGACAACAGAAGTCTTGGATAAGTACGGGAGGATGTGGGGAAAATGCTGCTGCCATGCCTTCACATTGCCTGAACACTCTGCACTGGCCTTGGTGAGGGTGCTCTTTTTGGACATAGGACTGACGGTCTGGAAATGGAAGTGACCGCTGACTTGGTGGGAAGGAAGATGCAACACTTTAATGCACTGAATTTGGGGGGGAGCCAGCTCACCTCCGCCTCAGAGTCCTGGAAGAAATGGCTCATGAAGGAGCAGAACTGGTAGCAAGGAGTCAATCCAAGGCGTTGCCACCATACTGAAGACTGTAAAGCGTGTCTCTTAATGTGTAAATGCAGGATAGATAATCTGGGCACTGTTATGTATGTGGTTTTTTGAGGTTATGTTAAATGGGACAACAGTTAAAGTCGCTGACATGTATGGAAAAATGGAATAAAACGCAGCATGGGTTTTCCAAAGGTAGTTTGTCAGAGACTGAGCAAGCCACGGCTTTTCTGCACAAAGACAAGGCACTGCGTTGTGTCTGTGTAGATTTAAACAACTATCGGATAAAGCGCCCATGGGAAATTATTAGCTAACCTCGAGAAGATGGGATCACAGAATTAAAGTGGATAAAGAACTTGCGAAGGGTGAGTCTGCAGCAGATAATATTAAAAGCAGGTTATCAGGAGGAAGGAAGATAAGTAGTGATGTTCCCTGTGGATGGGTCTTGCGACTGTCTCAGTGAGTGTTTCCTTTCTTGGCCTTGGTTGCACCCTGCCTGGAATACACACGGCGGGAAGATGACCACGTCAGTAGGAGCAGGGCAACCAAGAAAGGAAGAGCGGAGAGCAGCAAGGAGCGGGAGAGCGCTTACCTTGCCAAGAGCCGACGTCAGGCCGGCCTTCCAGCCAGCAAACGGACGGCACCTCCTCGGCTGAGAGCTCAGATAAGACCAGGCAGAAACAGTTCAAGTATTTCTGTACTGATGCCAGGAACATGAGTAATAAAATGGAAGAATTAGAAGGCCTCATCCAGGAGGAATGAGCAATCCTGGGAACTGTGGATATGGGAGGACTTATCTTCCAGGGCATAGATGGGAGCACAAGTGCTACAGATAGCCTTGATCACAGTCAGATTGCTCTACCAGCCAGAAACAGGGGAGGCGAGTTTAGAGTTTGTTTTGCTAACGAGTGAAAAAAGATAATTTGGTCCTGATGGTAACCTCAGATTGAACTGCCGTGATTTGGTTTGGTGTCTCTTAAATGGGCTGGGGTGGACACGAATTGGGCTCTACCCAAGGTTTGGATGTTGGCATGCAGACGTTGAGAAATGAAGCAAGTCAGATAACGAGGATGCCTGGACAGGGGATCTCAGCGGGTGAGTACGGACGGATGGCCAGTTCCGCCTGGAGCCTGCGTCTCTGCAGGAGGAAAGGGCTGAAGGGAAGGGCTCTGGGTCCCCACCACGGGCGTGCCCTAAGCCAGGCACAGCCAGACAGCTGGTGGGAAACGGCAAGGCTGGGAAGGGCGGGACACCGAGGCCAGGAAAGGTGGGACACAAGCAGGAAGGGTCGATGTAAGGCCTTTATAAGGAAAACCTAGAGGCAAGGAGATCTATGGCTTTTGTGGGCAAGAGAGAAACCCAGGCAGGGGGCCGCCTGCGTGGCACCAGGACTGTTTTCTCCTGAGGCGTGGTGAGGTTGCCGAGACTGGAGGTGACTACTGGCCTGGCCGATGCTGGCGCACTGGTGGCACATGGCTGGTGACAGTTACTTGCAGGTTCAAGGTTTAGATGGGGCAGTCACCTGGGCTGTTCTTTCCTCTTGGCCGTGAGGGTTTCACCCATGCCGATGCCGGGCTCCCTCTGCTCCAGGGCGTGCTGTAGCCTCCAGAGTTTCTCTAGGTATTGGAGGCGAACTCAAAAGATGTTGGGTGGGAGGAAAGGAGTCTCTGCTCTCCCATTAATTGCCAAGGTTGTGAAGGGCTCGGTGGCCCATCCCTGTTCCTTTGGGCAGTGTAACAAGGCCAGTCCCCCTGCACCCTGGGGGCTGCACCGCTCTGTCGAGCCAGCGGCTGCGCGAGCCCTTGCTTGCTGGCACGTTCACCGGCCCGTTTCCTGGCAGCAGTGCCCCAGCCCCTCGGCCCCGAGCCGGGCCAGCTTGGCAGCACCTGCGTCAGCCCCCAGCAGGGCTGGAGAGCGAAGCGTGGCACAGGCTGCTTGTCCAAAGCCATTAGTGCTTGGCACCCTACTTCTAGGCAAATGAGCCAGTTAACCTGATCAGCTGAACATGTGGGCACCAACACGGGCAGCCAGCAGAGCATTACCTTCCTTGTCCTACACGTGAGGCTCCTGCTAATACAGCTCTCTCGTGTGACGGCGTCGCGGGGCTGACTCAGACGGAGTGTGTCACCGAGCCAGCCCCCAGCTCCCCATCTGCGCTCTTGCCCGGCTCCGTGCCTTGCTCTGGGAGCCGCTCTGCCCTCCCTTCCAGCACGATTTGGGGTTACTTCAGTCCCCTCTTCGGAGTGCCTGGGGGAAGGCTGGGCTTGTGCTGTGCCCGCAGAAGCGTTTCATCACTCGCTTCCTCCTCCCCACCTCCTCATCCCACTGCTGCTGGGCAGCACCTCTGCATCTAGGTCAGGCGGAAGATTTCGATTCACCTCCTGACTTCCACCACACCTTAGGTGTGTGGGCAATTACCCAGTAGCTCTGCACACACCCTGTCAGCTCTAATTACCCGGCAGAGGCAGCACCAGAACAGAGCAGCGAACTGTGTCATCTGGCAGCTGCCCTTTGCCGGGGGAGGCTGGCGTGGGCAGTGCGGCGGGCATGGCTCACTCGGCCGCCCTCGCCCGGCTTGCGTCCGTGCCCGGGGACCGTCGCACCGTCCCTCGGTCCTGCAGGGTCACCACACAGCCAACGGGAGAGCTGGTGGGCCCGACACGGAGTTTGTCAGTAACAAAAGGTCCACGGTGCCAAGCGTTCCCCTTAGCAATGGCAGAGTGGCCTCGGGGCCTCCGAGGCTCTTCTTGCGTACGGCAAATGTTGGTGCTCTGCAGGTCACTGGCTCCCTGTCCGGAGCTGGGCCAGTCCTGCCAGAGCTGCACCCCCGCTGCTTCCCCCAGAGCAGAGCATCTCCAGAGCTGAGGCCAGCCGTCTGAAGACCGTGCACGTCCCTGCGTGAGGCAAAGCGGCACCACACGCAGCCGTACCCGCTCCCAAGCGGCACAAATTTTCTCTTCAAACCAATCCCCCCTGCCGTCATTCCCAGCACATCATGAACCTTGAGGTCTGCTCAGCTTGCTGCATCCCAGCGTCTCCATAGCTTTCTGGAGGCTGGGATGAAGCTGGCTCATCCACCAGAGTGGGTCTCGTCTTCATGCCAGACCCTCATGTCACTGCTCAGTGCCTGGGCTCTTGTGGGTGTGGGGGAAGGTTTGGAGTGAAGATTATAGTCTGAGAGAACTCCAGCCAAACGAGTGCAGGGTTTTGTTGCTGATGGCTGGTAAATGAGCCCCAAATATCATTTTGATCAGACTGAGGCTGGGCGTGAGGGCTGCATGCAGTGTACGACTGCAGGAAGAAAGGACAGCTAAAACATTTTCTTTATGCATTTTCTAAATGAAACTTTTTTATTGTAAAAGACCCCCCCAAAGAAGGAATAAAAGGAAAAAGAAAGGGAGAAAAGGAAAAGCTTGTAAAACATTTCATTTCCTGTAGAACAAATGCTTTGGCATGACCCAAATTCACTCTTCTGATTTCCATTTCTTGCAAGTTAAAACGCTTCTCTTTTGATTTGCTTCAGCCTGTATCTTCCCCCTTCAGATTCTCTGCTGGCAACTGGACTGAGAAATTTCCCCATACCCCTGCCCCAATAATGTCCCTGTCCCTTTACCCCGACAGCTCTCAGTGCCTGCTTCCCTCCACAGCTGCCCAGAGCTGGGTGCAGGCAGGGATTGCCCCACGGTGAGCCCAGAAAATCCTTCCCCGGGGGGGTCCCAGGAAAGCTGTTGGAAAATCTCGGTACCCAGAGATGGGAAATGAAGGGAAATGGTTTCCATCATTGCATTTGCCGAGCCCCATCAGAGAGGGGTGGCTTTCCTTCGTGGGAGTGGAGTAAGCTGGCGGTGGGTGATGGGGCAAGGGTCCAGCAGGCTCCGTTCCTTGTGATTTGAGCATGACCGAGCCCAGATCTCTGGGTGGGAGCGTTTCTATAAATGCGAATAAATAAAGGAAGTAAATGACAGTCATTTTGGACATTTTCCTGTATGTAAATGCGTTTCCTTGGTAATCACATCTCTAGTATTTCTGTTTATTTTTATACATCTGTTTTCAGTTAGCCCACAGAGCTCTGTGCTGAAGCACAGCAATATCCTTAGATGTCCCTCACCTTGGCATGGGAGGGGGGCCACGCAGTCTCACACACGCGAGCGTGCCGAGGCCCCCACGCGTGTCCACCTGCACACACACGTGTGCACCCGTGCCCGCGTGGGGGGGTCCCTGTCCCCTCTGCCCGTCCCACACCGCTTGGCAGGCAGACGCGAAGCCGCGGGCAGGGGGGCCGCTGGAACCGGGGCTCTGTGTCCCTGCCCTGCAGTTTGTCTGGGGCGAGCTGCTGCTCTCCGTGGCACGTTTTTAATTGTGCCTGTTAAGTTGCCCAGAGGCTTTTTAAACCCTGGGACCTGAAACACTCCATCGTCAGGGTCTGCAGGCGACTGCTGGTCCGTCAGTGCTGGACCGGGACGCTGGCAAGCACGTCCCCTGCTGCTCCCCTGGTCTGCTTCGGGCTGAGCGGGGTGAGGGCAGGACACGATGCCCTGGCTTTGAGCCCAGCGGTGCCAGGCTTTCTCAGCACCCAGCCCGTAGCTCAGCGCTGGGATCCCCCTGCCCCACAGCACCCCACGCTGCCCTACTTCTGATGCTCTGCTTGTCTTGGCCCCTTGGGGCTGCCCTGACGAGCCATGAAGGGAGGGTGAGAAGTGGTGCAGAGGGGGATGGAGGGTGATGGCCCCATCCCCTCATTCCCAGAATGCTTTTGACCTGTGCCAACAGCTCTCTGTTGATAGTCCCCGGCACTTGGAAGCTGTCTTGCCTGAACCACCTTACTTGGACCACCTTGCCTGGACCAAGACGTGGTTTTCTGGAGAGACCGGCAGGTTGGATGTTTAGGGCTGTTTCCCACAGCCCTGGGCTGGTCCTGGAGCACAGGGACCAGCATGTCCTTTCTAAGACACCACCTGTGAGACCTGGGACAGCCAGTGGGACCAATCTATGTCTGCGCACTGCAACAGTCACAGCAGGGGCCAAAGAGCTGCTGTGCCCTTCCTGTGACAGCACCCCACCCCACAAACTCCAAAGCATCCAGAAATTGGACGTCTCAGTTCTCCACGAATCTGCAACACACCCGTTGACTGTGAATTCTTCCTGGTCCCCGTGATCTCCCATCACTGTCGCCACTGTGTCATTGATGGGAGCTCTGGATTGACAGCGCTTTGCCTCAGGGTCCCACTTTTTGTGACTTTGTAGGAGCTTGGCTCTCAGCCTGTGAAAGAAGGTTGTGAGTGAGCGTTGCAAACACAACCTGGGCTCCCTAACCTCATCCTCACTGTCCAACAGATGAACGTCTTTCTCTCCAGGAAGACATCAATGCCCAGGATTGTCTGTGCCATTCATCATTACACCATAATACAGACTCTGCAACACCCTGTGGCCAGGGAAAGGTATGCCCTCTTGTCTAATGGGGTCTTTATCCACCACCTCGCTCTTGGAGGATGGTTGTTCCACTGTTACTGGTGCTTTTCTTTCACTCCACCTGTTCTTACAGGCCTCCTGGCTCCATGAGCTGAGGTTTGCCATCCCCGTCCCTCCCAAGCATAGCACAAAATGAGGTGTGTCCCCTGGGAGAGTCCTCAGGGCTGGGAAACCTGTGTGTCCCTTCCGTAATTCTCTTCAACCATCCAGCTGGGCAGGCTGTCACCTCCCTGGGAAAGTCCATGCTTGCACTGGGACATGGCGATGGCCATAAAGCACCCCAAGGAGAGGGTGTCACAGAGGGTGAAGGCTCAGCTGGCCGCACGGCTCTGCAAAGGGCCCAGCAGCGCCGGGCGGGCAAGGCTGCAGCTGCTGCGCCCCCCATACAGCGAAGTGGGTGCTGGGTGGCACCCCCAAGTCAGTGCTGGGTGAAGGAGCCCCCCAGCAGGGCAGCTCCTTGCCGATGCCTTGGGCAATGGATGTGGTCCCTACTCACTCACCTTCCCAGCCCACTCACCCTCTTCTCGGGGCTCCCCGTTTGGTGAGGCTGGGGGGGTGAAGAAAAGTCTGCAAGGTGGGCAGGGACCGTGTTGGTTCAGTGCCCGGAGCCCGAGTCCGTCTCTCTGACACTCCCCTGGGGACATCCCAGTCGTTGTTCAGATATTTTCGATGCTTCAAGATAAATTGAGAGCTGAAATGCAGCCTAGACATTGGCTGGCACCTCACAGAAGGAATGGAGAAGAAACCTTTCTGGTTTTGTTCAGGATTTTGTTAAGGATTTTCCCCTAATTTAAGCTAAAAGAGAACATCCTTAGTACCAGCAGTAGTTCACATGCGTCTTGTCACTCCATGCACTCCGTCTCCTGACAGTCACAGCGTTGCAGAAGGGAAGTCGACATTTGCTTTGTGCCATCCACATCCCCCTCCCGCATCGTAACCTCGCACAAGATCTGTATCCAGCCAAATCAGGTACCACCTCTGAGTGACAAATAAACCGGGGAGAACTCGCCAAGTTAAGCGGCTGTCTTCCTACCACGCAGCACCTGATAAAAGTTACTGCTGCGAGCATAATCTCAACCAGCACATGGCATTAACCCAGAGAAAAGCAGCGTTTTCTCATTCACCTAAAATTATCCACCCACTGAAATAGGTACTATATTCTAGTGATAAACAGGAGCCGGCTGCTAGTTTAAGCACATGTTCTCCTACAATGCAGCACAAAAAAAGCCTGCTGCTCGGTATCATCTGCATGGCTGTAATGTCTTCTGCCTCTCCGTGTAGCTAGTCAGCTGGAAATAGCTGGTGTTCGGTGTTCATTTTGGATGCAAGCACTTTGATAATGCCCATACATATGCTGATACACACATTCACACTGTTTCCAGTCACTGTTTTGCTTTTTCATTACCCCTCAAGCCCAGTGTTTATTATTTGTGCATTTAACTATATCCCAGCTAGAGACCCTGACCCTGTTGTGTCAGGCGCTGTACAAGCCCTCGAACTGAACGGCGGCTCTTGCCTCTGAGAGCTGGCAGTCTCATAACCATTTTTGGATAGAAAATTATAACACTGTAAGAAAAAAAAATAAAACCTTGGATTGCATGTAAAGAAATAAAGCAAAATGCTATTCCCCCACTCCTGCTGTCTGTGCTCGAGCCTTCCAAGAAGTTCCTGTCCTCATCTGTTAGGGTATCATTTTACAGCTCGATGACAAACACAGAACTTGCCAGTTTAAACATACAGGTCTCATTTTTGCTCTGTACACACATGCACTTACCTTTCCGCTGCAGAGAGGGGTGGCTGAGCAGCTTCAGCCCCTGTCCCCTCGCAGGCTGTGCACAGAGGTGCAGTGACACGTTGGGGTGTCAGGAGTGTTGCCCCCACGTCCTTTCCCACGTGCCCCCCACCAGCCCCGTGGTGCTCCCCTCTCACCTGCACCACGTGTGTTCCCACTCGGCTCCTGCTCACGCCCACCCTGTCCATATTCACGGGGCTCCACATCTCCTGCTCCCTGTCTGCTGGGGTCACATTCACCAGAGCCTGAAGGGTGCTGCTGGTCACCCCCCCTGCCCGGGGAGGCAGGGAACCCAGCGAAGCCCTAGCCCCCTTACACACAGAGAAAACAAACCGATTACAGTAAATAAATCACGTCAAATGACGCATTACCTATGAAATGGCATTGAATGCGCCCAACAGCCAGCCGGGCTGGCGCTAATCAGGCAGTTCTCTGCAGCACCCAGGCGCTCCCCCAGCCCCGGGGATGCTCTGATGGGGGGCTACAGCACCCAGGCGCTCCCCCCAGCCCCGGGGATGCTCTGATGGGGGGCTACAGCACCCAG
This sequence comes from Leptosomus discolor, assembly GCF_034619465.1. NCBI lineage: Eukaryota > Metazoa > Chordata > Aves > Leptosomiformes > Leptosomidae > Leptosomus > Leptosomus discolor. Next base: position 912,203 of record NC_141419.1, read on the forward strand.
GCGCTCCCCCCAGCCCCGGGGATGGTCTGATGGGGGGCTACAGCACCCAGGCGCTCCCCCCAGCCCTGGGGATGCTCTGATGGGGGGCTACAGCACCCAGGCGCTCCCCCAGCCCCGGAGATGCTCTGATGGGGGGCTACAGCGCACCCACGTTGCTCCGCTCAGCCTGTCCCGACAGCCGCCTTCTGCTGCTCCGCGGCATGGCTTTGCCTCGCAGCTCCCCAGCTCAGCACCCGCTCCCGCGCAGGAGGCAGGAGCACGCAGGGCCCTGCACCCCGAGACGGCCAGCCGAAAGCACAGCGCTCCCCGTGCCCCCCCACGTCACCTCGGCGGGGTGAGCGCAGCTCCACGGCAGGGGCGCCTGGCTGCAGCGCTGGGGTTGGCGTGAGCAGCAGGAGCGCGGTCCGCAGGCAGCAAAGCCCATCTAATTGCAGCGATCCCTGCGGCACGATAGACGGCCCGTGGATGTCCTGCCGCTGCAGGCTGCGGGGCATTGATCTGAGATAAGGCGCCTCACACTCTCAACTGGTTTAATGCCTCCCTCACTTTCTTGCCTTTTTCTCCCAGGAGCTTTAAAAGGATGGGACAGCCAAGCCTAAATGTTGAACCTTCTAAACTCTCCTCCAGGGTGTCAGATGGGACTTGCAGGGAGAGCTGAGCAGGGCATGGGCCAGCACAGCGTTTGCTGCAGAATAACTCCATGCCCAGCGATGCTGGCCTCAGGAGGTGCAGAGTCGTGCCCTGGTCCTCAGGGCACGGCGAGACAGGAGGTCTCTGCTGGAGGAGGTGCTGACCCCAGGGACCTCCAGGGCAGAGCAACATGAACAGTCCGAATGTTCCGCCAAAAACCCAGCAAGCACATTTTTCCACGTTAGTTTTGGTTTCAGGTGTCCAGCATGAACACACTGTGTCACGTTCATGTAGCAACAGTCATAGTGCTGAAAAATGCATTATTTCAGTGTACTTGTGCTTAAAAAAGAAAAAAAAAATATACATTTTCCCAGGTCTAAATGCAAGCCAGGGTGAGCCGTGGCGGAGGCAGTGGGCTAGGCACGGCTTGGTTTAGGGGGTACATGGGGTTGTGCCTGCTTCTCCGCTGTGATGGTAAAACCAGCGTAGCTGGGCTGGCAGGATCTGTGCTCTCCCTGTGTGCAGGGCGATGGAGCCCAGCCCCTTCTCCTCACCCCGGCGTGAGTCCTGTGGGCTGCAGTGAGGATGCTCCCGGACAGCCAGGACCGCAGCGGCAGGAGGAGGGTGCCTGCCCCCGTTTCCATCCATCTCGCTGTTCAGTGCCAGAAGAGTCATACTCTGATCGACTCGTGAGTCACTTCATAGCGAAGGACTGAGCCAGCTCCCGCAGGTCTCAGTGTGAGCGTTTTGCTGAGAACTGGGTGCTCAAAGAGCCAGTTGGAGGCTGGGGGTTGTTTTTGGGAGGCGTTTTGTTGGGATGTTTAAAGAGGAGCTACACAAAGGCACTCCTATTAACCCCCCCTCCCCCCCTGCCCCTTTCCTCTGCTGGACAAAAGCCGGCTGGATATTCTGCGTGTTCCCGGCTGCCTGCGGAGGGAAATGGCAGGGGTTATGGAGGGATCGCAAGCACTGTCTCCTTGCAGCACCACCGCTCCAAGTCCCCGGTCACCGCTCCACGCCACGAAGCACACGGCAGCGCGACGGCCCTCCTCGGGGCAGCCAGGGCAGGAGGCAGGCAGCCGCCGTGCCGCCGGGCCAACCCCTCTGGCGAGGGCCGGGGCAGCCCACCCTGGCACCCCGCTCTGCGGCGATGCCCGCTGCATCCTCAGCAGGGCCGGCACTGCTGGCGGCTCGCGGGAACCCGCTCGCAGCGTCCCGGCAGGTTTTGCTGGAGAGCTGGAGGAATCCAGCCCTGCGACAGGCAGTACTCCAGGTTCCCAGCCTGCTGCAGCAGCCAAGCACTTGGATAGCTGGCACCAGGCTCTCTCCTTGAATTACTCATCTTTTCCATTACGAGGCCTCCCATACTCCAGCAATCCATCTGTTTGGTGGTGCAATTTCAGGATCATGCCTTTTGTCAGTGATGTTAATTTTGGCAGTCAGCGGCAGACGCGGTGCTGAAGCTCCCCGCTGAGGCCTCGCTGCCTTTTCCTGGGCATCTGGCAACATGCTCTGGAGGTGCCAGTGGAGATGGCAGCCTCCTCCCCTGCTTGTCCGAGGTTTTGTGGCGGGTGGTGACTCCGGAAAGCGCCGAAGGGCTTGGCAGCGTGAGTGCTTTGTCGCTGGTGGCACGCACATGGGAACGGCGAGCACGGGGAGGTTTGATGCCCTGCACCCGGTGTGTAACAGGCTGTCAAACACTCTCCTCTCATTGTGCTCTCTAGCTGCAGCCCTCTGATGTCCTGCCAGACCTTTGCCCACCTCCCCAGGGTTTGCCTGCCTTGTGTCCACCTTGGTCACGGCTGATGCTGGGACGCTTTGGGACCAGACTGCAGACACTAGGCCACCGAGTGACTGGAGATGCGCTGCCGCTGCAGCTGCTAAGCACCTCAGGGGGACCTTACATGACCAGATCCCATAGATGTGTGGTTCCACCTGAACTGTCTTCAGGACCTGGATGAACACCACAAAGGTTGCTTCCTCCGCCTGGTTCTTCTCAGTGATCTGCCTCATCCTCGCTGGGGTCCTCCCTTATTTTTGTCCCCTCTGGTCGCAGATGGCTCCAGACTACGTTTCACCCTAATGTGGCCTGTCCCAGGGACCAGCAGGCAGACCACGCCCAGGACGATGGGACTCCATCTGGGTGCTCATCGAGGGTACCCAGAGGTGATGTGCAGGATTCGTCAGGACCGTATTACTGCGTGAAGTCTGGGGGAACAGGATGCAGAGAGGATGAGAAGCAAGGCTCCGCCGACCTCCTGAGCAGGGCTCACTGGAGCACACCCCTGCCACCTTGCCTCAAGGAGGATGGCTCAGCAGGCACCATGGGGACAACCTGTCTGTGCTAGGGGGTGCACAGCACTGGGGTAGGGGATAGTACTTGGAATTGGGTGTGTGAGTGGGGATGTCTGCTCCCTTCCCGTCACCTTGGTGTCCCTCACTGCACTTTCTCCCTGGCAAAGCTCTCAGCTTTAAAGCTGAACTCTTGGTGAAGTGCTTTGGTATAGGTTTGCACCCAAAATTGTGCTCCTGTGAGACTGGTACAACACCCAAAACTGAGCTCAGCAGGGAAACTGGTCCTGGAACATCTTCCCCTGGAGCTGAGCATGACCCCACGATGCTGCTCCGTAGCCACCAGTGTTCGTGATGCGCGAGGCCTTGGGGAGCGTATTTTGCATGGGGCAGGCACCCACCATCTCCCTGCCCAGGTGACTCCCCAGGGAGGGTCTTTGCACGCTTTTGTGCAGCCACGCAGCGAGCACTTGCCCTGGGCATTGCAAAAGCTGACAAGTGAGGAAAATCCTTTTCCATGCCACCTGAAATCCCCCTGGAGAAGAACCCAGCTGTCCTGCCCCAGTGGTGCCCCACAGAGGAGTCAGCCGAAGCCCTTTCCAGTTCTTGACCTCCCTCCCCGCCAGCCCCGCACCGCGAGCATCCCCGTCCCGCTCCCGCGCGCGGGGCCTCCCTCGGCAGGGTGCTCCCCCGCGGCCTGCGCGGGCTGACCGCCAGCCGGATAACGGCATCCTGGCAGCCTGCCTGCCCCTCCGGCCCAAACAAGCATGAAGCGGGCGGGAAGAGCTGGTGTGGAGATGCGACGGGGCTGTGCAGAGCCCGGGCTGTGCCCCGTGCCGGTCCCTGGTGCGGGACTCGTGCCCTCTGCCTCGGCTTGGAGGCGATGCTGCTGCTGCTGCCGCGTGACTCGCCTGGATCTTGCTCGCTCTGCGCCTAACGCACCGGTTGTGTTGCTTTTATTGCTCACCTGGTTACAGCATTCCTCTGGGGCTTGTCATCAGGGCAGCTCTTCTCGGTTGCTTCCTCTCTCCTGCTTGTTGCACAAGCCTTGGAGAAGCCCAGCAGCAGCAGCCTGGGCGCTGGGGGCAGCAGGGGAAACGGTGGGTGCAGGACCTCGACGCAGCTCTGCTCTCACCGTTTCTGCCAGTCCTTTGCTGCCCTCCCAAGCCCCTCTCCCCCTTGCCGGGGGAGCTTGTGCCTCCCCAGGACTATTCCCTGCTGCAGCCAGGGGCACTTTTGTCACCACCGGTGCCCATCTGCTCTTCCTGGCTGCTAATTCCGAAAACCGGAGGAAGAAACATCCCTGAGCAGTGGGGAGGGAGAGGGCCAGAAGAGCTCAGGCCAGCAATGCATCCCTGTGCATGGCACAGGCTGGAGAGCTGGGCGGGGAGACATTTAATGCACTACGACAAGGAGCTGGGTCTTGCATCTGGGAAAGAACAACGCCAGGTACCAACACAGGCTGGGGGCTGAGCTGTTAGAGGGCAGTGTAGGGGAAAGGGACCTGGGGGTCCTGGTGGGCAGCAGGATGGCCGTGAGCCAGCAATGTGCCCTCGTGGCCAAGAAGGACAGTGGTATCCTGGGGTGTATGAGAAGGGGTGCGGTCAGTACGTTGAGAGAGGTTCTCCTCCCCCTGTCCTCTGCCCTGGTGAGACCCCATCTGGAACAGTGTGTCCAGTTCTGGGCCCCTCTGTTGAGGAAGGGCAGGGAGCTGCTGGAAAGAGTCCAGTGCAGAGCCACAAAGGTGATCGAGGGGCTGGAACATCTCCCTCACGATGAAAGGCTGAGGGAGCTGGGTCTCTTGAGCTTGGAGAAGAGGAGACTGAGGGGTGACCTCATCAATGTTATAAATACGTAAAGGGTGAGTGTCAGGAGGATGGAGCCGAGCTCTTCTTGGTGATGGCCAGTGACAGGACAGGGGGCAACGGGTGCCAGCTGGAGCACAGGAGGTTCCACATGAACATAAGGAAAAACTTTTTCCCTGTGAGGGTGGCAGAGCCCTGGCACAGGCTGCCCAGGGAGGTGTTGGGGTCTCCTTCTCTGGAGACATTCAAAACCCGCCTGGACGCGTTCCTGGGTGACCTGCTGTGGGTGGTCCTGCTCTGGCCGGGGGGTTGGACTAGATGATCTTTTGAGGTCCAACCCCTGACGTTCTGTGATTCTGTAATTATCAGGATGGACCAGGCTTCAATTCACAGCTCTTGCAACACCAGCCCTTTACAGATTCTAGTGGGGAAGGTGTAAGAGGCCCACAGTGGACAGGGTGGAATGATTTACCATCATGTGTGTCTTTGGTAAACAGAAATGAGCCTAAGCTGATCACAGGCATAATATCCCAACTGTTTATGGCTGTTAGCTACTATCAGGCTCCATATTCCTGCTATTTGTCTCAATATCCTGCTCTTGCTACCGCCTTGCCCAGGGTCTAAGCCGGGGGTCTGCTGTAGTTAATAAGGCGCGTCTGAGGATGCTCATCTGTGTTGTGCCCTGGGGGAGCAGTGAGATGGGGGCATGCCTTCTGAGCGCAGAATAGCCCAGGAAGACCCTCAACATCACCAAGTCACAGCCCCCCAGCTCACATGCTATGGAGGTGGAGTATCACACAGCTCATTTGGGCCCCAGCAGGGCTGGCCCACAAACCTGCAGCATGGCCAGAGCCTTGGCTGGCAGCAACAGGGAGCCAACAGCAAGAGACAGACCCATGGCTCAGACCTCTGGTCCTGCCTTTTCCTGCTCCTGCTCAGAAGCCCGTGGTACTTAGGGCAAGGGCTGGGCTGGCCCTGCCAGGGTGGCTGTAAACTGTGCCAGCACCTCATCGTCTGCATGGCATGGGTGTATTCCCTTCCCACTGGTGACCCTGGAGCAGACCCTGGCATTTGGCTGTGTGTCTTGGAGTGACTCTACCAGACGGTGTCTCGAGCTTCAGCAACGATGTCAAATGCTTGCTGGTGGATGCTAAAGCCATGGCTCCAGCCCAGGAAAGCCCTTGCATGTCCTGCAGCAGGGCATTTCCCTCTTCTGTGCGTTCAGCACCAGATATCTCCAGCACGGTCCCACCATGGGTCTGCTCATCCCCTCTGGTAGCTGCCGACACCTCCGTTCATGGCTGGTGTCTGATTTCCCAGTAAGGCTGTCCTGCATCCCAGCTGCTCGACCCTTATCTCCTCCAGCAGCCCCCAGCCTGTCTGGCTTCCCCTGCTCACTGCACATCGGGACCCGAGCGCATGGATGTAACCGGGGCGGGGGGGAGGCTCCCTGCAGCCCAGATCCCCGTGGTGGCTCCGTGCGATCCCAGCGGGCCTGCGGTGGGAGCACAGGACCCACGGTGGGGATGGGAGAGTCCGAGATCTTGGCGTGCAGGGATGCGTGTGCATCCGTGTGTGGGTACAGCATGGGGCACGTGTGGAAGGTCTATTTGTGGGGGGCTGCATCCACGCACAGCTGAAAGTCTGAAGGTGCCCATTTGTGTCTGGGAGCTGCATGTGCATGAGAAGATGGAGCTCCCATATGTCTCCGTGTGTGTGTGTAAGAATATGCCTACGTAGCTCGTGTCCTTGTGCGCGGCGTGCGTGTGTCCTACCCTCTACGTGCCCAGGGTGCATCTCTCAGCGCAGCTCTGCTCTGTGTACACCGTGGGGGGGTGGGGGGGTGTGTGTGAGGTACTGGAGAGCAAGGGAAATGGCTGGAAAAGCTATCCCCACTCCCATTTTAATCAGAGAAATGAAGCAGCTGTTGGAGTGAATAGACCCTGCACTAAAGCAGACGTCTTAATATCTTTTGCAGAGGAGGTGCATTGTGATTCATTCTGTGCATCTCTATTACTCAGCTTTTGATAGGGGCTTACTTGTCTCAAGTGCTTTTCATTATTGCCCTAATGCTATCTATTAACATACTGGATGGAGGCTCTTTTCTCATCTGGAGCATGCATCACTGTGCTTTTAAAGATTATGGGGCTTGCAAATACATAACACTTTACTGCCTCCCTGACATAATTCACCGGGAAAAGAAATACACGTAAATAGATAGGTAAATAGATAACCTAGTTGGAGGGCTATGGGAGACAGAGAGGCAGACAGACAGACTGACCCCAGCACAGGGCTCAGCACAGAGTTAGTTCATTTGTAATAAATGAGAAAAGAGCTGCTCTCGGTGTTTATTTAAAAATTCTTGGCCACCATTTGGTCTCACTTGGAAAATCCTTGTTTCCGAGTGCCCAGCCTCTGACCTTCAGGCTGCAGAGGGGGTCAGCCACCAGAGACGGGGGCTGCCGACCGGGAGAGGTTTCTGCACACTGGAATGGGGGGCATCCTGGGGAGATGGAGAAGGGGAGAGGACTGTGATGGACAGACGAGTAACAGCACGCTGTGGAGATGTGACCTGCGGATGGAGACTCCAGCGAAGCCCCCAGGATGCGCAGAAGAGCAGCGACCGCAGCATGGAGCAGAGCCACGGCCATGCTCTGCTCTGGCAGAGACCTCCTCAGCAACCTCAGGAACACCATTTCATCTTAGCTGGGTCAATTAACTGCTGTAAAGACTGGTGAGGGATTTAAACACTCTGATGTGACTTATGTAGGCAGTCTTCGTCGGGGGAAGATTACAGGTGTGGTTTTCTGGGTCAGGGTCATTACCCAGTTATCAATCATTGCTCTGTTCTATGGTAGATGATGGCTGGATTTCCTGACAAGCACGATACCGAGACAGGACCAGGACAGACCTGGAGCTGAGATCAGGCAGCAGGATTTTTCTACCCTCTTTTTTTTTTCCTTCATCAAATGTCTATACCTCAAGATTAAAACTTTTTGCAAGAAAGGAATATATTGGAATTATAATTTATCATCAGCACAAATGCTTCTTTCTTCAGCTCAGGATGACTTTTTCTCTCAAATTTTGTTGAACTGTGGTAAGAAATGCAATGGCACGAAAGCAAAATTAAACAGACTGAGATTGGCAGAACTGAACGGTTCAGCTGAGAACATGCATTTTCTTTCTTAATTTCTAATTTTTTGGAAACCCATTTCCCTGCCCTAGAGGTGTACTACAGACACCTCTAGGTGTGCAGGGAGCACGGACCCCCTACCCTCCAGACTGTTCCCCAAAACCCAGGGGTACTGACTGGCTTGAGATGGTCACGTTGACCCTCCCCAGGAAACCAGTCAGGGCAGGGCACGTTCCCCCAGCACAGCTATGTTGGCATATTTAGGGCAGGACACTTTGGGGCACGGTTTTCATGTCATATGGACATGGCAGCCCTGGAGACAGCCCAGCACTCTCCCCGTCTCACCAGCTGGCTTGCCCAGCAGCATCCGGGCTACCAGTTTAAACGTGAGCTCAGCTGCTGGGATGTTGAGCATCAAGAGACCAAAGGCAGGTCTCCAGCTGGCCAGAGGAATCCGCAGCCCCAGGAGCCTCCCACTTGGGGTCTGTGGTGGCCCCACAGAGCCAGAGGGAAGAGCAGAAGCCCACTACGGTGCTGCTAGGGGGTGCCAGGAAGACATGCTACGCTGTGACCCTCCAGACCAGGGCTTCACACACGCTTTGGGAAATGCTTATCCCTGCTCAAGGTCAGGGATCAGGCTGTCTCCTTCCACCAAGACAAACCAAGGCAGAGGAAGCATCCAGTACCCCCTAGATTTATCATCCTCTGGTCTAAACAAAATGGGGGCAACCTCAGCCTCTCCTGCTGGGCGGGAGCCCCTGTTGGTAGGATGCACCGATGGCTGGGGTTAGCCCTGGCCCCAAGGCACGAGGTGGGGGTGAAGGGTGGGTGTCCCGAGCTCACATAGATCCCACTTTTGGTGGCCAGGTTCCCACTTCCCACGCTGGTTCAGGCAGGGTGTTAGGGAGAGCCATCCCGTGGTGCTGCCACCCCCTGCTCTGAAGCGCTGTGACCTTTCCCTCCTCCAGCCTCACGCAGCGCCTGGCCCCGGGGCTGCCAGCATCCTCTCGGGAGCGCTTGGCAGCAGCAGCAGCAGCACCCAAAGGTGTGTTTCCCTGGGTGCTCCCAACCTGTGAACACATCTCTATTCAATAAATAACCTACAGGATATATTACAACCTTTTATAAACTGAGACTGATGCTGGCTCCTAGCTACGGTTAATCATATAAACTTGCCTAATTTTATTCTATCAGCCATCTTGTTGCTACGTGCCAGATGCTTGCCTTAAATGAATAGTGTTGGAACAGCCAAGCATCAAGTTAACAGAATACCAGCAAACACTCCCGACAGCATGAGCAGTCTATAAAACCTGGCACTAAACTATATTAGAGGGAGAGATAAGCTCTCAGAGAGGAGCTGGGAAGACGGTAGGCTTGTTTTTTTTCCAAATGGCTTCACGTAGCGTGAGGTGCAGGTGTCGTAGGAGAAATCCATCCAGCTATGGAAGTATCTCTCTATCTAAGGCTGGCTATGCTATGAATCTTCTAATGGGATTAAGGCTTAATGTCCTAAATAGAATATGAAATAGTGCTTCCTCTCACAGATTTGCCAGCTGTCTTGCAAACAGGGCAGAGAAACTTCCATTTTTTTGCAGATCGAATCAGTCACTCTCTGAATTGATGGCAAGAGCCTCATCAACAAGATATAATGTTTTAATGATGTTGTGACACGACCTGACACGCAGTGTCATTTGATGGATTCTCTCATGTCACGGCATATTTCTGACACGGAAAAATGTAACCTCTCTCCCCCTACCAAAAAAAGGAAAGGGGATGAAAAAAATGTTCATTTCTCCAGTGCCTAAAATGCTTGGCTCTCCTGTGGCTCGTGGTGCTTGGTGATGCCCCACTTCAGCTCCGCAATTACCTTGTGCTGAAGGAGATGAATTTCCACCATGCTTTTCTGTAGCTGCTTTTCACCTCTGCATGGCACATTATCACTTGCTAATAACATGGAACAAATAGCATGGCATTAATAACTGGCAGAAAGCATTTCACCCCTGTGAATCCTCTTCAAAACACTTTGGACATTTTGAACAGGTTTTTTTTCTGCCACAGTTCCCCATCAGCCTCCTTGAATGCTCCCAGGTCTACAGATGCTTCTCCCCTAGTTTAGTGCAAGGGTTCAGCACTGGGAGCTCAGACAGGGGCTGCTGGGCTGGTGGCAGATACCTGTGGCACAGGGAGTGTCTGCCTGGAAGATGCAGCTCTCCTTACGCCAGCAGCAACACCATCAATGGTGTCTCGGGGCAGCTGTTTCTGTAGGTCCCAAAAAGGAGGTGGAAAACCCACCCAGCACTCAAGGGAGTAAAGCGGAGATCTTGTCTGTGAAAGTGTGCCTAGAATTGAGAGAGATTTGTGCACACCCTTGGTGTTAGGGCTAGATGCACTGAAGCTTCTCCCTGGCAGAAGGTAGAGATGCTGATGTCTCCTGTGGATGAGGGACACCCAGGGATGCCAAAGGCTGTGCTGGGAGGAGCTCTGTGCAGCTGTCAGCACTGAGGAGCTGTGCAGGCATCAGAGAAGTCTCAATGAATAGAAATGAGGGACCTTTGGCTCCTTTTTGGTGACCCCAGCCTGGCAGCAGTTTTCCACAGGATGCTTGGTGCCTGGGTGCCACTGAGGTTGGGCATAACTGGGCCCCGGCATCTTGGCCACCTCACACCTCCCTTGTCCCAAGGAGAGGCATGCTCCTACTTGTGCCTCATCTCATTCATTCCCAAGCATTGGTGGGGACCTGGGGTCAGTGGTCCCTCAGCAACATGGCCAGCCCTGCACTGTCCCAGCAACTGAGCCCAGCGACCCTCAAAGTAATTCGCCATAGTCTTGCTAGCTTGTGGCTGGGGGGTGTTCGGGGGTGCCCTGACCTGTCAGCCCAAGACTCTGCTGCGTATCTGGGAAGCCCTGACACCTCAGTGGTTCTGTGGGACCCTGCTGTCCCCTGTGGGCTGCACAGACACTGCTGTCACTGCCAGGACCTGGGGGAATGAATTTGGGGAAAGGGAGCTGCATAGCCCTATGTATCCCAGCCCACCCCGTCCCAGGGCTCAGCCGGACCCCGCAGCTCCCCAGTGCATCCAGCCAGCCCCAGCTGCATCCCCAGGGCCTGGGGGAGGGATCTGAGCACCTGCACCCAGCCCCTGATGCCTGGGGCACCAGCATGGATTTGCAAGGCACACAAGGTGGTGGGGGGCATCTGTCCCCCAGGGACATGGGGGTGGGTGTCCTCGACCCATCCACACTTCTGTAACACCCACGGGCATGCCCTCTGCTCTCCCCTCCTGGTTCCCCAGAGCTGGTGATTGCAGTTTGGGCAGTAAATCTGAACCATCCAATCCTGTTAAATTATTTTCCAAATGACATGATTTCCCTGGTGCACATAAATGATCAATTTCATGTTTTATTCCTAGCGCTATTTTAGGCAAAAAAAAATCTCATTAAACTATCTTGATTAGAGAAAAGGGGCTGTCATCACTGGGTGGACAAATGGTGTGAGGGCACTCAGCTCTTTCCCTGAACGCACACACACCTGCAGGAGAGGCCTTCAAAGACCCGAAGGTTATTTGCCCATATTACAAATGAGGTGAAGGTTAAAAAAGGTGATTAAAAGCATCTGGAAACCAAAATGTGACAGAGTCTTGCAGTAACCTCCAAGCAGCTTGATTTATGACAGGCCGGTCCCACCCGTAACAAGATTATAGCTTCTCCACATCAGCCATTGTGATAAATACCAATTACCTACTTGAGTATTGCCATTCAAATTTGCCTAAGTAAGGAGCAGAATCATACATCTATGTTGATTACATATCAATGATGCGGTGGAAGCCTTTGCAACTTTTAGATCTGCTTAAGATATGCCGCCCTGATTTAGACAGTGATTTGCATACAATTTACCCATAAAGCCTTACTTTGAAAAGTATAATTACTTTTTTAATATTCTTCCTTCTGATTTGAATGTTAGAGAGGCCATATAATGAATTACTGCACTAATGAAGACAAACATGCTCTTGGGGTGTACAACGGGAGCATTGTTAAATAAACTTCCTGCATGCAACACATTTGTTGCGGTTAATCTTTAAATGGAGGCTCCTATTAATACCAGCACTTTTCTTCCCATAGTAGTTTTCAGAGGGGTGTAAATCCCTGCCAGTGCTGCTCCAAGGGTTTCAGCTGCAGTAGCAGGCGCTGCAGGGAGGCAGGAGGGCTCCGGTCCCGCTGGGTTGACCGCGCAGGGGGTCTGGGCACACCTCGACCTGGCAGCCAGGCTCCAGCAGGTTCAGAGTGAAGCAGCCCCTCGTGCCTTTCGTGGGGTCCTGGCCAGGAGCAATCGCTGCCAAGGGCCTGCTGGGCTTTCTCTAGGAGGCAGGAACGGCTTCCATCACGTGGAGCAGGGACAGCATCGGCGGTAGCTGCATGGGACCTAAGCGTCTCAGAGCGCTGCTGCCCTGCTGCACCTAACGCAGCACAGTGGATCCTTGGAGCTCTTCCTCTGCTTTTCTTGTTGTTCCCACTTGCCCCTAATCTGAGGATCCTTCCCAAAAATCTGTGCTCATATCCAGCATCCCCAGGATTTCAGATGGCTAAAACTCTCTGGGATGCAGATATGGGTCAAGGGAGGAGGCAAAATAGATTGGGACAGTCGTATCCTGGGCTGCATCCAGAGCAGCATGTCCAGCAGGTCGAGAGAGGGGATTCTCCCCCTCTGCTCTGATCTGGTGAGACTCCCCCTGCAGTGCTGCGTCCAGCTCTGAGGCCCCTGACATAAGAAGGACATGGCTCCATGTAGTTTAGAGAAGGATTTTTCGTCCCTACAGAAGACGAAGGGAGAAGGATTTGGGGTCCAGGTTAGTGGACCTTGGTAGCCCAGTTTCCACATACCCCCCCACGGATGCGACTCATCCTGTGGCCGCGCACACACAAGCACACCCGGGACACCCGTGCACAGAGCTGGGGGCTGCCTCCATCACCCAGCGTGGACAGGGCTTCCCACCTTGCGTCAGCAAAATCCTGCTGGCACGGCCACTCTGCCTGTGAGGAGCAGGGAGCTCCAAGGGAGGAGCAGATCCCAGGAACAGGGGCTCTGCCTGGCAGGAGGGCACACTCCCCCTTCCCTGCCTGGTGGCGTGGGACACGGCGGCCAGCCGATCCTGCTAATACCCTCTCCTTGTCTTGCCAAATGCTAATGCTGGTGCTCGACAGGCTTACTTAGAGAGCCTCAGCCGGGGCCTTGGAGTTATTTCAAATCAAAAGGATCTTTCCCAGATGAGTGATTTCTGAGCTGGCTGCCAGCAGCTCCCTGCTTTCGGCTGGGGAGGACCTCCTGGTCTCCCCGTGGAGATGCGCCTTCCCTGGAGGGGCTGACTCACCCTGAAGGGCTTGGGGAGGCTGGGGGAGGAAGGGTCAGGGTGTTAGACAGTGGCTTTTGGACTCAGTCTGAAGGAGGGGAGGCACTTAGACCATCTGCTCTCTCCCTCCCAGCTCAGCACCCCATTGTACCCTCAACTGGCCCTTCTGACCCAGACAAGCCTGAGCATTGCTCCTCAAGGCACCTGGGCCTAGAGATCTGTGAAGATGGAGATGTCAACCCTCTGGGCAATGTGTGCATGTGGCTTTCTATCCACGTTCCAGAGGCCAAGCATGATCTTTCACTTGAGCCCATCTGGCTCTGTCTTCCAGCCAGCGCCCTGTGGTTGATCCCCCTCATCCAGGGTGAACCCCTGGTACCTGAGATCCTGCTGGGACAGGGACCACACACATGTAAGTCTTCTAATGTCTGACCGCTTCTAGTTCCTTTCTTCCTTCTTCTTTTCGTTTTTCTAGAAGTTCTGAGCGCAGGACAGCACAGCAGCCCGCCCTCTCTCACCGCTGGTCCCTGGGAAAAGCTGCTGCCCCTCTCTCTGGCTTCCTGCTCCTACAGACACTTCACAGGGACACAGGTGGCTCTGGCCTGCAGACAACCCGTGCCAGTGGTTCTCCAGCTTTCTCCAGTTGTGTGTCCCCCCATACGGTGACATCCAGCTGCCAGTCCTGAGCTGCCCCTAAGTGTCCTGTTCAGGACCCTTGGATGCAGCCAGACACCCCCAGGCTCAGCGGTCTGAGGACTGACTCGCTGTACCTCAGGTTGACGGGTTCGTTTGTCCCAGCACTTCTCCATCCAGGTTGTTACCCTGCTCTTGCATGTCCTGGGAGGGGGGACCTACAGCCTCCAGACCCTCCCATGGCCCGTCCTGCCAGGACTGGCCCCAGCCTCCAGGCTCAGCCCGCAGCCCTGCTCCTAGGTGTGCCACTTTGCCTCTGAGGCTATTAAAACATATTTTGTTGGAATGGGCCCAGTGAGGGAAGTGATCCAGCTCCGTGTGACTGCCTCATTATTCACCACTCTGCCAATCTTTATGTCATCTACAAATTTTATCCGGAGAGATTTGGTATTTACTGCCAAGTTATTGATGGGATGGCGAATAGCATCTGGCCAAACGCTGACACCCCCTCGGCACTGAGATGATGTGGCCAGCCTGGGATCATTTCCTAGCCTGCGTGTCAGTCTCCTCACTGACCTTCAGGATGTCACTTCGCTCCATATCTGCAAAGGCATTTAAACACATAAACCTCACACCAGTGAGCACTAAGCTTTTTATGCATCTGATTTCCTGGCACCATGTGTGTCCTGGGCGCTGCAGCAAGGTCCGCTGGGAAGCACCGGTACCTCCGCAGAAGCAGCTTAAACGCTGTCAGATGCCACTGTTTCTTCCCCCAGATGAGACACAGACACGTCCAAACACTTAGGTCTCCTGAGAGGAAGGAAGGGGCCGGTTCCTGCCTCAAGGGAGCTGCCAGGAGAGCCCTGTGAGAAGAGGGGCGAGGTGGGCAGTGTGCTGGCCATGAGGACCAGCGGCGTCACGCAGCAGGGTAGAGAGACACCACGATGTGTCACAGCAGTCACTACCTGCGCATCTGTGTTCAAAGCCAGCTCTGCACCGTGGGAGAGCGTTTCCTGAACCCAGGTCCCCTGAGACGTTGTCTTTCCCCAGCCCATCTCAACCTGTCTTCCACGTGGGCCTTTCTAGGAGGCCCGCAGAGGCAGCTGGAAGCTACGAGAGGAGCTCACCTGCCCACTGCAGAGCCACGCCGACATTCACCCTGGACGATCCCTGCACTGTCCTATGTTCCAGCACAACTATTCCCCCAGCGCTGGACCTGTGCCCAGATCCCCACCGGCAGCTCCCAGTGCCCTTGTGCTCTGCCCGTGAGAGCAGCATCCTGCGGCAGCGGCAGGGAGACAGGCTGCGTGCCCGGGGGGGGTCTGGCACGGCAGCAGCCTGCCCGCATGGGCGGTCAGCTGGCCAGAGCGTGGGGCTAGCTAACGAGCGAGGCGACCGCGTCGGCTGTGGGGTGGCACAGCCCTTCCCGGTCCTGCCAGAGGAGAGGAGGGGCAGAGGAGGAGCAGGCCAGATAACGACCTTGCCCGGCTTGTTAACCTTCATCTCGCCCTGTAACGCACTTGGCTGCTTGACTCTCTTTTGTAATTAAAGTGTAGTGTTGTTTAACAATTAACAGGTCTGAAGGAAGTGCTTTCCAGCATGGACTTACGGGGAGCTGCAGAAACTGTCCGAGGCCTGTTGAAGCGAGAGCTGTCCTTGAGAAGGAGAGCCAGGTTGTGCCACCCCCCATCTGCACCCCCTGCCAGCTCCTCCTGTGTCACCGGTGGTTGTGGGCACTCCGTTGGAGCGGCTGGAGCCAAGCAGGGCAGCAGGAGTCACTGCAGCCTTCACGAAACGTGCCTCCTGCTCATGCGGCTGCCAGACCTTCGTGATCTGGTGTGAATTATGCAGCTCTGGTCTGCCAGGGAGGGACATGGCAAGGTGGAGCTGGCTGAAGGCTCTTCTGGAGGAAGCTGGAACCAAACGCACTCCAACAAGAGATAAAGCCCAAAAATTTCACAGCATGGGGAGCGAGCAGCTGAGCACACTGTCCAGGCAGCGATGCGTTCCCTATCCCTGCTGCCTCCCAGTCCAGATCTGGGGGATACCGGGGGAATATGTTGTGTGTTCCTCCTCTAGCAGCTCATGGCTGTGGGGTCAGACCAGATGCTCCTGTGCTCCCTCCTGGCCCTGTGCTCAGCAGCCTTCGGAGCAAAGATCTTTGGAGATCTGCAGGCCCTTGGATGCCCTAGTTGCCTGGTGGAGATGCAACGCCTCCAGCAATTTGTTGTGGTCCTCACTACCCTCCCGAGCTACTCGTCACAGGAGAGCCCTGACCATGGGCTTTGTCTGACCAAGCGCGGGTGCCTGCAGTTTGAATGCCTCCATGGGACCTGGCCACCCTGGGGACTTGTCCTACACCTGGCAAAGCCCAGATCTCCGGAGCCTGTTGTCATCTGCTCTGGGGGGTGATGAATTGCAGATGGCATCTGCATCACTGGAGGGTGATGGACTCTGCCGGAGGGGAATGGGAGGCTGACCCTGACGGAGATGCCAACGGACAGACTCC
Organism: Leptosomus discolor; assembly: GCF_034619465.1. Lineage (NCBI taxonomy): Eukaryota > Metazoa > Chordata > Aves > Leptosomiformes > Leptosomidae > Leptosomus > Leptosomus discolor. The sequence continues at coordinate 928,550 of NC_141419.1, forward strand.
CACCTTCAGCCAGACAGATCCCTCCTGCAGACCTTGCAGGCTGTTCCCAGCAGGGACCTCTCGAGTGGGATGACATCCCAGTGGCTGGGGGTCTGCCTCAGGAGCCAGCCTTTGCTGGCACGTCTGAGCAGGGGCAGCCGGGGAGGCCGGCTCTCCGGGCTGAGGGGGCTGCTGCTTTGCGGAAGGCAGAGACACGCGCACGGGACGACGGCCCAACAGACCTCACGCCCTGCTGCTGAGCAGGCAGGACAGCACCAGGCCTGGGACGCTTTCTGCCTGTGGTTCGTGTCACACGCGATGTGCACGCTGGTCCGTGCTGCGAGCCTGAGGGAGAGGCTCAACGAGGGTTAAGCTGGGAATCAGCCAGGCAGCTGCCAAGGCGCTATAGATTTTGGAGCAGTAACTCTTCAGCTGGAGAGTGAAAAGCGGACAGGTAATGAGGCTCATGAGATCTGTTAATACTTAACCTAATGCAACACCTACCAGCCATGCTGATAAATCAGATGCAAGCCTCAGCACGTCACCCTGGCGGCCACCTGGTCTGCCAGAAAAGCCCCAGCATCTGCGGGGGATCCTTCCCTCTCACCATCACGGGGGCTGAGCTTCCCTTCCCCACTCTCCTTTCCCAGGAGCCCGGTGAAGACAGGTATCTCCGGACCCCTGTTGTTGGAACAAAATGCCCAGGATGCCGAGGCTGACCAGAAACACCAGCTCAGAGGGATCATGGGCTCAGCCCTAGAAAGGTCACAAGCCTATGGAAGTTCAGCCTAATGGTCTGAGAGCTGGGGGCATAGGGGGTTGCAACTTGACATTCAGGTTTTTAAAACCTCTCTAGGAAAATCTAGCTTTGGTTTAATCAGCACTGATTAGCCTTCGCTGCTGGAGCGGGGAGACGCGGCTGTCCACAGCCCTGCACACGCCGAGGGCTTGATTTCCAGCACTTGCTCTGATTCTTGAGCTGCTCAGAGACGTCTGTGCTCCCACTTAGTGCCACGGTTCATTTCTCATGCAAAAATCATGATCAAACAACAGTGGCAGTGCCCTCCCAGTGGGACCACATTACGAGGTGGTGGTTAAAGAGGTGCCCCTACCATGAGATATACCAAGAGTGCTCCTCCCTGGGAGGCATAAGATGTTTCAGCTGCAAAGTTTTCCCCCAGTCTGAACTTTTCTAATGTCTCTATAAGAGCAGAAAACAAACCGAGATTGTTAAAGCACATCAGTGAACCTTCAGTGGTAAAGGAAAGGATGGCAATTAACTGCCATCCTGTTGCGGACACATTTCTGGCCTCATGGCCTGATGTTCAGGCGGGGCTGGGGAGCGGTCAGTCTTTATTTGTTCGTGCACTTCTCACAACAGCCATCGCTGTTACAGAAGGGCACCTAAAAACAGGTCCCAGGAAATGCTGGAGCTTCCAAGAGAGCTGTGTTGGATGCTCGAGGCTGAGTGAAGCTGGCACAGCTTGATTCCCCGACAGAAGATGTGGTACCCCCTTGGCAGGATGCAGATGGTTCCCTGCTTAGGACTCGGTTGTGTCTGCTTCTTGCTGTGTGTCTGCATCCGACATCTCTGTGCTTGTTCTTGTCCATGGTGCTCATGGAACAAGGTGGGGTCAGTTGGTGTAACAAAAAAAACTCACAGGCTCTGGGATCTGGACCGGACACCTTCAGAGATCTGAGGAGGTGGCTCGAGTGAGGCTCTCTGAAATTTGCTGTGATTAGAGGTGAGTGAAAAATCACACATTAAATCAAGAAAAATGATGTTTAAATCCATGTCCTTTAAAAGAAAGGCAAAGTTTCAGAATGATCTCAGTTTTAATGACCTAAAAATTTCCGTTGGTTTTATCCCCTCCTTCACCAAAAAGGCAAAAAAAAGGATAAGAAGGGAAAGAAGACAAGAAAATAGAAAAGAAAGGGAGAGATGAAACCCCAGGTCTGGAAACTCCTGTGTTTTGGGAGGAGCACCAGGACACCTGGAGCAAACTAGAAAAAATATTTCAAGGAAAAGTCTATAAGTGGCATGTTTCTGTTAGTTCTCATCACTCCAGTGCTCCCCAGGAGGGTCTTGGGGGCAGCACGTGCCCTTGGTGGCAGCTGAATGTTGGGGTTTTACTGGGTTCTGCCATTTGTACTTCCAACCCACTTGACTGTCCATCATCTGGGTGTGAGTCCAAGCTGACACACCAAGAAGGAATTACTGAGCTGAGCCTCTGAAACCATGGACACTCACCCACTGTCCTCAACGCCTCTAGAAATCCACAGTGAGCAAATTCTGAGAGAAAATTATGTTTCTGCTTGATGTGTTGCCAGTCACCACCATTTCATGGAATTTAAGTCATGTTCCTCTAACAAGAAACGTTTTTCTCTGCTAAATCCATCAGGTCTGTGCTATCCCTGAATCAAAGATGCTGAGACTACGGGGGTTTCCCTGGTGTTTCTATGCTCTGTTCCTGACTTTGGCTACAGAGGTCACATGGGGGTGGTGGTATCTTTACTGTCGATAATCTTGTCTGGCCAAAGTGGGACAGCACACGCTGTCTGATCTCAGGTAATGCATGTCTGTGCATGATGTTTAGCAGTTTCAATGCTACAAGGTAAGTTTTGAAACATGAAGCCTTGGCATTTCTTCCACCTAGTGCTTTTGCATAATCTTTTGTGCTTGGTCTTCGCTGAACTTGGGAGACATTTGGTATGGAGTGTTTTCTTCAAATTTATCAAATTCTGGTTTGGGTTGTTGTCATGATATGTGCCCCAAACACCTCTGTGTGCCATTCTGCTTTGTCAGTCTCTTCAGGGACTCCTGAAAGGCCAGTGCTGAAGCAGCTCTCCACCACCCACTATTTTGTGCTCAGCCAGTGTTTTTTCAATATCACGACAGCTGCGTGCTGCCTAACGGGTGCTCTGGGCAGTGATTTGGATGACAGCTTCCAAACAAGGAAAAACACAAATTGGCCTCCCCCCAAGGATCATAAGGCTAGCTCAAAAACTAGAAGATTTGAAGAAAAATTGCTGGAGTGCATCCTGCCTTCTTGGGACGCTTTCATCACCCCGTTTGCTAGCAATCTCCACCATCGTGTGCCCTAGAAACTTGCACATCTGGAAGAGAGCCGAGACTGCTTTGCTCACATGATGCTGGGACCAGAGGCGATGTGAGTGTAGCATCACACGTCACACGAGGCACACCGAGATCACGAGATCTGGTCACTCGGCAAAGCCTCTTGGAGGAGCACACAGAGGGAGAACGGCTGTGGGCTGGACCCTGCTGACTTTGAGCCACCAGGGATGGGTGATGCTTTGCTAATCTTCCAGGCACAAGGTGACACGAGTTTCATTTCATAGTTGTCGGATGCCAAGCCTCCTCCTGGGACTGGAGTGGCCTCTTGTCTCAGCAGGGAGGCAGGTCCAACCAGGCTCAAGGGAGACCGGCTGAAAGAGCAAGGGACCATGACTGAGGGCCTGCCAGTGCAGTTCCCTGGTGGCTTTCTCTGTGACAAGTCAGAAAGCAAAATAAAAAGAAGGCAAGCAGTCAGCCAACCCACTTAACTGCAGTTTTCCTCCATCAGGGTCTATTTGGTTTTATTCAGCCTGACATCACTCAGAGAGAAGAAGAAATTCTGGGAGCCTAAAGCCAGAGGGAGACCACACAGTGTGTGCTGGCCGTACTGGGGGAGCTCATCTCCCTTATTGCATCTGACACCAGGCAAGAGGAGCCAGGGTCTGTGGCTGTGGGTGGAAGGAGGCTTTCCAGGGACAGAGGCAGCCTCCCCCACCGCGTGCTGGCTGTGCACGCATCAGGATCCTGATTTCACTGACCTGCAGGTGCAGCTCCCCAGAGCCTGGTGGACCCCACACTTCCCCAGACCCAAAGCCCCTGTGTCTCCATCACACAAGTGCAGCTGGCTTTGGGCAAAGCCCTGCCCGAAGATGCTCCAGCTGTGAGTCGGGGAGGATGAGGTTAAGCCGATGCGCTGGAATCCACAGCTGGATGTTGTGAGCACATCTGCATCATCGCTTTCCAGGAAAGGCCCTTTTCAGCCCAAATTGAGAGGATTTAACAGTCTGTAACACAGAGGCACATCCCTTAGTTGTGGGATTTGTCATACATCAATGCATGGGGATGTAAAGAGATACGGGGCAGGCGGCTCCAGATGGGGAAGCACTGAATCCTGCCAGGCCATGGGAGGTAGACAGTTCCCAGCCTGTGGCCAGCACTGCACAGAGGTTGCAATGTTCCTATCAGATGCCAACATTTTGGGTACAGCTCCTGCCAAGGCTGACAGCAAGTCATCCCAAGGAGAGAGCACTGATCCAGGAGAAGGTGCCTAACAGGGTAGGGGAAGTGACAGCGCTGTCAAAATGATGTTGTGGAGGGCATATGTCGATTAGGGGCTCCATAGTGACGACACCAGAAGTCCCTCGGCCCATCCTGTCCCTCTACCAGCCGTTTTGGATCATGCCTCAGCGAGGAGTTCAGCAGACACTGTGTAGGAGACAAGAGCTCTCCCTCTGCCTCGGTCTGGAGCAAGAAGCAGCAGGAAGCTCAGCCTGTGCTTGCCAGCATGACACCGCAGGACAACCAGCTGGCCCAAGACAGATGTCTGCTTCGCTGATGCCGAGCTATCCCGGGCAGGACAGCCTTGGGGAGTTCATCACTCCTCTGGCAGCAGCACAGACCCATAATGCAAATGACTTTCCCAGCTCAGATTCTCCAGGTATTCCCCGTCCTCACTCAGGTGAGGGCTGCACCTTTCCCAGGGTGCACCTTCCGAGAGGGGAACAGGTGACCCTGTACCTGAGCTGACCATCTCCCAGAGCTGTCAGAGCCCCTGGACCTGTCCATATGGGCCGTTCAGAGCTCCTTCCCTGCCTGCTGCACAGACCCCATTTGCCCAGCTCTCCTTGCCGAGCAGTTTTGTTATAACAACATCACCCTCAGCCTACTTTGCAACATGACCTTGCCACCCCTGCCACCCAAAATGCTGCTGCATCAATCACCCGTCCAGCCGATGCTGCATCATGTCCCTCTTCTCCCGGTTTCCCTTTCACTAGCCTGTCAGTCCTGTCCCTCTCTGTTTTTGCTGGAGGATTTTCTCTGTGTTTGTACCACGCTGAGCACAGTGAGTCTTACCCCCACCAAGACCTCTGGTAGCAGCAGCACAGTGGCACAAGCAGCCGCCCCTTCTCCATCTGCATCGGTGCCCGGTGTGGTACAAACACAGAGAAACCCACCTGCATCTGGTATCACCCAGGACACCACCTCCTCATCTGTCCTGATCCGGGGACTCTCCACCCTCGGTCCAGAACGGTGCAGGACCAGGGAGGGCTCAGGGAAGAGCAGTAGGAATGAGTAGAGGTGTGCAAGGCCTGGCTGACTGCGAGAGACTGAGTGCCTCAGCCTATTTAGTTTATCAAGTGAAGGTTAAGAGGCAACTTGATCATAGTCTATAAATACTTACGGAGGGAGGAGATTTCTGATAATGGAGGGTTTTTTAATCTAGCAGATAAAAAATGTAATGAGATTCAATGGCTGGAAGCTGAAGCTAGAAAAACCTAAATTGGAAATAAGATGCATCTTTTAAACAGGGAGTATAATTAACCATTGGAGCAATTTGCTAAGAGATGTGGCGGATTCTCCATCATTTGTGGTCTTTAAATCAAGACTTTCTGAAAGAGATGCTCTCCCTCAGCCAGAAGTCACGGGGTTCAACAGCGGAACTGCTGGGGGAGAACAGCGCCCTGCGCTGCAGGGGTCACGGGGGTGGCCTCGCTGCACTGTGGTGACCCCCAAAATCCCTGCTGCACTCTCAGGCTGGATTCTCCATCACCTCACAGCCCACGTGCTGTAATTTCACAGGGGCAACACAGCCCCAGATAAGAGTGAGAGTGTGGCCCCCGTGGGGAGCTGGGGACAGACACAGTGAGGAACTGGACCTTAGGCATCCACTGCCCAGCCCCTGTTTGCCCAGCTGATGGATGTGTGATGTGGATGAGACCAGGAGAACTCAAGGCGCACGTGGAGAGGGGACGCAGAGCTGGGTGGCTCTCCCAGCCTTTCTCACCCACCCTCTGCAGAGGATGAGCCAGAGGGGGAGGCAGGAGGGCAAGATCTCTGCTCGGCCTTGGCTCCCTCGCAGAAGGCTGCGTGCACCCTCTCACCTCGTCACTGCCCCCCTCCCTGCAAGGCAGGCTCACGGGCACCCCTGGGCTCTCCGTGCTGCGCTGCTGTGGTCCTGGCCTCGGCTCCTGGTGCTCGGGGTGGCTGCTCCCGGGAGCCTGGCAGCCATGCACACTCCCTCGCTGGTGCTTTTACTTCCCTGCTCCTTTTTTTTCCCCTTGGTTTCTTTCTTGATATTTTTTCCTTGCTGCCCTAATTTTTTTTTTTTCACCTATAATTTTCTCCATTGACTTTAATTAAGCTCTCCCCAGGCTCGCTCTGTAGGCAGGCTTCCCCGGGTCTAATTAGACTCTCATCATAAGTAATCTACATGGAAAGCAAACATGTGTGTGTGTGTGAGAGCCAGTGAGATTTATAGAGAGCATGCAGGGAGCAGATGGGTGCATAAAACACTACAAATAATTCTCGTACAGATGCAGAAAAGGCAGGCGCTATGGTGGGGACTGGAGTCTTCCCCACATGCTCGCATAAGTCAAATCTCTGTCTCTCTCTCTCTAGGTATCACCACATTTCCCACAATAAAATCAATAGTGCAGATCAGAGTAAATCATCTTTGACTGGGAAAGCAGGAGTCGTTGATAGCAGCGATTCCCAGATGAGACTTAAGGAGATGTCTCACACTGATCTGTTTCTAACCATGTACTTAAGACCCAAGGTGTATGCTGAAGTAATTATCAGAGGTAGGCTGCCCGTGGTGAGAGCTTTGTGCTGTTTGCTCAGGGGTGGAGAGAATGGTTTATGATGTGGGGCCGAGGCGCCTGGCACAGCTCGGGAGCTGGCTGCCCCACACGCCTCCCTGGCACATCGCTGGAGGAGAGAAAACTGCCCTGAGGGGAAAAGAGAGCTTGGAAACAGGCAGGTTTGAGCCTAAGGAAGGGAGATAAAAATACCCACCAGCCAGGGGGCTGGGAGCTGGCTCCCTCTGCGATGCTGATGCCTGCTTGCCTTGGGCTGCCTGAGAGCCACGGACAGCCTGTCCTGCCCTGGGTTGGGGCTGTGCTCAGGGGTGGGGGAGGCCTTGGGATCCCTTTGGCAGCTTGGAGGAGAAGGAAGCCAAGTCCAGCTCCAGACCCAGCTCCACCTCTGACCCTTCGGTTCTTCCTGCACCACTGAGGGCATCTGCTGTGTCCAAGGTGGGGCGGCTGGCTCTGAGCTCCTCTCTTTGAAGCTCCTGGGGCTTCTCTGGCAAGGAGGAGAGGTTTGTCCTCTGCCCTTTACCCGGCCCTGGAGGGACTTTTTGCCTGTACCACACACTTGTATTCTCCCACCGAGCAGCATGGGCAACCATGTCGTGCACAGTAGAAGCCACCAGAGGTGCCTGAAATGCTTCTCGAGTGGCTGAGTCTGCCAGAACCCTGGCACCACCCTAGGATGGGGTTTGTGCCCCATGGGCTGGAGCATGCAACTCCCTGATGTGCCCCATAGGCTGGACTCACCCTTTCCCCCCCTTTCTGTGTGAAATTCCTTTCTTTCTTAGCATCCTCATCCTCTTCATCACTGCTAAGGGATAGGACTGACGCTGATCATTCCCAGGGGAGTCCCACCACCTTCCTAGAGGCTGATTGGGATTTCTGTAGTGCGTCTGTCATTCACTGACCCAGGGGCAGAACTGTTGCTTTATGGACCGTGTGTCCAGCACAGGGCGAAGACCCAGAGTATTACACAGCAGAGCCTAGCCACCCTGACGTACTCTGCATGGATGCAGGGTCACCTCTGCCCGAGGAGGAGGGAGGCAAAAATACCTACCGTGCACTGTGCTGGGCAAACACTGGCCAGAAAGGCATGCCCTGAGTGTCTTCAAATGGGAGATAATGGGAGAGATTGGAGATGGGCGAGTACAAGGAGTCTGCATGTGGCAATGGTGTCCGTACATCAGTGGTCTCACAGGGTTTGGACATGCTCCCACGTTTGCTTTGCCCCAAGACGTTTCTGGCAGGAGTCCCAGCGCTTGTGTAGGTACAGGAGGTGCATGGTGTGAGTATGTGGCAGCTGCCTGCCCACCAGCCCCTACAATGTCTCCCTGTCCCTCCCTAGCACCCTGTATAGAAGGGTGGTGTGGAAATGGGTTTGGGGAAATGGGAGGGACAGAGAAGGGTCTTTGCTGCTGCACCATGGAGACAGACTACCCTCTCGGGTGGCTTCTGCTCATCACTGCCGTGAGACACTCTCATTACACGGGGAGCAGGGCACCCAAGAGCAGCCCAGCGCTAGTACCGCTGGAGCAGAGGTTTGGGCTGAATGTGGCACAATTAACACGGATTTTGGCCACTGCGTGCTCAATAATGGCCTGAACTGCTTCGGAAAATGACAACCTGGGCCCGACGTGGAAGCACGTGGCGCTGGCTCTTGCCAAGTTGTACTTAATAGGACAGCTCTGAGAGAGGAAGAAAGTGCTGCTGGCCATGGGGCAGGGCCTGTGATTCACTGAGTTGAAAGACAGAAGAAACAATTGGGCCATCTAGGTCTGGTGGTTTCAGCTTTTTCTGGTGTGAGCCATCACTGGGCGTGTTCTTGGACAGGTAATGTAAGCCCTGTTGGCAGGCTGTGGCTCTTTTTCATTGCCTTTGAGGACCTTACTGGCTGGTCCTGTGGCGTTTGCTAACATGGGCTGGAAACGGCAAGATTTGGTCCCCACCACCTCCCAGATGAACAGGTTTCCTACACCGGTTTGCAGTTCGAGCCCAAAGCTTGTAGCTGGAACATCTTTGCAGGAGCATCAAGAGAGGAAGCCTCCTCCTTCTGTAGTTAAACTCCCTTGTACTGAAAACACATGCCTTGTTTCCAGCAAAAATGGTTCTAGCTGGATGTCTAACTTGGTATGGGTTCTGCCTCTGTAGACTGAGGAGCTCTGCCAGACCTGGGATTGAATTCCTTTCCAATCTACAGCATGTTTATCCTTCCTGTCGAGTTGCGCTTCCCAAGTGTCCCCCCGCAAGATGTTTTTTCCAGCCCTTGTATCACTTCCGCGGCTCTTTCCTCAGCATCTGTAAACTTTCCACAACCTCTAGAAAACCCAGTCACCCAAACCACATCCAGCATTCCAGTACGTGCCTCGGTAACACTTTTTCATGCGGTGTGTAATTAGACTGTGAAACTCATTGCCACACTACATCACGAAGACCAAAAATGTAAATGTCTGGAGAGGCAGGTTAGACAAATTCCTGGACAATAGGGACACCGATGTCTGCCCCAGCACCTGCTGGACTGACCCAAATGCTACGTGCAGCTCTGGGAGTCCCTGAATCATTGACTGTCAGAAGCCAGGAAAAATACCGTGGGAAAGGGTAGCTCAGTGCTGGCCTTGCATCTCTGAGCATCTACTGCTGACCTGGTTGGAGACAGCCCAGGGGTTAGATGGAGCTTGAGCCCGGCACAGTCAAGCCACTCTAATGTCCTTGTGTGCATGGAAAGAAAGAGACTTCAAATGGTCAAACACCAGCTTCTCCCATGCGGGTGGGTCTCTCAGGCAGCTCACCCCAGGCTCCTCTACAGACATTGGAGATAAAAGGGCATTTCCATGAATGAGCTTCTGAGCTACTCACGTGCAACAAGGCGGACAACTCATCGCCTTGCTGATGACCTACAGATGTGGGAGACACAGCTCCAAGGAAACACCATCCTGAACCCCCTTGGTGCCCCACTGCCTCCCAAAAAGGAGGATGGTATCCCTGGCTACACCTCCTCTGCAAGGGGCCATGGTCAGCCCTGCAAGCTCTCACTGCAGATGAAAAGCACCGATGTAGGCCCTGCACCCCATCACCTCCTCCTCTCTTAATGCCTCAGTACCATGCATGAGATGAACCCAAGCTACCTCGAGACAGTTGGGGAAAAACAGTCAGTAGCCAAGCTGGTACTGTGTCTACAGACCTCCTCTGGACCTCCATGGTGTGGGTGTCATCCAGGAAGCTTTTCCAGCTGCCTCTGGAGTCTGGAGCCACCAAATCCAGCATCAAGCCCCTGTTTGGAGGTACCTAGTGGAGGAAAGAAGGAGGAATAGAGGAGACAGACATCTGCAAAGGCAGTTCAGCCTCTCAGACATCAGTTTCAGTGAGCAGCTCACCACTGCTGTGTCTCTTTCCAGCAACTGCTGAACCTTGTCTGTGCTCTTCTGGTGCATATGGGGGCCAGGTAAAGTCTGAGCTCTGGACCTGCCCACTGTGATGTACCTCTTTTCTCTGGTTACAAACTCATTTAGCATCAACACTGGAGGGCTGCAGAAACCCTCAACCAGCTCTTTTCAGACTCTTGACATGTGAAATTAGACTGATTATTGAAATCACTATTATTTTTAGGGTGATTTGAAAATGTTTGTCCCATGTAGATGTTGTTCGACATTCTCCTTGGATACAAAGAGGCTGAAGAGCACTTCATTGTCCTTGTGTGTTGCAGGTGCTTCCTTCCAAATATACAGGACAGAAATACTCATTGATCACGTCTGCCTTTCCTCCCTTGTTATGAGCAATTTTACTATCTCTATGTAGTAGCACACTTTGCCTTTACTGTGATTTATTTTACTCTTGATATACTTCTAAAACCTCCTCACCTTGCCAGTCCAGGAGCTCCTCCCAGTACTTTTGCCACTTGTGACTTGAAGGACCATCACTCTCTGGCCAGGGGAGCAGGCGTGGAGAGGTGCAAGTGGCTGGAGAGCCTGGGGAGAGGGATGGGAGGATGGGTTGAGTGCCAGAAGGGTGTGGGAAAGATCAGAGCTGTGACCCCACTTCTGAGCTCCTCCTGGAGGGCACGCTGGAGCCAGCTGTGGTGTGGGTGCTGTGAAACCCAAAGCTGGCTCTGGTGGCATTGGCAGACCAAACGCAGAGAGGAGGGGTGAGGCTGGGGACTGGCAATTCGTGGGGGACTCGGGGCTGTGCCGGTGTGGTCACCCACCCAGTTTCTGGTGAGGATGTCTCAGCGCAGCAAGGTGCTGCAAGGCAGGGTTTCACCGCTGCTGCTCAGGGGGCACAGCGGAAGCACCCTCACATCGCAGCCCCCGTCACCCTTCTCTTTCTCCCTGGAACCTGGGGGCTGGGGTTTCCCAATTGCTGTCCTTGGGGGAGGTTTGACTACCAGGTTGGAGGGCAGGGAAGCACCACCCCTCTCCGGCATACACTATGTCCCCTCTTCGGGATAAACACCATCTCCTCTCTACAAACCACCTCCACTCTGGGGTATTACCATCCCCTCTCAGTCTGCTCTGCCCACATGCTCCTCCAGGGACTTTAAACAGGAGAGACAGGGGGAAGGACACATGTCCGCCTCCCATTTCTCGCTGAGCCATGGCAAGGACAGTGTCCCAGTCAGGTCCTGCTTAGGCGCAGCCTCACAGCCTTTCGTGGTGGCCTGGAGCAGGGGAAGAACCACCTGACCCAGACCCGCCTGGGGTCTGTCAGCCACCTCCATGCTCCTCACACACCAACAGGGGATGGTGCTCTCCCTGCACCAGACTCCCCCCTGAATCCCATTTGTGAGGCTCTGGGTGTGCAGCCAGGAGCGGGAAACAGCAGGTTTCTTGCACCAAGTAATCTGCAGCCTGCCGGTCCCCGGCTCATGGTGGCCTGGCCATCTTGCAAAGGTGGAGAGTGGTTTGCAGATAAAGAGGTCGATGACGAATTGATAAACCTGCCGTGGAACCGTGTTGTTCCCAGCAGAGCCAATCTCAGGGCAGACCGTGCACACACTTGGGAGAAGATGTGCCCACACTGACTTTGGGATGACTGCCCCTGCTCCTTTCTTGCCATGTCAGGATGTCCAGAAGCTGTTGTCCTTCTCCTCCAGGGCACGAGTGGCAGCTGGGTACCAATGTATGAACTTCCCTGAGCTTCCAAACAACTGCTGATACAGTTGGCACTTCGGGAACATCGGTACATGGAGGTTCAGCAGAAGAGGGATTTGCCCCGGGGATGCGACATTACTCAGGTAACGCCGAAGTTTAATGGCTGAGCAGTGAGAAACCTCTGCCAAAAACCTGTTGTCCCTTAGTGCAAGAGCTGCACCATTTCCATGGATAACAAATTCCCAGTGTCAGACTGGGGGGAAAGATCTGGGGTTTGGCTGCACTTCAACAAATCATCTTGTCTGAAAGCAAAATGAGGCACGGGGAGGAAAATGTAAGACCTCCATTCTACACCTGCAGGAGAATTTTGCTTTTAAAACTGACCACATTGAGGGGGTGAAAGGAATACCAAGAGGAGTGGAGTAAGTTATTTCAGGTTAACTCAGAATGTTTAAATTTGCCATTGCCATGGGAAAAAAACGGGAAGTTTGGATTTACGACTAACTATTTATCTTTAATTTTGCCTTCTAGTCCCCAAACGAAAAGTCGTGGAGCTCTGCCTGACACTGTGATGACTTTCTGCAGAAGCCTGAGATATCCCAAATTGCTGACGTTGCCCCGAGACGCCTCTGCAAGGAGGAAAATTCCCACCCGCAGCATTTCTTGGCTTTCATCCTTCCCCGCCACCCTCCCCTGGTGCAGGACAGCCCCTGCGTGGAAGGATGCAGGGTGGAGAGGACAACCTCAAAGCCTCTCGAGTTGCCCGTACCCGTGTCCAGCTGCAGGGTCCATCCAGCCCAGCTGTGCCAGCCTCCACTGTGTCAGTCTGATAAACCACACATTGAATATTTGTTTCAGATGTTTAAATACATCTCAGGGTTCAGATCACAGCTTCTCAATAGCAGTTAAATAAGTAACACATTCATATTTTGTAAACTGTTTCTCACAGCTTGTTTATTTAGGGTTATAACTCGATTTGGGCTCCTTATGGAAGTGTGACTCATTGTTTAATGTGTCAGCTCATTAGCAATACTTGTTTTTTCCTTATATTTCTGTGCTACCACTAATTGCTGAGCCCACTGTGAGCTTCAGCTTCCAATGACACTGTGGAAAATGCAAGAAAATAGATCAGTTACTAGATAAAAGGCAGCAGAAATAAACAAACTCACGAACCTGCAGAGGAAGCTTTTTAGCTGCCGTGATTTTACTCCAAGGAGAGAACTCCCTTGCTCGGGAAATTGATGCCACCAGCTCCTGGGCTCTTCTGTCAGAAGAATTTGAGCAAGACCAAGCTAAGGAACACTGCACGTAAAGAAAATGCATCAGGGCCGCTTCTTCACACCAGCACGTGTGGGCTGGAAACCTGCAGCTCAAAAACCGTCCGCCTGCCCTCTCTGAGGAGCTGGTGGGGCTCAGTGCCCTGGGAAAGGAGAACTCCAGGGGCTGGGGTGTGAGCATTTTCTAAGTGAAATTTATTTCTTCGATGCATGGGCTGGGACAGAGGTGGGCAAACCCTCCCTTGGGTAAGAAGGCAGAGTGACCCAAGGAATGTCTATCAAGGACCTGTGCTGGCAGTAAACGGTCTTGACCAAAGCGTCCTCCCCAGAGAGGTTGCAGGCAAAGCTGGGAGCAGCTTCAGCCCCGCCGCGGCCCAAGCGCTGCAAAAGGCAGGGCAGCAGGAGGGTGGCTCCTCCAGGGCTGCACGTACAGGCGCAGCACCCCCTCCTCCTCCGTCCCCATCCCTCGGCACTGCAGCGTTTCGTAGGAGAAGCGTCCTGGCCACGGGAGGGGTGGTTCGCACGTTGCACTCTTTGGCTCGGAGCGTGCCACGGGCTTTTGTAATTGACAGCTGGAGATGGGAGAGTTCGGTTTTGTCGTTCAGATTTCATGGGCTTTCTGGAACAAGCCTTGAAAATGCTGATGTTCATGGTCACAGTGTCTCTGGCAAAGCAAATGTTCTGAACACATGAAAATCAACCTGCCTTGCCTTGCTTCCCTGCTTGCTTGCTTGCTTCCTTTATTCCTTCCTTCTCTCTGCATCACTCGAGCAAGAATTTTTTTTTCCTGCTTTGCTGGCATAAGCTTCTTTCTAAGAAGAAAACTGCTGCTGGTTTCCTACATAGTTTTGTGAGATTTCATGAAGTATTTAAAGGAACAGCGGCCACCAAATGAGAAGCATTTTATGGGAGAGAGAAGGAGGGAAAAACCCGACCACAGTGGAGGGGTCAGTGATGATGACAAAGAAAGAGGAAAAGAGCCAGACTTGCCTGATTCACCTGTTTAACTTCTTCCTCTTCGCAGAGCCTCCAGGGAGTGTTACCAGGGAGCACTTGCTGGAAGGGGCTGTCCGGGTCCGTGAAGGAGCCAGGCTGGAACGGATGCTTTCTGGTCCATCCTCCCGTTGCACCCACTGGCCCCAGCATCTCTCCTCCTTGCGGGGAGGATGGAGCCCTTGCAGGCAGCTCCTTCCCCGCTGCCCGCAGCGCAGCACGGGCGCTCACGCTGCCGGCCTCTCCCCTGCCGGGTGCTGCTGGCCCTCGGCATGTGGCACCGGGGAGTGTCGGGTCCAGGCTGGCCCTGGAGTGCTGGGACGTGGTGGCAGGCCGAGGAGACATCAGCACAACGTGGCTGGCCTCAGGAGCAGCGTTGCAATTAATAACAGGAAGGCCAGGGAAGGCTAAGTAAACTCAGGCTTTCCAAAGAAAGCGGCAGAAGCCAAAGTTTCGGGTTTGTATTTCTGGCCAGAAGTGCTGCAGCTTTGGAAAACATCTCGGTTGGAGTTCAGGAACAACCAGCCTGGGTATGATTCGGGCCTGGTTTCAGCCTCGGTAAGAGGTGGTCCTGGTGGAATCGGTTAAAAACCAGCCCCTCTCCTCCCAAAGCGCTGCGCCCAAACTCAAGGAACACCCCCCAGCAGCACCAGTCTGTCTCTGTTCAGTTTCCTCAGGCAGCCTTTCGGATATGCCAGGGCTGCATGGGGTCTTTCAACACCACTGGAAAAATGGGCTTTTAAATGCAACGGGAAAGCTACCTGCTACGCTTCCACAGGGAAACCCAGCACAGCCCCTGCCTGTGCTAGAATCTGACTGCCCAGCCGCAGGGAGCCATTGCAGCACGGCCGGGCTTCCCTCGCTCTGCAGGAGGACGCCTAACCCACCTCCCCCAGTCCAGTCGGAGCCCAAGACACACTACCTCTGTCTCTGCTCAGCGTACAAGAGAGAAAGAATAATTCATTGTCTGCTGGATGTAACAGGGCAGAATTGCATTTTCCAGCTTTGAGGAGGGCTTTGCAAACAATGGAGATTAAAAAATAAATAAAAGCTATAAAAAGTGCTTGACAATGTCCTTTTAAATTATATTTTTTTCTGAAAATGTGCAATAAATCCCATGCAAG
Source organism: Leptosomus discolor (assembly GCF_034619465.1). Classification (NCBI taxonomy): domain Eukaryota; kingdom Metazoa; phylum Chordata; class Aves; order Leptosomiformes; family Leptosomidae; genus Leptosomus; species Leptosomus discolor. The sequence continues at coordinate 943,892 of NC_141419.1, forward strand.
AGTCATAAAAGTACCTGAAATGCTCTTAGAAAGATTTATGGGCATCTTACCACTATTCTCAATAAAGTGAATATGTTGGTTCCAAGATAATTTCTCATCACCCATACTTCAGATTCCTGAACTCCTTTCAGTCAGCTTATCCCAAGAAATACTGTAACGTCAGGCTGTCTGAATTACATCTTCTTAGAAATAACTGTCGTGTCTGATTTATACTTGCTAGCTGGGATCTTTCTCCTTCTTCCACGTTGCTGAATCCAGTGCATTTAGCTTTGACCAAGCGCCAATGAACTGTCCCTGTAACTTTTCCAGGGAGGTTTGTCATCCCAAAATAATCTAATCATTACCTCAAACTCTGCTTTTGAGACAATCGCTCCTGGTATGGAGAAGTAATGGGTTTCTAATATCTGCACGCAAGATGTTGTTTATCAAGGGAGGTGCCCAGGAGAAGGCAGGGGACAACTCTCTCGTATTATGGAAATGAAAACAAATGTCTTTACTAGACGGGTCCAATCACACCTACAAAAAGAGATCCTGTTCCCAGGACCACCTGCCATGTCAACGAGAGTCGCCCCACGAGATGCCTCTGAGCTGCGTGGCTTCTGTAGAGGACAGGGAAGAGCCCGTCCGGCTAGACCTCGTGTTGGCCATGGCCATCGCTGTCTTCACTTCTGCAAGCGAGGGTGCGCTCAGCTTTGCCGATGGGCCTGGACTGGCACCAGCCAGGACATCGATCGCTGGGTCTGTTTCCAGCTGGTGCTGTATGGCTGACGGCTGGAGGTGGTGGTTTTGCTCCACGAACACCCGCCCCACTGGGTGGGCTGCCCACTGGGACAGGCTGTGGGACAGGCTCGTGCCCTCCTTACCCCTCTGTGTCTTCATAGAGTCATAGAAGAGTTTGGGTTGGAAGAGACCTTTAAAGGGCACCTCGTCCAACCCCCAGTCTTCTCCATCCCTTGCAGCAGTCCTCCTAAAATCACCATCCCAAGCGAATCGATGCCGCCTCTGAGACATTCAGAGACATCTGCCAGAACCTGGCAGCACCAAGCTCACTCCGGGGTGGAATTTATAGTAAGGGAAGCAATAGCATTGGGGAAGAAATGCCCCAAAGATGTTTTATGTTCTTTCCCCAGTAGGAAGAAAGTCTTTTAACTATTCAATTGAAACAGCCACGACCAGGAAGAGATCCGGGCTCTGCCCAGGATGAACACCCTCCTTCCTGCCTTCCCCATTTCTTTAATTTTGCCACTAGTAACCCCAAAAGCGTGACATCCAGATTTGTTAAGGCCTGTGTGTTTATTTTAGTGGTTCACCTTCATTCTTTATCCACAGTCCTTTTTCCCACTTTTCTAATGTGAAGAAGTTTGCAAAATTAGGCATTAGCAAGGGGAAAATTACAAAAAAAACCCCAAAGAACAAGGCTGGTGCCCTTCAGCCTGTGGTAACCAGGGTCTAAGAAAAGGATATGGAGAATAGGAATCTGCTAAAACCCCCTGAAAATGGAAAAAAAAGAGGAAAAATATAATTTCAACAGCAACAAATGGAAAATTGAAGAAAATTACATCCATGGGGGTTTTGGTGAAATGATGCTTTTTGATAAGAGGTAATTGTTGTAAATTTATTGGGAGAAAAGCGTTGGCCTCAGGTGCACCCAGAAAAAACGGTACCGCAGTCTCCCAGGTCAGCTGTGCTGGGAAGGCAGTGGAGTTTTTTTGGGAAGTTCTTACCTTCGCCTTCGAGTCAGTGGGGTCCCTCCCCACCAGGACTGCAAGAACCTCACTGCTGTCCTTGTTGCGCCGCTTGTTAGTGACGCGCAGTGGTGGCACAACACGAGGCTGGTGACACCAAACAGGGAGGCAGCCCCACACAGAGACAACAACGGGCAACAAGTCCATTATTTGTCATTTAACAGGTTCAGCATTTGGCAGTGAATAACCTTCCTGCTTCGCAAGATGCTGTTCCCTTGGACCTCTGTGGATGCGAGTGCGCACAGGGGCACGTGTGCGTGCACCTGTGCTGCGGATTTGACCCTCGAAGTCCCACCAGCTAATTCCCATTATAGCAGCCACTGGAGCGAAGCGCACGGGTGTGAATTTCCTTGCAGATGCCTTTGACCTGCCCAGGCAGGAGCTGGGAAGGCAGAGGATGGTAAATAGCACAGCAGAGTCTTGTCACCGCTGGAAGCATCAGGGGACGAGAGTGTCTGTCCTCGTTAGATGGAGCCCAGAGCTCCTCATCCTCCGAGCGGGCCCCGCGCAGCCCCGCCATCGGTCCCCGCTGAGCTCAGGGCAGGTCTGGGGGCTGGCAGGGCTGGGTGAAGGGTTACACCTGCTCCTGCCCTCACCCTGCGCCTCAACTAGATTCAGCTCTAGGAAGCTTTGCGATTTCCCCGCTTTTGGCCGGTGCGCCCGCTCAGCATGTGTACTTACAGGAAATGTAAACAAAAAAATTTTTAAATCCCCAAATACTCATTCCAGTTTCACATGTTTCAGACTGCTATTTTTTTTTAAAGCTAACTGCAAAGTTGGAGACATTGAGGTTGAGCCAGGCAAGGATGTCAGTGCCATGCCGAGCTGGGGAAGGGACAAGGGCCTTGCTGCGTATCCAGCTGAGGCAGGACCTGAGCAGGGGTGAGGGGCACAAGGGACACAGCTTCACCTCCTGGCTGCCAAACACACAAACATCCTCCTTGCCCCAAAAAGCCTTAGAAATCAGCCTCTTCGGCACGAACCAAATATCTCTGTGTTGTAAGCGTTGAGAAATGGAGCATCCAATCTGGGGACGTTCTCAGATGTCCAGTCATGCATTTCAGCAGTGGGATTTGGGAACTGGTGAATAAATCCTTCCCTACAAACATGGCTATTCACCTCTAGTGATGCCTTCGTGAGTCCCAGATCTGTCTCTCTCTCTCAGCCACTGCGGGAGCCCACGCGAGTGCCCTGAGCTGTCCAGTACTGCCCCGGGGGGTTCTGCTCTGGTCCAGCATTTGAACCAGTTCATCCTGCATGCACTAGACAAAGCTTCCCAAGGTGATGCAGTCACCTCGGAGCCAGAGACCTGACCTGGACAGGGCTGCCTTGACCTTGAAGCAGCAGTGCCAGATCTGGGGAGCGATTTTCCATCTGGTCGCCCTTGGCTGCTCCAGTTGGTGCTGGAGCTGACCTGCAGCAGGAGGAGCCAGGCTCATGCCTGGCTGGTGCTTGGGGAGCATAAACACTGAAATAATCAGGGAGGAAAAATCCAGCTTGGAGATAAGAAGAAGGACAGTAACACACGGCCTCTTCTTTGGTGAGATGGAAAGAAAACCAAGGATCCAAATACTTGCAGCAGTGAATTGGTAGCGTGACAGGAAGCACGCGTTGACTGTAAAAGCATTCCTGCGCTGGATCACGGGTCTGGAAGCACAGACGTGCGTGAGGGTTTGCACAGCAGTGGTGATGGGATGCCTTCATATGATTTCTCGACGCTGCTTTTTCTGCAGCATCGATCCGCCTTAAGGAAACCCAGCTGTCCCACCTCACCTCCTCTATCTGCACTTCTAGAGCCACTGCTACAAGGGCATCCTTTGAGCTCTGCCCAGCTGTTAGGGGACTGGCACCTGCTAGCCTCACACCCCGTCCCTGGTCAGGGCACGTTATGCCCTTTAAGGTGGAGGCATATGGCATGAAAGCAGGAGACAAAGTTAGCTGGGATGTTTGAGGCTGAACAAACTCGGGGCGAGGGCCGATTGCCACCTTTTCCCTGCATCCTTGCCTTGCTCCCCATCCAATGGAGGGGAAATGTGACTGCTGCCAGCGCCAGGACAGAGAGGATGTGAGTGCTGCGGAGAGAGACTCTTGTGTCCGCCACGGTCCCTCTGGGATCCATGTCTCTAAGAATAAGTGTCTATGTCTCCATGGCCTCCGGAAAGCCAATCAACAACACTCGTTAGCTGCCATTTGGACTCCCAGTGTCTCCAGCCTATAATTCAGTGGCTTGCATGCATTAATTGTCAAGCTTGGAGTGCTACAAAGATGCCTAGCCTGGCTTTCTTGTGGTTTGCGCTGGCGCCTCTCAGCACAGGCTCTCTATCCTTCAGCTGAGCTATTTGGCATAGCAGCTGGGGTCCGGAGCTTTGCTCTCCGCGTTACATCCACGGTCCTGATCTCTGTGCTCCGGTCCCGGACACCTGGGATGTCCCTGGTCTAACGGGACAAACAGCCCCCGAGCTGTTCTCACCCTTCTCACCTCTGTCGCACCCTTCTGCGCAGGTCTGCAGAGATTCGCCCGTGACCAGGGACCCGTCCTGTCCCCTTTGAGAGCAGCAACAGCCTTTATCCTCCCGATGTGCCGTGGGGCTAGTGCCTCTGCCCTGGGCAGCACGAAGCTGGCCTGAGCAAGGTGGCCATCTCTGGGTATTGTATTGCAAGTTGCACCATTTCCTTGAGGCTGTAGATATTGAAGTCAGATGATTATGAGATGGGGAGGGGTTGGAGTCCCAGACTTACAGGGGTAAGTGTAAACACAGAGCCCCTGTGCTGCCTCCAAATCCACCGGTGTGTTTCAGAGCTCAGTGCATGCCTGCTGGGGTAGACCCCACCTAAAAGACTGTATTGCTGCTACCTGGACAACATGAGCACGCCCCAAAGCTCCACCCGTGTGCTCACAGAGCCCATATGGGCTCTGCTGCCTGTGAATCCAAGCTCTTGGAGCAGGGCTTGAATGTCTCAGTGTCCTTTGAAACACTCAAGAAAACGCGCCTAAAGAACAAAGAACTCAAGTGGCTTGTTAGTTTGCTCATCAGCCTCTGTGTCTCCTGAGCGAGCAATATGACCAGAGATGCTGGGTATCTCCCCTGCAGCTGCAGACCCTCACGCTCTGGGCAGATGTTTGATGTCTCTTCTCTTGCCGTGAGCCGCAACTTGCAAAATTACAGCCATGGATGGGTGCCTGGGGAAAGGATTGGACTATGTCGACAGGAACCTTTTCTGTTGCGCTCTTCTAGTAGCAGCTGCTGGACTTTCTGAGACTGTGGCTGCATCTGGGCCACCCTGTGGCACGGACCCATCCTCCCCACTGTGCCCCTACAGTGATGAAGATGGAGTTTATGTTGGGCTGCGCTAGCAAAAGCAAACCCAGCAGGTTGAGGGAAGCTGTTGTTTCCCTCTGCCTGGCCCTGGTGATGACATTTCTGGAGTCCTGTTTTGGACCTTCAGTACAAGAGATGTGGAGAGGGCGATGAGGACGGTCAGCGAGCTGGAGCACATGGTGCTCCACTGGGTGAACAAGGATGGTTCAGCTTGCAGAAGAGAAAACTTTAGAAGGAGGGACCGAATTACTGTCTTCCACTGCTGGAAAGGGATAGTTCAGAGACGATGGAGCCAGGCTCACGTCAGAGGCGTACAGGGAAAGGGCCAGAGGCAAGGGACACAAATTACAAAAAGGGAAATTCCATGTGGACATGAGGAAAATATTCTTCACCACAAGAGCAGTACAGACCTGTAGCAGGAGCCCCAGGGAGATGGCGTCTCCTCCTTCAGAGGTTTTTAAAAATTGAGTGGCCAGGCCCTAAGCGACCTGCTTTGGAGCTTGCCCTGTGTGGAGCAGAAGGCTGGACCAGAGACCACCAGATATCCCTGCCAGCCGAAATCTGCCTGAGGTCCTGTGTTTCTGTGATTCCTAATCCCAGCCTGAGACCAAAGACCACTTTCAGTTCCACAGCATCGGGTGGCCATGGATCCCACAGGGTGATTACAGGTGGTTTGGGTTACCCTGATCTTTCCACAGGGTAACCTCAGCTCCGGCAATGTGAGAAATACTGATGCTCCCCTCCTGGCACTGCTGGTGGGTTTACAAACTGCTATCAAACCTCTCTCGTTCACACCTTCCCACACCACAGAGGACTTGATATCTTTCCACCTAGATGAAGATAGTCCATACCCTAATCCTCAGCTCTGCCTTTTGGTGCCCTCACCATTTGCATTTCCCTTTTTGTTGGCAGGGATGCGGCGTGTGTATCAGTTGCAGGATCATATGGTTGCAAAATGTGTGTTGTGTTTTGTTCTCTGGTCTTCTCCTTCTGTTTGCCTCTTGGATCATCTCTGACTTTTGAACTGATGGTTTGTTGCACGCTTTGCAGTGCTTCTCTGCCTGCTTCCCGCAGCAATATGAGTTAATTTCAAGTCCATCCTTGCACATATCTATCTATGTAGCCTGATTCTTTCCCACCTACATTGCTTTGTATTCATTGGTGCTGAATTTAATCCACGGCTTTATTTCCCAGCTACTCATTGTTGGATTCTTATGTCCAAACTGCAGCTGCTTGTGTGATACCTGGCCATCGAGGTTTCCCTAAGAGGGGGCAAAAGAGCAGCACATCTAAGGCACAACTCATCTCATCCAGAGGGAAGCATCTAAACCAGGGCAGGCAGCTGTGCCACCCCAGGGGCTGAAGGTTAATGACCAGCTTGGGTAGAGGTTGTTCTGGCTGAGGAGCAGGGTGGGTGGCTGGTAGCACATTCTCCCCCTCCCCAGACACGCAGGTCTGGGAGCAAGACCATCAGCAAGGCTGAGGGTAGGTGTGAAAAACAGCGAGTGTGGTGGGAGCACAAGCCCTGCAGTGCTGGGAGCAGATTTCCAGTTTTGTTCTGAAGAATTCTCTGGTTTTACCCACCGCAGTCATCCAGTCTAATAAACTAGTATTGCATCTCCCCACCAAGTTTGCGCCCACCACCTAGCACAAAGCCAGGCTCCGCTCTGCCTGCCTGGATCACCTCTCAAGCCCTTTGCAGAAGGTGGCACATCTGCCCTCCCCACTCCTTTGGTACCAGGGATAATTGCGGCTCAGTAGTTCAGCGGTTTCACCACTGGGTTTCTCAGATCTCCTGAGTTAAATCCACCTGGTTCTGGTGATTTGCTTCCGTTTCTGATTGATGCTTCAGTTTGAATCGCTTCCCAGACCCCCATCCCCAAAGAACCGCTCTGGCACAGAGACCTCATGCAGTTCTCCCTGCGAACGAAGATGCAGATAATTCATCTGTGTGACCTTTTCCTTGCAGGGAGTTTCTCTTACATCCTCACCATCTCTTGGCCCTGCAGACTTTTTGGCAGGCTCTTTGCTTCTGATGTATTTGAAAAAGCTTTTATTACCAGCTTTTACACCATTAGCAAGCTGCTCCTCCAAGTCTTTCCTGGCTTGATCTGCCAGGGTTTAATATTTAGCTCACTTGCCTTCGTGCCACTCCATTACATGTACATGCTGGGGGAGGCTGGTCTCAGCTAACCGGCCTCCTGTGCCTGCTATCTCCCCCACATCCCCCGGGCTCTGGCATTCCTGGACTGAAAACACAGGCAAAACCTTTTCATTTTGTTGCTTTTCTTAAAGCTTCAAGTAACTCCCTGTCAAATTCAACTTTCACTGTCACCTTCTCCCAGCCCAGAAACAAGAAAGCAAACAGGGAGATCCCAAAGATGGGTGTACCAGGGGCTGCCTGGGAGCTGGCGTGGGGACCTGGTGCCTGGGAGAAGCGGTGCTCCAGGATGAGGCAGGGGAAGCCAGGGATGCTCGTGTGTCCTGGGACACGGTATGGGTGTTGTGGGACTGACTGCAGTGGGCAAAACCACTTCTCGCTCTCCAGGCAGGTCATCCCTGCTGTGTGTGGCGGAGTGATTTTTCATAATAAATAGCCTGTTGTGTGCAGCTTTCCTTGATACAGACCTGTTCACAGGGCAGGGTGGAGTCCTGGCAGCTTTGGCCCTACACATACATCCTTGGAAAGCAGCTCATGGGGGTGCCTGTGCCCCACGCTCCCACCCCAGCTGGGCTGCCCGGGGCATGTCACCCTGGCCTCGGGCCCCTCTGCCCACCTTAGAGGAGACCACCGGCCCCAGGCAGCGCCACTGGGTGAAGCCCTGCAGCGTTTCAGCCCTGGCTGCCCAGAGCGAGTGGCAATGGCTCCACAACCCGCTGGTGGAAGAGGGACCCCTTCGAAGCACCGACAGTGTTGGAGAAGTGGTTCTGGTTCGGCGCGCGAGCGGAACGAGCGCCTCTCCTCCTGCTCTGCATCCCCAGCCCGCACGGCCCGTGGAGGGAGCAGAAAGGCTTGCGGGGCGAGAAGGCTGGGCGCAGGCTTTCATCTGGATGTTCGCGGGACGCGGGCGGCTGGTGACAAGATGCTCGAGCCAGGTGGCTGGCAGGAGCTGCCGCTGGCATCCAGCAGCCCTTGTGTGACACTGCACAGAGCCACCAATTCCTTCGGGGCCGGGGGGGGGTGTGTGTGTGTGTGTGTGCACATGACAATCAATAATCAGCCCTGGGTATTGTTTCAGAAGTCAACAGTACCAGCTTCAGGACTCTCTCATCAGATAGCTGAATGGCTGGGGGAAATTCAGATAACACCACTGTGAGAGCGCTGGGAAAAAGCAGGTTAAGAGGCGCAGCTGCCTCCAAGCAGCACAGACTGCATATTATCCGCTGAGGTGCTACTGGGTTTCACTGTCAGGTTTCGAAGCTTTTAATGACGCAGCTTGTGAATTAAAATAACGCCTTTAAAGCAAAATTTGGTGCCATTTTCAGTCTTGGAATCTAACTTTCCAGTACAAGCAAGGAACTGATCAATTTTTCATATGAACAAAAAAATCTAGATTGGCTCGTGCTGGGATGTGACTAAACGCTCAGGCCTGCCAGGGTCTTTATATAATCTTCAGACTCGGGCTGGCAGCAAAAGAGGAAACTAGGAGTCCCAGGTTATTAACGTGCAGACTGAAAAAGTCACGGCACGTATGGCCCCCGGGTCCTTGGCAGGACATCTCCTCGCTGGTCCGTCCCACCCGGGTAACGCAAGGGCTGGGCCGGTCTGCTCAGCGCTTGCGGGGTGGATGAGGGCTGTGCTGGTTCGTGCTGCGGGGTTTCACCTGGCCCTTCGCTCTGCACTGGGTAGGTTCCCACAAACCCCGTGGGGCAGAGCAACGTCTCGGAGCCCAGAGCAGGCCGGGGCACTGGGAGAGCGGCTGCAGCCGGAGGTTTGGGCACCCCTCGTGCCTGCGGCCGCTGCACCTTGGCGTGCGAAGCGTCCCACATGCGGGGATGCCTCCTGGTGACTGAGAGCATCCCCAGACCAAGGGAGCTGCTGGCTGCATCCCGCAGGCCATCCCCTGCCAGCAATAGTTGGGGTGGTGCCGCCTCCATCATTTGGCACCTCCCCAGCAAGGAGGCTGGGTCAAGTGGCAGGGGGAGGGGACACCCATCACTGTGCGGGCCAGACAGATAGCGGCTGTGGTCCCCACCTTCTTCTGGCAAGGCAGCGGGGAGGTGTGGTGCTGCAACAGGCAGGAGCTGACCCTGGGCGGTGGGGCACGGAGGGACGTGGGGATGTCACGACTCACAGCCACATGCCAGCCAAGTGACACCTTCTCTCCATCCTGAACCTGGCCTTGGCCTCGCTGGTCAGGTCCTTGACAGAGGAGGCTTTTGTCTGCAGAAGACTGGACCCTGCAGAGACAAATGGCCAGAGATGCAGGTGAGCAGCATCCTCTGAAGAAGCTCGTGCAGAGCCCTCCCTCCTCTGCAGGAACTCTGCTGCTTCCCCAGCCTGTGCACGGCTCTGCCCTGTGGCTCTGCTGTGCTCAGCTCTTCCCCTCCCACAGTGTGTGCGAACCTCACCTTCCTCACTGGGTGATTCCTGCATGGAGGGTGTTTTTATAGGGGAATTTGGGATGGAAGTGGGCCATGTGCTTGGAGCTGCTTGCTCCTGCCTGATTGTGCCACCTCCAAGAACACCCTTTCGTGCTGTGCTGGTGCTTGGGGCTCCCTGGGGTTGAAAACCCAGGGCTGCTGGCAGCTTCTCCCGGTGCTTGTGGTGAGTTTAGTGCTCGTAAATCCCTGGGGTTGTGATTAATTCTTCACAGTGTTATTTAACTGCTTGTCAGGGCTTCACTTGGATGGCTCCAGGAAGATGAAGACTTTGCCTCAATGCACTCCAGCGGGAGCTGCCGGGTTTGGGCAGCGCTGTGAGCAACCACTTCTCCATCCGGACAATTGGAATACGGGACACTAAAGTCCAGAGCTCCTGATCCACGTGAGGCCATGGGAGCAATCGCACACACATGGGATTGTTCCTTCTCGTGCCTTTTAGGCCAGTTTCCTCCAGAAAACTCCAAATTCTAGCCCCAGCCTGACGCAGACTCTGAAGTTACCTGGTTTTCAATCTCTGGCGAACTTTTAATTGTCTCCCTGGTCCTAAAGAAGGTGGTGAGCCCCCCCACATGTTCCTTCCCAGGCACTTTTTGCCGCCCCCCCCGCCCCACCTCACCCCTCCAAAGCTGCTCCCTCCTTTGTAGCCTTGTCTGCATTCCGAGTTTCCATTTTTTCCAGGGTCGAGGTGCCAAGTCCTAGACTTGCTCTCTGGGCTCTGATGGTCTGTGCAAAGGCGCTGCCTTGCTCCCCTGCTGTCAGGTCTCAGGGAGCAGTAAATAGCTGTGCTGGATGACTGGGATGTTCCTAGGGGGAGAAGGCTGTGACTGCAGCCTTCAGCATGGCTTTTCTCCTCCCAGCTTGCTTTTCTACCTCCTGCTGCCCAGAATCTTTGGGTGAGATCCCAAACAGAGCCTGAGTCTCTTCCCACCAGCTGTCCCCTTCTCCTGCTCATGGGGAGCCACCCCGTGCAGGACTGGAAGAGGGAGCGGTGGGGTGAGGAGATTTGAGGCAGGACAGCACTGTCCTGCTAGGGGGCCCCTGCCCACAGCAGGGGACCCATCCTGCTCACCGCTTTCTAGGCTTCATTGAGGCTGAGCCCTGCTTGCCCTGGGCAGCAGGAAGACCCACGATCTGAGGTGCTCAGGTCTTCCCAGGTGTGCTCAGCTGCATGAACCCTCGAAGACAGGGAGGGGTGAGCTGTGCAGCCCCCCACTGCTGTGCAGCAGCAGGAAAGGTCGGGGTTCAGACCAGTCACTGATAATCTGCGTGTCTGTGGAACATAGCTCTCCCTGCCTAAGGACACCTGACCTTGAACATTTTGATTTGATCTGGGGAAAGGAAGAAGGTAAGAAAAAAGCATGTGACCCAGCACCAGGGTGAGCCTCCCCCGAGCAAGGCAGGTATGGTATTAACTCTCAGCTTGCTGCTGTTGCCCTGACAGTCATTCGCGCCTGGCTCAGGGTCTGGGAGGTGACAAAGAAGGGAGAACAATTAACAAGAAATAAAACACCAGTGAGCCTTGAAAATCACCTGGAAGATAATAAAGAGAAAACAAATCTATCCCTTTTTTTTTGAGAGTTCTCAGCTCAGCAGATTTATTGTTGCCTTTTTAAATTTTAACAACTTGCAAGGCCGATGCACCGATGTCCATTCCATTAAAACTTTTGCTCTTTATTCCCTAATTCGAAGCAGAAGGGATGCTAAATCACCAGGCAGTGAAAGGTCTGCAGTCAACAGGCGCTGCTGTGCAAGGAAATAGATTTCTCTTGCAAGGTGTGCTGTCTGCTGGGCGGCACGAGGGGGATTGCCTTCCTCCGGTCCTGGTGGTGAGTGGGGAGGAGCAGGCTCCTGCAGCCTTTTGGGGTCCCTGAACGCTGCTCCAGCGTTTCCATGTCAGATTTCCCAGGGCATGGGATGGTTATGGAGAAGGGCCTGCTGAGGCCCGTTGGCTTAGGACAGGCTTGTGTGGCGAGGTAGTTCTGTGCGAGATGGGAGTATTGCTTCGTGCTTCCACGGGCACGGGGTCTGATTCCACCTGGTGACGATGAGGCCCCAGTCCAGCAAAGACAAGGTGAGGAAGGTGGTGTGCTTGGCCACTCCCCTGCTGCAAGACCCTAAGCAAGACCCTTCTGTCAAGCCTCGTTTACAAGATGGACCAACAAAAATCTTCTTCCTTGAATGTCTGGCAAGCTTTCCTCACTTGCCACTGTTTGGCAAGGACTTGGGTGGCCTCAGAGAGATGCTCATGGCAGTTCCCACACCCTGCCTTCACCCACTGTGTCTGGGCACAGGGCTCTGCGCTCCATGCTTCCCTGTGTGACATTGGACCATTACCCTGGTTGTCCTTTATACATTCAGAGGTGACACAGGGCCCCTTGGGCATGTATAGTATCTTCCATTGCCTTCAGAAGACCTAGACCATGAGAGTCCAGAGAGATATGCAGGATACTCCAAGGGGCATGGCCGTGTTTGGGGCATTCAGAGCCCAACGTCAACGCATGGCAGTCACCCTGGTCGATGCAGGGAAGGCTCTAAGTGTGCTGCGTGCCTGTGTTGCTGGCTCAGTGCACAGGTTTCCTGCGGTTGTCAGACTTGCTGGGGGTAATAGATGCAAATTGTTGAACCTGATGGCGATGCAGTGGATGCTTCATTAATGAGGGGATGCAGACCTGGCAGTCCGTGCCAGCTTAACAAGCAGGAGGCATCAGACCGACAAACCTGGGGTTGCAAAACCTGGGGAGCAAACACCGCGTTGTGTCCTTTAGCATGTCCTTGGGGCTGCCTCTCCCCTCTGCCCGTCCTGCCAGCCTCATGTGGGTGTTGCCTACTGCCCATCAGACTTGGGACAGCTTGCTCCTGCCAGGACTTCGCTTTGCAGGACGGTCAGAGCTGTCCAAAGCCAGCACAGATGTTCTCACCTCTGGCATGGACGTGGTTAATTCCTGTGGGGTTTTATTAGGCCAGGATTCAGGGGAAACTCCCAGTGAGGCAGGTTCTCTGTCCTCCTTCACCCCCGGCACGCCTTTTTCCACGGGCCAGACACCAATGTGCACCCTGACACTGCCTTGTCCTTGTCCAATGTCTCCTACCCCCCCACACCTGCACGGTGCAGGATGGCCCCAGCCCAGTGATCAACCTGCAGCGAAACAGCTCCGAGGCTCCTCTGTGGACTTTGGTGAGAAGTTAGCCCGCAAACAAAGACTGAGCAAGGTCTGCCAATTTTCTTTCTAGCTGGGGTCTAAAAGTATTTAGAGACAGGTCCTCTTCCTTTACAAGCTAAAGATACTTCACCTGGGCAACAGATTCTCCTGGCCTGGGAACCCTGGTAGCCCCAGTCCTGCAGGCGTCTTGAGTATGGCATTACCCACGTGCCACGGGGACCTGCCAGCACCAACTGGAGCTGATGCCCAGGCTTCAGATTTCGTCAGGATGGAAAGGGAAGCGAGATGGCACAAGCAGGTGTTGTGCAACCTCGTGGAGTTACTCATGGTCAGATGCAGCATCAAGAACCTGCTTTTCATGAGGAACTTGACTTGCTAATGAGCCCCGAATCTGGGTCAGGCATTTCCCACACTGGGGATGGGTGGACACGGGCATCGGCATCGTACCAGGGAACCTGGAGACACGAGGCAGAGCAGCCGGCTTGTCTCTGCTGTGACAACCACGGGTGAATTTTTGCAAAGGGCCTTTTGGCTCCTGCCTCCTGCCAGTTTCAGCAGGCTGGGGTGTGTGTCTCTGCTGGCTGAGCGCAGCCGCAGTTGTGAATCTGGCCCTGAGATCATCACAGAAACTTGGCTCTTAACTGACGGTGCCTGATGCACAGTGGGTGCAAGTCCCTTCAGGCCCTGGCTCCTCCTGGCACACCGCTGGAGGTCACGGCTGCCCCTCTCCTAGGAGCAAAGCAAAAGCTGCTTTGGAGCCGATGCATTATTTCCTTTAACTCAAGACAGATCAGCTAGACGAGGTGCTGCCCTTCACAAGGACTTCCTGGAGTGGGGGAGAGGTTGACCAAAGCTGTGTCACCAGCCAGACCGTGGTCCTTAAGGTACAAGAGCAGGTGCTGCCCCAGCCGAGCAGAGCAGACCCCTCTGCAGGCTGCAGCCCAGGTCCCTGCAGCGCCCGTCCGATGCTCTCCAGCTGCTGGGGTGAGAAAGACTCCCCTTGGCACCCGCCTGATGGCTGCTCTTCGCGTGCGAGCGAGGATCCTTCTGTCCCTGCGGGATGCTCCAGCACCAAGCCGGTTTGCTGAGCCCCCAGGGCTGCACCACCGTAACTGTGGGCGAAACAACCCGACGGAGGGTCTTCCTTCTGCTCTCTATCCTGCTCTAGGACAGGGTTTGGGTGTTTTATTCTGCCGTTGCTCTGCTCTTTGACCAAAATTTCAAAAATTAGCCACAGCAGCCTGTTTCATTGGTATACACGTCCGGGCTCTGGATTTGAATATGAAAATGGTGCACTGAACAGGGGTTAAAATACAGGCAAGTGGCTAATCAGATCTTTACATCCAGTGTGCCGACTGGGATGCCCTTGCCTGATTTGCAGGTTACTCTTGCCTTGTAGTCCTTTAATTCCTTGATCCAAGCAGCTCATTCAGTGAAAATCCATGTAAATAAGGCTCCTGTGGTTCTGCCTCCCCCCCTCAGAGCCCAGTACTTGAGTCAGATGGACCAAAAACTGCTCTCAGCCACTTATTTATTTTTTAAAATGAACCCAGCCTAGAGCAGGATTACGTGGATTAGCAGCAGAGCATTCCCCTGCCTACAAAACATGCACAGCCAGCCAGCCAGATACTCACTGGTGGGAACCCTGTCCTCCAAACACGACATGTATTTACATGGCCTCTTGGCTGCTCGCATCCAAGCCCATCTGTTCAGCTGATTCGGGGGCTGCCGGTCCTCCCAGCCTGCTTGGCCTGCTGCCCTGGGGCGGGGGTGCCAGCTAGGCTGGTGCAAGCAGGCGGGCAGGAGATGCTATACATCTCTCTGCCTGCAGGAAAGCTCTCCTCGCTGGCAGCACTGCATGCCGACGGGGGTCGTGGAGCAAAGCGGGAGACCTCCTCAGAGCAGGGGGTGCAGGGAGGCAAGAGCTCCAGTGGAGCAGCTGGTGCTTTTACGAGCAAAGCAGGTGGCATTTTTGATCAAGGAGGCCCTCCCCGGTGGAACACCTGCACGTTGGTGAAGGAGGATGAAGCATGGCCTGAAGTTATCAGAGCAAAACCCAGGGTAGGAGGGACGTATTGGGCTACAAAAGCACTGGTGCTTTTCCAGACCTCAGAAAGCATCTGGACACCTTGTGCAGGAGCATCACTAGGGACATGGTGTCCAGCAAGAGAGGCTGTGGAAACGGGTGGGAGACCCCTCACCTGCAAAGAAAAATCCCAGCGGGTCCTGCATGGAGCGAAACATCCCAGTTGCTGTCGGTACCGACCCGCTGATAACCGAGGGAAGGATTTCAACCCAGGCCTGAGCAGCCCGAGGGGTTGGGATGGCTCTGAGCCACGCGGTGCAGCACACAGAGGGAGCTGGAGCCATCCTTGTGTCTGCCCCCCTGAAGGGTCACCCCTGGGTGCAGAACCTTGTCCCCAGGGAAAGACCTGTCCTCCAACCAGGTGTGGCGTGTGGGTTTGGGGGGGCCCAGCCGGGTCGGCAGCGAGCAGCTGCGGTTCATGGTGGTGCTGGGAGGCCCCTTGGCCGAGTCAGGAGGGTGGGCAGGACCTGGGCGGGTGGCTCGACGTGGGACAGCGCGGGCAGGGTAGGCAGTGGGTGGGCAGGAGGGGGAGAAGCTCCAAGCTCTTTGGAAAGGCCTTTCTCTTCCTCCACCTTTGCTGCTGGGAGGATGCTGAGCTCTCGAAAACACTGGTGACTTGTGGCAGAGCCAGGCTGGCCCACGGGTCCCCCATTCCCCGTCCCCCTGTGGGGAGCCGGAGCACTGATCCCGCGGCTCTGCCTGCTGCCAGCCCCGCTCTGCTCCCTCCCTGCGCCTGCCCGCCTGGCGTGGGGTACGGACCCCGGCAGAGCAGGGAGCTGCCCGGCCCCAGCCCCTGTGCCAGGGAAGCCCGCTTCGCTGAACAAGTTTTCACTGACACCTTTTTGGTTTTTTTTTCTCCTTTCCCTTCGATGGAAGCCTTCCAGCAATTTTTAAATTGCTCTCCGCTGAGCGGAGCGAGGCCAGCTCCCTGCCTGCTCCTTGCTGGGAGCAGACAGCTGGCTCCTGCCCTGAGCTGGCCTCTCCGGCTGCGTGCCAAGCCGGCAGGACGCGGGTCCCACGCTCTCACGCAGGCTCGCGCGGCCAGCGGGATGCCCACGCAGCTGCAGAGGGCTGGCACCGCTGCCGGAGCGGGGCTGCGCTGGAAAGCCCAGCCCGGGACAGGCGCTGCAGAGGAAAGAAAGGGTCTGGCTCAGCCCCTCGGGGGCAGCTTGCCGTGGGGGATCCCCTCCCGCAAGCCCAGAGCCCAGGCTCTCCCCAAGGGTTGGCACCTCGAACGAGAGGCCGGCGCCAGGTCGTGCCGGCGCCAACAATCTCTCTGCTGGTGTCCTGGCACGGGCTGTCGGGGGGGGGGGGGGGGGGCTGCATCCCTCCCACCCGCACAGCCAGACCCTCTGCGTGGGACTGCCCTGCAGCCCTGTCCCTCTCTACAAACGCTCACAAAGGAGCTTCCCAGGACCTACCGCTAGGATTTTAAAGAATAATTTTCTAGAGGGAGAGGTGGGTGGGTGGAGTAGAGGTGAGATGATCAGAGATGGTTATATGAGGAAGGCAAAAATAACTCCGCTGCATCTGAGGGTTTCCCTTGTTGATGCGTTGCTGATGGTTCCCGTCTTGCTCACACCAGGAGTAAACGCAAGCCCCTTCTACCTTGCTCAGCACAAGGTTTGGACATGAATGAGCCTGTGATTCACCGAGCGAGCACTGAGGAAAAGAAAGTGTTGAGCAGCTTTGTCATTCAAGACACATCATTCCTCCTTCACTGAACAAGGCAGGAGCACGTGCTAATAATCTGGGATCTCGTAATTAAATACCCTGCAGCCTGAATATGTATAAGAACGCACAGTTACAGTTTTGTGGACTATCTCACTTGTAGCATTTCTGTGGGCTGGAGTTGCTTTGCTTTGCAACTGAAGTGCTCATGTAGGGCTTGCTGTATGTGGCACACTATCAATCACGGATGTGAAAAATCCCCAAAGCCACCAGAAAATGGAAACAATCTTGAATGCTCCTGAAGTGAAAGCAGAAAGCCATTCCCAAGACATTCCTTCAACAGCGAAATATCTTTTTAAAGAATCCAAACAGAAGATGTAATAAGGTAAAAGCTGCACAGAAAAAGAAAACCCCACCACCTGCAGCAACACAGTATGACAGGAAAATTCAGGGTGGAAGGGACTCTGGAGGTCCGTCATTCAACCTTCTGCTTCAAGCAGGGTCAGACCAGGTTGCTCAGGGATTATTTTCACGACCAGTCAGGTCTTTATAGCCTCCAAGGACAGAGACTGCACAGCCTTTCTGGGCAATCTGCTATGATGTTGGACTTTCCCCACGGTGAAAAAATTCTCCCCTACATCCAGTCCAAACTTGGTTCGACTCATGTCTGTTGTCTTTTGTCCTCCTACTGTGGACAATTGCGAAGAGCGTGGGTCTGCCGTCTCAATGACCCACTTGTGGATGGCTTTGAAGACACCCCCCCCTTGAAGCTTTCTCATCCTCAGGCCAAACAAACCTGGTTCCTTCAGCTTCTCCTCACAATGGCATGTGTTCCAGGTCCTGGACTGTCTTGGTGGCCTCCTCTGAACTCACTCTGCTTTGCTGATGCCACTGGTGGACCCAGAACCGGTTGAGGTATCTAGCTGCAGCCTACTGAGTGCTGAGTAGAGGGAGGTCCAAACGCCTCAGCTCCTTTGTAAGCGCCTCCAACTGTGTGCTCTGCATCTCCAGCCATGTCCTCTCCCATCAAGACAGCGGTGCACACATGGGGTGGTGGCCACAGAGGTGCACACAAGAGGTGGCATGGGAGATCCTGAGGACAACCGGTGAAAACGCTGGTAGGAGAAGGCTAAAAGCACCAACCTGGAGGCTGGCTGGACAGAGCAGCGACCAAAGGTGATCTGTCCCCTCTGGGACAGCACCAGCACCACAGCACCTGTCACCACCCTGAAAGGCTTCCCGGGAAGTGGGAGGAGACGACACCAGGCAGGGTGGAGATGCTCAGTGTGGGGAAATCGGCTTGGCTGCAGCTGCTCCGTGGAAGAGCGAAAGTGCAGCACCACCCTCCCCGGGCACAGGACCAGCGCGTCTCTGCACGAACAGGCAGGACGTCCCGCGCACGAGGCAGACAGTGTTTACTTCAGGGACACTGTTGAAAGCATTTGAAGAGCTTCTTGGCCCTTTTGCACCTCCTCGGAGCTGTCTGCCTGCGTGGATGTAGGCACCGCTGCTCTAAAGGGACTTGCCACTGTGGTGGCCGTGGACTCCAGCTCCAACTAGACATGCTTTGGGCAGTGTGTGCTACGTAATTCCTCAGATACTCACAGAGCCATGCTTGCACCAGTGGTGATGGGACTGTCCAGAGTGGCAATGAATGGCCTTTGTTGTAAATTTTTAGCTAACGCTGAGATTTTTTGCAGAAAGAAGTGGTTAACTCCCACCCTGATGCACCATATCCATCTTTCTTATGGGAGCTCCAGTGACAATGTCCCCCTAAACCAGTACAAACTGGGGTTCCTGTAACTCTGCTTAATGTGTGGGGAAACATCTGGGAGGCTGATGGCAGCTGTGCTGCAGATGGTGGAGGGGGTCTGTGCAGAGCTGTCCCCACGTCTGCAGGATGGAATACAGCGCACTGCTATTATTGTCCCTATCTAGGGCATTACATGCCACCTTCAGCAGATATAACCCGTTGGTGTCCTCCTCTGGTGTCCTCCACACTTGCTGAAAGTCTGTAACCATCTGCTGGGCTTTCCCATTGCTCTCCTTCAGACCCCTTTCTGTCTCCGTGCTGCTTGTAACCCTCAGTACGATGAAGCAGCTGGTCTGGAAGAGCCCTTGCTCCCGGTGTTCCCCATTTCTGTTTGGACCCTTCAGCTGGCTGTTGCCGTGCGTTGTGATCTCCTGGGAGCTGGGCAGGTCCTGCTGCGTTTGGACACCACACGGGTGTGATGTGGCTTGCAAGGGGAAGGGGATAGTGTTCGCGTGGTGTAGAGTTCCTCCTCAGCTGTGTTGGCTAACCATAAATAAGGTTGCATTGGCACTGTCAGATACATTCTGTTGCAATAAACAGGGAATTGGGCGGGTTTTGGCTATACCTTTTCTAACAGGAAGACATCAGTTCTCCGTTGATGGACTGGCTGACCTCTGGGGATGTGCCACCAACTGGGAGCTGCCCATGCCTGAGCTCATGGCTGTTTCCCTTGAGTGAGGATATAGTTCACGTCAACCCTGCTCGTGGAGAGGGATGTCCATCCTGACACCTTCTGTCACAAATCAGGGGCCACAGGGGTGTCAGGGTGGAGGCACACAAGGTGGAGGAGTGCTTCAGCCCGTACGCTGCCAAGGGGAGGGGTGGGGATGTTGCCCCACTTGGTCCAGGGCAAGATCTTCTGATGAGAGGGGCTGAGCGCTGCTGGACCGTGGCCCTGAGGAGGATGCTGGAAAGGGCAGGGGCTTGCTGGAAAGGCTGAGGTGGGTGCTCAGTGCTGGGGCAAGAGTTTTGGCGCACGCCTTCACTGCCAGCTTCCCACCGCGTACGCGTTGCTTAACCAGTTTGTCTACAGCAGTCCAGCTCCTACCTTTTCATCCCAGGGCAGTGGTGCATGCAGTATTTAAATGCAGATTACCTGGCACCAAAACACTTCATCTCATACTCACTGGTGCTTAAAGAGTTCTGGAGATTGTTCAGCTTTTAAGCAGCTAATTGCAGAGCCATTGGCACGTCTGCAGTGCATCGGAGGCTCAAGACAGACATTTTGTTGTAGGCCTGCAGAAGAGCAGATCATTTGTCCAGATTTGCTGACAAGAACAGACTTTGACACGGACTCCCTAGCTCATTGCCAAAGCCAGCCGAGCCCCTGATAGGCAAGAGGAGGGTTTTTAGGGAAATGCAGCCTTTGCACTGAGCCCTGGGGAGAGGCAAAGCCCCAGGAACACAGCATGTAAATCCTAGCCGCTGAGGATTTCTGGATTTCCAACACTGTTTGGGTAAAACCACCCAGGAGAGGTAGCTGAGCTCCTCTGACCCACAACACGTCTCCAAAGCACTAGCCTCCAGGGAGATGTCCACAGTTGGCTGGGGGAGAAATGGGCTCCTGGATCCTAATTTACCTCCTTTAATCATCAAATGCTCATGGCAAGGTGAAGAAGAAGACATCTTCTGTAGTGCTGGTCTGGCCAGAGCTGATGGCAAACGTCCTGGTTCACCAGGGCCTGTGCTGGGCACATCATGACCACCTAACCAGGGTGGTTACTCCACCAGCACCAGGAAGGAGGTTTCCCCTTAGTTGCCCCCCCAGCAAAGAGCTCCAGACTGGGCAGGACACGGTGCCCACGTCATCCACTTTTCCTGGTCCTTGGCTGTAGCCCATAACCGCAGGAGTAACTGGCCATTGGCCCTCTGCATGGGAACAGGACGGGGGGAGAGCAGAATACGGGCTTAAATCCAACGTGAAGGACTTCCATCCAAGGCTGGCTGGAGGTGGCGCTTCCCAAAGGCTGGGTCAGGAAGCCTGGGCTGTTTTGACCCTCCACGGGGCTACGAAATGCTCGGCCCCCCCGTGCTGTACCTCCCCCAGGCTGCTGCTGCGGTACATCTCTGTGCGCCTGGGTGCCGAGGGCGCGCCAGGCGTTGCGAGGGGATTGCAGGGGTCAGCGTTAGCATGTGTTGGTGCACACGTGGAGTGAGGATGAGGTCTCAGAGGTCCCCTCCTGCCTTTGTCCAGGAGCTCACCTGTCACCCCTCTGTGCTGCAGCGGTGCCCATCGCATGCACCGACCCTTGCACAGCACATCTCTAGCAAGTTATCCCAGGGTTAGGGGAAACTGAGGCAGGCAGGAAAGGAGGGGGCTGGGGAAGGCAGAAGGTCAGCATTGCTGCAGGCTGGAAGCCAAAAGAAAGTGGCACGAATTGACCTGGCTGTGCCCAGGGCTACTGGGGAGCAGGTGACTGCATCTGTCAGGCTCCTCTGCGCAGGGTGGGACGTCCTGCGCTGGACCCGAGGGCTACGGCCGCGCTGTTTGTTTGCAGAGCTGCCGGAGAGGAGCTGGCGGGTGAGCAAGGACCTGGGTTTTGGGCCACGTGTCAGCCGGCCGGGGAGAGGGGGGGCAGGCTTACTGCTGGGCGGGTTTGCCTTGCGGGATGCCTTGGGATGGGTGCGCCTTTCGGGATGCCTTGGGACGGGTGCCTTGTGCGCAGCCGAGCCACTGGAGCCAGAGACGCGCCGTGCTTTGGGGCGTCCCGGGAGCTCTCGGCCAGCCGGGCGTTTCTTCCTCCCGGCGGGCAGGGGATGAGGGAACATCACGTACTCTCCCGCCTGACCTCTCCTGCCGGGTCAGCAGGTCCCCGCTGGCCCGAGCCACAGGAATGCTGGAGCACAGGCCGTTCGGACGCCGTGCTGGTTCACTTCAGCCCCAGCGCTGCGTTCCTGTGAAAATATCCTCTGACAAATACCTGCACAAACGGGGGGGGGGGGGGGGGGGGGAACAGCAACCCACCCAATGCTTTAAAAAAAAAAAAAAAGGCATCTGTAATTTTCCACAGGATGGAGGCAAATTATTTGGCCTCCCTGCCCTGGGGCTGCTCCGAGTCCCTTGCCCAGCTCCGTGGATGGGGTTTGCAGCCAGCGGGGCTGAGCCGGGAGGCTGGCGTGGGAGGGAGCGTGGCCTGCCCGGCGTGGCCCCGCGGGGCGAGGCTCGAAGAGATGCGAGCACCCGCCTAAGGCTTCCCGGCAGGAGCTGGGAGCGGGTCCTGCGCCGCACCCTCCTCCCTGCCTCGCTCCGGCTCCTTCCCGCTCCCTGCGCTCCTGCCGGGCTGGCGACGCCCGCGCCAGCGCCAGCCAGCACCAGCCATCGCGCCTCCCTCCCGCACGGGTGTGGGTACCGCCCGGCTGGGGACGGTGGGAAAGGGCTTCGAGGGGCTCCCAGCAGGAGGGGGGTGCCTGACCCCGGCTGGGGCTTTGGCAGGGGAGGGGTCAGGCACCCCCAGGTGCACCTCAAGCCCAGGCACGTGGTTCGGAGGTAAGAAACGCCTCTCGGCACCACCTCTGCCCGTGAAAGCTCCTGCTGGGTTTTGTGGCGCTGGGGGCTACGGGTGAGAAACTCCCAAAGCAGGATCGGGCTGCCTGTGCGGCTGGGAGAAGGAGGGGAAGCGGCAGCTCCGCACGAGGGGAGGCTGCAGCCCCAGGGAAAAGCCTGGTGGGGAGCAGGCATGGGGTGCAGGTGGACCGGGACAAGGCTGGGGCGCCCAGGCTCTTGGGTGCAGGACTCGGCACCATCTGGTGAGCTGGAGGCAGCTCTGGGGACAACCCCACTTTGTGGACATCCACCCCGCATCCAGCCCCTGGGCTGCGAGCACTGGAGCCACGGGGCTGCTCGGGGAGGGGGGGGTGTGTTCCTGCCATGGAGCACAGCCCTCCACCTCACCCAGGCACGGCGGAGGGTCCTGAGGCACTGGGAGACGGCCAGCCCTCCAGCATCCAGCCCTCCTGTGCCCCCCCAGCCCAGCCCCATCTCCTCTGCAGGCTTGCCTGGCGCTGTGGCCACACCAGCTGCATCTTTGCCTCTGGATGGGCTCTCCCATCCATGCCTCATCCTCCGAGGACCTTCTGCTCTCCCTGCACCCGAAACAGGGCTGCCCAGAGGAGGCGGGAACCTCAGCAGCGGCTGGGGGAGCGTGTGGGAGTGGGCACGGACATAAGCCTGTTGCAGAGACCCAGGAGTGCACCAGCCCTGGCAAATCTCCCGTCCGGCTTCCCAAGATCAGTGCCGTGCTGGTACCTCAATGCTCTCAGCAACCTGCAGCCTCGGGGGTGCAGGACCCGCCTGGGTCTGGTGCTGCGGTAGAGCAAGCCTCCCACGATCACTGCGAGAGCCGGGTTTGTGCCTTTGGTAGAGGCAACCTCCCTCTCGCAGCGCGGTACTGCCTGCAGAGCCCGGCCCAGGGCCAGTGCTCCGAGCGGGCCAGAGGCTGACCCACGCTCGCGCTTGTCCCCACGCTGTCCCGTCACACCTCTCAGCACGCACTGATGACAAACACGTTCCTCCGCCGCGGTGACCGGCAGCGCTGCCTCCTCCACCCGCTGGTCGCTGGCTCCCTGCCCCGCGCACGCAGGGGAGGCTTCGCTCCTGGCTGGTGGCCGAGCCACGTGCCCAGAGCATTTGCTCCTCCGAGGGGCAAAGGGAAACGGCTGGGCTGTGCGGCTGGCACGGTGGGGGCACAAGGACAGCACCGAGGGGTAGTGGGAGCCCAGAGCTCTTCTCCAGGGCTCTCCAGGAAAGCGGCAGAGAGCTTTGGTCTTGTCCGAATGTCACAGGGCTGGCAGTCCCCATGCAACGGTCAACATGGCTGGGAGAAAGTCCTGAGCACTGCAGCTGGGTGCTGGGTGCTGGATCCCTGTCTGTGCGGTATAGGCCAAGGCTGGGTGGCTGTGGAAGGGCGTGGGAAGACCTGGAGCAAGGGTTCTTCAAAAGACTTGGGGATCTTGGGTCATCCGTGTCCTCCTCCTGGCTGCTGTGGGGACACAAGGGGCTCTCTGGAGCCCACGGACACAAGGGTTCTGCTTCAAAAAGGGGCACAGCTCTGCTGCCAGAGCCGGGTGGCCCAGGGCAGCCAGAGCAACCTGGCTCGGGGATGGAGCCTGTCCCAGCTGGAAGAGCCGGGGCCCCTGCGCAGGTGCGTGTGTGTGTTTGCACGGTGCACGCGCATGCATGTGTGTGTGTGTGCGTGTGTGCATGGACATGGACACGAGCGTGAGCGCGTGCGTACGAGTGCATGTATGGATGTGTGCGGAGCACATGAGATTGCACAGGTGGGGTGTCAGCGAGTGTCTGTAGGCACGTGTGTGTGCGGGCATTACGTGTGCGTGCCCACGCTCCTCCAGCCCTGGGTCTTCGCTCCGGGGTCCTGCCCACCTCCCCTTTCAAGCAGGCAGGGCGCACATAGCCCCCAGCCCCTTCCTGTGAGCGTGTGCTCCCGCTCTCTCCCTCGGAAATGCAGGTATTTGTCCGTGCAAATGTGGAAGCGTGTTCAGTCCCTGCTCAGTGACCTTCAAAACCATCCAGCAGATTCAGCTTGGACCGCGAGCCCAGCCAGATGGCCCTTCTCAAACGCGCTGGCCCTGCAAACTGGGGTTTTGCTCTTGATTCCTGCTCCCGCTCCAAGGCAGGCTCGTGAAACAGCGCATTCAGTATGTGCTCTGGGAAGGCAGCCATGCAGCCCTGCTCCGAGGAGGAGGCGGTGGGGAGAGTGCCAAGCCAGGGTGGGGAGGGCCGACGCAGTCGCAGGCCAGTGGGCGAGAGGCTTTGGGGTTTGTGACTGAAATGTGAAGCACAGAGTTAAGTTTGGGGGTTCCAAAACTGGAGGGGACGGGGCTGGATGCGGGTGTCGGGGGCTGCCAGCACGGTCCCCAGCCAGGGTGCCCGCTGGGCATGCGAGCAAGGTGGGAGACATCTCTGATGCCGGCAGACAGGAGCCTGCGGGGGCGATTGGACCGCGGGGAGCTGGGCAAGGCCAGCGGGACTCCTGAAGCCCAGGAGAGGAAAGGGCAAACCAAAATAACACCACCTAACAGAAGGGAAGGGTTAAAAGACCTGTCAGAGCTGAGCCTCTCTGGAAACAGGGGAGACAGCTGGAAAAGATTTAAATAACTCTTTGCTGTGTGTCTGCAAGCCGTGGGTGCCAGCGAAAGGTAGTCTTATTTCTGATAATATCTGGTCTGACACACTCAATGTGTTTAACAGTTTTCGGTTCACTCAGGCAGATGAGACTAACTAGGAAGCGATCATGCAGGGATTCCTGGATGCTGCATTAGCATGCAACCTCTGAGAGGGATGTTTTCGCCTCTAAATGCAAATAGAGGTTGAAGCTCTTGAAGAAGCTGTGACTGATCTCAGTCTGAGGAATCAGTCTTGCACATTCAGGGGTAACCAAGCCCTCGGCATGGGCATAGTCGTGCAGGGCAGAGCCCGACAGGGACGTCGAGGGCCGCCCCCCCCCCCCGCCCCGATGTGTCGCCTGAAGGGGTGCTGGGGCTGGGGTCCCGTTTCGCTCACCTCCACGTTGGCCACCAACAGCACCCACCAGGAGAGGCACGGGGAGACACGGGGGGAGGTGACCGACGCTGGCTGCAGGGCCCTGGCGGGGCACGGGGCAAAGCAGAGCCTGGGGACGTGGGTGGCGGAGGGGGGGTCCCCGCAGGAGCTCAGTTGCCACCAAGTGCTTCCCGTCAGGGCTGGCACAGCCCCTCTGAAGACCTCGTGGGTGCTGACGGCGTCGCGATGCCCCCGCACAGAGAAAGGACGCTCCGGCAAGGGGTTTGTGCCCTCCCCTGTGGGACACCGGTGCGAGGAGCCAGTCACATCCCACTAAGGTCTCCTGCCAAAACGGTCCTCGTTTAGATGATGGAGGGCTCTGCCTGGGGAGATGGTGACGGTGACAAGTGACTGCGAGCTGTCAGGGTGATGCTGTTCCCAGAGGAGCTAATGCAGCCTTTTGGAGTGGAGACAGGGAACAGCGTGTTGGGCTGGAGAGGTTTTACTGCCTTCGTGGTAGCTATGCCAGGAGGTGAGATTAGAGGGTTCGTGAGCTCGTTGCATGACACACACCATTTTCTATCGAGCAAAGGTGTATTTAATTAGCACTGAAAATTATTATTAAGCATTACTATTGTTAAAGACCATAAATTTTCCCTGAGCACTGTTCTGGAGCAAAATTTAGCATAGACAGCGTACATCAAAGGTTGGTCAGAAATTTTCCAGCCAACTCCTATCACATAAAAAACGGAGCTGTCAGTTACGTGAGGCTGTTCCTCGAGTGTCTGTTTGGTTTGTCAGCAAAACTCCAGGCCTCCGAAAGGTAACGGTTTTGGTTTTCATCTAAAAACATTTGTTCTTGACATTTCCCCAAACGAAAGTATGAAAAGGTAGTCCCGCCGTGACTACAGACATGATGTGAGCATGACCAGGGACGTGAAGGAGGCGACAAACTCTGCTGCTGTTGGGCTGCCTGTCACCCTTCCGTGGACTAAGGGTTCAGCATCAGCCCTTACGAGGCACTGGAGAATCCAGCCTCGAGGTGCACAGGGGCACGTCCGTCCCTCCCCATCCCTCCCTTTCCCAGGCAGGAGGGAGGCAGCTTTCCCTCCCCGCCACAGCTCTGGGAAACGACTCGGGTGCCTGGCAAGCGGGTGACCCAGGTCTCTCCTGGAAATCTGCTCTCTGCGCAAGGCTGAAGGAAAACATTGCCTGGAATGGCTTTCCATCAGAAAACAGGGTTTTATTGAAATCAGATCTTTCCCTGGGAACTTGTCAATTTTGTTGCCATTTTCTCCAGGAAGAAGTCTAGCAGAATCACTTTGACTTTCTTGTTTCAGCAGTGTCAAAATGTTTATTCTGATCATGTCAAAACACCAAGCTCATTTCAGGAGAGTAAAAATATTTCATTTTGACTTTATCATTTCGTTCGCTTAACTTCCACTTTATGTTCCGTGAAAGTATTTTTTAATACGCGCCGCCTGAGAGCCTTTTGCGCCGCCACATCCAGGCGCTCGGCGAGGAGGCGACGCTGGAGCGTCACACGCGGTGTTTCAAAGGCCCGAATTAGCATTCGGGCGAATTTTCATGTCGTGGGACGTGCTGCACGTGTGGCTCTGCCTCTCAATGCGGAGCAGACGCCCTGCACGCTGCCGGGGTTCTCCTGGTCTCTGCAGGCGCTCGTGGGAAAACCTGTCTGCTGGTTCCCGTCGGGATCAGGGGGGTGGTGGGGTGGCCTGAGGTGTGGGTGACGGGCTGCGGGGTTCGATGGGCACCCGGGAAGTGTCCTCCTCTCCCCAGCTGCTGCTCGCCCTCGTCTCACCTGGCCAGACCGCCGTGCCGGGGGGCACCCTTGCAGCCGGGCGCTCTGAGTGGCGATGCCGAAAGCTGGGTTTTTCCTTGGCAGCGAGACAAAGCGGGCACAAACGCAGACCTTGGAGCCTGCTGGTGGGTTTTTGTGGGGGCAAATATCCCCACCTGCCTTCCAGCGGGGCACTGCCCGGTGTGGTCCCTCCTTGGCTCCCACAGCACCCATGGGGCTCTGCTCTGGACCCTGGGCACTCCCCTGCAGGGATGGTGGAGGAGATGGGGGCTTCAAAATAGCCCTCAGGTGTAAATCTGGTGGGGAAGGGGGCAGGAGGGGTCTGCATGGGCTGTTGCAGGACTCATTCAGGTGGAAGAAAGCTCCTGCTGAGGTCCTGCTGGCCTGGAAGGACACCAAGCCTTGGCTCTGCCCAGAGCTGCAGGGGAGATGGCGGAGCAGGGGCTCAGGCTGCACCGCCCTGCCCAGCACCCAGTCGGTGAGGAGATGGAGTGGCAGCTCTCCTCCTCCTCCTCCTTCTCCTCTTGCTCCTCCTCCACATCCCACACCTGGCCCCTCTCCATTCATGCCTCCTGTCGGTGGGCAGGAACCCCCCGCCCCAGCTCTGCCCAAACCCTGCTGCCCCAGTTCCCCCTTCACCGAGAGGGTTTGCCCTGGGGAGCAGATGCTGCGGGGCTCTGCGCTGCGTGCTGGAGGTCCTCCTGTTCAGATCATTCTGAGACCATTCAGACCAGTTTTGCAGGTGACTTGCAGCAGCCAAGGCACTAGTGTATCCACCAGTCAGGCCCCAGAGCATTCATCCACTGATGGTGGGCACAGATATGGTGCTTTCTTGGGGGCAGTGCTGGGACAAGGCAGCTACAACCCCCTTCGTTGCCACCCTCCCTCGCAAGGAGCAGCTCACACGTGCGTGGCAGGATGTATCAGAGCTGGTCCTGCTCACTCCATCCCCACCAAGGTCCCGTTTTCCCTTTCAGCCTCATTTTCCTACCTCGGAGGTGCTGGGCGCCTTCCTGGAGTTGGACACATCCGTGTAAGCGCCCCTTCCCTCCTTCTCCTGAAGTGTGAGCTTCACGTGAGAAACCAAGGTGTTGAGTGGCATCATCATCGTCAAGAGCAAATTGGCTCCTGCCCTAAAGCCCGGGAGCCCGAGGAGCCCCGTTTTGTGGCCATCTGGGCAGAGGGGAGGGCGGCACTACACCCCGGGGAAAGGGCAGAGCAGGGAGTTGCGTCGGGCAAGGGCTGCACTGGCCGTGGGAAGGATGGAGAGAGATGTGTGCCTGGACCACACAGCCCCAACCACCCCGATCTCCCCCTTCCCTGCTGCTGCTGCCACCCAGCAGGGCTCTGCTCTGCTTCCCCCCCCCCAGACCTACTGCTCTGGTGGTCATCTCACCCCCTGGAAAAACAGGGCTGGAGAAGCCACTGAGAGACGTGGGAGACTAATAAAATCCTCTGAAATCCCAGCAATTACCCTGTAGACCACCCCCCTCCCCTTGCTTCCCCGGGCATGGCCACGTAGCATGGCAGGCACCCGGCATCTGGGATGGGGACCAGGGGGCACCCCGGGGTGTGGGGGAGAGGGGCGGCAGCTCGGAGCCCCCAGCGCTGCTCCCGAGGCCGCCTCTTACCGTGACTGATGATCGTGCGCCGGGCGAGCCGCGAGGCCTGCTGCTTAACGGGGCCGGTGGCAGCGTGCGGCTGCCTTAATAGAGACGCTCCTGCCTGGTGCCAGGCAGTTAAGTGATAATTAACCAGGTGCTCGGGAAGGTGGTGCTGGAAGCCAGCCCCGCGCTGCTGCTGCTGCGGGGCAGAGGGCTGAACACCCACCTCTGGGTACCCCAGACCTGCGGGAGCCTTGGTTGGGGCCGTGGGCACCCAGAAGGGTGCTGCTCCACACCCCTGGGGTTGAGTGAGGCGGCCAGGGACAGCAGTACCGCGCAGTTTTGGGTGCTTTTCGGTGCAAGGAGCCACGAAGCCATCCAACGCCTGCCCGTCGCCTTCACCACCAGCAGCGATCCCTGTCTGCGAGTGCAAACACCGCTTTGCAGGTGGGGAAACTGAGGCAGCGCGTGAGCAGGACCAGCACGTTTCCACAGCATTAGGTGTTGATAAAGCACTGGGGTGAGCTGGCAGCGCGGGCAGGGAGGTCTGAGCGCCGTTGCCCTGGGGATGAGGCGGCTCAGGGCGATGGTAGGGAGATGCACCCACTGCAGCAGAGATGATGCTGCTGGAGAAACCGGGGGGCGCTGGGCAGGGAGAGGCACCCACGGGAGCAGCAGGGGAAGGGCTGTGAGGGCTGGGACTGTCCCTCTCGGCTCGGCGCTGAGGAGCTCAGCCTGGGCTGGAGAAACAAGGCTGGAGGAGCCGGTGAGAGATGTGGGAGGGTTTTGACTAATGAAGGCAAGACTGAGGGAAGGACCACCGCGGGGCTCCGAGGGGGCAAAAGGCTGCTGGGAGAGGAGGGAATGATCCTTCCTCCGGGCCTGAGGTGAAGGAGAGAGGGCTTACACTGGGGATGTGCAGCGTAGCAAGGGAAATTAGGGACAGATCCCAGGAGAAAGGCTCCGGAGAGGAGGGAGGCACAGGGAATTGCAGAGGCTGGCTCTACCCTGGGGTCTGTAGGGTTGGGGGGAAGTTTTGGGGTCAGGTCCGTCCAAGGCTGCTCCGGCACTGGGCACCCCGTGCGGCCGCAGCCACGGCACGTCTGGTGCCAGCCTGGCCCAGCCCGCCTGGCCCAGCCGAACCAGTTGGTGCGGGGACTGGCCAGCAGGTCCCGGTCTGCCTGGCAGGGGGACGGGGGACACGATGCCTCAGACCCCGGCCAGCCAGGGTGAGCCTGCAGGGACGGCCCGGGCGGCTGCAGCCAGCGCTGCCGCTTGCAGAGCACTCGCCAGGCCCCTCCTGTGCATCGTATTCTGTGTGTTACGCGCGTTATACCACGGGAGATGGTATTAATGAGATTATATTATACTTTATTATATTATGAGAGCTGTCAGGCCAAGCACTTCAAGGCTGGAACCGTCAGGTCCGTAGTTGTTGGGTAACCCCAGCCCGTCCCCTCAGACAATGAACGGGACGACAGGGAAGGCCTCGCTTGTGACTGTGGCCTTAACGACACTGTTACGGGCACAACCGGTGGCAGCGAGGGTGACAAAGCCCCAGAGCCACCCAGGGTGGTCGATGGCAGCGTCCCCAGGGCCAGTGAGGCACCGCGGGTGGGAAGGGACGGGTCTGCAGTGGGGGACCCTCAGCGCCAGGCAGCGCAGGGCAGGCAGCAGCCCCAGGGGGGATGCAGGGGGGACACTGTGGGCACCCCTGTCCCGGGGTGTGTGTCCCCAGCGGGGGTACGAGGAGGGGTGCAGGCAGGGCTGGGCACACATCCCCAGCGGGTGCTGGAGCAGACGTGGGTCCCCGGTGGGCGCAGGGTGAGAGAGGGGTGTGCGTGCACGTGGAGACGCTCGCACACGCGTGGGTGTGACGGGGAGGGGGGGTGGTGCGCATCGCTGTGGGGTGGGTGCCAGGGGGTGCCGAGGGCAGGGCAGCGTGGGGCGGGAGGGGAGGCCGGCTCCCATGCACCCCGCTGCCCCCCTGCCTCGCCAGGCCCAGCATCTGCCCCGGTTCCGCGTGGGCTTCGTGGGTCTGACCTCATCGCCATCGCATTCTCCCGCGGTGACATCATCGGCGCGTCACCGGTCTGCTGGGGACCGGGCAGGGGGCGGGAGTGGGACCGGCCCCGGCACTGGGACCCCGGCGGGGGCCGGGGGGCTGCGGGCGGGGCAGGGCCGCCCCCCCTCCCCGGCGGGGCGTGGGAGGAGGGGCGGGGCTTGATCGGAGGGGGCGTGTCATCCAGTCAGAGGGCGGGGCTGTGCGACTGGGGGGGCGGGGCCCGCTTGCGGGGGTCTCCCCTGGCCGCGCCGGCGGGGGCGTGGCCGCGGTGGGCGAAGGGGGCGTGACCCGTAGTAAAGGGGCGTGTCCCGCCGCCCGGCCGCGGCGGCGGCGTTGCCCGGGGTGACGCGCGGAGGCAGCCGGCACTCCTGACGTCACTCGCGGGGAGGGTCCGCTCCCCACGTCCCCCCCCCCCCCCCCCCCCTCCCCCGCCCCTTCCTCCAATCCCCCCCCTCCCCGCTGCGGAGCGTCCCGCCGGCGCCGCGCCAATAGGCGGGCGGGGGGGGCGTGTCCGCCGGGCGCCTCCCGCCAATGAGGCGGCGGCGGCGGCTCGGGGCAACAATGGGGGGCGCCCGGGGCGCACGTGGGGCCGCCGCCGCCGCCGGGGGTCGGCGGCCCGGGGCGGGCTGGGAGGGGGTGGTGGGGTGCAGCGCGGTGCCGGGGCGCTCCGCTCCGTCCCGCCCCGCCGCTGCCCCGTGCGGCGCTGGGGCACTCCCCTCCCCCGCCCTCCTCCCGCCCCTCCGGGCCCTCCCCCTGTGTCACGGCGGCGCCCGCATTCGGGGACGGGCACGGCGGAGGGAGGGAAGGAGCGAGCGAAGGAAGGAAGGAAGGAACGAACGAACGGACGGACGGACGGACGGACGAGCGAACGAACGAACGAACGAACGGCGGCCGCCCCAGCATGTGGCCCGCCCGCGCCGTGGCGGCAGCGCGGCGGCGGCGGCGGCGGCGGGCAGGTGCGCGTCCGCTGAAACGGAGCGGGGGGGCGTAGGGGCGGGGAGCCAGCACCCACCCGTCCGCCCGCCCGCCCGCCGCCGCCCTCGCCCGGCGCTGTCAGGTGCGTGCCGCCCGCCAGCATGGCTCCGCCGCGCCGCCGGACTTAACGCCGGGCCGCCCGCCGCGGCCCCGAGCCGCCCGGGGGGGGGTGGGGTGGGGGGGAAGGCTGCGCGCCCGCCGTGCCCAAAGGCTTTCCCCCCCGCTGCCCGCCTCCACCTCCATCCCGCTTCTCCCCGCCCAGGTGCCCCGCCACCCGGCTCCGGAGTACGCCGGTCCCCGGCCGAGGATGCCGCCCGCCGCCGGTCGCTCCGGTTCATCTGTTGCTGCCTGACCGCGCCGCCAGCCCGGTGCAGCCTCCGCCGATGGATGCGGCAGCCCCCGCGACCTGCCCGCCCGCAGCCGCCCCGCTGGCTATCGTGCCGGGAACGACTCCGGAGCTCCGCGGCTGGTAAAAAAACAACAACAACAAAAAAACAACAAAAAAACCAACAACAACGAAAAAAAAAAACAGAAACAAAAAAAAGAAAAAAACAACAACAACAAAAAACCCAACAAAAAAACAGATCCAAACCAAAAACCGACCCCCCCCCCGTCTCGCCCGGGGCTGGAGAGGCGACCGATGAATATGCAGGATCTCCCCCGGCTCGTCTCTCCCGTTAGCCTCCCGTTTCCCGGCGCGGACCCGGGCAGAGCCGCCTCCTAGAGCTCCGCCGGACTTCGGGCTGCTGCACCCCCGCCGGACCCGGGCGCACGGAGCGGCTCCTCCTTCCCTTCTCCCCCTCCACCCGAGCTTGGAGCCCTTCTTCGCACTCCTCTTCCCTCTCGTGTTTTTGGGGTTTTTTTGTGGTTTGTTGTTTGCTTTTTGGTTTTTATTTTTCCTTTTTTTTTTTTTTTTTCCTGGGTGGAAACCCACCGTAACTCCGGGGAGGGGGTTGTTGCGGGGGGGAGGGGGGGGGCGGGAGCGGCGGGGAGGGGACCATGGAAGAAAAGCTCCAGGCGCATCAGGTGGAGATCGACCCGGATTTCGAGCCGCAGAGCCGGCCTCGGTCCTGCACTTGGCCTCTCCCCCACCCCGACTTCGCGGCGGAGGAGGAGGATGGGGGCGCGGCGGGAGGACCCCCGGCTCTGCCGGCCGCCGGCGGGGAGGGAACCGAGAACGCGGCGGCCCCGGTGGAGCGGAGAGCCGCCGCCGCCGCCTCCCTGCCGCCCCCCGGCGCGGACGTGGGGCAGCTCCGCAAGGCCAAGACCTCCCGGAGGAACGCCTGGGGCAACCTCTCCTACGCCGACCTCATCACCAAAGCCATCGAGAGCTCGCCGGAGAAGCGCCTCACCCTCTCGCAGATCTACGACTGGATGGTGCGATACGTCCCCTACTTTAAGGATAAAGGAGACAGCAACAGCTCCGCCGGCTGGAAGGTACCTGACCCCCCCACCCACACCCCGACCCGACCCCCAGCGCAACTTTCCCCCCTGCTCCCAAAGGCGCACCGGAGCTTGCCCCTGGCTGGGGGGGTGTGGGGGATCCCCGCTTGCCTCATGGTGCGGGGGGGGGGGGGGGGGGAGAATAAGGGCTCGGTCAAGTTTTGGGGACAGGTGGGTGTTGCGCGTTGTAACCGGGGTGGGCTCGTCCCCGCTTCACCCGCTGGCCTCGTCGCACGGCAGAGCCGCAGCACCGTGCCGCCGTCCTCCCCGGGGTGTGTGTGTGGGGGGGGTGTCAGGGCGAGGGGCCGGCGGCGGGCAGGGTGCTCACGGCCGGTTTTTCCGCTGGCCTGCGAGCACCGGGCACGGTGAACGACCGTCCCGCCGCCACGGCTCTGCCTGCCCGCCCCAGCCCCACCAGGTCCCCGAGTGCCGGCGGGATGCCCCGGAGGACAGCCGGAGCGGGAGGGCTGTCCCCAAACAGGTGTCTCCGGGCTGGCTTTTACACAGTGCGTCTCCCCGGTCTCAGCCCCCACCTTCCCCAGGGCTGCGTCCCCCTCCCCGGGGGGGCCACACGGGCGGCACTCGCCCCCCACGGCCCCACGCTGCCGCCTTTCCCCAGCTCCGCTCCTGGCTGGCACCGTGGGGCTGGGTGGAAATCCCTGGCGCGGGCAGTCACCCCGCCTCTCGCTCGGTGTGGGCTGGGATGCGCCGCACCAAACACCCTGGCACTGGGCAAGGAGGGTGCTGGGTCCTGGGGGGGGGGGGGGGGTGTCACACCGGCCCCTGCCCCTGTGGCTGCCACTCGCTGAGCAGGGGGAAGAGATCGCCCGGTGTCCAGATGGTGTCAGTAAAAAGGAGACGATTTCTCTTGAGCCCTCCCCTAAGCCCTGTCACCTCCAGTGTGATTAGTGTGTAACGAGGCTTCAGGGGCTCCAATATCCCTGCGGTCCTGGCACCGCGTCCCCTGGCTCTGCTGGGGGTGGCTGGACCCGGCCTGCCTTGCGGGGGGGCCCCCTTGGTTAGAAATGGGGCTCTTTTGGGGCAGGGAGGCTGGGCTCTGTCTGTCCGCGGCGCCTTTGGCCGGGCCGTGGGAGCTAGCGTTGCACGGAGGCTGGGCACCATCTCTGCCTTGCCCTGCTTGTGATGGGTGGGCAGGGGGCTGCTAGTGTCCCCCGGGTGTGGAGATTCACCAGGAGAGGGTGTTGGGGGCTGTGGAGGTGGCAGGAGGCAGTGGGGGGCCTCTCAAACCTCCACCTGGGGCGAGACCTGCGTGGCCCTGGGCACACGCTGGGGGAGAAGGGTCTCTCCAAGGCTTGTGCCCGTCGGGGGCAGCGGGGGGCAAGCACTGTTGGGGCCTGGGGACACACTGGGGAGGTTTGTCAGGGCTGTGGCAAGGAGGGCTGAGTTGAGAAGCGAAGGGATTCCCAGGCAGCTGTGTGTGTCACTGGGGTGTGGGGTGCTTGGGGACACACCCCTCCACCCCCCCAGCTAGGTGTCCCTGAAGGGCAGCCTGGGGGAGTGAGGGGATGGCGCCGTGAACAAGTTTGTGTGCCCAGCCGCGGTCGGGCAGGAGCAGGGAAGGGGGATGCTGGTGTCTCCCGGATCTGGCACACGAGCCAAAGCCGAGGAGCAAAGCCCTCCCCGGGTGGGAAGGAGCCCGGCGGGGGCCAGCGGCCCTCACTGTCCAGCAAGTGCTGGTGTCTTCCACCCGCGGCTTGCACGGGACGGAGAAGTGACCTGTGTCCTCTCTGGGCATGCCAGGGCTTGCACAGGGGACAGCGGCAACGCGCGGGTGTGTCTGTGCGGGTGTGCAAGGTGGCACAAGCTTCCTATGCCGCCTACCCGGCACTGGCTTTTGGCCCCTGGGTGAGGACAGGCTGTGACGGCAGCGCTGCCTGCCCGCGCCAGTCAGTCCTGTCGGAGGTGACCCTCGGGGGCACCCTCCTGGGAAAGCAGGAGCGGCCTTTCCCGTGGCAGCTGTCGCTCGAGGGGATCCCTGATGTGTCCCAGAGCCACGGGAGGGCCAACACCTTCTCCTAGCAAAGCCTCCACCAGGCAGCATGTGGAAGCAACGCGGGTTGTTCACCCCTGTCACTTGCCCAACCCACACACACACCCCCTTCCTGGTGTCCCTTGGGGTGGGAATGGCGCCCAGCCTGCGTCCCCACACCCACACTGCTACCCACGGAGCCCTGTCACCTGGAGTGGGGTTTGGTGGCTTTCTGGAGGGGGCTGCGTCCCTTTGTGGTCTGTGATGTGCAAGGTGGGGGGACAGGCTCGGGGTCCAGCTGCTGCGGGGCGCGAAGGGGCGTTTGCAGGCGCAGCTCGCTCGGGTGGGCTCACCCGGAGGCACCGTGGGTTGGGATGCTCCGCACCTTCCTGGCCCATCTCCGGGGTGGGGTGGGGGGGAGCGGCTCCGCCGGGGCTCTGCCTGTTGTCCCCTGGGCTGCGGGCAGGCGGGCGGCTCTGCTGCCAGGGCTGCGCCGCTGCTGCCTGCGCCCTCCTGGCAGCCCCCCTTGCCCCGCATTGGCACTGTGGCTCAAACCGCCCAGCCCAGCGCTGCCGGTCGCAGGGCAGACGGGAGGGCTGCCCAGTAAAACACCCTGCCCAACCTGCCTGCACAGCGGGCAGGGCAGGGTACCCTGGGGCCTGTCCTGATGCTGCCGGTGCCCGATCCTCAGCCGGGGTACGAGGGCTGGCAAGAAGCAGCATGCAGAGACCTCCTTTGCGTGGTGGTCTCGTCAGACACCAGCATGGCAGGGGTTAAACGCCTTCCCCACAGCCCCATGTCCCTCCCGGCTGTCCCCTGCCCCTGCCCCCCTGGATGCCCTGGCAGCTGGGGGTGCTGAGGGAGCGTCCAGAGCCCTGGGCAGTCCATTTGGTGGTAACGAGCTGCTGGCGACTTATTAAAGAGCCCCTGGAGATGCCACGTCCCTCCGGCCCCAGGCCTGGGAGAAGCATGGTGGATTCCAAGTGTTTCATTACCCAGCACAGTGGTGTCCGAGGGGGGTCTCGGGTAATGGGCTGCTCCTTTAATTAGCTCCTTTGCAGCCTCCCCACGCTGGGGAGAGTGGGATGGTGGAGGTCTGGGAGCCTGGCTGAGGGTACAGCATCCCCATAGGGTGCTGGCTGCGCTGCTGGTGGTCTGGCAGGGCTTCTCCAACCCGCCCCCCCCCCCTCCCCCCCCAGCTCTGGCACTGGGGGGACTTTCCCCGCAGGACCCCTTCCCTCATCCAGCTGGCCGTGGGGGTGCTGCGCCCACACCTGGCTGCGGTGTCCAACGTGCGTCAGGGATGTGTTCCCCCGGGCTGGTTAGTTACCCCTGGGGGGGGAAAGGATGCCGGCACAGGGTGCGTTTGGGGGTCAGTCCTCTCCTTCCCTGCCGAGCTGCGGGTTGCATTACATGGTTTTGCGGTGAGGTAAACTGAGGCATGGTATCTAAACACCTTGGCTGTGCTTGGCATCGGGACCAGGACCAGCCCTGTGTAATGGGGAGGGGGGGGCATGCTCCGGCCGCTGCCCCCCCAGGATGAGCATCTCTTGGTGCTGCAGCGGGCTGGGCCGGCACGTTGGGCTCGTGCACCGGGAGCTGCGGCTGCTGCTGCTTCCCGATGCAGGGCAGCAGGCGCCCGTTGACTGACAGTTCTGCTTAATTAGGGAGTTGTTATTTTATCAGTTCCAAAGCGCTTGAAGTTTTCTGCTTCAGCTCACGCTTTCCACTTGTTAATGGGAAACCAACACCCTCCATCAAAAAGGCAGCGGCACTGATGCATTTTAAAGGTTTCTGCTTGCTCCGGTTTGACATCCAAAATATAACAATCAAGCAATCAGCTGGTGGATGCCTGTTTGATGCGGCTCTGACAGCGCTGAAAACCTTAATTTCCCAGCCCTCCCCTACACCTCCTCCTCCTTTATATTCCCGAGTCGGTATCGTGGCAGCTGCTCCTGGCGTGGGGCACTGGGGGCTGCTGGGTCCTGCTGGCCCAGGGGAGCCGGCAGCGCTGTGTGCTCAGGGCTGGGGGCTGCCATGCAGAGACACCCCCCCCCCACACACCCCACAAGTGCCACCTTCCCCTGGCAGGGCAGGATGGGAACGAATTAGGGAGAAAAAGGGGTGGTAAAGGTGTTTGGGTGTCCCTGTCCCAGGGCACAACCCCACCAGGCATGGCAAGAGCATCCTTTAGGGGAGCAGCTCCTGGCTCTGTGCGCTCTGTCACTGATGCCACCCCCTGCCCAAGCCCCTGCCTTTCCCCTCTGGGATGGGGGCTGGTGCATCTGCCTGGGACATTGCCCAGTGCGGCTGGAGAGGCTTGAAACCAGTGCCTGGGGCTGACGGGGGCGGCTTTCCCCTTGCAGAGGGCAGCCCCTGTGCCAGCGAGGGAGTGGGTGGTGCCATCCGGGGGGGTGGCACAGCGGCCAAGGGGGCAGTTCTGGAGAGGCTGGGGTGACGTGGTTCTGGGGGTGACGTGGTTCTGGGGGCACACAGCGGCTCACTCCCATTTGCACGGGGTTTAGCAGCGTTCGTGCCACCCGGCATGGAGGGGCGCTGGGCTGAGCGTGGGGGCTGCCCGCTCACGGCTCCTCTTGGGGCGGTTTGGCTCGGCTCGGCTCAGCTCGGCTCATGGATCCCCATCCTCTCCATATATGGAGATTTTTCCAGCAGCACGGAGAGCCCAGCGCTCCCCGGAGAGCTGCCCGCGGGGAGCAGAGGGGCCGGGAGAGCCCAGCCATCCCAGGGGGCCAAGCAGGGCCGGGAGGTGCCTCTGGCTCCTTCACTTTGGGGAAACCCCTCTGCTGCATCCCCCGAACAGCCCCTGGATAAGCCCCCCGCAGCTCTCCCGTCCCCACAGGTGCCATGCCCCTGGGGCCACCCCAATGTGAGGGGACCCCCTGACCCTTTCCCACAGTACAGGCAGGGTCCCCCGGGATGCTGGGCTGGGGTACCCAACCTTTCAGCATCCCAGGGCTGGAGCGGGGGACTCCTCGCCTGCTCCCCAGTTCACACAGGGATGGGGGAGCCTGCTCGCTTCCCTCGGAGCTGTGGTGATGTGCTCCAGTGCTGCTGGTGGCATGGCTGTGAGGAATCCCCCGGGCTCCTTCCCACCTCATTTTTCTCTCTCGTTTTGGAGGTTTTCATCTTCCTTCTGATTTTTTTTTTCCCCCCCCTTCTGGAATCGCTTTTCATGCAGCGCTAACTGCTGAAGTAACACAAACCTGCTAAATGGTCCGGCTTTATGATAGCATAAAAATGATACTACAGCAGCGAGTGGGGCTTTATTAAACCCAAGGGAAAGGCTCCAAATGAACAGCTTGCTCTGCTCTTAGCTTCCCCCCCAACTCCCCCCCCCCCCCTTTATTTTTAATAACCGCTGGAATATAACCTACAGTTAAGATCCTGCAGACTAGAAGAGCGCTCGCAGCCTGGCGTTATCCTCGTCCGTCCCCACGTGCCGGTCCCTGTGCGCATCCTTCCCTCCTGCTTGCCCCGTGCTGTGGTGGGAGGACCAGCATCCCGGACTGGGAAACGAATTTCTAGGTGTTTGGCTTTGTACTTAAAAAGCCTCGTAAATATTTTGCAGGGAGGCTGTGCCCCCAGTGGGTCGGGCCAGGCGTGATGTGGGAGCAAGCTGGCGCTCCTTGGCCCAGCTTCCCATCTCGGTGGGATCTTTGCTGGGATGCTGCTGGCAACGGGAGGTCCCCTGGGCTTCGGGAGTGGGGTTGGATACCTGTCACCACCGTGTCCTCGCAGAGGGAGCACGCAGGAAAGGGATGAATCTCCCCCCTCTCGCTGCCACAGTGGGGTCCGCTGTGCCGCTGTGCCCTTGGGTCACCCGTGGGGATGCTCTGGAGCTGGGTATGGGATCTCCCCCTTGCCCTGCCACCCCACGGCACCCCAGCCCTGCCTGCAGGAAGGCAGCTGCCTTCCCCCGTGCCCTCCCGCGCCCACCAGCCGCGGGCTTGCTGCTCCCCGATCCCATTACTTTTAATTAGCCCGACGCTTCCCGTGGGCTCCTCTCTCCCGCGGAAGGTGCCTGATGAGTGCCGAGGTGAAAGGCACTTTGGGTTACAGAAGGACACGCGGAGAGGCTCGCCTGTCTGCCGCTGAAGCTCGTTTTGGGCAGCATCTGTTCATTATTATGTGGTGCCTTGGCCGGGCGCCAGCCAGGAGAGCTGGAAGCCCCGGCACAAAGCTCGCTTTCACCCGCCGCGGGGAGCGGGAGGCAGCCGGCGCTGGCAGGGGGGCGCGGGCACCCCCAAAGCAGCCTGGTCCCTTCCCTGCCAGCAGAGATGCTCCAGCATCCCAGAGCATCCCGAGCTGTCGCCTGCCGTGGGTCTGGCCGTGGGGTGTCCAGCCTCTGCCAGGGATCGCTGCTGTCCTGTGGGGGGAGGGGCAGCAGTGGCTGGGGGGGCTGCCCCAAGGGCATTAGCAGCAGGATGGGCTGATGTTGGGGTCTGCGTGGCTGGTGCCTACTTTTTCAGGAAGGGGCTCATCCTTCCCCTGCCCAGCACCCCCCGGCCACCCCTGTGCACCCCGCTGTGCCCGTCGGGACTGGGTGCTGTGCCGGGGCTGGGCGGCAGGGAGGCTTCTGGGCTTCGCTGCCCGCTGGCTCTCTGGGCGGGGGTGCCGTGGCGCTTCGTACCGTGGGGTGCAGCAGCAACGCAGCCTGGCTCCCTGCTCCCCTGGGGCCTGCGGGGCCGAGAAGGCTTCCCAAACAGCCCTGGGTGCTGGCAACGGGGCCGTGCGGGGGGCTCCGCCGCCTGGATACCCCCAGCGTGGGGCCGGGCAGAGCGTGGGGAGCTGCGGGCGGCGATGCCCCAGGGCACCCACCGCCTGTGCGTGCCCGTCTGGAGTCGCACGTGTTCCCTCGCACGCCCGTACGTGTGCGCTCGGGGCGTGCACACGCGGCACACGTGCGCCGGGCTCAGCCACGTGCCCTCCCACGTGCGCTCGCACCCGCACCGTTGCAGTCGGGCGCGTCGGGTGTGCAAGGGCAGCGCGGGGAAGGCCCCTCGGACCCGCCGCTGCACGGCCGTCCTGGGAGCGTGGGCTGGTGGCAGCATCCCCCCGTCCTTGGGGACCAGTGGGGGGCACAACGTGGCCTTGGTGCGGGGCGGTGGGTACCGGAGGGGCTGGGTGCTTTCGGGGACGCGGCTGTGGCTCGGTGGGTGGCGGGGAGCCTGAGCCAGGGTGCCGAGCAGCCACCTTTGATTTGCTGGGAATGGGAAAAAGAAACAAAAAACCAACCACCACACACCAAAAACGAAGAAAAAAAAGAAAAAAAAAGCCAACCCCAAGAAAGAGAAGAAAGGCGAGGGTTGTTCGGAGCCGCCTGCCACCTGGCGCGGTGCCAGCCCGGGGACGCTCCGGAGCAGACATGCCAAGCTGTAATTGCAGACAGGCTCATTTCAAGAGACGAGACGGTTATTTTTAACTCGCGTTAAGGTAATGCACTGATCTCCTGCCTGCTAGTTCAAAAGTTCAAGCCCCCCCCTCCCCAACGCCCCCCCCTTTGTCACCCAGCCCCCGCCGGTACCCCCCAGCCGGGCTCTGGGTGCCCCCCGGAATGCGCATCCCCTCGCCCGTGGCCCCGCGGTTGGGCAGCCTGGCGCTGCCAGCCACCCTCGCCCTCCCCGGGGCAGCCTTTGTGTCTCCCGGGGAGTCTGGCTCCTCTCCTGTGGGACTGGGAGGAGGCTGCAGCCGGGGCCAGCCGTGGGGTACGGCGGAGACAGGCGTTCGCGGGGTCGTGCCAGCTCCGTGCCCAGCCTTGGCGCTGCCGAGGTCCCCGAGGGATGGTGCTGGGGACGGGCGCTGCGTGCCAGGCTGCCAGAGGTTGCTCAGAGCCCGGTGGGAAAGCCTTGCGGTGTGGTGAGCGGTGGCACTGCTCACCCTCCGAGGTCCCCGAGCGCTTTCCAGTCACGGCTCCGTGTGGTGGTGGCCGTGCCCACCCCACTGGCACCTCCTCCAGCAGCCAGGCTGGCAGGGGCGGCCGGGCAGGGCGGGGGTGGTGGGACGTGGGTTCCCCCCCTCCTCAGGCAGTGGAGGGCTGAGCCTCTGGGCCACCCGTCGGGTTGGATCAGCCCCGGAGCCCCACGCTCCCAGCGCCGCTCGTCAGCCTGCGCCGAGGACCGTGCAGCCGCCTCAGCCCTGGCTGTTGGCAGCGGGAGAGCCCAAAAGCCAAGTGCAGGGATATAGCGCCTCTTATTTTCTTTTTTTTCTACCTTAAAATATATTGCAAAGTGCCAGGAGGGCTTGGGTGCCCTCCGCTCCTCAGGGAGCAGCTTGGCTACCCCTGAGTCAGGGTATCACTGGCTGCATGGGACCCAAGCGGTGCCAAGCAGGGGGACACGCCTGGCACCTGCTCCCCGTCCCTCTGCCCAAACCATCTGAAGCCAAAGTGGAGCAGAAATGCTCCACAACATGTCAGGCTTGGACCTGTAATAGCTGTAATTAATCCTTTGCCCCCCCGCATCCACCTCCCCTCAGAGCTCAGCTGCTGGGAGCTGGTGGGAACGAAGCCCCCGGGTGCTCCCAAGCAGGAGCAGCGTGCCCGTCCCCCTGTCCCCAAATGCCCTCTCGCCCTGCTTCGTGGCGTCAGCAGTTTGCCAGACGGCCGGGAACTCCCCGCGTGGCTGAGATGTCTTTTGTCCTCGGCTGTCGCATGGCCGGGACCGCCAGCTGCAGGTGCTGCGCTGCTCCTCCTTCCCGCTGCCGGCGCTCGGCGGTTCACTCCCCTTGGACGTAGCTGCTTTCAGCAGGAGAGCTGAGGATTTGGGGGGACCCGAGGGGAGCTGAGACCCGCTGGTGACGTTTTGCCGCTTGCCCGGGCTCGTCACGGGCCCTTGTGGCAGCGCATGGTCTGCCGGCGCCGATAAATCGGGGGGAATAGGCTGGCTGCGTCAGTGGTGAATGGTGGGGCCATTATCTGGGATGAGTTCCACAAGGACGGCTCGGCCTGAGCCGCGGGGGGAGCCTTACCGGGAATGCTCCTGGGCTGTGACCCCGGCAAAGTGGGGGACATCTCCTCGCCCAGCGGCCGGGGGGGTTACGTAGCCACGCGCCTCTCTGCTCCGC
This sequence comes from Leptosomus discolor, assembly GCF_034619465.1. NCBI lineage: Eukaryota > Metazoa > Chordata > Aves > Leptosomiformes > Leptosomidae > Leptosomus > Leptosomus discolor. Next base: position 985,774 of record NC_141419.1, read on the forward strand.
CTGTGTGGACCCGTGGGGTGGGAAGGGGCTGCCCACCTCCCCCTCTGCACGTGGGGACCGGGTGGGTGCCGTTGGCTCCAGGCTGGTGTCTGCCGACGCTGGTGGGAGTGGGCACCGCGCCGGTGGGCGCTGGCATTTCGAGCATCCTTGGTGCCGACCCCGGGCTCTTGGATGCGTTTGGTAGCGCGGGGTGAGAAATAACCCGGTGCAGCCTCCAAGGATGAGAGAGCTGGGGAGACCACGATGGGGACCGTGCTTGGGGCCACGCTTGGGACCTCCTTTAGCAGCGGGTCCTTCCCCCGGTGGGTGCAGGGCACCGGGCACCCTGCGCAGCCCGTTGGAGCTGCCGAGAGCCGGCGGCTGCCGGGAGCGGGGCGAAGGAGGGCACGTCCCTCGTCCTGCAACGCCGCGCCAGTGGGTGCCCACCGCCAGGACGCTGTCACCTCCTGCCCGCACCTGGCCTGGCCGGCAGCCGGCCCTCGCACCCTCCCTGCCGCGGGTGGAGGGCGCGTGGGGAGATGCAGGGAAGGGATTAATGAGCTGGCGGAGCGACAGGCTCATAAATTTCAGCTTTTTTTTTTTTTTTTTTTTGAGCCTGTCAAACCTATGCCTGTCCCAGGGATGTAAGACAGCATTTTATTGCTGCCTGCTTGATGGTTGTTCCCTTCTCCTCTGCGGCTGTGATTTATCTCTGCACTTTGCGCTGATTGGATTAGAAGTTTAAATGCTAAGGGTGCATAACAATATATTTTTCTTATTAATATTAAAAAATCATTATTGGATTTTTTATAGTTCTGTTTTGAATTGAATCCCTTTGCTTGATTTATTCTCTCTCCCAGAGTAGAATTTAATGCTAATAGGAACAATCATTGCTTTGTTTTGAATCTTGGACTGTTTGGAAAACTTTTCCTGCAAAGGGAAATTACAGCATTATTAAGAGTCCATTAAAAGAGGGTTTGCCCATTCCTGGCTATTACCTGCGAGCTGGAGAGAAAACAAAAAAGCAAAGACAAAGAGTCTCTTTTGCAGCGCTTTCTGCTTACACCCTTCCCTACGTGAAACGCAATTAGCGTGCCAATTATTATAATCAGCTCTATTCTATCACAGGTATTAAGCGCAGGTCCCGTAGGTTCGATTTCTTGCGGGACGCCGGGCAGCGGCTCGCCTGCGCTCACCTGGGCGAAAGGCAGGGGCTTGGCTGCTGCGACGCGGGGCAGCGGGGACCCCGGGGCTGCTCTGCTTCCCCCCGGATTTCCTATTTTTAGGGCAAATAGGAGAAACACGCCAGCAGCCCCTGGCTGATGCCTTTCGCAGCGGGTCCCAAGCGGCGGGATGGAGGATGCTGGATTTCCTCCCCTCGTGCCGGTGCAGAGGCCGAACGGTGCCTCCGCCCGCGCGTGGGGACCAGCACCCAGCACCCTGCCGGCCCTGGGACCCCCCACAAAGCGTGTTTTGCTTTCAGGCAGCTGCCTGCAGCCCGCAGGGCTCCGGCAGGCAACTGGGCTGGGCATGTGCCCCACGGGCAGCCCCGGAGAGCAGAGGCAGGCAGGTGGGAATGGGGCAGGGGGGCACGATGCCAGGCAGCTGGGGACATGCCCGGGCTCCGTGCACGGCACTGGGACGGGTGCAGCGGCAGCGGGGAGCTGCGCCAGGCTTGGCAGGCGGCTGGCACGGCTGGCAGGGAGAGCGCAGCCTGCCCGGGCACGGCTGGGGCAGGCCTGGTCAGCCAAGGAGGAGCGCCAAGGCGGAGCGGGGAGGCTGGGGCGTGGGGTGGCTGCTGGGCCTGGCTGGGAGCGGCAGGAATGTCTGCCCGAGGCACGAACCTCCTCCCTGCAGCGCTGCGCCGTGCCAGGCCGCCACCCTGCGCTCTGCACCCCGAAACCTGCACCCTGCAGCCCTCGCTCTGCTCCCCGTACCCTGCATCCTGCTCCCCAAGCCCTGTGCTCTGCACCCCAAAACCTGCACCCTCCTCCCTGCGTTGTGCTTCCCAAAACCTGCACTCCGCACCCCAGAACCTGCACCCTCCTCCCTGCATCCTGCTCCCCAAACCCTGCGCTCTGCACCCCAGAACGTGCACCCTTCACCCTGCATCCTGCTCCCCAAACCCTGCGCTCTGCACCCCAGAACGTGCACCCTCCTCCCTGCATCCTGCTCCCCAAACCCTGCGCTCTGCACCCCAGAACCTGCACCCTTCACCCTGCATCCTGCTCCCCAAACCCTGCGCTCTGCACCCCAGAACCTGCACCCTCCACCCTGCGTTGTGCTCCTGAAACTCCACTCCCTGCATCCTGCCCCTCAAACCCTGCACCCAAAAACTTACACCCTGCACCCCAAAACCCGCACCCCACGCCATGCATCCCAATCCCTGCACCCCAAAACCTGCACACTGTACCCTGAATCCTGCGCCTCGCACCCTGCACCCGACGTGCCCAGACCCCCACGCAGACATTGCTTACTGCAGACCCGTACCCGCTCCCAGTGCGCACCCGGTACCTTGGATCCCCCCGTGCACCCCGTACCCTGAACCCGCACACCCAGAAACCCACCTGTGCTTGCTGCACACCCCGTACCCCCACGCCACCGCCCTCCTGCCCCCACCCAGCCCACCCCCTGCCTGGAGCTCATCTGCCCACCGTGCCCTCCCTGCTAACCTGGGGCTGCTGGGGTGGGAGGAGGTGCAGGCAGGGGGCTGCAGGCAGGAGGGTGCGGAGGTGCAGGCAGGGGGGCTGCAGGCAGGAGGGTGCGGAGGTGCAGGCAGGGGGGCTGCAGGCAGGAGGGTGCCCCCACACACTGTGCCATGGGCTCGGCTTTCCCTGGAGCCACCAGCCCCCTGCCCCACGCATCTTGTCTTTGGTGGGGTCCCTACCTTAGAGTCACGGCTTGCGCACTGCCACCATTCCCAGTTGGCCCAGTACACCCGGAGCACTGAGAGGCTCCGTCTTCCCGGGCCACTGTGCCTGGGTGACAATGGCCACGAGCCCCGGAGTGCTTGGCTCTACCTCTGTGACCCCTCTGTGGCTTACAGGGTGTCACTGCAAGGTGCGTCAGCTGGGGGGGACCCCCTGTCCACCCTCGCCCCATGGCACACCAGCATGAGCAGTTGGGATGTGCACCCCCATGGGTCTGGGGGTGCAGTGCTGTCCCTTGGGGACCACCCTCTGCTCTGGCGGGGTGGGCGTCCCCAGCACACCTCTGCGTCCTGGCCCACGCCGGTGCGATGGGTGTCGGGAGGGCACCGCCGCCCACCCCCCGTTCCCACTGGGGCTGCCAGGCCAGCAAAGTGGGGGGGTTCTCCCCACCGCTGCCAGCGCCGTGGCAAACGCAGCGAAACAGCAGCCTTCGGCGTAACGAGAAAATGCCAGACGGGTGCGTCAGCTGCCGGGCTGAGGGGAGCTAAGCCAGCCCTGCCGGGGGGTCTGGCTCGCCCAGACCCCTCTGGAGCTGCGGGCTGGGGCCCTCCTTGCACGCCGTGCCAGGGAGATGCTCGCTCAGAGGTGGTCCGGCCGCCTCCCCGCTGCTGCCGGGACGGCACCCCGGGGCACCCGCGTGTTCCCCCAACCCCGTGCTGGCGGGGGGCAGCGGGCACAGCCCCGGCGGGGCTGCCGGGACCCACCCAGCATCCCTGGCTTCCCAGCAGCGTGTCCTGAGGTGTCCTCTCCCACTGTCTGGCGGAGGTTTCCCATTCACGGCCAGGCCGCGCTGGGATCCCGGCGGTAGGATCCGCTCGCCCTCCCTGCGTATTTTTTGGCTGACCCCCTCTTGTTTTCCCTCCGTCCTGGAGCCTGAGCGCGCCAGCCGAGGCGGCGGCTGTGCGGGGAGGCTGCGTGCCAGGCCCCCGCGCCGGCTGCGAGGGTTGGTGGCGGTGGCAGCCCCACGCTGGGCTTGCGGTGGCAGCTGTGGGTTTGAGGTGGGGACCTGGCATGGGGGGATGTGGGGGGGGGGTACCCCCAGGATGTGTGGCAGGGTCCTCTGCGCCTGTCCTGCTGCTTGTCCCTGGGAGGCAGGGACATGTCTTCATGCCCATGCGGGGCTTGGAGGGGGTGACCCTACAGCTGAGGTTTGGGGGGCGAGTTGGGGAGATGTGGGGTACAGCGCTGTGGGAAGACTGGGGTGCGGTGCTGGGAGATTTAGTGTATAGGACTATGCAATGTGGGGTGCAGGGCTGGTAACCGTGGGGTGCTGCAGCTGCCATAGGGCAGCAAGGGGAGACACGGGGTGGGCAGTGCTTGCAGCGGGGCCAGCCTGGCTCCCCAAAGCTCCCAGCAAGGTACCCAGCTGTGGGGGTCCAGGCAGCGTCCCATGGCCCCCTCCCATAAGTGGCTCCTCAGCAGCAAGGCAGGCTGCCCAGGGTCCCCTACTGCCTTGCTGGGGCACCCCCATGGTGGCACGGCCCCACGGAGATGGGGCTGGCAATGGCCTCTGTCCCCAGGACCCCTCTCCCTGACCCCAGCCCTCTCCAGGGCACCAATCCTGCTCCTGCCTGCGGAGAGCGAGCAGAACCAGGGGGCTCCTATAATTATCATTGTGCTCTGAATAATTCATGGCAGCATGACTCCAACAAAGCCTCTCCCTGCCCCGGCTCTCTGCCGCGCCGCCTGGCAAGCACCGGCTGGCCTTGAGGGTGCCATAAAGGGGGGGCAGGCTGGCAGGGGCGGTGCGGTGGGACAGAGGGGTGTCTGTCACCTGTCACCTGCTGCCAGGGGTTGGGGGGCGGTGTGGGCAGGGGATGGAGGAGCGGGTGGGGGTGTGTGCCCCCGGGAGCATCGCCATCCTCCCTGTGCCTCAGTTTCCTCCTTGCCCCGGTGCCAGGGATGCTGGGGTGAGCAAACCCAGCAAGCGGGGTCTTTTGCTGCGTGGCTCAGGACACCCCGTCTTTTGGGGGGAGGGGGGTGTGTCTGTCTCTGCACAAGCACCCAGCACCCCGATCCCTGCAGCCGTTCCTGCAGGGCTGGCTTGCCCGCAGGGAGGGTCGAGACCCCATCCAGGCGGGCTCCAGCTGCGGGGCCGGGAGCAGCGAGGGGTTAAACGCCATAAAGCCGGTGTGAAACTTTTGGCTGGGGAGCTGCAGGCAGAAAGTGCATTTGTAGCCGCAAGTGGCCGCCTTGAAGACGATCCAGATCTGTCTGGGAGCCGTCTGCTGCTAAAACCCTTTGATCCACTTACTTCTCCCTGGGGAGCTCCCTGCAGCGCTGGTGCTAATGCCCCCGTGGCGACAGGGGCTTAGCTGCCAGACGGATGCAGGCAAGACCCCCCTCCTCCTGCTGCCAGGGGGGAAAGCAGCCGCAGAAAAAGGATGGAGGGGGGGTGGGAGTGGGGGAAAAAAAAAAAAAAAAAAAAAAAAGGGGCTGTGGGACACAGGAGCGATGAAACCAGGCTTAATCTGTGGGGTGCTGGGGGTGCCTGGAGCAGGTTTGGCTGTTCCCGGGCTGTTGGCAGGGATGGAGGGGGCGTTGCTGGGGGATTGCCATGATGCCAGGGCGTGGGGGGGGGAGGTGGTGCTGTCACAGGGAGGGTTTGTGTCCTGGGATTGCAGATCTGGGGGCTCCTGACTGCCCCGGGGCAGGGCCCCATGCACGGCTCGGTGTGAGGATGTACCGCTCGGCAGCCCGACCCGCCGGTGATTTGGGGGGCGATGAGCCCCCAGAGTAGCTCCGCTCGGGTGAGCGTGTCCCTGCTGCCTCCTCACCAAGCCCTGGGAGCAGGATGAACCCTCCCGGGGCTGGGAGGGCAGCGGTGGCACCCGTGGCTGTAGGGATGCTCTTGGGGAGGCCGTTCCTCTCTACCCTCACCCTGGACAGCCCCACAGCCTGGGTGCGTGGGGCAGGAGGTCCGGCCTCATGCCCAGCTGTGCCCGAGCGCTTGGGGTTTAATCTGATGTCTATTTGTACCCGTTCCCAGCGTGCGCAGCACTGGGATCCCCGTGTCCGCCGTGCTGTGCCAAGCCAGCGGGCGTGGGGATGGCTCTGGGGGTCAGTGAAGGTTTGGGGCGTGGGGAACTGGCTTTCAAGTCAGTTAGGCAATGTTTGCTGGTGGGGAGTTTTCCACAAAGGAAAAGCAAATTTGGATCGATCGGCCCAGAGAGCAAATGGGCTGAAAGGGGAAGGCAGGAAAACGGGCAGCGCTGGGCAGCCAGGAGCCAGCTTCCACGGGGTTAAACGACCTATTGGCAGTTCTGGTTCGGCAGTTCTGGTTCGTGGGGATTACTTCGCTTTTACTGTAGGAAATGCTTAAAGACGGGGAGCCCGAAATAAGCTGCTGCACTGGGCTTCAAATGCACATTTTACAGCGGGCGTCAGGACCTGAAGGATGTGCTGGTCCACATGTGTCCTGTCCTCCCCAGATCCCCGCTGCGGATGGGTTTCACCCCTGCGGCAGCGCGGGCTCCGGGGTGTCCTGGGGGGGGGGTCCCGGGAGGGGAGCAGCGCTGCGCAGCGTGGGGAGGGATGGGGCCGGCATGGTGCTGAGCTCTGCGAGGGGAGACTTGTGCGTGGGCTGGCCCCTGCACCCTGCGTGACGCATGTGGGCGAGTTACGGATGGACCCGCTGACCACAGGCTGCAAGCCTGTGCACGGAGCAGGATGAGGCCGTGGGCAGGAGAAGGGGCGCAACGTCCTCCCCCCTCCTGGGGTTTGGTGTTTGGGTGCTCTGGCGGGTACCCGATGCTGCCTGCGGTTTTGGAGCTGCCCTGCCAGCAGGACGGCATCGCCTCCGCTGCCGCTGCCCGCAGCTGTGGCCACGCTCGTGGGGAAGGAAAAAGCCATCGAGGTGGTGGTGGAGCCGCAGGAGAGGCCAGGGCACGGTCACGGCTGGGGACGGTCACGGCTGGGTCCCGAGGGCTCCCGGAGGGGCCGGAGGGGTGGGATGGAGGTGCGAAGGGAGGCGAGCGGGGAGCGAACAAAAGCTGCATTGAGGGCCGGAGCCCGGCCGCCAGCGGAGCAGGAGCCCGGCCAGGAAAAACAGGGCCTGGAGCGGGGAGCACATCGTGTCCCTGGCTGGGGCCGCCGGGGCCCTCGGTACATTCTGTAGCGGAGGAAGCTGGCGCGGGGACGCGCTGGCTCGGCGGCGCAGCTGACCCCGGCGCGGAGAGGCGTGGGGGGGACCCCCGTGGGTGCTGCACCCTCCGGCCGCGTCGCTCCCCGGGGCGAACCATCTGTGTCACGAGCCCCGCTGAGACCGGACCCCCCCCCCGCTCTCCCACCCGCTCGCTCGGGGCAAGGGGGTCGCGGGCTCCCCTGTTCTGGGTCAGCGCTGGGGGGGAGGAGGCGGTGGGGCGGGAGGGGGGCGGAGGGGGAGCAGCTTGCAGACAGCGAGCGGGCGCCGTGCCCAGGAATTCGAGGATGGTTTGCCGGCTGCGCTGCCCAGGCAGCAGCGTCTAATTCAATTAAAGATCAGTGTCACGAAGCGGGGAGGCCGGCACCGCGTGGGAGCCGGGTGGGGGCTGCCCCCCCCGGGGGAAGGCGGCCGTCTGAAGGGCTGCCAGGTCCCCGGGGAAACAGCCCGGACGTCAGCGGGCTGGGGGTGTCCCGTCCCGTCCCCCCCCCCCTGCTCCTCCAGCCTTTGCTGGGAGAGCTGGCACACGGGGCATGGGGTCGTACCCAGGCTGGCACCACTGGCAGGTGCCCGCAGCCCAGGGACCCCATAGAGCTGCTGGAGGTGTCACCCCCCCCCCAATTAGGAGGTATGGAGGCATGGCCCCAGATGCTCAGATCCTTTGGGATGGGCTTCCAGGAGTTGGGAGCAGCTGTTTTCTTGCAATGACATGTGGCTTCCCGTTGCCTCCACACCTCCTGCCCATGCCCCAGCGTCCTCCATCCCCCTCCCTGGCACTCCACCCCAGCCCTGCTGCAGTCCCCAACCCCTCATCCCCCAGGAAAATCCCAGAATTAATGACCAGGAGGGCTGTGGTCAGGGTTCAAATCCCTGCAGTTCAGGGCATCATCTCCCTGAAGTCCAGAGCTGATTGGGTTTTGGAGGTCTGGGCATTTCCTCCTGCCTCTTTTTTGGACATTTTGTGAACCACCACCCCCTGCCCAGGACACCTTTTTTTTGGTGGCTTTATGTGTGATTCCTCCAACTGAAAGACAAGACCCCGCTGGCAGCGTGGACCCGAGGAGGGTCCTGGGGCCACGACCGCCTGCAGCGGTGAGTGGCTGAGCCCGGCGGCCCGTGGCATCGCTGCCGGTTCGCAGGCAGGGCAGGTTTTCAGGCGCTCTTGCTCCGGAGAGACTCATCAGCACTAAAAAACAGCCCCGGGGATGCTGCCTGGCCTGACCTGGAGCATCTCCTCCACCCGCCTCCCGGTCCCGCTGGCAGGAGGGGAGCCGGCCCCCTCGCAGCACCCATCGCCCAGGGTCGGAGTGGCCCAGGGGGGCGGTGGCAGTGGATCCCGCTCCTCCCTCGAGCGGCACCGGGACCGGCTGCTCCAGCAGGCTCTGGCTGATGTAATTTTTGCCATTACAGGTAAAACCGCTCTGCCTCGGATGGCGAAATCCTCCGAGGCAGGCAGGAGGGGGACTTGTTGTGTTCCTGTTGCTCCGCAGCACCCTGCAGGGAGCCCCGCTGCCTCCCCAGGTGCGGCTGCATGGGGTGGCTGATTCATTTTCCGAGCTGGGCTGGGGGGCCAGAGGCTGCGCCGTGCGTTTCCCACCCCCACACCCCCTGGCAGCCTGCCGTTGTGGCTCTGCTGGCTTCTCACCCCTGGTCCTGCTGGTTTTAGACCCGGTCTGGAAGCGTCCCTGCAGCCTGCTGCCTCCCTGTTGCCTACAACCGGCGTGTGTGCAAGCGCAGCCCAGACACCACGGTGATGGGCTGCGGCCGTGGCTTTCCTGGCACCCTGTGTTACCAAATAGGGCTTGGAGAGGGGGGAGGACACCCTGCCCGGGGTAATAGTGCATCCCTGGTGGGGGCATGCAGCTGAGATTTACCGCTGGGAAAGTTTGGGGCATCGGAGGGGGCGAATCGCGGGGCATTCGCAGCGTTTCTGAGCCCTTGAAGGGTAAAGCAGAGACTGTGATTAACCCAAAGGCAACCCTGGAGTGCTGGGGGGGGGAGAAAACCTCCCCCACCCCCGGGTGGGATTGCTGCCAGCCCCCCGGCAGAGCACCGAAGCACGGGTTGATGCGGGGGAGCTGCAGCAGGGGAACAAAGCGCTCGGATGGGGCCGGGGCGCAGCGGCTCCTCTCTCCCTGCTGCCCCCAGCCCAGGAGAGCAGCCCCAGGCAGGGTGGCAATGTCCCCAGGGGGAAAGCCCCCCCTGCCCTGGGGTGTGTGTGTGTGTGGCAAGGTGGAGGCTGACCCTATGGGGACCCCCAGGGCACGTGCCCGTCTGGCGCAGGGCAGGGACCCCCTTGCGGGAGGACAAGGCGGACGAAGCTGGGGTGCATCGCCGGGGCCCCCCCGCTTCGCCCCCCTCCCTCACCTGCGGGATGTCACCCCGCCGTTTCCCTGGCAACGGCGACGGCATCCCGAACACCTCGGGCAGAGTTTCCCTGCCTCCCCTGCGATGTCATCCGCCGTTTCCCGGGCAACCCAGCATCCCCAGCCGGCTCAGGCAGGCAGGTAGAGGAGGACCCCAACCCACCCGCCGCCTTCTGCTCTGCCCACCCTTCTGTCCGGCCCCCCAAAAGCAGAGTGTTGGCCCGCGGTGACCTTAGGTGGCCAAGCGGTGGGGACAGGCTGGCAGGCTGCTCTTTCTAGACCCAGGTATGGGCAGATCAGGCAAATGGCCCGGGACCCTGGGGCGAGCAGGCAGCCCTCCCTGTCCGTACCCTGAAGGTGCCCTGTGGGTCTGCCTGGCACTGGGGAGCCTGGTGAATGGGCAGCTTGGGGGACAGGAGGAGAGGCATAGCTCAGGGACATGATGCCCACGCTGTGTCCCACCCCGTGCCTGCACAAAGGGCTGCGGACAGTGGCTGGGCTTGCGGGGAGTCGGTGTCCCCAAGGGAAGAATAGCCAAGGGAGGCTGGAAAGTGTCCGGGACAACTGGTAATTCCCTTTCCTGGCCACCTTTGAGCAACTGGTCTTGGCAGGAGGTGTTAACCTCCAGAAGGGCACCGGTGAGGCACGTTGAGCATCCCACTCTGCGCTGGTCCTGGGGCTGTGTTCCTCCAGGCGATGCCCTTCACGCCACGCGCCCCTCCTGGGACGAATGCGCTGAACAGAAAGTGTCCCGGCGGCTGGCGTTGCCCCCCTTGCTCTACGAACAGCTTTGCCGCTTGCCCCCGGCAGCTCCGCTCCCTCCCAAGCCCAAGGGGCAAATCCCCCTGCTCCCACTGCCAGTCTTCAGAGGCCAGAAGCCCCACTCAATCCCACTGCAGCAGATGGAAGCACTGGGTCCTGGGAGGGGGACCGGACAGGGGCAGCCCCAGGTACTCTCTCCACCAGCGGTCAGAGCCTGGGAAGTCCCGTGTTGGTGCAGCAGTCCTCAGCCCGGCCCGGGCCAGCTGCGGGACCCCCGGGCCAGGCACCAAAGCTGAGGGGGGGGGGATTGTATTTGGATAAAATCAGGGGGGGATTGTATTTGGATGCAATGGGAGCCTGTGGTGCTGCGGTTGCCAGGGTTTCCCTGCGGACCCTGTGCTCTGCCCTGTGCGCTGGGGCCAGGGAGGTGAGTGCAGGCAGGGGCTGTTGGCTGGGCGTTTTTTTGGGGGGAGCCATGACCCTGCTGGCAGGCAGCCCCGCTCCTACGTGGTCCCCGCTTGGGTGCATCACCGCGGGCAGGGGCTGGCTCGCTGTGCCCTTGCTGGCGCTGCCTGCGCCCAGGCCATCCAGCAGCCCTATCCCCCTGAGCCCCCCAGGTGGGGGGTGTCCCCACTTCCCAAACCCACTGGTGGGGCTGTGCTTACAGCACCAGCCCCGCAGCGTGCAAGCACATCGGTGCCACCCTACGTGCACGAGCGCGTGTGTCGGTGCGGGGTGACACCGGGGGTCCGCGGGCTGCCCCGTGCCTTGCGGCGGGAGTCACGGGCAGGGCTGGGCGGGAAGCCCAGCGACCCAAAAAGGGCTCGGCGGGTGCCTGGAAGCCGCGGGGTGCCAGCGGTGCCTGTGCACCTGGTAGATGGGGGGCTTCGGGGTGCAGTAGCCTCCCGCCCCGGAGGGTTTTACCGTGCCCTACAATGAATGGCACAAGCCCCCATGCTCGCCGGAGCGTGGCGGGGGGTTTGTGAACCCACCCGGGTGGGCAGCTGGGGGGCGGGGGGAAGGCCTCCCCTTCCTCCTGGCTCCCCGCAGGCTGGTGAGACCCCGGCAAGAGGAGCTGTGGGGGCGGCGGCGGGGGGGTGTGTGTGCCATTAGCAGGTGCCAAGCAAGGTGCTGCCGGGGGGCGCAGCCGGCGTGGGTGCTGGCGTGGGTGATGTGGGGCACAGGGCTGGTGGGTGCTGGGGACAGGGGGGCTGTGCGGGCTGGGGTGCAGGGTGGGGCCATGGGCATCGCGGGGAGGGGTGGGCTGCGGCTGGGGGGTGCCCATGTGCAGGGTGGGCGCACGCTGTGCCCCTGCGTGTGTGACTAGGAGGGGCGGGTGACACCCTGCTGCAGGCTGGTGACATCCCGGGCAGGGCTGTGTGACCCACTCGGCTCTGGCTCGGGCTCCTCCAGCCCTGGGCCGGTGGCGGCTCTTTCCGCCTCCCCTGGCAAAATGGAGCTTTTTGAGTCTCCTCCCCTCTGAGACCACATTTGCTTTTGGCTCCCACCCAGCATCAAGGGGGGGCTGGGAGCTCCCCGGAACTTGCCAGCTGCCACCATATGGCACTGCGATGGGCGCTCCTCGGGGCTCCGTGGGGCAGAGCAGGGATGGACCTCCCCACCCCTCTTCAGGACCCTCTCCTGCTCAGGAGCCACCCCCAGCTGGGAGCCCCTCACCCCGCATGCCGTGCTGGTGACCCCTGAGAGCATCCCCCTTGGGGAGACCCGCAGGGTGCCACGAGCTGCCCGTCGCCGTGGGTCCTGCGAGCAGGCAGCAAGGCAGGATGGCTGGGGAGCGCTGGGCTGGCCCTGGGGCGCAGGCTGGGTCTCTGGGACACCGCAGACGGCCGGGATAGAGCAGACTCCTGGCGCAACGGCTGGGGAGCAGCTCTGCCAGTGACTCCCTCTGCCGCAGCCCCCTCTGTGCCTCAGTTTCCCTTGACTGCAGGCAGCCCCGGGCTGGGTGGGTGGGGGCAGCATCCCTTCTTCCCACAGCCAACAGGGCTGGAGCTGCAGCGACGTCCCCAGGGCCCTGCGGTGACCTTGCTCCGCTTCCGTGACTTTGGCTCGCCGAGCGGGGGCTGCGGGGGCTGCGAGATGCGATGAGCACGTCACGTGGGATGCTCTGGGATGCTCGGGGCAAGGGGTCTCTGCCTTATCCCCCCCCCTCCCTGGTGTCTCGGTGTCTCTCCCAACAGGGTCTGCGTGCGGCCGGGGACCGCGCGGTGCAGCCCCGGGCACAGACGGAGACTTTTCGGCTGCCTGAGCGACACGAGAGGCGCGGCGGGCTCAGCCCTGCTGGGAGCTCCCGGCCGCCCCGGGGTCCGCGTGTGCGTGCGTGAGTGTGAGCACAGCGCGCGGGCGGGCAGCTGAGCCGCCCTGCCTGCGTGGGACGAGCGGTTGTCACCATCGCCCGCCTGCCCCGCGTGGCCTGGGGGACAGGGCTGCTTCCCAGGGGCTGTTCTGGAGGTGCTCGGTGTCCCTTGGGTCCTCGCCGCAGCGGGCACCGCGCTCGGTGGCATCTCAGCTGGGCCAGCACCTCCAGGTTGCCTTTGCCTTGCCGGGGGGGACGTGGCACGTGGATCAGGGACCTTCGGGCTTTCCTGAGCCAGGAGGGACGTCAGCGTGAGGACATTTCCCACTGTGTTTCTGGCCGCGCGGGGAGATGGTGACAGCCATGACAGCAGCACGTGCCACTGCCTCCCTCTCCCCGTCCTCGCGAAATGCCGGCTCCGGGCGCGGTGCATTCGCCTCTGCCCAGGTGGGCGACCGTGGGGGTCTCTGCTTCTTGCAGGCGGCTGGTTCCTGCCTGCCCCAGGTGGGCTGTGCCGGTGACACGGGGCGTTGTGCCCTCCCTCTCCGGTGCACACACTAAAATAAGGAAGTTGGAACTGGAAAAAAGGGAGTTGTGTGGCTTTTGGAGGGTTTCTGTGCTGCAGCGTGTCGGCGTGGAGTGCTCTGGCTGGAAGGGCTGGTGTGGGGCCAGGTGGCACTGGTGGGAGGGGACGGGGCTGGGCCCCGCACCCAGCCAGCCTGGAGGGTGCTGTGGCATGTGCCATCTCCCGAGGCTGAACTGGGGGGGGGGGGGTTGGATCTGGCCCGTGGAGGGCATTGCTGCGGGCTGGGGTGTGGAGCAGTGTCCTGTGAGGGGGACACCAGCGAGGGGACAGCAGGGGTGGCAGGAGCCTGGCAGGACAGGCAGGGGTTCCAGGGGCTTGACCAGAGCAGGTGGACCCACTGCTGCTGTTGGCCAAAACTGCTCATTATTTTCACAGCTGTTTTTTAAATAGTGCTTCTTGCAACGTTTCTGTGCCGTACGACAGGTCCCCATAATGAATATTTTCTCCTCTCACCCAAAGGCATTGCATCACTGAACCCTCCCCTGCCCCACCTTTGGGGCCTAAAACCTGCAAACTAATACAAATACTTGTTTTCGTGAAGAACTGGGATTTTTTAATGGGAATAAAACTGTTCCATGGAACATCTTTCAGCCGAGAGTATGTGGTGGCAGGGATGCCCCCGCTGTCTTGGCCCCATCCGGTCCCCACCCACCTCGGGAGAGCCCCGGTGCTCCCAAACCTTTGCTGTCTGTGCTGGCTGGTGGCAGGGTGAAGTCTCTTGCAGGTATGTGAGAAGCAAGAGGCACCTCTCTGTGCATGGCCAAGCCGGCCCCTCATCTCCAAGGACTGCCCTGAGGTGCATCTCCGTGCATCTGCGCAGGGTTTGCTGTCTGCCAGGGAGTCTGCAGAGCCTGTCCCTGCTCCGGCAGCCAGCACAAACCTGCTGGGGTCCTGGGTGGGACACAGCGTGTCAGCAAGGCTTTGGCTTTGCTCCGTGGGCCCCTTGCGAGACCCATGGCTGGAGCTGCGCAGGGGGACTCGCTGCTCCTCCAAGTTCCCCTGCGGGGCTGGTCCCCAGGGACGGCGTGGGGCCACAGGGCAGGCGGGGAAGACCTGGGGCAGAGCAAGTCCTCAGGGGGACACGTGTGCCCCAGTGCATGGCTCCGTGCCCAGCGTTCCTTGCTTTTTTGGGTACAGTCCAGCTCTGGTGTAGATCTCGGGCTGTAAAGCAGGGCAGCCTCGACAGAACAGGCGTGGGGGAAGGATGGGGCTGGACGCAAAGCCCTCCAGGGTCTGGGGTTTCTGCCTCTGCTCAGGGCGGTGTGGTGCTGCACGTGGTCGGGGCGTTCGGACAGGACAGTGGTACCTGCGTCTCTCCCAGGCGGCCAAGTGACCCAGAGACGGCGCTTCGTGGCACCCCACAGGGCGGTCATCTCCCACGGGTGCCCAAGCATCGCTGTGTGGAGTGGGAGGGCGCAGGCTGAGCCCCGCTGCTTCCCTGATCTTCTTCCCGCAGGCTGCAGGCGGTGAGGAGGAGGCGGGTGGCTTCTCTCCTGGGAACAGCCAGCTCCTCTGCCCGGTGGGGTTTGGACCGCCCCCCCCCCCCCCAGGGGCTCAGCATCCTTCTTGGGGTGCCTTGTGCATCCCCTCGTGGGTGCCGGGTCTCCCCAGGCTCTCTCGGTGTGGTTTGATCCGCCTTGCCTTCGGATCCGGAGCAGCTCGTGTTTGCTCTGGGTGTCCTCAGCGTGGGTACGGGCAGGGCTGCCGGAGGGTGCTGGGGCACACGGTGTCCCCAGCCACAGCCCCGGTACCGGGCAGCCGGGGGGGCAGCCAGCAGGGAGTTAAACCGGTACCCGTGGAAAAGGGAGCGCAGCTGCTTTAATTACTTGGCTGCAGTGAGAACTTGGTGTGGAGGAAATTGAACCCAGGGGAAAAAATACTGTAATTTCATGCAAAAATTACATGGCAGCTCTGAGTGATTTACTGCAGCTATTTTGGTGGCCAACTCTGGGGTGTAATTAGAGTATTACAGGATAAGTGGCTGATGGTGGAGGGGGTCTTTCCAAGGCATCTCACCTGGTCTCCCGTGTTGGAAAGCGGTCCAGGCAGGCTGGGACCAGGATGCGGGGAGGGGGCATGTTTTGTCCCCAAAGGCAGGGGGGCTCGACATCTCTCAGCTGGGTGCAGGCACTTTGCACAGCATACCTGGCTGGGCTGGCACCTTGTGGCTCACCAGCACCCTTGGGACCCTCGAGGGAGGCTTATACAGCTGGGGGGGGGGGCTTGTGCGGGGGGATGGCATGGCCACATTGTGCAGGTCTCTCCAGGAAGGAGAGAGCACAGGCTCAGCCTCACTGGGGAGCTGTGCTGGGGGGGATTTCTCGGCATGTGGCTTGGTGCCACAGCATTTTTCTGGGAGAAGATGTGGTTTCCAGCTGCGAGTGTCGGGGTGCTTCGAACTGGGGTGCTGGGGCTGGCTGGGCGCTGCGCCGGACCAGGAGGTCTGGTGCTGCCCGGGGCTCCTGTAGGGTGCTGCCAAGGGCGCGGAGCCTGACCCCGTGCTCACCCTGTGTGCAGCAATCCCCTGCTGCTGCCAGCCCCCCAGCCCGTCCTCAGCATCCCCGCAGGGCTGGCTATGAGCAGGGCGAGCAGCAGGGTCTGGCACAAGTGCCCCCGGCAGCACCGTGCCCGGCGGCACCGCGAGGTCCCCCTGCCAGCTGGCCGGGGCAGGTGGCCCAGCAGCCTCTGGCTCTGCCGCAGCCCCAAGGCAAGCAGGTGACCGTGCCAGGGCCAGCCAGCTCGGAGCTGTACGGCCACAGCTCGTCCAGTCCGTCACCCCCTTCCCTCTTCGGCATCGCCCTACAGGGAAGGGAAACGGGACATGGAGGCAGGCAGGGCAGGCAGGAGGTGGGCAGAGGCTCCTGGCCATCCCCTGCCTCCCACCAGCCCTGTACTGGCACCAGTATGCAGCCTGCAGGCAGGCACCCCATAAGCCAGGGAGTGTGCGGAGCCAGCCCATCACCTTGGCACCGGGGCGTGCTGCAGCACCAGCCCAGCTCTGCCTGGGCCACCGCTCTCGGTGGCACCCGGTGCTGAGGCGAGCCCGCAGCCAGGCTCCGGGCACCCACCCCTGCGTGACTGCACCCGTGCAACCTCTGCCGGCTTGCGGCGTGCTGGGAAAGGCCGGGCTCCCTCCCGGAATGCCCCTTGCTGGGCTCAGCCCTGGGCTCTGCACCCCGAAAGCGCAGCCCGTGCCTTCAGCAAGAGGGGCTGCAGGGGTAGTGGCACCGCGTCGGGGCCAGGCCACCGCCTGCTCCCGCAGGAGGGTCCCTGAGCTCCCCAGCCCTGCCTGCTCTCTGCCTGCTCTCTGCCTGCTGCCCTGGGAGGAGAGCGTGCCCGCTCGTTAGCTGCAGCCGCCCTGGTGCGATCTAATGAGCCCTTTGGGGAGCGCGTAGGGCAGGACAGGCGGTGCTGGGGAGGGGGGGACTCATGGAGACCGCGGTTCTGCGGGGGACACAGAGGGATTCCTGTTCTGCATCTCCCCCCAGGGCTCCTCCTCTGCCCCCCCAGCCCCGCTGGTGCCCCCAGCAAAGCCCAGTAGTGCCGAGGATGGACAGTCCCAGCCGGGAAGGCAGCGTGGTCCCCTCGGGGGGGGATGGTTTGGGCTGCCCAGCGGTACCGGGCTCGGGACAGATGCTGTGGGGTGAAGGGACCCCTTCCCCTCCAGCCACACCTGGGGACCAGCTCTTCTGGCCCCTCCTGTCCTCAGCCAGCTTGGGAACAGCCGTGGCTGCAGGAGGAGGTGTGGTGCAGAACCCCAGCAAAGTCCCAGTGGGTTTTGGGGGCTGTGCTGGCCCCATCAGGAGGAGCCCAAGGCTTTGGCCAAGGGAGGAGCAAAGCGGCACAGGGAGTGTCATTGAGCAGGCTGGGGGAGCTGAGGTTACAGGTGTCCCTCCAGCACAGAAATCACCCCCTGCCGGTCCTGGCGGTGTCCCCATACATCCATCCCCTTCCCCCTGGGCCACCTCACTGGGACCCAGTGGCCAAGCTGGTGTGAGCCCCACTGGCCGTAGTGGGAAATGGGGAAGATGCTGGTGCTGTGTGTGTGTCCCCTCTGGGGAAAGGCTGTCCCACTGGGATGGGTGCTGCGGGTGCTCCCCGGGCTCTCAGCAAGGTGCCCAGGGATGGGGACGAGGCAGGACTGGGGCAAGGAGAACGCTCCTGGTTTTGACGGGGACCTGGAGGGATGGCAGCTGGCTAAAATAAACCGGCTGCCATGGCAACGGCAACACTCCCGTTGCAGAACTTGGTAGCAACCAGCTGTTTGGCAGCGGCGGTAACCAGGGCCAGGAGGGGGATGCTCAGCCCCACCTGCCACCTCTGCTTCGGTGGCACCCGTGCCACTGCCGGGGTGGCCCCAGCCTGGGCATAAGGACTGTGCTGATGTGGCCAGTCTGCCCTCCGGCAGCTCCATCCCGGCGGGGGTGTGTGCCCGGGGGTCTCACCCTGCTGCGCAGCAAGGGCTGAGCCAAGCACCCACCCCTGGCTTGGCACCCACCCGTGGCTCGTCCCCATGCTGAGCCCGTGCTGGATGGAGGCTGCAGACTGGGACTGCCCCAGTAGCCATCCCCAGCCAAGGGCTGTGGAGCAAGTGGTGGGCACAGGGGGCTGCCCGGGGGCTGGGGAGGGGGCGGGCACGGGGAGCGGCGTGTGGTTTGATTTGCGTCAGCCACTTCTCCGGTGGGTTTGGGAATCGCTTGCAGAGCTCGTGGTCAGGAGGGAGAGGGAGGCACGGAGCCAACGGCAAAACACAAAATCAGCTGCCAAGTCCGCAGGGGCGGCGAGGGGGAGCGCCGTGCCAGGGCGTGCAGCCCGGGCTGCTCCGGGGGGGCTGCACTGGGGGTCAGACCCGCTGCGAGCCGTGGGGTATATGGCAAAGGTGGGCCGGGACCATCGTGGGGCCAGGCAGGGGATGGGCTTCGCCCTGGGGACCCATCCGAGTGCCACAGCACCTGGTTTTTGTCCTGAAACCTGGCCCGAAGCCCAGGCAGCCACAGACGGGCTCCTTCTGGATGTGGGGGCTTGGGATGGGTCTGGCGAGTCCTGGCCGTGGGTCAGGGTCATGGTGGCGGTTTCCACCTGGACCTTCTCCTTCAGGAGAAGTTGATCTTGGCCATGTCATCACCCAGCCCCAGGGAACAGCAGAGGGACCTGGGCAGGGGGCCGGGCAAGCATCTGCCCCGGACTGGCACAGCCTGGCCCCACGGCGTGGGGTTCACGGCTCTGTTCCTACACCCCAGAGCACGGGGCTTGCCTGGAGCCATCCTTTGCCCCACAGCATCGTGTACCATCTGTGGGGCAGGGCAAGGCTGGACCCCCCTTCCCCAGTCCCTGCCAGGCTCTGCCCTCGCTCTGCCCCGGTGGGTGGCACGGAGAGGGGCTGTCAGGGGGCTGTGCAGGGAGGGGGGCAGCAGCATGGGGTCCCCCATAAGCCCCCACCTCCCCACCCTGGGAGTGATTAGCAGCTCCTAATGAGATGCCGGCCGGGCTTCGAGCTGGCTGCGAGGCGTGAGGAGGCGGGAGATGCTCTGGCCGGGCCATGCTGAGCAGCCGTGGGGCTCCTTGCGTGTCAGCCCCCTGCGACGACGGAGGGCGCGGGATGGACACGGCCCGTCACGCCTCGTCACGCCTCGAACGGGCCTTTGGCTCAATTAGCAGCCCGTCAGAGCGGCTCTGCTCAGGCAGCGCGGTGACCCGAATACGCTCGCCTCCGCTCGGCAGCCGCCGGCGAGACCCCCGCGGCGGGGAGGCGGGTGCCCTCCCTCTGCCCCCGCTGTGCTCTTTCTGGGGACACCAGGCAGCCCGTGCCGTCCCCCCCCCGCCCGGCTCCAACAGTGATGCCCCAGGGAAGGATGTGCTGGAGGGGGGTGACAGCCCTGGCCCCCCAGCTGGGAGGGGTCTGCCGGGATCCAGGCACCAGCTGTGGGGCGGCGAGCTGGCTGCGGGGTGCCCGAGACGGTACGAGGGGCTGGGGGGGGGGGGCTCATGGTGCCTTGCAGGGGGGCTGGCGGGAGGACGTCGTGCGGCTCCGCAGAGAGCTGGCAGGGCAGCGCGGGGGGCTCGCTGCGAGATGCTATGGGGGGCTGCAGAGAGACGGCTGTGGGGCGCTATGGGGCACTGCGTGGGGTGCTGTGGGGTGTTGCAGGGAGCTGGTGTTGGGGCGCTGCACAGGGCGGTGCAGGAGGCTGGCTGTGGGGCAGCTGCACGGCCACAGGGCTCTGCCAGGGGCTGCCTGGGGTAGGAGAGGGCAGCGCAGGGGGGGTGGCGGGGGGGGGCTACGGGCCAGTAACGCCCTGGCGTGCTGCGGGGCAGCGCAGAGCACAGGCTGCCGTTTTGGAGCAGAGGAGCTCCCACGCACATGGCAGCTGCCCAAAACTGCCTCGCCGAGCCCCGTGCCGGGGGGCTGCTCCTTCCCGGCAAGCTGGCGTGTGCCGCCCCAGCCGCGGGGGGCAGCGGGGAGATCACGGGGGGCTGCTAACGGCAGAGAGGCCAGCGGGGGTTCACAGCCCTCCTGAGCCCAGCGTGCGGCTGCGCCCCATCCTCGGGGAGCCCGCTGCAGAGCTGGAAGAGCCTTGTCACACGTTGGGCTGGATTTACGTCTGCCCTCGCCCGGGCTTTCTCCTCCGTGCCGCTCCCCCCTGCCTGGAGCCCCTGCTGGGGTCACACACCCACGCACGGAGGGCTGCCGTGGGGCGCGCTGATGTGCCTGCGGCCGCGGGAGGTGATGGGGGTCCCATCCCGCTCCCTGCCTCCAGCACGGCGCGGGGGTCCGCCCGCTGTCGGCACGGGGCGCCCGTCCCGCTCGTCGGCATCTGGGGCGCTTGGCATGGCAGGGGCGGGCTGCCGCGGCGTGCCGGCTGCCATCTGCTCGCCAGGCAGGCGTGGGCCCTGCTCGGGAGGCGGCGCTTGGGTGCCAGGGCTGGTGGGCTGCTTCGGGCAGGGTGGTGACGCCAAATGGCAGGGAGTAGGGCTGGCCGTCCCCAGGGGACGGTGCCAGGAGGCCACGGTGATGGCCACCGTGCGCTTAGCTGCTGGTGCACGTAGGCAGCGCCGTTTCTTGGGTGAACACAACGTCTTTGAGGGTGTCACCAGTGACTGTCCCATGCCACTGCCACCCCTGCGTGGCGTCCCTCAGGATGAAGCACCATCAGGCCTGTTGGCAGCCTCTGCCCCCTGGCTCGTTGCCTCCAATGCTGGCAGTTTTTATGTGCAAGAGGTAAATAAGCATCAATTAACCCCCGGAGCCCTCCTCGGGCTGCCGGAGAGCAGCCAGCGAAGCGCTTGTTAGCCGCCCTGTCGCTGCTTCCCCCTCTTCACCGGCGTGTGACTTTCCACCCGGGAACTGGCTCATTAGCTGGATGGACCAGCAGCCCGGACAGACGTACAGACCCTGACGCACCCTGGTTGTGGGGCTGGGGCTTGGTGGAGCTCAGGGCTGCGCTGTGCTCCATTGGGAGGGGTGGGATGTGCGGGGAGGAGGCTGGGGTTGGGGGGTGAGGGGGCTTGTGGTTTTGCTCAGGAAAAAAAACAGGTGACATGGGGACAGCAGGGATGGTGACAGGGACAGGGCCAGGTCGGCAGTGCCTCCTCATTTGCTCTCCCCAGCTCTGGGCAGGACCAGGGCTTGTGCAATCCTGCTGTCGCTTGAATTGCACTTGTTTCCCCCCACCCCGTGCTCGCCTTGGGGCATGCAGGAGGACGTCCAGCCCGCCCCCCCCCGCCCCTCCTTTGCACCCCAAGACCCGGGTGGGCACCCCAAGGCTGGAGGAGCAACCCCTGGGACACGCTGCTGGGGTGCTGCTGGCGGTGGGGATGGGCAAGGTGCTCGGGATGCTGCAAAGGGCCCCTTCGTGCCTGGCACCGGTGCCCACCTCGGGGGTCCACCAGCACCCTGCTGCCACGCTGGGCGCAGCCTCGCCAGACAGCGTCTGTCCGGTCAAAAGGACGCGGGGAAACGCTCCCAGTGCAGCAGCAGCATCGGTGCCAGATGCAAATTGATAGTCAAGTCACTCATCCAAACAATGGGGTCCGGCTAATCCTTTTACAATGGGACTAATTGCTAATCAGACCGATTTCACACTGGCTGTTCCCCTGACAATGAGGCTCCGTGGAGAAGGGCTCCTGGGGGTGTGAGGAGGCTCCGTGGGTGCCCACGACTCCCACCAGCCCCCCCCCCCCCCATCCCTGTGCCAGGCCCTGCAGCAGGGCCAGCCCCCAGCAGACGGGCACCAGGGTGGCACAGGGGTCTTCCAGATTGGCAGAGCCTCCAGCAGCCAGTGGCCAGGGGCTGGCGCGGGCTCCAGCCTCATCCTCCCTTGGTGTCAACCGGGGCTGAGCCGGGCTTGGGGCCACCTGCTACACCTGGCAGCCCCGGTGCCACTTCCAGCTCCTGCCTCCGCTACCCAGAGCATCCCCTGCCCCTCTGCAGAGCTACGGGGGCAAGGCCTGGTACTTGCTGTCATCGAATCACAGAATGGTTTGGGTTGGAAGGGACCTTAATTCCACCCCCTGCCACGGGCAGGGACACCTCCCACCAGAGCAGGTCGCTCCCAGCCCCATCCAGCCTGGCCTTGAGCCCTGCCAGGGAGGGGGCAGCCACGGCTGCTCTGGGCAGCCTGTGCCAGGGTCTCACCGCCCTCACAGGGAAGAATTTCTTCCTTACATCTCATCTCAATCTCCCCTCTTTCAGTTTAAAACCATTACCCCTCGTCCCATCTCCACACTCCCTGATCAACAGCCCCTCCCCACCTTCCTGCAGCCCCTTTCAGCACTGGAAGCTGCTGTAAGGTCTCCCTGGAGCCTTCTCTTCTCCAGGGTGAACACCCCCAACTCTCTCAGCCTGTCCTCACAGGGGAGCTGCTCCAGCCCCCTGGTCATTTTTCTGACTCTCCTCTGGACCCGCTCAAGCAGGTCCGTGTCTTTCTTGTGCTGGGCACCCCAGAGCTGGACGCAGTACTCCAGGTGGGGTCTCATGAGAGTGGAGCAGGAGAATCACCGCCCCCGACCTGCTGGACACGCTGCTCTGGATGCAGCCCAGGGTGCAGCTGGCTTTCTGAGCTGCAAGCTCACACTGCTGGCTCACATTCAGTTTGTCACCCACCAGCACCCCCAAGTCCTTCTCCCCAGGGCTGCTCTCGATCCACCCCTCGCCCAGCCTGTGTCTGTGCTTGGGATTGCCCTGACCCAGGGGCAGGACCTGGCACTTGGCCTTGCTGAACTCCATGAGGTTTGCACAGGACCACCTCTCCAGCCTGTCCAGGTCCCTCTAGATGGCCTCCCTGCCCTCCAGCGTGTCACCAGCACACACAGCTTGCTGTCATTGTCAAACTGGCTGAGGGAGCACTCGATCCCACTGTCCTTGTCGCCACAAAGATGTTAAATGGCACTGGTCCCAGTACCACCAATCCTTGAGGAACACCACTTGTCACTGGTCTCCACTCGGACATCAAGCTGTTGACTGTGACTCTTTGGGTGCGACCATCCAGCCAATTCCTGACCCACCGAGTGGTCCAGCCGTCAAATCCATGTCTCTCCAGTTTAGAGACAAGGATGTTGTGTGGGACAGCATCAAAAGCCTTGCACAAGCCCAGGTAGATGGTGTCGGTTGCTGTGGTGGGTGTCATCCCCTGGATGTGTGCTGGGGACCGATGCTTCTTGCCCTGAGCCGGTTGGGTACTGCGGGGCTGCGGTGCCGCGTGGGGCCAGGGTGCCGGGAGGGTTTCTTTGCTGTGGTGAGGGGCCTGAGCTATTGGAGTGGAGTGGGCAAAGAAAGGGTGCCGTAGGGACAGATGAGGATGAGGAGGGAGACCCAGCAAGGGTGCAGGGCACGGCCAGGCCTGCAAAGGTGCACGTTGCTGCGAGAAGCGGCACAGGACTTTGGGTCATGGGGCAGTGAGGGGCAGAGCAGCGTTGGAGGCATCGTGGGGACCCTGGGACTGGCACCAGCCTTTGCCTGCTCCCCCTGCACCCCGCCAAAATCTGCCAGCCCTGAGGTCCCCCTGCACCGCACTGCCGGGGGCTGGCCAGGAGCTGAGCCCCGCATTTCGGGCCGTGCGATCGTGCGCTGCTCCCTGCCAGCCCGGGACTGGGAGCTGTGGGATGCTGACTGCTCGGGGGGCTGCTGGGGTGGGGGTGGGGGGGTTGAAGCGGGTCCCTGCCTGCAGAGTGTTAATAAGCTCCTGGCCCACCCCTGCGCAGCCCACTGCCCTGCACCGTGCACCCCGAGCCGCCGCCAGCCGAGTGTGTCAGGGTGCTAATGAGGAGAGAGCCGTGCCTTGCACTTAATTGCTGCTGTCTTTTGGCTCTTAATGAAGCTCTGCTGCAGGAGAGGCATCAGCCTCCCTTGCCCTCCTCTCCCTCGGGCAGCCTGACCCCACCAGCCTCCCCCTGCCAGCCCTGCCCCCTGCCTGACGCCAGCCTGGCCCTGGGTCCACGGGTGGCGCTGGGTGGGTGCCGTGCGCTGGAGCTGGGATGCTGGAGGGACGCAGCAGCAGAGGAGGAGGTTAGCACCATGCTGAATGTCACCCCTGTCCAGTTGTGGCATTCCCAAACCCCCCAAACCCTGGCCCCTCTCTCCGTCCTCTGCATGGCAGCTCGGTCCCAGCCACGGAGGGCTGCAGCATCTCCTGCCCCCCGGGCTGAGCAGACCCAGGGAGCGCTGGCAGCGAGGGAGCAGGGCTATATAGGGTGTCCCCAACAATGCAAGGGGGCCCAGCAGCGGGTGGGCATTGCCCCAACAAGCCCTGCTTGGGGGTTGCCACCCCCTCCAGGTGAGCGAGTGCAAGGCGGCACCGTGGGGCTGAGCTGGCCGGTGGCACCGGCTCTGCAAACCTGTTGGTGGCCGTGGGCTCTGTCCCCTGCCGCTTGCACTGTGGCTCAGCCGTGCGGAGGGGAGCTCGGGTCAACCTGTGTCTCAAGGGAGAGGTGTTGGGGGGCTCGGGGAGAGCTCTCCCTGCCAGGCAGGCTGGCCCAGGGCTTGGCTCGCTCCGCCTGAAGGTGAGGAGCAGCGGCACGGGCAGCCCCCGCCGCGGAGGGCAGCGCGTGTCCCAGCCCGTTCCCTGAGCTGGGGCAGCCACCGCCGGCCCCGTCCCGAGCTGTGCGTGGGGCCATGCAGGAAGGGGTTAACGGCTAGCCCATACCTGCAGTTGCATTTTAAAGATGTGAAATTAAAGCCCGTAATTTATTCTCCCCACACACGAAGGAGCAATTAGTTCTAAACACGGCTTAATCAGTCAGCGCGAGATTGATTTCTGTAGACTTGGATTTGGTGGCTGCTGGCGAGGAGCCAGCCTGGGAGCAATCTCCAAATAAATGAAGTGCAGAGAAGTAAGCCATTACATAATATGATAGATGAGGCTGGAGCTCACTCGCCTCTTCATTAGTATTCCACTGTATGCCGGCAACAGCACCAAACTTTCTCCCCGGCACCTTGGTTTCTTCCCCCTCCCTGTCCCTCTGCCCCTCCTGCAGCTCAGCAGAGGCAGGAGGAGCTGCCTGCCTCCCTTCAGCTCCTGCTGAGCCCGTGGGCAGCGTTGAAGCGAGGGTCTCTACACTGTGGACTGATGTTCTTCTCCGGGGTCCGCGTCTTGCCTTTCCCCTCTGGACCCTGGGGAAACCAAGGTGCGGGGAGCTGGAGTGACATCCTATGAGCTGCAGAAGATGGGCAGCAAGAGGCAGATGTTCTCACCTCCTCTTTCCCTGGCTGGAGCTTTGAAGGCGTCTCCCCAGGGTCACCCCAGCCTGTCACCCCGCGGGAGTGCAGCTGGGGATGCTTGTGCTGGGACACGGCCCCTGGTACGAGGTCCCTGCCTCCTCCTGCCTTTTGCAGCGACATCCCCGCTCCATCCAGTGAGCCGCTCGGAGCTGCAGCGGCCAGCAAGAGCAAGAGGAGCCGAGTCTTGTTCTCAGTAGAAAACCTCTCTGAGATGCAGGGAGCCAGAAGTGTCTGGAGAGCAAGCAGTCCCCAAACAGCCCTTGTCTGGGCTGAGTTTGCAAACCCCCCCATGCTGTGGTACCCGAGCCCTTGGCCAGGGTGCGTGCCTGTCCCTGCCACCAGGCCCAGCCTGCAGGCACGTGGAGAACCAGACCATCTCCACCTGGGCCCCCAGCCTTGCTCGCTGGGGATGACAGGCATTTTGGGGACAAGATCTCTCTCGCTTACACGGTGCTGGCAAGTTGCTTCAGGCCGTGGTGGTGCCGATGCACACGGCGCAGCGCATGCTTCTGCCTCCCCAGCGATGAGGGAGGAGGGGAGCCCATCGCAAAACGATGCTGGGCAGGGAAAGTGGTTTGGAGCCATCTCCAGGGGGTTGGTGTCATCTCCAGAGGGTTGGTGTCATCTCCAGAGGGTTGGTGCCCAGCGCTGTGTGGGCAAAGTGTCTGCCCGTGGAGCTGGTGGGGTGCCTGGCGGTGGGGAGAGCGGGCTGGGACCTCTGCAGATGTACGTGTGGGCGAGGCTGTGCTGGGAGCATCCCGGTGGGCTCTGCTGGGCCTGTGGGGTGGCCAGGGCTGGGAGGGACAGAGAAGACCTGGACCTGTGCGTGGTCCTGCCTCTGCCTCTGCTTTCTTTGCCTCCTCACCTTGTCCCTCCACAGGGAAGACGAGTCCCCCGAGACCTGGCCCTGCATGGTGCGGGGCTGGTGCAGGTCCCTGGGGCACGTGCTACAGACCCACCCCGCAATCCCCGCCGTGGCAGTGATCGCGCTAACGACAGAGCGCTGAGAGCTGCAGCAAAGGGCCATGACCCAGGGGCTCCTGGTGGGGAAACGCCTGGCGATGGTGTGGGAGAGACCCCCCAGCTGAGCCCTGTGGCTCAGACAGCCGTGGTGCCCCAGGGGATGGAGCCCAGGTCCCCCTCCCTGCCCCACGGGCATCCCCCTCCTGCCTGGGGTGCCGGAGCCGCTGCTGACCCTCCCCTCTGCCCTTGCTGTCTCCGCAGAACTCCA
Organism: Leptosomus discolor; assembly: GCF_034619465.1. Taxonomy (NCBI): domain Eukaryota; kingdom Metazoa; phylum Chordata; class Aves; order Leptosomiformes; family Leptosomidae; genus Leptosomus; species Leptosomus discolor. The sequence continues at coordinate 1,011,796 of NC_141419.1, forward strand.
TCCGGCACAACCTCTCCCTGCACACCCGCTTCATCCGCGTGCAGAACGAGGGCACCGGCAAGAGCTCCTGGTGGATGCTGAACCCCGAAGGCGGGAAGACGGGGAAGACGCCCCGCCGGCGGGCGGTCTCCATGGACAACAACAGCAAGTTCCTGCGGATCAAGGGAAAGGCCAGCAAGAAGAAGCAGCTGCAGGTGACGCAGGAGCGCGGGGAGGACAGCCCTTCCTCCCAGCAAGCCAAGTGGTCGGAGAGCCCCGCGTCCCACGCCAGCGATGAGTACGACGCCTGGGCGGACTTCAGGACGCGGGCCAACTCCACGGCCAGCACGCTGAGCGGGCGCCTCTCGCCCATCATGTCCAACCACGAGCCGGATGAGCTGGAGGAGGACGACGGTACCCCTTCCTCTCCGCTGATGTACCCCAGCCCCTCCAGCACCATGTCTCCTTCCCTCAACGCCCGCTGCTCCGTGGAGCTGCCCCGGCTGACCGACCTGACTGGCACCATCAGCCTGAACGAGAGCCTTGGGGAGAGCATGCTGGAGGACCTGCAGGACGGCTACACCATGAGCCCTTCGCAGCAGCTTCCCCCGGCCGCCCTGCGGCAGCGGAGCTCCAGTTTCACCTTCAACTCCAAGTGCTCCACCATGGGGGCTGCCACCAACACCTACTGTGGGACTATCTACAGCCAGCCAGCCATGAGCCTCATGCGCCGCCTGCCCATGCAGACCATCCAGGAGAACAAGCAAGCCACCTTCTCGCCCGTCAGCTCCTACAGGAACGCCTCGCTGCAGGACCTGCTCTCCTCCATCTCCTACGCGCACAAGGAGAGCATGGTCCCGGGGGACCTGCCCCTGCCGCAGGCCAGCCCCATGGTGCCGGCCCGTGGCCACAGACACAACCCGCTGCTGTGCGGGAGCGGGGAGCAGGGTTTGTCCTCCTACCCGCCCCACTCGGGCTCTCTCATGAAGAGCAACGCTTTGTACCACCCGTCACCAGCCGGTCACCACCCTGCGGCCAACACCAGTGCCTTAGCTAATCCTGTCAGCCTTATGAGCTTGCCCAGTGACACGTGCAGCATGACGGCCATGCCGCACCACGGGCATCTGCATTCCTACGCTAATAACCAAGGGGCACACATGAGCTTGCTGGATTCACTGCAGGGCCCCTACCCGGGGGCTGTCCACCCCCCCGTGTTGGGCCAAGACAGGTTCCCAGCAGACCTGGACCTGGACATGTTCAATGGGAGCCTGGAGTGCGACGTGGAGTCGATCATCCTGAATGACTTTATGGACAGCGACGAGATGGACTTCAACTTCGACTCGGCTCTCCCACCGCAGAACGGGCTCAACGTGCCCGTGCTGCCCGGGGGTCCGCAGCCCACGAACCAGAGCTGGGTGCCCGGGTGACGCCCGCCGCGGGGTGGGGGCTCGCCACTGAGAAGCCACGAGGGGAACATTGAGACTAACTTTTTTTTTTCCTTTCTCTTCTGCCTTTGTTTGTTAAGATGGGCTAGAGCCATCGGTCTGAGATTGAGGTCGAACACGAAACACAAACCATAGGGTCAAATATTGAGATGGGGTAGGGCCCCCAGCCCCCAGCCCACACGCGTGCCCGATCTGCTGGGTCCTCCCGTGAGCATCCTCTGGAGGATGGAGGGCAGGCGGGCGGGAGAGGCAGCCAGAGCCAGGTGGGGCCGGGGGGCGAGCAGGAAGGGAAAGCCTTTCCAGATGGTCCCGGTGCCCTGCTGTGACAGTGTCGGTTTGATTTGTCCTTGGGCTGGGTGATGAGGTGGTGATGACTGGTTGCGTGGGAACCCCCTGCGTGGGCATCTCTCTCTGGAAGGGGACGCTTTTCTCTGAGCCACCTTGGAAAACGAGTCCTCTGAGTAGAGGTGTCAGGAGCGTGGACCCTGCCCCAGGGCAAGGCGGGGCTCATCACCCCTAAATCCCGGTGGAGATCTGAGCTCTGCCAAGCCCACACACCCAGGCCACATCCACTGCGGGTCTCCTTGCGTGGGTCCAGGCAGGTTTTCTTACCAAGCAGTGAGAAGGTGGGGGCTGGTGATGGAGGAAGGATGCCCTGGGGACAGCATCTTGGCAGCCCACGTGCCCGCTGGTGGCTGGGGGTGCCACGGTGATGCTTGCCCGCAGGAAGGCTGTGGTACCCTGCCCGGAGCAGGCGTGGGCACGCTCCTGCATGTGGTGCACAGCCCTGTACGCGATGGTCCTGCTGGGAGTGAGGTGCTGCTGGCCTGGGTCCCTTGTGCCGGAGACTCAGGGGGAGCTCACAGGGTTGTTGGGGGGGGGGGGGGGGGGCGGGGGGCATATTTATTCGATTTCATGCACTCTTTTGCCATTGAGCTTTTACATTGGAAGGAAGAAAGGGTTGAGATTAGGGAGAGGAGGAGAGAGGCCATGGGCAACGCTGATGGCTGCGCCCCATCGCACGTCTCGTCTTGGCCATGGCTTTGGGTGGTGGTGGATGATGGGGTGGAAGCTGGGGGGGCTGTGATGAGGGTCGTCTTCGAGAAGGGAGTGTGTGTGAGGAGGGGAGGGATGTGGTGGCCAGGCCTCTGGAAGCAGCATGGGGTCCACCCTGCCCCAAGCCTTGGTGACCCACGCTGCTTCCCCCGCATGCAGAGCTCAGGGAGGTGCCACAGGGCTTGCAGCCGGGGCTGTGGGGCTCCTGGGGAGTCACCGCTGCTTTCAGGAGTGACTCCAGCCAGCAGCCAGCCTGTCTGTCCCGGAGGGCTCACTGCCCATCCCCAGGGTGCCAGGAGAGGTGGTCTGGGGGGCTGCCAGCAAGAGGGGTCAGCCCTGCTGCATCCCTCTGCCAAGGGATGGTGCTCCATGGGGGTGGGGACCACGATTCACACGTGGTCCTGCTGTGTATCAGAAGCCCAAACTGGTCCCACCGCCATCCTGCGCAGCTGGGGCAGGGGCTCCCCGCTGCGGGGCAGCCCAGCCCTTGGCGTAACGGGGTTTTTGGACTGGGGCATCCAGGCAGGCTGATGGGCAGCTGGAGCGGCTGGTGCAGAGGAGATGGAGGGGCTGGGAGGAGAAGCTGTGGGAGCTGCTGCTCTGTCCCACCGGGCTCTCTGCACAGCCCATCTTCCTGCTGGGCACCGCGGGCTTTCTCTAAACCCTGTGCCCTTGGGTTGTGGCGAGGGTTAGTCCAGCGAACCAGCACGTTTTCCCAGCCCAGCCCTTCCCTTCCCGCTCCGGCACCACCTCCTCTGCCACAGTGTGGGTGCTGGGTCGCACCGAGCCGCAGGGGCAGCGCGGCTGCTCAGAGCCGGGGCAGGGAGGGACCCCTGAGTGGGCACCTCCTGCTCCCCTCCTGACCCATGAGTCTGTGGCAAAGCATGACAGGGGAGCCCCATGTGCCACCGTTCACCTTCGCCCTGGGCACACGGCAGGCATAGTCTCTAAAGACATTCTTACAAGTTAATTAATTATGTTTACATTATTTGATCATGTACAGAATTTAATATATTCTATTATATATAATCTTTCTTGAATGCTTTTTTAAAAAGGTTTATTCTTTGGTCAGGATCATTACCATATTCGTTTTTATACACCACCTCTCGTTTCAGGCATATTTAAAATCGTTGGAAACCGATTGCAAATGGCTATTTAATACCCGGCACCCCAGCTCTGCACATGGGGTGCGAAGGACTGCTAGCGAGGAGAGGCAGGGAGGGCAGCTGGGGCTGCCACGGGAGAAAAGGGGGCTCTGCGCCCCCCCCAAGCACAGGAGAAAGGGAAGGGGTCCTGGCTCTTCCAGGCACCTGGTCTCCAGGCACACGTCCAGCAGCACACCAGCACGCCGGGCAGCGCGGGCCAGCTGGGGCTCACCCTGGCAGTTGGGCATTTGCAGATGGGGTGCTCAGGCACAGGGACCCCCCAAAACCCCTGTGGTGTCTCAGATCCGACCGCCATCAGAGGGGGAAAGCCGCACCAGCAGTAAGAGAAAAGCCCCCCCTTTGTCCTGCGTCTGCCCCGCTCCACCCCCCACCCCCCCCCGCCCCCACTGGCCTCCCCCTGCCCCGCTGCGTGGTGCCCCTGGGCACCCACCGCCGGGCACGTCCCCTTGCGAAGCTGTCTTTGTGGTTCGTGACCGTGGGGTTGTCGTGTGTGCGGTGGAGTCGTGTTGGTAAGCGTCGTGTGTACAGTCGTCGTGCGGTGCGAGGGACGGCGGGCAGCGGGAGGCAGGAGCAGAGAAAACCCCCCCCCAAAGTGGCTGGGACCCCAGGGAAGGCGGGTGGCCGGAGGGGCAGGCGAGACGGGCTGGCCCCGCCGTGGCAGAGGGGAGCGGAGCCGGGGGGATGCCAGGACCAGGGTGGTGGGGATGGCACGGGGGGGGTCCGGGCTGCGCTTCGTGCCCGTGGGGTGCATGGCCGTGCCCCCTGCGGCTCCCACCGCCCCGCTGCTGGCGCTGCTGGGAGCACGGGGATGGGGAAACAAACGGGCTTTATTCCACTGTCCGGCAGCGGCCGAGGCTCCGGGTTCCTGCTCTGGAAACAGCTCCCCGAGCAGAGGCCACCTCACGTCCCACCTTGCTCGGCTTCAGCCTCCCCGCTCCATCACCTCCTCTCCCTCCCAGCTCCCCCACTCCCACCCCACAGGACAGCCTTTGGGGACAAGGAGCACCCTCTGCTCCCGGCCCTGCTCCCGCCCAGCCCCAGCCCTGCCTGGAGCGAGGAGCCGGCGTCGAGGGGACGCCGAAGGGGCCCCACCGTCTTGCTTCATATGGCAGTTTTCGGTCCGTCCTTTCCCTCGTATTTATAACTGTACAGACTGGGGGGGAGGGTCTCTGACAGGCGTCATCTCTCACCACGCATCTATCGTAGGCAATGGTAACTTTCTTGATCGTGCTATTAGAGTTTGTGTATGTGGCAATGTAAAGAACTGTGTATAGTGCATTGTACAGCATATTTTCATGAATAAAATTGTTTTAAATATTACAAGGCGGGGCTGCTGCTGCCTTCAGTGCTTACGTGTGGCTGGGCTGGGACGGGAGGGACGATGCTGGACCAGTGAAGCTGGTGGGACCTCGGGAGAGCCACCAAGGAGACGATGTGACGTTTGGTGAAACTGAGCTTGCCCCCAGCGTGGGGATGGCTGGGCTGTGGAGGTGTCTGTGGAGTCCCACCTGGACACAGGCATCTGGACAGCGTCGTGGGCAGTCTATAAATGCACGTATTTACTGACTTCTAACAGTATTTTCTGAGACTGGCAGCCTGCCTCAGTGTCACCGCTGCCCGGTGCAGTGGTGGGTGACAGCACCCAGCAAATCACGCCCAATGTCCCCCCCCCAGCCCCACCAGTGAATTCCAGCAAGACCGCCCTCCTCACAGTGAGCACTGCTGGGACATAGACAGCCCAGTGCATCCACCCCATCGCTGGGGGGACTGGCCAGGGAGAAGAATCCCCTGTAGAGCCCTGCGATGGCAGCTGTGCAGACAAGCCCATGACCTCCTACATGTGGCCTTAAACCACCCCACATTGTAGTTTGGGTTTTCCTATTTTTTGTGAAAAAAACACCACACAGCGCCCAGGTGAGCTGTTGCTGTTCTCTATGTCCTCAGCAAACCCCACTACCTTGCTGGAGAAACTTGTAATCCTGGTTTTAAAGAAAAAAGGAAAAAAAAAAAACAACAGGAAGAAAGACATCAGGTTGGTTTGACAGGATCTATTTTCCATAAATCCCTGTTGATTGGCATTAATTATATCACCCTTTCTGATTCTTTATTCATTGCATTCCATATCAGCCGTTCCATTATTTTGCCTGGGATCAATGTCAGGCTGACAGACTTGTAATTACCCACGTCGTCCTGTTTCCCCTTTTAAAATATTAGGCCAACCTCCACTTTTCTCCCAGGGCCCCGGAAATTCCCACGTGCTCTGCACCATCCCAAAACTCCGTGGCAGTAGTCCAGGACGTGCTTCAGCCAAGTCTCCTGGCTGGTGGTTTTCCTCCCTGGAAGACTGCAACCCCCCAGTGTTGGGCATCTCCCGTCAGCTCCTGAGCACAGCTCGTTTTCTGCTCCCCACGGTTGTCCTCCTTCCAGACGCTCAGCAGAGCCGCGTGCTGACAGGTTCTGCCTGCTCTGCACGCACTGACCTTCTCCCAGTGCCGTCTCTTAATGCCACCACCGTCACCAGGAGCCCGACAGGCTCAGCTTTCTCACAGCTCTCGGCGCGCTGACAGCCCTCACGCAAGCATGACTTGCAGCCTGTTGCGAGGGTGGGTTTTGATGTTGTGCCAAGAAGTTGGACAGGGTGGGTCAGTGGCCATTCTGGTCCGAAACGCGCTGGGGACACAGCCTGGCTCGCTGCCCACCCCCCCTCCCTCCTGCTCCGGTGACGCCCTCACTCCTCCGCAGCCGCACCCTTCCCAAGGAGCGGGCTGCTCCTCTGCAGGCATTTCAGCCTGAACTTCTCCTCTCCGAGCTTCTCTTGACCCTGTGCTCTGCCCTGCTCTTGTCCTCAGCTCCATCTGCTCCCTGTGCTCTCAGTCTCCCAAGTCTGCCCAGAGCTGGCCTCCCCCTCCAGCTTTCTGCGCCCTGGCAGCTCTCATGTCATAGAATCATTTTGGTTGGAAAAGACCTTTAAGATCATCAGGCCCAACCATTAACCTAACACTACCAAGCCCACCACTAAACCATGTCCCTAAGCACCACACCTATGTGTCTTTTGAACACCTCCAGGGATGGTGACTCCACCACCTCCCTGGGCAGCCTGTTCCAACGTCTAACCACTCTTTCAGTAAAGAAGTTTTTCCTAATATTGAATCTAAATCTCTCCTGGCACAACTTGAGGCCATTACCTCTTGTTCTGTCATTAGTTACTTGGGAGAAGAGACCAACACCAGCCTCACAACCTCCTTTCAGGCAGCTGTAGAGAGCGATAAGGTCTCCTCTCAGCCTCCTCTCCTCTAGGCTAAGCAATCCTGGTTCCCTCAGCTGCTCCTCACCAGACCTGTGCTCCAGACCCCTCACCAGCTTCATTGCCCTTCTCGGGACACGCTCCAGCACCTCAATGTCTTTCCTATACTGTGGTGCCCAAAACTGCTCCTCCCTGCTGTCCTCCCTTCTGCCACGTTCTCAGCCTCATTGCACCAAGTAGGAAGATGAGCATCACAACATCAGGGTAAAGAGCTGGATCCCACCAGTTCCTCGTTCATGGTACATGGATACCCTGGATGTGACCAGCCCATCATGCAGATTTAGGAAGCCAGTGTGCCGGTGATGCCCCGGCGTCCTGGTTTGTGGATATGCCTTCCCAGCCATGAACTCAAAGCCACCCTGCAAACGGACAAGCCATCAACCAGACGTACTCCCCCATGTGACTCTCAGGCTATGGATGATTTCCATCTGACCATAAAGATGGACTGCTCTGCACATGTTCCACCCTCTGTCCTGCTCTGGGGATCAGGAGGAAATGGAGGAGCAGGACCACGTGGCAGCTGCGCGGTCCTGAGCCGGGAACAGCTGCACGCAAGGTGCTGGCAGCGCCCCGCTCCCGCAGCCATCGCAACAGAGAAGCTCCACTCACAGTGCTGGTGACTACTGATCTGTCAGCTCTCCTCGTGTCCCAGTCTGCAAGGACCCACTGTGGAGGTCCTCAGCTAGGACGGACATCAGCTGGAGGTGATGCAGTGAGCTGGGCAGAGACCTGGGCTCAAGTTCAGCTCAGGTCTCGAACAGGAAAGCTCTGGGAATGTAGAAAAAGTCTGAGAGATCAAGAGCTAATCCACCAGCCGATTTGTCCAGTTCACACAGGACTGCCCTGACTGGCCAAGGAGCCCTCTGAGAAGTTGCGCAAAGCCCATGGTCCATGAGAGCCTTTCCTTCCCATCCCACCCATCAAAGTGAGCTGGATGAAGTCAGCAAGGCTGAGGAAGGCGGGTGGCTTGGCCCATGCCTGTGCAACCTGGAAGACATTGATTAACATCACTGGGAAGGGGATGATCTTTAGAGAGTGTTGCCCAAGACCTGCCCTCCAAAGGATGCCCAAAACATCTCAGTGAGGAGGCCTTCCAAAAGAGCAGGAGATCTGTGTAGACCCCTGAGCATCCATGCAGAGCTGAGGGGAGGCATGAGGGAAGGTGGGTGGTGTTGGGGGGAGTGGGATAGGGAATGGACCAGGTAGGGGCAGAAGGGGTTTGGCAGAGTCCCTGGTGACTTCCTCAGGAGAGAAATGTTCTGGCACAGGGAGCTCTGGGGTGTGAGGAGCCAGGGGGCCCAGGGTAGCCCAGGCAAGGAGGTCCTGGTTCGCATTGACCCCAAGGCCTGGGTCCTGCCCACAGAAAGGCCTTCGCTGGGGCTGCCCTGGGTGCACTGGGCGAAGAGCAGGGAGAGCCGTGCACCCATCACCTTCATGGCCAGCTGCAAGCCACCGCTGCCCTGTCCCACTCCACAGGCAATGCCAGCCCATCCCAGTGGCACAAGGGAGGAAAGAGGATTTTGGAGCCAAGGAAGTCTGAGACCATTCCAGCAGAGCGTTATTGGGGATCTGCGTGCTGGTGGGGAGCGGGGACAGCCCCGTGGGGAGCAAAAACGTGCTGCTGCTGAGCAGGAGGAGGGACCGTCTCATGCTGCTGGCCCCGCAGCAAAGCCAGGCCAGCCCGGGGAACTGCCCATGTCCCTTCCCACCCCCCAGAGCATGCCGTGTCCCTTCCCACCCCCCAGAGCATGCCAGAGGAGGAAAGAGAGATCAACACCCCTACCAAGCCCCAGGGAATGGGGAGAGGTGGAAATCCAGCGTCTCTCCTGCTGGTCCCGCTCTCCCGCCCCACACCAGCTCTGCTCTGCCCGCTGCCTCCAAGGCAGGGGTGTCCCTGTGGGGCAAAGGGGCACGTCTGGAGCCACGCAGAGATTTGCCTTCATTTCCAGGCTGTGGCTGGGAGAGCGGGAGGGTCTCCAGCAGCCGGGGCTGTGCCTCTGACCCTTCCCAACCCCCCCATCCTGCCTTGACAGAGACAGGGCTGGCTTCATCTCACTGGCGTTGGCTCTGGGCTTGTCCCGAGAGGAGACTTTGACATCTTCTACTATTATATGAGATAACTGGCACTTGAGAGGCTTCACGGGAGAGCTGCAAAAGTGTGCTGCTTTCTACTCCTTTGAAGGCAGCAGTCCCTGCGTGGCCATGAATACTCTCTCCGCTGCACCAGCGGCCTCACCATAGCTCTGTGTTTCATTAACTTGGATCCTCAAAGCCAGAGGGATCCAGCCCAACCAGGGTCATCGCTGCTTTATCCCTGGAGCTGAAGGTCAGGTCCTGGGGAGGGGATAGGGGCTCCTGTGGGTGCTGGTGGGATGGGAGCCAAGCTGGGGCGCAGCGTCCCCCCTCCCCACAATCCCACGGGCAGATGTATCCACAGACGCCCTTGGAGCATGCGGAAGAGGATGAGGACAGAAGGCTGTAGACAAATAAGGAGGAAAGCCTTCAGGAGCATGTGTCTGTCATAAGATATTCCCTTGCAGAAATCTTGGAAACCTTAGAAAGAGTTTTTGCTCAATGTTATTAATTAAGGCAAAAGAATCCCCATATGGAAAGAGAAACAGTCAAGTTATATTTTTGCTAAATACGCTGCACCATATGGTAACATACAGAAAATTGGCCACATAGGCAGCCTAGAATATATGTTACCATATGTTCATATGTACTTTATAATTTCTTTGTTTTTGAAAGAGGGCATTGTCTTATGGGGCAAAAATGAGCAGCCCACCCCAGGGAGAAGGAGAAACATCACAAGCTGCTTTTGCTGAATTAAGCCCAAGGAAGCAACCCAACCACCTGGCCTGGGGGCTGCCTGCGCAGGCAGGGCGGGTGAGGCAGGACGAGGGCAGCGTGAGCTTCTTCCCCGCTCCGCATCCTCCACCGGACCTCCTCGGCACGGGTTGCACCGCTAATAACCTGCCCGTGCAGGCTGGGGAGACCTGGAGGAGGAGGAAGAGGAGGAGGAGCGAAGACCTTCCCTCTTGTGCTGTCCTCAGGAAACCTTAATTTCCCTGCAGCAAAAGCCACAGGAGAGAGGGGGAAGGATCTGCTGGGAAAGCAGGGGGAGACCTTGGGAAGCTGCAAAGAGCCTCTGTCCCCAGCCGGCAAGCGCAGCACAGGACCCGCTGGGCGTGTGCGAGGGGCCGGGGCGCTGCTGGGGTGGGCGAGGTGTGTCGCAGGAGCACGAGTTGAGCGAACGCGTGTTTCCCTGGGGAGGTGGCTGCCAGAGGAGGGGGCGTGTATTTTGCAGGGGGTGTGGGTGAGCGTGCACCCACACATAACACACCCGGGACGCTGTCACATCTGCTGTGTCGCACCTCACAGCCCCCCCCCCGAGGGGGTTTGGCTCAGCAGCCAGGCCAGGAGGCAGCTCAAAGCGAACCAAGCTCCAGCCAGCGCCTGCTGGCACCCAGGCGCTGGGGACTGCGTGTGCCACAGCCACAGCAGGGGTGGCTTCGGGGCTGGGTCCGCGTGCGCGGAGCTCTCACGGAGCGTGTCCCCCAGAACGACGGGGCGGAGGGTCTCTGAGCAGCGTGTGCACGCACTCGTGTGTGGGCAGGCGTGTGCGTGCACGGGGAGCTGTCGTTGACCCTGCGGGGAGGCCGTCACAGTCGGAGACAGCCCGTGGCACGGCATAATGGTCCCACAGACCGGGTCCTCGGAGACCAGAGGCTCAGATGTCCCCCCGGGAGGGCGAGGGTGCAGCGCTGCCTCCCCAGTCTCCCTCCAAGGGGACAGGCCAGCCGTGCCTAGGACGGCAGAGTGCTGGCACAGGGGTTTGCTGCGCAAAGGTGCCCCAGCATTTGGCCCTGCTCAGTACAGCCCTTACCACTTCTAAATGGGTTTTTTGTGTTTGGTTGGGTTTTTTTTTTCAGCTCCATTTTCCCCTCTGTCTACCCTCAATCCTCCTCCCAGGGCAGGCTGGAGTTTTGCCTTTCCAGGCTGCTGCAGCCGTCTTTGCACAGAGCAGACCTCCGAGCCCCGAGCACAACCCCAGCCCCAGCAGCACCAGGTCGGCTTTGGAGACCCCGCGCCCTGCAGCTCCTCACGAAGCCCTAAGTGAAGCCACAGCCCCGCAAGCTTGTGGGGCTTGTGGCCGGCTGACTAACAGTCAGCGAGCCTGCGGGCTCCTGGCCTTCCCGATTGCCCTGCGTTGCTGCCGCCGCAGAGGTTTCAATGCAGGGCTGCAGAGAGCACTGCCTGGCTGCCACTGCAGGTGCCGTGCGGGCGATGCTCTCTGAGCGCTGGCAAGGCATCCTCGTTCCCAAATCCATCGGCACCCTGGGCTGGACCCTCAAAAGTCATGCCTGGTGGGGGGAACTGTGAGGCGACAACCAGGTGGGGAAGGCAGAGGTCTCTGCTAGCAGACACCTTCACTCCTGTCACCACTGGATGTTTGCTCCCAGGTCTGTTTACAGCTCCGGTGCACAACCCATGGCTCAGCTCTCTGCTACAAATACACCTGGCAGCTGCCAAACGCTTGCTGCAAGTACAAAGCCCCTCTCCACGTCAAGCACCAGCCCCTCTGGCCACAGGTTGCTTGGCTCTTCTTGTGCCACCTGCCCTGCGCTGTGCCTGGAAAGGACTCAGCCGCAAATATGTCCCTTGGTCCCAGGAAAGTGATGACTGCAGTGAAACTGCACGTCCCAATGTGGAACAAGGGCTGCTTCTCTCTGAGCGGGAGCTGCGAGGATGACACCCAGGGCTCCCATCCCACCCAGCATCCGGGGGGCTGTACCCACTCCCCACTGTGTTGCTTTCCCCCAGCCGTAGAGCAGGACCAGTGCCAGCGAGTCCCCCTGTCCAGGAGCATGTCATGAGCTGTGCAGTCTCTGGTGCTGCAGCTCAGGAGACAATCAGGAGACGTGGGAGGCCTAGAGGCTGATCCACAAGGTGTCTGGAGCGGATGGGAATCCCAGCCTCCTCCATGATGCAGGGTGGGTACGGGAAGGGGCTCCTACTCCTGCACCCGCATGGAGAGTGTTTTTAAAGGGATGAGCTTTCCCTCACTAGCTTCTCCCAAGCAGGGCGGTGGGCTGTGCCTGGAGGAGGGGGGTTGTGGCTGGCAGAGCCCGGCACCCCGGGCAGGGATGGGACGCGGTGTGCTGTGCACGGGGAGCCTAACGCCGCGGTGCTCAGAGCACGCGTGCCGTGCCGTGCCAGGCAGCCTCCAAAGCTCCAGCTGTGCCATGGTGTGGTCCCTCTGGGAGCACAGGACATCTCCAACCAGAGCAGGGAGCTGAGAAGGACCCTTCGCAAGGGGGCCGGCTGGGTGTCCACCTCCCCAGAGAGGAGACAGCCATCGGTGGGGGGGAAAAAACAGGGTGCAGAAGTAGCCAGGGCTGCGCAGAGGCTCTGTGCCCCCACCGAACCCCCATCTCAGACCCCTGGCAGGGGGAGGCAGACCTCCCCCCTGCCTTCGCGCCTGCCTTGAAGGCCAGCAGACCTCCCTCTCTGCCGGGGCAGCCTCTCCCCAGCTGCGAGCCCTTTGTGCCGAGGTCTGGGTGGCTACTGCCGCCCAGCCAGCCCTCCCCACCGCCCGCAGCGGGTCGGACTCCACACACGCAAAGGCAGGGCTTGCTTCCAGCCCCACTTCTAAGCCCCCCCTTGGCTTTGGAGGAGCTTCATTAAAAGGAAACACAAACCAGAAGCAGAAGGAAGCACTTTTAAGTTGCTGGCAGCTTTGCCTGTCTATGAGTTATGAGGTCTTGCTTTATTCATGGGGCAGAAAAAAAATGCTTATCTCCTCAGAGTCCATTATGTTTCATTTGGAGCCCGGGTGCAATCGGTGCTTTGGCAGAAATATCCCCCTGCCCCGCTCACCCTCCCGAAACTTTATCTCCCTGTTTCATTACTGGGAGTTGCACTCGCCCCGGTTTATCAGCGGTGATGGAGTGGATTGCTGACTTCTCTGCTGTCCTAGCAAAAATGAGGATGGAGACATTCTGCTCCAGGTTTCTGCTATTTTCAGAGACCTTGGCTGCATGATTTATTCATAAAAAAGCCATTATTTATGCCAAAGAAAGAAGACAGAATGGGTTAGCTTTTTAAGTGCTTATAATGCATTATATGGTACCTTAGCCTGCCAGACATCATTTATAATTGTAGAATCCCTTAACCTCCTTTTTCTCTTTTTCCTACCCTTCACATCAGCGTGGAGGGTGATAGCAAACTCAGTAATTAGCAGAAGTTGACAGATGTGGCAAGGAGAGGTAAGGTGAAATATCATCGAAGGAGACGTTTCTCCAGCACCTCAGTGAAGAAAGACCCTCCCTCCTCCCAGCCTTGATCTCCCAGCACAGGCAGCGCAGGGAATTGAGTGCTGCCGCGAAGGCACTAGCTCACGGGGTCTGCTACTGGTATCCATCCAAGCCTCCAGCTCCCAGGCTCCAGCTTTTCCGACACCCTCCAGGTATCCTGGCTGGTTCCCATCTTGAAAAGGGTCCAGAGAAACCCATCCCTGCTCTCACTGGGAGCCGGCATCTTGGGGTGCTCCAGGTCCACGCTGCTGTCATGAGCACTCCAGCCAGCGGGGCTCCTGGTGGAGGGTGGCCCAGCCCTGGGACACCCCGGGAACTTGCTGTGTCACAGACGTTGTGAGGACCTATCAACTGCTCACCCTCACTGCAGTTCAGGTGGGACCTCAGACCCCAACCCCCCGCCTTCCTTAGCTCTCGCACAATAACAAATGTCAGGACAGCACCAGCCAAAAAAAAACAAAAAAAAAAACCCAACCAAACCCAAAAGCTGTAAAATGTGGTGAAGATAAAAAGCAGGGAGGCTGTGGGCTGACGCTGGGCAGAGCTCAGGGCTGGTGCAGCAGCAGACCATCTTCTGCTAACACTATAGCAGCTGCCAAGGCCACAATTTCTCACCAACAAGAGCTCTTGGGGTTTCACTCCGGCAGCCGAGGGCATGCCGGATCCTGTTGCCTGAGCTCGGCTGGATGGGTCCCTTCCAGCCAAAGTGCTCCTTCTTCACTACTGCTGCCATCAGCCCCAGGCACGCAGTGAGAAACTCCATCCCGGGCAGCAGCAGAACAACCTCCTGTCTCCAGAGCTGGGCTGGCTCGTGCGAAACAAGGTACTGAGGAGGATTTTAAACATCTTCATGTTTCCTGGGTCTGCTGGTCTCAGCTAGCCTGCGTCCCCACATCACTTCTCAGGGTCTCATCAAGGCTGAAAGCAGTGGGAAAGGGGATTATATCCTGGATCTTGGAGAAGATCATGGCATTCCTAGTATAACCCATTCTAAGGTGGGCGCAGAGGTGTTTCAAGAAGCAACTTTAGCTCACGGGTGCTGAATCCACTGTGTGTTTGGGAGCGGCCTGAGTAGCAGCCGTGGGCCTGGACCCAGCCTTTGCAAGGACGAAAGGAGGGGAGAGGGTTGTCCCAGCAGTGCAGCCTGTGCTGGGGAGGGAAGGGGCTGTTTCCCCAGGCTGTGGAGGTAGGAAGGGCTGCCTGGTGCATTCCCCATGGGGCGCAACGTGATGGCCAAGGGGACAGAGCCCCCCACCAGGTCACCCCAAACCAGGGGAGGGCCATACTGTGCACGTTCCCACCTGACACAGGGCGCCCACGCTCTGGACTGCGAGGCGAAACAGGAAAAACAATTAGCTCCTTGGGGGTGAGAGGCAGCCTTACCCTCCAGCTTCTTGTCTAAGCTGGTTTCAAGTAGGAGAAAATCCCCATTAAAAGGCAGTGCCATTTCCAAGATCCTTGAGTTCAAAAGCAGAGACAGAAATCTCAGCTCTGATTTTGCTTTTTAAGCCTAAGATAAATAAAAATGTAAGAGACGGGAAATAATGTAATGTAATCATCAAGGAGAAGAGAAACCAAAGGCTCAACTCTCACATACACACGCAAATATAAACACACACGCAGAACACATTTTAAAACCAATTAAAATCCCTTTGCAGAGAAAGCTCTTTCACCCACTCTCCGGGATACAGGCTATCTGCTTCCTTGGCGCGCTGTATATGAATAATTAAAAGCTAAACATATGTTAAAAAATGCAAACAGTACATGATCCTGGAAACTTCCTCTCCTTATTATTATTTCCACAAGAAAGCTGTTAAATGGTTATAAAACTCCTGAAATACGCCAACCTTGGCATCTCCTGCGATTCCCTGCTTTGGCTAGGAAGGAGTTAAAACCATTTGGCAGAGACTAACCCATTAGGCCTAATAATTATGAAATTATAGAGGTACTCAGGTGACTGTTAATTTCACACATACTGTTCAGCTCTGTGGCTAATGAGAGCCTGAAGAACTCAAGTGCCTCATCTTTCTTGTTGAATGGTGACCTGCAATTAATGAGCTTCTGCAAGAAAAGGCAGCATTTTGCACTTGGGGCTAATAAGATGGCTTTTGTGCAGCAGCATTGTGATACCAGGAGCTTTCGAATGAAGATTAAGAACTTTTCCCCTTATTTATTTATGAGCGCTACGCAGTCCAAGAGACCACACATGCAGAGAAGCGGCCCGGGTGTGAGTCTTGGAAGGAACTTAAGAGCAGAGCTGCTCCGAGGCAATGGCAAAAATCCTCCGTCTCCTGCGCTGGGTAGTAATCAGATGGAGATAGCAGGGCAACAACCGCAGAGCAACCACCCGTGACGGGGAGGAACAGGGCAGGTGTGGTCCCAGGGAAAAGAAATGGACCGAGAACCCCCTTTGCCCCCATCGGTGCACACTCACACCCATGCACTCACCCGGCGCTGCCACAGAGACCCCCAAAATAAGCCCCTCACAGCCAGGAGTGGTCAAGCACAACTCCTGCCTTCGTGGCCATCTCCAGTTCAGGACCCGCGCTGAGACCCTGAAGTCAATCCCAGAGATTTCCAGAGACCCCGACGCAATTCCTGCCTGTCCCCAGCCTTGCGCAGCGCTGTGACACCCGGCGGGCTGCGCTGGGCGGGCACAGATCCCCAGCACTGCAGCCCCGGACCCCGCCAGCCAGTCCCAGCCGAAACCTACTGGCCAGCTGCAGCTCTCCCAGTACACACATTTGTTAGAAACCAGGATCTCCCTGCCCTCGCTCTGCCAGTGTTTGTATAGTTATTCTTGGTGGCAGCATTATCATAATCATTATTATTAACACCAATTTTATCTTTAAATGCCTGCTTGCATTGACATTTGCTGTATACACACAGATAGGAAGTAAAAAACCCCTACCAGCCGAAGCCAATGAGCCTTTTCAGGGTGTTCACTCAACCACCGTATTTGAGCAGCTCAGAAACATCTCCTCCAGCAGTCCCGACCAGTTCCCCCCTCCTTCAAGGGACCGTCTGAGTCTTGACCTCACTCCGAGCTTGGGTGTAGCAGAAAGATGAGAAGCTGGCGCAGGACACAGGTACGAAGAGCAGCAAGCTGGGATCCAGGAGACCGGGGTTGCCTCCCTGGTCCTCGTTCACCGGCTGTGCATGAGTTGGGAGCCCATCCTGAGGAGGTCCACTGGCGCCTGGCTCGGGTCTGTGCTCCTGCACTTTCCTGTCATCAAAGCCAGTGGCCTCTCCAACATTCTGGAGACTCCAGCTGATCTGCCGAGAGCTTCCCAGAAAAAAAGCCTTGTGGATGGGATTGCTGAACACCTTCCTCAGCAAGGTCTGTCCTCCTGAAAGAGCCAAACCCTGACTAAGGCCTCACTCTGACACCTAAAAGCTTTACTCTCCTGTTTTTGTTTAGTTTTGCTTGTGTCTTTGTTTTCCTGAGTTTTCCTTCCCCCACAAGGATGGTTTTAACTATTTGCTGAGCAGAGCTGATTGATAAACAGATCACATCTTGCCTGACATCAAGGAGACAAAGCCCCAGCTATCCAGGAGCCATTAAGGAGCCATCAGGGGGACAAAGCCATCTACACATGCCAGGCGCTGAGGAGACGCCCAGCAAACACCTACCCGGCTGCTGGGTACCAGAGGCTGCATCAGAACAGGGGCCCTGGCTGGGGCTGGAGGAGGAGGGTTCAACCAGCGGGCAGCGTGAGGAAGGCTGTGAGCGACCACCGGGGGGGTGAAAAGCCCCCAACCCCAAATCTGCTGCGCAGGGTTGGACTATGCGAAGGAAGGCCGGGGGCTCATCCCCATGAGACTGCCCTTCCCAGGAGATCTGGTGGACACGTGTGGTTTCTGCGTGTAGGAGCTGATGGGTTTCGGTAGCCCCTCGGAGCGCCCGCGGTGGAACATCCCCAGTGCTGCCCAGTGCAACACAGCCCGGCTGCTGGATAACCCCTGGGGTTGGGGAGTTTTCACCTGGAGCCCTCACCCAGCCCCAGCCGCCCGCCTCGGTGGGGAGCGGCAGCAAGCGAGGGGCTTGGGAAGCTCCGGGTTTGTGTCACTCTTGTTGGGTGGGTGCTGGCTCTCCATGGGCACATTCTTGGGCTATTTGGCCAGGATGAGGTGAAGATGGTGGGTCCCAAATGCTTCTCAGTCCTTGGTTACGCACAAAAGGCTGTGAAAGGCCTTGGCCCCAGGGGCTGTGCCATCTGAGGGGAGCGTTCCTTGCTGTGGGAGCGCTCTGAAGATACTGGCTGTTTTCTCTGTGCCTTCAGAGGGTGATTACTGTACCTCAGGGACCCTTCAAGATAGTCACCCCCTGCTTGACATTCTGTGCCACGGGTGATGTAGGAGGGGAATAAAGACTTGTTTATGGAGAAGCTACTAACCCTGCTCCAGCACATCCAAGCTTTTCTTTAAACCCTGCCGTGAATAGCCGCTCCTTCGTTTGCCTGTTTCTTTGAGGCTGCAAACGAGGCACACAGGTCTCTGCCTGGAGGGTATCTGGTAGGCGTCTCCTCACAGTAATTGCTCTGCCATTATTTCTACAGTCTAATCTGCAAGCGCATGAGACAAGAATGAACCTCTGCCCACGGCTCAGAAGACCCCCCCATCCTGGCTAGACCTGTGGGGTGGCCAGGGATGACGGTCCAGAAGAACCTGCAGCCAAAGCAAGACCTCCTGTCTGCAGACAGCAGGCGCCAGGTCCCCCCTGTTCCTGCAGAAGCTTCACCTCACCCAGCAGTATGCCCTGTGTCCTGCTGTAGTTGGGTACTGGATGATCATCCTGGCCTGGGTGAGACACCAGGAGCTAAGCTGCTCTGAAAGCACCCTGCAAGCCCCAGTTGCTCCAGCAAATTGCAAGGAGAAGGGATGTTTGGGGAGGTCAGGGACATCCCCAGGGCAAATAGCCTGCTGCTGTGTCTGGCATGCCTGCCTGAGTCCTCCAGGTCTGCTGGGTGAGGTGACCAGCCAGGCACGGGCGCTTTGCTGTCCAAGGGCCGTTGGTATCAGCAGATGTAAGTTCAGAGATGCCCACCAGCTCCTGTTTCTCTGTGAGAACTGTCACACCCCTGCTCAGTGGGGACACTGACACACAGGCAGTATGATACCGCGCAGATACGGTCTCATAATGACTATCTGCCCCCGTGGCTCCCCTGTGAATTCCTCCTGTCACTGTGAGTGTGACCTTGGCCTTTTGGGCAACCAGCCACGTAACCACGGCAGTGCCACTGCGGCCCAGGGGCAGAGCTAAGGTCACCCCATGGGTTTGAAGGAAACGATCTTCCTTTCCAGGAGCAGTGGATTTCACTCTGTCAATACATTCCGACTTCCCCGTCCCCACGCTTCAACCTCCAGCATCACCAAATCTGAAAAACCCCACAAGAGCCTCTTCCAGCACGGTGCCCTCGCTGCGTTTCTTCCTGCCAGGCTGCAGCGCCTGGGATGCTTGTACAGGAGACACCCCCAATCCCACACCTCGCCTCCTTCCTCCTCTGCCCTGGCTGACAGCAGCACACACTCCCATGCCTCCATCAGAGGTGGCGCATCCCCAGCCGCCCATCAAATGCTGAGATGCTGGTGCACGCTCTCCTCGGGGGCACCCTCCCCTCCGCTGGAAGCAGCCTGAGCCGGGGAGATCCTCGTCTGGGAAGCAGCAACCTGGAGTGAGCGGCACAGACTCATTTGCATCCCCGTCCCCGTCCCCCTCCCCGTCGGGGACCTCGGGGAGATGACTTCTGCCAGCTGACAGAGAAGTGTCATGGCAGGGGGGGCTGTGCCGTGCCGGGGAGCTGGGGGGAGGACGGGCGTGCTGTCAGGAGCTGGCACGCGGCTTTCCATGGGTGGCCTTTGGTTGTTTTGCCTTCTCAGTTTTAAAGTCGATCATGGGGCTGGGTGCAAGGCACCCTTCGCTGGAACGAGGAGGGAGGCACTGGAACGTACGTGACAAGGTGGGTGGTGGCTGCCCTCCTGAAGAGCCTTGGACCAGCTGGGTGAGGGAAGGAGGAGCTGCCGAGGGGGGCTATCTCCTCCCAGCCCCGTCCAGTATCTGCTGCTCCCAGGTCCAGCCAGCATCCCCGCCTTCAGCCAGAGACAACCTCCATCATTGCCTGTCCCTTTTCCTGGGCTGGCAGCCGGCAGAGACAGATGCTCCCCGGCTGATGAGTCTCTCCCTCCTCCAACAAAACCACATTCAAACATTTTGCTCACTGGTGCAATGACAAAATAAGAACACGCATTTGAGTCTCTAAAAATGTCATTTTTCCCTGTGGAAGAGCTGGAAGCCCAACGCTCATAACACTGTGATGGGGTAGGGACGTGCTCCTTTCCACCTTGTGCACCCACAGCTTAAAAAATGAAAATGTTCAGGCAGAGAAAAATGCTGTTTTAGAAGTGTTTGGATGTCTGCATGGGAGCCTTGCTTTAGCCCAGTGTCCCCTGCACAAGTGCCTGCTTTCCTGCTGTTGTATAGGGGTAAATCTGGCTTCTCCCTGGCTGGAGCCACCAGTGTCCGGGCTCAGGTGTCCAGCCGAGCTGGAGGCAGGTCTGGCAGGGTGCAGAGTGACCAGAGGTGGTCCCTAAAGTGACTGTTCAAGTGTGCTGTCTCAGGAGGGACAATAAGGTTGGGCTGAGCTCCCCATGTCCATCCACTACCCACAACATCATCCTCTTCCCATTATTCTTTGGGCTCAGTCCATTTAGGCCACTGTTTTCTTGGCAGGTGGCACCCGAAGCCAGTGGCTTCCCCAGCAGAGCCTGGTGAGCTGGTGCGTCTCGCAGGCTGTGCTCCTCCGTGCACACCCCAGGAGACGCTCGGCCATGCTGTCCTGTAGCATCGCTTCAGCTCACTGGGGGTTTGCCTCCGTGTGGCTTCTTCCCTGTCTCATCTGCAGGCTGCTAATGACGAGAAAATCATCCTCCTGGAGCCAGGAGGACCCCTCAGTCCCCCGGGCAGCCCAGCTCTGCTGCCAGGTAAAGAGCTAATGCAGTTCCTCCAGAGCTGCCCGAACACCTCATACTGCCTGACGTCTGATTTTGCTCCCATCCATGTCTCCAGAACGTACCTGGGAGAATATCTTGAGAAACCCTGTCAAAAGCCTCGTGCGTATCTGGGTGCATGACCCTCCTGCTTCCCCCTCCGCCAGGCCC
Source organism: Leptosomus discolor (assembly GCF_034619465.1). NCBI lineage: Eukaryota > Metazoa > Chordata > Aves > Leptosomiformes > Leptosomidae > Leptosomus > Leptosomus discolor. The sequence goes on from NC_141419.1 coordinate 1,032,221, forward strand.
GCTGCTCCGCCGTACGAGGAGCTCAGACTGTGCGACACGACACGCTTTGCTCTTGCCCAACCCAGGCTGGTTGTTACTCATTCCCTTGTTATCTACTACAGGCTTGCAATGGCTTGTTTGATTCAGTGTTCCAGTGATTTCTGGGGAATTGGAGCTAAGCTGACTGGTAGGGAAGTCCTGCATCTCCTTCCCGGATCTTGCCCTTTCCCAGCCCCAGGAGCTCCTCGCCACGGGCTGCTGCAGCCCCAGGATGACTCTGTCCTAGCTCTGAGCCCCCCTAGACCCCACTGGCTTAGCTGCTGCTCCGGTGTTAGCCCGAGAGCTTTCCCCATTGCCACCGATCCTGTCTGGACAATGAATGATGGAGATGCCAGAAACATCTTTGACCTCCTCCAGCTGCCCCTGCCCTGCCTCGCAGGGACTCTGTCTGGTGCTGGTGTACCTGTGCACCCCAAGACATCGGTTCAGAGCTGTCCTGCTGTGCCTTCTGCCAACTTCTGGGATCTTGGCACATCCTGGGAAGGGGAAGAGCAGGTTTCTGCTGTGCCACCATGGAGACAAGCCCACATACTACCCTTGGAAAGCCCAACGGCCCTTGGTCAAGTGTGTGGTACCACTGAAACCACAATGTGGAGTCCAGAGCATCCCTGCGCAGGCAGGTGACTTCTGCAGCACACACAAAGAGCTGCATGAGACCTGGGCAGGAGAGATCTGGACCCGTTTCATGTCTGCCAGCAAACACATCTCTTGTCAACAAGGATGATGCGGCCTGTGCAGAGCAGAGCAAACGGAGCACCAGGGGGTAAGCTGATGACACGCTGGGCGATGAGCTGACAGGGTGGCATCCTGGCCCTCACCACCCTCAGCTGGGGCAGGAGAGCACCAGAGGCCAGGGAGACCTGCAGGGAGCTCAGGGTGGAGCAGAGTCTGCAAGGAGGTGGCTGCACCAAGCAGGGGTGGAGAGGGCTTTGGGAGGCTCAGCAGAGGAGGCAGCCAGGCTGGACCCTGGCTGGGGCTCAGCACCCTGCACTCCTCTTCCCAGTGGTCCTCGCCAGACAGAGCACAGAAAGGTGAGATGGGGATCATGTCTGGGGGATCCTACAGCCTGCTCTGAGCTCCTTTCCCCATGAGAGAGGGGCTGCACCTCCTAGGTGCGGGGTCAGCACGTGTGTGAGCGCCGCGCTTCAGGTAGGTCCTGCTCCCTCTTCGTTCACTGCCCTTGAGGAGTTTTCTTTTCCCATCCGGGCGCTCAGCCGTGCCATTTGGACATGTCATTTGCCCAGTCCTGGGCCATGACCAGGGGGCAGCCAGGCCCCAGCAGCACCACAGTCCCTCTGTGCTCAGAGATGGGGATTTGCTCCCTGCCAGGATTTCCAGGGGGCTTTGGTACAGGACTGGAGTGGGGTGACCCCCCCGCTTCCACCTTGGCAGACTGAAGATGCGGTGAGAACAGCTTGCTCTGCAAAGGAGCTGGGGCACCAGGGGCTCTCCTCAGCTTTGCAATAAACTTATTGTCTACCCTTGGGTCTCCCCGTGCCTCAGTTTCCCCATCTGCGTGATATGGGCAATGGGCTGTCCCAAGGGAATTGAGATGGGGAGCGGCACCTTTAGCTGTAAAGTCCTTGTACTAGGCAAAGCTGCAACACACGTTTTTTTTTTTGTGCTGAAGAAGTGGAGGCGAGACGGGGAGGTCCGTTAGCTGCACGGAAACGCACACAGCAGAGAGGTCATCAGGCCAGAGCACGGGCAAACGCGTCACTGGGGCTGACCCACGCGGGGCTGAAGGAAGCCTCAAGATGAGCCCCACGTGGAGCTGGAGGGCAGGAGAAAGCCTTGCAGCGAGACGCACAGCGCCCAGGCTGCTCAGCTTATCAGAGGCAAGACCGAGAAGTGTTTTGATTGCAGTGTGTAAGTGCCTTCATGGGGATAAAACCCCAGGTACTAAAGGGCTCTTTAATCTAGCTGTGAAAGACAGACCAAGAAGCAGCAGCTGGAAGCAGAAGCCACGGGAGTGATATTCCGAAAGGAGGCACGTTGTTAATGGGGGCAGAGAGAGGGAATTGAGTGCCCAGGGGTGACTCAGAGCAAGGCTGGACCTCCCCTTGGCAGAGGGGCTTAACTGAGCGTGGGACAGGGGAGCGCAGAGGGGCTGGAGGGTGAGGGCTGGTTCTCTGTATGGGGGTGCTCAGATCGGTGATGACAAGGCAGTGTGACCCCATAGCACGGGGGGGGGAGAAACTGAGGCACGCAGGGGCAGATGTCTGAAACACGCCCAGGGGTTGGGGAGGGCTGGGTATATGCCCACACGTATCTGGTGTCCATGTGCTGAGGTGTGTCCCTTAGCATCGCGCTGCCGACACCCAGTGCCATCTGAGACACCCTGGGGTAGCCCACCTGGCCACCATCTGTCACGCCAGAAGGGCACAGGTTTCCCGTAGATCCTGTGTCACATCTGCCAGCCCCGTGGAGATGTCTCAGGTCCCCCGGAGCTTCTTGGATTGCACCAGGCATCGTCTCTGCTGAGGGGCTGAGCCGCACCCCTAATTTGAAAACCTTGCTGTCGGCAGCACAATTACTCTGCATAGACACTCCCAGCACCGCTCAGAGGAGCTACACGGTGTTTCATGTACCTCTCCCCAGGCACTTCATTATAACAGCCCGACAGGAGGACTGCTCTGATCCAAAGCCCCCCGGCAGGCTCCCTCGTGCCTCCAGAGAGCTGGTGCAATGCGGTGCGTGTACCACGAGTGCAGCCACTTTGTGTTAAAGCCCAGGGGTTCGGGCAGTGCGTCTGATACCAAAGGATTAGTTTAGTCGTGTAATGAGGTGCTTAAGTACTCAGGTAGCCCTGATCCCTGTGAGTTACTTGGGGGTCTGAGTGATGCAGGGTCCCTGGGGGTCAGGCACTGCTGTGAAAATGAGGTTGGCGGCGTGAAGGTCCAGATCCACCAATGCCTCAAGCACCTTTGCATCGACTGGGATTAGAGGGAAAAGGCAACCCCAGCCCTGATGTCAGACGTCCTGCCAGCATCCCAGGCAGCTGAGCGGCAGGCTGGCTTTCCTGATCAGCAGGGCCAGGCTTGGGAAGGTCCTCCGGAGCTGCTGGTCTGTGTGAGAGCACCAGGCACCCCAAAACAGCCCCATGTGCTGCTCATCCAAGTGCCATGTCCCCAAGGATCACGGGACCTGGCTGCTCCTGTCCTCTCCAGTGCTGGAGCGGTGCAGGGAGGCGGAGGCAGGAGCCATGGGTGCTGCCTGCCCTCCTTAGGCACAGCCTTCCACCCAGCCACGGCTCCATCTCCTCTGAAGGCAACGTGCTGCGAAGGGGCTGGCCTTTGCGGAGGGCACGAGGGAGGCGAGCCAAGCTGGCTGGGCTTCAGGGCTCTCTTAATTTTAGGGGACAGAGCAACACGCCAGTCCCACTTCAGTTCACACCACCAGAGATCCCAGCTGATATGGAGGGGCTCATGCGAGTCGTGGGGCTGTGCTGTCTGTTAGAGGAAGCCAAACGCTGGAAAGGCTTTAACTTTCTCTACTAAGGGAAGATTTGTGAGCTTAGCCGCTAGAACGGAGCCAGGGAAGCAGCAGGAGCCAAACAAAGGGCTGTGCAGTGGAAAATGTGCGCTTGTAGATACCAATTCACACCTGTTAACCACCGCGAGAGGCTGCCGGCAGCACCAGGAGTGCCATTTAGATGAACTTTGCACGAGCAGGTGTGCCATTTATCCATTGTCTGGAGCCACCGAAACGCGCGCACGGCGTCTCTGCCCTGGCAGGCTTCCCACGGAAGCAGCTGCACCAAGTCTCAGCTGGCTGCGGAGGGGAGCTGGGAGATGCCCTCGGCCCTGGCACACCAGCCTGGGGAAGGGCTGCTGTGCCCAGGAACGGGAGCTGCTGGGTGGCTGGGCCTGCCAGAGGAGTGAGCTCCATGGCAAGCTCGGCAGAGAGAGAAGATCCTGCTCCTGCGCTGTCTGGGAGCAGAAAAATGGGGATGAAGCTGTAAAACCCCACGTAATCCCTCAAATTCAGACAGCTCGCAGGGGGCTGAGGAGGAACGGCAGGGTCGCAAGCATGCAGGAGGCTTTCCAAAACTGTGTCAGGGCTCTGCACATCTCACCAGCTACGTCCCTGGCTGCTGAGCTGGGAAGCCACCTGCCAGCCTGCCTGGGAGGTTTGGGGACACCGTTTCCTGGCAGGTCTCCATCTGCACAACCTATGGTGTTGACAAGCCCCACTGAGCATTGGGAGGGAGCCAGAGTCTGGCCGCCAACCATCTCTCTCCTCCTTGGCTCCCGCAGCACAAAGGGCTGCAAATCGCCACTAAAAAGCACACGGTGTGTGTGCATGCGTCCTCTGGGGAACCCCCGTCACCTCGTCACTGGGGTACGGTCAGAGGTTGCTGCTCTGTAGAGCATCTTGTGCCAAGCATGTGCCCGTCACACAGCGATGCCAAGAGATGCCCGATTTTGGCTGCCACCCTCATAAGCCTCCCCTGGGAATCCTTGGCTCCTACCCCAGGAAAAAGCCCCGGTGACCCGGCTGGAAGTCAGCACTTCCAGGCTTAACAGCCCCGCCAGAGACCTGCAGTGTGAGGACTTCACCCTAGGGGAAGGTCTGGCAACCAGCAGTGAGTTAGAGCTGGAAAACGTAACTTTAAAAAAAAAAAAAAAAAAAAAAAAAGGCATTTATTAGATGGGGGGAACAGAGAGATGTTTGCAGCCAGGACAGCATGACAGCAAAGCCCTGGTGTGAGTGATCCTGCACGTCCAGCCTCCTCCAGGCAGGTCTGCCCCTGCCTCCTCCTCTCTCAGGTGGTGGCTTGCACGCCCTTGCTGGGGAGATGTGCCTGGGTCAATGCCAAGGGCTCCTGTCCAGCGCATGCTGCTGCCATCCCCTCCAAAACGACATTGGGTCTCTCCCACTCCAGACACGAGCCCACTGGTACGTCCCCAAACTCAGGAGACCGGCTGGGTGGCATCGTCTGCAGCCACTCATGGTTAAGCCATTGGTGCTTTGAAACCCCACAGAGCAGCACAGAATGGGAGCTTTTCTCTGCTCAAACTGGGAGCCCAGCATGCATGGGGACAGCCACAGTGGAGCAGGGCCACGGCAGAGCATCTTCCTTGGGACAGCGGGAGGAGGTGGGGAGTGGGATTGCCAGAGCAGGGCCAGAGCAAAGGAGCCCGGGCTGGAGGGAGCGGGGCCCTGGGGAGGGTCTGGCTCGCAGCGCTCCCCTGATGACAACCAGCTCTTGTGGCTTTGCCCCAAGGGCCCGGTGGCGGCTCTGACCTGCCGGCTGGAGCGGGGCTGACGGGCTGCACGTCCCACCAGTTGCAGATGCGGCCGGTGTCGTTCAACAACCGGGGCGCCCCTCCACTAACCAGGAGCCCCGCGCCCTCTTTCCAAAGCTGTCCCCAAGCAGGGCTGGGGGGCCGAAGGGGATCTCTGCCCCTTGACACGGCAGCACCCCCTTCCCCAGGGAAATTTCACTTAAGAGCCCAGAAAGCACTGGGGAGACTGGGATTCACAGGAAAGCTCACTGGCCTTCCTCCAGCCTCATCAGCATGACAATTGCTCTTTCGCCTGCTCTGTTTTAGATCCTACCCTTAACATTTAACCACTCCCCATTAATTTCCGAATTGCCACACACATCGCGGAGTCATTTCTTCCCCGCTCCGCTCTCAATGCCGGTGCCGGGCTATTCCCAGGGAGGCCGGTGCCGGGGGGTGTCGTGGGGCAGACCTGGCTGTGGACCCCCGGCCCCGGGAAGGAGTATGGGAACAGGAGGAGAAGGGAGCTGGGGACCCGCCACTTGGCTTTGTCCTGTGGCAGACACATGGAGCACATTAGCAGCCTTTCAGTGGAGGTTTGATCGATGGGGAAGGCTTTCTAACTGACTATCAAAGCACGCATGGTATGTGAGAAGCAGACACCAATTAGTGATGTCTTTTTAAAGGCTGCCTTGTTAAGAGGGGAATAAGGGGAAAGAATGAAATTGGCCAGAAAACATGGAGCTATTTAACCTTAATTAGAAGAAAGGTGTGGGCTTTGTGAAAAGGCCATTTCTGAAAGGGGTTTTTCTCCCTGGGTATAAAGAGATCCTGCCTACTTGTTAGAGACTTGTTAGAGTTTATAAGACTGGGCAGGAGGCTAACTTGTAGAAATGCCTTTTATGCCACTTGAATGTGTGGCTTGCTTATTATAGTCTGCCATCCTGCCAGGGTGGCTGGTGGAGAGGAGAGGAGAGAGCAGCACTGCCAACTGGCTATAAATTTCATGAACATCATAAACGTAAGTGCTTTCTGGAGAGCTGTACAGATTGCACATAAAAGTCCCCCTTCTGTCCCTGTAAACTAAAAAGAGGGCTTTTTTGGCAAATTAAAAATTGTAGAGTGTCTTCCATGCTGAGCTAGGAAGCCGCCAGGCTACAAATCCACAGCTACAAAGTCACAGCCGCGCAGGGAGGTCTCCCGCACACGCTGGCATCGCCGCTCCCCAGCACCGCCGTGACGCGAGGGAGGGCAGGACCGAAGGGCGAGGGGGCTGCAGCCAGCTCCAGGGACCTCAGCACCAGGTCCTGGGGGGAGGCAGTGTCTGCCCCCCGCAGCAAGGGCCGCAAGGGCTTCCGGAGGGAGGTGGGTCGTGCCACCTCGGTGCCTGCGCTGCTGCCAGCAGGCAAGGCACCGCGTTGCTGGATTGCATGAGGCTGTAGAGACAAGAGAGGGATTTTTCTAAGAGCCGTGGGGTTGAGCATTGGTCCTGGCTCTTCCCCAGCCCTCCTCGTGACCTTGGGGAGTCACAGCACCTTTGGGACTCGGTGTCCTGGCCCTCGGCCGATCCGGAGCAGGCGATGCCCGGACACGAGGCGTGTTGCACGCAGGGCTCACACGCACCAGCCCCTCCAGCAGCTCGGGGGCTGTGTGGCACCGAATCAAGGAGAGCCCTTTGAGATGGGAACACGTGCTCTTCCCCTGCTGTGGACCCTGACACCGGACGCGGTAAATAAGCACAGAAAGAGGCATTTTCTCTGTCAGCTAAACAAGACCGTGCTTTATCCCCGTCACCGCGCTGCTGCGCGCTGCTGGGCTGTGCAGCCCTGCCAGGAACATTCCCAGCCTGCTCCCGCCGACGTCCTGCGTGGCCGTTAAAGACACAGAGCTCGCCCCTCGCGGGGCTGCTGCGGGCGTCGAGGATCCGTGTTCAGCTGGCGCCTGCTGTCTGCATAGCCAAGTGAGTCCAAGTTCTCCCTGCACGTATCAGGTTTTTTTTTCCCCTTGCTGTTTAATAAGGACCATAAATATCGTCTAATGACTGCATAGAGCAAGCATTTAAAGCAGTCAGGACACACACTGTGATGTCCCCAACAACCACCTGAGTCCTGGGGGCAACCTGTTCCTGCACAGAGAGCAGGAGAAAGCACTTCCAGCCCAGGCTAATGGCCATACCCAGACCATCCCCCTAGCCAGGGAGGGCAGGTGGAGGGGGCACAGCACCTCTGTTCCTTGGTGCCAACCATCCCCGCAGAGCTGTGATGACTGCAGTGCTTCCGTAGGGTCAAGATCGCTTTAGCAGGGCACGGCCAAGCAGGGCTGGCGCGGCATGGCCCACGCAGGCACAGGGTGCTGGAGCCCTGCCATCACCCGGCTCCAGCGAAACGAGCTGCAGGCTCCTTTTTTTTAGGCTGCTGCCTGCGCACCGTCAGCATCTTCTGGGATGCCAAGCTGGGCCTCGGCTCTGCTCGGGTCTGGTGGACCAGGAGCACAGCCGCCCGGCCTGGGCCAACGCGCTGCATCGGCGGGCTCGCACGCCCAGCCCGCAGCTGCGGGATGCCACGTGCTTGACACCAGCCTTACCACCTCCAGGAGGCCTCTATAGGATGCTGGGCCCTCCCTGGCTCCCAGTTGCTCCCAAGCTCCCTGTTCCCCAGGGGTGTACTGAGGGACTTGCTTCTCTTTGGTCCCGGGTTTTAGAGAAGAGCTTTGCAAAACGCACTGCATGGGAAGTGTTAACCGCGGGAGCAGTCCTGGGCTCTGTGGTCCTTAAGGTGGGAGGGATGTGGTGCTGTTAAACAGAATTGCCCTGGGAATAACCTCACTAAACCAGATCCATCTTCAGCCAGGTGTTCATGATCTTCTCTTGCCAGTGCTGGGCCCTTGGAGGACTACGCAGGGACATTTCTGTCCCCTCAGGTGGCTTCAGCCTTTACTTCCTTTGGACTGTCCCTGTTCAACCTCAGCTCCTGCCTGGAGGGTGCAATTTTACTTTGCAGGAGACCGCAGCATGCACAGCTCCCGGGCCCTTTGCAGCTTCATGCCAGAGGTGATGGCATTGCTATGGCTCCTTCCCCCAGCCATGAATCTTGTCCTGCCATTGCACCTCCTCAAGGGTCTCCCTGAACCAAACGGGAGGGTGCGGGTGCCAAGCCCTGGGGGGGTGGCTCCTTTCCCTTTCGGCAGGGTGGACATGACTGAGATCCCAGGACTGGCAGGGAATTGTGGCTCCAGCTAAAGAAAAACCAGGGCTCAGCAAGGCTGCCCGATCCACACGTGACAGTGTGTGAAGGAAGCACCCTCACGCTCAAATCCAAGTGAAGAGCACATCTCTTGGGGCTGAGTGCTGATCCCCTTGTACCCACCAAGAGCGGCACATCACACTTGGGATCCTTCAGCTGCTGTGCTGTGGATTTGGGCATCCCCCGCTCTGTGCCTGGCTCAGGTGCGTCCCCAGCGTGGGACTGGCATTTCCATCGTGTGCTGTGGTCCCAGCTGTGCGGAAGAGACTCCTTCTGCTGGGCAAGCAGCCCATGATGTTGCGTGATCCCGTGCACAGGCACTCAGTCATCGACACGGCTAGAGCATGGCTTTGCCCTGAGACAGCCAGCTCGCGGGCACGGAGGAGACAGAGCGCGGGCGCGGAGACGCGGCACACCGGGGACCGTTCCCAGGTGGCAGGTTGGACTCAGCATCCCGCTCCGGAGGCTCAGGGGGTTCCCTGGACATCATGGGGAATATCGTGCTTTCCCCGGCCTCAGTCTGCAGCAACACCCCTGGGCACGTCAAATGTACCACGCAGACACAGCCGAGAGGGTGAGCCCCATGGGCCCGACCCCAAAGCAGCGAGGCTGGGCTTGTCAAACTGGGGCTGTGCCAGGATGTGCCGGAGGCGAGTGCCGAGAGCCCACGGCTTACCCGCAGGCTGTGCCGTGCCCCGCACACCCCCCGCACCGGCACCTCCTCCCCAGCCCAGCTTTTGGGCCGGTCGGTGCCAGACGGGACCATTACCACCTCTGTGCTGTTGCTCCCATACGCCCCAGCCCGTATCCCACCCCAGTGCTGCCCCGTTTAACCCAGCGCCCTGCGTGTCCCGGGGGGCTGAGTGGGTGGCAGCAGCAGAGGAGGGCAGAGCCGCCGGTGCCAGCCCCACCCGGCTGCAGGGATGGGGGAGGCTGAGGTCCCCGTCCAGCCCACCCGGCAGGCAATCCTCCCCCAGCACGGCTGCAGAGACCTGCCAAGGTTTAGGGGAATAAAAGCAGCAGCACTCGCGGAGGGGGTGCGATAGCCCGGTGTCACGGGTGGGCAGCTGACCGTGACCACAGCTTAAGACGGGGCTGTCACCAGCTGGGCTTTGTGTCCGCCTGTCCCCAGCTCAGGAACGCGCTTTAGAGCCTCCCCAGGGGAGCACGGGTGTCCGCGCAGGGCTGAGGATCTTCCGAAACCGCAGCTGAAGCCCTGTGCAATTTTCCTGGGCTGCACCCTGGGGGCCGTGTGCCCTCCCAAAGCTGCTGGGCTCAGGCGGGGAGCTTTCTTTAACCGCCTTCATGGATGGCTGCGACCCCCTGCAAACCCTCGCTGAGCGGAGATAGGCTTGGAGAGAGCGTGACCTGTCCTCAGATGACTGAAGCTACACCAAAATAACCCCGGTCCGAGCCAAGTCGGACTGCCAGGACAGCCTTTTGCATCAGTTCCCTAAATTAGAATAATACTGAAGTGAAGCTGGCGTGGGGACAAGCCTGGCTCTGCGAGGGAGGCAGGAAGGACACCAACAAATTCCCAGGCCCCTTTCTCAGTGGTGGGTTGGGCTTTCTCCCGCGTGAAGAGGCTCCAGGTCTCTGGAGACGGGGGACAGAGGTGAGGGCTGTGGCGTGGCTGACAGCCCCGCTGCCTGGCTCAGCATCCCCCAGCCCCTCTCCCAGGTGTGCAGCCTGAGGGCAGCTGCCTGCTCCGGGCTGCCTGCTTGCAGGCAGGGAGGGCACAAGTGCCAGCAGAAGTGACTCTCAGGAGCGCTGTAGCAGCTCTCCTGCAAGATGCTGGCTCTTTTTTTTTTTTTTTTTTTTTTTCCCCACTTGGAGAGCGCTGAAGCCTGATGCGCATGGGTTGTGACTGCGCCGAGTCATCCAGGCACTGCAGGTGTCACTGGGGAGGAGATCCTCCTCCAAACGCCCCACCGACCCCCTTCAACGTGTCGGGGGGAGTTGTGGGGAGAGGGGACGGTGCTGCTGCCTGGGGTGCGTGGCTGGAGCAGGAGGCAAAGGCTCCCGTCTCAGGACTGCCCTGTGCGACATCGGAGTGTGGGGGTCTGGCCTGGGGGCAATTCTATGTCTCCAGCGGTGCTTTAAGCCAGCAAAGGGCATGTGGGGACAGCTCTTCACACGGTCTGCAGGAGCGGGGGGGGCGCTGCCTGGCACTGGGGTCTGTGGGATTTGGAGCGCAGCAGGGAGGTCTCCCCAGATCAGGAGGGCAAAGCTCACCAGCACCCTCTGAAAGGGATGCTGGGGGCAGGGAGCACCCGCTCTGTCCTCAGCTGCTCAGCTTTGCTTCAGGCCGCTAACCCGCAGCCTCGGGGCTTGGCAGGGGAGTTTTGGGAGAAGTGCAGTTTGGCCTGTGGTTCGAGGGGGCCTGAGAGTCCCTGTGGCATCTGCTCCTCGGGCAAGGGAGAGGGGCGTGGGTGTGTCAGGACCTTTCTGTTTTCAGCTGCTAGGTGAAAGACATCTGGGCTTCTCGGTTTCCTTCCACATGCTGGGGGTCCTGCTCGCAGGCTGAGAAGGGCTGGATGGTGGCTGTCACGCTCTGTCATCACCTCTCTGCAACAGCATGGGGCATTTGGGGTGCTGCCAACCCCCCCCCAGCATGCACACCGGGAGGATGAGCAGTGTCCATCAGACCTGTGCCCCCAAAGCACGGCTACGGGCACAGCGTGGGAGCAGTGATGCATGTTAACACAAACCAGACATGCTTAGGGGGTCTCTGCCGTGGCTGGAGCCGTGCAGCCTGCTCTGCTGCTCCGTCTGGCAGGGAGGAGGCAGGAGCAGGAGGAGATGTGTGGGGCTAAATCCCTGCTACCGTCGTGCCAGTGCAATGCACCCGGGTAGGAGCAGAGCTGAGGCAGACCTAGGGCTAGGGGTGCCCATGACTCCCCTCAGGAGCCCCCTAACTGCCCTGGAGAGTGTCATGCTGGTGATGCCAGCCAGGTAAGATGTCTTGAAAGGTTGCATCTGGCCAGTGGCTGAGGGACCGCAAAGGTCAGGAGCGAGTGAGTGCTGGCTTTGGGCTCCAGGAGAAGCAGAGGGTTTGCAGCTGGCTCGCCGTGGGGTCCTGCCACCCTGGGGTGGCACCACGGGGACCCCCCTGCTCTCATGGTGATGGGAGCCAGCTGCAGAATGCCAGTCCCCTCCCCGGAAAAATGCTCTGGTTTCAAAGCACGGTTCAGTCCAAGCGAGGATGAATGCAAAACATGAGGGTTTTGGCAGGAAGAGATTCCTGGGGAATTTCCAGCCCGGCAGAACAGAGACCTCGGCATGCACAGGAAGGGGGCCAGGTCCCTGGAGGCAGGGACCCGGCAGTACCCTTGCGATCTTCCCCCCTGGAGAAAAAAGGAAACCAGCAGGCAGTTTTCTCCGCAGACCCGTTTCAGTGTCGCAGGAGAAGCCGAGGAGCCGTCGTCACCCACGGCAGCAGGCGCTGCCATCCCGGATGCCGTGTGCAGGGCAGATGGAGCAGCTCGGGGAGGGGGGGACCTGCCACTCAGCCACCAGCGACACCAACCCCTGTCAGCAGGGCAGTGCCAGCTGATGACAAGCAAATTGCTGGCTGCTTTAGGGACGTGGCCGTTTTTCTGGAGCTGCATTAGGGAAATGGGCTGCCTGGTGTAACAGGGCACAAGATTTCCCTTGCAGTCCTCGCAGGAATCAATGGGCATCCTATGGGGAGGTTCGGGGTATGTGCAGAGCTGAAGTTGAAATCATGGGTCCTTCAGAGCTATTATTTAAAATTATTTTACTGCGTGCGTGCAGCTTGAAAAAACCAGATAAGCCCCTAAGCTCCTGGTTCTGCCTTTCCTCCAGCGGCATGCAGAGTCACATCAGGCTACGCTGCGCTTTGGGGAAGCTTCCCAGAGCCTCTCCCGCAGCACCGAGCCGTGCAGAACCCCAGCCCTTCCTCCGCGGGTGCATCCATCACCCGTCACCCCACCGGGAGAAGAAGCACCACTTTGCCTTCAGCCTCCAGGCTCCTGAAACAGTCAGTCTCAACCCCACCCAGGAGGGAGAGGGAGTCCCCCCAGCTTCCAGTGCACCCAGCCACACCACATCAGCTGCCACCAGCGCAGCTCACCCCTCCTGGCAGTGTGTTGTGCTCCGTGCAGGGTGAGCGTGAACCAGCATCTCAAGGGGAGGACGAGCCGCCGGATCCAGCCAGCGCCGCGGCCCCTGGGCAGCTCCCTGGGAGCACCGAGTCCCAGCTCTCGGCGGCTCTGGTGAGCATCCTGGCACACCGGCTCCTCTACGCGGGGCTGACGGCTCCCAGGTCCTGCCCTCCCGCTCCCTTCACGTTGGGGGCTGCAGTCGCCCGCATCACATTCGCTGGGGTTTCTGTCCCACCCGTTGGGTCGCCCTAAGCTGATCCAATCTACAGGACAGGACAGTGGCTGATGTCTGAGCGCTTGGCTGCCCAGGGCCAATCTGTCCTGGCCAGGGGAGGGCAGGGGACGGGCAGCAGTGTGTCAGACCGAGGCATTTCTCTGCCCCAGGCCAGTGTTTCTGGGTCAGGAGCAGTGAGGCACCTCCGCAGTCCTGCTGGGATGGAGGGGAAGGGGACAGAGGGTCCTGCAGCCTTACCAAGACCCGGCCCTCCCTGGCCTCAGCTCCTCAGGTGGGTGAATATTTTTTGTGACGCTCAAAACTGCCAGAGAAAAACCCGAAATTGGCAGAAAGGTCAAAAGCCAACGAGGCTTTTGAAGGACGGGTTCTTTAAAGGATGCACTAGGCTGTGTGAGCTCTGCCTTCCCATGGCCTTGGCACCTGCTCTGGGAACCAGTGATGCTGGGGGAGATACTGGTAGCTGCTGTCCCCAATCTCCTGCCTCTGTGACCTGGCGATGCTCTGGCAGCTGCTGTGGGGCAAATGAATGGGCTACGAGAGCAGCCTGGCCCAAGCAGCGGATGAATGCTTAATGGGGGGCTCAGCCCAGCGTGCCCCCTGCCCAACGGGGGGACTGCAAGGGCTGCACAAGGGGCTGGCTGAGAGCAAGAGCCAGGCCTGGCTGATAGGAGTCACTGTCCCCGTGAGCAGCCACTGTCTGTCAGGTCGGCGTTACACATTGGTGGTGTCTCAGCGACAGGCTGAGCCCGGCGTGGCGACGGTGATGGGGCGGATGAAGGCTCCGCAGGGCAGACGGGCTTGCACGGAGAAGCAGGGGAAACTACTCGGAGAGGGTAAAAGCAATGGTGTGAGACAGCTCTGCGAGGGCTCATGGGGCAGGACTGAGCTGTGCGGGGCAGAGAGGCTGAGGATGTGACCCGGCATGGGAGGAGGTCCTGCAGAAACCCTGCAGATCCCAAAGGCTTCTGCTGTAGGCACGAGCCTCCTGGGCACGCCACTCTGCTCCAGTGGTATGGCTGAGCCAGCTCCAGCCTTGGAGGGCGAGATGAGTGTGGCCATAGCACCAGCAAAGCTCTGGCGCACCACCGATGGCTGACCCCAGCCCGGGCAGCCTTGCGATGCTTTGGTGTGCTCCACCCCAGACGCGACGGCGTTCCCAGGATGAAGCAGAAGGCGTGTGCTTTGCGCAGCAGGAGGAACCCGTCCTCTCTCATTGCTAGAAGCACAACTGAAATGCAGGCTCCCAGCAGCTCTGGACCCTCCATGGGGCTGCCGAGCGCTGGAGCAGGCTGTGCGCCTGCCGAACCTGCAGCCTGTGTCGTCTGCCTGACCTTGGGGCTGGGTGGGAAGGTGGGATCCACGCTGGCCGTTGATTTCCCACCTGCACCCGTGAGCTAAGGGGATCAGGTGCTGCGCACCTCAGCGCTCTCTCCAACTTGGCTATTTCTTTGTGCCTTAAACAGCAATTAAGAATAAAAGTGGAGCTGCCTTCGCCTGCGAAAAGGCTCTGTCTGACTCCTGTCTCCTTACTGCAGTGCTGCTCTGATTTCCATCTCATGCATATCTTATTTAACATTCTGGATACTGTTTTGAGTGCCCCAATATTTTAAAATAAATTGCTGCATGTAAAAGACTTAATGTCACATTCTGTTATTCTGACTGTTAAAAGAAAAGTGAAATCTTCAATGGGGCTAGTGGAGCAGAAGCAATCACACAGAGGGAGGTCCTATTAATGTGTATTACGTTTCATTATTCCAGCACTGCATGTCAACTAGCTTCTCATCAGAACTCACGCAACAGATCACAGTATTAACTCCTTGCAACCAAACAGGGGGGCAGGCTTTTTAAACTCTTTCTGTGTTCCTCGCTTCCCCGGCGTCGTCTCTCTGATGCTGTTCCCATGTTCTCGGCGCACATCCACACGCTCCCGCGCACGCTCCTCGGCACTGCAGCCCGGCCCGGCCCCCCACAGCCTTCCTCCCTGCCGAGGAGGAGCGCAGGGTGGGAGCGGGCTGCAGCCCTAGCAGGGAAGAGGTGGGCAGGCAGGGAGACGGGAGAGGGAAGCGGATGATGGAGAGGGATGCGTGTGGGAAAAACAACAGGGAGAGGGTAGGGGAGATGATGAGAAGAGGATTGAGACACCCGAGAAGAGGGTCCTCCATGCCACCAGCGCATGCTACCTTTTCCCAGCTCCCCAGCTCCATGAGATATCCCATCAGGGGAGTCACCCCAGTGGCTTTCTACCCCTGAAGGTCTCTCCAGCCCCTGGGTAGTTTGGTCTCTCCAGCCCCTTGGCTCTTTTCCTTCCCATCTTCCTGCTGGAAAATACTCCCTGGACAGATCTGCAAAGCACCCACTGGCTTCAGGGAGGAGCACCCGCATGGTGGGGAAGGGGATGTGGGGAAGAGGGGAGAGACTGCGGTCTTGGGGCAGGCACACAGACCGCGGGCGAAGGGGAGGGCATGAAAGGAATCTCCAAGGAAGGAGAAAACGCCTGCCCCAGCAGGATTTTAAGCTTCATGTGTCCCCATGCCCTGCAATGAAGAGAGTCCAGCTCCATCGTGGTCCATAAGGAAATGGTCAACTCAGTGCTGCCATGCCCTGCACACGCTGAAGGGCAGGAAAATGGGCTGAAGATTCAGCTCTGGTTATCAGCCTGGGTCTGTTGGGCATGGGGCTGTGTGGGGCATGCTTCAGGGAGGGGGAGGCTCTCTGGAGAAGGTGGGCTGATAAATGCAACATCCAAAATCCCTGCCACAGCCCACTGGGGATGGAGAGGGCTCAGGGTGGGCCTGTAGGCTGGGCTAGCACTGGTAAACACCAGTTTGCTGGGCACAAAGCCCAAATAAGGCATTGGAGAGGGATCAGAGTAGCATTTCCCTGCTCCCACCATGGGGCCTGGCCAGCCCCAGTATGAGAATGGGGAGCACCAATGTCCTGGCAGAGACTCTGGGCACCAGCCTGCCACAGTTGCTTCCCCACCCTCCTGCCCCTGAGAGGAATAAATGTGAAAGATTTGCCTCTAACTCCCCTTTTCCCACGGCATCC
Source organism: Leptosomus discolor (assembly GCF_034619465.1). Classification (NCBI taxonomy): domain Eukaryota; kingdom Metazoa; phylum Chordata; class Aves; order Leptosomiformes; family Leptosomidae; genus Leptosomus; species Leptosomus discolor. The sequence goes on from NC_141419.1 coordinate 1,048,143, forward strand.
CTCCTTTGCCTTCTACACCCCACCAGGGCACAGCTCTCTGGGTGTGGGGTTAGGCACCAAACACTGCTGGGCACCCACGAGGTGGGAAGAGGTGACAGGTTGGTGGAGGGGGTGCTGGGCAGAACCGCATCCAGCTGAGCTTGCAGAGGACATGGGACAAACATCCCTGTGTCCACTTGCTTGTGTTAAGCCTGGTCTACGCTGGGAAACCCCAGCTGTGTCTGAGCTGAGAGTCCCTGAGCAGTCTGGGCAGGGGAGCCTTGCCAAGTACCCCTGCTCTGCAACAGATTGCAAAGCATGTGTATTTAAATCTCACAGTGCAGAAACATCCTTACAACCCGTTTGGGGAGCGAGAAGCCACTGCAGGCTGGGACACGGCTTAGTGAGGTGCCACACTGCTGTCCTAGGGAGCACAGGCACAGAGCAGGCAGCGGTGCTGTGGGGCCTGGGCCATGGCTGGTGTGCCCCAGTCCTGGGGATCCCGCTGCTGTCGGGAAGCACGCAGGGGAACTGGCAGGAAAGGCTGTAACAACCGTGGAGAAATGGGATTTTAGGACAGTGGGGAGGGAGGGCGTGTAGATGAAGCAGGGAGGGCACACGGGGGTGCTTCAGGACTGGAGGTCTTGATGTTTCCTCAGGACACAAGTGGATAGAGAAGTCATGGGAGACAGTGCTAAAGCCCTGAGCCTCCGCTCTGAGTGCCCTCCTGCTCCCCATCCCGGTGGGCTTGGTCCCACAGGAGCAGCGGGTACTGCTACGGGAGTGCTACACCCGCAGCAGGCACTGCAGATGCACAGAACGCACCCACGCACGTGCTCCCCGTCTCACTGTCCAACAACACCCATCCAGCACAGGCAGCGCTGGGTCTGCTCTCCACATCTCGCAGCTCGGTGGGAGCCCCTTGCCCGTGCCGCCTTCCCTCCCCCCGGATGCCATATCCACTTGGCACTGGCATCACAGGCTGGCCCCCTCTCCAGTACCGGCTCCGAATTTTCCTGTCCCTCTCAGCATCCTTCCAGCGCCAAGCCGGAGGTGCAATGCCAAGCCAGCGGGTGGGAGCCCATCTCCAGGGTCGTGGCTCCCTTTGGCAGGGAGCAGTGGAGTGGCAATCCTGTGGCCGAGGCGCGGGAAGGGGATGCTAGGAAGCCCAGGCATGGGGAATGCATCAGGGTGCTGGAGCTGCTCGTGAAGTGGCAGGGGATTTCTTCTGGGGAAAAATGAAAATCCTGCAAAAATAAGGTATTTTGTAACAATCAAAGTTGGGTGGGTTTTATTTCCCTTTTTTTTTGTAGGTTTGTTTTGTTTTCTGCCCCAGCTTTTCACAGCGTCTGTTCCTGTGTTTGCTCCTTTTGTTTTTCCTCTTGTGGTTTTGAGGAATTGAGGCTTTTCTACAACAGCAATTAAAGTTTGGATTAGGAATTTCGTGGGTGGTGGGAAAAAGGCTTATTTTTCAGTGCAGTCCATTCGAAGTTACATACCTGATGCTCCCAAACCCCCACCCCAGCTCAGACCATGGATTTCACCAATGCTGCAGCAGGAAGGTGATGCACATTGACTGGGTGTTGAGAGGCGCTGGTGTTGGTGAGGACTTGTTGGGATGGCACCCCTGCACCTTGAGAGTGCCTGAAACCCACCTGACAACTCCCGAGCTGCTTCCACTCCAGCATGAGTCCCTCTGGGCTCAGGGCTGGGGCAAGGAGACGGGGGGACAGTGGGCACGACATGTGCTATCTCCCCCCACACCTGCCACCCCTTCGCTTCTTCTCCCAGTCTTTCAAAGAATGTGTTTTAAAAAAAAGGAACAAGAAATCTACCCAAAGCTTGTTTATTCTCCCCACCCCTGCCTGTTTCTCTCTGTCCCGCCCCAAGTGCTGCCGCTGGTGGTCCTGCTGCCCTCACTGTCCCCCTCCCATCGCCAGCAGACCTGTTCCCCACCCGGGCCCCTCACATCCACACCGCAGAGAACCTGCAGCCAGATCAGGGTTTGGGGACTAAGGGGGGACCGAAGCCAAGCCCAACAAACACAAGCAGCGGGACATCTCCACAGGCGAGGGACGGGCTGAGGCTTCAGGAGCAAGGCAAGACAAAGTGTGCGGCTCAGCGGCAGGGAGGAGGGGAGGAGGAGGGAGGGATCCCTTGCTCTGCCCTTGTCGAGGCTACAAAATGCGGCACCAGAGACACCACTTCATCTCCGGGCTGTCTGGGCCCAGGAACGTGCAGCACTTCAGAGCTGCCCAGCACCAGCCTGGAATCTGTACCCCAGGAGGGCAAATGCCACATCCCTTGCTCCTTCCAGCGGCCGTTGGCTTGGAGCTTGTCTTGTACATATTGTGCACCGATAGCAGCAGTAGCAGTCCTTGGTCAAGCACATCATGAGACAGCCTCTTCTAGGGACAGGTGGGTCAAGAGATGGATGGAGCAGGACGCACACCCTCACACAAGACTGGATCATCCACGTCTCTGCTCGCGCCAAAGCGAAGCAGGATGCATCATCCCACCCTCCCTGGCCAGGGTGACTCTTTCTGAGACATCCCCGTGTACACATGACCCAGGACACCCCCTGTCTCTGGGGCCATCTTCAGACCAAGGCCCAGAGACCCCTGGCTCCTGCTTCTGTTCCTTGGGGCCGGCCTCGCCGTGGATGCCTCCTGTTGCTGAGCGGTGCAGGAGGCTGCGAAGTGACCCCTGACATTAACCTAATTGTTCCCTCTCTTTGATTAGATGCACCACAAAGCTGGTAAATGGATCAAATTAAATTTGAGTGGCGGCAGCACAGCTTTGGAACGCTGATTAGATTTGAAAATACCACATTTAAATATCTTAGCATTTGTGGGGATTAGGAGAGAGAGGGGAAGCGTGAGCAGTGGGGGAAGCAGAGGAGGGGGTGGTGGGGGAGAGGCAGTGCCAAACCCCCCACGCACACAGCTCTGTACTGGGATGCCCAGCCTGGACCTCCCACCTGCCCCTGGGCACTGGCACTGGCTCTCCAGCTTGGCAAGTGCTGGGTCACTTAGGAGCCCATGAGCTGGGCACGTTGCTCCAGGTTCATCCGAGGTGTCGCACCCCTGGATGTGATGGGTTTGCTCCCCACCTCCTGCCACATCGCTGTTCCCCCCCATCCCCACGCGCCTGCTCTTAAATGTCATCTGGCATCGCTGAGATTTATGCCGCACAATGAACTGCAAACAGCAACACGAGTCCATAAATGGGAAAGAAAACTGGAGCCCAGACAAGGAGACCGCTCCTGGCTTTGGATGCCGACTGTGGCAGGGCTGCTTCCCGGCCACTGAGCCCTCCCTCCTGTGACACCGCGGGTCCAGCCAGGAGGCAGCCCCCAGCACCTGTCGGTCACGGGCCCTGACGCGCTGGGACCATGAAGCCTCATCCCTGCCCCTCTCCAACCAGCCCAGCTCTGCAGCACTGGGAGCGGGGGGAAGCCCAGGGCTGGATGACCCGTCCCAGTGAGTGCTGGAAGTGCTGGGACTGGGCTGGGGAGGCGTTGATCCTGGCCAGGCTGCACCCCCCTCCGGACCCCCTCCCGGGGAATGCAGAAGGCCATGTCTGAAAGCACATGGGGGAAATATTGCAACGATATACATCTTGTGTGCACGTGTGTGTGTGTCGGGAGGGAGGGAGGGAAGGAGGGAGGGCTAGATGATGCTCAGAGGCAGGTGAATGGTGGAGGAAAGTGTCTGTGGCTAATTACCCCGTGGAAGATGCCAGGCATCGCAGGCGCTGTCGCTGACCGGGGACTTTGGCCCGCTGAGGTTCTGAGGGACCGCACGGATTCTGGGAGCACGTGGAGAAAAACAACGGAGCTCAGCTCCTGTCGGGCCCCACCGGGGAGAGGGAGACACGGCTCTCCCACGTGTCTCTGGAGCGGTGGTGCTTGTCGGTGCTTGTCGGGCGAAGTGCTCTGCCAAAAGGAGGTGGTGGCCACCCCCCTGCCCGCCCGCTCCTGCCACGCCGCGGTGCTGCGGCGTGACGGGTCGGAGGAGGGCAAGGCTCCGTCAGAGCTCCACAACTTCTGCTGGCAGTGGCAGCTGCTGGGCTGCCCACGCGGGATCTGGCCGTGCCCAGAACTGGGGACTGCCGGGACCCAGAGAGAGGGTCTCTGGAAGTGCCAACCCCGGTGTCTGTGCACGCACACGCGTGCCCTTGCACGCTCCCCGTGCCACGTGCGTGTGAGAGCGTGTGCAACCCTGCGCAGGCGTACAGCCAGGGTCTGCCGGTGTGCCTCTGTGCCAGCGCGTGCCCCTGCCCGTTTGGGCTTGCTCGTGCCCGCAGCAGCGCCGGCAGCTCCGTGCACGCCCGAGGTGAGCGGTGTGTGCCCGAGGTGAGCGGTGCGTGCGCGTGGGAGCGCCGCGGCGAGCGCGGCTGTGGGGCCGTCACCCGCGCACACGCACGCCCTTCAGGAGCGCGCAGGAGGCAGGCCCGCGCTCTGCCGAGCAGAAACAGCTGGGGCACATCTGGCTTCCATCAGAGGGACGCCGAAATATCTTTAGAAGAGTGAGAGAGAGAAAAGAGAGAGTAAAACTCCTGCTGGGGCATTCCTGCGCACCCCAGCACCTCGCGCTGAGGCCAGCCGCTAGCCGGGGCCAAGTCCTCCCTCGCCTCCTTCCAGTGATCCTCCAGCCAGAAGAGTTCCAGGAAAGGGAGAAGAGAGAGTCAAAAGGAAAATGGGCACGGTGGAGTAAGGGGGAGGAAGGGAGGAGCAGTGAGGGTTTGCAAGGAGCTCTGTGCTTCCAGCCTCCTTGCAGCAGGCAGAGCTGGAGCTGCTGGGAGCAGCTGGGAGTGCTGGTGGCAGGAGATCAGTGAGGAGGCTGGGAGCCTGCTTTGCAAACCTGTCCTGGGGAGGAACGGCAGCACAAGCCAGCTCTGCCAGGCAGCGGAGCCTGGCCACCAAAATGGTCAAACAGGGGTGTTGGGTGCTGCTTTGTCCTCGCACTGACCAGCCTCCGGACGCCTGTGTGGCACCAGATCTCTCAGGTGGCCTTCGTACGTCTCTGAGCACCCTCTTCCTCTTGGAGAACACTTGGATGCCAGGGCTGTGGATGACCCCAGGAGCGAGATGAGCTTTATGGTAATAGCAACAAGATGTGGGTGATTCAGTTGTCAGCAATAAATCCCAGCCCGGAGAGGACGGTTAAATAGGGAATGTCCCACTGGAAATTTTGACATTTCAACACTATTTCCATTCTGAGAAAATAAATGTTAAAGAGTGCGGAGTCCAAACACCTCCATGAGGTGTGAATGCAGGGGTGGGACTGAAGGACTTCATCTAAGCAAAATGCTTTTGTTTTCCTGAGCAGAAATACTGACATCAACACAGGGTGATTTGAGTTCATCACAGTCTGTGGTGGAAGCCACAAGCTCTTCCTCCCATCCCAGATAGCAATGATGTGTCCAGACAGGCTGGGTGATGCTGGGCAGAGTAGCAGGGAATCCACTTTTTGGTCCTTCACAGATCCTTGTCCTGAGATGAAGGCTCTGGCTCCTTCACCCCAGGGTGCTGTGTCCCAGGAACACTCTGTTTGCGAGCCCTGCGGACTGGGCAAGGCAAATGTAAGATTTATGGAGCTTGTGTAAGGTTTGCAGCCTTGATGCTGGCAGATCTGAGACTACCCAGGCACTGGAAGGCTGAGCTGAGCTGTGCGGTTTCACTGCTGGGTGAGACACGAAGCGAGCTGTGGGTGCTTCGCCTGCTCCTCACCCACCTCCAACTCTCTGCAGACCTCCCCCGGCTGAGCCAGGACAACTTGCAGGGCAATGCATGGACAGACTTGGCTCCGTAGTCTCTGCCAACCTCCTCCAGCACCGCTCCTCCCCTGCCCAAGGCACCCAGAGGCTCCCAGGCCATGGCTGTTGGACACCTGGGGAGCCCACATTTGCCTTGGGGCTCTCCCATGTCCTGGAAGGGACAGGTTGCAGGGGAGGGGGGGATTTGGGACTCACCTGTTGGCGTGTGAGCACGTGCTGGGCTTTGAGCCCGGGTCCGTGCGTGCATCAGGCAGGCAGCCTTGCTCTGCGGCCACCTGCTTACACACGTGTGGGTGCCGAGGGCTGGGCGTGTGCACGCGTGTGCGGCACACCCGGTGCCTGCACACCCTTCCTCCTGTCTCTCCTGACCAGCAACATGAGGCCTGTGGACTGCTGGGTGGGATGTGCGTGGCCCGTGGGGTGGGTGCCGTGGGGGGCACGCAGGGTGGGGGGGCTCAGCCACCCGGGCCACGGTGTCAGATCCTCGCTGTGCCCCAGAGCGCGAGTCCAAACCAGCTGCACAAACCCCTCGGATTTGTGGGGTGGGACCTGCTTGATAAAAGCCTGACTCCGAAACAGGAGGGTCCGACACATCCCCCGGCCTCCGGTGTGCCCCCCACAGCACTGTCCCCAGCCGGGGCCACCCGTGACGTGTGGGGAAGGGGCAAAGGCATTTCCAGGGTGAGCTGTGTGAGGCGCAGATGAGAAGCTTGGAGAGAAGGAGTTGTGGAGGCTGGGAGGGGAGCAGCGGGCAGACAGCAGAGTGGATTTCTGCTTGAGTGGTTATTATACCGTCGATTTGAAGAGACAGATGACGGCAGTGGCAGAGGAGGCAATAATTGAAAGCGCCATGAAACATTAATGAATGCCCAGGGACTGGATCAGGAGTTGTTAACGCTCACTTCGCTCTCTCTGTCTCGCTCTCTTTTTAAAGTCAAAATTGTTCCACTGCCCTCTAGGCGAAGGATTTATTTTATTTTTTTTTTTTCCTCCCTGATTTAAAGGTGTAGGCACCCACCAAAGGAGCCCTGTCTCGGTGGCTAGTCACTCTCCAGCGGCTCCTGCACGAAGGGTAGCACCAAGCGGGTGGTTGCGGAAAGCGAACGGCAGCGCTTGCATCCCTCATCAACAGGTTGGGTCGGCGCACTCAGCATGCAGCTAAGGGGAGAGGTGCAGGGGGGTAGGGGTGAGGGGTGGCAGGGACTGCCAGCAGCGGTGGCACCATCCCCTCTGCAGGCACAACCCCGGGAAGCATCGCACCTACGGGAGAGGAGCCAGCCCTCCCGATCTGAGGGCTCAGCCTGCTTGGGGGTAAATCCAGCGCCCCACCAAGCAGGCAGGGTGAGCTGCGATGCTGGCCGCGGGCTGTCGCGGCTCTCCGGAACAGGGGAATCAGCCCAGAGAGCATCTCTCCGCCAGGACGCCCTCCTCATGGGCTCTGCAGATGCTCTCTGTGCCGTTCGCCACTTAGCGGGGCCTTAGGGGTTGAGGAACAAAGAGCTTTTAGCAGAGCTGTCAGCAGCACCAGGGAGGTCTCTGACCTGCAGGTACTGGGCTGTCACTCAAACGGGGCTTAGCCAGGGGCTGGGGGATCCCCCGGCTTTGCATCGAGGGATCTGGCATCATTTAGTGTTTGCTGCTCTGGCCCTAAAAGGAAATTAAAAGTCCTTGCCTAAAGGAAGCGTAAAGTGGAGGTGAAGCAGTAAGTACCTCTTCCCTCCCGCTTTTCTCCCTGGAGACGAGCAGAGGGATGACACAGTGGGGTCCTTGTGTCCCCTGCACAAGCAGTGCACAAGGACAGCGGTGGCTGTAAGAGGGAACAAGATCTGTTCTAGGGCACAAGGACGCAAGAACCAGCCCCTGGGAACAGCGGGGCTTGGGGGCTGGCTTGTGGTCACTGCAGGGAGCAGTGATGCCCACCTCCCAGTTGCAGGTCTGCAGCTGGATGGGGCACAGTGGCAGGGACACAGGCAGCCCAGGTGGCACTTTCAGGGACATGAGGTAGCCCCATGTCAGCTGAACACAGAGGCGGGCTGCACAATTCTCCACGAGACACGTGTCACCCCCAGGGTTAATCCAGGCTGTGCACGGCGGAACTGATGCGCTGGGTGACAGGGTGGAGGAGAGCAGGGTGAGCGCCGGCCGTGATGGCGGCAGCTGGCCCCATGTCACGGTACTGTAGCCCAGGAGAGCGAAGAGCTGTTGGCTCTGGTCCTGGCCACCTGAGCACCCCAGGAATCCGGAGGCGGCTCGAGGCCCCGCGGCATACAGCTCATCTCCTCCAGCGCCTCGTCCCCACAGGGCTGGTAGCACTGGCTGCTGCGGGGCCAGGGCTTTCCCACACAGTGCAGGGCAGGAGTAAACGCAGCGATAATGATGGTAACCGTTCCCAATGAGACGAGGAGACCAGGAGCTTAACCATCGCCCAGGTGAGGTCTTCGAGGCTATGCAGTGACAGTGATTGGCAGTGACAGCGTTCAGGAGCCCTCCTGCAAACTGGCGCTGTCATTTCTCCTCGCCGTCACTGCGGACTGTGCTGGTGCAGCCCCGATGCGTGCGGGGAAGCTGCTCACAGCCCGCCTGGGTCGCCGTCCCTCGTGTCACACCGGTGTCCCACGGCTTTCCCACGCTGGGCGCACCCACGCGCCAGGCTGGAACAATTTTGGTTGGAAAGTGCCACTTTCTCATCCCTCAGTCCCACCCAAGGCATCTCCACTATGGGAATCGATGGTGGGGTGGAGCGATGGCCTCGGGTCTTGGGCTGGGCTCCTTGTGACCACAGGAGCCAGGGAGTAGCAGGCTAGCCCAGAGCAACCCTGGAGCCCTCTGACCACAGCCTACACTGCCCCTTCTCAGCTTCTGCCAGCAACAAAACCTTAAATATGAAATCCAAGAGGCACATATGCATTTTGCCCATGAGGCCAGCAGGTTGCACACCCTCTTTGCCAAGTTGCCCGAGGGTCTCAGAGGAGCCACTCGTTTCTGGGGGTCTTCCCAGGCTGCAGTGCTGGGCTGAGGGAGGAGCTGAGATGGAAAGACCTGTGCTCAAAGAGGCACAACAGTGGCACAGAGGGACGTGAACAAGCATGCTCCTACCTCAAGCAAAGAAGAGGACCAAGAGTTGCAACGTCAATGAGAATTTCCTTCCCATTGCAGCTTTGAGCACTGCAGGGGCAGGGCAGCTCCAGAGGTGTTAGTAGGCGTATTTGCTGCACCACGATGGAAAGCATCAAAACACATATCCGAGGGGCTTGGGGCAGACAGTGCCTGTACCAAGGCAGGTGAGGAGATCCTAGTGCTGAAAGTCACCTGTTCTTCTCCAGGAGCTTTGTCCCCAGGTGGTGGTGGGATGCTCTGCGGTTCTGTTGGCCGCGCAAGCGCTTGTGCCCCAGCAGGACTGCAGTGCCCGGGGAGTGCGTGCTGTGGGGTGCAGTTCCTCCCAGACACGTGGCCATGGGGCATGTCTCTTGCTTGGCTGAGTGTGACCAGGAGCATCAAGGGGAAATGCACTCTGCCTGCAGGTCCCGCAGCCTGGCTACCTGCGAGGGGTCCCTGAGGGCGAGAGCAGCCGAGTGAGGGGGGTCACTGCACCAGCTCTTTGCCAAGGGAGCACATCTCATGTCTCCAGCTCCCCACCCGTATCTTGTTACCTCCTTGTTCTTCCCTCTGTCCTGTTGGTCCTTGATGTCTCAGCTCTAGTGTTTTTCCCCCAGCCTTTTCTGCAGCCTGACTTTCAGCCTGGCTTTCCAGGCTGCAGCATCAGCCTCCTCCTGCCTTATCCCACCGGTCCCATTCACCCTCAGAGCATCTCTGATGCCTCCGGTGGTGGTGTCACTCTGCCCTTCCCATGTCACATAGAGGGATGGGAGAAGGGAGAAGACCCTCCCCCCCGCCTTGCTGATCCAGGCACTGATCCAGGAGTGCAGCAGCCCTGTTCACATCCCGCACCCCCTTCTCCACCAGCCACGGCTGTCACTTCCCCGGGAGAGAATTGCCAGGGAGGTGCCGAGTGTATTTTTAGCTTTGCCGTTCGTGTCTGATAAGTGTTTTGACCTTTTTGAGCAGAGCTAATCGTGCCGTCTGCTCCTCACTCCATCTCAGCTCGTGCTCTGCCTGCCGGGGAGCCGAGGAAGGAGCTGCTGGCTCCCCACGCCACCTCAGTCATACTGGGAGAGGGCTCCTTGCCCGGGAGCCCTGGGTCTGCACTAGGTGTGTGCTCGCACCCCAGCAGCACGAACCCCTTCTCTTGCAGCCTCCTATTTGTGCTCTGGGAGCGGATGAGATTTGAAGTCCTAAAGACAGGGGATCAGACCACGTCACCCGTGGGGCAGGGCGAAGGGTGCTGGGTGGGGAATTGCAAGGGGTGGTCAGTATGGTCAAGAGGCTGCGTTATCCCTCGGCTGGAGCTACCTGGCCATGCTACCCCACATCCCTGTGCTGGCCTGGCCTTGCTCAGATAGAGCATCACCTGCAAGGAACGAAGTGTACCTCCACCACCACGCTCGGGTGGTACCCCAGGGCTGTGCCCCAAGGACAAGCTGCCTGGGGAGAAGTGGGACATCTCTTGGGAAGGAGCTGGCACGTCCTGATGTGGACACCACAGCTCCCACCCCAACAGTAACCAGGGCTGAGAAATGGCTGCAAAGCACCCAGAGACAACGCCAATGGCCTGGAAACTGCTGACAAAAGTGGCTGTGGCAGAAAACGGGGATTTGAGCCGAACTCCTTGCCTGTAAGAGGTATCTCTTTGCCAACGGCACAGTCGAATGGAGGGGAGGTTGCAAAAAAATAAATGGTTTCACCTGACTGGGCAGGAATTGCTGGGAGAGGCAGGGATGGTGGCAAGCTGTAATGCCCTGGCACTGCAAACAGATGCCCAAATTCAGCCACCTGATCACGGGTGCACTGGGAGGAAAGTCAGACCTTGGCCATGTGCAGTTCACTGCATGGGGAGGGGGGAAGGTCTTCCGAGTCCTCCGGTCCTCAGCCACCCCTGCAGCCAGTGCCCCGGTGTCGTTTTGTTATGGTAAGAGCTTGGCACATCTTCCTGGGCCGTAAACATTGATGAATTGCCCCCCAAACCCACCCAGCCCCCCCTGACAGAAAAAACACTGGACATGCCGACCACGAGCATGCCTGGCAGCCTTCCTGCTCGTCAGAGGGTCACAGGGACAGTGTGAGCTGCCCGCTCCGGTGCCCAGGGACGGTGTGCTTTGCCAGGGGAGGCCAGGCCTGGGCCAGCACCAGGGAGATGCTCTGCAGCGCTGCAGGGAGCGCTGGAGGCAGAGAGGGCAGGAGTGGGAAATTGCTGGCGGGATTTGGGGGACGCGCAACGATGCCCTGGGTACTGGCTGATCCCTGCTTGGGGCTCTGCTTGCCCAGCCCACCCCGTGTCCCTCCTGACAAAGCCTTGCAGAGAGCAGGTGCAGGGAGGGGGCTCTGGTGAGGGCAGGGTGGCACTTAGCTCCCGCCTGGGACCTGCTGATCCAGCCGTGCCCCGTAAGAACCCTACAGCGACGACAGGGAGCGAACCCCTCATCTGCCGCTCCCCTCTCTTCCGCAGACAGGCCGAGCATTGCACAGAAAAGCTGCCGTTGCCTCCTGGACTTGCACCAGCCTCTGCCAGGGGGGGTTTGGTGCAGAAAGGCTTTCTGAACCCGCGATGCTCAGAGCCGCTCTCACACGTGGGCACCTCATTTGGACAGGCAGACCTTAGGGCTCTGTGCACACTGGCAGACCCCCTGCTCAGGCATCCCCCTCCGCTATGTGGGGTCAGAAGTTGCCTCCTGGAGATACCGCTTTTGCACGTCTTCTTTCAAGGCTGCACAGCAGAGAAGGCAGGGCGAGGTGTGCTCCTGCCTCCCCCTGGGCCAGCCCTGGGAGCCGGGAGGCGGGTCGCTCTGTGGATCACGCCAGACGAGCCTCAAGCCCGCACTTAATCTTGCTGCCTGGGAAATTAGGCAGAAAATGCTCCGATTGAGTGTGAAGGCCTCCGCTGTAATTTGGAGCGAGCAGATGACATGCACTCATCGTCGGAGGGAGATGAAAGCTTTTAGAGCTGGTGAGCACTAGCGAAATCTGTGAAAATCTCTTTTTTGTCAGGAGTGGTAGATACACAGGCAGATGAAAGACAGAAGATAAAATTAGCCCGTATGCAAGAGAGAGAGGGGGAGAAACAGAGAGAGAAATAGAGGGGGAATATTTCTCTGAAGACTCTCGGCAGAGAAGGTTTCTAACACCGGTGACTCAAAGGCGAAGGGGAGTCATGTGTGTGTGTGTGTGTGCACGAGAATATACGTATGTGTGGCTATATTTGGCTGTGCTCCCACGGTGGCCTCAGCACCTGGGGCTGATCTTTTCGAAAGCACGAGACGAGGCTGCCCTCCTCTCTGCCCTGGCAGGCAGGGAGCCTTCGCCCACGCCGTGCCCCGCCGCCCCTGGGCAGCAAGCCCCACCGCGGGCAGCGTGTCGGCAGGGCTGGGATGCGGGACTCCAGCGCAGGGCAGTTCCCGGTGAGGATGCAGGACATCCAGCCTGAATCCAGCATGAGAAAACCGTGGTGGGCTCTGCTGAGCCCAAACTGATGGACAGTCTGAGCGGGCTGACCAGCAGCCACACGTTCTCTGAGGTGACTTTGGTTCCTTTTCCTTTTATGCTCAGGCTGCTCAGACGAAGTGTTCAGCTCCAGGTCGCAGCAAGGACCAGCGACGCTCAGAGGGGCAACAACAGCAGCAGGAGATCCCCTGAGCACTAAATCTGGCTGCCAGTGTTTTGCTGCAGGCTGCTCCAGGTCTTCACCCTGGGACAGCAGCTCTGCAGTGGTGAGGCAGGAGAGACCAGGACAGCCTCTGCCTGCAGATGACTGATGCTTCAGCTCCGCCAGCAGGTCCTGCCCAGGGGGCCAAGGCAGTAACACAGCCCCCTTTGCTGCTCCTGCTCTTGCTGCCGGAAAGGAAAGGGATGCTGGTGGCTCTGCTCTGTGACATCCAGAGGGAGAGTGGCTGGAGTTACCTCTGTACCCATGAGGATGCTGGATCCAAAAGTGCCAGTGGGATCAGGAGAGAAGGGTCCCTGCAGGGCGTCCTGCTGAGCTGCACCGTGCCTGTAGCCAACCCTGCTCTCCTGGCAAGGCCAGGGTGCTCTGAGTCCAGCACCCTTCAACAGGCTGTGGGGATACGGAAAAGCAGACAGGGAAAGCCCCTCAGAAAGTCCCCTTGGCACTGCTCAGGACCCTCCTCCCTGCAGTGAGCAGCAGCTGGATGATGGATTTATGGTGAGAGATGGAAGAAAGGGCAATTGCTCTCAGATGTCCTTGCTCTCTGCACTGGTGGCTAGCAAATACCTGAAGGGTTTTTCCCCCAGCCCACGGCTTTTGCTGCACAAGGGCAGTGTGTTTCCATCAGCACCGATGCAGATGTTACACCTAAGGGAGGGTTATGGCCCTCATGGGATGCAGCATCTGCACCAGACCCACCTGCTGAATGAGAGTGCAGCTGAAGGGCAACCACCACCTTGCAGTGGGTGTAAGGACCTCTGTGGTCCAAGCCCACCCTCTAAACCAGCCAGACACTGTAGGCACCAGGGATGCCGTGGATGCTCCCTGTCAGCTCAGGGAGCAGAGGCGGGAGGACTTCCCGGTGTCCTCACGATGCAGCCCCAGGAGCTGCAGCATTCGGAGACTCCCTTGAGTAGTATGACACCCACCAGTGTGAGTCAACACGAACATTAATAACAGAAAAATCCTAGTGCTTCCTCCCCCGCCTTTCTCAATGTGCCATCTAGCAGGACGTGGGCTTGCCGAGAAGTTGCAGGGTGGAGGTTCGGGGACAGACGCTCGGGTCCTGCTCACCTGCCCCATTGCCTCATTACAGGGAGACGGTGCTGTTGGGAGCACGCTGGGGGATGCAGGTGGTCCCCTCAGCAGGGTGAGCGATGGGTGGGAGATGTCCTTGGCCCAGGAAGGGGCTGGTGGATGCCCAAGGGTCTGTGGCAGAGCACTGCCAGCGTACGAGCGCCTGGAGGGAAGCACAGAGCGCTGCCTGCTCAGTCATGCAGGCAGCTGAATAAAAGAAACAAATAACCCAGCCGTGAAAAATAAGCACTGGCCAAAGCCTCCCAAGAAGCCGTCTGTACTTCCCAGCTGCAGTCCCCAATCCCTGGCTCGGTTCACCCTCTGGGAACGACAGCAGGGATGGCAGCTCCTGCAGCCCTGCAAAGATGCAAACCTCTCCCTCCTCCGGTCCTCCAAGTGCTCCGAAATGCCTTTCACCAGCAGAATAATTAGAAATCTAATTCCTATTTCTCCTGCTCAGCTAATTGTCTGTGGACGATTTGATTGTAAGAGTGTCCAGCGATGCAGAATAACCATCTTATTTCTGCTAGACATTGCCTTTGCAATTAGCACTATTGATTGCATCGTTCTGTTCTCTCACCTGCCGGATCCCGGGGGAGCGGCTCTCACCTGGCTCATCCCTCCCAGGGTGACGAGGCCACGCACTCCCTTTTGCAGCACTGTCCCTTGACACAGCGTGTCCCAGCAGGGCCGAGAGCTCAGGAGGGTGAGCTCTGCTCGCTGGCGTGGCTCCTACGCTGCTCTGTTCTCCGCAGGGGTGAACCTCTCTCCCGAGGACTCACAGTCATGTATGGGCAGAGCCAGGAAGGTCGCCCCAAAACCACTGGGGAGCTCCCACTGAGGACAGAGCATGTCTCTTTGCCTGCTAGGAACTTGCCTTTCTGGCTGGCTAGAGCTGAGAGGGCGCTTTTTGTTTTTTGTAAAAAAAAATAAAAATAAAAATTCAGATTTGACAACACCAAAAGGTTCTGGAAGAGTGTGTCAATTCTGCAGAATGGTTTGTTTGGAGGGAAAAACCCCCAAAAGATCAAAACATTTCATTTCAGCATTTTCAGAGTGAAATGTTTTGATTTTTTTTCTCTTCCAAATGACTTTGTTTCAAAGTTTCCCTTAATTTTATTTTTCTAAACATCAAAAAAATTCTGTGAAATGGCTGTGGTTAGAAGAAAATGCGTTGGCTTGGTCACAACAAAACCTTTTGTTTAACCCCCACCCCCCAAGAATTCCCTCCTCTTTTTTTTTTGATTTATTATCATTTCCAGGATTTTCGTTTGCAGACCAGCTCTAAAATACAAATAGTTGTGCTTGGCCAGTCATGGACGAGTCACGGATCTGTTGCCCTGCCCTCCACAGGGACAAAGGTGTCTTGGGGGGCTGGAGACCTGCTCCACCCGCAGACTCCAACCCTCCTTGCCAGGGGCCAGTTTGGGACTGACGCTGTCCCCATTATCTGGCCCAAAGGTCTGTGGCAGACGCCTGCCTGCTGACTTCGGAGCCAGCCTGGCTCTGCCCGCCCTGAGCACCACTTGGGGAGGACGAAGGGAGCAAGCAGAGCTGGGAGAGGAGCTGCCCACTGCCGATCTCCCTCCCGAGCCCTCCGGCACCGGTGAGAGGCGGCAGCGATGCGGAGGCAGCTGCCCGCTTGGCTCTGCACACCCGGGAGCATGGAGGAGAAGATGCTCGTCTTAGGCGACCCGTTGAATCACCACCTGAACAGCCAGCAGCTCTGGGCCAAGGGGGTTTGGGCTCCAAGATCCAGATGGCTGCAGTAGCGAGGAGCTTTCCAGAATCAGAGGAAATCGGTGTAAATAGCAGACTGTGCAATTAATTTCACCCACACCAGATTTCTGTCCCGGCAGAACGGGAACAGCCAAAGTGCTCCCTCCATTCCTGCTGCCTCCCAGTACAGGGGAGCTGCAGCATTGCTGGACCACACCTGCAGGTCCTGGACCCATCTCCCCTCCTGCAAGCCCTGCTTGTAGACCCACCTCCACCTTCACAGCCTGATGGGTCTGTTAGTGACAGCCCGAGCAGAGCAGCCAGCCCTGAGCAGGGAGCACCTAGACACCCGAACCTCCTACAGCCGTGGTTTCCCGTCGGCTGGAAGCATGGGACATCCCTGCGCAAGCTGTCATCCGCCCTATGGCACGTCGGTCACACAAGTGCCGCAGCAGCCGGTCACAGGGAGCAGCCCCCGGGCTGGGAGGCGGCTGGCCACGAGAAGGGAGGAGCAGCTCCCAGGGAGGCAGAGGTGCTAGGAAGGAATTAGCGTCCGGATCTATAAAACACTTGGTCCCAATTATTATAATGCACTGATTAGGGGAACTCAATAGTTCTGCTGGTGGTTAATGGCAGTAATTACCCAGATATGACTACAGTGGCAATATTAATAACTCTGGGCCATTAGTATTTGTGAGCAATGAGCAGAATACACATCCGTGAGCCTCTTGCTCTCTCCTTCAGCTACAGGCTTTAGCTGGGCTGGGAGAGCGCCTGGAGCTTGGCTGCGGAGGAAACAGACCCAGGACCTGGCCGCTGTTTGTCAGATCCAGAAGAGCACGGTGGAAGCCACCCGTGCACACCCGGAGGTGGCCGGTTGTCCAGCAGCAGCGTCTACATCGAGGCTGGAAACCTGCCTGCCCGGAGCAGAAATGACTTGCTCTGATGGTGCTGCTGCGGTGCGGGGCTTCTGGCCACTTGGGAAGCCGCAGCCTGTCGCTTGAAGACCTGCAGATCTGCTGTCCTGCGACGTGGGTCACTTGTTTGACACAGGCCACTCAGCTGCCCGACCTGTGCTCCACGGGGCTGGGAACAAGGGCGAGGGGCTGAGGGTGTGACCCACGTCTGCCTGACAGGGAGAGCTGCGATGGGGGGTCTTCACAAGCACGATGGAGGAGCATCCTCCAGCAGGGAGGGTGGGGAAGGGCCCCTGCAAGCAGCTTGGAAGCGTTGCAGCGTGAGAGAGGAGAAGGGGAGCGATGGGCGCCGTTCCTCTCAAGAAGAGGCAGGGCAGGGCCAGTGCAGCCAGCACTGGTGCTTACACACCCACCGCGGCGCCGCCGCCGTGTCTCTGGTGAAGGTGTGCACGGAGGAGCCCGCACGGTGCTGTACGTGCACGATGCTCAGCAGCGGCCGCTGCCTGCAAAGCCTGCCCAGCACTGCCCTTCCCCAGCCCCC
Organism: Leptosomus discolor; assembly: GCF_034619465.1. Classification (NCBI taxonomy): domain Eukaryota; kingdom Metazoa; phylum Chordata; class Aves; order Leptosomiformes; family Leptosomidae; genus Leptosomus; species Leptosomus discolor. The sequence continues at coordinate 1,064,932 of NC_141419.1, forward strand.
GGCTCCGCTGCCTTGGACCTTCCCTGTCTTCTTGCCCCACGGAGGGCCCACGGGCTCCCAAGCAAACGATGGGTTTTGGTTGCATGTTTGCAAGGGGCTTAGGCGGTGGGAAGCAGCTTCTCCATAGCAAGTGCCAAGCCTCCACCTCGCCACCGTGCCGCCCAGAGCGCCATCCCCCGGGGTCAGGGTACCAGCGTGTTTGTGGCTGTCGCCTTGGCTTCCCCGCTGCCTTCTCTGTCTGCAGCTGACTCGCAGGGACACGCGGCCTCTGCGGCCCTGCATCCGCGTGCCCCCAGGGAAACCCCTCCGTCTGCACGGCCTGGCTCCGACTCCAGTCTTGGTCTGTGGTTTTTCAGCTATTTCTGAAGAAAAGGAGTGATTAATTGCTCCCTCATTTGCCCTCAGCAGAAGGTAACTACCTCTTCCACCAGCCTCCAGAAGTTTGGCGATGGTCAAGAGAGCAAGGGCATGCTCCTGGAGAGATGCCCGACCTCCATCCAGCAAGTGATGCTGCCAGCTCTCTGCTTCCAAAGGCCAGGAGGGTTTGAGGATGGGGACAGCAGGGCACTGGCCCCCGTAACTGGGCGCTGGTGTACAGCGTGTGCTCACTGCCCCGTGCACTCTCCAGATCCAGGCTCCATCTTTGCTCCGAGGACGGCAGGGAACTTTCCCACTCCGTCTCTCCAGCACAGACATAATGATGGGAGTATTTAGCACACGGCGCAGTGTATTCAAACACTCCTGCAGTCAGAGACACCCTGTCACCCAGGTGACATGCCTCTTACATGCTGCCAATTTAGCAGCCGCGGCAGCATGACGCCCCTGGAATCTGGGTTAGCGCTGGCAGCCGCCGCTGTCGGCAGCCCCGGCTCCGTGGAGAGGATGGGGTGGGAGCCCACGGCACTGCTGCCAGTGTGCTGCCCCACGGACGAGCCCCCAGCACCCCAGGTGTAAGGTGTGAGGCCACAGTAGCCCCCTCCAGGGGGAGGTTCAAAAGAGATAGATTAAAAAAAACCAAACCAACACCGCCCCCCCCGCTCCCCCCCCCCCCCCCCCCCCGGTAATTTTCCACTGAAAATTTTGTGAAGAAATCTTTTTCTTCCTTCTCCCTGCATTGCCATCAGATTCCCTCCTCCCTGCCAAACCCTTTCCTTTCATAAATGTAAAACTCCAAACAAAAGCTGTCAGGACAGAAGATGGTGAAAATGCCTGGCTTTCCAACAGCCAAAGCCTGATCTTCCTAACCAACACCAGAAATATTTTCTACCCTGCGAATTTCCAGTTTCTTGGTTTCTGTTACAAAAAAGGGAAAGATTTTCCCCAGATCAGCATTCTGCAGAAGTCACTCAGCGAGCGACCAATGCTTTGACATAATTACACAGTGATTAAAGTGTTTGCAGCAGCTTCACTCCAGAGGCCAGAGGACAACACCCTGTCCCCATTACATCACCCTGGTTCTGGTACCCTGCCCTGATGCAGGGGTCAGGCCCCGGTGTCTGGGGTGACCCCACTGCCAGCCAGACCACGCAGGGTGGCAGACCCACCATGGCTTGCATGGGGCTGGCTATGGCGAGGACTGGCCCACATAATTCACCCTGATTCATCCTGATCTACCCCCAGTTCACACCCATCTGTGGGATGAGGTGTGTGTGGGGTGACAGGTTTGGGATTAGGAAACTTCCCGTTTATCTTTTATTCAATACAACACCCGATGCACAACCTACAATCAAGCACAGCTTCCGAAACACAAAGCCTCACTTTTCCTTCGTGCTGTTTTGCCAAGTAGCTGGAGCAGCGGATTAGACCAGGGATTATTTTTGTCCCTTAACTTTGCGACTTTATTTTGTTTCATATTCAATTTTAAGCTTTGTCAAGGTCCTTTTGGCCAGTTCCTAACTCCTGCTTTCTTTTAACGTGTCTCAGTTCACGCACCTTCCCGGGTCAGACCATTGCAAGGTCTGGGGAGTTGCAGCAGCTGAGGGTGTGAAGGTGGGAGGTTGTGGAGGTGTCTCCCAGCTCTCCTCCATGTGCACCAGGAGAGTGCTGGGATGCTGCAGATGCTGCATCTTCACTTCTGCGCTCCCTGTTCCCACGCCGCGCCACCTCCACTCCAATCCCGTGGCTGGGGCTTGGAAAGGGCTGGATAATTTTATGATCGATAATAACATTGGTAGTTATTCTTGTCAAGAGAAGGTTAATTGTACCTCCTGCCTAAGGGCACCAGCTGGTCACCACAGGGGCCAGGAAGGCATTTTCCGCCTGTGTTCAGCATTTCACAGCCCGCCAGGCTGCAGGATGCAGGGTTCCACCACGTGCTGGAGCATCAGGTGCTGCGGAGGGAGGCAGCCGGGGAGCATCGCTCCGACCTTACCGCCAGGCGGGCCGTTTGCTGGCGTCCGTCCCGCGCCGTGGTGCTGCCCCGGGTGTGCTCATGACGTCTTACCCGCCCGTGGCTGCAGGACCACCGCGGGATGCGGAGCGAGGGAAGCCCCCGCGTGCCCTCCCACCACGGTGGGGTATCTATCTCGGGTGTCACCCTGGCCTCTCCAGCCAGACATGGGGGCACAAGGGCTGCCCAGCACCCCTGCTAGGCAGAGGGACGTGTCACCCCGTAACTGCGGTGGTTGAGCGGCTTCTCTGCTCCCAGCCCTGGTGCAACTCCATGTCGCAGTAAAATTTTATGACTTGCGGCTGTCACGAGGCTGAAGGCTGCTATGCACCCAGCAGCGAGAACAGCTAGGGGCTGCAGAGCTGTGAGCATCCTCCCTACACAGACCCCAGCAGGCAAGAGCTCTGATAGCGGGCGGTGCTGGGCAAGGAGGTCAAGACTTCTCCTCCTGCCCTGGAAGGGCAGCAGTGGAGTGAACAGTTAGGATGCTGCCAATGGCAAGAAATACAGGAGGGAGAGCTCCGTGTCTTTGTACAGCTGGCAGGGACGTGGTCCTGCGTGTCTGTCTGTCTGTCTGCCTGTGAGCCTCCTCTTGCTCTCTCCCTGTCCGTTCCCAGACATCCCCACCCCCCCCTTTTTCCCTCTCTTCTCCCTCTTGTATTTATAGTCCGTGCCCGTGGCCTCGTCTCCAGCCTCGCGTGTGACCTACTTACGCGCACGGCCCCAGTTCTTGCCTTTTCTCTCCCAAACAATGATGCCGTCCGAGCTGCTGCGCCGCGTGCTCCGAGCACAATGAGAGCGGCTCTTGCAGAGGCTTTCACCGAGCCCACGCTGCACCCGCTGGCGCAGCGTCCGCTCTCGGCGGTGGGTGCTGAGCTGCTGGGAGACGGCTCGGCACCCCGGCTGGTCTGGATGCTGCCCGGGGCTCTCATCCTGTGGTTAACACCTGCCAAGGAGCCTCCTCCACTGCAGCTGGCGGGCAGGGGAGAGCAGTGCAGGCAGGAGCGGGCTGTGCTCCTGCCTCCCAGGCTGCCCGCAGACAGCGAGGGCAGCGGGGCAGGCGGTTCGGCGTGCTCGGAGGCAGGGTGCTCAGGCAGGGGTTCCTCCCAGCTCTGCCTGGGGCCAACCTGCAGCCACCACATCTGCTGCGCTCGCTGACGCCAGCCTGACCATTCCCCACGGCGAAAGACTGCAGAGATCGAGATGAAGATGCTCCCCCTCGGAGCCCGCTGCTGCAATGAGAAGCAGGTCTGAGCGTAGGGAGCTGGGATCCTCCCTGCCAGGCCGAGTTTGGGTCCAGGACAGAGCTGTGGGAGAGGCAGGAGCCACATCTGCATGGGATGTGAGGCAGTTCAGACCCAGTCCCAGGAACAGGTTCGGGTCCCAGGGACACGGTGGCCTGGCATCAGGCAGGATGGGTGCCACAGCAGCTGTATCCCTGCCCTGGATCAGGGCTGCTGCTGCTTACTCTGCTCCGTGCTGCGGGGACCCTGGGGGTAACAGCCGCTCCACAGAGTGAGCATCGCTTCTCTGGGGAAAACCATCTCCCTGGAAAATCCCAAGGGAAACAGGGGGAGAGCCGCTGCACCGTGCACTCAGGCACACCCAGAGCCTGTGTGCCCAGGCGTGCACACACACCCAGAGCGTGCACAGGCGCGCACACGGGCGGATCACGCTACGCAGATGTGACCCGTGGGTGCATGATCTGGGTGCTAAGGACGGAGCTGGAGCTCCTTAACTCGTGTGCTGCCACACGCCAGTGCTGCTCTGAGGGTCTCTGAAGTGCTGGTGACGGGCAGTCAGAGCACTGGGATGCCCACGCTTGGGCCCCGGCCCAGGCTGCCTGCGGGTGCGTCGAGAGGAGGGGGCTCCCCGCCTCAGCTAATGGGAATAATAAGGTAATTAGGGGCTGTATCAGCAGCGTGAAGGCAGGGCCTTGTTGCTAAGCAAACAGTGAGTCAAGAGATGCCCCTGTCTCCCCCGGCACACCTGATAAGTCCCTAGAGAGATGCTCTCCTGAGATTTGTGGCTACTCTGGGCTGCCCCTGCTGCTTGTTACAGAGCCGGGAAAACCGTTCGTCCTTCCTTCATCCACCACCGTCTTCATCGGCTCTGTGACAGGGAGGCATTGAAAGGGTTTTCCACCCCAAGGAAGAAGACGGCGGAAGAGTTCCCCTGTGCTGTGGTCCCGTTGGCTCACATGTGGCCTCTGAGCAACGCCAGGCAGCTCCTGTGTGCTTGGCTTGAGGTTTCCACTTGCATATAGAGAGGACAAATTATTTCAGCCCCACCTTGTCCCTCAGGCATCTTCAGTCCATCTGCCTGGGGCTGTCACCCACACAGGGATGTCTGAGTCAGCGATGGGCCTGTGGGGAGCTGGGGATACAGCCCAAGTCCCCGCCTGCCCGCCACGGAGCGCCGCAGGTGCCCGTCACACCCAGGCTGCGCTTCCAGCCCCGAGCAGAGACCCGTCGCTGTCGCCACCCCTCCCTGCGGAGCAGAGACCGTGACACAGCATCACCTCAGCACCTTTTCTATGTGCCGCACTTAGGCTTGGGCCGCTAGGTTCCCTGCCTCCGCGTGCCCTGGCTAGCCCCCGACCCCGTGCCGAGGACGGGGGAGCCATGATCCGTCGTCCCCTGCCCGTGGCTGTGCCACTGCACCGAGCTGCTCCACCGCCGCAGAGGCAGGGCGCGGAGCGCTGACAGGAGCTGTAAATTGTCAGGCCCCGTAAAGCATTTAATGATTTTGAATTTATCTGCATCGATAAATACATGACAAGGTAACAGTCAAATAAATACCCATTAGTGCACCCGCTCTCTTTTTTTTAATTACGAGCTCGGGTGTAACCAATCATTTTCTGCTAAGCAAGTGCTCCAGGAAATCTTCATTAGCACCAGCCCTGGCCGTGGCGAGTTCTGTAGCCCGGAGAGGAGGGAGCAAGCCAGGAGGGCGGTTTGGCCCCAGCTGGGTCTTGCTCTCACCCAGCACAGGCAGAAAACCGGGCTGCCACTGGGTTTTCTGGGCATCCACCCCCTTGCAGGGTGGGCTGCCAGGGCCCCTCTGCTGCTGGGCAACAAGCTGAGCTCTGCGGCGAGCGCTTGCTGCCCAAGCTGCGCTGGCGCGGTCGGGTCTCCTGCCCTCCCTGCCAGGAAAGCCCTGGAGACCTGGTAATGCAGCGAGGGGGGGAGCAGAGGGCTCGGACCAGCTCAGGAGGAGGGTGATACCTGCTCCTCCAGGCCAGGCTTGAGGTAACGTCAAGGTTCGGGGGGGTTGGGGCAGCGATCCTGGCGGGGGGCTCTGCACACCCCAAGGGCAGCGTTTTCTGGTGGTAGATGCCAAGTTGTCAGCGTGTGCGCAGAGAGAGGTGGATCCCCCTGATTGCTGGGCTGTCACCGCCTTTGGGCACCCCTCACCGCTCCCCTCTGCGCTGGGCAAGCCAGAAAGCACCGGAGGGATGCAAACCACCCAGGTCAGCGTCTCCGAACAAGTCGTGCTCTGGCAGGTGTGCCGGACTCAAGAGGGCTCATGGAAAAAAAAAAAAAAGAATAAAATGCTGAGAGACAGGACTGGGCAAGTCGACGGGCTGTGAAATCCCAGAGCACCAGCTTTGCTGCTGCCGAACCACCTCCCGCGTGAGCCGCGGGGCTGCTGCCGACAGCACTTGCTGGCAGCGCTAAGGATCGGTGAAAGACACGGGCAGGAGGAGCAGGGTAAAGCGCACGTCCCCGGCTGCTGTGGCCCCAGCGGGGACGGCGCAGGGTCAGGCTGCCAGCCAGCCGCTCTCCCTGGGCACGGAGCCGGGGTGCAGGTTGTGAAGGGAGCGGAGTCGAGGGCAGAACCTGCTCTGTCCCTTTCGAGCATCCCTCGCATTAATCTTCCCTCCGTGTCAAACCACTGGCTCAGAGAGGGGGCAGAGGGAGAAACTGGCTCCTTTGCTCTGTCTTATTTCTCTCTGGCAACATTTTTCCAGCAGAGCAGCTTTTATAAATCTGAACATCTCCTGGGAACATGTCGATCCTGATGATTTTTTTCTATGGAGAAGTGTCAAATCAAATGATTTCAACTTTCACATTTTGTCTCAATAACGTCGAAAGGATTCTTTCCAACGAGAGACGAACATTTCAATTTGACATTATCATTTGGTTTCATTTCATTTGGGCTTTTATATTATCATATTACTTCAAATCTACATTTCTATTCTATCTAGTGTTTTACTCTTTAATGATTCAGCAGCGTCAAAACCCAGCTAAACATTGTGATATTTCTGGGTGGAATTTCCCCCCCTCCCTCCCCAAAATTTGTGCATTGTGGAAAAATCTGCATTGGGAAACCCCAGGTTCCCGGGGGAGGGAGCTGCCATCTTACAGCTGGCTCTAGCTCCAGCAAAGAGCATCGTGGCAGAGGCAGCAGCAATCCAGGGACTGTGTCCTCTGCTGAAACCAGAGGAAGGATACCAGATTTGACCTGCTCTGTGCTGTACAGCCATAAATAGCGAGTGGCAGCGCTGGCAGGGAGGAAGGTGAAGGCATTGTACACAAAGGGGAGAGAAACTCATCCATGGGAGTTAGGAAAGAGAATGCCCTTCTTACCCAGAGGAGCTCCAGGAAGCGTGTGTTGCCCCTGGAAAGCAGACCAGGATGCATGCAAGGGCTGGATCTATGTACCAGGGGAGGAGCGGCCACACACAGACAGGGTTTCCTGGAGGGGCTTTACATGAGGGTTTTGTTTGGGGGGTGATGGAGAGGAGCCAGGTTTTCCCCTGCATGAACCACCAGCCTCCAAGGGCTAGGACGTCACTCTGCTCCCCAGCACCGAGGGAAGGTAGAAATCTGCTTCCTCCTTTGTTGGAGCAATGCTGGTGGGAGAGAGGGGCTGCGGCTTCACCTTCTTATCCAGGCACAGGCCGTATTTCCCCCTGAAAAAGCAGCGTCAGGTCTCACGTAGCTGGTGCAAGGACTTTGTGCTGGGCTGGAGCTCTTTCCCTGGAGAAGGCGTTGTGGCAGCATGCCCTCCCATCCCCGGGCACTGCCCCCGCCTCCATGCTCTGCAGGGATGGCTCAGCCCCTCCCTGGGCAGCGAGAGCCCACCGTGGGACGCCGGAGTGCCCTGCTGCCTGCAAGCCACCTGCTCCCCGCACGCAGCCTGCCAGGCTCCTGTCTCTCGCTCACCGGCATCCCTGTTGTTAGCAGGATAGATTAAAAGCTGGTTTAATGGATATTTATGATCCCCATCACAGCCTTTTACTGCCTGTCCTTTTGCATTACAGGCGGCTCTGCCGCCACGTGCCCACGCAGCGGAGGGGGATGAGGTCTCTTGGTCTGCACGGGGGGACCCGGCTGCCTGGAGTCGTCAGCGTACCCCTGCCACCCCCAACCAATGCTTCAGACAGGCACTCCCGTGCCAGTGGGCTCTCTGTGCATCCCTCCCATAGATCTCATAGCAGAACCATCTGTAAGTACCCCTCTATGTCTTTTGATGGGGAAACTGAGGCAGAGGGAGAGGTGAGCGGACATGCCATTGCCGCCAGCTCTTCCCCCAGCACACAGGGCTGGGCACTGGCACACACGTGTGCATGTGGGCCAGGAGGCGTGCGGGGGCAGGCGTGCGAGGCGGGGATGGCGTCTGAGAGCGGTCCTGGGCGATAGCGCAGTGGCCATGTGGGCGCGTGTGCTGGGCACAGCGGCGTGGGGCAGAGAGGCAACAAGTGCTGGCAAGAGCTGTGGGTAAAAGCCAGGTCTGTGGGACACTGACTCCACTGGCATTTGCTGAGCACAGCCTGCCGCCTTCCGAAGCTGGTGATGCTCTCGGACTACATGGGAAACCCTAATTGAATCCCCAGTCTCCCTCTCGCTGGCTCTAAATGAAACTCCCCCAGGATACCATATTAAACTTGACCTGTGCACCACCTCCAAGATTAACATCAGAGGAGAAAGAATTAAAGGTCTGTGGAGGGCAGCGCGAGGGAGGAGGCAGGCATGTCTCTCCTCTCCTGCTCCGGGAAGGGGTGGAAGGGCAGCTCTCCGGGGAGGTGTGCAGTCCAGCACGCTCCGCCGAGCTGCCGGAGGAGCGCAGCAATCTGAACGCCGCGCTTGCTGGCAAGGAAAGTTGATGTTCTCCTTCCCCAGCTCGGTGATAACATGAAAGGCAAAGAAAAAAAAAAAAAGTAAAAAAAATCCCCTCTGAGGCAGCAGGGGAAACCAGGCATCATTTGCTTTCCCGCAGCGCAGATGCTACTGCTGGCCTTGCGGTGCCCTGCTGCCCGGGGGGCTCGGAGCGGCTGGGGCTTTACAAACCCCGGGGACCCAGCTGGGGCGAGGAAGAGCGCTGGGCGTGGGAGGAGGGCTCGCAGCCAGGGTCCCAGCAGGCACCCCATGGGGCTCACGCTCCCGTCTTCGCTCCGCACCAGAAGTTGGGCTACTCTGGGGAGGCGCGCTCACACGCTGCCTCCCTGCAGGCCACTCGCTGGCCATGTCTGGGTCACAACCAGCCTGTTTTCTGGGGAGCTGAGACACATCTCTGTTCAGACAGGCTGCGGAAGGAAAAGTCTGTCCGTGGTGAGCCCAAGATGTGCCTTGACCTTCCCATGGGTGGGAATCTTGGGTCTGATCCTGCTCTCCCCGAGCCCTGCCAGTAAGGGAGCAAGTGTTTTTGCACAGCATCATGCTCACCCCATCAGCGAGCAAGAGACACCGCAGGCGCTTACAGCTTTCAAGAGCTGACAAGCTTGTGAGAATGAAAAGTTCAAAACCAGTGCTTGGGACGTGTAAGTGTCTGCAAAACTAACTGCCATTTGGGTCGGAGCACGCGCGCCAGGACCCGTCTCCTCCGTGCCACGCACGCCTGGAGAAAAGGTCACCCTTCAGCAGGCTGGAGTCACCCAGCCTCCCCCAGGTGGGGGACTCGGCTCTCGCTCCTCTTAATGAGGTGACCTTCGCATCGGCGGACGCAAGCAGTTCTCCCTGAAGAGTCGACAGGTCAAATTAAGCAGATGTTTTATTCTGCCCCGTCTCCGGCTGTCGGAGATCGGAGCGCAAGATGGACAGAAGCTGAAATGAAGGTGTCTCTTGCTTTCCTTCCTCCCGTATTATTTCACAGCCTGCAAATGACTGGCAAGCTTCTTGGATGGTTCATCTCAAGGCAGCATCCATCCAGCTCCAGCCCAGGGGTGTGCATGTGTCTGTGTGCTGTAAAAGGCGGGTACCAGTGCTCCCCATCTCTTCTCCAGGATCCCAGGGCAAGTGCATGTGCCGATCTCTGGATTGCTGCCACTGCTGGGGAAGACTCATCCACCCCAGGCAATGTGCTAGGCACTGCCCTAAACCCGGTCAAGTCAAAAGCAGACCTTCTTGGCACCAGACTGCTCCACTCTTCCCTGAAATTGCTCTGCCTTCAGCACCAGAGTAGCTCATCTCAGCCTCAGCCTCTGGTGGGACGGTCGCCTGGGGACAGCGGCTGTCTGAAATACGCTATGGGGCTCCAGCCCGCCTGACCCAACAAGGCCTGTCCTGGCTCTTTCCCAACCCAAATGCCTTGAGTTGGCTCTTCCCAACACAATAGGGTTGCACTGACCCTTCTTCACTCAACAGGGCCTCCCTTGACTTTGTCAACCTCACCAAATGTCATGGCCCTTTACAGGATGTTCACTCTTGCCAGCAAATGGGGTGTTTGCAGTCCTCAGGAAGGACAGAGATGGCAAACGTAGACTCATAGAATCATTTTGGTTGGAAAAGACCTTTAAGACCACCAAGTCCAATGCTGAGCGATGATAAAGTTCACGGGACACAGTGAGGAGTCAGCTGGGTACATTGGGAACGTGTCCTGGTCAGATCCTAGACACCAGTCTAAGGCAAAGTGTGGATAATGAAAGACAAGAGCAAGGCAAGAGCATCAAGGCTAGTTTCTGGCCACACAAAGGAAGCCAGCCTTTCGCAGCGAGCAGGGACCTCTCTTGGGCTTAACGCAGGTCTGACTGGAGAGGACTCTGGTCTGAGCTTGTGTTTGGCATTTTGGCAGGGGAGACGGGGAGCTCTGCATCTCCAGCCAGGGGTTCATTGAAAGCCAGACTGCAGTGGCAACATGGGGATATTTAGGTCTCATGCAGGCTTAAAAACTGGTAACAAGCTGCTCTGGAGTCACAAAATATAGAAGCTATTTTCGTCCCTCCATGAACATCCACAAAGCCTCAGGACACATCTCTGCAGCCAGGCAGCCTCAGGCCAAACCAGAGACATGGCTGCGGCACCAGAACCAAGCCAAGGGGGTTGGGAAGGGAGTGTGAGGCTGAGAGCAGCGAGGGAATATCTCACTGCGGGAGTATTCGTTACGTGCTCTCCAACGGGGCTCATTTCACTGAAGGCTCCTTCCACAGGCATCAGCCCATCATGATGACGAGTCCAGCCCAGTGCTGGAGGCCACAGTTGAGCGGTGAGAGACCTGGAGAGCTGCTAAGGCTACTGATGTGCAAACACAGAGTGCAGCCAAGCACAGGGTGCTATTATGCTGGTATCCCCCGAGCAGAGCAATTTCATCAGATAAATTTATCCTGCCACAGATTCCCCCTGCAGCATGTCTCCACATCTTCTCTACAGAGTAATGCCATTTCTCAGGGTAGAATCACTGAGTTTACAGAGCCCAGGACTGGAAAATGGAGCCCTCCCTTCCATGGATGCGTTAGTTAGTGCAGCCCCTGGGCACTGCCAAACTGAGGACCTAGTGATGGCAGGGAACAGCTCCTCCCTATTGCCCTGCATTGCAGTGGGACTCTCCTGCCAGGAGAAGAAATCCAAGACATTCCTCAAACAGGGGTGAATCTGAAGCTGCCTGTGCCCGCTCCTTGGGGCTCCTCACACAGCCAGGCTTTGCAAACATGCATTGCATGTGTGACAAATATTCCAGGGAATTCCCTGAGCAGGGAACGTGGACCTTACTCCGAAAACTTTATTTGCAATTGGTTGGTCTTGCCAAGCACGGAAGAGTCGGGATTGCCAGGGGCCCACGTGGCATTTGCGCTGGCACGACCTACGTGGCTTCGAGCAGAAAACAGTCCCGTTACCTGCTAGAATTTATTGCCCCAGCCGTGCCCCGCTGCAGGCTGCAAATGTGGGAGCAGAGACTTTTGCAGGGCTGGCTCAGCACAGAAAGCCGATCTCTGTCCAACGCAATTCCTGCAAAGACAGCAACAGCTCCTGACCGCCCTCTTCCACCCCAAATGCACCGCCTGAACTCAGGCACGTATCTATAAGCCAGGAGGAAATTCTGCCTGCTGGGCCATACGTAAAATTTCACCTTCTTAGAAGACCTGGCTGCTAGGCAGAGATGACCCCCACGGAGAAGAATCTTGTAAGGACATTTTTGGAGGGAGAAAGAGCCCTAAAAACCACAGCATGGAGTCATCAAAACGCCGTGGGCTGATGTTGAGTCTGTGATGAGCTGGGCCAGCTCCAGCCCCAGTGAATCTCACCCCCTCCCTCACCAAAACCTGGCTCTTCCCATGGACCGTGGTGCTCTCTGGACAGTGCAAGCCACCCTTCCTGCCTGTGGTTTGTCATCCTCCCTATTTAGCCATCTGCTTCCCACATGTGCTTCATCTCCAAGCCCTAGAGCATCTGTTCTGGCCTCAGCTCCATCTCCCTCAAATCCCCCGCCTCCCTGGTCCCAAGCTTCTTTTCCTCTCTCATCCCCAGCACCCAACGCAGCGGTGAGCATCTTTTGGCAGGGGAGGGGAGGGCTGTCCTTAGCACCAGTAAGATGTTTGTGGTGGCTCCTCTGGCTTTGCCACCGGGAAGCAGCCGTAGGAAGCTACACAATAACGTCACTTTGTCAGAGGAGAGACAGAGACATCCCTGCGGGCTGTGGCGAGCACTTGCAAAAGCCAGTCTGTGCTTCTCCTGTGACAGCAGTCAGGGTTGAGATGAAAAGGACTGGGGGGTAAAGCAGCTTGAGTTTGTTGCGGTGTTACTTCCCAAGGGGGTGGGTAGCAGCATGGGTGAAGAAAGGCATGAGACTGCAGCAGCAGCCAGAGCAAATGGTTCTTTATTTTATCTCCAGGATAAAAAGGAATATGGAAACCAGGTTCCTAGGATGAGGTGCCTTCATCTCGCTGCACAGCGTTTGATCGTTTTAGATGTTTTACAAGGAGGTGTATGGTTGAATTATCATTAGAGGAGGCGACGGAGCTGAAGAGTAACATAAAACTTCCCCCATGGTGACCCCGACTCCTGTTATGTGCTTGCAGGGAGAAGAGCAGGAATGCACAGGAGCTGGCACAGCTTTCGATCAGGGGACCAGGAGGGAGGAGCAGCTCCAGAGACCTGTGGCAGAGTCTGGCTACACCCAGCTGCCCGAGAGCTTTTCTGTACCCTCCGTGTGGGGAGATTGGTCTGGGAGTTTGCAAGAGCAGCCATGACACAGCTTTCCAGCTCCCCATCTCCCATCTGGGGAAAGGGGGCACAGCATGGAGAAGTATATCCAGGTACATCAGAGCCTTCAAGCCCAAGAGACGCTGAAAGTGTGATGGGAAGTCAGTACAGCACGATGTGGGTCTGTGTAGGCTGGGATGGTGGGGCCAATGTGCTCCTGAGCAAGGGGATCCCATCGGTGGCTGGGGTCCAGAGCAGTGGCACGGAGCAATGAGGACAAAGGGATCTCTGAGCCAAGGATCCTGGGGCTGGGAGTGCTGGCATCCCCATCAGAGCGGGAATTCTCGCCTCTTTTTCCGCATCACTGCCCCTAATCATCCATCCATCACCCATCCCTTCTGTCCTGAGTCCTCCAGCAGGTGTGAGGATGGATGGCATGCCTGAAATTGCCAAAGCCTGCTCTGTGTGCATGCTTGCTTAGCAAGAGAGCAAGTGCCATTTCCAGAGCCTCATTAGTATTTGCATTGTTGCATGGCTGTCTAAGAGAAGTAGCAGCTAAGTGAGCCAGTCAGATCTTGCTAATTTGCATGTTAATGAAGCCCACAGAACACAGCTTAGAGAGACTGGCAAGTAGACCTCCAATTGATAGATCTATACATGCAGCCTGTATATGCTTTAGAGACACAGCAAACACTGTAGGCAGACACCCAGATGGCTAGAGAGACAGACAAACAGATGGCTGCATACAGACGTACTGGATGTGGGGGAAAATCTTTGTGGAAGAAAGGTAGGGTGAAGCGCTGGAGAGGGGGGGAAGGACAGAAAGATGGATAGACAGATAGATAAAAAATAGGAGTGGAGAAACAGATTAGTCAAGGATTGTGAACATGCTTGGAAATAAGAATCTTACCACGTGTTTTGGGTGTTTTTTTTTCTTTTTTAAAAAAGGTTGTGCGTAATCGCTTGCAGAGCAGAGGTCCAATGAATGGGGCTCTATTTACATCTCTGCATCGGATGCTGCCGCCTTGCAGTGCTGCAGGGCTTGGGCATCCGGACAGGCACGGCATGGCTGGTGGACAGATGGACAAGGGGTCTGCTTAGCAGGCGACTGCCCAGCCCCGACTTTGGAAGGAGCCTGCCCAGGGTGCAAGGACCATCCAGAGACTGCTCTCCTTAACCTTCCCTTGGAGGACTGGAAAGGTTGCAAACAAGACTGTACCTGGAAGGAGAGAGATACAAAAATTATCTATCTCTCTCTATACACCTATATAAAAATCTATAGATATAAAAAATATACATATTGATATAAATTTCTAATGTGAGTGAATGGAACCATGTGTCAGCCATGAAAGGCATCAGTCACAGCTCATCCTTCCCTGGGAAAGTGGGTCCAGCAACCTGGAAATCAATCCTGCTAAAGGACCGGGAGAGTGCGATACTCCCAGCCTGGGGAGCCAGGGTGAAAAGCCAGGAGACCGATACTCTGAGTATTGGTGGCCCAGCTGTGACATCCTGCATCTGCACCTGCACCTCCACGGGGACCAGGGCCACCAACACTACTCTGTAGCTGGGAGAGTAGAGGGGGGAGCTGAGTGTGGAAGGAGATCACCAACATCTTCCAACAAACCCCATCTCCTGGTGGGTTGGGGCTGGGGCACCACATGATCAGGTGATACTGGACCAAGACAGTAGCACTGTCTCTCTTGGCCAAGAAGTTACTTTTCCCAGCAGTCCTCGATTTGGCCCTGGATGTGGTTGGCTGCTCCATATCAGCAAGCTGGAGCCACCAGCCAGTCCATCAAGGACACCCATGAGACTGATACTGACAGCTCCCTTTCCTCTCCTGCCTCTATTTGCTCCCCTCTTGCTCTATCTGCATGTTTTCTGCCATGAGGGGTGCAAGATGCAGGCAGGGCAGGCAGGCGTGCACCCTGCACCATGCAGGGAGGATCCGCAGGTTTGAAGCCACAGCCATAGAACAACAAACATGGATCTGTAGGGTCGGGGTGTTTTGGATCCTTGTCCAAAGGTGTCAGAGGATTGTGGGCACCTCTGGACACAGTTCAGGCTCACTAGGAGAGAAGAGTCAGACCCCGAACTGGAGCAGTGGCTCTGGGCTTTAAAGCAGGCTGCCCTGGAACGCAAGCTCTCCCTCCTTGCATGGCCTGGGTGGTTGAATGCCAGGCAGGGCTGGAGCCAAAGGCAACAGGCACAGTGGCCAGAGCCTTGTCCGTGGTCTCAGGTTGACTCCAGATGCCCATTGGTCTCTCCAGAGGCCACCATGGTGCACCAGGGTGCTGCAGGCAGCTGGCAGGAGCACGCACAGGGGGAGGCGAGGGACCACTTGGGGTTCGGTCGGCCTGGACCAGTTCCCATCACCAATACTGGTCTTGCGTGCCCAGGAATTACAGGGGGAGGAGGGGGCCACTTCTGCCCAGGACGGGACCGTGGGCAGGGCTGGCACACAGCTCCGTGACGGCGCTGCCAGGTCTCACACAGCTTTGATGTCTGACGCGTCAGCCAGCACAGCCGGGCCCCTGCCATGCCCATTAACTGCAGCGCTGATGCGGATCGGCCCTGAGCCCTGACAGCCCCCGCAGAGGAGCGGGACAGGGCTGGAATGGGGAGCGCAGCCACAAATTACAGCTGCCCCCACTGAGCCACGCACAGTCCCTGCAGAGCATCCCGGAACTGGGGTGGACTGGGCACAGGACCACGGCATCCTGGAGCATCACCGCCTTGCAGCTCTCTGAGCTTGGACGCCTCCTTCCTTGCTGCGTCCACCCAGCTCCTCCTCACTAGTGCCTGCAAAGGGCTTTGAAACCTCCAGCTGGACGAGCCCTTCGACGCACAGAGCATTATTAATCCACGGCAGCGATTGTTTCGGCACCCTCGGCTTCGCATCGTGGTTCTCACCCCCCGCGCTCTCCGGGGCCTGGGGACCCTCGGACACAAAGTCCCCTGAGCTATCAGGGCCACGTCACATAATCGAGGTGATGCCTTGACAATCCATCCCTATTCTGCAGGCGGAATTTGTATGCAGCAGGGAGCACGGAGACGGGCACTCCGGTGGGAATCGATGGCAGTGGATTAGAGGCTATTGACAGCGGGTAATCTCCCTGTGCCACAATGCAGGAATTTGGCTGGCAGGATTGCTCTGCAGCGTCTGCTCAGAAGGGCTCCTCCTGGCCTTTTCCTTTCGGAGCATTTCAAAGGGTCCCTGTGAGCACTACGGGAGATGTCCTGTGCTTGGGCTCTGAAATGGAAGGACCTGGTTTGATCCAGCCCTGGCTTCAAACAGCTCCACACCTCTGTCTATGGCAAAGAGGGAGATGTGGCGTGTCTGCACGTGTGACCCTTGGCCATTAGGCTGGGCAGAGGCGGTGATGGCTGGTGGGTGGTAGAGAGCTGGGGAGGTGTCCCAGTCATTCAGAGCACCGGTGTTTTCTTCCTGGAGCTTATCACA
Source organism: Leptosomus discolor (assembly GCF_034619465.1). Taxonomy (NCBI): domain Eukaryota; kingdom Metazoa; phylum Chordata; class Aves; order Leptosomiformes; family Leptosomidae; genus Leptosomus; species Leptosomus discolor. The sequence continues at coordinate 1,081,148 of NC_141419.1, forward strand.
GCTTTGCCTTGTTTTCCCAGGCAGGAGAGGATGGGCAGACCCAGGCAAGCAGCCCCTGGGATGGAGATGCTCTTCCCCAAATCTCCACCTCCCTCCCAGGACATCCTGCCATCCCTGGCACTCCTGGGTGTGCGAGATGACAGCTCTCTTATCCAAAGACAGCTCTGCTCTCTCCTCCTTCAAGTGTGCCGAACCTCAGGCTATTTACAGCATTTTTTTCCAGTGTTTCTGAGTGGCTCTCGGAAAGTTTCCATCCCCGTTTCAGATGAGAGGAGCAGCACTTGGCAGCGCCATTCGAGAGCGTGTGCATGCCCTTGCGTGTGAGCAGAGGTGGGGGACGAGCTGCCTGGCAGTGCAGAGTCTGTGCAGACACGTCGGTGCCTTCGTGGGGAGATGGGATGACAATGGGGATGTGCACAGAGACAACCACTGAAGAACCAGACAATATCTGCAGTTTTCTCTTATGATGCTGCAAGTTTTCTTTTATTTCCACCCCACCAAGACTTTTATGAAGAAAATGTCAAGCTCACAAACCCAGCCAGTGAATGCAGGTGCCAAGACCAACTGCTCCTGCCGGGTCTCCTGTTTGCAGGCCAGAGCCCTGTAGGATCATCATGTGGGGAATTTCCATTTCAACCCAATTTGGGGGCTCAGAGCCTCGTTTCCATCTCATAGGAGGAGGGAATAGCTTGAACTTTTGGCTGCTCTTCCCACCTGGTGGGAAGACTTCAGCCAGCCACATGGCCATGCCCTGTTTCCCCTGGGTGAAATGCCTGCCTGCATCCTGACAGTGGATACCCAGGCCCTGGTACCTAAAGACATGCTGGGAAAAGCGAGTGAGACACGCCTTGCCCACTGTGGCTGAGTGTAGGAGACAGGAGCCCTCGGCGTCCTGCAGACCAGCACCCCGAGCTTACGTCAGCCCTGAGGTCCAGCATGGTTTGGACATCCTGACGCTTGTGCCTAGCAGGAGAGCTATAGCGCATCATCCCACCAATGGAGCCGGGCTTTCAGGCACAAGTGTCTCTAATTATTAATTAGCTGATGAGGGATTATTATGTCTTAGTTCAGCTCTCCTGTTGCCTATGACACTCACTGGCAAAGAGGAGGAGAGAGGGCTCGATGCTCCTGTTGCTCACATGTGTGCGAGCGTTGTTGTGCAGGAACAACTGATCTACAGAGCTGGCAAGTCCTTGTCCCCTTCTGGCACGGAGGGTCGGGACTGGAATGCCCCCTCCAGCAGGAAAGCACAGCCCCATGCTGGTTGTCTGGCCTGACTCAGCACCGCTCTGCACCCACACGGGCTTCAGCACCCGCAGGAGGCCTTGGCCCCATCATGTGCTCACCAGGGTTTCTCCAGGCAAGGATGAGCCTGGGGGGGAATAAAGGAGCTAGCACCCAGACACCTCCCTCTCCTGGCCCCGGTCCAGAGGAAACTTGCTCCTAGCTGCCTCTCCACAGCCGTGAAGAGCCGCAAGGCAGCTGTGCTGCACTGTGGTCCACCTGGCAGCAAGCCACCCTCCCCAGCCCTGGCAGCTCCCATGTCATCCCCAAGTGAGGTGGTTCCTGCTGCGATCTCAGCTCCAGCCTCTGCTGTCCGGGCAGATGGGGAGAGGTCCTGCCTGCTGCAGCCACCGTGGCCAGGAGTGGCCGAGAGAGACCCACGCTGCTGACTCAGCCCGTGCTGGGCTGCTGGCATGGGCTGGCAGAGGGAAGGGTTAAGTGCAATTGGGAGGCTCTGACATTTTGCTAATGTGCTGTGTTAATTGATTCGCTCATTTCCATTTGTTCCTGTTAAAGAGAGACAGATGAGAGTGGTCCTGCAGTGCAGCGACTTGGCAGGGAGCATCTCCGCTGCGTGCAGATGTGCTCCTGACTCATTTGTTACCATCAGGCCTCCAAGCTACCAGCGAGCCTGAACATCGCGTGAGGCTGCTTTCTCCAGGACCAGGGAAGAGCAAAGCAGCGGAGCCCCTAACATCCATCCCTCCTGGGGCACAAAGACCACGTGTCCCGTCTCAGCACAACCTGCAGAGACTGAACCCAGATGGGGAAGGAGGAAGAAACCGCTGCGTTTGGGAGGGGAGAGAAGGCCAAATGAAGGGACAGCAGCCCGTTTGGCAAACACAGGGACCAGGGAAGAGCTGGACTGCCTTCAGTCTGCGCGGCCCCAAGAGAAACGCCACCCGTTTCCGTGCCAGCAGCTTTTGATGTAAAGCGACTACAGGTACCTGGGGACTCTGGTGCAGCCTGTGGCCAGCCCAGGTGTCCCAGCCCCAGCATCAGCCCAGCTCAGCAGGCTCCACTGAACTCCAGGACTGGTATTACCAGCTCTAGAGATAAGAGGTGGAGGCCAGGCACAGGCAGGTGTGCAACATGCCTTGTACGGAGAGCAGGACCCTGCTCGCGGCAAGGGACCCGCACGGCCCCGCGCTCAGCCTCCCGCCACGCGGCGCATCAAGGCAAGCAGGGATGCAGGCAGTGGCAGCACCCAGGGGGAGCCGGGGTCATGGCCTGCCCTTGTTCCTACCTGCAGCCCTGGCAATCAGGGGCACGTGGGCAGTAAACCCACGCGCTGCACTCCCCCTTGCCAGCCCAGGTCGGCAGGCAGCAGCGTCGTGCCCAGAGCCTTTGCTCACACCTGCAGGGCCTGCCTGCCCGAGCTGTGATGCTCAGTGATATCTGTGTCACTTGACCAAATACTTATTTTTCCTGTTGGAAAAAAATGCAATTACGACGAAAATCAAATTGCTGCAGGGAAAGAGCTCAATTTCAGTCAAAATGTTTATTAAAAAAATATTTGGTCTGAACCTTTTCGCTGCCGGAAGAAAAATATCTCAATCCAAGTGTCATTATTTGCTTGAACTTTTCCGTAGAAGAAATGCCTCTTCCAGGCAGCCTTGGAAGGGATGAGTCCGTGCCCAGCCACGCCAAGAGCAGCGCCCAGTCCGGCTGCAGCCGGGAGAGCGAGCGGCAGGGAGGCCTGCGGGATGTCGGTCGGTCTGTGCCCGCAGGAGGAAGGCCAGTGACCCCTCGGATGGTGATATCTGCTTATCGGAGGCTGTCAGCGGTGGTTGATCGCTCCTGCCCCTGGCTGTGGTACGCTGCTTTTGTACAGCTGCTGGTGTCTGAGCGGAGCTGGGAACTCAGCCCTTTGCACGTCTCTTAAACCCTCACCCGTTCGCCCGTCTGATGCGGAGGGCAGCCCCGCTGCTGCGGGGCCAGGGTGCAGCCTCTGGCTGGGGAAGGGGGATGCATGGGGGGGGGTCAGACTCGGGGCTTACTGCCGTGAAACACTTCGTATCACAACCTGAACACCTCTGCTTCTCTGCCCTTGTACACACGTGGGAGTGTGGCTTCAGGGAAAGGTGTGCACACGTGTGTACAAGCGTGTGCATGATTATGTACGTGTGTTTGTGTTTACACATTGATCTGTGTCTTGTGTGCACGTGAGCATGTGCATGTCCATGTGCCGGGGTTGTACAAAGCCAGAGAACCTTCACCCACGTGGGGAGATCTTGGTCGGAATCATTTGGAGAGGCTCCAGCAAGCAAATGCCTTGCGAGGTTTGCCTGTATTTCAGGAAATGTTAATAATGTGCATCCTCGAGTCCCTGGTGCTCCTGCATCTTCACCCTGTGGCCATGTCTCTCTCCCAGGGAGCCGATTACAGACGGTATCACTGTTGCAGAAACGATGGACAGAAACAGGCAGATAAGGCAAAGGAAAGCAAAGAAAAAAGATGCTGGGGGTTGAGCGTGTCCTTGGGGAGGGAAGAGCAAAGCGCAAAGACAAACCACGCTGCAGCGTTGCTCTGGGGAAGGACAACAGGGCCTTGGCATGTTCCAGTTGGCGGTTTTAAGGTCCTGGTGAGAACTGGTCTACAGGGGAATCCAGATTAACTCATCTTTGCTTCAGTTTGGACCGAAGAGGCAGAAATTTTCCCTATGCAGTGACCCCATGAGGTTTCCTGTGTTGCAGGACCCCAGCGCCTTCAACCCAGCTGCGTGAAAGAGATGAGGCTCCCAAGGGGAGCTGGCAGGACGACACATCAGTGAACCTCGGCCTGGCTCTGCCTGGGGTCACAGGCTGCCTGTTCTGTTTCAGACGCTCCTTTCCACCCACAGGGAGGAACGGACACCCTGACGGCACTGGACAAGCTCTTGCTGCCTGCGGTGCCAGAGCTGAGGACCTTGGTCGCGCAGGGCGCAGAAACACCCAGGCTGGCTCGATGTCGGCTGGTGTCTCCGGGAGGTACGATACCACGCTACGTGGAGGTGTCAGCCTGGCACCTGGCGCAGAAGAAAGGGAGCACCATCCTGATCCGGTGCCCTGCACAGCCTCCCACGCCACTGCAGCCCGACAGTGGAGGGTATAGCGTGGGGGCAAGTGTATGGGGGCTAGCGGAAAAAGTTGCCCCAATTCGCACAGCTGCCAAAGGACAGGGCTGGTACTCCCAACCTCTCTCTGCATTTCTGTTGATGGGTCGGAATATGTGTGGAAACGATGTGAGAACTCCTGTCCATACGAAATCTGCTCCAGATCTGCCCTGCTCCGGGGCTCATAAGGCCACTGAACGCTGAGCTGTGCCCGTGTCCTCTACAGATGTGCTAAGAGGCCCCATTCCTCTTCCCAGCTACTTGCTGTGGTGAATGCATCTTCCTCTGGGGTGAAAGCTGGAGAGCAGCTGGCAGGCAAGATCCTGCAAGCAGCGGAGAGGGGAGGGCTCCAGCTCACCAGGGCAGAGAAGCTGAAATGCATCAGGGTTTTCCCTGTATAGTTCCCGCTTTAGTCTGAGCGATGTGCAAGCCCTGAGGCCATAGTAGCCTGCTCACAGCGGTGAAGGAGCAGGGATTTCCCTGGCAGAGCCCTGTATTGGTGTGTGGGTTCGAGATGGGGGCCTGCTCCACCAAATGGAGGTGGCACAAACGGCAGCGGGTAATTCACCTGCCAGCAATGCCCGTGGCTGCTCATCCACCAAGGCCCACTGTTAGCCTCCTGCTAAAGCCAGCATCATTCCTGTGTCTCTGCTCGCCCTTTGCTTTACAGTTGCCTTCTGCCAGCCCCTCCACCTCTAGTTGTTCTTCTAGGAGACCCCAGTTTTCCTCCTGGGTTAGCTTTTGCCAGGCTCTTCACTTTTTTAGCATTTCTGTTCCTAAAGTCACTTTAATCCAAAAGGAAGAGTAATTGCCTCTTCCATTTAGCTAAAATGCAAGATCATAAACTTGCCCGTCAGCTGCAAGCAAGGTCAGGAGCTGCCTGTAAAAGGCAGAAGGCATTTATTGCTTCCAGAAGAGCAGATTTCACTCCTTGTTTCTGCGTCCCCACCCTGATGCCTCCAGTGGGATCTCACCAGAGCTGGGTGGATACAGCAGGATAAATTGGCTAGAAGTGGAATTCATCTTTTTTTGAGGGGGGAGGGACGGGGACGGGGACGGGGGGTGGTGCTAAGTATCCCCAGACAAGATTGGTGCTGTACAAAGCTCTGCATCACAGCAGCGCTTTTGGCTGTCCTCTCTGCATGATGGACAGTGGGTCGGGGTCATCCCTGGGTAGCACGTCTCTTCCTGACCGAGAAACGGCTCCGTTTGTAAACCAGGGCTTCAGAGACTGCAAAATGCTACCGGGAAGACTCCACTGTAAGGACATTTAAGAACCAGTGTTCCCAGAGAGGTTAACTGGGGGAAGTTTGTTTGTTGTGTTGCTTTTCTCTCATGTGAGGCTGGTCGGTAAAAAAGTTACTCATTTTGAAAGGAAAGAAACATATAGATGCACATTTTTTGGAGAATTTTTAATGAAAATAAATGCAGCCTTTGAGGGTTAGGCTTTTTTCTTTCCCACCCCAAACCTTCTCCCTTTCCATCCCTTTTTCCACCCCAAGAAAAGATGAAGGGGGATGAAGTGATAGGAAACTCACAAGCTAATTTTTGTCCTCGTTTTTTGGAGGAACACTGTAATCACTCCATCTGGGAGGAGGAGAGGGGGTAATATTCCACTGCTGGGTTGAAAATGTTTCAGCTTTCAACAAGTTGAGATGGAAAAATTTGGTCTCTTTGACTTTGATGCCTAGTAGGTGTCACTTAAATAACATGACAGACGGAAGCAGACTCCTCCTCCCTCAAATCCACCCACGGAGAGCGGTCCCCTGTGCCAAGCATTCCGGGAGGAACAAACCGCGCTTGGGCAGCACAGCCCTGCGCCTCTCGTTGGGAACACGTGGCCATCCAGGATTGGGAAAGGGCCCCTTGATCGCACGCCCTGGGTGAACAACCCCACAAAGCCACATGTCTGCCACAACGGGTGTGCCCAGGCTCTCCCCAGCCGGGCAGCAGAACCAGACGGGCCTAAACGTATTTGGGAGTTTCTAGGGAGAATCCTCCAGTCTGATCTTCTAAGGATGGATGAAGCTGCAAAGGCAGCCAGTGCAGGGAGGGAAAGAAGCCCCAGCACCCGCCAGGATTGTCCCCGCACTGCAGAAGGGGGATGCCGCCGCCTCCTGCGCCCAGGCCGGCGCACGGAGCTTGAGCTGTGCAGCCCCTCTGTGCTCGTTACCCCACACAGCCCCGGAGCGAGAGTGCTCTGGCCCCAGCACCCCTGCAGCTTCCTCCCTGCCCCCGCCGCCCCTCAAGTTGGGCTGCCCCAGGCTGTGGACCCGCGCTGAAGGTGGGCTCAGTGCTGCTGCCCGCCCCGGTGCCACCCCTCCTGCCCTGCCCCCATCTCTGCGGTCAGCCCCGACGAGCGCGTCTCTGCTCTTTGTCCCCGTCACGCCGAGGTCGGATGATGCGCGTGATTCATGTGGCATGACTCCGCATACGCCTGCTTCGGCATCGTGAGATGTCAGTTGCCGTGGTAACGGGATACAACACATCCTGGCACCGCTTGGGTGAGGCTTTCCGAGCTGGCAGGGTGGGGAGGTCATCCTCTCCCCTCCTCGCCGAGGAAGCTCGTCAGCCGGGCAGGGACGCAGCGGGAGATGCATTAACGAAAGCCTCCCGCTGCCGACATCCGCCTCCCTCGTCCTCCTGGAAAGGCCCTCGTCGCCGAGGATCACCCGCCGGCCGCATCCTGCCTGTCCCCAGCAGCTGCGCTAATCCAGCCGAGGTCCCCTCCCCCTCCCCTGCTGCCGGCAGGAGCAGAGCTTGGCTCTGCCGATAGCATCGGCGTGGCTCGTGCTGGGTGGGGGCAAGTTTGTCCTGTCTGATCCAGAGAAACCCTGGGTGCATCCCTATGAAACCATGCCCGAAACGGACCCCCAGAGCTGAACCGCTGCTGGGGAAGAGCATCTTCATGAAGCTCTGTCTGTTGCTGACCCTTGAGGCTGGTAGTGATGGAGAGCTTGGTTTTCACCAGGACCTAAACCTGCACCCTACGTGCCAGAGAATCCCAAAAAGCTGTCCGATTCTGGGTTCCTCCTTGGTGCTGTCATTTCCCATGGAGAAAAGCCTGCCTTTCATCCCAGTGCTGCCTGGGACTGATTTTGAAATCTCTGACCATTTCACGGGAAGGAATGGCCATCTTCACCCCAGCTGTGGTTCCAGTGGACAGACAATCCCACACAGGGAAGGTGTTGCCTCCCAGCATCCTCCCCGAGACTGGGGCAGGCTGTTTAAAGTCTGTGGGTCAGCATATATGGTGGGGCAGGAGCAGCTCTCCAGGAGCAGATAGATGTGGGAAGACTCAGGGCTCCTGGGAACACAGCCAGGGGGAGAGACTCACCAAAGGCCCAGGCACGCTGCAGATGCAGCTCCAACCAGGCTGGCTGCTATGTGGTTGTTGTGTATAGCTCCAGTAGGAGACAGTGGGTTTAAATCCTTTCAAAGTCTAAGCCCAAGTGGTTTTAACAGCTCAAATCTTGTTGGCATTCCTTCTAATTCGTTTCCAATTTCCCTGGCTTGTAATTTTTAATTTGGGGATTGTAAAGCTGTGGAAAGCTTCTGGATCAGGCCTTCATGGAGATGGTGTTAGCCCAAGGATACCAGCGCTGGTGCAGCAGGCTGAGGACTGGGCCCTTGCTCAGTAACTCCAGAAGGTGAAGCTCTTTCCTTATTCCTAGCCATGAAGGTGTGTTTGCCTCTCCAAAGGTCACTCCAGGAGGAACCTAGCCCTCTACCTGGCTCTAGCGTGGCACGTGCCTCAACATCTGTAAAGAGAGAGAGGGCAGGTGAGACATGGGCAGAACCCTCCGGCATGGAAGGTCCTGCACCCATGCAATGTGGGGCAAAGGGGACACGGAGCACAGAGGGTCACCCTAGGGGAACAAGGACCACAAGGTTTGGAGAAAGCAAGAGACATAACCCCTTCTCTGAGAGGTGCATAAAACACGTAGGAGATGTCTGCCACACTGAACGTTGCTTGCCCAGCCCTTGAGACACAGGGCAAGAAGACAGAGGCGGTGGGACAAGAGGGCAGTGGTTGGAGTTTGGGTGAACTGCAAAGTTGGGCTGAAGCCCGTCACTGCCTGAGTGTGCAGAGAGCCTGCTGGCATGGCTGCCCCTGTGGCTGGCAGATGCCTGCATGGCCACACCTCTCTGTGGGGTGGGAATGCCTAACCAACCGGCATGAAGGTCTTTCCAAACACTCACCCCCTGCCCACGTCCCCTCCAACAGAGAAGAGACACAAGTCCTAAGAATAGGATGCCCCACAGCATCTTCCAGGACCAGCCGCCCGCTGGGGCTGCCTGGTGCGGTCAGAGCAGCAGGAAAACAGCAATCAGCTCCTTTGCCTCTCCTGTCCCTTCCACTGCTTGACCCAAAGGGGAGGGTGGCAAAGTGGGGACGTGTCCACGCCTGTCACTGCCAAGCGCTCAGCTCCACAGCAGGCAGCTGCCTAAAGAGCGCTCAGCACAGTGGGGACAGCTCTGCCAGGACTGGATGAGGACAGAAGTGGGGGTGTCCGCCCACTGTCTGCCTGCTGCCACAGGGATGCTCAGGCAGCCCCCCCAGGCCAGGCAGGGCAAAGCCGTCCTGTGGGGTGGGGACATCAGGCAAGAGAGCTGTGACACGGAGGGCAATGCCTCCCTGGAGTGCCCGTGCACCGCAAAGAGGTGCTGCCTCTCATCCTCCTTTCTCCAAAGCCACAGCAGACACTGCCTACCTCAGAAAAAAAATGATTTCCTTGGTCTCCTTCCCTCCTCCAAGGCAGAGGAAGGCTGGGCAGGTCTGGGGAGCCTGGCAGATAGTGCTGACCCAGGCGGAGGCTGGGGCGTCAGCTCTGGCAGCAATCACTGTGCTCCTGCCACGTCGCTGGCCTCCTGGGAGCGGAGGTTAGTGGGCAATGCCTATTTATAGATCCCTCAGAGCAGAGCAATCATTTCCCTGGAGTCAAGAGCAACAGAAAATGCCAAACGTATCGAGGATGAGCATCTGCTCCCGCAGCCCCTTCGCCGAGCTCTGTTAGCACCCAGGCTGGCTGGGTTCACGGGTCCCATTTTAATGCCTTTCTCTCGGGGTGCCGGGAAACACGCCAGCCTGGGAGAGTCAGAAGGGATCATGTGGGGAGCCAGGCAGATGGGCGTGCTGGGCACCCAGCCTGAGACGATGGCTCCTGGCCCCTACCCATCTCCATGGGCTCCGCGAATGCACCGCCCTGCTCCCAAACCCGTGCCCCCATGGGAATGACCCCCCTGCCTCTTGTCACAGTGTACGGGGAGCCCCACAGCACCCCACGCTGAGCACGTATCCAGCTCTCAGCCTGTCGGGAGCCAACCACGACCATCAGAGGCGTCCGCATCAGGACCCAAGGGTGATGCCTGGCTCCCAAGGCTCCCGCTATACTCTGCTGCTCCAGAACTTGGCAAAGATGCCCCAAAGAGCCCAGCCCTGAGGATGGCTCTGGACTGCTGAGGGTGCAGGAGCTGCCAACCTCCAGAGCTCCATCTCCATCGGGGATGGGGGCTGCTCATCCTGCTTGGGGGAGGCAGGATGAGCTCAGATGTGGCTGGGAGCACATAAGGGGTGTGTGCAGCTCCCCCCGCCCGCAGCTCTGCTGGAAGGGGCCTCGCTGGCAGGCACAGCCGAGCACGTGCCACCTCCCTTCTGGCTGTTTACACGCCGCGGCCACCCGTGCCAGCTCCTGCAGGGAGCACGGCTCGGCTCTCGCGTGTGCCTGGTGCTCCCCAGGCAGCACCGCGCGGGGACGGGCTGAGCTGGCAGCTGGGGCTGAGATGCCTCCGGCTGGTCCTGCTGGGGCACCCGGGCCAAGCCAGTGTAGGATGTGCTGGGGCCAGGCACGCGTGGTTCAGACCAGAGCCTGAGAGCTGGTGAGGAGTACGGATGCTCTGGAAGGCCAGGACGTGGGGAACCCTGCACCAGGCATACACTGTGGAGCCATGGGCATCACTCCATCCACACCTCTCCATCCAGGGGACGCCACTCCTCTCCTTGCTCATCTCCAGAGGCATCCAGCATTTCCAGCTACCTTCTTCCAGGAGGGTTGCTGCCAAATGGAACTCTCCTTGTCCTCAGATTTCATCTTTCTCTTTGGGGATCCTGACCTGCAGGAGACGGCCTGCAAAGTCTCATCCACCTGCTTCACTGTGCCCAGAAGTTGCTGTTGGTTTCCCCAACAGGGGGGATGCTCTTGCCTGCGGTGGAGAGGATGGAGAGGGTGTATGTCCCCCCGGAAAAATGCCCACACGAGGACAAACTACCCGATCCTCGCCGCAGCTGCTCTGCAGGCTGGGAAAGGGGTGAGCCGTAGGGAGATGCTCCCTGCCAGGCTGTCCAAAGCGGGGTTCATCTCTGCCTGCGGCAAGTTCCCAGCATGGGCACCACAGGGCTTGTTGTGGGGGATGCTAACAGCCCCCCATTGAACCCCAAGGCCCGGCTCTGCTGGGAAAGGCTCACGGGAGCAGAAAAGCGGGTGCCTTCAGTGCAGGGCGGCTGGCGTGGGGTCACAGCGCTGCGGGGAAGGCGGGTCTGGGCAGAGCCCACGGCTGAGGCGTGCGGGCAGCGGGGCAGGGACCACGGCGCGGGGGCTGGTCCCGCACCCCTCCAGCCCGCAGGGAGGGCAGCGGGGCCCGGCTGCCCCCGGCCCGGCCGAGCAGCGGCCCCGGGAGGCGAGCGGCGGAGACGGGGAGCGGAGCCCTGGGCTGCTGCCACTTCGCGGCACCGGCTTCGTGATCCGGCGTTGCCTTGACAACTGCAAACGGTCTTTTACTGCCTGTCGGCTGCCGAGACAGAGCGGGGGGGATGAAAAAAAATGATGGAGGGCGGGGGGAGACCATGAACTCCCAGTTCCTCAAAGTGGTTTGCATCATGTGAGAGGGGTCCAGCGCTGGGCATCCCCCAGCTCCCGCTGGCTTTGGGCACGGACTGGCCCGGACAGGGAGCCCGGTGGCTGCTCGTGGTCCAGTAGTGGTGAATAATCCCCAGAAATGAGTTCCTCCCCCTCACGGATGCCTTCCCATGACCTTGGCATCAATCAGGAGTTTCGGCCACCTCGTGGCATGGCGCAGCCTTGGACCAGTGCCTGAGATCAGCTGGGCTTGTCAGCTTGATCAATCAGCCTGCCCTGCAATTAGGGCTTTCTGGCGCCTGCCTCCATCAACACCCGGCGCGCTCGCCTTGCTCCGGGCTTTTCCCAGACCCAGGAACGGTCCTGCCTCGCCTCGCTGCGAACAGCCCAGCCCCTTCCCCAGCCACGGGTGCTGGGATGGGGATTGCACCGCAACGCTGCCTCCACGCCCGGGATGGCAAAGCAGAAGGAGCGAATTTGGTTCAGCTGGGTCAAAAAAGTGACCCTAGGAATGAACACATCTGGGGGTTGTCCCTTAGGCGCGTTTTATGGGCAACACGACCCGTTCCTGATGTGTGCGGTCCTCGGATCTGCAGGCATGGATGGCACTGCCCATGTCACCCTTTCTTGGTCTGAAATGCTGGGCCAGAGCCTCAGAGCTGTCCTAAAAGAAACACAAACTTGCTGCCTGGAATTGTTCCTAAGCTCACAGTCACTGTGTGAGGAACTTGGCAAGCCCTGAGTGGGCACTTCTGAGCGCTCAGACACGGAGGGGATGGACAGGGAGTCAAATAATTGTGCACAGAAGGACCAAAGGCTCCTGATGATGTAGGCTCTGATCACCTCGCCTGATTTCAGGCAGCTCAGCTGGAATTCGATGTCCCATGCCATAAGGTCAATAGCAATAAATAGTTACTGGTAGAGCAGGCTCATTTGACCTACTTTGGACAGCCATGGGCTGAAGGGCACCCCACCAGCCATCCCTCCGTGGACTGATGGCTGTCTAGACAAGAAGTGTTGCTGCAGATGTCTGAATGCAGTCAGATGAACCAGACACTGCTGACCTGCCCTAGGCTGTGGAGGATGGCAGAGGGAGGGTTTAGACCCAAACCAGGAGTCTTTCAGCCTGCCAGCCCTTGTGCTGCCACCACCCCTGGCTTCCAGGGCTGAGCACACAGCGCCGTGGCGTTGTGCGGTGCCCGAGCAGACAAGTCTGCAGGGCGAGTGGTCTGGACTGGGGCTGGGCCCTGTGACTGCAGCTGGGGCTGGGCTGTGGACAGTCACTGGTTAAGTCACTCCCTGAGGTTTGCTGCAGGGGATTTGAGGCAGCACCCTCCTGAATGGGAGCAGGAGTGATGTTCCACCTCGGTTTGTGATGTTCAGGTTACAGGCAGTGGCCTGAGTGCCCCAGGGCTCTCAGCAACACCGTCTGGTCTGGATGAGCTGTCTGTCCTCAGAGTATCCTGCTCTGGAGTCCACCTGCATCTCCACAGCTGCCCTGCTCCATCCCTTCCCTGATGCATGTGAGCGCAGCACTGCACCCTGTACCCACAAGGCTGGTGGCACCGGGTCACGTGTGGGGATCAGGCACGTTGTGAGTCCAGTCACGTAGCACGTAGCATGGCGTGCGCCAACACGCACAGGCATCCTCTGACATCCCGACCCAGCGGCATAGCCTGGAGAGGCCGGGGACTGCAGGTCTGTAGCACAGCAGCGTGCAAAGTTACTGACCCTTTAACAGCATTAGGGAGGGCAGTTTCAGCCCAGGGCAGCAGGGCAGACCCACTCATGTCTCAGTATTTTTCCCTGGAGAAAGCTATTGTGAGCAAACAGCTTTTCCAGAAAGATTCCTGTGCCGAAACAGCCTGGGAGCGAGCACAAGTATTTCTGAAATCGTCATCCTGAGGAAAGAAGAGGCTCTGCTTTCCAGGGTCGTTGGACAGCAAAGATGCCCTAAACCAGGCTTGTAACACAGCATCGCTCTGAAGGATCCGTGAGCCCTGAGACGGCCCCTGGTTGGAGGCAGGTTCATACGGCCCCAGCTGAACCCTGTGATTTCCCAGCCAGATTGCGTCCTCCAAGTCATGGCCACATCTGGAACGGGCTACAATCCAGCTGTGAGCTACAGGGCGTGCTGGGTAATGTCTGCAAGGGAGCCCTAGCCTGCCTCACCCCACACAGCACCCGGCAATCCCCAGAGCTCCAGCAGAGCCCCTCGCTGCAGCAAGGCTCTTTCCAGCCCTGGAGGTTGTGTAGCAGGGGGCTCTGGCGTGGAAGGGTTAAAAACATGCTGCAGCGTGACAAAGTACCAGGGTTTCTGGTGGCTCCCATGGGTGCTGGCAGCTCTCCAGCTGTTTGGCCACCTGTGGCAGCTGCTGCTTTCTTCAGATGCTGCTGCTATTGCTTTTAAATTGATGATGCAATTGGGCCTTATTTAAAGCAACAGCTCTTTCCCTTCCAATACTGCTCCATGATGGATATTGGCTCTACTTCTCTCCCTCTCTTTCTCTACCTCTTCATCCGGACTCTGAAATGCCCAGGGATGCGTGTGGAATGACTTTCTACCCATTGTCAAGCACTTACAGTATCCCATAAATAATCTAATACTTGTTTGGTCTAAATGTAATTAAGATCCTTACTCCATGCTTGGCGACACTGACCGGCCATAGCGCCAGTGATTTATTGTGTTGTATTGTTTAGGGCTTTAATTGCATGCTGTAGTTTGGCACTCCACCGACAGCTTCTCCCAGGAATGATATGTTTACGCTGCAGAGGAGTTTGGGGTGATAACTGTATAAAGCAGTTTAATAACGAAGAACACACTTCTAATACAGAAACCTGTTGAAGGTGTTGCTTTAGGAGGCTTATTCTGAGAGCAGAGTAAGAAGTTCCCCAGAGGAAATCAGCTCCTTTTCATGCACAGAATATTTGCAGGCTGCTTGCGATTGTAGTGATTGTTACGGAAAATTATGTGAGAGTTATATTTTCTTTCAAATAATTTAACTCTGTGGATCCTGTGGGTATTTAGTGTGGGCTCTTCGAGCTGTGTCGGCCACACGGTAATCAGTCACGTTAAATCACATGGCTCCGCTGCCAGGGTTGGATTGGAGAATGCACTGGTACTAACTGTGAATATTCATGAAGGTGAATTAGAAATTCAGTCCTCCTGGTTATGTGCGTGTGCAATTTTGGTACCGCTTTTGTGCCAGGAAACCAGCACGGCACGGACGTCCAGGCGGCGAACACACCAACCCACCCACGGCGAAGCCCCGGCGCCTGCAGGGTCCTACTTGCTGCAACGCCGTTGCGGTCTCCGGCCAGCTCCCGGCCTGCCGAGGCTCCTTGCTCCCCGCTCGGAGCCGTAGCCTCAACGCCCACGCCTCCCCGCCTCGCCAGCCACGTGCAGGCACCCCAACTCACCCATTTTCAGCAGCGCAAGGTATCACAGAGCTCGGTGGGGAAAGCCTGGGCTGTCCTCAGCCTCGCACCTTTCCTCTGCTCTCTCTGGCATCCTCAGCACCTCCTCCCATTACCACCCCTCTCCCTTATCGACACACACAGCTTCCAAACCAGGACAGGTGCTGCCCTGCTTCTCTGCTGGGCTGTTCTCATCTCTGCATGGCTTGGCTTCCACGGGGCTGGCGGAAAGCGAGCCGGCTTCTACCAGACTTCCCAGATAAGCGGGATTAAAGCCCTTTCTTATTCCTTCTCCACCTGAGCAAGGGCAGGAGGGACAGAAGCAGGGTCCTTATCTTTATTATCTCCTGTGCTGCTGCTTGTCTCTGGTTGTGGAGGAGAGATGCCCCCAGACCCTACTCACGTAGACACGTGTCTCTTCTAGCGCCTGACAATGACCTTCCTTGTACTGACAGGGGCCTCGCTCGTAACACTGCTTTCTTTTTAACTGTTGCCGAGGCCTCTAGGGAAAACCTTCACGTACCTGATTGCAACAGATACCAAGGGAAAACCACAGCAACCCTGATCCCTTTTCCTCACGTATATGCAAATAGATACTCTTTAAACCACATGAAAACCGCAGAGCATGCTGCAGTTCCTGCAGCTCTGTCCCTTCCTCTCTCTTACAGATAACTATCCATGATTCCTTGTGATTTCAAGCCCCAGAGGGACTTGGTTCGTCCAGAGGTTTCTCCAGGGTATGTCCTTTTATCTCCTTCTCTCAGCTGGACTTTTCTCACAGCTAGGACCCCTGGCCAGCTGGCCAGGACACTTGCAAGGGCTGCAGCAGCTATCTGCTTAGCTCCCCACATCTGGTGTCAGAGCCCTCTCAGGCTGCGAAAGTCTCTCTGGACACAAAAGAATCCCAGAGATTCAGGGCATTGGTGTTGTGCACCTTCTCATCAGAAAACAAACTCGTGTCCATTAACGGGTGGAGCAGAGCTGCCAAAGCTGGATGCAGCAGCGTGGTGTGGCCCATCTCGGTTAGAAATGCTGCTGCCCACAACCTCACCAGCCCTCCCCGGTCACTCCTAGGGCTGCCCCTTCACACCCTCTCCCTCTGGATACATCCACATAATTGTTTCCCAAATGAAATCACAGCAAGGCTGAGAGAAAGCCTGTCCTTCCCTTGACAACCTCCCGGCCTTCGCCTGGCCCTTTACCCTAACTGCACTGAACTAAAGGGAGGTTATTTGGCACCTGTGGGCATGTTGACCGATTATAGAGCACCTTGAATTATCACCACACTTGTACCCGTGCCAAAAATGTCGAGCATGCTGTGCAGAGCCTTGCACAGTCTTTTTGGGTCAGTGCTATGATCTCCTTTGTAAAGTGTGCTTAGATTTACTGATGGAAAGCGCCGTGCAGGAACTAGGATAGTGAACGTGTTCGATAGTGAGATAGAGAGAAAGGCACACACAGAGCCCAGCAAGGGGAACGGTGTTCTGACCCCCCTGGATGACGCAGCCACTGACACCTGGGTATCTCAGCCAGATTTCGGCAGTGCCATGCCCGGGAGGCGAGGAGGTGTCGGAGCCGGGAAGCGTGCTGGTGCTGGGCTGCTTGGAGGCAGCAGTGTGTTAAAGGAGCTGGCCTGTCCCCTCTCCGGCCTGGAGAAGGACAAAGCCACAGCTGCACTTTGCACCGGGTTCATGAGCTCACGGGCCAGACCAAAGTGCTGGTCCCTGGCATCGGCCCTCTCTGGGGAGGGTTGAACGTCCACCCAGGCCCTGGGGTATGGGGCCATGCCGAGACCTCAGTCGTGTCTAACTACCTTGTCTTGTTTGATCATCCACCGCGTGCTGCAGAGTGATGGAGAAGGTCAATCACAGTGAAGGAGGTGGAAAATGCACCCTGGAACCTGGATAGACTGCGGGATCCACAAAGGCCACCAGCTCTCCCTCCCTCCCACACCCACGTCGGGTATCTGAGCCTTGCAATGAGCTGGAGCAAGGAGAGACCCCGGGACCTGGGATGTCTCATCACCCATTTGCTTCTCCTCTTTGCTGTTTTTCACCTTTTCCACCTCCAGCCCCAGCTGAGAGCACGGCACGGTGTGCGGGCACCATGCAAAGGCAGGCAGGAGATGCCAGAGCTGGTGCTGTGCACCCTGAGGCAGTGGAGCAGAGATGAGACCCCCGAGATGCTGGAGCAGGGAGCTTCGGGGACAGCTTTGGGCTGGATGCAATAGCATCCCCGGGATCTCCATGGGGCCCAGTCTGTGCCCTGGAGAGGTAACTCTGACTGGGAAACAGAGGGAGGGAGGGGGCAGAGAGAAGAGGAAAGTCCATCACAGCCCCTATCCCAGGGTCGGGAGGGCTTTGGTTTTGCTTTCAGATGGCTTTTAGCAACCGAATTTTGGCCCTTTGATAAACATATGCACATTTGCACACATTCACCTTCACACGCGTAGATGTTTGTTACGCACGTACGTGCTCACATGGGCAGACACTCCTGGGCACCCCCACGTTAAAATCTGTGACAGCCGTCCCTGATGCCAAGGACCCGGGTGAAGAGGGACTTTGCAGCCCTGAGCACCACCAGCAGCCCAAATCCTCCTGCCCTCACACCTGGGCTCCATCTCTCCTCTCTCCCTCCCTGTTGCACACATTAAGGGATTACACTGTGATCTTTTCAATCTCTCTGTCAATAGATTTCTTTTTTTGCCAGCCGATTTTTTTCCAGCTCGAGCTCTTTCACTTCATTAATGCGCCCAGAAGGGAAGAGCAGCTGCCTGCATTGTCTGTCTATGAAAATTTCTTGCGCTGCTGGATTTGTAAAACAACTGATTAAAGACAATGCAATTAATTATTCCTTGATGAAATAGTGGAAATTATCCTGAAAAATGAAGAAATTTAGCAGTGGAACATTAAATCCCCATAATTATGTCATTTCTACAAAGGGGGCAGGGAGGTGAAGTATAAAAATAAAATCCAGCCGCAGACTTTGTGCCGGTGTCTTGCCGGGTGCTGGGGGACACGGTGCCCTTTGGCCGGCTCCCGCCTCGGCTGTCTGCCGTGCAGGGTACCCCCAGCACCCCGCGGAGACCCCCAGCACAGGCCAAAAGCACCAGCTGCGAGTGGCTGGTCCCCGCAGAGCCCTTGCACGCCAGGCCAAGACATCTCCCGTGCTCTGGGCTGGGCGTGAGCATCCAGCTGTGCTTCCAGCATCCTCCGTCACGCAGACCCCAGGGTGGGGTTGAGGGAAGTGCCCACACCCTGGCACCACCACCACCCCTGCTGGGACGGCCCTGGAAACTCTGAGATCCCTTGGAGAGGAAGCCCTGGCCCAACCTTCCTCATCCTCACCCCTGCGCCTCACGGGGGGCATGAGGCTTCAGCTCCAGCCCCTCCCGGGGCCCCGACACCCGTGTCCTGCCCTGCCATTGTGGGCAGCACCACGTGCAACCACAGGGATGCCAGATGGGCTCCATGGTGCCCCATGCACCTCAGCCCCTGGGGTGTCCCCCAAGCCAGGTGCCTGAAGATGTCCTCCCTGAGCCCCCCCCCCCCGCTATCACCGTTCACCCACCTCCTCCAGCACCTCTGCCCCATGTGCCCCTTTGGCTGGCTCTTGCCTGTCCTTGCTCCGTGGGCCATCCCCTTTCTCACCACCAATTCCTGGCTCATCTTTCCATCCTTAGCATCCTCCCACCACCGTCTCTCTCCGTCCTCCCTGGTTGCCCCCCCAAGCTTTCCCCCGCTGTCTCTTGCTGTCTGCATCCCTGCCGGACCCACGACCCTGGGAGGAGAGCTGGCCCCCGGTGTGCTCCCGCGCCACCCACGCTGCCTCTCTCCATCCACTCTCGTGCGTGTGCGTGTGCCTGTGCGTGTGCCGGTGCCCCTACCCCGTCAGAGCAGGGAGAATCCCCGCCACGGGAGGAGGGGTGCAGCGCTGAATCCCGGCCCCAGCGTGGGGGCGGGCTGGGGGAGGCAGGGGGAGCGCATTGCATGGGGAGAGGATATGCCTCCTCCGCACTCGCAGCTGGGGACTGTTGATTTTATTTATTTATTCTATTCTGAGATTTATCAAACGTGGGACTGGAGCCTTCCCGAGCCTGGTGTGCGTGGAATGAATCCAGGCCCCACATACCACCTGCCGAAATGTAATTACCAGATGCGTTAAATGAATAAATCTTCCGGGCACCGTTTTCTGTTAGTGCTGTTAAACCCACGGGGAAAGCGTCCGGCTCTGCTCCGAGCTGCCTGTGCCACCTCCCGCACTCTGAGCCCCCTCTGTACCCTGGCCACAGGGTCTGGGATCTGGATGGGTCCTCGCCAAGCTCCCCCCAGGGTCTCAGCTCTGGGTCATCACCATCAGGTCATTTGAGACCAGCTTTATGTCCCTCCATCCTCCTCAGCATGCGGGGTGGACCTGCAAGGGAGACCCTGCCCGTGGTGTGGATGCTGTAGGTCTCGGAAGCGCAAAGCAAAGAGGTTTCGGGGTTTATGATAGGGAGCAGAATGCTGCAGGGACTTGAGAAGGGACAGAGACCCTGCAGGATGTTGAGAGCAGAAGGCAGCAAAGGGTGACCAGGGGGATGCTCCCTTTAAAGCTTTGGTGGGCGAAGAACAGTGCTGGGAGCGGGAGAGGGTCTCCATCTCAGCCCTGGGGACCAGACACCCTCATTGTAGACCTGGCAACAGGAATGGGTCCTGGCTGGGGATCCCTGTAGGGTGGCTTATAGCTCTTTCTTTAGGAAAAGCACCCAAGCAGGACGTTTGTGCTCTTTTGGGAGAGGACACACTCATTTTCCTCTTCATTTCTATGTCATCCCTTACACCTCTCCGCTGAGCTCCTCTTGGTGGGGCTGGCTGAAGTCTGCAGGTGCAGCACTCACAAAGAAGAGTTTTGTCTCCAAAATGGTGTTCAGGTCAGCCACAGCCAGGCCTGCTCCTGCTGGCTTATCCTTCGAGGGGGTTCTGGGGCAGCCTTTGCTTTCCGATTATCGATGCATTTCAGAAAGGTCTGCTCTTTCAGTGAGCATCAACTGCTCTCCTTTTAGAGCTTTTATCTAGAAACAAAGCATGAAAAGTTCAACTAATCATGTGCTGGTTAATATTTTTCTAATTCCAGTTCAAAAAAAAAAAAAAAAGCCAGTGAGGGAAATGTAGGTTTGAGCAGCCTGGGTGTTGAGGACAGCTCATAAAAATTGTTTTGCACCCATTTTCTGACCATTTCTACTAATCACATACCATGAAATGAACAGTTTGCAAACACCCCATGGGCTGAAATTTGTTTGCATAAACTATTCAGTGAACACTTGCAGATAACAAATTCATTTGCAGAAATCAGGATCAGCTTCTCAGCAACTCGCAAATGGGAAATAAGAAAAAAAAAACCTTCAATGAATCGTGCACAAGGAGCTTCTTCCTGCAGGACCACAGTCGTTTTCCCAGTGATGCAGATGTTTTTGGTGGTGGTGCAGAAGAGCTGCGTCACTTTCTGGTGCAGTCTGAAAAAGCCAGCATTGTTTTTGGTGAACGGTTTGTGGTTATTTTATTTTAACAAAAAATGCCACGGGTTGTGTCAGAGGGTTCCCAAGGAAATGGGTAGGGATGTCCGCGTCGCAGATCCAAGCTGGGTCTACAGGAGGGGTGCTGAGCTCCCAGGGAGTCCGTACGCAGTACCAAGGGGGATTAGGTTTTAAACGAGACCTTTGCAACACAATTCTCTCTTGGTTTACAAATAGAGCAGAATTACTGGAAATTTTAGGGGGTTTGGGTGCTGACAGTTGGTAAATCCAGCCATGGGTCCTGCTGAATGGGACCCTCTTTTATGCTGCCTCTCCGGGGCGCCTGTGCTAGGAACAGAAAAGCCAGGGGAGATCCCCCGTGCTGATGGGGTGAGCAGGGCTTTGAAGATCCCTCTTCACCCAGGGAAAGCTGTGTTGAACGGTGCTGGCATCTCTGTTCCTGCGGTTTCCTCTTGCTTTCCCCAGGTAGCCCTGGTCCTGGAGCTGTTCTCTGGTTTGTATTATTTAAGAGTGAAAAATGCAGTTGGAATAGCAGAGTGTGCAGCTATCCCAAAGCAGACAAATGGAGCACAAAGAAAAGTCAAGTTTCCAATCATCATTTTTCCTTGGGAAAAAAAAAAAAAAAAAAAAAAAGAAGGTATTTTTCTCCTCTAAAGAAGAAAATTTGATTTCAGACACTTCCTCATGTTGTAAATGCTGTTTGACTCTTCTTGCTAACCCTCCACACTGAGAGGAATGTGCTGACACCCGGACTATCACAACTCTAAAGGGGCGCAGAAAACGACCCACCCCAGCTATTGGGTCCTATCTCCCTCGTGGCACCCACGCTGCCGGTGACGTGCCCTCCTGGCCTGGTGGCACCGGGAAGGGTTGTGTCCTCTGCCGTGGTGGCTGCTCCTCTGCAGGGACTGGAGCAGAGCTGGTTCGGTCCATTGCTGGGCAGGTCCCGGCTCCTGGCACGGCAAGAGGTGCAGACCCCCGGGCTCCGGGGTGGGCCACAGGGCAAGGAGAGGCCAACAGATGAAGATGGGGCTGAAATGAGCTGACACACCCTGAGCACCAGGACCTCTTTCCTCCTTCTTCTCTGCCCCGGCCAGCAGGACCCCAGCCGCCTGCAGGGAGCCCACCCCCCTCCCTCCCAGCAGCTCAGACTTTCCAGGAAGGAACTGAGCTCCAGGAATTAAAAGCTTTGCAGCGAGATGTGACAAAAAGGAAGAAAATGCCTTCAAACGCGCCTCCTTCATCTCTCCCAGCACTTCACCTTTCCGTCGGCTTCAGTTATTTCACAGCCTCTGGAAAAGAAGAAGAAGAAGAAGGGAAAAAAAAAAAAAAAAAAAAAAAACCCGGTTAGGAACTTGCTGAATAAATCATATCCGTTCCCTCCCCCACCGCCCTCCTTTCTTTTGTGCAAATCAAAGGCTGGGAGCTGCCAGGAGCTGACAACGGTGCCCCCAGCCCCCACCTCGCCGTTCCTCACGGCCCCCGTCCTTGGGAACTTTGGGGGAACAGGCGGTGGTTTCAGAGGCAATCAAACTCTGACAGCCCAGCCGGAGGGACGGCGGGGGGAAGCGGGGAGCGGGGAGCGGGAGCGCTTGGCTGCTGTCGCTCCTGCAGGCGCTTGCGAGCTGCTCCCCGTGGGTCTTGTAGTTTGGAAACAAGGTACCGAACATGTGGGGAAGGCTGATAATCTCTAAAGTGTCTGTGATTAAGTGAAACCAGCAAATTGAGATGCTTAGACAATTAGTAATCTTGGCGTGAAAAAAACTGGAGGAATCAAAGGAGAACGGAGGGTTTGGGGTTTATTTTTATTTGGTTTTATTTATCTTATTTCATCCCTCCCTCCTCCCCCTCATCCTTTTAATTTCCTAAGCTTGTTCCAGTTAGATGTGAAGCAGGAGTACTCCCTCCCCAGAGCACTCCTGCCCACCGCCCGTCTCCTGTGCGAAGAGCTGGGGCACCGGCGCTGCCGCCCCGGTGCTGCGGGCACGGAGGCAGGTAGCCCAGGGCTGCTGGGGACGGATGGCTGATCCGGCTGCCAGCCACGCTCCCCTCGCCGCCTCCTTCCCCACGGCAGGGCAGGGCAGGTGGCAGCGTGCCCGCGGCAGCCCCCGCGCCGCCGGGGCTGGCAAACGGCGCTGTGCCCGCACCCAGCTCCCGGGCCGGCAGGGTGGGCGAAGCCAACCGCGCTGCGCACCCAGGGCTGCACGTCCCCCGGCCGCCCTCCTGCAGCTGCCTTCCAGCAGCTCTCGCGCGTGGGTGCAGGTGGTGCTCGGGCCGTCAAGGAAGCTAATCCCAAGGGTAAGCCCAGCCCCAGCGCGGCAGCCGTCGAACGCCCATGCCAGGTCCCGTCCCTGCACCGCTGTGTGCCCAGTGCCCTCATCTCCTCCGTAACTCCCTGCTGCCCGGTTAGGGTAGAGCTGGGGAGCACCCCGGTACGGCGTAGGGCGAGCTCAGCGCGTCTGGCAGCACAGCCTGACATCAGCAAAGGCACAGCCGGGCGCAGGGCACGGGCGTCTTGCAGGAGCCACCTGTGACTTTGGGCCGTTCCCGTATCACCCCTGTGCTCCTGCATCCTCGGAAAGCCAAAGCTGATGTCTGTGTCACGGGCTCTGCCTCACCCAGCTGCCACGGGCATCCCAAGCGGCTGAGCACGCTTCTCCCTGTGATGAGCCACCCCAGCCTCGGCCAGCCTGTACCTTTGAAGGGCTCAGAAGCAGCATCGTTCCAGGCTTGGAGGATGCAACCAACGCACACTACTTAGTGTGCAACCAGCTCAGTCTGCAACCAACGCACATTAGGGCTGTGAGTTCTCACAGGACCCACCACCTCCTTTCAATAGAGACAAGCACCCTTGCTGGCAAACGCAAACCTTCAGGACATTCCTGTGCTAACACGGGCAAGGGCTCAGCCACCAGTGCTGCCCTGTGTGGCAGGACTTCCCTGCGCTCCAGCCTCTTCCCTCCCAGCACTTGCAGCCCACAAAAGCTGCGTTGAAAAGTGAGGGGTTGTCTCAGGCACCTGCACTTGACTTTGAGGTTTCATGCTGTGTTTGCTCTCCCCAGACAAAGCTTGGAAGAAGCTGTGTGTTTGCAGGACTCCCTAAAGCTAGAGCTGCCCCAGGCTACCCATGGGACCTGCCACCACTCATACCTGCCAACCCTGCAGAAACTCCACTGAAAGCACAATGTCCTGTCACTCCAAGGTTGTGGAGCTGCTCTGCTGGGAGCTGCTTCCCCCAGACCAAAATATCTAATAGGGATCTCTGCGTCCACCCCAATCTCCTGACACCACAGCCTTCGAAATGCAGAGGTCTCGAGCATGCACAGAGGTGCCTGACCGCTGCCACGTTCCTACGTGCTCAGGGAAGCTCTCTGCTTGCAGAAAACCTACGGGAGAGCTGGACACCCTCTTCATCCCCACACACTGCTATTTACCTGACATTGGTTTTGCCCCTTTGCAAAAGCACCCTTCATGACGCTGGATCTCCCGTTTTCAAAGGCGGCTCAAGCAGCCCTTTGTATATCACTTTTTGACCAAGTTTCATTTCTTTTTCCTTCATCTCCCGTCTCTTTATTTGTTTAGAGTTTTATCTCTGGGATTCCAATTCCTCCTCGGGAGGTTGTTGCATAAGTAGCCTCCATACTGATTGCAAGGATTTTAATTTGGTAGCTTTCATCTTAAGCTGTTTCTAAGGCACTTCCTCATTTGTTTAAAATCACCCTGCCTAAAGCTTTCGAACTGTTTTTCTGGCTTGATACTCCCCAAAGGGCTGGGGGACTTAATTAGAGTCCCTGCTCCTTTGTGGCTCAGTGACAGTTGTCTGGATTAAGTCAAGAGTTGCCACTCCACTTGTGTGCCCCAGACCTCACTTTGCAGCTCTGACATTGCAACATCTCCCAAGTGATTTGGATCTCCTAACGCACAGGTAGCTACAGCCACTCCTAACTGCTCTCCTAATGGCTTTGCAGTGTCCCTGTGACCTCCTGGCCCCTGGACTACCTGGCTGTGAGAGACAGGGGGGACACAAAACCCCAGGGGACAGGACAAGGCTCTTCCAGCCGAGGTGAGGATGGATGCCTGGCCAGCATCCAACAAAGCCCCTTTTTAGAGAACGGGGAGGTAGGTTGAAGGGAGAGCAAAGCAAGAAGCACAGGCAGAGGAAGGAGGGCAGGAAACGGGAATTCACACGCACACTTTTCAACCCCCTTGGTTGGCAACTGCGATCCCAGTTGCTCAGGTCTGGCCTGGGGTGAATGCACGAGGGCAAAGGCAGCTACACAGCCTGCCAGGGTGAGTCCACCCTGCCCAGCACCCCAGAGCTGCTGGAGCCCATCCGGAGCAATGAGGATATCTGGAGGGAAGGAGGATAGGCTTGATCCTTGGGAGGCGTGATGCACTGGCACAAGGAGCATCACAGTCCAGAGTCCAAGGTGGAAGACCGCCAGAGCAGAGGGACGCCTGTCCAAGCTAGTACATGAGCTCTGACATCCCCTGCTCCACAGGGGAGACCACCTCTGCCCATCAGACTGCTGCCCCTCTCCCTTCTGCTATCCCCTTTTCTGGTATGGGATCCCACCCATCGCTTTCTTCTCCCTGATGGGCCTCCATGGTCTGGCTTTCTCCAAACTGAAAGGGAGTTGGGCTGTGAGGGTCAGGCTCGGGCCAGCTCTGACATCCTTCGCAGCAGGGGTGTTTGCCGGAGCCCCACCTCTGGTTTACAGGATGTGATTTATGCTGATTTAATTGGTGTCGGTTTAATTGGCTCATCCAGCTCCCATATGTGTTGGGAGGGGGCCAGAGAGAGCATTAAAGGATCATTACGCATTGCAAGCATCTTTCTCCATCTCCTCTCTGCCACTCGTTCTCCTCCCTTACATTTTAGGGAGCCAGGACACTCCAGCATGAGGTGGGAAACTTTTCTGGGAATCCTGATTATGGGAATCCTGTTGAAACCAGACCAAATGGTAGCTTGTGCCTGAAGCCACATCTGCAGTGCCTAGTGCTCCCCCTTCCCACTGGTCCCCCAGCAGCTGCCAGGCAAGGGCATCTCTGCGGGGAAGGCACTACCCAGCACCAGTCCCCAAGTCCCGCGGGAACTGTCACAACTCGCACGCTGGCTGCCGTCGGTCACAAAGCCTGGCACAACCCCTTCCAGCGCCGCAGCCCTTTTTGCAACACAGCCCGGCTTTGCGGGGGCAGCCACAGCTCAAGGAGGGGTGCTGGGCAGGTATCGGTAGTTGTGTGCCGCAGGGGTTTGAGGCAGGTACCCTCGTGCAAGGTGTGGGTTGGATGGGGCAGTCTTGGGACAGGCTTAGAGGAGAGGGGATGCTCTACACTGCAGTGGGATGGTGAGGGTGACAGGGACTTCGTGTGGGCAGGGATATTAGACTTTTGGGGAGCGTGAAGGAAGAGTTAAAGATGTCAGGATCCCACGTGCTCTTTGCCCTCCAGGTACACGAGCTCCAGGCTCTGCTGTCACACCGCAGCCCTGCTGGGCATCACCCTGATGCCAACCACTGTTCCTGGATGCAACCTGTCCCTGCCCCGAGGCGGGGCTGGCATACATCCGACCCCTCCTGGGACCCTCTAAGGCAGGGGAGAAGACTAAACCACCGCTTCTTTTACTCTCTGCTGTCCAGGCCTCTGCCTTGTGCACCACCTCCTGTGCCCACAGACCCACAGTGCCTTTGCCAGCGTGCAGCATCCCCATGGCATGACGCCTCCTCCCATTCAGTCACGTTTTCCAGACTCCCTGCTGGGAGTCCTGCTGCGCCTTACACCCCCAGCCAGCAACACTCTGTCCCCAAAACCCCCTTCCAGCCAGATGGGCCCAGTGTGCCCTAGGAGCTGCCCCTGCTGCCACCATCCCGGGGCAGAGCCACCCGCTCAGCCAACTCCCAGCGCCGTAAAAAGCAAGAAGCGCCCCAGCCCCCTGCGCCCCGGTGCTGCACTAAACGCGCCGCAGCGGCGCAGATGTCTTCCGAGCCAAACAAGGGAATCAGCCGGAGCTGTGAAGTTCTGTACCCTGCGGATTCTGGAGGGAAGAAAGTGACAATTATGTGCATTATAGCAGGATCCCTACTACGCCAGGCGCTGCACGGGCACTGAGGAGAGCAGCGCTGCCCCGGCAGCCTCGAGGCATTCCCACCACGGCATTCCCACCACGGCATTCCCGCCACCTGCTCTCAGGTGCTCTCAGGTTTTGCTGCTGGGCTCC
Organism: Leptosomus discolor; assembly: GCF_034619465.1. Lineage (NCBI taxonomy): Eukaryota > Metazoa > Chordata > Aves > Leptosomiformes > Leptosomidae > Leptosomus > Leptosomus discolor. Next base: position 1,107,532 of record NC_141419.1, read on the forward strand.
CTGGGCCAGGGACTCACAGGTCCCCGAGGGGTGTTGCAGACGGGGAGCAGAAGCTTTGGGCTTTTGCTTACTGCTGGCTTCTTTTGGGGTTTTGCTGGGGACACCCCATGCCTCCCTCTGCAATTAAAGGAGAGGCAGCAGCAGGGCATGACACAGAGTGGGGGGTGACTTTCCCAAGGCTGTACAGAAGGGACCCTGCTCTGCCCACCCCTGGAGGAGGGTGATCTTCAGCATAAGACACAGGGTCCTCATTCTTCCCCTCTCACCAGACCTGCTGCTTTCCTAAGCTGCCTGTGGGAATCCACTGTGGAAGGAAACTCCAGAGAGGTGAGCTGGAGTCCTGGAGCCGGGCGAGTGCTGAGCGCGGGTGCAGGCTCCGAGAGGAGCTGGCTGGGGAGCCTGGCAATGCTGCCAACTTGGCATGGCACAGGCAGCAGCCCCAGTCCCAAGCCACCCAAGCTGTTGGGAGTGGGTATAAAACAGACCCTGCTGGCCGGTCCCCAAGGGGAAGAGCTGGTTTGGGCAGGAAACTTCATCGCTGACATTTAAGCGCGGGGGAAAAAGTGCCCAGTTGGCAGGCGGGGAGAGCAGCACCCGGTACTCCAGCAGCCCTCCTCCCCCTCAGGGCTGCAGTCCCCTTTCTGATGCCGCACCACTGGCTCCATCTCCCACTGCTGTTTCCCTTCAGCGTCTACAAGACAGGCCATGGCTGCCACACTCCTGCCGCGGCTGCTGGGTACGACCGGGGGGAGAACCACTCGGTGCTGGGTCTCTCCAGCCCCCTTGGAGCAGAGCCACCTCTGCGGATCACAGCGTGCCAGCCACAGGACCAAGGGTATTTCCCGTCCCACACCAGCCTAGGCTGGCCTGGGGTGGGAGCTGCACTTCTAGCTCACAGGGGGTCCTGGGGCGGCACCAGCCCTGCCCTGCAAGGGAACACCTGGGAGAAGGATGCTGTGCACCAGTCCGGCTGTGTTGATGGAGGACCACAAGCTGAGGGTTCCCCCAGTGGCCCCATCCTTGAGCGACACCCCCTCCTGCAAGTGAGCACGTGGAAAATCGCGTCCCACCAGGCTGGGAGCCAGGGCAGCCTCCAAACTCGGCTCCCAGCAGGCAGCTGAACCGGACTCAGTGGGAGCTGGAGCCCTGCTCTGCAGATGGCTCCAGCTCCCGGGCAGGGTGACTCACCCTCCTGCTGTTGGAGGAAGAGCTGGGGTGAGAAACTGTGAGCTTCTCCGGTCCCTGTGGTCAGCGCAGGAATGTCTGCAGGGCCAGCTGGGAGCGTCTGGTGGCTCAGCTCTGCAGCCGTGGTGCAGGGGAGGCGAAGTCCCTCCAAGCACTGTCAAAGCTCAGTCTCAAACCCCAGGCTGAGCCCTGCAGTGCCGTGCGCCCCTGAGGACCAGGCTGATGCAGGAAAACCTGGAGCTTCGCCTTTTGGAGAAGGGGAGAGGGTGGATGGGCAGAGGGCTTGGAGCAGGGATGCTGGGCTGAGGGTCCCCGATGGTGTGGGCATGTGGAAGGAGCCTACAGGGAGAGGATGGGCGTCCTGGCTGCTGCAGGGAGCTGGAGGTATCAAACCAAACCCCATCACTGCAGAGCCCAGAGTTTGTCCTGGGCAGCCAAAACCTCTTACCAGGCAGACTCATGCTCAGACTGGAGGTTAGTGAAGAGCAGGAGGGACATCAGGACCCTGCTCAGCCCAAAGGGTCCTGTTAGCATGAGACCCCCCTCATCTCACCATCATCCAAGGAGACCATCAAGAGACAAACCCCATGCAGGACCCTGGGGGACATATACATGAAGCCCTTGGGGCCAGTCGCCGTCCTGCCCATGTCTTCAGCAGCGGGCTGGTGGCTGTGGCACGTGGCTCCCAGGGTGGGCAGTGGCCAGGGAACCTACCTGAACCCACAACCCCAGAAAATTTGTCCCAGCCCCATGGGCTGCCACAGAAGCTTAGCATGAACGTCTCTCGTGGTGCCCACTGTGTCGAGATGGAGCGCGTACCTGCGAGCACAGATGGTAAACTCCAACAGCAACAGAAACGCAGAGATCATAATTATCTGAACATAATGAAGGGTTTCATTAAATACACTTGGAAAACAACTCAGCAGCCGCACAAAGTTAAACTGCTGGTCTCAACTCTCCAAACTATTTAAAATTTATTAGCTTCCCCTGCGGGTCTCAAGCTTTTAAGTACCAGAGAATTCTTGAAAATAAGATATTTTTTCCTTTCTTTCCCCCCCATCACTTTCCGACGCTTTTTGGCCTCTCAGAAATATCTGTGGGGGGGAAACCACCAGCCCCCACTTTGTTGCTCTCTCCGCCTCTGCAGACACATTTTCTCTCCCACCTGCCCCCATCCCTGCCCCCCCTCCCCAGGCTGCTTTTCACTTGGGCTGCCGAGCGCAGCCGTTTCCAAAGGGATGATCAAATCGGAGACACCTGCACACTGATCCCTGCTAAATCCTGGACTCCAGACTGCAGGTGGTTCTTGTTGCAAAGGGATTAGCGGGAGGCTGAATAAACCTGGGTTTGATCTAGTGCTAACTGGCATGGGGTAATGCCCTTGGCTAAGATGAGATTTACCGAGCTGTATCTCTTCATAATGTGTGAGGGGAGGCAGCGCTGGGAAGATGCTCTTTCCTGCTCAGAAAGAGAAATTCCTGGTTTTGAGCAGCAGCAATAGCTCAGTGCTTGGAGAGGTGCTGGAGTTTGATGCTGGATCCGTGCTCAGCAAAGATGAGGAGGGGCTGGCTGCACGCAGAGGGGATGTTCAGGGGCTGTCTCCTCTCACTGCATACCTGTGGGGAAGTTTGTTGGGTCTGGAGAGGCAGGGCCCTCTGTCGTGGGCCATAGTGGGCTGGGAGGAAGGAGACCTTGGTCGCTGTCACAGCAGAGGAGCTGATGGCAGGGTTGGGGCCGTTTCTGGTGCTAGTGAAGCACCAGGAGCTGGGCTGGGGCCTCATCTTCCTTCTGAGAAAGGCTGCAGTTGGGGACATGGGAAAACTTTGTGGCCTCACCTTTGCTTTGGTGAAGTATTTGTACTGAGGAAGAGCAAGGTGAGATTTTTTTTCATGGGAGACCATAATGCTTGGTGCCAGGCTGCTTCATTAAAATATTCTGATTTATAGCCCTTGGTTTCAGGCTGGAGAGGAGATTCAAACACAGGGATGATGCAATGGGATCAGGTGAAACTTAATATTTCTCCTCCTCGTGTGTTGGAAGCCCCAGGAGCTGTCACTGACAACCACAGTGCTCTGTTCTCCCACATTTTTGGAAATAACAGTGAACTAAGAAATGCAGGTTTTGGCCAAGCTTCTAATGAACTCTAATAGCATCGTCCTGGGACTGCACTCGATTGTGAAGTGAGATCAGCAAAAGCTGCTGGGAGTGGAAAGGTATCAGGGGAGAGAGAAGGAAAGGTCCTGGCACCATTGCCGTGGGGTAGGAGAAGAAAACACCTCTGTCCTTGGCCACTGCCCGTACAGCCTCGCTGGGCATCTGAACTCTTTCTGCCCCTTCTCCAAGCCCCAGAGGCTGCATGACCTGTTGCTCACAACTGCACTAGCCTGGGCTCTCCCCTCTCCCATGCACGGTCAGCCTGGAGCATGCAGCCGCCAGCAAGCGATCGTGGCGGCACGCTGTAAAGGACGGACCTGCCGGGCAGTGCTGGGAACAAGCTGTGTGCCAGGAGCCGAGGGAATTGAGCAGCATTTGCACAAAGCCAATAACAGGGTTGTTAAGTTACGAGAGAGCAGGGGACAGGCTTGGAGCGCTGCCTTGCTGAGCAACCCATTAGGGGAGAGGCTGTAAGAGACAGGCATATTTGCAGTACGCTCTGCAGAGAGTTGGGTAGAGATAACACAATTACAGGTGAATTAAAATAAACCCAACTTCCCAGTGACAACCACCAGCTGCCTTAAACCTCAGAAAACCAGGGACTGGAGGAGGTGTTGCTCCCCCCTGCTCCTGCAACAGGGCAGGCTGCAGAGCTTCACCTGAGAGCAATACAGAAAGTCCTGAACCTCCTGCAGGAGGGAGGGAGATGGGGCCAGGAGGAGATGAGGAGTCCCTGGAGCAAGGGGGTCTCATCCTTCAAAGTCATTCTGAGCCCTGGAAAGGGATGTCAGGGGGTGACGTGACCGCAGGAAGGGTGGGACAGCAAGTCTGCTCCCAGCCATGGGGCTGCCTGTCTGGTTTGAGGGGCAACTGGTGGGGGTAAAGGAGAGCTATTGTGGGTGAGGAGGGGGGGGGAGGGCATAGTGCTGCCTCAGCAGGGCTTTGGCTTTTTTTTTCCTAGTGCCCCATGTTGCTGCCTTGCCTGGGGAGGTGGACCAGGAGTGGAGAGCTGGGAGGAGAGGAGCACACATGGAGCAGGCAGCTGCTCCCCCAGCTAGGGTCCCCCTGGCACTGCGGCACCAGTGGCAAGACGTGGGCATCAGGTGCAGTTTTCTGGCAAGAGAGAGGGCTTTTCCTCCAGGAATTAGCACAGGATTGAGGCCAAGGCTCCCAGAGCACTGATTCGAGGTAGCTTGGCCGGGATGCAATGTGCAGCCCCCTGCTGCTGGGTCACTGCTCTGCCACGTGTGCAACGAGCTGGCGGGTCTCAGCCTACTCCAGCCCAGAAAAGTGGGGTAGCCAGCCCTCATAGGGATGGCCAAGGAGAAGAATTCCCTAGAAAGGGGGCTCAGACTCACTCACAAAGGTGCTTGGACCCCAGTATGAAGGTCTGCTCAGCATAGGAGATGGGGTGGATGTTTTCCCAGTTTTTATCATCCATTAAATGTGGGGGTGGACCTGCTCCCTCTTTGGTGGATGCCCCAAAACCAGGAATTTCTCCTCCTTCTTTTGAAGTGGCCAGATAAGAGAAACTATTTCTTACCTTCAATAAGCAGCTCCGTACAGTGGCCTTGACTGTCTTCCCACCCAGAAAGGGCAAACTGGAGGGAGACAGATGTGAGTCAGAGGCAGCAGGCGGGCAGGGAAAGTGCCTGCGTTCCCTCTCGGGGAGTCAACCAGGCAGAGGCAGGAGCCCTGCCTGCAGCTCGGCTCATCAAAGCCGCTCTCCTAAGCAGAAGGGGCAGCTCAGTGTGTAAGTTACACGCTGCCCGGAGCGGGGCAGACATCTGCACGCTGGCAGTGCTCCACGGGCATGGCCCTGTCACCGCACCAACCTCAGCCACGTGGCCCCGGCTGCCTGGGCACGCACCAGAGCGGGACGCTGCGGGCGGCAGGGCAGAGGCTGGAACTCACGCTGTGCCCCAAGATAAATTTGCGGAGCTTGACTGGGAAGAGGGAGGGCCTCGGCCCAAGGCAAGGGGTCTCCAAAACTTGTCAAGGTCTGGGAGCAGCAGATCAGTCTCGGTGATGAACCCGTGGGAGATGCAGCAGGGAACACGAATGCGGAGTGCTAGCGCAGCTCGGCAGCTGGACCTCAGCTGAGCACAGGCGCTCCGGCAGTGATGGTCCTTCCTGGCCCAAAGGCCTGCTGTCTCATCTGCTCCCATCACAGCACCTCCTCTGGAGGCTGTGGGGAGTGCTGTGGGCACTGGTGGGGCGGGAAGGGCAAGGACTTGCTGTCCGAACCCCACCAGGCTCCGCTCGGATCTGTCCAGAGCCAAGGCTGTGGCTGGTCGGGGACAAGACCTTTGTTTCCAGGGCAGAAGTTACCAGCCCCGCTGTAAGGATGGTGCAGCTGACGGCTGCTTGGTGCCTTTTGTGAAGGTGGTCCACGCCATCAAATTCCTCCCTGTCCCACCAAAGGCCCAGTATGGACCCCAGTATGAAGCTGTGCTCATCCACGTGGCTAAGCCTGGTGCTTCCCGAGCAGGGACAGCCTCTGTCCTGCCTCGGCTGTGCTCGCTGTGTCTGCTCAGGGGATGGGGACCCAGATACATGCTGTGGGGCAACTGTGGGTGGGCCTCCAAGGCTGCTCTGTCTCCCAGCTGGAGGTGGGGGTCACGGTCGTAAGCCATGCTGGTGCACGCGACGGGTCCGGGCGTGCACGGTAAGGGCTGTGCACGTGCCTGTGCGGAGGAAGAGGAGAGGATTTTGTTTTCCATCTCAATTAGCCTGGTCTCTTTAGTGAGCTCTAACAAAGGGACGGTGGCTTTTCATGCTGCTCTTGATCTCGGGGCCAGTAGCAAAACCCTCCCGGCAGGTCCCTGGGCACCGTTCCCTCCTCTCTCATCCTGCGGCGATGCGGGAAACCCTGCAGGCGGTACAAATAGAGGGCAGCGCGAGCGGTGCAGAGCGGTGCAGAGCCAGGAGGGGAATGGTGCTCCGGGAGCACGCAGCCCTCCCTGCCAGCTGCCTCCACGCCCTGTCCAGATTCCCAGCAGCCAGGACGGGCTGGGTGATGGGGGGCAAGGACCAGTGCAACGCAGGCAGCTGGTTTGGGGGCCTTCTGGATCGGGGTTTTCCTCCCAGTTGGGTAATTCCCATGCCAGTAGCACCGCAGCAGTGGGTTTCTGGGGGTGGCAAGGCAAATTAGCGTGCAAGGGACGCTGGCTCTGTCCTGACTGTCAGCGGAGTCCTCTGTGACCGTGGGGGAGACTCCTGACTCCACAGCTCTGCTGTCTCTCCCTCAGCCCTGCCTAGGCAAGGCTGGGGGCCATGTCCAGCTCTCCTAAGGAGCAGTTCTGTCTCCAGTTCCCACCAGTTCCCACCTCCCCGTCCCCTGGAAGGCTCCAGTCGATTATGGTGAGAAGCCATTTCCCCTCCATGCTGCAGAATAAAAAAGGATTTTACTTATTTTTTCGTTGTTTTTTTCCCCTCTATTAAGTCTGTGACTAGAACATTGTGGCTTTTAAGTTTATTCCAACTGTTTGATATTTTACATAATCGTATTATTTATGTGACAAGATTAGAAGTACTCTGCATGCTGACAGGCAACTAGCACACACGCAATTTCTTGCCAATCCTTCACGAATTTGCATTGTATTCCTGACTTCTTAGAGTCTGTGCAGATTGTAGCGTTAGGCGGAGAGAGAGGTATGTCGAGAAACAGAGGGGGAAGGTGGAAAAGACAGGAGGCAAGCTGCTCATCCAAGAGCTGTTGGCTCCCTCCTGTCCTCCGAGATCTTTCGGCCTTTGCTGAACAGGTACCCAGTGCTTGGCAGCTGTCACACTGGGGCTAATGGAAATACCTGGCCAGGCTTCAAACCCTTGGCCTCTAACAGCAAGTGCTAAGCACACAAAGGTGTTTGCTTTAATATCCCGCTGCTCGCCCGTGGGATACTTGATTTATTCTATGCCTGTAAACATTCATTTCACACCTAAACAGGGGCAGGTTCATCACTTCTGCAATCATCATTTATTCATGTCGTGAGGGTTGCAGGAAGCAGAGATAAATGGATTTCCGTGAAATTGGTGCTCCAGGCTGCTCAGGAGCCTCCATCCTTCTCACTGGGCTCCAGAGCAGGGTGGGAAAGCTTCCCTCTTCAGCTCCTCCACCCTGGTGCTTTGGCACAGCGTCCTCCGCCGAGCTGCGCCGTGCCTCGGGCAGGGTGCAGTGCAGCTGGAGGGCTCCGACCCCCAAACCATCCAGGGGACACTGGGCTCCTGCACTCCCACATGTCATAAAGTCTCAGCCATGCTCAAGGGACAGCTCGTGCAGAGATGTCTTGCTGTGGGTCCTTGCTTTGCTGGCTTTCCCCTGCTTTGGGGGAGCTTGCTGTTCTCTGCGTTAAGGTAAGTGTTTGCTAAATATTCTTTTTGGAGATTAGGGTAAAACCCACCCTTTTCTAGTGGAAAAATCCCTGCCTTTGTGCCCCATGCAGAGGACGACTGGCTGAGAGGGACTAGTGCTGCATGAGACCTCACAGCCACCCTGAAGGCCGCAGACTTGGGACAGAGGCTGGGACCTAGCTGTACCTTCCCGTGTCCATCACGGCTGCAATAAACCTCCTTAGTGCCTACAGGACATCACACCCCTGATGGCCTGACGGCCGTCCTGCATCCAGCTGGCCCTCGGCCAACTGATGCTCGCCCGGCACACCCCTGGATTGCAGAGCAAGCCCCAAAACACCAGAGATGGATGTGCCCTCCCTAAATAATTCATGGCTCGAGCTCGCGCTTGGCTTCCTTTGTTATCTCGTTACGAATGAAAAAATGAAGCAAGATTAAAGAGCTCTGGCTCTGTTTCCAAATTTATGGGCATTTAAAATGTGACGTTTGAGACTGTTACTCCTCTGACTGTTGTCAGGCTGATTCAGGGCCGAGCAGCGTGGGCACTGTGCTCCCAGCCGGCCCCGGGCATCGCTGCGCTCGGATGTGTCAGAGGATGGTCAGCGTCCTCTGCGCCCCCAGGGAGGAGAGAATCCAGAGGGCTCACAGCCACGTGGCCACAGGACTTCGTGTAGTCCCCGTGACACCCAGCTTCACCACTGCATCCTCCTTCCCCTCACCATCACCCCCTCCGTCCCACTGCACCTCCACCCTGCCACGCTTTGCCATTCTCCACCCCTCCTGGTCGACGCTCTCCACCTCCGAGCGTCCCACCTCCCGCCCCTGGCACTAAGCTCATAAACCTTGCAGTGCTAATTGGCTCTGACTTCTCTCCGCTCTGCAGAGGCTCACCTTCTGGAAGTGGCCATTTCTCTCTGTTCAGCCTAGAGGGAGCCGAAAGGGCTAACTTAGATGTAGACCTTGAATTTCTAAATGTTGGAAATTAGGTGAGATGAATCCACAGCTTCTCTGGCACCCTGTCCCCATGATTAATCACTGTCTGAGGGCAAAGCTGGGTTTTCCCTGCCTCCTAATTCAGCACTATTTTTTATGGAAATAAAAGCTTCTGCTCCGTCCAGCTCTGCCGATGCCTGAGGCACCAGCGGGAGCCCAGCTGGCTCTGCAGAATTGCACCTGCACCAAGAAGTCCTTCTTCTGCAGAGCTCACCGGGTAGTCAGGACAGTCAGGGGGAGCAAGGGTCTTCACCCTGCTCCTACAGTCGTGGGCCATAGGAGAGCCCATGTGCCAGGTACCACAGCCTTGGCTTGGGCCGTGTAAGGAGCATGCATCCTTCATCAGGCCAAGGGATGCTCTCTCAGGGCTGGTCACACAGAGGATATTCGGGGGAGATCGGGGCTCCCTGTGTCCCACTGCCCCTCAGCACTGGAAATGGGGTACGTTGGGAAACAGAGGCGGTTGTGGAGAAAATCCTATGGGACATTGAAAACACAGGACAAAGAAACGACTTTGAGATTTTTTTGCCAAGACAGTTTTGTTTCTTGAAGCATCAACATCTAACTGCCCTGCACAGCCCTCCAATACCTTCCTTTTTCTGTGAAGCTGGGCTACCCACTTAAGGCCCATTTCCATACAAGGACAGTGGAGCTTCTAAAATGCAAGGAGAGCTAAAGACGTGGCATCACCCGGAGCTGCTGCACGGGCAGCACACCATGCACGGCTAGAGCCGCTCCTCTGGGAAAGGGGTAACTCCGCGATGCCCTTTGTAACCCCATGGCTGTGGCTATTTTCAGTCGTATTTTCTGTGTTTTGTCAGCCAAAAGGGGCCCAGCCCTTTCTGGAGAAACAAAAAGTGCATCATAACGGTGGGGACAACATGGGCTGACTGCTGGCACTGGCATCCCTCTGCTGACCTCACGGGCATTTCAGGACAGCACCAAGCGAGGCCATTTTCGTTAAATACAGTATTCTACACCCAGACCGGGGGTCGCTGGCTTGCAGTGTCCCTGGTTGTTAATGAGTGCATGGGAGACAGGCACCCCGCGCGCCCGGGCCGGGAGCAGCGTTCCCCCAGGCGCTGGAGCGGGAGGGAGAGGCGGTGCGGACACTGCTCGTGGCACCGCCGGGGTCTGCTGGGGTCTGCCAGCGCCTGGCTCCGGCTTGGGGAGCGAAGCTCTGCGGGGGCCCTTCGCAGGGCCCGGCAGGGCCGAGCCGAAGCTGCGGAAGCGGCTCTGTGGAAAGGCTTCTGGGGGTGATGCTTTGAGCGTCCCCTCTTGCTTGGAGACCTCTGTGAGAGCAGTGCAGAGAGCCAGCCGACGGCAGGAGGGGGACGGGGCTTGCAAGTGCTGCTGCAGCACCCTGATAGCAGGATTTGGCCTTCTGCTGGGTTTTCCTTTCCCTTCTAGTAACGCAGCTTCTGGTAGTTCACACGGTTGGGCTCATTGCTTGTAGGAGAGACACAGCACTCCCAGTGACCACCGGACCGATGAGCTTTGCTTCCCCCTCTCTCTGACCAGCCACAGAGGCAATATTAATGGTGTTTTTCCAAGGGTCCAGGAAAGAGAGCCAACGTGAGGCAAAAGGTTTATGTTCGTAAGTACAGTCAGTGAGGTGAGGATCAGGAGGGCTCATGTTATCAGCTCAATGTTGAGAGCACTCATGAGCAGGTTGTTTGCAGGCATCCTTGTTCCTATCAAACCTCTGACTGATGCTACATGTTCTCGAGCACAGCTTTGGCTTGTTACATCCTACCTGCCTGTCTGCAGAAGCACAGGTACCCTGTGCTCTGATAACCTTCTCTCTGCCCAGGAAACAGACCCAGAGGGTCCTTTCCGAAACTCACGGGTGGTTCCTGACATTTTAGGGGCGGGTGGCGAGGAGAAGGGGAGAAGAATATTTGTGAAAATCTCTTTTATGGCCAGCAGTCAGTAAGTTTCTGCCCTATGTTGCACGCATACCTCTCTGCTTGCCTCAGTGTTGGTGAGGCAGGTAGTGCTATCCATCAAGGACAGCTATGCCATCGATGCTAACGAATGCTGAGCCAACACCACACCCCCCCCTCCCATCAGTTTTTATCCTAAAATTAGCCTTTACTGGGAAGGTTTGTGCTTGCATCCTGCATCGATGCCCATCTGACAGGCGATGAACTGACTCAGAAATAAAGAGCACAGAGCAGACAGGGTGAGAGGAAAATAGCTCTAATGTAAAAATAAACGGTGTCCAGACACCCACTGCGTCCAGCTGAGCTCCCAGTAGGGTCTCACATGCCTGACACAGAGCAGCAGCTGCCCTTTCATTAGCAGCCTGCTCATTTTCTCCCCCTACAGCTGAATTCCACTTAAAAAAAGAAAAGACACAAAGTGACAGGAAGGAGAAAGAAGCCCTGACTCCAGCTCTGCGAGCCCAAAGCAGCTTGGTGGGCTCCTGGTTGTGGGGACGCTCTCCCTGGGTCTTGTTGAAGGTGTGGGGAGGTGAGAAGAGCCCTTTGATCCTGCCCTGTCCCACAGCCCCTGCGGGACAGGGACGGAGGGATCACTGCTCTCCTCTTCCCCCCATCCACTGCTTCCAGGGCTCTGCTGCACGTCTCCTCATCCTTGCCCAGGCAGCACCGTTCTGTGCTTTTCCTGCGTTTGAACTGCTGTATTTACTCCCTGCTCAGTGGATGTCGTCTCCTGAGTCCAGGGGATGCCACAGACTCAAAGCCTTTAAATCCAGGATAAATGGGGTCGCCCCAATCCTCCTTCTGAGCTGCCGTGAATAGACTCCCACCTCCTGTGCCCATGCTGCTAGGAGCTGGCAGGACAAGAAGCTGGGAAGAGCAAGGGGAGGCTGGAGGAGCAAGGCTCTGGGTCCCACAGATGTGTCTTTGTCCTGAATTCAGTTCAGCAGCATGGCATGGGTTCACATCAGACTGAGCTGGGTGCAGGAAGGGTGCTAAGCTCCTCCAACAGCATTACACCATGCGAAGTGCCCTTGAAAATCTGCTCTCTGGGGTCGGTTCCACCTGTGGACACAGACATTCCTTCTTTTTCTGGGTGCCGGAGCTCCTGCTCCGTTGCCCACAGTGTGAGCGAGGCCAGGGAGACGTTGCTGGAGAAGCCCCGGGTCCTGGAATATCTTGGCTTTGAACTTCAGCCCAAGAGAGCGTGTCTCACTGCACTGCCCAGACATTAACTAGCCCTGAGCCAAACCCTCTGCACCTTTCACATCCAGCCTTCAGAGCTGCTCCCCCGGAGTGGATCTGTGCCTGTGTGCTTAAAAATGTCACCACATCTCTGCAGTCCCCAGAGCCACGGTGCCACCCGTGTTCCTTTTGAAGCCCCGGGGAAATGGCCCTCCTGACCACCACCAACCCAGCTGCACAAGGAGCAGCTTGTGCAAACCTTCCTTCCACTGTTGGTGAACGTTTATTCACGTAAACCAGCCACAGACACGGACAGGACTGCTTGTGCTAGCAAGTGCTTGCGTACCTGAGCAAAGGCTGAACAATACAGCCTCTGGAAATGCAATGAGCAGACGGAAGAAGACCTTTAAGTCTTTCCGAGGTACTTTGTGGAGAGGTAAAAGCTCAAATTTCCTGGTTCTCTCTCTCTTCCTGAAAAACCCACAGCAAACCCTGCAACGCAGAGCAGCTAGGCACCATAATCTCGCTTCAGCTCCCCGAAACTAGCCAAGCAGAGGAGAAAAATGATTTAGATGATTTACAGCACTTCGGAAGAGTTGAAAAAAGTGAAGTAAATAATAAATCAAAACCAGCAAAAAGAACAAGAATACATCCATCTTTTATGAGCTCTATTCACTGCTGTATGTACAGTTCAGACATAAAACAAACGCGCCGTGCAAAGTTGCTGCTGCTTCAGAAGTGTCTGTGCCCAGCAGTTTCAGAGCACTTCCAAACTACATAAAAGCAGAGGCAGAGGGAGGCACAGGCGTTGTCTGCTGAGTGCAGGAAACCAGCTCCTATTCTCTGCCTCCTTATCAGCCTTCTGCATAGCCCAGCATGGGGATGATTTCAGCTGGGAGACGGGCAGCACAATGAATCCCTGATAAAAATTACTTTTTCCAAACCCACATTTTATCTTGAGGGTCCTTGCCCCGTTGAAATTGCACCTGATGTGTTCGTCAGCTGCAAAGTGTCCTCTCACTCTTATCACAGAGTCTCGCAAACGCTGTTGTCTGAAGGCCGCCCAGAGTCCCCCAAAAGGTCCCTTCATCCACCTACAAGAGCCCCTTGCCATACTTCCCCAGGAAAGGGCTCCTGCAGGCCTGTTTCTCTGATGCTCCATTTGACAGACACAGTTACTGCCTGGGAGTTTGCTGAAGGGTGCATCCAAGCCCTGTTCCGAGCGTGGGTCGCTGCACGGCAGAGCAATGAAAGCAAAAATGTGGGAGGTAGGTTAGCACGGAAAAAAAACACCTTACTGTTTTCAAAGACAGCAACTTTTCCCCAAAACATAGCTCAGCTTCATGAGAACTGCAGACAACACAATCACCTATGGCCTCATGTTTGAGGAGCTGCAGATATCCTCTGTACCAAATCTATACCGAATCTTCTCCAATCTGCTCCTTGCAGATTGAGCCCAAACATAGAAAGTATCTGTTTCAAGATCCTGGACAGAGGCAAATTCCTCCAAAGACACTGAACCAACAGACTCCTCTTCTTTAGGGCTGAAGTCTTGCAAGAATGAGGATGTGGGTTTGGTGCACCTCTCACAGCCAATGGAAATTCCATTTGAATCCCAAAGAACCAGCATTCCACCTCCTTCACCCCAAGGGAAGACAGCCTGAAGTCGTGTGGCCAAGCCCAAGACCTGGACAGAACTTCTCTCAGTGGGGATGCAAGGACCAGCCTTAGTGTGTAGGATGACTGTTCACCCCCAGGCAGCCCTGAGCATCTTCTGGAGGGCCTGAAAGTCTGTGTCTGAGCACCATCCTCCCTCATGGTCCCTTGACCCCGAGGGCTGTAGAAATTGGACATCTTTGGATCAGGAAACAGTCCCATCCTCCATTTTTCCCATTGTGCCACTAGCTATCAAGGGAAATATCAGGTTTGAGGGACTCTCTCCTGGTGTGTCTGGCCCAGTGATGCACAGGCCCTGGTCTGTTCACATCCTAATGGGTTCAGTGCAACAGGACACTCCTGATCCGCGTGGGAGTGACGGGGACCACATGGATGAACTTTGCTGGCATCCTCATCAGCTTTGATAAATCATAGCAGACGTGTCAGGATGGGGCCGGCCACATCTGGGCTTGGTAGCTGCTCACCCACATCAGGGGCTGGATGACATGGCCTATTTTATCTTGTTTTAGGCAGGAAATTTGAAAGACCAAGGAGGAAGGAGCCTGAGGTTCTGCCTTCATCCAGGATGCCCTGGGCCCCCACAGCTGTTTGCGGCGAGGCTGAGCCCAGACCGCCTGAGTCATGAGGCCAGTTTCTGGCTCATCCTAACACAGAGTTCCTCTCTCTCATATTTCACAGGCATCTGTGGCCTCTCTTGAGCTGGCAGGCTCCTTGAAGGGTCACATCCCACCGGCTGTTGGCTATAAATCAGTCTCCTGGCTGATGGTGGCTTTTCTTGCAGGATACCGCAGCAGCCTGTCCCTTCAGCGCCAATGGCAGTTGGCTGCTTTGGTTCGCTGGGCAGATCCCCTGTCCTGCCCTTTGCTATCAGCCAGCACTCCCAGGCTGTGATCCAGGACACAGGTAGGCTCCTCGGATAGCAGCTTCCAGCATCACCTTTCTGCTTCTCCAAGCTCCCCGTGGAAAAAGCTCTGGAGAATCAGGCTAACTAACCTCCAACAGCCCTTCAGTAAAGGGAATTTCATTTCTCAAAAGCAGCAGCTCACGGCAAGAGTAATTTAACTTCCAGCCCTATGAAATCAGTGCTCTCCCCGCTCACTGTAACCCCCCTCAGCTCCACAAATCTTGCACAGAAGAAGAAGTAGCTCAGGAGGATCTTCTCCACTCCACTAGGAGCAGAGCTGGGAGCAGGAATGCCCTGAGCACCAGAAGAAACAGTAAGGGCTGGCTGAACTGCTCAGCCCAGAGGGCTGGCTGAGGCAGTGCTCTGGCTGCCTACCACCCAGCAATGGTAGCCAGTGGGAGCTGAGATAAATGTGGGATGGGGCTAGTTTGTCCCCATCACCGCAACAGCAATATCTCTGGTCATGCTGGATCCTGACATCCACTAGAAAGAGCTCATCCCGTAACACCAGTGCCCTCTGTGAGGAACTGAGCTACTTCCCACTGCTGGGCAGCCAGGTTTCCAGTGGAAGCTGTTTGGGACACGCAGCATTGCCCAGGGAGCCAGGATCTCTCAACAGATGATGGAGACTTGCCCAACATTTTCTGCCTCTGGCCTCCTCCAGCTCCAGCACCTTTTGGGGCTTTCTTAGGAAACGCTGTTCTCAGACACCCATACCCCTCTGAGCAGGCTCAGGGTCTCGGCGCAGCAGCCAGCAGGGTCTAGGAGGGGAATCCTGCCTTCTTGCACGCCCTGGGCTCATGGGCAGCTGCACGCTCTCCTGAACAGCCTTGCAGCACGGCAGAGAACGGCCTCCTGCAAACCACCATCGTGCTGCCGTGTAGAGCAGTGACTGCCAGTCTCCAGGGGGCTGGAGGAGGTGGAGCACCAGCCACGAGGTCTCACTGTGCAGAAGGACAGGCTTTCCCCAGAAAGATCCCAGCCCCAGGTAGTGAGGGTACCCCCCCGTGGATAGGCATGCAAGACAACCAGGCTCGAGACATGCCACCCACTTCTGAAGGAGCTCCCCCAGTAACGCCTGGTGAACAAGACACTTTCTCCCTGCCTTTCTAAAGTCCTCTGATTTTCCAGCCCTCTTCATAAGGACATTTCTCCTAATTCAGATATGGAGAAACTGAGGCACAGGTGAGCACAGTCTGTGCAAAGCCTCATAGCACCTTGACAGCAGAGCTGGAAAGAGAGTCCTGGTCACCACCTTGGGATCTACCCTGCCCCAGCTCCTGGTGACAGACCCCACAGAGCATTCTGACACCACAGCCTGGCACACTGTGTCCCTGAATCGTCCCTTGGGGACACCAGCCACCTCCTGTGATGTCCCAGCACATCATCCCCAGGTGGCTGGATCGCCCCCGGTCAGTCCCAGAAGTTCTGCCCATTGCACGTGGCACGATGTGTGCGATGGAGAAATGGGGTGGGCCGGGGGGAACTGTGCTGGGCTGCTCCGCCAAGGGCCAGCCCCCAGTGTGGGCAACCTAGTCGGCAACAGGGCAGCTTTAAGAAAGGAGGAGACTGGAGCTTTCTGCCCGTCCCCGACCCCGCCAAAGCGGGTGGCACTGTGTGCCCTTGGGGTGCCCGGTACCTCCCTCACAAGCTCGGTGCCAGCAGCCGGCTGCGCCCCTGCGGGGCTGGGGAGCTGGAAGCGGGCTGGCTGCAGCAATCTGCAACGCGCGCTGCTTTTAATTAGAACGGGCTGCACGCCCACCTGCGAGGCGCTGTAAATCTGCTCGGCGCTGTAAAGAATGTCCTGGATTTAAGTTGTAATTAGAACTTCTATTGACGGCGCAAAGCCTCATTTTTCATGTGAAGCTGCTCATTGCTCCCAGTCAAGAAATCAATCTGGGACCGTTGAAGAGATGGGGCCGTCAGATTTGGAGGATGGATTGATGGTGGAGAACACAGACTGTCTTAACCCCTCTGCTGCTCTGGCTCTCACCGGGGGTAGAAAGGGGCAGCGGGCCGGGGCCAGAAGGACGGTGCCTTCATGGTTCACTCCACCCAAGCCTTGCTGCAGGCACTCTCAGGGCAGAGAAGCAGCATGGGCTTTGCTTTACGGGACAGTGACTCGCAGCCTGCCTGCACTCTGAGCAGTGCAGGACAGGGACAGAGCCCAGTGGCCTCCATCTAGCTGGAAGAACAAGAGCACTTAGGAGCTAGTTCAGCTGTAACACACAGTCACAGATGCTTGCAGCGTCCTACCAGCTGAACTAGTCACCAGTATTTCACCACCTTGGGGCTCTCTGGAAAAAGCAGTGCTGCTGCTCCTGGAGGGCTGCATGTTCACTTCCCGGGGATGCCACTGTCCTGCTCTTCTGAGGACGTTCCTTGTCACAGATCCTTGGGCCAAAGCCAAAGCTGGATCCTCTTGTCCCCTTGCTGTGCTCTGGAGGACGTGCTGGCTGCTCCTCCTCTCCAGCGTGACCTGTCAGGGGCTGCCTTCTTCACACACTGCTGAGACCATCGTTTTCAGCTGGAGCAGGTCTCTTTGCAACAGAAAACATCACCAGGCGACAACCTGTGCCTTGCTGGTGCTTTGCCATAATTTAACACATCGCCTGTCCCTGCTGGAGGGGGGATATCAGGGATTAGCAATGTGTTTGTCCAAGTCTCTATGACACTGCAGACTGATTAGACTTGTGCCCACTTAATTACAGCGTATTATGAACCTCTGCTGGAGCAGGGATGGCCCAGCACAGTCAGCTGGGGACCTCACAGTGAAGAGAGTAGAAATAATTTCGGGCAGCAATGTTAGCTTTTTTCACAGTGAACATCCATGGATCCGTACTTTCTATTCCAGCAGCTGATGCAATCTCTGCTTTTTGGCCCCATCCTGGCCCTACTGGCACCTGGTGCAAACCTTCAGGCTTTCCTCAGCACCACTGCTCAGCTGAGCCAGTATAAAGGGCTTCTGGTTGTCCAGGGCAGCCTGAACTCTACCGGTGCTCTGCTGTGCTCTCTGATGAAGCCTCTCGAGCATCATTCCTCTCCTCTTTTTCTCCTTGTGCTTCTTCACAGCCGTGTCCTGTGGAGGCATCCCTTCCCATTCCACAGATCCCCAAGGGTCTTGCAGAGGAACCTAGAGTGGGGAACCTCTGCGCTGACCACTTCAGTTTGGCTTGAATGATTACAGCCAAGGGTCTTCAGCAAATCCCCTCCCTGCCAGCCGTCCCTGCTCCACAAACCGCAGCAGCAGAGCTGGGTCCTGCCCCTCACTCTCTTGCTGGGACGTAGGAAATCGCAGCACCTCTTGGGTTCATCCGGGCTCCGGTGGCGGGCCAAGAAATGGGGCAGGGACTGCAAGAAAGTGACAGATGAGTGTGCACACTCCTCCCTGGCAGCGGGACGCTCCTGGTGGTCACAGTTTTTCAGTCACTGCCCAGCCTCGTGCTTTTAATAATCTTCTTGAAGGTCTTGGCGTTTGTGTGCACACCCAGGCGCACGCCCCCGTGCCTGCGCAAGTGATGCCTTTTTGTGAGGGGACCCCATCCTCTTGACTTTATGGCCACCGGGGTTTTGGCACCAATGAGTGTCCTGGTGTGTCTCTATGGATGGGGATGTGTCAGCCCATGTCTATCTGCATCTCTCTTCACTCCAGTTGTACACAAGGGCTGTGTCTTGCTTGCAGGCTGGAAGGCTGATCTTCTTCTGTGTCCCCACCCCTGCCCACCTCCCCAGTAACAATTCCAGGTCCCAGCTCATGGGGGACTCTGCCCACTGAGAGAGGAGTCCCTGGGGCACCTACACCTGTCTGTATTCCTGCTTCTCCCATGATCCTTCTGGTCGTATTTTGGGGTTTATTCTCCCCCAGGATCTACAGGATGGGTCACAACCACAACCCTCATTTTCTCTGATGTCCTGGTCAGAAAGCAATGTCCCCAAGTGCCTTCCTGTTATCATACTTGCCTCGTCAGGGTACACCCATGCTCCCATGGGAGGTGGTTTGGCTGCCAGCTCCTGACAAGAAGCACCACCCATCAGACAACAGCCTGGCTGGCGCCAGCTCCACATGGCTGGGTCAGATTTAGGCATGGGTTCAGGGGTGCAGGACGCTCTCCCACCCCGTGTGACCTGCTGGTTGTCAGTGGATGCTGGACAACATCTTCCAGACAGTAGTCCACAGGGAGGCAGGAGGCCAGGTGGTATTTTCAGGAGCTGCCCTTCCTGGGGACTCCTGAGGTTGGTTTTAGTGTTCTCTAAATACAAAGCATTGACAATCTGGAGACAACCTCTCCAGCAGAGGGTCAGGAAGCTGTAAAGAAGGTGATGTGAACTAATCAGAGCCGACTTAAAGCTGCCAAGACCCGAGTTAAGCCTGCTGTGGATTTGGATTCACACTGGAGATAAAGAAGCAGCTCTCCAAGAGCTGGCCTCTGGAGCCGGTTCAGATTAACCCGGATTTTCAGCATCATTTCATGCTATTCCAGTCTACAAATCCTGGAGGCTCTGCCAGTGCATGCTGAGCCGGACCACGGAGCCCCGGAGACACATACGGCTCTGTCCCCCCTCTGCCAGCCCAGCCCGTCCTTGCCTTCCCAGCACCCAGTGCTTGTCCCACGGGCTGGTGCCACTCTGCTGAGCCACGGTGCCTTTTTCTTCCTGCCCTCTTGGCAGAGGCAGGGTGGACAAGACAGGTAAGTCTAAGGAGACCCCCTAAGCTATACACGCCACGGAAGGGGCAACACCCCGTGCCCAGACGCAGCCTGCGGCAGCGCTCTGCAGCGTGGCTCACGTCCCTGCGTCCCTCCGAGCCCGGTCCCTGCCGTCACCGCTGCTCGCACAGCCTCTCCGCAGGTTCGGCCTTGCCCGTGCTGACCTATCCCTCACGGAGAGGCAAAGCCTGCGGCGGCTTCCCCGTCAGCGCCCTCCTGGCACCGTCAGGGAGCCGAGGTCCCACGCGGGTAGGTGCCACAGCAAGGCTGGCGCTAACCCCAGCCCTGCCGTGCTCCCTCCTGGCTGCCTGACTACGGCACCCCACGGCCGTGGCACTTCTGGGGCTGCTGGAGGTGTCACGCTGGGACTGTCCCTCCTTGGGAGGCTGGCACGAGGTGCCTGCCTGATGAATTCCCAGCCTGGCTCCCCGCTGAGCAGAAAGAGCAGATTAGTCATCCTTTCCCCCGGTGCCGAGCTGGTTCCGGGCTCCTGCACACTGCAGCTAATGCATTGGCTCCACTTGGGCAGGCTGGGAAATCCCGATTCTGCAGCCTTCAGGGAGCCGAGAGCTGTGTGCGCTGCGAGGTGTGTGCGTGAGACAACACCCACCTTGGAGATGTCCCCTGGCTTTGGCCGTTCTCTCCAGTCGTGACGTGAACGTGTGCCCCCGAAAAGCCAGGTGCAGGTGCGTAGAGCTGCGGAAGGGGGGAACAGGAGCAGAAAAAAGATGGAGAGTGTCATGGGGGAGAGGAGGGTCCTCACATCCCAAGTATTTCTGGATGCCAGAGAGAGTGAGCTCCCTTTCCCCTGCATCACTATGCAGGTACTACCGGGGTGTGGGGGTGTGTACCACGTGTCCCCCGCTGTCTCTGGAGGGAGCCTTCCTTGGCGAGATACCCTCAGATACTGGCCAGCTACTAAATAAACTTCTGGCCCGAAGCGGAGAGCCTCTTGGCCCAGGCCACCTCCCAGGGCTGGAGCAGGGCGCTCCTGCCCGAGTGACCCCTTGCTGGGCAAACACCTCCCTCCAGCCCTGTTCCGGGGCTGGGAGGTGCCCTCCCCACCTCCCCTCCTTGCTGAGGAGACCCAGGGGTAGAAGGTACCCTTAAAGCTCTTGGAAAGGAGAAGACAGAAGCCCAGCTAGGCCAGGCGGTTGTAGGGGATGGGGACGGCATCCACAGGTTGTGCTCTGCTTCAGCTCACACGACCCGGAGCAGAGGCACGTGGACATAAAAAGGAGTTTGTCTGGCAAGGAACAACGCGCGACAGTGACCATGCCACGGCAGAGTGCGTCCTGGGAGCACTGCAACAGGATGGCTCTTGCTGTGACAGGCGACATGCTACAAAACCACCTTAAAATAGACTCCAGGAGGGCTTCGTCTCAAAGCTTATTATCTGCACTGAATGCCAGATTAGTGAGCAAAGCCCTCCTTGGGCTTTGAAAATACTCTGCTAAGGAGGGATAATCATGTCATTGAGGCCCTCCGGGAGCCGCCATGGAGGACCTGGGGACAGCAGTGACCTCAGCAGATGCTTTATGTAAGGGGGATCAGGGGAGAGGGGACACGGCTCTTCAGTTCAAAGGTTGCTTTCCATGCCCACCTTCACCAAGGAACATCCACTTTTCCCCATCCTGAGCAGTCACCACTCTTCAGAGCTGCGTGCAGGCTGGCAACAGACCCCGGCGTCTCCCACCCTCCCTTCCCAGCTCCGCAGAGCACTGCTGATCTGGCAGCAGCCCGGTGGGACAGGCATCAGCAAGGCAGGATATGCCCCCAGCAGGCAGAATTGTGCCAACCCCCCGCCCCGACACATCTTTCCCGTGGGCAGAAGAGGCAGAGGGTGAAGTGCTGCCCCTTCAGCAATCCCACACGAACCCCCAGGGCTCCCCTTGCATCCCTCAGCAACCCAAGGCTGCTCCCTCTCTCTCCTGCAGCCCCTGGCTCTGCCTGAACCTCCCCGGGGCTGCCTCCTGCCCTCATCGCAGCCTGCTGGCAGGGGACCAGCCCACTCCAGGCGCTGCTTGGCCAGAGCACTTTCACTCCCACTGCCAGTCGATTAGAGTCCATTAGGGGAAGAAGAAAGCAGCGTGGCTGCCGGTGCACTCTCCTTCCCCATCTCCCCCTTGGCTTCTCGTGCCAGCCTCAGGCTGACGCGTTTAGTCTGATGGTAACATCAGCACATTCCCTGAATGCTGTGGAATAAGCGGAGCAATGACTTATGGACAGGTGGCTTTATTTCAAGGACGGGAGATCCCCCCCAGTCAAATCACATAAACTGTGAGCAAGTTGGAGACGAGCTTCCACTGGGACTCGCTAGAACCATTACTCATAACGTGCACCTAATCACGGGATATTCCTGGGCTTTTTGGATTAGGTCTCCATGCCACATCGGGAGTGTGTGCTGGGATTTACTAGATGTTTTACAGGTTACAAGGAGGAAAAGAAGCAGCCTTTGCTCTTTATGGGGCAGCTTTTATGCTCTGCAGTTTCCACACCACGTTTTTACTGCTTGCAATCCTCAGCCCCATCAATCCAAGAGCGAGAACCAAGGGAGAGTCTCGGGGGCTTGATGGTGACAGGCAGCGAGCAGCAGGCACCGGGCTGCTGTGCAGGGGCACGGGGCACAGGCAGCGGGAAGCTGCTCTGCATCAGGTTCTGGGAGGCTGGGAGAGGGAGTCTGCTGGGATGGGGTGTGCTTGAGGGGCAGGGGATTCCCACTCAGAGAGCCCCCACCGGCACCTCTGCATTGCTGCCTCACAGCAGGGTTCGGCGGGCAGCCCGAGCCAGCTCAGGGCTCCTCAGCTGCACAGCAACACTGCATATTGCTGTCTTGAGGAGAGAGCGGGGTGTCTCAGCCTGGAGAAAGGCGAGAGGGAGTTTGTAGGGAGGATGGGGAGACCTGGACTTGCTCCTCCTGCTACCCTCAATCCCACCCCATATAGCTGGGCACCTCTTTAGCAGCCAGCCCAGCTTTCGGGGGCTCCAGCGTAGGCAAAGCTGTCAGCCAAGCACTGCTGCCACAGGCAATTGCATGCTTGTGCCTGGAGCCTGCTCTGTGAATGACAGGAGGAACCCAAAGTCCAACTGCTGACACTCAGGGATGTCTCCAGAGAAGTACTTTGGACAGTGAGTGACTCCACATCAGGGCATTTGGAGGGGAGGAATATTGCTCTTCATCACCAGACATTAATGATTGATTGCACGTATTGCAGTGGAGTCTGGGGGCATGGCCAGAGCAAGGGCTCCTGGGGGAGGTACTGTGCAAGCACTATGCTGTGGTCCATCCCTATCCCAAGGGAATAGTGTCCAGCTAAAATCCTTGTTTCACCAGCATAGTGTATTCCCCATGTCTTCCTACAGCCTTAGCTGTGGGCAGCAGATGGTTTCATACACATCATAACATGTTGCTTCTCAGATCAGATAATTTGCTCTGCAACCTCAATGCACATAATCTTACAATATTTTGTCAACCTTTATCACTGCAATTTCATTGCTATCATGGCCTAGTGAATCATTATTGATAGACTCTTAGTATCAGTTCTATTGCTTCAGAGGAATGTATTTTAATGAAATTTCTCCTCACCCAGCAGTACAACTGCACTCCGATATGGTTCAAGGGGTAGGGCTGTAGCTGCAAAGCTCAGTGCATCCCACATGGTGTAGAGGTGACCGTGCCGAGCTGCCCTGTGCTTTATTATCTGGCAAAGTGTGTGATTTCCACAGTCACTGGCTGTGATGTAGGGACACGCTCATGATGCTCAGGACCTCTCACACCCGGGGATGCCTGAGTTTCCACCGCAGTTCCACACCAGCTCAGCTTTGGCCGTTGGAAGGTTTCTTTTGAAGTGTTTTCATGTTCTGCTTTCCTTTCCAGAGGATGAACAACTCCAGGACGTTCAAAGCAGTAGGTTTGCTCTGCAATGCTTTCCTTTCACACCCTTACTTTATGCTGTTGCCCCTGAAATATCTCTGCATGTGCAAAGGGAGAGGCACAACCATCTACTGCCACGTTTCTGGAAGCGATGGATGGCTCGGCTGAGAAAAGGTGTTTCAGGCACATGCTTTGCTGGGACAGCAGTTCTTTGGACATGTCTGTGGAGATGTCCTCTCTGCAGAAGTCAAGGCAGCCTCCCTGGGCAGTCTGAAGCCCTGAGGCCATGGTATGTGCTGCCAGTGAGCAGAAGGCATCTGGTCTGCATGTATAATTCCTGGCCTGGTTTCAACTCCAGTATAAGCTGAGCTCATCCTCCTGCCTGCCGTGCCCCGAGCCCCCGGTTCAGAAGGCAGGGTGCTGAGCCCTGTCTGTCTTGCAGCTTGTAAAGCGTCTGTCACTCCGGGACGGTGACAGCTCGACGGGCTGGATGCACACAGCCTCTGTCTGCTCCGGAGCGCAGGGCTGGGGGCTGGATGGCAGTGACAGCTATGGAAATACAGCGGGTGAGGAGGCAGTCGGTCCCCGGCAGAGCCAGGTGTCAGGTTTGCAGCTTTCCCTACCGTGAGACCTCCCAAGCCCACCCCAGTGTCTCAGGGCAGAGCAAAGCAGTTGCTTCCTTTTGTCCTGTTTGTTTCTAAAGAAGTCACTGAAGTGCTTGGCTCCATTCGTCTCCTTTGTGGAAATGGCTGAGGGACACGGGAAGGGACAAAGCGAAGGGTCCGTCCTTGCAGCCCGAGTGGGGACCTCTGCATCTGTGCGCTGGAATAAGCCATTGTATTTCTTAAAGGGTTGTGCTACAGGGCACGAAACAATGCAAGCAGGAACACGACCTCCTTGGAGCTTGGCCACGGTGCCAGGAATAAAGTGAGCCAAGAAAGCACGTTGAATGAGCGAGCCAAGTCAACACCCCCTCGGAGCCGAAGCCCTCCAGAAAGGTGGAGGAGAGCTGGACAAGGTTAAACAGTGCTTCGCTCTGTCTGCTGGCCAAAAGGGAGGCACTCAGGAGGTAACCCTATTTTCTGACAATAGCTGGCTCTGAAGCACTTGATGGTTTTAATAGTGTTCGTCCAATTCGAGCAGAGGAGATGGTGAAACCGCAGCACCAGCTCCTGCAGAGAGCTGCACTTCACGTGATAATGAACCTCTGAAAGAGACGTTTGTCACAAAGAACACAAAAAGAAGGTGAATGCGAAGAGGAGCCTGTGACTAACCTAGCCTGAGCTCTGTGGTTTTGGGGATGGCAAATGAGTCCTCGATGGGAAGCCAGGCTGTGATAGGGAGCCAGGACACGACAACGTTGGGACAGACCACTCCAGATCCAGAACGACCTCTTGAGGAATCAGTTGGAGTTCACCAAGGAGAGCAAACCAGCCAGGGCAGGCCCGCGCTGGCAGAGGGTGTGTGGTGCTCTGGTGGGGAGGTCACAGGGAGCCTCCACCGCACACGATGGACCCAGGGCCTGGGTGGGAGACAGGGTGGGAGATACCATCCACACCAGCGTGCAGTCCAGAGCTGTCCCCAGATTCCCCTCTCGCACAGCAGAGGTGAAGGTGGGCTTATTGCTCTGCTTAGCCCTGCACACGCAGGCAGACCAGCCGAGTGAAGATACTTGCTAAACACCATGGGAGAAAAAAAAAAAAAAAAAAGACTCAATTATTCTCATGCATATAGACACAAATTAATTAACTGAGTATGTCACAGGGGGACATTTCCCATGACCTGCAGAGAAGAGTTTCGGGGAGAAATGGCTGATGATTAATGCTCTTCTGTTCCTGCTGCATCAACAGGATCCTGGGAAGGGCTGTTTGAAAAAGAGAAGGCTTTATAAACCTTCAGTGTTCCTGTTGGAGGACACTGTGTATTTAGGCAGTTGTTTGCTGCTAGTTTCCAACAGAATTTCGCAACAATTTCTGATGGCACCGAGGCTGGCAAAACCACTATTTTCATCTCTGGAGAAACAGCAGAAAGTGTGGCCAGAGCGCGGGGAAGTTTTAGAAAGAGTCAGAACAAATTCAGCTACTGCGTTAGAGCTGAGCGAGCCAAAATGCCAGCTCCGGTTCTGCAAATAAACTGTCTGGAAAGAAATTAACACCACAGAGGATGCGGGAAGGTGATAGCTGGGTTAAACCCCTCACCGCTGCGCTTACGTGGTGGTTTAAAGAGTTGAAAAATCAACACAGCTAATTGATACTTCACAGACCCGCAGTACTACAATGATAACTGTAAAGAACAGTTGCCTCCACTTGCTTTTAAAGGGAATATCAGGGCAGTTCACTCACCACCAGGCAGCCCGTCAGGAGGCCAGCAGCTCATGCGTTGCAGAAGGAACAAAAGCAGAGATATGAATGCACCACAATAGAAACGAAGTTCATGGCCATGGTAACTGGTATTAAAAATTTCATATTTAATCACGATGAGCAGTGTCAGCTGAAAGCCAGGATTGCTAGGGGATGGTGTCAAACACTCCCCCCACACAGAATGCACAGATTACTTTTTTTTTTATTTCAGCTACAAAATGCAAGATTTATAAATTGAACGCTCACCTGGAGACAACCGTTGGCTGTTGGGCATCTTCCAGAGAATTAGACAGAGCTCAGGGGACCAAAGGCCAGGGATAGGTTTTGTACCTGTCTCTTTGATAGGAAAAAACCTGTCTACGCTCCCCAAAACATGGACTCTGATTGACAGTGCTGCTGCTTCGGATGACCCCCTGCAAGCAGGTCTTCAGCTGCTGCTGAGTGGTTCGTACAGCACGTTCCCACCTCCCGGTCCCGGCACAGTTAATGGTTCAGGTTCCGCATAACGTTTATATGAACACCATTTTTAAATCAGAACATTGAAGAGAAAGGACTAGATTGTAATAGACGGGTCTCCTCAAAGGAACAGCGTCACTGCGAAGGGTGCGATGGCTTGTGCCAACAAAATTTCTGGGCCTGGTGAAAAGGAAGAACAAGCCTTTGGAGAAAGATGGTGGTTAAAAACCTCCAGCACTTGCTCATCCTTGCTTTCCCAGGGTCAGGTTTACTAGGTGACGCTACTGCTAGAGAGGTAACAGTGCCCACCCAAGCCATCTTTGCTAGGCAAGGTATACCTGAACGGATACTTATGGATGCCTATGGATGGATTTAACCAGTGCAAAATGAAGCCTGGGTATGGACAAGTTGTCACTGTACACTGGAGTGCAGTGGGCCTGTATCAAATAGTGCCAAACTTGAAACTAGTTCCTAAATCTAAATGTGGTGTCAGGCTCTGATCCATTCTTAACTCTGTTAAATTACAGAACAGCACCAACGAAGCATGTGTTGTCACCTGCTGACATTTTATTTAACAGATATATGAAAACAAGGATGCCTTCAGTGTTGGAAACTGCTGTCAGAGTCACTGGGGACTTGGGGATGCATAAAGAGACAGACAAGGCAAAACAAACAGCTCAATCTGCCTCACAGCCCCAGGAGCGGGCGGTGCTCTGTGAGTGCTGCTGTGCTCGGTGCCACGAGGAGCTGGGATCCCCAGGGCAGAGACTGCCCTGGCCACGGCACTGGGGGCTGCCGGACCAGAGGTGGGCTGGTGTGCATGTCCCTGCCTGGAAAATACGGCCTTGAAAGCTCATGTAGGTTCAAGCTCTCTCCCTCTCCTGTTGCAATCAGCAGAGGAGAGCTAGTGCCTCCAGAGCATCTCTCAGCGCCTCTTCCAGCAGGTGCTGGAGGGTCAGGTTGCTTTTTGGAGGTCCTGATACCTTCCCACTGTCTGTAGAGAGGACAGTCAGCTTCATTTCTAACGTAGACATCCATGCTAAAGGAGGGGAACCCTCCTCCATGGCGGATGCACAGCAGCCCAAAGGACTAGTGACACTGAAAACCACATGTGGGAAGCTAACAGGCAGCAGGTGAGAGCAGGGCCTGCGGAGGTGTACCCACACCTCTCAGAGAGACGTGGTGGCAACTCGCGTCTCTGCATGACCTGCCTCTGCCTGACCTCGCCTGCCTTGCCTCTCCCCTCTGGGGCTTTCCCTCCAGGAGCACATTTCTGTTCTGCACAGGATGGACGTTCACAGTGTGAAAGCCCCTTCCTCCACCCAGGAACCTCCTGCTCTCAGCTCAGCTTCTTCGGTCCCATCCAACAAGGTCCCTGGAAAATGCAGCGTCCTCCTCTGTGTTCTTCTGGACACCTTTCCCTCCACCTAACCTCAAATCCTGGTGCCAGGACCTTCCTCCAGCCTCAGGGGTGGATGTGGCCAAGGTGATGCTCCACTGTCCTGACCCTGGAGGAATTGCTGTGTTAATCACCAGCACTCTGGAGCACAGAACAAAGCCAAAAGTAAATATTTTCAAAGGTCCTATGTGAATTAGGGGCCTCTCGGCTTTACCAACAGCTAGCTGTGGGCAGTTGTGTGACTTGTTTTGGCTGAATAGTTTACTCACCAGACAAAAAGAAAGAAAAAAAAAGATTATTTGCTGTGACTGAATCTGTTTTCAAAATACCATAAAGTAATAGAAAAGTTGAATCATTTTAGCAACAGGAAATTCTAAAAAGTAATGAGGTTTTGATTTCCCATTTTAAATCCTAGTGTTTTCTTTTCAAAACCATTCACATTTGATAAAAAGCAAAGGTAAATAAGCTTACCTGTTCACAGCTAAAGAAGTGTTTGGTCAACCAGTTTGTCATACTCTCAGTAATTCTTTATTCCTTTTTCAGTTTAACTAATGAAGTGAAGAATCAATTACTCTCACAGCTTCCAATCTGCAAAGATATTAAGGTAATCTGGGGCCAGATTCACAGAAGTGCTAATGTGCCTGACACTCCAGAGAGGCACTTGACAGAAATCACCAAATGCGTTTTGCAGATGCATTGTTTTGCGCTTTTCCAGACACTCATTAAAGGTCTGGGAGTCTCATGCTCAGACAAGGCCAGGCCCGTCCAGAAAATGGGACGGACACTCTCAGTTAGACTGAGGAGCTCTGGAAAGCTTGTGATGGGCCATACTGCCAATTGTCTCTAATCATTTGCAGAAAAACCTCTTTTGTAAGTGCTTTTTGCTGAAAAGAGAAGTTGACCAGCTTGAATCCAGGCTAAGTGAGGGACTGGGCTTGTTGTCCCCTTGCTGCTGAGATCGCTGCTGCTCCCTTCACACACGGTGCTGCTCCGAACCGGGATACAGGATGGGGGTGCGGACTCCATACCGGGCTGTGAGAAGCCACAGCTTACTGGAGTACAGCACTGGGGGGGCTCACTGGTGTTCTAAAACATTGCGTGGACTTTACTGTATAAATATGGAGCAGTGCACGGAATTTACTGGTGGTTTTTTTAGTTCGGAACCTGGTTACGGGCTCCCCTGTTTAGACCTAGCAATGAAGAGAGGTGCAGTTCTTCTTCACACGAAGCCACCTGTTTGTTAACGTCGGGGCAAGCTCTTTGCAGAACGTCAAAATCAAAAAAAATTTTATTGGTGTGGTGGATGTTGCACTTGGGTTTGGATGCAGTGTTAATTTCCCTGCTTGTGTATTCGGAGCAGCTCTGCTGGAGCTGTCCCCGTAAATCAGGGCGGGTGCAGGGGGCAAGAGCGCAGGCAGCCAAAAGGGAGCTGCTTGAGCGGTGCACGCCTGGGCAGGCACAGCAGGCGGGTCACACGGGCTTCACTGCCACGTATAGCAATGCCATCCCGGGCGGGAACCAGCGGGAAAGCTACGGATCAGCAAAAACACGGGTGGAGGTTTGAACGCAGACCCCGGTTCTCTAGGCCACCCTCTGACAAGCCCTTGCAGAAGGTTCAGCTCTTCTGCTGGGAGCACCACACAGTCACCCCCATCCACCCACCCACGCTCGTGTCCACACCCGAGCACACTCCAGCCCTTTGCACAACTTTCGCACCAGTTTGGAGCCTCGTTTCCCAGGGGCTCACGCACCGGAGCCCTGCTGACCTGCTCTCCTGAGCCCAACCTAAGACCTCCTGCAGTATAGACTCAAGGGAGGGCAGTGAGGGAACACGGGCTCCCTGCAGAGGCTGCGCTTCCTGGAAGGTAAAACATAAACCTGCCTATGGGATGCTGAAGTCCGTTTGCAGAGGTTTGGTGAAGCAAATACATGTTTTGGTGTTTACCCCGCGGGCAGAAACAGCCCTGCTCGGATTCTCGCCACACTGAAAACCTCTGAGAAGGGCTCAACTCTATTCTAGTCCTCCCTAGCTTTAGGGGAGACTTGGCAGGTTATCCAAATGCCGATGCTACACTAGCTGGAGCCACTGGGAGGGAAAAACCCTCCTGTCACCTCTGTCCCTGCATCTCTATCCATCTTGTCCTTGTCCCAGCCCTTGGGGCCCTCAGGGCAGGAGGTTTGGCTGGGGCGATGGCTTTCCCTGTGGAGCCTGTCAGGGCTTGTTACGGCCACCAGAAGATCATCACTGGCCGTGCCCCCAGTGACATTTGTGCCTGTGTGTTGTTCCAGTCTCCTAAATGAAGCTGTAAAGGGGAACGGATGAGGGATGAGAAGGAGATTGCCTCCAGCCTCTGCTCCCTGCCTCTTCCTTGGCGGGTGTGATGGATGGCAGGAGCGGGAAGCGGAGGCTGAGTCAGCTCCCAGGTGACCTTCGCAGAATCCCTCCCGGTCCCCATCTCCCTCGCTGTTGCGCGGGGCCGCTGAACCTGGGCAGATTGATGGCAGCTCACGCTCAATTTCTCTGATGCACTTTCGCTGAGAGACACTCGTACATCTTCCCCACGTTGTCTCTCCATATCTGAGGTCAGGCTTTCAACAGGCAAGAAATGTTCCGAAATAAATCACCGCCATTCCTCACCCAGGGCTCTGCCAGCTCCAGGGGAGTGGGACAAGGAGGGGAGTGAGCTAGAGAGCTGCCGTGGGGGGACCAGTGTGTGCAGACCTGCATGTGGGTCCATGTGCACTCGCTACGCGGGCTTTCTGCCTCACAGCGGGCAGAAAAGATTCCACTCCCCATCTCTCCAGGCTGCCCATGGAAATGGTTCTCTCCTTGCATTTCTTGCACTGGGGCTCAGCATCTCACATCTGAGGACCCACTTGTTCTACGCACCTTTGCACACACTGAGCATATCAGGCAGGAGGTGAGGTGCACCGAGGAGCACAT
This sequence comes from Leptosomus discolor, assembly GCF_034619465.1. Lineage (NCBI taxonomy): Eukaryota > Metazoa > Chordata > Aves > Leptosomiformes > Leptosomidae > Leptosomus > Leptosomus discolor. The sequence goes on from NC_141419.1 coordinate 1,137,662, forward strand.
CCTTCCCTGTGGCGGGAGGAAAAGGTATCCCAAAACTCATCCTCCGTGGTGGCCTGGAGCAATCCTCACAGGGCAGAGGCTCAGCCAGGATTTGCCCCATGCCTCCTTCCCGTTCCCATGCTAGCTCTGAATTTGCCCTGGGGTATGGCCCGCGTCCCCAGAGCTCCAGTTTGGGGAACTCCTTGATGCTTTTGGGGTCTTGTTCCTAACACTGGAGCTGTGCGGGTGCTGGAGGGTTGAGCGGAGCACTCCCCCTCCCAGTTCCCTGCTGCCTGCCTGCTGCCGAGGGTTTCTGCTGATGGAGATCAGCACCTCCAGGAGCTGAGGGAGAGGGTGAGAATGTCACAGCAGTGGATCAGGGCCCTTTGCTGCTGTTCTGAGCCACAGATGTGCTAGACAGCTTGCACGCAGACAGACACATCTGGCCCTGCAGCTCCGTCCCCTCAGCTCGCTGCCTGAGCCCCAGCCTTGCTCACTCACCGGCGCCAGGCAAGGAGACAAGCAGCTCTAAAGAAACCCAAGGACTACGGCTGTGTTTTCTCTGCACTGCAGTTCTGCTTCTTTCCAGTTCGATCATTATTTAGAAATGGGGGCAGGAAAAAAAAAATAGCCTTTGCTTTCCTCCAGGACCTGAGAGAGAGCCTTGAGACTGTGCAAATGCAGGCAGCTGTGCACGCCCCTCTCTTGCTCCAGCACTGCTGGGACAGGTTGTCCTTAACTGACCTGGTCCTAATATTTAATCTCTACCCCATTGCACTGGGAAGCAAGGTGGTGAAGAAGTAAAGGTGCAATTAGTCTGTGTTTAAAGGTCCATCTTCAGATCTCAAATGGTGCAAGAGGATGCATCAATGACTTCATTTAATAGACGGGGAAACTGAGGCATGCAGAGGACACGAACTTCCCAGATGTGGAGGCTCGCTCCAAAACTGTTGTCCTGTCCTTCCCCCATGAGCCACAGTGGCTCAGCCTGTTGCTGGGCTTCACAGCTTACACCTTGGCATGGACATCATGGAGGCAGCTCTCAAGGCTCTTCCAGAGAAGACTGAAGCTTCACAAAGCCTCAGCCTCTGGTTTTTTGGCCACCCAGAGGTGCTGCTGGTGCCTCTGCTCCTACACCACGACTGAGAGATGGCGTCACCTGCTGCTCCCCAATCCAGCCTCCTCCAGCTCACCTCTGCTGAAGGGTGCTGAGAGCAGCTGGGTTGCTGGGGTCCTCGTGTTGGTTGGCCATGGTCCTAAGGCCAAACGCCCACTCGAGGGCACAGCAGAAAGCCCAGGCACACACATGGGCTGGTGTCGCCTGCACCAGCTCTGCCTGAGCTCATGGCTGCAGCACACCATCCCCATCCCTGACGCCCTGGGCATTTTGTCATGGCTGAAGCCCTCTGCTCTCCTGCCTCGCTGCCCTTGGTGAAATCCTGTCAGTCACGGGACGAAGCAGCTCTGGGGGCAGCGGGAGCCCTTGCTGTTGGTATGGTTCCTGCCCGTTGTGAGCGTTGCCCTGGAGCATGGTGCCCAGGACAGCTCTTGCCCCTTGTCCCCAGCCATGGGGATCAGCTGCCAACAGTCATCCTTTACACGCTCGGCATCCCAGGCAGTGTGGCCATCCCTTGGCCCGGTATCTGAACCCCTTTCTCTGGAGATCGCACTTCTGTGCCCCAAAAATGCCTCTCTCAGCTCAGCAGACGTGCAGTGAGCCTGGGAGTCCCCCCAGGACTCTGCAGCCCCTCTCTGGACACCTTCGTGCTCAAGGTCCTGAACAGGCTCCAGCAGCACATCAACTGTCCCCCTTCACATCCTTGCTCCCAAAGCCCAGGCACTCTGTGGCCTCATCCTGCTCTTCCAAACGACATCTCTTCTCTGGACAAAGTGGTGGCCGCAGGGGAAACCGCCCAGAGCAGAGACCCTTCTACTGGGAGCAGCAAGCTGCAGCGGGGCAGGTGGGGGATGCCATGAGCTGGTTGCAGAGCCCAGCCCCAGAGGATGCTGTGTTTCCCTGTGAACTGACTGTGGCTTTTCCCAGGGGATCCCACCTTCCCGGGGTTTTGATGTTGTCAGCCTGCTGTTTTGAAAGCCAAGCTACTGAGCCCAAGGAGAACTGGGCCTTTTTTTTTTCATGAGTAGCCACATTCTGGCCTTTCTGATGTCACGCAGCCAAGTTGGAAATAGAGACTGAGACTGTGCCAAAGACTCTGAACCTGAAAAAAACCCGCAGCCTTAAGCTTTGCAAGCTCCACCATTTTTTCCAGTCATCTCTGAGCTGGGGCTGGATGGGTTTTCTCAGTCCATCCCCAGCAGGACTGTGGGTTCCAGTCCATGTGGGACTTCTAGGAATGTAGTTTAGAAGTGCTAAGGTTTACTTCACTGCCTCTTAAACGCTTCCCTACTTGTAGTGTAACCGATGCACAGAAGCCACCACCGAAGGAATAAGACTGCCCCTGGGTCTGCACTGCACTGGGTATAGGTCCCGACTGCATTTCTGGCCCCTCTGCAAAACACAAGTGACCACTGAGGGCTGTGCAGGCTTGAGCTCTGGTGGAGGCTCAGACCACAATAACTGTGCTTTCATCACACTGTCCCTCTGCTTGGATCACCAAATACCATCAAAGCAAAGCCTGACCTGCTCCGGTGCATATATTGCTAGTTCTGTTAAACCAAGAGAGGTCTGAGCCTCACAGCACCGTGTGCTACATGGCACAGTGGGAAACAGGTCCTGAATCAGACTCTGAGCCGCAGTGTTTGAACCAACAAGGTCTCCACTGACCATGATGGGAACATGGACACTCAAGTCAGCTCTTGGTGTCTGCCAGGAAGGTCACTCACAGCCATGTGTGCAGCAATCAGTGGCAAGGATGGTACGGGGGGGGGGAAATTGTCTCCAGAACAACAAGTGAATGCACAAGATCCCTCTTGTAAAATACCAGAATTCAAATCCTGTTCTGGAATCCAAAAAAAGCAAGTAGCAGGAGGGGATCAAGAGGCTGTCTAGGTAGCAAAAAAGCTGCAAGGCCAAACTTCATCAGCCTGCACTCGTGTTGCACACAAACCCAAGCAAGCTGAGGACACGCTGAGGAGAGACTGGTACACAATACCCTTCTGTGCCTGGAGCTCTTCAGAGAAGGAAGAAAGGTCACTTGGGAGGAGGGAACATCCCTTGCTGCTTTTGAAAATCATCTTTGAACTTCTGTCAGGGTAATGACTATGTCCTGAACTGGAGTCGCAAAGTTTTCCTTCTTTGCTGGCCGCCACAGGGCTCCAGGGTAGCTCTCAGAGCCCTCCCTGACTCATGCAGCAAGTCCTCCCTTTTTGCAGGAGGCAGGAGCACCAGGCAGCGGAGCTTGTCACCGTCTCCCCAGGAGGGGACCTGGGGTGCCACAGGGCCCTGTGACTCCTCAGCCAAGACGATGCATTGCCCTGGGAGATTTCTCTGTGAGGAGTCAAAGGGGAGAGACTTGATGAGCTTTTCCCAGGGGGAAGCAGGAGTCAAGAAATTAAGGTCTCCTTCAGGAGTCCGGATGGTGCTATGCAGGAGCAGAAACACCCAGCCAGCTTTGTGGCCCTAGGGATGCTGAGGCATTATTGCAATGGGAGAGGTAAGGCTGGAAGGAAACTGCTCCAAGTTCTTATCTCTGCTTTGCTAGTGACTACATAGTGTATTTTCCCACCTGGAAAACAGAAAAAAGCCCTTCCTCCCTTCCCTCCCAGAGTCTCTGTGAGGATTCATTCATTAAGCTGGAGTAAAAAGATGCTCAGTACTGCGCAGGTACAAAGCCAAGCCTGACCTCCTGGCTCCTGGCACACTGACCACGCTGCAGCACTCCCGGCAGCGTCCTCCCAGGATGCTGCTCTGCACAATGCCCTGACTGTGGCACCACGAGGACACGCCAGGCGTGGCACAACACCGAACCGGTCAACGCTTCGGGTGAGAAGGAGGGACAGTGCCTTTTCAAATCCTGGGGCATTCCTGATTCTTCTGAAAGTGAGAACAAAGAGGAGTGGGATGACATGGGGGAGGGGTCTCCCCCACCCTCTGAACAGTTTGGATCTGGGTATTTGAAAGGGTGTGACCAGCATCCAGCTCATTTCCAGTATCTGCTTTCAAGGGGGTTGTTCCAAAAACCCCAGCTGCTCTGCTGTTATTTTCCTGCTCCCACCCAGCACTGCATTGCCAGGGTGCCCGCTGTGCCGTGCCTGGGCACCCCACCAACCTCGCAGCCTGTTGCACCAGAGACAAACAGGGCAGGGCTGTCCCCGGGGACAGCGAGGCTTCCTCGGAGCTGCCAGCCGCTTCCTCACGGCACAGGACACCCCCAGCCCCGGGGAGCCCCACGCACAGCCTGGCACCTCCTCGCACATCTCCGGCACCAGCTGGCCCCGAGCTGCGCAACCAGCGTGTCCACGGGCAGCCACCACCCTCTGCTGGGTGGACACGGACCGGAGCAGGACGGGCCCCGGGCCATCGCCATCTCACGTCCAGCGCTTGACTGAGGCGGGTCGGATCCTGGCAGGCCCTGAGCGAGCAGAGCCGGACACGGGCACATCCCCAGGGAAAGCTCCCCGGGCTCCCGCACGCTCCCATCTTTGGCAGCATCTCTGCGCAAGCCGCCAGCAGATGTGACCAAGGCGGCGATCTCTCCCCCACCCACCCGCGCCTGGGCTCTGCCTGCTGAGACCCCTTCAATGCCCATTAGGCAGTTCGGGTTTGGGAACACGCTTCGCTCTCCTGGCGGCTGCAGGAGACGGCAGCCACCTCCGGACCCCTCCTGCGCCTGCCGAGGGGATCGTGGCTCCCCACCACTTGCAGCTGCTTAGCTCTGCTCCGGCTGGCAGAGCCCACGGGGAGCAGCCAGTCGATCTCCGGTGGGTCACCTGGTGACGACAGGGGGGAGAGGAAGGGGACCAGCCATCCTGCGGGGGCTGCCTGCAGCATGCGGAGGCTTCCGAGCCTTTCAGCAAGGTGGGAAGGAAAATTAATTAATTGCACGGAGAAGCCCCTCCGCACCGCCCCAGTTTCCCAGTCCAAGGTGGTGGTGGTTGACCCGGGGTGGGCAGCGGCCGGGCTCTCCGAAGGGTCTGCCCTCACGGGGTGCGAGGCGGCAGGCACCCCCGAGCCAGCTACATCCTCCAGAATTTCAACCAGTCGGAGGAGGGTTTTGAAGTTGGTTCAGTGAGACGCTGTGTCTCAGACCTTCTCTCAGGGCCTTATTAAAATGCAGACTGCAAATTCAGATACTGTAAACAAGGTCACTGGAGAATGAAGATCAACAGAGTGCAAGCACAAGGAATGCAGAGCATTAATATTCTGATGTGTGAGCCCGTCCTAAATATTTTATCAGGCTAAGCTTTTTTGTATTGAGGCATCCTTCCCCTGCTCTTCCTCCTCCTCTTCTGCCTGCTTCACGTCCTTTTCTCTCGCGTTCACAAAAAGCACTTTGTATTTCGGCTGAGGCTTGAAATATATGCAAACCTTCCGTTTCCCCCCCCCCCCCCCCACCCCCGAACAAAACCCTCACCGTCTTCCAGGCGGAGGGGGAGAGATTTCCTAACGGGTTTCTTTTGTTTCTGTCAACGTCTCACTTAGGCAGGGGGCTCTGAGACTTATTGAACGCTGCCAGTGTCTTATCACCCACGCCTCCCCCTCCCACAGAAGTGCAGGGATTCCCTCCCACCCCCAGCAGCTCTGGCAAGCGCAGAGCAGCGGGGCAGCCGGTGTGCGCCATGTGCCGGCGTCCTGCCCCTCGCTCCCGAGTTGTCCACTGCGGTGGGCGGTTTCGGCTCGGAGAGGCGACCCAGAGGGACTCGATCTGGTGTCAGAGCAGGCGTCGCAGGGTCACCGGCTTTCGCGCTGCGTGGAGGGTGGCTGGAAACCTCGTGGTTAGCGGAAAATGAACAGAAATCCAGCCCATCCTCAGCAGGTGGTGAAAAGGTGCTCCCCGACCCCAAGAAACACGTCCCCGCGCCCTGAGGCGTAAGATTCGATTTTCCTTATCAAGACACTCTCCAGCACAACTACAAATGCATCGCACAGCGCTGAAATGATCTGTGCCTTTATAAATCCAGTTTATAAAAAGAAGTTATTTTTACATTGGGTCACACAATCCTGAAAGGATCCATACCATTACACATCTCCAAATGGATTTTTTTTCCTTTTTACTTCAGGCCAAGCTGGGAAATTTGGACCTTGCTATCAGGTTCCCCCTCCTGGAGTCATTTCGCAACACGGGCAACCCGTGCCTCAGAGAAGACTCGCAGCGAGGCTCTCCTGGCCCAGGTGTGAGCAGTTTGCTGGGAATGACCGTTCACGTGAAACCCAGAAACTCGGGGAAATATTTGCTGATCCTGAAATTTCCCAGACCCACATTACAAACCCGTGGTTGCATGCTTTCCTACGAGCTGCTCACTAACCCTAAATTTATCTTGTTTGAAAAAACTACAGTCATCCAATTAGCAGTAATACCCAGCAAGCAGAGTGGCCAACCACACATCTCAAGTAATAAATAGCGGAGGATTGAAGTGAACAGTTTGGGAATAGGCAATTGAATGGGAATTATTCATGCAAACTGTATCGCAGACTCTTACAAATACCAAATGCACTCCAGAAAATGAGGGCATTTATGTAATGACATCTCATTAAAAAAAATAATCATAAGAAATTGATTATTAATAAAATATTGAGAGATAATTAATGTTTTTTCTCAGCAGAAGATTCCAGAAAAGGGGCTACTTCTCCTTTTCAACTTCAACTCCGGCTTCCGAAGGACTTGAAAGAGAATCGTGTGCATTAACCAGAGAAATCTGGCCTAAAATGAACATTTAAATGCAACATGAATTAATGGGTGAGCTTTTTAGTAGGTGAAATGTTGGAGTCTATACAAATTGACATTTTTTGATCATAAATAATAGTCTAGATCTGAAATTTCTGTATAATTAGCAGTTCTTGGATCTGCCACCATTTTGCAATTGTGCAGATTTTTTTTTTTTTTTTCTTTTTACTATAATGTTAATCCAGCTCTCGGCAGGATAACAGACAGTGAGGAGTGGCTGTGTTCGTGCCCCGGCAGTGGTGACTGGAGGCATCGTTCAGCACCTTCCCTGCACTGCCGAGAGATTTTGCTTTACCCATGCTGACCCCGGAGAGCTCATCGCCCGCCTGCCGAGCGCTGGCGGTGGCAGACGAGAGCCCCTGCACGGGTACAACCAGACAGGCGTGACAGGGGTAGGAAACGAACGGGGGAAATCTGGCTGTACTACACGCGTTCTCGGAGCCAGCACAAGTTTCTGCCAGGAAGAGCTGACGTCCTTGCTGCACCCGGGCTCGGATGCCGGTTCCCAGCCCTGTCCCCAGGGCCAGGGAGGTGTCTCACTCCAGAGGCTCCCCCCGCTGAGCCCACGGCTCCTGCACACCCAGCTGCCAGGAAGGACAGGGGGTGGTTGGGGTCTGCCCTGGGGGGTCGGGTCTCCTTGTGTAGGTGCAGCCGCAGCCCGCGCCCAGGAGGCTTTCCAGGCTAAGCCGTTGTCGGGGCGAAGGACAGCGAGGGATACAGACTGGAGAAAGGATGGCCCAAAGCCACAAACACACGTGTAGCCCAAGGTCCCTAACACCTGGAGGTCTTGTGAGAAGGACAGATGCTGAGACACAAAGGCAGGTGAGGCCCTCGCTCCCCTTCCAGAGCATGAGGCTGCTGCAAGTGAGCATCACATCTTGGGTCACGCCTTGCACGCCCACGCACAGAGCCCCACAGCCACCGGACCAAGGCAAGGGAAAAGTGGGCTGCGGGGTTTGAGCTGCTGCCAAGGATCCAGCCTGCACAGCAGAAAGGGCAACTGCACTGTTGGGCCCCACGTCTCGGGCAAGTTTGGCGACGGCGAGCGCAGGCGCCTCCCTGCAGGCCGGCCGTCAAGCTGGTTCGGTGCACGGCTGCTGCCGAGGCTCTTGGCAGCATCAGGGCACAGGGAAAACCCTGACATGTTTGCACTCGCTTCTTGGCACCGTTTGCTGGAAAGGCCTGAGCACGTCTCCTCTCCCTCGGTGACTGTGTGCTACAGCCCGCCGGTCCAGCCAGGGGGACCCCGGGGAATGAAGACATTTATAGTGCACATTGACTGGCCTGTGCTCTCCACTCTTTTGAAATATAGCAGCTTATTGATTTATATTTAAAAGGGATGAATGCAGCATATATCAGTATATTAGACACACTCCACACAAACAGAAAGGGCACCACTGCCTTCCCACTTGAGCAATTCATCACCTACCAGAGCTCTCCCAGGGTAACAACTGAGCAGGCCAAGGGGGAGAGGGGATTTCTTCCCTGTGCAAGTTTCCCTAGCAAATTCCCTGGCAGGGAAGAGGAGCGGTGTGGAAGCACCGTCTCCAAAAACCATGCGCTTCTGTATTGTTACCCTCTGCAAACGGCTTTTCCTTCTGGCCCCTGGAACACAGTGCAGAGCTGCCATCCGTGTCACGGTTTGAGGAAACTGAGGCATGCATCAGCAGCTTGCCTTAGATCACACTGCAAGCCTGAAAAAAAAAGGCAAAGATTTGAGCTCAGGTCTCCTAAGCGTTAAAGCAGCAGCCTGGCTGACAAACACCTTCCCTCCAAGCCGTCCTTAGGGGGGATTCAAGCTCCCGCTGGAAATCATCCAGCACAGCAGGAATGGGCACGGAGCTAGTCCATCCCTCAGCCCTTGGGCAGGTTTGGCCACAGTAGCACAAACCTCCAGCAGGTTTTGGTGGTCTGACTGGGAGTGTAGGCGGCACCACGGACACTTGGCTCAGGGTGCTGTCAGGGGTGGGACAGCAAATGTCTGCCCAAAGGGTCACACACGCGCTCCAGCCCTTGGCTGCCAGGGGCTTTGCAAAGCCTCCCTGTGCCTTGGTGTTACAGCGTCTGTGAAGAGAAAGGAAAGAGAAAGCCTCGCCAGCCGCACCGTGAGGGACAGGTGCCCTGCTAGACGGCAATTCGTCCCCCAGGAATGGCAGGGCATTAAAGCAAGCAAACCCCCCCGAGCTCCTCAAGTGCCAGAGGCAAAGGAAACCTCCCCAGCCCCACTAACAGAGCAAGGACTCATCCTGGTAACACCACACACACAAATCCTCCTCCCTTCCCGTTGCTGCAGGAGACAAAGCACTAAAGCGCCTTTTCCTCTCTCTGCCAGCTAGCCTTGGGCTCCGGGAAAGGGGCTGTTTCTTGGCTCCACGCTGTGTCCCGGCAGGGCATGCTCCCCACCGCACTCGTACGCGTGCACCGAGCTCCAGGGGCTCCAGAGGAAGCCCCTCTCCTTCTCAATCAGAGAGGGGGAGGCAGGGATGTCAGGTACCAAAGCGAAAATCACGGCATCTCTTTTGACTTATGAGTATTTCTGTTGGCTCTTGCTTGTGCTGGGTTTCCATTAGCAGCACGAGCGGGGTAGTTCATCCATCACATTTACCAGCCACAGAAATGACATCAGGGCAACACGAACATATTCTGGTGCATTAGCATTCGGGGTAGATAAGGGCAGCAGCAATCCACCAAGAGGGCAACTCAGTGCACCAGATATAGAAGAGAAGAGGCGTAGACATGCCAGGCTCACTGCGCGCTTGATATCTGAGTCAAATCCAAGCTGCTGTCTTCATACAGGGGAGCACGCCTTTGATATAACATCCCCCTGAGATATGATATACACCTGTGATTATCCTGACTCGCAATTCCATGTCCCTGCGCTGCCCTGAGCTGGCTCTGCAAGCTGCAGTGTTATTTATCTGGCAATAAACGGCCTTCTGTCTGCAAAATGAGGACTTCAGCTGGGAAAGTAATGGGCAGTTTCAGCTCAGCTGGAGATGTGCCCGGGGGTGAAAGCTGATTGGGAAGGAGCGTTGTCCTCCCGCCTGAGCGAGAAATCCCCGTGACCTGCTTCCCAAGGTGGCCAGACAAGGGCAGCCCAGGGAAGGGGGACGGCTGCAGCCTGCCAGCGAGCCATGCAGCCACCACGGCAAGGAGGCTCCCATGGAGCCGAGCACGGGGCCTGCCCTTCAGCCACTGCCCCTCAGACTGCTGCCGTGGCTGATCAATAGGACCGAAGAGCACATCCATGCCCAGGGAGGGTGAGAAGGACCTAGCCCCTCTGCACAGGGCTGCTTCCGATGCTATAGCTCCTGCCCCAAGCCATGCAGCCTGACAATGCCTTCCCTGTCAGCTCCTCTCTTGCACCAGAGGGACAGATCCTACCCGTCTTGTTCCACCCTGCAGCGAGAACTTTGCACCAAGGCTGGAGAGACCGCTCCACGGAGGAGCTGCCGGTGTCCTGGCTGTGGGGTGCTTCCTCCTCATTCATGGTCTTGGGCCTTATCTCTGGGAAAGGAAGGGTTAATAGATCGTGTGCCATGGGACAACGAGCAAAGGGAGAGTCAGACTTGTTTCCACCAACATGATCCATCTGGAAGTGGAGCAGCACATGGAAGGAAGGAGCGCAAGGTCCCTCGTCACCAGGTGCCGGCCCTGCTAGCAAGTGTCTGGGAGCTCTGGTCCCCTCGGGGAGCGACGGGGGCAGTTCGCAGCTGCCTAATGCCAAGGCAGCTCGAGTCTGGCTCTCAGCTGCGTGGCGCCTGCGACAGCCCAGCCTGCGCAAGAGGAGGGACAACGGCAGCTCCATTTATAGCGTGCTTTGGGATCCGTCTGTGCAGGGGGCTGCAGGGAAACCAGGCACAGAAGCATTATCGTTAGCATCATCAGTATTATTACTCTCAGTATTCCCCTGCAGCTGGTGGTGGCTGCACAGCAAAAACATCCAGAGCTGCTCTGGTGGCACTTCCCTCCACCCACCCCAACTCCCCATTGCCTTGACTAGACTGAAATTGCCCCCAAGAACATCTCTCTTTTCTGAATGTTGATTTCTGTTTAGTTAATTAAACGGTTTTAGTTCTAGTTTTCAGTTTTCTCCACTTTCAGTGCAAAAAGCCAGTCGGTTGAAGGGGGAATAAAATCATGTCCTTCCACAATTCTCAGGAAGGAAGACTTACGTTTTAAGTAGGTCTATAGCTATAGAGATAATGACCTGTTTCCACTGCACCCACTGCCACGCTGTGGGAAAAGGGGCAGCATTGGCCCCAAATCCCCACTCGCTGCCACTTTTGGTGTCACCTTCCCCTTCCAGGCAGCAAGGGTGATAATTGCCTCCCACGGCATGGGGAGGGTTAATTAGCCAGTGTTTGTTTAGTGCTGTGAATAGGTAAAATGCTGTCTAAGTGCAGAGCATTATGATTAATAATATCCAGCCTGCTAAAGCAAAGTGCTTAGAAGGATTCAGAAAGGATTATTCATTTATATGAATACAGAGGATATCTACAGTTACATTAAATGGGATAAAAATCTGCAGGGGACCTAAACCCTCACGCTTCAGGACATAAACCAGCCATTAGCTGCCTGGGTTAGGAAGGAAGATCTCTCCGAACACTTTAGCATAGTGTCATGGTGCTCAGCGGGAGACCCTCATCTTCCTTCCGAGCATCCAGGACCAGCGTCTCAGCCCAGTCTTGCAGAGATGAGACCAAGCCTGTGTCTTTCTAGCAGTTCACAACTTCTAGCATTGCTCCAGTGCTATCTTTTGGCTACCTTGCCCGTGCTAACCCTGTGCTAACCTTGTGCTACCATGCACTGATGCCTCCTCGCTTGTGTCCTAGACCCGGCCTGGAGAGCACCCAGCCCCTGCTTTACTCCACAACCACCGCAGCCAGGGCAGCGGGAGCAATGTGGCACAAAGAGACGGCACGGGGTTTGCCACTTGATGCTCCCCAGTTAAAGTGGGGGAAAGGAAGGAACCTGGGTGGTGATAGGTGATGCTGAGCGCAGGAGGGGTGAGGAGGTTGAGCCGCCTACGGAGGTGGGTGCCCAGACATCAGTGGCTCTCTCGGCTGGTTGCACGGACCTTCACGTGCATCTCCGCACCCGACGTCCCTGCTCTGAGCTGCTGCTGGGGCTCAGGGTTGCACGAAGACAAGCTACACACCTTCCAGGCTGGTGCTGGTGGTGCTCCCCTCGCTGGGGCTGTCACAGACCACAGGACCAAGTCTTAAGCTCTGCTGGACACATCTATACCTTGCACCAAGACTTTATCTCACAGTGGGACTGTGAGGGTAACAGCCAGAAAGTGAGGTGGAAAGGGCTGTAGATGGAGCAGACCTCTTACAACTCAAGCAGCTCTGTTGGTGCTGATTCCCTCCGGCACCTCTGACTCCCTTCAGCAAAGAAACACAGACCCTTGCAGTGTGTAGCTGCTCAAGACACTCCTCCTGCTACCAGTTTCTTTATTTTGCCACTCAAAGGGGAACATCTAAGCAGAAACTCCAATTTTGCACCCACCTTCAGAAGCTGATCTACTGTGCTTTGCTTAGGATTGTTCAATATCGCTTCACTTTTCTTTTTTTTTTTAACTTCTGTTGGGGAAAAAAAAACCTGCTGAAGGTGCAAATGGCAAAGTATGGCAAGAATTGCTGGTTGTGTGGTATTTTTGGCCTCAGTGGTAAGAAGAAAATACCCCAGATTTGATCTTGGAGCGTGATGAGAAGATAAGGATTGCAAGAAATTAAACTCAGGAAATGCGGAAAATCATAATGCAGGAAATTAAAAGGCAGTAAATTCAAAAGCGATACAAGTTTTTTTACAGCATGTGGTTAATCTGTGGAGCTTATTGCCACAAGATATTAAAAGAGGTTGGATGTGCATATGAACACCATCATCTGCAGTTACTATAAACACAGTAAACATTAAGCACTTTAACCCTCTTTCTGCACAGCACAGACTGACCACTCTTGCGCTTGTGGTTAGCAAAGAGCTTCTTCAAGAGGAATTAGAGGGCAACGCTGACTGACTGTGTTAAGAATTAATGAAACCCTCTCTCCAATATCAGCACCTCCAGATACGGTGCCCCCAAGTCTCTGCTGGGGATCCAGGCAGGAGTGCTAGAGGAGAGGTGGTCCGTGCATGCCCTCTACCTGTTTGCCCAGAGGAGCTCAGTGGATCTGCAGGATCCTGGACAAAAGGCCAAGGCACTTGAGGCCTCGGCTCTTTGATGAGGCAGGATGAGGTGATGAGTAGCAGCTCCTCTGGAGCTCATCAGGTTCAGACACTGCTGAGGCTTGGCTTCAGTGGCTTTAATCAACAGCAATCACCTGCAGCCCTGCAGGGTCTCCCACTCGATGAAGAACTGACCTCATGCCTGAGCCCGGAGTGCCGAACCCCAAATATTCCGGGATGCCTTGCTTTCCTCAGACAACCAGGCCACTGCAAACGACTCAATGCATCCCTTCTCACCAGGGTTAGGTCACGGGATTTGGGACAGCCCTCCAGACCTGGATGAACTACGAGCCCTTCTGCTGTACCCCGCTGTGAGGGACTGCCCAGGCGGTACTTCCACCCCATTTTGCAGGTGAAAGGGGTCAGCAGCAGCAGGCGACTTGTTCTGAGCTGGGTGCTTCAGCCCAGAGGGCTGGTTTAGACAGGAGATTACACGGACGCCCACGCGTTTCCTTCTCGCTGTGCTCATCACAATAACTGAGGCCCCTTCGTTTGCTGAGGAAGAGCCAAACCCAATTTGTGTCATCTCGTAATGTGTTCTCTAATACGTTACATTGGATCCAATTAGGTAATGGCAGCCCCAGCAGCAGAAAGGAGGGGGGGGGGTCAGACTTCATCCTGGTTTGGGCTGTGCTGTCGACGTTGATCCTAATGAACGCCAGGCAGAGGGGTGTCCCCCTGAGCCGCTCTTTGTGATGCTGGAGCAGTTCAGGACTGGTTAATGTGCACTTAACACAAAGCGTTACCTGAAAAAGATGCTCAGCGAGAGGGAGCCGACATGGTGCAGTGTAATTTATGCCTTTAGAATAGGATCCTCCATGGGCATTACAGCAGCACACTCGGAAAGGACTCAGCTGCATGCTGGAGAAGAAAGGAAGGCTTTAAGTGAAGATTTAAAGAAGGGGATGGAGCATCTACAAAGAAGGGGAACACACGCCCTCCAGCTGTGGAAGAAGGCAGAAGGGAGACTGAGATAAAAGGGGAGCTTTGATCTTCCTCGATCCATCGGGCTTCGATCAGCCGTGTCCTGCTGCGCTGGGGCTGGCCGAGGGCTGGTGCGTGACTGCCTTGGTGCCGAGCTGGCTGCCGAGAAGGCACATCCATTGCTCCCCTGGCCTGTCCCCGGCCTGGGCTTGCTCGTCTCTGTCGGGTGCTGCTCTGCCCTGAGACCCCCGCGGGGTCCTGCCGCTTGCTCACCAGCCTTTCCCACCGGCTGTGTGGGAGCTTTGCTGCAGAAGGGTGAGAGCAACAGTTTTCCCATGACAGGGCTAGCTCTGTTTCCTGGCTGCTGGTTTGCAAGTATTGAAATGCACTTGCTTTTCCATCTACACGCTGCTGCAGGATCCACAGGAGTTCAAGGCCATGAGAAAGGCAAAATTTACCCTGAAACCCGGGGCTTCTGCTGCCAGGGTTATAGAAAAGGCAGCAGAGTGCACAAGAAGTGATGAAATGGTGGGTTCAGGCATTGTTCCAACAATACAGAAAACCTCACGCACTTATTCAGATGCCCAGTGCAACACAAACCCGCCTCAGGCTCGCGTTCCTGCTTTGGCAGCTTGTGGTGAGCTCAGGGCAAAATTTAATCACTGACATGTAAGGGAGAGAGCCAGACCTCCCATTATCACAGCCTCCTGACCCAAGATGCTCATAGCACTGGCACCTCCCTGTTGGACTGCAAAGTCTCCCTGGCGGTAAAGAAATGACAGCCCAAATTTGAGCAGTGTCGGGGGGGGGGGTCCCGCTGCTCCAAGGAAGCCATCGGGAAGTTTCAAGGCCAATGCAGAACCCACGGTTCAGCTATCAGAAGCACATGCACGAAAGCAGGGGACTGAAGTTGTTTTGTAATTGCTCTGCAGTGTTTTAACCGAGCTGCCGTGACGCAGGGCCTGTCCACCCAAGTGACACAATGTGCAGATGACACCAGACCCACAGACGCTGCTCCGTGCCCACGGGTGGCCTGTTCACAGCAAAGCAGGGAGCTGATGCACGAAAACCACGAGAAGAGAGGTGCTTGCGCCCGCTGAGCCACCCTGCCTCAAGCAAGGCAAGACCACGATGCTCCCACGACCCCCTCTTACCTGTGTCGGGCATTGACTGCACCCCAGGAAAAGCAGAAGGAAACCCTGCTTGCCCAGCCCGCTTGCCCCAGGCGCAGCAGCGCCGGCACTTTGCTGGGTCCCAGCTCCCTGCAATCCCGCTGCTCATCTGTCCTCCCCACCTGGCACGAAGTGCCTGCCTGGTGTCGCTGCCAAAGCAACTCAGTTACACTTATAAATCCTCTTTGCAATTTCATTCATTTCAAAGCTCCCTGTTACCAGCTCCAGCCCTTAATCTCACACTCCATAAATCAATCAGCAAGGGAGCTGGGGAGCAGAGGAAATCAGCTCCTCTCGCCCCGGCTGGGCAGAGCCGCGCAGCTCGTGCCAAGGGACGTGGGGCTGGTGGGGGATCTCTGTCTCCTGCTGCAACGTGCCCCTTGTGCAAGCCAAGAGGCGCTGGCAGGAGCCCAGGGGGAGAAAGCAGGAACGCATTACTGGAGAGCAGGCGTGGGTCGCTCCCATGCCCAGAGCCAGCCTTGCATTGATTTGTGGAGACTAATTAACCTCAGACTTGCAGCATTAATATTTGGAGGGTGCTTAGTCACATCTCGTATAAAGCCAGTCTCACCCAGGAGCGCAGCACGGGGGTCGCTGCAGCCGGCGAGCAGAGCTGAGCATGCCAGAGCCTTTTCAGCCTCAAGAGCCAACCCTCGGAGGTTGACACTCGCTGGGGTGATGGATTTGCTCCGAAGGAAAATGCCCCTTCGGCGACCATTAAGCAGACACATTGTTTAGATTTGTGCTGAGGTGTTTTTACGTCTCATCTGAGGCTTTCAGTGAAATGAGGCTGGTGGGCTCCACACAGCTCCCAGCCAGGAAGGGAAGGGCAATTATCCACCGTGATAAACCGGGGCGCTGACACGGAGGGGATGCCGCCCAGTTCAAACCATTGCAGACCAGTGGAGACCTAAACAGTCTCCTTCCAGCAGGCAGGTGTCACACCCTGCCTGTTGGCTCCGCATGGTGTGTGCCACGCGCGCTGACAGGGCAAGCTGCACTTTATCAACAAAAATCAGGAGTGGGAAATGCTGTTTATCAGGAGAGCGAATGCATCAATTTTTGTCTGGGAATTCCTCTGTTCTTGGTTTTGGAGGTCTTTTTCCCCTGAATGCCACACTGGGAGTGGAGATTAATGAATTTTGTTTCATGCGACTCTTTTACGGTGGAAATGCAAGTTTGTCAGCTCTGAAGTACTTTGCAAAATTATGGTGATTTTGCCCAATTTTGTTTATTGGAGAAAAAACATGTGAAAACATTTAAAATGGCCAGTTTTGACATGTTCAGAATGAAATGTTTTGATTTTTTGGGTCTGAAACATTCTTCAGTTTAAAAACTCCCTTACATTTAATTTGGAAAAATCCAAAAGCTTGATTGAAGCAAAGTATTCTGATACTGTCAAACGAAATGTTGACTCCAAACCCTTTAAAAATCAATTTGACAATAATTTGGAAAACTTTTGTCTTTGTTCCAAGCTTGAAGAACATTAAAAACAAACAAATAAATGCACAGTTTGCAAATGAACTAAAAGGAATCTCTTTTCCATGCAGCTCTTGTTGCAAAAAAACCCCATTTAATTTTCTAAGTTTTCAAAAAAGGCCAAAACCCCCTTCCAAATCCGAGGAACAATCCGGCCTTTACAAAGAAAGGCGACTGCATCCTACACGGATGTTGTGGGTAACGAACAAACCAGAAGTCACCGTGCTGCGACTGCCAGACCTGAAAGAGCTCCTGGCTCCATAAGCAGGGAAATACCAGTTTTCAGCAGGGACATGGCGTTACTTTGGGCCTGGCTTACCCAGGCAGCCACTCCACTCCCTGCCTATGCCAGAGGGCCACGTTTTTAAAAGTATGGTGGCAAACTGGGAAATCATCAGAAAACAACTGCAGGGATGGTCTGGGGTGTTGGAAGCCTGTTGTGTGATGGGAGAGGAAAGAAGCGCGAGGCATTAACATCGCTGTTAAATCCAAACAACGTTAATATCTGACTTGTCTGAGTTTAGAAGTGCCTTTGAGAGGAGGAGATACCAAAAAGCCAACTGGCTAGCAGACAAAGGCAGAGCATCAGCTAGCAGCTGGAGGGTACAGCCAGACCAAGTGGGAGAGGGAGCTGAGTGCCAGTGTTAACAGTCAGAGATAAGCCCCTCGAACAGCTTGCTCTGGCACATGGTGGAGACTCCATCACTCATTCACTTCTCTATCTTCCTGCAGGCTCTGCTGGGATCAAGCAGAAACCCTGAGCTCGAGAGGAGCAAAATTCTCCCTCCTGGCCAGAAAATCACACCACGTTGTCTTTGCAGCTTTTCTTGGCCTAACCTTTGGAAAGGAGGGGCCAGGAAGGCTGTTTTCCTGGAGCACAGGCACACCCTGTAACCGGTGGCAGAGAAGGTCCCTTCCCTGCCCAGCTTCCCAGCCGCCTCCCATGGGAACCACAAAGGAAAGCAACCACACATGCCATCTCTGGGTCATTCCCAGTCCCGCTGTGACCACGCCAGCCCAGTCCTCCTTCCCAGGGATGTCAGTGCCCCTGGCACGACACCGTCCACCGTGCAGGTGCGACCCACAGCTCTGACCAGCCTGTCCCCAGCACAGCCCCACGCAGGCTGCGATGGTGAGTTCAAGGCTGCACCAGGCACCCTCCTCTGTGCACCAGCTCTGCCTGTCACCAGCACGTGACCGAGCTGATGGTTCACAGACCCCCGTCAGCCGGGCCAGCACAGGCGCTCCAGTCAGGCCAACACAGGCGCTCCAGTCGGGCCGTCTGTGTGCCCAGTTAGGGCCATGAAAGAGGGAGGAAACGTGGTAGAGAATGAGAGACAATGGGGATTGTTCTGGGGAGACAAGGCAGGTGGCCAGGGAGAGGGGTGGGGAGACCCAGGAGAGTGTCCCTTCCACATCCTCACCAGGAAGCTGTGGGTGGCCCCGTGCCTGTCCCGGCTCACTCCTCTCATCCAGGGTGATGCCACTACTGGTATCCCCAGCAGAAACTATTCCCTCGAGCAGTGAATGCATCAGTCTGCTGCCTGGTGTCTCGCCCCATGCCCGTCGCATGCCCACGCAGGAGCAGATGTAGGGGAAGGGGCTGGTTTAACCCAGCTGGGGGCAAACCTGCTCTTCTGCCCCCACTGAGCCTGCTCGGTGGTACCAGGGAGACCCGCTGCTCCTGCTGCACGGTACGAGCGAGGAGCAGCCCTCAGGCTCGTGCCGGGCATCGCGGCATCAAGCCGCAGAAGCACCACGGCATCTCCCATTTCTGCCACGCTCCCTGCTCTTGGAGATGATGTTTCCAGAGATGAGGCCTAGGGCAAACCTCCACTCTGGGACTGTGGTCCTGACACTGCTGGTGTAGAAACAGTGCTGCTGTTTGTGCTCTGTGTCTCCAGCTCATTCCCAGAGTGGGCATCAGTGGCTACAGAGGACAGCGAAGGCCAAACCTCCAGCCCTGCAGGTTCCTCCTTGTCCAGAGCAGCCCTGGGCCAAACCACAGGGAAGGGTAGAGTAGTCCCTTCCATTCACAGCACAACTTCCAGCAGCCACCTGCCTTGCCCTCAGACCCTCAAGAGTGTAGAAGAAAATCTGCTGCTGACCCAGCATGTCAAAGGAGAGCTTCTGGAGACACATCCTCTTCATCCATCCTGCAAGTGCCTTGGCTCCAGCAGGGTTTTCCTGCTCACTTTCCTGCATTTGTGGGAGCCAAGTCATTTCTCACATATGTGCTTGGAACTGAACAGCATGCAGAGAATGGAGCTTTCTGGACCCCCATGATATAAGTGGTTTCAGCCTGTCTGCAGAGCTATACTGCACGGCCACCTCTCTGGGCCGACTTGCTCTGTCTCTGCCCAGGTGCCCTCTCATCACCCACACGTGAGTGACGCTCTGTGGTGGCACCACAGGCTGTGGCACCCAGGAAAGCACCCAGGGAGGAGGGCACAAGGCAGCATCCTTGTGGGAGGTGACACCTTGGTCAATATAAAGCTCTGTGTCCTAGGATCTGCTCCCGCCTGCGTCTGACTTGGTTTGAGGTTGTGGGCAAGGCAGTTTTGATCAGTTCCACATCCTTCTGGTGAAAATATTCCTTCTTTAATCTTCTTGCCCTGCTTTTTTCTGTTGAGCTGTGATCTTTCTGGGGAAAGCACTCTCTCCTAGGACCCCAGACCATGGTGTATCAGAGATCGACATCATCAGGAGTCTGTATGCTGGCCACGGCGGCAGCATACGATGAAATCCAGCCCTGCCCCGTGGTCCTGAGGGTTGAACAGACAGCACAAAGGACTGTTCCTCACTGCACTGCCCATGCCACTGGATAACCTCTGCAGAAAATCATGTTCTTACACACTGCGCAGTGCGTCAGGGTTTTGCACCCCACGGGTATGAATTGCTGGTGTTGACCCAGCGAGTCACTTCAGTGCAAGGAAAAACAATAGTCACTATTTCATCTGCCCCCTCCCTCGACCTCCAGCTTGTGCACTTCCCTCTGCTCAGCTCCAGCCCTCCAGGGTTTATCGGGAGGCTTTCCTGGGACCATGCGTCCATGCAGCAGCACCTTTGGAAGTCACAAGGGCCCAAATTCAGGCAGAAAGCTGGGGATGAGGGGGAGGTCCGTGTCTGGCCAGACTAGCTGGAGCCTCGGGGGCTCTGCATAGAGCCAGACACTGCCCCTCTGCCAGTGCCAGAGCCCCGATGTCTGCCTGGACAGGTCTGGTTCAACCTGGATGCTGAGAACTCTGGGTCCCATTGAGGATAACATGGAGGTTTGCTCCTGCATCCTTTCTGAAGCTGACCTGGTTTCGCTGTGCTGAACGTCACCACAGATGGCTTATAAGCATCAATTTTCTTCCTTGCAATAGTACTTACAGCCGAGAACCGAAGATACTGAATTATTTTGGTAGTAAAGACAAGGGCCCATTGCGAAGGGCTGCAGAAAGACTTCATGACATCAAGTGACTACTGACATAATGGCAGATAAGATTCAATGTAGATAAATGGAAACTAACGTACATGGGAAAACACAGTCCTAACTTCACGAATTAAAGAAGGCACTGTGAGCTGCCTGTCATCGCTAAAGAACAAGATCTTGGTGTTATAATACATGCATCTTTGAAAATGTCATCTCTGTGCTCAGCAGTGGTTCGAAAAAGCAAATCAAATGTTAGGAATTATTAGGAAAGAAATAAAGACCAGAAGTATAAAGACCAGAAGCATAAAGACCAGAAGCTGTCAGTCTATCCCCGTGTAAATCCTGGGTGGGCTCTACCTTCAAGCCTGGGCACAGCCCCATCTCCGGAGGGACGTGAAGGGGAGTGTGACAGGAGTTGGTAAAATCATGTGTGGCCCCGAGAGGGTGGGCTGCTGTTGGCTCTTCTCTCTTTCCAGCACAATAACCAGGGATCTTCCCACAGGGCTGAGGGATACCACATTCATGTCAAACAGGAGGCAGCGCTTCATGCAGTTTGTGGTGAAAATGTGCGACTCCATGGCCCCACTCACAAGAGGAAAATTCATCAAGGGATGTTAGATTCAGAGGCACCTTTGGGTTAGGAGCCTTTTGGCTGGACATCAGGAGAGGATCGCTGTGTGCTCTCCCTGTTCCTACATACTGCCCTAAGCATCTGCTGTTGCTCTAGGAGTAAAGAAACTTGGTGGTCCTGGCCTCAGGGAGTTGGCAACCTGAATCAACAGGACAGATGCTGGGAGACTACAAGATCTAAGAAAACAGGAAGGGAAATTCAAGTCAGTGTCCTCACAAAGGGAAAAATAGCAATGGGATCGTAACCAGAGACCACAGAGAATCCCCATGCAGACGACCAATTAAGGCTGCCCAACCTTCAGGACACTTCGATGATATCTCCAAGACACGAAGCCAGAGAAAAACAGGTGCCCTGACTCCACTGCTCACAGAAAACCTCATTTTAGCTTGGCCAATTTTGGAAGCAATCAGCAAAATGGGAAAAAAACTTGTGAGGCTGGGGAGTCAATGAAGAGCTGGGGAGGGTGGCCAGAGGGGCTGGAGGTTGTTAAGGAGCAGAAAGGATGGAGCAAGCAGCCGTTTGGTGCAGGGCAGGAGGAAGACGCTCTGGTCCTGGCGCTCTGGGTGACCAGGCAGCTGTGCATGCTCTCTAGGGAGGAGCTCCAGTGCCCCCGACTCCCAGTTAGGTCCCACTTTGATCCTTTCTCGTTACCACCTCTCCTCCCTGCCTCCCTCTAGTCTAATGATTGTGTATGGCATAGAGAGGGAGGAGTTAATTAAAATTAAAAGTTAGGTGGATGAGTTTTTAGATGCTTTAGGATGTACTAGCCCAGCAGCATCCCTGGCCCCAGGCTGGTGAGCCCGGGATACCCACACCTCCCGTGCCGTGGGCGCTCCCCCTGCGGTGGGTGGACTCCGGCAGGGCTTTGTGATTCTGTGCTTTTGAGTTCCTTTCCTCTCTAGGAAGGTCAGTGGCGGGTTTTGCTGCAAGGCTGGAGGTAGCACAGCGCTTCCCCACCCTCCCCGCACCCCCTGGGCTGCAGCTGGGCTCCGTGCAGCAGCAGTGCTGCCAACAGGAGATCCCCCGGCCCGGGGCATCCTTTGCTGCCTGAGGGCAGCTGCAGAGCCCAGCTCATCCCTCACGAAAGGCTGCACTCCTCGGGGCTCTGGTGCCTCCAGGGCACTCATCAACGTCTCCTGCTTGCAATAACCAGCCGTGCGGCAGCTCCACGCTTTCTCTTTGCCCGTGGCTCCCCTCTCAGCCACATGGCTCCAGTCTACACCCAGAAGGGATTTCAAGTGCAAAAAACCTCTTTGGGTGTTATTTTTCTAAAGGTTTTCTTCCCAGTCACCTTTCTTTATTCCAAAGTACTTAAACACCCCTCTTTCAAAATCCCTATTACCCTGACTCAGAGCCTCAGCTTTAAGTAGTGCTTTGAATTAAGGTTCTCAAATATGCATTCAATTTCAGTTTAAAAGGGGTAGTTAATGTATGTTACATAAATAGCTATTATTAAATACGTTCACTGAAGATTAACAACTGTTGTGCATAATGGATACGTGTCTAACTACTATGATATATACTGAATTTCCCTATTACATAGCTGCTGGATGTGTGTCTGCTAGAGCAGAGCAAGAATTCACAGTGAATAATTTAGTAGATGAATTTAGCCTCTCTTTCTGTCTGTGAAACCGCATGGCATCCTCCAAAGTATTCATCACTCCAGTCTGATGCTGCCCGTTTCTCCCGCCCGGGCTCAGCTGAGCTCGCTGGGACGCAGGTGGCTCGTGCGGCGATTCCCGCGGGGGCGGCTGGGCGCCGGAGCCGCCTGCGGGCACTGCCTGTGTCCCGGCCCCGGGGATGCTGGGGCTGGCGCTGCTTTGGGAGCCCGGGGCTGGCTGGGCAGCAGCAGCCCTGCTCTGAACGCTGCAGCCCTGAGCACCCTTGCCGCTGGGCCAGTGGCCGCTCTTGGGCAG
This sequence comes from Leptosomus discolor, assembly GCF_034619465.1. NCBI lineage: Eukaryota > Metazoa > Chordata > Aves > Leptosomiformes > Leptosomidae > Leptosomus > Leptosomus discolor. The sequence continues at coordinate 1,160,254 of NC_141419.1, forward strand.
CAGCAAGCTGCAGGCTGCAATCAGTTGCTTTTTTATCTGATCCTGCTCCCAGAGCTGCGGAGCCAGAGGAAACTCATCCTGTCAGGGTCTCTTCTGGTTCCTAAAGAAAATTTCCTCTTGTCACCTGGGTCCTTTTTTTCTATTTCTGTGTCTAAACAAGCTGGTTGGCAGGACATTTGCTTGGGCAAAGATGAACATTGGTGGGGGAAGACCATGCTCACCATGGTGGTAAGCGCAGGTCTTGCACAGGGAGCTCCCTCCCAAGGCATGTCAACGTGGAGAAGCAGATGGATGTGATCTTCTCTGAAGATTTACTGGCATGTGTCTCTGGGTGGGAGCTGAGGTCTGGACAGCAGAAGGTGCAGAGGTACCTGTAAGCGGATTGCTATGCTGGCGTGCATCCTGCATGTCCTGCTGCTGATGCCAGCAGAGCTCCTCTCCTGCAGGCAAGGAAGCGGTACCCGCCACAAGACCTCTGAGTACATCCAAGGGAGCCAGCTCCTTTCTCCAGCATCTGATACCACGTGCAAATGGGCAACACTGCATGGGTGAGACCACAAGCACAGCCGGAAAGCAGACAGGCCACAGGCAGCTGCTCTGCAGAGACACCAGGAACCTGCTGCTGCTGGGACTAGCCCACGTGCCATGCTCGTTTCGCATGGTGCCCCCAGCACAACAGACAGGATCGATCCATTGAATCACCTCTACCCTAGAGAAATCAGCAGACAGGTGGTGGTGGGGAACAGCTAGCATCGATGGGGATGCACCAGGTGATCTCCAGAGATCCCTTCCAACCCCTACCATCCTGTGATTCTGTCAAAGGTACTTTTCCCTCCACTTGTGGCATGAGCAACTGCAGACAGCCAGGTCTGCCTGCGAAGCTCCTCGTCAACAGCAGCAGGTGCTGTGGGGCCCTCGTGGGCTGATTTAGCAGAGAGAGCAGCTCCTTTCCTTGCTCAGCGCATCCTCGTGTTATTGCTCCCTCTCGATGCCGTGTAGTTTTTCCCTTTCCTGCACTTCCCAGCGAGCTTAGTCTCACCTAAAGCTTATCAAAGAGGTGGCAGGGGGGTAGGCAGGTTGGGAGGTTGTCTGACACTTTCTAAAAGCATCTCATAGAGATGCCACAGCTCCTTACTGGGAACATAATGTGCCCACCAGGTCTGTGTTGTTTCTTCCACGCAGTGTAGGGGAAACAAAGCACCCTTCCCAAGCCCAGTTCCCAAAATAAAACGAAAACAGAAAAAAAGGATTTAGGATGAAAATAACTAGCTGAGGCATGTCCTCTGTGCAATGAAGATCAAGTGCTAATGATGGTTCTGGCACGTTGGTGACAGTTTTGTCTGTTGTATGTATATATATTTTAACTGTGAGACCACATGGGAGGCTCTTTATGCAGTCGAAGTGCCTTTGACAGCCGCTGAGAACACATTGGCTCCTTTCTGCTGGCAAAAGACTCATCCCATTAAAGGCTGTCGATAAAGGGAAGGGAAATGACAAGGGTGCTTGGGAGGGAGTGAGGCAGCAGGAGGAGACAGGAGCTGCCACCACCAATGTCATTACCAAGAATGAGAAGGAGCTTTTGCATAAATGCACCATGTGTTTTCATTAGCGGTGGCGGGGAATGTGCTGTTCTGAAGAGAGCATTTATACCATCGAAGGGAAAACAGATACCCTGCGACTGTCACATGAGCACCCATGGTGCTGACGGCTTCGGCATGTGAGCATCCGTCATCCCCCGCCGTCGGCGGCTGCCACCACCGCGCCACCCCGAGCCAGCGAGCCCGGCGTCCCCGGCGGCGCGGGCGCCTCTGCCCACCTGGGGACGGGCGCGGTACGTGCACAGGTACGCAAGAGCGGTGGCTTGCAGGTGGGTGCAGCACCAGGGGGGGCGTGTCGTGAGGACCGCTCTACACGAGGCTGCGTGGAGCTTGTGTTCCCAGGGTGGGAGGGGATGGTGTTTCTCTGCAGTGCCACCCGTTTCCTAACTCTTCTCTGGGACTTCTCTTCTTGCCGGCCAATTTCCATCTGCTTTGTGTTGTCATTACTTTGGGGATAAACTTTATCGTACTTGATGGTTAGAAAAAAGTCCACACGCTCCGGTGAGGCTCAGGTTATCCCAGCTACTCCCTGGCATGGCTGAGTCCTGATAGGATGGTGAGAAGATGTTCCTCTTGGGTAAAAAGTGCAGTACAAGCAACTGAGCCCTTTCTGCTCAGTGACAGGAGATGGCATGAAAGGCTGGGGTCTTCCTGAGCCAGAGCAAGGTCTGCTTCTCAGCAACCATGTAACCTGAAGGAAAAATTGATACAGCCTAGGGCACGACAAGCAACACCCAGACATAAGCAGATTCATGAGGAGATCGAGCTGTTCAGGAGATCTTCGTGGAGGGTGACCTGGGAGGAGGTACCTGTGGCTAGGCAGGAGGAGCCGAGACCCTCACTGTGCCCGTGCATACCTGCAGTGCTCTTACACACCTGGGTTCTTGGCTGACCTGTGCCTTTCCTCAGGGCACACTGCGCCCCTTTGCTTGTGTCTTAAAAGAACTTTGCTTACACTCTGCTGCTACGCTGCAGCAAGGAGCCAGCCCAGGGCTGGTGCAGCCCTACACACCGAGCAGAAACACCCCAAACCCCCCGGGCTTCCCAGAGCTTGCACTTCTGCTGCCCGTGGCCTTCCAGGGACTGGGAGAAGCCACCTTTTTGGCTCAGCATCTCTGTTTTTCCCCATGAAAAAAAGAAAGAATAGCAGACTAATGCGCTTTGAAATCACATTTCATCAGTACATTTTTTTCCTCTCCACCCCTGGATGTGGCTCACGATTCCCCCTCCTGGAAGCAGAGTGGGGCTGCAGAGGGGCAGGAAGGTCTCGACTTTGGAGTCAGATTCTCCAGAGAGGCACACACCAGCATTGCCATGTGGTTCTCAGCAGCAGCATCCATTTACACCTCCTGTCGATGTGGCTTCCTAATTTCTGAGGTACCTTGGAAACTGCGAGTTGCCTCCTCCAAACCTTTATTGCAGCCCCTCCTCCACGCTGATCAGCTGCAATTTCTGAAGCCAGACAGCTGATTAGAGAAGGCAAATGAATTCTTTCATCAGGAGAAGCATTGTTATAATTAGGGTAGAAATTTGGTAGTGATGCCTTTTAGAAAAGGAGAAGAGAGAAAAGCCACCCCATTTGATAACTGGTTTAAGGCCTCATTATTAAAAAAAAAAAAAAAAAATGTAATGCATGTCTATATATCTGGTTGGGGATTTTCGTCTATTTGCTGGCCATGCTGAGCGACTGCAGTTTGCTAATGTAGGTAAAAATCATCATTATCATAATTCATTGCAAAAAAATTCAAGAGGTCACGGAGATATTTTGGGAGATGTTGGTGAATCAAAATAAACTGCATTTCCAGCAGCTGGCATTTCCAGCTCCTGCACGGTACCAGGCGATAGGCTGGAGGAAGAAATAAATAGAGAGGCAGCAAGATAAATCGCGAGCACCAGATAGACGGGTTTATGTAGCATTTTCATGTATCATTGTTGGGTGACATGGTGTGAGTTATCTCTGTAATTACAGCCCTCCCGCTCCCCGGCAGCTTGCTCCCAGGACCCGCGGAGAGCTCCGACCAGGAGCTGCCTGTCCCTGCTGCAGAGGAAGGCAGCGGGCAGCAGCCTCACACCGGGCTGGAGGCTGCCCGCAGGCAGGCTGCCACCCGGCAGCCGGCTGGGCTCGTCCCTGTCCCCTGGGCTGCAGGGACAGAGGAGGATCTCAACAGCCTCCAGCCTGGTTCTCCTCTTGCCTCCCGCTGGAAGCACATTGGGAATCATCAGATTTGTCCTGGCTCAGTCCCTGGGGATTAGTCTGTGTGTCCAGGGGTATGTGTCCAGCTGTACAGGGAGGGAAGCACAGGGAGGGTTTTGGGTGGCACTGTTCTTGGGAGCTGTTTTTTCCGAATGGTGTTGGAGGAGCTGCAGGGTGGTACAGACTCCTCCCAGTCTGGTGCAAACCCTAAGATAGGATCAGAACGGCAAGAATTAAGCCTCTTATGTCATGCAGAAGTTACACAGAAATACCTGGGAGGTTATGGCAGGAAGGACTCAAACAGAGATGTGGCTTTTAGGACTGAATATCTTGCTTTATTAGCGCATATCGATGCAGCCAGCACATGCTGTGAAGATGAGTTCTCCCACAGCCACGGGCAGACTGGGTGACCAAGCAATACGGAGGGAGTTTGTGAGGAAACAACTGCATCTTTCCCTAACGTTGTCTAGGTGAGAGGGAAATCATGGCTTTGAAGACCTTAGGGTCAGCTGCAATCATTAAGGCTTCTGTCCCTCTGCTCTTTGGAGAGGTCTGAGGCCGTGACTTCATCTGAGGACATTCTCTCTCTTCAAAACCTGTACATAGATTTCTGCCAAGGCATTTGAAAATGAATTTTCAACTCTCCTTCAAGACAGCATCAGAGCTAGGCTGCTGCTGAAAGCTTCACCCTGCTCTAGGGTACCTCAAACATCTGCACAAGTTGGTGTTGCTGCTGTTAAACGGGTTTGTTTCAGTGTTTTGGTGGATGAGATGTACCACAGACACCAGATAATTTCTGATCATTCTTGGTACTAGGCAGCACATTATTGCTTATGGGGGCATCGGCTCTGGCACCCTGGGGATGTTCTGACAATAAGATTTACCGAATCCAGCTGATTCTCTCTCACGCATGTGTGAAAAAGACAACGATGAACTTTCCTCAGTTTGTCTGGTTTTAACTTTATCCCGTTTCCTCCACCCAGGAAACACGGGCAGAGCGACTGGCCCTGTCGTGTCTTTCACAACTGCGCTACAGTGCTTTCCATGCCCCAGTTTTAGTCTGGGCTGTCTGGGAGACAAGAAGGAAATTTTCCTTTCCTCTTCATTCTTGGCACTGGGATGTGGTCAGGCCCACCACGGACCCTTCCTGCAGGGAAGGGCACTTGGAGGGATGCAGACCCTGGGCTGTGCTCCATCTCCCTCTGGGGAACAGGGCAGTGTGGTCAGGAAAAGGGGATGCAGGCAGGTGCCAGCAGCTTGGACCATCCATAACTTTGTCACGCTCCTATAAACAAGTGCAGAGAAATATCCAGAAGGCAGGACGGGGTGGGGGGATAACAGAAGTGACACAGCAAGTGACGGGCTTTGGAGCTAAGCGTAACCTTCATTGCTCCAAGCTAATCGGACCCGTGTCCTAAGACCCAGAATAACAACGTTTGTCTGGCCTTCAGCTGTGCACCTCGCAGCTGCACACACCACTGCTGCCGGCATCCTCGGGAACTCCTCCCCTAGAGCTTCCCAGGGACCTGGATGCATCAAACAAAGAGAAGAGGTGAGGTTCTCTCCTGCTCCTGGGCTCTGCGAAGTTAGTGGGATGTTTCTGCCCTCTGAACTGCTGAGACAATCCCAGGATTTCTGTGGGGCTGGAGAGGGACAAGACTCACTGAGAAGACTCACCCCGCGAAGGTGCTGGTTACAGCTCTCTTGCCAGGCTGTGAAGCCACGCAGTGAGTCTGCTTGGCGTGAAGTGCTGGAGATCTCTCCCGTAGCTCAGCACCCGCCCACTTCCCAGGCAAGTCCAGAGAAGCCTTCCTGGCTCTGAGCAAGCCTCCAAACCCCTGAACCTTGGCTGGTCCCGCAGCACTAATGTTGCATGAATGTCTAATGTGACAGAGAGTCACATTCTCCGTCCTGTTTGGTTTTTGTCTCAGGCTGGCACGGCAGCCAGTGCAGACTATCTGCACCACTCCCCCTCTGTGCCCTCCGCCCTCTTCCCCTGCGTGCTTTCTCTCGGGGGTGGAACACCTCCTCCTCTGCACTGGAGTGCCGCTCTGCTCATCTGACCTTCCTGCAAGCCAGGAGCCTCCACAGCTGCTTCCAAAGCCGGGGAGGCAGAGAGCTCCCAGCTCCTGCTGGCTGTCACTCCGCCAAGCCAGCAGCCGCTCAGAGAAGGGAGCGCTGCCATCGCCGTCAGCAGCCAGAGGGTCAAATCCTTCCAGGAAAATGTAATCACTTCCAACGAGCACAAATGCAATTTAGAGGAGAGCTTTGTGGCTAGAGATTATAGAGCCCAGAGGCCATGTGTGCTCAGCGGCTCTCCCCGGTCTGGAAGGGAGTGGGGAAGCTGGCAGCTCCCACCCATCCTGCTGCTCGCCTGGAGCTGCCAGAAGAGCATGGACCATCCTCTGCCGATACGGCCAAGCCAGGCTGTGCACAGCTCCGTTGCCCATTGACTTTTCCAATCCCCAGCACGTGAGGGCTGCCTGGCTCCTGGCCATCAGCTGGGGCTGGGGACTGAGGGGAGAAGCCTGGACCCGTGCAGTCCCAAAACCAGAGGCTAGAGTTTTCAAATTAAGGGTTCAGATAGAGACACCTTCACACCACCTTTGCACTCCAGGTTCACAGTCCGCCCGTTGTCCAAGAGACAAGACGCAGTGAGTGGGGCTGTTGTTGTCCCCCTGCCCACCAGCCACTCCCAGGCAGAAACTGGAGTGCTGGCAGCACAGGGGAGCACCTCATATCTGACAGGTGCCAGTGGGACCTTGGTACCCAACATCTGGGGATATTGAGCTCCAAACACCTTTTTTATGATCTTATGTGTTGGAGCTGGGAGCTACCTTCAGCTCTCCTGGACCATCAACTGCAGTTGGCTCTTTGGGTGCAGCTGCACCTTGTGGGCAATGCAGGGATCTCCTTCCCTTCTGCAAAGCAGGGTCTGCTGAGGATGCCAACAGGATCCTCTGAAAAGACATCTCTTTGGGAGGTCTGTGATCCACGTGTGCCATCAGAGCTGTCTGCTCCAGTTGTCCCGGTTCGACTGCTCTGGTCCATCTGCTGTGAACCTGGAAAGAGGAAAAGCTTTTGCACCACTGGAGATGACTCCAGCTCACAGGACAAGGTTGCATTTTCTCATGTGTCACCCTGAGTCGAGGTGAGGAGAAATGCTCACGTCTCGGATTGCACAGAGGGTTCCACCACAGCTTGTCCCGAAAAGTCAAAATCTTAAAGACATTCAGGAGCTGCGTCTCCCTTCCAAGCCTGATTCAAAGTATTAATCTTTTTTTAAATGTTTAATTATAATTAGCTTAAATTTCAAAACAAGAGGTCATCTGAACTGGAAAATAGATTTTTTTTTTCTCCTTTGAGAACGTCAAAACACTTCATTTTGACAAGTTCAGAACTCCTTCCAAATTTTTTTCTGACTCAATAAATTAATCAAAAACGACCTCCTCTTAAAATAAATGTCAGTTTTGAAAAAATCAGCATTTTCCAGTGGAAAAAAACACAACTCATCCAAAAATTCCTACCGTGCTTCCATCCTGACTTCTTGTCTATGTGCCTCTATGTGTCTACGCTGTGTTCCCAGTAACTGTGATCCTAGCTGGATTAACTAAAATGGACGAGGAGACAAAGTCAGGAACAGCTCCAGCCTGAGCAGGAAACTTATTTCAGATTCAGAGATGTGTTGAGAACATTTCTCTTTTTGCTTATTTCTACAAGTCTGAGTTTGAGCAGACTTCAAGGTGCGGTGTCTGCAGGGAGGGTTTTCTTTGTTGCGACCTGTGACCCTTGAAATCCCCACCCTTCCACCCAGCCTGCGTCCTCTATTAATTCATGTTTCCCCTAAAAACAGGCTTCAGCTACCGAGCCTATAAACACAAATTTACTGCTGATGCAATCCAGGAGGTGCTTAAAAAACTCCTTACACCTCACTGAGACTTAACTTGAGAAATTCAATTGGGGCCAGACACTGATCCAAGACATACACATGTGAGTCTGGAATAACTTCATCACCTCGATTCTCAGTGGGCATGTAATGCCGTATTAAAAGTGGAGTCTATAGAAAAGCTCTGGTTTCTGTAGGATTTATTTACACTGAAAAGACTGAGAGGGAAATCAGGCCACTGGTACAAGTGAGCAAAACTCTGTGGCAAGCTTTGTGCAAGGCCACGGACAGGACTAGCTGGTGAGCTTTGATCTGGGACCATCCATCTTTTGTGGCATCTTCTTGGACCACAGAGTGGCCCAGGGCAGACACAGGCTACCCAAAGGGTGGAGTTTAAAGCCACCTTGTGCCAGGGCTTTGCCTGGGAAGCGCTACCCAGGCCAGCGCAGCAGCAGACAGATGAGAGCTCAGCAAACCGGGCACTGAGGGACGTGATGCCCCTCCCCAGGCCCACCGTGCATCCAAGCGGAATGTTCCTTTGCAATAAGGTGGCCTCAACTGTGCTTCCCATGGGGAAAGAGCCTCTCCAAAGCTGCTCTGCAGGAGGACACCAGCTGCATCCAGGCAAAACCGTGCAGGGGTTGGACCCACGATTTAACCCACTGGGCAGTGATGCAGCCCATGCCCATGCCCTGTTTATTCTACCTGCATAAACTATGAGACCACAGAGGTTTGTAGCAGCGGGACAGAGGTTTTGTGGTTGCCAGTGGCACTGAAACATAAGAGTTATTTCCTCCCTGAACCCAGCGTCCTGTGTAAGCCAGCCCAGAGTGGGATGGCAGTGATTTACTAGGAAAATACGCCTGCTCCGGCTCTCCACGATGCTAATACAAAGCAGACACAAACCCCGTAATTTCTGTGAGTGCCTTAGGACTGCCCTAGGTGTAAGGGAGATGAGCAGCACGGCTGGGGTGGCAAAGAGCGAGCAGCACAGCGCAGGGTTCAGCTGTGTTGCCTCAGGTGGGACTGTGGGCCTGATCCTGCTCTCAGACCAACAATGCTCCGCCACCAGCCTGGAGTGACAATTTGTTTTCCCTGGCTGCCAGAAGAAAGCAAGGGCCAAGCTCTTTGCTCGGATTCAAGACCAATTTACTAATGCCCGCAAGGTGACGGCTGGGACAGTGATGGAGAGGAGAGCCCCCCCGCCACCACTGCAGCGTGCTCTGCCACGGCGCAGGGCCCCCGGCTCTCCTGGGACCACTGGCAGTGGGCCCCTGGACCAAAGGGGACTTGTCTGCCTCGGACCTCTGCCCCCCGAGAGTGCCACCTGTCACTGCTTTAACTGAAACCCCTGGTGCAAACAAGCCCAAATTCCCCGAGGACTCCCACCTTCACCCGTCTCCTCCAATCAGCTCTCCGAAACGCCAATCCTGACACAGCCACCACGCACGCCACCTTTGAATGAAGTTGCCATAGTTACTGGTGCCTCACAGCAGCAGGCTGAGCTCATTAAAATGATTTGAATGGCTACCCTATAATCAAGCCACTCGGGCAGGGGAGGTCTGGTGGGGAGGAGAGCCCAGGGACGTGACGGGCTCCAGCCCCTGCGGTGGAAGGACCGTCAGAGAGCGGCTCCGGAGCCCGCACAAGCTCACAAGAGGCGTGGGAATAGGGCAGAGCTGGGGCAACCCAGAGGGGTGGTGGCACATGCTCCCCGCCCGGTGCTGGTCCCTCTCAGAGGCAGAGGTGGGCACCAGGCTCCTCTGCCAGGGCCTCCATCCCAGCAGTGAACACCGGCATTTTCGCCCATGGCACGGCTGGGGCTGCAATCACAGCCTGCCCCCGCCTACCCCACATCCCCACACCTCCAGCAGTGATGGTTTCCCACCATCTCAAGCAGCCCAGTAGCCGCTGCTGGGGCTCTGGCTCCCCACAGAAGAGTTGTTTCATACATGAGCTAGAGCCTTCCTCCTCTTTCAATCCGTATTTTACAAATTGCTGTTTAACCAAAACCCCATTATTTTTTGGATTCATCCAAAATATTAATCCAAGTTTCTTTTTCTTTTTTTTTTTTTTTTGTTCACCAAGACAAGGCTGTGAAGAACAAGCATTTTGGGGTTTAGCTTAAACCAAAGCAGTTTTAAGGAAAAAGAAAAAAAAAAAACATATTAATATCATGGAATACTACAGGAAAAAAAGTCCCAACAATATTGAAAATATCCTGCTGAAAAAAACTACAGGTCTTTTCGGAGCAGTTTTGCTCCAGGCAGCAGGTCGCTGTGGCATCCTCCAGCCGGTGCTGCTCACGGCTATTGTGCACCAAAAGCTGCCAGACAGGTGGGTGAGGCCACCGCTGGCTGCGTGCGGGTGTGGAAACCTGCTGGAGGAGAAGGCATGGTGCTCCCGGGAGCACCCTGGGAGGGGAAGGATTGCCCGTTCCCTCCGCCTGTCACCCAACCGACCCTCTTCGCAAGGAGAGCCCCTTCCCTCTGCTAAGCCTGATCAGCCGCTCCTCGCAGTTTGCCTTGGGCTGTGCAGCACCCTGTCGCCCTTCCCTTCCCATCCCATCCCATCCCATCCCATCCCATCCCATCCCATCCCATCCCATCCCATCCCTGCCTGGCTGAGCAAGTGCCTGCACCCACAGCAAGCCCAGGCAAGTCACTTCTTTATTTCCCACGTGCACACCGGCTGCCTGGCTCGCTCGGGGAGGCCCAGCCCGACACACGGAGGTGTGGAGGCGCGTGGGGGCATTTGAGCATCCCCATGCCGTGATGTTCCTGTGAAATGGAGAGAGTTGCTGGGAAGACTCTTGAGCTCCTCCCCAGCTCCAGGGTGGATACCGCGGTGGTGTTTGGGAGCTGCCTGCCTAGACCAGCCACAGCGGCAGCAGATCCCTTCTCCTGCTGGGAGCGGTGAGCTGACTGGTCCGCGGGCAGTTTTCATCCCACGGAGCTGGGCTGTGCAGGGCAGCCAGGGCTGTCCTTGTGACCCAGAGTGACAGAGCACCTCGAGGTCCCCTGGCTACGTGGGCTTTTTTAAGCAGCAGCGGCAGCTCCGCAGGTCTCCCGTTGGTTTCCCTCCGCGGCACAGAGACCAGCGGCAGCGGCTCCCAGGTGGCTCAGACGGCTCCTCTGCGCCCCACAGCCCCAGCGCTCCCTGCACTACCCTCCCCATGGGAGGCACAGGCCCGCACCCCTTGCTGTGCAGAGAGCTATCAGGGTACATGGATAATCTTTTACTCTTCAGTACAAATAATTTATTACATTAAAATAACGTTTTTAAAAAATGAGTACTTTGGGAATAATTCAGGCTCGCCTGCGGAGGCATTTTTCAAAGTGCCATAATAGGCACTTAGAAATGGGTGGTTATTTTTATTCTCTGAGCCTGTCAAGAAGCTGATGGATCGAATTGGCTGATGACAAGGCAGCTGAGTGCTCGTAGACGGAGACCACAGCGTGAACGCGGAGCATGTTACAAATGAGCAGCCAGCCCAGGTCGGAGCTCTTGCCAAAGCACTGGCACCTCTGCAGCAGGGTCCCGCTCCCCCTGGGGCGATGGTGACCTGGGGCAGCGATGTCCAAACGGGCAGCCCTTGCCCAGCTCGCAGCAGCAAGTACCCCTCTTCTCTACAGCTCTGTCCTGGCAGCAGGGAGCAACTTCACCCACCCCCCTCTCCATTTCAGTCTAGTTGAAATGCCTCTTCCCACACCCCCCACCCCTTCGCCAGGAGGACGAGCGTCCCAGGGATGGCACGTGCTGGTTCCGTGTGCACGTGGCCAAGACAGACACGGGAGAGGGGAAGGGGAGAGCCCCGCTGGCAAGATCTCCAGTCATGAAAAGCCACCAGCACCTTGCAGCAGGGTTGGAGCACCAGCCAACTGGGGTGGATGCCCAGACTTACCTCCCGTTGACATGGCTCGCCTCCTATCACAGGCTTGTCCCTCCTCACCCTCTTCACCCACAGCCAAATATAAAACCTCTTCTCCTGCCTTGCCCCAGTACTGGCAAGGCTGCCATGAACAGAGACCTTCTGCTACGTCAAGGAGGCTGGCAGAGCAAGGGATGGAGTCTGGAGGTGCGTGCCCGGAGACTGGCAAGCATCGCCTGTCTCCCAGAGCAAGGCTGGTGTGGCTGTGAGCATCCCAGCTTGCTCGTGGCTGGCTCTTGGGTGGAAGGATTTGCCCCGCATCAGTTAAACTCACAGCCTCGTTGTGCCTGCTGGCTCCTCATTATCCCCCTTCCCATGCAGAAACCTGATTTCCAGGGAGCTAGAAGACAAATGCCTAGTGCAGACTCGAGAAGGGCCCTTAGCACCCCAGATCCTTGCTCCCCACATCCCTCAATCCCCCTGGGCCCATCTGCCGGGGAACCAAAGCTCCTCAGTTGGGTTGAACTGTGGCCATCGCACCAGCGGGAACAGACCCTTTGGGCTCCTCTATCAACACAGACCCCCAGGTCTGAGCTAACGGCAATCGCCCCCCGGCTGCTGCCGGCACAGGGACACAAAATGGAGCCGTGGTAGCACCGGCAGCAGCAGCCAGGACACGCACACACGCAATGCAGAGGTCTGCGTGTGATACATGCAAAGAGGGAAATGAATAATAAGCTCCATTCTCAAAGCCTTGGCTCAACAGCTGTTGCATGACACTTCTTCAGGACGGGAGGAATTGAAACTCCCTGTCCCCACATCCCAGACTGGAGGCAGGTCTCACCTAGGTAGAGCAAGCAACAGGGCAAGGGGGGCAGAAGGGGCTGGGTGCACCCAGACCCAGTGCCCTGCACCCCCTACCGGCACTCATCCTGCTGCGCTGCAAGGACAGCACTTTGCAGGAGCGTTTGTGGCACGGTTCCTCCACCCGTTCCTCACTGCAACGAAGGACTTGTGAGAGCTGCCTTGCTCCAGGGAGGCCACCCTGTGAGGCTGGGGGCTGGATCCTTCCCTGGCCTTGGCCTGCAATTACTCACGATCTCAAAGCAGGGCAGACGTCTCCAGGAAAGAGCCTGGCTTTTCCCCAGCCCTGCTGCCTCCCAACAAGGAGCAGAGCCTTTGCTAGCAAAGGGTCACAGAACTCTGCATTGCGGATCAGCCAACACGTTGAGCCATGGCTTATGGCGCAGCTTCCTCCAGCTCCTTCCCAGCCCGTGGGCGCGCTGCGTGCCTCAGGTGTCTTCCTGAGACATCTCCCGAAACCAGCTCTTGTGTGAAAAAGCCAGCTAATCATATTATATCAGAGAGCTTGGAGACCGAGGAGAGGCGAGGGAGGGGGAGCTGCAGGCAGACCCGCTGAGCCTTTGAGCTGTGTGAATAATTGATAAGGCCATTCACAAGGGCTTGCGCTACAGTGCCCAGGCATGAGCCAGCCCAGCCTCGTTCCCTACTGCTCGCACCTTCCCATGCTCAGAGACCAGTGGAGCATCCACCAGAGCCTGCCTGTGCCTGCCTGAGCAGTACCAGCCTGGCCATCAAGGCGGAGACCTGCTGGGGAAGCATCACCAGCAGCAGGTCCCTGTGGCTGGCAGAGCAACCTCGACCTGTCTGTCTGCGTCAGAGTCCTTCAAGCACTTTGCAGAGGCTTGGAAGGGGAGATACAGACCTGGTACTGAGAGCGTGAGGCAAGCACATCTGGTGTTGGGGGCAATTTCATTCAGAATTTGATTTGTACAGAGCCATACGTTCCTGCTCGAGGTTGACAGATCCCTGACCCAGGCAGTAGCACGGGGAGCATACGGGAATGCTGAAAATCTGCTACAATTTCTAAGGGGTTCCCAGAAGACCTGGGGAGTGCAGGAGGGAAGGCTGGAGCATGACAGATATTTTGGGGGAAGCTACAGGACCTGATCTCCTCCAGTCCCGTCTCTCACCCTGCTGACCACGGTGGACATGCAGTCCCACCAGCAGCTTGCGATCTCCAGAGAGGGCAGGGGGAGCACACGGTGACGGCTGCTGCACGTGGGACTGCTCGGCCTGCACCAGCCCTGCTGGCAGCTGCCGCTCCTGCCTGGCTGGTTCAGCCCTTTCCAGCTCTTCCAGGCCAAATTCCAGTCCCTGACTGGACAGGGGTCCCAGCTGCAGGCAGCTGCTCAGAGCAGCACGTCTGTGCAGCTCAGGCTGCCCTCTGCCCCGGTGCTTCAGACTGCCAAAGCCTGACAGGCTGTGGGAGAAACGGGAAGGAACATTACTTTGAATTTCAGAGCCCAGAAGTTGCAGCACCTTCCTCTCTCACAGCCTCTGACCTGCAGTTTCAAAGCTCTGCTAATGGTCATGAATTGATGCTCCGTTCCTGGGAGGCAAGGAAAGTTTACAAGCTCATCTCCACCCTACTGTGGCACAGAGCTGGCAGGACACATGCCCAGGGTGGTATCAAGAGCCAGAGGCAGAGCTGACAGCTGAGTAACTCTCTGTTACTCTTCCTCCCGCTCCAGCCTTGAAATGTCCCGGTTTCCGCAGGAGCAATGGGTCAGTTTAAGGTGGGAAAAAAATACAACTGTTGGTGTATCTGCTGGGATTTTCCTACCAGTCTCTTTCCTCGGGAAAGGGTTTAAGGCTCTGAGAGCCTTGTCCCTCTGCAGTGAAGCCTGGATGACGCGCTTGCCTGGCCCTGCTACCCTCCAGAGTCAGGGAGGGGATGCAGGGAGCACACTCAACCTGCTGTTCCTGACCCAAAGCCTTTATCTCACCTCTGTCACCCTGATATCAGGGCATGTCCAATTAGAAGCAACAATCACCTTTGGCCCTTTTTTGGTTTGAAAAGCCTCATTATGTTGGATTTTTCCTGTTTGAGATTCTCTCCACCTCCTGGGTTTAGTGTGTCCACGCTGTGGAGGCTGAGAGGGTCACCATATGACGTGGAGCGGTGCTCAGCGGGGACGAGGCACAACTACTGCGCTGTGCGAGAGTAACCGCTTTGCTACAACGGAGGCAAGTAAGCACATTGCCCACCAAAGCACTCCTGCTTTGTGCAGGTACCCCACCTAAGAGGCGCTTCTGCAACAAGCTGTGTGTAAGCCAGCCCACCGCCGTCCACCCTGTCTCCCCCCAGGGAAGAGACCCTCTGAGCAGGACCACAGCCAGAAAAGCAGCTCTGCTGAGTGATGAACACAGCGGCTATTGCTCGGTGAAAAACCTCAGCTAAAGGCAGGAAGCTGAGTAGCAGTGTTTATCCGTAGTTTACTCCAGAATCCTGTTGTGGTTACTTGGATGAGCAGTCCTGATCGATGCTGCTGTAGTCTCCACTTGCAAGTCCATGCGAACAGCATATTCTTGGACAAAGGGCAGTAAAACGTCTCTGAAGCAGAACTGGCTTTGGCTTTGCAGACTCAGAGGAGCCATGGGCAGAGCCAAGATGTGCCCCCCCCCAGCCATCACGACCCAGCTATGGTGACAGCCCCCAGAGGACACAGCCTTGCCCAGAGACAGGCAGCCCACCCTTCAGCTGTGCTGTGATGCTCTGCACAGATATCAAACCCCAGCAGACCCAGGGAGCACCAGCACAGCCCAGATAGCCAGCAAGGATATTCACGAGGAGCAATCCCAAATCTTCAGTCTCTTATTACAGCTGGGAAGAAGTCGGAGGGGTCATCCCCAAACCCTTGCTGCAGGCTCCTTCGTCTCAGGCAGTGTGAGATGTTCCTCTGCTCTGGCTCAGATTCAGTGCATAAAGATGTCTCTGTTCACTTGCAGATGGAGCATGTTGTCATTTTCTGTGATTTAGTATGACTAAGAAACACTAGACTGTGGTCTGCAGCGAGCATATTAACACGCAATGCCTCAAGGCATTCCCATGAACGGATGCAGGCACATGGGCTCAGATCCCCATTTTTTCAGCCAGCAAGTGGAGAGAGAACAGTTCATGGGCTATGGTTCAAACAGGATCTGAAATATTCTCCTAGCAAAGAGTTTTCCAGAAAAAATTAGATGTCTAAAGACTGGAAGCAAGGGACGACTTAACACACGGAAGAGCCGCAGCCAGGCATACTGTGATACTTGTGCCCAAAGAAAAAACACTGCTGCGACTTTGCCCTATAGCAGCAGTCACCTCCTCTTCTTTGAGCTCTTGTGGATGATGGAAGTGGAGTCTCACACCCTTTGCAACATGGTTTTGCAGTGAGGGAATGGGAATCGCTTTCTCTAGGTGCCTCAGCAAGGGTATTCCCAGCAAAGGCATCATTTAAGGGATTCTCACAGCTCCAAGAAGGGTTTACCATAACGTAGTGATTTGTTCCTGACCAGACCCATGTTGCTGTCTCTCTCTGCTCCAGTCTAGACCTCTTCAGTTGTTCCAATGATAGACGACTGCTCTGAAGGCATCTCCAGGTGCGTGTTCAGTGGCTTAAATTCCTGTCTATGCCATTGTCAGGATGTTATTCTGGGCTTCCAGGGAGACTGGAGACCCTTCAGAGGATAATCGGTCTGGGAGGACAGACAGAAGCAGGACTAGTCAAAAGTATGCGTTCTTGCATTTATATAGAAGGTTTGGGGCTGGGTCAGGTTGGGGCTGTGGAGATTCAAACCTTTTCAGTCATTTGTTTCTGAAGGGCTGATTTCTGGATGGTTGATACCAAGGTTTTGTCAGCTGCAGACCCTGGGAAAAATCTTGTTCCCAAGCTGTACGGTGGAAACCAAATGGAGAGCAGCCCTCCTGGAGCTAAATGCATCCCCGTGAATGCTACCACCCACGAGATGCAATCCCTGGACACGGCCCAGTGGAGCTGAGCATCCATCACTAGCTCCAGTGTCCTGTTCTCTTCAGCCAGGACAGATGGCTTTTCCTCTCCTCAGTGTCTGCGTCGGCTTTCTAGCAGCTCACAGGTGTTGGGTGTCCTAGAGCCCAGCCACTGGGCATCTGGTATCGTCTCAGACAATGTGAGGCTTTCACACTCCCCCCCATCTGCCTCTGCCCCACACAGAAAGAAACTGCCCCAGAGGATGTCCAGGACAGCCCTCACAGACAGGAGAGCTCATGCCCTGGGTCTCTTCTGTTGTGGAGATGGTGAAAGTGCCTTCTCCAGGAAGAACAAACCAGTGAGAAAAGAGGAAACACAGACAGTGAAACTTCCAATTTCAGCTCTTTCACAGAAGAGATACAGAACACCTTTGAACGGCCACTCACACAAACACCCAATAACACCTGACCAAACCAGGCTCCTGCCATAAGCCCCATCCCCAAACTCTGCACCAGGTGGGAAGACTCACTCTAACAGAGCTCACATGTATTGCCCTACAGCCTCTATTTTTTCCCAAAACAGCCTTGCAGGGCGCTGGGGGAGTCTTGCTCCCATCATCCAGGTGCCTGGTGGCATCCCCAGCAGACTGACAGGCTATCTAAGTCATTTATCTCTCCCTAAGACAGGTATGGCTGGGATCCAGGGTTAGGGGGCAGATGAGGAGGGTGTTTTGGGGTCTGTATATCTCAGGGCTGTCCCGTGTGCCTCAGTCCCCCATTCGTAAAACGCCCTCTCCTCTTGTCATAAGCTGAATCTGAGGGATGGGGAGAGGGAGGTGGTTTAGGAAGGTGGGCTCTGGGTGGTTTAGGAAGAAACACATTCAGCGGTAAATGAGTTGCTAAAAGTTAACTGCACAACACCTTCAGGGGCTTGGGAAGAGGACATTTCTTCCTGAAAAATGTAAAACCAGATTGGAAGAGACCTGCTAGCCCAGCCACTTGCTGCTGGGCTCATGGCCACAGATGTTGGGGGGAGCCTCCACCCTGACTGGCAGCCAGTGTAGCCGAGATGAGGGCCTGAGTGGGCACCGTGGACTACGCTGGACTGAAAATGAAAGTAGGGGAGTAACCTCCTTGGTTTAGCACCTTCAGCCTGGAGGACAGTCACATCCCTGGGGGTAAGGAGTGGAAAGCTTGGCTAGCTGTTGTGCTGGGCACCCAAATGTGCACCAAAACCTGCCTGGGGACTCAGTGTATGACAGCAGCCGTCCCTCGAGATGTCTGTGTATCCTTCCTTGTTCCCCACCCCCAAGGAGCTGACCTTTCTTGCCAGGACCCATCCAGGCTCAGCTAAGCCTCACAGCTCACCCTCTTTTCAACGCCAGGGAGCAGTTCTCAGCTGGCAATGCCCCCATGATGTTTGCCCCCTTTTCACCAGGGTTTATTTACAGGCTAAAGCAGAGAGAGAGGCACATCGTTGCTCCCAGGGAGCCTCCAGGCCGTACAGTGGATGGTGAGATCCCATTGTCTCCTTCCAGGGAACCAAGAAGGACTTGGACTGTTCTGGATTTGCACTCCTGCCTGCTCAGCCGGACCTGCCCAGGACGTACGGGAGGCAGCTCACAAAGCAGCAGCACCCTAGAGATGACTCTCTGTCCCCATACCTGCAGCTCCTTTTCTTTTGTTGCCGGTTCTCAGCCTCTCCACCTCCATCCTCCGAAGCCATTAGTGTGAGCGGCTTCATGCTTCCCTCTAGTGGTCCCTGCTCCCCCTCCAGAATCACTGCTGGCTCCAACACCTCTCGATCCCACTGCACACCCTGATCATCCCCCTGTCCCACCCCTGTCCCCAGTGCTCTGGTCAGGGCAGTCATGTGAGCAGAGATACTCTGGAGTAGACGAGTCACAGCATGGCTGCTTAGGGAGAATAGCCCGGCTCGATGCTAGTCCTCAGCTATGAACAGAGGAGCTGTGAAACACCATGATTTGTGAGCGGGGCTTTCACCACCTTGCAGGGGTTTCATGCCTCTGGAGTGTTTGAAGGTCCTCGTCCATTAGCACGGTGCCACAGACCTTGCTTCAGAACAAAATCCTGAGGTTTGGTGTTTAAAATTTTTCACCTCTCAGGGGAATTTTTGCCTCCTTGTTCCTCTGAAAGATTTTGCAGTCTTTTCTAAAATGCTGACTCAGCTTAATCTCAGTACTGGGTCCTCAAATGCCATCTTCCGTTGGGGACTGACCCGGGAAGGTTCCTGTTTTCCTGTTTAAGCACTGCCCAGTTGAGCCAATTGTCTCAAGCCAAAGCCTCGACTGAGCAAGGCCGGCTTTTGTAAGTTAGGAGTGTTACTGTTATACACTGTCTGGGACAGGGAGCTCAGGGCTCTGCTGGCACAGCAGGTACTGACTTAAAGAAACCTTCCTGTCTTCTACACAGCTGTTTGGGCTGTCAGCTGCATTGCCAGGATACACTGAACATACACGGAACGGGCTCCAGAGGCATCTATCCAGCTTCAGAGGTAGAAAGTGATAAAATGAGAACAGGACAGACTGCTGCTCCAAAAAAGCACATCACTGGGCTTGCTGGAATAAGAAAGAGAAAGAAAACCATGTCTCCATCAGACTGATGACTTTGTTGTCCCACACCAACGACATGATCTCACCATCCACCTCCGTGGAGGAAGTTCATCCCATTCCTGCAGGTGCAGTGCAAGGAAAACAGCCTGGCAGCTCCTGAGCGCACAGCCCGGGAGGACCAGGTTGGGTTTAGCGTCGCAGCGTGCGCTTACTAGTGCACAGCACAGGTGCCAATGAAGTTCTGACTTTCCCTTCCAAAAGGCCAATGGATCTCCTACTGGGTCATCTCAGTAAAATGAAGCAATCCAAGCAAAATGGGAGAAGTCCCAGTTTCTGGCACACACAGTTAGTTTTTCTTTAGCCCCACAGGTGCTGTTCAGTCCAGCCCAGCTACACAGCCAGCCTGAGGCAACCGGTGGCTGCTCCTGTGACACGTGGCTCTTGCAGAGCTCACTTTGCACAGGAGCAGAGATAAGGTCAAATAAAAGGGGCCACACGTCACACGCTCCTGTGCATGTCACAAGATAATTTTAGTATGGAAGTTATCTGGTGCACTTACATCCCTCTGAGGAGTTGTGCCCTGCAGACACCATTCATTTCTCCATCGCCATCATGATAAAAAGCAAGTGAGAAAATGTGGCTCTAGGCCTGGGAAGTTTTTAGCAAGGCCAATCACGCCTGACAATTAACATTGAGAGCACTGAGCTCATCCACTTCTCTTCATCTCAGCATTGTCCTTGTCTTGCTACATTACTTTTTGGCAGTGGCCCAGCCAGCACATGAGAGATATTGAACTGACCTTACAGCAAGGCAATAAAGCACACACAGAGCATCAACACCCATCCCAAACCAGCACGACCCATAGAAGTCAGCCAAAAGACTGGAGGTCAACAATGTTGACCTCCACATCTAGCCAGAGCCCTGAATGAGGAATCCTGCCGGAGGAGGCGCAGGGCAAACCCCCCCGGCAGGACTGCAGCCACCACTTGGTGTTGGCTTTTTAGGTGGAACAAAAATGTTTGGGTCTTTAAGGAAGTTTTTGATGTTTATGCTTATGAACCTGCAAGATGACAAAGTACATCGCTCTATCTCCAGCCTTGACTTTGTGTCTCTGTAGAAAGAAACCTCCATGTTGTCGCTGTGCCTCTATATTCACACCCACTATTCAAATCAACACAGTTCAGTGATGTGCGTTGGTTACCCTTAATTTCCCCAGCACGAGAAGCAACAGTACTCAAAAGCCTGATGGGTTTTTATTTTAAAAGAAATGAGCAAAGTAAGAAGAAATAACAACCAAAGCCTAAAGAAAACAGCAGTAATGCTCGCACAGGCCAGTAGTGCATGTGCACGTCTCAGCTGTGCCTGTAGCAGCTGCCAAAACAGACCCCGGGAGGGCCAGGGCAGGGAGCGTGGCTACCGCAACGCTCGCGTGCCCCACGGTTGGGAAGAAGCAGGACATACAGAGTGACGGTCTGACCCTGTACAAACCCTAAAGCATCAGCTCTGTCCCTCTCTGGGTGGCTGCATGTCGGCTGGCATTGTCAGCCAGACCATTACCAAGCGCTTCCTCTGTCCTCCAACGCTGGATACCTTCTGCAGCAGGAGTGTTCCCTTTGATCTCATTCCAGTCTAGCAGATGTTAACGGGATGGTGTGCCTCAGCCAAGCCTTCTCGCAGATGGATAGTCTCCTCTGATGCCTGTCATATCAATAGCTGTTGCCATGTAATCTGCTCCTCAGGGCGCACGGTTGTGCCTGACCCACCAGACCTGGTGCCACTCCGCCTGGCTCACTCTTTGCTGGCCCTCTTCCATTCATGCCCCCCCCCACACACCCCCCGATCTTCTCTGCCCTGCCTTAGATTGGCAACCTCTTGGCCTTCAAACTGCTTTCCTGACTCTCAGAGGACTTAGATACATCCTTTCATTCTTGTCTCTGTCATCTCATTTCAGCACTTTTGTTTTACCCCACTTTCAGTTCACGGTGGAGGAACCGAATTTAGCTTGCTGCTGGCTCGCGGGTGCTCGGAGAAGGAGGAACCAGAAGACCTGAGTCTTAATTTGTTTTCCTGTATGATCCCAGCATGCAAAGCCCACTCTGCATGTTGAAAGAGGTCCACCTGGCCAGTGGAAGAGCTCTTGCTTTCTGTCTTGACAAGTGGTTTTCATGTGACCTGACAATCAAGACTTGAATCAGCCCAGTACGCATGTTCCTTCTTTAAGTGCTACTGAGCTCTAAACACGTAAGGCCAGCTGCTCATTTACTTTTGAAGGATGCAAATGCATCCTCTCCTTTCATGGACCACCACGCCATGGTGTAGGCTGTGGTGGCAGAGTGAGGCCAACACAAGCTGAGGCTGAGGGTCAAAATGGGTTTCACTCAGGTAGTCCTCTTCACGCCATGCAAAGAAGAGGAACCAGAATTACTTTGGCAGCAAGTGTGCTCCCTAAAGTCTGCTTCAAAGAGGAGAAACCAGAGCCCAGGCTGCATCTGGGGACAGCTCAGATGCAGCTGGTTGAGACAGATGCTTCCAGGTCAGCCTGGAAGAGGGCAGAGGTGGATCCGGCACGTGAGGGCTTTGCAGGAATTCAAGATTGCAACTTGTTGCTCAGTGCTTCAGTCCAAACCAGTATGGAGACTCTGACATCTCTTGTGACTTATGGGCCACTGACTCTTCACTGATGCTGGTGACAGTCAGGAGTCCCTGTCAGGGAGCGGCTGAGAGAACTGGGGTTGTTCAGTCTGGAGAAGAGGAGGGTGAGGGGAGACCTTATTGCTCTACAGCTACCTGAAAGGAGGTTGTAGTGAGGTGGGGGGGTCAGTCTCTTCTCCCAAGCAACTAGTGATCGGACACGAGAAATGGCCTCAAGTTGCACCAGGGGAGGTTTAGATTGGATAACAGCAAAAATTTCTTTACTGAAAGAGTGGTCAAACACGGGAACAGGCTGCTCAGGGAAGTGGTGGAGTCACCATCCCTGGAGGTGTTTAAAAAACATGTAGACGTGGCACTTCAGCACATGGTTTAGTGGGCATGGTGGTGTTGGGTTGATGGTTGGACTTGATCTTACAGGTCTTTTCCAACCTAATGATTTCTATGATTCTGTAACATGTTCTGCCCTGGCAACGCGGAACAGCTGAAAAGCTGAGTGTTCAAGCCCCACCACGATAAGTGCAGTGTGTGGCCTGAAATCAACAGCCAGGAGGTGACACACCAGCCCAGAACCTCCTCTCCTCCATATCCCCTCCACTAGTGCAGCTCCTGAGATGTCAGAGACAGTGCTCTGACATCCTGGTGTCAGTGTTAAGGAGGCACCAGCGTTACTCGGTGCTTGTAGCAGCCTGGACATCCCTCTGACACCAACAAAGCTTTTCAAAGTGTCTGGCTCAGCATGTGGTTCGTCTGGTGTCACACCTGGAAGCATCTGATCTGTGTGTCTAATGAGCTGGTGATTACTGGTCCAGATGGTAGAGGCCAGAGCTGGGTCAGGACCCTACTGGAGTCGCTTGTGTGAGCAGCACTTAATGCAATCGCTTGACAGGGGCCAAGGAAATTTGCATCTGCTGGACTTGCGCCCTGCAGGTTACGCTGTAAATAACTGTGAGTGTTTGGGAACTTGGGAGCCATCAAATTCCTGCCTGGAGACAGGACACACCTCCACTGCTAACCCCCACCCATGCGGTGCTCCTCTTCTCAGCCTGGAGCAGCTTTTAGCTTCTCAACCAGAGAAGTGCGTCCCACTAACAGAGCTCAGGATGGCCGAGTCCCTCAGGGAGCCCACTGGCTCCTCCACCTTCTGTCAGGGTCATCAGCCATAAAGTTACTGTTGGTGTAACCACCCAGTAGCAGCCTGGGCCTCCAGTTGTGTCCCCTGAGATCCTTTAGAAACAATTCCATGCCCCACAAATTATTGTCATTGGCCGATGTAAAGATATTTTGGGAGCCTCAGTATTGCTTTTGTATCTGACAAAGGAAAGAGCCAAGATGCTATGGGCAGTTACACACACAATCCCAAACACAGGCTGTATGAGCAAGAGCAGATACGCAGCTGCTTCACTCCACATGAACCTCCATCCTCTACTGGTCACTGGCCTGAAAGCAGCCTGAGGGACTGCAGGACTGGCTTGTGCATCAGACCTGTGGGGCACAAGGTTTTGCTCAGACTCAGGTGGGATGGAGGAACCATGAACACCCTCACACCTCTCCAGTCTGTAGCACATCACCCAGCCACTGGGCTCATTCTCAAGACAGAGGACTTAGCTGGGATTCCTAAACCTCACTGAAAACGTGGAGAGACAATATCACACCCTCTAAGTATCTCATTGTTTCAAAGATTCTGAAGTCAGAAGGCACCAGTCAAGGTTTTGGGTAACCCATACTCAGAATATCCTCCAGGGAGTCTCTCGCTGAACCCAGTCATTTGCTTTCAACTTAAGGAAGCCTTCAGGAATACAACCCTGCTTGTATTTTTTTTTTTTTTAATTTTATGGATCAATTCACTGCAACTTTACTGGCAAAGATAGCTCTTGCTCGTGTGTAAGACGTGTATGCTATTGTCCTATTATAAAGCCATTGTCATGTTGTTATTTTTATACTGTCATTTCATAAAATGACTGAAAACATGAAGGTTTTATGGGGAATGCCTAATCTTGGATACTTGGAATTATTAACTGAGAAGGACTCACAGCAGCTTTTGATGTTATTTCTATTTATTCAGCCACCCAGACCTTTCTTCTCTAAGCTCACAATAGCAGATATCCTTTCACAGCATTGTCACAGCTGAGAACACCAGTGGTTACACAAACACTGCTTTTGTGCCATTTGCGCCTGTTTGTTTTGCGCTTACTTGGGTCAAGACAGAAAACTCTGTGGTCTTGGCTCTTCCTGGTGGAGCAGAGGGTCATACCACCGGTTCCACCGGCCCCCCTCATCTAGCCCCTCACCAGTGAGAAACCCGGAGTAACGCAGAACAAAGCTGGTTTGCGGCTGTTGAAGAGGGACAAACGCAAAACAGGGCAGGAACTGACAAGAAAGGTCTGGGGTGGAAAACAATGACCCGATAGCAGCTCTGCAGCAAAAGACCTGGCTTAATCGGGGTGACCAGCTCGCTGGCAAGAGGGTGACCTGCATAATGACATGTGCAAACATTGCCTGCAGGCACTTCTGATGAGGCTCAGCACCTCTGCTTCAAGAAAGATGTGAAACAGTTGGAGAGCACCCAGAGGACAGCACCAATAATGATCAGAGCCCTGGAAAGACATCCTCCAAAGGAAGGTAGGAAGAGTTTAGCTAGAGTTTGGCATGTTTAGCTTAGAGAAAGGAAGGCACACTATCAATCTGCAAGAATGTAAAGGATTGCTACAGAAAAGACAATAATGTGTTCTCTGTGCCTGGGATGGATAAGGCAGGAAGAAATGAACTTCAGCTGCACAAGAAAGATTCAAGATAGCACCTGGAAAGCCCATCTAGCAGGATGGATAAGGAAGCACTGGTACAGATCGCCTGGGGAAGATGTGGATTTCCCATCACTGGGAGTCTTAAAAGTTAAGGAAACATCTCTCAGGGGTATCAGTAGCACCCCTCCTGCACTGGTAACTGCATTTGTCACAGCTGTCTGTCCCAGAATGAACCCACTGCCTCTACTGGAGGTGCTCTAGAAGCAGGACCTGGCTGAGGTACCATTCACCAGCCAGAACAGGGACTGCTGCTGGAAGGGAAGAGCACAATGTCCCTCCTTTGCTCACTGGCCAGCAAGCCAAGAGAAATAAAATGGAATAAGCACAAGAATGGAGAATAAAAGACGGCAAAAAGACTCTCTGCCTCCAGCTTGGGGAAAACAAGAGCGCAAAGAGCACATCACTGAAGTTTGGCTTTGTGATGTCTGCACCTCCTCCAAATGGGCAGATACAGCACGGGCAGCTCCCTCCTTGCTGTCCTGCTTCCCTCACAGGCGGTAGGCAGAAGCCCACCACTTACTGTCCTCGGTATCTCTTCCAGGACTATCAGGCCAAAACCAACCGTGTCTGTGGCATGTAGTTTTTCTCACGTAACGAAAGATGGAAGCAAATTGCCTACAGCCCTTGCCAGTCACAAAAAGGCCCCAAAACGCCTGGCTATTTGCAAGAACATGCCGTGAAATGATCCTAACTCACTGCAGCCTGGAGATTATAGAAAGCCAGCTTCGCCCCTCTTTCCCAAGCACCTGAGTAGGTTGACTGCAATGGCAGACCTGGAGGGAGCCTCGGAAACCGTTGAAGAGAGTAAGGCACTGCCTTTGCCAGCCTGGGTTTGTGGGAATCCCAGAATGCCCTCTAGTGGTCTTCCTCCCAAAACGTCCCTCCAGCTCCAGGTAGGAAGCTGCAGGGTGGGTTGGGAGAGAGGAATGGCTTTCCAGAGCTGTTGAGGACACTCAGCTGGGGCTGCAGTTAACGGGAGGTGCATCTGCTCAGCTTAAAATCCCCGTCCTTCACAAGGGGACTTAATATCACTCATGTTTGCAGAGTTCAATGTGTTCGGTACCCAGCTGAGCCGCTTCTTCTTCTTCCTCCTCCCGTGTCCCATGGTGGTTTGGCTGTGGTGGCTCTGAGGAGTATTTCTTCAACCAACTGTGGTCAAAGAGGTGTCTTGGAGGGCTGGGAGCAGTGAGGGGACCAACCGCAGCAGCAGGAAAAGGGAATTATTTCATGGCCCAGGCAACCCTTCCTCTCCCTCTCGCCATTCACTGAAGTTTGACTCAAGTTAGACATCTTCCCACCGCAGGAGACTGCTGCCGCCTCACAGCCATCCCCCCTGCCACTCGCCGGTGATGTAACCGTGTAATTCGAAAGCAGCTGCACTCAGACTAAAGCACAATTATCTAATAGCGAGATTACAATTAATTCTGCTAAAGGGAAACAATTACCCTTTCGGATCTAAATGGAGTATAAAAAGGCAAAGCATTTACAGACAGAGGGAGAGGGTGACTCTGTGCTGCATCACCTGGCAGCATCTGTGGGCTGAATGTGTTGGGCCGAACACTCCTGCCCTGCAGACACGGGGGGCGGGAAATCACCTCCTTTGCAGACCGGCTTTCCCAGGCCATGGACTCACAGTCTGCTGTGGCGCCATGCACTCCAGCCGCCAGACAAACACCTCTGCCTCCTCCCCAGCACGGATGCCCAGAGCAGCCCCTCCACCGGTGCCCACACAGCCATAACCCCTGCACAGCCAGATGTACCCCCCTCCCCGTGACACCGCCTGCAGAGATGGGGACGAGCATCACTTGCAACGATGCAATGGTCCCCTGGGAGGAAAGGGTTAAATGATACAATTTGCCTTTTCACTGAGAATAGATTTTGCTCTGCTCTGCCTGCAATACTGTTTATCAGCAATTGCAGGCTTTAAAATCCGTACTTTACAAGTGCAGCATAACCTGCCAGTTATAATTGGTTGAATTATACCTCATCCCTGATGCAACTCTTGATGACTCTCTGCCTCAGCCAGAAAACTGATAGGAGACAAGTTTATAGCTCTCTTGGAAAACACAATTATAAATTGCATCCCTGCCACAAGCCCTGGAAAAGGTTAACTGTTTCACTGCAGCTCTCAAGGCAAGCGGGTTTCACAGCCATTTCTTCCCCCATGCAGGAAGGGAAAAGAGGAGAGAGAAATTGCTGCCAAAGAAGTTCAGAGAGATCCGGTAAAAATAACGGAGCGAAAAGAGGGATGGATGTACTGGCCTAGTTCCTGTTTACACTAGGGCTCCCTGTGTATTTCCAACATACAGGAATGGGATCAAGTGTCTATAGGCAGGAGAGCTGCACGTCAAGGAAAGGTATCAGGAGGTCCACTGGGTTTGGCCATCATGTGCTCTACAGCCTTGCACAGGCCAGGTTATGCTACAATCCCAGCCCTGCTGAAGCCAACACGATCCCAAATCCTTCACTGGGATGGGTGGCCTGCTCAGAGCTCGTCTTTACACTGTTCCCCTTCAGCTCTACAGAGCTGGAATCGGGAAGCAAATGTCACCAGGACTGAAATCCCAGCGCAGACAGAGCCCACAACCAGAATGACTCGGAGGGTGCAGCTCCTCCTGTGGATGGCCCAAAAGACCAACGTGATGAGGACCAGATATGATGAATTCACTGCAGCACACCAGCCCAGCACAGACAGCTCACTACTCAGAGCACCAGGGTCACAGATAGATCACTACTCAGAGCATCAGTGCTTACAGGCACTTCTTCACAACCATGAGGTGCCTCAGAGTCTTTCAGCCTGCTGCCCAGGGCTTGTCTTTGAGGGGCAGCAGGACCAGGTAACAGCAGACCTGCTTCTGCAGTGCCTAACGCGAAGGCAGCCTGATCTGCCCTTGAACTGTGCCCAGCCGCTGTAACAGGTTAAGTCCTGCACCAAGCTCAGGTCAAACCTATTGCTAATCCTTGCATCCCCAAGGGCTGCCTGGATTTTGTCCTGCTTCTCAAGCAATGCAACAGAGAACAGAGGATGCAAACCCCACGCAGCTACAGCCAAACACTGCCAGGCATACAGCCAGGGGCATTTCAAAACTGCCTCTCTTCCCTTCAAAGATGGAATCAGCTCCCTTTCAAACATAGAGAAATAGGAAATCTGTCTGGACTTCACCTGAGTCATTTCAAATAGGACTACAAGCACCTGCCTGACATGATCACCTCCTCCGCTCCAGGAAGCATAGCTCTTCTGCAGAAGACCACTAGAAAATCCCAACAAATGAGCTGGGTGTCCTGGTGAATAAGTGGGATCTTTAATAAAGCACTTTAGAAATAAATCTGACTTGGACTGTGGGGTATGATGGCCCCCCCTCAGCCATAAATCCCTCCTATGACACCATTTAGAGTTTGCTCTGCAAATGGCCCGTAATTAAGTCCGGAATGCAGCTACCCTTGCATCCCGGGAAGCACTACATCCTTCTCCCACTAATCCCCAAGTTGGTCTCACTGAGGTGTGCTGGCACTTGCAAAATCTTGATGAATCCAAGCAGCTTGAGAGCAAAGCTCCTGAAATCCTTCTGCTGGTCCTGCCTGTGATGGTCTCTGGCTCCCCAGGCAGCACGTCAGGCAACTCCTTCCGAGGGCACAAGCTGATGACACAGAGCCCAGCGTACGCAGAGCAGGGAGGGCCAGCCCGACAGCACGGGCAGACCAGAGACCACGGAGACTTGCCTGGTGCAGAAGGGGCTGTGAATGTGGCATTTCTGTACAGGTGCTGGGTCACTGGCCAAAGCAATCGGATTGATGTTCCTCTGGATGTCCTTAGAAGACATGGCCATACCCAACACATCACTTCCCAGCACTGCCTGCCTCCAACACAGCCTTCTCCAGCCATAGCCACAGCTCCCTCTTTCCTTCTAACCCAGGCAGACTATGTACGGTGCAGTGTCTTGCCCATCAAGGTATTTGCTCTGTCAAGCGTCCTGATCATTCCAGGGTTTTCACCTTGGAGCTTTCATCAGGAAAGACTGCATTTAGTTTTCATCCCAACGAGAAAAAACTTCAGGGATTTTCCTGAGCCTCTCTAACTCTGACTCTCCCAGAACACGGTCCTGCCAGGCTGGGATGGGATGAGTCGACAGAAGCCTAGAGGTCACCCATCTGGGCCGTGCAGCCTTGTGCTGTGGCCCATCCTCCTTGCACCTTCTTCTCTCTCCTTTCAGCTCCTGCTGACTCAGGGCACAGAAGTATCTTGGAGCCAATCAACCCATCTCCTCTTTTCAAATCCCCTGAAATATGGGCCCAGAAATATTTACAGTCTCTCGCTCTGTCCCTGACCTTCAGCTTTTATTTGCGTACGTAAATTTTGTTCTATTCCAGAGCTACAAGTTTCATATCAGGGCAGTTCAATCTTTATGAGGATAAAGTGTTTGCAGTGCTCTTAAGCTGCTTAATGTAAGCATGTGTGTGAAAGATTAACAGCTTTATAAGTCGGAGCAGTTAAGTGACAATATAAAGAGAAAGGAAAGGGGAAAACATCATCAATCTAAAGCAGCACTAGGAATATTTGAGATGAATTACTGAAGGGAACTGGCTGCCAAACCCAGCGGTACCTCAGTAAGATGCAATAGTGACCAGTGCAGGAGCCCTCGCAGGGAAAAGGTAGAGACAGAGCAGCTTGAAAGGATCATCTTCTCTGCAGCTCTCAAGCTTGGAGGAGAAAGGAAACTCTAATTATGCCCTGATATTTATGGCCATCATTTGGCGTTCTGCTCAAAGCGGACATCTGAGTGGAGGAAGGAAGAGGCAGACTCTTAGCACAGTTATATATGCGCTTCTTCAAGCCACTGTCAAACCCTCAGAGATCAAAGCCATCCCACAGCCTGTTGTGAACCACAGGGCTCCATAATGGGCTCCTGCCCTCCCCATCGAAAGCTTCTGCCACGGACACCTACCCTTCTTGCTGCTGGGGCTGAGGAAAAGCTTGCAGGTGGTTATAGCAGGTCTGATGTACATGGAGACTCTCTCATCGCAGACCTAATGCTCTCCCTAAGGTATGAGACCATAGAACAGTACTAAGAAATGTCGGAAGACAAAGCAGACAACACAGGGCTGTTTTTATTTGACTGTCAGCTGCTGCACCTGCATAATGCCCCAAAAACCTCTGTCAAGGTCTCAGTTGCAAAGTACAGGGTCATGCAAGGACAAAGGCTTTTTATGACCTCTGGCAAACCAGCTAATGTCTGTGTCCTTGATTTTACTTACATGCAGTTAAGGGGTAATTTTGCCTGTCTTCCAAGACAGGTGGCTGGTTTATTAATGAATGGTTGCAAAATGTTCTGAGATCCTCTGATGAGGCGTCTCTGGAAGAGCAAAATACGCCGATGCCAATGGAAATTGGCTGTTTGGCTCCAGATCTTAATTGCATACAAGAAGAGAGGCACACATCGGAGCTTAGTCCACGAAACAGGAAACATGAGGCATCGGGAGAAACAGAGAACGGCACCGGACGTCAGCGAACAAATGCTGGAGCGATTCCTTGCCAAAACCAGACACGATGACTGTCAGTAAGATGAGGCTTCATCGAGGCTGCACTGGGAGAGGGCCTAGATCAGCACCTGAGTTTAGACTCACCATGAATTGATTCAATGTTTGTTGGACTATGGATTACAAAAAGAAGCAATGTACCTGCTGAAAGGTTGACACTCACCCCCCATTTTGTTAGGGGTAGTTTTCCCCTTGTTAGAGCCTGGTAGGAGGCCTGGCCCTCTTGGACCTTGCCCTGGTGCCTGGGGCTTTCACTGAGCATCTGATCTCAAAATGTGCTGTGCAGGAGTCATTCCTGCCTTTCTGTGATCATCCATCCAAATTATCTAGAGGCTAGTGACAGACATCTGCTGCCTGGAAAGTTGGCCTTGAATAATAACATCCTCTGAAGCACCATTATTAGAGTTGGGGAATGTTTGCGGATGGAGTCTCTCTCTCTTGGAAAATGCCTATTCATCAAAGTAGAATTTTTCCTCCAGGCAAGTGCTGCTTTTGACAGACTTCAGCACTGGATAAAATGATCGAACCAAAGTATTTCAGTGAGGTCAGAGGACTCCACTTCAGAGTTGCTGGAATTTCCTTTTATGATGAAGCACAGAATTGCAGTAGGGCCCAAACACCCACATTACATCAAAATGGAATATTTCATTTATCCCGATGCGGGACCTTTTCCTGTGTTTTTGTTCTCTTTTCAGTTCTGACCAAAAGAAACCCATGCCAGAGGAATAGGAAATCTGACTTCAAAGCAAATCTTGGTCAGATCACTGAAGAAATGGCCCAGGTTTACAGTCACAGTTAACAGAGGTCCGCAGTGATGACAGAGAGGTCACCAGGACAGAGCCGTGGAGCTGGAGGTTAACAAGCTTCATAAACGTATTTTGGTGCTTGCTGTGCTCCTCTGTTCCCTAAATGAAGCCCGGGCTGTTTTCAAGGGAGGATAAAACCCCCACTCTTTACATCAAGGGAAATCTGTGCTATGCAAACAATAAAGATAACCAGGAAAGATAACTTCGCAGGCTGTTGTTTTTACATCTTGGCAGGAATATAAATAAGCCCAAACAGTTGCCTTAGAGATGGGAGAAGCCCGTGGATGGGACTGGAAATCAATGTGCCATGCAGCAAGCACCGGGCCCAAGTCAGCTCCCCGCTGTGCAGGCAGAAATCTCCCTCCACCTTGGGTGTTTATTTATTTCTAAGGCAACTATCACCATGGTGCCAAGGCACATGCCTACCTCAGTTTCAGGCTAGTTACTCTAGGTTTGTGGGCATGTGACTGACAGCCAAACTTGTTGAAATAAAATTGCAGGGAAAAAAACCAACCAAACAAAAAATTGTGCAGGGTGTATACTTGAGCTGATGGGAGATTTTCACTTAAAGGATTGCCCTCCCTCTGACCTTACCCCAGCAGATGCTTTCTTTGGGCAAACACACTGGTTCCAGTGACACCTGCAGTGACACGGAGGAAGGCCATCCAGCCATTTGCACCCACAGCTCTCCTGAGGCAGGTCACTCGGCCCACGTCGCTTTCTTGCCTTATTTGTTGCAGATATGAAAAAGAAGAGACTTCAAAACTTCCTGAAACAGGAATGAATCCTCCTTTTCAGACAGCCCCTACGATCCTGGGAACAGCCCGGTTCTCTAAGCTATGCTAATGCACCTTTGACAGCCAACTCCATGGGAAAGCTTCCAACATCTGAGTACTTGATTTTGCAAAATTAATGATGCTCATTCAATAAGGTCTCCCTCTCCCCGCCATGGATGCACTCTGCTTCTTTCTGAGCCTCTCTTTCAGTGTATATAAAACCCAGAGAGAGCGCACTACCTGTATGTCAAAGCAAAGATGAAGAGGTGACAATCCTGACCTTAATGTTGCTGAATATATATTTGATGCTAAGGTCAGAATAAATATTTCAGCGCAGAGCACTCTGCAAGACATCCAGCCCACGTAACACAGGCTACCCCGGCTGACACGAAACTAGGCAAATCCTAGCTAAAATAAGATGCAAATTTTTAACATCTCAAGAGTAATTAACTACTGAAACAACTTCCCAGGCAATGAATTAGGCATGGATTACCTGAAGGATCATGGGATTCTCCAGCTGTTTTTTCACGTTGAGGCAAATTGGAGTCAGTTTAAATGAACCATGTATTTCGAACTTTGTCATAGTATTTAGAAAAGCGTTGGCCAACCATGTGTTTCAGCAAGCACATAAAGAAAGACGGAGATACCTTCTGCTCTGAACAGGCCAGTCTATGGGAGCTCCATCAAACCACCAGAGCCCCCAGCTATCCTGGGCTCAGCAGAGCTGGCCACAGACTTACACAAGGCTTGAAGTACTTTCAGATCAGGCCCACGGGCAACTTTCTCCCAGGGAAAACCATCAAGTTCTCAGACTTGTAAGAGGATGGCTAAGAACCATTTGTTGAACTACTGTTATTTATAAATCAAGACGCAACCTCCGTGTACCTAGGATTTGTTAAGTCAAATTCCTGCTTTTGGTTGCCAAAAGGGTTCTGCAATGACAGATTAATACTGATTTGAATAAACCCTCAAAACTTTCTGGGACATTTTCTACATGGTCTAGTCCCCTTTTGCTCTTTTCTATTCATTGCCTTTACTCTCAGCCTGCTTAGAGGTAGGACGAGGATCCCACCTTCGTGACATTGAATTTTAACCCCAAATTATCAACGTGATCCTATCTCTGGGATGTATTTGTTCTTATAGGAAATATTTTAGCAAGTGTAAAACTAAGAGTAACTCTTCTATAGTACAATCCACACACTCCTCTGCAAGGAAATCCACTCAGACACTAATAACCACTGTAGGCCAGATTATCTGGTGTTCTGCGTTTTAAGTGTCACTGAATTTTGAAGAAGAGAAATTCTCATGGAGTTATTTACACAGTATGTGCTTCTCAAAAGATTACTTAAGGGTCTGGTAATTGGCTTCACCCAGGTCCTAGTCATTCTCCACCAGCAGGAATACAGGAAATCTGTCCAGAAACTTGCACAAATTTTGTGATACTATCAAAAAGGGTGAGATTTTTGTCAAAATAAGGTGCCTTTGCTGCTTGGAATGGGACATAGGCTCTGATGGGTCCCTTGCACCTGCCCCAGGATTTTCCTGTGCTCAGCACGCTGCAGTAAAGCCCATGGCACTTAGCATCAGATTTGCAAAGGAGCTGCTGGCTGGCATCCATCCCAGACCACACAGATCCCCAGGGGAGCACCTTCTGCTCTGCTCCCTCTTGCGCACCTCTGTCCCGGCTGTCTCCAGGAGGGCTGAGGCCACGGGCAAGGTGCTGGAGGGCAGCAAGGACAGGCATGGGAGGGACTTCTCCACAGGGCAGGGGGACCAGCCCTGCACCCCAGCACACGGCGTCCTCCTGCCCTTCCTCCTCCCCAGCAGATTAAACTGGCCATGAAACAAACAGCAGCGATAGCGCCCAGGAGCGAAGTGCTGAAGGGGTTTGCCCAACCATTCCCTGGAGCATTTTAGAACAGCCTGCGGCGATATCCTCTGCTGCAGGCCCGAACGGCCTGGGCACCATGTCCTTGGGAAGCGAGGTGTTCTGTGGGAATGATGCCTGCACAGCTGAGGGACGAACCGGCCTCCCCAAACTGCTCTCCCCACCGCAGACACCTTCCTCCAGCCACCCATGCACACACCTTCCTCCAGCCACCCGTGCACGCCGACCCACGCACACAGATGCAGCACCCCTCATCCCTTTCACAGGAGAGGCCAGCACTTTTCCAGCCATCCTGACCCGCTCCTTCTGCCATTGTCTGTCTGGGATCAGGATTTTAGCCAAGCTGACCTGGGAGCTCGGCTTTTCCTTTGGGCGAGCTTCTTTAGGAGGGGTCGGTAGCAAGACCTCCTGGGCTGTGTAGCCGTGGGACTGCACCACCCTTTTGGCAGGGACCAGCTCATGATTTATGAAGTTGATTCTTCCCACAGCTGTGGAAATATCCTGACATTTCTCCCTATCTCTGTTCCTGGTGTTGCAGACAGGCTTTTCATGATTTCTGCATTCTGCCTCAAGCACAGGCACTCTTGGGAGTCACAGGACTCAGCTGCCTGGGGCATGCAGCTGTGCCCAGGGCGTCTCAGCAAGTTCACTTCTCCCTGGCCCCAGCATTCCCAGCGTGGTGATGGCAACATATTTGCCACCAATATACACTCACATTTTAGCTTTTAATGGGAATTTGTCCCTCGCGGGCTTTGCCTCTGTCTGGTTATTGCTGGGAGCTCCTCCAGGAGCTCCTTTTTCCTGAAGGTGAAATGGGCTTTGCTAAGGATATGCTTTCCAAGGAAAAATGCATGGAGAACAGCCAGGAGTTTAGCTCTTACAGAGGAACGGCAGCGGAAGGTTTCACCTGCTTGGCCTGTGGTGCTGCTGATGTGCCCAGTGCCAAGAGCAGCCCGCTGCTCCCGAGGCCAGCATTCATTCTCGCTGCAATCTGCCTTCAGACAAGGGATGCTCATGAGGAGCAGCTCCCTGCTGGCAGCAGCTGTGCCTCTGCGCGTCTTTCTCTTCCAGAGGGGATTTCTTTCATTTTAAAAGATCTGAGGCTTTCCTTGGGGTTTGCGTTTGTTCACGGGTTGCCTCTGGGAAAGGCAGAAATAGGGGAAGCAGCAGAGAGGAGGGAATAGAAGTGCTGCGTGTCCTCTGCTCGCTCCAGGCCTCTCTGCAGGGGATGCTGGTCAGACTGAGCACACAGCATTTGGGCTACGGCTTGGCTGCAGCTGGCAGGACGGGGGGCTGAGTCCCTGCTGGCTGGCAGGGGAAGGAACTGCTGCACCCCGGGGTGTGCAGGGCGGTGACGATGCAGAGCTCTGGGTGTCCCCTGGCACGCAGAGGTCCCGGGCAGGAGGCTGGAAGAGAGGCACTGGGGGAGGCCATGGGCTGTGGGTGACTCAGAGGAGATTGGGGGGGGGTGTGTTTTGGCCAGGAGAGGGGTGGGTGCTCTGGAAGGGGTACGGAGACTGTCTCAGCCTGGAGACGGGGCAAGGGCAGTGATTTCTCCCTGTCTTTAGAGAAATGAGGCTGCTGGCTGGAGATGCTGAGAGGGAAGGAGAGGGAAGAAAGGACCCAAAGTCAAGAGCGCACGCGGCTGGCAGGGCAGAGGGTCTCCTTTCTGCTCCAGGATTTGTTGCTCAGTTTTTCAGGCTCCATCCCAGCCCTGCCGAGGCCAACAAATCACCCCCATTTCCCCCGTCCCTCCTGCAAGAGCAGACACTGCTGGGGTTCCCCAGGCTGCCCAGCACAGTCCTGGGCACAGGCTCCACTCCTGTAGACAAAGCTGCCCTGCAGCTGGCACGGGGTTTGCTGGTTACTGGCTGGAGCCAGACACAGGAGGGAACTCAGCACGTCTCCAGAGAGCTCAGCATCACCTCGGGCAGGACTGCCTTGGCCCTGCGGTGCCGGGAGCTGCCAGGGTGCCAGCGCCCCGTGCAGAGGGCTGCCTCCGGGGCTGCCGGGCAGCACAGCGCTCCTGTGGGGTGGGGTTTCTTTTAAACCTGTCGTCAGGAGACTTATGAGTCAAGTGCAGCGTGTTATTGGTGCCGTGCGACTGGCTCCCCGGCAGCCTGCCTGCCCTCGAGGTGGCAAGCTGTTGCTCCTGCCCTTGGAGAGGAGCCAGCTCCACAGCATTACAATTTAATTAAATTACTCTAGCAGCTGCAAGGGAAAGAGCTTTAACGTGAGAGAGAGAGAGAAAGAAAAACAAGGGTTTGGCTGTTACCCTCTGGAAGGGGGACGCATGCAGGGGGGAGCTCTGAGGTTCTCCTGACTGCACACCATGTCACACCATCGGGGCAGAATGAGGGGTTAACTCTTTTGGGCTCTCTCAGCTCCCCCTGGGACTGGGGGCATCACTGTGGAGCCCTCACAGTCATGTGTAGGCACAGGGAAAGGCTGCCAGATGTTTTCCTCTGCCCACCCAGTAGACCTGTATCTCAGCCTGACCCCTTGTCCGGGTCCAGCCTTACAACTCACCTCCCCAGGGGCACGGGACAGCAGGCACCACCCTGCCAACAGGCACCACCGGCTGTGCAAAGGGGCTAGAGTGCCCTATAGCCATAGAGAGCCAAAGAAATAGAAAAAGAAAACACTCCACCCCCTCCTTGTTTGCACCTGAGGGGATCCTCTGAGGACTTCTCCTTCCTGTCCTCAGTACATCCCATCCCCATGCTCCTCAGCTGATCTAGCAACAAAAGTAGACCCGTTGCCCCACGCCTCATCACACATTTCCCTTCCTCCTCTAAATCCCTCTGTGTTCTCCCTGAATCTCCTAATTATTGAAGATGTACGTGTCCGTGCTACTGCCTCCTGCTTGGGGAATTTTGCTCTTCCTATCCTTCCCAAAGGAGCTCTCTCTGGATGTGCTCACTAAAATATCCCGGGAGAACAGGAACGTTACTGCTCAGGACACAAGTGTCACAAGGAGAAGATCCCTGTATGGTCCTTTACCCCACGGTCAGCTGGAGCACCAAGTACTCCAAATCAGTCCGGTGCTGGCACAGCTCCCCAGGACACCAGAGCTGTGTGCTGAGCTGAAATCAGATACAGGCTTTAGCACCATTGGGAAAAATGGGATTTTCCTGATAGGAAGGAAAAATAATCAACAGCAAGGGTGATGTGGGAATGAAGATGCTTTAGATGCACTGAGATGAAGTTTCATCAATCCAACAACGAAAGGGAAAAGAAAGCAGAGAGACTGAAATGGGAAGCAGTGCTGGTGCAAAACTGCATGAAACAGCCTGGCAGTCAGAGGGTGGTGTTGGTGCTTCTGTGGTATGGCCTGGAGGCAGGGAAGCAGACAGTCCCGTTTCTTCTGAGAAGGTGGCTGACTGCTTTCTGTGCAGTGGCATCCCTGCAAGATGCAATAGGGTCTGATTTTGCCAGCATTTTTACGGCCACTTACGTGCTCTAAGACAAGAAACACTTCACTTTTGCCCCGGCAGTTTCTATTCCCTGCCATGGTATCTGTGCAGGGACAATTTCTCAACATGTCCTGCCCCAGGGGCTACTTACTCTTTGTGCTCAGAGCTTTTCACGGTGGCAGGCCTGGACTTCTCTTTCCAGGTTATCATGACTCCTTGTCCTGCCAACAGTACCATGCCCTGCACCTTTTCCAATTCATCTTCACTTGGAGAAGTCCATTGCTGGGCCACCCCTCCTGGAGGGACAAACCCAGAGCTCCTGTAGCAGCTAGACACACTGCTTCCTCAGGCGAAATTCTGGAAATCAGCAAGGCTTTGAGGTTAGAAGCCTATCAATTAATTGGTGGTGGTGATGGTATCTGCGTATTCCTGATTTGGGTGAGGGAGCTGTGGGGGTGGTTGAGACACTAGGTGCTACAAGAGAGCAGCACTCCCCTCTGCTCCCCATCTCTGCAAGTCCACAGATGAGCCAATACCTCATTTTCAGGGTGGGTGGACAGGAGCAGACATCGAAGTCACCCATGGCCTGAATCAGAGACCTCCAGCTGTGGGACAACGCTGTCTGAGCTCCACAGCCAGGCTGTCTCACAGGGGCTATGAGAAATCAGCATTCCTGTGCAGATGGCCATTCACTCACGCCACGCACACGCAGCAGAGATGAACCTTGTGCCTCCGATAGATGCAAAGGACCGGGCGCTCTCCTTTCCCCCCGAGAGTGAGGCTGCAGGAATGGCAGGGGGTGTTGCCACCTCTCCCAGATCACGATTGTGACAGACAAGTTGGCACCCGAAGGTGGTACCCACTGGCTTTCAGAGGAGGCCAAGTCAGGAGGGCTATAGCAGCGTCAAGTAAGAGGTTCCAGGGTCTGCACAGGGAAGGCCCAGCAGGTAATGGACAGAGTCCATCAGCAAAGCATGTTTAGTCCTGACCCACAACTGAGCTGCCTATCAGCTTGCAGACAGAGGTTATGTGCTCCAGACACTCCTGTCACCCACAGAAACATTCATGATAAAGGCAGGCAGTAAAAGCCACGGAGGGAAGAATAATTATCCAGGGGCAGGAAGGGAATAAAAAGGGAAAGGGCCTTGATGTAACATAAACATCATAAAAGGCCATAAAAGCAAAGCAAAGGGAAGTGTGAAGGAGACTGAAGGTTGGTAGCAAATGTACATAAACAGAAGAAGCCAGTCTGGAACGGTCTAGAAATAAGGAAGGTTATGGATGGACTGAAATGGAGAATAGATGAAGCTGAGATGAAAACGAGCAAGGAAATAGATTGGGACTAGATAACAGCACTGAGAACTGCAACCCAGAGCCACGGAGCTTGGGAAAATGCCCTGCTGAGGGACCTTTCCAGAAGGCTGAGTGAGTGGGGCTGAGGAGGAGAGAAGCGGGAGAGGGGAAGGCAAGAGCTCCGCCAGCCAGCAGCAACCATGAGGTGGGGAGCAAGGCGGGGGGCAGGGGGGAGGACAGGCTCCCCTGCCTAAACTGTCATCCGCGCCTGTGCGAGAGAGGAGCTGGCGCCTGCCAGGGAGGCTTCACCAAGAGCAGGGCAGTGGGCAGCCCACGGCAGGACGCGGTTGGAGGCCGCCTGTTCCTGCATGCCCACAGCAGGTGAGGCTGAGCCAGCGTGAGCAAGGG
The DNA here is from genome assembly GCF_034619465.1 of Leptosomus discolor. NCBI lineage: Eukaryota > Metazoa > Chordata > Aves > Leptosomiformes > Leptosomidae > Leptosomus > Leptosomus discolor. The sequence goes on from NC_141419.1 coordinate 1,198,746, forward strand.
CAGAGGGCTCCCTGGCTGAGGTGGAGATGAGGTGGACTGTCCCCTCCACACACTGGAGCCTGTTTTTGCCGTCTCCAGGGTCCCTCATTCCCAGGAGTGGAAAGGCAGATGGTGAAGCAGAGACCAAGAGGACCACTGGGGCACTGATGACATCAGCCTGGAGCCACTGAGAGATGCTGCTCACCGAACGCGGGTGGAAGCATCCTCCAGCTGCTGCAAGTGCCAAACATTTCTCATTCCTCATGTGCTCTTATTAACACCTCCACACGCAACAGAGCTGCAAGCAAGGTCTTCCTGAGCCCTGCTAATTATTAAACATACTTCTGTTAAGCTTAACTAGACGTGCTTGTCAGCTGCTGGCAGGAAGAGAATAGTGGGAGAGACTTGTAAACACACTCTGATGACTAAGTGAAAACACTGCCAAGATTGCAAGGCGCTGGAGCCTGCTGCCTTCAGGTGTCGTTGTCTACCTTGTGTTTCAGCCTGGCAGTCAGGATGGCCACCATGGACTTCTCCGTTCTGAGATAAGGTTCAGGAGCCTTGCAGGGACCGTGCCAGCAAGGGGGCGTGTTTCAATGCTATTGCTCCTAACGTCTGCTGTTGGTCGCACTGAGATGGTTCACCAGGATGAACCTCGGGGCACGCAATGGCTCTCAGGGAGCAACCTACCCATCAGAGAGGCCTTCAAGCCTTGTGCTGCTTCTCCAGAGCCTGTCAGCGTGAAGGAGATCTGGCAGCAAGTTGCACCAGCTGCTACACCAGGGAAGTGGCTTTTAGGCTTGTACACAATTGCCACACTCTTTGAAGGCCACTTCAACCACACTCCAAGCACGCAGGGCAACAGGCTCAAGGCCCTTACTAGCACCTTGTCGCTCCAACCCTGAGGTGCTGTCTCACAGCTTGTCACAGGCAAGCCTGACATTATTAACCCTCTCCCTCTCTTCTCTAGCGGACCAGGTTTTATCCCCTTCCCCCTTCAAACCTAAAGCTTTCTCGATGAGCTCGGGCAGCTCATGTGCCAGAATCCTTTTCCCCCTTTGAGAGAGGTGAACTCATCTTCCGCCAGCAGGCCTGGCGCAGCGTAAACCTCCCCATGATTACAAAAGCCAAAATTCCACCGACGGCATCAGCCTCTGAGCCATCTATCAATCTGGTGTTTTCCTGCTCCTTTCAGCATACTTTCCTGCCACTGAAGGGACTGAGGAAAACACTACCTGTGTCCCCAGTCTTTCAACTAATTACCCCAGTGCCCTGAAACCCCTTTTGATTGTCTTCAGGCCTCTCTCTGTAACCTCATCCCTTCCAACCTGGAAAACCACTAGTGGGCAATAGTCAGTGGGGTGAACCAGACCTGGGAGCGTCTTAGTGATGTCCCTCCCCTGGGCCCCGGGGAGGCAAATAGATTCCCTGTGGGATGGGTCTGGGTGGCACATCAGGCCCTCTGTTCCCTTCGGAAGGGAATCGCCCATGACAACCACCTTCCTCCTTTCCTTAGCAGAGCCAGTCGTGATGCGTGGGGCTGGGCGACCCACCCTAGGTAACGGCCTAGATGGGCCTTCGTCTGCACCTTCACCCTCCCGGCTCTCAAGTTCTAGAGCCCCCTATGTGTTACACAAGGGCAACTGGGAAGGGGAGGGAGGCGGAGAGGAGAGGGAGGCGGAGAGGGGCCTAGCACGGGCCTGTTTCCACTGCCCCCCATCTCTCAGGTCGCCCCCTTCTGCCTGGTGGCAAGAGGGCAGGGGACCCTCTGCCACGTGTGGAGCCCCCAGGGACGGCAGGGGGCGGCTCCGCCAGTCCACCCCCCCCTCGGATGCCCTGACACCCCTCAGCCTTGGCGCCTCCTCCTGCAGGCCCGCCACCGTACTGCGCGGGGCGTCCCCTCCGCTGCCCGCAGGGCGCTCCCTGCAGCCAGGGACCTCGGCCGAGGCGCCCTTTGCGCGGGAGCTCCGCCGGGGTCGCCACATTCCCTGTGGCGATGCCCTCCGGCCGAGGGGCGACCGCAGCTACGGCCTCATGCGGGACGGCAACGCCCGCGGGCGGAGCGGCCCTGCGGAGCCCCCGGCGGGACCGGACCGGGCCGCGCCGCCCCGCCGCGCCTGCGCCAACCGCCGCGCCTGCGCCGGCCGCCGCGCCCCCCGCTGCTGCTGCCGCGCCACGGCCCGTCCGTGAGGGGCGGGGCCGCCGTCACGCTCGGCCCCGCCCACGATGAGGCAGCGCCGGCCCCCGGCGGCGGCGGCGGCGGCGGCGGCGGCGGCGGCGGCGGCGGGGGGGGGGACACACCCCTCGCCGGTCTGGGGGGGCCCTCGCCCCTCGCCCCGGCGGCTTCGCGGTTTGGCCCCGCCCGAGGAAGGGTCCCCCCGCCGCCATCCGCCGCCCCAGAGCCCTTCCCCTCGGTGTCCCGGCCCCGGGCTGTTGTGCAGCCCCCGCGTTCATGGCGGTGTGGGGAAGGGCGGCTGGAGCGGCCGCAAACGCCGCTCATTCTATTAAAGGCAAAAAAAAAAAAAAAAAAAAAAAGGCTGGATCAGCCAGGTAAAAGGCTGTGAAAGTCTGGGACGCTTCCCCTGTTGGGTCATAACTTCTCCGGTGAGAGATGCTGTGGGAAACATCCCGGCGGGTTCCATGCTTGTCAGTTTTTGACCGACTCCTCTGGAAATAACCAAGGAAAAATCTCCCCTTGGGCTGGCTTTGAGGTCTGGAGAAGGCTTCTTCTCCTCCCGAATCCACCCGCGACACAGGGCACCTTCCTCCTTGCTAACGCACAGGGGTGCAGGCAGAAAGGGGGGATCTGAGGGTGGGCACCGGCTTCCTTCAGCCGTCGCTGCTGCAGGCGGCTCTTTGCTCCGTTCCTCCACCATCCGAAAAAGGGAACTCGCCTCAATTCCAGCCAGAAGTGAGGCTGCTGGGACAGGTGTCGGTGCGATTGAGGCATTCTGCTACCACTTTCTGTAGTTAGCTTGTCAGGGTGGGGTAAGACAGAACGGGAGTAGAAGCGTTCCCAGCTAAGTTGCACTTTCATCGAAGGCAAAGCCTGCTGCAGCGCAGCGTTGAGGTTGGACAAGTAGCAAGACAAGTCCGACAGCACCGGCTCAGCTGGGTTGTGCTTTCTGTGTATTTTGGGACACCTCGTTTATAATCTAAATAGCAAACCATTAAGCTGCACACTGACCCAGAAAAACAGCGAGAGAAAATCCTGCATGCTTCTAACATGGCTGAGCAAATTCTGCTGCTGGCACATTCACACTCCCAGATCCTCTATTAAGACATTTAATCATTTAATTTTCCTGCTTTTTCTTTTTTTTTTTTTTTTTTTTACAGAAAAAGGAGACAGAAGGAGAAATTACTCCCGTTTAATAATGTTAGCATTTAAATAGCCTTAATTAGGCACAGGATAGATGTGCATGAGCTGTTTGTTGCCTCTGATGCTGTTTTTTACTTGGAGACAATTTTCTGCCAGGGCAGATGACAGGACTGCATCACAGTTACTTTGTGATAGGAAAAGATAGACCTTTTTTTTTTAATGTGAAGCTTATAATTTATGGATTGTACCAAAATTCAAGGGGGAAACCTGAAAACCATAAGGCCTGCTCCATCCTTCCTGCATGCATGGTTTTGCTAAGCTAGATAGAGGACTCTGCAAATGTTCCAGAGAGAAGCCTGAAAGCATCATGCCTTGTCCTTGCCGAAACCCCTGGTCAGGGAAAATGTTAACGAGTGTCAGAAAGGTGACACAGGGATTAGGGGACACTCTGGATGATGCACTGTCTGAAGTGATGTGCAAACTGCTTATCTCTCTCCAAAGCCCTTGATTCATACCCCTTCCCCTGAGCAAGCCTGCAGCTGGAGGAGGCAGCCAAATTGGCTTTAACCCCTGGTTTGCTAGAAACCAGGCTCCAATTCACGGCGTGCTGCTTCGCCGCCAGAGATACGCTGAACGATGCGTCCTTTTGTGAGAGAATGGCACAGACAGAGGAAAGGAGTGGAAGTCGCAGCCGATAACCGGGGGAGCGGTGTCTCTGCTCAGAGCGCTGTGGAGGCGGCTGGCAGTCAAAACAGTGCCCAGAATGGCAGAGGAGGGCTTTTATTTTAAGGTTACTCTGTGCAATGTCACACAGTAATATACACTCCCTCGATAAGGAATGTTAATAATACTCCGCTTTCTGCCAAGAATAGAGTCCATATCTACAAACTCCACTGCTCTAATCAAGCGAAACAAAGGCGAATGTATGAAAACAACAAAACCAGGAGCTCGGTAACTATTCGGATTCAGGAAAGACTAAATATTTAACTTGTGAGGCCCAATGCATCCTGGAATGTATGGGGCACTCCAGGAACAGCGATTCATTGTCCAGGGGCCACAGGGGAAAGCCCTCTTAAACAGGCCATGTCCTGCAGGGCCACCAAGCTGCCCCAGTCACCCACAGTGTTTGCGCTGGGGCGGGGAGGTAAGGAGGTTCTCGCAGAGGTGAAGGGGAGGGTGTTTTTCCATGGAGGGTGTCACAGGCAGGTAGAGTTCAGGGGCTGCGGACGCTGCCGCACAGCATGCTGTTGCTGGGTTTCTGTTGGATGTGTGCAAGAGAACAGTCACAAATTTCTGCGTGGTCTGTTCTGGAGATTGAGTTATTGCCTTTGCTGTTTGCTGCTGGGAACATTCCCCATTTGTCAGCACCTAGAGAAAGCCTTCTAGCTGATGGAGCATCTCACGGCTTCTCTCTTTCATAGGGAAGAACAAAAGATGCCGCGTGTGGTCCTGCTGTGTGCTCAGGACCGAGCAGCTCAAGTGTGTACCCTGAGAGCACGTGGGGGCAGCTCCCACAGAAGGTCGGCCAAGCTTGTGTTCACAGAAACCTGCCCAGCCTTCCCTTTCTGCAGGAATCCCATTGCTGGGCTGGTCGTGGCATTTCTGAGATGTCACCGGACTGGTCTCCTTTGCTCTCAGACCTCTGCTCACTCTCTGGCTCGTGGCACCTCCACCAAAACTAAAAGCAGAAGCTCGGAGATTTTCCTGCTGAAACCAACTTGTAGCGTTGCGTCTGTGCTGAGTGGGGCTCTTCAGAGCTGGTCCTGTCCCGGAAACTGCTGTGGCTAAAAGTTTGGCTGTGGTAAAGATGCCCCCCCGACCATCCAGATTCAAGCCATGGATCTGCTAAAAGCAGACATGACTCCTGCTGCCCAGGGCTGTATGAATTAATCTGGAAGCGGGAGAAACGACATCTCCCCTCCTGTCATGGTGCATCCGTGGCCATCTGTGCACTTCTGTCCAGGACAAAGACTCCTGGGCTTCAACAGCCCAGTAGCAACGGCCATTCTCTGTGAAGCAGGATGGATGAGATCAGTGAGCAAAGCCAAATGCATGCAGAGAGGCGAAAGTGCCGCCTTGGGGTGAGAGCATTCCCCAGGCCGTGTCATGAGAGCCCACCCTTGTGGAGTGAGGGCTGCAGAAGCCTTCATCAGATCCCCAGCAGCCTGTCCGAAGCAAGAGCTGTAACCTCGGTGTCACGACCCTTGCCTCTTCTAGCCTCTTTCAGCCTGCAGTATCCTCATTCCCGACCCACAAGGCTGAATCTCTGTGTGCCAGTATCTTGTAATCACAAATGCAAGTATGAAGTATCCTTCATAATACTAAAATAAGCATAAAACCAGAGCTCAAACTCCCATAAGTTTTAATAGCCCAGGGTCAGGTGGATGGGGTAACCCAGATGTGCCTCAGGTAAACCCAGTGGTGCAGGCAGAAAGCCCTGGTGTCTAGAGCCCAGTTACATGTGTTTTTATTTGTGCCTGAATCTGGAGATACATGGACCCAATGAATTCATCCGCACAACTAAACACAGGCATTCCCAGGGCAAACTACCCTGCATCTCATCCAGTCCTATCCCTGACAGTCCAGCATGAACAGTGTGAGAGGGAGACCTGGGGAAGACAGCAAAACAATAAGACACTTTTTCATTTTGCACTGTTTTTGTAAATATATATGTATTTTTTTTTTAAGAAAAGAAAAAGAAACTCCTAGTAGTGAGTAGATTTTGCCTGCTTTGCAAAAGTTCATCCATTGTTCAAAGCAAACTCTCCTGTCCAACATAAACAGGGACTCTTAAAAACATTCTCATCCAAAACAATTGCCATGACTTTTGATGTTTTCATGGTCCTTGCTCTCCCCTACTGTTTGATCATTATATTTTACAGTATTTTTTCCCCTTCCTCACAGGCCCTGTTCCAGGTGCCCCTGCTCTGGAATGCATGGCTTCATCATCCAAGCTTCTGTATTCAGTGAGATACAATGGAAAGAATTTCACAGCCTTTATTTTGACTTAAATGACTCCCCCTCTCTCCTGTTTACACAGCCTCCTTTCCCTCAGCAGAGCTCACCTCTGTGCCTGTAGGCAGGCCGAAAGAGTTCAGCTCCAGCGGATCGTCTCCTTCCTTTCTAGGAATCCCCTTCGGAGTTCTCCTGTAAGTCGCTTCTTTCTTGGCATTCAGTAAGACGCTGCTGAACACTTCATTATTATTGCTCTAAATGAACCTTCAGGATCTGGCCAAGACCATGACGTGCTGGATACTGCACTCAGAGGGACGAGCCTTGCTCCTAAAGCTGGCACTCACTGTGCCCAAGGCACGTGAGGACACAGGAGGGCTCGTGATGAGCAGGGCTGGAAATGATCTTTGGGCAGCTGTAAAGCACTTCTCTCTCTCCGGAGGAAGAGCCTCTCCCAGCCAAGCAGAGGCCGGGCTTTCTTCTGACCATGGCAGCTCTGGCAGATGGGCAGCTCTTTCCTAGACGGACTCGAGACCCTGTGGGTGAAAGGAGGGTATCCCTGTAATAAAAACAAGGCCATGTCATAATGGTCAGTTCCTTTTAATCCCAAATCCCCCCTTTTCACTTTTCAAGCGTGTGTAACCAGGATTAGAACTAACTCCTATTTTCAAAGTGAAATACAGGGAATTAGGCTCTGTAAACATATTACATCTATTTTTTTTTATTATTTTATTTTTCACTCCAAACATCATAATTTTTAAGCAATACAAGAATGGGCTAGCCCTGAATCCTACAGCTTGGGTTAGTCGAAACATTACACTTTACTCCAGCAGAAAAAACCCACTTAATAAAGTTAAAGTGTTTCGGTGACCAGAGGTCCAATGCAGTACCATGCAGGAGAACTCACCTGTGGCCGCTTCTTTTCCTTACTAAACAAGAGAACAGACTCAAAGACTTTAAAACATAATAATCCTGGCAATACACAAAGTATAATCTATGCAATAAAATCAAAAGAACTGATCAACGCAGACTGTCCCTTGGGAATTTTCTTTAAACAGTCGCTCTAAAGTAAGCACTGCCTAGAATTAACGCATGTGAGGAGACCCAGAAGCATGCGGGATATTGGGTGCACATCCACAAACTGGCTGAGGCTGGTGCTTATCCCTGATCTTGGCTCAAAGCGATGGACAGTTGCATCTGCTCTGGGTTTTTACTGCATAAAATACTCGATACACCAGCGGCCACAAACTCCGCAGCTGACTGAGCTCGGCCAAGGGCAGCGTTTCCACTCTCGAGATTATTTTGACAGCAGTAACACCCTTGGTCCGGGGTGTCCCGTCCTGCACCATGATGTCCTACACACGTGATGATACTTTCTCCCTGTATTTTCCACTCCACATGGAGAGACAGCAGGGTGCCACCCATGGGAGGGTGACCAGCAGAGATATCAAGGGGATCCATGTTCTAAATGAGGTTCCCAGCTACTTTTCCCCATTTTAAGGGTGCTCAGAGGGGTGACACAACCTGCAGGCTGCCATGCTGCACTCAACACACTTGTCCAGCTCTGCTCTGAGCAGAAATTAAATTATTTAGACACAGTTTCTCTTTTCCAATTTAACTCTTAACTACATAGTGATTTAAAAAAAAAAAAAAAAAAAAAAAAGGAAAGAAAAGAAATCTAGTGTTTCTGTTAATTGGGACAAAACAGAGCAGGCCTGTGGGGCCTTTCCTTAATTCACTCCCTGAACAATGTTCACTGATCAGGACTAGAGATTCAATTAAGTACCTTGGGGTGGTAATTCACAAAGACAAAATAAGGAGTTTGCAGATAATTTGTCTTTCCTTCTATCCCAGAACGCTCCTGCTGAGCAACACGGGCTCTGTCTCTAATTGGCAACATTAATACAATTAAGATGGTAATTTTGCCCCGATTTGCTTCTGTATTACAAAGTATCTCACTTCACATCCCTCAACACATTTTACTCTGTTAAATTCTATCATTATTTCTTTCCTTTGGGCTAACAGACAAGCCAAAGCCTTGCCTTCAGACATCGCAGCCTCCCCGAGCAGAGGGCTTGCACTCCTCCTGCCTGCTAAATTTTCACGCAGAACAAGATGTCGGGGTCCAGGGAGGGGCAAATGGAGGTGGTTGTTTATTTGGATTCAAACACAGTGTTAATGACTATCTCACGAAAGCACTGGGCACGTGGCGGTAATTAGGAGGAAAATAGAAAAATAATTACAATGTCAAAGCACCCCTGCATACCTTCCTGCCCCCGCTGCCCACCTACCAACCCTCCAGCAAGGCAATCTGCATAGATCCTACCCCGCTCTCTTCCCACAAAGCAGTCCCAGGGTCTATTCCCACCATCGACTCAGCTCTTTTCGTTGATGATGGGATGAAGCATTGATGGTATGGTGGGGAATGAGATGGTCCAACAAAGAGGGCTGAAGGATAAGAAGGACAGTCTGTCCCTGGACAGTTTAGACGAAGAGCAGACCACTGGTTACAGGAGTCAGAGACAAGGTGAGTCCATGGTTTAAAGAAGAAACAAGATGCAGGCAAGGAACAAACATGGGCGCTGAGACCATGGAGTAACAGGGAAGGGCTCATGCCTGGGAGGGTCCCCTTGCAGCGAGGCCATGCAGGTACCTCTCCTAGCCCCAACCAAGGTGGCTGCCTCCCGGCTGCTCTTGGGAGTGGTAGCCAGCCTGGGCTAACTCCCAGCCATGCCCAGGAACAGTTTGGGAGAGACCTCATTGCTCCAGGGCAGAATGGCCTAATAGCTCTAATAAATTAACCACTCCAGTAAATTATGTGCCAGCACACAGGAGGGATCCCAGGCGTTCATGAATTTCCAGTACAGAGGTAAGGAGTGCCTGGTGCAGTGTTTAGTGCAATGGCTGATGTGGTGAGTAGTGAGCGAGGCTCTTCGGATGGGAAGCTTTTGGCATGACTTGGGAATCTGTTTCTAGGCTGCCCAGAGTCACTCAGAACTGACTAAGAAATTATTCTTCTAAAAAATATATGCATGCCCTATTTTTACACACTGCAAGTCTTTAATGGGTCTGATTTCTCTTCCCCCTCCCACTCAAGAGAGCAATCTGTACGATAGCGCAGGTAGGTTGGAACACTACCCACTCATGTGGCTTGTGGCATGAGCAAAACATGCTGCGTTGCTGTGGGCTTTGCCTTCTCAAAACTCTGCCTTTGTGAAAGGAAGCCGTTGAGTTTGCTTTTCCTCCTGCCCAGTTAGAACAGGGATTTTCTGGAAGCCAAACAAAGGCAATGGAGATTGTCTGGGAAGATAAAGAGGGAACAGTCTGAACAAGCAGGAAACTAAGGGGGGAATGAGACTTAAATGTGGCAAGTAAACAAAGTCATTTCTGTTTCATGCCTTGCAGAGGAGGAGGAAGAGCTTGAGGGGCTGTGGGGGTCCTTGTTCATGGACAGTGCTTTGGCAACTGTCGAGGCTCTCCACAAGATCTGGGAGAAGTTTTAATCCAAAATCACCAGATTTGGTTCTCCCTACTAGCCAGCCGCTGCTGAAATCCAATGACAGGAAATTACTGCAGCCCTTTCCCAGGTGGAGAAGCAAGACATGCAGAGGGTTTGACCAAGGTCCCACACTCCTTGTGGAGAAAGGTCCTGAACCCTAGCCAGCTGGGGCCTCCAGCCTCCCCTGCCTCCCAGCCCTACAGTTAGCAGCTGAGTTGCAGGAAGGAACATGATTTAATCTCTTCCTACCTTAAAGCTCTCCGACTGATGGACTAACACCAAGATGGCTGAGAGCAACCCGTGGGCTGAAGTATCTTGGCATTAGAAGAGACAAATAACAGCTCTCAGTGCAAGGAGTCCAGCAGCAGGGCAGTCCTCGTGAGGCAGAGCGCCTGCGGGCTGGGAGCAACCACCCTGACACGTGTCTGTCATTAAACAGGGATCTGGCTGCTAGTGCTGGAAAATTGGACTGTAATGTCCTCACACACATGAAAATGCTTTCGCCAGGAGTGTCAAGTGTGCTTCTGAAGATTGTGAGCTGCCAGCTGAGAAATCATGAGGGAGAGGATAGGGTGGGTGGGTAGCTGGGTCTCTGCAGGCTCTGCTGATGTTGGCTTCAGTGGTCTCTGCTGCCTCCCTCTCTCACACAGCGGAAGATTAACCAGCGGTTCCCACATCATGAGAAACTCTGTATCCCAGGATAAGTGATCGAAACTTTCCTGAGGATCTGGAGTCGTAGCATGGCTATACCTAAGCTGGAGAAAAAACCCTGCACGTTTGTGTCCTCACACCACAAACCTGGGTGGCCTGCTCTCAGCACATCACCAGTGCCATAGGACCAGCAGATGTTGCCCTGGGTGTGGTTTTCTCCTCCAAGATGAGGTCAGGATGAAGATTTGCGCATCATTTCCGAGCTCCTGGGTACTCCAACTGCCCCGAGGTCCTTCCTGCTCCCTGGGCAATGTTTGAGCTTAAATCAAAGTGTTCTTCCAAAATTCTAGGTCCAAAATCCAATTTGTTTGTTAAAGACATGAAGTTCTTCTCTTTATAAAAGGGTGTGCCTTGTGCCTGCTCCAGGTTGGTCCTGTTCCAAACTCCACCTGCTCGGGGTCTTGTTTCTCTCATGCCTGATGGATTGCAGAGCATTTAATGAGCAAATGCTTAGGTCCACAGGCAGCAAACAAGTCACACCATCCTCTCTGGTAAGCTGCCTAGACAGAGCCCCTCAAGCCTGCTCATTCAAAGTACCTTGCTCTGCTCTGAACTGAGGATTGAGCACAAGACTCCAGTGGCAGCTGTAGCACAAGGAGAGGACTTTAGTCTCTCTGTTCCCTGCTCATGCAGCCCCAGCTGCCTGTTCAGCACGAGCAGCTCAGACTCCAAGGATTTGTCAGTCTTTGTCCCAGAACAGAGTTCCCCTCCGGTAGGACAGCCCTGTGTGTAGGACCCTGTCTTTGGCTTTTCTCCTTTGCGGTGGAAGATCTCACTCAACCCCAGCTGTCAGCACAGAGTGACAGCAGAGGGGAGCCCGTGATGGAGGAGGTGGGTGGATGCAGGGACAACAAGGGCCAGGCCTGGAAGCTGCAGGGATGAGACATCAGCAGTTGTCACTGCTGTGATTCACCAGCCAGGGCTTTGCTCGCAAGGCAGGGGGGCGTTCCCAGTCCCAGCTGCAAACCAGCTGTTACGTTTGATGCTGTGACAGTAAAACACAGTCAGGAACTACGATGCTTTCAGGGGGTTGTTGAGCTGGCTCATATTTTGCTTTACTTGGTAGCAGGGCAAAGACGCATGCACAAGCAAAACCACATGCGCGGGCTCTCCCAGGGTATCCACCTGTATCACTGAGAGAGGTGATCAGGGAGCAACTGGCAGCCTCAGCCCTCTTAACCCCTCAGTTAATACCTGTAACGTTAATCCCCACCCAACCCCACAGTTAACTGCCTCCAATCGTGTAACTGGGCCAGAAAATGATATCTCATGGTTAACACAACCTGGATGATGAGACGTCTAACCAATGCCTAACAGTCACATGAAGCAGGTGGTGAATGCTGCGTTCTCCACAGGCAAGGAAATGAGGACTCAAAGAGACCACGTCGTTTTCCAAAGAATGTGTCAACCCAATACAGCAGGTGGAGTTCAAGTGTGAGTTTCTGCTCTAGCTGTAAGTCAACTAGTCAGGCAGCCCTACTAGATGATCGTTGTACCTCCCTTCCAACCAAAATAGTCTATCCTATCCTATCCTATCCTATCCTATCCTATCCTATCCTATCCTATCCTATCCTATCCTATTCTATCCTATCCTATCCCGTCCCTTTGGGGTCCTCCCTTGTGGGTCTGTGGCACCTCATGAGCTACTCCCAGTGTTCAAGAGGTCAAGTTTTGCAGATAGGTCACTGTGAAGCATCGCCTCCAATGCCCAGAGGTTGTGCACCCGTTCTGGTCCAGCATCTGGGTGAAAACATCACCTGCGCAGGGCAGGAATGCTGTTAGAGGCCAGCACAGTCCCATGGCTGGAGTTCTCTGAAAAGGCCAGAGCAACCTGGGGAAGACTTCAGACAAGGTTGAGGTTAGTTGTCATTGGGTACTTGGCCCTTTCCCGTCACTGCAATTGTTCATCAGGCAATGGTTGTGATCTAGGACATGCTCTTCCACCAGCAGGCAGTGCAGAAGGGCATCGCTGGATCTCATGCTGCTGGGCACCAACACCAAGTGGCACTGCCATTCCTCCCCAAATCTTGTGCTGCCCTAATGCGCTCCAGGGAGGGAGCCCGCAGAAGGATACATGCCACCTTGAGACCAGCACAGCCTTGAGAGCACAGGGCTTTTGGTGGTGGAGGAGGCAAGGAGGTTTCAAGGAAGTTTGCCCCCATCCTCCAGCAGTGAAAATCCCAGATAGGAGATGAAGGAAAGAGTACAATCCTTCAGCGAGAAGCCAGCTTCCCTCACTTTATGCTGGTGCAGGTGATGACTCAGAGCAGGGGAAAACCAACCCAAAGCAAAGCTCAGTAGGTGGTGTAAACTGAGGTAGGACTGTGGGAGTAAATGAAGAACAGCACTGGTTTACCCTTTCTTTCATCTTCTCCGTGACATTTTGTGCCTTCTTATGTCTCGGGGCAAAAATGCTGAACAAAAACGGAAGCGTACATACCAATGATCTATTTTCTGAAAAATGAATGCATGATAACTGCTCTTTGCGCACGCTCAGATCTGCTCTGCTTACAAAGAAGCCGTGTGTTGTGTGAATTCATCAGGGATAAAGTGTTAAGCCAAGTCAGTGATTTCTGCACTGGTGTTCTGAAGTCATGGAGGCCACTGGGCACGTTCCTTGCAGACCTGGATTTCTCCTTTTCCAACAGTTTCCTCCCAGTGCAGCACAGTTGTATTTTTTGGCCTTTCCCCTCTGTTTCCCGTTGGCTTCCTTCTCTCTAGCAGCAGCACCATAATCTGATGAGCTTCTGTAGCTGCTGTGCTGGATCCCTGCTCTGCCAGCTCCTCTCAACCCTCCTTATGACCCTGCTAATGTTTGTAACATGCTTTCCTTCACTCTCTGCCGTGGGCCCTTTGGCTTCTGTGTAATAAGGGCTTTGACTCCTCTCCAGAAGGTGATGCTCAAGAACAAGGACAGCCACAGCTGAAGTGCGGACAGTATTTCTCACATGTGCATGTGCATCAGTTCCAAGGGCTGTGTGATTTCTGGCACAACAGCCTTGATTCTCAATTGTTTCCTTAAAAGAGATTTCATTTGGACACATGATTTATGATTTTAAAAAGGAAAGCAAAGAATGTACCACGAGCCTGCCAACTGGGGCAGAGGCAGATACGCCTAACCACCAATTAGCCAGCTGTTTGCTGAGTGTAAATAAGCTTTTGGTGATTGTGCACAGACACACACAGTCGCATGCAGGCAAGCCCATGGGGCTTAGCTTACCTTATCACCGTGGGGCAAAAGTCTGCATCGCTATATGAGTCTCATCATGGTAGATATCGAATAGGCTTTTAAAAAGCACTGACGCTTATCACATTTACTCTTCAAGTCCTGGTCCGTGTACAGGTTGATTCCATTTGAAATAAACATTAGGCACACCAATGCAGAGGCCACAGGGGCTGCCTGAAATCCATTTCGCTGATTTACACCAATTTAGTCCCCAGGTCTGAACCAGAAGAGTAAACTGGACAGATCTGAGCGGTTTTACACTAACGTGTGAATGACAGAGGAGTTTTTGCCATCTGAACCTAAGTTTTTACACTGCTTGATTTAAACTACTCCAAGAGGACTGGGGATGAGACATACTATATCCCTTCACTTTCAAAGATGATGAGGATGCCAGTTCAGAGGGAAGCAGAAGGTGCAGCTAAAAGAGTAAAATATTTGCAGACAAACCACGCTGCTTAAAGATATCATGAATCTCTTCAAAGTAAATATATATCACTGTTAAAAAGGATGCTGAAAGACCACACGCACGAACAAAAAGCCTGCTCCATTGAAGAACAGAGTAAAGGAGGCCATTAGAAAGAAAAAAAATCCTTCACTAGTGGAATTCGTGCTGCCTCTATGAGGAAAACATGAAAGATCACAAAATTTAGTGAGTTAAATGTAAAACCAGTGAAAGAAAGCAAAAGATAATTTCTTGAAAAAGAACTCGATAGAGGTATAAAACCCATTAATGCAAACATTTTCTAACAAAACAGAAGCAGGGAGCCTGCCAGTCAGTTGGTTTAAGTAAGCATGACTGAAGTAGAAAAGGGCCACTCAGGGAAGACATTTTTGCTATAAGAAAAAAAATATGAACTATTTATATTGTTTATTTATTTTGTTGAGGCTCAAGGATGTGGATACAACCTGACATTCCTTTACTGGATATGAATGTAAAGAACTGTTTTAATCTAATTTGTCAATGGAATGGGTTAAATTATCCAAAACAATTTACCAGAATTACATGTTGCTAGCTTAAAAGTTTTGAAGGCCCTCAAACATGAAATTGCTGAACAACTCCTGAAATGCTCAATCCAACACTAAAATTAACCTCACTAGCAAAAGAAAGATAAGATACAACATAATCTTTTAAAAAGGTTACAAATCTTATCTAGGAAACTACAGACTAGTATATCTGATTTTTTTAATCAAGAAGTTGATGGAAAGTGAAAAGATATAGGCATACTCAGATCAATAATATGCACTGGGGAGAAAACCACACAGCTTTCACAACGTGAAGTTGTGCCTTCCAAATATCCTAGAGCTCACTGAAGTAATCGCTCAGACTTTGGACTGGTGATCTAGTGAAGATAACACAACTGGGTTCCTAAAACCATCTTTTGGGAAGGCTATTACTAAAATTAACCTGCCCTGAAGTGAGAAGGAAGGTCTGCTCCAGGATTAATAAGAGGTTAAAGAGCAAGAAATAAGCGTATAAATAGATGGAACATATTCATGATGGGACATTACCGGTAGGAACCTGCAAGAATCTGTGCTGGGCTAATATCAATACAGATGTTTGACAAGATTTCATGGTTGACCAGTGAAATGCAATGTCAGCAAGTGCAAAGTAGTATCTATGGGAGGAAAAAAACCCCCTGCTGATATACACAAATTGAGGAACTCCAACTGTTACCCTCCAAAATAGAGCTTAATGAGTCATTGTCTCTTTGAGAAATTGTTGCTTTAGGCATTCACTGAACACATCAGCTCAGTTTTGGTCAAACAACGTGTTTGGGTCCCCATCCTAGTCCAGTTCAGAATATGACATGAACATGCATGCTGACACAGGGGAGGACTGCTCTGAAGGTGGAGATGTAGGACAGGGTCTGGTTACTTCTATCAGCCATATTGCTGGCTCCTGATAACTTGAAAAGTTCAGTTAACTACACCCCAAACAAGCAGGGTACATGAGCTTGGAAAACAGATCGTCTATAAGCATTTGTGGGAAAAGTGAGCTAAAAGCAGCTCTCAACTGTTTCTTCCAGTACAAGAGGATGGGCACGGAGGGGCTTTTTCCACTCCCTAAATACCTTGCCGTTAAGGATGGGTGGCAGCTCATGACTGTCACACATGACTGTCAATTCGTTTGCCTCAGCTGAAGTGTCCAGTATAACTTGAGAAGCCCTGGAGCGCTGAGATGTCTCCATGGGGGTGGTGCGGGGACGGAGCACTCGCTGCAGGATTCCATTTTTTAGACTTACCCAAAGCACCTGCCAAGCTAACCGCGGGGCATGCCTCGGTGATGCTTAGCGTTCGGTGGGATGGACACGTGCCCTGGGGTGCCCTGGGGTGCCTGAGGATCCGGCTCTCCTGCACACCGATTTAGCTCCCTGGTTACTGTACTTCCTCTGCCCGCAGCACCCGCTCTTTCTCCTTGCACCAGTCCTGATGTCTGCAGAAGCAGGAGGCTCAGCTGCTGCGCCGTACAGCTGACAAGTCCTCTGTGCTGTGATCGCTCATGGCAGAGATGCATTGCAGTTTCTTTCTCCTGGCTGCCTTGATGCGGGGGAACTGGGCTGTGCTTTACTCCAGGAACTGCAGACATTACTGCTCTGTGAAACTTGCCGTTTCCCACTACTGTCTAATCATTATTTGAAGCTTACTGCAGTGATTGCCTCAATAATGTATCACAGAAATGAGTTCCACTGGTTAATTATACATTGTACAAAAGCAGGGATGTAATTCTCACCCCAGGGCAGGATTTCATATCCATTCCTTACTTTCCTTTCGATTGGTGAAGTGTGCCTTTAGCAATCTCAAAACTCATTTAACCACATGGATTAAAACACCATACTGTGACAGAGGAGAAAGATGACAGAAAACCCCCAGGTCATACACATGTACGTACACATACCCTCACAAGTATAAATGTGCACTAAACCATTGATCAGATTTTAACTGTCATTTGTCCTTGAAAAAGGCTCATCACCATCAGTGCCTGTTCATGGCTCCTGCTCCTTGCAGAGAGCTCTGCTAAGTCTTCTTGCAGGCATCGTTTCTTCCCAGGCATTTTTAGGACAGGGAAAAGCCACTCAAGAGCGTGAGGATTTGGCTTTCTGAGGCCAGAATTGAAGGCCACCAGGATAACAGCTTTTTGACTGCTAAGGAGGATCAGCTGAGCACAGCACCATTCCTTGCGTCAGAGTTTTCCCAGGCCTGGGGAGGACTTGCAAATAGGCAGAGATGGAGGGTGGATGGGTTGTGCTCAGCGACCAGAGAAGAGGAAGGAGCAGGAACCAGAGAAACCGCGTTCCTCTCTCTCAGAGACCGTGCACCAGGCTGTGCAAGGTGATGAGCAGGATGCTTCTGCTCTCGGATTTAAGCCCGAATCTCAGATAGCCATGCCCGTTCCTACCTTCTCATGCATGCCCAGCTTGCCAGACAACAGGAGGGATGGCACAGTGGTATGGATCTCCGCTGTTTGGCACTGTGCATCTACTCCTGGCAACCTTGCCTGCTGTAGGTGCCAAGTCCCGAGCCAATGTCACCCTCCAGCAGACCTCTGTGTCCTTGGACAGGCAGTCTAGAGAACAAACACCTTGCACACACCTCTGGGTCTTTACTCAGACGCCATCTCTGCCAAAATTAGGGTGATTCAGAGTTCTGTTGTATTTGGACAACAAGTCAAGGTTTTTCCACCAAAAACATAGCATGCAATTTTTTTTTTTTTTTTTTTTTTTAACTTTCACAGCCTATTTATATCTTTCCTGCCTTCTTTGATACCAGAAAGGGAAAGGAAAATAAGAATCCAGGCTGCTCCTGCAGGACTGCGGCAAGGATTGCAGGATGATCATACATGTGGAGCAACTATTTGCATTCAGCCCAAATGGGGAAGGACGTCTGCAGCAAAGCCCAGCAAGGAAGGCAGAAAGCGTAAATCCTTCAGGTTGAGTCGACCTCACCTCAGGCTGAGTGAATTGAGGCTCGTGGTGGGAGTCGGCTGCTTTAGACAGGAGGGACGTGAGGCTGGTTGCACTCCCCGTTGAAGTTAAGTCCTTGTGGTGTCTGGACTGTGGCCAGTTTTGGGGATGACTCGTAGCACTGACAGAGCATTTCTCAAGGCATTAATCTTGAGCCAATGTGTCACGTCAAAGCTGTGCAGGGAAACAAACAGAAACCTTATCTAATGGTTTTTGGATGTTTCTTCTTGGCCCAGGTAACATCTCCCAGGGAGGAGCATGAGGCATTTCCTAGTAGCATGACTGAATTTCACCCAGCCCGCCTCCCTGGTCTCAGCTTTCAGATGTCATTGCCACCATTACACCTAAAAACTGACAATCGCAGAGAATACTTGCTTTCTCTTCCTGACTTCTCCCAGCAATGGCTTTTGTTTACGAAGCTGCTTCTGACCTTTCCAAATGCCACCTCCATTTATGGTCTCCTGCCGGCCCCAGCCTGCCTGGGAACTGATGCTCTTCAGAGACAAAGGCCTGACTGCTCAGCTGGCTTCCTCGTCCGGAGGGTGGTCACCAGCCAGCAGAAGCAGGGACACTTACCAGAAATTAGATCATCAAGTGCTGAACGGTGCCAGTGGAGATGTGAGGCTTCCAGTGTATGCCATGGGAGCCGTTTAACGCTGGTCAGTGAGTCTTTGTGCTGTACAAAATTGATGAGTGCCTGTCCAGATCACAATTCCATCTTCACCTCTGCTCCAGGTTTGCTGCCTGGAAGAGCCTTAACCAGCAGGCTGGGACCCTATGGGAAGCCCAGCTCTGTGCAGAGGGAAGTCGAGTGTCCTGGGGCTGTTGGTGGTGTCCCAGCGCTGCACCTGGGATGGAGACACTTGTAAACAGTGGATTTTGCGCGTAACATATCAAAGATTTGGGTTCTGCCTGTTGCTGAGCTCGAGATGTGTTATTGCTGGTTGTTCCTGTTGTAGTGAAAGGCCCGGCTAATGCAAGGGGGAGCTTGAGGCCAAGCAAACAGCTTTCTACTCCTGGCTGGGCTCCCCCCTGCCTAAGGCCAAGTAAATGACTTCACCCAGAAATCCTCAAGTGCTCCTTTTGAAAGGGAGCAGCAACGATTACCCGGAGTATTTGCATTTCCTCCTGCACTAGGTTTTATTCTGTCATTTAAACAGCAGGAGCCACATGGGTGCATCTGGCATCTCCAAACCACGGTCCTGCTCACCCCAGGATAAGCACAGTTGTGCTTTTACGGAGCCTGTTTCTGCTGACTGGCTCGAAGAGCAGCCTTGCTCCGCGGCCAGGTGCCCCCTCTGCCTTCAGCTTTCCAGCCCTGGTTCTTGTGTCAGTGGCTGCAACCTTGGCCCCATATGCACCCCAGCCGGGTGGTGAGGAAGGCACCTGAGGAGCAGAAGCAATGGACACTCCCAAGGCAGGCCTGTGTCTGTAGGAACCTGCCACTCATATCCCCTGGAAGTCTGAAACTCAGCTAGATAGCCAGTCAGCTCTGTGCTTATTTCTGGTGGGGCATAAATATCTCGAAATAGGGTAGAGTCTGACAAAATTTACCTAAAACACTCCAAGTCAGTAACACGTGGATCCCTCAGGAACAATTTAAGATTCACCTTGCCTTGACCATAGTGAACAACATGCAGATGCTCCCAGCAACTTGAAAGATTCCACCTAATCCGTGTTTTTCAGCCCTTCATTCCCCTGTCCCCTCCTCTTCATAGCTCTCTCCGCTCACTGTGTTTGACTGATGCACTAGCTCCCAGCAGGGATTTTGCAGCTTCAGTGTAAAGCATCATATAAAGTCGTGGTGCTATGTACAGATTAGCTGAAACAAGACCAGTTGGAGTCCTCATTTAGGTTTTAATTAAGGCAAAAGTACCATTAACTTTAGTAGAAGCTACTTGATCAAATGCTGCATTTAAATTAAGAGGAGCTGAATGAAGGTTTGACCAGCAATTAAGAAAACCTACTTGTAAGCACCATGCCAGGATGCCTTGGATGATATTTCTTTTTTGGGAAATATTCTAAAAGTCATCTCCCGTAGCTGTTCCCACTCCTTGGTGACAAGGACAGCTCTGCAAAAACCCCTGTGGCTTATTATGGGCTTTTGGCCAGTTGCTACACACCTTGCAAAGGTGTCTTCTTCCTAAAGCGAGGAAACCTGCATCAGAGATGGGTTTGGTTTTCAGTGCCTGGGCATGCCTGACAAGGAGCCAGGGCTCCCCAACTGTCGGTGCACATGCAGAAAAACGTCTCCTCGTATCTGCAAACACAGATGATAGAGATGTCTGCCTCGGGTGTTTTTCAGCTTTGAATGGAGCTGAAAGAAACACTTCAGACCATGGTGAACGTGAACATTCCCAGTCTGAGGATGTGTGTGGAGGTTCCCTGGGAAGAAGTCCCAGAGGAGGACGAAAGCATAACAACGTGTTTAGCACACAGCAGCCCAACCTGTGCAGAAAGAAAACACAAAAGCAGTCAAAGTCCACGGCCCAGAGAACCCCAAGACTCATCTGTCAGGATGGACAGTCTCTCACTGAACATCTTGTTTCCAGATGATGAGCCTGACCAGTAGCACCTTCCCACTTGCTGCCCTAGAGATGTGTGATTCCTTCTGTTCTGGTATTTTGGCAGGTTTCAGTCTGTGTTCCTCTGCGTGTGTGTGCGAAGGCATGGACCTCAGTCTTAGCAGGGAAATCAGTGGCCAAATAGCTCTGCACCATCAAAATTGCCGCTGCTCTGTCCTTCCAGAGTGGGCTGGAGGTGCAGCAACAAAGCAGCATAAATTTACTGGAAAGCAAAAAGCTCAAGTACAAAACATCTGACATGCCTCACCCTGCAGAAAGCTTGGGAGCCATGTAGAAGTTTCATGCTTGATCTGTCCTTCTGGAGGGCACAACTCCTCCACTGCTCATCACTGCCCTAATCTGTCAGGGTGGGGAACCATCTTGGACGAAGCATCTGCAACATCCCTGTGCTGCATTGCAGCTGCGATTGCGTTTCAGGTGGGTGCCACATATGCTCATTCATGGAGTGAATTGGAAAAGTGTTGCAATAAGGAAATTGCTGCCGAGCTAGAAGGAAGGCTCAAGCAAACCCCCACTGTGCAGGAATTTGTTCTAGGTTAGGAAAAACTGGTCCCCAGCTAGACAGGTGCTGCCTGACAACCCAGGCTTGCTGGCAGGGACCACCAGGGACTGTAGCAGGATACAGGACAAGGGCAAGTCATCTGGATGGTGGTACAGAAGGTCTGTAAGCATCTTCTGCCAAAGGCCTTGAAGTTCCAGCTTAGATCTCTCACCGGTTTGTTAGCAGAAGGATGCTGTGCCCAGCCCACTTGCACCCTTACTGTAAAGTAACAACATGCCTCTTACTTGCTCGCTGTGTCTTTTCTAGAAGGATCTGAAAGAACCAAAGTGAGGTCCACATCTGGGAGCACCATCAGCCCTTGCCTTCGAGCAGATGGGTCTCCCAAATATTTTTGGATTTGCAGGACCCAAATGTCAATAAATTAGTACCAAAAGTTTCTTGGCCACACTCTACAGGGCAAGGGGTGTTACGATCATTTATACCCGGATGACCTGTGCTTAGTGGGATGAATACGGGGTTAGTTAGACACAGCCTGAAAGGACCATACAAAGCATATGCAGAAACAAGGGGAGGCTGCAGAGCTCTCTCTTGCTTTCCACGGCTGTCTACAGAGGAAAAAAGTCCTTGTCTCCCTGAAGGCTGCTCTCATTTTGCTGCCTCAAATCAAGTTGCTACTGTGCTAGTTGACACTTTCAGAAATCAAAAGCAAATATTCACCAGAACAATCCTCCTGAGTATTTACTAAATACGTACTCCAGTGTGCTGGGAAAAGAGAGAAAATGTTCAGGGCAAAAGAGAGGGGGAGAGTGAAAAGTTTGGGGATTCCAGATGCCTTTCACTGAGCAAATATACTTGCCTTTACCCAAATACAGTGAATCCACTATTACCATTTAGAGCTTAACAGGATGGGCAAGGGGTATTGCCAGGAAAACATCATGGCGTCATAACAGAGCTAGCTGAAATGCCTAGCTGAAACTTTTTCAAGGTAAAAAATAAAAAAACCCACCCTGTTTCAGATATTTTTGTTTCTTTTCATACTTCTGGGATTGAGATAAGAGACAATAACTGGAAAATATCCAATTCAGGGCACTGAATGAAGAAATTCCGTGACAGATTTCCAACAAAACAGAAAAATCATTCATTCCAAGTAAGTGATGGAATATTCCTCATTCTGGCCAGCTCTGCTTTGGGAATTGTTTCTCCCCTGCACTGAGGTAACATACAATTGAGGAATCCCAGAGCTTGCTCAGCCCATCTTTTCCCTCCATGACAAAGTGCCTGAGTGGCAGGTGAGACAGCAGGGACCTCAGCTACAGAGAATGGGAGGCAAATGTGCTGGAGCTGCACATTGTAGGGCGAGTCCCTTGCTGCAGCCCTGTCTTCTGAAGAAGTATTCTAAATTTCCGTCAAAGGCACCTAATTTCCTTTGGGAAATATAGCCAGTGAACTGAAGAACACAGGAAAATGTCAGATTGCCATAGATCGTTCCACATTGTCTGTGGTTGCAGTCTGCAGCCATATTTTAGAGGGAATTTAAACAATTTTTAGAGTGTGGGCAATTTTATTTTTTCAGAATCAGATATTCCACACCCAAAAATCGTAACCTTTCAACTTTTCTGCTTTCAACTAAAGGAACAACTGAGTTAAACAAACAATTAGAATGCTTGTTTTTTTCTTTTTCTATTCATAACAGTTGCTCAGTAATTTGTTGTTTATGTTATTACTTATTTTTAGATTGATCTTCTGTTGCAGAAGTTGATTGATTAGCATTGGTTAGCCAAGTGTTTGGATTCTAAGAGAGAAAAATTTCCACTGAGAATAAGAACAATGTAAAACACACTAAAAACTCTAAAAAAAAAAAAAAAAAAAAAGAACAAAATGGATCAATGACCACCAGAGAAATACTTGGCTTATAAACATACTCAAATGTCATTGAAAAGAAATTTTTACATCTGTTATGAGAAGATCACGCTGTAATGATACTGAGTTTTGACTGTCGTGGCCACTGAAGAAAAGTTTGGCACTGCATTGTTTGCAGCCTCAGAGGCTTAGGAGACAGTGGAAAGAAAGCATGGTGACTACTAATGCCAGCAAGACATCTCGAGGATTTTATCTATGAATATAAAAGGGTTTATTCTGTATTATTTTTTTAATAAAGCAGAAAAACCCCAAGCGAGGGGAAGAGACACAAGGAAGCACACAATGCACAGAGTAAAGCAAGGGCTGAAAACCTGGAGACCTTGCTTCTGTCAATGACCTTCATCAGTCCCTTTCTGGCTCCTACACTATATTATTCCTGGCATGGCCAAGTCTGGAGTTCCCAGCTCAGACCACAGCCTTGTTGTGCTGGGCACTGCGTTCAGCCCTGGTGGGAGGCACCACCTCGCTTCTCCTTCTCTCAGATACAGGAGCTAAACAGAGACGGCGGCTTGCCTTATGTCACCCAGCTTTCCCTGACCACGCTTATGTCTCCTAAGTGCCTAATGGATGCTTACAATCCACTTAGCCTGCAGGCCTGCCGTGGGCTAAGTGGATTGTAACCTCCTTGGAGCACATGCCTTCTCACAAAACGTCTGGGAAGCATCTTGCTGGCATATTGATTCAATCAGGTTATCCGTGCCTGAGACATGGCCCTCTGAGAAACATCCTGCTGGCTGCTGCAGCTCCAGCTTCCCCTTTGGTGACCAAGGGAACCACCACAGGATGTCACGATGCATGGCCCTTTCTGTGGAAGAGGTGGTGTCATATCAGCTGGTTTGGCGAGAGCTGAACTAGCACAATTTTCTTCTGAAGTTCACCTGTAAAAAGAAGGCGTGAGCAGTTGTGTGCTGCTTTGTGTGGCTCCAGATCAGAGTCTGACTCAGGAAAGTGTCCCCATCCGAGCCATTTGTCAAAGTCATCATGACGAGAGTATGTACGTATATGCTTTCCTGAATCAGCACCTAGATAAGGGGCTGCTGGTATTTATTTGTACTAAATAATTTTTATAGTTTCCCTTGCATAAAGAAAAGTCCTTACATCTTTGTAGCTCGGGCTGTTCGATTTAGATAATGTGCTTCTGGCTATTCAATTGTATTTAGTATTGTCAGAGCACAGATGAGCTCTAGCATGAGCGAGGACCTCCATGAGCTAGGCACTGTACAGGTACAGACCACCAGGCTGGTCCTTGCCTCAAGTAGTTTACAACTGACGTATGAAAGACAGACAACAGGTGAATGTGGGCTGGCAGAGAGCACAGGGAGGCCAGAAGACAGTTCAGCTCCTTCCAGTGCTCCTTGATTTCTTAGCACACCACCAACAAATCCGCACAAAACTTTTTATCGGCATTGCAGGCGAGGAGGTTTTGGAAGGGCAATGGTTTGGGGACCCTTACAAGCATCTCTCTACTGGAGCAGCAGAAGGTCAAGCAGTCAAGAAGGTCAATACTGAACAAAAGATGCCAGTCAAGGTGAGGTGTGAAGTCATGATTGGCTTTTCAGAGCTTATAAAATATGGAACAAGGATTCCAGCTGAAGGACTCACAGAAATGACTCTGCAGGAGCTGTGATATTTTCCATAAAATCAGCTTGTGTGTGTGGAGGTGGAGGCAGGTAACTCCCCAGTAATGAGGGGTAGGTAACGCTGAGGTAATTCCCTCGATGGCTCCCTTCCACAGGCCTCTTAGAGAAATTTTCAGTTCTTGAAAGTACAGTTGATAGAAATGTGGTTTTCACTCAGGCAGCTTCAGAGGGCAGACTGGAAATGGTTTGGATTTGGCCTGAAGTCAAGGAAGATGACACATGCAATATTCCTCTTAAATACAGTAAGCATTAACTTTGCATTCCTTTTAGTCACACTTCAGGTATCCTTTTTTTTCCCGGAGCACATCCAGCTAGCGACCTGCTCTTTAATTACATAGCAAATGTCATACAAATACTGTCCATGCAGTATCTAGGGCAGGTTGTTGCAGGTTACCTGGCAATTATCTTTCAAATTACTGAGTAATTCAAAGACGAATTACCGTGTAATTTGCTGCCTGTAGATAGCATGACCAGCACTCAGGGTGGAAGACGCAGTCTTTTCTTGTCTCACAGATGGAGCCAGGCACCTCTTGGTGAATACACACATCTAAAGGAAAACACAGCCAACAAACTCAGCCTTACCCTATGAACAAGAGGCACTCTTCTGACTGGGAGCTTCCAGCTCATGACTTGCTTGTGAATTCCTAACAGGGATAATAATAGTATAATAATAATAATAATAATAATAATAATGTGGTAGCAATGACTCATGGCCTGCAGGAGCCTTACTAAGGGCCCACTTATGCTAAAGAAATCCTCTGACTCTTTTCAAACCTCCCGTCAGCCATTTGTCTCAATAGGAGTGGGATTTAGCTGGATCCCAGCCATACGGGATGGGACCATTACTTACCTGTAGAAAAGAGCTTTGATTTACTTGGAGTCACACGCTCATTAGGGCTTCCAAGCTAGGTCAAGACCAGCTGCTCCATCCCCCAAACAGCCTGAGAGGAATCACAGCTAATCACACGCACTAGCTCTGACTCTTCTCACTTAATTGCATGGTAGGAGGCATCTTGTAATCTGTACCTTCTGGTCTCTCCCTTGGGTAGTCACTTTAACTGTAACTTTTAACACTGTTTGTGTAAATACAAGAGGGATTTCATTTTATTGTAGGGGAGCGAGGGAAATACTAAGCTCATCCTAATGACAACATCAACGTGTATTGAACTGATGGGGAGAGGTTGGCTTGGTCCAGAGTGACATCACCGACCTGAGAAGAGATAGACTGAGAGTGGCAGGAACAAAGGGTCTCTCCTGTGTTGTTCCAGGCTGTTTGTGATGCTCGTGGAGAGCACAAGCCAGCCTGGGTGTCTGTTCTCACCTGAGGGCGCTAGAGATTTGATCACCTGGGAGCCCCAGCTGATACTCACCTTGATGGGATCACGCTGCACTTATAGAGACCAACTTGAAATCCAGGAGGCACCTTGCTGCTATGCCCCACCTGGGTGTGGGAGCATGTCTCCTGCCATGTCAGGACAGACCAATGCTTCGGTGGTGGTCATGCTGACTGAAGAGATGACGTATAATCCAACAGCCTGCCATGAGCAGCATCAAGGGCTGGATGCTCTGGGGAAAAAGGCAACACCATAGATGAATGTGGCTGATTAGCAATCGTCTTCCAGCCTCACTCCTCAGGACTGCTAAAACATCCTACATCTTCACGTAGCTCTAGAGCCTGTTCACGTCCAGACAGAAGCTGAACATCTTTACCAAAATGTTGCTGCCTGTTGCACACCAGACTTCAAACTTTCAGATGTGCTCTTCAACTAAATCTCCACAAATAGTGTCATCCTTTTACAGAATCACAGAATGGTCGGGGTTGGAAGGGACCTCTGGAGATCATCTGGTCCAACCCCCCTGCTAAAGCAGGTTTGCCTAGAGCAGGTCGCACAGGACTGCATCCAATGTCTCCAGGGAAGGAGGCTCCACCGCCTCCCTGGGCAGCCTGTTCCAGTGCTCTGTCACCCTTAATGTGAAGAAGTTTCTTTTCATGTTGAGGCAGAACCTCCTGTGCTCCAGTTTGTGCCCGTTGCCCCTTGTCCTGTCACTGGGCACCACTGAGAACAGCCTGGCCCATCCTCTTGACACCCACCCTTGAGATATTTTTAAGTGTTGATAAGGTCCCCTCTCAGCCTTCTCCAGGCTAAAGAGCACCAGGTCTCTCAGCTTTTCCTCGTAGAAGAGATGCTCCAACCCCCTAAGCATTGTAGCCCTGCGCTGGAGTCTCCCCAGTAGTTCACTGTCCCTCTTGCCCTGGGGTGCCCAGAGCTGAACACAGCACTCTGGATGTTTTACACCCGTGGAACAGTTTGCTTTCTATCAGAACTGCTGTCCTGCTGCCCTTGTTCTGTCAGGCAGGTAGGGAGCAACCAGCTGGATTTTTCTGTAGCATTTGTTATTTCATGGATAACTCCAACATACCTGGGTTATATCCTCCCCATTCACTGGTCCCAGGCTTTGGAGGCTCTCCTTGCACAGACAGCTGTTCTCCCTCCAGCTGTGGTGCCTCTGCCAATCTTACCCTCATTGGACATTTTCTACATCTCTTTCGTTGGTTTAGAGCTGAGATGATTAATGCTGAATGGAAGAATGAGGACACACCAGATAAGAGCAGCACAGTATTTTCTGGCTCACAGTCCAGCAGTTTTTAACAGACTGTCACCCTTGATGACTTTTCCTCACCGCTCTATGCTAAGCTGTCTGACTACCTTCACCAATACTTCCGTCTGCCACCATGTATTCTATTAAAGTCACTACTAGAGTTTTAATCTGTGATTTCCACTCTAGCTGAGTGATGTTGACATGCTGGGCTTGATTGCTTTGGTTATTACTTTGGCTTTAACTTGGAGAAGAGCCAAACCAGATATTCATATGGGCCTATTTAAAAAAAAATAATTAAAAGATACTATGGCATGCTTATGGGAAGTGCATCTGACCTGCTAAAGCTGTTCTTGTCCAAGGGATTGTGTGGATTTACTATCAGATAGACCATGCAAATGGTAAAGAAAATGTGCAAATAGAAAAGTTGCTTCTAATGCAGGTATTCTCTCCCTCAGGGGATCACATTCTGGAGCAAAGGAATTCTGGGGTAGAGATGTCCATGAAACCCATGGACTTCTAGCAACCTTTCAACAAGTAGGGAAAGAGAATTCAGAGCTGTGAGCTGGAGCTGGATCAGGTCGTGTCTGGAAAGTGTGGTATGCCTTTCGATCTGCCTTCTTGGGCAGACTTTCTGCTTTGTGGCTCTGCTATCTCTGGCAGCCCCAAGTGGACCAGACTTGTTCCCGGTCCCTGGCCGGATCCTTGGTGCTTTTGTCGTGTAAGTGATGATGATTCAGGTGTGGTATCCTGATGTCCACAATCTTAATCTCTGATTCATGACAAAACAAACTTTTTGAGAGAAAATTATGTGCTTACTTAAGCTATATTTCATGAGACAGCTCTCTCCTATGTATCTGACAGCCAGCCAGAGTGCAGATGCACACTATGCAATATTAATACTAGTAAGGAAAGACAGATTTCAAGTTTTAGCCGTATAATAGATGTTGCAGTCATGGCAGAGGGCTTATAATAGCATATAAAGATCATGGACTGCTTTGCCATTTCAAATGAATGCATAGAATAATACTAACTGTTCTCCAAAATAATCCTCAAGAGAAATACATTGCATCACTATCGTCTTTCACAGAAGCCAGGCATCCTGTTGCATGTTGCTGTATAAACACATGTGAAGAGGAGAGATTTTGTTTCAATAGGTTTCCAATCCAGGTCTCAGCTCTGTGAAGTTTAGCTTTAATGTTTGACTTGGGTTGTTGACCAAATCCTACAGGACAAGGAGAAGGGGGCACCGTTGGTGCTGTCAAAGGAGTGGTGTGCACCGTAACAGAAAGTGCTTCTTGACCTGGTGGGGATCAGATTCCTGGAGCTTGCTGTCACTTGAGGCTGTGCAGGCAGACGACGTCAGCAGGCTCAGAGAAGCATTAGATATATTCATGGGCAGCAAGTCCATGAACACATATTTAAAGGGACGAGGCAGGGACGTCCCGTCAGGTACTTCTAATCCAGCAGTAGTAGATGCTGGGTGAATACAAGGGGAACAGAAAGGGCAGCAGAAAGCAGCCAAGCTTGTGTGCTTTCCTTAAATAGCAAGTCTGTTGCTGCTGCCAGAGACAGAGCCCTGGGCGAGGTGGACCATCAGTCTGACCCACTTGTTATGATTTTCTGCATATAAATAATTCTACTGCATTAAAACATATAAATGTCTGCAAAATCAAGACTCAAATGAAGTTCATTAAATCACTTATTCTTCATGACCTCCTTTGGCCCTGCTCCTATGAGTTGTGGAAAGGAAGGGAGCAGACATGAGCAGATGTACAAGAACTTCAACCAGAACCAGAAACTCAAAATGGAAACAGAAGTCAACACAGCAATGACTCTTTTGTAAGACAGCTTGAGTGTCTGGCAGAGCCAAGTACTGAAATCTTGGGGTTGTGTAAAGGAGTCAGGATTTCTTTTCCTCCCCTTTGCCTCATAACAATTTACATCCATGATGGAGCTTCCTCCTTCAACATGTGGTTATCCAGCACTTCTGACCACCTGGCCAAGCACTTATTGAAGACTTTTAGGAAGTTTAAATATATTGCACTCTCTCCACCTCCCTAAGCCATGCTGCAGTTTGTTAGTGCTTCAGACAGGTTAAACAAATAACATTTACCTAGAGGTAGGTTCATTTTTCCCTGTCACAGGGCTCACTTTAGGTCAGTCATTGCCTTGGCTGTTTTTAGTGATCCTAAACTAGGGTTAGCACATCTCTAATTCCTGGGATTGTTCTCAACACCTTTCGAAGGAGCTATTCATCACTGACTGTGGTTTGGCCCTGGGGGCAACACAATGTTGTTTTTAATGCTACTGTCAATACAACAGAAGCTTTAGAAATGAGAAGTCACTTCAGGGGAAGCATTTCTTTATCAGTCTGTGGTAAAGACAGGCACAAAAATGTTTAGCATCTTTGAAATGCATTTTTTTAAGACCAGACTCCCTTGTCTGGCAGCAGGAACTGAGGCTACAAAGTTTTACCTACAGTAGCATCTTGATAAGACCTTCAGGTCATATCAGGCCCTGTGGAATCAACAGTCCCTTGAATGTGCACTGCAAATGCTACCTCTGCTTTTCTGACCACCCCAATGATCTCTTGTGTCTTGGGACCAGCGTGTCTGCGTCCCCACTGAGCAGTGTGTTTTAATCAACCACAGCCCCTGGGTTGATTAACCTCACTCCATGGGTGAAAGACTTCAAAAAAGTGGTTTTAAACTTCCCAAAGTTCCCACGACTTGCCAGTGTCACCTTCCTCACACCCTTCTACCTGCCCACTTCTCACTTCAATCCCTACAGCCTTTTCTCTTTGGCTTTAGAGTTTTCTTCCTCTGCTGAGAGATCCTCTTTCTTTTTTCTTTTTTTTCTTTTTTTTTTTTTTTTTCTCTTCTATTTTTTTCCCCTCTTATTTCCTTTTTTTTTCTTTTTTAAAAAAAATTTATTTTCTTTTTCTTTCTTTCCTCCTCTCTAGGCCATTTATCTTCAGACTGTCTCCAGATCTCCCTGAAGACTGGGAGGAGGTAGTTCATGTACGCTTAAAAGCAGTGCATAGGCAAAGGGGCTAAAATCATCCTCTTCTGCCTGTCACACTGACAGATGCCCAATGTTACCACCGTTTCTATTCATGGAGGGCCTGCTCTGTGCTCCTTGGGTGCACCAAGAAGGACGGCCAGACCCTACGGAGCTCCCACGAGCATAGGAAGGGCCCCAGGAGTCTTGGCCAGCTATCTTTACCCAGGACAGAAGAGCAGCCTCAGACCAACAAGTCCTTCTGGAGCCGTGCAGTGCCTCGGGTGAGAGCTGGGAACAGAGTGGCAGGCAGGGAGTAACTGCTGACCGTGTGCAGAGAGTGGGAGCAATGAAACTGCCAGGAAGCAAGCTGACATCATGTGATTTAAAGGTTTGAAAGGATGAAGTCGGAACAATTCAGTTCTGATTGTCATTGTTTGGTGGGGGGGAAAGCATCCCCCTTCCCCGAATGAAGTGGACAGTGCCTACTGTCCATTTTTCAAGGAACAGAATAACTGTTTTGCATCAACACAGATTTCACCTAGTCTGCCTTCTGCAGTCTGCGCTTTCAGGGACTGTGAATCTCCACGCTGACCTCTCCATAACTCCTGTCATGTTGAAATTCTTCCCTGTGGCATGTAGAAAGCAGAGCTCTGGTGAAGCTCTGTCATCCTCTGCTGTGTATAAAATTGCCGGATAGGGACCTCCTTTTTTGCCCTATGCTTTTCTTTGTCTTATATAAGTTTTATCTCGAATATGAAACAGCAAGGTATTGAAGGACAGTTAAGATGGTATTGCTGTCCAGAAGTAGATGATTGGTCAGGTATAGAGCCCTAGCTGGTTTGTCTCACCCATATAAACAGGAGTATTTTATTCAAAGAGTTAAATTACTTTCTGCTGGAATGTGCCTATACCTTAGATGCTTTCAATCATGCATGAATTGCCGAGAGCTAAGTGGAGAGTAATTTTCTGTTGGAGAGCTGTGCATCACAGAAAGTCCCCTCCATAGCTGTAAAACAAAGACCTTGAAGGGTTTCAGAATCCTCCATGCTCTGGAGCAGAGCCCAAGGCAGAGCCCTTTGCTCCAACCTGGCTCTCTACCTTGCTACGATGGAGAATAGAGATGTCATCAGCAGTCATGTGCAGAAACGGAGCGTTTCTCTGTTCCAGCTGAGGGAGGAACACTGCTGTGACAATGAAATACAATCAGCATTTCCCAGCGGTGTGTGCTGCTGCCCACTGCCCCACTGGGTTTTCAAGAGAAAACCTCCCCTGCTTCCATGAAGTGCTCCACAGTCAGTAGACCTCAGAAAACATTATTAGAAGAGTCTTTTTTTTTTTTTTTTTTTTTGATGAAGTTAAAAAACTGATGTTGAAATGCCAACCCAAAAGTCTTTTTACAGGAAAGAGAAAAGAATCCTATTCACTTTCCTTTAGAAATTTTTTCAGGTTTGCGCATTTTTTTACTTCTGTAAAAGAAAAACTTAGCAGAACAAACCCCTTGGTGTTACATGACCAGCCTCCACATCACATAGTGTACCTTTGACAGTATGAGTAATAGGTTACTCCCTAGTGCAATGCTGCTTTTGCATAGCAAGCTCCTGTTAGTTCTCTCTATTTATTCTGTCTTATCTTTCTCACATTTCATCACTTTCTTGTTATATTTGCTCAGTTAAGTCATTAAACCACATTGTTTTTTCTCTTTCTATGTTTAGCCCTAGGAAATCAGCTAAACCTATGTAATCAATTTAGCATTTAACTTCCCTAAAACACCCTCTCTCCTACTGTGTGTCTGTGGCCCTGAGACGTTTCCATTCTGGGTGGATTGGCTGGTGTGACAAGGAAATCTCTGAGCCAGCTCACAGCTTTGAAAGACAATGGGGAAGGCTCAGGTGCTTTCCTACAGCACAGGTACTCTGCTACTTACAGTCATGTTGATCTGTTAAATGCCTGTTTTAGTGCTGCATTGGGCAAAATGGGCAGCAAAAGATAAATACCTGTAAGAAACTTCTGGTCTTCTACATCTCAGTTTTCACCTACTGTAGCGTGAAGAGCTGAGCACTTTGTTGTTTCCATGTTATAAAACTACTTGATGGGGAATTGAATTAAAAAAAAAAAAAAAAGTAGAACACAAAAGCAGAAATATCGAAGTCATTTGGCTTTGCCTCATTTCTCAAAACCCTGATTTCCACAGAGACATTAGCACAGCTTCAAGATGAAGGTACAAATCAGCACTCCAACGTGGGTCTCAGCCCCTCTCATGTGAGATCTCCAGGCTTCAAAGACCTTCCCAACTCCTCTCGGGTCCTTTCCCTCCAGGATGCCATATTACATGATCCTTTTCAGGAGCTAGTCAAGCTCTGGCTTAAAATTAGGTGGATGCCACAACTCCTCCTCCACCTCTTCGTTGCCCCGAGTCCTAGAAACCTCACTGTAATTTCATGACACATTTGTACTCATCTCCTTGCGTCACCGTGGTCCTTAAGTTTAAATGCCTTGCAAAACTTCCTGATATTTTACTCCCTGGCATATTTACAGAATATTTTAGTCTTTGTTCTGCTGGATGAGAGGAGTCAAGTCTTCAGACCTGTCTGCTTGAGACAGCGAAGAGGGTGCAGCTTTGAGAGCTGCCTTGCCAAATCTAAGGCCGGTTTTCAGGCTGACAGAGCTTCATTTGTCTTACCCAGGCGAACCAGACTAAACCAAAAGCAAGTACCCGCTCCCTTGATGCATCCCCTCTGCAGAGCACCTCTGTGCTGCTGTTAGATGAATCAGGGCATTGTCTCAAATCAAACCTGCCCCGGCCTGGAGTTTCCTCTCACCGTTGTGAGCTCTGAGACCTCCCAGGGCTTCAGTGAGCGAACAGAGTCCTTCCCTGTCCCCCAGCATCTTCTGTATCTCCTCAGACAGAGGGTCTTTGTTGAAAATGGATTTAAATGGATTTTAAAGAGGTTGATATTAAAAAAACCAAACCCAGACAAACAAAAGAAATCCCAGCTGAGCCCATTATACGTTATTGAGTTAAATAAGAGGGATTTTACACAGCCTGTAATTGAGTTTTAAATCATGGTTCTAAACAGCTGCTGATCTCTAGAAAGCTTCAGAAAGAGTGTGCTTAGGCACAGTGCTGCTAGCACGCCATGAACAGAGCTCCCACAAGCCATGAATGGGCACATTTACAATCCAGATTTTATATCTGAAGAAAGAATTTGCTGACTGCTAATCTCTGCTGATTAATGGCATTTTCACAAAGCCACCGCAGAAGGTTTGCTAGTCTTGCCTAGAGATTATCAGACTTTGGCCAAGCAAAGTCCTTTATCCAAAAATGTATTTGTCTAGAAAGTGTAATTATTATTCTTAGGAATGCCAGGTATGGATGCCCATATTTCTTGTTAAGTGCAAGTTGTTCTACAGATAAGAAGGTTAAAGGGTACAAGATAGGCAAGGTTTGTCAGGACAGATAATATCTTCAATTAGACCAAAACCAGCATTAGAAAATTTAGACAAACTTTCAGACACGGAAGGAGACATGAAGGAAGCCCATGTGTCCATTAGCTGACAAGGGTTTTTTGCCCATTTATCACAGGAAAGATATCACACCTCCCTAAAAACCTTGCTTTGTTTAATTTAATTCCCATTAAAAGTGGATTAAGCTGGAGAGAAACAAGGCGGACTTGTTTCACAATGACTAAGTCCACCATGTGAATTACTTGCTGTTTTCTGACTCAGATAGCACTGCTTACCAGCAGCCTTTTGCTTTTATCAATACCAAAGCCAAATCGTTTGTGCTAAAATTATTTCAACTTTCATCTTGGTGTTTGACTGCACCAGAGCGGTATTACTGAATGGTCCAGTTACCAGGACAAGGGTAAGAACATGTGGGTAAGATCTGCCTTTAATATATTGGAGTGAAATGGGATTTCTGACAGTTTGAAGTCCAAAGCCTAACAGGAAAGGTAACATTTCTGGCAGTGTTGAAATCTGGCACCTTTCTCCACAGAACATCATTTTACTCCCAACGATCATCAAGTAGTTACGAGGAACAAATGATTTCCTAGAAATCAGGATTGAGTCAATCAATATTCCAACAGGCTAAATTATTTGGCTGCAGAGCTCATAAGAAACAATCAGACCAGATCCAGTTTCTAATAATTGCAAAGGATGATCAAGCCTCTCTGTTACGACAGATGCAGAGGGACCAGATTGTTCCTTCAAACTTCTGCTGGCAGAGAAGAAGTTTCACTCAGCTCTGCAAGACTTTCACTGTCAGGCAGTTGTAGTAGATGGATACTTCATTTTCAGAGTACACAGGCAGGTAGGACTTTCTGAAGGGTTATATCTGCTAAGTGGTGACAGGTAGCAACAAATTACTGTCATGAGCAAAATAAAAGACTAAATATTGGTATGAGTCGGTGCTGCTTTGTGCTGCATTTATAAGTATATAAGCAGTTCATTAAAATCAGTCCAGCTGCCAGGGCCGACATCAGGTATGTGAATTTGCCCAGTGAAGTTGACTCCACATCTCCAGCCCTTCACCATTTGCCACAGCACGGCCACAGCAGAGCTCATGACTGGGATTTTTGGAACTAGAAGCTCACCAGTGGAGCTGGTGAGGAGCTGCTTAGTCACTAGAAAATGCAGAAAACTGGCTGTGTTACATCAATTGTAGGAATTTAACATGTGCTGTATTCAACTTTTCAGCATCCCACCACGCCGTGGAGACTGCAGCCTGAGTTGGGTGCCCTGTCAGTGGGCGACAGAGTTGGGGACACCTTAGAGGGAGGTTCACAAACACTGTCACACACAGCCAAAGCCTGATGGTAGGAGTTTGTGAGAATAACAATATTAGTCACAGTCCCAAAGGAATTTAGGTGCCTGTCACCACACAGAGTCTCCACCAACCTGCCTGAACAACTCAGTGGTTAGGGTTTGTCTTGACTAACGGTGGATTCAGCCCATTCTGCTGAATGGGACATGGACCATGTGTCTCACTTCCCAGCTAGGGCCTGAACTCCTGAAGTGCAGGAAAGTGTCTTTCAATGTCTCCTACTGAGGCAACTCCTCAGCAAAAGGCTCAGACGTTTATTGATGCACAGGTTGGTACTTGATACCCAGTTCTCTCTCCAGCTACACAAGTGTCCTAACACTGAGCTATAGAGTCACGTGCCCAAACCCAGTAAGCATCACTATTTCCACACCGGTGGACTATAGGTAGCCTGAAGGTCTCTGACACTGTCCCTTTGGTGTATAAGTGAGCCCTGTTCACTTAGCAAATGACTGACAGCTTTCCCTCCTCTCCGCTGCACCCGTAGTGCTGGTGAAAGCAGGGAAGAAGTGTGAAATGATGCTTCAAGTACACAGCAGGGTGGCCACCTGAGGACACAGCACAGATTTCCATCGCACGTGGGACAGGCAGTGGTGGAATAGGGAGAGGAGATGGGCTGCCAAGTTGGACGCTGTACAAAACCAGCATCAGGGACGTGGTGAGACATTTCCCACTTGAAAAGCAAACAAGGAAGATCTCATGCTTTTGCATCTGTGTCAGCGTGATGGGAGTGCCCCCGGCTGAACAAGTTGCCAGCCCCTGACAATTATAGCCCTGGTAAGCTGCATCATCCAAGGAAGATGAAGCAGTCGGGTAAAAATAGCAAGCGGGTCAGGAGGAGGTTATAGAAATATCAGAGGATTATTCATATTCCTTCAGGTAGCTATAAGAAACAGTTTAAACACAAGAATGACAGATTAAAGGTGGCATTGACAGAGAGAAATGACTGCTCTGAGGTCTAAGCTACGTTTAACCCTCTTTCTTTGGATGCACAAGCCAAAGTCTATTTCAAAGGGAGCTGGCCACAAAGGGATGGCAAAAAATAGCACACATGGTCTTTCTGTGCCACCAGTGATGTGAGAGCACAGTGGGGATACAAACCAGAAGTTCAAGCTGCCTCATCCCAGGGAAGCTCATCTACGATGCTGCAGCTTGCCCTTTCTTGGCACACACGGGTCTGAGCAGGGACACTGCTGGGGCTACGGAGAGTAGCAGACTCGAGTCCTAGGCCGTTGTCCCCTGTCTTTAGAGCAGAGCAGATTTGTTGGGGGAGACTGTCAAAGTGCACATAAGAAGTTACATGTCATGCATCCAGTGTCCTAAGTGAAGATAACAGGTAGCCATAGAAAATAGAGACCATATATTTAGAAATGCTTGAAAAAATTTTCTACTCATGTGTTTTGTCCTTGGTTTCTCAGTCATTTTAATTTCATCTGTCACAGGAAGATCCATCTGTAAACCTTATTAGATTAAAACTACATAAAGACAGATGAGGCCAGAAAACTGTTTTTCTGCCTCCTCAGAACATATATATATATATGCATATATAGGGGGTTTTAAATAACAATGTGGGGTTTTTAAAGTAAATTTGCTTAGTCAATAACAACAGAGCAGAGAGCAGAAACTGCCAGAACTTCTTATGATTTGGGTCAGGATGCAGTGGCTTCCAGTCCTGGCTGAGCTGCACCAAGAACCTTCCTGAGAGCCAAGGCTGAGCCCCCAGCACTGCCAGCATCCCCAAAAGGGACCTCCCCAGCTGGGGTCCCACAAGTCCAGGCAGAGCCATAGCTGTGTCTGAGCTGGAGACGAGCACTCCTGCGGTGTAGCTCAGGCCAGGACTGAAGACCCATTGTTGAGCTGGACCCATGGGCATTGGGGGGGCTCCCCAGGTGAGGTTGGTCAAGGCCATTAAGGCCAGTTAGTGCCCTCAAGGCCCTGATAATCTGGCTGCCCCACCAAGACCCGAACCACCTTGTGGTTTCTGGAAATTAGGATGCACTGTTCACAGCGGCTGTTTTACACGTGCAACACCACGTTCAGTCTTCCTTTGAATTCTCCCTGCATCCAACTTTTGCAGACAGTCCTCCTCCCTTCCTTGTCGTCGGCCGGTGCGTGACACATCCAGCCGTGACTCACGGCAGCACGGGGCAGAGCGGCTCTCAGGGCTCTGGCCGGTTTGCTGGGGGTGCTCACTGCTGACAGCTCTTGTTGGACAGTGATGAGCTGATGAGCTCCCTGGGGAGATCAGAGGCCTTCTGGGGCCAGCACCATCTGCCAGAAAGTGTTGAAAAGCAAGGGATGCTGACAGGCTGGACCAGGTCTCATTTGAATGTCAGCTAGGGGAGCGTTTGGGGCATCTTTGGCACTAATAACTTTTAATGCTTTTGTCTGTGTGCAGCAGAAGGCAATGTTTTAGCTCTGGGAATGCTGGGCAACACAGGCGTTAGTGAGTAACGCTCCTACACATAGGACAAGGTCAACTTGCCAAGACGAAAGACCCCAGAGAGAAGAGAGATAATCCACCTTGGAGCATCTCCCCTTTGTAGTGAAGAGATGACCTTTTAGGTCTTTTGGATTTCTGAAAAAGAGATGAAATATTTCCAGAACAGTGAGAACTGGCCTGGAACTGTTCCCTAAATGGCAGCAGGTTTGCCTGGTTGAGCACAGATAGATTGACCCTGAGACAGAAAGGTAATGGAGATACTGGAGGGGATGGAAAAGCTGCGTTAGGAGCAGAGGTGGAAAATTCCTTACTTCAGTCTGAACTCTCAGACACAGAGCCCTGGGATACACGGGCCACTGCACTAACCCAGGAGGACATTTCCTATGTTGGGTGAAATGAATGGTGTTATCTTTTCTTCTCAGGCCAGGAAGGTGTGAAATCAAATCTTCAAACATTGTTCTTCAAAAATGAGGTTCCCTTGCCCACCCCACCTGCCCCCCCGCCCCCTGCCCGCCCCCTGACTCCTGTGTGGGAAAATGACCCAGTGAATCCACAAAAAAAGTTGGAATCTGGGCTGCACCGAAACTACACTTGAAATTAGATATAAGTTTGCAAATGTTTCTGGTGGAGACAAAGGTACCTCAGAGGAAATAATTCCTGGAAAGTTAGAATATTGTGCCTGGGTTTTGTCAGTGATATATTTTGATGTTTCATTTTAGAATGGTGTTTTTTTCTGCAGAAGTGACCTCCATTTCCCTCTAAAGGGGTGAGAAAGGAGTTGAGTGACCTGAAGGTAAAGTCTAGCATGCTGAGCTATACCCAAGAAATTCTCAGACCTGCCTATTATTTGCACATTTGTTAAACATGGGATCATTTCGGCATTTCCTGTTCTCGGTTCATGGGAATGCAAAGCAAATTGAGCGGCACCTTCTAGGTACCATGCAAACCGTTTGAACTCCATAGCAATAGAAAAGATGTTAAATTACTTCCTTCATTTTTCTCATATTTATCAGGTCTCAAGAGAGATTGCTTATCTCAGAGCCTAGTTGAAGCAAAGTGGACACACTACAGCTCGCCACCCAGCAGGTCGCAGTCAGTAGGGAATAGGTCTATTCACATCCCCTCCAGCCATGCCTTGGGATGGGCATAGAGAGAGCTCAGCGTACAAGACATGGTTCAATGTTACTACGTAATGACAACTTCCCTCAGGATAGCAGACCACTACCAACTTACTGATGTTTCGTAGAATTGTAGAAAGATTTATATGATCTGAAGAGAAACCAGAGTGTATTTGTGGCACTATCATGGCAGGATTCATTTGCAGGAGTAATTTCAAACTTCGGAGGTGAGCCGCTGGCTCTTATACCAAGTCCACACCTGAGAGACTTCAGTGGCACCAAACATGTTGACCTACAAGGCCTATTCCAATATCCTTGGCCCAACATCCCAAAGGGCTTTCTGTCTTCAGTTCAGTATCTAAGTGCTGCTGATGTTTTTGAAATGTACATTGTCCCTCAATGGCTAAAATATTTCTCTTCAGGAAGGATGGGACAGCATCACGTTAGACCTGCAGAGAACATGGCATGGGGACTGTGTGCTTGTTGTGGTTTAACCCCAGCCAGCAATTAAGCACTACATGGCTGCTTGCTCACCCCCCTTGCCCAGTGGATGAGGGAGGGAATGGGAAAAAGAAAAGTAAAAGTCATGGTTTGAGACAAAGACAGCTTAATAGGAGGGAAAAGGAAGGGAAAATAATAATAATAATAATAGAATATACAAAGCAAGTGGTGCACAGTACCATTTCTCACCACCCACTGACCAATGCCCAGCCAATCCCTGAGCCACAGCACCCCCCCCAGCCAGCTCCCCCAGTTTGTATACTGGGCATTACGTCATATGGTATGGACCCTTTGGCTCGTTTGGGTCAGCCGTCCTTGTTCTGTCCCCTCCTAGCTCCTTCTGCACCCCAGCCTCTGCTGGCAGGGCAGTAGGGGAAGCTGAGAAGTCCTTGACTTAGTATAAACGCTGCTTGGCAACAACTAAAACATCACTGTGTTATGAACATTGTTCTTACCCTAAATCCAAAACACACCACTGTACCAGCTACTAGAAAGAAAATTAACTTTATTCCAGCCAAATCCAGGACTGTACTGATGGACTGTCAGACCCAGACTCGTGGATCAGCCTCTAAAATACTGGAATACTTTGCCCCATATTTGTTAGTTAAATACTTCAATGTTTCATTTTAGAATGGTAATTTTTTGCCACAGAACTCACCTCCATTTCCCTCCAAAGGTATGAGAAAAGGATTGAGTAACCTGAAGCACCTGGGACTGAGAGCATTCAGATGGAGATCTGCTATCCAGATTTGAGCCTGAACATCAGCAATGCTTCAAGGAAGATGCAATGGGGCTGAGGAAAGCAGAAGCTCTCAACACCCTTGGTGGATGAGGAAGGAAGAACAATGACATGCTTTTTCCAGTGAAAATGAAGGAAAGAGAGACAAAGGGCACAGGCCTGTTATCAGGGAGTGAGCAGGGGTGTGCACAGAGAGCATGCCAGCCACTCTGGCAGCTGCTAATGAGCACAGTCTTATCTGTTCTGAAAGGTGAGCTCAGCCCCTCCTGCCGAAGAGAAACCGGCCCCGATGGATGGGGTGTTCCCCACATTCCCTCTCCTCTTCCACAGGGTGGGTGTGTGCACACACGGCACACTGTTACTCCAGGGCAGGCTCTCTGCCCTGCTTGCCCCACGGGATGCTGGCATGTTCGTTACCAACCGCTGGCCCCCAAATGCAAGGTCTGGGCGTCTGGGCTGCAGATACCAGGTCACTCAGCCCCCTCAGCGCTCCTCTGAGGCACCTAGGTGCTCTGTGCCATCAATGGGGAGTAAGGCAGCCACAGCCGTGTTGCATGAGGGCTGCAGGACCACGTTTCCCATCGCTGGTAGTTATTCCAGAGGTTCCTACACAAGGAAGTGCTCGACTCTGCAGGTCACCCTGTGGCAGTGCCCGCCACGGTGTCACCCTGCGC
Source organism: Leptosomus discolor (assembly GCF_034619465.1). Lineage (NCBI taxonomy): Eukaryota > Metazoa > Chordata > Aves > Leptosomiformes > Leptosomidae > Leptosomus > Leptosomus discolor. The sequence goes on from NC_141419.1 coordinate 1,238,942, forward strand.
CGGGCCCTGGTGATAACGCCAGCCGGCGCATGGAGCACCATGCCCAGCGCTGCACCTACCATCACTAATGATGTTGGGTGTTCAAAAGCAAGACAACCTGGCAGCCTGGCATCAAGAAAGCTCTTGTGCCAGCAAGTGATGCAGATGACAAAGACGCAACTGTGCCCAGGTCCCTGTGTATGTGTAAATAACCTCCTCTGGTGCATCCGTTCACGACAAACGTCTGCTCGGAAGTGTGGTGAGACCACGCTAACATCTGTGTGCCTATGCCTACGTTGGTGAACTACATGGGGTAGCGTATGTGTCTGCTTGTGTGGAAGGCACACGGCCATACGTGTTCAACTCTGCATCCAGGTTGTGGATGGCTGTTTGGTGAGGTCCTTAAATAACATTTTGTATCTGTTTCCTTCAGCAAAATATTTTTGAATTCAACTGGAAGGTAAATGTAATTTGCACATTGAAAACAACATTCAGCATGTCTGTGCTTCAGGACAAGCCTTGGAAAATATGGATTTTCGTCTATAGGCAGGACTCTCTTTGGAACGATAATTTGAAGTGTTTACTTCGCTGTGGGAGCTCAGGAAGCAGACTTCGGTCCCTTCTCTCCTGATGGCAAACGTGTATCTTTCAGCAATGTTGGCTTCAGATTTTAAAATACCAGTTGGATATGCCATCTGAAATTATCTCACATTTGAATATATTGGTATTTTTAGTTACTCATTCACATTTGTGGCATCCAAAATTATGCAGGGACCTGCTCAGAGCATTATCTAGGGAGCACACAGTGCAGAGTTCAGCCCCCGCGGGGTATTGCATCACACAAGCTGCACCTCATCCTGCGTCTGCTGCTGCAGTCAGCAGAGAGACCAGCATGAGCAGAGGCAGCACAGAACAGGAGACCTGCTCAGGTCTTGGACAACCCTCCAGTAGAATCCCAGTTCATCCCACAGAAGCCAACCAAGCACCGAGCTGGCCAGCTGGGAGGAGAAATGGCAAAGCTCCCTGTGAGATGCAAGTGGAGGAGGACACGGGGGTGCAGTTTAGACTGACATCCCTGTGTTGGTCCTAAGTGTGCACACACAGCCTTCCTCTGAGTTGCCAGGAGGGGTTCTCTGAGGGTGTAGGGGGGAGGTGCAGATAATATATTAATTTATTCTCTCAGCACGATTCTTCTGTCTGTCTGCAGCCAGCAAAGGCTGCAGTGCTGGGACAGGGTACGCTTAGATTTCACCCTTTATTTGATTTTCCAGATCCTTTCTTTGAACGTCCTCTCCAGAAAAGAGTTTGTAACTGTATGTGAGGCACGTTACTGTCTAGACATAGTCCTGAAAGATGTGGCTCTTAGGTCTTCAGGTTGGCTTGGCCAAAGGTTTCCTTTATAACCTCACCTTTGAGCTACCCTGTAAAATTACTTGATTTGAGCCATTCAGCTGTTACCAAACAGAAGGCTGGATCCTGCCTGACACTTTGCTGAAATTTATTTCTGCAGACACCCAGTGTTAGTCCAGCTCTCCTGAAAGGTTAGGCAGGACTAGCAGGTTTTTACCGCACCAAGTTGCAGAGCTGGTGCAAGGCTAACCACGTTGGTGCTGACACAACTAGGTTGGATAGGAAGGGGGCAGGTATGGTGCTTGTGCTCAGGCCAGGCAGAGGTGTTTTTAAAGCATTTATAAGAACCAGTAATAACTACCCAAACATACTGCCTTCCAGCCATATGCTGTACCCAGAGACCCCTTCTCATGCAGTCCTCCCACAGCTCTGACCCCCTGTAGCCTGGTTTGCCACCTCCGTGGTTTCTACACCAAACCCCCAACAACAGGTTAGCCCAAGGGCAGCAGAAGTTGGCCAAGCAGCCCATGGAGGATTTGTGCTTCCCGTGCATGCCCTTCTCCCATGGAAAGCTGAAAATGAAATTCTTTCAGACGTTGAGAGAATCTCACATGAAAGACAAATACAGAAACTAGCCCCGAGGCTTGGGACAGCGTGCACAGAAATAATTGATTTTGAACTTGGTTTCACTTGTGTTTGTAGTTTTTAGTGATGCTCCAAGACCCGGGTTCAGAGGCAGAATTCCAAGCAACTGACAGTGTTTGAAAAAAATCTTTGAGGGTTGCCTTTAAAAATGAGCCCTCCAGGTCTCTATGCCCCTCAGAGTGGGAGAGGTGACTTGAATTGCGTCTCCTGACACTAGTCATGTACGTACCTGTATGTTTATAATCATAGACTTGGAGCAAAACACAGCATTATATCATTATCTGTGTACTCACATTGCAGAGCTGTCATTATTACTCTGTCTTGACTCTGTGCACTGGGCAAATGGACAAGAAAATTTTGGGATAGGGTTATTTGCAGCTTTTAAGCTTCTTTTTATTTCTTTCTCCCTGAATGTTGAGGCAAGTGCTCATAGTCTGATCAGCACCTGATATATAGGAGCTCACTTCCCAGATGATAAACTCCTATACTGGAACCTCTTCACTATCAGGGATACGAGACCTCCCTGTGGTTGTAAAGCACATGGCTACACTGCCGGGGACTTCAGGACCAGAACTGATGAGTGACATCAACATGTTCTTAGGCATCAGCCAAGCCCAGTCAGCAGAACTGGGAGCATTTTCCTCTCCTGGATCACACTGCTGGACTGGTAAGCTGTCACCGTGCTGTCCATTGAAGTGTCCCTCCGTGAAATGGGGGTAAAAATGCTTCCAGAAGTCTGTGTGGAGCCAGGAAGCATTTTCAGTCAGCTGAGAACAAGCACATCTACTTTGCTTGCTCAGAACAGTGGCAACCTGTGCTCTGGTGCTGTGGCCTTCATGTTTTCCATGCTCCTCCTGGCAATGCTGAAGTTCCCTTGATTTCAGTGCGCTTACTCCTGCATGAGAGGGTACCCAAGAGTTTCACCATTTTATGGGAGAGAAACTCATACAAGGTGATGAAGGAACCATCTACTATCCTGTTGTGCCACGAGGATGGAAAATAAAATACATTTTAGAAAGCCTTCTCACTGACATTGAAACCAGAGTGTGTTCTCATAAGGGCATTTGAGAATCTCTCCCAGACATAGTCACTGCTCACTGGCTATTTGATATGCCACAGTCAGATATCTCATGTGCCAGGCAGCACATAACCTCAAGAAGACGTCAAGCCATCCAGCATCGCATGCTGTCAACATTTAGGAGGTCAAAACCCACTCAAGCATCTGTAAAGCTGGTTGTATTTGATTAAAACGATGCTGGGGAACAGGGCAAGAGGGAGGATTTCTCTGAGGGAAAGGCATTTGTAGGCCAGGAGAGCTGACGTGAAGGGAAGTGACCGTGAGTGGTAGAAGTAGGTGTGGGCGAGATGTGCTCTTGTGTGGACTCCTCCAACACCACCTGGGTTCACAGCTGAGCAGAAGTGTGAATATGTGTGACAGTGATGGACACAGGAACCAGAGCAGGGATGGCATCTGACAGCCCAGAAGAGGTTCAGCTGCTTTGTTGTGAGACACTCTGAAATAAGAAAAAGGAAGCACCTCATCATGCTGGAAGTTTTAATAATTCTCTGGAAATGAGAGCTAAGATGAAAGGGGAAGATAGTTTGGACTCTGCCTAAATGAACTATTTCCTTTGACTGCAAGCACAGGACTCGTGGCCGATGCATGAAATGCGACAGGCATATAATGGACCTGCCCATCTTGATTCAGCACCGGTGAAGACAGGCAGAGGTCTCATGACCTCATAGGTGTTTTCCATCTCTCATTTCTCTGACTCCATGATAGAATGAGACAGGAGGCATTAAAAAGACATCTGAAGGGAAAAAGCTTTGCCATTATATCAATAAAAAATACTAGCCCCAGCAGGAGGAGGCTGTCAAAGACGCCCAGCCTGAAAGCCTTAATAAAACCTGTCTTCTGAGCAGCTGATATTCCTCTCCCTACAACATGTAAAGCTGCAAAAGCTGACAGCCAAGACAGCAATTGGAGCGTTTGGCTTTGATAGCAGAGGCTGCTTTGCTGTCGGCTGCAAGAGTTTCTAGGGAACTAGGGCTTCTTGAACACTTCCCATTCAAATGAAAAGTGCTGGTGTGCCTTAGGTGGAAGGGGTCTTTTTTTCTCCCCTTTCTTCTGCCAGGTCTCCTCCATCTTGCCTTAGCAAAAGGAAACAGCCTAACCAAGACCAAACTATTAATCATCTGGGACACACAAGCCAAATTGCTTTTACTTCTTGTCCCTCCTGCAGCACCTGCTCTTGACAGCTCTTAAACATCCAAGATGTCACCTGGCCCCAGCCCTTATCTCCACGTTACAGCAGACACTCCCACTTTCTGAAACATCAGGCCGATGAACCACTGCCCACAGAAAATAAAGACCAGAAGTGTGATGCCACCACAGTTGCAATGTGCATCCCAGGCTTTCACTTCAAGGGCAGTGAACACAGTTCATGGGAAGACAGGATAATTCAGGTGGGAAGGGACCTTAGGACATTGCTAGACCAACCTCCTGCTCAGTGGCTACATGCTGTCACCTACAACATTGTCTCTGGCCATCTGTTCTCTAGTCAGAGATCTCCAGATGCTTGACACAGAAGTACTTTTCTTGGAACAGGAGAGCCATCGTGTTTGCGATTCCCAGCAACTTCCAGCCTGGCAAATTAGCAACAATCCTGCCAGCCCTCACCTCATTTTTCCAGGATATGGCCATTTCTCCTCAATAGTTTCCATCTTTCAAATGATTCTTCTCTTGTGTCAGCCCTAGGCATGCGTGAGTTGTATCTCCCATCTTTGTGATCCTGGTCATCTGGTCTCGCTTGTTCTCAGAACAAAGAATAGGTGAAGAAACTGCGGCAAAGACATGGTAGGAAACACCTTTCTTGATGGCATCTGTGCAAGAACCCCTCTATTTCCAAAACAACCTCCCCACAGCCCACCATAGGGTACATCCCCGCATCCCTACTACCGTTTCACGGGGAAATTTGGGAGTGACAAATCTCTGCTGCTCCATGAGAGGGCAGTGTCGTATGGAAGCAGAGCGTCCACTGAAAACTGTAGGGATGTCTGGGCAGGAGGAAGCCGGGGCTGATGGGGGAAACGTCCCAGAGACATTAATAAGGATGAAGTCAGTCATATTCTTGGGGTTTTATGAAGACTCTGCAGACCATCAGAATTTACTAGAGAGAAGATCCCCTCTATGCTTTATTAAAGTCTGAAATGGAGCTAGACAACTCTTTGAAACACTGGTGAGGAAAGAAAATTAAAGAAAGGTTACTATCTATTAAATTATGTGGGATGCTTTTGTCCAGAGCAGGTTCTGAAGGACTCTGATGGGTTCTCTTTAGAAATTCTGCCTTTTGCTGAGTTGCCTTAGCTTTGTACTACCAGAGTTTAATCAGACGAGACACTCTGCTCATTATGTTTTTCACAAAAGCTCACCAAGGTTCCTGTATCATCACATCTTCAGAAGAGACCTCGATACGCTGCCTGCTGGGAGCTGAAGGCGCAAAGGAAAATCTAGGCCAAGCACCCTGGGAGTATTTCATCCCCGAGTACTGCTGAGACAGAAAATATCCGAACTGGCTAACTTTTTCTGTGGAGCTCCAAGGAGGGTCATCTGGCTTCCCAGCAGTTCATCTACAAAGGTCCCATCCCATATCCTCTCTCCTACAAACATCTTCCACTATAGAAATAGGCCACAAGTCAAGAAGTTGCTTCTCAAAGAGGTTACACCTCAAGTAGCAGCTGTCCTCCAGCACAGCTGGGGCTCATCCTGAGTTCCTCTGTTTTCTCTCCTCCACCAAGAAGCCATGGGACATGTACAGAGTGGCTAAAGAAGCCAGGCACTGTGACACTTCGGTACTTGCCCTCAGAAATGATCCCAGACGTAGGAGACGAAAGGAAGCTGTCTCCACTGACTTCATCTTTGTTCTGAGGCATGCAAGAAAAGAAAAGAGGATTCACCTCTATCCTGCAAGCAGTTTTTCTGGAAAGGGGAGATATCCTCTTCTGTGGGAGGAAGAAAACTTCCTCCTCCCTCCCTCATCATGACAAAGCAAAGGGCAAACCACGAACACTCTCTCCTTAGCCGTACACAGCCACAAGAAAGACCTAAAGAGGTCTCTGCTCCTTTGAGCTGCTCCGTGGTGTGGCCCCAGGCAGCTGCAGCTCATATTGTCAGAAACCTTCTCTTATAAGCTGCTGGCATCTGCCTCACCAGGTGACTTCACGCAAGATGCTGCCTGGGGTTCACTGTCTTACAAAAGGAACATTGCTATCACCTCACACCTTAAAAAAGGCGTTGAAACGTAGGAGTGGCACGCAAAATGTGTCCTTCCCATTTAATCACCTGGCAGACATGCCATGGGGATGCCTTTGGAGGTGCCTCTGAAGGCTTCTGCTGACCATGTCCTACCCGATGTGGTTATGTAACTTATTTGCCTCTATTTTTTAAGAGGCCCTGAAGGCACCAGTGCTAATGGAAAAACAGAGCAAGCAGGAGGGCAGGGAGGGGCAGACAGATGGTCATCTCTCCAGCAGTGAGGCTTTTATTTGTCAAACTGCTATGAGATCATTCTATGAAAAAGAATATCAACAAAACAGGGAACAACCTCCAATTTGTTCAGTGCTACTAAGCTTGTTCTCAGTGGACTGCTCTCCTCCTTTTTTCTTCTTTTTTTTTTTTTTTTTTTTTTTTCATTTTCCTTCTGTAAAACTCATCCTTTCAGTTCTTACACATGCTCTGCTGTACAGTTTCACTTGACCTTCAGGTCTTTGGAGTGTCTTTCATATAGGACCATTCATCTGCACTATGATTCTGCTGCCCGTGTGGCCCCTGAGCTCCGGTCTGCTAGGGATTGCATCTGCCAAGGGTGCAGCGTGGCCAGGGATTTGATTCTCATGCCAAGGTACTCACACACAAGCATATGCAAATTTCTATAAGATTATGCTGAATCGGTTGCCCAACAATGCTGGAGGGATCCCAAGGCTATTAAGTCCTTGTGTCACGGGTCTTTGAAACTGCAACCCACATCAGCTGTTTCACATCAACACTGCTGGGGTGGATTTTCAAAAGATTTTTCAAGGATTTATTTTTTAAGTAACTATGAGGCACGATCCAGTGACATCTTCCAAGGAGGCTCAGCTGCCAGCAAACCCCAGATCTTGGTCTTTTAAAGATGTTGACTGGTGAGGCTGGTGACGCATTAGAGCAGATGACTGTGCAGTTCAAATTTCCAGTGGCTGGAGGCTAAAAGTCAAAGCTAGGAAACACTGGAAATGAGCGAACAGTAAGGTTGATCAACCAGTGTTGGAAATGCCTAACTTTTACCCCAAAATACAAAGGACATGGGCTGTCACAGGTGATCCCATTTCTTCTGGCTCAGTAAGACTATTTTGTAGAAACACCTCCTAATCTTGGTTTGAAATTAAGCAATAGGTTCCCAGCATATTGCCCACAAGATCCTCTGCTGTTACTCATAACCACAGGATTATGAACACACCAAATTTGCCACCGCTTAAAACCCAGATTGGCAGCAGAAGCTAAATACAGCTGGGCCCACAGCGTATGGCTTGGCCAGTACTTTAACCTACGGGCCAGAGAAGGCTAAGACTCTTGTGTTCAGTAGTGGAAGTAGTGGCCACACCTCTGGCTGAGGCACCTCGGTGGTTAATTATTATAGCCATAACCACAAAAACAATGGTGGCAGTATGGCAGCATCATACAGCTTACGAGTACTGTGCAACGTCTCTTCGGTCGTGAAGAAAGGACAGCTCGGAGCTTTAAGCCGTTGGTGAGCCACCCTTGCCAGTTACTGAATGGACTATGAAACCCTTTTTGTTTTCCCCATGGCTGCTAAAGAAGAGAGCCAGTAGTGTGTCTGGAGTTAACATCACTGCTGAGCTGCTGACATTTTCTCGAAGGTATTGACCTCTTCTAGCTGTGCTTCGGTTCACCTTTCGCTCAGGCAGGACTCTGCCAGAGATCTGGGCTCCAGAGGCAGTGACTTGCCGTCCCTCGCTCCGTTCAGATGCGTTTCATTTGCCGTCGTGAGTCACCCCTCACGGCTGTGTTCATTTCTCATAAAGCTGGGTGACTTAATCATACCTTCTCACTGAACTAATGCTACTGCGCCTTACCTCCTGGCTACACCAGCCAGCATACCTGGGTAATAATGCCGCTTCCAGCAACCTCCTGACTTGTGGGCACAATTATCCGACTGCAGCAAGATGCTGAGCTGGACTGCTCCGTGCTACTGCAGTAACGTGTACCTGGAGCTCCACATGCCTCTGCTCCCGGGAGGTGCCTCTGCTTGCACTCTGGGGGAGTTGTCCCTATCTAACAGATGGGCAGCAGGCCTGTAGATCCCAAACCCTGCTAACCTAGGAAGTTATTCTTGCAGACTAGTCTCCCTCCTGGACTCAGATCCCTACATCTCAACAAGATTTTACCTGGCAGCTCAGCAAAAGGTGCCTCAAGAAGTCGGCTCCAGTCTGGCAGCAGTGCAGCCTGCCCCAGACGGCAGCCCCCAAGTGCCTCTTCACCTGGTGGGAAGTGCCAGGGTTTGTCCTGCTCCAGCCTCTGCTTCCCAGCTCTTCCACCCTCCGTTTCCCTGGCAGGAGAAGATGGGAGCAGGCTCTGCCGGTTCTATGCTTGCTCAGAAGAGAATAGGAATTCTCCAGCATGGGAGTGTGGTCTCCAAACAGGATCAAGAAAGCTGGGCTATAAGGTCTGGAGCTTTTAATAACGGAAAAAACCCCTACTCTCAGGAAAACGGGAATGAGAACAGTATCTTGTTCACTGAGTGTGACAGCCTCCTTTGAATGCACTGGGATGCTTTGCAGAGGAGGTAGGTAGTGGGTATGAGACACTGCCATACCTGCCTCCACCAGCTCTACTTGTTTCAAACTCCATCCTTCATCAGTCCCTGCTGCGCTCATACACATCTGCTTTTATCACACAGTCTATTTGTATTTTGGATGTACATAATGCTACAACAAAAAACACGGAGAAAATATACGCATTCTTAAACTATAAATATTGCTGGAAAATAGTGACATCATGCAGACAAAAAGAATTGTTCTGATAATAAATTATTGTCTTTCCCTTATTATGCACCAAAAATCTGTGGTGACTCACTGACAAGTGCATTGTTTGCTTGGAAAGCAATTACTGGAGTAGGGGAGGTTTTTGCTTAATTTCCCCTCCAGCTCTTCTACTGAACTACTGGGCAATCGAGAATGTGAGAGTCGGGGAGTCAGAAAGCCACTAACAGGCTCCTTGTCAGGGCAGGACCACAGGGACTGAGGAGCAGCATGTCCCGCTCCTCAGCTTCTCCCTGATGTTTTATTCGGTAGTGGAGAGACTAGGGACAAAATGATGCAGCTGATTAAAAATGCTCCTATGACTCAACTAGACACATGTTTAGCTGGTGTTTCCAAAAGGCCAGAGTGAGATGCCCGCTTCTGACAGTGCCAGCCTTAAAAATAGAGTCACTCTGACTTTTTTTGGGGGTTGGTGCGGAGTGACAATATGAGCACGAACACTATGCAAGAAGCCTAAACGCCACCTCTCTTAGGAGTTTTCCCTAAAAATATTATTGTAATGCCAGGGAGAAACACTCTTCTGTATTGAAAATAAATGTTTATTTCCCCACCCACCTCCCTAAACAAGAAACTTTTAAGATGGACAACTTTTCTTCCCCGCTTCACTCACACACAAGCACTCACACTCACACCCACACCCCACGCCCACACCTCTTCGTACTCGGATCTCTGAGATGAAAGTATTTAAATGCAGCAGTAATTAGATAAATAGTGTAACTTCCCCTAACCTGGAGTGAAGTTTGTTGATAAATGGGAAATGAAGCGGGATGCAACTAGAGGAGCTTGAATGAAACCAAACTGATTCAGCCCTACATGATACACCCTGTCCTGCCCTTTCCATTGAAGGAGGAAGGCCACTCACCTCCCTGTACCTTCAGCTTTTGATGATGCTGTGTGTGATCATACAACACATGTAACATCGTGATGTGTCTCCAAGAATTAGTCTGCCCAGTTCACCTAAAGAATTTACTTTTCTCAATCCTTTCTGCCCCCACACACATTCTTTCCTCTTTGGGTGGTGTGCCTTTGTAACTGTATTACATTTATTTGCACTTACTGTGGCTTTACATCGTGTTTACTGGAATCGCCTTCTACCGGAATCATCTAAAAACCGCATGAGCACCACAATTCACTAAGATTTCCGCCTCCTCCTCATTTGGATTTCTCTTATTTCAACTTTAAGATATAATTCCTTTCTTGAAAAGTGGTTTCCCCACAATACTTCTTGCTAGTGAGGGTATCCATCCTTTGTGATCGAATCGATCTTAATTTGCGAGAAGCTGAATAAATGAGCTTTCTCAAGCCTCTCTTTAGAATGGATGCATTTGCTCTGATGCAAAAGACTTGTTTTCTAGCTCTCGTCTGTGTGCGGTCCGTTTTACCTCATCCTTTGGAGCCATGGACACCAGCACTAGAGGCAGCATGGCAGCAGTAGTGGCAGCATCTCTCTTAAATTCCCATCCACCGAGGTGTCTCTGTAGGCACTGGGGGTCTGTGCTCCAGTCCACGGTTTGCTCCTCCTCCGTACAGGGCTGATTTATCCAGGCTGTGTGGCCCAAGGAGCACTTCACTTGGGGAAGGTAAGAGTCTGCATCAGAAGGGGATGAGTTACCCTCTGGACTTTACCAACAGTGCTGACCAGGTCTCTGTTGACTCTGAGGAGAGCTTAGCACACAGAAACACGTCCTCTGCAGACACCTCTCCATAACAGGAGGGGAATCCCACCCCGCTTTTCCATACTGGTCCCACCTGTGTTGTGCATAGAGCTAAAATTTCCCTACTGCACTTTTCTGGTCCATCACTGCAAAAACAACCTGTGTTATCTCAACCATAAACAGCAGTCCCTTTCTCCTGGAGCATGTTTGACTGCATTAAAATTGCTTGAATGTATTCCTATTATGTAGCAGGAGAAAGTTACAAGCTTTTTTTTTTTTTTTTTCACAAAACACAAAGGGAGGGCCTAACGGCCAAGTGGGTCAGGCATTCCTCGGCTTTTTCTGGGACTTTCTCTTGGTCTTATGGGTCCTATGTAGATATCTCTCCTGGAGCATCTCTTGGGGTGTTAGATCAAGAATTGCACCTGAAAACTTTGACATATTTTCTGGAGAAAAAAAAAATAAAATTGTAATCTTAATTGGTTTGCTTCCTAAAAATTGTTTCAATGATGTAATGCTTTTTCAATTCTTTGAATCTGAAGATTCTTTCAAAACCTAAAACGTGTTTCTGTCTGCTATCCAGAACACCACTTCTTCTCCCACTATCTTTACCTTCCCCTGGCATTTTTTTTCATTAAGTAGATCGTGCAATGGATATTCATCACTACTTCTTCTTTATTCATCAGTAATGTAGTACTTTATCTCTAGTTGCAGGCTTCTCCGTGTGAGTGAGAAAAGGAGTGATTCTGCAAAAACGCCCTCCTCCTTCATCGAGAATTTTCAGGGGTTTCAGCGAACTCTTACAGAACTTCCTCATTTCCTTCTTAGCTTTCCGCATCTATTTGTCCTTTCCAATCAGTCGTCCCCAGTTTGGGGGAGGCATTTCCTGGGTCACGGACTTGTTCTTTAGGGTAACCCCAAGCCTCTGTAAAGGGCCAACCCGTATTATAGCATGTGGCATTCAAAAAAGGACCAAAAAAATGACAGTGCCTTCACTGTTACGGGACCCTAGTCAACTGCCAGCTGGTGATTAATTCTTCTTTATCCATCTGATGGCCATCCAGGTCTGCGTTCCATATTCCAGTCACTTTTGTATTAGTACATTATCACATATTATTTTAAAAACTAATGATCTTTTGCAACCAGTTGCATGAGACCTTCAGCACAAGTCACTGCTTTGGATTTTAGTCTGCTCCATGTAGCCAGTGCCTGTAGCATACTACATTTGTGCAGAAAAGCATGTCTCATCCAAAAAGATTGCTAGTCCTAGTGCTTAAAAATATTCATGCCTGTATTGAATCCTTTGGTACTGCTGAGAGCTGCCATCAGGGCTGATGTGCTGAATATAAGTGTTTAACTCTGGTACAGGGAAAAACATTCCCATATCTATAATGTGAGATGCAGCGTGATGCATTGCCCATAATTCTCCGATGTTAATCATGAAATCATCAGGACTTGGGTTAATGGCTTTATCTTTCAAGTGCAGATTGCAAAATGCTCACAAATATGACAGCAAAGCAGCCTGAGCCTTTAGTTCAGGAAATAGCATATAAAGATCAGGTTGGCTGTTAAAAATAGAATGAGGACAGATAATGCCTGAAGCTAAGGTTACATTATATAATACATCAATAAATTGAATACTAGTGTGTCTGAAGGACAATAAAGTGGAGAAGAGAATAAACTGTGCATATCAAACCAGCTCTTCCTCCCATTTGTGTGACCATGAGTGAGGAGCACCACCAGGAATGGAGCTAAAGGTTGTTTTAGAGACCTGGCCCGCTTATTTTGGAGAAGACACAGTTTTAAGCATTGCATGGATCTGATGAAAATACCCTTGAGTGTGCATGAGTGAACATGTCTGTGCACCCCTGAGGTTGCCAGGACTCCGTGCTGGGTGTTCATTTGCGAGCAAGCTCCAACGTCAGGGTGTGCAGGAGCGGCAGGAAGGCTGTGCGTCGGGGAAGGTGCACGAGCGCTGCAGGAGGTTTGGCCCTGGGTGTTTCACCGTGTTTCCTTTTCATGTGTGTGAAACAGGCTAAAGCTGCAGATGGGCTGGAACTGGAACTCGCCCTCTTTCCCCACACAAGGGGAGCTTTCTGTTTTAACGAACAGGCTCTGCCCTGATTTGTGCGTACTCTGGTCCTCACTGCATTTCTGGTTACTGTGATATTTCCAGGTGTGATTGGAAACAGAAGCAACAGTAATCGCATTAAAAAGTTACTCTGCACAAGTGCTGTGACATGAAAAAGTCAGATCATTCAAATCACTTCTGAAGCGTGTTGTGCCTGTGCAGCTGACTCTGTTGGGCTAGCACCGCGCTTGACCCTGGGCAACTAGCCTGGCGAAAAAAGGACTGACGAGGTTACAGTGCCGTGCCAACGCGGTCCCACTGTGGAGGAAGCTCATGCCCTGCAGGATTGCGCTGTGCTGTGTCGGTACGCTGCTAAGGGTCTGGGGAAGGCAGGACTTGCTTTAGTCTGATCCAAGGGAATCCCAATGTTCCTTTCTGACATGTTTTTCTCTAATAGGTCAGGGTTAGTAGTTTTCCTCTTTTCAGTAAGTCATTCTTTCAGCAGATCTATCTCTGCTCCCCAGCTTTGGCCCCAGGGGTTACTGGACTTTCTTCACTGTTAACCCCTTGAATGAACTGACCTCTACACTGATCCCAATGACTGGTGCCTCGACCCTCAGGCATATGATCCAGCGGGATCCAGGACTAAAACTTCCTAATGTGGAAGTGTGTTTGGACATTTGGGACAGTCCCCTTTGTCTGCAGTGTGCAAGCCAAGATGTAGAGAGCATACAGAGACTGTCAGCTCCCTCAGGGGAATGCGATGGGTGACAAATCCCTTGCAATGCTCAGGGGGGTGGTGAAGTCCTTACTCATACTCTGGGCCAACACCTGGTGTTTGATGTGGGTCTCTGTTTGAACAGGCCATCATTTCTCACAGCCCTGAAAAGGCAGGATCATCCATCATTATCATCTGCAGTCCCATTGTGTCGAACATTTTATCCACAGATACAGAGCAGTGGTATTTAAAGCCAGCAGTTCCATTTTCTCTTCCACTTATTTGATAGGAACAAGAACTAAGGGTTAAAAGCTACTTCCTTCTGGTAAATTTTATCAAGCAAATGGCTAGCCTCTGAGGAGTCACAAAGGAAATTCTCTGTCTTGGATCCACCATGTGCCTGTTGGCAGGCGCTATTCACGGCATGTTGCTGTAAGTACCTCTTGATGCAAAACACAAAAGCCCCACACTGAATAAAGTAATTCAGGCCCATTTTCTTTTGGCACGGATACCTTTCTTGATGGGAAAAAAAAAAAAAAAAAAAAAAAAAAAAGAAGAAGATCCTGACTTGCAGGCTTCTAAATGTAAAGATAAAATGAAATTCCTCAACAGAGAGAAGAAAAATCACTCTCAAAACTGAACCTTTTTTTCCGTTCCTTTTTCTCCACACTTATTACTCAATGCCGAAAGGCTCTCTTTGAATTGTCCAATGTGTTTTGAGGAGTTCTGCTTGCTCCCATCCGGGGAAATGACTTATTCATCATGTTGGGTCTCAGAATAAATTGGATTCTTCCTTCCAGTTAACTGACTAGATTGACACAATGTGCAGAGCTCTTCCAGCCTTGTGAGCATTTTCAGCAGCAGTGCCTCAGACTCTTATTTCCTCCAATTTCTAATCTGTCAGTTTATTAACATCAGTCGAGTGATTCCTTTTACAGTCCCAGAGAATGTTGTTCTCACTAAAGAAACTTCACTATGAGTGAATACCAAGTATTTCTGCTGCACTGTATGTGTCAGTAGTTAAAGGGCGTGTGGGGATTTATATTCTGTACAAGGCTGGAAGATGTTTTGTGTTGAAAGTGCATTGTCTCAAAGGAATTTGCACAAAACTTCCTCTATGATATCAGCTGAGCTCTTTTGGAGACCCTGCATGTGTACCACCCCATCAGCTGATAGCATCTTGGGAAATGTTGGGTAGCGACACCCAGGGTTTAGCTAAGATTTACATGCACGACTAGAAGGTCCATTTTTGGTTGCCTAACCTGAGATTTTTCAGAGAAAACAAGTTTCCCACAGGCAGATGAACTGCACTTCCCAGAAATAAGGCATCTGAAGCCCCTCATGTCTGAAAAACTTGGCTCTAGACGTGGGTGGCTGGAGCACAGCATTTTCGGCAGGAATTCACTTCCTCCATCAGATGGTGGAACAGACATGAAATTCAGACAGGAATGTGCTGGCTTTAAGGACACATTACAAGCCTATCTGTTAACTCAGGTTTTTGCTCAAGGTGTGGTTGGAGCACAGTGACTTAGTAAATGATGCATCATTGCTCAGTGCGCTTGAGAATTCCAATTTAAAGATTTCAGAAAACTGATGATGGGACTCCTGAACTGTTTATAAAGATCGGCAATGCTATACCAGAAACATCACAATTTTAAATGGTTGGTTCTATCAGGAGGTCCCTTCTGGCCAGTGGGACTGGTTCAAAGTGGGCCACTATGTCAGTGATGAACAACAGAAAATTGTCAGCAAATCAGAAGATGGGTGCAAAAACTGAAGACACAGACAGCTATTGCTGGCTTCTCTCAGTAGTCTTAGGTGGTCCTGGAAATTTGCAGTCCTTGGGCTATTTACCCAGCTGAGGGTTCAGTCACCATAGCTGGTGTCCTGCCACCATGACCAGAGCTCTTTTGGGGCCACGTTGTGGTTCATTGACTGCAGGCTGCAGTCACCCATCTCCCGTATTGGATACTCGATGTTAGACAGGCAACGGTGGACTTGCCAAAGCCTTTTGCTTTGCCACTGCTCACCTGCAGACATAGCTGTCTGCACCGAGGCAACAGCAGCTCTTGCTAAACGAAGGGCAGTATCAGTGTCACAGCTACCCAAGTGTTCAAGAAGCAGGATCTAGCCAGTACGGTTGGTGAATGGGTGAATCCCAGAGACAGGAACCATGGTGTGTATCATGGGCAAAACCGGAGTGTAATTACAATACAAGATGCTATCAAAGATGGGAAAGCATGGCAAGTGCAGGGGGACCAGAAAACCTCTGAGGTTTTCTCACTTCTCCAGGTGAGTCACGTTTTGCGTGTGAAACTGGGAATTTGCTCCATATAGAGCTGAGTATCAGCATCAATTCCACCTTCCCAGAGAAGCAACTTACTGCCAATTCAGCTCCTGCACTCTTTCACCATCAGAAGAATGGGATAGATCTTTGGTACTTGCAACAGAGAGCATCCAGGCTGGCCTTGTAACTGCAGAGAGCATCTTGTCTGGCCTGCACATCACATACCGTTTTTATCTCTGGCACTGGGACATTGCTTTAGCTGAAAGGTCACCATTGTGCCTGGAGCTGTATGTACATACAGCAAAGAAGCATCCGTACAAGACAAGGAGAGAAAGCAGGAGTTTTACTTAGGCAAAAGAAGAAGAAGCCCTGAAACAACTGAGGGTTGGTTTCAAATGCATATTTAGTATAACTGAGATCTCTGGAAATGTTTTCTGGACAAACACAAGGCCTTTCCAGAATAGCCCTGTGGTTAGGATGTTCATCAGGCATGTGGGAGATCAAATTCCAGTTCCTGCTTTAAATGAAGCTCAGCTGTGATTTGAACCTGATGTGCCTAAGCCTTTGCAATTGCCCTAACCTCTGGGTTATTTTGGGGTGATTAATCCCCTCCACACCCTGCCAGAGACACCATCCTGGATCTAAGGAACCTTTTTTGACAGGCAAACGCTTTTCAACAGCAAGTCTCTCCTCTGAAGAATCCCAGTTGCTTCCAGTCCACACCCGAATGACTAGACAAGACAAAGGAAATGCCATTTCCTTTGACAGAGGACAAATAGACGTGAACAGAGCGGAGGTGGGAATCCTGGGTTCCAGATGCTTGACCAGTTGCTTAACCACAGGGCAACCATTCATGCAGAATAAGGGTAGGTTTCAAAGAGCAACTGCTGATGCTGAGCATTCATGAGATGCTTAAACGCCCTTCTTTCTAATGATGCGCAATGAGTACTTAGGCTTATATTTTTTTGCCTTTGTTGACTCTGTAATACTCACAGAACACCATTGCTTCTAACCCATCCAGTCTGCCATGGCTGCAGGCTGCTGGGTTTGGTTATCTGTGAGCCCCAGGGCTGATAAGATAACCGTAATGAAAAGATGCAAGTCGGGAACATGCACTGCTCTGGCCTGCCCCTTGCTTGCTCTAAAGGTGCTTTTCTTGCAGGGAGGTGAGGTGAAGAGGGCAGTGTGTTTCCTCCCTTGGAGCAGGGAGCATCCCAGAGGGCTGTCGGAGCTCCTGCTGCCGGGCAGCAAGAGGCAAGAAAGGCTCAGTTACTGTGGGTGCTGTGGGATTCGAACGCTGTGGTCCTCGGCACAGTCTTGGCCTTGCACTTGATGTGTCTCCTCTCTTCATTCTGCACCAATTCCCTGGGGCTTTCTCTGCCCTCGTCAGGCCGTCAGACACTGCCAGAAAGCACCATCCCCATGGCTGCCGACCAGTTCTTCCAGACGCTGCTCTGATACTGAGAGAGGGATAATGAACACATTTGGCATCAACACGTTGTCCAAACAGTGTCCTCTTTGTCTGAAGTCCCACTGATCCTGGCAGGGTGCAGGGAGGTGACTCCTCCGAGGCAGCCGCTGAATGACTCTGATTAATTCTTTTGGGCAGGTGCCACAGGCAAGTGAGAGCTCCAGTGCTCCTGGTCACTGTGTCACCCTCCACAGCCAGCCTGTCTGGCAGGAGAGAGGACCCAGGGACGTGCAGATGGGCAGAAGCGATGTCCAGCCAGCAATCAGCTGCACTTGCATAGTTCAGTTGCAGAAACCAACCGGGATATTAATTGGTCGTAGCAGCAAGCTCCGGGCTCTGGCACCAGGTCCCCTGTTCGGTGTCAACTTAGCCCAAGGTGCGTTGTAAACGCCGGTGGGGTCCCTCACACTGGCAGTTCCAGCCTGGGGGAGTGCATCCAGCCTGCTGGCTGTGGGTGGGGTGATTCGTCCCCTCCGAACTGCAGATACTAGGAGCTAATGAGAAATGACATGTCTCCAAGCTCTGCACCCACAGTGGGTCAGGCAAGTTGACTTGGTCACACTTGACCCCCTGCAAGCTGACTTGGTCACGGTTAGTGTGGATGGAGCCTTCCCTGAGGGAAGCTGGCCCTGGTAAACGCTGCCTTTGCCTCTGGAGTGACAGAGGTGGGATGATGTCCCGGTACACTCGAGCTGCCTGTCTCTGCCTTCAGGGTCAGGCCCTGGGATTCTTCTGGGTTCAAAGGAAACAGAAAATTTTTCGCACAGACACAGAAAAATGAGCTAAACCCAGAGAAACCACAGATCATCTCTGTTCCCAGGAGGGGGAAATATCATTCTAGGAGGATGTCTGGAGTGGTCCTGTCTCTATCCCACACCAGTTTCTTATCCTTCCCATGGGAACTAGAATTATAGAGTTTCATCCTCTGACTGGTTTAGCATTGGTAACCTTTTATAGTTACTGATCACGTTCTTTTCTGCTCCTTTTGGTGTGCATCTTGGTCTTTAAGTTCTGGGACACAGCTTGATGTTCTTTGGCAACGTGGCTTTTGACACAGCAACTCATTTTAGGTGAATGGTGAGAAATATTTCTCAGGAAGTTTAAATTATTTTATTCTTTATGTATAATTGAAAATGGAATCTGGAAAACATACGGAATCTGACAAAAATCTGGATATTCTGAAAGTCTATTTTCGTTTAAAAAATCTGTTAATAATGATGTCCCAGATTTAAAAAATCATTTTGGGGAAAAAAAATAACACTTTATTAAACTTTCCATGTTGAGGTAATAGAGTCAAGCCTGGCATTTTAAAATAAACTTTTTTCTCTGACTGCAAGATTTTTCATTTAAACCATGTTTTGAAGGAAAATTTAAAGTGAGCTCATGGGCTTCTTGTGGTGGTAGGATAACAGCAATTCCCTTGTGGCTTGGGGACTCCTTGACTGCGTCTGTAACACCGCTTGACTCATGTATTTCAACAGCCTGGATCTCAAACTGGTGTCGATGTTCCTTCTCTTCTGCCATACACCCCTTGGGAGTCCGCTGTCTCCTCATTTTTAACAGCATATTTTATTTCCTGTTTTTGAAGGCTGTAGACGTGGGACTCCTCAGTGACCTAACCTGGTTCTCTGGTGTGCTAGTGCCCTTCATCTCTTGCTGAAGTTCATGCAACCCCTGACAATACTGGTCACCCACCCAATTCTCCATGACTACTGGAAGTGATTAGCAGATGTTTGCAAAGTTTGTTCTTCAGTTCTTGTAGTTTGTTGGTTCTTGTAATAGTCTGGAACAGAGGTCGTCCAGACTGATTTGAGTTTGTTGCACAAAGTGCTCAAAGTCATTCCTGTGGGGCTGGGCTTTACCTCCTGAGCTGCAAATCTCACTTTGCCAATGATGAAACTTCTGGGCATGAATTCTTTGAGTTTAAACCATAAGGGAGAAAACAGGATTTGGGATGTTGATGTTATTGGATCTAGTTTCCTGCCATTGCCTGGACAGACATAGTCCATCTTTGTGAAAGACTGTACTATATGCAAACGCTGATCTTCAGCTGTGAGGAGAGCTGGTTGCTCAAGCACCTCTTGTCTCCATGTACAGAGCACTCTACCATGCCTTGGAGCACTCCTGGATAGACATGCATTGCGAGTACAAGAAAAAACTGTTCTCACTCTCACCAGCGTGCATTCCCACAGCTCATGGTGCTGCTCACACCACTGCAGGATTTGACCCTTTACTGCTGCTCCTGTGGTAAAGGTGAGACCCAGACTCCTCAGGGGTGAAGAGAAAATCTGAGGTCAAGCTCTTGACCAGGGTAGAATAAAGAAAGAAAGGCATTAACAGAGCCAAGCGCTTTATCTGACTTCTGCCCGTGAATCCATCCTTCCTGGTCCTCCACGTTGTTGTCCAGCAGAAGAGCTCTTAAGCTTAGTGGGACCATATTCTCCCAGAGCACAGTAAAGCAGGAATTCAGATTTCATGAAGACGCTGAGGTCAAACCTCACCCTGCAGCCTGGGAATGACTCGACTTTTTGTTCAGCATCTGGTGGGGAGCAGCAAGGCTGGCCCGGAGCAGCTGCCTTCAGCAGCACGGGCTGCACCCACTGATTAAGTGCACCCGCTGGAACTGCATGGCTTGTCAAAGGCATTTCAGGTGCCAAGCCCTTGAAAAACCTGCTGCTAAAGTATTTGAAATTATGATCCTTGGTGGCTGAGATATCCCAGCTGGCCCAGCACCCTGAAATGTGCTCTGGGTGCAGAGCTGCCTTTGCTTTGGTATCCCAAGCTTAGTTTCCCGGGCTGTGGCACTTTCCTCCCTTCTCCTCAGTCTTATAACCATGCAAAGGAGTCAGACGATTCTCCTTGTTTCTGCTTCCTTGGAAGCAGCCTGTCTTCTTTTAAGCCTGAGAAGTCTTGTGATGCTGGCAGGCACCTTCAGGCTACCATTGCTGGTTTTTTCTTGCCTCAGAGGAGAGAGTTAAAACTCTCTTGAGCCATATAAAAACAGGAGAGTAAGGAAAATTATACCAAGGACCAACTTTTTCTCAACTTGTTTGTGTGCCTCTGCCCTCCTCCCCTACCCTGCATGTTGGGCTTGGAGTCACCATATCTGACACTGGTACAGGAGGCTGGTGCACCATCTCCCACCCATGCAACCAGCTACGTCTTGGCAGGGCAAGCTCAGGTGAGCTTTCTAACACCAGAAGCAACCTCCCTCATTAAGCAGCTCTTCTCTTTCAAGAGCTGCAGAGGGCTGACCTTGTGTGGACACAACCTGGGCATCATTTCCCTTTCACACTGGTGTGAATGTGCAGTAGCTGCATTGATGCCTGCAGAACCAGACCAGTGTGAGCGAGCCTCCCAGGGCTGCTGTTCAATATTCAGTTGCAGGTGAGACGTGCCTCGCTGCATGTAGCTTGGTCAGATCAGATCAGCAGCTCAGGAGGAAAGCCTGCTTGAGAAACAGCATGAACAGCCCATTTTTTAAAGTATATCGCGTTCAGCCTGGACAACACTGATGAGGAGGACCCTAGCCCACTGTCTCCACAAAGTCACTACAAATACTCCCTGCTCCATGTTTGCTCAACTCAGGATCTTCACACCCCCAGCCAGTGTTTTGGAGCAGGGTTTGTAGGAAGCCCAAGCAATCATCAGGAACCTCTTGGCTGAGTGCTCAGGAGCTTCTATGAAAAAGAAAAGTTGACTGGTGGACTGAACACCTCATCCTGTTAAACAGAAGCCCAAGGCAGAACAAAGTGAGTAGCAGACCAGTGCCAGGCAGATGCCTGAAGCAGAATGAAGAGCAACATGAGTCTGATGTCTCTGTAGTCTCCCTGCTACACTGTCAGGTCTGTTATGCCAGAGGGTTGGCACCTTCTGCATCCACAGCCACAGCCACAGCCTCAGTGAAGTAGCACGATTGCTGAGCTCCTTAAGCTGCTTTAACCCTGGGATGCATATCTTGCTTTAAAGGATAATGGTGTGTCAAAGCCGTAGCATATGTGCTGCCCTCACCTGTGTGCTCAGGTGTCCTTTCAAAGGTAGCAGAGCACGGGAAGAGTAGTGACATGCATGTATGCAGGCTCACACCAAGCAAGACCGGACTTACTCTTGCTCTGGAATGACCATGGGCCCACCAGCAGCTGTAGTACCCTCCATCCCTTAGCAAACCACACATTTACCATTACTAATCATAACACCGGCATTGCACAATCCACACCAGAGTATTTCGTCTTAAATACTCCTTATTTACCCTCAGGCAAATCCACCCAGCATCAGAAAAATATTTTAAAACCTGAGTTATATTTAACAGTAAAGAGATTAGATTTCACTCTGCTACTGGGATGGTTCCACTTGGCCCAACAGTGGTGCTGGGGAATGTATCTGACCCTCTGAACCTCTTCATTGCACAGTGCTATTTTCTCTGTTACGTGGACAGAGGTACACAGCAGGACTATACCTGTACTGTGATAGCAGCCCGAGGCGTAAACTCCCCAATTGTTCACACCACCCATAAATTGGCTTGCTGTAGTAACGACTGTGACCTTTACACTTTAAGCCTTAACGCAGCGTAGGTTAAATGTAAATTAAATATATAGGACAGATGCTCAAAAATGTAGAAGTGTTATATCTGCCAATAGTGTAGGCTGCATCTTGACTTAAATTAGACTAAGTTACACAAAGAGGAAACAGAATAGCAGGAAGAATGTCAGACATGTCAGAAGAGAAAAATAAGTTGGGACTTTCCAAAGGTGCAGGTAACAGTTTAATGCTAACTGCAGAGGACAAATTAGGTCTATCTGCATGTCTTGTGTGAGATAGCTTTACACCAGCAATGTGACAAGGAAAGAGGAGCTCCTCTCAGTGACAGAGCTCCTCCTGCCCTTAACTGCAACCGCAGTCTGCTCCCAGGCCTCATTATACCCTTGGTGCTGCAACATGGGTAAGTTTTAGCCTGGAAAGGCCAGACTTTTCTTCGTGGTAGCAGTAATAGAGCTCCTGAGCCTGGGTTGTTATTTTGTATCTCATAAGTGACATGATTTGCACACACTAATTAATCAAATCTTATCTATTCCATAGTCTTTCTTGTTCAGTTGTGGTACTGCATAACCAGGATTTTTAACTTAAATGTTCAATGTATTGCATGCACTGAATCATGCCCAGAACACAGCCAATGAGACAGGGGACAATTGCATATTGTGTTTTGGATACTTAAATTAAACCTAAAAAGTTTCCTGACTTGGTGCAGTACGCGGGGCATTATATGACCCTGAGGTCCCAGATAAAACTACTTTCGTGGGTATCTCATGCAAGCTGACAGTGTAGTCAGTGTTGAGTTTGGGTTCCTGCAGCTCACCCATGAAAGGGACCAGCTGGCCCGCAGGCTTCTGGCAGCCCCAAGGTGTTTGGACCCTCACCCAAGCTGCGACCCTGCCATCGGCTATATGCCAGGTCATTCACAGAGACTGGGCTGCTCAGCGGCCATCAGCCTGTCAAACCTTTGCAAGCTAATGGCCGGAGGTCATGGCCCCAGCAGAAACCTGAAGCCAGGAGAAGTCATTTCCATTCCCATGTGCTGTCAAGACACGGGCCTGATTTCCCCATGCCAGTAGATGGGTGACAGTAAATAGCTGGGACATCTCCAAAGTATCAACTCGTGGTATTTATTCTCATATGCTGCCCTGAACAGATCAGATTCTTGATCTCCACTGTGAGTGAAACATGTTCATGTGGTCTGTCTTTAATTTTTTTCTCTTCAAACGAAGTTCCTACTGTACCTCTACGAAGAAGACGGCTCCAAATCCCACTGAAATGATGGAGCATCAAATCTGCAGAACTGTTTTCTTACATTCTTACATCTTTTAATGCTAATTTTAACTGCAGCTAGTCCTGAGCTGGAGGAGAGACGGCACCATCTCAGTGAGTGTGGGAACATACAATTATTTCCAGACCCACAGAGCACCTTCTGTGGGCACCTGCATACAGTTTTCTTGAAATTAAGGAAAAATGCTGAAAAAAATACAGCCAACTAATAATGGAGGGGGGGGGAGCGGAAGTAATCTCCAAGAGGAGACTTTTCAGTCTCAGGTGATAAAGCTGTGACTTTGACAGGACCTTTTTGTGTCCCCACACAGGCCAGGAGCAGATAAATAAATGCCAGAAGCTGCTGCAGGAGCCCCAGGGTCCAAGCTTGCTCTCCTGGCACCTGACAAGGAGCTTTCCTGGCTTGCAGTGCTATCAGTCACTCCCTCCATCAGACCAGCTCCAAGGTGGTCCAAGAAACATGGGGGGGGATCCCTGTTGCTCTTCAGCTTGCCATGAGAAAATTGCCGAGAGCCTGGTAATGACAGGAGTCCTCTGGTACGAGGTTTAAGAACCACCACACCCTCAGAAGTGCAGTGCTTGCTTACCAGAAAGTGAGGCTGTGGCAGCTTTATCACCAGCAGAGTTTTAAAGGCTGGAGAATGTGTTTACCTGAAAGCATTGATTTGCAATAATGGAACAAAGTTACAGAAATATAAAACAATAAAACGCATTATTGCATTTGCATATAAAATTAAGGAATTTCCTGAACAACTCTTACATCTCAGCTGGTCTGTAAGAGTGGCTGAAGTCTCTGCCATGCATTCCTGGGCTGGTAAACCCCGGAGAGCTCTTACAAATGGATATTTCCTGCTCTTATTGAAAAGCTGGTGGCGAGCATCAGTCAGAGCAGTCACACTGGGCAGCCTGTCTCTATCTCCAGAGGCAATACTTGCTTCTTAATGTCTTCCTTCTGAATTTTCCCCCAGTCCTTGCACCAAAGCACTGGATACCCTGCAGTACTGTGGAGTCAAACAAACCTTCCAGAGGTCTATTTTGATTAACATAATCAGCTTCAGACTTCTTTTCCTATGCCCTACCTCCTTAGAGTAACTTTAGAAATGACGCATTCAGTAATATGCTTTTATTTGTGTTTTGCATGAATGCCTGGAGAAGTCAGCACCTGAACCTACAGACAGGCTCCAAAACCAGCTTGGCTCCATAGTACCTTCGAGACAGGGAGACAGGCACTTCAGCAGCTGTCAAGAGAGAAAACTCACTGGCACTTGGCATTTTTGCAGAAGGAGGTGTCAGGTGTTCAGCAGTCAGAAACCTGTCTCTCTTCACGTAGCAAAGTCTCTCCTCAGGAGCATCTGGCACAGTGTGTCACACTCAGACGTCACATTGGGCTCCACAAAGCGGTGATCACTCAGCTGGCAGCCTCAGGAAGAAACTTTCTGAACTCACACCTCGAGTTCCTCCCGTAGTTGTCCGTCTCTGCCCACACCAAGTCCAGATCTGATGGTAAATGACACACACAAGTCAGGGTTGGTCCTGGGCTCTGCTTGGCAAGTTCAGATTCACTAGGGCAAAGTTTGCCCACAGCACCACCAGAGCTCCCAGCTCCAGTGCTCTGCAAATGTTCGCCCTGCACAGTATTTGCTCTCCAGTCCCTGCTCAGCCCTTTTAATGCCTTGTTATCTCAAGGTGAGGCCCTCCGACAGCACCCTCGTTAATGCCTGTGCAAAACTACAGTGATCTGACAGACAGATAAGGATGAAGTAAAACACAATCCCGTTCCAGCAGGCGCTGGTGTGCCAAGCCTGCACACACCGTAGGTCTGGCCAGGCAAAGTAGGGCACTCTGATGCAAGAACCAGCCCAGCCACACGTTCTCTGTTGATTCTAGGGTATTTATTTAGTGATAGTTGAAGCAATGGACCTGATAGCCTAGAAGGACATGCTAGTACCCGACAAATGCCCACTTTTCAGCTTTGCTGGTGCATCTCAGGCCCCACAGGCCTGAGTCCTCCCTCTGCAGACAGGCATGTCAGACCGAGAGCTTCTCTCCCTCTTCCAGTCTTAGTCCCATTCGAGCAAAGGCTGGTCAGGTTGCTTTTGAGGGAAGGTGGTTGCTGCAGCCCTCACATTTTCTGTGACTGCACAATGGGCAAGCCAGCTCACATGAGACGCTCTGAGGCTCTCTGACCTTCCTCTCTTGCAGTCTTGCTGACAAACTGTGAGGTACAGCTTTGGGTTTCAGGAAGGAGACCAATAAATCATTCACCTGCTGCTGGGAGGAAGCCACAGAGGAGGGTTTGTCATTTTGCATTTGTATCGAAAGTCCCACAAGATTTCATGATTATGTCATGATTTGTAGCAGAAGAGTTTCAACTGTTCTGAACTGAGCATAAATGAAAATACCTGTGACATTGCGCCAGAAGAAATATTGGAGCAAGGGTCAGAAGAATGGCATTTATTGATAAACGAGGTCATGATCAACAGCAGACTGGTAAACCCTCAGGAATGTGTCATTTGCATAAAAATCACAGACGCCAGGTGAAGGATGGTATCAGGTCGATAACCGGAGGATGGCAACAAGGTGCAGCATATTGTATGTAACGTTCCTCTGCCTGTCACCTCAACAGAAGACACTCGTTAGCCATGAACATACTCAAAACAAAGGAATGCAAAGGGCAGCAAGCCTGCCTAAGATTTAAGGAGGGTGAAGTACACAAGGTTTGGAGACAAGGATGATATAGTATGAAATGTTGGCTCCTAAATAGTATGAAAGATGTGACCAAAAGCCAGTTCGTTGTCATCAATCAAGAAAAAAACCAAAAAGCTGCTGAAGACTTGACAGCCAATAGTCCTCATCCTTTATGCCACGTGCAGGTGACCCTGACCGGACCCTTTGGACAGGTGTCTTGGTTCTGGGGAGTGAGATTGAGAGTGGGAGTGTGTGAAGTCATTTTTTGCTTAAAATAAATACCACTTTCCTTTTCACTAAGGTCTTGCACTGGTTTTAGTTACATGAATTTCCTTCAAGGACCAAGAAAAGTCTCACTAGGGCAAAATGAGCATTAGCCAATAAGTAAACTTGCCTGAGAAACTTTGGGGTGGGAAACACCATGATGCTGTCTGCTGAGACTTGCTTCTGCATGCCCTGTCTGGGACATCATCTCTGCCTGTACCCCGAACAGGAAAAGGTGCTGAGAGAAACTTTTAGCACCTTGCAACACCCAAGCTCTTGATGTATAACTGGAAAGAAGTGGGACCTCTGCTCCTGAGGGGCAACTCGTGTAGTTATAGGAGTGCACTAGGAAACAGCTATTTTCATGTCTTTCCTTTGATTTTGTTGGTGTCAATTCACCCGTGGGCATCATCTTCTAGACTTCAGTTATCCTGACACCTCATAAAGTGAACATGGCACTTAGCCCTGAGTTAGCTCCTTGTGGGCTGTGATAGGGTGGAAAAGGTGTGGGGAAAGTGAAGACTTAGTGCCAGAATTTGGATGCAGAGCAGGGATTTATAAGAAAGCATTGTACAGAAGAGAGCCTTTGAGGTGGAGAAATGGGTTGGGATCCTATAGAGCGCTTAAGACTAATTTTGTGAATAGACCAGGACTAAGAATCCGTCCTAAAAAGCAGCCAGGCTAAATACACCGTCTTACGGCTGTGGAGGGCCCCAGGACTATGACTTCCATCCCTTGATACCTTTTCCTTCCATCTCCTGTACAAAGAGGAAACACCTGATTCCTGGAAGGATCCATTTTGCCCCAACTGTAACAAGATAACCCAAATTCCATCATTAAAAACCTTTGAGAGGAGCCAGCAGAAATAGTTGGACCCAATCTTGTCTGTGTCAGCGACCCAGAAAGAGACGCAGATCGTAGATAAGGGGCCTGTTCCAGTAACCACATTCTGCTTGAGAAAGATTTACAAAATCTGCAGGTACTTTGCTGAACTTTTGTAGAACCAAACAGTAGAAATTGTGCCTTGGAACAGCTAAGTATTAACCGGCAATATCTGTACCCGTTAAGCCTTTCCACTGTCCTTCCCTCCTCCCCATCAAGATGACAAGGCCTCCTGGAGAATAAGGACTAGTAGCACATTTAGCCCAGATCAAAGTTTAGAAAACAAGGAATTTGTGGCCCTTTTGAGGGCACATGGTGGAAAATTCAGTGACTGGAAGAGTGCATCACTTGGACTGAGAGCACTGCTGTTCTCAACCATGTTCTTCCTCCAGACATAGCATACCTTGTCTTCAGCAGGAATCCTAATAGAATCAGTTTCTGTACAGATGCAGAAATTACTTTACTCTTCCACATTCATCTCTCTCCAGGACTCCATTTGTTACTTTCCAAAGCCTGGACTCATTATACAAAACACACTTCATTCCTTTTCCTTCCTTATTGAGCATGAGACGAAGTGATTTCTCTGTGGCTAACGCACAGGACCATACAGCCCATCATCAAGCAGACAGCATCTGCACTGCATGAAAAGGGTGATTTTACGGTGCCTGGGGATTGCACAAGTGTGATCAAGTTACCATGGCTTAACAAGACACACTGCATGCACTGAGCTGTGAAAAGTGTTCATGTATGCTCTTAGCCCACAGCAAATCTGAGGCAATGTGGCTTAGCTTAACCCACCATGAAAGAAGGTGCATTCCTTGCATTTGCCACGGACCAGGAGCATATCCACAGATAGCTACTATCATCCCCTGGCACGCTGTAATTTGTTCAGAGGTTGGAACGTGGTAAATCCTACCGGTTCTGATAGTCCTGGGTTCCTAAGTATTGATGTCACTTCTGAAGGTAAAGCTTAGGTATGTAGGTGACTGGGGGATGGTAAATTTTAACCCCAAAGTCAGTAGGAAACACAGAAAGTTCAGAAAGGTCAGAGTTAGCTGAGCCAGGGACTTGCAATCGTGGTAATGAAGGGGAACTAGATCTAGATTTGATAACCTCCTGTCGGCCAGCTGAAGTGGTTGACCAAAGCTTCAAGCCACTTGTGTCTGCTCTAAGCAATGATTCGGGGATCTTTCCTGGCTTCTTTAGTTTGCCTTTGTGGTGGCTGAGGAGAGTCAGTCCTTGTGGTGGGTCACAATAAGCACAGGCAAAAGCAGGTCTCCGTGCTGTAGTGTCCTTCTGGGGAAGCAGCTTTCAGAGGAATGACTTGGGCTTAGCCCTCTGCAGAGCTGCAGATATTCAGACGGAACTAAGGTAGCACAGAAGTTTGATTCAATTTCAGACAAATGGTGAGTGTCAAATAAGAGCAAATAATGCAACTGGCCAGAAGGTCGTTATTGGGAAAATCATCTGATGGAGACTGGGTGTGATGGAGTTGAATGACTGAAAGCCTTTTTCAGGGGCAGAGTTCAAGAGCTATGGAGCAGCTCTAGCTGTAAAAGAAGTAGAGGTTAGTTTGACAATTTGACAGAAGCATCCACTGAATGTGAGGAAAGGAAGCTATGGGAACAGCTGCCTTTTCAGCCTGCAGTTGTGCTTCCCAAGGGTAATGAGCTTAAGTGGCACAATCAGATACATCAGATTATCCTGACCTAGAGGATGCTCTTCTCAGGCAGCCTCTACTCTGCATTCCTCTGGTGTATCAGGAAGCAATGAAATGAGACCTGAATAATCTTCTCAAGGATGGCTAGGACAAGTCACCTGTATCATCTGTGTATTTCCAAGTGGAATTGTAGAATAACATCGTGGAGACTTGAGAATACGTGTGGTATGGCATGAGATTCGCTTCAGTTATATCTCGGGTCCCTGTACTGTCAATGGAGAGAAACAGGAGCACTGAGGGCACGACACGTCCTGCAGCAGACCTAAAATAGGTCAGGTGGACCAAGGCTGGAAAGAGCCAGTTTCTGTTCTCTGAGTGCAGTGACTGATGCAGACACAGATGTCTGCAGCATAGATGTCTAAAGTCAGGGGAGACAAGGTCCAGCTTTGCAGACAAGGTCCAGCTATTCAACTTACATCTGAGTAAGCGATCAGGAGCAAAACAGTGTGTTCTTCTCTGCTTGGCATCTAGCTCCCATTAAAGTGACATGAGACTCAGGGACTCTCTCAGTACAAATGGCTGACAGAGCCAGCCAGAGCAGCTAAAACAGCAAAGGTACCTAGTAAACTTTCAGACTCATCATCTCAAGCAAACAGCCTCTTTGCCTTGCCTCTTCACCCCAAGAACAGTATCAGGATGAGGCTCATTCCTCACATACCACGTATGAAGAACAGTAGGAGAGAAGACTGTGACCATTTGTCATGCCACCAAGCCAAGAAACACTCAGAGCTTCTCAGGGGTCCCCAGCCTTTAAAACGCATCATCACAGACCAATCCGGTTCCTAACCCTCTTGCTATCCACAGTGTTATCTGTGAAGCCTGCTACAGGTTTGCAGATGGGCTAAATAAATGTGCATTCATGCACTGTGAACATCAGTCAACTGGTGCACAACCTGGTATCTGCAGACATCATGGTTTTATTTGATTCTACAAATCATGGAAAAAAAAACATATGGCTGGAAAGAGAGATTCCTATCTTTTGTAAGCATTCAGAGTTTGAACAGCGGACAGCATGTAAAGGATGACATTTTCTTCCCAAAGTGCGCTTTAGTTGGTGTGCCTTCCAGCACAGTGTGCATTACAGCTCTGCAACACTGAAGGGTACAGTGGCTTGTAGCCTCCTGTAGACACTACAGAAAAGGCATGCAACATTTGGCAGTGAATTTGCTGCTGTTTCACCAAGAGCCTCACTGCTAGAACAGATAGATACTAAAAAAAAAAAGGTGTTTTGGCCAGTGTAGGAAGAGCTCTAGGTAGGGCTATGCTGAAATTCACAGATCCATTCAACCTCCTCAGTCAACTGCAACGTTACAGTGGTTTTCCTGTTGTAAGTCCAAGTAGGGTTCAAGCAAAGTTTCTCCCTTAATGGGAACAGCAGGTCATCCAGCTTCTCCTGTATCCTGTGGATTGACTGATTTTGGCTGTGCAGTAGCACCAGATTAATTTGAAGAATCAGTCAAGGCAAGAAATTATTTTGCCTTGGGTCTTTGCTGAAGATCTTTCTGTTCCCTGCACTACATCTTTGAAGTCTGTCCCTGAAATGTGGGAGTACTGCCCCACTGTCCTCTTCAAAGAGCTACTCTCCCTGTTTCAGGGGTATTCCTGCCTCCCACTGCAGCATCACACTCATCCTGCTGCTGGAAAATTGCGCTGAGGCCCAAATGCAGGTCCAGGACGTGGAGCTCCAAATGCTGAAAAGTGAATGTGAGCAATCCCCAGCACTTGCCCTGCAAGTGGCCCGCCTTAAGTGCTGGGAGGGTGTGGTGGGGATTGCAAAGTACAGCTGACAGAGCGGGGAGTGGCAGCAGCCTTGTCGGAGCTGTCTATATTTAGGTCCTCTCAGGTTGGAACAAGAAAGCAGGAGGTCTCCTTCTTGTTCTCCCCTTCCACATGAGTTTGCCTGGCAGCGGTGTCTACCAAGCCTGACCTCATTTTACGGCTCCATTTAAACTTCTCCAGCCTTGCAAGCTGACAATGCATCCTCACAAGGTACCTCAGATGGATTTCTAACGTCTGTCCATTAAAGTACTAGCTGTGTGTCTGTCTCAGAGGCAAGCTGACTCTTTTGCTTCAGGTGCCATACTTCAGACTGCATCTTTGAGGTAAAGACTGATTATTAGTCTGTCTGGTCCAGCATCTTATTTCTGGCACTGGCTAGGGCCTCAGCAAGAGGCCACAAACTTAATGGGCAGTGGGCAGTGGTGCCATGGAAAGGGATCTTTCTGCTCTGATCCTGCACTGGTGAGGTCTTCCCCAGAGGACAAGGTGACACTCCCTCAAGCAGTTACCTTCGCCATCATCTCAGCTCTTCAGGCTGTGGCTCTGCAGTTGTCCAGCCGTTTGGAATGGGCCATGGTCAGTGATTCAGGGAACTGCTGCTGAAGGAATTGATCTCACGCTGCATGGGACTGGGTATTTTCCCTCGCAGCTGCTGCTCTCTAATATGTCATCTTTTTCTAAACCTCTCACACCCGTCTCTTCCATCTCCTCTTCCTGTTGGACTGGTTTCATTGGGTGGCTGACAGCAATCCCACTGTTCCTCCTCACTGCCGCCTCTGAGCACTCCCCACACCATTGACAGCAACTTCAGTGCCTCTGCCAGTATATGGTCCGTAAAAAAGAGTGCACAGCTATACCTCAGTGCATGGTCTGCTGTGCTGGTACCCATCTCCTTAGGGGCTGATGGCAGAAGTCAGTACATTAATCTATCTCCAATGCAACAGAAGCTTGACAGAATTAAAATATTTAATTTCTCATCACACTTCATAACAAAACTTTATTTTCTCTCTAATCCTTTAAGTAACCTCTAGTTACTTCCACTCTCGTACTATCAAAACCATTAACCTTTCTGCAGTCCTACTTTCCACTGTCTCCTTCCCCACCAGCCTAGTTCCCAAACATGAAAGCATCTGCCTCCATCGGTTCTTCCCCTATCCTACATAAAGTCTCTTCACTCCCTTGTGTGCAGTGAACTCAAGTCCTAGACTGACCCTCCAATTCTCCCACCTTTACAAGTCAACTGTTAATTATAATTACTTTTCAGAATATACCCAGAACTGAGTCCTGCCTCTGCCAAGGGCACCCTAATTAAACTGTTTCTTTGCTGAGTGCAGTTCACTCCCCTTTGGCATGCAATGCATGATTACGGTTAATTCGCTGCTTTTCCAAACCACCATGAGAAATAGAGCTTCCAGGAAAAAAAAGGGCCCAGACTCTACTCCCAGTGCCCTGAACAAGACAAGTGATGAAAAGAGTCCGTACCACAGGGGGATCCTTTGGTTTCTTCCAGTAACCTATCTCTTCTGCGGTATCTTCGCTGACGTCTTCAGCCCCCTTAGACCTCAAGTCCTTGCTTATCCAAAATACTACTTGAACTGCCTCCTCCAGTTGGCTGATATTGAAATCTGTGAGTAAGGCTTAGTGGCACCGTGGCTACAGGAGGTCACATAGATGTGTTAGCAAGACTGCATACAGCTGGAGGAGGAGTAGCCCGGGCTGCAGACCCTGCATCTCAATTAGCTCAGAAGATGCAGTTTCAACCTTGGTGACAGGACATTCCCCTGAACGATCACAACAAACAACATGACACCCAGCAAAGATGATGAGGGAACCCAAGTCTTGCCAATAATTACAATAAAATGTTTCTAGAATAATTTGCAAGGTTTCCAGTGTCTCTGATTTATCTCATTCTGGATTGATATGGCTTCTGGGCCAGAATACAGCTGCTACTGAACAGGCACAGATAATCTGCATAGTTCAGGAAAAAGACAAATAAGTTTGGAGCCAGATCCCCCACTGATATCAAAAGGCAGAACATCTTTTCCTGCTCCACTACATCATGCTGTCATTTCCAAAGTGCAGCCTGGCCCTGGCTCACAGTGGAGCCTTGGGGCAGAATTGTCAGACAGGTATAGTAACCTCTGCTGGAATTCAGGATTAGTTCAGTACCTTTATATAAAAAACATAGCCAGGGGTCTTCAGAGACCGTAACCCATCACAGTCTCTTTCCAGATCCAAAATACGTTGACTTAGTTCTGACTCACAGACCAACATGCCTGGACAGAGCCGCTCGCCCTGCAGCAGCACAGCTTCCCTTGGTGGTCTCCCACCTAGTCCTGACTAGCTTGTGGGAGCTGCCATACAGCTAGGTACAGCAGCACAACCTCTCCCGTTCGTGTCTGTGGGGCTGCTCGGGGTGGTTCTCCCGTACGACCATACAGCCTCCCTCACACAACTGCAGCTGGCGTGGACCTAGCAAGACTTCACCCCAGTCAGACCTCTTGCATCCACAGCGATCCTGGCGTGAAGCACCGTCTCTGACGGCCTTATGCAATTTCCCTCTTTCAAAGTGCTGGTTTGGGGTAAAAGGAGAGAAACGAGCCAAAGCTGACTCCCTCAGACATCATCTGGCCTCAGTGTAGCTCTTTACAGGCACCATCTGCACTGGTGGCTTGGGAACATCTGGACACCAGCCTTTCTCAGCAGAGGGTAGATTCAGGCAAGGAATTCCGCCCACTCTCGTCTTTGCTGAGTGTCATCTCAAAACATTCCAGGTTTATATATTCACGTGTAACAACAGGGCATGTTGGGAGGCATGAAGCAGGCTATCGCTGTTGGCTTTAAATATCCTTGGGCTCTTCAAGGTCGGGATAGTCCTTGCACAAATGCAAATACCACAGCAAGGGGTAGTACCTCCGACAGGGTGATTCGCTGAGCTACCCCAGCTCTCAGGGGCTACCCCGGCCCAGGGTTACCTGCTTTCTGTCAGAAAGAAACATTTCTCAAAAGCACAAGAGAGAGAGAGAGGAGACACACTGGCCACACGGCATACTAGGTAATTGCACAGCTCCTCGACTCTGCATAGCAAAACATTCAGCCTTGCTGTCTAGATCAATGGATTGTAATGCACACCTGGGATATTGGTCTGAATGTTCTAAATAAATTCTGTAGAAAGATAGGGAAATACATGGAGTTTGAGATGTTCTGCAAAACTGGCCACTTTTTGTTGTTGTTAAAGCTGTGGGAAGGTATAAATCCTATAGAAAGAAACAGAAGGGCAGGGTGCAAGGGAGGCAAAGGTAGCAATGCATCTATTTATTACATGATTCTTAGGTGATAAAATGCATTTATCTCCCATTTTTTTTCTGCACTTTGTCCTGCAAGCCTTCTCCATGGCAGTCTTCCAACGTCCCAAAGCAACTTGACTCAGTTAATGCTTTTCATCAAAAATAATGTTTCTCTCCTTCCTGAAGACGTTGTTGCTAAGGGTGAATGACATTTGTCTGATAAACTGTGACTTTTCAGAAGTAAGAACAGGAACCTGAAGAGGGAGATATGGCACTCTGCTGACCGAGAGTCTGTATTTCCCTTGTGAATACTGTGTACCTAAGGATTTAAAATGGTCTTCTCATCTACTACATCTCAGCAAGTCAATAATGCACTACAATACATCTCTTTGTTAACCCTCACTTGCTGCTCATACCCAAATGCTTCCATCTCCCAGGCATTAGGCACCTAATCTTAGATCAAAAATCCTGAATTATAGATCAAAATCACCCTGCAGCAATCAAAACTGAGTTACCTGAAGTCACAAAAGTGATAGAAGAAGGAAAACCCTTGCCTCTCCAGAACCTGTCTCTGATTTCTGGGACCTTTCCCTATTAGAGAAGGATTATTGCACCCCCAAATTATTTGAAACAGCTCAAAGATGGGGTGATCTGTCATGGGGGGGCCAGCTGTGCTAGTGTCGCTGCCACTGGCTGGTACAGCCTGGGCAGCCACTGGGGCGTGCCTGCCCTCCTCGTACAACCAGCACAGCAGGGATGGGAGAGAAGAGCTGTAGGAAGATGCAGGGAGGCTGACAAGTCAGGTACTTATTTTGGCCCAGCTTTAGGACAGTCCCTGGGTAGCACAGTAAAACTGTGCGGCTGGGAGAGACACCAGGGAGGAACCCTGGAAAGGCTGCAGAGGAAGGTCCAGCACCTGGGGTGTTTTCTCCCTCATCCCACGCTGATGAAAGGAGGTGCATGGCAACACCGTCAGGACGTCAGGGACAGGCTCGGTGATGCCACACCGGAGAAGGCAGCCCAGCATTGTGAAGATGAAAATCCCTCAGTTCTAGTAGAACGGTCTGTGCAACAGCAGTGAAACTATTTGTCCCGTCTAGTCTTTACCACGTGCAAAGCCAGAGATGTCAGAGCAAAGAGGTGACCATGGGAGCGTGGCGAAGTCTCTGCCCAGTACCAACCAAGCTCTCTGTGCAGACCCACGCTGAACCCAGGGCAGAAGCTTCGTAGGTGCCAGGTTGTACGTGCTGTTTGAGAGCCAGCGTGAGGGAGAGCAGCCATAGCAGCTGGTGTTCATCCTGCATCGGTCCTCCAAGGTGGGGGCCAAGCAAGAGCCCTGAAAGGATGCTCAGAGAAAATAACCAGGCCTTGTTCTGCTGGGATGTTGGCTCAGGCTTCAAGTGCTGATGATCTCCCTGCAAGACAATACTGGGCCTGAGCCACAGTGGGGTACCAGAGGCCCCATGCTGGCAGGAGAGCTGTTTCTCTGAAAAAAAATGGACAATCAGGTTCTCCTTATGGACTCCAGTTCTGTTGGCAGCAATTAGCCTTGGTATGCCTGGAGAAGACTGACAAACTGCAGATTTCTTTTCATAATCCTCCGGCTTACTCAGAGGGTGCAGCATCCTCTCTCCTGCTGTCATAAAGGCTAGCAAGATGTGCTCCATTTTCTGTGATGAGTAACAAGATTCCTCAATATGCAAAAGCTGATTTTGGAACCTGAGGAAACCAATTAGACATCCAGGTCTCACTGAATTAGTTGGAGCTGCATATCTGAACACCCTAGGCAGTTCCATTGATTCCAGTTCAGACAGCCAAGAAGTTTTAAGTGCAAGTTTCATGGAAATGTCAAGGCTGTAGAATAGCCACCACATGCTCCTGCATGGCCTCAGGACTGCTCAGCAGGACATACACATTAATGAGCAGCATCCTGAGCTGGAGGAGTGGCACAGTGAAGCTGTTCACAAATCACCATCCAGCATGTTTTTAGCAGGATTCTTTTTTCTTGCAACCCAATCCCTTTCTAGTTGACACATGAAAACATGACCTACTGTGAGACCAAGTCAGAAGGTACTTAGGCATCTGGCTCCTACTCCTCAGTTCACAGATAGTGTTGATTGACAATTTTAATGGCAGCTTGGGCACCTAAATCCACTCAAAACCTGGGCCTTTGGCCCTCCTGTTGGACAGGTCAAGCCCTCTCCGCTGCAAAAAATACCTGTTCTTCAGTTTGAATTGCCTCCAGTCTGCCCTAGTTTTGCTCTATTCCTCCATTTTCTTTGATCTTAATGTCTTTTTCTCATCCGAATACCTCCGAGGTAACAGATTAGGTTGACTAACCCTAAAATCTAAACCTGTGCTGCTTCAAACCGAGAAAAGTCCACTTCAGGTGAGTATTCAGGGACCTCTGAGCCACAATTGCACCTTTGTTACAAATGCTGGTGCTGCCAGTGCCATCAGGCCCAACAGATGAGGCGTATCTCCAGGAGACAGTACGGGGCTTCTCTTCTCCAGATCAGCTCTGAAACCAGCAGGCCGCCATGATTCAGACATTCACTGAAGATGTTGCATTTCCCAACAGCAGAGGCAGCAGACCCTACTGCAGACGGCTCATTTCCTAGCTGCAAGATTCCCACTTTACGTTAGTCCCATAACAATGAGATTTCCTTTTCCCAACCTGCTGCATTTCCATGTCCTGCTGCATGCTGTTACCCACCTGTTGTCCTCTACCATGAGAGTGTGCTTTTTGGTATTCAAAAAATGAGTCTTGTAGTATCCTTGCAAGGGTGGCTTGATGTTTGATTTGAAAACGTCTTTGCAGTGGTTGGGCACAGTGATTGCCTGGAAAGAACTCAAAGATTTTTCTAAAAAACTATCTTCACCATAGGAAGACCACCCGAACAGTCCTCTGAACAGCACTAGTGCCTTAGGAAGTTAAGTCCAATTACAAAATTCACTAAGGTGCTAAACCAGTCTTGACCCCAAGACAGAGCTTCTTGTTGTAGGTACTTCAAAGTAGTTGGCCCCTAAATCCACCGGAGCTGCACACCTATAATCTTCTAAGAATCTGGACTGTAGATCCTGAATCATTGTAGAAAATGAGCTTCTGGTGCCTTTCTCACTCACCTGCCTTTGAAAATACTACTTTTCCATTTCCAAGATTCCTTGAAGGATTCTGCATTATTAGGAACAGTGTTTGCTCACATGTTCTCTGCTTATCTCCTCCACTTCATGTTGAGTAGACACATGGCAAACACTCCACTTTGGTGCTAGTACTTTCACCTTTACATCGAAGGGGAACTTTTTAATGGAGAGGTTAAAAACTTTCTTATATAAACTGATCATTCTTCAAGGAAACCTTTTCTAGTTTCAGAAATAAATCCAGAATAGAATAGTGAAAAAACTAATTTTCATCCCTGGGGCTCTGCTCAGCCACCTGACCCTACACACTGTCCTTTTCAGTTTTCCAGACAGCACATAGGTGTGCACATGCAACACCACAGATGCCTGAAATGTGCTCTCAGCCATCTAAGCTCTGTCTTAGGAGCTGAGGCAATGCCCCTCAACTCTGGTCTGCCTATATGCTCCTGACAGTTAGATGGACAGAGAAGGGTTAAATGGATTTAAGGGTTTAAGTGGGACAAATTATGGAGATAGGCAGAAAATAGTTTTAGTCATCATGCTGTCAAACAGCTTTTATTATTCATATGAGGGGAAATGAGAACAATGCAAAGTGCATTTGTGTGCTCTGAATAAGGGCACTGGTTCTTGGCCTTGGCAGCTCTTGTGTCTCTCATGCAGCCTCCATCTCCCAGCATGGAAAAGCAACTAATGAAGCAGCAAGGGATTCAAGGCAGCATGCAGTGCCCTGGTGCTGAATCAAAGCCCTCCTGCTCATTTCCCCTTCCCCTCTTCACCGGTGGAATTCGGAACTTTTGGTGATTAACCCTAGGTTAAGCCAAAAACAGGAGCAAGAAAAACAAGGGCAGCCCAGGAGAAGAGCTGGCGTTCATCTCCCTGCTGTGTTTATTTGGTGGTGTTAGACTCCCTGCTCTCTCTGAAGTGCAGCTCTAAGTCAGGATGCTAGAGGACCAGAGGGCACTGAAGTTTGCTGAAGAGAGGACCAGGTACCTGCAGTGAATCACAGCAATTAGAGCTGGCATCTGTTCTTGGCGAGCTCAGCATTTGACCACAAGTATTATTTTCTTAGGCTTACGAATACCTAATTTTTCCTGAAATACAAAAGAGGCTGCTAATTCAAAAGTGCTGAGGAAGAGGAGGTACTAACACAGGCATACACAGACAGGCAGGTGAGAGGTTCCTCTGATGTTCTCCACGTGTCTCGCCTGCTCTCTTTGAAGCACGCAATCCTTGAGATTCCCCCCGCAAAGTTCCCAGCTGGGGTCCAAACTGACCCCAATTCCAGACCCTATAGGAAACATCCAAATGTCAGCCAAACCAACTCTGCCCGCTCTTCTGCTGACTGTGTGGGCTTCTTCTTGTCCAGGAGCTGGCTGCTTTCAGATACATCCTCCACTCGTGTGACTGAAGGGAAAGTGAGAAGGAGGGGCAGGGAATGTCGTGGGGAGTTTCCTTAAAGGAAGTTTGTGTGAGGAAGCTGTTTCTTACCGTGATACTGCTTAGGGAGGTTACAGTTGATTTGAAACTTTATGGAAACAGTATTTTCTGTGGATTTTCTCCATTGCTGAGCACAGGAGAAACCCGAACCACATATTGCAGCGATCCAACACACTGACTAGAAAGTTTCAGGTGAGACTGTCTATTGCACGGTTATAAGATGTTATGTCTTGTCTTTAGTGAGGATTTCACACTGTCTTACAGCACATCCTGATAAGCAAACCAGGGAAAGGTGATACAGGTTTGTGCTAGCAGACCATTTTGCTGTCATTACGTACCAAAGGCTGACTATCAAAATGACAGGATTTACCAAGCAGTGGTTGCCAGGGCTCAGTTCAGCATTTTCATAAGTGTCCTTGGTAAAGGAAGAGAACATGCAAACCTGCAGATGACATGAAGTTGTGAGGGGATCGAAAACGTGTTGGAAGATTAAGTCAAAATTCAAAATGCTCAAGAAATGCTTTGGGGAAAAAAACCCCAACCCAACCAACAACAACAAAACCCACCCTGAATGCTGTTCTACAGAGGAAGGTGACTCCAGAGGGAGATTTGCCTTTAGATACCTCTCCTGGATGAGGTTAACTGTCGTCTCGAGATGCCTTTATCTCTCAGGTAACTGGAGGCACCCAAAGAGTGACTGCCTCAGAGTTACATCTCACAAACGGGTGTCTAGGTGGGAAGCCTACTCATACTCTGGAGTAAACAGCTTCAGTAGTATTGAAAAGGCTCTGGAGACTACAGTAGCTCACAAACTTAGTGTGAGGTACAACTGTCGGACAGCTGTGGTAAAGGCAAATGTCCTGCTTGTGCTGACAGAAACAGAAATAAAGCTGAAGGCTGCCAAGGTCTCGGGAGGGGACCTGTGCCCATGAGACTTCAGGAGATTTATGGACCAGTTGGAGGTCATCCACAAGGAACAATAGAATTAGGAAGATGTCTGGAAGACATGAACTGCATGGAAAGACTATATCATTTAGGCTGGTAATAAAGATAAAACTAAGGGAAAATTTCCATGGATTAAAAAAAAAGGCATATTGGAATATTTTGGCTGGCAGGGTGGTGAAAACTTCTTCACTGGGGTTCTTTAAAAGGCACAGAGACACAAATATGGTTGATCTGCCTTGGGCAGCGAGTGCCAGCTCCATTCCTTTGTGAATCTATGGTTTTATGGTTTCTTTTACTGGAAAAGGATATTCTTTATATAAAGGAGGTGAAGGAAGGAGGTAGTCCACATGCACAGGCAGCGCATCCATTTCCTCAGAGAAATCTTTCTCTAGGGAGCCAAGACACAGAAGGGAAGGATGAGAAATTTTTACAAAAGGCAAGACAGATGCAAGAGAAATAAAGGATTTTGCCCAAAGTCAGCTGCACAGTCTGAAAGAGAGGAGGCAACAGAAAGCAGACCGTATGAAGGGAACGGAGGACTGCCTTTAAACTAACTGAAGACTGAAGATCACTGTGAATGTTCTGAGCCTCTTCTAATTTACTGCCTCTGTTTATAAACATTTTGCAAGGAGTAGTGGCTGCCTAATAAAAAGTATTAAAATGAGCAAAGCAGGCTGCTGAAGAGAATTGACAGTGTCAGATGAGTCAGACAATAGGAGTGTCCATAAATGCTTGCAACTACTGAGGACTCCTATAGCTGTTTCAGGAACACCTGAAAAGCCCTAAAATTTTCCAGAGAAGAGAAAAAAAATACAGAAAGCCAGAAGCCCTTTGTGACAAAGCTGGACTTTTGCGACCTGTTTCCTGGTTTTAATCCTGAAGAGGGAAATGGTTATATCATCTGCTTCAAACCTTCTTGTGGTAACTGCCCTGCGGCATCTTAGCGAGGTAATTAATTTCAGGAGGAGTTACCCAACCCTTAATTTTTCTGAGCAATTATCAGCTCAGGTACCAGCCAGGAATCGGAGCGTTCTTTGCTCCGATGATGGCTGGGTACAAGTAGCTGCAGACTCCCCTGCGATGCTGCAATTTACCAGGAAGTCTCCTGCGGTATCTGTCTTGAGATGCCTTCACCTGACGAGCGTGCCCAGATAGCAATCGCAACCTCTCCCATGTATTTAAACGGGCAGTTTTGATGAATGCTGCAAGTTTTGCTCTCTCTCCGCTTACCGTTTTGGGAAGTAGTGCAAAGGGCTTGGGCCGCGGAACGAGTTCAGCCTTCCTCCTCACCAGGCACAGCCAGCAGAAGCAAAGTTGCAGGTAGCAGAGAGGGTTTTGGGGATCTGCACTGTGGTTTGTTTCTCGGTGCGGGTACTGCTGACAGTTGTTGCTCTTTTCCTGTGCCTCAGTTTCTCCATCTGTATGTACATCAACTTTTTGTCCTTTTGCAATACTGTTTTCTCAACCCTCAAGGGTGTCCCTGCCCCTCAATGTTAGAGGATTGAATTGCTGTCTCAGTGTCTTGTCTGTACTTGAACACAGGCAGTGAAATCTCTGGCCTTCCCAAGTCGATAGAGTGCTTTGATACCACCGGTAAGTCAGCAGCAAAGAGCCCCATATTATCCCCATAGCACAGGTCAGCTCCTCCCTTCTCCTGGTCCATGCAGGAAGGAGACCGGGCACTCAGCATCCACCACTGCTGGCGTCCTCTCTCCTTCCTCAGCTCCAGCTCTTTCTGCATGAACCTCCACGACCCCAACTCACGGCAGTCCCTCTGCGCCCCGGTCCTTTCCACCCCACTCCAGACAGAGGAGGCTCCTTGGACGCTGCTGGCAAAGGGACCTGGAGCTTTCTGCCCCTCCTCTCCTTGACAGGTAGCTGATGCATGAGGGTTGTTTGCGCTGCACAGCCAAGCACCAACATACCCTTTTCCAGTGGCCCCAGCCAGCGTTGGCCAGGTCCTACTTGGAAGTCCCTGAGATGTGTTTACTGCTGTCATGTCACAGCAGCTACTCACCAGCTGGTTTTATATTAATGCACCAACTAATAAAGTGGGTGACGAGCCTGTTGTTCCGTCAGGGCAGGGTCACATTTCTAGTTGGGTTTTAAGGCGCTGTGTGAAGTTACAATGCTCTATAAAGGATTTGCTGTGATAAGGGACAGTGTTTGTGAGGCTGGATGAAGGTGACAAAGCATTTCCTTATAACAGCATCAGGCACTCCCTGCCATCACCTGCCTGCTCTGCTGGAGCTGTGTTTGGCCCCATCCCCAATGTCCGGGGTAAATCCCTGTGGTTCTTTCTGAGTCTTCAAGAATCAGTGGGAAATAGGATCACCTGCAGGGAAAGGGGGTGCAAAGCCAGCCCTTAACCAGACCGCTGCACTGTGGCGCCTCTCCTTCCCAGCTGCTCATTCCCCCGTTGCACAGGCCAGCAGATGCCGAGAAAAATCCCAGAGTGTTACAGGTTTTGCTAAATATTGACATCCAGTTTACAGTGGATGGGTGGAAGCAGCTGGTGACGGAGGAGAGAGGAGGATTACATGCTGACTACGGTACCAAGCAGGTACAAGGAAGCAGGCAGTGTGTGGGTGCAGTGGCCAGTAAGAACATCTTTGGAATGAGTGACCCAGTGTTTGGAAAGCAGTTTTTCCTGGATGCAGCTGAATATTGACTCAGCCAAACTGCAATGAAGTGCAGTGAACTCAGAACTGCAGCGAACAACTTGGTCGCTCCAGGAACAACCCTTGATGAAGCCCGGAGGCCTCAGCACTAGTTTGAGACCTTCATTTTGCACATAGACTAGCAAAGCTAATGATCAGTCCTCTAGATCCACAGAAAAACATGATCTGTCTTACATGGCAGCGGTGTGAGTGGAAAATGAGCTGCTCTCTGGGAAATGGTACTTTTCTTTCTACAGTTCCACACTGAGCAGGCAGCTGTGGTAGTCACCTGTGGATGTGATGTTGGTGATGGGCAGATGGAAGAGAAATAGTAGTCTGACGAAAATCACTTGGGAGCACAGTGGAGTTGATACAGGTATTAAGGAGCTAGATTCAGGGATATGGCTTATCTGCATATGCTTGTTTCTAGTACTGGCATGAGCACAGTGTGGCTGAGCGATTCTTTTGTACAAAACTTGACTGCCAATTACTTTTTAGCCCTACATGGCCTGACTGAGGATGCCAGAAGTCTTGTCATGAGCTCAATATTCCTGGGGGCCAGTCTGAACCCAAGCTTTAAGAACCCTAGATATTTTTACATGCGGATGCCAAGTATGTCGAGGTGCTTTTTTGGAGTCTGAGGGCAGGTTAAACTTCTCGTGTAGATACAAACAGTGCTATCACCAGCTGCCAGTTACATGACTGACTTCTGCAAAAAAGCAACATGGGCCTTGTTTGCTTTCCTTGGCTGTCATTCAGAGATGATGGAAAGATGATGGAGAAGCTTGAACTAAAGCCCACTGAAGAAGAGGTTGTGTTGGGGAAGGCATTCCTTTAATTACCAGTAATTCCAGGGGCCTCTGTGCTCTCCACATACCCTGTGCTGCCTGCTTGGGAGAAAATCTTTCCAAATCTTCCTGTGCTACAAGTTGGACCCCTCACTCCTGCAGTTTGGTGGAGCACTCCTGCGTACTTCAAAAGTATTATGGACTCTGCTACCAGAGAAAAACATCTGTGGATCCAAAACTGCCCAAACACGAGGGGTGGCTTCATCATTCCTGCCTTGGAGATACGCAGAGTAGCTGCCTGGTTTGAACAGATGTCTCACACCCTGGGAGCAGACTGAGGTTTGGGTAACACTAAGTGATCTGTAGTGGCCATGAAGCTGGTATATGGTGAGTATTCCTCATGTCTGAGTTCCACTGTAAGGCAGCATCCTCAGCCTGCTTGCTGCCTGTGCTTGATGCCACTCAGATGCAGACAGCAAACTCTCCGGTGTGCAGAGCCCTACTTCACAGGGAATTTGAATCATCTTTCCGAGTGGAAACAGGAAGCCTGGACTAAGCTGTTGCATTTACACAGAAATAACAATTGTAATGGCAGCTCCACCGAGAGCAAGAGTGTCACCTGAGCTCCTAGCAATAACCAGTATAAATTGCAGCAGATTTCTGGGAAGCTGAGTGAAACCAGGAACGACTGGGGCAAAAATTTTTGCTACTTTTATTCTTTTAACTAGGGAGATTATGAGAAAGAAATCTGACAATTTCACAATAAAAAGCATGTTTTCCCCACCCGAAAAATGTTTGTTTAGTTTTGCTTTGTTTTCTAATATATTTTGATGTCAACGTTTGTCCTTCCTTGTAGACAAATCCTGCCAAGCTGTCACAGAGTTCTCCAGGAATGCTTCGCCACAGAGAAGTTCTGTTACCTAAAGGTCTGCACACACCCGCTGTGCAGATTTAACCCACAATTGCGGGTCTCATTTTCCCTGGAGCTCCAGTGAACGAGGGTAAGCACCACAGAGCCCCGCAGCACCAGTTACCCAGGCTGCATGGTGAGCCTGTTCTCTGTTGGGCAGGTGGGACAGTGACTGGGGAGTTCCTGCAATTTTGATGGCTTACTGCTGTGTCTTATTTGACCTTACATTGATGAGTGCCAGTCTGCCCTCTGAGCATCCCTTTCCTCTCCACATATCCCAGCCCGTGGCTTCTGATGAGCACTATGACAGATGCTTTTGCTACCTGCTAGAAGAAGTATATGTGTTGTGCCAATAAGCAGGACCAAGGGCTGGCTGAGCACCTAAGCAGCTGCCAATTTTCCCTCTGCAGCACCCCTGACACCGATATGAAGCATTGGATTCTGCCTAGATATTCATAGATTGTAAAGGAGGAGTTGATTGGTATCTTATCTGTCTTCCTGAGTAATAAAGACATCAAGATTGTAGGGAATTAATTCCTGAGTGAGGCAGCGACTATGCTGGAAAAAAAAATCATCTTGATTTTAAAAATGCCGGTGATGGAGAACCCAGAAACCCGCACCTTTTGCAAGCCATTCCAACGAGCAGTTTCCCTCCTGGTGCTCGGTCCCTCTCCTCTTGCTCATGTGAATCTGCACAGTCTTAGCCTCCACTTTCACTCCACCTTCACCGGCAATTGAAGGCATCTGGTACTCCTGCTGTCCATCTTCAGAGAGATCGCATCTCTTGGGGGACACCCACAAAGACCCTCCTGTCTATTCGGTCACCATCTCGGGGGCCCTTCTCTGATCCCTGTCTGGGATGCTCTCAGTTTCCTTGAAGCACCATCGGCAGAACCAAAGCGGCCGTCACAAATGCTGGGGTGTTGTAACCTCATTGCCTC
This sequence comes from Leptosomus discolor, assembly GCF_034619465.1. NCBI lineage: Eukaryota > Metazoa > Chordata > Aves > Leptosomiformes > Leptosomidae > Leptosomus > Leptosomus discolor. Next base: position 1,283,478 of record NC_141419.1, read on the forward strand.
TGCTCAACACTCCTGCGCTGAGACGCTGCCCATTGCAACAGGGTGGCCCTCTAGCACGGCGGTGCCGTTGCTAGCAATGGGGCATGAGCTTTGTACCGAGTCTGCAGGACCTCAGGACTGAGGCTGGTCAGGATTGCTCCATCTGAACTTTTCCTGACCCTTTTGGACCTTTATTTCACCACGTTTTGCTGTAACATCAGTTTAGCTAATTGGGTGTCTGAGATTACTGTTTGTGTTGCCTTTGTGTGCTACATTCAGAGGTTTTTTATAGACAGCATTAACAAGTGCCTACTTCGGCATAACAAGATGTTTATAACTCTCAGACAATGAATTAAAGTAAAGAAATACAAGCCAGGTACAACAGCAGAGGAGCTGAGAAGTGGAGGCACAGGATGCAGCATAGAGGTGGGGTGATAAGGCATGGGATGATAAGTCATGGGGTGATAAGAGGTGGGGCACAAGCTGGAATGGGAGACCCCACAGCTATGAGCAACTGACCAATGGTCAGTTAAAAAAATGCAGAAATGCGGTCAGACAAAACTGGTTTTAAGGATAACAAAGAGAACAAGGAGGTAGTATCTAACTAGATAGATACTCCTAGTTAGATACTACCTCCATATAGATTTAAAACCATATATAAAACCATATAGATTGAGTGTAAAGAAATGTTGTGTGTTAGCTTAGTAGCTGACAATAGCTTATTAGCTATTAGTAGTAGCTTATTAGCATGTTAGTGAACATATAAAAATGTCTCCAAGTTGACCTTTGGGAGAAAAAAGAAGCAAGCAGGAACATAAACATCGAATTCCTCCTAAAAGAGGATTCTGGAGGCAGAAGACTATGGTGTTACTCTCTCCAGCATCTGAAGCTACTGACTTTGAGACCCAGAGGAGCAACTGAAGGGCGTTCATGACTCCAAGGACAGAAACTAAGAAATGTGTGTGTTGCAATTTTAATTCTGTTGTTATGGTTAGAGTGACATTCTCTTAGAAAAGTACTCTAACTGCATTACTACACTTTCTGCAATGGTTACATCTAGACTGATGATGATTCTTCAGTTCACCGTGCTTGAGAAAGATGCCCCCCCATATGTACTGAGTGCTGGACATCAGACAAGGCTTGCTGCCGCCCCAAAAGGAAAGAAGGAAGCTGGTGAATGGGTGACCACTTACATTCAGAGAGCTCTGGAGGTGTTGGTCCCAATCCCATCACTGCTCTGCGCAGGCAGTGTTTGAGGGCCATTCATTTTTCCTTTGTCCAGGCCTGGGAATGCAAAAGCTCGGAGCTGTCAAGCCTTATTGCATGGAAGCAGACTGGAGCATGCCTGAAGGACTTGGCGTCTGTTTACACCAGCAGTGCTTCTGTCTCCATTTTTCCTCCATCAGATGGGAAAACTACTTCTCTGCTGAACATGAATGACATAGAACAAATGTCCTCGTGTTTATGCAGTGCTGAATTATCACAATGATAGGAATGTTAAATTATTCTGGGCCAAGTCTTTGCCTAGAGGCAAAGTGGGGCCAAGCAACCCTAATACCAGTTTCTGCCACGGTTTGGAAGCACTTCTTAAACATTAAAGCAAAATACTACTGAAGGTTAGTGTAGATTTTTCTTTTTTTAAAAAAAGAGTTGCTTGAGGTATGACAAAGCCTTTGTGAAAGTTGTTTCTCACTTTTGCCAGGTTACAGACCTGTCTGGAAGGGTTTGAAAATTAAATTTTCAATCAAGGAAAACTGACAAAGTGAGGATTGGGGAAAGAGGTGATGGGGGAAACATGATTATTTGCCCTATTTCTAGATCAGCGCTGCCAAATTCCTGGGCTGTTATGTAATTAGCATGCTACCCGAGTGCTCTGATCATGACAGCACGTGCTTTCTTGCCATACCCCAGGCAGTATTGCAAGTTTTTATTCATTCATAACATATTTAAAATCTGTAACTTACAAGTTTTGTTGAGAAATAGTGGGGGGGCAGAAAAAGGGAGAAATTTTGGGATTTTTTTATGTTGTTGATGTTTCGAGGTGAGCTTTCTCCCTCTCCAACTCCCTTCTAACTTTCTGGGATGCTTCTGCTTGGTTGCAGCACAGGTGCTCTGCGGCTTTGCTGCTGGCTAAACCTGTGGTTTGTGGTGTGCCAGTGTTCAGTAGGGTGCGTGTTTTCAGGGGTTTTTTTGGACATGAAGAGTGCTCCTGAGATACCATCCCTTCCTCAAGATCCTGCAGATATTTTTATAGATAGTAACGTTTATTCCTTGCTTGAGTCATCCATACAGAAAAATATATATGCAAACAGTTTTGTCTCAGCCCTTCCCGTTTTTCCTGGTAACATCAGCTCCCCGATGCAGTGAGGTTCCCGTATGACAATTACTGTGGATAACAGAGATAAGCATCAACGAGGAATATGAAGTAACCCAACCAGATTTCTCAGTGTTCAAACCTCAGGACCTTGCACCGCAGATTTTGAAATCCCCTTTTTCAAGGTTACTTTCACACTGTTTAATAAGTTCTTATCTTGTAAACTATAATAAGGTTTCAGGCCTTAATCCAGTGAGATTATACTGGGCGGGGGGGGGGGGGGGGGGGATTTCTTCAGCATTTTAGTACCCCAGGGACAGAACATCCAGGGCCAAACCCAGAGATATAATGAAGTGATGAAAACTGAACTGTAGTGCAGAGCAGACCGAATCCACTTGCTTGTGGTTAGCCTGGCCTCCCACAACCCGCAGCCCAGCTGGAGTCGAGCACCGTTCTCCTTCCTGGCTCTGCTCCCACACACACTCCTGGAGAAGCGAGCACAGAACCCGTGTCACACGTTGGAGGACATCAAATGTCAGACCTGCAATGCACTTTCTCAGCACTTTCCCCAAGCCATGCAGAGCAGAAAGAAGTTTCCCCAAGTAGTGGTTTAAAAACTAGATATATCGCGATTCTGATTCAGACAGCAGAGTTTTGACTTGAAGATTTTTTTTTAAAAGAGAGAAATTTCCTTATATTAGATGGCTGAAACCTGTGCATGAACAGCCTGCATTCATTAAGATGTGCTCAGCTCTGGGGATGAGATTTTTCACAAGAGAAAGCACAGCAGAAAAACAGGGATCATCCTCACACTGTGATTGCTTCCCTGGAATTAGTCAAATCTGGGTGGTATTCCAGTTTAATGCCAGGCAGGGGGTTGAGCCTTTGTCCTCCAAATCAGCCAAAGCACCCTGCAACAGGACTGTTCCCCAGTTATGGCAATAGATGAGAGGATGATCTATAGGTGGAAAATGTTTACCTGTGAAGTCTGAGCTGGAATTGAGATATTTTCAGTGTGAAAACCTCCACAGCTCTTCAGAGCCTCGCTCCAAGGCATCCTACATAGCTTTTCTCTTTTCAGCTCTTCTCTTTTTCCCTGGTCCCTGCTCTCCCAGAAGCAGCCTCTGGCTGGTTTTGTTGCTCCTGGTGATGGGAATAGACTCACCAAACCTACGTATGGAGCCACTGCTCATGCAGAAATTGTACACGTGGGGTTAAATTCCCAAAATTTCAGAACTAGGATTTCCACAATTCATTTTCCCAATTCAGGGAATACTTGAAGACCTTCCAAAAGTTCCACACAAACTGCATAAGCACCAATTATTGCTTACTCTGTGCAGCTCATCTGAGGTTGTAGAAAGCAGCTATTTAAACCCATGAAGCATCAGGCAAAAAGTAGAAACCCAACGAGTCCTGTTGAAACTGGCATGAGGGAAAGACATTGCAACAGGGAGAGAAGTCCCTGGGCTTTCAAAGCATACAAGAGCGGAGTTTCATTCCCAGTTGAGCTCAGCTCCCATTTTAGATGTTGGCATAAGGACCCAGCATCTAGCTCGTGCCTGGGTGATCATGATGGTTACACTATTAGTAATAAACACTTCCTCCCTCTTTAGACTGTAACGGTGTAGTTTCTCTTTTGCGCTACACCGTGAAGAACCTAGCATGGTCGGACTTAACGTTAATGAGATCTTAACAAACTGTGAGTAATAAATCTCAATGAGAGCATGGCCGTTGCAAGCCAGGCAGGCTGTGCACACAAGATCTTCCTTTGGGCAATGCATTTTTCCTCAAAAGTGAGATTCAAAACCTTCACCCTCATCAGAGATGCTGAAGGCTTTCTGCTCAGGGCCACCCCCTCCTATGCAGCCAGCCCGAGGGGCAGATCTTTGAGGACACCCCTACACACACACTATTGCTCTCCCCAAGCAATTCCTGAAAGCCCCACAGTTATCAGAGAGCGGGGGGGGGGGGCTGGAAATACAACCTCCTTTGTTTAGTCTCGGTGAATGTGTGGCAGGAAAACATCGCCATCCTGTTTTCCAGGCTCTAGCACGCAAATAAGAATGGAGGAAAAATACCGCAGCCTCTCTGACGGGCTGTGATTAATCTTCATTGTGCCCCACATTGAAGAGGTGCCAGAGGTGCTCCTCGCCAGCCCACGTCCCCCCAGCCGCACCAGCCTGGGAAGGGCCTGTTGGGCTGAGCCTGTGCGTGGGGAAGATGAGGACGCCTGCGGATGTAACGGCGTGTCCCGGGGTGGATGCACCTGAGGATACTGGTGAGCGAACGGCCAAGGGCGCAGGGTGATGTGAGAGGGCTGTCAGCAGCACGGCCAGCTGGGAGCCAGGCGGGAGGGAGGGAGCCGCTCCTCCTGCACGCTTATCCCTGCCAGCCTGCCCAGCCTGACTCACTTGCCCTTGTCCTATCGCTATCTCCTCGCCGCCCTTCACTAGCTCAGCCTCCGGGGAACGGCTCGTTTACTTTGTTTTCTTCTCTCCTCCCAGGACTGTCCTCATGTTGAAATATTGCCCGAGTCAGCAGGGCTAACGCTGCCAGCTTGTGCAGAGCTGAGGAGTTGCATAAACCTGGTCATGCAAATCACAGACGGCATCCCCAGGCTCTACGCAAGCCTGCAACAGCACCCGGAGCTGCAACGCCCTTGGGACCTGTCCTAGCACAGTACCAGGTGGGTAATAGTGGTGGGGAAGGGGCTGACACTGTGCTCTGCCCTCTGTGGCTAAAACAGGGCCACCTGCACCCTCCTAAGACAAGGCAAAGCCTGAGTCGTGCCTTGAGATCTCTGGATGTGCCATAAATCCTCGCTCAGTAGACTTTTCCCTGCGCATCTTTTGCAGCAAAGCCCCGCGCTCCTGTTGCTGCCTGAATTGTGATCGGTGTGAGTCACCTTCACGGGCTGCCTCCGGGGTGCTCCTGGCCCTACCACAGGTCTGCTGGGTGAGTTTGGAAGAGCCCTTGAGCCCCACTCGCAGCCAGGTATGCTGAACACCTCAAGGGATGGGAGATAGGCTGCTTTATGAAGGTGACACATCAATGTAATAACGGCGCTTGGAAGGTCTCCAGCTCCTTCCAATCAAGTTCCTAACTTGCAAGTCCCACTGTGTGGGGTAAAACATGCGGCACACCTGGGAGACTGGAAACTGCATTAGCTGCCTGCTCCACAGGCACAGAGACCAGTCTCAAAAGTCTTAAACTGAGAGTGGAAACCACGTCTCCAGTCCTCCAGTACAAAGCAGCAAAGGCACTGAGACAAGGCTGGCGTGCCACCCGACTTGGCCACCAGGGAGACGGAGGGCAGGGTCTCAGGGCTGTATTCTACGCTAACATCTGGCCGCAGCCTTGCTGTCTATGTGCTTTGGGTTTCCAGAAGAGTAAATCGAGGAGAACTTGTCCCGCCGTTACCCTGCAAGGCACCTCTTTGGTCTCTGCATGCAGGTAGCGTCTCTGCTGGTCTTGGACTGTGGGGCCTTTGGGTAGTGATTGCATTTGGGCTATGAGTTGCTGTGCCATGAGACCCACATCCCTGACCGGGGGCCTCTGGGTCCTACCACCACAGAAATGAGAAACAGCCTAATTAATGATGATAAAAACTTGTCTGCTGGAGTGGAGAGTGTCTTTGTTAATGTTAGCAAAACCCGTTCTGTGTTATTTGTGTTAACCAGGAAACGTGGCTGCCAGAGCCGGACTGGTACAATCACGGAGCAGGATGCGTCGCAGTTACATCGGGGGTTGGCGTACTCTGCGCTGATACAGATCTCTGTGGTCTGCAGCCTCCAGAGAGTTTCAGTATTTAAACAGTGAAGAAAGCTGGATGCAAATTTCAAACGTGTTTACAACCTGCAGAGGTCCAAGTCGCAGTTTTTGGCTCATAAATGACCATCCCCTGGGACACCGGCACAGTCCTGGTGGCAGCGCAATACCCCAGGTCCACAAACCTTCCTGGGTTTCCTGAGCGTTCTCCTCTTTTCTTCACTCTGGGTTGCTAGTAATGAGGTGGGAAGAGGTGTTGTGGAAACGGGGGGACATGGCACAATCCCACCATTGCTTACTTGATCGGTAGAGCAGGTGATTATAAATCGAACGTGATGTCTCTAGGCACAGGTCTTGCGGGCAAAATACAAACTGGAAATCAACTGCATATTTTCAGCAAAAAAAGGTCATATATTGGAATAACCTCACAGGTCACAGAGTCAGTGACACATAACTCTCTGTGTCTGGGTCTTCAAGAAAAGGCCCGCTGTAGGTCAGCCACAAACGGTTGGCCTTGCTGTGGGAATCACCAAGCGTCATTCCAAGACTGCACTATTTGGGAAGGTCGAATGACATAATTATAATGGTCCCTTCTGACCTTGCAATCTACAAACCCTCATAATTTATAATCAGGATACAAATTATTTGCCTTCTGAGTTGAGGAAGGAAGTCTTCTGCATCACCTATCTGCTCCAAAACATCCGCTATTTCACAACCGGCTGTGTGCAACGTGCAGGATTTTCGCCGTCCACTGAGGGCCCAAGTTCTGCAGCATCCACCTCTTGCTTTTACCAGGCTGGTCTGATCCAGCCTGGCTTATCCTGCCACACTGTCAGTGGTACATACCAGTGTTCCATCTAGGGAGGAAATATACTTTGTATAGATTATTATGATATGAATAATGTTGATTCTTCCTTTTATCCTGGTTTAAGCATGATTGAAGAAACCCAAAAGCTAGCCAGCACCTTTCTGCAAAATCAATCACCTCATTTTTCAAATTAATTTCTCTCACAAACCCATCTCCCACAAAGACATTGAGTAACTTTATATCTACGTAACAGGGATCAACCACCTCCACCACTATGTCATGGCCATAGTCAGCTGTCCTTCATGTGCAGAAACACAATGGAAATGGCCACGTTTCAGAGCTTATCTGACACATCCCGCCCTGCATATTCATCCCTCCAAAACTGTGCTGCATCCCAAAATGTGCTGAAGCACCATGGCTACGCTACAGCCCATCACACAACCCTACTCCAGCAGGGGCCGGTGTGCTGTCACATTGAAGACGTGCTTTTCACCTATGGCGTGTGTGGGGTTACACGCTCACTAGCACTGCACCAGCCCTCAGTGTTAGTTAAGGAGTTGAAGAGCTCACCCCAGCCAGCAGCCTTGTTGCAGCCCTGTGGTCTGTCCTTCTGTTACGTAAAACAAAGACATTTGGGGGAACGAGGTCTTTTCCATGTCCTGAGGTTTGCAGTTGAGTTTGTTTATCCTATATATTCCCAAGCAGTTTGATTTTAAATCACTGTGATAAATACCTGGCAGAAATAGAAAATTCTATCCCAGTCCTTCACCGTCTGCTGTGCAACACGAGAAAGGCAGAAGGACTGCAGCGTTAGGAAGTAATTGCAATTTCATTTCCATGATAAGTAGAGCGGACAGGTCTGTGGATGTTATGAGGCTGCAGTCCCCTGAGGTGTGCAGAGGGCAGGAACACGGCTGGTCGTTAAAGGAGGCTTTTGCAGGGGTTAGTGTGCCTGCAGCATGGCTCTTGTCAGAGCCGTGTATCTCATTACTTCAGGAGCAACAGCAAGAGAGGCATCTCCAGAGGATGAGTCACCCCGCAGCCGTCTGTGGAGTTGGGGGGCCAAATTGTCTGCCCGCGATGCTATTGCCTGTATATGTCCCAGCCAACTCCTTTGGGCAGATCCTTAACCGTGAGCTGGCTCCAGTGACATGACCTCAATGAGTCGTACCTTGAGAGATTAAATTCACAATTTCCTCACACTTCAGTACATGTGCTGTTCAGAGGAAATCCTCTTCACCAGCCTTGACTCCGAGCTCTTTGTGCAGCGTATAAATAAGTCTGGGACCTTGGGGGAACACGAGGAGAGAAATGGGAGTATTAGTCAGCAGCGCTGCTGGGGGCGCTTACAGCAAGAATCTGGACAGTGTCTCCTCTGGAGAGCATGGAAAATGTACTGTACAAAATATTTTTGCAGAGCAGGAAAACACTGCATTCTTTGGATGGCAATGGCATTGTGTCACTGTCTGTGACCACAGCCATGACTCAGGCTGTTGCTGGGGAGGGAGAGGAGGGTGAGCAGGCAGCACTTGCTGCCAGCCATGGCTTGTACTGCTAACTGTACTACGTGGTTAGAAGCTCCAAAGAAAACACCAGGCTATTGTTTTATTTTTCTTTTTTAAAAAAGGGCTTCTGATTGATCACCTGGCAGTGTGAATGTTGCTCCTGGGTCAGATGTACAAAGCACGAGCACCCAGGGCTGACGTTCTCTGGCGGGGATGGACACGTTGCTTGCCGTGGTGTCTGAGGAAGCTGGCCAAGAGGCCCGCGGCATGCAGCATCTCGTCGCATTTCACTGCTGCTTCCCAAAGCCCTGTTCCCAGAAATTTGCAGTGTCTGCTCCCAGGTGTAATCACACATCTGAATTCATGAACTTTAAGAAGCAGATTAAGCTTGCAAGATTGGAAAGTCCCTGGCGCCTTCCTTTCGCCATCCCATGGAAGATGCTGATACACACGTTGCCTACACATCCTTCTGACTGTCTTCACACACCACAGGGACTAACCCCTGCAGAAGTGCTTGAGCAGAGCAGGCTGTACCTGGGATCGGATCAGTGCGAGTTGCTCGCGAGGCTCAGAGTTAGCTAGGCTGAGTATAGGCTCTCTGTACTGCAAAACCCTGGGCATGTTTCAGGAGGTATCATCGCGGTGATGATCGCAGCTCTGCGCCCTCTCCGTGACTCTCAGGCTGCATGAGGTGAAGGCAGGTGAGACAGCCTTGGCTCTGACAGGAGTCTGATGTTCACACTTGGCTGTGTTCCTAGGTGATGACCAACAGAGAAATACGGGTGAGCTCTTGAAGATAACAGGTCTTAGTTAGCGGGGAGAGCAAGCAGCACTGTAGAGACAACAGCTAACTGGGGAGAAATGGTTAGCATCTGAATCTTTTACAACTCATCGTTCTCTGCTGCAGCCCAGGACTCCTAAGGACCAGCACCCTTTAGAGATGTGTCTCCTAGTATTTTGTCCACAAACACTTTTAGCTCTTACCAGTGCCTAGGAACTGCGGGACAGATGTGAGTGAATCCCTTAAGAAAAGAACTGCACAGTGGACAGCAGGCTGCCTTGAGGAAAAATCATAACATGCTGGCAAGCTATGGACGAGAAATGTGGCACCTACTTCAGGGGCTGCAGTTGGAAAGTAGGAGGGGAAAGGTGGGCTGCATGCTAGTTTTGGCATGTGGTACATGACCTCCTGTTGTCTCAGCTCTGGGGAAGCTGAAGGTGACAGGCACACAGCCAGGAGATCCATCTACTCCAAACCTCTTCCTGACATGTTGGGGAAAAGCTAGGGAGAATTAAGTCACCATTTTCACCTGCCTCAAGGGAGAGTTCTCCTGAGCTCAGCACTGTGGCAATGAGCATGTTGTGCTGACCGACACACTCTGCAGTGATTCTAAAAAATGACCCTTCCAGTGGAAATCTCTCCTGGCCCCAAGCCTCTCTGCAGGCTTCTCTTCTGGAGCACAGCACAGCAGTTTCTTCACCGACTTCTGCAGGCGGAGAGAAACGGGAAAACAATTTTCCTTATTTTCATGTGATTGGTGTGTTTTTGTACTGCTCTTGGAAACAATTGTCCTGAGCAGAGGGTGTGGATGGAGCTGGATCAGAGCACTGTAGGAAAACATCTTTCTCCTTAGCTTGCAGACCAAATTCCTCCCCCCGCCCCCCTCCCCCGTCTGTCAGGCAGGAAATAAAGGAAACCTTTGAAAGCACCGCAGAGCTTTAACTGTTAGAGTCCAGGGCACAAGGCTCAGGAAAGAAAGATCCTCAGCCCATCTCTAATACAGTGAGGGGTGACACTGGGCAAAACTTCTCAATCCTCAACTTACTTTTGTGTAAAACAGAGGAGGAACCAGATGTTCTGTTGGTTTGGAAGGCGCAGGAACATGCTCCCTCTTTTCCCCCAGTACCTGCATGCTATGTCCAGGGAAATACGTGTGTTCCTTAAACTTCCTGACCCTGATGGTGTTGTTGGCCTTCACGCTCTGCCAAGGAGCGTGCAGTGTCTTTGGGTGACAGCTGTCATTTTCCTTTTGCTCCAAGTCACGAAGTTAATGGTGCTCAAAGATGAAGTTTGCTTTGCAAGGGAAGAAAGCTGGAGACAAAACCAGCCCCGTGCACCTTGAAATGTACTCAGCAACCCACAACACACGGTGGTAAGCGAGCACAGGGCGGTCCTCCCACACCCCAGCTCAGACCCTGGGAAGAAGCTATTAGGGCAGCATGCAAACAGACCTACAATGCCTGCAGCGAAGCGTGGACTGTGAAGCATTGATCTAGAAAACTCACCCAAACACATGTAATGTACCCGGCTGCTGCAAGCCAGGAGGAAAACGCAAAGGGTCAGGGAGTGCAGGGCAGCGCAGACATCAGTCCCCACCTCCGTAAGAGCCAGCGTGATCCGGAGGAGGTGTGCTACCTGTTGGTGCGAGCAGGTGCTTACGTGTTCCGTTCCCCATCTACACTCCCATCACGTGCACTCTTCCACGCTTGGAGTGACTTTGGCTGTACGTGAAGACCTACACCCACAGCTCCCTTCCCATTTACACTGGGGACAGAGCACTGACAGCGTGACATACAAGGGTGAGGGCATATGTTATGTGCTCCTCTTTTCAGACCCCCTAGTTCATGATCCATTGTCAGGTTGGGGTCTATTAGCAAGTACCTATCTCTCTTACCCTCCAGAGTGCCTGCAAGATCAAGGACTCTGTGCTGACTGATTCTCTTGCTTTCAGAGAAAATTAGATGGAAAAGATTTCCAGGAGAATGTGTCAGTGAAATATATAAAGGAAAAAAAAAAAAGGACTGAGATTAGACCATCGGTGCTGAAGTCAGTTAGTAAGTAAAGATATAAACATGCAGAACTTCTGATAAGCTTACAGCCAGCCGTGCAACAGCCTTGGAAAGCAAGCAGGAGCTCACCAGCACTCCACCTAAATTAGAAATGACACATTCAGGATTGTGCCCACAACTTCTGTTAATGTAGACCCACCTCTTCCTCAAAACCCTCTTCCTCATTTTGCTGTGGATTTCAATTCCAAACTCACCCTAGATTTCAGGCAGAACTCTTCAAAAACCCCAAGTGATTTATGCTTGGCTATCAAACAGGAAAACAGAGGACCAGGTGTATCCTGAGAAGTGCAGTCAGGAAGATTCCAGAGCTTGACAAGTCTTCAGTCTGCAGAAAAACTAGGGGAAATGCCCACGTTTGTACATATTAATGATTGTCTCTGCAGAGTCTGGAATCTCCCCTAGTTCAGCCAACACACTGGCATGGGGCAGAGGTAAGATTGTGGGCTGGAGCTGCTACACTTGCAAGCCGGGATAAACACTGGGGCAATCCCTGGAGTGAAGGAGTGGTGCAGGTACAAGCTCCTCTGTTTCTTCTTAGTGGGGTATCCAGGGTATTCATACCAACTACCTGCTGGTTTGGTAGATATCTGATGCTATGAATACCCTTGGACTTGCCCACCTCTCTCCCCAGGACTGGGGGTACAGGGAACTTCAGCTTTTGCTCAGTTCACATGTAAATCTGCCAAGTTCCTCTGCTCTAACAGGCACCAAGCAAACACATTCCTCTGGGGAATTCGTGCATGTGCAGAGCAGCAGAACGTAGCTCTGCAGACACTGTGCCTTCAGCACGGCTGGATCTGAATTCCTGACTCTTTCCCTGCATCCCTTTCCTCTCCCCAGCCTGAGAGACAGACATCTCCTCCATCCCATCTTTACTGATGAAATGGGCCAGTCTCTTCTGCTGAAGCTTTGTGGCTTTCTCTGGGGCATCCAGCTGTCCTGTAGATTCCAAGAGTCTAGATATTTTAATCATTACCCCACATCTGCCCAGAAATTAATGTCATTGCTCCCCAGCCTTGTTTGGTTCTCCCAGGAGATTCTGTTGGAAGTTTTTCCTCTACTTTCTCTCTTGGTGTGATGCTGCAGGGCTAGAGACCAAGCAGAAGATAAGGCAGACCCACGGTGCATAACAGAGGAAGGGGAAAGAGAGAGCAGAACTGTCCTGAGCTGTTGTGCTCTTTTTGTCTCACCCCCTCCCTTCCATAAAACTCTGAAGAAAAAAGAAGTGCTCTGCATAGCTTCTGTCAAGGTCCCAAATGGCAACTCTGTCCCAGAAAGAGGGCAACTGTGGAAGGGAAACCAGTAAGGCTACAGTTTGAGAGAGTTTCTGAGAAAGGCTATAAGAGCTAAGGTCTTAGCTTTTAAGTTTTCTCAGAAAGTCCAGACTTCGGGGCTAATTTAACTCTCATTTTGCTGGCTTTACTAAGATTTGGTTTGGTCCTCTACAGGGGAGTGAATCTTACCTCAGAGCAATGATTGCCTGCCCTCTCTTTTTGCTTACTCCCTTGTGTTCCTCTGGACCAAACAGCTTCTTGACATCAGCCGTGAGTTGGCTCTTTTGCGTTAGATGGATTGTACAAAACCTTTGGGGAGGATTAAGTTTGCAATTACGGGTCGAGATGCACCCATCTCCTGAATTTTTGAAAATGAAAATCAAGAGCGAGATGTGCCTGAGGTTTCCCTCTGACCAGGAGCAGCAAAGGTCAGCCACTGCCTAAGGGGTGCGGAGCCTGACCAAGAGTCAGGATCACTGGACAAGTTCCTGGTGATGAGGGAGGGCCCAGGTCAAGCTGGGAATTCAGCCTGCAAGACAGGATTGGGATCCACAAGGTCTATGACAAGGCAGGGGCAAGGCTGTGGCTGACCTGAGGATCAACACTCCTCTGATGTAGCTCAGGCATGGTCTGGTGGCCCAGGGTCCTGTGGCTCTGTTGCTGTGGGTGGTTCCCACACAGAAGAGCTTTCCCTCCCTCGTTCTCCCTGTGGATGGAAGGAACTTGACCATGTGAACATCTATTTCTGTTTCTCCATATTCAGTCTCCATCCCGTATGCACACCCTGCCTAGATACCACCATAGGCAGTGGCAGTGCGTTCCTGGGTGGGCTGTGCCATCCTGCCCCTGCTCCACTTGCTGTCCCTGCACAGGGCATCCTTCCTGCAGCTCTGGCTCACTTCTCCCTCCCATGCAGGGCTGCAGCACAGAGCTGCATCTTTGCTGGTCCTGGGATTTTCTACCTGAACGGGATCTGTCCAGCCCTCAGAGATGGGTAATTTGGTTTCCCATCCAATTCCTTTTTATCCTTCTGGCTGCCACAGCAGGTTGGCTGGACTCCCTCAAAGCAGTAAGACAGAGGTCGAGGGACCTGCTTTGGCCAAAACCCTCTATTTTATCTCACAGGTATAATTACAGTGATTTGTCTGACAATTTGGCTTTCAGTGATAAAAGACCTCTGTAATGAGAAAGACTGTAATCACGGTTGAAAAATCTCCTGAATTAAAGCATATGCTAATATATGTGTTATATATGTATGTTTCTATGCAAGTATGTTCATGCATATAAATAACTGTGTTTACTAAACTGTTTTAACCAGCTTTACAATACAGCCTGAAGTTATCTTATCTATGTTGCCGATGAAAATAAACAGATGTATACAAACATCAAAACACTCCCCTATGAGGAGTTCCTTATCAGTCCTGCTTCCCCCCCCACTGACCCAGTTAAACCTTCAGTAATTCATTAATTTCCTAACCACGGCTTTTTAGAAGTGCTAACCAACTTTCCTATCAGCATATTTTTGATCTTGTGAAGCTGCAATTCCCTAATGTTTTGTTTGCCTTCTGCATCCTGCGAATGCAGCCATCCGTGCAGCTTTGTCACTGCCTGCCTACCTCTGCTAATTATCACCTCTTTACCCACACACTTCTTTCCTAGCTAGCTAGTTCAAAGTCTTAGTAGAAGGAAAGCTCAAAAAAGAAACTATCCAAAGTCTGGCAGCATTTTTAGTTTTTATACGTTGACTGTCCTTCAAGGGGGAGGAAGGAAATAAAAGGGGTAAGATTCCAGGACATCCCTGATCTTTAGCTCCCTGCTCCGTGCCCCAGCTGTGGTAAAGCTCCTAAAATTTCCTATCCCATGGGAGAGTTCCCTGCTTTATCACCTGCCTCCTTTGGGTGAAGAGGAATAGGAAATTGCAAGAAGAAGGAAGAAGGAGGAGGTCTGGGTGCTCACCCTGACCACTCAGCTGTGGCAGTGGGACACCATAGCTAAAACACGGAGAGCTGCTCCATTCTCAGCATGCGCCTTCCCCCTCCATCCCAGTGGAGACATAGCCTAGCTGCCTGAAGCAATCAGACGCTTGGGAAGGACAGGGCTGGGACCCCATGGAGCCTGGACCTTCTGCTGAGGATCGTTCTGGCCATGTGGAAACCTAACTGCCACCCCTCTCGGTCAGGGTCTGTCGGACTGCACTGAGAGTGAGCTAGACCAGTACCCTCAAACCACTGCTGCAAAACATCTACCTCCTGTGCCTTGTGTTCCCGCAGGAAGCCCTCCATGTCTGAATGCCAGCAAACTGAAACGAGTCCCTATTTATAACACCATTAGCAGAGCAAGGTACAGGGTGGGAGAGCAATCCTGACATTGGGGGTATGTAAATTCCTTAGTCTAATCCCAGATAAGATAGGAAACTTTCCTTTTCAGTTAAACAGTACTCTTTGGTCACATACTGCACCACCTCCCTCTGACTCACTATTAAAAGAATCTATGACTTTATCAGCGGGTCCCAAACAGGGACCTGGGCATTTCTGATACACCTTTTCCATTGTCCACACCAATGACATTGTCACAGCTTGGTCTCCATCAGCTGTTCATTCTATGTTCACACTCAGCATCTTGACTGCTGCCCTGTAGCTCTCTCTGTGTCTGCTCTAACAGGATTCAACAGCTCTTGGGACAACAGTGGAGGACTTCTTTTCAGTGCGAAAAAGCCAAGAATGAGTCAAAGGACATGGCTCAAAGGACTCTGAGTAAACAGTGTTCTCAGCTCTGGAAAATGCCAAATTCTTAAGATGTGTTTGGAAAAAGAAAAAGGCTATCATCCCATTCACAGGTCATACTCCCTTGCTTATTATGAGTCTTACTAAAATCTAATTCTTCATGGACTGTCTGAACAAGGTTGGAGAAGATAGCTGTGGGCACCAGCAAAGGATGAGACCTGCAATAAAAGGACCATAGAGATGATGAAAACCAAGTGATGACATCACAGTGATTACATCATTCTTTGGCGACCAGAACTTCGCAAGAGTTTATAGCCAGATGATGTAGTGTTCAGGACCCACTCACTCTTGGAAAAGGATTTATACAACTCTCCACACCCAGTCAGAACACTTTGGACCAAGAAAGGGCTGAAGTGTTTGCAAAAAAGGGGAGTGGCCACACAAGTCACACCACCAGGCTCTGCTGAGACTTAAATGAAGATCATCCAATTGCTTTCACCAAGGCTTTCTGCTTTATAGGGAAAATGTTCTGAACTTTCTTGTGACCTTGCAATATCAGAGCAGATAAATATCCCTTCAAAATACGCAGGATACAATGCACATTTCTGTCCAGGGTAGCCCCATTTTTCATGATGATTATTCTAGCTACATCTTCATGATAAAGGGTTATTTTAAGGACAACACAAAAGATGCTCAAATCTGTCTTGATATAAAGACATAAAGAACATGCTCTCAGCCTAGAGTCTCTTACTATCACTGCTTCTGAACTTCCAGAGGACATTTCTGATCTGTCTTTAAGGTCTAGCACTACCTCAATGACTCTAAGCAGGACTCCTGGTGGAAGAGGCTTGAGCAATAGTGATCATAGCTTAGAGTGCACAGAAAATTAACTCACTTATTTTCATATTTACAGCCTCTTGGGTCAGAAGATGAGTCTGCTATCATCGATCAAAGATCAAGTTAAATCAGTGGACTCCTCAACCCCTCTTCTCGTGGGGATCAATCCAAAGAGGTGGAGAGAAAGTCATCCATAACAACTGACTGCATGGTGGGATCTGATCGGCATTAAGCATTTGCGCAAGATGTTGGCAAATGCAGGGGCTAGGATCTTATTTGTCTGGTCATTTATATGCAAAGAGAAACCTCAAAAACCAGCAGAAAAGTAAACAGAAAAGAGATGTATTCTGAAAGATGGCCTTTGATAGAAGTAGGAGCAAGGGAACTCTTTGATAACTGAAACTCACTGGAAAGGCAGGCATAGACAACATTTGTTCCAGATGCCTTCTAGGCTATAAGGTGGTGTTCCTCATCCTTGTGAAGAAACAGAATGGCCCCAAAGACATACTTTGGTACGCATTACCAATTTCTTGTAACAGATGTGTGAACATCTAGCATTCTCCAGAAAGATGTGAAAGTCACAAGCTGGAAAGACCCAGTACCATGACATTAGGGTGAGTTTCTAGGCATTTTTTTTTTTCTATTATTCCATTTGATGATCCAGAAAAACTCACTTTTGACTCTAGGTCTCAATAATCTACCTCTGAAATGTGGATAAGGTTGAGCACCAGTGGCTTGAGATGGCTGGCACCAGCAAAACATTGTTACTGATTAGCTCAGTACCACAATCCATTTGTTAATATATTAAATTTTTTCAATGCCTTGTCATTATTTTGTCAAATTTGTTAATTGAATACATTCTGAATGTAAAAATAATTTCAGACCCACTGCAAATACACTTTGAGCAAACTCCTGTTCAAGAAAACTTTTTTACCCCAGTCTGGTTACTCTCACCACATGCTCATGAGCATTGATTTCTGATAGGATCTACAGAATGAAACCCTGTAATCTGCAGAAGCTTATAAAGTACAAGGTGTTCAGGCTAACGGTAGCAGGTTGAAAAAAAAAGCATGTTGTCTGTATGGTAGATGCTGCTTTAAGATTTAGTTCCATCTTTACTGCTAACTATCCCAGTTTTGAGGAGGATGCTGCAAGAAACTTAGGAAGAAACCCCAGATAGATAATACCCAAGTAGGGAATTGAGACAAGAGAGCCCAGAACCAGGGCTGAAGAGAAGTCTTAAAATTTTCCATATTTTTCTGTGTGTCCTTTTTTTCCCCCATAACTTGTGCTTAAGAGGCTAGGGCCAGGTCTGTAAAGAAGTTTCACAAAAACCAAGAGGACTCACATCCCTAAATATTGTTGATGGTCTCGGATTTATATGCAAACCTTACTGAAGCCGAAGGAAAGATGCCAGTTAACAACAAAGGGCTTTAGACTAAGTGTTTTTTAAGAAAAGAAAAACAATAAAAATCTAATGTTACAACCAGCTAGCAAATCTTCTTCTCTGTCCCACTACACCATCCTCTAATGATAGTATCATTTCTTAGGGTGATAATGGCTTGTTGTCAGATGCGAAGACACAAACAGAAAAAAAGTTATGATGCTAGAAAACAAGTTATGATACTGGCAATTAGTCATGCAACACCATCAAGAATAATCAGCCAGAATTATACATCAAATAAGAGCAAACAGAATATGCAATAGTCTCCTAAGGGAAGTGGCAGAAAGAACCAACAACTGAGTCTTTTATGTAGTGAGCTGGAAAACACATAGCAAACATTAGTATTTGTTAGTTGTACAACATAACAATTGAGGCCCTGTCAAGCTAATGAAATCTATGCAGGCACAGGGTAAGAAAAGCCCTAACCCCAAAACTTTTACACACAAAATAGGAAAAAAAAGAGTAAGAAAAAGCAGTCACAGCATCTCTGTCTTATAGGATCATTTACAATAAACATTATTCTAACAACTTCATTTCCTTCTAGTTTCTTTGTCTACCATTTCATCCAAGGTGTGGTCTATACAGATGTGTTAATGATAAAAGCTTTTGTTACAGAAATAGAACAGCCTATTGCGAATAACATCAAAATTATAAAAGACCTTTCCTTACTCCAAAATTTATAAAAATGAATGTAGTATTTACCAGAAGAAGTGTCTGTTCTGGATTATTCAGAAGGCCCAGAAAGGGGTGGGGTGCAGTCTGCAGTTAAGACACCTAAAATCCAGTGAATCCACGTGCACTATGGCTCTAAGCTTACATTGAAGTTGGTGGACAAGTGCAGTGCTCTGCACTTTCCTCTACATAGACACCAGCTGTAATAGGAGACATCTTAAGGCGCCCCAAACATCCACAAGGAGCAAATATATCGCAGAAGCCTTGGGTAACTCTGCTTTTCTACAGTGAGAGCTGGGCACCGCATATGATAAACAGGTAATTTGAAATGTCACTATGTGTGTAAGTGAATGAGTTGAGCCCTTTGTCAGCAGAACCTAAAGAGCAATCCAGCTGATCGCCTGGCGTCCGTTTAGGGTGGACTGCATCACTCTGGACTCAGCCGACCTAACTATCTCTCCATGGGCTGTAGTCAGACCTTAGACCCCTAGCTGGTGCAGGTGCACATCTGGGATGTGTACACCTACGTTTAGTTGCCTTAACTAAGAGTTGAACCTCATCCTGAAGGCATGCTAGTCCACTCTGTCCCTAAAACCTATGGGCATGGGCAGTTAAGTCCAGTCACGTACACACAAGAACCTAGCCCCGCTCAAGAGGGTAGGGGCAGCCCACCCGTTCACCAGCTGCCAGCTAAGAAGAGAACAGGTCTTACGTAGACCCGTCATATCTGCCGCCCAGTGCAGATGTCTCGGATACCCTAAGGTCACTAGAAGTCTATGTTTAGGCACCTTCATCAAGTCCAAAGGTACAGTCATGTCAAGGCCAGAAGTGTCATCATTATGGATGTGGTTGTTTTCAGCAGAAGGTTATCTGTAATCACATCAAACCCGCCAGGCAAGTCAGTACTCAATAGAAAATGGAATGAGAGAGCTTCCAGAGGACTGTACGTTAAGGTAAAGTTCAGCTCATATATCAAAGCTGGCTAAAATAAGAAACATGCAAACCCTTGCTGATATCTCTGCCAAATCAACTGTACACTTCAAAGACATACAGTTGGACTGGGATTCCCAAAGGAACCCGCAGCATTTAGCTACCCAGATCTCCTTGGAAATCAATGGCCAGTTCCTCCCTAACTTCCTTGAATACCACTGAGAATACAGATCTGATTTTGTTTATTCCTTCTGCTTTTCATCCTCAGTTCAGCTGGGCTTTGCATCTCCCTGAAGTGGTGCCATTTCAGCAGCACAGTAGCCTGCAGTGTGGGCTCATTCCTCCCCAGGGAAAGCATCGCCCAGAGAACAATTGATACCACGTCTTGCAACACCCAGGTTCTCCTCGGAGGTCTTCCACTGAAGTAACAAACAGGCCCAACCCTGCTCTGTTCAGGAGGTCTGATAAGATCACTGCCCAAGGTGCCATGGCTGCAGGCCAGAATGCTGTCCCAATAAACCATTTTCTGGAGGACCACCTTGTCTGGACTTGTCTTTTCATTCGAAGCCAGGCAAAGCAAAGCATTCAGATGCTAAAAATGTGTAACTGTTACTGGTGTTTGTCCAACATTTGGAGGCTCATAAATCTCCCAGGAAAGATAGAATAGGAGCATGATTAAGAAAGCAAGAAAATTTATGCATTGATTCCTCTCCTACTGCTTCCAGAACAGCTATTGCCTGTTGATGAAATGCCCCCCTTGACTGGCTTCGAAACCAGCACTAGCCCTGCAAGTGTGCTTTTTCAAATCTTCCGCATGACGGGAGTCAGACACACGCATACAGCTGCATGTGATCAAAGAGAAAACGCTAATCCCTGTGTGCAGACGTGTCTAAAGGTGGAAGGCAAAAGCCAGCAGCAAAAGAAAGTTAGGAGACCCTAAGGAGTGTTTCTTCTGCCTTTTCACAGAAGATAAAGCTCCACACCGAGGAATGCTTTCTGGCACTGGAGCTTTAACAAATGATACCCAACTCACTGCTTGTGTTTTGCAGTGACTGATCCCAGTTGTTTCCAGCAGCTGAGATAAAACACCCCACTGATCTCCACACTGTCCTTACCCTTTCTGTTTACAGCAGTTACCTCGAGACATGCTGTATATTTCATGCAAATGAGACAGCATGTGCCATGACAAAAATTCGCCTTAGCGAGGAGAACAGGCACAGGGCTCGGTACGAATCACCCCTACTAGAAAGCAGCGCTAAGGAAAGAACATTTCCTGTTTTTAAGCAGCCAATAGATATAGTGAACAATTCTTTGTGTTTGCTGCCAACCAGGGAAATAGCTTGTACTCTGAGCATTTTTTAAGGATGTCGTATGTACACACAGAGGATCTGATGGAAAAGTGCAGACCGAGCGTCACGTAGGAAAGAGAAGAGGACACCTGCATCCAGCGGGGTGTCCAGGACCACGCAGCGCAGCTGCACACGTCCAGCCCTGCCGCCTTCCCCACCGCCGTCCCACTGGCAAGGGAAGTTCAGTGCAAGCAGCCAGGCTGGAAGAGCTCTGCAGTGAGTGGGGAACGAGATAAGCCAGGAAGAGTTTAGGGTCAAAGAAGTAGATTCCTTTATTTAGGAGTCTCCTGCCTCTTTATCGATCCCTCCTACCCTTAGACTGGAAATGTGCATTTGCAAATGGAGCGTCTTCCCCTGGAGATGCTGGTTTACACTTTCCAGGTTTGGGCTGAGTTGGAGCAGGGATGAAGCTGATTGTGCCCCCAGGCCTGCAGCTGGTTGTTAAAAGAGACGGCCTTTCAACACAAAGGTTGAGTGCAGAGTGGTCAGCTCAGCCTCTGCTGGCGGAATTTCAGCCGATGACCACATCTCCTGTGTCACGGGTGCAAGACGATGATTAAACAGTCTTTTACAAACATTCATGCAAAATACTATATAATTGCGTAGGGCTTCCAGCCTTATTCAGGAAGATGCTAGAAGTTCATGTTATTGGCATACGGGAAAGACACGGAACAAGAATATTTCAACACAGAAACCCAAGTGAAACCTTTTCCTATTCTTTCTTTGGCACCCCTGTAACAATTTCAATAGAACCTAAAACAATTAAGCCTCACGGCCTTGCTGAAACAAGATAAAAGAAGATAACTAGTGGAAGACAAGGCACGAATAAAGCAGGAGGTAAGTGGGATCTTAGAGCCCTTTAGAAGAAAAGCTTGGCTTGATTTCCAGGATTAGGAAGACACTTGCAGCTCCACAGTGCGTTCTCCTCCTGCTCTCTCACGGCCAGGGCCAAGACTTTGTAAAAACAGTCATGAAAAAATCACTCTCTCTCTGAGCAAGCAGTGACCCATTTCTGGCTGGGACCGGGCGGATCAGCACAGACATACACCCACAGCAGTTATATTCAACAAAGTGCTTTTGTCAATGGGCAAGTACCTGATTTACGTCTTCTTTGGCCACGTCCAGATGTCTGCAAAGCTCTTTAGTGAAGGTATGACCAGGCGATCTTTACATGTGAGTCCCATAGTGAGGGCTGGGCTGAGGCACATGCTTAGTGTTTAATACACAGTTTGGCATCTGTGGAAGAAAGGCAGCTTCTCCTCTAAAAAAAAGACAAAAGTGGAGGAAAGAGGTCCAATCTTTCACTAGGCCAAACTGATAGATTAGGAAAATGCAGGCACACCACACACACCCCTTTAAGGACTGAAGCAAGACCTTGGTTCAAAGGAAAGGAACAAACATGCAATAAAGTCTCCCAGGAAGAGAGTGCACCGGGTGCATGTCTTCTACAGCAAACCTCATTGCGATGAGCTTGCAATGGCTGGTCTGCAACGACATTGCTGCCGTTAGGTATTTAAATATGCAGCGCACAGAGAAATAATCTGTTTTGCGAGACAGTTCAATACACGGTGGTGAGAGCTGGTCTGGCAATATATGACAGTCATATTGAGTACCTGCAAACTCCCAGCCAGTGACAGCTGAGTCAGTCAGAATATTTTCATACAAATCTTACAAGAATTATTATCCAAACGGCTCAGCTTGATACCATCCATTTCACATTTACAAATACAAACTGCTTAAATGGCCTGTTTTCTGCTCTAGGGAAAATTAAATGTGGAGACAAGTGGCAGTATTTATGCCCAGTGACGTCTGCTGTGTTCGAGCACCCAGCCTGTGTCTGGCACTCCCCATGGGAGGGCTTCATAATGTCTGGGGAGGCGGCACAGAGAGGCCTGGATGGTAACTCATCTGCCAGCTACACCATGCCTATGCCTGCAAACTGCCTGCACATGAAGTCCTCTGCTTGCCCTCCCCTTTGCTCAGAATGGAGATTTTTGGCCTCATTTGCACATTCGGTGATGGATGACAGTGGGGTGATCTGAGCACACAATGCTAGACCCTCCAGGACCTGAACAGCCTCACTGGGAGCCTTTCCAAAGTGTCAGGCTCCCCTTAGGGATAACTGAGAGCAGGCTCACAAGAGCTGAGACAATAGGTCCCCTCAACTGATCTGGTCAGCTGTTGCTCCCGACCATATATATCTACACAAAAGTAACTCCATCATTAGGAGAGTACTAAGGACAGTCCCAGGAGGTTTATATCCAACAGACTCAGGCTGTGGCGTGCCAGCTGCATTCATGTGAACTGCTGTGCAAAGACTATGGGAGCACGTTGCACTTGTGTGAAAACATGGGAAACAAGGCAAGATGAGCCTGACCCTTGGTTTCCCTGTCTGTTCATGCCTACACAGACCTCCACAGCAATATGTTCACCCAGTGTGGTCTGGCATCTCCCCATTTGATCTCCCAGCAGAGAGAGGAGCACAGCCAAGCCACAAAGCCACTCCAGAGCTTCTGGGGTACATCTTTTTGTTCTCTGTTTCTATACAACTCAGCGCAGGGAGGCCCAGAGTCATGGTTAGTCCTTCTTGGCACAATGCTAACAGGAGCAGTTATAGAGTCAATGGAAATTGTTAAGACCGGCCAAGCAACAGTTGTAACCATCTTATAGATGTTCTGAACAAAAGTGGAGCTCATAAATTCATATGTGACTCCAGAGGATGTACCTGTATTAGCTGTTGCTCCCAGGGCTGCCTACGTCATTAGCACAGACCTTGGCAGAGATGGCTTTTGTGTGATTGCCAGAATGAGGTTGGCCTCTGCTGTGTTCCAGCCTTTCTGCCCTTTCCATGTCCATTACCAGGTATATATGAGAGATCATCTCCAGTCTGTTGTCCCACCCACAAGCCTCAACAGTCACTTCTTAACATCGCTTAAAAGTTCACCTAGATCAAACACTCAAAACCCATGCAGCGCCGTACCATTTGCCCTTGGGTGAAAAGGAGAAAGTGGGAAGAGATGCCAAGGAGTCCCACAGACTGCTTCTGCGCAGAGATGCTGCCTGAGGAATTCTAACACCACGCCCATTAGATATTCGTTGAATCTTCTAATGATGGAGGCTCCAGAGGTTCACTGTGTGGCCTCTCCCAGTACTCCACATCCTTTTTAGCTAGGTTGTTTTGTCTTAGTATCTAACCTAAATCTTCTTTATTGCAAATTAATCAGATTTCTATTTTTGTTTCCCAAGGAGAGATGAAAAACAGTTCATCACTGCCTTCTTCATGAGAGCTGGACAATAGTTATCAAAATGCTGTTACTGTCAAAGAAAACTCTTAAAGCCTCTGCCAAAGATTTATTTTACTTATTGCTTTTCTCATATCCACTAAATGGAAGAAATACATTAAAGTACTTAGATGAGTTTTGTTCTTCATAAATCCAGGTCTGTGTTTCTTTATCACCTTATTATCCTCTTGGCACCTTTGAACTGATCATTTAATAATTTGTTCTTGTATCCTTCTGCTGCACAAGTTAGATTATTCACATGTGCAGCTCTCAAGGTCCTACTTTCCTGCTTTTAAAGGTAGTACTTATGTGTCTACCTTTTTTCAGTCCTCTTGGACCTTAAGCATCCTCCACCACTGCTTGAAAAGAATTGGTTTCAGGGATTGCCATGAACTAGTTCCTTCTGCATTCTGTGCCCTACATCATTAATTTTCCTAGATATTCTCAAGCTTCTTTCCCCATTCGGATCTGCCTATCTGCCTGCACGTACAATTAGTTATGTTGGCAGGATTTTCATGAAGGCAGAAGCAAAGAAGGCATTATCTTTTCTCTAGATACGATATCATGCTGCTCTTCTCGGTGATGTCCAATGACAGGATAAGGGGCAACGGGTGCCAGCTGGGGCACAGGAGGGTCCACATTAACGTAAGGAAAAACTTTTTCACCGTGAGGGTGACAGAGCCCTGGCACAGGCTGCCCAGAGAGGTGGTGGGGTCTCCTTCTCTGGAGACATTCAAAACCTGCCTGAATGTGTTCCTGTGTAACCTGCTCTGGGTGGTCCTGCTCTGGCAGGGGTTTGCACTAGATGATCTTTCGAGGTCCCTTCCAACCCCCAACATTCTGTGATTGTGTGATTCTGTGATCACTTGCCTCTTGCTGATCGTATCTCACCTTGGTCTAAGGGTCTGTGGCGTTATCACCATGTGCTTTACATGCACTCCTTGTTAATAATTTGTCTCTAATGGTTTTTTTTTACTTTCATATTTGTTTAAAGGACTCCATAATGATAATCTTGTTGCTTCTGTCTTCCTTCTGCACCAGGATTTTTGCCCTTTCTCTCTAAGGCAGTTTTTTCCTTCTGTTAGCTGCTCAGACATCCCCAAACTCCTCATTAACTTGTGCTCCTGCAAACTGGCTCTTATGACCATACCTTTGTTATTTGTCTGTTTCTATCCAAACAATTATACAAACCTGTCTTTCACTTCTGTTGGATTTTGAACAAGTCTATGGGCTGTTACTCTTCTAAAGAGGGCTTCTGTCCCCCTCCTCTGCCCTTCCCAAACAAACTGTTGTTCTCCCTGCCTCAGCTCCAGAACTGTGGGCTCTCACTGCCTTTGATGTCAAATCAGTCACTGCATTGGTTGTGACTTCAAGTTCCTCTTGTTTATTCTCCTCCCTCCCAGTACCACTGTACAAACTTGGATTTCACCAGTTTCACCTGCTATTCCCCCTCTGGCCTCTGAAGTGCTCCTGCTGAAATCTCCCATTAATGTGCCAGCCTGTCAGACAAACTACCCTTTTTTTTTTAAAACAATGCCTGTAGCTTTTGCTGTCAGTCATCCTCAGACCTAGACCCACATCTCTCCCAATCCCTGTCCTAAAGCCAAAGCCCCTCTGCCGTGTGCACGCTTGCTCCCATCATGCTAATGGCTGCAATACGCCCAAGAGATTTTGGGTGAGAGGTACCAGGGGTGAGAAGGAATCCTGTTGTTTACTGTGATCTGGAATTGTGTTTTATTTTCTCTTTTGTAATCTTCTGTCAGACTTCATCATTAGGAATTTAAACTCTTGTTTTGCCAGAATAAACTTGTTTTCACCCTTAAGCATGTTTGGTATTAAAGGCAAGTCTAAGTGAAGCTGTGAATCTGGGTTAGCATTACCTTTCTGAGATAACGCAGCCAAACAAAACAGCATGTGTCCTGCGACACTCGGGACCCGACACCAGTTTGGAGCAACCTGAAGATAATGGCTGTACTGGGCCAAGCTGCAAAGGCCAGGGCCAGGCTTGGATTTGTCCCGTTCCAGGTTGGATGGAGTCAGTAGAAAGCCACTTTGCAAGGCAGGCACACCGTAGACTGTGACAGACATTTGTGCTGGGGTGGCATTATAGCCTTCCTCCACCAGAAGGGACATGCAGATCACCTGCCCAACCAGGCTTGACCAAGGCTTGTACAAAGCCTGTGGACC
The DNA here is from genome assembly GCF_034619465.1 of Leptosomus discolor. Classification (NCBI taxonomy): domain Eukaryota; kingdom Metazoa; phylum Chordata; class Aves; order Leptosomiformes; family Leptosomidae; genus Leptosomus; species Leptosomus discolor. Next base: position 1,309,399 of record NC_141419.1, read on the forward strand.
CAAAGTCAGAGAGACTCCTCACCCGCTGGCAGAGGAAAAACAGTGCTGGCAAAAAATGATTTTGGGTCGACTGCAGATTCCTCCTTTTGGGGTAGGGGCTGCTGATGAACGAACTTCTCCTGCTGGCTCATGCAAGGCCAAAACCTGCCGTCAGGTTCAGATGTTTGGACTATTCACCTGGATACAGGGACAAGGTGAGAAGATCATCCTCTTCTGAGTGGTTCTTGGGCCTTTCCTTGAAGTCTGATGCTGGCTGCTGTCAGAGATGAGGTGTTGGGTTGCATGGATCTCACTATACTTTCATTACAGTATGAGGGAGAGCAGTGGGAGCCAGGATGGGTTTGTGGAGCTGATGCCTTCTGAAGGACCTCTGCATTTTTCAGTAATTTTTCCCTGAGTGGCTTTCCTCTTGCCTACAAGGGTTGTGTGCGGATCTGCCCACCCCATCCACTCCACTCCTCTGTGTTAAAGAACTGAAAAGGCCAGAGCTGAAGCAAGTGGAAAGGAAACAAACCCAAGGGCAGGTTGAGTTCAGGGCACAGCATCAGACATACTTTGCATTCCCTGAGCCAGCAACCAGCTGCAACATATCCCATAGGCAATAGGCAAGTCTCAGTTGGCCTTCACAGCGTGTCTGTAGCTCTTCCCTAGGAACAGCTAAGGCCAGATCAAAAGCTGAGGCTAGGCAGCACTGAAACCAGGCCCAGGAGAGGTCATCTCAAGATCCTAGGCAATGGACATCACTGAAGATCAAAATTGCCCTTAGGGGAAATATTAAATAAACTTCACCCCCGTTTTCACCGCTTGACAGCAGGTCAGCATTTATGATGCAATTGTTTTTCTCACTATCACCATTCTTTGCATTTATATAGAAAGGCACACTGAAACACTGACAGGGAGTGCTCTGACCTCTGAGATTAAGTGACATGTAAATAAATATTGATCCCTGCTCTGCCTGCCACATACCGGCCTCATTCTCCATTCTCTCACTTTGGTTCTCACCAGGGAAGTAACACCACCAGTATCTGCTTTCTTGACTTTGATTCCAAATATTATGATCTATTTTCAGAGCCTCTGAGATTTAATGGAAAAAGGTATCAATTCATGTATACATCAAGCCTGCTGTTTCCACTACTGACCCTCCATGACCTTGGGTCGCTCAGTGGTGGGAAACAGTGAAATGACTTATCATTTCAGTGAAAAATGAATTCATCAGGAGCAAATGTAGAACACTTTTGAGTAGAAAGTTTACAAACCAAGTTGGAATTTGACATTTTTCTCGCACTATCATATACGTTATTCACCACATAGAGGACAATGTTACCCTCCAGCTAAATATACAAACAACCAGAGAAAGAAAATAGGACATATGCATTGCAATGTAGGAGAAAACCTGCATTAGATCAAACAAGTATCTGATCAAATGTCCCAGATATATTGTAAATTCTACTTCAGTTAGGAGATTCAGCTACAGATTAAGCAAGCTACATGTTGGTGTCTATATGTGGGTATTCTGGTTCCCATTCCGGTCACTGAATATCTGATCAGTCAGTGGAAGCCTAGAAAGGGACTCGCCACACCCTCAATAGGTCCCTGAATGAGATGATTTGGATTGCTCTCCAGCTTCCACCATCTGCACTGATCTGCTTCCCACTGGCTGTGGTGGCGGTGGAGATGCCCAGTTCACAAGCAGGCACTTGTATTTTAATGTGCAACCTGGATCCCACTTCGAAGCCTGTTTCAGTCACCACACACTGTGCTCTGTACCGCTGGAGATACACGGCACTGTCACATCTGGCTTTGAGCTCCTGCTCCGGCCAGGCAGAGCTCTGACCTACCCCATCTCATATTCACCAGCACTGTGCAGGTGTTCACCTGCCCTACGGCATCTCAGATGGACAACTGAATAGAGACCCTACAGTGACTCAGCCACAGACCATGGCTCTTGACGCAGGGGTTACAGGAAGAGGTCATCTGGTCCATTATGGTCGGGGCTAGATGGTTTTTGCCTTCCTGGACTTAAAACATAGAGAATCCTTAAAGTTCTTTATATCCTTTAAATGATACGCCTGAATGAGGAATCAAGCAGTGCTGGAGGGAGTGCTCTAAAAGAGTGCGTTAGAACCGCTTGGAAACTACCCTGGAGGCAAGGAGTCTTCATTGCGAAGGCGAGGGAAGGGGATGGTTACTGCAGCACTTGCAGCAGGTGAAAGCCAATTCACAGTAACACAGAACGCAGCAGTTGCTAAAGACCTGTCCTTGCACGGCTGCATTAGCTGGAGGTAGCTGCAAATGGCTTGGATTAAACAGTCAGCGATGATTTTTAATTTTACAGGGTGCAAAAATCTATCTGAGGACACTACAGACAAGAAAAGGTGAAGTTATAATTTCTTTAGAGTATGAAAATAACAGTATTTCCGAAGAGAAAGAAAACTTGCAGTTTTCAGTCACTTTGTTTTTGAATTTTTTAAAAAAATAATATATCAAACTGTTGAAGAAAGCTACTACTTCTGGGAAAGGCTTCATAAACTCAAAGACTCATTATTTTGTCAAAAAAAAAGTTTCAGCCAAAGCTTTTCAGCAAGCCATGAAGGCAATGCAGTATTATTAATCACTTTCTTGGACAATGTGCATGTAATAAAACAAACTAAAATTAGCCGAAAAAAATTTTCAAAGAAAAGGCCACTTTCCAACATCCTGACAAATGAAATAAGTGGATACCCAAACAAAGGGCTAAGAGTACAATTAAGGCAAAGCAGGAACTGAAGGGGCAACGCTGGTCCAGTGCACTTCACATATAGTCTTTCATACATCAGAGCCCCCAAAGTGCTTAATCAAAATAATGGAAAGCAGAAGGAGAACAAAATGACTTGCAGGCAAAGGAAAAAGATAAATAGACATTGTGGCACATATCAGAGAGAGGTAGGGAAGGGGCTTTTCAACATTTCTTGTTACAGAAATTTCTACAGATCACTTATCTTCATTGCTTCTCTCTGAAATCACTACTTTTTTTTCCCCCCTTAAATAAGGTGACAAATTGCACAGCACATTGCCAGTGAGAGAGCAGCATTGATTTATCTAATAATATTACCATATTTTCAGTATCATTTTTTAGTCTCATTCTTTACAAAGCCCATCACCTCGTTCATTCTTCCTTTTCTGCTACCACCAAGCTTTCAGTTGAGGTGTCTTATAACTGACCGCATGCAGCTTTTCCTTGCCCAGCAACATGCATAAAAAGCTCAAGTTATTCCTCCTAATCTGGTGGTTATCCGTCTTACATTTCATCTGACACCAATCTGTTCATTCACCTGCCTTTGGCAGGTCCACCTGGAGTTTTTCCCATTCTTCCAAGGTCTTGACTGACCTCAATAATTCTGTGTGATCTGCAAATCTTTCATTGTTCACTTTCTTTTCAAGATCATACACAATGCCGCCGAGGACGGTGTCAGACTCACGAGTTAAATGCAAAAAGGCATTCACCCAAAACGTAAATTATGTCCACATATAAAGCCAACATAGGAAGCTTAAAAATAAAAGCATGTGTTTGAATAATATAACAGTCATCCTTTATTTTATCAATTATTTAGGGGTCTTTTGGTTAATGACTTACTTTTTTCCCTGAACATGGAAGAGTATCAGCATATAAAGGAGGTGCATTAACACTGTATTAATGGTGCTGCGTTGGCCAAGATAGAGGTGACATTGTGCCATGGAAGGGCAGAGTCAGCACATTCATGGAGGGATGCCCTTGCTGTCATGTCCTTGAACCACTTCCACAACCGTTGGGAGCTCCTGTGCTCCTGACAGTTCTATGGAGCAGTTTGCAAGCCTGGAAGGTTTCTGTGGAGCTTGTAAAGGCTCCAAAACTTTACAGCTTCCTTAAGTGCACAAATATATTGTGTATTGTGATGGTAAAGCAGTATGGTGCTGAGTCCCAGTTTACACTCACACTGTTGCTTACTGTGCCTCCCATCGCTCTTAACCATCAAAATAATTTTTCTTTTTCAGAATGGCAATTTGGGGTTTCATGGTATCATGTCACTGGTCTCCCAGCTGACCCACTGGGAATGGTAGCTTTAAAATAAGAAGCTTTGCACAAACCTGGGTGCACTGGACATGAGATGAGACGTTGTGTGCAGACCTGGCAGTGGGAGAATAGTGACAATGAAACAAAAGCAGCACTGCTCTTTGTATCTGGTGGGACACTGTTCATAGAATCATAGACTCATAGAATGCGTTGGGCTGGAAGGGACCCCCAAAGGCCACCTAGTCCAACCCCCCTGCAGTGAGCAGACACATCTTTAGCTGGATCAGGTTGCCCAGAGCCCCATCAAGCCAATCTTGAGTGTCTCCAGGGATAAGGCCTCCACCACCCTCTCCGGGCAAACTGTTCCAGTGCTTTATCACTTTACGGTAGAGAACTTCTTCCTAACATCCAACCTAAATCCACCCGTTTCTAGTGTAAAACCATTGCCTCTCGTCCCATCGCTACGTGTCCTTGTAAACAGTCCCTCCCCAGCTTTCCTGTAGGTCCCCCTCAGGTACTGGAAGGCCGCTATAAGGTCCCCCCAGAGTCTTCTCTTCTCCAGGCTGAACAACCCCAACTCTCTCAGCCTGTCCTTGCAGGGGAGGTGGTCCAGCCCCTGAGCATCTTCATGGCCTTCTCTGGACCCACTCGAGCAGGTCCACGTCCTGCTTGTGTTGAGGGCTCCAGAGCTGGGCGCAGCACTCAGGACTGTTGTCAGGAATAAAGAAATTCAGATCATCTGATAGAATATTTTTATGTTACCTCAAATGAAATGAAACCAGGAGCTATTATAATACAGAAAATCTAGAAAGGGAAAGGAAAAATATTAACATTGCAAACTTAAAACATTGGCAATATTAAATTTCCCAAATTTGAGACAGAGTCTGCTGTAAGACACATAGTGACGTCTGCTTGAGAGTTTCTGGAAAGGGGCAGATGAAACCCAAGAGAACTGTCTCCAGCTGCACATGGCAGGTTCCAGGGCAATGACAGCCCCAAGCTCAGCACAAGTGGACAGGAATGGTGGGATGCAGACAGGCTGACCAACACAACAGTTGGAGCAGATCATGGTACGTGGGATACTTGTGCTTATTAAGTTCCCAGGACCTCCGGGGAGCCAGAGGAAGGTGTGATGTCCTCTCAGCAGCTCCTGGGCATGCACAGGGGCTCTAATTGCAATGCTGCTGCTTGGCCAAGGATCATTTTCATTGCTGTTTATTAAGGTAGCTGTGCTTTGAGCTCAATATAAATGATTAGCCAGACCTGAGCCTGCAGAAATGTGCTGCCTGCTGGTGGGGAGTGCTCAAGCCAGTGCTACTGGTACTGCTAGCACCTCTCTACAAGGATGCCATGAAATGACGCTTTCTGCTTGGTATTGGTGTCCACTCCATCTCAAACGCAGTAAATCACGAGAGAAATGGAAAGGAAAAGGGTCCAGGAGAGGACCGAGGACACAAGCATGGTAAGTTAAGGCTAGATAGAAACTACTTTGGCAGGACTGCCCAAGAGCGAGCAGCTGTAGCTAGCTTCGTGCAAGGCATCCTGTGGGATTGTTTCTGGGCAGGGTAATGAGGAGGTTCCTTTCCTAGCTATATTCTTTCCTTTATTTCCCCCGTCTTCACACCTACTCCTTTTCCTGAGATATAGTAAGGGATGGGAGAATTGGGAAGGGGAGCCAGGACAGAAACCTTTGCATTAATACAGAAAAAGAGACTAGGTTCCTGACCCAAAGAGCTTGTGAGCACTTGCTGAAGAAGTGGAGCTGGCAGCACAGGGAGTCTTACTGTGCAAGTCACAACAGCAGACAAATTTCTGGGTGCGAAGCAGACTTGATCCAAGGCAGTCATTAAAGAGCCCTTCTTAATGTGCCTTAACTGCACAGCTGGGTCTGTTCCACCTGGTAATCACTCACTGTCTTCTGAAACCTCCTGCAGCTTCAGCTGGACGTAGGCTTTCCTCCATGTACAAGTGAGCTACAGAAAACAGAGCTGAGGGCACGCTTGCTTCTGAAAAAGATCAAGAGCCCAGGATAAAAAGGTGTGAGGTCCTTTGAACCAAAAAGTTCTGCATAAGGTCAAAGTATTTATTCTGAGAGTTACCGTGTTCCTGATTTGGGAGAGATCCCCTCCTCCTCTCCCTCCTGCCGCTATCAATTCCTTGCAGACATGCCTTTGCATGCCGAAGGTATCTCTGATCACCTCTGCTCTTTTCAATCATTGGAGAACTGTGCCATGAGACCCACTTTCCATCCCACATGTGCCAGGTTAGACAGATGGCACGTGCAGGGAGCTGTTCTAGTAACGCTCATGCGGCGGTTCTACAGTCATGCTAGGAAACAAGTTTGTGTCTCTGTCTCCAATGACTTATTACCCTGCCCTTGGACAGATAATGAATCACTGGAATGTATTCTAAGCTTGTGTTCATGTTTATTATGATTCTGGTGGGACAAGTGATGTGCAGGTATTCTGGATGCAGGAATGCATTTTCTTGTGGGTTTGGTGGGGACCTAAGGCATGCAATCAAAAGCAAGGAAAAAAGTGAGTGGTGGGAGAGAGTAAAAGCACCTGAACTCTGCCTGCTGCTTCTTCTGGATCTGCCCAAATGGAATCCTGCTCTACCTTCCCAGTCGTGCCTACCCCTGTGCTAATAGAAGTCTCCATCACGTCTCTTCTCCAGGCCCCATTGCTGCTTCTCCCTCTGAGTACATCTGCCTTGTCCAACAGTGTTTACAGAACCGAGCTTGTGAACCACGTTCTGAATTGCCTTCAACAGATTCCTTAACTGATTATCCTTCTACGGACTGTGAGTGACCTGGGCATCTCTCCTCAGACAGTGGTTTCAAGCCATTATTCATGGCTTGAGCAATTATTCATACCTGTTCTTTATTTGCATGCTGTATTTAAATTTGTGAGATTTACCAATGGAGCCACAGTTTTAAAATCCAGAGAGAGCGTTTTGATGTCCTCCTCTCACGTCCTGCACAAGAGCAAGCAAACTTTTCCCAGTGGCTTCTGTGTCAAGACTTCCCACTATATCATTGGGTGGCCATAAGCCTACTGGCCTGGCTTTCTGAGAGGCACTGGTGACTTCATCCTTACCTCAGAAACTGTTTACTCAGAAATGGGAAGAAAGAAATCTCAAAACATGAATAAAAAACGTATTTAATTACTCCAGTTTCAAACTTTGTTTGTAGTGCAGACAAGTGCATAAATTACGAAGAACCAAAATACTTTAAAATAGTCGAAATAACTGGAATTTTTATCCGTTCATTTTGCTTGAACTAAACATTTGCTTCACTCCAAAGTGTCTATTTTAGCTTTTTTAAACTTCCAACAAATCAATAAAAAAGAAAACAATTGTTTACCAAGCTTTTAGGTTTTTAGAAACAAGACTTTTTCTTCTTATAAGGAAAGCCAACAGCCTTTGTTCTGAGGTAATTCAAGTGTCTCCACTCTCAGGAAAGTTTCCAAGTTTTCATCTTGAATGTTTTGCTTTGTGTTTTCCTCTCTCTTTTTTTTTTTTTTAATCCACAGTGCCCGACCTTTCCTCCAAGCTACCTCCTTCTCTCCTTAATCTGTAACCAGCACTTCAGTAGGGTGGTTAGGTTAGTTTTTTATGTTTTGCTTGAGAGTAATCCATGCCTCTACAGTGTTGACAGTGCTTCTGCTTTCTTCCTGACAAGGTAAAACTAATTCCCAGTCCTATGGCCCAAATTTCAAGATGCTTGGACATCATAGCTCAGTTCAGCATTATTAAAGCTGAAGCTTGTGTTGCTCCCTCATCTACTGAAAACACTAAAAGTTAGGGATATTTGAGCTGTTGTATAAACCACCTGCATCCTAGAGTCAACGTCCCTGTGTCCAGAAATGGTGAGTGATGCCTTGTGATCCATGCCTGCACTTTTAACATGGATTTTACTCTTGGTTCAGCTGACTGCTTCTAAGGGCCACTAAGAAAATCAAGCTTGGAATCGGTAGACTAAAATCTCTATTGGGGTCACTCTTTCCAGAAGCAATTCTGTAGCCCTTCCACACACAGAAGAGGCTGGAGATCATTAACTGAGAAGCAGAAGTTGCCCCCAGGAGCAGAAATCCCCGTACTGCATTAGGCACCGTTGTCACAGACTTGCTGGAGGAGAACAGCTAGGGACTGGGACTGGGACCTCCTGGTGTTACTATACCAGCCAAGAGGGAATGACACAGAGCATGGACAACTGGCTGTCTCCTCCTCTCCAGCCTGCAGAAGCTAAGAAACACCATGGATATTTGCCTCTATCAAACTAGCAGGTAGAGTTTGGAGCTCCCTCTGGAGCTGAGGCTTCTCATCTGCAGTGTCACACTCATTTCAAGCCAGGTGAAGCACAGAAGCTTTTCCACCTCCTGGCTCCATGGTGTGTGAGGTGAGGTCTCTCCCCACCCATTTTGTTGGAATGGGCATCTATGCACCCAACAACAAGGTGCACTCCGAAAGGAAGAAGCAATAGCAGGGACCAATTCTGATCCCTAACTTATTTCTGCTTGTGAAGATGGCAGCACTGCAGTTCACGTCTATGAGGTACAGTGGGCTGAAAACTTTAAGGCAAATACAGAATTGATACTTTTATGAGTCTTCATAATTTATGAGAAAATTACACTCTTGTCGAGATAGCGATACAAAGCTCATGCAGCGGCATAAAGAGAAATAGCTGTTGTCCACAAAAGTTACAGGAAGTACAAATTTGCCTCTTTGGTAGAGACGCATCTTGGATCTGATGGAGTCAGATGGATAAGATCTGATGGACTAAGATACGGGCAAAAATCAGAAAAAATAGTTCGTGCAAGAAGATATGAGGTACTTACCGAGTCTCCTTCATAGAGGAGCACAAGCCTCTCTGTCAGGGATCAGGCAAGGACTCAGCTGACTGGAGAAGGACGGAAGAGTTAAGCACTGTGGTGTCCAGAAGTGGTTATTGTAAGACATTGTGCACACAGCAATGAAGGAAAATAACCTGGATCCAGCCTCCCTTAACTGCAGAGGCTTCTGAATCGAAGCTTTCCTTAGAAAGAGAGCAGGAAAAGGGAAAGGGAGCAAATAAAACAAAGAGAGAAGGGATGCAGGTTTCCTGGATGCAAGAGAGGGTTTAGAGATCCACACTGACTGCTAGAGGGTTCAGTGGCACAACTGATAAGCTTTGGAGGTGCTCTAACACCATTTGACAAGCAGCAGTCGGGAAGGAGAGGAAAGATGAGTCCCACACAGAGCAAATGGGTCTTCAATAGAAGCAGCCACCGAGGGGGTGCTGCTGGGAGACGTGTCTTCTGGGATTCCTCTGCACCCATTGCTGGGGTAACTCACTGCGTTATTCTTGTTCAAACAGCTCTGTTCAGACAGCGAGGTGAGTCACTCCAGCATAGTTAGATCCTTACACAACTAGTGCCAAAAGGCAAGGTGTTACAGCATTGCTGCCAACACAAATGCCCAGGGACCAACTTTGCACTCAAGACAATGAGTAAGCACCCCCTCCTGAACAGATGGAGAGCATCTCTTAGACATTGCCAGCATAGTATTTTGCAACAGGGATGATCTGGATTTCTACCTCTGGTGGCAGCTGTTTTACCAAATACAGTACTGGTGGGGCAAGTTTGGGAAAAAAACCCCAAACAAACAAAAAAACCCCAACCCCACACCACCAAAAAAGAAACAGAAATTTTTTTACATTCCTAGCACAAACCCTGATCCATGGAGTTATGTATGCCCCTACACACAACCTGTTGATGCACTTTTCAGCGTCACATGTGAAGTGTTTACCTAGCATCCCAGGACCCTTGTAGACCCCAGAGCTATAGGCGAGCATCGTTGCGGACCACTTACAAACAGGAGTCAGAGATGGTTTTGCAAGCACGATTCAGTACTAAATAGTAACGGGCAACTTCTGCTCAAATCACTCAACCACGTTGTCTCCTAAGGAGTTGCAGGGGTCCCTTTAGCTTTCTGCCCGTGAATAAGTGTGAAGCAGCCTTAACAGAAGGCAGTATTTCACCATGCTTCCCAAACTCTGCACCTCACTTGGCTGCCCAAAACGGCAGCTGCCTCACACCTGCCCCCTGCAACAAGGGAAACTCCCTTATTAAAGGTTCAGTCCCCAGGAAACAGAATGACACCATTGCCTTGCAGATACATACCACACCCAGCACTTACTTCTAACTAGGCTGGTAACCACTTCAAAGCAGCACTGCCCTGAGTAATGCTAATTCCTGAGAGGGTTAAATCAACATTTCCTAAATAAGAACACCTAGCAAACCCAAAGACTCCAGCTAAGTATATATCTGTGCTAAGTATGTCTGACCCAGAAAAGAATAGGAAGACTAAGGGCCAGATCCTGATGCCTCTCTGGCAGCAGGACATTTCTTGGGTGAGAGACAATCCAGAAACAGATGTGACTCCTGTCTCAGAATAAGTGAAGGAAAGATGTGAACCTGCCAATTTAACCTTAGAAAAATTTTCTTACCTCAAACCTGGTGATACTGTGGGGCCCTGAGCACACAAGGAGGTGCTGGAGGGTCTCTGTCCCATCTTCATTCAAAATCCTATCTCATCTGGGATGCTTTAGAGGGGCTAAAACAGAATTAGTAACCCACAAGCAAAAGTCAAGTTACAGATCAGCCCTGAAGCATAAGATTAGATCAGAACCACTGTTTTACCAGACACAAAGCAAGAAAACCCATTTCCTCTAGGAGGGATTGCGTATCTCCGCCCTGTCAAACCAAAGACAGAATGCCAGTATGTTTTGTCAACAAGGGCAAAAAGCTGTTCTCATAAAACACCTCTTTGTGTTCAAGGACCTACTCATGGCACCAAATCAACTCTTCAGTTCTCAGATTATCAAAGAGAAAACTCCTTTTTCCAAAGCTAGGCTCATTTCCTTCCTACAGACAAACCTTGCCACTCACGTGGACCTGCTCCAAAACTACAGCCGTACTTTTTTCTTTTATTTCAAACCACCTTGCTGGCCTCAGGCAGCAACCTCAGCACTGTATGGACTGCTCCTTGAAACTCAGGTTTCAGGCAGCTGCCTAGTTAAAATAATATATTATCAAAGTCGTGTCTTCAGATCCCTCCTCTTCTCCAAATGGATTACTGAGAATCTTGGCGTTTTGCTCTTAGTTCCACAACTGACACATTTCAATCCTGACTCTGGGAAAGGAGCAAAGCTCAGTATCCCACAAACCTGTGTATTGGGAATACATTTCTTATGTCCTTGCAACCTCAACACCGCCACCCACCCCCTGCCTTCCAAGGCAGATCTCGCATTCCTGGTGTAAGAACGTGATTTCACGTGAGGCCAAGAACAGAACTGGGGATCATCAGGAATGTTTTGCTTGTCCTGCGAGCAAATGGCTCTGATTAGCTGCTCCCTGTAGAAGTTACTCCATTTTTTACCCATTTCTTGGGCTGGTAGAATGGCAAGAGGGTCAGTAGAGAGCAGGGTTGAAGCCCAAAGTGTCTCAGGAATACATTTCATGTAAACCCGGCTGCTTCTGAACCACTTGCTCTTCACTTCAGGCTCGTGCTGCTGAGGTGTGGGAGGGACAGTCAAATAATGATGTTTTGATCTATGCAGAAAGCTGCTACAGCCTTTTAAAGACCTTTAAACTCTCATTTTCTTCTGTTTTCCCTTCTTCCTCTGTCACCATCATACACATATTAACACAGCCAAACATTCTTGCCAAGCAGTATATTACAAAAAAAAACAAAACAATAAAAATCATTGTCTACACTTGAAACTGCTTTAAAATGCTTCAGTGAACTTTTCTTTAAATCATGTGGGCATAAACCAATACAAAAAGCAGACAGGACAGAATAAATGCACTTGTCTTGGCACTGGGATAATCCATATATAGGGAGTCTAGATTTTACTTCTTTGTTTTTATGAGAGTGTGTAAGCTAAAGTACTAGACCCAGAACAGTCAGAACTCCAAATATCCCTTACAAAACAGACATATAGAAAAAAGCATGATGTTTTTATGTTAATTCAGAGTAAGTCAAGCCATGAATACTGTTAGAGGGAACATTCTCTGATGGCTCCTTCCCTAGTGATGGCACAGGTTTTAAGAGAGTAAAAGAAAGACTCATCAAACACTTTTGAAACTTTTCAAGTGAAATTAAAGTGCTTTTTCATTTGTGGAAAAGGACTGGCTCAGCCTATTCTGCATGCTGATGATGTCAGTGACTGGGATTCGAAGGTGTCAGAGTTCTGCTTTCCACCATGACTAGGTCATTACTGCTTGCGAAAAATGTTCAAACTGAGATCTTCTGCAATAAATGCAAAAGCCAAGAAGCCAAGGCTTGTTTAGTTGAGTCAAAGGTCCAATCCAGCTAGCTGTTAGCTGTAGCAGGTGGCTGCATTCTAAGAAGCAGGTGCCTAGCTTTTCAAGTAGCAAATGTTAAAAAAATGCATAAAACTCGTCCCTGCTACAGCAAGGCAAACCAAGTTAATCATTCACAGTCTCAAAGCAGGACAAGAGTTGCAATGCTTGACTGATGATAAACCATAATAAATTTCCTTGAAACACCATCCCTTGCTTTCGGAATGACTTTTTTAACTAGCAGGCAATTTTCTATATCACTGTCATAGGTAAGTCAACAGGATACGCTGCTTAATGTCACTTCATTCCTGGCTGATTACAGCCGTAAGCAAAACATGGGTTCCAACTGCCCTATCAGTTTCAGAATTGCCTCCAATGCAGCAGCACCAAGCTTTCACCACGCTGCCAGCAACAGCATCCCCCTCTTCTGCTTCTGAAAGCCTGGACACAAGAGGAATCTGAGCACAAAACAGCTGAGGGATCTATCTGTGAAGGCTGAAGAGAAGGCTGCTCTGATTTAGTATGTCCAACCAGGCTTTTAACAGCCTCTTTCTCCTAGGTAAAGACAATAAGCGAAATCCAAATCTGGAAGGTTATGTAAATGCTGATGGGCAGAACCTAATGGGTGGTAATAGGTACGGAAATGTGGAACGTGATCTGGGAAAGCTTTGCTTGATCTCAGGCCCTTGAGATATCCTAGAGGACAAAGGTTTCAGGCAGAAATCTCCATATGCACCTCCTGCCTGTGACCAACAGCATTCTTATGTCTTCACAACTCAAGGCCGTTTGGGGTGCAGAAAACAAGACAACTCTGTCCCTGGTTCTCCAGTCTGTGGCAACGTGCAGACATGACAACACTCACCTTGGGAGCAGGACCACTCAGTACTTGAATCCTTGCAGTCCCAGCTTCACAGGAGAGGTGGAAAACCCTTACACCTAGAAAATTTCCCAGGGTCAGGCCCTCTGGAGAGGCAGGTTTAAACTCCTTCGAGTAGAGGAGTGTCTGGAGGTTCAGCGCACCTAGGTCCTCCAGTCAGTCAGTGATCTAACCAGGGTCTTGTTCTTCTGGAGAAGACATAAGGAAGAGCCCGCTTTAGCAAGGAAAGGCACAGGCTGGGCGAGGAATCACAGACAGCCATTTGAGGGTCCAAATCCACCTACCAGTGGCATCTCTAAGCAGCCCTGAACCTGGCTCATGCAGAGCACTTACACTGTCCCCACCCAGGCATCTCCTACAGACAGACAGGGCTCCGCACCTGGGTGCTGAATGTCATCAGTCCCATCCAAGGTGCCTCTCTCCGCTTCACTGAGTCGGGGACGAAGGTGCCAAACAGGGCTCGGGATTTGCACCCCTGTTTAGGCAGTGCAGTACTGAACATCATGATAACTAATGCCTTCTGCTGGACCAGTGCCATGACCCACAGACAAATCAGGTAGTTCACCCTGCATATGCTACAGACTCCACCATCGTCCTCCTCCCACCCCACTCAAGCTATGGAAAGCTTTTTCCGTGTGCTGGGTATAGAGGTTCATTTAAACCTTTGACTGAGAGCTGCACAATGTGGAATGATCTGAAGAAATAACCTTCCTGATGCCAGACACAAGTGGCTTCTTCCAAGACCAGGACAGCAGAGGACACCAGGACCAACAGGGCCTCTCTTGCTCTCTCTCCCCAGCAGTGGCTACCTCAGGGCAGGTTGGAAGCACACACCAAAGCGTATGAGGTGATGTTCTGTGCTGCCAGCCATTACCAAGGGGTTCTGCAGAAAGAGAGCTACAGAGCTATCAATTCAGGTGATTAAGTGCTATAAGCAGGATCTCAAAGAGGACTGCACATCTCTGAGGAGTAGAAAACATCTACCTTTCATTGCCAGGTCTCCGGGCCCTGCTGCTCCTTCTCCTCGCTGGATGATGGGTTATTCCCAGCCTGCAGGCAAGCTGTTTGATACCTGGATGCCCAATGTCCCACTGCCTGAACTGTGATTGATCCGCCCTGTCAGACCAGGGGTAGCAGAGAGCGGGACAGTGTGGATAAGTCGGAACAACACTTCCACATTTGATGCTTTCTTCAAGGGCTGGTCTCTCTGTGTCATCTTTGAATTTTAGCCAATTAGCCTCTAAAGTGTGATTTAAATATTGTTGCTAATGTTAACGTAGGGTGCACGTGTTTCGGTATTTACAGCTTGCCTGCAGTTTGACACCTTGTCTAGACCAGGCTGCAGAATTCCCCCTGTTCCCTGCCATGGCTCCTTTCAGTGCCCTGTGCTGGACCCAACACTTGGCATAAATCTTTACCTCAAGGAGACTTTGGTCAAGTCTCCTTCAGACTTCTCCATGAGAAACCCACGTATCCAAGTGTCCTGCCCACAGCCCAGAGAGGCTGTAGCTGTGGCGTGAGGTCCCTCTCCACCGAGCAGGCTCCCGTGCACAACACACCACCCAGAGCTGGGTACAACTGCTAGCAGACTTGGTGTCACTGCTGCTGCTGACACGGCTCTTCCTCAGAGCATCCCTCCAATGCCACGTTCAGCGGGTTCATACCAGCTGTGGCTGTGCTGTCAGATGCATCAGATCACCCTCTCTGAAGCAAAGCAATGTGGTTCTGGGGACGATGTGCTCCAGGGGCAGCTCCCTGCAGGCAGCATGGATCACATCGTTCTCCATCCCAGTCTCTCCCAGCAGTCTGGGTGCCTACGAGCTCTCCCCTGTGCCCTCCTGCACATGTCCTCAGCATTGTGCTACAGAAACATCACGCTGTGACAAAGCCATCACTGTGACCTGAGAAACCACTACAAAAACAGTATTTCAAAAAAGCTCAGAAAAAAGCAATGCTGAGACCTGTTTGGACCCAGGCACTGTGCCCAAGAGGAACCCCCCTGAGGAGTGGGACATGAGCTCCTCATCCCCACTGGGCCAGGGGATGAGAATCTGCCTGTGGAGTGGGTGCCCTTAGCAATATCAACGTAGACAGTGACAAATTCATTTCATTGCTTACCCCATAAGCATGAGCTGACATCGAGCTGCCCGTTCATGCTGCTTCTCTCTCTTTCGTCGGTCCACATCTCCTGTCTCGACATCTCTCACCCATCCCTTTTCTTGCCCTGGCATCCTCTTTTTGACTTCAATCTAAAAACTCACCTACTGTGGCAAGCAAAATACAAGAGCAAGAACAGGTGGAGAGCAAAAGGTGAAAGAAAAAAAAAAGGAAATAATCATGGCATAGTCATAACAGCAAAAAGGTAGAAAAATAAAGAAAGGGGAAGGAAAAGCAGAGCAGGGAACCACAGCCATGGGATGGAGATGGGGAGAGATGTGCAGAGAAAGTGCAGAAAACTCAGCCAGGACAATGTAGAAATAGAAAAGGAAAGGAAAAGGCCAGCCTGGCGGGGGAAAGGCGGTCATCCGTCAGCCAGTGTAGGGGAGCAATTAACAGGGTGGTACTGCACAACTTGAGAGAATGTGATGGTGTGGACTGGGTCACACACCCCCTGCACCCAGCAGGCACACAGCTAATGCTTCACCAAACAGCAGATGCCCAGGTGAGCCCAGCAGCACGGTGAGGTCTGAAAGTTGCCTGAAGAGCATGACAGCAGCCTGCCACGTGCTAGACAGGACTCTTCAGCAGAGTGTTCCCCCCATTCTCAGACACCTTCAGCCCCACTGGCCCAGACTGGCTGATTCTGTCTTTGTTCACAATTTCCACTTGCTTTATCAGTCACTGATTTTGCTGGTCTCCTTCACATCCTGCCCCTCCGAGCTCCTTGGCTGTGCTTCCCCTCTGCTGGCACGTCTAGGAGAGAAGCTCAGGGTCTCAGGGGTTCCTGCTCTATCAGTCATTTCAACACAGTCTCCTAGCGAGCCTCCCCAGGGATGCAGTGACAATGCAGAGCTGAACTGCTCCAGCACAGGCAAGAGAGATGCTTGAGGACACTTCAGAGGCCGAGTACCACGTGCCCTTGCTTGGTGGTGGTGCCAGCTCTGTAGGAGCCAGGGTCGGTAGGTCCTGACTTGTTACCTGCGCCGGGACGGAGGCATGAGCAACAGTGTGGCTCCCTGGTCACGTCATTGCTGAGGACTCTGCATCTTAGAGGCTGGACCACGAACGTGGGGATGGAGCCATTCCCACCTGACATCGCTCCATGGAGAGCAGAGAGCAAAGGTGCTTTGATGACCGAAGAAACCACATTTTTAAATTAAGACTCCGGCACTTTGCTTAAGCGATGACCCACACGCGCATCGTCGCACCGTCCCCCGTGGGCTTGGAGCAGAAGCCGCCTCTCGTACCACTCCGGCAGCTTTACCCGGGAGAAGGATGGTTGGCCAGTTAGCCTGGCCTGCGGCAGCTGCAGCACGGGAAGGTTTGGCGCTGGGGCTGGTGCCAGCACCAGGGTGCCGATGGCAAGGCGAGCCCCACCCTTCGGGCCAGGATAATATTTTTCTAACGCCTTGCAGTGGTTGGCTTTTGTTTTGCTGAGCTGTTGCTATGCACCTGAGGCTCCACAAGGGAAGTCGGCTCTCTAGAGGAAACAACACTGGCAAAAAGTCACCAAATCATTGTTCTGGCCGCTTTCTGTGTCATGAACAAACACATGAATCTGCACTTGTTTATCGGGAGGCACAAGGGCAGGATTTTGCCGGTTATCCGCAGAGGTGATTTGTCTATTGGACCTGCTAGTCTCAGTGGCAGCAGTTAGCCCCCAAAACAAAACCAGGAAGAGACTAAGTGTTCCCATACAACTTCCAGCACAATCAGCAGCTCTCCTCGAAAGCGCCTGTTAAACAAGAAATGGGAGAGGGAAAAAACAATTAGCACCAGAGACTTTATTAAAAAAAAAAAAAAAAAGAAAAAAAAGACAATTCTTCCATTAATCAGACCCTTATCAGCAGCAAGGTGATATAAAGCCAGGGTTTAATTGGAACTGAGCAAATGTGTTTGTGCTGGTGTGGAGAGCCTTGTCTATGTGAGCAGGAATGTGGCCTGCATCCTGTTTTCTTTACCGATGGGGGAGGAATCCGCTCCGTGATTCCTTGAAAGGCTGCGGCATGTTTTCCACCAGCTCCATGCTGGGTTTGTGAATTAGGTTCCTGCTTCTTAGCATCCTGGAGAGCAGCTTTGTGCTCAAAGGGATCCCAAAACACCAGCTGTGTTTTGTAGGAAAAGCGCTGCCATCCTTCCATCCATAGCAGCAGGTGCCTCCGCTCCTGGCACCCGCCGTCCCTTCGTGCTCCATCCGATTCCCCCGCTGCCTGCAGACAGAAGAACAATTCCCAAAGCAGGGAGATGGAGATCCAAGTGTTGGTTTACTCGTTGCCCACTGACCCCATTATTCATCCGTGGTTTTGCGAAGGGCAAGACAGGCAAAACTTGTATTTGTAAAGGGCGCGGGGGTCAGAGACAGTGCGAGCTGTGCTCCATCCTGCAAGGGGTGAGCAGTGGCCTGGGGGTGCTGAGCGCCCTCAGGCCTCAGGGAGATGGCAGCATGCATGGCAGGCTCCCCCAGTCCTTCTGCTCCTGATATCCAGTTATCCACCTCTGAAGGGCACTTGATCACTGCCTTCTTCATGGTAAACACTCAGGGACGGTGTCCAGCATCTGTCAGCTCCTTGGCTTCATCCCCAGTGCCAGGAAGGGTTTTCTCTGGTTCACCCAGGCCATTCCTCTCTGCCGGGGGTGCTTTCTGCTTCATTACATCTGTCCCTTTTTAGCATAGCACTCAACTACCTCATCCCATGGTGCTGTGTTCGGTACTTCAGTGGACTTTCACCCCATTTCAATACCACGGCATTAAATATCAGTCTATTTTTAACACCAGGACACATAAAATTTATAAACACCTTTTCTCCTCTTCCCAGCAGCAACCTCTCAAAACCAGAACCACAGTCATGCCTCCATCCTGCTTTCTGTCAGTGCAGTTACTGCCGGGATGAACAGCCCCAGCCCAAATTCAACAGCCTGTTCTGCACCAAAACTCTAGTTGGCTTGGATGGAGATATCACGTGCCCAGACCTCTTAGGACTGTCTTTGGAGCACTGGCCACACAAATATAAAGTTTGGCTTTCCTAGGCAGGAGTGGGAATGTCACCCAAGAATAAGTTTGCAGAAGTGTGGCAAATTCACCCAGTGTTGCAGCCCAGCATAATTAAGCACCATTCTTATTCACGTCATCTCCTGGCTTTGGCATAGGTTTTATTATAGTCATTACAAAGACAGATATTACTTTTGGATTGACTCACTTGATGGGTTGATCAGCACTTTATTGTAGCCTCCAGTTATAGCACTTTTTATGGCATCCAGAAGAACTTAACCATTAGCACACTATTAGGAAGAACACTGGCAGCTGATTAAGTTGCTGAAGGTCAAAGACATTTTTCTTAATTGCTCCATGTGTGCTCCCTCCTCCTCCCCCTCCAACTGAGCTGGAGGGAGATCATTCTGTTTTAATAATAAAGTCACAGAGGCATACCTCGTATTTGCCATCAAATCTCCAGGGAGAGGGTTATTCACCATTTCAGATCTTGTCTAAACTGTTATGGTCTCGCTACTGAAATGAGGTCTTTGAGGTTTTCATTGCATGTATTGAAAACTACAAAAAAAAAAAAAAAAAGCCATCAGGGTGACTTATTGACTTGGTTAACACATATTGCAAATAATGTGCTATTAGGGTCATAATAAAATGAATGCATGGATACGCTGAGGGGAGGTCTCTGTCTTTGAGAGGAAAAAGAAGATGATTTTCTAGCCTCTGGTAGACTCTCACAAGTCCTAGGTATATTTCCAGAACAACCCCATCACAGACCAGAGATCCCAGAGCTCGTGAAAGGCTTTCTGACCAGCCTAGTCCTTCTCTCCTTCGGAATGCAGTACTTCAGGTGTTTTCCCACTAATTCACAAGGTAAAGCTGCTCAGCAAGGTGTTCGTACCCTGCCCTCTAGACTACACCAACTACACACTGAGCTGGACTTCCAGTTTGTTCCAGATGCACTCCAGGAATGACAATTTCCAGTGCAGACTCTTTAACTGAGGCATCCTCCCTCCTCTTCACCAGCACAACTGGAGAAAGAGAGTTTGCTTAAATCAGAAAACAAGCCGTTTTCCCCTCTGTGCTCTTTGTCTCAGCAGTGTGCACCCTCTGGGATCACAGCAGAAGGTGAAAGGGAGGATTCACCTCCACTGTTGCTTCCAAACTAATCCACACTGTGACCCTGGGATAGCAACCACCAGCCTCAAGCTCCTAGAGAGGGTGCATGTCCCATGACGGGACATAGCTCTGCTGACTGCTTGCTTTGCCTGCAGGGCGAGTCAAAGGCTTCAGCTCCCTTCTCATACAGTGTGTTGCTCGGGTTTCTCACACCTCCCATGCTTCACCAAGCTCCTTGTGGGATCAAGGATATATTTACCTGGAGCTCAGAGCCAGAGTGGAGCGTGAGACCCGTGTTCATTACCCAGTACAGCTAATGAATACAGTTAGGAACGATGTGATTACTTAATCAGACTACACCCATTTAAATTTTCTGCTTTAGCTTCCATCTTTTCACAAGCCTCTTGCTATCGCCTGAGATGAGAAACCAGTTCTATGGTACTGATTTCCATACACCGATGGAATACCAGTTGGTTTCCATATACCATTTACCATAGAAATTAGGAGATATTTCTATGGTAAATTCCTCCCGCAGAAACTTGATGGTCCTGGTGGCCTCCCACATTTCAGAGCCTCAGCCAGATGTTTATCTGCTCATGGGGCTTCATCTTTCAGCTCCGGACTCATCTGATCCAGCTGAGCCACTAAAACATCAGAAACCTCCTCCCTCACTTCTTCTGAGTTGGATTTCTGTCAGCTCATGGATTTCTATCAGCTCAATTTTCCTACCAGGAAAACTAGTCTAGCATCAGAATCAATGCTAAAGGGGAAAGGGAGGATGAAGACCAAAGGGTGCAGGGTTGCCCTATTGCAGGTTGTTGAGTCAACCTCGCCACTCTCCCTCAGGGAGGCCTGTGAAACCATCTCGCCTTTGCAGGGCAACCTGGTGGAGCAGTGCTTTGAAGAGGAACAAGCCGATTCCTTTTGACAAGCGAGTGGCTCAACTCTGCCTGCCTCAGCTTTCCTACCAATCCCCTCTTAAAGGAAGTGATTAAGGGTTAAGCTTGAGACCTAGTTTCCATGGAAGGGATTTTAGTGTTTTATAGTTCACTGTTGCCTGGATCAGATAAGCCAGGCTGTGGTTGGTTACTGTGATGCCTAGACCTGGGCATGGCATCCAAAGAGCCTATGGCTTTCCTTGCCTCACAGCTAGAAGATCCTGAAGATACGGGATGCAGCTGACCACAGAGAGCTCACCAACCTGTGGCAGAAGGTGTGAATTATGGAGCTGACCTCCACTGTGCATCCGCTTGTTCCTCACTCCCGCCAGCTCAAGACAACCAGTCAAGCTAATAGTCTTCAAACCCAAGGATACTGGGGCTAGAGACAAGATTTGGCAACTTTAAACACAGAGATTTAATCAAGCCCTCTATTTCCTTGGCTGGAACTACCCATCGACACATGCCATATCCTGCCGTAGTGTGAAGGGTGCAAGCCAAACCGCAGGGCTGCACCCTGGCTGTGACCAAGATCGTAGAATCATAGAACAGTTTGAGTTGGAAGTGACCTTTAAAGGTCATCTTGTCCAACCCCCCTGCAGGGAGCAGGGACATCTTTAGCTGGATCAGGTTGCTCAGAGCCCCGTCCAGCCTGACCTTGAATGTTTTCAGGAATGGGGCTTCTACCACCTCTCTGGGCAGCCTGTGCCTGTGTTTCACCACCCTCATTGTAAAAAATTACTTCCTATATCTAGTCTGAATCTGCTGTCTTTTAGTTTAAAATCATTACTCCTTGTCCTATTACAACAGACCCTGCTAAAAATCACAGAATCACAGAATGGTTTTCATTGGAAGGGACCTCAAAGATCATCTAGTTCCAATCCCCCTGCCATGGCAAGGACACCTCTCACTAGACCAGGTAGCTCAAGGCTCCATCCAACCTGGTCTTGAACACTTCCAGGGATGGAGCAGCCACAACTCCCTTAGGCAACCGGTGCCAGTGTCTCACCAGCCTCAGGGTGAAGAACTTCTTCCTTGTATCTAGTCTAAACCTGCCCTCTCCCAGCTTCCAACCATTACCCCTTGTCCTATCACTACAGGCCCTTGTAAAAAGTCCCTCCCCAGCCTTCTTGTAGGCCCCCTTCAGGTACTGGAAGGCCCCTGACCTCGCACTTGGCCTTGGTGAACCTCATGATTTTCACACAGACCCACCTCTTGAGCTTGTCTAGATCCCTCTGGACAGCATCCCGCCCCTCAGGTGTGTCAGCTGCACCACTCAGCTTGGTGTCATTGGCGAACTTGCTGAGGGTGCACTCGATCCCACCGTCTGTGTGATTGCTGTGTGATATTAAACAGCAGCGGTCCCAGTACAGACCCCTGAGGGTTGCCATGTGTCACCAATCTGGTGAACCTCTCGGTGGCGGAGGACACTGAGAAGCTTCCATTCCCTTGAACTACACTATTCTAAGCTTGACCTTACAGCACCAGTGCTCACAGGAGGCATTTCCCAGAGAAAAGACCTTTTGCAGAATATCTGCCTCAGTGCTTCGTAGCTTTGCCTTTAGTCACAGGCAGGAGTGGAAGATTTCTGTAACAGATTGAATCCTATCGAGACGCAGCTGCTGGAGAGGCCACCAGTACTGTCTGGTGGGACCATATTCAACCTCCACAGAGCCACTGACCTTGTTGCTCAGCGCAGAGGTGTCAAAATCAAAGGCACAGGGACCAGATGCTGACCCATGGCAAAGCAGGACCTTGCACCCATTATTCAGTGTCCCTTCCCCTCCTGAAATAAGACCCTAGGTCTTACTTCGTAAGGCCCAGCAATTCTGCAGGGCAATCCAGACCCAAACAGTGTGAAATTATAAAATGCCAGGCAGGAAAATCTTCTAGCAAAGCAGATATCTGCCATGGACAGTTTCTTCTTTCCATGGAAGAATCAAAGGGCTGGCCTTGAAAAGGCATCCACCCAAACACCCCTCACTCAAAGTACCCTTCTAATTTTATGTCAACACGTCTTCTCCCATGCAGAACTTATCAGTTCAACAAATACGAGATGTGAACAAGGTCGCATTAAAAAATATTGCCTAACCTGATGAGGGCAGAACTGTCCCACGGTGTGGAAGGAAAGTTAGCTGCCTGTGGGCCGTCTAGAAAGGGCTCTTCTTCAGGAACTCCTGCTGCAGAAAAAATGCCAGTCACATGCAGAGCATGACAGGTCCACTTTTATGGCAACTGTCAGCCATAAAATGGACCGCTTAATCAAAAAGTTGTATCTTAGGAAAGTTACCCTGTCGCTTGTATTTAGAACTGTCTTTGGAAGTTGCCTGCTTTCCTGGATTTCCCTCTTAAATAAATTTTTGTTATTCTTTTCTTTCCTGTTACATGTGAAAATTTACAAAATAAGCTTCCTTCAACCTACTTCAGCTAATCTTTATCACTGAATTCAACAATCTCAGAATAAGCACAGTCCTCTCTTCTCTGGTACCTAACTAGCTCTTGTAACTAAAAATGTACCCGAAGGGCTGGGCACAGATGCTGGCATTGTTCTGGGCAACACCTTGGGGTGACTGCCAGGCTCAGGATGTTCCTCAGCACTTGGTGGGACACCTGAGGGGCCTTATATAAAATCCTAGCAAGGAGGTCTTCTGAGGTTTTGTGGTCAGGGCCTTGGGGGACTTTTATGGATGTCTGGTCTGTAGTATTTTTCAACTGTTTTTCCAGATATGTTGACTTCCAGTATTTCCTTCTGTAGTACTCACCAGTGAGTCCAAAGTTTCACCAAGTGAATGTGGATGGCCTGCCCTGGAGGATTTTCCGTCATTCAGCCCAACGTCAAATTTTCCTCTGTTCATTGATCTTAGGGCCAGAAAAAAAAAAAACAAAAACCAAACCACAAAACAAACACCTCAACCCACCCACAAATGGGTTAGTTTAAATTTTGTCTCTCCCTGTTTGGATGCCTTGCTTACATGCTGCAGCAGGGTTGGAGAGCATTTCTGACGGCCCCACCTCCAGCAAATGTGATGCTCCCCTTCTGCTATTACCTTCGCAGCTGGCTGGGCCTCGAGCTGCCTGAGCAGGGGGGCTTTGTTCTCCGAGACCAAGGGCTGACTGAGGTCATCGTTCTCCTGTGACTTCAGAAAGGCTTAGAAAAGGCTGGGCCCAAGGTTGGCTCAATAGACATTCCAGGTGAATGGGCAATCTTTCCTGGGAAACGTATGAATTTCCAACAGCCCTCAGCTTCCTCATTCACACCACCTGAAATCACCCCAAGCAGGACACTGTGGAAGGTTACTCCAAATAGGCGAAATTTTCAGGCCTGTTCTGGAACAAGGTTGAGCAAAAGAGGGGAGAACTGCACCTTAGATATTATGCATAGGAAATGTGCAGTATTTCAGGGTACTTTTTTCCATTTTACTGGTAATTCAAGGTCCTTTTTATCATGGGCCTTTATAATTAGAGTCATAGAAACTATGACTTACTGTCATAGAAACATCTGAAGTAATCCGATTTTTGCACACTCTAACACCGAGTCACAGGGTGAAGGCTTGGCAGATGGGAGATGCAGCCCAGCCAAGAAAGCTGAGCAACAGGAAAGGATGAGGCTGTAGCTCTCTGAACTACTGTTCCCAGGAAGCCATGGGAACCCATGGAGAAGTGCTATGGTTTCTGGGTATGCAGCAAGCACAGAGCTAGCCAATACATTAATGTTTCTTTTTTAGTCCCTTCTCGCAGCTGAGCCATGAGATTCACTGAGTTAACTACACCAGAGTAATCTATGGTGTTGTCTTCATGTAAAGACCATCAAATGGATGGTGGCTTTTTAACTGCACCTAAAAAATAGACAATTAAAAGCAATCAGCAAAACTCCTATGTAAAAGTTGGTGGGCACAGGAGAGGGTGAGTGGTTGCTCTCTCCCTGCAGTGCTGACATCCAGAGTCACAAAGCTGCTAAGCAGAGTTGAGGCAAAGGACTCAACCATGGAAAAAACATTAAGAGGATCCCTCAGCACAAGGATTCGAGCCAGTCTCAGCATCCACAGCCCTAAGCACAACAAGTTGGGCATAATTCCACATCTATGTTCCCACAGACCTCTAGAAAGCAGCAAGGTATTTAAGTGAAGGAACATTTAAGTCAGCTGGATGGCTGAATTCTTCACTCTGAATTGAAGGACCATTCACAAAACTACACAGCCTCCCCATTCTCACCCAGCTCTGCTGTCCCCCTCACTTTCACAGTGCTTTTGGCTATCTGGATTTCTTTCACATCATCCACCATCATCCAGCCATCAAATAAGGAAGGAAACTGGTATTGACTTTTGTCATTATTTATTACAAAATTTTGCAAATTACTTCTAAAAAAATCAATAGGTTTAAATAAATATACAGATTTCCAGATGCTACATATGGCATGTGTGCAATAAGTCACTTAAAGATGAGACATTATACACACAGGGAGATATACATAGTACTTTACAGCAGTAGTTTTACTTTAAATTACTAGGCTCACATTAAACCATGTGCAAAGTTTCCTCTGGAACAAACCCTTTCAGGATTTTTTTTTTTTTTTTTTTTTAGAATGAGTCAAACCTTCAGAAGGTCAAATATAAAAAAGATTCTCTGCAGCTTCGGGGACCAAATGATTAGCCTGCTGTTTCATTTATGATACAATCAATTGGTCTCATTTCCCCCCCCCTCTAGGGCTTAAAGCAAAATCAAGGAAGTATTTTCTATGTCCAATGGGACTACACTTGCAAAAGCCACAGATTTTGGTCCACCACCAACTTCAAGCAGCCTTTTTAAATGCTCATGTGTAATACTGGATTGGGCAGCAAGGGGGACCCAACAGTGGTTCCAGGAGAGCAATTATTTATCTGCACTACCCAGATGACAGCTGCAGCCATGATCTATAACAGAAATTAATCTGCCCAGGCAAACAAAAGTGCATTTGTGATATAGAGCCTTGAGATTGTGTTTGCCTGCAGGATTGGTTTCTAGGTCCTGGGCTCAGTGTTTTTTCCAAATTACTCCTTCCCTCCCCTGGGCCAGCAGCACCATGCTGCTCCACAGGTGGGGAAGCAGCTGCCATCCTGGCATGGGTTTAAATCCAAGCCTTTCTTCTAAAGCTGTGCAGACAGTGCTGTGCTCTCTTCTTCCCAATTTTTTCCTCCACATCAATCCCACCTGGCTGCCCCTTGCCTAATTCATTCTCTGTTCAGGTGATGCTTCTCATAGGGACATGCTATCCATATACTGGTCATTTATTATATGGAGTCGGACTTGGAGAGCTGATCTAAGCGAAGCAGCAAGCAAGCCTTTGCATGCTATTTTCCCACCACCCGTCTTCTCTGCCCCTAGCCTTTCCTTTCAGACAGAGCTGAAAGCAAGCTGGACTATCAGGTTAAGAGCTGGAAGTCCTCTACCCCACTAAGGGCATGTCCAAGGAGGTGACACAGATTCACAGCACTGAACTCATCCAGACTAGCAGCTCAGCTCTGCCTCAGACCCAGGGGGGCTCGCTCCCCCCCCCCAGTTACATGGGGCTGCATGCACGGGGCTCCTGCAGAAGTGCAGCTCCCCTTCAGCCTCCCCGCCCCTGCTGCCGTCCTCGATGGCAGGGGTCATGCTTGGATTTGATGCAAGCAAGCTATCCTCCACCTAAATGAGAGGCATTTCAGGACAGCCCTTCAGGGAATTTCTCGGCCAAAAGAATGCCACTGACTACTCAGTTGGCTTTCAGGCTTCTAGAAGATATATGTTTTTTTAAGAAAAACTGGGAGCTGTTTTACCAAGGGAGCCTCATTCATACGCACATCGCACTGTCTGACAAGGAAGAGAAAGAAGTGCAAAGGTGGGCTCACACTGGAGGCAGTTTATCCCCGTCTACAATGGCCAGCCAAACCACCTCTGCCACGCTCAAACCTGGCTCAACGGCAGAGCAGCCCCGGCCAGCGAGAGGGGCTCAGTCCTGCCAGGCCCAGAGCTGCACAGAGCCAGCTGGGTCGCGATTCAAGCGCCCAGCGCAGGCTGACCCTCTGCCTAGGACTCCAGTGCAGAGTTAAGCGAGTACTCTTCCAGCAAGACCCTTGCCTGATCCAAAAAGGCACAATTCAGCTCCACGACACATCTATGACTGTATAGAGAGAGACAGTTTTCCCTTTACAACAGCCGCTGAAGTGCATGCAGTACTGGTTCACGCAACAGGAGCATGGAGACTTCCACTTCTTCCCCCTTCCACTCATGGCCTTTCCTTCAGCTCTAACTACCGACAGCGGAGTTAGCGACACCCACAGGACTCCAAATTCTTCTGGTGAACTTGGTATGCACCTGTTCCTTATCTTTTCTTCTTCCAGATGTTTTTCTTCCAAGGCAAAACTGTTGGCTGTGCGCTCCTCCGAGAACGGTGCTGACGCTTGCTGAACCGCGGGCTCGAGATGGCCAGATCCCTGTAAACACAGAGACCTGTTCATTCTCCAGTCCAACTACTCAGCAACAGCCCATTTTGACGTTTATCTACCCCTTGCCAAGATTTATTTTGAGGCAGAAGATGGGGGAAGGAAGAGGGAGAATTTCTAGCGGCACCTGTGATAAGCCATAGCGGGGATCCACTGAGCACATTGTCCCCTTTCCACCAGTGGCCAGTAGCAGAGAATTCAAGGAGTCCTGCAGCAGGGCATGACTCAAGTGATGCTTCCCTAGATCTGCCTTTCAGAAAGTGTTCCCATGGCATCTGACTTAACTGTCACCAATAGACCAACCCTCCTTCAACTTGCCAACTCCCTTTAACTCAATTTACACTCCTGGAGTCCAGTTTCCTCCAGCAGAGTTCCACAGCTTTTCTCACATCACATCAGTGAGTTATTTCCTTTGGTCCAAAGTTGCTGCCCAATAAATCACTGTCCTACACGATGCTGTGTGTCTCTCCCTCTTCTTGAACATCATGCGTTTGCCCGCCCCATATCAAAGGAACTTCCCACTCCAGTCAAGAATTACATTTTCTATAATGTTCCTCCAGTTTTGGAAGGACGCAAGCAACTCTGGTTCCCTCAGCTGTCAGAGAGCAGAAACAGTCAAGCCTACTCATTTAAAGGGAGACAAGAGGGGGAAGTCAGGCCAAACCCAAGTGGCAACTGCAGTCTGGGGTCACAGTCACAGATTTTAAAGTGCTTATGAGGGACGTTCAGAGTGGGTTTAAGCAGCGTGCTCACCTGAGAGCTCTCAGCAGGCCACGGTGGGAAGGCCTCACACCACCACTCTGCAGAGACTTCGTTGATGCTCCAGAGCTCGCTGGGAGCATCAGACTCTGGAGGTACCTAATGAGCAAGAGGAGAGGAATGAACCACTCGCATCTAGCCATGCTGTGGTAAGTACCGGGGGGAGTACTGCTCTAACGTCACCAGTGACAGACTAAGACAGATGAATGCCTGTTTTTGAAGGGTTAATTGCAGCTATTTGAGAGCTATTTATAGCTCACTTTTACTGCTATCCTCTCCTGTCAGACCTCACTATTCACAGTCATATTTAATGATTGGGGATTTTAACGATTGCCTTGCTATGAAATTAATGACAGATCTCCGCAGTGACTTTACTCCCCACTTCCCCACAGCGTAAGGACTCTCCTACTTCAGCTGCTGGCTAAAGCAAGACCACAGAGAGCCCATGTGCACCGTAAAGAACTGGCTACAGAAGGTACTTGACTTCCAAGCCTCAGCTCACAGCAGTCCCACTCTCCTGCAGCCTCTCCCACCTGAGCTGCGCAGGAGACACTGGTGTCCCAAAGCTTCACACCCTCCGCTTGTCCCTCTCCCAGCGCGCTGCCAGCTCCTCCCTTCCCACAAGCGCACCTAGCCCTTCCTCACCCTCCCGGCAGCCGGAGGGATGGAGGTAACATTGCTTCATATCAGTAAAGAGACTATTGTACAACAAAACCACCCTAGTGACACTTTGCCAGGGCCTCTTGGGAGGGGTACGAAAGCCACTAGACAAGTTCCAGCTGTTTGCAAAGACCAACGCAGCCGTCCCCAGGGAGGCTGTGGTTACTCCAGCTCCTAAGCATTGCCCGTCTGCTTGCACCCTCGCAGAGCAGCCCCCAGGGGCGTCCCCCTCAGGACCCCCCCCCCCCCGACTTACCCAGGCTTCGCCTGGCAGAAGGTGGCACAGATGCTGTCCCTCGACTGCGAGCACTGGCACCTGCTGAGCGATCTCTTGCGCCGCCTTGGCGGGCTTCCCAAGCCATAGGGAGCGGTGTGTCTGTTAAAAACAAAAGAAATCAGCTATGCAACTAACTTTTTATTAGCCAACAGGTTTATAACACAGCCCTGGGAGGCAGCCAAGCCAGTGCCAGGATAATAAACGACTCATCTATAGACATAAGGTGAAAAGGTCACTGATATGTCTAAGCCTTTAAACTCCAGCTCCTCTCCCACCTACTGTATTCCCCACCCTACCCCTCCCAGGGAGATTGCCAGTATGTGCTGGGTTGCTAGTGGAATTTTCTCTCCTTGCAGCAGCCCAGGTGCCCGTGCAAGGGTTGCCACATGGGCTGGGCGAGCTGGCAGCTCACCTGCGTGGCAAAGCACACGAGGAACGTGGCTGCCCCAGTCCACCAGCCCCACTGGCAGCCAGTTTCTCAAGCACAGAAGACGCCAGGGCTTTTCCTCCTCCCGTGGGTTTTAACACGCAGGACATCGTACAGATCAAGATGTCTTGGGGCCATAACAGGTTCTTCTGATCACAGCATGCTTTCAGAGCTGTTAGCACATTCCCGCTCCATCTCTGATGGCAATCTACTCTCCCAGAGGGTTTAGGATTGGCAGGGACTGCAACTATTCTCTGAGCAAGCAGCGAGTTGTAATTGCATGTTAGCAAGCATGATTATAACCACACCTGAGTACCTGTGTTTTGCTACACTGCGATGGCCATTGGTCTGAAACTGCTCAGAAAACTGCTTTAGCATTCTTGAGGGCAGGACTTGGCAGCCACAGGACTCCAGTGCCAGCCCACTGCTGTCTCATTAACAATACTGGCAGTCAGCATTACAGTTTTCAGATGGGGAGAGTAACTTTCTGACTTGCAGCTATAACACCTCGGCGCTGCTTTTGGCTCGCAGAGGTACAAATCTCAGGGAGAGATGAGCCCATGAGGGAGCAGCGCCCTGTGCTTTCCCCCTGCTCCCCTCTGGGTTATACTGAAACTCCTGAGCAGCAGCACAGCTCGTCCCTTTCTAGAGGCTGGAAAAGACTGGACTTGCAACGCTCTCCGGAGCAGGTGCTACAAGATCCTCACAGCCCTGGGACCCTTTCTCGCCTTCCTCCCACCAAACCCCATCCTCAGTCAGAAAGCACAGTCACTTACTCATCAACAGAGCCAGCCCCCCCCTCCCCGAAAAGCTGTGCTCATGCTCACCCAGGCGTGTTGACCCAGATGATATCCAGGTGACAGAAGTAAATGCACTCCTTATCCAGCCAGCTGTTGCAGGAGCATCGCTTGGTCCTCGGGTGCGCGGCCAGGTGGGACTCCAGCGGCGGACGGCCCGTACCTGCAGCAGAAGGAGGAGGGGATGAGCGGCAGGCTCGGTGCAGAGCGCCGGGGTGCCCGCCGGTGCGTCCCCTCCGCAATCACACCTCCGGCAAGGATGACGGCGATTTCCAGGGGCAGGCGGCTTTGCGGGACGGGCAGCCCCGGCGGGCTCAGAAAGCACCTTCACAACCCCGCCAGCGGCTACCCCCGGAGCGAGGACACCGCAAAGCCACCCCGCAACACCCCCCGCCCCGCAGCCAGCCCCCCCCCCCCCCCCTCCATGCAGCCCCAATGCCCTATCCGAGGCGGGGGCAGAGAGTTCTCCCCACCCAGGACAGACACCCCCGGGGAGCGGGGGGCACCTGCCAGCCCGGGGCTTACCATCTTCCAGGAGGGCGCAGAGAGCGAGCACCAGCAGCACGGCGCCGGCGGGGTGGCTGGGCATGGCGGTAGAGTCTCGCAGGCGTGGGGCTGGGCCGGCCGGAGAGATTCGGAGGTTTTGGGGCTGGTTTGGGGTGGTTGTTTTTCTTCGTGTCTCGTCCCCCCCCCGCCCCACGCCCCACGCCGCTCCTCCGCGCTGCCGGAGCCGCAGCCGCCGCGATGCGTCTGGGGCCGGCGGGCGCCCGGCAGGTGCTTTATAGCCCCGGCGCCGCCGCGTCACCGCCCCGCCCCGCCCCGCCGCGTGCGCCGGCCGCGGGGGAAACACGCGGGGCGCGGACACGCGGGGCAACCCCCCCCACACACACACACACCCCCCTCCCGCCCCGCCGCCCGCGCGGCACACGCGGGGGCTCCCCCCGCCCCCCCCCCCCCCCCCCCCCAGCGGTGCGGGGGTCCCGTGTGTGCCGGTGCTCGGCGCGGTGCGGGTCGCTTCCCCCCACACACACACACCTCACCCGGGGGGGGGGCGGGGTGGTCCCGAGTGGGGGCTGCTCCTGCCGCCCTCGCGGCGTGGGCTGGGGGGTGGGGGGGGTGCAGGGGGCGGCCTGGCGGCAGCAGGGGAAGGCAGGAGGCAGTTTGCAGGGGCCGCCGGCAGATGGAGCGGGAGGGGTGCAGGAGCGCCGGCCGCCGTGGGAGCCCGCTGCCCGCCCGCCCCACGCGTGGGGAGGGGGGGGGTTGGTCCACGGCCCCGGGCGCTTCCCCGCAGAGGGTCCCGCAGGCTGCGGCGCTCCCGGGCGCGGCGGAGGAAAAACACGGGGGGGGGGGCGAAACGCGGGTTGGGGTGCGCGGGGAGGCCGGTGCAGGGTGGGGAAGGCGGGCGGGACGCGGGGCGCGTTCGATCCCGAGTGGAACCGGTGCTCAGGGAAATACCCGAAGGCCCCCCCCCCCCCCCCCCCCCCCCCCCCCCCCCCCCCCACGCTCTTTCCCTCTTTTCTTCTTCCCCATGAAATCAGCGTAAAGCCCTCGGCTGGGCTGAGCAACCAAGAGTTCTTGCCATGAAACTGCCGCTGCCTGATTCTGCTTCGACACCACCGGCAGCTCGCTGGACGCTCTGCACGTTTTCAGAATAACAAGAAAATAAAACACAGAAGTGACCTCCTGGGGTGCGCGAAGGAGAGCGGCAAAGCGGCTTCGTCTCGCCCATCGCGGGCGTCGTGCAGAAGGACGACACTGCCCGGCAGAGCGGGTGGGCAACAGCTCCCAGGCAGCCCGGGCGCCCTGGGGCTGCCGCTCCAGCGCAGAGAGGCGGCTCCTGGCTTCACAAATCTGGGCTAAATCTTGGTGTAGCCCTAGGAGCGCGAGCAGGTTGGAAGAGCCAACAACAAACTACCGCCCTCCACTTTCTTATGATGTTTTTAAAGGCTTCTTAGCAAAGGGAGTGTATCTTTATTTGTTTGCAATGACCAGTTTAAGGTTTTATTGCACTGTTGTCGTGAGGAGATGCAAGATGGTGGCAATTACAGTGAATCGGTGCGAGGTCTCAGGCATGTAACGCGTGCGTGGGGAGTGGAAAGAGAAATGAGAAGAAGTGTGGTGAGCAGGAGCGTGGAAACCTGCTTTCGTTGGAGCAACAGCTTCTGCTCGCAGCATCTCGTGGAGGTAAACCAGGTTACAAGTGCCTTCCTGCAGACAACGGCAAGAGGGCTTCAACATTCGCTCAGACCAAGCAGCGGTGTGAATCCCTCGCTGTGCTCACGCGAAATGCATCCAGGTGATGTGCGCAGGGACCAAAAATATGCTCAGGGGAAATTACTGCTCTATTCACCAACCAGCTGTGACTGTGGCGGCACATGAGAGCACAGACACCGTCAAGATCTCCGCTTGCTGAGTGGGGATGAAGGGTGGGGGCACGGGAGGCCAGAGCAGCTGAAAAATGTACATTTGGGGATGGAGCTAAAATTGCCGTGTAGAGGGCATGTTAGGCAGAGAAAATTGGGGATAGTGAAAATTTTATTTTAAAATAATAAAAAACCCGAAAGTATAACTGATAAAACAAAGCTTCAGTACCAGAGGCAAACAAGTAGAGGGAAGTTTTTAACCTCTGCACCAATGCCATAGTCGTTCTAAAGAAAACAGGGAAACACAATAGCGGCATTACCTGTCACAGCCCATATTCCAGCTGTGCCAAGTTTCAGAGTTATGTCAGAACTCGGATACTCTGTGACATTCCAGGTGCCAGTTCAGTGATATAATAAATCTGCCTCAGCTCCGGTGTCTGTGATCCCCATTCTGGCCACTGCCGGGTGAAAGAAGATATCCTCGACGTGGGGAAGGTAACGCAGCAGTCGTTACCCACACAGAGGGAAGGCTGGGGAATAAATGACATCATTTTGTTTAAAGAAGGGGCTCTTTCTTAGAGAAGGTGCTACCAGTGATTTGCATCAAGTATGAGACAGAGCCACAGCAATACGGCTTTGCAGGGTTCGTTTACTGAAAGGATCAGCAGAGGACTTTGTCACATGAAGAACTCTCATGTCTCCATGAGGAAGAAGAGTCTCGAGTTAACCAGAGGTTTTGGAGATCTGGGTTCAAGCTATTTCCTTTACCAGACTCATTTCGTGGCCATAGCTTTGTCACTTAGCTTGCATTTCCAAGAAGTGCCTGAAGCTACACGTAACTGTCTGTAAAGATCTCTCACCGTGTTGCTAGAAGAAGACAAGTGCCCAGGTATCTGCTACATATCCGCCTTTAATGGCAAGTGGAAAAACATCTTTACAGAACAGACCTTTCATCCAAGATTTCTCACTTGTTTTTTTCATTTCTCATAAATCCCAGAAGATTTACACAGTCACAGAAAATGGAGCAAGTGTTACACCCTCTTGTTCTCAGGTGCCTACTGAATGGAGTCTGAACTCATTTTTTTTCTCCAGGAAAAACCCTACTGTGTTGGGCAGGCACAAACCTGACCAGCACACGTATGGGCGTTTGGCACCCGTGTTTCAACGACCTGAAAGGATGCGGGGCTGTGGACCGAAGTCTCCGTTTGTGGCAGGGATGTAGGAACCCTGCAGAGAAGAGGTGGGGCTGGGATTGCATTGACCAGGCCTGCTTCGAACTGGCAGTGCTCGGAGAGCTTTGTCCAGAGCTACGGAATTTCTGTGGGGGAAAAAAAAAACAACCGTTTAAAAAAGTAGTTTGCCTTGAAGAAGGCTTGCGAAGAAGAATGTCCAGACATAGGGTGAAACAGCTGTCTCAGCACCAACCATCCCCACAGAGTGTTACTCTGGTGTCTCACCGTGGTGCTTTCAAGAGTAGCTGCTCACTTCAGGCTGAATGTTCAATCCTGCTCCGTACTGTGGGCTGGGGGGTTCCACTCGGACTTGGAGCAGTTGTTCTCCTTGACCTCCTAGACACAGAGAAGCTGCTCTGCTCCTGCAACTGTCCCTGTTCCTCTGATAAAGAGCAGGGGCCACTGCTTCCCAGGGCCAACCCTCCTGGCATTATCACCGCGCTAAAATCGCTAAGAAAAACAAGAGGCTGGAGCAGAGGGACTGGTCCGTGCTACACAAACACAGCTCCCAAAGAAGGAACAAAGGCATACACAGGGTCCTAAATGCCAAAGATGGGCTTTGCCTCCTGCAGTTATTTTTTCCCTTTTGTTTCTGACTGTAGGAATACATTGTTCACTTCATTGTGAAGAGTTCCAGGCAGACATGACGAAAGGGACAAAACAGCTCAAGAAAAGAGACGTCCCGTGCAGCATTCATGAAATGCGCTGTTTGGAAACAAGGAACGAGCAAACAGGAAAGTGCTTTAACCATTGAGAAGACGGGATCCCAGTGTGTTCTTGGCACCAGCAGGAACAATGGGGTGATGTCACGAGCCAGAATTCCCCACGGTGGATGGAAGCCCAGCAAATAATCATAATTCTTGTTCTGGGACATTAGCAAAATTTTTCCACAGTTGGTCATCCCCCACTGAGTCCCTGTTAGGAAGTGTAGGAAAGAGACATTGTCAAGTGAAGCTTCCTTTGGGAGGTTTGTCGCCCCCCCACCCCCAGATCAACGCATCAGTTGTTATAAATCACTGCTCTCTGCTGACGACGAGGAATTTCAGTGGTGGTGCCGGGAGGCTGAGCACAGGGCTGCCTGGAGAATACGTTTCACATAGTGAAGAAGGGTGCACACAAGGGGCTGGATACTTGTGAGGGCAAAGGGGCAGAAGTCTCCTTAGCTATCCAGGGCTTTGAGCCACAGCAGCATCCACATGGAGCATTGTCCTTGCAGTTTCAAAGGTGCTGAGAATGGCAAGGAGCTTGGGAGACACAGTCTTGCACAAACAGTGGCGTTTGGAGAATTTAAACTGAGTTTAAGGCTACTAAATGGCATGAGCAATACGAGGGCATCCTCCAGATCCCAGGCTCTCTTGTTTTGGCTTAAAGTCAGCTCTGTGGTGAGCGACCTGAAGTCCGCTTGCAGCAACCAGGCATTTTCTGAGGCAGCTCTTGAATTCCCCTTTGGCTCCTTCCTTTTGACAGGGACTAGTCCCACGAGAGGACTGGGATAGCCAGGCAATCCTCACAGGCTGTGATGGCTTCCAATCATTATTTGGCTATAACTGGAAATCCAGACTGCTCTCACCTCTCCCAGGTTGGGTTTGCAAGAACCCAGTCAGCTTCTCTGCAGAGCACGCCGACTCTGGGCTGTCAAGTTTATTTTGTTCCGTGAAGGTTGCTGTTAGTATGATGGGGAAGTGGGACTGCTTGGCCAAGCTGGACATAGGATTACTCTTTGAACAGCAAAAAGGACTTCAATGAGCCTAAGGCAGTCATGGAACGGCAGCCCTGGAGGAAAGAAGCATTAAGACATGAGTGTTTGCATGGTTTGCTGATAACAAATTTGTCCCAGTTCTATGTTTGTCTGTGGTTTGCATTATCAACGCCTGCATATACCATGAAGGGTTGTTTACTCTGGTCCCAGTTTCCAGATCTTTGTGTG
This sequence comes from Leptosomus discolor, assembly GCF_034619465.1. NCBI lineage: Eukaryota > Metazoa > Chordata > Aves > Leptosomiformes > Leptosomidae > Leptosomus > Leptosomus discolor. The sequence continues at coordinate 1,344,751 of NC_141419.1, forward strand.
TTTTCCCCATCCTTGGAGTTTCCAGAGAAACCCAATGTCCCTCACAGACATGGGGAGAGGTAGCCTGACCCAGGCACCGGGACTGCCACCCGAAACTGCTAGAGCTGTCCTGCTGCCTCCATCTCCCCCTGCCGCAGACACAAGGCTTGTTTGTTGCAGAGGTGGAAATCTCCCCAGGAAAGCGGTGAGAGAAGGTGGGGTCAGACAGGGCGGTGAAGACCGTGCCCTGAACCCTGTGACTTGCTATCTCCATCCTTTCCAGTGAGAAGGGGGCAGGTGGTAGCAGCTGGGCTGGCCTTTGCGTGGACCACCTCTCACATCCACGAGAGCCAGCCTTGGTGTAGCATCACTCCGAAAGCGTCTGTCCCCGTGGCAGCACGGACACCTCGGCAGGATGCTGCCCTTCGCCTGCCTTGCACGTGCCTCCAGCCAGCCTTTTATAATAAGGCTGATGTTTGTCTGGCTCCCTGGCTAGTGAGCTGCAGGAATGAATTATCTCAGACCTCTGCTGCGCGCAGAAAAGACAAAACTCATAGGCTTTGTTCTGTAGGGCACGGTAGCACTTTGCTGCCTGGGAGTTTAAATTTACAGCAGCCACGAGGGGCTATGAGACAGCGAAGGGGGAGGGCAGGCATCGAGTAGAATCATGCTCCCTTCCTGCAGTGCTTCCCTGCTTTAACTAAAGGTCTCAACATTCATTTCAACAGGGCCAGTTTGGCACCACCGGGGTCATGGCAATGATGGACTGCCTTGGGATGTCTGTCAGGCAGACGGAGGCCTCTGCAACGCTGCAATTTAGGAAGCTGCTAATGAAAACTTAAGGGCAGCGAAAGGGAGGTGCGATTCTCAGCTGATTTCAAATGGGGAAAAATGAATTGAATGCTTCAGAGACCTTTGAAATGGACTGTGTCTGTAGCCTAAGATGATTATCACTCTGTTATCACACCAATGTAATTACTGTTATAGCAAAGCAACCAGTCCTTTAGCAAAATAGAAGGGGGGGGGGGGGGGGGGGGAGGGCGAGATCTGCCTCTAGGACACCAGTTTGAATTAAATCCAGAAGGGCACTAGATAAACTGGGGACATTGTGAATATATGGATGTGTGATCAGCTTTAGAGGGACATTCATGCATCAGGGCTCTCCTGTTGCAGGAGCAGGCCATACCTCATCTCTTCTGGTGAGACATGTCCACCTTCCACTTCAGCATCTTCTGCCAGTTACTGCCACAGAGCACAGACCTCATCTAGTCTGGTTTTGCAGTGGTTATTTCGAAGTTGTGACAAATGTGCTCCTGATGACATCCTTCCATACTGCTGCAGGAGCTCTTGCAGAGAGAAGCGCCGGTAAAAACTTGCAGCTCTCCCACACCGATAAAGGTGCTGAATATTTTCACCACGAGCTATTCCTTCTTTCAAAAATGTAAGGACTCAAAAAGGCTGTGAACTCATCCTATTCCTTCCTCACTACCTGGGAAGCAAAGGGTATTCACCCTCTTTCTGTGGATGGAAAAGCTGCACACACGAGAAACATTTGCAGGTAAGAAAGTTTTCTTTTCTAGAGTTAAACCGAATGACAATTACAGATCTGTCCTGTGTGCCTGTCTGATTACATACTTTCTGTGCCCAAAGGGCAAGAAAAGAAAAGTGCAGTGTGTGTTTAGACAGCCCCATGGAGACATTCCTTGTATGTTGGGTGTTCATTGGAACACTTTAATATGGATGTCTGCATTTACTCCACCCTGATGGTTGAACTCCTTCAGATTTCCAGAATGATGAGTGACCTGGAATTTATAATTACAATAGGTGTAATGCAATTAATCACCACCTCGGAGCTGTCTTCTATTGCTAACTGCTTTATGATACCAACCCTTTGCAGCAAGTGCATGAGAACAGCTTGTGTAACATCACTCTTTCCAGCTGAGACAAGTTCAGTGGGGCTCCTACCACCAGGACAGGCGCACATATCCCTTTCTGCAACAGCTGCTCTCTGCAAATGCCAAGGTATTCCAGGTTGCAGACGCAGCAATATTCAGTGTCCAGTTCAGATACCAGCAGATGACAAGTATGCTTGAAATCCCTTTTAAGCAACAAGTTTTTACTTGGCCAGCAGCTTATATCCATTCCAGATCTCTCTTTCTAGGTCACGCTTTTGGGGGAGATATGTGGGGTAAGTATTCAGGTAAGTAATCTGCAGAGAGTGGTCAGAGACAGAAATTCATACAGAGAATAAGGCAGAACTTAAATATAGTTTGAAGAAAACCAGGGAAAACAAAGAAAATGCAAGTGTATGCCCTTTAAACCTCAGCACTTGTACATGTGGTTAATTATTAATTATTGATATGGTTTATTGATGTATTGATGTATTGATTTGTGCCACCTAGAGGACAGATCCCATTGTTCTGAACAAGCCCATGACGGTATCTGAAATGTTTACAAAGGTTTTCCAATGAGAAGTGCAGATGCTGGAACACATCAAAATTTGAACACTGAGAATATCTTCATTTCCTCCCACCAAATAATGGGTAGAGTAAGAAATGAAGTTCATCAGGCAATTTGTTACATTCGGCAAAATTATTTCAGGTCTCAGACTTGCAATTTGTTGCTAAATGATTGAATGGATTTCATTTTCTTTACTCAGGGGCTCGAAATTGTAATGGAAAAAAATTTCTCCTGTCAGAAGGCAACATTTTAATCAGACTTGCAACTTTTAAAAACAGAAGGAATCAGAAATACTTGACTTGTAAAACCAAAGCAAACCAAAACAAAAAACAACCAAAACCATTTGCAGCAAACGAAGAAGGTCATAGTTTCCATCCAGCTCTATTTGCAATTTTGGTAGGAGACGAGAGACTCCAGTCTGCAGAAGCAGATCATTTAGGGAAGGAAACAACGAAAGTTTTACAAGAAAGTTTAATTAAAGTAGGAGTAATTAGGTGCTGAGGAATCACAACATAAACTTGGCAAGGGATCAGTCTGTGCTAGCAGTGTCTTTTTGCTGTATGTGTCTGCCCTTGGACAGATGTAACCATAATTTCAGTTACTGGTTAACCAGCTTGCCATGAAACTTCATTCTTGCAGGCTCATTTATGCTATAACTATTGGTATATGAGTGCAAGTCCAGAGGGATCAGAGCTGAGGGTAGCAAACAGATTTTCTGCTTCACTAGAAATTCTGCAATTTTCTTTTCCAACATAAAATGACATAAAACTATTAGGAATTTCATGTTAAAAATAATAATCTCGTAAGCAATATCATCTCAGGTTCCAGAAATGAGTCATTCTGAGCAAACAGTTGCAATCATTTGGTGTCTTAAAAAGAATGGTAGTATATTAAAGCAAAGGTTTCACTCTGAAAAATAAATTTAAACAGAATAGCAAAATAATCCATTCCAAAACTGTAGACATGAGGTACTACAAATTCATAGCAATGCTTAATTTTGTTATCTTTGCGGCTAATTTCTTGGTTTCAGTAAAATCGGTGTATTTGTAAAGGATGTTTAACAATACTGTCTGTGTTTGTAATTCACTCAAAGTAGTTGCATTTCTAATATTCACTTTGTCTCAATTTCCCAATACAAAAATGGTGGAGAAGAGAAGAAAGGAGGAAATCTTGTCCTTTTTCTTGCCACTCGTTGTTTTGTCTACTTGTTCTAGAAACTCCTTGGCTGTCTGTGATGGTTCTGAGCTCCCCGACCCCAGCTCAGAGACCAGGTCTCCAACAGGAGCTGCTGAGCAGGGAGCACAGTGTTGCCATTGAGTGGTTTTGCGCTGAAGGCCATGCGTTAGTTATGTCTGACATCTCTTGGATGCCACAAACCATCTCCCTTGTTACTGGAGATAATAGAAAGTCTAGAAGAAAACAAGGCAGATGAGGTGAGAGGACTCAACTCCCCCAGAGCTGTTACTATTTATACCTCAGGGATTCCTCAAAATAGCCTCTGCTGTGTTTACAGGGTGGTTTTCTCTAGCATGAATCATGCAGAGACATGTGTTCTTCTACTCAGCATGGCCCACAGGCCATGGGGTCTCACCAGCTGATGGAAGAGCTCAGCCCTGGGGGGAAGCTGGGGAAGAGAGGGTTTCACGGCGCCGTGAGGAAGGATACCCAAAAACATTCTTAGCTGCTTCCAGGCAAACTCCTCTCTTCAACCACTGAGGCTACATTGTGCTGCCAGCTGGGAGTAAGTCCAAACCTGCCACCCACCTTGATCCACCTGTGTCCACTTATGGCCCATCTGATACCATGTGCTGAAGCTTCTCTGATGGGGAAAGCTCATCCCCAAACACAGACACCAGTTCTCAACAATTCAGTCTGCAGTGATAAGCCAAGGGATGGCTGAGCGGGCTAGTCCCAGCTCGTCCAGATGGATGGATACTTAGAACCCGAATGCAGCTTAGAGTGCGGGACATAGGGAACAGCCTGCTTAAATCCCATCTTCACCTCCAAATAGGGATGTAGCCTGAGGAGGTGTCAGGAAATTCAGCGGTCCTTGGGGTTGTCGCTGCCTTATTTTTTCAGGTTCTTACCAAGGAAAAGGTTTGGATACTTTCACTGAAAAACAAATAACAAGGCAGCAAGCTGGCCTGAGCCATATCTTCACCTAGCCCTTCTGTAATCCCCGGTAACCTCTGTTGAGCTCTCCTCCACTTGGCTGTGGCTGCAGTCCTGATGCTCCCTCTGTGGATGCCCACCACACCAGGGACTCAGCAAGCCCCATCCTTCCGCCACCGCTTTTCCTTCACCTCTCAGAGAAGCATCTCTGCCTCCTGCACGGCCCCAAGTCAATCCCTCTCACCATTTTCTCCAGTGGGCTCAGATTTATCTTGGCTCAGCCGTAAGTCAGATGTGCTTCTCACTGCCCGCCCACAGATCCAAATTTCCATGCCCCTTCATATCCCTCTCTGCAACAATCCTCATCTGTCTGCCACAGCAGTTGTTAAGCTTGCTGAATTGATCACCATAAAGTACTGCACGTCCACTACACTGGAAAACTGTGTTCAGTCCCATTTTTCTGCTGCAAGCTTCCTCCAGGGCCCGGGGAAATGCTAAAACACAGGTTTTAAGATTTTAGGCATTCTCCTACCAGCATGGCAAGACAAAGACGCTTTAGAAACACGAATTTTCAGACGTGCTTTTGTCTCAGACAGTAAATCCACAAAGTGCTGCCATGCACGAGGGTGAGTCAGGAGTCAGAGAAGACCCAGTTTGAGCAGAGAGCTGCCTAAATTAGAGTGCGAAATACAAAGAAGAGAGTTGGGCAGCCAGGAGGAGTATTAACTGTGAACGTCCCCCAGAAGTTCAATACAAGAACTGCTCAGGTGTTTCCCATGGTAGATGAGGTCCTGGAAGGAAAAGGTCTCTCCCTCCCTTCTTGCTCTATCCAGTAACCCACTTCCAAGCTTCTACTTTAGCCAGTATTTATTTAGTTGAACAGAATATAAAGAAAGATATGAAAATCCCATCCCAGATACCTTCACTGTCTCCTGCCACGAAGACTCTGTGTTTAATAGCCACAGCATAAACCAGGTAAAGTTACTCACACTTGGCCTCTCCCATAGCCCAGGAAAGTGCTGTAACCACTGGGCTTTGAGTCTACTAGTACACACACATGTCTGAGGGCTCGTCTCTGCTGTCTTTTGTGTGGGTTTGGCAAGCTCTGCACATGCCTAACGGATCAGGTCCTGCCAAAAAACAGAAAGTGGGGAACGCCTAGTTTAAGAGTCTCTCCAAGGCTTGTGCACAAGCAGCTCACCATGTCCAAAGAGCTAAATCCAAAGGGGATTAAGTGCTCAAGCCTAGCATGTAGGCATCCTTGAGAAACCTAAAACCTGGGCTGCCACCTAACACTGTAGGTGCTTTAGGTTCCTAGGTGCTGACGTTCCTCCAAAGGAGTGCACACAAAACTGCCTACACCCCAGGTCTTTTGACACTCATATTTCTGCTGCTGCACGGCAGACACCCTACACGAGGTACGTGCACATCCCCATGGTGTAAACATTCTCCACCGCACTCAGACTGTTCTCCTCTTTCCTAAAACAACAGAGTTGTCCCCGTTGTTTTATGACATTTTGGAAAGGAATTCAGCAGCACATTGAAGGACACATAACAGAGCAGGGACAAACACTGATAACGTTGGCAAAGTGGCAAACAGAGTGGGTGTTTGATAGCTCCCCAAATACAGACTTCCACCCTCTGCTTAATGATAGGAAAAGTGTAGACAGGATATCGCTGCAGGGTGTCTCTTCAGGAGAGTTGCTGGCAAAACGTGTGTTTCTCTATACAGGGTGAGCAAAGGTGCTTTGAGCCAGAAGGATTTTTTATTGTGTAAGAGAACAAAACAAGAAAGAACAAAAGTAGTTTTTATGAGAGAAGCGTGTGAGTGTGTGTGTGCGTGTGCTCCCTCTGTAATAATCTGCAGTGAAGTGAACATAAATTGACTGCCTGTGTCTCTCAATTGAAATCGAATATCGCTGTAGACATTAACAGTCATAACACACACAGAGCTCCATACATGATAGCACTCATTTGCTTCCAAATGCCTTAAGAAGTTCCTTAGCTGAAAGACTAGAAGGCTAGCATTTGCAGGTGTAATGCCAGGTTGGTTGGTTGGTTGTGGAGGACAAACTTGACCCCACAGGGTAGAGACAGTAAGAAGTCAGTCTTGTGAGGGAATGCATGAGAAAACACAAAGAGATGCTTGGGCTGAAGCTGGTGTTTGTAGAAGGCCATGCATGACCGGACTGCATATTGAAGGTAATTGGGTGTTACCACTCCTTAGAGTTGATTTCTGGAGGAAAGATGGGCACATCTTCCCCTTTGCATTCCCAACAGTGGGTGAAAGTGTTGAAATTAAAAGCCAAGGCCTTCCACTGGAGTGGCACATGCAGGACATCTTGTTCCTGGGGTCACCTAGAGCTTTATTGTCTGTGAAAGGGAGGGGGAAAACTGGGTACAGAGAAGAGTGGTGTGTGTCACTGGGCTCTTCAGAACCCAAGATTTTTTCAAGAGCCTGTGTCAAAGAGGGCCCAAGAGTCTGGACAAGATGAGTCTGTCCAAGAGACTATCCACAGCATCGAAATGGCTGAAGAGTCTGGCTGACATTGGTTTGGGCGTCCAGAAGTTGGGAGCTACAGGCACCTGCCTTTAGAGGGGGTCTGTCATTGCACTCCAAACCCATGTTCCCCTAAAGTGCTGGACACCCAAGAATCAAAACCTCTGAAGTTATCTGTTGCATTTGAAGGTCTATCCGTTGTACAAAGTTAGTTGCAGAAAAGCGTTTCCAAACTCAGCTTTGATCTGACTTGATATGAAAAGCATAGAAGGTCAACTTTACCTTCCACTGAGAGCCCTGCAACTTCCAGCACAGCTCTGAGTGCTGTCACCATACTCCCAGCAGGACCTAATGCTCTTGCTTATGGAAGAGTGAACCGCTTTTGAACCTACTGTTACCATTTGCCCTGATACCTTGCGAGCCTAGAGGGGCTGTTAAAGGCTTTGCAGGCTCAGCTCTGGCTCAGTCATCCTCTGCCCTGCTTTTGCAGTTGTTCAGATCACCAGGCTGAAACCTTTGTAATTCCGTGCCAGCAAGACAGGCTGCTTTGCACAGCTAATTGCACGCAGCAGCAGATGCCTCATTGTGCTATGGTTGTCTGGACATGATATAGCAAAGCCTTGGTCTAGCTATGTCAGAGGGATGAGCAGAAATACTAGGAGGATGATCTGCCCTAGGTTAATGGCATAATGAGAGAGGTGTGAAAATTATGAGTTGTGGCAGCCCTGGGAGGCATCTTATTTATCTACGTGGTGACAGATGCCACCTAAGGAAGAGGTATATATGTTACAGACAGATGATGTAACGCAAATCTTAGTTAACATTAGGCACTTTTAACAATAACTATTCAGATGACAGTTCACGGAGAGCACACATTTCTGCAGGCAGAGAAGCTTCAACTAGGAGCGTACCCCACCCAGCTCTGCAAAGCAACCCTAAGGCACAGACCTACGGAGGCACAAGGGCTTGCCTGAGAAGGAAGGGCATGTTGCACCCAGCCCTTCGTTTTTTCACAGTGCTTTGTGTCCTGGGCTGTTCCAAAGGTGATTGCAACCAGAAGCCACGGGCACAATGTCACTGTTGGAGGTGCTTCCTCCATGGCCATGTCACAGCCAGAGTAGACTACCTACGTGGCAAAGAAGGCCAGATGTTCTAGGGAAGCATAAAGGTGTTCCCCCTGTCAAATCAAGGGCTGAGAATGACTCTGTTCCTGAGATCATTTGCCATGACTTCTGCAGGCATGGAGATGTTACTCTGTTGTATCTTGTGTCATCATGGTTTTAGACCGCTGCCTTCTGGATCTAGTCATCTGCATCTGCTGTGACTAAGACCTAACCTGCTACCCTGTGCAAGCAGAACAAGAGCTCAGGCTGAGGCACAGCACTGTTTTTTGGGGTACTGGCTCACCTCAGAAATGCATCAGCACCAGCTGTAAGAGTGTGATTGCAAACCTTATGAAAATCTTCCTTAAAATCCCAGGCTCTGGATTCATGTGGTGCTTATATGGTTTGAAAGGAGGTTTATTAGTCTGTGTAGCTCTAAGGTAAAACTGGAAAACATAATTCCTAACTCAGAAAAAAAATAATTATGTGGAGGAGCTTCCTCCATGATTTTAGAGAAGGGGCTGGGAATGCAGCCTGGGGATGATAATCTGACTTTTTTTCTGGAGGAACACCTGGGCTGCTGCAGTGATGCTACCTAGGAATCACCACTGCAGAAACCTCACTTTGTACATTATGAAGCAGAGGTGGTTCATGATCTGTTCGACATCAACATCTCCCCAGCTTGCAGCCCCACTGCTGTGCTGCTGTAATGCGTGCTGCCTGCCTTGATCTCGGCTGGAATTGGGCAGTCATGCAGGAAATCTTAAGCGGCCAACTGCGCAGTAGCACCGTTCCAATACGACGCTTTGCAGCACGTAGGGGTGAAAAGGGACGTGAGATGCTTTCGTGGTGCCACGTTCCTCAACTGTCAAGAAGCAAACACCTCCATGTGGTCAGTCCAAAAAAACCTGGAGTTTAATCCACTGAGATGCCAGCTTAGTTTGGCCTTGACATAAGTGCTGAGAGAGGATAAAAGCTTCTGGGAGGACAGGCCAGATGGGAGGATTATCTCCACTGTTTTGGGAAAGGCTCTGACTTTACAAACACTCGCTCACAGAAATGAACAAAAACATCTTTTGCGGTAAGGGCTGCCTGCACTGAGCCTTCTCCCCAGCTTGCTGATATGCAAATCTCACCACACACAGCTGGGCTGGAGCTTTGCGGTTGGCAACCTTTCTGTACCAATTTTGGTAATAGCTTTCTACGTGACTCGGGTATGACTAAGCAGAAAGGAATTAGTGGGGACTCTTTGTTCTTGAAGCTCAGCCGAAATATGAACGTGCTGGCCTGACAGAAGCCGGCTCTTCGCATAAAGAAAATAAAGAGGTCTGAAAGGTTAATGAGTGACATAATCAGCTCTCTGAAAAATGTGCATAGGCAAGGAATGAAAACAATGTGCAACGGAGATAATTGATTACCCACAGCGTTGCGCTCACCTGTAGCAGCATGGATTCCCCAGCATGCTGACTGAGCACGGCTCGCGGGGCCCGGCGATGAGGCAAAGCCTGCAGAGGGCTCGGCTGGGATCCTCAGCGCCTCTGTCGTGCTCATGCTTGGAGGAGGAAGGCGGCTGGCTCTGAAGGTGGGTTTTTGTAAAAAAAAAAAAAAGGCTGTTGAGGTGCAAAATCTGCCGGTAGGCAAGGTGTGCAGGAGGATCGGGGAACGCTGTACCCTTTTCCCACCCTAGTTTTAACCCAGGTTGTAGTCTGCTGTAAGGGATGGAAGAGGTGTGAATTCCCCTCCTGGTCACCAAGGGCTTTAGCGAGTCTTTAAGTCTGAGTTACTTCCTAAAGCTGGAAAGTAGCTCTTCACAAAGTCCTGTCCAAAAGCAGCCCTTGTTCTATATATGAAGTAAATGGAGGCTGCCTAATTTCAGGGCAGAGCTGTGCCTTCGGGAAGAGGAATTTCCCTGTAGCCTTCCTGCATCCCTATGGCCAGCAAGCAGCAAGAGCTGAAAGACACTCTTCATTTCCCCAATGGTTGTCACTCAGCAGTCTTCAGCCCCTCAGCTCCATGGCTGGAGCAACTGAATGTTTGAGGTGACAACACTCAGTGGCCACAGAGCCTAAACACCATCACTGACCCACCTATGCTGGAGCCTGGAATACCCCTGTGGGTTGGCAAAGAGATGGAAGGAAGATGACCTGGCAACACTGTAGGATGCTGTGCTATAGCATGGAGCTGTCAAACAAGGCATGGAAATGAACTTGCAACTAACTCTGGTTCAGCTAATTGTATCCGTGTCATCTGTCTGACATCATAATGCTGTTTTGATGACCAGATGAATGAATGATACCTGAGCAGAGCTTCTGTCTAGCTGCTGAGCAAGGATGTGAAATCCTGTGCATCGCTCCCAAGCAGTCTGCTGATCACAGGAAAATAGGCTGGTCTGGGCTGTGTCCTCCCTGGCCGGGTCCTCGTGACGATGGACTAAACCCTCCGCTGGCTTCAGCCAGGCAGCCGTGTGGCACGTGGTGCTTCCGACCCCAGGCCATGGAGACTGTCAAAGATCAAGAGGTCTGCGGAAATCATTTTAGCCTGAATACTTTGAACAGAAAGCGAATGCACTGTCAAGAACAATACCTGCTCAAAGGCCAGGGCGATCTCAGGGGATTGCAGAAGACACAGGCCTGTGACTGCATGAAGGATTTGCCTCTGCTGCCGTGCAATGGGCAGCACACAAGGACATGAAGAGTCATGTCCCTACAGCAATGAGTGCCTGGGAGGCTGGAAGGCAGGACACTATTGTTATCACCCTGACATAAAGGTTTTGTTTGCTGTTCTCACAAAGAATGAGTAACAGATCAGGCTTGTTTCCTAAAAGGGTATTAATCACTTATGGCTATTGCCCCACAGTCTGTTCTCTGCAGTCCCTGTAAAATGAGCTTCCAGGTCTGGGAATGTACATATCTGGGTTTTATTCACAGTTATCTCTGCTGACATCAGTAAAGATTGCCCAGGAAATCAGAGCACTGAGTTTCCCCTCTCTGGTCTGCCACAGCACCACTGGAGAGTGGCTTAGCTCCCCAGCTTCACAGAGGGGATGTTAGCACTGCCCTTTCCCACAGGGCACAAGGGAGAGTGGTGAGGATGTCAGATGGGAATGTAACCAAAACAGGAATGGGCATTGGCCTTCATGTCCTTGTGGAGTTTGTATCTGTTGTCTACTCTGAGCTTAGATAATAGTGACCAGTTTCAGTGTCAACAGAGACATTAAGATGCTCACATGCTCCTGGAAGCTATCTGTGAACCCACTTCCATTCACACAGCCTGGAATAGCCAAAACCAGCCTCCTCCTAGTGCATTTTCTCATGAACATTTCTATCTCTAGTAGTGGCTACAGCTCCTTAGTAGATGTCTCATTTATGTGAAAATGTGTGCAAGAATCTTACTCCGGGTCCTGGGAGATGAAGATCTGGAGCACAAAAGGAATAAAACCAGCAAAGAATTGTTTATGGTCTTGCACAGCGGAAGTTTACAGGAGGGGAGAAGGGAACAGTGATCTCCATTCGCATTTATTGACGTTGGAGAGGACCATTTTAATCATCACTGTTGGGCTTTAGCCTTGCACAGAGTAGCGAATCTCAACCTGATTCTTATTCTCATTTGGCACCTTTTCCCTATTTTGAATGTGGATAACGCCACGTGCAGAAAACACCTTTGCTGTTTGCCTTTGCTGCCTTGGTCAGCAAGTTTCCAGGCCCTGAATTCCTCTGCTTTCCCGTGCTCTCAGTCCAGCAGCAGTCACCATCATTAATGCATCAAAATGTGAAGGCCAGTTAGGTTGGGCATTATTCCCTTTAGCATGAGATCAGACCACTGCATCTGGTGAGTCCCTGTGTAGGACTCTATGTCCCTTTGAAGGGCTTTCCTCTGACCTGCCTCCACCCTCTGAAGATGTCTCCTGTGCACCACTGAAGCAAAGGCTGACTAGTTTGGACGTACACATCTGATTTTCAAAAATACATGCTCAGGTGGATGAATCCTATACCTGAAAAATCTCCAGGCTGGGGAGGAGACTATTTCTGGGCTTGCGCTCTTGCCATGGCACAAGTACGCTCTCTGGACACGTCAGATTTCTTCCTTCCAACAATCACCCTGAGGTGAAAGCCATTTTCCTGCAGGTATTCCTGTCTCACATGGGCACTGTGGGGGGTCTTCCCTGGCCACTGGAATGCAAACCATGGTGTATGAATCAGCTGTGCTGTCTTGAGACACAGCTTGTCTTCAGCTCATTGAGTTAGAGTAGGGGGGAATTCTTTGGAGGCTGATAAATGGGACCCACTTGAGTCCAAGTCTCATTAATGCCTGGGGTCATGAGAAGCTCAGAACAGCAGCTATAGCTGAAGGAATTTCAGGAAGATAAATATCAGTCCCCAGGAGATGCCCAAAGGAGGCAGAAAGCAACCGTAAGTCCCATAAATGCATGTCCAACATTTTCTTTGCTCCTATTTGCAGCCTGCTGTTGGGACAGTTGTTGCTCCCTGGAATGTGGTCACACTTTGTTCTTCAAGGGAGCCGCCTTTCCAAGATACCTGTCGGCACACTGCTCTCCTCAATCCGGTCAGTCGGGTGTGGAAGAGTGAGGGACCAAGCAGGAGGGAAAATGTGCATGCTGCAACTAAAATCCCAAATCATCTGTCACGATCTGGGAAATGTATTGGCAAAGGGTCAGAGAAAACAACGTTCAACACAGTGGCCTCTCCCATGGCTCCTTGGAGTGCCTCCAGCCTCACACCTTTGTTAGGCTCTGGACAGATTTCAGTTTTATTTCTGTCAACACTTCCTTCTCTCCAGCATTGCCCTCATCGCCTCAATCGATCACCGTCGGCATCTCCTCTCACCTGTACCTGGGCTGGCACCACAACCATTCTCTAAATCAGCACCTCAGAGAAGCTATGGCCAGGTCTGTAAACAAGGTACAGGGCTTTTAGAGGGAGCACAGTTCACCCCTGGAACAGTGTTGCAGGGAAGGATTGAATTGCCATCACTTGGCATCCACAAATGAATCCAGAGTGGCTCCTTTGGGGTCATATGGAGCCATGGACCATTGGGGAAAATAGTAGGGCAGAAAAGTCTTCAACCTCCTACACACAGCACACTGCACTCATATCCTCAACTCCAGCTAGCCTGGGCAGCTGCCTCTCAGGAGGTTAAACCACGAGTTGTCTTGCAGTTGGACTGCATTGTCTCGCCTTGTCTTTCCATGTAGGTGTTGGAAAACAAGCTCTGCTTGGAATAGATTAACTATCACAGACTCGAGGAGATCTTAATGGCATCTGCCATATGCCCAGCCTGGCAAGCACGGCTCTCCTTCACCTGTCCTATTGGTGCACATATTGAAAGCCACACCACAGATGCTGACAAGAGTTACCGCAGGGGACATCCCAGTTGACCTGTCTAGTTTAGGCCTGCAACATTTCTGCAGCACCCGTGTGTCTGAGGGGCAGCGGCAGATCTATCTTCACATACCTGTGAAGGAGGGCAGGCCCAATACCCTCCTTTCATAGATGAGGAGCAGAGGCATGGCAAGTAATAGACCAGATCCACACAACTCCTACTGAGTTTGCAGCACACACTTCCCCACTGAAACCAACAGTTCAGGATAGAAACCAGAATCACGGAATCAGAGAGTCACAGAATGGTAGCAGTTGGAAGGGACCTCTGGAAATCATCTAGTCCAACTCCCCCACCAAAGCGGGTCACACAGGAACATGTCCAGGCGGGTTTTCAATGTCTCCAGGGAAGGAGACTCCACCGCCTCCCTGGGCAGCCTGTTCCAGCACTCTGTCACCCTTAATGTAAAGAAGTTCCTCCTCATGTTCAAGTGGAACCTCCTGTGCTCCAGTTTGTGCCCGTTGCCCCTTGTCCTGTCACTGGGCACCACTGAGAACAGCCTGGCCCCATCCTCTTGACACCCACCCTTGAGATATTTGTAAGTGTTGATAAGGTCCCCTCTCAGCCTTCTCTTCTCCAGGCTAAAGAACCCCAAGTCTCTCAGACTTTCCTCATAGGAGAGATGCTCCAGCCCCCTCATCATCTTAGTAGCCCTCCGCTGGACTCTCTCCAGTAGTTCCCTGTCCCTCTTGAACTGAGGGGCCCAGAACTGGACACAGAAATCCAGGTGTGGCCTCACCAGAGCAGAGTAGAGGGGGATGTTAACCTCCCTCGACCTGCTGGCCACACTCTTCTTCATGCAGCTCAGGATGCTGTTGGCCTTCTTGGCCACAAGGCCACATTTCTGGCTCATAGTCGTCTCATTATCCACCAAAACGCCCAGGTCCCTCTCTGCAGAGCTACTCTCAAAGCAGGTCAACCACCAGCCTCTACTGGTGTAAAACACGCCATGTCCTACAGCTTCCCCATGTCCAAGTAGTGATGGGTTCCTTATGGCAGGTGTCCACCTCTCCACCAACAATCCAGAGGAGAAAGCTAGGTGCCACCTTCTTCCAGTAACCCAGTCGGAGAGTGTTTGGGGTAACATCCCTGTATAAACAGCACTCCCCCAGGAAGGTTCCCTCTCTTCCTCAGCAGGCCGTACTTTCCCAGTGGAGCGGGCTTTCCCCATTTGCACTCAGCCTGGTGTTGCTGAGCTGCTGGGAACTCAATGGAAAGCATTGGGGCAGGAGGAGAGGGCTCTGGCTGCCCAGTGGCTACAGCACTCCCCTGCATGGGGTCAGAGCTGGGTCCAGCCCAAGCTCCAGAGAATGCATTTATTTTGTTTATTTTTATTTCATGCAAAGGGGAAAAAAAACCAGGCAGAAGGTCTGCAACAGCAGGTCTGTTCCCCCCAGGTGTGGTACTGGAGAGATGATGATGTATGAGGTGATCAGCACCCACCCTGCTGCCCACCGTCTTCCACCAGGAGCAAGGCTGGCTCCCAGCTGATGAAGACAACTGCCGTTTCCAGTAGCATCGTTATATTCTCCGTGGGGAGGTGGACACATCTGGAATCGCTCAGGCAACACGCTGTCCACAGAGAGGAATAGCAAAATTAGGCTGCTTGGCTTATTTTCTGCAGATTCTCCAAGACAGTGGCCTCTCCCCTGACTGACACAGTTACTCCAGGCCATCTGTCTCTCCTGAGACAACCATGTCAAATTTCCAGAGGGCAGCACTTGAATTAGACACCTAAATTAGGCAAACTGCATACAACCCCAAATTCACGTCCTGTGTGACTTGTCCAAAGTCACCAGGACTTATGTGGCCAGCGCTAATCACAGCTCTGATATTAATTGCCTTCCTATCAGGCACAGGACCAGGAGGTATCTCACGTTTGCATCCGTATTGTCTTGCAAGGCAGTGGCTGCAGCAGCGCTGTCAGGATGGACCTGTTGGTTTTATGTCACCAGGTTTAAACCCAGCCTTGTTCTTAAGGATGAAATAGTATTGACATCTGACTGCTGCTCTGTGATCAGGGCATCTCGGCCTGGTTTGCCCGTCACCACTGCAGTGCGTGTTGTATCTGTCAGAGGCTGGTTGTGCACCTTCAGCAGAGCTTTCCTGGCCCAGTCAAAGCCGTGACAAAGAGCCTGGAAAAAGACACTGGCAGAAAGATGCCAAACCTGTGTCATACCTGACATAACACCCAGCCTGAGCTGTGCACTGACAATTCCAGGGACCATGGAGGACAGCGTACGGGTAAAACTCAGGTAGGGCTATTCTTATGTCTCAAACATTCATTTGCTACCAATCAACTGCAGAAAGCTATTATGACATACAATAATTATTGTTTATACAGCAACTAAAATACTGCCACGCAGAAAACGTCCGAATGCTTAAAACACGTCCCCTTTTTTGACATCAAAGGAACTTTTCAGCACTTAGTTAATGTGCAGCTTGTTGCTGGGGTTAGCTCACTTCTCTTCGCTTTTACCAAGGAGCCCGTGAAGTCTGACCACCAAAAGGAGCTCCAAAATCAAAGGTAAATGATCTTCTCCCATGCCAGCTTCTGGCTGGGCCAGACAATTTGGGGGTCTTGACAATGGGTGATGTAGAGGCCAGATGCTGATTTGAGCAGCACTAGCATGACCTTGGTTCAGCAGTTCGCCTGGAGGTAACCGAGCTGTGAATCCAGCCCTCGACGTGCACGACATCGGGTAGGGGAGGCTGCACTAGAGGCTGTGGCTGAGAGTGACTGACTCAGATGGCAACAGGTTGGCAGTCCTTCAAAGAGGCTTTCTTTTCTTCTTTGTGGGAGGTGTAAATGAATTGAATGGAGACGCTGAAGGCTTTCCCGTGCCAGTTATTAGCAATCTCACTTCTATATATAGCTTCTGCCTAACTTACTCTGGGTGAGCAAGCAGAGTGGCATGTGAGTTATCGCTCTTGTCACGTTCGCCTCTCTTGATTACATGCATTTTGTTTGCTAGCTCTATCGTGGTGATGTAAGGCAGGCTAAAAGAGGCTGCAATGCCACATGGCTTCAACGTGCCGGAGCTACAGGCTCCAGTCTCCAGTTAGGAGCTACCTGAAGCATTGGCACGCCAGGACATAACAGCCTCAGGACAGGGAGCAGAGCTCCAGGCAATCTTCCATGCAAAGTTGGACACTTTCTGAGCTGTTTCCCCAAATGTCTGGCCCAGCAGTGGTTCATGTGCAGGAAGAGAAGCAGTGGGAGACTAGGAAAATTGTACTGGAGGAAAGAAGTGAAACATCTTCCTGCGCCCCCATCAAGCAAAAGCCAATCAATCAGAGTTTTTTCAGAAGTTTGGTTAATCTTCCTGTTCTTTCTCATTTCTCTGCATTCTGGACTGGCACCAGGATCAACATGACAAAGACCGTACAAACAGCACCACTGAGCTCACCGGATCCCAGCTCTCTCAGGGGAGACTGGAGGAAAATCTCCTGTGCACAGACCCTGCTTATACTAACCCAGTATAAACATGCCCACTTTGTGCAGATTAGCAATATCTATGTTCCCTCCGAGCTGCTACATTCCCTCAGCCAAGCAGCCCTCGGATGAAGGTGCTCTCTTCCTGCGCTTTTTGAGGGGCAGCAAGTGCCGCAGCAGCTGGAGTGTCACATCAGCCAGCAGGGATGAGTCAAGGAAGTTAATTAGAGATGGTGAATCTGGGCCCAGTGTCCCGCTCCCTCATCCCCACCTCAATTAGGAGAGACTACCGGGCAGCCTGAGGGCTGATCCATCTCTGGGTCGTCTTTGCCAATGCAAAATGGCTGCAAAGCCTCCTGTGCTGAGTGGAGAGTCCCTGCTGCACACACCGTTTGCAACACTCGTTTGCACCCGCAGGGTCCTGGGGATATGGGTGTTAAAGGCCCATGGATGCTAATTAGCCACCTCTGTGATTCCATTCTCTGCAGGTCTGGGAGCAGCTTCCCCAACCAGTCACCTCAGAGGACAAGGAAGGTTGGATGCCACCGCTGGCACACCGGCAAAGCCAACGGCGTCCCCGCTGTGATCGCTCTCTGCAGATCCTGCCTGGATGCTCTACTCTGTACCTGGTCTTCCCACGTGAGCAGATGCTGGCAGCTGGTACCAAGCAGGGCCCCTCCGCCATGGTCCCACCGCAGCCCCGGTGCCGGGTGCCGAGCACGCCAACAGTTCGCAACGTTAGCAGGCCCCTGGGGCAAGACTTTGTGCACGCGGGCCAACACCGAGCCCCTTCGAGCGCCGAGGGTGTGTGTGTATTGGCAGTATCAATTAAAATTCTTGGATCACCACCAAGAGCTTTGACTTTGTTTGGGCCAAATTCCCAAAGGGGCCCCTTCGCTGCTTCCATGTTGGCTGTGGCCAAGGTCTCTTGAGAACAGACTGGTCCAAGTTGGAATATGTTTTAGATAAACAGTGTGTCAGGTTATGGCGTGTGCCCAACAGCCTGAGCCAGCCTCAAATGCAAACCCTACCCGCAAGCCCAGCTCTCCTGGAGAGACAGCAGTGGACTATGAGAGTGGCTGTGGGCCCACCATGGATGGAGTACAACACAAAGTCCTTAATTCCAAAGGAAACCTTGGCAGCCAGAATATTTTCCCTTTGATTGTGGCATCCCACTGACCAGCTGCTCCTGGGTGCAGTTTTAAGAACAGGCAGGATAATTCCAGGTGATGACCTTTTGAGACACTGCTGGCCCATCCCAGAGCAGTGGCGGTGATAGGTTGGTGGTGACTCACACCTGCAGTATGTGACTGTGCTCCTCGTGTCTGCACCGGTCCATGGTGTAGTTATCATCAGCCTCATTGAGAAGGGGAACTCACTTGGAATAAATTAAACAACTGCTCCTTTTTTTCCCCTACAAGAGGAACATGAGCAGCAATTGCCTGAGTGGAGCGACAGGCTGATCCAGTGAATAAACACGAAGCCTTTTCACAGTGAGGCTCCTCCAGGCACCAGGACTATCTGGGGATGAATTACAGCAAATAGGAGAGACCACTAGCAGCCAAAAGTGCAGAGACAAAAGCCAGAGCCAAGCTAAATGTTTCCAAACCCAATGATCCCACTTGGGAATCCAAACCTCCAGCTGAGTTTGAGATTCAATGAAGCCTTTCTCTCTCTATCCCTTGCATGGGGCCATCCTGGGTAGGAGGCAGAACAGAGAAGCGCCACAGAGGAGACAACTCATGTTGACCCGAATCGACCCTCCATTACCACGATACAACATGGGCAACCCCGGTTGCCACACAGCCATACCTTGGGTCTGACGCTGCATTCCTGGGTGTAGCGATGATGCAGATGCAGTCTTTTTTGACCATCCTGATGATAAGTGTGCAAACAAAGCTGGGGAGACAGCTAGGTATCTACCATTTCACATTGACAGCTTCTCAGGGCTTTACTCAGCTTCTCCTCGGACAAGTCATTTGTGGGTGGTGGTTTGAGTAAGGAACGAGCAACATATGATCACTGCTATCTAGGATGGTACTCTGACAGAGAGACTCACTGGACCTACAAAAGGTAGCAGACATAACGCCACTCTGGCAGCCCCACCCTTATCATTTTATTTTAAAAGAAAATAGATATTTAAGGTCAATTTTCAGCAATAGATATTGATAAACTGATTGATTTTTCCTGGTGATTAAGACTTCAGTCAATCAGACTATAAGCACAAAGACAGGCTGGAAGAGGAAGCACCTTTTTTTTCCAACTGTTATCTCTCTCAACAGCCAGAATACCTCAGCCATCCACCACGCTTCTAGAGTAGGCAGAACAATTCAGTCTAGCAGTTATTCTGCTATATATTTTTAAAAGATCAGAAATGATACTTTATATATGTGTGTATATATGTGTGTGTGTGTGTCTATATGTGTGTGTGGTACACATACCATAAGCATGTGAGTATACATATATTTAAAAATATGTACATTTAGTGCTTAGACCACAATGTCCTACTTTCTTTTTAAGGCATAAGCACACTGCAGCTACAATTACATCCCCTCCTTATTCTACCTCAAAAAAAATGTTTCAAACCTAAGGATTTTTCAGCAAAGGAAGCCCTCCTCACTGCTCTGTAACATTTTGTTTAACGGAAATATTGCTTTATGTTCCTAGTACAGGCGACCTGATTAGGTGGTCACTCAGATGCAGAGGGCATCACCAGTGACTGGTCTGGGGGCTGATCCCCAGAAGGTATGCGCCTTCCCACATCACTTCTCCAGCATTTCTGCGAAGGAACATCCTCCAGCTTCTCCGTGCCAGCCAGCAGAGAACAGCAGACGCCACAGCTGGCAGATTCAGGCGTTGGTGTCAGAGCAGCTGCTGAGTGAGAGGGGTTGGGAGGATGCAAATCGTAAAGGGAGAGGCAGAGGAGTCCAGTGAAAGCCTGATCATAGCTCATGGCCTCTGAAGGGCTAAGTCTCCCTCAGCCCAGCGCTGGCTCTTTCCAGCTCCAATTCCTCTATTGCTGATCTCCCCTTGTCTCTGTTGTTGGTCTCCCCTTTTCAGACTTTGCAAACAGGTCCTCTCAATGCAGCCCAGCATCTCCCATGACTTACAGGGACATCCAAGGCCACAATTAGGCTATAAAAGCACTTGAGAGATTTTTCACAGTGACACCTCCAATGACTCCAGGGGTGGAAAAACCAGGAGCACAAGGATCAGCCTTGCTCTGGTGCAAGGCTCTCAGTCCTGAAAGAGAGACGGGCGAAGCAGAGCATAGATACGCTGCAAGGAGCAAAATTCTCCCCTGCATTCCATGTGGAGTGCCACCAGCATGGAGAAAACACACGTATGTCTCTTGGAGAAACCCAGGTATGTGCCTTGGGCAGGCACCCACACATACCTGTGCTTGCAGTGACACCCTTTGTGTTTTCAAAGAAATGCAAATGTGCACTTAAACAAGGGCAAACGTGCACACACACTCTCTTGCTCTCTCTCCCTCTGTCAAACGTAGTCAGACACACAGAGATGTGTGTATACACATATATATATATATATATATATAAAAATATATACGCACTAGTAGGTTTAGAGAAGATGTAGTCATTTCTGTAGGGTCTCTCACAAGAAGATCTAGATCTTCATATCCACCCTGTAGTACCACTGACTTACAGGGCCCTTTAAATACAAGCGAAAACATGCAATATTTTCCTTGCGGAGCTTCCACTCGAAATCAAGATTGATAACGTGCCAGAAAAATGCAGACATTATGCAAGGAAGGAAGATGGAAAAACACAATTGGAAAGGAGCTGCTGGGGAAGTGCGCGATGGGGAAAATTTACATTAATTATTTTGTTTTCTCCCCTCGGACGTGCATCAAACCGGTGCACAACGCTGTGTTTTTTTAAGGAAATGCAGCTTTTTTTAAGGAAATATGGATGATAAAATAACATCCCACTAGATGGCACTCCGTGGACATGCATAATTCACTCTTCAACTCACGCAGAGCCCTCTGCCAGATGGGAGCTGGCTGCAGCCTTGCCGCAGAGCTCGGCGGCTGATGCAACGCCGGGAGCTGGTGCATGGCATGGTCCCGAGCCTGCACCCTGCACCCACGACCTGGCATCACGGCATCTTTGCCTCCGTAGTCAGTCATTCCGGGGATCTGCTTCCCCTTACGTAGCTGATTTGTGTTTCACGGGTGGGAAACGGAGCCCCGTGGCAAGGACGTGACCTGCTGAAATGCAGGGGGGGAAGCGTGCTGGGGGGAGAAGCCCTGACACTGCGACTCCTGCCCCTCTGCTCTAGTCCGGGGCACTTCAGCCAGCCAAGAAGGACGGCACCGCAGCGGTCTCCCCCGTAGCGTAACCAACATCCAGCAGCTTTGTGTTAGGGCAGCAGCAAACTCTGACCCTTCAGTCAACGGCTCATGCCAGGGAGCTGCCCTGTGATGTGGCTGCAGGTCAGAGACAGCGGTAAAGCGCATCTTCCTCCTGCCCACCAACTCCTAGCCTGCCCCCAGCTGAGGTGACCCACGTGGGGCACTTGTCAGGGGAAGGCCAGCCTGGGCACAGCCATTGCTGGGCTAAAGGGAGCTGGGAAGGGTCCTGTTTTGCTTGGAAGAATGTAGTTATCAGTGAGGAGAGCGTCTTGGGGCTTCCTGACTCCATAGCACAGCGCCAGGGCTGTGAATGAGGGCAGAGGGGAGAACCGGGCCCCACCAAGGAAACCTGCTTCTTGCTGTGAAGTTGTGGCCTGGGCTAGAGGAACAGCTAGCGAAACCCAAGACCCAACCTTTTCTTCCATCTGGCCTCAAACCCTTTTCTTCTGTGCGTGCCAGGCTCAGGGGTGCCTGCAGGAGCCGCCGAGCCCGCGAGGGTCTTGTCTTCTCCAGGGTGATCCTCTTCATCACGGGCCCTGCCCCCAGCCCCACTGCTGAGGCACGGGCACACATCCAGACAGCCCTGCTCCTGGTGCCACCCCCGTGGGGGCTAACGGTGATCCTGGCTCCTTCGTGAGAATCACGAGCACAAAATGCTCATTTGACCAAATGGCTGCTTGGCAGCAGGACTGGAACTTGCACGGTTTGACTGACAGCTTCCCGAGGCAATTTAATTAAAGAGACAAGAGTGCTTGAGAAAAATCATTAATTTCTCTTAAAGAGATATCTTTGCCGAGCATACCTGCCCGACGCGGGGCTGTGAGGAGCGAGGCTGCGCTCCAGCAGTAATTGGCACGAGCGCCCACCCCCGCGCTAATCCAATCTTTTCATGTTTCGTTCCTGCAAGCTCATTTTAATACCATCTGTCAGCAATCCGATCCCCTCTTATCACCACTGTAAGACCATCCAGCCATTAGACAGGCAGTGACGGCGGGGCCGGAGGGTACACACAGCCACCCCTGCGCAGGCTGCAAACCCTGCCGAGCCGTCAAGGCAGCGTTGTGCCCAGGACAGCAGCAACCGGCCCCAGGAAATTCTGGCCTTTGAGGTGACAATGGCTCCGAGGCAACCACCACTGCCCTGCAGCAACCAGGGCAAATATCTCCAGCCCTTCAAGGGTTGGATGGACTGGGGATGACAACAACTGGTTTGATTTTAGCTGTTCCGTGTGCAGGGCTGGTGGCAAAATGGGATTTATTGCTAAGGTGATGCTGCTCAAGGGTTGGCTGAAGGTGACAGCAGGGGTGCTGGTGGGTTGGGTACCTCGCAGGGTTTGGGACTCACACAGAGGGTGATTCGGGAGGGCTGTGACCATCTTTAGTCAAGCAAGGAGGAGAATGAAGAGAATGAAGGAAGCCTGTGACAGTGACCCCGAGCTGTGTGGGTCCCAGCCTGAGAAACAGAAGGGCAAATTCCTTTCACCCAAGTGCCACGGCAGACTGGGGACATGGCACGCCACCGTGAGAAGCCACTCACTGCATCTGGAGTGACTCAAACCTGGCCAGCAAGGTCAGGCTGCCGCTTGATGGGTGGTTTGTGGGGAACCAGCTGGGACATTCAGCCTGGCTTCTGTTGGTGGCCATGCCACTGAAACCACCACCACAGCTACCACAGTGCGGCAGGCCTGAGGCAGGCACAACCATGGCTGAGGGCCAGAGGAAAGTGAAGGGACCAGCTATGGGAGCAGCAGCCCAAACTGCAAAGGTCCCAGGAGTGAGCCAAGGGTCCCCAGACAGTGCCACGGATGGACTCCCGGGCAGCACACAGGTGACCTCCCCTGGAAGGGCTGCCTAGGCTTAGTTAAATAGACACTAAGACCTCGATCATCTGCAGTATTCTTGTTGCCATCAGCTTAAAGGGTACGCTCACTGCTCCTGCGGCTTCATCCTCTCGTGCTGCCCTGTCCTGTTGTGGCAGAGCTGTGCATCCCACTAGCCAGGTGGCTGCTGAACCTGCAGCCCCCCTTGCTCATCTCCCAGCCCATTGCTCTCCAGTGTGGACACATGGTGACAACATCCATCACGGACCAGGAGAGCTGGCAGGTGGTGCTGGTCCCTCGAGTGAGGCAGGGTGCTGGCACCACAAGGTTTGTGGAGATGCAGCTGACAAACCTCTGTGCACCCTGACGCAGAGTTAACCAGGCACATACTTATCTGTTTTTATGCACAGAGAGCTGTCACACATAGCTCCTTGCAGCCACACCTCGAAGGGACACCCCAACGGCTCTGGCTGGATGCACACCCTGCCATGGTTACACTCGCAGCCATCCTGCACTTAACACTCTTCCACACCCCGCTGCCAGGTGCCAGAGGGTGGGGACCTGTGCCAGCAGGTAAAGGGAGCCCATTAGCCACTTCCCTGCTCCTTCAGCCCCAGCCTGGCCCCTGGTGCTGCCAGCCCTCCCAGGAGGCACACGCCGAGCCGGAGGTGTTCAGTTGTGGGATTTGACAATTTGCTCCATGGTTTGGGTGCCCATGGGCGACAAGCAGAGGGTCAAATCAGCTCTGTGCCCATTCCAGCTGCAGGCCGGGGGCTGGGGAGCTCTTGCTTAGGACGTCCTGGACGCACAAAGCGCTGCTGAAGAGCCCTGACCTCACCGTGGCGCGCAGGGACCCCGGCGGGGCGCGCATCCCCGCGCCGTCGCGGTTCGTCACCCCGCCGCCGTGCTGGGGACTCGCAGACTCCACGTGCCGGTTCCAGACGTCTCTGGCTCAAGCACAGCTCGAGGCCGGCGCGGCGAGACCGTAACCAGACCCGCGGCGTGCGCCACGCGCCCGAGCGCGGGCTGAGCCGCGGCCCCTCCAGACTGTGCTCTCTTCCCCGGCGCAGACACGACGCCGTCGGCTCAGCCCTCCGTGCTGCTGCAGATCGCCAGGGCTGCTCCCCGCACCTCTGTCTGCTTCTGGAGCCCCAAGCATGGGCCCCTGGTGCACCCCAGGACCAGTGATGGCTTGCACTGCTGCCTCGCTGAGCCCAGCCCCGTGGCCTGGCGCCCAGGCAGGTCCCTGCCTGCCCACCTCTAAAATCAAGGTCTGGCTGCAGTTTTTGCTGGCTTCGGTTTTCGGCAGCCCAAAATGGGAAACACAGCCCCTTCTCGCTGTGCACTGCAGTCAGGAAAACTGAGCTGCGTTTTTGCCTTGGATGCTCTCAGAGCTGTCTGTTGGGAATAGCTCATGGGCCAGGAATGTGGCTCTTCAGAGCACAAGCTAGGGTCGCTGCTATTTCCCCACTTAAAACCAGAGGAAAATAGATCAAATGCTAATTAGCGGCAGGGGAACCTGCTGCAGGTTTATTAGGATTTTCCCCTTCTGCAGAACCTCCTGATTAGCAGACAGGCTACAAAACACCACGGTACTTTCAACACTGCACATTTGCAAGGAGCACAGCCGGTGCCTGAAGGATGAATAAGTCGGGGTGGAGGGAGATTGGTGTAAAAGCAGAAAAGGAACGTGTGAGTTTGCCTAAAGAGATGATGAATCCCAAGCAGCAACCCTTGTTCTGCCAGTGGCTAACCTAGCACAGTCACATCTCTGGCTCGGTTCTTTATCTGTAAAATGACCTAACCTCTGAGCTAGCTTAGGCTGCAATAAAAAGGCTAGCGGCTGGTGCGAGCTCTCGCTGGTATCACAGCAACAGTGGGAACATTTCAGAGCAAGCTCGGTTTAGCCGCAGCCTCTGGGGTTCTGGGGAACATCTCTTTAATGTCTGCAAAAGTGCTTTGAAACCCAGGGATGAGAAACAGGGAAGGGGAAGGATGGCAGTTATTACGGACACGGCAGATTCTGCTTCAAGCCTATCTGAATGCAACAGCTCAGAGAAATCATGCCTGAGGAGTATCCCAGCGAGACAGCTAAGCTCAGATTTCTCCCAGCTGGTACAGCTGAGGACTATCCCAGATGACCCAGTGACCTGCATGACCTAAAGGATGCTTCAGGTGGGATGAAGCCAGCAAAAAAGCAAACGGGCAATTCTTGATGATCCAGCAGTGCAGAAGCTGTCAGTGCGATACAAGGGCAGAGAGATCTCTTATTTATCCCGCTTGCCGGGCAGACAGAGGTTGAGAATTCTAATGTGCTTTGGGCTCCCTCCCTCACACCCAGAGCTGTCTGCATGTCCCTAGAAGGATCCTGGAAACTTCTGGCCTTGGTCATCCCTCAACAAAATGTCCTCTAGACCTCTAAAGGTCACCCTCTGGAATTTATTCATCAGCCTTGCTGGAAGGCAGAGCGAGTTTTGTCGCCATAATTTTAACCTACAGGAAGAACCTGGGCTAGCCCAAGGCCACTGCTCCCTTGCGCACGTCCCTGGAAGGAAAGGCAGAGAGAGGGGAGAGCCCCCAAATGAGCCACGCTGCCTGGAGGGGATCCACTGGCCGTTCTCAGGTGTCCTTTGCCTCGACCCAGGGGAGCAGCCCACCTCTGCTGCATGGTCAGCCCCGCTCAACACCTCTTCAGGCTGTGTGACGTGAAGCCACAGCAGAAGACCCAGCACTGCCACTCTTCGATTCCAGCAGCAGCCGGCACGTTTTGGAAATGGGGGCTGTCGGACGAGGCACAGAGCTCCAGATCTCTTACTTGCCAACAGCATAAAGGGTTTAAAATGCTGTAATGGGACCTCCAGTGTCCACCGAAGCCGTTCATAAGGGAGACTGCAGGATTTCACAGTTTCTCCTCCTTCCTGAAGCAGTACCCCTGGGTTATTGCACTTATTAAATTAGGAGCTGTAAAGCAACTGGGTAAATAATAAATTGCTAGAAGGAAATAAAAAAAATGCCACCCATTTCGGTTATTAGTCCAGATGAGTGAATTAGGTGTTGAAACAGCAGCTTTGAAGTCCTACTCATTAAATCACACACCAATTCAGCACTTATTAGGTCTCCAGTCAGATATATAAAAGCACCAGGAAGATAGGTTTGCTGTTTGCAATAGCCATTAATTTTTCTGTTTTGAGCAGCCTGCAAGTCTCACGTTGTTTGCTGGGTTCTGAGAGAAGAAATTAAAGCACCAGCTCCTGGTGCCGCATGAGAGTTTGGAAATTGTGGGGTTTGTGTCTGAAGGAGTAGTTCAGAAAGTGGGTGATACTCACAGACATTCACAAAGAGTCAGGAAGGCACAGAAAATGAGCTGGGAGGAGACTTTCTGGTCTATCTGGCTGTCCCAGCAGAGGATCAACTGGGATGCTCACATGCCATTAGCCACCACTGCAGTGTCTACCTCAAGAACCTGAGCTCTTCCACTCAGCAACAGAGACCCACACTTTGGAGGCTTCCTCCCCACACCTCGAGCCAGCCATCCATCCGTCCTGGGTATCTTCTTCCTCATGCATCTCCGACGTACCTTTCCTATAACCTTATCTCCTCCCCACGCTCGCCTCCTGCCAGATGGCACTGTCTGAGCGGTGGGCCAGCAGCCAGCATGCCCACGTGCCATCAGCCACCGGCTGGGCGATACATGCCCCGGACCAAAAGGCACTGGTCCAGAGCTTGTCAAAAAATGTGAAAAGACCTTCCTGGAGCACAGTACTTACCTTAAAGCACTGCCTAATTTTTATCTAGCCTGGCTCCTTTAATAAATGTGCATCCTAATGGGTTACAGGCATCTTAAAATTAGAGCTCTCCTCTGCTGGAGCTTAGTGTTCAGGCATGGCACCGTTGGCACGATGTATTGAAAAGTCCTAAGTGAAGTCTTCACAGTTGTGAGGTTAAAAGAACAATACATTTTGCATTGTGCATATTTGCCTTATGTTGGGAAATATCAGGTCATGATTTCCAGCTTTTTGCACAGCCACAGTATTTAGAAACCTATTTTTAAAGTCAAAATTTGGATTCTCTGTTAATAACCTTATTCCGGGAGCAAAAAAACTGTAGGAGAAATACAATCCAGAGCGAGCAATGGCTCTGTGTGCCCGGGAATTCCCAGTGCTCGCACATTTATAGGCTCAAAGGTTTAACCAAATGGTCGGACCGCGAACCCAATCCTCTCTCCGGGAGTTTAGCATTTCATCTCCTAACCCAAATATTTCAGCTGGAACATTACATTTCTTTAGGACTGGAGCAACTGGGCATATCTGTGGACTGAGCTGCCTTTCAACTTGCAGCTGAAACCGGGAAAGGCCTTCTGAGATAAATAATACATAGAATATGCTCTCATCCACTGCTATCTCTTACAGAAACCGTGTCCCTTCTGTAGCTGATCTGCAATTCGAGGAAGGATAAAGCCGACTCACCTCACAGGCTTTCTCTCTGCGGTTTAAGTCGGTTGCTGGTTACCCGGTTAAAGGCCGTAAGGGCCGGTTACTTGTGCCCGTTCAACACTGCAGCTCGGACAGGGCAGCGGCAGTAGGATGCAGTTGACTCCCAGACCCCCCCAAGCTCTTGAGCCCAGGGGGGCAGAAGCAATGTCTGGCTGGTGTTGCCTTCGCTGTAGCTCCGGAGCACCGGGAAGGCTTTAACCCCTTCTTCCCACATGGATGCACACACATAGGATCATAGGGTAAGTCAGGCTGGAAGGAAGTAGAGAGCAGGGTCAGCTAGGGGGTCAGATCAGGTTACTCTGGCCTTGTGTCTAGTCTGGTCTCGAAAACTTTGCTTTTGTTCCATTTAGAAAAGTCCGGGCCACATTCCTAAGGGATGCGACCAAGTCTCAGAGGAAGGCAGTGGCAGAGTCACGAATTTCACACCCCTCTTGGCAAGCACACAGGGGCCACAGTTCCAAGTTTTCCTCTGTAACCCAGAGGATACAGTCGTTTGCATCTTTCTAGTGATGAAAGCCAAGGTTTTCACTTAATCACCTGGGTCCAGGAGCTGTGTTTTTACAGAGAAGCACATGTTATGAGACACCTGATTAAAAACAAAAGCACAAGCTGACACTGTGGACTTACCCTGACGGCTTCCCGCACCTTTTGATTTTATGCCAACTCTCTTTTGGGCACGAGAGGCTGTGAGGGGGCACTGGTGGCTCCAGCAGGATACAAAATTTGTTATTAGGTGATTTTTTTATTTGTCTTGCTATACATCCAAGAAATCCGTCTCTGTAAGGACAATGAAGTTGTGCTTCACCTACCAGTGCCCCCCCAAGCAATCTGCTGTATCAGAGTCTGTTATATCAGGCACTATTTTCCCAATTTTGCCCACTGCACGGGTCCCACCAGCCCCATGCAGGACGCTGGCAGGGTTTAGGCTGCCGGGATGCAGCGCTGCAGGCATTCCCAGACCCTTCTTGCCCACAGTGGAGTCATGAGCCGCGGCAGAAGGTGCAAAGCCCAACCCCTCTTGAAGCCCCGTGTCGGCTGCATCCCTGGGGGCATCCTCCATCCCCGCGCCGTGCATGCTAACCCCTGGCCTCTGCCTGACCCCTTGCTGGCAAAGGCCTTCTCACCACCATCCCTCTTCCTTCCCTGCCTCCCCTGTTCCGCTCGGCACACACCAGCCTCCTCCCGTTGCCATAACAACGAGCATCAGCCCGTGGTGGCCATGCCAGCCCTTCCAGCAAAAAAAACCTCCTCGTGGGCGAACGCACCGGCTCCTGGCCCCAAACCGTCTGGCCTCAGCCCCAGGCAGAAGGATGGGGGGCTGCCTCACCCCACCCACCCACCTTGCCTCGGGTCGTGCTCCCCAACCCTCGGGGCTGAGCACACAGGGACACCCCACGAGCTGTTCCCTGGCCGCTCGCTGCAGCGCATCGCACGCCCTGGCTCGCCGACGCGGCTCCGCGCTCGCCCGCATCCTTCCCCCCGGCTGGCTGAGCCGTGGCAGGGGGATGTGGGGCAGATACGGAAAGGGCCACGGCCCTGCCCAGCGCCCCCCGGCGAGGCAGTGACCTTCCCCCAGCAATCCTTCCTCCCCGTCAACTCACCGGAGCCCCAATATCCCTGGAGCTGGCTCCCCTGACCCTCTCAACCCCAATATGTAGCACCCTGAAGCACGGGCAGGATCAAACAAGACCAGGTCAGTCCTGGTTAAGGAGCCACATAGGCTCCTTGTGCCTTAGGACATGCTTCTCCAAGGGGGACCAGGACCACAGGCAGAGCCAGAGCTGCTCCTGAAGGCACCGGAGGCACCGGGCACCCTTCCTGTGTTCCAGAAAATCCATCAAATCCAAGGCCTCAAAGGCATTTCTCCTTCTGGAAGCCTGTGGCCAGCCACAGATTAAAGCCACCCAAGACCAGCCTGCTCAGAGCAAGGGGCTGCTGCTACACCCAGAGGTGTGTAGGAAACAGAGCACCAAGATAAAGCGATGAAGATCTGAGCTTTGCCTGCTCCTTATTCATTCCTCACGAGCTTTGTGTGAGCTCCATTCAACCCAGCCCCTCTATGCCAGGACTGAAGACCAACACCCTCCTGAGTGGCTCTCAGCCTCTTTCCCAGCTCTTTTCCAGCAAACCCTGCCAGCTCCACCCCTCAGGAGCCTTCGCAGCCCTTTGCGCTGGTGTGGAAAAGCCAAACCAGAAACAAACCAGAAAGTTGCTGGCAGGGCTGGATCTCGGTGTGGATGGTTGCCCGTGCCCACCTCCACCCCGCCTCAGCTTCAGTCCCGCTTCATTTCCCTGGAGGCATTACTTCATCCCCAACCCCAGTCCTTTCTCCTCTGCTGTTGCTCCCATGCCAGCAGCTCCCCTTGGTGCAGCTCTGTACAAGACTGCAGAGTGACGGAAAGCAGGAAAACTGGTTCTCTTTCTGCTAAAGCCAGCCAGCTCACTCTCCACACAAGCTCATCAGCTCTTCCCAGTAGTGATGCTGGACTACATCTTCCAACACGGTGCAGCTAAATCCCACCCCTCAGCTGGGCAATCTGGCTCCTTCTTCAGCCAAGAGCCCTGTGAGAGACCAAGGACTGAAGATTTCTGAAGGTGCTTTTATGCCTGTGATGCACACAAAGGCCTGGTTGCAGCAGGAGTTCATCTTTCCAGGTTCTCAAGTCAAGGCCCCGAGCTGCTGGGAGGCTAAGGCTGAACCTGTGGAGAAGGAAAGACCATTTCACCGTGGGACTCAGGTTTTCAAAAGAACAGCAGAAATTTCAGCCTCCCAGAGAGAGGCTGGTTTGAACTTCTTCCAGCATCGCCACAACCTTCCCCGCTTCGCACGGCTATCGGTACCTGCATTTCCCGGGGGGTAACCAGCCTGCAAGATCAGCCGAAGGAGTCTTAATATTTTGATACTACCTTTGGCTTCCCAGGGGAGGAAATGTCTGGTCTCTGTGTCTAGAAAACAAAGGCTCTTTAAGGGGAAGGAATTTCTTGGGACACCTGATTAATTGGAGCCACTCTGGAGATTGGTGTAAACCAAATTGGTTCCAGGTTTGGGAGATTAGCAGGGTTTAGCCGCAGCGTTCTCCAGACAGCTCTGGCTGCCTTTAAAGCGTCTCTGTTTTTAAGCATTGGAGAAACTGTTTTTTAAAAGGGAAAAATCATTCCTCCGTTCAGTGGCTAAAGCACACGCTGGAGGGGCTGGCAGCATATCTGGAACAAACGTCACCATCCCACGGCCTCCAGCCAAGGCTCGTTGCCTTCAACCCCCATAAAGGAAAACACAAGGTGTTATTAGGGTAGGAAAGGACCCAATCTTCCCCAAGCCCCGACTCTCGCACACCTCCCTGGGCCCACAGAGACTCTTTGGATGCACAGACCAAAATGCTGGATCCACTTCTACTGCGTGTAGCAGAATCTCGGAGCAGGGACAACAGCAAGGGCGGGAAACCCCTAGAGCAGAGGGATGCAGAGCACAGCAACCACTGCCCCAAGCTTTCTGAGCCTTTCCAGCAGCGGAGAACCCCTGGGCAGATGTTACCCGCAGCTGTGCATCTTCAGCCCTTGCTGTTGCATACGCTTTAACCACTGGCGTTTTCTCACCGCCTTATGAGGAGGCCACGATTGCTGCCTGTGGTTGGGGAAACTGAGTCACGGAGCAGGGACCTGCTGCCCCAGCTGAGTGCCGGGGACTGGTACACTCCTTCCCCCGGAGTGAGTGATGAATAAATTAAAAAAAACAGTAATTGCTGCAAAGCCAGCCAGATCTCAGAGAGGAGGAAAGCAGAGGTTTGCACCCTGCCACCAACACTTCTCCCTCCTCTACCTGCAGAAATGAGGCTTTTGTCAGACTAAACGGAGCCCAGATGAGCTTCCCCACCTCTTCCCTCGTCTCTCTCATCCAGCACAGCCCCTATGCTCAGAAACCAGTGCTGGAGAAACCAGCTGGTTCAGGCTACAGGCTCTGATGTTTGGACAGGGAGCAGCTGATTCCGCTGGCTGGTGCAGCCCCAGCTGCATGGTCACAGATAGAAATCGGATAGAGAGCTCCTTCCTTGACCTATTTTGCGAAGACTCCCTCCCCGAGTCCCCCTGCTTTAGTCTCTGAACTTGTCTGCGGACCAACGGCTGGTGAGGCCGCTGGAGGCGATGGGGTGAAGAGGAGCAGGTGGGAAGCTGCCCAGGAGGGTTTGCTGATGCAGAAAGGGAACGGGCGGGCTGAGGGCAGCCTGCTTTGTTAGAAAGACAATTAGCAGGGGGAAATTACAGGCTCCTTCTTTGGTTTGGGGTTGTTTTTTTTTTTTTCCTAATGGCCATGCTCATTGCAGGAGCAGCGCTGGCGGTGGAGCAGCCTCAGGCAGTCCTGGTCCCTGGGGTGTGATGTTCCTGCACCAAGGCTCGCATTGGCTGGAGAGCGTGATCGGAAAGGTTGGGGGTGCTGGGGTGCAGCAGGATGAGGAGGGGCGCAGATTCCCCCCCCCCCCTGCTCCAAAATACCCTTTTTAGGGCTGCTTTCCCCCGGCTGGCCCTGTGGCAGGATGCCCCAGGCAGCGGGGCAGGCAGCAGCCTGGCAGCTAGTGGGGCAGAGGAGGGACAGACGTGCCCTGGAGGGGGGAGGGTGGTCTGGGGGGATGTGACAAGGAGGGAGTGAGGAAAGCACTCAGAGCCAGCGGGTCGAAGGAGGGTCTCCTCCCCCTCTGCTCTGCCCTGGTGAGGCCACACCTGGAGTGGTGTCCAGTTCTGGGCCCCCCAGTTCAACAGGGACAGGGAGCTACTGGAGAGAGTCCAGCAGAGGGGTACAGAGATGATGAGGGGGCTGGAGCATCTCTTTTACAAGGACAGGCTGAGAGACCTGGTGCTCTTTAGCCTGGAGAAGAGAAGGCTGAGAGGGGACCTTATCCACACTTACAAATATCTCAAGGGTGGGTGTCAAGAGGATGGGGCCAGGCTCTTCTCAGTGGTGCCCAGTGACAGGACAAGGGGCAATGGGCACAAACTGGAGCAGAGGAAGTTCCACCTGAACATGAGGAGGAACTTCTTTACATTAAGGGTGACAGAGCCCTGGCACAGGCTGCCCAGGGAGGCGGTGGAGCCTCCTTCCCTGGAGACGTTCAAAACCCGCCTGGACACGTTCCTGCGCAACCTGCTGTAGGTGACCCTGCTTTAGCGGGGAGGGGTTGGATTAGCTGCATCTCCAGCGGTCCCTTCCAACCCTGCCAGTCTCTGACTCTGTGAAAGCCGCTCTCTCAGCTTCCCGGCAGGGCTTCCCCCAGCAGCGGAAAGCCCTGCAAGACCCCCCTAGCGTACGTGGCCACTGCGGGATGATGTGCAGCATCCCAGATTTGGGGGGATCCAGCAAGGAAAGACACCTCTTAAAAAAACCCAAACCCAGCGATGCTTCCTGCAGACGGTCTCTGATCAGTGCACTGAATTCAGCGCAGCCTCTGCAGCCCCCATCGGAGCATCCACCACGTGCCTTCGCCTCTCTGCCTCTGCACTGCAGGCGGGAAACGCTGAAAAAACCACGTTCTGTGGCGTTTCTGGTACAGCAGCACTTCACGTGCGACCGGGGTGTCTCAGCAGCAATGGCTTGGGAGGGGTGGCTGCGCCTCAGCACTGGTTTATCCGAATTTGCCTCCATCGTTTTACAACCCAGGTCCTGACTGTGCTAAATAAAACGAAAATTAAAGACTGCCAGTCATGCAAGTAGTAATATGTTGGGACTTTAAAATTTATTCCAACATGCTATTTTTTTAAAAATACGCCCAGACTGAGCAGACAATCTGAGCTGTAGTAAAGGCAATATTATACTTGTAAAAACTTCTCATTCACAGTACAGATGTCATTTACAATAAGGGTCACAAACATCAAATACTGAGTATTTTTTCTTCTTTTTTTTTTTTTTGTTTTGCTTTTTTGTGTTTTTTGTCGTTTTGTTGGTTTTGTTTTTTTTTTTTTTTACATCAGACTGTGCTTTTACCTGCATTTTTTTGCACTGATATAACCATACAGACATTGCAAGATGCAAGTGTAGAAACTGGAGTTAAAATAAAATTACAGGCAAAACTACCAAATTACATTGTACGCTGTACATATTTACAGTACCTTTTTGGAATGTATTGCCATTTTAAGAACATATAGAAACTTTCTACAGACTATTCCACTTACAGAATACATACACCTTTTAGAAAAAAAGGCAAATATTTATCTTACATGAGACCATGTATATTAAATTTGCGTACACATTATTATTATTATTATTATTTTTACATTACATTTACTAAAGTGATCGTAAGTGCCATCATATCTCAGTAATGAAAACAGATTGGTTTTATGCCATCAGGACTGATTTTTTAATTTTTTTTAATTTTTTTTGTAAATAATTTACAATATGGTTTTATTTGTAAATACTGTGCAATAGATGGACATATTAAAAAGAAAAAAAAAAAAAAAAAAGAAAAGCACATGATGAAACCAAGTCAGCAAATGAAAAGCTATTGCAAGAACTGCAGGAAAGGGCTAGATCAAATTGTCCGGGATTTCGCGTGAAAATCGTAATTATTTTAATGACTTCTGCGTGACCAGGTATATTGCTTGTTAAGGTGCTGTTTCTGTGGGTTTGAAACGATAACCAGGGAAAAGGGAAAGCTGGCTTAAGGGAAAACCGACTCTTTGCAGATTTTTTTTTGGTGGAGGTGAAAGAAAAGCGATGGGGAGGCGGCCAGTCGTGCCTGACGGAGCTGATGGTCAGCGACTGGCGGGAGCTGGGAGGCATCGCCCCGGCGGGCGGCAGGCGGGCATCGCCCAGCTCCACCAGCAGCCACCTCCCGCCGCCGCCAGCGCCAGGGCTCGAGCGAGAGCAGGGTTTGGGACCGGCGGGCGGCTTTTATCAGCCGGCCCGAGCACCGGCCGAGGAGCGTAACTTCACAGACACCAGGGCTGAAAAAGTCACCCCTTCGGAGCAGGTGAGGAAATACATTTCCCAGTCACAAGCTGTAAAGTCACAGCTGCTTCACCATTACTTGTAGGAGTTTCCTGCTGCAGTTCCTGGGTATCCAGCCAACAACCTGCGAATAATTAGAGCTGACAGAGATCTGCTCCAAGGCACGGGGGCGTTTTTGGGAGCCAACTGCACCCCTCTCCTTCTCCCATGGTCTGCCCAGTCCTGCAAAGCATCAAGCTCGTAACCTTGATAAAAGAAGTTAAATTCATGTTTAAGCACAAAGAAGTTACTGAAACTCCAGAAACTCTTAAGCTTAAGCCAACGTACGAGCGCTTTGTTAGCTCTGGGCATCAGGCTTGGTACTTAACGGGACTGCTTCGAGGAGTCACTCAAGAGCATGGGCCAAGTCCTCTGTGCCGAACGATTTCTTGGATGCCAGAGCACCCGTTTGCCATTGAGCACCTGCATTCACAGGAGCTACACAAACAGCTTACCAGGGAAGGGAATACCGGAGTAGGGGTTTGGCTGATCAGCCAGCTACATAACAACGAGGAGCAGCCAGTCTCTGGAGGCCACGTGCCTTCGTGGACTATAAACTTAAGAACCTCTGCCATAAGAAAAGCAGGGTACTTTATTTCCACCTGCTGATGAAAAGGAAGGGCCGAGCTCTGGTTTTTAATTTGCCTATTTGCATTATTAATACATTCTCTTGCAAATAATGCTGCTAAAACTGCTCTGCAAAGCGTCCGTACGGGTACAAACATAGCCGGCCCTGGCGGAAAGTACTCCCAGGATTTCCCATCCCTATTTTGCAGACAGAACACACCCCCAGAATGATAGGAAAAGCTGTGACCTGCCAACAGCTTCCACCAAGCGTGACACAGGGGAGCCAGCGGGGGCTCCAGATAACAAAGGCGGCCACCGGTGACGGCTGGGCCTTCAGCCCCGCTGCAAACAACGCCCGGCTCCGTGAAAACCAGCGGAGCCGCGTCACCGTGCTCCCGGGCCGAGGGTGAGGCAGAGGGGAGACGCGATTTGCACGA
Source organism: Leptosomus discolor (assembly GCF_034619465.1). Taxonomy (NCBI): domain Eukaryota; kingdom Metazoa; phylum Chordata; class Aves; order Leptosomiformes; family Leptosomidae; genus Leptosomus; species Leptosomus discolor. Next base: position 1,380,402 of record NC_141419.1, read on the forward strand.
GGTCACGCTGTGATTTCCCTCGGGGACACCCACCCTGCCCACCGATGGAGGTGCCGGGGCCAGCACGGAGGAGGACACCCTTCCCGCGGAGCTCTGAGCTGTCAGTGTGATAATTAGCCCTTAAATATCAGTATTTATTTTTTTGTTGTTGTGAGCCTTTTTGCCTATCCAATAGGCCGTATTGCGCCCATTAGGTATAGCATGAAGCACCATTTCACCCCAGCCAGAGCCTCCCGCACCGCCCCTGCAGCCACTCTGCTGAGAAGCCGGACAGGGTCGAGCCTCAGCACAGCTTTGGGGGGGTTTTTTTTTGCCCATCTCCTGAGTTTTCAGCGGTCCCTGCGCACACCCGCTCCGTGGCTGCCAGGTGGTGGGTATGGGATCCGAGTAGGGCACGACACGGGGAGCACCTCACTGCTGCACGGCCCTTTCCCAAACTCCTCTCCCTGCTTTTTTTTTGGCCACAGGCGAAGGCACCCGGCTGGTTGCGCCCACCCCTGCCCCACGCGGCGCCGGCTGCCAGCCCGGCTGCTCTGCGGCTGAGATGCAGAAAGCTTCAATTCATCTTGAGCTGCTGGAAAAGCTTTAAAAAATAATAATAACAATAATAATCAAAATAACCACAACGACAAAAGCAAGAACAGACTTCTGGGTTGTGTTGGGCTTTTTTTTTTTTTTTTTTCCCCCCTCTGTCCAGAAATGACAGAAGGAGAAAAAAAAAACCAAAACAACCATGCAAAGTATCACGAGGTCAAGGATTTAAAAACAGTTACAGAGAGAAGCCAAGCAAATTTGATCTAGCCCAAAGCTCGTGTCAAATGCACCTAACAAAACCAGGACTCTGAGTGCACAACTGCTGCGTTATTTTTCTTTATGTACAATTTATATATATATATATATATATATAAAAATTAAATACAAAAAGCTATCTTGGAATAATGTTAAGAGTGTGACAAGGGCAAGGGGGAAAAAAGTGGCAGGAGGCAGGCAAGTCAAAAGTGTCACAGACCCGGCGGACGGTCCCAGGGATGCTCACCGCCGCCCCGGCGGAGCAGCTCCGCTGAGCGGAACTCGCCGCCCTGCTCCTGCCAGGGGGTCTGCCTGGGTTTGAAAGCAGGACCAGCTTCCAGGCTTGGGGCCAAAGAGGGGGAGATGGGAACAAGGGAGACTTGATAAAAGTGCTAATTAAGGTATAAATGGGTTCTGGATGTTGTTTTGGTCAGTGTCACAGCCTTAATAATGTTATTTCCATGATATCTTCTTTTGTACTTAATTCCCTTTACAAGAAAAGCAAAAAAAATTAAAAAAAAAAATCGCAGAAGATTATTAAAAAAATTATATTATTTGCCCGTGAAACGGGAACAGTTCATAGCTCATCAAGTCTGGCAAGGAAATATGTTCTCATTCAGGGTATTATTTGATTTCTTTTAATTTTGTTTTTTTTTTTAATTTATTTTTTTATTTTTTTTTAAAAAAGTGTATTACATACCCGATAAACTGGAACAGCTCTGAAAGAAGAAAGAACTGGTCCACTGGTTAAATATTTATATCTTTTTTGTTGTTGTCGTTGTTAAAATAAAAAAAAAAAAAAAGAAAAGAGGTTTGTACAGATTCCATAGACCAGAAAACCCTCTGAAGTAGTAAAGAGCCTGCTGTCTGCTCGGGCAAACCTGCATCGAACACCGGTACGTTAAAAAGTGTGTTAGCGTGACAGAGAGGAACGGCTCCATCGGGTCTCTCCGTATTTGGTATCGTATCTATTGGCAGTAGAGGCCATTGCTCTGCTACGGGTGGTCGTCGTTAAAAATTTGCTCTGGAAAAAGTTCCCGCGCATGCATGGCAAGCTGATTGCAAACACGAACCGCTCGGCATCGCAACGCTTTTCGTCCAAACCGCCAAAAAAAAAAAAAAGGCCCGTCCGCACAATTCAGGGCTGCGCTTGCGGCGCTCTGCTTAAATAAATAAATAAAATTAAAATAAGACACAAAGTCACTCGTGAAGTTACAGAGCCCCAGGCGTGCGAACGCGCGGAGCACAACCCACTCCTGCATCCCTAGAGCTCCGCGAAGCCAAACCAGCCAGGGCCAAGCGGGGAGGGGATGGAGGGAGCTTGTCCCCAGCTAAAAAATCACGGAGGAAAAACGGTCGCAAGGCTGACTCGGCTCCCACCGTGACACCGAGGGAGGGGGTTTCCCGAGGGCTTCCAAAGCCCAGGGAAGAGGGGCTCTCAGGCACAGGCACGACTTTGCCGGGGGGATGCGGGGGGCATGGCAGAGCGGCCGCGGGATGGAAGGGTTAAAGCAAGCAGGAGGCCGGCTCGTCCAGCGAGAGACACCGCTCCTGGCACGGGGTCTACATTCGGTACATTCCTATGTCCTTGCAGTGAAATCTTTGAAGAAGAAACTTGGTTTTGTCCCATTTCAGAAAAGTGCTTTGATGGGTTCTGCAGGAGGGAGGGATGCTCAAGATTCATTTTCTCTCGAGGGACAATTTCTCTCGCCAACGAGCCTCCCCCTACTCAAGGAAGTGCTAGTTTCATTTACAAGTTCAGGGTAAACATGTTTTTCAAATGTAAAGCAGTCTCAACGGTTTAAAGCACAACCATAGGCAATCAGAGGGATGCGAGGAAAAAAAAAAAGCACTTTGCGAGAATTAAATAAAGCATGTAATAAATACAAATCATAAACTTCTGTACACAGGAGCAAGGGTTTGGTTTTGTTTTCTTTTTTTTAATCATTTAATCAATATAAAAAAGTTTTTCTGTTTTGTTTTTGTTTTCAGTGCATCTTCTTCCTCTTAAAATGCTTAACCCTTTCCTTTCTGCATCTCTCAGGCCCATAATTACGCACACCTTAATGGCAAAAAAGACAAGGTCTAACAAACCCCTTTCCAAAAAACTCTAAAAAAATATTCACAGCCTCAAACAGTTTTGTACATTTCAAGCAACAAAAGGTATAGAAAAAGGCACAAGTAACTGCATACATGTGGAGATAATACCAGACTGGGACAAAGAAAACCAGGAATCTTCCATGGGTTTGGTCATTCACTAGAGTGCTTCTTATAGCGATGATTATACTAAAGGAAATAGTGTTGAAAATGTCTGTTGATTTTACATAGGAAGCCTAAAGGTGGAACAGATGGTGGAGGCTTAAGTACTTCCCGTGTTTTCATCCACCTTTTTTTGAGTTTGACCTAAATCTGCGTGCTCTAGGTGTGGACTGCTCTTCCTGGAGGTTCGCCCTTGGCGACTGGGCTCTCCGGAGAGGTTTCTCCTCCGGACGGAGAAGGGCTGGGCGTGCGAATGGCTCGATGAGGGCTCGGAGAGGCAGCCGGTGCTGCTGCTTCGGTCCAACGGCTGGGAGGGGAGATCTGAGATGAAAGTGCAGGATGATTCGAAAGAAGTGCTCGAGCTGCCAGATTGCTTCTTGCCCGGTTTTTTCAAGGGTTCTTCCCCACTCGTCGAAGGCTTTGGAGAGTGCTCGTCGGTTGGGCTGGGGCTGGCTGGGGATGCCGAGCAGCCTGCCTGCTCTGCGTGGCTGGACTCAGCTAACATTTTTACCCTGTATTCCTCCTGGTCTGTCTTTTGCTGAAGCTCACTAGTCCTCATTTTCTCTTCTAAGTAACCACTGCTCGTAAGCTCGGGGGACAGCGTGTATTTAGAAACCTTCGCCACCGGGGAGACGGATGCTGACGACGGCTCCCGCGGGACCTGCGGCTCCTCGTCCCTCTTGGGAGCCCGGCTGAACTCCGCGAAGCTGCTGCCACCCGAGGCAAAGTATCCCGCTTGCAGGGACACGACCGAACTGGGCACCAAGCTGGGATGGGTGCTCGGCCTCGCCTGGACCATCTGGATGCCCCCAATGGGAATCATAGGGTACGGGGTCCTCGCGAGCTGCTGCGAATGCAACGGGAGATGGCTGAAGACATTCTCCTCCCCTCGGCTGGGACCATGGACATGAATTTCATGAGGTGCCTGCAAGGGTCTGGAGCAGACAGGCTGTGTGACACCAGGTGAGCATGTTGGGCTTCGTGGTTCTATCTTCTGCACCAGAGAGGGAAAAGACACAGCTGAATCAGTGCGACGTACCAGTTAACAGCATTAGCATCATTAATGCTCCCCATAAGGAATGGTTTTGTTAACGTTTTATTCTAATTTGAGGGAGATCAATCAACGGATGAAGATTTGGAGCCCCAAACCTTAAAGGGATGGAGCAACACAACCCACATGTGCCTTCTGGGTACAAATAGGCCCACGGTCTGTCGGGGCACAGATACAGGGCTTTGGTTCAGGCTTGGACCATTATAAAATCATAGAATAGTTTGGGTTGGAAGGGACTTTTAAAGGTCATTTAGTCCAACCCCCCTGCAGTGAGCAAGAACTTCTTCAACTAGATCGGGTTGCCCAGAGCCCCGTCCAGCCTGGCCTTGAATGTTTCCAGGGTTGGGGCATCTACCACCTCTCTGGGCAACCTGCTCTGGTGTCTCAGCACCCTCGTCGTAAAAAAATCTCTTCCTTATATCTAGGCTGAACCTGCCCTCTTTTAGTTTCAACCATTACCCCTTGTCCTATTATCAGAGTTTCCTCTGAAACCCTGGCAGAGGACGCCAGTGTTCCCTGCCATCCGAGCTGCTTTGGATCCCTTTCAGTACATGGGGTTTCTGAGAGCCCAGAGTAATGTTATTTATTTTTACTGTACTTTCTTAAAGCAGGATGACACCCCTAATTGCAAGGATGTTTTGGACCAAGTGAGAGATAGCATTAACTCTCGTTTGACACAAAGCACACCCATCAGCGTGGTCCCCACCGCCACCCTCATGGTGTGGTCTGTAGAAATTAAGGGTTAAGACCCTACCATTTTACCTTTTCCTCTTTCTCTCCCGGTGCTTCACATAGTTTCCTAATGTACATCATGGAGAGATATGTGGCTAAACAGAAATGGATTAATTAGTGATGAGGTTATAACTAAACCCCTAAACAGGACTCCCAAGAAGAGGAAGCAACAGAAATTGAAAATAACTTTCCATTAAGATGGGGTTAACTATAAAATTTGAGGATGCACTGGAGGGCATATTTCTTTGTAGGATTACGGAGAAGTGCCTGACCCTGTGAGCTGGACCTCTATGAAGAGGCAACAGAGGAAAGCAGCAAAAGAGAAGAGAAGAGAGAGAAAGCACGAGCCACTGAAGATAGTGTATACTTGGTCAGCAGTTACAAGACCAACACTCGCTGAATCTCACTTATCCACATGAAGTCTTGACAGAATCCCTACAGGGATGCCGGGAAATCCCCAAACAAATCATCTCAACGGTGCAACAGCCACCAGAAGGAGAGATTATCTACTGCAAGAGCCAGTGGGAAGAGAGATGGTCATGGTCAGGCCTGATGCAGAGACTTGGCAAAAAGCCTTGCAATGAAGCTAAGCTAAGATCTTCTCCAGTTCCTAAGCAAGGCACAGGGCACCAGTTTTGAGCAGAGAGCTCTGCTTGGGATCTGATAAATCCACCTCTGATCTTTCTGTTTCTTGTAGCTGTACCAGGAATATAATTTTCACAACAAAAGCCCAGCTGTCCGTCTGACTGGTAGGTAAATGGAAAGTTTCCTGTTCAGGTCTTTATTGTTGCTTTGGAGACAAATGAGAAAGGCAACAGTGGTGACTTTAGGTGCATTAAAAGGAGCAAAAGGAAAACGGAGCAAAAAGGTACATGTGTGAGAGCGTAAGTGAAAAGGTGTGAATGGGCAGATAAGCAGGGGTATGCAAGCAGTCCTGCTGCGGACTAGGGAGCTTAGGGGATTTGGTACAGGTAGTGGCAGTGAGCAGTTCTCCTGACACAGATGCTTTAGAGTTGAAGGACAGGGGCTTCCACAGCCCTGAGATTCACCACAAGAAGTTAACTGACAGGAAAGGGAAATAGCATTAAAGTAAGGAAAAGTTTGGACCTAAACCAAAGGATAGTCTCTGAGAAGGTAAGACAAACACGCATGGTGGAAAGCAGAAGGAAGGCAGCACCAAAGAGGGTGCGTTGTCACAGACATGGAAGGAACACACGCTGGGCAGCGTAGCTTTTCTGGAGAAGACCTGGGTCAGCATCTGCCGTGGCAGGTTCTCCAGGGGCTCTGTAAAGGCCTCTCTCTTCCCAGGAGCAGTCCCTAAGGGCTCGAGTCTCTCCTCACACCAGTTTCAGAGCAGAGCAACTCCAGCAACTGAATCTCATGTTCCTCAGCAAAAATTACAGGAGAGCCAGGCACTGCAGTAGAAATGGGGAACGTTCCACCAAACCCGACGTCTAATTTGCCTGTAGCAGTGGGAGGAACATGCAATTTTCCTTTACCCATAGGATTTGATGTGCCCAGCACAGAGATTAAATAATTTTCTGGACAGTGGGAAACACCTCTCTGAGCTGAAGAGAGAAGCGAGATGAAATCAGAGATGTCCAAACAAACCTCTCTCAGCAGTTAATCTAACCGAGTCGGCTGTGTATGTACGTAGCCCAGGAGTCGGCAGTGGAGTGCAACGGCTAGTTCAGATCTGGTTCAGGTTGCTGACCAGTGAAAAATGGCCACAGCTCCACCCGAGCTGGTGAAATCTCAGAAATGGGTATGAAATTCCCAGGAAAAAAAAAAAAAAAAGCCTTTCAGTGACAACCAGTCATTATTAAGCAGTCATCCTTACTGCTTGTCTCAGAAGGAGACAGGTTGGGTCACAGTGTCTATAAACCCTTGGAGAAGGGACAACTTTATTTCTCCTCAGCTGAAACGGGCAGAACCAAAATAGGTGCAAAACCCATTGCTGTCCACCATTGCTTTTCTCTGGGTTACCTGTGACATCAGTCATGGAGTCACTGTGCACTCCTGCATTGCAACCTTCATTAAAAAACTTATCAGAGAAGGTACTGCAGGGACTAGAAGGCAAGAGGGGCTTGAACTTACCAGCTTGGACTCGTAGAGCTGTACGTTTTTGCCAAAGAACCTGTGAGGTAGAGGCATTGAAGATAAAATCCCATGCTGGGTTTGATATGAGCTTTGAACTTTGTCATCTGCTGCTGATTTACTAGTACCAGGCAAGTCCTCTTTCCCAGGGGATGGATACCTAGACGACTCTGAACAGCCTGGAGACAAGACTTTCTTCAGCGATAAATATCTGACTGATGACATCTCTCTGCTCGGCGACGAGTGCCTCACAGGGGAGACTTCTCCTTCTGGTGGAAGGTATGTTCTTGGGGACAGCTCCCTTCTGGGGGAAAGATGCCTGCTGGGCGACAGCTCGAGTCTTGGTGACACACATCTCAGTGGAGATGCCTCCCTCCTGGGAGAGACGCGCTGGCAAGGAGACAACCCTCTCCCTGGAGACAGGCACCTTAGAGAAGACAGTTCTCCAGTTGGTGAAAACCGTTTCGGTGAAGTTTCGTTTTTGGTTAACAGGTGCTTTCTCGCTAGCATTGGTCTGCTGCTGCCACCACCTCTGCCAGAGTCCTGGCTCGGAGACCACCTTTTTCTTGGGGAGGTGTCTTTTGAGGTTGACAGGTCCATAACTAAGGACATCTGTGGCCTTGTGACAGACTCTCTTTCAGCAGAAGCCAATTGTTCGGTGGAGGTCAAAGCTGGTCTGTGGAGACTCAAGAAGCTGTGGCACACAGCAATGTCGCTGCTGTCTGCTGACCACTTTGTTTCCAGCCCTGAGGAGGAGGCCTGCTGGCCTTCACCTACTTTTTGGCTGCTGGAAACAGTTTCTTGGGCTAAGGACAATGCTATTTCACTGCCTTCCTCTTGAGAAGATGGAGAGCCACCTGAAGAGTGCATCGGGAGGGTGGTAGGTTTGCCTTCCGGCAACTTTAAAGGTGGCTCATCTTGGCTCTCCTCTTCCTCCTCGTCTTCGTCGTCTTCATTGTCATCATCATCGTCAGATTCCTCTAGGTCTGAAAACTGGTGTTCCTCAATTGGCTCAGATCCCTCCCGCCCCTCAGAGTCCTGGAATAGGTCTTCACTGGTTCCTGGAGGGATGGGCAAACACAACACAGAGAGTGTAAAACACACACACAGGGACTATCTTTGTGCTAAACCTGCTCACAAGTTCTAAGGGGACAAGACAAGAGAGGACCTGGCTATTTCCTAGATCTGATCATCTTGTGCATTGCAGTCTGCAGTCTTACCCTTTGTGCCAACCGCATCCCTGATGATACCAGTAGATCCCAGTGAATCCCACCATTGGGACCTCCCGCTCTGCCCTGATTTTCATTCCAGCCATTGCTTTGTCAGCCCACGCAGCCATCAGTCCCTGCTTCTGCTGCACACCTCCACTCACCCTCCCTGACTTTCTCCAGAAATGTGAAAAAGGCCCTTAACAGATGAGGAGCACAGCAGCACCGTCAGGCTTTGGTCGGCTTTTTATGACTATTTGTTGCAATGGTGCCTAGAAAATATCTACAGCTGCCAAGTGCAGGAAAGTCGCTGGGATGACTGCGCCCATCCTCCACACCTTGGGCCTTCTCCTGCCTAGGTTATGTGATAACTAAACATTAGCAAGACAGGACTTTTATTAAAAAGCAGACAATAAGGTTGAAAAAACCTCTGTGGATCTTCCCTTATTTTGATAAATTCTAGCGATGATGCAGACGCTTCTTTGCGGCAGAGTCTTTTGCTGTCTGTCTGTGGAACGCCTTGCACAGCGATGCTGCGTCAATAAAAGCTTATGAACTGTGAGGAGTATACAAAAAGCAAATTCTAAAGGATCTTAAATTTATCTGCAGGTAAAAATACAGCCCCTCTCTTCTACTTTAAGGGCCAGCAGAAGCTTTTTGAGATCAGTACCAAGCTCCCAAAGCAGATAGCTGCTGGCTGCACTGAGAAAAACCTGCATTTCCCCACGCCAGATGTGCAGCGATGCTGGCAGCGAGGCAAGCTCAGCCGGAGGAGATCCATCGGGAACAGCCACTGGATGTCACTGTAGCTCAACAAAACTGCACTGTCAGGCAGCTTTTCCTGCTCTGGAGGGGCTAATAAAATACCAGTTTCTCAAACTCCATGTGTGCCAAGCACCAAGACGATGGGTGCAGAGCTGTTTGGTCCCTGGCTCTGGAAAGAGAGAGCCTGGGCGCTGCTCGGACACCTGCATGAAGCCGGGTAACTCACTGCAGCACTGCTGGCCTCGTTTCCCCGCCAGTTCAGCCTAGGACACTGCTTCTCCTCTGAGGAACACTGAAATGGTTTTCCATTTAGAGCTGCCATCTGCCAGCAGGACAAGCTGGAGGGGAAATTAAACAGAGCTAATGCTGAGGCCGGACCACACCTGCCTGCAGCAGGCAGGGTGGTTTTCAGAAGGGTACACGGCTGCACAGTGAGAAGTCACTGTGATCTGTGGATAAAAAGCCGAATTTTGTTTACTTTGAGTATGAGGGCCCAGCTAGTAAATGCTTGTGAAGTATTTGGCATTAACAGTGAAACAAGACATGCATTTCACCATGGCTGACTTCATCCAAAAGTCAGCCTGAAATGCATCTCGTCTGCTCCCCACTCCCTATCCGGCACCTAGTCCGCGAAGCACGATCTCCTGCAGAACTCCCACCGCACCGAGCCGAAGGCAGCAGCTCTCCCCCAGGAGGCTGACTTGCCTTGTGAAACGCTGGTATCATGGTGGTGTCTGCTGGGCCCCGGATCCGGCGGCGGGTTGTTGGCAAACTCCCAAAGGCACAGAGTTCAGAACAAATATTATTCCAAACCACCAGCTCTCCCAGCTGTAGGGTGAACCGTGCATATTTCCTGCTTGGCAAAGGAATGCGTTTCATGACCAGAGCGATGAGCGAGTCCCTGTCTCTGGTTTCGGGGTTCGACATCTACGGGCTTCGGGATGGCCAGGCAGCTACAGCCTCAGCCCCCAGCGCCTGGCTCCGACAGCCTTGGCCTGGGTGGTCTCCTTTTTTGGCCCTGGGCACAGAGCAGACAGGCGCAGGCCAGGACAGAGAGCAAGGTCAGAAGTACGGAGCGAGGAAAACCTGCAGCCAGCTCTGCACCGGGGAGCTGTTTGCGTTTGCCACCGAAGGAAACATTTCAGGGACCCCTGGGACAGCCCAAAGGGAATTTGCTTTGGCCTCCTAAGATGTTCCTTGCAGGCGGAGAGAGAGCTCAGACCTGACCCCTGGCTTCCCGCAACTGAAATGCATTTGGCTGAGCTCATGGGCAGAGAAAGGGCAAGTCAGAAGGAGACAGCGAGGGAAGGAGAGATGGAGGAAGGAAGGAGCGAGGGAGCTAGTGAAAATGTGCCCTGTCAACAGCTTTGTCTGAGGGTTGCATTTCGTTACATGTGTGTTATTCTACCAAACTGGTGCCATCACACCAAGCAAAACCAATGCAGAAGTGAAGAATTATAGTCCAATCTCCTTTTATAGTAACACCCCTTACTTTCTCCTGCCCCTTAAATAGAAATAAAAACAATCAAGTGAAATATAACTCTAGTTTAAAATAATCCAGGGAATTTTAGGAACTGCTGCTCCCTCCCTGCCTGCCCCCAGATGTAAGCACAGCAATCTCCCCGTGCTGGTTGGTGTCACATGGAAATAGCAACTTTTTTATTTTTAACTAAAGGAGTCCTTGCTAGGCTCTGTTCTGAGCCTCTCCACAAAGAAGAGAGAAGACACTCTGTGGTTACACGGGGGGAAGCTCTTTGCAATCCACTACTCAGAGAGCAGGGGATGTGTGATACAGCTGCGATCTCTGATTCCTCATGCACCTTTCTGCCATTTTTACATTATTTTCTCATCCATCTAAATGCCTCAACCATTACAGAACAAAATAGGATTTTCTGACCATCTTGGCTGCTTTACTTGGTATTTACTTAGCATTTGTGAGCAATAGGCCTCCTTACTCATGGGGCAGACTATCTGAAATTTCAGCACAAGTCCAGTGCTAGCTTCAACCAGCTGAAAAAGAAGCTGAAAGGAAACGTCCTCCGGTACCGTGCCTTCCCTTTTTCACCTTTCTGCATTCCTCCCTGTCAGACCGTCCCCTTTGCACAAACACAAATGGTCTTCATCAATGGGAGGAAATGGGGACTGTATATTTTTTGTAATTCTAAAATTACACGGATTGCTTGCATAATGCAATAAAGTCCAGATAGCGCAACACATTCCAGCGAGCAGCCACACGGCCAACAGAAACAACAGCAGAGGAGTCCCTTCCGAAGGCTGACGGTGCCTGTCCTCTGCAGTCCAGGTAGGGCCCCCCCTTGCTGGGCTTAGCAGGTGTCCAACCACCACGAGTTCAGCCGCAAGCAGTCAAAGACCAAGGCTTTAATGACAGCCAAAACAGAAGTCCCCCAGCTGATGGTCCCATCCCTCCCACTGAGCACTCTCCCAGCCGACCCGGGGAGGCAAGGCAGACCTTTCTTGGGTTTCTGCTTAGACCTGTGTCCTCGGTTACAGTGTAAAATGTGCCAAAAGGAAAAAAAAAAGTATTCTATGACCATCTTCAGGAGCTGTTGAGACCAGGTGGGGCGGTGCTCCCTGCCTCCCCCCTCTGGACTATCTCCTGTCGATGGGCACAACAATGCCTTATCGCCTGACCCATCGAGAACTCGCTCCTGGGCTATCTCCTGTTAATGGCCCATCAAGGAACTGCCTCACGACTCCCCATCCCATGGTGAGATGCTCCCCCCGGGGGGGAAGGAGCCAAGCAGTCCATGCCAAATAAAAACTGAGATCTCCAACACCCGAGCAGCCTTCTTCCACTGGATTCCCAGAGGAGTTTTTTCCCCCCACTGGAGTTCCAGAGGACAAGAGCTACCTACCTACCACTGGACCTTCGGAGGAAGACCAGACCCTTTTACCTGATCGCTGCTTCCACAGAACTACACCCATCGCTTCAGGAGGACTGCAGCCAGCATCTTATCGGACTGCTACTGCCCCCCTAACAGGGTGTCAGGTTGTGTTTCTGACTCTGTCAGTGTAAACCAGGGGGTTGTTTGTTTTTTCCCTGCCTTGTGTTATATATATATATATATTAGTAAAGAACTGTTATTCCTATTCCCCATATCTTTGCCTGAACGCCCGTTAATTTCAAAATTATAATAATTTGGAGGGAAGGGGGTTGCACTTTCCATTTCAAGGGAGGCTCCTGCCTTCCTCCGCAGACACCTGTCTTTCAAACCAAGACAACCTGTTCTTCCCATGAGGCCCCAGGCTGAGACGAGCTCAGCCTCATCACCTCCCAGACCTCCGTGTTTGCAGGCAGAGCGCTCCCATCAGCTTACAGCCTGGATGGGCTTTCACACAACCCGCTGCTGAGGGCGCTACTATTAACCCCGTTTGAGCCCAGGGATGAATGACTGAAGGAAATCATGAATGAAAGCATTCCCCTGGTCTGCTGAAGTGAGCCCTTGCAGGTCTGTCCTCAGACGCCTGCAATTACGTGTGACATAAATAGGACTTCTGATTTGCAGGTTTTCCAAAGTGACACTCAATTAATATGATTCATTAGTTCTAATTGACTATAATGGAAAGGTTTAAAATAACAGTTGTTCTTTTCAGAGTCATGAAACCAACGTTTCAGGAGCCACTTTCCTCTTTCCCTATCTCGCTTTGGTCTGCAGAAGCATCACCAACAGGCAGTGTAACAGAGGGAGAGGTTTCTGGAGCCCATCAGCTAATCCATTATTTCAAGTGAGTTCCTAGGCTGAAGGAGTCCTCCAGCAATCCCGCACGGGAGCATCGTCCCGCTGCTGACACCACACCAACACTTTCCCCTTGGGGTGGCTCCTGCAAACTCCCAGACTAGGTTTTCTTTTGGCCAAGCCCTCCTTTGGAAAAGCCAAATACAGCATGTCTCTGCCTGATCAAAAGGTGGCTCTGAAGAGCTGGAGAGAAGCCAAGAGCTCAAGCAGATTTAAAAGGAAGAAGCCATCCCTTCAGGCAGAGCAGCACACTATCGGTCCTTAGCCTTGGGGTTTATTCTGTGTGGCCTGTGGGAGCCCTTTGTCCACCCCTGTACACATCAGGAAAGGCACTCAGAGAGGGGACACCAGGGACTGGTAATGCCACAGGGCGCTCTCTTTCTCCCATGTCCCCGTCCCCTGAGCATCCAGGCGACTACACTTGGCCTGAACCAGAACCCAAGCCTGAAAGCGCATGGTACCACTGCACTGGGAGATCACTGGGGTTTGGAACTGGTTAACCAGTGAGGGTTCCCAGATATCTCCTACAAGTTCTTTGCTGGCAAGTTGAGCCATGGCTTGTTCAGGTCAACGACGGCCGCATCAACCCTCCAAGCCACGTTTGTCCCAGCACAGTGACACAAGCCCTGCAGCCCTGTCGGATCGCTCTGCATCTGCACCTCTGTGCCTCCAAAACCGGGCAGCCACATCCAACCCCCTGTGCAGGAATGCTAATTCCCAAACTGCGTTCAGCATTTTTTCGGAAGCGTGGCAGATGGCCTGAACCACAGACGTCCTGCTGATCGCTCCCGCAGGTTAAGTTCAGACGACGGCAAGCCAGCGCCTGCAAATGTCCCCAGCACACTCCAGTTAACCAGCGGGGAGACACCTCAAGGATACAGCACACTGCATGGGACAGCGTTTCTGAGCTTCGATATCCAGACCCTGGGACTTAGAGCACCTCGGAGGGTCCCAGCGGCCAGGGATGCCCAGCGGGCACAGCCTCCCCAGCCCCGTGAGCCACCTGCCCCGCCAGCTCCCCCTGCGGCAGCCTGCAGCCGGGCAGACCCTGTCCCCACCGCCAGCTACGCAGGGAAACGCACTTGGTGATTTTTAATTACCTATGAAGCGGGAAGCACGGGACACTGCCCACGTCCCGGGAACCAGCCCCTTTCCCAATAAAGGCTCTGATGGACTTGACCTCAGCGGGAGACCAGGGTGATAAGCACTGTTTGTTGTTCCTGCCGAGTTAACATTCCCTGGCTCACAGCACCGTCTCCAGAACTTGCTCAGCTGATGTTCACTTTATAAAAATAACCACGGCGCCATGTGTTTTATGAAGTTCATTTTAACCCATTGTCAACAAACCCTTGTGGGCTGCAGCAGAAGGAATCCCAGGGATGGGGGAATCAAAATCGTTGGGGGGGCGGGGGGGGCAGGAAACAGGGGAAAAAAAAACGCTAAAGACAGCCACCAGGGCTGCTTTCACACTAGGGCTTCTGGGGTGGCAGCCACGAAGGGTCAACAGTGTCATGAGCAGCCTGCAAGGCAGTGCAAACAGAAAACACCACCCTGCTCTGTGGCACTAAGTGTTTTATCCAGGCATAACCACACTGCGACACACAGATCTGCGCTCCCAGAGCCTCTCTCCCCTCTATAGCTGGTATGTGCAGCGTTTCCTATAAACACAAACGACCCGCTGAAAGCAAATGCAGATGACCCAAAATTTCCTGAGGCCTTGATATCTGCTACCCCTAAGGCTTCTCCATCATGTCTGTGCTGTGGCTCCAGCCCTGAATACTCAGGGTCTTGCTAAAGGAAATAGAATAACAATCATAAAAACATCTAACTGTTCCCTGGAGACATATAACCTAACCCTTCACAGCTGTCGGAGTGCAGCCTCCAACAATCTGGGTAAAATATCTTTTTCTAGCTCAAACAGCTAAGTATACGTAAGCCTTCCCCATGTTCCCTCCTCTCCGAGCTTGGAGATCTTCCTCACCTTTCCCTCAACATTTCTGATGGAGACAGTAGTGTTTATGGTCACCATACTCCTGCCTGATGCTGCCCAGCCTCCCAGGAGGAGATCTGCTTCTTGGGATGACTTCAGGGAAATTCAGCTGCAGATACTATAAACCAGGGCGGAAATTACTAAATAAGAGAGTTATGTGTCCTCCTCAAAGAACAGACAGACTCCTGAATTGACAGAGCCTCGGACAGATTTTCTCTGTGTGTTTATGCACAAGCAGATGAAAGAAATAAGCAGGTGAATCAGGGTAAATGTATCTTCTTGTAAAGCACACAGAATAATGCCATTAAATGTCAAAGCACCATGTTATTTTAGTTTTGCTGCCTCTTTCCCTACTGAGAAATCTTCCAGATCAGTTCTGACCTGAGTGATTCACCTTCATCCTATGCCTAGAAAAGACTCATGAGAGTAAGGGATAAGGAAGCAGCTGCTCCCATGCTGCTCACACCCCATCCTCGTATGCTGAGGTCTCCAGCAGTGGTGTAGGGTCCAGGCTGGGTCTGCCTGCAGAGATGGGAGCTGCTCGCACATGCACCAGTCCCTCCAGACACGGCGCAGGTTTGCACTGGTAGTTTGGAGTCTCCTGGGATCAGCCACATACAGTAAGATGGGCAGGTCCCTAGAAGATAATCCTCATGGACAAGTCCTTTTCTGGCGGCCCTTTCAGGGGGAAGGTATCCCCAAATCATGAATACTCCTGTATTGCTGGAGTGCATCCCCTCTGCCAGAGCATCCCTGCTGCCTGCACAGGGCCCACACTGCACAGTCACCCCTGTGCTCAGGCTCAACACTTCAGCTCCAGTCAAACAGGCTGTCAGAGCCCAACCACGGGTGACAGGACTGATTTTTCTCCTTCACCCACCATACTGTGCTTGCAGCTGCGAAGTAGGGGTTCTCAGCCTCATACAACACATCCTCAGGGGTGGGTCTCATTTTGCTGCTGCAGAGACTCCCCCTAAGGCCAGGACAGACCCAGGAATTCCACTGCATGGCAGTCAGGCTCCTGGTCTCCTTGCTAGAGATACCCTGAAATGCCAGGAAGCACCTTCTCACGACACATATCCACTACTTACTATTACATATATAGCCCGCGCGCAGGGCGCTGGGCCAGGATGCTCCCTACCCATCTGTTTACCCCTGCCTCTGTCTGCAGCCAGCCAAAATACTTCAGACGAACATGCACAACCCCCAGCAGGGAGACACGGGCTCACAGACTGTCCCACAGATGCAGCCTCCCAGGATGGCCCCATAACCCACGCCACGCAAGCAGAAATCCCTCCTTGGGTGCTGGAAGGAGCCTGGGGTGAACAGAACTGCTGCACATCTTTGAAAGGATGATCTGCGGAGCACATCTCCTGCCTGAATAGACATTGTCCTCACTTAGCAGCAATAGCAGGTCTATAATGTGAAAGATTTTACCTTCTTCGGCTTCCAGATCCACCAGTGAAGATACCAACACGCCCATCTCCTGACATTTTTTGCTGTGGGCCTTTGACTTCATGTGTTTAGTCAGATTCCCTGAAAAGAAGCAGAAAACATACTTTGGTCAATATGGCTCTTTTTTTCTTTTAAATTTTTGCAAGCTCAGCAGTAGCAAGTTAATAATTTGGCTCTGAACCAGACAAAGGAGGCCTCTGACTCTCCCCAAACCACTATTCATTCCAAACACCCCGTGACACAGGGCTAAGTCCTCCCTTTCATTCCTTTGCTGCTGCCCTGGGGTGCAAGAGGAGATGCTGGCAGGGTTGTGTGGCCTTTCAGGTGTCGTGCAACCTGAAAAAACAGTTGGAGTACACATTTGGGTCTGGGGGGGGAAGAAAAGTCCTAAATTGCTTTCAGCAAAGAAACAACGGTAGGCAAGGAGGGAAGGGAAACACATCTCAATCTATCCTCGCCTCCCGCCTCACCCCAGCACACAGGGTCACCTGCCTGGAGGTGAGGAGCTCCTTAGCACTGCGGGGCAGACTGGTACTACCAAAATGAGCGCTTGAGATGTCAGCAACGGGACAAAACCCTCCAAGCACCCTCTCTCCACCCCAGCAGGGTGGCTCAGATGCTCTGGCAGGCACCGAAGTGCCAGGCACCAGGGTCTGGCAGCTCTGAGAAAACCTGCTGAGCGCTAATGAGGCTTCCTCAGGGCCAGGAGGGAAAGAGCAGCCCCTGCAAGGGGGGAGGCTGGGGTGTGGGGGCATTGGTTACTGCTCTGAGACAGTGTGGTGGGATAATCTGTGGGCATGCCAGCCTCACAGGGCACCTCTCTATCTAATTTTACCTCCCAAATTACAGGCAGGTTAATTAGACCGTTATTAACCCTATTTACACCCAAGGGAAACGCCGAACAAAGGGGAACCTTTGTTGAGCAGGAAAAGGCAGTTAGGTGGAACAGAGAGAAAAACAGAAGGTAGGAAAAATAAAGAAAAAACATCCCATTTTTCCCTTTCCTCTCCCACGCCTCTACGAGCTGAGCTGATGATGAGAAGAAACCTGCACCCATGCTGAAGGTCCACCAAGGACCGTTTAATTACCCGGCACAGCGCAGGGGCTGGCTGAACACCCCAAAGTCACGGCAGCAATACGATGTGCCATCAGCCTGCCTGCCAGCTAACACTTGAGGGTAGTGCTGAACACGAGGCCTGTTTTGCTCACTAAAAAAAAAAAAAAAAAAAAAGGAGGAAAAAACCGAGGACTGAGGTCCCTCAGCTGGTATCCTGCAACCCACAGAGTCCCCTGGTCCCCGAGCTGGGTGGGAGTGCAGAAGGCCTCTATCAACCTCTCCTCCTGCTGCTCCGGATAGTATAAATAAATAAACAACTATTCACTGGAGCAGAGAATTACCCGTGACGCCCTCACATCTCAGAAGAGTGCCATAACCATCCAGCTACCAAGTTAGTTTCTCTTTAGCCCATGAATTATTTATCTAGCCCATTTTATACAAAATGGAATAGCTCCAACAGGAAAGACCAAGAGAGACAAAGGCTGACTATATATCCTGGTGTATCTGGCACCCATCTAGGATGTGGAGTCAAAGGATATTCAATAATTTAAATGCAGCAAAACTGTTCCAATAAGAGAGATTTATTATTTCTAAACTTCATGCCCAAATACCCTTAGCCCCATGGTTAGGACACTCAGGTATGAGGATTGATGCCAGCTTGCCTCAGGTCCTTGCTCCAGATCAGACCTCTCTTTCTCCACTTTGGACCAGGAGTTTTGTTGTGGACTGGAGGACACCCAGTCAGACAAGAGCATGCTCTCACCCACACCTCTGGTTCCAGTGAATCACCATCCTTTCAAAGTGAAAAGCTGTTTCACTGAAAAGTATCCAATGAGGCAAATTGTGGCCTCATGGAACTGGAATTTAATTTTGGACCTCACTAGCAATAAGACAAACTGACTCAGCCTGTTGAAATCAAACCCTGCTGCTGCCGCCTGTCCATCACAGCACATCACATCTTGGCCGACAAAAATGACCCATCTTTGGCCAGTTACCACGGCAAAATCCCTAACTGGATTCCCTCCAATGATAATAAACACAGAAAATAAGCCCGAGTAAACGCCTGGTGCGAGCAGGGGGGTTGTTGGTTAACCTATGGTCTGTGGCACCTTGGGAATTCAGCTGTGATCCCCAGCGTGGGAAAAGTGGGGAGGGGAGGTCCACCAGGCATTTTGGTGCTACCACATCCCCAAAACAAGCTCACAAATGCACCGTGTTACATGTACGTGGCTTTGGCTAAACCAGGAGGAGGGCATAACATCAACGACTTGGGAGGGAACGTTGAATGCGATGTTTTGGGCAGGACCGCAGCCACCCCGTACTCGAGGGAAGGACGCTGGTCCCCAGAGGCATACAGCGGCCGCCTTGGCCACTCGAGGTGTCTGAAGGCTGGTGAGACACACAAGCCCTCCCCGCTGCCTTGGCTCCAGCGCCGTTCGCAGCAAACACTCTCCCTTCTGCAGCGGCAGCATCTGGGCAGCTTCTGCAGCCTGCAGCTCTCCCCCCACCCCTCCATCGCACCTCTGCTTTGACTCAGCTCCACCCTGAGCAACGGCCCGGGCCGACAAGCTCTGCCAGAAGCCATCAGTGTCACTTCCTTTTTCATCTTCTTTCACTGGAGGCAGCTGTCCTTGCGCAAGGCAGCGCCGGGGCTTCTCCTCTGCCTTCCCCACCCGGGCCGCCCGCGCAGGCGTGAGCGGGAAGGCCCCGCGCCGGCAAGGCCAAAGCACCCTCTGCAAATGAGTTTATGCAAAATACCAAGGGACCAATTCGCAGCAAGTGTTGTTTTCTTTCCCCTTCTACTATTTTCTACTCTGCTTCCCCGTCTTCCCTCGTGCTCATTTGACTAGATAAGGCGATGCCCACACGCGCTGATGAACGAGATAAGCCGGCAAAGCTCTCGGTGCAAATCCCCCTGGTGCACGGCCTGTCCGTGCACAGCACCCTGCACGCACAGCAAGAAGAAATCCCAACAAAACAGGGATTCCGCTACCCTCTTAGGGAAGGGAAACTCGGCGGGCTGGATTCCCATCTGACCTAAGTTTGCATCATTTTAAGGAAGTTAAAAGCTTGAGGCGTATTTACACCAGCCGAGAAGCTGAGTTGTCATTTGGGAGCAATTTGGAGGACAATGATATTTATCTTATCAGGGTTCTTCTTACGGCTTGTGTTTTTAGACCCCTTAATTAATGCTGGCAGGATTAAATGCTGAAGTCCTTCGGCAAATTTCCAGTAAAATCAACACCACTTTGCCTAAGTAAAAGCTGGATACGAATCCTACAAGGAAGGACTCACAGCTACTTGTGGCCTTACAGAGTTCTGGCTCCCAACTTAAAAAAAAAAACAAAACAACTAACCACATTGCATTGCTTCCTTGGAAACAGTGGAAAAAACATACTTGAAGGAGCAAGAGAGAAACTAGCAGGCGGGGAAGCTGCATTTAAAGCGCAGAACAGTTATACTGCACCTTAAACAGGTAAGTGGGCCTCACTAAGGATCGCTTACAGAAAAGTTCCCAGATTTGAAATAAACTGGCTATATTTCAATAAATTCAGGAATCTGTGGAAATTGTGACCCCACCCCAACTATTGCTGCATCGGAGGAGTACGTGCCATGTCAGCCCAGCTCTCCTGCTACGCCTGCTTATGTATTACCATCTCCTTAAGCTCTTCTGATGTTGTGAGGTCTTATTCTGGACTTAAAGCAGCTTAAATATTTGTGTTGTTTTGAGAAAGCTAAAACTCCAGTGCTCCAAAAGCACTTAAAGCAGCTTAACAGGGACTAGAAGTGATTCCCCAGTTAAATTTAAAGAGGGAAATTAATTTTTCAGAATATCCATTATCATATTTTAAAGGTTGTGGAGTTAAAGCAAAGCGTAGGGAACAGAAACATTAAGATTCCTGGAAAAACGATCCTGTCTGTATTGGGCAAATACCGCGCTTCCCATTTCTCCTATTAAATGTGAACAATTTAACAACAACAACAACAACACAACAAATGACCAACCGCATGATCTCAGTGTCCAAGGCAACATTGTGATACAAATATTCACAGCTTTCCAGAACTTAAATATTTTCATATTTCTCTTTTAAAATAATATGCGAGGAGAGCAACAGCTACTCTGTAACTATCAGGCTCCCGTTTTGCTGTGAGATGCACTCACACACAGAGAACCAGCCACAGACCAACACTCTTCATCCAAGATAAACCCTTTAAATAGGTTTTATGTGTGGCTTAAATAATGCACGGGCCTTGATTTAGGTCTTGGCATGGAGATAATGTCCCCAGGTGAGACTCTATGAGAAGGAAAACTTTAATGTATACAATTTATTGGGCAAAAGATTTCAGTTTTCAAAAAAATTGTTATTATCTTTTATACTTACTGATTTAAAGATTAAAGGAGAGAATTTGAACATCTAGCCTGCCTGCCTCTATTGATACAGGCTATAAAATTTTAGCCATCTTCTGGATCAAGCCTATCATCTTGCGGTAGCTGGAAACGAATCTTCCAGAAAGGTACCCAGGCTGGATTTGCAGATTTCAAAACACACAGAATTCACATACTTCCCTTCGAGGCTTGTGCCGGGACTTAATAGCTGCGCTGTTTAAAAAAATAACAGCTAATATTTGGCTTGAATTTGCCAGTCTTTTACTTCCAGCTCTCATTCCTTTTTCTCACCTTGCCCTGGTCAGTTAAAGAGCCCCTTTGCTCACACTGTTTCATCTCCTGTCTGGACCACCAGGTCGTTTTCTGTTCCCAGCCCCACGCCTCCTGCCACACTGCCTAAGGGCGCAGGCAGCAAGTTCCTGAGGATGACTCTGCCTTCGTCCCGCCGGAGCTCCTCACATCCCGAGGAGCGGGGGCACCAAAGCCTCCTCCCAGCAGCGGCTCCACAGGGATGCTCGGACCCTTTCCCTCTTCCAAGCCGCTAAAGAAGGGCTCCAGCACACACAGGGTGCAGGGACATTCTGCAAATCTATATATCAATCTGCCCTGCTAGAACAGCAGTTAATTCTTTCGGAGCTTTCCGCCAGTTGGACCTGCTCTGTAGTTTCCAGAGGAGGCTTAGCAGAGCGCTGAGTCTGCTAGAGCAGTAATAATAATAAACTGTCCAGCCATAACCTTGCCTTTAAGGGCTGAGGGTGCAATGCATTTAATATATTAACATGTTCAATAACCTCAGTGCCTGTCATGGGCTGATTTAAGGAACTGCAAACTAATTTATTAAAGGAAGACTATGGCTGAGGACATGAAGAAGTCTGGTGTCTGGAAACTGTGAGTGGACTAGACTATCAAATGGGTATCTTCAGCCAACAGGCACTGGTGTCCTTTACACAAGCACCTTTTAAATTAATATGAAGCTCCTTGTCCCTCCTGACCCCAAAGCAAAGGCAGCGGCATCGACACAGCGAGCTGCTCCATGCACTTTGTCCAGAAATTTTAAGAAATCTGAAGTAATCAGGACGTGAGAGTCTGATGTGAGTCTGAACAAGGACAGAAAATAGCTGTGGAAAAGGATAATGTCTGCACAGGAGGGGAATTAATGTGCCAACACTGACCCACGTTCCCAAGTCACCCAAGAGAAGGAGTGAAGAAAGGGGCTGCGCTTCCCCCCAGGGTCTGGAGAGGAGTGACGAGGGGAGGCTGGCAGTTCCTGTGTCCCCTCTGGGGACGTGGCCAAGGAAAAAGCTCTCCCTGACCTTCCTGAAAGGGAAAATTGTGAGACTGCAACTTTGTCTTCATTTCCTTCCTGGTAAGAGAACAATGAAGAAGCTGCTTAACTTCTTTTAAACAACATCTTGGAGGCCACGGCAACAAACCTCTTAGGAGAGGACTCCTACAGTGGAGGTAGAGACACCTCATTAAAGAGGCACGCTTATATCTGGTCCAGAAACGTAAAATCAAATAAATCTTTACAAACCAGATTTCCAAGACTGCTGTTTCCATCAGCTAAGTGAGCACAGAAAACTGTCACAGATTTGCTTTAAAATAATAATAAAAAAATTTCCCTGCAGTTCTGTAACCCGAAGGAACAGCTTCGCTTACAGTAACAGAAATGCTCAAAAAGCAGACAAGCAGCATAATTAGTGAAAAGGGGAAAATATTTAGAGCTCTTCCTTTTGTGAAAATTTTCCCAGTTCTTGGAACACAGATACGGATTTTCTGGGGCGCGTGGGGGAGAGGTACATTTTAAACAGATAAAGATCCTCATTAAAAATAATAATAAAAAAGCGTTTAACTGCTTCCAGCCTAGTTGAGAGTTTAGAGCATTAGATCATGCAGAACAGACCGACCACAGCCAAAATGAAGACAGCTCCACAGATATCCCCCCTGAGTTTACACTGAAGGCTAAAATTAACTTTGGAAAGCTGATTTCTAAAAGAGCTTCAGCTCAGCTTATATTTCCGCAAGTGCAGTCCGGTAGCGAGAGCTCCAGCTTCTCCATTCTGCAAGCAACTGGTTGCAAAACTGCACTCGGGGAAGGAGGATCCTCATGAACCAGGGCACGAACAAACGTGTTCCAGGTGTCTGCAAAATAAGCTGGGAAACACCCAGTTCTGCAAACCTCCTGGGCCTCTGGTTCGCGCTCCATCACCAACAGCAATGATTCTGCAACTGAACTTGAACTCACGATTTTATCAGCACACAAGGCTGACCTTTCTCTCGCTCTCCAGTAACTCTTCCAAAGGTCCTTGTGCATCCGTGACAGCAAACAGCTTTCACCCAAGTGCTGCAGTTACGTGGAGTATAAGCATGCCCGGGGCTCTGGCTGCCACCCCCTGCCAGCAAAGAGCCATTTCCATGCAATTCCAAGTTACCACCATGCAACTTTTTGTCCTGAAATCGCTGATCCGGAGAAGTTCTGACCCCCTCATGCATCCACAGGCAAACAGATAGTTCTGCATTCAAATCCCAACACTAGGGATTTTTGTTTTTTGAAGGAAACTTTTCCATGCCACCTTCCTCATGCAAGTTTCCTGCAAAGCCAGAGAAGGGAAGTCCCTTGGAGGCGGCTATTTGCAACGTGCCATCGGCACAGTCAGTGCTGGCAGTTTGTGTGCTTCAAGGGAGCAGAGATGAAGAGCAAAGCAGCTAAAGAAATGGTGAAAAGGATGGTTCAGTTGCAACAACCCGAATAAAAGCCTAACAGAAGCATGGTGGAAAGCAAAGTGAAGTGACGGAAGAGGCTGAATGGATTCACCTCTCAAAGGAAAAACCTCAGACAAAGTAACAAAAGCAAGAGAGAAAGAGAAAGAAAATGAATCAGAAATAGCTCCAGGCTGGGAGGGAGAGAAAGAACCATAGCCCAGACCTCCTGCATGTGTCTGACAACAATTTGGCCTCAAATTGGGTATCACTTCCCCATGCTCCCAGACGCCTAGCGATTACCAACCCGTTGTCACCCAGAAATCACCCGCCAGCTTTACTGACTTTTACATCAGCTACAGGCACTGCCCACCCTGAGTCACCCAGCGTCTGGGTCACTTGTCTAGCGCAGACGTGCCCTTCATCGGCGCTTCTGGGTAAGCACGCTTGCCGCGGGCCACCCGGCACCCAGCGCCTCCTCCCCACCCCCACGCTGTGCTGCTTCCTTGGGTAGCACTATTTTTGGGGCGGTTGATGCTCTTTTTGAGTAATTAACTCTCCCAGCGGTGTCATCTTCTGAGATTTGCAATGACAGAGCTACGGACAACGGACAGTTACATTTATGTCAAACTATAATCAAGAAGCTGCACTCGACATCTTCATTGCAAGGCTTGCTGCAACCAAAGATGGAGGGGAGGTTTGTCAAACCCGTGATGCCAGACTCATACGAGAAGCTAAAGGAGCATGGACACCTCTGGCACTTTTGAAAACTTCACCCACAGCCCCTTGGCAGAGACTTTTTATCGCATGTGGCTTTGCATGTTCCTGATAAGAGTTCCCTCGCACACTCGCTGAGGCAATGATGGAAGCTGCTTGCAAAGAATATCTGGTGGTAGTGAAGTTGTGGACCGTTCATGACTAGATGTCCTGGAATGGAGGCCTTTAGAGAAAAAGTCTGTTGACATGGTATAGAAAATGTCAAAGCTACATGCAACTGCGAAGGATGAAAATGTGCAGTGCAAACAGATGCTGAGAGCATAAAAACCACCCAAAGACTGTCTCCAGGTGCTCAGCCAGGGATGTTTGCCTGTTCCCGGGAGCTCCTGCTCTCATTCTGGGGCGGGTTTGTTTATAAATCCCTGTCAGTGAAGCTGTATTTCAGGCTCATTCCCTTGAAGAAGCACAAATAGGATGGCGCAGATGCTTTGCTGCAGGCTGGCATGTGCAGCCAGTGCTCTCCACCACGACACGCATCAGCTTAACGCAGGACCGGTCCTCTCCTGAAAATTTCAGCCAATTTCAGACTCCCTCATCCCCCTCCCTCCAACTCCTGGGGTTCTCCAGACCCTGGGAAGGCTTTCCCTTCCCCTTCGCCAGCGCCCCCAAGAAGGCTTGTAAGTCAATATACTAAGCAGAGGAGCTAGGAGCTGACTGTCTCTTACCTTTGGTTTTAAAAGCAAAGTTACAGTACTTGCAGACATATGGCCTGACGTCTGTGTGCGTGCGAATGTGTTTCTTCAGCATGCTGGGTTTCTTGCAGCGAATTCCACACTCCTCACATACATACTTCCCTCTTCCACGGCCTCGCACATACACATACTCTTCGTTTGATTTGTACCTATGAGCAACAGGTGTCATGATAAAAAAAAAAAAAAAAAAAAAAAAAGAATATTCCCACCTCAAAAGTAGTCACAACTTTCCTGGATTAATTCAGCATGTTATTGACACCACCAGTCTCATTTACCATTTGCTAGCTGGGTAATTAGGCTAAATTAAAAATATCTTCAAAAGCTTTTGCCCAGGTGCCTGCTTCCTCTTCCAGAAGATGTTCTAATGTCCTTCTTCTCTGTACAGACAAATAGGCCAAAGCCTGAGGTAAGTCACAGGGTCACCCGAATGTCCTGATTTTCCCCATCCTCAGACACAAACTGAGGCACTCATCACCATCTGAGTAAGATATGTCACAGTCCAGCCTGGCTGCCTGAATCATCTCTCTCTCAGCCTATGCTGCGTATTAAAATAGGCACAGTCTGTCACTGAACTATGCAAAGGACTGAGAAAACACATCCTAGTGAAACTGCTTGTGGTACAACCTTTCCCACCCACCGGGACAACAGTAAAAGCCAGCGGAGCAGACAGTAACGCCACACTGCAAGTTGTGGTCCCTGCACAGACCCCTGCTAGAATGAGACACCCAGAATGGACACAAAGAGAAGAAAACATCCACTTTTAAAATACATTGTGCTGACACTACATGTAACCACCACAGACTCCAGGCTTTTTTATCTTTAGTACAGTATCATGACTTAGGTTTACCAAAGAGAATGAGATTGGTCATCCTTCCTTCACATTGTACATTCATTTATTTTCTGTCCACGCATTAGTGCATAGTGAAGGCTACATGACGGGGGTTTGAAAAATATTTGTGAGACTGAGGCAAACCACTTAGCCTCCTGCCGTTTAGCAAATGGAGTCTGTAATTTCCTGTACTTGCAGCACAAGAAGAATAAGGTAACATGAAATTGGTCCCCTCAGATTTTTAAGAGGCCAAATTTTTGAAGTGTGGTACTTCTTGCAACTCATTTTTCTATCCAGTATGACTTATGTCTGGTCTTCAGAGATCTCAAAAAATCCACCTTTGAAAATCAGGTCTTCTCAAGCATCTTAACAGAAGACACACAACACCATCAGTCACCTTTTAGTATCTTCCCAATAAAGCCTACTCCAAACCAGAATGGTGAGAAAACAGCAGCCAGACTGAAGAAAAATGGAACAGAAAACAGCAACACTACAGATAGCTTGAGCACTTAAATAAGTGAAGGTATAGTAAGTCCTAAAAAATCCTATGTATTTATAATGCAAAAAAGATCATTTAAAGCTGAGTAAAAACCACACAAATATCATTAATCCAGCCCTGAACTGTTAGGATGATAACGGCATGGTCTGCACAGGATGCATCCGAGAAAATACATCCCAGTTTACATACAAGTGTGGATTTAAAGGCAAGTCACACTGCACGAACCCCTTAATCTCCCACCCGGGCAGAATGCACGTGGCCTTGGCTGCACTCACTTAGGAAGTGTGCAGGTAATTTCAGTTCCACATGGGTGTTTGGGGGACCTACTACACACGAAATTCAAAATAATCTTCCTGGGTGCCACCTGGTAGATGTGAGTTCTGGACTAAACCCTTCCTCTCCTGCCAAGTCCTGGTCTCTCTGCCTCAGGGTCTTATCTGTAAGAAGGAGGCTGAGCCACTTCTCTGCTTCATAGGGGAGACGTGAGCAGATGCATACAAGATGATGAGTTGTGCATGCACTAAGGTGATGAGGTCACGGATTTCCCATGCAGCTTCAGACACAGACTAGAGAAGAGAGGAAAAACAGGTATCTAGATAGCCCCAATCTAGCCTGAAATACCAGTAGCAACACCAGCATAACCAGGTCCTGGCGTCCAACAGCTACATGTGGGGGAACAGCTTGTATTTCTGACCTTCAGCTCAGCAGAAGTTCTCCAGAACACAACAGACCTGCTTGAGCGGGTCCAGAAGAGGCCATGAAGATACTCAGGGGGCTGGAGCAGCTCCCTGTGAGGGCAGGCTGAGAGTTGGGGGTGTTCAGCCTGGAGAAGAGAAGGCTCCGGGGAGACCTTAGAGCGGCTTCCAGTGCTGAAAGGGGCTGCAGGAGAGGTGGGGAGGGGCTCTTGACTGGGGAGAGTAGGGACAGGACTAGGGGTGACAGTTTCAAACTGAAAGAGGGGAGATTGAGATGAGACATTAGGAAGAAATTCTTCCCGGTGAGGGCAGTGAGGCCCTGGCCCAGGCTGCCCAGAGCAGCCGTGGCTGCCCCCTCCCTGGCAGGGCTCAAGGCCAGGCTGGATGGGGCTGGGAGCGACCTGCTCTGGTGGGAGGTGTCCCTGCCCATGGCAGTGGGTGGGACTAGATGGTCTTTAAGGTCCCTTCCAACCCAAACCATTCTGTGATTCTATGATCTCGTAGCCCAGATCCTCTATTCTGCCTATGGTAACTGAAGCCACAGCAATGCCATCTACCCTGTGCCTTTCCTGCTTCCCCCCCCCGCCCAAGAAAAAAAAAGCCAACACCAAAACCCCTTCATCACAAATTTCTCATTATTTAGCCAGAGGGGACTGAGCTGAAGAGCACACACTGACTGTCAGCCTCCACCCCAGTATGTCCAGTTATCCCCATTTAACTGTACAGACACCAGGGTAGACACAATTAATTGTCAGGGATGGCCAATGTCCCTTCTTCATTCAGTCAGTGACTTAATGCTAGAACAGCGAAAGGAGCAAAAGGAACCCAGGAATCCTGATTTCTCTTCTGTTCAAAGTTGTATTTGAGGCTTCCTTCTTGCCCTCCTTTCTTTCTGTCATTATGCTGGTAATCACCTTGCCATTTAAAAAATGAAATTGCTCCTTTATCAGCCTTGTACTTGCACTACCCTTAATTACACTCTCACATGGAAATCTCTAAGCAAGTCCTTTGTGTCCAACAGTCCCTTCGTCAGCCTCATTAAAGCTATTGGGGCTGGCTTTTCCTGGATAAAAAGGGACACGTGACTTAATCTGAAATTAGACATCGCAGTTTATCTGACACTCTATGAGACTGAGCCATCCTTCAACACAGATATTCTTCCACAGCTCCCCGAGACCATGCGCAAAACACTGAGGGAGAGGAGAAAAACAGAAAAAGAAAGGTAACCTAAAGAAATACCAAACCAAACAAGAAGAAAGCAAGGGAGGTGATACTGCCATAACATAGAGAAGGCGGCTCAAATGCCATCTGTTTCCATTGAAGGCTATAATATGGTTATGGAGATAATTGCTTCAGTACGATCCTGGTTTCTCTGTGGATCTAATACTTTCATATGATTTGCATCAGAAAGACAAGTCAGTGACAGCTCACTTCACGTGAAGATTTACCCCAGACAAAGGATCTTCCAGCTCCGTAACGTTTGCTGTAACCAGATCCCTCTAACATCCACAGTTGGAGTTTGTGTCAGCAAATCTGGGCTTCTCTTCCAGAGCACTGTGGAATTCATAATCCTGTAGTTAGCAACTTACACCTCCCACAGTGTCACATCTAATACCCAAATGATTTGAAACCCAGGAGGCTAACTGGCCATTACAAGCTCGAAGACTAATTTAGGACACAGTTCTTTCAAACAGATGCACAGAAAGATAAAAATTCAGTTATTTGATGCATTTTTTGAAAGGTCATTTGCTGTGTTCTGCTCGCAAACGCACATCTGTTGAATTTTGTGCAACCACTACGAACCACTTTTCAGAGCAAGAGAAACTGGCACGGCCACGGCAGCATTGGTGCTGCTGGAGGCAGTACCAGATTCGGAGACTTGATGACCTCAAAACAAGCCATTACTATCAGGAGTCACAAGAAACCCAACAATGGGAAAACACGAACCTTGTCTCAGCTCTTTCCCTTAAACTTAGTTGAAACCTAAAACCATGAAGCATTTATTCCTTCGCCGGCTTTAGGAGGCTTCGTTCTTGGTATTTGCTGTTAGAAATACCTGACTACCCTTCCTAGCCACAGACACTTCTTTCTTTTTTTCTCAGCGCTGTGAGCCACATCCAAAATCTTCATGTGGCTGAAAACCACACGATAAAACCTTGGAGAGCAGAGGGGGAAGGAAGTTTGGTGGTTCGCAGGCAGGAAGGGAGAGCAGGTTTCTGGGGGACTCGTTGCTACGTTATGAGACACTGTCGGGCTGAATCACCCCTTCTCTCCTGCTTTCTACAGCCGCCAGGAATTTACCTTGCCCTGCAAAGCCTCTGCCGGAGTGACCTTGCTGGTCGCAGCCCCAGCACAGCAGCTGCAGTTATGTTATTTGCAAGTCACAGCCTGATTTTGTGCATTTCCAGAATTTGAACCTCAATAATGTATTATGGTAAAGAACACCCCCGGTTAGTTTTGCAGCAAGTGTTTCCTTAACTGCTTTTGACATTCATTAAACTCGTTTGCTTTTTGGATTACTGGTACACAGTAACAGGAATTGGATACCTGATCCCTTTCCTGAGCTGCCCCATTTAGTTCAGTCAAGTGAACGGAGCAGCTCCAGTTGTTGCTTTGGTCTAAGTCTTCTGGTTTCATTGATGGCACATTTTATCTGTCACCAGGCTGCCCACCCGTCTGGTTTGCCTAAATCCTTTGGAAATTCCTGACAGTCTGCCCTGGTATTAGCTAATGTATGTTTTATGCCACCTGCAAAATTTGCCAGATTGCTGATAAATGTGTAACTGCTATAATGTCCCTAATTACTAGTAAGTTTATTGCCTTCCTCCCAGGTCCCAGCTAGGTGATTAGACCAATTCTTCCATGGCGACATCAGCAATACCTGCTCTGAAACTGCATGTGTAGCAGAAGTCCTTAGCCTTATCCATTGCATTCCCTAGGGAAACACGGGCTGGGAGACCCTACAAGACTGCAGCCTGTGTTAAGGATCACCACACGCAGAGGCGTGTCCTTAAGGCCAGACAGTTACTACGAAATCTGCCACAACTCAACCCAAGCTAGAGCAGAACAAACAGACGGAGTTCTTTACAAAACCCAGACCAGACAATGTCATTTCCAGGTTTCTAAAAGCATCATAAAACCTTCTAGCATCCCAATTTGTCAGGCAGGAATATTGCACCAAGACAAACAACAAATGTCCAAAGAATGATACAGCAAGACAGAGGAAGAGCTGGGTGTGGACATGGGAGGACCTGGCACAGAAATCCGCTCTTCCCTGTCTGAAGTAATGGATCTTTTGCAAACAGCACTTGCCCATCTCCAGTGAAACTGCAGAAGACCAGAGGCTGAGCTGAACGAGACCCCACCACCCAGACCGGACACACACAAAGAAACTTGGTATGAAGGTGTTACTACGAACATCATCTCGCCCTTGACTTGGGTATCAGCAGCTCAAATAAGATTTAACACTGGAAGAATTACACCGTCCAAGATGGCCACCTCCCAGGCAGCAAACCTAGGGCTCCTTCTGCTTGGTAAAACATTGGGGCAGGGACTATCTGCTGCCAAAGGTACCACACAGTCCCTGAAGTAATGGCACCCCCATTTTGAGTGGGCTCTAATTCAGATAACAAATCCGGATCGATTCAAAGAGAAGTAGCTGGTTTGGACTCACGGGGAACCTCACAGAGGCTGAAGGATATTAAATCTTCCCTTCATCAGCAACACATGCCACTGGCATGGGAAGAACGGCTGGGAAGCCACCGCTCCCATTCCCATGGGCTGCAATGGCTCGAGTGCACGAGGCGCTCTGCCAGTGCAGAGAAGCTGGACGGATGTGCCCTCCCTCTTATGGTTGATAGTGGACAGCAGATTAAAATACTACAAGCCCAGCTCCCTCTCAGGACTGCCGCTGTGATCAGCTTCCTCACGCATTTCAGGCCCATGGCTGCTTGCGGTTGCAGGATGGAAGGGCACAGCAGAGAGACACCGCGACAAATCTGCCGGCCACAGACACTTGGTTCCCGATTCGAAAACCTGCAGCTTTGATTATGTTTCTTCCATGCAAGGAGCAACAAGAAACACACGGAAAACCAGCCCATCGCATCCCTGAGTTTCTGTGGCCACTCCGAGTTTGTTCATAGAATCACAGAATCATTTACGTTGGAAAAGACCTTTAAGACCATCGAGTCCAACCGTTAACCCAGCACGGCCAAGCCCAGCACTAAACCACGTCCCTCAGCACCACATCTACAGTCTTTCAAGCACCTCCAGGGACGGTGACTCCACCACCCGTGCAGGAGCAAGGAGACATCTCTCAATTTTTGCAAGTGCTCTGGACGATGCCTTGGCAAGGTGACAGCCCACCAGCGCTGGCACCAGAGCAGGTCTCGCCATGCTTTCCCGTCGAAACAGGACATTACACCCCTGCCCGAAGTGACTAGGCTCACATTCTGTCATGGGTAGCTGTGGGGCAGCGCATTAAAACTCGCCTGTATTTTTTTTTTTTTTTTACATAGAGATGACAGTGAGGATAATCTCTCAAACCAAGCCCTTTGTGAAGATGTCATGCCAAGCCCAGAAGAGGAACTTTTGTTCCAAGCCCAGAGCTGCTTTCCAGGCCTGAGGCTCTATAAAATTTCTCATGACCAAGCAATGAATATTGGTAGAAATACATAGGTCGGTAACTCATTTTTGTAGATTTAATTTTACTATATAAAGTGGGAACATCTTTGCAAACACACTTTTGTGATCATCATCGCTGTGTTATCAGGTTTGGTCTTGCTGACATTTCATGTTTATGCCCCAACCACGTACAGAGCAGCACACCAACTTCTTGTCACTTATGAGGAAAATCTCTATGAAATAGTAGGAAGGCATTCAAGAAGAATGCATTATTGGCAGATGGAAACCTCATTTGCCTATGTCAGGAGAGGTATCAGTCAAGGAAATCCTCTTGCTGTTTCTAAAATCTACCAGAATTGACTAATTTTGCTTAGAGAACTGAAGAGGTAAGGTTACATGAGCACCCAACATTGTTATTTCTGTATCAAGTCATATCAAAAGCAGATCACACTTTTTCAAAGAAACCCGTTAAAGCATTTTGCACAGGAACGTCTTTAGCCTCAGCAAAGTGTAGCACCCCCGAGGGGAAGATGTTGCTTATGATCATCCAGTCCGTTTAGGTAAAGAGAGGTGATGATCAAAGAACCATCAGGTTTCCTGCATGTAAAACCCCCTCTGCCCCGCGTGCCATGAGGTCAGCCTCTGACTGGAGGACGGGCATGCCACTCGCCCAGTCACTGGCACGCGTAAAGCACAGGACAGCACGTCTGCTTGCACGGAAACAAGCGCTCCTTGGTGTCCCACAGAGCAAAACGTCCCCTTGGCTTGCCACCACCACTGCAAAACGCACGTCAGTTCGGCAAGAAACTCTATAGGCAACTTCAGGAAGAAACGTGTCCCGCTCGCTTCCCCTCTGCAGGAATCTAAGCGTAGATAGGAGGAGGAGGAATTTTATGGCACTGCAAAAGAAAAAAGATCACACAGGACAGCTCAGGCCTAAGTTACCCTTTCTGCTTTTTATAATATCCCTGGTGGGTCCTCACAGCTCAGATTTTACCTAAGGCAATTTTCCACATTTCTTTGAATGGGAAACAATAAAGTGGGTGTACCCCACAGTGTGCTCCTTGTGATCACAGCTCTGTCAGCACAACCTCGGTGGCACTGGGGCTGCGTGGGACACGCCAGCTGCTTCTGAAGTGATGCTAGCACCATGGGTGGTCAAGGCCCTGTCCAAAAGCAGATCAGTGATTCTCCAGCCTGTCTACGAAAAACAAACCCTGGAAGAGCCCATATATCATACAGAAAAGCCACAGGAGCTGCTTCCTATAGCACTGCCCTGTGACCAGGCAGCCAGACCGGCAGGATGTGGGGAGGTCCGTGTAGAAACATCAAGTCAAAGGAAATCTCTCTTGATGTGATCACATCTGGGACACTGTGCCCAGGTTTTTGCATTTCAAAATTCAAATGGTGCCAGCAAACCAGAAAAAAATGGGAGGGAAACAACATCTCTGGTGAAGGAGATGGATGCAAAGCTGGATTTGGGAGGAAAGCACACAAAAAGTGAATGATTCAGACATTGTACTGAACCATAGACAGTAAAAGGTCCAGGGACAGGCTAACAGTCTGGAAAGATGCACATCATGGTCAGGATGGAGAGACACTTAATATTGGCAGTTACCCTAAGAACTACAGAGTGAAAACAAGAAGTGGAAAATTTAAGCTTAATATGAAAAATTTGGGCAATGTCTTCAAGTAGGTTTACCCTGCACAAAACCACGGCACGGATTTAAGCAGTGTAACACCTCCTGGATATTCAGCCTTTAAAGCACCTTTCACTGGACACAGTTTCTTGCTGTAAACTCCCTGGAAGGGCTGACAAAAATGTTGACACCTCTGTAGCACACAGAGCAGTCTCCAGAGGTGGACAAACAGCCAGAGTGAAAGCAATACAGAAAATATGCATAAACAACCCAAAACCCACACAAGAAGCTTTTACTAGCATTTTTCTGCCAGTAAAACCTATTTTGATTGAAGAAGTGTTGTGGGCTACAGGGACGAGAGGAATTGCGAATGGCTGAGCTGGTCCGCACCAGGAGGATTGCTTCACCAACAGCTGTATCTGATCCCTATCCTGAGGCTGGCCCTCGAGCAGTGTGGTATGTCCGAGACAGACCATGGGACTTCCTTCAGTTAAATTCATCCAACACAGAGCAAGCACAATACCAGCAAATATTGTATATGGATGCAAAACTGCAAAACCAGTGCCGTTTTATATTACATCTCCAAATGTTATGCTTGAGTGAAAGCTTGATTCAATTTTGGGTTGTGGCATTAGGCCTCTTCTAGTCTATTAGAAGTAAAATTACAGTTATACTCATTACAGCTCTATCTGCTGTTATACAACTTCATCCTCTCTAAGCTGTAATCATTTAATTGTTGCAAACCATCATAAAGGCACATCTATTTCAGAAAAAAAAATCAATGTAAATAGCACTACGCTGCTTTATACAAGCTGAAAACCTGCGTTTGATTACTAAAATGCAATTAGAGATGAAACCAGACTGAAAAAACAGAAGTACGTTCGCTGCAAGGTGAAAGGATTTCAGTGGAACGTGCGCGCGTCGTCCCTGCCAGGTGGCCAGCTTTAGCCACCTAAGCATGAAGAAACGTGGAATTATATTGATTGTGTGCACAGGCTAATTAGTCCCTTCTGGGCTCCCCGTCCATTAAATCCAATTGCAAGAGCAGAGAGGTAACGCCAAAACTTCCACGGTCTCGTACTTGTTTAACGACTGCCCCATGGGTGCCTGTCCCCAGAAGATGCCGAGCACTTACTGCAGAGCACGTGCAATCCAAACACCTCGTCCCACCACCACAGGGGCATAAAGAGGAAGGGAAAAAGAAAGTCATTAGCTGCTGCAGTGTTTTGCAATGACAGGGACATGAAGCAGCACCACAAAACAGCACATCTGCCTTCCACCGCTCTGGGCCCGTTTCTGAAGATTCCCCTGGATGTTATCCCAACAAATTAACGCCGTCTGACTGCCAAGGCAAGGCTGGGCTTTTTTCCCCAGAACCAGTCAGACAGGTTGGGTCACGATACAAAAGTCCACCCGGGTAAGCACGCACACTGTTCCCAGGGAACTGCTCCAACACCACCTTTCCCTTTTGAAGAGCAAATACAAATGGAATAAAATACCAGATTAAACAAAAGACAAACAAACAAAAAAAAAAACCACAAAAAAACCCTCACCAAACAGCCGCCACAAAGTCATACAGCTGATTCATAAAATATTCATGGAGAAAGTCTAGCATGGAAATCCCCATAGATGACCTGTCTCAATCGCCTATCTTCCTCCTCCGCCTCATCAGAATTGATTAAACAATTTGCAGAGAATCTGACATTAATGACTCTGTCTGACTCTAAGTGACTCTTGTCTGACAGAGATACTTCTTGTTCTCAAAACAGTTCTCTATAACTATTTTTCTAAGTGCTATGAGTGATACCACTGCTGTTTTAATTCCAGGCTACCTTCTAGTCCTTCTGTTGCTTGTCCTGCCAAGCAGGAAGGACTGTGTTTAGTGTTAGCCCAGTGCTTTGTTTCTCAGCACTGACTGCACTCCCTGCAGTACCTGTATTTTTGGAGACAAGTCAGGGTCTGTAACACTTGTTAGTCCTAAACAGATCATTAAATTCTTGAAGAAACTGGTTTGGATTGAAGTCACTTACAACTCAAGACTTATTTCAAACTGCATTGAGGACGTTGAACGGAAATATCCAAAGCAAGAAGCAAGCGCCTGCATCAACACATTCTGCCCACTGCTCTGTACGGCCGTCAGCTCCAGGAGCGATCTATCCCTATCCCTCCCCCCTCTATTTTGAAGCCACTACCAGTGTAGTCCAGAGTTTGTCTTAACACACTTAGAAACATTCAAAGAAATTCCCATCATCAGGATTTGGCTTCTGACGTGCATAAACGTAAATGCATTTGGCTGCTGCATTTCTGTGTGACTGTATAAAGAATCACCCATTTTTGACAAAAGCATGCTTTCAGGGTACGCCCAACACCTTGCTGTTCAGGCCGGATGCCATCACATTATATCCACCTCCACATTTATTTCAAGCAGCTTGTTTTCTACACCATTTACTGAAAGGTTGCCACTATTAATTAACATTTTTCACATTTGCTGACTTTCGTTTGAGAAGCAGAATTTTTAGTAACCCAGCAGAAATGCAGTCCTTTTCAAAGTCAAGTCCATTCTTTACAGTGATCTTGATTTGAGCTAGTTATTACTTACATGGTTAAATACTACCAATACTTCATTCTCTAGTTAGTCCATTTATTAACTGCTGAAACGCACACACTACAGAATTACGTAGATCTGTGATGTAACAGTCTGTAGAGTCTCTCAATAACCATATTCTGGCAAAAAAAATCTGCTTTCTCGAGTGACACTTTCCTGTGACTCAAAGTTTATTCCATTTGTGGATGAATTTCCTCTGGTTTTCAATCCCCTCCTGGTCTGACTGGGGTATACAGAGGACACTCACACCTCTGGTCTGGAAGACTGAGTTCTTGAGAATTTCTTCCTAAAGCCGCCTGTCTCCCGGACACGGTCGCCTCTTCCTCAAGCTCTCTGCACAGCGCCTGTCCGTTCTGAGGAGTTCAGGGTGCTCTGCTTGCTCCATTTTTGACCCAGATGCCATGTCATTAAGCTGCAGCACAGGGGAGTGCTGTTATCAGACTGGCCCCAGTTACCTAACACGAGTCAAGGTGAAAAAAGCCTAATATTCCTGCCCTGGGATGAGGTGAGTAACCAGTGACTACGTTACAGAAATGCGTTTTCTCTTCTCTCACCACAGCTGATACAAGCCTTCTTGTTCTCCAGCCTATTAGAAATGAATAAATATCCCATTTACAACTTACACCTCAAAGGAACTCACCAGTGGGTCTTGGGGACAGGGACAGGAAAAAACCACCGCTGCCCCTGTATGCTCTCCATTGTTACATCGCTTAGTTTTAAGTTATTAAAAAGTGGAATTTCATCATTTCACTTGAGAAACAAACTCAACTGACACTTAACAGAAGGCTGCATTGGAAATTTTTCTAGTGTTCTGTCCAACATTATATTTACATTGTTTCATCCAGTTATTGCTTAATCTTCTGCAAGTAATTCCTCTGCTTTTAGAGATCACTGACCCACAAATGGAGCTGCCCCATCCACGGTCACTGGAATTACTGGTAGGCAGGCAGGAAAAAAAAAAAGAGCCATCTATTGGCTTTTACAATAAATCTGTAGCGTAGCGGCCAATGTTGCAAGGTCTTTAACGTAGAAAACATACTTTATGCTCAGCCTGAATGCTAATTGCTTTTGTGGTGAGACTTACAAAGCTGATACCTAATGAGGTTGGTCATTTCTTCGTTAAAAAAAAAAAGAAGCAAAAGCCACGCTGTACATTGTTAGACTATAACACTGTTGTGTTAAAAAAGCCAAATTTCCGCACATAGTGAAAAATAGTAATTAAGACGAACACCACACAAGGGAAATTTCACTGTGGTGTTCTGCTAGTGCTCTGGGGCTTGGCACTCCTGTCCTGGCCCCCCTGTGTCTCGTTCCTCGTGTGACTCTTTACTCCTCTGCAGCAGGATTGTGAAGGGGGGTACCACACTGCCGGGCCTGGACGGCGCAATTGAAAGCCTCCTTACCCTTCACCAAGCGGGACAAGAAGCAGCAAAGAAACTGAGAGTGAGATCAACATCACCCACTGCTAATTCGTGGCTCCCAAGCTTATTTCACGCACTAGAAAGAACCTGCTTGCCAGCATCACTGCAGAGCTACGAGCTGCAGCATGCACAGCCCAAGCAAAGAAGATCTCAGGAGCTGCAAGGACTGACCAGACCGAACTCACACCCCGATGGCTTCTCAGCCGCGAGTTCGAACCTTTCACCGAAACGACGCCAGAGATCGGTTCCTCTGCGCCGCTCAGGTGACCGCAGCCTGAACCAGCGTTTCCACGCCCGTGCCACGGACGGGCTGGGGCTGTTTGCCCACGCTGCTGGAGCTCGGTGCAAGTAAATCCATCAGTCCTGCCCCAAACCGGACTGATTTAATCACTCCAGGCTCGAGGCCCTTCTGTACCGGGTTTCATTTTGTGGCTTAGACACGTCTCGGAGATGTCGACTGCCGTGATCAAGTCTGCACACCAGGCATGCCCCAGGACTGAAGTGTCTTGAAGACTCCTCGCCTCATGCACTATTTCTAATTTCAGAATAAATTTCAAATAAAAAATCTCTGTATACATAAATCATAGAATAAAACAAAATATATTTTCACTTGAAGTTGCAAATTCCATTAATTAGAAATTAGGAAATACTACATGTAAGTTCGTCCACTTAACCGTAAGTCTTACAGGTCTGACTACAGCTTAGATGATGATCTTTTAGATTTTGTTTTTAATGTTGACAAGCTTTGGAAGAAATGTCATATGGCATTTCCAAATTTTCATTATTTTTTTTAACATCAATAAATGCATTTTATTGTGAACATTTCTAATCGCTCAAATGGGCAATGAAGAGTCTTTTGGCATTCATCAGAGTGGACGAGACATGAACTGCAGTCAGAGCTACAGAACCTGGTATTTTAATAGCATTAGCAACTTGTAGACACTTCTGCTGCCCAAGTGCCCCTGTTCATTGCTGCATCCCTGGTGCTAATGGCAACTGATGTCCTGCCTTACAGGATCTTCCGTGTTTCCTTACCGCTTGGCCAGGCCACCTGCTTAAACCCCCTGAGTACTCCAAGTGAGAGAAAAGACTTTTCAGCCATTCTTCTTTGAGTAAAACTTGTAAAGTATTTCACAAGATGAAGAAGGATTTTCTGGCGCAGCTGACTCACGTGAGCAAATTTCAAAAGCGAGCTGCAAGCAATAGAGATGCTGCTCCTTTCTCTCAGAGAAGGTTGCAATCAGGGATCACTGGTTACTTCCCGCTTCCCTTCAGTATCAGCCAGCTTTAGTACTGCTAATCACTACTAAGATAATGCACAGACAGAATAAGAAGGACTGATTCTTCTGTACAAATGAGCCACAAAAAAGGCTCAGACTAAACCCGTTCCCTGACGGATGTCTGCTTTGTCGCATCTGTTTTCCTCTTGTTGTCTTGTGGGGCTTCAGCGCATCTTCCTTACACATAATCTGATTTCTGAAAGACTTTCTGAAAGATTTTGGCAAGGACAATTTTACAGTGACTCTCTGTAGCTTCATTCCCATTGCTCAGTCAGCGACAGACTTTGGGAGCATCGCCGGAGGAATCCGTAAGAACAACAGGAATGGCGAAAGAAAAGAAAACTTCCTTTCAAGTTCCCCTGCCTCCATCATCACACACTGGAGAAGTTCTCCTTGGGGAACGTTTTGTTTGTATGGAAAGGCTGGAGCACCCAGCTCTCAATGGAGGCGTAGGGGGGCTTGGGAGGGGGGTGCTGCTCAGGAACCGGTTTTATCCCCATCCTTTTGTCACTCAGCGATAGAAACCCAAACATTTCTCCTCCAAGCGTAGAAGGCTTCCAGCAGCTCCAGCAAGAGCCCTGCAGGGAGTATTGAATTTCATTCACTTCTTCACCAGCGACATGAATACCCATCCATGAACTGTTGGCACAACGAAAACTGAACATCTAAGACTGCCTGCCACTAACAATAACACGAACCCCATCCAAGCAGCGGCCTGGTTACACTTTGAAATAACAGGATGTGCCTCGATTTCAAAGAATCTTGGACATGAACTTGATATCCTGCACATTATGGAATAACTTCTTCAAGACAAACGCTTGATTTCCAAATGTCTTCACAAGACAACCCAGACAACTCTACTGCCAATCCCAAGCAAAGCTTCAGCAGAAGCCAGGGAGCTGGAAGCAGCAGAGTGTTTTTTTCAGGAGAAATGGTCCCCTTTGGAGTCCAAGCCCTTCAGAAAGACTCGGGTGAGAAGGCACTATGGACAGGACTGGCATCATCAGCCGAGTCCTTCAAGGTTTCTGGCAGCACGCACTTCCCTGGGCTAACCTGCGGCTGACCTCAAGATGTGGGAGCACCTCTCCTTGCGAACAGGATCCGGGGGGGTCTCCTGCCAGCTGACTCTTCTGACTTACACACCTTGGCTCTGCCGACCGTCAGCTGCTGGAAGGCAGAGGGGAATAGACCGGTTCCACCAAGTCTGACACTTCCCTAAGTGAGGTCCAACTCCCCAGTGAAATCTCTTAATAACAATAAATAACAATAATAGACTAGATTTATTTCTATAGCATGGAAGCCAAAAAGCCTCTGGCTATATTGAAACACAGTAAACAAAAGCAAGTCCAGCTGCCTCGTCCCTTGTTTCCCCAAAGGTAACAGAACTGTATACAAAAGCACAGTAAAGACAATCTGAGAACCTCTAGTAACACAAACGCTCAGTAATATCACTTTCTGGTCTGTTCTTGCCCTTACCACCACTGGGTATTGATGGCTGATGAATTTCTGATCTCCAGATATAAATGCCACTGACAAAATACCCAAAGCCACTTATGTTATTATGACATCTTGACATCCTGGAGGGCCTAATGGATTTGGCTTAGATTATGGCCTGCAAGTAGACCATCCCGTCAACCCTCATTCTGCTCTACAGGACCTAGGGGTTGTAATTATTAATGAAATTCTCTACGTTTTTCCGGTAGATAGAGAAAAGCTTCAAGGAAATTCAAGTCTCCAACTCGTCCCCGGCCTTTATCCATCCTTCAAACTGGATCCGAGACAAACCAATTTGCAAAAACTGATTCAATAATTTCTCATTTTCTGTGTTTCCCGTCTCCTGCCAAGGCCAAGCAAGAAAACGAGGACTAATCCCAAGGAGGCCTGAGATACCCTCAGTCGAATTGGACAGAAGAAACACCAGGAACTGCGTAAGAAAGTCTTGTCCTACCAAATTTCAGACCAATTCTAGATAGGTGAGAGATTCCCCATGAGCTGGAGTGAAGCGTCCTGGTCCTCAGGCACTCATCTGGACTAGTGTGTTGAGGAGATTTTAGGCGCTACTCATATCTAACGACAATGAGGAATCACCCCCCCCTGGGCAGGACCTGTGTTGTGAAAGACCTGGCAGGAGGCAGTAGGTCATCAGTCTTGCTGAATCTATGAACACCAGGATGCTCTTTTAGTGCTTCTATAGCCCAAATGTGGTCCCCAACCCAACCTGCCCCCAAGGCGGTGGGAGGGCCTGGACACGGGCTGTAGGCAGCGCTGAGCCGAGGCTCGCTTCACGTGGCACGAACCGGGTCTGTGCATCGTAGGTGAATCGCTGACCAAGCGACTGAATCCTTGCCAGCTTGGTAGCTCACTCCTCCAGCCCAGGCACTCCGAAAAGAGTTCTGTGACTACTCTTCCCACGCCTATACAAAATCACACAACCCGAAGGACCATCCTCTGTCAGCCATGCAACCTCAGCAAAGTTTCAACCGCCCCGTGGCTTTCCAGGGCCGCTCACTGCGGGGTGAGGAGGGCCTCTGAAAGCGCGCCTTCCCATCTCACTGCTCCTCCCCAGGGCATCTCCAGAGTCAGAATTTCTGACTTCAGCAGCCAAAAACAGTTTGCCATTTCCCTCTTCTGCTACTGCTGCAAAAACCAAGGCAGCCCGGAGAGAGGGAGCTGGATCCTGTTCTCTCTTGCACATAATCAATGCAATGACTTCGGCAGCTCCAATCACACGCACAAAGCGACTGAAGGAAACAGGGCAGCACAAGGGTAACCAGGGGTAGAGCCTTCATTACCCGTGATGATGTGTGAGGAGACGAGCAGAGACAAAGTTGTGCTTGCAGGGCCTACAGTTCAAAACCCTTCATCTTTTAACTTGGAACAGAAACACATTAGATACCACAATTGCTGAGGAAAAAGTCTGGAAAACCCATAATGTTATTTTCCTGGTCATTTTTCTGCAACTGAATTTTTTAAAAAAAAATAAATTGGGAAAAAAAGCCCCGCCTCTCTCTTAGGCATCTGCTTTTAGCTGGTGCATTAGATAATTGCTGTGCAGAAATTTCAGTGTATAATGATTACAATAATAATAAAAATAATTATGCCAAGAGCACACTCTTCTGTAGCTTAAGCAGTATCTGCGCATGCCTGCAGTAATTTCTTTTAGAGGTCCCTAAATATCCTACAGCGACAGATAGTCTCACTTACATCCTGCTAGTTTTAGAAACCATTTCTACAGATATCGTTTTACAACTTCAGATAACAGATCTATGACACACAAATGTTTTCCTAAGCCCCAGTAGCGCAGTGGTTCTCACGGGACCATCACTCGGCGCAGACGGCCGAAGCAGGTCTCACCGCTCCAGCGGGGAGCCCTCACTTTTCAAGGATGCAACGCAACCCCCCGCATTCCTGCAAGGGCCACGGGATCGCGCTGGCCCGCCTGTTCCCAGACGTTGTGCCACGCTCGTGGGTGAGATCAGAGACACAAGCAGCAAAGCAGCTGGGAAACGAGTCAGGCAGGGATGCAGTCCCTCCACCGCCAGCACGGAGACACACCGGCAGCGTGGATTTCTCTCCGAAGAATGTGGAGCTGGTGGGAGGAGGAGACCGGCTCCCAAGATGCTGATGGAAAATGCCATGGGTCTGGCCACCTCCCCTGTGGGTTGAAAGGGACTG
This sequence comes from Leptosomus discolor, assembly GCF_034619465.1. Classification (NCBI taxonomy): domain Eukaryota; kingdom Metazoa; phylum Chordata; class Aves; order Leptosomiformes; family Leptosomidae; genus Leptosomus; species Leptosomus discolor. Next base: position 1,422,387 of record NC_141419.1, read on the forward strand.
TGAAATAATCCCTCCTTGGAAAGTTTCCCATGGAAATCTCGCAGAGATAACACAAGCAGAGAAAAACGTGCCAGTATTTGTGTCTGCAAATGGCTGATGATCATAAAGTCTGGGGGAGGGGGGCAGTGTTTAAACAGGGCAAAGTAATAGATATTCAAAAAAGGTCCCCTAAGAGCCCCAAGGTCTGCTGATGACACTGAAGGGCTTTCACTTCAACATTCAGCCCAAAGCAGCAGTGGCTGAAAGCTGTCACAGCGCGACAGTTTTCTGGGAGCTTATAAGAGAAAGAAGCTGGTAATTGCAGCTGAGCTCCTGTGGATTGTGTCTCCGCACTGCAGACTGGCTGCTCTCGTTAGCTTCCCTGCCCGGGCCAGAACGAGTCCCCTTCAGCCCTGCCAGCCCCCCTTCTGCACACGGTGACTTTACTCCCCAGTGCTGCAGGTCCAGTACCTTGCACACCTAAAAGAGGAGAAATTTCCAAGACAGGAACCCTGTTGTTCATCCTAACGTGGTGCCTACAAGTAAAACACGCAGGCACTGCAGACAGAATAAAAAACTCCTTTGTACCCTGTAGAGTTCCTGCCCCAAAGATAGATGAAGACACAGCAGATGGACATGGGTGGATGATATGGGAAAACAACTGGACAGCGTGATGTCCTAGGATGTCCTGGCACAGCATCCTAAACGTTGTCATCATTTCTCTAGACATCTTAAGAGTAGAGGTGAGCCGAAGGAGGAAAAAGAAGGTTGGCAGATGTTTTCAGAGAGCTCTTTCCAGCAGGGAAGATAGGTTTGCAAACCTAATACATGGGGAGTGGAAAGCGTTGTCACGATTCAGAGGCAGGAGATGACGTTTTTGTAATCAAAAAGAGACAACAGGCAGGGTGGTGATGAGCTGTGGAGAGCCTCGTTAGTGACACCAGCTTGTGCCTGGCGTGATAGGGAGTGAGCAGGCAGTGCAAGGGGGTGCAAAGGGGGCTCCACGTGGACAAAGCACTAGGGAAATTACTTTTTCCTTCCATTTTCCAAAATGGACTGAGACAGACCCAGATCACCACTGTCAGCATGCAGTATAGGACACAGCAAAGGAATTGCATGAGCATCTGACGAATTTTGTTTCCACATATGGACAAGAAAGGTCGTATTCAAGAGTTGTGCATGAAGAGTTGGTAAAGTGCAAGCAAGGCCCGAGCGTACCAAGGAAAAGCCCTGCACAGAGGGAACTCCCCCAGCTAGCAGAGGGAAGGTGGTGCTGTCGAGTGCAGTCATGCAAAGGTGCTGAGGATGGAGAACCTGCAGCACACCATTTTTTTCCAGGTTGAACTTGAGCTAATGCTCAGGGCAGGATTCCCCTCATTTCACCTCAGCCATCTCCAAGCTGCCTGCCCAGGCCAGATTAGCCGTGCAGACAGGAATACTCCATAGGCAGGAACACTCTGGGGGCATCATCCTATTTACAGCTGCCGGTTTTGCACATGTTCATCAGAGAAGAACAAAGTCAGGCTGCATCACCCGTGCTGCCTTTCCACAGGGGGATCAGGTACGTGACAACCAAGGCAAGCAGCTTCCAGCCCTTTCCTGCCACTGGAGATGTCGCCCACCCAGCAGAAGGGCCGGGGTGCAGGGAGCCAGAATAACCCCCAGGGAATGAGAAAGAGATCTCTGGACCCTTCTTCAAGATGAGCTGCCTCCTGGAAGTAGGCCTTGACAAGCTCAACAGCACAGGGCTTGCAGACCAGATCCAGCCTACCCAGAATGTGTTACACCCAGGGGAGTAAAGACCATTCTCCATGTATTTCAGGAAATCCTTTTCTGCACTAACAGTTCAGGATGTTTTCATTTCAAATAAAAAGATTGACACATCACATAAATCCCTGCCCAGAATTCTTTCTCTCTGTATTTCGCATGTGTGCAAGGGAGTCTGTCAAATGTACCAATACATCATGCTCAGTTTTGCTGAGACCAAAATATATTCATTTTTATCTCCAGAAAGCTACAAAGCCAGCCATCCTTGCTTATCCTACGATTATGGCGCTTTTCCCAAGCTAGGGAGGGACACTCAGCCTTCTGGGGGTCTCTCATGTACACATCTTCATACGGGACATGCGGCTTGCTTCCAGTTCAGACTCTGCTGGAAAACGTGCTGCTATCCGAAGACGAGACGACACTAAACCCTGCAAGAATCCGAGGTGACTCCTCCTCAAAACCACTCATCTTCCCCTCTCTTAGATAAACATCGAGTGGTAGGAGGCTGCCAACAACCACCAGCGCCCGCGGGATCACCATCCAGCTGGGAGTTCCCTTGACGGGCCCATCTGCAGAGGAACTTGGAGCCATCTGATCCCAGGCACAGTTCACGAACCCGCTGCTCCAGATGTGACCTCAGCTGTCGGAGGCTTCGGCGGGTCTGGTGACACGACCCACGCTTCGTGAGAGACGGCGGGAAGGCCTCAAAGCCTGTCTGCGCAAAAACAACCGGCCGCCGTTACTGCTGACACGTCCTCTGCTCTCCAGCCTTTCTGGGCTGTGCAGGGGAAGGAGGGCCATGAAGTCCTCTTCTGAAGGAGGGCAGGGTGGGGTGAGGGCAGGCTTAGAAACCCTTTAAACTCGCTGCTCTGCAAGAAATAAAACCTCCCTGCGCGTCAGCAGAGACACCCGGGCGTGTTTCATGCCGAGGCGCCCCGGGGAGCTGCTGTGCCGCACAACAGCGATGCACCGTGGCCCAGCGGTGCGGGGTCAGAAATCACCGTGACTTTCTGGGCTGGTAAAGTCGAGCTGCAGCCTGCAAACGTTCACCGTACAGGACTGGCACCTCCCAGAGCTCTTCTGTTTTCTTAGGCTGCTGCCACCTCCAAGTGCCCTTTGCCACGTACCATCACTTCCCGAATTTACCGTCAGCGTTGATGGTGCCAGCGTGCACCAGGGCCACCGTTTTCTTTCTCGGACGCTGCGAGTGAGCGTATTAAGCTCATAGTGACAGCCACATGAAGGTCAATTTGCACAGGCACCGGTACCCACAGCTCTTAACGACTGCAACGAGCTCTGCCCATTTCTCACCACCTCAGAAGATTAAGCCCTTCTTTGAGTGACAGCTCCACTTTCACTTCAACAAATTCAACTCCAGATTCAAGAAGTGAAGTGCTGAATTCATAATAAATCATTATTAATGATATTTTCCAGCAAAACTAGCATTTTCAGCTCTAAAACTCAACGCCATCCACAACAACAAACTGTCCTTTATTTCTACTGTGACCCTGCAATCCCAATCCCACATATACAGAAGATCTCACTGCAGTTCTCAACATTATACCATTTTGGGAAAGAAGGAAAATATCCACAAACCAAGGCAATAACGGATCCATGCAAAAAAACCCGACCTCCCCCCCTGCATTGTACACTGCCTGAGTAAGCACACACCAAACGTTACTTGGCCTGTTTGAATCCTTGGGGAAAACGGCGCAATCTTCAGCCTCAGCTCCCCACGGGTCTCTCTCCTCTCCTGCAATTCTGCAGCAGCACCACACCCCCATGGCACCCGCCGCGGGGACCTCGTGCAGCACGGCGTCCCTCCCCAGTGACCAACTCCAGGTACCTGAAAGCCTCCAGGTCTTCCACCCCGCAGCAGCTCTCCTGCCAAGCTGAGGGCTGGATTTTTAGTAATGAGGGTCTTTGCTCAGTTCGCATTTGGGAAAGGTTCTTATTTTATCAAAACCAGCTTGCAGGCACAGGCTGCTCTGGCACACTTCAGACCAACACTTTGCAGATAACCCCGCGCTTGGAAGCGCTCTTTGGTCTCATAAGGGGACTGAAATACACACAGCTGAACCTCAGAAGAGCTGCGTAAGTGCTCAGCCTCTCACAACCTTGAAAACCACATAATTCTGCCATCAAATTGTTTAAATAAGAATGGCAAAAAACTCACAAACATTGAAAACCACTGGTTTAACTGCTGATCTAAAACATCTGCAAGAAGTATTTGCTCTTTGAAAGTGCCGCTACTGTGCTGCTAACCCAACCAAGAGTTACACAAACGAGTTCAATCATGTCCGGAGTCTAAAAGAAGCCAAAGCACCCCACAAACAGAAAGGTTCATAAAAACTCGGCTACATGCATCTGATTACTCCCCTATGTTTGACATACCATTAGTTCTGAACAAAGTTTAGAGACAAGAGCACCCAAGCATTCAGAAACACATGAACTTCTAAGAAACCAAACCACCGTGCACAGATGCTGGGTGAACAACATCAGGAGAGTTAGCCAAGACCCTGTAATCTCTAATCTCCCCTGCTTCCAGTTTTTAAACATCTTGTAATTCTTCAGTCTTATCTCTACACCAGCAGAAGCAGCAAAACAAAGCATCAAAAATATCTTATTAGGTCACATTGCCTTTTGTCTGAGGTTCTACACACAAAGAAGCATGCAGTTACAGCCCCTCTGGATTCAGAGTGGTCAACACCTACGCATGAATTTCTCACAGGGTTCCAAAGAGGGACACTGCATCCCACCTCCCCTTTTCATTCAACTCATTCTGTGTAACTGCCTGAGCAGCAGCAGGTCCTCCAGGACAGGGAGATGACTTTAAACACTTGCATTGAGTAATCACAGCTTTTCCCACTCCTCCATCCTGGAGAAACTGAGCTGGGCTGGCAGCTGCCTTATAGCACTTCATGATCCAGAGACCATGGGGCTCAGACTGGCTATGGGTTTAAGATGCATCTGCCTGCACCACGCCCCTGGTGAGCTCCTCCTCCAAAAAAGACTAAAACTAAGAAGTAGGTAAACAGGCTTTATCATAAAAAACCTGGAAGCACTTTTAAATACCGAAAAGCAACTTGGGAAGATGGAATATTTTAAAAAAAAAGTTTATATGCAGCCCTGCCCACCACATCCTCACAGCTGGCTTTCTGGCAGCAGCAGACTCTGCCCGTTCCCTCTGGTCCCACTGGTCTTCTTTCCATCTGCTCCTGCCACGTTCCACAGCCTCTCCAACCTCTCCCCGCTCGAGCAAGCCCAGCGGTGTCCCACGAGGAGGAATGATCTCACCTTCCTTCCACGGCATTGCACCTCCCTCGGCTCTGCAGATGAACGATGATATTCATAACGCTCAGAGATCCAGTTACATCATGGGCTATATCAGGACAAAGCACACAAGCTAAGCTGCTCTCCTTCCAGCAACAAACTGGGAAGAACTGGAAAATCTTTCTGAAGTGTACGGTCTGGCTCTCGCAGTCGCCCTGCTTCAGGATGTAACGGGCTTTACTCGGTTCTTACAAGCATTCTCACCATCAGTATGACTCGTGTGCTCACTTCCAAATTATGCAAAAAAAGTAAAACTTTTCCAAAAGTAAAATTTGGAATCCAAACAGGGAGCGGGGAGTGATTAATACCCAGTCTCAGGGACATTGTCCCTCTCCAGGTGAAATATCTAGTCAGTGGACGGATTTCATAGGGTACATGCTCCCAAATCCATGTCATTTTTTGAAAATACAATTTAGGCACACTTTACTTTCAGACCTCTATCATTTCTATCATGCAGAATGTTCCCAAGAATTTCACATCCCATCTGTCATCACCAGGATTATCTGGTAGTTGATACTACAGAGAATTGAAAATCAACTGCTACACTTGGGAAGATAAAAAAACCCAACAACAACCAACCAAAAAACCAAAGCAAAACAAACAAAAAACCAAACCAAAAACGAAGACCATCAAACAGGAATCAGATTAATCTCTGCCTTGAAAAGAGACCTGTCTCTTCAAAAGTAATGTTTTCATCATTTAGAAAGGGACAGAAAAGGAAGTCTCAAAAAGCCAGTTCAGAATTACATTCTCAGAGTCATCTTCCTGCCATTTACCTAGTGGAATATGGATTGACTCTGGGTCTGTCTGTTCGAACATCAGGTTTCTAATTGATTGCACAGTACTTGGAATGTATTAAAGGGCTTCTATAAATTACATTTCTTTATAGGACAGGCTGCCTAGATATGCAGATGTTAAGAACTGGCTAATCCTAAGTAAACCTGGTAAAAACGTTTGCCTTCTCAAATTTTCCACCAAATTAATTGCAGAGATTGTGTCACTGAATCCATAAAGCGAAAACCCTATAATCTTGATGTTTGCCACAAGCCCAGAAACAGTCTGCTAACAGGGAGAGCTTATTATTCCAGACATTTGGCCCATATCAAACGGCGGCTCAGAATAAGACATTGTGTCATGCCTGTGAAGCCAAGATGCAGGAGGATCACAGGTGATCACAGACTGACTTCAGGACTTCACACAGATTCTTTTACATTATCATTTTCAAACCCCTGACAAAGGAAAGTGTCCAGCCTGCCTTTTATTAAACAGCAAAAAAATGCTTACTCTTACGAGAATGAGGGCACATACAACCTTGGAAACGCACACACACACGAGTGTTGTTAACTTGGCACCTGCATGCACCCGTTCCTGTATGTCATCTTCCCTGTCCTGAGATCATCTCTGACCCGCATCTTCCCTTTCCACTTCTTTACTGGCAGCAACTTGTACCATTTTTCTCTCCATCCCACACCCTCCCTCTTTGTTATGAGAGCTCAGGTCTCCCAGCCTCACCCTCTCCTGCTTGGATAATTGCAGTCTCTTACCTTCTAACCGATTTCTACCTCTCTCCATCCCTGTTCAGCTGCCAAAACTGTCTGCCTGATCAAACCCCACTCTTCCTTTCCACTGGCTTCCCCCTGCCTGTGTGATCAAGGCACTGTGAAATGCTCTGGTGTGTCCCTTCATCTGCTCTTAGATGTTGCGTTTTCCCCCACCTCTCATGCACAGCTCTGCTCTGCCAACAGCCCTCTAACACCCACCGGCGCTGTTTGCCCTGAACGCTGTTTGTCCATTTTGCTTTGTAACTCTTCAGGATCAAAGGCGTGCCGGCACACAGCTTACATCCTCAGACTCTCCCCACCTGCGATGGCAGGGTCATCTTCCTCCTGTTTATCTTCCCCTCTCAGACCCCACACGCTTCGTGCCCTCACTGCAGACAACGACTCCGGAGCAGCGTACGCAGGGTTCCACGAGCAAACCCCGGTCTCAGAAACGAGACGAAGTTGCACCTATAGTCCAGGGCAGAGGCAATGCTGCAGACTTGTGCAATGGTCTAACCAGCCCCAAGGAGAGACAAGAGTCTAAAACCGAAGCACCCGCTATTGCCACCCTCGACTTTGCCCCCGTTTTTGCAAAGGGATGACGGGGACGGTGAGAGGCAGGGTGATCTCCGGGGTCACAGGGCTCTGGCAGGGCATGGAAGAGATACCCCAAGCAAGGCCATGCTCCCTTTCTGCCTCTTTGCTTGCAGTGATCTGAACTCATCTTTCCACTGAAGGAGGAAGGAAAATCATGCTCTGTCCTACCCCAGGAACCCACTTGCTTGTCAGTCTCAGAGCCTGCAGAACAGGGGCTGCTTCTTGATATCTACCTGGACTGATCCTTCGATCTACAAAAGCAAAGTAATTGCTAGAACAAATGCAATTACTAGTAGATCTTCAATTCATTCAGTGCTGCAACAAGAGACTGACAAGCCTGACAGCTGGAGCACTCTTCATTGCCCAAGTAAGATACAGCACAGTGCTAGCGAGGCAGGTTTGCCCTAGCCAGGTACCCCAGGCATTTTCTTGCTTGATACTCTTTATTAAGTCTGTGTTTTTCATGATTTGAGCTGAAAGCAAATGGGAATTCCTGTCTTTGTGTAACACAGAGAAGATAAATGTCATGGCGAGTGGAAGAAGAGGCTGAGAAAACCCTACTGGGAATGCTGAGCTCAGGAAGCGCACCATCCTCCACCCAAGGACCACCCTCAGCCACTGTCCCACCATACCCACGTCACACTGGAGAAGCCCATGGGCTGGCTGGCTGGATGCTGATGGGGATCTTTACTCAGGAGGAAAGAAATCCCTGCAGAAAGTTGAGCATCCCACACAAGGTCAGACAGGAAACTGGAGATAACATTTTTTAATAATTGGCTGTGGGAAATTAGCATCAAGCTGCATTACAAGCGCCTGCCAGCAGGACGTGTCAAGAAAGCGGGCTGGCTGTACAGGCAAAAATAATTTAGGAAAAATAATAAAGAAAACCAGACAACAATCTAGACTAAATCCTTCTGTGTTTGTCAAATTTCCTGGGAAAAGAGGAATAAGCTGCAGAATTTGTCAAGTGAAGTGACGAGATACTCAGGACAGGAAACATTCACAATTCCCACTGAGGGATATTAAGACATTTTAAAGGCGTAATATACTCAAAGTTAGCAGTAGGTGAGTTTGTGTGTCCCCTCTCACAAACAAGGAAACTGAAGTGCAGAGAGGAGAATGACTTATCCAAGAGTCACAGCGAGTCACGAGTCCACCATCCCCAAGTCACACTTCTCTGCTCTAACCACCACCATTCGCTGTATCCGGGCTATGCTCAGGCCAGGGAACAGTCTGTTCAGGAACTGCTCAGCACAAACACAGCTGGGATGAAAGGAAAGCTCCAAGTAGGCACACGGGGACATCCTGCATTTTGGAGCCAAGATGGAGGTGGCGCAGGGATGGCCAGTCCTCACCGCACCCGGAGCATGAAGAGCTCAGGGCTCCCTGTGCTGCAAGTATTTTTTCACCCAGCTGGATCAGGGCTGGGATGGCAACGGAGAGTGGGGCCACGCTTAGCTGACCGAAACACATGCAGGATTTAGTGGGGTTTTTTGTACCTGCAGCCATAAGGGGAAACCAGAGGCGGTAGCAAAGGGCAGACCGAATGTGAATGATGCTGATTTGCCTTGCACAGACCCTTCAGAAACGTTCAGGGAACGTATCATCTCACAGGTTGCATGCACAGCCATAAAAGCAAGGAAAATATCAAATGCTTCAAGCCCTGAGCTCTGTCCCAAAGATGCATTTGGGGTCTTGCGTGAACTTTAGTGGCTACACAACCAGAAGCTGCCCCCAACAGAAATTAATAACCTGGTTTAAAGTTAATCTCCCGAGGTTACTCCTCTCTTATACAAGGTTACTTATACAAGAGCTCTTGGCATGCAGCACCATCTGCTGAGTGGCAGGTTTGGGAACTGGCGCTCTTACAGAGCCGTCCCACACTCTTCCTCCGAAAGGAAAGCTGTCAGCTCTCCCAGACACACCGGCTCTTATCTAACCCATCTCAGCAGGGGCTCGCAGCAAGCAAACAGGCTGAGGTGCCTCAAGTTGGCGTCAAGCACGTTACGCCTTTGTGTCGCTGGTTTCTGCACTGACTCCACCTGCAAACTCCTCACCTTCCCTCTCTTCCGCGCGCTGTTCTCTGCCATCTACCTCGCTGCTCCTTGAGTTTCCTGAACAGACCACTGAAAAGAACGGACTTTTTAGTTTGGCTGCCCCCTGAGTTACCAGGGGAAGATTTTTTTCTTTTTTAATTAATCCCCAAAATAGAAAAAACACCCAAATTTTCATGAAGACATATTATGGGGGGACAAAAGCATTTGCTACAAGTCAAATCGAACCTTTTCTTCATATTAGCTTTTAAGTATAATTGAATGTAAGAATGCAATCATTTTCAAAGCAAAAAGCATATATATTCCTTTCATTTTGAAAATATTTTTTCTCTAGTTGCTATTTTTCTCCGCTGCTGTTCCTGAACGCATCTTTCAAGCAGCCTTTCTCACTGCCTGCCTGCAAACCTGTCTCTTCAAACAATTTCTCCTTTCATCTTGTCAGCTTCGGTAAAATTCACAAATCCGTCCTTCCTTAAATTGCCACCCTGTGTCTTGTCTCCTTTGGATTGTTAGCTTTTTAAGCAGAAAATGTGCTTTGCTTGTGCTATGAAAAAAAAAAAAAAAGATAGCATGTCAACGTATGGTGCTCAAAAGAGACCTTATGTTCTTGTAATGGGCATGAGGAATGAGGCTTGTCCTTCCCCCCATATGGAGCACAGTGCAGCCCCAGCACCCACGAGGATGGATCCTGGCGGGTGTAAGCATCCTGACCCTTTGGGCTATGCCCAAAACCAGAAAGCCACCCTCTTAGAGGGACATGGAGACTGGCTACTTTGGGGGGGATTCCTGGAGAGCTGCCAGCATCTGACACGACGTGTCTTTTTTCATACGAGCATTAACAACATCAGGGTATGCTCTTCCCTGCTTCCAGCACCCCCGACACAAGCTGGTTAATAGTTTTCAGATCTGCCTAGGCAATACGGCTGTCGCTGGTCGTCTCAAAGCCAGTGGCATCAAAGCTCTCCTCCCCATTTGTTGTAAAGTCCTATCTGAGAAATAAACAGAAAATTCCGCATATTGAGAAACACTTTTTTTTTTCCAAAAAGGTCCTTTACAGAAGCAGGACAAACACCTGTGCACAAGCTGATACCCGAGACTTTAAAATCGTGTTTCAGAGAGCAGCTTGACACACGCAGGACCAGATTTGCCCAAGGGCTGCGCAGCCACAGGGCTGCCCAAACGGAGCACAGCAGCGCCTGCTCAGCGCTGCTCAAGACAGGGAAAATCCAGCAACCAAACCCCACAAGATGCTCCAATTAACGCCGAGCGGTCAGTCTGGCACCGCTAGCCCTAACAGAACATTTTTAACACCAATCCCTCCCTCCCGCACCAAGCGAAGGAAAACCCCGTTCACTTAAAAATGCAAATGACAGGAATTCGTTGCTTATATCTAGCAACAGAGTAAAATATCAGTATTTAACACCAGCCCCGCTTTGCAGAGATGTGCACCTATGTGAGGCACCGCCCTGGGGCTGTGAAGTGAGTTCACTTCCAGGATTCAAGCAGGCTGGCAGGTAAACGAAGGAGCACCGGCCACCAGCCCACGCTGGCGCACGTGGCAGCTGCGTGCGCCGCAGACCCGAGCTTCCTCAGATTCCTCCTTTGCTGCTAACGTGTGTGCTTCAGTCGGCGTCTTTGGGAGCAATGGCTCCTTTCAGAACAAACGTGGTGAATTCTTAGAACTCATCTGAGCAGCAGAGGAAATCCCCTGAACGAACCGGGCCCGATGCAGGGGTTTGGAGTTACAGGCTGAGAAACTTTGCTCGTTTAACAGAGAGGCTTTCTCCAGGGTAATAAAACTCTCACATTGCTGTGCCAGGGATTTTCCATGAGGTGTGTGTCAGCGGGTGGTGGGAGCTGCAGTTTCTGTGGCCGGTCATAGAGATGGAGTGAGATCACCCCGGAGAAGCCAACCACAGATCCCAGTGAGTCCACAACGGCAAGAAGTGGGAAGAGAGCTGGGGGAAGGGAGGTTTGCATACAGCTAACGGGTCCCCCAAAGGCTGGCTTTTTTTTCCTTATGCATCCACTAATTAGCCATCGTGTTCAAGTCTGATAAAACAGTCCCAAGGCTTCTTCATCTTCCTTCAACCCAGGGGAAAGTCTCTCACTAGACAGGCTAAGACGTACGGCTCCATCACCTTCCTGCCTGCCCAAAATCCCACGAGCAGCCCTGCAGCACGGAGACAAAGGGCGGTGCGACCCAACAGCCTCCACCCCTCCGGCCCTGGGGATCTCTAGGGAACAACGGTCAAACCTTACACCATCTCCCAGTTTCTTGTACTGTACTAGGCAAAAGGGGCTTCACCCAGGCTCAAGGGAGCCATATGGTTGCAGCCATAAGATTTTTTTTTTTTCCCTAAAGAGGGGAAAAAAGGGGGAACAGCTTTACAAACAGAGCCTTCCTTTTGACACAGTTTTCGTTTCACACAACACTGGTTTGGGGATGTCAGTTAAGGTTAGTAGTCTTTAACCTTCTGTAACCTATCTGTATTGCTTTCCCTACTCGTTGCAATCAAGCAGTGCAATAAGCCAAGAGATGGGCCCCATAAAAGCACAGAGAGTTTGGCTTTGAAAGAGAAGAACGTGTATTGACTGCAACTACCCCTCTACTATCAGGTTTCATCATGGCAATGCTAATGCACAGTAAACAGGCAACATTTCCCTGACAAGACCATGATACCATCACAAACCCCGCTCTCAAATCAGGTCGATACTAATCTACAGTTTCATGATGTAAGATTTCAGAATGGGCCCGGTGCCTCCAAAGTACCAGAGTGGATTGATGAAGGTGACACAGAGCCACCAAGAATCACGGCACCTCCTGAAGCAGTGCTGGCCAGCTTGACCTTCAAAGATCATTTTCACTGCTCAAAACCACCGCGATATCCCTCAGGACAAGTCCAGTGGATATTTATATTAGCTCCTTCAGGACTACAAACATTGCCCTGGCTGCTTAAGGGCAGGGTTCTCCCAAACACAACCTAACAAGACTGCGCAGCCTCCAGCCTGCGTGTGGGCTGTTAAACGACTCCCAGCTCTTTCGCAGTCCAGTGCGTGGGGTGTGTTCATGGGGCAGGGGGTGAGCCCTGGTTGCAACGGAGGTATATCCAGTCTTACAAAATTTCAGGACTGCAAGTAAAAAGCCACTGGTGAAACTACCCATGGAGTAGTCTTAAAACTTGCTCTCTAAGAGGAATTTGTTCTTTAAACAGGAGCCAAACAGAAAACTCTGTGGATTCCACCTACAGTTAACTGTGGAGAAGTCAAGGCAGAACCACGCATGTCCCTCCTGCGGTCCCCGAGAAACCAGAGATGCAATACAAACGGACTGAAGGTCCTCTTCTTCACAGGGAGCCAAGGGAGGTAGTAGATGCTGGGTAACTCAACGGGAGCTGAACACCTCCACCACCCAGGTCCTCTCGACATCCCCAGTGGCTGCTTCTCCACGTCCTGAGATGGCACCACAGGGGCCGATAGACATCCTCCACGGAAAGAGTGATGAGGGAAGAAACTGAGCCCGAGCATACGCCATGCATGGCATTACTGAGCCTTGACCCTAAACCCAGGCAAGAAGGTACCTCAAAGCTCCAGGAATTGGCAAGCTGCTGTTTCCAAAACACTTCCCAGTGGATAAACACAAGCAAAGCGACCATCCACGCTCACGGCTAGGGGGGAGACCTCTTCAAACGAGAGAGACTTTGCAAGGGAAGCCAGGCGGCCCTGCACACTCTGAGAGCCTCTGGCAGGTTCATCGGTTTGTTCCTTAAAAATGGGCAGTGGGTATGGAAGAAGTAGGAAATCTGGCTTTTCTGGTCTTCTCTGAAGCCAAGAAATGCTGTTCTAGCCCCCAGGCTGGACAGCAGCAGGAGGGTAGCAGAGCTGGCCCTGGCAGTGCTATAAGCAACGTAGCAATGGGGGAAAGGCAGCTATGGCACTGGGGAAGCCAGAAGACTGTAAAGAGGGAAAAGCAAGTGTTGAAAATGGCAATGAGAAAGGCAAGAGCTCTGAATAAATAAAAGCTGAGGAGAAGAAGGAGCTAAAAGAGCTGCAGCAAGTTCACCTTTTGTGGGAACACTTTAATTTTTTTATAATCTCGCTCCTTGGTTGAGTCAAGAAAGCACGAGATGGCTCCAGAAGATTTGAAACCAACTTCATCCCACTGGAAGGATGGGTCTAGCCAGCAGCAGACCATGTGAAACCAATAAATAAGGGGAAAAATGAGACAAGGAGGAAATTTTTATGGGGAAAAAAAAAAAAAAAAAGACGGTGAAATAATGTCTTGAGAATGGATGCACTTTTTGTAAAATATTTTCAAGAGATGGCCAGGAAAGGGGTCTGATCCATTTAGTATCTTGCACAAAGCACCAGGCACCCTGCGGATTTATCTGCAGGCTCGTTCCTTCACCGCAAGAAAATATCCTCGCACACGCGAGCTGCTGAGGCTGAACAACCTGACATCAGAAACCTTGCGGGAACCAGCCACGGACCACCAGGTCGGCACCGAGCACCTCGGAAGAACAGCCTGTCCTGCCCGACCTCTTAGCAGCGTGCACGCCATGTAATTTAGGTATAAAAGTTATTTCTGCAACCTGGCGTGTTACATTGATGCCTGTGCTTGGCATTAAACAGCTACTATATTCTGTCTCACATCCAGAAGGACGGCTGCCTTAAGTCAGTGCTACAGGAACTTTAAAATAAAACATAGCATACGTTCAGGATGACTAATACATTCCCTGATGCTGCCTTGCACAGAACATGTTGGAAAAGTTGCTTTATTTTCTGTCTGTCTTGTAGAAAATGTGACTCCGCATCCGTTGTGCCGGGCTGGGGGACGCAGACAGCCTCCCCGCGTGAGCGCAGGGGCGTGGAGACGCAGCTTGCCTCGGCGGGGGCAGCCGAGGAGCAGCCAGCACCCAGCGCCCCCGCAGCTCTCCCCAAAAACCCCCCACAGAGCTGCTCGGCGAGGGGCAGGGTGACTTTCGTTCACGTTAATGCTTAGCCTCTTCAGTCACACCTAGGATTGGTACCCTCCTGCCCAAGGGTCGCCCTGGAACGGCCGCAGCTCTGGGGCAGCCCCGTTGAGGGAATTGGAGGCTTCTCACGTGCAATAAAACCTGGTGCTCGGTGAGTCCCGTGGCTCCTACCTGCTACAAGAGGGTGACGGCAACATACCGAGCCCATCGTATTTCTCAGTCTGTTGCTTTCTTGCCATTCCCTGGCTCCCTCCCTAAATCACTTCAGGTCATAACCATTACAGGTTGCCCCTACTTTAGCTCTTTGCATTCACCACTCGCTGCCAACATGTATCTAAACCTGAGCTGGACGCGTGGTGCCTACGTCTGGGTGAGAGGCGAGTTCTCCTGAACAAACAAGTAGGTTTCCTTCCCCAAAGCACTATTTTACTCTTTTGGTTAGCTAGTTTGATCATCTGCTAATGAAATATTTTAAAATAAAAGCAAACGTCAACTGGTAACAGCAGAAAACCACAACCACTGGCTAATTAAAGCTTTTTTCTAACACACAAAAAACAAGACCACCCAATGGCAAGAGCAGAACTGAAGAATCCTGCTAGGGATTTCTTGTACCTCTTTGGCCCCCTCTGCAACACATGGGAAGGGTGATCTTTAATTGTATCCCACAGACACATTATTAGCTGATTTTTTATTTTTTAAAAGATAAACAGTAGTATTAGACCAGTGCTGAATTACTGAAGAGTACTCTGAATTACCTGGAGCCAAGAATTAAGATATACATCGACTTTAGATCTTGCATCCATTCTGGTTTGAGCTACTTTGGTTGGGTGGGATTAAAATCACACAAATACAACCTTTCTTTTCTCCCCCACCCAAAACCCAGGCATCAGAAAAGATTCAGATCCTCCTTGTAATGGTAACAATCATTAGGAACATCATTTTCAGGAGAAGGCTCTGGAAAGATTTAGAGATACAGAGTACACCTTTGTCAAATCAGAGAGAGCTACAGGATGTATTTGTGCTCTTCAGCCATCTTCACTCAACCACCCGCTCAGAAAAGAGCTTGAGGTTCTTGCTAACTTAAAGACAACTCAAAAAAAAAAAAAAAAGAAAATAAATGCAGTCCAGAGTATCTACAGATCTCAAGGGCCAGGTTTTTACAGTGGCTGTAGAAAGCAAGCTGAAATCCAACTGTATCTGGCCTTCTGCTCACCTCCACGTGGCACCTTCACTGACTTGCCATCATTGTTATCAGTAACTCCTATACAACTGTGACACAAAAAGAGAAATAAAATGAGACACTTACCCTCCTTCAAAGATCTTGATCCTGACTGGCTCCCCTCTTTTGGTTACAAGAGCCTCTTCTTCTGATTTTCCTCTTTTATCCTCTTCCTTCTCAGCTCTAGTTATATCTTTTCGACCTTCATTAGAAAGGAGCGAAGGCAAATGAACCTATCTCCCCAAAAGAGCAAAACAATCCATGATTACATACAAAATCACTCTAAGACAGACACAGACCAAACAGCCTCTGAAAGAGCCAGCAACCTACCACACATGCCGCTCCTGACAGCTATGTGCAGCAATTAGGGCATCCTCCTAATGAACATGGCCTCTGCTTCTGAGCTTTTGAGCCCTGCTGGCCATGTTATATTTACTGTGACCGTTTACAAGTTTTTAAATCACCCCCTGCATATGGTGGTTCAATTTTATCCAGCTCTTGCCAACTGGAAAACTGAGGCATAAAGAGAAGTGTCTTGACTGAGGTCACTCTGAGCGTGTGGGGGAGCCATGGGTCTCTGTTTCCAAATCCACTGCTCTGTCCTTGGATAATCCTCTCTCTAATGTACACATCTACAAGGGTCTAGAGAGGAGGCATCTGTAGAATTCATATGTTTAACCTCAGCCTCTGGGTTTCTCCCACATACGCACACATTCACACAAATTTGGACTTTGGCCATCTGAACTTGATATAAATCACTTGACAGTCAAAGCTCTCGGGTGATTTCCTTTCACCGAAACCCTGTTGCCAAGGGCGCAGTAC
This sequence comes from Leptosomus discolor, assembly GCF_034619465.1. Taxonomy (NCBI): domain Eukaryota; kingdom Metazoa; phylum Chordata; class Aves; order Leptosomiformes; family Leptosomidae; genus Leptosomus; species Leptosomus discolor. The sequence goes on from NC_141419.1 coordinate 1,438,675, forward strand.
AGAGAAAACCACAAAACCAACGGGAGAAAATAATCCTCAACCTCCCCAGATGTTCCCAGGGTAAAATTTGCTTTTTCTTTGTTAAACTTTGCCACCCTTTGTTTAGACCAAGGCTTAAGTCATACACTAACATCTCATCTAGCATGTTCAATGCTATTTGTTGTATCATATGGACCTAAACACTGCAGCTGCCTCTCTAGCTCTGTGTGATGCAAGGGGAGCTCTCCACACCCGGAATGAAACCTTGAGATGTTCCCCCCTGCTACAACTTAACAGTGCAAATAACAGGGGTCTCCAAAGCTCTGACAGAGGAAAGCAGATTGCCTTTCACCCAGGTTACTTTTTACACAAGTGCAAGAATATCTTTGAAGTTCAGCTGAATTACCCATATCCTCGCTTTACAGATAATTTGTGGAAACAGACTTTCAGTGGTATTGGAGAGACTGGGGTTATCAGAGGGATTTTGGCCTGAACGTAGCCAAGGAACTGGCAGAAACCTAAAGGAGAGCGGGTGACCCTTGACTGTCGACAGTTGCTGGAAAGAGTGGCAGCTTTCAAGGGTGATTCATCTGCCCAACCTTAGACACTTATCTTAAGGGGGATGAATCACCCGAGAGGTGCCTCTTTGTCTCCCATGGCTATACAGGAAGCCAACGAGTGACTAGCTCAACCGGAGGCGAGCACAATCCAGCGGGCTACACCCCAGCCTCCACAGCAGCACGCTGCTGGTACTACCGTCAGATCCTCAGCAGGAGGAGGGATGGACCCGCCAAAAAGCAGCTTTGCAAAACCGAGGTCAAACATTGCAAACTTGCCCAGTGGTATCAGCAGCTCAGCTTAGAGCACTGAGCGCGCTCAGGACTGCTCTTTGCCCTCGGGGCCAGCTCGCCCAGATTAGCCCAGGTCCATGCCATCAGACACACACACCCTTCCTCGATGCCTCCTGGGAATGGTCCCTGTCCTGTCCTATCTCCCTACATGTGCCCAGGAATTGCTCGGGAGAGGGCTATAAGCCCAGGACAGAACAGTGCCAGGAACCATTTTAACAATTTAACAGCAGAAACAGTCTCGAGTTTATGCCTCTGGGCACGGAGATGTCTGAGCTCGAAGGAAATCAGTGGCAGGAGACACACCGAGCACCTTCAAAAATTAAACCTTCACCGTTACGGCTTCACCTCCTGATATGAGCTATGTGCTCGTAACAATGCTAGTGATAACCTTCCCAGTTCAGTTCCTTATTTACTGAGGAATACAAAACAATTGACTTTCTAGATGTAGCATGAGGTTTATTTATTGCAACTTTTGAAAGCACAAAACATAAACAGATGAAAGGCACCAGAGAGAGCCAAAATCATACAGTCACTACTATCCCCTTTTACAATCTTCTTTAATTTACAAAGTGTGCAAGCCCAATACAGTGTAATTAGCCATCCCTACATGCACGCTGGAGCCTACAGTCACTGCAGAACTGATCTGCTCAGTAAATCCCGCTGGTAATCTAAAAACCAAGCCAAGAACGGAGACAGTATTTACAGTGCTACTGCTTGCTGGTAGCTTGCTGCATGCATAATTGTACAAATTATTAGAGCTGTTTTACATTTTCTGTCCTGTTGACTGACAACTTACATAAAGAAGAAAATATTTAAGGGAATGAGCTAGAGCAGAGTTAACCGAAGGGTGAACTTTTAACCTTTGATTGATGCCACGGCCACGCAGCTCCTGTTAATCGCATCTTCCTGAGTAACCAGCCACACGACTTCCTAATCTGTGCCAATCATATGTATTTTATAAACTACACTGAGGATTTCACTCCTACTGATCATCTAATCAAAAATAATTTCTCTGCTTGGCATGAGGTCAATTTATCTCCATTGCAATTAACATAATTTCTGTGAACGGCCCTCCTTTAAGGAGCAGGTTTATCAGATTAAGGCTACACCATTTTCTAGGGGAATTTGGCAGGGCAAACTCTTACTTTTGCACATTGTAATATGAAAAACTTAACTTTCACCACCAGTCAGCTTATAAGGTTTTGTGTAAAAGGTTTTTGAGTCTTTTGAGCAAATGCATGCAGTGAAAAATGTATTCGATGACTAAGGGCTGAACCATTCTTGTCTAGAGCTTAACGTTTAACTTCAGGGTATCAGGGTCTCGTATTTCTGAAACACACACTTGGTGTGCATTTTAGCACCATCTTAAAGAGCAAAGCTCAGAGGAGCACAGGCACTTCTATTACAGAATGAAATCAAGGATGGTACGACACCGTTCAGATAAAATCCTTTGAAAAAGAGTGCATAATTATCAAGCATTAGTGTGGTTATTGCACTGCATAGGTAATTATCTGCCCCTATGTCCCTAGAAGTTCTGTCTTTTGGATTTCTGCAAAAGAATGATGGAAATGCTGAATAGGAATAAAGATTTATTGAACCGAAGTGACTCTACTGTGTATTTTAAGACATATTTATAAGCAGCAGCTGCAGCAGTGATTATGATAAATTTAATATTCAGAGTTCATTTCATGATACAGAAATAAAATGAATAATCCATCAATATAAATTGACTTGAGATGAATATCAAATTGCAAAATCTTTAGAGCAATTCTGTTTGCTAATCTACATGAACATGATCTGGATTAAAGGGATCTGTATGGTTCAGCATTAACCAAGAGGGGAAAAGTCTGGCCTCAAAGTGAGCTACGTAACACTAGGCAGCTACCAGAAGTTTCTTAAAGGCCTTCTGTGCCCACGTGGCCGATGCTTTTGGTGAGCTCTGCCCCTATGAAGTCGTTTGCCTTGCTCCCCTTAACCAGGTATAAAATATCCTTAGGTAGCTGGAAAAGCAGGTAGACAGCTAAGGGCATTAACTAAACGGACCAGACGACATGGGTGTTTCAACAAGACTCCAGGTCTAACCTACTGAGGCACTTCTATAAATGTCACTGCATGCCTTTACGCTTCTTTGGGGGCCTAAATACACTCGCAAATCTCCTTTTAATATTTTTAAATACTTTTAAGCATGCCTCTCCATGTTCATTACTGTGAGATCAGTAGATGCACAACCAGACAGAATCCCATTTCCCCAAGGTAATCCTTTTTCATTTATAACATGCAAAATGTAGGGAATTATAACAGCATTTACAAAAAAAAAAAAAAAAAAAAAAAAAAAAGGTTGTAAAGCTATTTGAAATATCAAGACAAATGCAAATCAAGTCTAATCCTTTGTGCTTGAGCAGTGGCAGTTCATGGTGCGGTGGTGATTCCTACATGCTCTTTTGATTACAAGGCAAGTAGAAACTGGTGAACAGAAATTTGGCACATTGCCTTGGAGCAGGCTTGCCCTTTTTTTTTTTTTTTTTTTTTTTATTACAGTGGGTTTTAGCTTCTTCATCCTAAAAGTTTCACTGAGAACAAGTGCTTACCAAACTGAGAGAGGGATGAATAAACTCTTATGAAACTAAGAACAGCAATTCCCCATCCCTCGTCCCCCTCTTCCCATGTATCCAAATGGATGAGGAGAAATATATAGGATTGCATTACCTCTGTCATTTTTGGCTTCCTGGAGCTGGACGGGACAAGCCTGCCTGCCTCTGGACGTGGAGCAGTAGCCATGGTGTAGGTTTCCTTGCTCACCTTCTGCTTGGACCTCAGGAGGGACAGGGCTGCTTTAGTGGATATACCTGGAAGGTTAGGATTATACAAGCTAATACACCAGCTGGCATACACGGACGACCGTCGATCAACTTGCTGGATATGATTTGGCTTTATGTAGTTTAAATAGCACCAACTGACATTAGTGGTTGTGTGGAGACTGGGGAACTGAAGTACCTTCTTCGTATCTGTACCTTCTCGAGACTTCATTGCACTATGAATGACCTCAGACTGAGGTGCAGGGCTTGGAGGGTTTGATGGAGACTGCTCCACCAGTTCTTTGGAGTCTTCTTTCTTCACAGGTTGCAAAGGTGCCTTGCTGAGGAACTGCTTGCCAGCTGGCTGCTTATACTCTTCCAGAGTCTCAAAACTTGGAGAACCTGGATGGGACACAGCTTGCTGCAAAGTACTTGGGATTTCCTTTGGCTCTGACTGCTCTAAGGACAAACTGGGCGGTGTTTCGACCTCAACCCTGCCTTGGCTTTCTGCAAGGAAGTGAGATTTATCCTGCTTTTTCCCTTCCTCTATTGCACTGGGTGGCTTCACTACTTCCAACTTCTCTTCTGCTTCAGACACTTCCTCCTCTTTCACTCTCTTCTGCTGTTGTGTTTCCATCGTCAGCTCCAAACTACCAGCTGGAGAGAGCATCCTTTTGCTTCCACCAACTGTTGATGGGCCTCCTTCCAGCCCAAGGACGCTGTCTGATGGGGAGGTGAGCGGCATATAGCCTTTTCGCTCCGGTAAAGGTAAGGGCACTCTCAGATACGGGCTCTGGAAAATGCTTCTCTGATCCTCTGTGATCATCTGTGCCAAATCAAAACCTAGTCCATGAACATCGGCGCTACAGACCAGGGTACCCTTGGGTTGGCGGTCATCAAATTTTGGGAGAACAATTGAAGAGGAACTGCACTGGGACTGAGTGACCAGAATCTGGGAAAGCGTCGTGTACATCGCGCTCCCATAGGACGGCATATTTGTCTGAATGCGAACAGGGACAACGAGCGACACCATTGGGTCTGACCGCGTCGGGACAACGAGCTGAGACGCGGATACAGACACCGAAGGACTTGTCGTGCAGGTCAGAGGATGCAACCTACTGTCCAAGCCGTATTCCGTGCACGGGGAAAGACTGGAGGTTCCTGCTGCTGGGAATAAACTGGATTTGATCTGCGGTAAATGTCCACCGGCTTCACCTGGCAACGGGAGAGCAAACTGAGACTGAAGAGGCAGAAAAAAGGCGGAAGGGATTGATGAGGAGCCAGGGTAATGCACCGGCAGGAATGAAGGGTGCTGCCTGAACGGCACCTCAGCAGGGTGAGACATTAATGGAGGGGCGATGTGAAGCGGGCCTGGGTGGATGAGCGTTTGCGGGAGAGGCAGCGGCGGGCTCTGAAATATGGAAGGAGGAATCTGAGGCATGGTGAACTGAGCAGAGAGGATGTCAGACATGGTGTGCGCAGCGAAGAGCTCTGCAGACTGCCCTGGCTGCGGCAGAAGGTGCTGGTAGGGAAAGATAGAAACTTGGGGGGACATGAACTGCTTTTCATGCAGCGTTAGCTGTGGTATGGGATGATGAAACACTTGCAGAGCTTCTGTGTATGGCTGGGTATATGCTGGCTGAGGGCTGTCTTTTGGCTGACTCTTTTCACTTGGGTAAGTACCATGAGAGTGCAAAGGGGATGAAGATGTCGGCTGATGGGGCAAACTTGTCGAAGGAGATTTACTTGAAGAAGGAATCGGATCTTCTGTCTCTGGCCGGCCTGTTGGGGCCGAGTCTGGCTCATGCTCTGGGTGTCTAGTGAGGGATGCTTGTCTAACTAGAAAGCACTTCCTTCTCTCCTGTGGAGCCGAGGAGGATGAGGGGCCGGGGGTTGAGGCAGGAGTGGACGACAAGCTCCCATAGTCAAACGATTTACTGCGGGTCTCTGACATCTGGGAAGGATGAGACACGTTGGGTGTCTGCTCGGAAGCAGATCTCCGCATCTCCCTGGAATGATGATGGTGGCTCGGTACCATCAACATGTGTGAGCCAATGCCAGGAGGCTTTGGGTGGGTTTCAGAGGGCTGGCTAGTTGACTCTGACTTGCTGTGATCTTCACGATCGAATGAGACAGAGTGGCTGGAGCCATGGGATATGCTGCTTTCCTGACTCGGGCTTCGGGTGAGTGAGACTGATTCAAAACTGGACTCTCCGGAAGACTGAGCCATTTCTGCCAGCCGCAACCTCTTCTTTTTTGGTGGGAGTTTCTCTGCAGGGAGCTGAGAAAGGGTCTGGCTCCTCTGCGGCCACTGAAATTCCTCTGTTTTCTCTGGCTCTTTTGGAGGAGGCTCCGGCTCTGTTTCTGGTCTGTCAGGCTCTTCCGTGACCAGAATCTCTGGGACCTGGATGTTGGGTTGGCGTACCAGCTTGGGCTGCAGGGAGTGAGGCGGTCGGCTGTGCTGGGGTGTCGGCTGAGATGAGTACTGGGATAAGGGCTTGTCTTCTCCTTCCAAGCTGCTCGCCTGCTCAATAGAGTCAGACTTCTCAAAGGAGCTCGTGTGCTGGATGACGGAGATCTCCTTCGAGGTCGTTCTTCTCTCCTTGCCCTCCGTACTCGGAGCTGGTTTGGTATTCCTGGAATGAAAGCTGGCGCTGACATCAGAAGGTGCGGATTTACCCGGATCTGCTGGTGACTTCATGGATTCACGGGTTAGGTTTAAAGCGACATCAGACGATGCTGGGTTTGCAAACTGAGACCCTGGCCCAGTACTGGAGGAGGGGGTGTCAGACAACTCGAAAGCTGGAGGCTCCTCATCATCACCGAGGCTCTTTTCCTTTCGCCTTTTCCGGAGCGGGGTGAGCTCCAAACTGCTCCCCAGCTTGTAATGCATCATCTGGGGCCACTCAGGATCCGCAACACTTTTCTCAGTCTCTGAAGAGGTATGGGAAGCGGAAGAACGAGGCTTTGAGACCTGCAGTTCTGAACAGTAGTATTTCTTATGGGCTTCATAATTGTCCCTTTTCTTATACCGAGCACCACATATGTTACACTCGTACATGAATCCTTTAACTTTCGGACCCTTCCGTGACTTTTTGGTAAGATCGCTTTCCTTGGTTTCAGGCTCCTCGGGAGGTTTGGAAACAGTTTCTTTGTTCGCAGAGCTAACCTCCTCCGAGACGTATTCGACTCCCAAAGGTAGCTCAATAGCTGGTTGTCGTTTCAGCATTCGAGGATGGGAAGAAAACGCTTGACTGCGACTTAAGACTTCAGGCTCCATGATGTGATCATCAAATGAATAGCTACCTCTAAAGGTATGTGGGGAGCTTATAGTGCATGCAGCAGAAGGCATTGAGTGGCTTCTTAGGAGAGGCACTGTCTCTGTGGCACTGTGGGATTGCTGAAGTGACAATAATGATTGTTCGGGCTTAATTTTTTCACCGTGGGATGTCAACACTTTCGATGCATCCAACTGGCTACTGGAACCAGACTTGATATCAAACTGAAACGGTTCTCTATATACACCAGACTTTGGAGATTCAATGCTGCTACGTCTAGATAAAGAGCTTCTTCTAGGCTTAACACTATCTATTTCACTGGTATCTACAACAGCTTCATTAATGGTAATTAGCTTAGTGATGTGTTCAATAACCTGTGTTCTAGGCACAGATAAGGGTACCATACTCGGTTTCTCTTCGGTAGACAGGTGCGGAAAGCCCTGGGTTGTGTTTGCAGCTAACGCTGCAGTCCTTTGCCCAATTCTACCACATTTCCCAAAAATAATTTCTGCGTAAGATTTTGCATTAGTATTTGGTGGGCTGATCTGCTGCTCTGCACTTTCTGATCTTGAGAAGTAGCCCGACTCGGTACTCCCTTTGCTCCCGGGGCTCAGGAAAGCTTGTTCATCTATGACCTTCTTCCGTTCGCTTAAGCGGAGTGCGAGCTTCTGCTTTATAGTATGGGTATCTTCAGATTTATGGCTCAGAGCATGGTCTGATGATGGCTCCGCAAACTGGGTGCTGTCCTCAAGAGACTGAGACATGCTGGAATGAGACAATGAACACCGGTCATGGCTGGAGCCTTGGCTCCCTCCACTCAGCAAACTACTGGACAACAGGGTGTGCTTCTGCCTGGGTGACAGCTCTACCGAATGGCCTGACATCGCACCGGTTTCCTCCTCTGAATCTGTGCTTTCTCCTTCTGTCGGCTCTTCGAAGTCCTCCCCGCCAATCCTTTCCATTTCCAAGCTCGACGGATACATCTCCGCTCCAATTCCTGAGGCCAGCCCAGCTTTTATTCGATGAGCATGAGATTTCCTATGTTTATACAAATTGCTCTTAGTCTTAAAAGAAAAGCCGCATGGAATGCAAGGGTACGGCCTCTCACCCGTGTGTGACCTGATATGTTTTTGGAGCACACTTGGCTTCGCACAAGGCCTACTGCAGTACTGGCAAATGTATTTGCCTGGCTTCTGAGGTTTCTTTTCCTTCTTGTGCACTTCCTCGGCTTGTTTTAAGGAAACCTGCGAAGTGCGAGGGATATAGACCTTTTGAACGGACGGCATGTCCTCTCCAGGAATGATTGGTGAATGGGAAGGTAGGAGTTGGCTGTGGTGAGAGTGAAGCCCGGGCGATGAAAAGGAGCCAGAGGGACCTGGTCTTACTGGATCAACTAGCTGCCATGTGGGACCTTCGAGGACATGCTCCGGTTTCCCAGGAGACATAAATGCTGGTGACAGTGCGTGTTGCTGAAGCTGCGAAACGTGGGGAGGATGTTCAAAAGAGGAAGGCTTAGGTTGCTTCTGATGTCCAGTCTTCTCCTGAGACTCCTCTCTTGGAATTGGCAAAGAACCAGAAAAGTGCTGCTGCGATATGATATCTCGGAGAGGCGTTCCTTGCGAAGAAGCAGAGCTGCCCTGGTACGTAGCTGCGGATGAGATACTGGCTTGGAAAGCCTCTCCTTTGGGAAGCCTCTTTCTTGGACTTTCCTCAGCCTTTTTTGTGCTCTTCTGGCTTTGTTCAGGATCCATGACCTTAAAAGGGTCTTTGAATGCTATTTCGGGAAGGTTTTGGCAGGCTTCATTTACGAATAATAAAGGTCTCTTCTGTAGATTCCCTGTTTTGCCTGCATTTGCTACGAAGCTGGAGCCGCCAGGAGATGGTTGTTGATTTAAGATTTTTACTAAAGTGTCACTAGTTGCTATTTGATTCAAAAAAAAATGTTTCAAGGTCAATAAAGTTCACATTGGTAACACATGACAAACTACTTCAAAGAGAGAAAACTTTCCAAAACTTTTAGTCCAAATATTTTCCTTGTGCACTTGGTTAAGGCTTTAAACCTTGCCATTTTATTTCAGTTGACAGTGGCAAGCCTTCAAAGTCAAGATGCAACCCACAATGTGTCTCTTGTTTGTTATGCAAACCTTTGAAAACTTGAGACTTTAGTGCTCATCTCATAATGATCTTTTTTTCCTGTGCAAGGAAAATAACACTGAATGGTGTATGTCCCCCTGTGTCTTCCTTCTGTTCCACTTTTGAGTTCAAAAGCCTTGGAAAAGTATTTCCCACATTTCTGTAATTACATCCAAAAGAAAACAAACAGAAAAAATTACTTTAGCATTTGTATTTAAGTAATTAAATACTGCTATTTCTATAGAGGATTAACAGTAAATATTTTGCACAAAAGTAATTCAAAATAACTGACTGAATGTCTACCATTCACGAGACATTACTTTTAACGGTAATCCAAACATAAATTGTACTAAGTCAAACCTCAGGGGCTTATGCTCAGTTTAATGCACACATAACCTGGCTCTGTAGCAGTAACCAAAGACAGTAACTTGAAACACAGACAGTTTTGAAAAATGTTTTACAATGGTTTCAAACTTGAATTCCTTCTAATCTGCTGCAAACATTTATGGTTTTACAATTTTTATATTTCCCTTCCAAAGAGACTACACAGTAAAGCTGACTAAATACAAAGCACTGCCTAATGCAGCACACACATTCAGTGACAAATAAAAAGCAAATCTTTTCTGCATAAAATCCGCTCTTAAGCTTGCCATCATCTTCAGGGTCATTTACAACAAGAGCAGGTGAAGAGAAAGCGCACCCACTCTTTTACTGAAATGTTGCCTCTTTAATTTCCTGCCTTTTGTTACCAAACAATGGTCCAAAGCCAACTTCTATAGCACGCCTGCATTTCACACAGGCGGGATGTCGAAATCTGCTGTCTGTAAGGGGAACCCTCCTTACAGTGAATCAGAACGGGAAGCTCCATTAAACCTACCACTCTTGTCAGCAAATACAACTGTCAATGAGACATTTGGGGAGGAAATACCCCGATTCCACTGAAATAAGACAGCATCATCAAGAGACGGAACAGAGAACGGGTGGGATAGTCCGAAGGAAAATAAGGATGGTGCTTTTTAAATGAGGCAAATTGACACATGTAATTTACCATGAGAACTACCTTCCTTTTTTAGGAAGCTGTTATCTGCCTGAGGGAGCAGCGCCTTGCTATGACAGAATTGCATTGGTTTAATTATGGGAAATTGCTCACAGCCCTGCTGCTTTGATCCTGCCCCATGCAGCAGGAGGGCGTGTGGACGGGGCTGAAGTGTAAATCCAGCAAAACAGGGAAGCACAGGGGACTGAGATTTTAGCTGCACAATGGCCTGGCTCCTCATCTTGAGGAGCAACAGCAAAGACCCAGAAGAGGTTGGCTGTGTTCAGCATGAAGTCCTCCAAGGATTACCCACTCCTTATTCATTCCTACAACACTGTGGACTCTCCACATTCAGTGAGAAAGGAGAGATGTGGAGCGTAAGGTAACTTGGTTCAATTTATCAGTCTAAAGATATGATAACACCCTAGGATACATCATGACCAACTAGCCTTTACAAAAGTGATTAAAAATGACTATTCTTTGGACAGGACTGATTTCACCTAACCTTACATGGCCAGAAGTCAAGGTTCAAGTCCATATGCACAACTCCCTATACCATCCCCAAGAGAGGCAGGTGCCAATGAGGGACCCAACGGGGGCAATGCATCCCACATTAAGGTCTCAGTTCAGTGAGATTGACTGCCCTGAGACGTCATCTCTTCTTGACTGCATTAGTGGCTCACTCGGCCAGCTGCGACACCCACATCTTCGGTAAACGTACAGAAAATCAGTCCTGTCCTTATACTTCACTTCCCTTTTCCCAAGACATAGGTTCTGCTCCTGTCCAGCATGAGCTTCACATCTTCCCAGGACCTGCAGAGCAACTGCACCTGCCCCAGCTTGCTAAGAAAGGTGCCTCATGTTCATGGGCTCATTGGTATGAGGAGTAATTAATTACCTTTTGAACCCCTATTTTAGAGAGTGCTGGGTCCTTGATGCTGACTAACACCGACTGTGGTCTGGGCTAGACGTAAAGCTCATTCAAGCTTAGGACTTATTCAAGATCAAAGACCATTGCAGAGCTGATTTATCATCTTGATTTTTGCCCAAGATGCTGTTCTTTGCCCCACTCAAGACACACATACCATATTAACGTGGTAGAAAAGGATTTAAGCGAGACTTCTTCAGCAAGCACAAAGCGAACACCGCCTCCCACAAGCTCAAGCAACCACATTTAAGATCTGCCAAGTCAAGAATGCCTGAAAAACATTTTAATACTGTGTTTTCTCCTATAGGCTCCGTATCCACTCCTAAGAGTACAAGAATGAGGGTTGTGAGGAAGCTTCCTGAGATGATACAATATCATCCCGAATGTTCAGACCATCCTCAGCCTCCTTTGATGAACACATGGGCCCCAGCTGATTTTGTTAGGAACTCCGCACAAAAGTTAACATTTAAAGAATTGGTCAACAAACAAGCACACTTGCTGCCCACAGCAGTGAGCGTATTACATTCTGGGGCAATTCAGGCTACTTTCTACATATTTTTTCCATTACTGGACTTGGGCCCTGGAATGGCAATGGCAAAAGATAATTCTCCTGGCTGGATGTAGTTACTCCAGATTGATACCTCTCCAAGGAAAATTCAACAGTGCAGAACAAAGTGGCAGAAAAAAATCCAGCTGAAAATTGTAGGAGGGTTTCTCCCCGATGAAGTTAGAGGCATAGTAGAGAAAGGGAATGAGAACTTCCAAAAATCTGGTTGCAGATGCCTAACACTGCTCTGCCCAGCTCAGATACAACCTTGAGTAGCTAAGGAGCACCTCACTGCACGACATCAGATAAGAGACCTTGTTCCTCTCCTCTCCCTTTCGCCTGATGCAGCCCTCCAGCCGGCAGAGACGAGGGGGCTGGCGCGGGTCAGCCCTCCACGGAGCTCCTCTGCACACAGGCAGTTTCCTACTGGCTCCGTCGGGAAATGCAGCGGGACTGACGTGGGTGGGAAAACATACCCTCTTTTTAATTCCTTCCAGTTTCTCTTCTCTTTACCTCTGTCGAAATCTAGCTTCAGACTTCAGCCTTTTAGTATTCCTTACACTTGCACAATTCTCCCATTTTTTCTCAGAAAAGGCACATCTTTTACTTCTACTTTTGTCTCCTCCTCCTCACGACCTGAGTAGCTTCTTCCCTCTGCCCTACGCTATGCCTCTACTGTTTTGCTGATCACTTTCACTTAGCCTGTGTTCTGCACGGCGCTCTGTAGCACAGCACAACGGCAGCTAACGCACAGCAAGGCAGTGCACGGCACGGGCACAACAGCAGCAAATCTTTAAGAAAAAAGTCCCATGGATTTTATGGCACATGGTTTCCAGCTGCTCACATTGCATGTCTGTGGCCAAATCCAAAGTACAGGCACTAAAACTGGTGATTCCAGCTATTATTTCTATTCAAACATAATTTCTTAGGGTTTTACTTGAAATGCAACGGAGCGAACATGAGCAGAAATGCCTGCTTCATTCGCAATGACGGAAACAAAGGTTGCCACCCTGAGGAAAGAAATCAATGACAGAATTCCTCCTGATTTTAATGGGACCAGAATTTTACCCTAAAGCCTGAGTTAAAATGCCTAGAAATGCTCTTTCAGAAAGTCACAATTGTTGGTATTTTGAATTACCTTATTATGCAACGAATTCCTACAAAGAGGCCTTGGCACACAGCCTCTCCCAATCCTAAACCTCACCTAAATCCTCCTAAAGAGTCTGAGGAAGAGCTAACCAGTGTCAAGCCTTAGGCTGGTCCCTCTGTGCCAGGGACTATCACCACATATATGCAGCCATTCGCCCAAACAAGATCTTTATCATTGGATTTGGGACTGAGACCACCCGTAAGTGGGAAGAGAAATGCTGCAGGATGCACCTGACACCTGAGCTCCAAGTGGGAACATCACTGAAAAGATATTTGAAGGCATCAGGCCTCTCTCTATGTTGTGGTTGGCTTCCAGAATTCATTCCTTTCGAGTGACATGTGGAAAACTGCAGTGCTTGGATTTCTGTCGCTTGTCTTTTGTTTCCAGGACACTGAAACATCTCATTACCCTGTTGATCCTCAAAACCCTGTTGGTGGCAAAACTCTGCTCTTTGCAATACTCAAGCAGATGGAAGGATTTTCTCTGGTGTTTGGTCCTGTCCCAGCCAGATCGAGATCCAGTGTGATTAGCGAGAAGCTATTACAACTCTACCTTTTCTATAATATTCCAAACATAACAGCATTTTCTTCTCTACATCAGATTTTAGCCTGTTTTTAAGGATGCCAGGCTTATGTAAGAATGCCTTGTGTGCTACTAGAAAATCTGCCTGTTTATTCCTCACAATAATTTTTAAGCCATTTGGACAATTTTAACCAAATTTAACCAATGACTAACGTACCTGACATATGTTAAATATATTTTAAAATCTTACAAGTTTTTTGAAAGCGAATGATCTAGGCAAAGCACAAGTTCCTATTTCTGCTCTGCTGAGGGACAGGTACAGCTCCCTTCTTACTGGCAGTCACTAAAATGTCCTGTCTACAGCAAAGCCACATTCAGCATTTACCCCTTTTTAACCTGCAGATGAATCAACCTGAAGCGACACATCTGTGGGAGAACAGGTCCCTTTTTTCAGTAGCTCGTGACGTTCCTCAGTCATCACAAAAACTCTGCAAGTCCACACTTCACAAAAGCAGGTAAGGTGATGGGCCAAGCACAGGGTGGTAGGGCTTTCTGCTGCCTGGAGGTCACGGTCTTTGCAACTAGATCCCAGCTGTAGCTTCGAACACAAGGGCTGATTCCACCTTAGACGTTCAAAGTGATTTATGACCGAGAGGGGTTTACCATGCAAGCAGCAGGCAGCAGTAGCAGATCTCCTGTCATTACGTCTTGTAACTAGACTCAATAATATAAAATGCTACCGCAGGACTCGCCAGGCAAAAGTTTCTCAAATATATTGAAGAAAAAGCAAAGTAAACCAGACAAACAGCAAAGCAAGCCCCGTTCCCAGGCTGAGTCCACTGCAAAGGGCAGAGTACATATCCAGGGTAAGTCACCAGGGAAAAAACAGCGATTACTTACAGTGGACTCGGTAGTCTGTAATTTTGATGGTGTCTCTTTTTTGTTTGCCCACGATTTAATTCGGTCTGTAAAAGAAACAGCACGTTGGGATCATCAGGCACGTATGCTCAAATGCCATCTCGGCAGCGAGCACACAGGGCTTACATCAGGTGCCCTGATGGAGAGGATTGCTTGGTAACCGAACAGTACACAAACTCGGTCCCAACAGCTGGAGAAGCCCTCGGTGGCTGCATTCACCTCCTCACGTTTACCCTGATGGTGACGTGCACGCCTGTAGGAAACCCATCGCCGTGGGGTATTCCTCCTCCTGGATGGGGCTGCAAGGGAAACCACAGCCGGGCTGGTGTCAGCCGCGGGAGATGCAGTGCAGACAAGGCAAAGGCTCCACACCCTGGCGTGGATTTCAGGTCTGCTCAGATACTGGGTATTCAGATCAGCACACGGGTGCTGCAGCCCTTCCTCCAAAGCTCGTATTTAGTCCCGAGTTTTGCACTTAGACCACCTTTGGCCAAGTAAACCATTCGGTTCCTCCATACTTACCTTCCACAAAGCTTCTGTCACAACTGAAGGGATCTGCACATGGCTCAGGTATAGATAAAGGAAAGCAACATTCCAAATAAAAATCTACCTTATAAAACCGACCCTGAACATGGAGCATGCTCCAAGCGTACCTTACATGCACAGAAAAAGGTATTTCCTTCACAGACAACAAGGGTTGCAATTCCACAGGACAGCGTATGTTGGTGTCCCCATCACAGATCCTGTGTCCAGTGGCACCTGTGCAATCCACTCTGCAGCTGAGGGGTTTGAACCTACCACCAGAGCTCTCAGCTCAGGGAAAAACACAATCAGGACTGAACACCCCTCTCCTCCTTTCCTACATGCTCACGGTGTTTCTGAACCACTGAAGGAACAAAGGGTGGCGGCACACATTCCTTACTAAAGCACCTCCAGAACACAGTTCTGATTGCACAGAAACCCTGGTTTTCACAAGCAGTTTAAGGTCTCTCAGGCTTTGTGATGAATTTATGAAAGCTTCAAGGGGTTTCACGTTCAGAGACAGCAGCTCCTTCCACAACTGCCTGCTGCAGGACAACTTCTGACTTTATGGCTCACGTGCCCAAATATTCCCAAAGTTTTGAGCTTCACTCCTGCCACCTTCCTCAACCCCAGCTTGATGTCACGTTGCCTTTTTATTATATTGTGTCCGGTTCTGGACTACACCTTCCTTATCGCTCCAACCTCCTGCTACCACAGACCTGATCATGCTAGTCCCATCTCCACCTCCCCATCTTTTTCCTCCCCCTGAAAATGCTGCAAGCCCCAGTGCCGCCTCCTTGTGCCAATACCAGCTGTGTCAAGAGGAGGCTGCAGCGGGAAGCCCCCTCACCAGCCCACTTCTCCAGACATCAGCACCCCTGGGCATGGGCCAGGACATCCTGATGCACCCCTGTACATAGACACCAATTCTGTCCAGGCAGACAGGGACGTACAAACACAAAGAAGAATGAGTTTGGAAACTAAAACCTTTGGCAAGCAGTCTCCTCTCACCTGAGGAGCATGCTCAACCACAGACATGAGAAAAAGGCCATTTTTTCACCACTTAGGTTTTCATTTTGGTTTTGCCATCCAGATTCCCAGAAGCTGTAAGTTCAGGAAAAACAAACCAGTGGATAGATAACACTGCAGTGCCTGGAGACAGCCCTGTCTCCTCCCGCATCCCAGGCTCAAAGCGGAAACAAGTTTGGTGAAGTGTCGTGTCCATTTGAACCTTGCAGCCCCCACAAACCCCAGCACAAGGAGCACTCGTTTCGCTGGGAAGAGAGCTGAAGTTCCACTTTCCTTGGGGCCATCACCGCCGTGATGCAGGTGTTTGAAGAATTGCTCACTGAGGACCGGCCGTCCAGAGCAGGCAGGTTTTAGTTTCCAAACTCATTCTTCTTTGTGTTTGTACGTCCCTGTCTGCCTGGACAGAATTGGTGTCTAGGTACAGGGGTGCATCAGGATGTCCTGGCCCATGCCCAGGGGTTCTGATGTCTGGAGAAGTGGGCTGGTGAGGGGGCTTCCCGCTGCAACTGTGCGCCCCCGGTCTGCCGGCAGAGCAGGGCAAGGAGGCAAGAGGAAAGGCAAAGCAGGGAGGGGAAGGGACGAGAGCCCCGGCGGGGGGAAGGCTGCAGACCCGAAAGGGCTGCCCGGCGCTGCCGGCGAGGACGGAGGGTCCCTCCGGCGAGGCGCGGGGTCGGCGGGACGAGCGGGACGGCAGCGCCACGGGCGATGGACGCGCTCCCCGGGGGAGCCGCTGGCTCGACACACCTGAGCTCCGCTGCTGCCCGACCAGCTCGGCACATTCAAACCCTGCTCGGCTGAAAGGCACCCGCCAGAGCTCCCTGCTACCCAGGGCCAGGTGCACAGAGCACGTCTTGTTCTTTCTCAGCAGTAGCTGATTGTTAGAAAATAAATATTTTTTTTTAATGATTTTTTTTTTTTGCTTTCTCTTTTTATTAGGAAGCAGCAGCTTTTCATTTTAAAACTACCAAACCCAGGCACCTACCAACATGATTCACGTGTTTGGTTCTTAAACCAATTTCACACGTGCAACATCTGCCGAGCCGCTGTGGACTTGCCGAGGGAAGGCGGCAATCCGGCGCTAAACTCAAGTGACACGGGTTCAATTCCCACTTGGGTTACACATTTCCTGTGTGAAACCGGGCAAGTCATATCATCTACGGTCTGCGCTAGTCCCCGCTTCTAAAACGGGGATACTTCCTTATTTCGCAGATGTGTTGTGAGTCATCCATTAATGTCTGTGAGGCCCTCGGATATTACGGGAAGGGAGAGACCCACAGAAATAAGCAGGGATCCGTGTAACTAGAAACAGACGGGAAGACATCCAGAAGACTTTCTCTGCTCATTAAAAAGCCTAGGATTGAATGCCATGCTTATTAACTTTTACTTATACCCCACACGGGTTCAGCAACGTCCCTTCTCACCCTTGCACGCAGCAAAGGGCACCATACCCGCACCACGAGGAAAGCAGACAAACAAAAGCAACCCTGCATTTCGCCAGCAAGGCGTGTGTGCAAAGGGTTAATCTATTTTCGTCGCTTAAAACAGTTTTTCCAGAAAAGCGTTTGAGTCGGAACAGAGTAATTATTGCAAAATCTGCATATTTTAGAGATAATATTCCCAGAAATATCACCATTGAAACTAGAAGGAAAAAAAAATAAAAGCAACAAGCCCTGTGCAGCCTGGCAAGCAGCACCGCCAGAAAGCAAGAGATGGAGCTTGCTCTGCACCACGAACCTAGATGTGGCAAACAGCAGCTGAGATCCCCCTTCCTCCTGGGCACACCGAATGCAGAAGACACGGCAGTTTCGTCCTACCTTCGAGGCCGGTACTCAGCTCTGCCCCGTCCAACGCAAACCCTCGGCACAGGGCTAAGGCAGACCCAGCTCCTGCAGACAGCCTCGGTGTGCTGCCTGGACCAGCCCCCGGCTGCTCAGTTTCCATCTTTAAGCACAACTGGGATTTGCAGTCGGGCTCCTGCAGACGGGAAGGGTATGCCAATATACCACTCACATTCCAGAGGGGTTTTTTGGGTATATTTACATTTGTAATCAAACTAATCCCGTTTTCTTGCACAAAACTCAAGCAAACCAAGTTCTCTTGCGATGTTTAGGATGACCCTCAAGAACCGTTCAACGCTTGTGACCGTGAAGAGGGATTACGTGCATCACCATCACGTCTCCTCCAGAGGATTGTAAAAATCTCTGCTGCTTTCACTTCTCACACACTCATTGGTGCAAGAAAGTCATTAGTAAACTAATATTTTGAAACTACTGCTGCGTAATGATTCTTTCAAAATTCATCTGAATTGAACACTCCAGGCCTGCCAAACCAGGAGTGGGAAGCCAGCTATTGGCAAGATGGTGATTCTTTCCAAGGTAATGTGTCTTGCATACAGCTAAGGCAGTAATTGCCTTTCCCTTATAATATGTTCCCCCTTCTGAGACTTATGGTTAAACTCATGTATTGAGAAACCTTCCAAAATATTTCTACATAGTTTCAGGCCACAGGAGTGAAAAAAAAAAAAAAGAAAGGGACAAGTACAGTTCAGATGGAGTTTATGATTTCTGCTCAATCTCATAATTGCAGGGTGAATTAGTGGGGAGTGAGGTTTTAGTCAATACCACAGTCCCTGGTCTCATGGCCAGCAAGCTTTGTAGGGATCAGCTGAAAATGGTTTCCCTTGACCCTCCCCTGACTTACTGATGAACCTCACCTCAGAGACTGCTTTGCCTTTCTTCCATGGATGCACACAGCCGTGTCTGGACAGTCTTGCTGAGCACAAGAGTCACTGCACGCTGGCTGCTCGCTTCTCCACTTGCCTTGTGCAGAAGCCAACTGGCCGATGGATAGTGGAGGTATAATGCAAAACCCAGATACAGGGAGTGTCCCAGATTACTTTGCTGTGTGAGGAGCAGAATCTTGCTTCAAGATGAAGCTCACCCTTCTGCAGAGAGCACACACAAAGCCTAGACACTGAGATGGAGTGAGGTCCCTCCATGTCACCGGCCCTCAGGGTCAGAAAATTGATCCTGGCTCCTTTTATTTACTGGTGTTAAGAGGAGCTTCAGTTGCTCCAAAGTTGGAGAGTGGAGGTTCGTATCTGCAGCTAGTCACTACTCTGCTTCTCCTGCCCTGAGGAACTGACTCCTCTTGCTCTCTGGTGGACTCAAGGGTCGGGACGGAGCAGAAGGAAGTGCACTACAGGAAGCTGAACAAAGACAGATGAACCACAATGGAGGTCAGGCTGCCAAAACGTTAAGAAACGGACAACAGCCCAACTTCCAGACTTCGTACTCAATGCTGTCTCATACCACGGGGCTCCAGTTTGAAAAGACCTGTAAGCAGCCGCTGGGATGAGGAGGGAGTCCCAGAGAGACCCATTGCACCCCTGCAGCCAGGCTGGTCTGCAGCCCTGCAGCGAGTCAGCCAGAGCACGGGTCATGAAGCTGCTGTTTTGCATGCGTAGGAGCCTGGGCTCACTGCACACATCTTGTCAAGCCCTATGCAAATGCACACCAGACTCAGAACCCCATCATGCTGCAGGCGGAGTGCCTCATCTGGATTTGAGAGCCACGATTAATATCACAGTAACACGGCAGTGATTTTAGCTCTCATTGCGAAAAATGGACCCCAAATCACCTACCAAAATGGAAACAAGTTTGTCCCAGCACTTTTCGTATTTCGTTTCACCCTGCAACGATACACAGCGAGTCCCAGGTCCAGGCTTCTACTCACACATCTGGACTGTGTTGTCCATAAGGGACCAATATGGAACCTCTTCTCTCATCGACTTCAGGAGTGAAGGGTTACCCAGCAGGCAAGCCTGCAGCTACCTAAATTAGATGGTCAGTTAATCACTTTGCAAAACAGTACTGAACGACAGAAACAAGGCAGCAGCAGCAAGGCAGTCATGACTGTGTGTAATAATGAGATTAATTCCCATTCCTTACAGAGTATTCTCCAGTGTTTTATACTCACAGATTTTACCACCCATGATTTAGACCCCATGCCAGACTATGCAACTCCTATATGGTTTTGCTTCGTAAGGACACAGAGGAAGCTCTGGGGAAAGGTTGCAAATGTGCTCTTTTCAGATTGGAGCTAGTAATAACTTGTTTAGCCTTCCATAGCCCTCCACAGCAGGGGTAACGCCAGGCACAGGCCTGCATGTCCTAGCTTCTTGCATGATGCTCACCAGCTGATTAATATAATTTCCTTTCCAGTTTATTTTGCATTTCATGGGCTTCCTGAGAGTAGTATTCCCCTCTGGCTTCGCTAAGGAAAAAAAAAAATAAAAGAAAAACCCCCAAAAAAACAAGTGTCATGGGCTTGTTATCTGTAGTGTTTAACTCAGCCTGTGGTTTTCTGACAGTTGGTTACCGCAGCAGTTGAAGCCATTCCACAAGAGGGAAAATGAGGAATTCTGGTGTATTTCGTAAATGTAAGAGGGCTACTTGTGGCTGATTGCAGAAGTGACCAGAAACGAAGGATTGACGCCGAGTTCAGGCGGACAAGGCGCTGCCTTGACCACATGTTGGGTATAGGCTGTGTACCATCCTGCTCCATGGAGAACTCCTCATCCTTCTGCCATGGTCCAGGTGAGTTTGCCCTAAGGATGCACTTGCAGGACACAGACAGGTCAGTGATGTTGCCTGCAGGGCACAGCAGGTTTGCAGGACCGAACAAAACCAAATGAGGAATTTGAAGACAATGAAAACAATAAAAAGAAACTTTTAACATGCAAATTCTGTCTCTGCTCCTTGATAATTTTGCTCTGCAAGCTATTACACAAACTGCTTTTTGTCTCATTAACAATAAAGCAGAAGCAATTAAGCAAAATGCAATACAACTTAAGCAAAATAAAATTAAAACAGATTCCAAGATTATTGTATAATCTCACTAAAACGACAAAGTGATTTTTCAAACTGACATCACAAAAAGCTTCCAGTTTGCTTTGGATACAGAAGTGAGGAGAAGAAATGCTACAGAAAAGGTCTCCATACACACAACCTCTCTCACTGGGAGTGGAGGCCGCCAGTGGCTGCGAGCTGCACTATCACTTATCCCCACGCAGGATTACAGTCCAAGCCCACAGTAAGGCTCCTGCTCTTCGTACAGGCACAGCCAACTGGGGCAGCGAAGCACCCACTCCCGAGTGCATCTGCACCTCTGTGCACACCTACGTACACACCAAACCGTGCAACGACACACAACGCTCAACCGACCCACTGCTTTACGTGGCAAAACAGCAACAACTGCCAAGGTCGCACCAGTTTTGGTTTGCCATCCTTTCAACGCCAGCATACACGCAAACTGACACCCCCTTTTCTCCAACGGCTTCATTTTTCTTCCTCGTGAATTAATTCATGCAAGGGCACATCGGAGTTTCCGTTTCCTGCCCTTCAGACACACACTAGATCTGAAAAACTGGGTGGTCTTTAAGCACGATGCTCATGAGATGGGAGAACCAGGCTGCAAGCGGTGCCTTGTAAATGAACCGGCCCCCCGCCCCCAGGGCGAGCAGACACCCCCATCTGACACCTGAAGACACCACGATGGTCGATGGTCGGCCTCATGGTCCGGCCACCTCCACCCACCCTCGCTGCCCACACCCCTCCAGGCCCTTGGCGCTGGTCGCTGTAACCCCGTGCTGTCAGCGACGGCAGCCGCTCTGACAGCCGCTACCGGCCGACACACGGGAAAGCCACCAGAAACCAGCCGAGCTGGAGCAGGAGCCAAGGCCCCGGTGCTGGCAGATGGAGCACCTCGCATCCTGCTGGGTGGCACGGAGGGGGACCTCTGCCACCACCCAACGGGGGGCAGGTTCATTTCTGCAATGCATGACTGACAGACCAACTCCCGTGTTCATACTTCGCCTTGGCTACCCCATACACAGTTACCGTTTTTTTTTTTTCCTTTTAATGTTTTCTGGTTTATACTTTAAAAATAAATAAACCATTAAATATCTATGGGCTTTTGTCACTTCCCTCTCTGAGAAAACAAAGTAAATTGACAGGGTTTTAGCAAACCCTTGGGATGTGCCAAGGGCTGCATCCTTCCAGAGTTTAAATGCCAGCCACTGGTAAAGGTGAGAGGCGCTGGAAAGGCAGCCAGGAAATTCTGGAGTATCACATGGGACATCTACAATACTGAAATCAGCCAAAAGCATGCAGGCCACAACCTCCAGAGCTCCTCACAGGGCCAACTGACTGGCCTGCTCACCACAGCATTCCCCCACAGCTTCAGCAAAACCAACACATGCTCAGCAGAAAATTTCCACAGAACACATGAAAAGCTCTGCCCTCTCAGCTTGCCGATTATTTTTTCCTCCCCCTTCAAGCAAAGAAGAGATGCATCGAGGCTCATGGGAATGAACCTAGCTGCCCTTAATTCCAGCCCCCTCCCCTCAGAAAAACCCAAACACCAAAACCACCACATAATAGAGCAAAAGCACAGGCACACTGCGCGCCCGCACGATGTCCCCGGTGATGGGAAGCAGACGGCAGCTGGCAACCTCCCTGCCCGGCTTCAGCAAAGGTTGGTGCTGCTGCCTCCAGCAAAAGGACTGAGTCACGACCTGGTGAGCACGAGAGGCAGGCAGAGCCAAAGGATCGGAGTTTGGCACTGCCGGGTCTTGCTTTCGTAACTCTGGTAGGAGCTCCATCGGAATGGACCTATTTCTCATGCCACCCAAAAGTCCTAGGACTTCCATGGTGAGTCAGTTGGTTGGCATAACTGCAGCTTGCCCAGAGGCTGGGAGCCAGAAGAAAGCAGCATTCTTCTCCACGCAGCAAAAAAGCAAGCTTATATTTTTCACCTCACTTCCCCAGATCATGGCGTGCCAGGTGGGTAATCCCTGCTGCTGCCAAGTTTGCATCACTTCTGGTCACGACCTCACCAGACCTTACCGGCTACCTCAGGATCTGGAAGACGTTGGTATTTCGCGAGGAGGTCTGCAGGGAAATCCAGGTGGAGATTCAGCAGGCGGCTGCCCTAGCCACGAGGAGCAGCTACATCAGCACCCCCAGGCTGGGAGGTTGCTGGAAGCGTGTGATTGAAATCTGGGGGCTGATCACTAAAGATCCCATAAGCTCTTCCCACAGCCCCAGATTCCCACACTCTATGACAGCTTTTTCTTTCCTCGCTGCCCTGCAGTACCGTGCAAAGTCGCCGCATGCTCTCGCCCAGCTGCCCGCTCTCCATGCACAGCATTCCAGCATCGGAAGCGATGCGTTGAGTTAACCAAGTTCCTAAGTGCTCTCATGGGCAGTATGCAGAGAAGAGACAACAGAAATAAAAATAAATTATTAATTCTTGGAATTAGGATGATGAAAAAGCAGGATGTAGATGAGGGAATTATTGCCTATGTCCACAGCACCCGATGAGGAAAAAAAATAATCGGATCTTCCCAAGTAGCGTGTTACTTTCTGGACACAGCATCAATACACAACCCGGTATTATGCCAGTCCGTATCTTATTTAATCAAACAAAAAGACAAGATGCTGAAAGATTCCTGTCTAAGTGACAGTGAAAAAAACCCTGGAATCTCAGTGGAAATAATTCAACAAGGAAACTCCCCCCCCCCCGATTCAGGGCCAACGACAATGGGGGTTTTCCTATCCTCAGTGAAAAGAAAGCCAGAAAGAGAAGAAAATGGTCCTTTTATTCCCTATAGGTAAAACCAGTTTCTGATCCTATCACCAGCCTAGCAAACTCCCATTTACAGAAACAGTCTTGACTCAGGAGTATATACCGAAATTCATTCATATTTTGTCATGTAACAGAGAAATTGAAAAACAATGGAAATACCTATTACACACACTGACCAAGTGCCTGCCTGTCCCCAGCGCCACCCTCACCTTGAAAAAAGATAAAAGACCTTGCTGTGTTTTCGTTACGTGGCAGGGGAATTGGTAGAAGAGTCAGTTTAATTAACACAACTTTTCTCGAGGTAAGTATTTTCTCAGACAGCGCGGAGCTGCCGAAATGCCGTGCACTGGCAGCTGGGCAGAGGGAAGCAGATCTACCGACGCGCTCAGCCCCGGCTGCAATAGATGGTGCAGCACTTCTCCTCCCCAGCATCGTGCCCAAACCTCCCTTGCAAAGGATAACATATACACACTGCAGATGCCTGTGGACACACGTGCATGTACCTCAGCGACGCCCAGGGACAAGCTGCACAGCTCTTTGCAAACAGCTACGAAGGGCGTGAAGACACGTCACCGCTGGAAGACCCTGGTGTTCCTCACACCAGCAGCACGGAGGTTCAGAGGGAAATGTCACGTTTTAGAGCTCCTGTACTGCCAGGCCAAGCCAAGCCACAAAAAGCAGAAATAATTTTAAATCAAGATATACATTTTTTTAACAGGAAAGGAAGAAAAAACTTGACTGAGTTTGGAGGGAATATTGTTAGCTTTGTAGGTAGAAAAGAATCAAGTCTGGACAGTGTTTGCTTCTTTGTCATCACAAGCTCCATAAAACTCCCTTGTATGCACATACAAAAATACACCTTATGCCAGTGAAACGAAGCAGCATTTAATGAGAACCAGAATATGTTTTGGTTAATTTCCAGGTGATCGGCCTCTTATTAACAGACACGACTTGTAGATGAATGCAAATATTTACATAGGGACCCCTCGGCTGTGTGTCCATCTATTCTGTTTTTTCCCCTCATAAACCTGTTCCTCAGGAATCCATCAGCACCATCACTCACTGGGGGAATGAGAAAAAACCCAGAGCAGGATTTTCCATGTCTTCCCCACCCCAGACAGAATCTCCTCCACACCAGAGAGTCTCCACTCTTAAATCCACTTGGATTAAAGTATGACAGGCATTGCGAGTTTTAACGGCCGACTTAAAAACCAAGAAGCCTGGTGCTACCCTTTCCTCCTCTGGGTCTCCAGGCTGCTTCGGACAATGCCACTTCCTTACATTTTCCTTCCCTTTATCTCTGTAAAAGTTTGAGAGCTCCAAAGGGGAACACACTTCAGGATGCAAATCTGGAGTACAAAGCCATGGGAGTCCACCACAACATCTAGTTTGATGGCTGTTGGACTGAAGGACTCCGATGGACTTGGGAGCGTGGGATGAGCAGGTGGATCCACCCCAGAAGAATCTGCTCTACAAGCCTCACCCCACTCCCAACCAACTGTGCAAAACCATCTGAACTTCACAGCACGGGAATGGCCTTGGTGATCTTCCTTTGGGGCCACTTGAGCGCATAAAAGGAAGAGCTGAGGCATGAGATCTGTGCTTGTACATCCAGCTGTTCATTTCTGTAAGGCAGTTACTTAGACACCCCGGTATTCATGAGAAGCAAGGCAATTTTTGTGACTTTTATTACTATTTAATTGGCCACTGAAATCTGTCCAGTAAAGGTACCTGCAGATGGAGCTGGTAAATCGAGAAGCGACACTGGAAGTCACCATTTTTTGTCAAACACAGCTGGGAAGTCACAGAACTTACCCCAAATTAAAGGGAAAGGGATCTTACGTATGGTCTAACCTTCCAGCAACATCTCAGCAGAAACTGTACACAGACCAAATTATCCTAACATATAAAAGCCGTAAGCAAAACGACATCTTAATGTAGATGAGGAGAACAAGACCACTTCAGTGACACAAAGCTCCACTTTCTAATCCTAATAGACTTATGGCATTTGTTTCTAATAGCTAATGAATTAAGAATCAGCCAATTACGTGCACATTTATTATTATGCTTCTAATGAAATAAAGTGTGAACTTCTGTTTAATTAGAAATGAGCTCATGCTGGTGATCAGAGACACCTTCAAAATATCTTTCAGCACTTCTCAACTGAGCTCATCAGAGCTTCGAGCTGGAACGGCATTAAGGAAATTATATGGAGGTCAAATATTAAAAATTTCAAGGCAAATAAATATTTTTCAAAGCCTGGTCCCACATCCCTAGAAAAGAAGGTGGGTATATCTGTGTGCACAGTCATCCAGGAAATCTGAGATCATATTCCTTCTGCTTAGCACAGGGCTCAACAGAAACTAGTTTGGCTTCAAAACATTTATTTGGTGATATTTTTAAAAGAAATGTCTTTGGCAAGAAAATATGGACAAAGATTTTCATTAACACTTCCAACCTGATTTTTTTCTTTAAAAGCAGTTTACCTCTTTCTAAGAAATTAAAATAACAGAACTTAAACCTGCAAAGAACCCAGATACAGAAATTATTTGCGTGCCTCAGCTACTACTGCTCAAAAAAGCCTCCTGCTCTGCAAAGAGGAAGAACGCTTCAAAAAACCTCACCTAAGATGAAATCTCTAACTGATTAAACAGCTGAGCGATCACAAAATACCCTCATTATTTTAATGCACGTAAGAAATTCTTTGGTCAAAAATCACAACTGGCTACACATCTGAACTTCAGATTAAATGGCTACTTTAAAAAGAAAAAAACAAACCCCAAACCAAACCACTTAAAACCATCAAGTTGACATCTGTTGGCAAAATGGATCTTCAGCCAGTGTTCATGTCTCCTCCTGACCACGCCGTATCAGCATGAGAAATAACAAAACAAGCTTATAAGGGCACTGACACCCCAATTTTTGTCCAGATGTTTTGCTTGGACCTAGAAATCCTTATGTTTGGATTCACATTGGGCTCTCCTGGTGCATCCCAGAGTAGCAACAATTTTTTTGCAAAATACCAACTGCAAAGCACAGCACTAAACCAGCAACTCTGTCTTTAAAGGGCTACTGAAACCGAGCCATGACTAACTCCACCTTAACATAAAGACCACTTCAATTATTCATAGCAAGCTATTTTTCCTGGATCCAGGGACAGACGACTGCCTGTTAAAACCACCCTGCACAGATGCACCAAGTGTTGTTACAAGTCTTCTGTCTCCACCTTCCCCTCAACGTGCAAAACAGTGTTTGTAGACAAGGCAAGTCTGAAATTGCCTCTGGCCTCTTTAGGAAAGGTTAAAAAAATATATTAAAAAAAAATAATAATCTATTAAGAGGCCAGCATTCCTGCTTTATGCCCAAGCATTAGCAGGCAAAAAAAGAGCATAGCTACAGGCCTTGACAGGAACGGAGCAGACCTTCATTTTCTGGTGTAGGTCTGTTTTACGGCTGCTGTCTCTGCAGGCTCTGCTCGCTGGCTTTAGGCAGCAGACAGCAGCGGCTGTCTTTTGTCTGCTCGGCAGCTGAACAGGACAGTTATGTCAGTAAAAGTATAAAACAGTGGGGGACAGCTTCAAAAAAAGGTGTTGGACGAGGTTTCTGCGTGCCCCTGGACAGACGGCTCCAGTCACATCTTGTTAGGCAGAGGAACTCGGAGATCTCTCGTTAGCGTAACCAACAGCAAGGCCAGGTCTGGAGGAAGAGCCCACGTCTTTAAATAGGTCAGTCGACATAGCTGGAAACACCCAGGCGAGCTTTCAGCCCCACCAGCCCTGCTGCAGGTCAATAACGCTACAACTTCTGCAAGAGCCAGTCACTAGAAGAAATGAGCTGCCCTCGCGCCACCGGGGCGGGAAAATGAGGTGCAGCAGGAGAAAAGTCCCCCGCGGCACAGCGCAGGAAGGCAGGTGGCTACTGGATCTTCTGCTTTCTCTGCCGCTCGCCCCTTGCTCAGCGAGTCGGTCTGCAAGAGCAGTAATTCTCTCTGCACGTTTCCTTTCGGCGGCAATCGCCAGCCGCGGGGCTGTGGGGTGTGCCCCGCAGCAGCGGGCAGGATGTGGTCCCACACCTCCTGCGCACGCCGGCTTCCCGGTGCGCAGCACCCAGCACCCCAGTCACAGCCTAGCACCCCGAGGGCTCGGAAACCCTGCAGAAAAAAATAAAACCACGGCATGAAGGTTGCTTAGATTTCCCCCCACCTCCTCGGTAGCTGGCCACGAGCCGCCCAGGAGTTTCACTCCTCCGCTCCCAGGCTGCAGCTCGCGAGGAGCACCTCTACGCACGCCTCCCAACACGCCTGCTGCACCACCCATGGCTCCTCCACCGTGCAGGGCTGCAGACCAGAAGGTGGTGCTGCAAGAATGGTGTAGACACAACAGCCTGACCTGAGCTGGGGTGGAAGATGCTGAATCATCCTTTGGGCTTCATAAAGCCCCACCACCGCCTACCAGACCTGCTCAGCCAAAACCACCAGGGTCCAAAGCTGAAGGAACCCAAGCAATTAATTGGCCATCTGGGTAGGAGCCCTCTTCTGAGGAACCTGAAATTACAAACTTGGGTTTCTGCTTTGCAAATTTTCCTCTTTGAGTCTTTTGCATTCATTCATGAACAGGATCGTGGGGGAGGAGAGCCGTAGATGTGGCCCTGCTCTGGCTGTAGAGAGAGGATGCTTGGGCAGAAAAGTAGCAATCTGACCGCACACCCAAAAAGAGAGAAACAGGCCTTTTTTTTTTTTTTTCCTCCTAAAAGTCAGTTTGGAAGATACTGTTCCTTCCCACAGCAAAAGCGGGCAGCATTCTTACAACCAAACCTGGAGTTTAAGAGTAGGGTCCCAGATAATAAAAAAAATATGATAATCCAAAAAAGAGGGAAGTTCAGGCCTGGATGCAAAAGTTTTAAATTAAAAATAGATGTACTGCATGATAATTGCACAAGAGCTTGTTTGTTTTCACAGTGAGCTTCTGCACAGCTCACAAACCAAATACTATGACCTGGGGGTGTTCCACGGGCTATTCTGTGATGCCAAGCCCTAACAGCAACGAACTGGTGTGCAGTTAGTGCAGCATTTGTCTTGGGTATTCCTATTCTTAGCCCTAGACTGAACAGCAAACAACATTCACGCTCGCATTTATGGGGCACAACAGACAGAGAATTTCAGCAGAACGATTACACTGTAGGCAAGGCCCTCAATTTTTTGGAATAAGCATTTCCAGGAAGATTAAAACGTTGATTTTCAAAACGTGATGCCACAATCGCACATGGTCTTTAGAGATCGTCAAACATTAAGACCAGAAGACAGCATGATAAATGATAAAGCCCAACCTCCTGCTCAACACAGGCTGTAGAACCTCTCAGACAGTGCTGCGTCAAGCTCATTATTTGTCCTTGAGCTTCAATACCTCTTATGAAAACAGAAAACAGTCTTGATTTAAAGACTACAAATGGTGGCAGAAGAAGCAGTTCTCAGTGAAGATGTTCCAGTGATCGATTTCTTCTCTGCTAAGATTCTGTTCCTTTTTTCTAGGCTTACTTTGTCTAGCTTCATTGCTCAAACCCTGCAGCTATAAAATTAAATACCATATTTTTTGTTGTTGTTGGTTTTGCTCTTCAAGGAGAAATACCCTGACTACCACAAGCCAAGAACAGAACCTTGTGGGCCCTTCCTAAAACCAGCCCTATATGTTGTAATTCCCTACCTAAAATTACTACTTGAGTTCTATTTGGGGTAAGAGAAACATATTTTGAATTTTAGACCGTACAGAAACCAAAACATAGAGAATTCTTGGAAACATGCTTCTTTTCAATCAGCCTTCTATACATCTTACACAAACTTTCTAGCTGCAACTGGTTTTGCGGTCTGCAGAGGCTGACTGTGACACTGTGGAAAGGCTTTTGATGAGAGGCAATGGTCAGGAGCCAGAAACCATCATCATTTTCTCTGGTCATGGAGACCTACAGTGCTGAAGGTCAAAGGGAAAAAAAGGAGATATTTCTATTCTTTGCAAACTAGTTGACATTCCAGTACCCACATCTGGCTATCCACCAACGGCAAAATTCATACTATTTTTTTCTGTAGCACCAAGATTTTTTAAGTGTTATTCTTAAATACTACAAGCAAACAAAGAAAAAGAGGTGGGTTTTTTTTTTTTTTCTGAGCAACTGCAGGGCTTAATAATCACAGACTGCACAGTACCCGACTCAAAGTTCAACGCAACGTAACCATCAGCCCCTGCAGTTTCCCTATTAGCTCCCCGGTGCACCGCTTGAGGACTGGGTATGCGGGCTGCTGTTTTCAAAGCTATGTTCCAGTTACTTAGAGCAACAATAAATCTGCAGGGCTATTACAGCCATTTAAAAAGTAAACCTAACAGGGAAGCAAATTTGGTAGCTGTTCCATCTGGCTGGCAGATTGAACGGAGCCGAGATGCCCTCGCTGTTTGAGGAGGGACTTGCAGCAAGGTCAGCCGTTCAGGCCAGTTCTAGAGCCGCTTCCCCCAGCAGCATGGAGGAACTGGTTTACTAGAAGACACTGTGTAAATATTTTGCTGAGCTGCAAAAGGAGGAAGCTTCCCCGGCCCCGGGCTGCCATGTGTCATGATGGGTTCCCAGGCACAATGCTCAATGAGCGCTATTATACGAGCGGGTGTTTATTTCACATCGCAAAGCGGTTGCCAGAACACACAATCACGCGTCTTACCCGACGGCCCTGCAGGCTGCCACAGAGAAACTCCTCTCCGAAAGAGAATGAGACGATTATGTTGGGATTAACTCTTTGGCGGCGGCAGCGGGACTTCCCCCGGGCCCCTGCACCGCTTCAACCCCTGACCAAGCAGCACCGGGGGCACAACCATGACACCCTTTCACATTCCAGTGAGATAATTAAAACTCTTCATTTCGGCACAGACAGGTGAGAGCGGGGCTTTTCCCACTTCTTCACTGGTTTCATCATCTCGCCCGCTCACGGTGTTGATGCTCTGCAGATGATCTCATCCCCCCCCGCCCCCCGCCGCTGCGAGGCAACTCTAGGAACAAACTTCTCTGAAAGGGCTGCACTGTAGTGCTGGGCAGAT
Organism: Leptosomus discolor; assembly: GCF_034619465.1. Taxonomy (NCBI): domain Eukaryota; kingdom Metazoa; phylum Chordata; class Aves; order Leptosomiformes; family Leptosomidae; genus Leptosomus; species Leptosomus discolor. The sequence goes on from NC_141419.1 coordinate 1,469,086, forward strand.
CTAATCAACAGTCGATGGCGTTTTATTGCCCCGGGGTGTTTAATGTCACTGCGATTGTCATTTTCTTAATGAAGACAAATGAAGGAAACACCAGGTTAAAAAGCCTGGGTCTTTGCAAGTAAAAACAATACGCCTCTGCTCAGCCTCAGCAAAGGTCCTGCCTTGCACCCTTTTGCCTTAATAACAATCCCGATTTTCTTTAACTGGTTTTGCACTTGGGTGACTGCTGTCTTAGAGGCAGCCATTCCTGAAATGCACAGCAAATAAGATCAGAATTAGGCCTAATTTGACCCTCTGCTCCTATCCCTACCGCCAGTTTGAAACTCGATGAATTTGTGGAGCGGCATGTTTTATCCCAGGATCTCAAGTCCAACACCAGTGAATCCTGGACGGCCTCCCAAAACCAGAATGCATCATTCCTGTACTACGGCTGAAACACGGGATCCTGGAGAAGTGTTGCATTACGAGCTGGTACCAGAGCTGAGCCCCGACGTCCTGTTTTGCCTCCTTTTATCATGATAAGCTTCTCTTTTTCCATTCTAAAGAACCATGCTGTAAGCAAGCACTGATATTTTCCTCCCGCTTCCCGTGTGGCAATCTTTCCCTTGAATTGTGTGCTGGAGCCTCATCACTTCTTCCAGGAGGGCAAGAGGACCACTGTCTACCTCACTGCAACATGCTGCAGGGTAATGCCACCACAGAAATCTGTAGGAAGCAAGAGGTCTTGAGGGTGCTGTTCAAGCTCTGAAAGGCGTGTTTGTATGAGGAGAGGAGGTGGAAGATTACTGACTAGCACCCAATCAATCCTCTGACACCCAGAGGGCTTTGACCTCAAAGAGAACAGGATCAGCCTGTGGGTTTATGTACATCATCATACAGCCTTTCATTTCGGTGAGCTGCTTTCCTGTTGTTGAGCAGTGTGGAGCGCACATCTCCACACGGCCAGGACCTTTTGGCCATTCGTGGTACACAAGGACACCAGTACAGTCATCACAAGTCTCCTCTGTGTCTCCTCAGGAAGCATTAACGTTCTGTAATACATTTGCACCACAGCAGAGGCCCAGAGGAGAAAAGTCCCATTTGTAAATTCTGTGGGACAGGCTGCTCTCTCGTACGCACCGATTTTGGTATAACATCACCCTGAAACTCAACTTGCCTTCTCAGGTCCAACTTGTGCTTCCCTCTGCCAAGGTGCACCAGCGAGAGGACAGGACACACGGGCTGGTTCTTGCAAGAGGAAGGAGCCAAGTAACAACCTGGCTTCTAGGAGGGAGCTTGTTAGTGCTGGACTCATTGCTGGCAGCCCAAGAGCAAGTCTTCTGGGTGGAGTAAAGGTGACCTTACGTCCCCCACAATCCTGCATCGCTCATGTGAACGCCCTACAGGACGCAGCACTTGCTCTTTTACCCCCTGAAGCTGTTAGGCCCACGGTGGCAAATCCGCAGCCATCGGGTCACCTATTGCCTATGAGACCTGCTGGCACAGACCACGACCAGACACAGCCAAGCCTTCTGCTGCTCTGCTCCACATCTACAGGAAGAGCAAATGACGGCGTTGCCTTCAGTGCAGCAAGTATTTGTTCAGTATTTCTCTCCCAAAGCTGGTAGGCTGAAGATGGCAGTTCGTGAGGTATTTGGCCTTTCAAAGACACTTCAACACAACAAACGTGAGATCCTGCCACTCTCACAGATACACAATAACCACCGTTATTGACAGTCATTTCAATAGCCTACTCAGGGGACTCTAGCCATTTCTGCTCCCTTCAGTTCTTTTGTTTCTTTCTCCTTATTTCAGATCCATCCCTAAGCGTCCATTAATCCTGGAGGTGACACATCTTGGCATTGGACAAGAGGCCAAAGGCTTTCTTTGTGAGCTGCTCACATGGTTGGCTGGGCAAGGGTGACCATGAAGTAGTTCTACAGAGAAAACTCGTACTTCTTAATGATAAAAATAACAAACCTGTCCCACATGCTGGGATCTACAGCAAGGAAGCTCTTACCCCCAAGATACTGAGCTATTGGGTGACAGTATGGGAAGGCAGAGCCATCCTCTGCTCTCTAGATACTTCTGCAATGCCTTCCTCCACATCACCCGATATCCTTGGCGCTTGTACTTCTTCCCTGTAGCTCTGAGCACATGCAACAAGTTTTAAATCTCCACCTTATTTCCCACAGGAACTGTCTCTTTCCTTATTACTTCCCTTAGTCATTATTTCTCATTCAATGTGACAATGCCACCAACTCTCCAAAGCACTGTGGGACACTGTCCACATACAGAATGTGTTGCATTAGCTACCAGACACCTCCAGAAGAAAAAGCTTGTCCAGGGTTTAACGCGACACTTCAGCCTTAGGGGAGAAGCCAGCAACCGTAGAGCTAATTGGAAAAGTCCTCGCGGACGTGTAGACCTTCATGTACCATCAGCAACTCACCTACGTGGTTTCACCCCAGGGTAAAAGTAGTAAAGCTCATCTTCTTTCTATGAATCACCCTAAGAACACAGCCCCAATTAAAATATAAAACATTGCTGCTACAACACCAACTTGTGCAGGAATTTATTTTTAGAAGCAGCTTAAAATAGAGTGTGTGTTACCTTGCTAAAAACCATCACCTCTCTGTTTTGGTAAAGGATGACATAAGAGCAGTGATACACGCTCCGGTGCAGAGAGGTACTTCACACCCTGCACCAGGACTTCTGCATGCCGCCAAGCTGAGAGAAAACACTGAAGGGAAAAGGAGGGGAGGAAGTCCAAAGTTGGTCTTAACTTTTCACTGCCAACATAATAAGGTGCTAGGGCTTAAAGAGAGGAATGTAAAGGGATGAGACAAAGAAAATTTTGGAAATAACAGCATATTTCCCATTGAAAAGTGGAAAAAAAAAAAAAAAAAGCTGCACGTAACTTTGGGGAAGGGTTTTGGTTTGTGATAGCCAACCCTGGCTCTGAAACAGACTCTGAGACAATGTGGACTCTTGATTTGAAATGCCATTACTGCTGTGAAACCAGTCCTCGATGCAAAGACTTGAGAGTGTGTCCTGATCTGGCACCTCCAGTGTACCCTTCTGCACCAGTAAGTAATGGAAAAGGAAAAGACAACAGCCCTTGGCAGCAGCGTGCATCCCCGCACACCTGCACCCCCAGCACCAACACCATGGGGTGCCCTGTAGGAGCTGCCTTGTAACTCCAGTGGGATGGGACATGCCCCTTCCCTGAAACAGGCTCCCGCTGACACCTGACACAAGGACTTGAGAGGACATCACACCCTCAGGTGTCCACCAAAAACCGCTGTGGATGATAAAATCTCTGCCAAGAGCAAATACTTCTCCACAGGCCACGCCGTGTCCACTCTGCACCTCCCTGTGCTCTTGGCCATTCCGTGACAGTGCATGGGGAAATCCGCCGATGGAGACACTGGTGAATCCTAGTGAGGTCAAACACAAAGGATAACCCTCAAAACCACCAGAGGCTCATGGCATTCTGAAACCAAGTAAGAAAAGAAAAGCTGAATTAAAACAAAAGGGAAAAGAGGAGTCACACGAGATTTGAAAGTGATGAGGAAGAGACTCTGCAGAGAAACCTTTGCTGGTACACGTGGCTGCTGCTTGTGGCTCCACGACATCAAACCTTCCCATTTAATGGCTAAAGACCTAAAGTAATGGTCACAGCACCCACACAGCTATTTTCACAGGGGAAATCTTCGGGTCTTTCAGACTTGTGAAACTCAAAGCCATCTTATTATTTTGATTGAAGCTTTCCAAGGAATAAATATGAAATGAGAAGAGAGGGATGAATCTGATGGAAAATTACCTCAGTTGACAGATACTGTTCTGCAGACTTCACTAGATGCGGATACATATGGGCAAGCACATATGCAATGCCATCCAGTTTTGTTTTGTGAAAAGCTGAACAGCTTTTCAGAAATGGAAAACAGTAAGAGAAAGAAGCAGTAAAAAAAAGCGATGGGAAAAGTCAGTGGCATACACAAGTGAGAAAAGATACGGCTTTTGGTGAGACACACAAGTGGAAAATTACAGGATTGTTCTGGAGGGAAAAAGCCACGTGTGAGATGGGGCAAGGATGCTATGCAGACGGGGGGTTTGGCTGTACAAGAAGACGAGGAGCAAGACTAGACTGCTGCCAGAGGGGAGATTTGGTACGATTCTCAAAAAAGAAGCTGCAAGAAGAGAAGAAACATGTTTGAAGACATTAGCACAGGGGTAGCTGGGCCACCTACAGATGGGCAATATGGGAAGGGTGACAGGAGATGGATTTACGGACAACAGAAGATGTTAAGAGGAGATGGAGAACTAATGGCTGGCTCTAAACGCAATATAATTCTCCCTAAAAGCCCAGCCAGCCAGAGATTTATACATTGCACCATGTGAAACAAGTAAAAAATATTACTAAAACTCATGAAGGTTTTAACAAAACAACTTAGATGTGTTTCTATTTCACATAAATAAGAGCCAAACAGCTATATTAATCCTAATTAATCTGATTAATATTATTGCAGTGGGAAGAATCATTTACTGGTACCGTAAGCTTTTTTTCCCCTCTCTCCAGAAAGAACTCCCTTTGTGCACCTGCTTTTAACACCACCATACTAGATAGCACATCCAAATGTAATTCCATTACGGTCGGCAGAGATTTCATCCACTCAGTGGAAATGCAATGAAATGCAATGAAAAAATACAAAATCATTCACATGAGGTAATCTCTACAGGGATATTTAAGGCTTTTTCCCCCAAAGTAAATAAGTTTTATGTAGTTAAAGTCCTTGAAAACATCAAACTGCAAGTCTTTGTTCGCAGAATTTCATTTGTTCTCAAATTCTCGTAACTTTGGGAAAGACACAGAGGTCACAGAGCAGGGGACGAGGATCAGCGTTTCTCATCGGGGCTCACTCTATGAGCCTAACACAACACTGGCCTCCTGTGCCTCAGTTTCCCCCTTTGCAACACAGAAATAGTATTTCTGGCCCTATGACACAGGTGCTGGAAATCCTAATTCCTTACCACGTCTATGAAGTGCGAAGTGAAAGGCAAGTAGAAATGATTTTTCCTGTTTAAACTTAAATTTCCAGAAACAACAGATGTCACAGAGAAGACCAGGTTTGAAACAGAGCTATTCTGGCAAACGCATATACATTTAGGTGCAGTTAACAACAAAACCCAGCTTTATGCTCCTCCTGAGAGAGAAACAAGAAACCAATTCTCGTCTGAGTTCATTTGCAACTGATTACCTTTGGGGTCTATCGACTGTTTTTGTTTTCATTTCTTATTTGTTAAACACCGACAGTTACAGGGACATAAGCAGGGGCTGTCCGCTATATTTTGGGTCTCCACGGGCAGCACTTGGCTCTGCCCCTTTGCGTCATAAATATAAGCTCGGCCTATAAAGCTTCATTTATCAGACCCCATGGAAATTCATAAACCCTGGAATACTGCACCCTTCACCTTCTCCACCAAAATGAACCTATGTGATAGTCCACTGATACAGAAATGCAGTGTTTGAGAGGGCAAAAACCCAAGCAAAGGACACAGACCACCTACTCGGACACATACCTGCTGCCACCCCCAGCGGGTCCAACACACCCCCACCATCGCCCACGACCATGTCCTCGGTTTGTAAGTCATGAAACAAACCGCGTTTGCTTTCCTCCTCTGCGTGTCAGCCCCAAACACTCTTCAATAAACAAGTGTTTGCAAAAGGGCAGCTATGAGGTGTGAACAGAACCTGGGGTTTCCATTGAGAAGGAACGAAAAAACTGTAACAAATACATGGGAAAAAGCTGACTTGCTGATTTTCCAATAAAACTCTTTCCAGCTCCTGGCCCTTCACATAACCGGTCTTGTTCAGGCACCAACATGGCAAATAAACTTATTTCTCACTACAAATCTTCAAAAGGGGCTGATGAAATCTCTTGCTTTGGGAGACAAATCTCTTTGTCCCAGGGAGTTGCATTGTCTTTTGCACCTTTTGCAGGGCAAATGCGGCATTGCAGGATGCTGCCAAAGGGCGAGACAGATCAAACGGGCATCCAAGGCACCCTCGCTCTAGCACAATTCAGTATCTTTATAATTTACTGGAATGATGGAACATAGTATGCTTACTAAAATTGCTGCTGATACCAGGCTGGGACAGGCTGCAAGTACTTCGGAGGCCAGGATTAGGATTCAAAATGATCTTGATAAATTGTAGAAATGGTCTGGAAAAAAAAAAAAGAGAAAAAGAAAAAGACAGTTCAGGAATGATGGGTGAACAGTGCTAAGACAGGAATAATCAATGACACGGTCACAAGGGAAATAAATACCAGCTCACAAAGGTTGTTTTTTGTTTTGAAAAGGATCTCAGGATTACCAGGGCTCACAAACTGAGCAGGAGCTGAACGCAGCCACGTTACCGCCATAGAAGCAAACATCACACTGCGACACACAGAGAGCTGTGCTATTCACCGGCTACACACAGGGAATTTTTCAGTTATTTAGCACTACTGAAGTTCTGATACTGGACACTGCATTTCAGTGAAGTTATAGAGAAAGTCCCAATGCAGGCAGCAAGAAGGATCGGAGACTGAGAAAGCACGGACTGGAGAAATCAGTGAAAGAATCACATTCATCTGGACTAAATATGACAGGGAGCCATCATAATGGTCTTCAAACACAGCAAGAAGGCCACAACAGAAAGGAATAAACTACCTTCTTGGCTTGTCAAGGGTAGCACAAGATGCCATAGTCCTTAATCGCACCAAGGAACACGGGTTAGGTGCTAGGAGGAGTTTCCTGACTAAGGGAGGAAAAGCACTGAGATAGACACTCGAGGATAGCTGTGGGCTCTCCAACATTTGGATCAGCAAAGTTAAGGCATTGTCCATCAGGAAGAGGAGTGGAGAAGGTGGCTCTACCTTGAAGTCTTAATTTTCTTTGTTTCAAAGGGTAAAAAACCCTTAGGAAGCAACCCAATGACTGCTCAGCTGAACCTACATAACCCATTAATTAATTAACTACATTAAGACAGTTGAGGCCATCACCCCGTCCACCACATGATCCACACGGGCAGCCCATCTTCCCCAACTGCTATCTATCTACACAGACCAGAGAGGGGAAAGAAGTGTGACTGTGTCAATATTGTGGAGAAGAAACAGAGACTTGAAGAGACCAACTCAGGTGCCAATGTCATACAGAGGATTGGGCACAATAAAAGAAGACCCATGTGCAGTGGCCTCTTCTCAAAATGACCCTTCTACTTAGGGAAACATTAAAGTATATTCAACAGACGTCTCGCTAAAATATTTGCAAGTGCCCTGCTCGTGGCAGTACATAATAGAATCTCAAAACAGTTTTATTTTTGAACCAATATGCCTTCCCACACGGCATGCAAAATATTCGTTCGCAGGTGAAAGATTGCAACATAAACGCTCTGAGCGTTAATTTCTCATTAGAAGTTACCTGCACAGAATGATGATGGGGCTGGAGGGCAGGAGTTTGATGGCTGATGAGTGAAAGCAAATATTTTTAGCAATTTTCATTGAGTGTAAAAATAGATTCATAATAAGCCGCTCTCCTAGTCTGGCAGGTTGCTGACAGCCGCAGCGGGGGCTGCAACAGGCACCTCCTCTAGGCTGGCAAAGGGTCTCGCAGCTTCCTTCGAGCGGCAGGGGGACAGGTGGGTCCAGCCTCGCCAACAAACCACAAAATCTTCCCTCTGCCCACCCGGTGAACAGGCAGCCTCTGGCAGGCGCGGAGATCTTCCCCGATGATCTCAAGAGCCCAAAAGGGGCTCGCCGAAGCCACTGCCACCCCCCAGCATCACCAAGCCCTCGCTGCCACCTGGCTGTAGATGAGCTGGGAAAACAGAGTGCCAGAACAGGCATTACAGATGCTTTTAACAGGAGAGAATTTTCATTTTGATAGGAAAGTAAAAAAAAAAAAAAAGAAAAAAAAATAAAGAGAGCATTTCAGAAGCACCCAGGGATGGCAGCCAGTGAAAAACTGCCCTGGCTTTAGCAGAGTATTAGTGTCGCGTCTCTTGTCTACTGCTGAGGCTTCTCCAGGGCATCTCTAACCACAAAGAGCTGCTGAAATGCCAGTGGGAATGAATACTGGCCTTGCCGGTGCATAAACATCTAAACAGATTTCCTTTCGTGCTGTCTTTGACAAGCTGAAGCTCCAGCCTTCACTGCCATTTAGTTCAGGAACATCCTATGAAATAGCAGGCAGACGCCTACTGATAAGCTACACCAACCTCAACCGGGAGGCATCTGCCCCTTCCAGGTTTTGAGCAAAGAATAGCAGTTAAAAGGAGAAAGGAAAAAGAAAAAAATAATAAAGGCAGCAGTCCAGGCACTTGAGATAAAGTAGCTGTTATGCCCCTCTCTAACAAAGCTGCATGCTTTCTGTCTTCAGGCCACGACTCCGTGAAAGCAGCCTGGACACACAAATTCCTACCCCAGCCAAGCTGTCCTCACTAAGACAGAGGAGGGTCAGGGCTCCTATGACCTTTCACTACACACTTCTGGAAGATGGTGGCACCACCAGATACACCGGGCAGCTCACTGCTCCAGCCATCCTCTTCAGACAAGGAAGCTGCTTCTCCTTTCTTGTTGAATAAAAGCTTGCAAAACCATTTAGGTGAAAAATCTCTGCTTCGGGTCGAAAGCCACGTTGTAAATCACACAACTAGCCTAGCATGGAGATGTCTGGCACGGCTCCTTTGCAATGACTCTGAACAGGGCAACAACATACCGTTTAGCTCTGCTTTCTGACGAAGCTGTGGGTTTTTGCCGTGCTGCTGGCAGGGTTTCATCCCATCTCCCCCCAGCAGTGCTGCGTCCCGAGCAGACTGGCAGGACAAGATGCAGCCTATTAAATGAGCACCTGAAAGCATCCAGGGTCTTAATCAGAGGCTGAGGGCAGGTACTAGCAAAGCTGCACTTCTCAGGAGGTAACACAGCGCTGAGGAACTAAATTTCTGTAGTGGCTATTCAGCCAATAAGAAGAAAAAAAAATAAAACCCACCATTTATGTGCTATTTCACCCTGCTGACAGGAAAGAGCTAGAAAGGGCCATTGCTTCTGAGCTTAATTACATCCGATGCTTCTAAGGGTGAGGGAAAAGAGTGCTTCATGAGCCAAAACCAAAGAAGCTAATATATTATACTGCAGCAAGAACACAGCATCTTCAAAGCTTTCCCTCCCCACACCCTGAAGTGTGAAATCAGAGATTTTTAATTTTTTTTTCTCAGTAATCTTTTTGCTCATTTCCTGCCTGGCCTCATACTCTTGTAACAATGAATCAGGATTAATTAACATCAATGTCAAGATTAAGATCATGCCTAACCAGGACTTTCTTGTCATCTTCTAGGGAATTAAACTAAAGCCCACATAATGACGGACTGACCACACTGCCAGGTTGGGCCAACTGTTCGCCCATGGGGAGCTGGTGCTTTCAGGTGAAACCAGCCTGCCGCTTAGCACAAATCCCTTGCTTTGGGGAAACTCAAAACAATCTCCTCAAGCTGGTTCTTTGTTTTCCATACACCTCTTCTCAACCCACAATCACCATTTATTTTCACATTCCCAGGCAGGAAGCAAGAAGCTGTGCAGAAGCCTGAAGCTGTGGTCTGAGGTGAACGAGATGCACTTTTAGTGTACGATACTGCAAGCCACAAACAGGCATAAAAAGCAAAAAACAAGTCCAGCAGTCTGTGGTGCTCTGAAACCAGTGATCAGCAGCTGAGAAGGAAACTTCTCCAGATTCCCCCCCAAATATACACCTCTGACCTTATCAGGCTCCATATTCTCACAAGGTCGCTCACTACCAATTAAACTATGAACTTCCAAGCAGCTTTTTGTACGACCAAGGAGACCAGAAGGTCTTGTCTTTCTCACCTTCTGGGCATTTGCTCAGCAGGCTACTGCAAGTTCAAACCAAGTGCTTCAGCACGAAGGTGGTGCGGAAGGGCGGGATGCAACCCCGTTAGTCACCTCCCTGTAGGGGAGAGGACGCGCCCCCTCAGGCGGGCAGCCCGAACCTCTCCAGCCCGGCAGGGCTCCATGAAACCGTCTCTCCAGCCCAGCTGATGCAGCGGACAACTGCAGCATCACGAGCACGGTGATGTCTTGACTTGAAGACCCTCAGGAGACCTGCAGCCCCCCACCCCGCCGCTTCCCAAGTTTTGTATACACATTATAAATACACTCAAAAGAAATCTGCTGACAAGCGTGACATAGCGTCTACGGCAGTTTCTACAGCCACTCATTTGTCTTTCCCACAGCCATATCGACAGCGTGTCAAGAACAACAGAAAAATTATTCATGTGGCACGTTTCTGGTGCTCGTTTGTTTCATTTTACTTCAGGATGGTATTTTAGAAGTTTTTCAAGATGCAAGCATGACCTTTGCCTTTAGAAATCATTAAGAGAAGCAAAGAGAGTCACAGGTATGGGGAAGTGTCAGGCACTTTAACTTTTTGGCACTTCTGCAGGATAAAAGTAGAATAGCGAATGTGACGCCCATCTACAAGGAAGGCCAAAAGGAGGATCTGGGAAACTACAGCCCCGTCAGCCTGACCTCGGTGCCAGGGAGGGTCATGGAGCAGATCATCCCGAGTGCCACCACCAGTCATTTACAGAACAACCAGGTGATCCGGCCCAGTCAGCACTGGTTTAGGAAAGGCAGGTCCTGCCTAACGAACCTGATCTCCAGCTATGAGAAGACGACCCGCCTGGCGGGTGAGGGAAAGGCCTCGACCTCCGTAAAGCCTTCGTCACCGTTTCCCACGGAATTCCAGTGAAGAACCTGGCTGCTCAGGGCCTGGATGAGCGCACGCTCTGCCGGGCAAACCCTGGCCGGGCGGCCGGGCCCAGAGCGGGGCGAGCAGTGGGGTTAAACCCCGCTGGCGGCCGGGCACACGGGGTGTTCCGCAGGGGTCGCTGCTGGGGCCGCTCCTGCCTAACACGTTCACCAGGGATCTTGGCGAAGGGATGGAAGGCTCCCTCAGCACGTTCGCAGGTGACACCGAGCCGGGGGGCCGTGTCGATCTGCCTGAGGGCAGGGAGGCTCTGCAGAGGGACCTGGCCAGGCTGGATCGATGGGCCGAGGCCGACGGTGCGAGCTTCAACAAGGCCAAGGGCCGGGTCCTGCGCTGGGGCCACCACAACCCCACGCGGCGCCGCAGGCTTGGGGAGGAGCGGCCGGAGAGCGGCCCGGCAGAGGAGGACCTGGAGGTGTTGGTCGGGCATTGGAATTGAGTCACCATCCCTCAATGCGTCTAAAAGTCGTTTCAACGTGGTGCTTGGCAACGTGGTTTAGGGGTGTACTTGGTAGAGGAGGGTTGATGGTTGGACGTGATGATCTCAAAGGTCTTTTCCAACCTGAATGATTCTATAATTCTGTGATTCTACTCTGCCAAACTAAAGGAAGTGGAGTGAAGCTGTGAACTGAGATTGAACCAGCATTTCATGAGGCTTAAGTTTAGGATGTAATCAGTTATAGAAAAGTGTAAAAAAGAAAACAGAATCTCTTTGGAGAGCACTGGCCTCCACCTCCGAGCAGAAAGCATCACATAGGCAGTTATTTCAGTAAAAAATAAGGTGGACAAACGCAGGTACTAATGACTTATTAAGATAAAAATTTTTGCTTAATCTTCCCAGCAGTGTGAAATGAAAAATTTCACTTTCCAACCACCCAAATACGAATATATAGGCTCCTCCCAAAAGCGAGCAACCAGAAAGCTCACACCACCCTTCCCACCCCATCAGCAGCAAGGGGAGAGATCACACCTCCTGCACTTCCCTGCAACGGTCTGTGCAACCACACTGAGGTCCAAACCAGAAACCAGAACCTCCTAGGGGTTTTAAGGCTTCAGCAGCCTGATAAAGCTACCCTAAAACAAGACAAGCTCTCTTTGTCGCAGCGTGGCCAACAGAAGCGCGTCTCCTCATTGCACATGCCGAAACGCCACCGTGTTTTCATCTCACTGGTCAAGAAGCTCCTACATATTAGCAATTTCTATGCTACCACTTACTTCCTTCAGCCTTCTCACATGAAGGACAACACAGAAGTGTAACCTTGAGCACCGTGCCTGAGACTAATTGTAATTTTTAAATTCCACTCGTGTCACAGACCCAATTTGTACAAAGCACAGCTGGGGTTTTTTTGCCTGATGAGAGAGAAAAAGAAAAACCCTAGCGATTCTCTCCTGTGCACAGAAGTTCTGCTGTACTTTTGCTGGATGACACACTGAAGAACCACAACTGCACAGCCCAAAGGAGACAAACGGCTGATGCAAACGGAAAACAATGCAGCAAAAGGAAGTCATTCTGTAAGGCAATTACTTTGTTCTTTCAGGGGCTTTTTGGGGTATCTTCTTTCCATAGAAAGTTTCCACTACAGTTATTTAAATTAAACTTGTGTATATTTTTGTCCTCAGACCTATGAGGCTGCAAAGCAGGAGCTCTGCTGAAAATCAGCAAAACAACATAAAATTGTGCACAGGCCCAGGTTCTTTGGTCAGAAGCATAGAGAAAACACAAGGAATGCCCCAAAACAACGAGTGAGTCATTTTCTTAAACTAAAACCTGTAAAGACCTCAAGATACCATTTAGCAAATCCACTGGAGATGTTTTTTGGGGGACAAAACTGTCTGCAAGCATGTGAAAAGTGAGAGTCCAAAGGTACCTGCACAGGCACAGACATCTCCATGGGATGGGGCAAAACAGGGAAAGGGAAGAGTTGAATGACTTTAGGAAATCCCTCCACCAAGAGTCATCCCATCACTTGAACCGTCTCAAGGCTGGACAAACACCCTCACACTATCGGATTGGAAACGCGCCTTTCCAGGACGCAGATTTTCCTTGTCGTCGTCTCCATTTTGGGCTCCAGTGGACTCAGACATGGGGGAAAACAACATCCCAGAAGAGCAGTGCAGCCTGGGTCAGAGCTTCGAACCCGAGCCTGAGCCTCCAAGCGATTTTGGGGCGACTGTGCCACTCTCCAGTGCGCTGCTGGCCTTCCCCCGAGCGTGCAGATGGCTGAATATTAAAGCAGCTTTTGCTTCCTGGCACTGTGCAGCAATGCGGTGGCACGAACGCAGCATATAAAAGGCTATTTCTGCACAAGATTTACAATCCACCTTTAAACCCTCTAAAGGGGTTAAATAACGCGGTGAGCACGGGTTTCTTGTGGAAAAATGACTCACAGGAAGGATGGCAACATTGCACTGCTATAAAATATTAAACATAATAGGTTTCTCTGCCCTGGACTGAAAGAATAAAAAACAAGGTAAGTGGACCTGTTTTTTCCTCCTGGTTCTCAAAGTCACTAATGGCCCTCTGGGTCTGTGAACAGATGTCAACAGCATACTGCAGGTACCGCAATTTACTCGCTGCAAATTATTGCCTGGCATTTAATTAAAATTTTATTGTGGCGATTCCCATCAGCTCTCTCCACAGCACCAAACGGAACAGACTGAAGACAAAAGTGGATCTTTCGGAGCAAATGAGCCCAGTTCATCAATAAAATACTGTAGCTCTGAAAGAGGAAAAGAAAGTGTGTGGTAAGAGGGTTGGTTATCTGACGTTTTTTCCCTGCGCGGGGGCCCTGCAGCGCTGTTCCCGGCACTGACACCAGGTCTGAACCAGCCTGAAGTCGGCTGTGGGACAGGTCCAGCACACGGACTGAGCTCTTCTGCTTGGGCTCGTCACGGGTCACGCAGGATCCCTTTAGGAACAGAGGATGGAAGAACCAGACTCAACAGTTCACTTGTCCAGCCCCAGAGGAAAGGAATTTTACTACAAAAAGCTCCTTTTTTGACATTTCATTCCCCACATCACAGACCTTTAAGGAATAATCCCAACCTGGTGGGAGGATCTGTGCAGCTAAAGGAGACTCCTCAACTATTTGTGCTTTTTTTTGCCCTAAAATGATGAATGATCATTCTTGCTCTCATTATAGCAGCTGGAGCCACTGGGGAGCTGGAAGGACCTAGTGCTTTCAGTGGATGAAGCAAAGGGATCAGGTCTGCTCGGTCCCAGGTTGCTGCTCCATGTGCTCTACTGTGCCCAGATTTTCAGTTTCAGCTGGGGCCTGGACAGGAGCACCAGATCACCTTTTCTCCCGTCTTGCCCATTTTTCTCATGGCTTCCATAAAAGGCAGTAACTACCAGCACAAGTGTAGGAGACTCAGCAGCTCTGGGGCTCACACACAAGCTCCCGTCTATCTCAGAGGCTCTGGCAATGATCAGGTGTGCAGAGGTCCCATAAGTGCCCCCGGCTGCAAGGGAAGAAGAAAATCCCACAGGTACCTCATCAGATATCTCCTCTTGGATCACATAGACAGTGATCCCGAATCCATGAGCAAAACAACCCAGCCAAGGAAGGAAACAGTCATATCCATGAAAGCTCATGCTTGGTAGCAACAGATTATCCTAAACCTCAGTGTCCTTCTACCAGTGGAGGAGAGCCTTGATCCTTTTTAAAAGAGAGGGGGAAAGCCAGAAAACAAGACAAAACATCCTCAGCTCCTTGTGCATTGAGAAAAACCGCCCTCCTGATGCCTGCAGACATCCACTGGAAGCCCTGAAGCATGACACCCAAGGAAAGCAGAGTTTTCATGCCCAGCTGCGAGTGATACGGGATGCTAAGAAAAACAATGGCAACACATCTCTGTCCGCTGCTGGAGGGAAAAGAGGCTTATGCACACACCAGCTCCAGGGCCAGGACAGATTAACACCATCGCCTGCCCTACAGCTCACGATACTGGGGAAAACACAGCTCTTCTGCTTAAAACGAAGGGTCTCTGAAGACCTGGAGTACCCAGGGGCAAAGTAGATATCAGCACCTTTCCAGAGCCTCCAGGGCTAAAACAGGCCCAGCTGAGCTGCTCTAAACAAAGCTGCAAACCTCCCCCTCGAAAGGTATCTGTTGATGCTCTGCCTCCCCATGCAGCTACTCTGGGAAGTCAGGGGAGACGGAGCTAGAATGATGGATGCAAAATTAAAAGCTCAATAAATAATTAATCGCTGAGGTCATCAAATTGTACGAATCTGCCCATCTCACTCTTGGCTCTCCTGTTAATCAGAAAAGTCTCTGTTTCAATGGTGGGTGAAGTGGTCCTGGAAGAACCATAATTTCTGCACCCGCTGCCACGAAGCTTGTACTGGGTGCCATATAAATCAATAGCAATAAGTCATTTGCTGAATGCTATAAAGACTTTTAAGAGTGTTAAGCAAACAGAATGCCTCCAGAGATCCCAAAATAAAGTGAGAGGCGAGTTTGAGTAACTTATTAAGGTAATTATTAAAATGCGTAATTGCAAACCATCAAATATGTATAGCGCAGACAAAACCTCCTTTCCTCTTTCCGGTATCAGCCTCTCCACAAATGCCAATGAGAAAGAGCACTCTGAAGTACCACAAATAAAATACAGGGCACACATGAAAGCTAGCAAACCCACCTCACCGCCTGGCTTCCATAACCCTGTCTCTTCCCTGTCTTCTCCCTCTACATTTTGCCTTCAGTGGCGGGAAGCTCCCTCCAGCTGGGGCCGCACGGCCAGTTTTTCCAATATGTGCAATTCCTAGTATGTGCTGGTGTTATTCTGATTATAAGTAAGTGGTTAACGACAATGAACATGAATGCCCAGAATGGAAGGAGTTTATCCCACGGCTGATGTGTTGCAAAGCTTGTTGCATCCTCCGGAGACAGGCGGCTGAGCGAGGTGAGCTGATGCGATCCAGCGTGCCAGGTCCCTGTGCTCTGACCAGCAGCTATGGCAGGGTCCAACCCCTGGACTGCGTCAGATCAGTTGCTTGACAAGGAATAATTACAACACCACCCCCCTCAGTACGTGAAGCACGAACAGAGGAGAAATACAAGGTTTACGGGGCTTTGAGCAACCTGGGCTAGCGGCAGGTGTCCCTGCTCATGGTGGGGGGGTTGGAACTAGATCTTTAGGGTCCCTTCCAACCCAAACCATTCTGTGGTTCTATGTTCTTAGGAGGAACTGGGGAAATTTAACAGCTCAAACTGTAGTTTATTGAGGGTTAACAGTTAATGTCTGCACAAAACGCCAGCTCTTCACAGCCTCACACCAGTGCTCAGGACCTCTCTGCTTTGCGCTCCACCTACAAAACGAGTTTTAAAAGTTCTCGGGAAGTTTCTTCCCGATGGCGAGCAGTGTTGTTGCCGCATCCATGCAGAAATCCCAGGTTATCCGTGAGGAACACCATGCTACTCGGCTGAGCACAGCCCATGCCTATCACTCTATTGCTGTCCAACACGTAGCAGTAAGAGAAGACCGCCCAGCCCTGGCAGCAGCAGAGGAATGTCCTCACGGCCGCCTTTGGGCACGGGACAGCACTGGTTTTGGGCCCGTGGGCTGCAGGGTGTGGGAGGCCACG
This sequence comes from Leptosomus discolor, assembly GCF_034619465.1. Lineage (NCBI taxonomy): Eukaryota > Metazoa > Chordata > Aves > Leptosomiformes > Leptosomidae > Leptosomus > Leptosomus discolor. The sequence goes on from NC_141419.1 coordinate 1,485,485, forward strand.
CTGCCCGTGGTGACGTCCTGCTCGCTTGCCTCCCCAAACCCTGCCTGCCCGTCAGGCGGGCTTCGGCGCACGCAAAGGGGCACCACTGAGACGCCCACGAATGCAGAGCCAGGGGGAGACCCCGAGAGCAGGCTCCTGGCTGGAGCGGAGGGTCCAGGGACTCTCCCACCTGCAGCCCTCCCCCCACGCCATGGCACACAGGAGATGCTCCAGCAACGGCACGTCGGCATCCCAAATCCAGCCTCAGCCATGGGGTGAAACCATGAGGTCTACTCTTTGTGGCCTCAGTAGAGTGGGACACCCATAACTGTATCTAAAAAGCCCCTCACAAAAAATCACCTGTATATGTAACTTCTCGTGTTTTTCTAAGACAGGGCCCAGACCATCACTGCTCTGCAGGCAGATCCCATCTATCTTCAAACTTTTTTTCCTCTTCAGAAGAAAATCTGACTTATTTTATATTTTTCCTGAAACACTATCCTACAAAGCAGCACCAGAGTCCAAACACCAAACTGCCCCTATTCCAGCATACTGGGTGCTCTTCTCTGTCATTTCACTTCAGCGGTTTCCCGACCCCATTAGAAACACGGCCAGTAAAAATCTCCTGAAAACACTGTTCCCAATTAAAGTGAGCCCTTATGAAACCAGTATCACAGCCACTTGCTTAATATATTTCTCCCTAGAAGAACTTACAGCGTTTCCTTGATGAACCCCCAAGTACAACAGTTTCCACAGCGATTACAGAAAAAGCAGCGGTGCCAGAAATAACATTGTTAAATGGAAAACATCCCCTGCGCTCACTCTCACACAGGCACACGCCCATGGAGCACAAACGGGCTCACGGGCACCAGGGATGATGATTCCTCAGGGTGACAGCCCAAGCACCGAGTAGCCACCCCAGTGCAAATGCAAATGGAAATGGAAACTGAGTCAAAATACCGCTTTTTAAGTAGGTGTCCTGGGATTGCTCATGGGCAGGTACCCTCTACACACAGGTATGCAACAGCACACCCTTGAATACAGACATAATCCGTGACCATATTCCAAAAGCAGCTTCCCAAGTACAATATTCAGAATATTCCACCTAGCAAGGTGGGACAAAATGACCATCCCAGATGGCGCGTCCTGCCTTGTGACGGGCAATTTTGGTTCTGACACGGACCTGGTGTAAAAGCAGGAAAGAAAAGCACCAAGCACCGGCGCTTCCCAAAACCACCCCCCCTCGGCACTCCCACCCATTCAGCCCTCGAGCGCTAAGGCACGCAGAGCTGCACCTCCCATTCACCTGAACCCGTGTGCGTGTTTCCAGGACTCCCAGGCTCCCCTTCCCCGCTGGGGCTGCGGGCAGCCGGCGCTCTGCATGCCGGCAGACGGGGGCTGCGGGCGCTGCCACCTCCACCGCTGCTGTGCCTGGACAGACACCTCTGACTTTCCTCATTTATTTACCGAAACAGAGAGAAGGCTTTCAGCAAACACCGTTCCAGAGCTATTTTCTGCAACAAGTGCCCTCACCAGCTTCAAACTCTTTACTGGCTTATTGCTCACAAGAAAAGAACAAAATGAACCTTAACTTTTTTCCTCACAGCCAGGACACCAGCTCCTGCCTTCTCCCCACACCCTTCACAAGCATCTTCTCCTTTTTAGCTCGCTGTCCCTGTGTCCTTTCAGTCCTCACCAGCCAGGAGACTTTTTTTCCCCTGGGAAGAACTCAACACACTTATCTGTGTATAGAAGGACCACATTTATCATCTTGATTTGCATTAGAAATTATTAAAGTGCACGACCAACCTCCTGTTCACTTAGGAACGCACAGCTCTTATTTGAGACGGCAGAAATGGGTTCAAAAAGAGAAAAAAAAAAAAGTCGAACAACAATATCCAGCTTGGATTTTTTTGTCATAGGTTTTGTGCTTGACACGACTGACACATCCACAACCAGAAGCCTCCCAGGACAGGCTGGATACATCCCCAACTGCCAGCGGAGACCTATTTCCAGTTCAGAAGAAATGTGATTTGAGGATTTCTGTTACATTCACACACTTAATTTCTGCCTTTACACCTGTTTACTCAAAAAAACTTAACTGTTGGTTTAACATTTTGGCATACAACCTCCTATCTCCTGAATAATTCCGAATTCTGATTAATGCAAATACGAACGCAAAGTATTTTCTGACTTTGCAGCAAATCCCCACAGGTGGATGACAGATCAAAACACGAAGGCAGCAGACCGTGTCTACAGCAATGAATTACAGGCAGAATCAAAAAGCAACTATATTCCACGGAGACTGTAAGGCAACCAACACCTCATCGGGGACTTTCCCTTAACTTCTTTAAAGACCTAAAACCTGCATAATGCACCATAAAACCAACACTGCAGGCTTTTTCTTCAGCAGAAAAACAGCACCGTGCTGCCTTAGGGTTATGAAAAAATTCTTCAGCTTGGCAGTAATGGTTTTAGCCTTCCTCGCTTTACTGTTTCTGACTGCAAACGGCGCCACTCAAAGCAGGTCTGCAAAAGCAGCGAGGGTTTGGGTTTAATAAGCGCCCCTTGCATTAAAAAGGATTACCTTAGTAATGATACCAACCGCGACAGCAAACTCATTAGACACTGAGTCACGGCTGTAGGGCGCTATCAGATGTGAAGACCCAGCCCGTGCTGCTGGCAGGTCTACTCGTACGGTGCGAGGAAGATCTCAGGCCATTCTTGGAGCTCTCGTACCTACTTCGGCAGTTTTTCGGGTGGCTGCTGGGCCATCGATGCTGAAAAGCAAGAGCTTCCCCAGCCTAGAGTGCTCATGAACCCTAACTATGAATCTTTACCAGAATATGTTTTCATAGTTATTTGTAGTCATTCACCGTAGCATGAAGCACTTAGAATATTATTTAAAATAGTATCAATTTACTTTTATTTAGCGTTTTTCACACTGGTGGAAAAAACTCTGCGGTGTTTTACAAACTGCTGCGGAGGGAGTGTGGCAATGCTCCTGGGAGGGAGGGAGAATATTTTTAACCCCATTTTACAGAAGTGGGAACTGAGGCACGCACTTTTCCACAGAATGATATTGGCCAGAAACACTTCTGAATTCTTGCAAGATAACTTCCAGCAGAGATCCTCGCTTCCAGAAGAAACGTACAGTTATTCCAGACTACAGTGGTCACACTGTTGTGTCCTGGCCAATTTTCTCACGTAAACAGAGTGGTGAAACGGTGGGAAGAGTGGTTTCTCTTCAGGCTTTGTTAATTTTAGCCTGAGAAAGTAATGAAGGAAATACCTGAGCACTACAGGCAAGTTTGTGGGAGGTAATTAAACACCCAGCTCGACTTCCCTTCCAACTCAGAAAAGCTTCGCATTGTTCCATAGATATCTACAACTCTATTTTTGCACTTGGTTCTAGCCTGACCTTTGATTGCACCGTTTTGTTCCGAAGTCAATCACTCCGCATCTTCCAAATGAAGGCACTTTCCTTTTAAACACAACACAAACCAAAACTTTATTTTCCTCTTTAAAATGTGCAACGACCAAGTTTTGGTGGGTCCAAATTCACACAAGAACGCTTTGTCCTGCCCCTACCAGCCCTGACATCCCCCACAACAGAAACCTCCCAGTTCAGACCAGCGCTCCAGCTGGGATGCCGAGAGACCTCAAATCTGAGTAAAGAAATCCCTTAGCTGTTTTCACACGTACAAAGAATAACTGCTGCGAGCAGCTCTTCTAAGGAGAGCCGCTCCAGAAACACCACACAGTGCTGCTCCTCCTCCCAGAGGGTGCATCCCCTCAAAGAACCGGCATCAGCTCTCCATCCTTCCTCCCGCCCAGCCACATCATCCCCCCTAACTTGTTCTCTGCAGCTGCCGTAGCCTGGTGTGGCTGCAGTGCCTCCACGGGAGTTCATCAGATCTACACCCCTGTGGCAAGAGGGTGGCAACTGCAAACTAGCAGCCCGTTACGGAGTCACAGCTGACCCAGCCCAGCAGCTGCTCGGGTTTTACAGGTGGCAGGTGCCATTCCAGGGCTTCCTGAACCATGTGAACTTCATGAAACCTTTTTAATTTCTATTCAACTCATTTTAGCCCCATCTTCAGTTTTTCTATAGCTTTAATTCATGTTAGTAAATCTCCCCAAAAGGGAACAAACCCAAAAAAAATGAATAAAGGGCAGGAGGGAACACAGGAAACCCGTGGGCAGCTATTTAAAGAGTCAGCGATGCCTCATGGAAAACTCTGAAACACATTCCCGTTAGCGACAAACCTGCTGCTTTGGCCCCGGGTCACTTGCTGAGTCTCTTTGCGTCCTCACTGCCTCACCCTGAACAGCAGGGAACGGGGAGAGCCTTTCTATCCAACGCCTTTTCTTGGCATCTCCCAGCAGCTTGGGGCAGGAGGAACCAGCCAAAAGCCCAATGTTCCTCCTAAACCCCTTAAAAGCTCCTAGAAGCTCTCCAAGTTTCACAACCTGTTTTGTGAACCCTGTACCCCGCTACCTAAATCCCAACTGCTCATTCACCTTCACCAGATGAAATGGCTGGAGGCGGCACGCCATCGCTTCCAGCAGCGACACAGACCTCTAAAGCATTCGACCCACAACTTACCTTACTGCAACTTTTGGGGAGCATGTGTCCAGTCACACACTTATGCAGTTGGCCTTTTAGCCCAAGACCTTACCCTACCCTGAGCGCAGAACACAACCAGCTCACAACGCAACACCCCTTGCGTCCCTTCATCACTGCTGGCTCACAGGTCATGATGATATTGCCGACAGACGGGGCTATCAAGAGAATAATTCCACTCTGAAGATGATGAAGGCCAGTCCCTGTATCCCTGAGACTCAAATCTACCAGTAATTCTTAGGAAAAGTGACAGTAGGTGGTTATAGAATTAACGGTTGTGTCTGTCTGGCGCCTTTTGAATTCTGCAAAGTAGCGAACTGCCCTTCAGGAGAGACCGTCTAAGCAATGCAGAAGTTGGATTTCAGTCTGGATGTAGAAGTGTGGCAGTAAAGACTTCAGGGAACTACTACACTTAAAACCAGGTTTGCTGGGAAAAGGGCCAGGCTCCATTTCATTGGATTCTCCTGAGGTTTTCCCCTCTAAACCGCACCACCAAATGAGGGCTCAGCGCACACGCACACCCCCCAGGTCCCGACGCATCAGAGTGCAACGTTAGCAGAGAAACCGAAATCCAGTGTCTGAATTCAGCTGGATCTAGCCAATTTTTCCTGCCTAAAATCTGCAGGTCTAATGGAGAAGCAGAGCAAAGTAACTGAAACCCCAAAGCCTCCCAGGGCTGAAAAATAACGGTTTAATGAGCAGGCGACCCTCCAATGTCCGAGGAAGGAACGAGGGAAGGTCTGGATAAGCAGCATGGAAAAGACAACTTAGGATCTGGAGACTTGAGGAGCTGCTGAAACTGAAAACCTCATTTGCACAAACAAGGTTTTTATATCATCAGTGTGTAAGAAGGTTCCCCACAACGCTGAAGATGCTCTTACTCTGAGTTTGCACTGGTGGCTGACCCACCCGCCCGCTCCTACAGCAACGCCCTACAAGCGCTTTGTGCTGATGTGAGACGGTACGCGGGCTCCGAGGCACTGAGGAACAAATAATCCTTACTTACAGCAAGTCCATTTTGGGAAGGTAGGAAAACTTGATCTCACTCATGTTTTCCTCTTAGTTATCCCTGCCTAAAAGCTGCTGAGCAGTTCCCAGAAGGAAAGTGCCCCAAACCAGAAATTTCCGTACAACTAAAAAAAAGAAGAGTTACAAAAATACCATCGAGGTGTATTTAAACGCGTTAGTTACTGTTCGCCCGAGGGAAAAGGCTTCTCAGAAGATTTCCACGCCGTAAACACTCAGGGACGTCTCTACTCCTCTCATTCAGCTCTGCACAGCTGATCTCCTCACCTTACCCTGCTGCACGTGCAACCCCTGCTCCCCTGCTCAGAAAAGCGGGCAGTAAGCGAAACCCGGTGCGACGTGAGCTAGTCACAGCTAGGACCAGCTAGTCACACACAGCACTTCCCAGGGAGGAGGGGCTGCGCTTGGCTCAGGGCTTTGCAGAGCAAATGAGGCGACGTAAAGGATAAGGAAGATTTATTGCACGTTTACTTTCACCAAAAGTTTTTTGAACGACTGAATAATCCCCTAGTCCCTTTAACACAGGCCCTCCCTGACACACAATGCGTCTTTTGATGCTCATTAAAAGGTTCACCTTATGCAGGCACGTAATTAGAGCCGGGAAGGATAAAAATCTCCATTCTGATTACTGCACCGGTTATAGAGACCGAGATCCCAGCTGACCGTGCAAAGCCGGGCTGGGAAAGACCATTTGCTTGAATTCAAGCCGTGGCACAGCGGGAGCACTAATCACAACTGTCCTCTTGCAAGGTGGTCTCGGCAGAGCCCAGGAGAGGGAGCACCGGTGAGAAACCGGTCTGCATTAACAAGCGAAAGGTGGGAAGAATTCAGCAAGTGTAATGGGCAGAGTGGAAAACAGAATAAACATTTCCCTGCATCCCAACCGGCCCTACTGACTGCAGATCCCAGCAGAGCCATAAAGATGTACTAACAAGCAGCCTTTTTAAAGTCAGAGACAACGGTGTTGAACGTATATTTTAAATAAATTGCTTTCCTTTCCAGAGGTTGTTTTGGTTTTTTTTTTCCTAAGTTTGAACCCCCTTGCCAAGAAACCAAACGCTTTAAAGCGCTTTAGAAACGGCGAGTCTGCTGAAACACTTTTTGCATTCAACATGTGCAGCCCAACGTGGCCAGAAGTTGTGACGGCAGAGCTCCTCCGAGCACAGAGTCAGCAGGAACCTCGGTGACTAGGGGAGCCAGAGGCAGCCGGAGGAAAGCCAGCTTTCCTAACGCAGAAGGAGCTACCCGAAATGGCCACGGGACTTTGCCAGTGACGTACGGCACGGGAGTTCCCAGGAGCCCCTCGTTAATGACCTGCCACCCAATCAACAGGATGGCCCTGGTGATTTCCCCAGCCGGGATGCACTTCCCTGCTCTCTCCAGTCGCTGCTAAACCACCCATGTCAGCGATGCCTTATCCCTGCAGCTCAGGAAAGATTTCTCAACAGCGCTTTTGTTGTTAACTTCAGAATAAATATTATTTTCGAAACCGTTCCTCCGGGGACTCACCCCGCCGGATCCCCTCCGTAGTCCCCCACATCCGATCACGCTCTGCGAACTGCGCCAGCTGAACACTGAGCCATTCTACCGACGGCTGCTGTATATTTTTCAAGAGCAAACTCCAAACATTTCTGCGTTCGCTCGCCCCTCGATCTGCTCTCTCCTCCACCCCAGCTGCGAGAACGTGCTTTTGCTCAGCCAGGAAAACCAAACGAGCAGAGCCTGCGGTCCCGTCTCTGCTTTTTTTTTTTGCCACTTGTGTACCTGGGGCAGCCATTCATCAGGGCAGGGGGGAAAGAAATCTTGTGAGGGTCCCTTGTTAAGATGCTAAAAGCACAGTAGAGAAGCTGCAGCGGGACATACAAGTGTCTCTGAAACGGATGGTGTCCAACACGGAGAAATCAGAAGTGCCCATTGTGGATGAGGATGAAAATGGACAGTCACAGCGAGAAAGTCCCCCTCCTTTACACAGCAAGAGCTTCCCCAGAGGCATTTCTCAGGGGCTGCACTGCACTCTGTATGCACTGAATGCGTCCCAGAGGACACAAAGCCCAGACCTGCTGCAAGCAGTTTGGTGGTAACACATTCATTAATTAATCAACTAGTAACTTCTGGAAGTTTATTCTTTGATGCACAGTTTACACAAGTCCTCTACAGATTCTGTTTTTCCATTCCTGAGTAAGGACTGCAGAGAATCCTTCAGCAGCCCGAGAAGCCCAACAGCAAATCTGAGAGGCGAAAGGCTTTTCTCCTCAGGAGCAAGTCAGGACAGCACGTACCAACCCCCACCATGTCCAGTGTCTCTGCATCCTCCACTGAAGGGTATTTCTCTGGGGATGAAAGAAATCCTATTTCCAAGACCCCTTCAGTTAGGCCTGTCTGCTAAGAAGGGGAAAAGCAGGAAGGCGATGGGGACAACGAGTCTCACTGCAACGGGCTTTGGAGACTCTTGACGCCTGCGAGGCAAGTGAGAATCACAACATCCCAACCCCCACAAATCCCACCTGCTCTTACTGGGAAAATGCACTCTGCATTGTGAACGTTCTCCTACAAGAATCAGAACGAAAAGTTCCTGAAGCTCTGAGATGGTGAGAAAAACACGACAGCCCCCAACAAGCACAAACAGACTCCTAGGGGATCACTGAAGCCAAATAAAACACGAGAGATGGGAGTTACGACGAAGAGGCTATCAGGACACCCAGACAACAAAGGTTAAAACTGGCTCTGCACACTGACACTAATAATCTTTCAGCACCAGGGAAACTAAAAGCCTGCACACTACAGGTTATCTTCTAGCAGTGGAGCAGGGTTTGGATTGTATTGCTCACACCATAAATCACCATGTCAGCTGCACCAGCCATTTCCACTCGCCAGAGTGTAACTGGGTAAAAGTGCCAGGCGCTTTCACGATGGTTGGCCAATTAGTTAAAGAAGGAGGAGGGGGAAAAAAAAAATAAAATCATGCACGGTGCCTTTTTCCGGAATAACAATCCACACATTTGCATAGAGCAGCTCAGCGCGTGTCTGCATTTCTGATCACACCTCTGGGTGCATCAAAAGCGTTATTAATTTCCATCGAGGAGGATTAAGAAGCTTAAATCGTTAGCGCCCGTTTACTCAGAATTAATGCATTTTTAAAGCTGCCTCGTTTTATGCTGATGTGCAGGTGCTAATCAGCAGCGAGAAACACTTGAAAGGGATAAAACACCCAAAGGGTCAGCCCGAGGCACAGGCCCTCCTTCTCTGCAGCCAGCAGGTTCAACCTCCTCACCTGCCAGCAGAAGCCCAGCCGATAATTTGGGCTCTGGTCTGGGAAAGCCAGCTTGCTGGGAGCTCGCCCAGGGGTTTCACTCGCCCAGCTTCTCCCTCGCATCACGTGTTGCCCAAGAACAACCCCTCCGCTCCCCACTGGCTTTCCTGTACAAGTGATAAGGAGGAAATCCGTCCCAGACAGCCAGCCAGCCAGCTCACCCCTGCCACATGCTGCAGCCAGCCAAAGTCCCCAGCTCCCAGGACCCGAATGAGAGGCGGCCGCCGATTCAGAGCGGGGCTGCAGCGTCTGCCCGTGCCACCGGCTGCCTGGCGGAGGATCAAGAGCAACAACCCCTCCGTGTTCACAGGACCCAGCAGCCCGACACCCGGTACCTCCCGGTCCCTCACGGCAGTGACCTCCCCAGCGAGACATGCCCCTGTGCGACGAGCGCTCGTAACTACGCCTCAGCGGCTGCGCTTCCCTCTCAGCACCGAGCAAGAAAAAAATAAATTTTTGTAAAAAATGATGTATTTGAAAGCGCACACACACCGCCCCCCCCCCCCCCCCCCCCCCAGCAGTGAGTGCCGGACTGAAGCGGTCAGATTTGTTACCTGCACATGCCCCCCGCACTGCAGCCGCGGCTCTCCCATGACTCTGCCCGGTGAGAGGTTGGGACCCTGGGGCTCCAGGGGGATCTTCTGCCGGGCTGCAATAGAAAAGGTTAGTTTAAAGCTCCTTATTTGGGCAGTGATGTAAAGGGAAGTTGTTCAGGCAGCGCCACCCCCTTTTTCCATTCACTACACATTGTTTCCTGTTGTCAAGCAGCTGCTGTGGCTTTTCGGCACCGACAAGGGAATCCTTCAGCCCCCGGCTGCCTCCGCGGGTTGCAGAAGGCGCTGCCGAGGCAGCCCCGCTGCCCGATCCCGGCTGCCCCCCCCCCCCCACCACCACCACCCGGGGCGGCGGGGTGGGGGGGAGCGAAACTCCCGCGGGCTGGACGGCAGGAGCGGGTGGGAGACGGTCCGGTGTCCCCCCGCCTCGCCCCGCACACGCCAGCACTTTCCATCCCCAAAGCGCCTTCTTGCCTGCAGGAGCCGGCGGAGGGAGCCCCGAAGCCCCGGGGATGGGCGGCGGGAAGGAGGGAGCCCCGGCCCGGCGGAGGCAGCGCGTTGCCGGCCCGGCGCTGCCAGCGCGGCTCGCCCGCCCCGCCGCCTCCCTCCCCTCTCCATCCCTCCCTCGCCGCCTTCCTCCCCCACATCCTCCTCCTCCTCGTCGTCCCCTCCCCATCTGTCCCGTGTGTGTGTGTGTGTCGGCGGCCCCCGGCCGTCCCCTCCCCGCCCACCCGGGCGCTCCCCCGGCGGGGGGAGCCCGCTCCGCTCCGCTCCAGCCCCGGCGGCCGCCGGCAGCCCTGCCCTGGGGCGGCGGGAGGGGGCACACGGCCAGCCCCGGCCGCCCCCCCCTGGGGTGGGGTGGAGGAATGCTCTCCCAGAGGGGACCCCCTGAGCATCCCCCATCCCGCGGCCGCGGGAGGGCCGGGCCGGGGGCAGCCGGGGGCAGCCCGCTCCCGCCGGGAAACTCCGAGCTCACCGGCGCGGCCGAGGGAGGGCGCGGAGCTGCCTCGCAGCGCTCGGCACCGCGGCCACGGCGGGAGTCGGGACCCTGCACCCGCCCGAACGGCCTGATGCCTTCCCAAAACGCACCCACCCCTTCCTTTTGTTGTTGTCGTCCTCCTTTTTGGCCCCATCCCTTTTTTTTTTTAGAAAAAAAAAAAAAAAATCTAAGTTCTCCCTGCCGTAACGAGCGGAAAGCCTGGCGCTAAAAGGAGGAGGCAACGCGCTCCTCCCCAGGGCTGCAGGCAGGGCAGAACGACCGAGACCCACCCAGCGCGTCCCTCTCCCACGCGGGGACGGCAGGACGGTGTCTGTCCATCCCGGCTCCCCGCAGCCCGAGGGGAGCCCAGAGCGGGACAGCCCGGGGTTCAGGCGGCGAGAAGCCGGCTGGGGGTTTAGAGGAAAGCAGAAGAGTCCCTGGCATCCCAGGCTGTGTTTGCGTTCGCAATATAGACGCGTATTCAGCAAAACGTTCTTTCTTCCGCGGTCATTAGAAGTGCTGCTGTAGGCAGGGTTTTACCGGCAAAAACGAGAACTCTTGCCAAGATTACTTCTTTGTTCAGCTCATCGGTACCTGCTTGATAACTGATTGCCTCTACATGGTGTACCTGGTAAAACGTGCTGTGGTGAAAGCGGCTGCACCCCATCGCTGGCACGGCCATCCTAGCAAAACTGTCTCTCAGCCTTCCTTTTCTAATGCAGGCTACACCAAAAAAAAAAATAAATCACTAGTTAAAAAGAAAAAAAAACCAACACAACTCTCCCCAAACCCCCACTTTTACCAAACCTATCTTCCTGTCTGACTCCAGACTTTATAAAGTCAGAGTTAAGCCAAAAAAAAGGTACCTAACAACAAACCAACGATGATGTGAAGTCTCTATGATGGAAAGAATTATGCTGGCAGCCAAACGAGAAACTTAGCAGGATGTGTTTTTTGGGGTGAACATCAACAGAGTTGTCCCTTCACTGGGAATGTTGCCGTTTAGGAGAACTAATGACTGGAAACCTGCTACCGAAACACCAGTCTGACCCATCTCCAACCAGCCGCACAGCAAACTCCATGTAAACTGCATCCCCAAAACGTTTTTGGTGCCAAAACTGAGAAAATACCATGTAACACACGCGCTTGCTATGAGCATGTTATTTCCTCAATAGCCCAGTTTCACACCCAATTTCAGCTTCTCTCATTCCAGACAGAAACGAGAATTAGAGCATGGTGTAAAAATGCTTCATAGTTTTATATGTTTAATTTTGCTCCCATGCTGCCACGCTCTCCCCCCTCTCTCGGCCCGAGTCACGTTGGTGTAAGCAGGTGCAGTTGCTTAAGGTCCTTAAGGACTCGCAGGGATGCAGTCAGACACTGGATCCACTAACAGGCCCACAAGGACTCTCAACCAGCGCATGTGGAGTGGCCTCTGCCCTCCCAACCCTCACTCGATAAACACTGAAACTGGGTGTGTTTCCCCCTCGAGAGCACTTTCACACCGGGCTGGCTGCCATCACAAAGCTGCTCCATCCCAGTCGCTGGGGTTGCAGCCCCCCAGCTGCGCATCCCGTTTGCTCCTGGCCGCAGAGAGCAGATCGCACCCAGAGCTCTGCACGGACCAGCGCCGCTGGGCCAAGGGGGGTGAGAGCAGGTCTGTCACCTAAAGGCCAGCTAACGCAATCCGGACCGAGCAGGGGGGCTGTGCTGATAGAAGGGGCTGCATACAGCAAGGCATCCACTTTCTTCCTCAAATTGGACTTGAGTATTTGGACAGACACATAATAAGGGAAACACAGCTCAGAGGAGCACGGACAGAAACGCAAGGACCCCTAAGCAGAAGCAAAAGCAGACGCCCGAGTCTCTCACTGACTCCATGCCGCAGTTGGGAAAAACCAGTCACAACTCAACGATTGCGTAAGCGCCTCAGATTCCAGCGGCAGCCTCACCATGGGTATGATTTTACTAGGCCAGACAGACAGATCATCCCCTCCTGACACGTCTACGGTCTTCCTTCCTTTCTTTGCACGTGGGGATGAACTGAGAACTGGCTGTGAGAAGCACTTAATAAAATATCACCTTCCAGTCTGAAAGGGCGAGGGCGCTCAGCGTGCCCGTGAGAGGCTTCAGCACCTCTGCTATGATAAACTCTCTCTCCTCGGAAGACACAGCCCCAGGAATTCATGAAAATAGTAGCAAGGTGCTAATGTTGCTTTTGAAGTGCACCGCACGTACCAACCACGGGCACATTTAAGATTTCCATCCAAAATAAGTGCTATAGATTTTCTAAATTTATTTTTAAGCAGCATCCTCTACTCTGCCCATCGCACCAAACTCCCTTTTCCCAGCTACGGAGGTTGAACTCTCTGCTCCAACACCAAAAAGGTCAAAGTATTTTTCCCCTGAATGGTACAAACGTGGCCATTCAAAGCAATCGGCACCACAGTGTTTGCCCGGGGTCGGTGGCTTTTCTTAGGTGGCAGAGTGCGGTTTGGCTTCAATGGGAAAACGAAGGATCAGGTTCCCCTGAGGCCCCTCTTCCCACTGCAGGGTCAGGAGCACACAGGGTTAAGTTCAGGTCACATTGGGTAGTTTAGTGGAAATCCTTTGTTAGAAACCAGCACTTAGTCAGGAAAGGGACTGTCCTCAGGTCAAGGATGGTTAGAACAACCACATCTCACTCCCCATTTAAAGGTCAGCCGCTTTTCCTCCCCTTGGTGTTTCGACTGGTTACGCTGCCTTCCCGTCCGTCACCCACCCCTGCTCATCTCAGCGTGGCCCAGGGTGTGCACGAATTACCCACTGCCTGAAAAGGCCTCTTTGAAACTGTTCCAACTCTTTTTTTTTTTTTTTTTTGAGCTCTTAGTTTTTCCGCCATCCCTGCGGCTTCGCAGGAATTCCCAGCGCTGTGCTCCCTGGAGCACCCTCCGGTGCTCTGCACGCTTCCAGCTGGTCCCTGACTCAGCCCTCTCTCTTCCCTGCTGCTCAAATGCACTCACAGAAGCCGAAGGCACGGTCAGGACTTCCAGCTTTTCCATACAGGCGACTGCTAGAGCTCCTGTTTGAGTAATCGAGCGGGAAAGGAGGTGCCCCCTAAAGAACCCCTTTGCTACAGCGTGGGAATCGGGGGGTTTCATGTCAATTCTCCTGCTGATTTGCTGTACAACTATCCACAAGTCGCTTTGCCTTTCTGTGTCAAAGTCTTTCCGTCTAGGAAGCTGTCTGGGGACTTACAAATGCTGTTGTGGTTATTTTTTTAAAGCCCCTATGTCCAAGTATGAGCAATTGCGCTCCGGACTGAAGAGGGGACCGGGAATACTGTTTCCGTACTGTTCTTCCCCTTGGGAAAGCTGGAGCAGCAGAAACCCGTGAATCAAACTTATTTCAGACATATTTAACAACCTTTTACAACCTGAACTGTAAATCCCTAACAGTGAAACGAGATCTTCAGAAGTTTTAGGCTTGGTCAGCACCACTGACAAGCCCTGCTTTTGGAAATCCCGCCAGGCATCTTTCCTGAGGTGTGTTTGTTTTGAACAGTCTGAGCCCAGAAGCCCACGTCCCTTCTCAGCCATCACAGCAGCAGTCAGGAGCTTAATGCCCGCTGAAGGGCAGCACCTGTTCAGCTGCCTGGGAGCCTCAATCTCCCCGGCTGTGGCTCAGCTCTCCCCAGCTCGCCTCGGTCCTGGACCTCAGGCACCGCAGGAGCTCTGCGTCTCGCTTTCCACATCTGCAAAATGGGAATAACAGCGTTCCTTAACTCAAAAAGTCCCTGTGCTCATTAAACATTTCAAAAGCATGCGGGAGAATCTTCAATTATCCAAAAAATCACTGCAAAGTTTCATTATTATTCCAACACTTACATTAAAGACACATGTCCTGGTAAGTAGCAGGCATGAGGAATCATTATGCTAATTTTAGACAGAGCATCTGCTCAATGTTAAATCCGAAACTTTGTCTCGAAGAAATAATTTAAATTATTTTTCTTCAGAATTGACATTTGTCAAACAATATGTTGCGAATAGAAATCGCAGCCAACTATGAGTAATGGGAGCAAGCACACGTATTCCGCCACGGTGAAAAGCACTGGGGGAGAGAGGTTGCTGCATTCTGGCAAGGCAGGAATTCATGGGGAAACTGGCCAGGCTGACGTGCTTCCTGCCTCCCCACGGCCCCTGCCAGCTCCTGCCGGTGGCACAGACCCTCGCCTCGGGGCTGTGCGCTCTCCGTCTGCCTGTGCCCCTTCCTTCTGCCTTCCCTCCCAGCAGCCGGGGGCTGCCCGGCCTGCCAGCTCCCTGCCTGCCGCCCGCGTCCTGCTCAGCACCTCCCAAGGAGAGGGGCAGTCAGAAACCTTGGGCCTCTCCCTTCAGCCCTACGGCCACCTATAGCCACCAAACGGCCTTAAGCAATGCTTGTTGCCCTGCTGGGATAAACCACGTTCGTGTCTTCGAGCAGCACCTTACCCTATTTTTATCGTTTTGGACAAGCACCTGAGCAGCTTCCCGCTCGCCTAGCCCAGTTTTGCAAAGCACCAGGGGAGAGGAGGCAGCATCTTCAGAGCTGTCAGCCTGGACTCTCGGTTGCCAGCCCTGGCTGCACCGGGGGAAGGGACTCTGCTACCTTCCAGCACATTTCTTCTCTTCCCTTCCGTTCCTCTGTACGACCTCCCTGTGAATTGTAGGCCAGTCGTTTCCAGCGTGCCTGGGGAGCCCTGGGGATCCGGAGGCAGCTTCTAAGGGTTTTGTGAGTTGGAACTAAGAAAAGCAAACCCAGCGCCTGGAAGGTTAAATTTGCTATGCAAATGACTGCACCTCACTGTAAAAATGTCAGATTTACAAATCAAAAAAAAAAAAAAAGGTTGGAAACCACTGACACAGACCAATATACAGCAAACACCCCAATAACCACATCAACACACGTGAAACAAGGTATTACAGAGTACGTCCACGTCTAGCAGAATGGGTGTCTATACATAACAAGCGTTAATTTAAAAATTAAATAAGCATTTTTACCATATATTTTGAATTACACTGTATACACAGGAGTCATCTCCTCCCAAAATAGTGCAGAAATAAAAGTTCCATTTTACTTTCAAGAACTGAAGTGAAATGGTCACAAATTGCCATCGCAGCGTCTGTTGATAAGGTCTTTTGAATTCTACCCAGCAGAACTCTAAAGCTCCATCAGAAATTGCTCATCTCAAATACCCTAAAATGCCTGTTTGCAAAATCAGCCGCTGGTCCCTGAGCCTTTTGGCAGTGCCATATGTTTATAGCCCACAAGTATTTGTCTGTCTTTCATAGAAAGAGCCACCAAAATCCAGTCATGCTCCCTAAAACCTGTTTCTCCTTAATTTTCACCCTGACAACACTTTTCAAGCAATCACAATCATTTCTGCCTGTGAAATTATCAACTGTTTCATTAAAATATCCTGCTTAGATTAATTTTCCCTTAATCACAGCACAGCAAAGGATGAATTCCCAAGCAGGGACAACACTGAGCCCGAAACGCCCGAGGCCTGCAGGAGGCAGGGAGCCACAGCCGTATGCCGCAACCAGCAGCGAGATGGGGCTTCCAAGCACCAAACAGGAAACCAAGCAAAAGAAATTAATAATTAACAAAAGTATAAATAAAATACTCAAAGGGTGGGGGCGATAGTAGAGAAAAAAAAAGAAACAACACAGACCCTGGAAAAAGTCTGTGCATAAAAGGAAACACAGGGCTTGACCTTCCACCAGTGTCAATCCCAGTTTACTCCAGCACAAGCGAGAACAGAGCAACACCCAAAACTTCTTTGCTCCATCCTCCCTCATCAAACACCTCACTGCCCAGTCACCCCAAACCATCAAGCGCCAGCAGCAGAGCGGGGTCCAGCCGGGGCAGCCCCATCGGGGTGGCCCGTGCCCGTGGGGAAGAACAGCGCGGCACGTCCCGCGCGGCTCGGGCGAGCAGAGCGAAGGCGCTGCCGCCAGCAGGTGGGTGAGCCGCGTCCGGTGAGCGCCGTGCTCGGGGAGCGCGAGGGGCTTCGAGTTTTGGGGCGAGCTCCAGGTTTTGAGCCACACGTCCCAACCCACCGGCGCTCCGCCGCGCGTACCCCACTCGCAGCTGGCGGGCCTCGGTGCGTCCCAGCGGATCGCCGCAGCGGGCCGCGTCCCCTGCGCGGCGCCGTCGCCACAGCCAGGATGAACCCAGCGCTGCCGGCACCGCGCTCCAGAAGAAAAGCCCACGCAAAGCACGAGCCGCTGCTTCTCCCACCCCTCCCGGGCAGCACCCCGCTGTAGCTGCCCCCACCGGCGGAGGCCGAGGCGGCAGCCGCGGGCGGCGAGCCCCGTCTCGGGCCCTGGGCACTCGCTGGCACGCTGCTCCCATCGCCGCCCGCGCTCGGGTGACCCTGCTCAGCCGCGCTGGCACGCCGGCCGAGGGGGACGCCGGGGCACTGCCCGGTGAGGCTGAGGGATTTGCAGCTCAGTGGCAGGATTTGTTTCGTTTGCCCCAGCTGAACGGACAGGTCGGTTTACTATTTTTAAAGATTTCCCCTGGGCGCCCAGGCCTTTGGCTGGGTGATCTTTCAGTGTCAGTAGTGCGCACGCAGATAAACAGGAAATTTTTCCCAACAATTTGCCCATTCATTTCAACGGAGCAACTCTGAGGTTGAACTTGGCCCCAGATTCTCAGTGGTGTTTTTACAGGACAGTTTATGCTGCACATGGCTGTGAACTCACCCAAGAAGTAAAATAACGAATGACACAAGAAACATCGAATAATACAGCCTCATTAGAGAAAAACTAGATTAATCCTGAAGTGCAGTCTTAAATAGGGCTACATCATGAGACGGGTGGGTACAAGGCCTGGATGGAGATGGACAATGACAGCTCTTATTTTCTTCTAGAGACAAAACACTCATGCATTCCCTAAAACTACCTCCTCTGCTAGGACCTGAGGATAAACAAACAACTTTTAACACCGTTCTTCCAAATCCAGTATTCTGAGCAGCAATTAGAAACTCTTAAAACTTTTCAGGCCGTAACATCAGCAACGTGTGTTTGGGCTGAAACTCCACAAATAGCCACACACCGTGAAGCCAGGTAATACCACACCAGTGAACTTTCTTGGGAGAATTATTTTCCATGACCAGAGCTCCACCAGAAGATCCTGCTGCCCTTTGCATTAATTGCATTACCTCATCTCTGCTTCTCGCTGAAGGAACTTGCAACATTTTGTCAGCTCATATTCTCTTTTCAAGTCAGAATTAGCAATAGAAGACCAAAATAGTTTTATTTGTGGACTGTGCCCTTTTAACAAACTTCAATAATAAAACATCATAAGTTTTGCATCTGTGGCTAAACGCAACAGGACCTGGGAGGAGGGGGATGCATTTGGCCACTGACAGAGACAGCATCTTTTGATGGAGGCTCAAGGGAGAGCAGGCAGCAGCCTAACAACACTAAAAAAGGGGGGGGGGGGGGGGGGGGAGGCATGATTCAGGCAGCAACCATAACTTTATAGTTAAGAGTCAGTTAAGGTTTTTTTGCATTTGTAAAGCAGCGATTTCGGTTCTTTGATGTATAAGAAAGCGCACGCAGCACAGCTTCTCCAAATTTACAGCGTTTGTTCTTTAAGTGTAGAAATATGCATCCACTGAATAATAATGGCAGAACCGGTGCAAAACTGGTTTCTGCAGCAAGCTTGCCTTCGTCCTAAGCGACCTCATAGCACAGTAACGTTGGCTCTGAAACACTTTTTGCTGAGTTAAAATTCAGTAAAATCTTAAACATAGACTACACCAGGGAAAATGTAGTTAAGCAAAATCATGAATGACTGTTGTACCTAATCAACGTGCTCTCACCTACGTTACATCGGCTGCTTCATGCGACATCTCTGAAGCAGGGCTGTTATGAGACAAGAATTCAAAAAATCTCTTATTTACTGCGGCCACGTGTTCACCGGTGGCTGAAATGAACGGGCAGGGGCAGAGCACGGCAGCAGTTTTCATTGCTCACTTGCCACTGCCCGTTAAAAACTTTGTGGCTCCTCGGTAGTTTGAACGCTGGGGACTTCAGAGCTCCCAGCAGCCTTGCCTCTTTGTCTGGCATCTGTGTGCTGCTTCGTAGCACAAAGGAAGCTTTTAAAATACGGAGAAAATGGGGGCTGGGGGTTTTAACCCTGCACACCTTTTCCCAATATGCTATTCTTGGCAGCACAGGCCTCTAAGCTATTGCTAATAAAAATATATTAATGTCTGTCTTCTGCAGCATGCTTCCTGGCTGGAATTTATCTCACCCAACTTCAGATTTCTACAAAGTAAATACCTCCACACCTCCTTTTATGGAGGAAGTCCTAGATTTGATTCACTTCGTTGCAAGATACACATCTAAAGTAGTAGGTGAATCATGCCCTGGAACGTTTTTTTCTCTCTCCCGACTGCAAAGGGAGAGTGGATGACTTCTCAACTGGAGAGAGATGAGAGGAGTCCCAACCCCGCTGCTCGCACTGCCCCGAAACTCCGGTAGCGTGCTCTTAAAAGGATGTGTGTATGTGAGTGCATGAGTGTGCATTATTTTACACTTCATCAAACCACTAGAAATGTCACCTGACTACCCTCACTGTGGTTACTCTGTGTTATTCATACATTCAGTTGTATATAATTCACTAATGAATGCCATACAAAAAAAAATACACATTTTAGACAAGAAAATCCATCAAAAAGACTCTTCTGAATAAGATGTAGTAACTTAGAACTTGCAGACTTACGGAATGAAGACTTCAGGTCACTTACAAAAATAAATTTAAATAAATACACGCTAAATGAAGGCATCAAAAACCCCCTAACACTCTGAGGCAATACATTGCAGGAAATCATAAAATCACCACTGCAGTTTGTGGTTCCAGAGGCTGAGCTGCCGTTCAAACCGAGGTCTATCCGCTCCTGTATCCCTTCTCCAGAGGTGGCCAGAAGGTACGCGGCTGTACCACCACACTGCACCCAAGAAGATGTAGCAAGGGAAGAGAAGGACAGGTCTTCTCCACCAGCAACTCCATCAGTACCATGATGAAAACCCAGAACTGCCATACCCAGGGGACAACAGCTGCGAAGTGCCTGGGCCACCTGAAGTCTACGTGCAGCCAGTAATTAGTTGCCATGTCCCCACACGGCCAAGCAACATTTTGCAACAACCAAGACCATGTATGTGGCTACGACCTACTTGGGATGGAGTATTTTGAGGTGAAGTAAGCCCCTTTGAGTGGGGTACGGGCTACCCTGGCACTCAGGGATGGATCCAACCCATCTGTGGATGGCTGCTCCTCCCAGCGCAGCGCCAGGGACTGGGCAAGACATTTCCAGTTTAGAGAAGAGTTGGCTAACGTCCTTCCAAACTTAGTTTTGGCAACTTGAAAGTAAACAGTCCATAGGCAATACCCCAGCTCTCTTAATACAACTGTTTATTGGGGTTTTTTTAGGCTGGCTATCCTGTAGACAACACGGCCACGCATCTTGTTAAGGACTAAGGGAGTTTTCAGGACAGCCACCGATCAAATGACTTTGCATCAGAAAGTATTTTTCTCTGATTTTTCTTTCTTCTGCTGTCCTGTATTCTCTCTCCTGCATTCGGGGTCACACAAGCCACTGAAAAAGCATGAATTTGCCATAGAGATGATTTGTGGAATTATTCCTGAAAAAGCTAATATGGCATTAGTCTAGGAGAGGAGAATGCAGATTTCTGGGAATCCAGAGAACGGCACTGAAACTCCAGGAAACTGAAAAGCAGCCTTCAGCATGGGGACTACCTGGACTCCTAACCCAGCTGCACGGACCAGTCCTGCAAGCCACCACCCCGGGGCGAAGGAAACAACTAAATGCAGGCGCTGCTCTGCCACCGGAGGCTTCTGCTCAGAGCACGTTCTGTGACATGAAGGTGGGGAAAGTTCACACAGGTTTGTATTTGTGGTGGGGAGGCTGGCAGACAGGTTTTCTTCGTGTGTGCACGAGCACGGATGTCTGATTTCAGAGATTTCCCTGCTCTGCCTTGGGATGCAATGAAGAGCTTTCACATTTTTTAATATGAAAAATTAAATCAGGAGGAAGACCCTTTCACTTGGCTTGAATTAATTTGCTGTTTAAAGTGTTCATCTACAATGAGGGAAGCTCAGATGAGATCTGATTTTCTCCATCCAGGCGAGCATTCTAAGAACCTGGCAGGTTTGAGGTGGATCACAACCCTCTCCACATCGGGAACTGGTTCTATCTTATGTAAACAGTTATTAACTGGAGGAAAAAAAACTGACTGGGGTTTTCCACGTATCAAAACAACCAGCAAGAACCAGGTTGTCCCACACACAGGACCAGCTGGGCCTGACACCGCAGGGGACTTCCTGGGAGCCTCTGTCATGGATTTCTTTCCCGATGGGAGAAAAGCACTGTCAGAACTGGGCTATTCCTGCACAAAGCTTCTGTTCATCTCAATCCAAACTTTCCAGCTCTCCGGTGCTCAGGAGAACACAGCCGTGTTTCTCCTCCATGCCTGCAAACACACGGAGGGTCCAAGCTCGGGGACAGGCAAGCCACACTGACCTCACCCTCACAGCACACAGCCTCCTGTCCTACCTTTTCTCTGTATAAAAATGCAAACTTTCAAACCTGTGATTATTTTTTTAAAGAATTTTTGTTTTACAACTACTTTGAGTTCATTCACCAGTGTAGCATCATGTCAGGCTCATAAAATTAGCCATCACATTACCTTTGGTTATTTCATTGAGCACAGAAAGAGAAATTAAATACTTGGTAGTCCTCTCTCTTTGCCTCTAGATTTCCTCTGCTGTCACACGAGGTAAAAAGGACAAATCTCAATGCTTTGTTTTAGTTTAGACATTTCTTTTTTCTTTTTTTTTTTCTTGGTGAAGCGGAAAGAGAGAAAAGCCTTTTCTGCATCTGAGCTGCCATGCCCTAGGCAAAACCAGAGTCAGTCTTGGCCCATAGAGCAGCTGGGTGATGCTTCAACAATTTGCTATTACACCAGCTTTTGTGGACTTAAGGCTCATGTATCCGTGCACATCCTGCTCATTTTGGAGGATGAAGCTTCTAAAACTCGTCTGCTCACCCTTGTTAAGTTTCCCATTATCACTCCCCAAAACGGCGTTAGGTGATCTGAAAAAGCTGCTGCAGTCCTCCTCTGCAGCCCCTTAGAGACCCCAACCAAGGAAACCATCACAAAGCCTAAACGTAAAATCAACACTTTGAACTCAGGGGTTCTGGAGAAGAAACACGGAGCGGCAGCGCTGCCTGAAAAAGCCTGTTGGAGCTGTCGGGCACATATGGTGGCCAAATAAAAGGGTATATTTCGATGAGCGCCTTTCTGAAGCGTTTGATGATTTGTTTCTAGATGCAGAGAGACAGGACAGGCACACAGTGAGTTTCAAGGCAGAAAAGGGCTGTTGTAAATCAGGCTGTCATTTCTCCTATATTCTAAGAATCCCAGAGAAGGTAATTTAAACAGCGAGGTATGTTTCCCACTCTCTCAATTTTCTTCGCTCCCTCATGGCTATATGGCAGAAGTTATGTTACTGCTTACCTCCAAGGCAGAAGAGAAAAGGACTTCTGCTGGAGATCAGCCAACACGCTACGCTGGGCATCAGCAGAAGATGGAGAAAATCTTTGAGCTTTGGGTGACATCCAGATGTTTTTGCATCTGCTTTGGCATCTTTGACTGGCTTTGGCATCTGTTGTGGCGTGCACATTCAGGAAAGCAATCCAGCCATGCCACGCTCCAAGCTGCTTAGCCTTGCAGGTGCCTAAACTTGACTAGAGGCCACGTAGCACCTAAAATCTACAATATCCCTGGGTGCTCACATTCAGGCACCCACACATGCTCAGGAACGCCCAGAGCTTTGGAAGTGGACACCGCTCATATCTAATCTATGTCTTGATCCAAAGGGAAGGCATCTGCTCAAACACCACCCGTTAGGCATGGGCAGCCCCCAAACTCACACGAAGCACAAAAGCTGCTCTGATACAGACGTGAGAGGTGCTGTATGAGAACTGCTGATGGACAGGTACCTCCTTCCCAGAATACGTTTTCTGATGTTATCTTGGACTAGAGGTTTGCCATTCCCCTTAGCCACCTCTTCCTGCTCCCCTCACCTCCCACAAGGAAAGGGGGGAGACATCACCTTTTGGTGGGGACTGCCGGCACTACCAGGTTGTGCCAGAATACGTCCACGACCATCTTGGCCACTTCTGTGGGCTCTATCAGGTTATGCAATAAAAATTTCACCTGCACACCCACAAAGGAGAACAGAGAGTCCACAGCAGGGGAACCAAATAACGCCCTGCCCATCTACTCCCAGGCCCATCCCAGAGGCCATCAGCCCATCCCAGGCCCATCTCCACAAGCTCAGAGGACCACAGGGCACAATGGCAGGTGGAGACCCAAACTATGAGCCCAGAGGAAGGGACACACTGCTTGGCTCATCCCAGGGCTGTCCCAGGAGAGCTACAGCCCCAGGGTACAGTTGTGAAACCCATTGAGATGAGTCAACTGGAGCTCCTTTGGGACTGAGGGGGTGTGGGACACATAGGATGCAGGGGAAGGGCATTTGGGGATTGCACAAGACTTACAATAGGATGTTTAGGGAAGGAACCACAGCTGGGGGAGGGAGGGATCAAGATGGTTTTGGGAGGAACATATGTGGTAAAATAGAGGGATCAGGAGATAAAAAGGGCCATCCCTATGTAAATGGTGCTGGTCAGCCCGCTTGTCCGGCCATGCCCTGTGCATGATGAGTGCAGTCTGTCCTATCTTCTATTCAACAGCATTTCTAAGTATTTTCCTGGGTGAGGGACTCTGTTCTGCGTGCCTGGGTGCACGGGGTCTGGGTGCTGCAGCTGGACTGGGGCCAGCAGTCGGTGTGTGGTCACTAGCAAACCCCAAGCTGGACTGGTTGGTGAGTGGGTGAAGGTCCTGCGAGCCAGCGGGGTGCATGTGTCTCTCTACAGGTGAGACCGCAGGAAAAATTTGCTACCAGAGGGACTGGGGAGTCCCAGCTAGCTGCCGGAGAGGGGGTTGTGTGGAGATGTTGGTGTGTGAGTGGGTCAGTACCAGCAACTGGAGCTGCTGCAGCTGAGGCTTCAGTGCTACACAGGACCACAGTCATCTGCAACACCCAAGCACTGGGGTTTCTTTGGTAAAGTGTGCTTAGAATAGCAGAACTGTTTTGGTACCTCTGTGTCACCCATTGCAACCAACAGCTCCGAGAGAGTGACATAAAAATTACTTCCTTGGTCATCCATCCAGGACATCCGAAACCATGACCTCCTCCAGAAAGCTGTGTTCTGCCACCAGCTCAGAAGTGCCAAGCTTCCTTCCCTGACTCTGCTTAGATGTTTAAAAGGCTAGCTTGGAAATTTTTCTTTTATATATATTATTTTACAGTTGCAATTCAGCAGAGAAAGCTACTAAAATTTTCCTTCAAGGGCTTAAATCTAAGTAATTACAGGCTACGCTCACACAGTATATGCTGGCTAGTAGAGCTCTCTTCACTGCCAGAAAAGCAGGTCAATTATAAGCAATGAACCCACATTACCAGGAGAGAAAGCTGGTTTGAATTCTGGTCAATTAGTGCTAAAACTGTCTTGGAAGAGAAAGGTAAATTGAGCTAATAAAGCTATGCAGCGAGACCTACATATCTCAGCATCGAGCACAGACAGCAAAGGCTTAATTTCTGAGATGGCAGAAATAAATGATGTTTTGGCACAAAATCAGCTTCAAAGGTGAGGTTCCCATCCTGTCTCTTCGCACCTCCAACTTAAGGTCTCGATTGAAAAAAGATGCCTACTTAGGGAGGGTGCCGAAACACATAATTAACTTTAAGGATGTTCTTACATATTTTTGCAGACCGAGGCTCGTGACAAAGTGTAAAGAGCTGCAGTGTGTAAGGGCTTGCTGGACTCCTGCCATTCCCATGACTGCCACAGCCAGGGAGGAAGAGAAGGAGGAGCAAGCATGAAGCAGGCTTTCTCGGGCACTCCTTGCAGAGCGCTGGCTCTCAAATAGCCCAGAGAGCTGGGACCAGTAGCTTGAGTCGGGGTGTTTGTGAGAATCCTCCACCACAACCTCCATTTCGAGCGTGGGTTATTAGAAGTAACACAAGCTTCAAGGAAAAGGTTAAAAAGAGATCATTAGCTTGAAAACCTTCTTTTCTCCAGCTGGTAAATCTGCACATCACCTCCCAGAGGCCACGTCGGTAGAAAGGGAGAGCCAGGCATCTCCCAGGTCTCTGGTCACTACCGCTCGTGCAGGGCACATAAAGATGAATTGCCTTTTCAGGGTTTATCGTCCAAGGTGGCAGCAACCAGTGGGATGCACCAGCACAGACAAGCCCAGAGGGATGACAGAGGGGCAAAATTGAGCAGACAGTTCCCAGGACATGAAGGGAAAGCAGCAGATGGAACGCTAGGACTTCACTGCCCCGGACTGCCTCCTGCAAGCTGGGAAGCGGCTGTAGCTCCAGCGCTCCTCGTGCCCTGTCCCATGTCAGAGCAAGCGCATGAGAAGCAGACATGTGGAGCCTGGCTCTCAGGAGGCTATGCACCAGTGGCACCGTCACTGGACTATTATTTTTAGTCCCTGACTTGCCCCTGTGTGCCAAGGGATAAGGGGAACAGCCTTCGCAGGCACATTAACAGAGCACGGTTGAGGTGGGAATGGACTTCTGGTGATCATCTGGTCCAACTACCTGGACTTGGTTGCCCAGGACTGTTAGCTGACATGGAAGTGCACCAGGGCTTCCCTGCCCCAGAGTTTGTTGGTGCTGAGCAAGTCTGAGCACCATGAAGTGTCCAGCATGGACATGAAGAATCCGGTCCTAAGTATCCATTCTCTGTACTATGAAGTTCACCACGTGAGTGCCGCCGCGCCCTCACAAACCTTCATCCTTCCACTGCCAGAGCCAGGAGAGGATGGCATGAGCCAGACCAAGGAAAGTTTGAGATCAGAGGCAAGAAACACATGTGGGGTCCACCATATCCCAAGGCTGTCCCACAAACCAACGCCGCTGTATGAGAAGGTGCTGCAGTGGCTCTAGGTCCCAGCAAGCGCCTGCAGGTGGAGGTGCAGGCAGCGTGGCCAGGCTCTGCCCGCAGCATCACAACATCATGCTTCTCCCTCCCCTCGAAACAAAGCTCCTCTCCTTAGGCAGCGCAGGGCAGGACACAGCCATGCACAACCTCACCAAGCACGAAACTTTAATGCCCACCAGATCACGAACTGGCACGACAGAAACCATCAACAGGCTGTTGCACATCGCCTCACAAATTTACAGTGACATAAAGCTGATTAAGAGAGAAAGGAATCAAGGAGTAAAGCTCTGTCTGGATGCAAAGTGCAGATACAGGACATCCATTTGCTTAGACAATTTCATCTCATTTTCCTTCTCCATGGATTCTGCTTGGGTTAACCCTAGCACAAAGTGGGGATTGTGACAGCCCAGGAATACTCTGAGGTCGCTGGCAGCCAGTTTCATCGGCCTGCTCGCTCCTCCGACTTTTCTTATAAGCTCAAAATCAAAACAACTGCAGCTCAGACACGCAGCGATCCACTGAGCCCCCCGTTCAGCTGTTTACAGGCAAAGCGCTACAAAACCACCCCGCCTCGCTGGAAGACTTGACACCTTTCCTTTTTTTTTCGCCTTGCTAAATGGTACGGTGACCTTAAACGGCACAAGCGCTCTCAGAAGTGCCTCAGCTGACCTGCTGCTTATCTGAGCAGCTCCCTAATCTCCTGTTCGGAGCGGCAGGACCTGCCCGTGGACCTCGCGGCTCTGCAGTTATCTCCCCGGGTCAGAGGCGCCAGCACTTCAAAGGGAGGTGCAAATGAGAACGTAACAGTGAGCATAGAAGGAAAAAAAAATGCCTCTCTGCTAGTCAGGCAGTGTTTGACTTGCACATGTAGGACTATTTCTTAAGCAGCCTTGCTTTTTTATACCTCTCACAGAGCGGATCTGTGCCTAGTTTTATTAATAATAGACGCGTCTGTCTTTTTTAAATGTTATTAAGATCCACTCAAAGATTTTCCCTGGCAACGAATTCCAGGGCTTAATTATGCACTGTGTTAACAGGCTTAGTGTTTTTAAATGTAATATCTAATCTCATTAGAGGCCACATGCTCTTGCATTTCCAGAGCAGGTTAAATAACAAGGCTCGTGTATCTTGTACACCTGTACAGGACGTTTATTGCATTGATCGAATTCCCGTGATTTGGATACGTTGCCATTACGATGCGCCTTCAAAGTGAGTCACCCTTTCTAACTGCTGCACTGATTTACAGAAATCCTTCACATCCATCTCCATTAATGCCAACAAACCCAAAACCAGCTGTTGTTGCGCACTCATCTCAGTAACGCTCCCCGCGTGGTTTAGGGAAAAAATGAGTTTATGCACTGACGTTCTTCAAACAAATACTCCACGTTGGCTGTCGTGCTACCACCACCACCAGATGACAAAATCTATTGCTTCCAGACCACTGTCACACCAGGACTGCCCATTTCTAATAGCTTTCAGACAAGGCTTCCCTGTAGTGTGAGCCGGGTTAATACACGAGCGGTGGGTTTTACACTGGCAAAAGGACAGTCGTACGCACGGAGGGGTTTCATGTCAGCCTCTCCCCCACGCTGTAACACCCAAATTTTCTCATTGGCTTCCCCATCACCAGGGCATGACAACTGGATCTAATACTGATGGGAGTTTAAATAGGCGCGCAGATTTCAGATTTTCTCTTCTAAATGCTACTTGTTGACTTTACCTGCACATAGCCAGGTCCATACTAGCCTCCTGGGTTTAATACTCACGCTCTAGAGAGTGTGTATTTTTTGTCTTGTACCCATAACAAGTAAGAAAATGAACCTACCCACCTCACAGCTGGAAGATGCTGTTTACTCACCTACTTAATTTTGCTTCTGGGGTATAATAATAATGAGAAGAGAAGAAACAAGAAAGTAACCAAGAAAAAATAAGGGCATTTTCTTTATCTGTGTCAGCATGAAATTGAGCTGGTAAACACTGCTCTTAGAACTCGGATATATTTTTGAGCTTAGAAGTTGCTTCATCTTCCAGGATTAAATGCATAACTATGGTCACATGGGATTAAAGCAAATCCAAAACATTAAAAAATGCTAACTACCTCCTTGTCTGTAAGAAGACTTTTTTTTTTTTTCCATATAAACAACATAAGAATGGAGATTAAGCAAATAATATTATAATTGCTTCTGTGGCTACAGAACAGAGCATAAGTCTGAAATATAAGCCCAGGTGACAAGGTATACTTGAGACAGACCTTGTTAAAAGCAAAAGGCTTGAAGAGCCGAGAGCTCCCACGTTATGAACATCAACAGCAGCCCCTCATTTTCCACTTTAGGATTTCCACTGTGCAGTAACCACGTCGGTTTAACACACACGCTTGATGCATCATATGGCGGCAGATCCATCATCCGTACACTTCTCTTAACAGCAGTATTGTTCACATTGACTGAAGATGACCCATTACTCACAGAGATTTTTAAAAGCTGTGGTGTGTCGTTTCTCCAAGACTCAAATATTGAAATGCATTAAAAATTTGTGTGCCAATCCTGGGCCTCCGTTAGGCCAAACCGTCCCAGCCCCCCTGTCAGTCCTCTGGTAGCCCGTATGTCAGCAAGGTGTGTGTGTAAGGATACCTCTTCCTCTGGATCTGACAGTCTATGGACATTCCTCTGCGTATTTTAGTTACTGCATTTCTAAAATTTTCAAAGCACGATGGAACCACTGAGCAAGCGCAAATTGTTCTGGTAGAAAATCCGTGTATAGACAGAGAATTGTCTTGTTAAAATGCACATGGAAACATTTTGCGGAACATCTTCGAAAAAAATCTGAGAGAAATAATGTGGTACAAAATACTATGTATTCATGAGCGTGCTCTGAATGAAGCGTAATTACTGTGCTGTTGTTATTGTTTCAAATACATGCGCGTGTATTTAAACGATTACGGATGAAAGACAATAAAATACGAAGAATGACATATGAAAAGGAAGCTTGCCTTTCTCTGCTGGCGCTGTTTGTGGCTTCCTGGAACAGGACTGCTTTTGTTCCCTTCGGACATCTACCTTACGGAGCACAACAATTTCCTAAGAAATGAATGTGAATCTTCTAAATACCTTTAATTTGAAAACTGGGACATACAGATACCCCAGTGTTGTTGCCCTAGTAAAATCTGAAGGACTTTCATATCAACAAGATAAGGAAAAAGTTTCACTAGAGTGTCACACACAAATGTACAACTAAACCTGTGGGTTTGTTCTCTTCTGTGATGAATTTTCACAGGAAAAGAGAGAGCTGATCTTTGCCAGATTAGACTCGGAGGCGCTTTGCTGGCTGAGGGCCAAAAATACTGTGATTAAAAACACTAAGATATATCTTGGGGTTACTCAGTTTAACTGCTAAGACAATTTGCCATTACGGTATCATCGGTTTAGTGCTGTAGCCAGGGCCCGGCCAATTGAAAGAAGACCCTTTCCATACCTAAATGCTGGAATTTGAGATCTCAGAAATGCCTGACATGAAGTCCAGGCAGGACATGCAGCCAGAAAGATCTCAAAGGCAATCGGCTCAATTTTGAAGGACATAATCCTTCGGAATCTTTCTGAATTAATACTCATTTTAACTTGAGAATGCCTGGGACAACTCTGTACACCAGCTTCCCAAGCAACTCAATGTAGTATAGAGGAGCATCTTGGGAAAGATTCTAAAATTAGGCTTTCTAGTTACCACAGCAAAGCACCCAAACATGCAAGGAAATATTTTAGTGCAAACAGAAACTGGATTTCACTTTTTTCTACCCCATCTCCAAAGACCATAACCTGCCATGGTATGTTACAGGTACATATCATGAAAATTCAGTATCTTTTTTTCTGCACTGAGCTCCATCCATCTCTTACATCCACTTTGAACCGCATTTGCTCACAGCTGCCTGGTGTTTCAGTCAAATAGGACTTTTTATAACCCTGAATGAAAACAACATCGACAACTTTCTAATTTTGGATCTGCGAACAAACCTCGGAGCCCGGGCATGCTCCAGGAGACAGAGACAACCGACACCAATAGCTGCACTCTAGTTTTTACAAAACCCCTCAGCCTTGGGATCTTGGTAATCTTTGGAAATACCAAACAAACATCTGGATTCCCCGGTAAAAAAGACACTACTTATTATCAGAGCAAGATTAGCAGCCAGTGAGTAATTTCTGAGGGGTGGCAGAAGAAGGACGTATGGCTGGACCAGGCTTTCAACTCCCGACTATAGGCAAGAGAACGACACCATCACTGCTCGCTGTTCAGCTACAGCTCAAAACCAAACAGCACATTTTGTGGCAATTTCTGCTTCTCCGGAGATGAACGCTGCTCTCCCTGAAGGACCAGTCTCAGCCATGCTGCAGAGCTGTCCCTTTGGCATCTTGACCAGGACTTTGTAGAACTGGGGGCCGAGTAGCAACAATGACCCAACTCCAAAAGCCACGGCCCGTGTTTTGGATACGTTATCCTCTCCAACTCATGCCAAGTAAAAGCCCCTGAAATCAGGATGACTCCAGGTGAGCACCGACTTGGTTTTTGCAGCTCCTGGAGCCAAGGGGATCATGAGCAAGGCCGGAGGTAGATGGGAGGCACAGCCTTCTTCAGACAGAGCCCATGCAGAGGTGAAGGTCAGAGCTGCAACCATCAGGCTGACTGAGATCTTGGACCAATACCCACCTCTCTGCTGGAAGATGCTCTATATCCACCTACTTATTTCCACTGCAGTGGTCTACTGACATTTAGTCAGTGAGAACTGAGTGATGATCAGTAATGCCAATGCCCTACAGACCCAAGCAGCAGGAGCCGCCAACCTGCTCTTAAAAATGTGTGCTCTGGGCAAAACTGTGTAGAGGAAGGTGCATGGGAGGAACTCACCGGGATTAAGCTCAAAACAATGCTCCAAAGGCTACAGAATTTAACCCCCGACACTGTTACAGCAAAATTTTCAGTGGTTACTTACTTGGCCTTCACGCAGAATTAACGGCAGTCTAGTAAAAACACAGCCTTATCCTGGTAAGAAATCATCCACACATTTTAATGTGCCACCTGCATACACTGCGCAAATCTGCAAGGCCCTAAATATAAACAGACAGCCCCTTCCTGGCTGTTAAAATGAACACTACCTCAGCTTGTTCTCCGAGCAAGCCAAAATTATAGCTGCTTGGAGATCAGCAACGTTTTAGGGCGGGACACTTTCTGCTGACCCCCCCGTTTTTACAGTGTTTGTAGTTTTATGAATAAGGCATTCATTGTGCCCAAACCCCAAAGATACGCACCTTGGAGGGAGAGCTAAAATTAGTGTTAAGTATATTCCTGAAACTGTCAGAAGAAAAGACGGCTCGTGTGGGATGCTAGAGATTTGGCAGGCAAAACAACTGAAAAGGCTGGGTCTTGTGCTGCACCTCTTGTTGGAGAGCTGGTGTTTTGCATACACCCCACATACACACTTGTTTACCCTCAGTTATTCCTGGAAAGTCCAGCAGTGTAAAGTTGTGCCAGCACATACGTGCCTGACCAGGCAACTTCTGGGAGCAGAGTAAGCATCAAGATGCAACTATGTGAGCAATGACTGTCTTGAATTTCCATTCCAGAAGACCCCAAATCATTTTAAAGGCAGTAAATATAGAGCTGGCATCCCCTGTCACAAAAGAACAGGCAGGTCTGGACGGAGCGCGACACGTTTATCGGCACAGGATCAGGGGAAAAGCAAAAGGAACCTCTTTACACCAAATGATATTCGGAAGTACCTGGCAAGAGGTGCCCGGCTTACGGCCAGCTGCAGGACAGGGGGACAGGTCAGTCACCTCGCACGTAAAAATCCAGAGCAACTGAGTAAGGAAAGCAGAGCCTCCCTGACCACCCTGGCTGGACTGAAACCATATATATATGTGTATGTGGGCACGTATGTACTCACACACGTGTATATACGTTCATGTGTATGTATCTGTCTATAACCTGAGCACAGCCTCGGTCCCCCGCCAGCCAGGGGCACGACGGCAGCAGCGCTGGCAGGCAGCACGGGTGGCACATACCCCTCCTTTCACTTCCCAACCTTTGCTTACATTTCATCTCGTCTACTCTGATTCCAAGGTTTAATAAAATTTAATCCCAGCATGTCTTGAATTAATTAATTAGATCTCGTTCCAAGCCACCGTGCCAATTTCTGCAATTACACTGTTACTCACAGAAGAGTCACAGACCGGCTGCATCCATCCCCCGAGCAGGAGCAGCCACAGATCAACCAGGGGTTTGTGAGCCGAGTCACTACGCAGCAAAGGGGTTGATTTCAAAGCACTTTGATTTTTCCCCTCCATTATTTCCCCAGTAGAAAAACTCCGGTAGTCATGAGCAGTCATATCACGAGGTCAGCCCCACTCCACTCACAGCCCTGAACAACAGAGCAGAAGTCCTGTATCTGCAAATTCAGCTTTTATTCATCAAAATTGATGAGTTGGGACCAACGGGCTACCTAGTGTCATCCAATCCATGTGCTCCAAGTACAGCTTTTTTCCCCCCTCCCTATGCTTATGAGCTTGCTTCTCTCTCCAAATCATCCTCAGGAAAGGAATTTTTTATTCCCTGATACAAAGAAACCACAAAACTATTTTTTTTCACCAGGAACAAGCTGTGGGAATTCAGGAGAAATGGGGGTATTTTGACAGGACAGCAGCGTTATTCCCTGTACTGATCTTCCCTGATAGCTGATTTCTAACAAACACGACATCCCACTGGACACTCCGTAGAGCATCCCCGAAGTGCAACAGCTACACAGTCCTCCCGATGTTTTCAGCTCTCTGCTCATCTTTCTCTCTGCCACAGCTAAGAGAAGAGCAATCTCAGGTGCTCAGGGGCAGCGGCGCAGCACAAATGAACAGGCATGGACCACAGAACAGGAGATATTTCCCACTGCATCGTCACTATTTTGCACTATTTCCATGCAGTGTAATTAATTCTGATCTCAGAAGAGTCTCATCAGTTTTGTCTGCTGCCAGTGTGCTGGGCAGGGACCCTGATGAAGTGCAGTTGTTTACAAACACGTTAAAGCGGATTTAAAACCCATTGTTTCTCACTCCAGCTGCCCAAGTACTTTTTACTCAGCTCCTGGACTCGTACCAGAAATAAAAATGACAGATTGCCAAAAAGGACAGAGACGGAGGGGTGGATGGAGGGGGGCAGGGATGCGAAGAGGCTAGACGGCACAGCAGATGAATATATTATCCCGCTGCCTCTGGGAACGGAGGTCAGAAGCCGAACCAGGCTGAAGAAACACATTGCAAGAAACACTTGTGAAATTAAAGGTCAGCAAGATAATGAGCTCTAACTGCAGTTGAGCAAGGAGCATTCGCTGATGGAGCCTGCTCTGAGCTCTCACTGGAGCGCAGCTACCTGCTGGTCCCTGGGTGCCAAACCTGTCCCCTTCAATTACCGCTGGCCCATGAGACAAAAGGCAGGGCCACGCCTCAGCGGGGCAGTGGCTGCTGCTCTCCGGGAAGCTGTGCTCTTCCCCTGGCCGCTCTCACGTTATTTCCAGGCCGACAGCTTCTCCGTGAGAAAGGCTGTGGCTTCGTCAGAGCCACCACCTCTCCCAGCCCATCCCCGTCCCCAGCAACTTCCCTGCTCTTTCGCTTGCTCAGGGAATGCTGCTCTGCCGCCCACCCCGCACCACCAGGTTTTAACTCTGAAAATAACCCGTGGTTGAGGATCTGCAACATGCCCCCAGCCCTGTGAACCTGGCTGCGCACAGCAGCAAGCTGCCACGGGACGTGCACCCCTACAGACGGAGCTGCGCGCTCTACAGCAAGGAGAAGACAAACCCATTCTTCACTCACGGACTCTGTTCCTCTGTCTCCTATCAGCCAAGTGACTCCCAGTCCTTGAAAACCACCCAACGTGGTGGACCAGGCCCTGCGTTGAGCCTCTACCACATGCTGGTGGGCAGTGTCCGTGCTCAGCAGCGCAGCACCTTCTTCTCCAAGAGCTGCAGGAACAGTGTTTTACTTCTAACAACTTCCCCAAAGTTGGGCAAGCAGCATCCCTGAGGAAGGTAAAACTTCATCAGCAAATGAGGCGGCTTTGTGGTGGTTGCAAGGGGAAAAAGGCACAGCTGCAAGGGACAGGGGGAGCCGGCAAGGGAGGACGGGGTTTGGGGACCTGCTGGTCATGTTGCTCAGCTGCAAGGGCAAAGACCCAACAGCAGCTTCTGTTCCTAAATATTTTATATTAGGCAGCAACTGGATAAGGAGCCATACAGAAAATCACAGCAGCAGGAGAGGCAGCCTCCACCCTAGCACTGCAATGCGCCTCTACTGGGTTCAGAACATCACAGCAAGCACCTGTATGGGAGCACATGCTGCCCTGGCTGGGCAGCCACAAGCAAAACCAGTGGCACACTGTAAGCAGAAATAAACTAAAAAACCCAAAATCAGCAGCCTGGATCAGTCCTTGCCCCTCAAAACATCTTTTCAAACGTTCAGTCACCATACGTCTGCTCTAGGAATTGCAAACCCCTGCGACCGCGTCACCTCGAAGGGACGTAAAACCTGTGGAAACCCCTGCAGAAGGCAAACGTCAGGCAGCTCAAGCCCCAAAGCACCGTGGCCATGGGCTCCGTGGTCCCCCACGCTTCCCAAATCTCTGGAGCAGACACCAAAGCCGTGGCCAAGCCTCTTACCTGTGGACAAGCCGCTACGGGTTCATCTCTCTGACACTTCAGGGAGACTCAGGTGTTCATACGGTGATCCGGGAAAGGGAGCCTGGGGGTAGAAAACATGAGACCTTCATGTAACGAGGCAGTTTTAACGGTATGCCATTTATACCACAGACACAGTGACAACCTCTCCAACTGTGGTAGCAACTCAAGATATTTTTCTACTTGCTCCCATTGAGACATTACGGCTTTTCCTTACTCGCCCTTTCGCTCATTACTACAATCCCTTCTGCCATCACGTTGGCCTAATCTTTTAGACATTTTTCTCTATGCTGTCCTCTTCTCACATGGGACCTGGCCATGAGAGCAAATAATTTTTGAAGAATATCATTGCAGAGATTTTTCTTTACAAGTGAAATGATTTATTTCCAGATGTACAAAGACAAGGCGCGAGAGAGTGGCTGGTGATGGGCTTCCTAGTTCTCCTTGAATGCAAATGGGACCCCGTCCAGACTACTCCAGAGGTGGAAAACACACATGGGCACTGTCCCAGGCTGCCTGCACGCCCAGCCCTGGTCCTGCCCTGGCCAGCAGCAGGGTGAGCTGGGGGACTGGTGGGGCTAAGCCTTGACAGAAATCTAAAACCACAACGGGTCACAGGAAGGTACCCAGGAAGAGTAGGCTGAGGTGGGCTTAAAGCAGAGCTAAAGCACAAAGTTAGCCCTCACGCATCCTGGATGCCGGGGAAAAAGGCAGCACGAGGAAGCTGCCATTGGGCACCGCTAACGAAAGTGCCTGCGGTCCCCAAGGGCAGCGGCCCCGTGCGTGGGGACAGCTGCAGCAGTGCCCACAGCCCCGCGGGGGCGTGGGGCGTCCTCAGCCAACTGCAACCAGGCGCGCTGGGAAAGTGAGAGGTAAAACTGCAGCCTGCAAAGCAGCAGCACGGAGGAACAGAAGAAGCAGCTTTGCCCTTGCACGACTCCTTTCAGCCAGAGATTTCTGGGCACTTCGTAGCCAGCCACGAATTCTCGTCAGCTCAGACAAGCGAGCGAGTGATCAGCCCCGTTTCACTGATGTGGAAACCGAGGCAGGAAGGGCTGCAGCTTCGCAGCCACCGTCAGGCAGGGCTGCACTGATGCCAATGCAGAGCCCACACAGTTCCCACGACCTGCCCTAGCACCACACTTCCCCCAGGTCCTTCAGATGTACCCATCCACGGTTACTCCTTTTGTCTCTTTAAATGCATTTTTCTGATTACGCAGGAGGAAATAACTACAGACAGGGCAGACTCGGAGGATTTAATAGAACTAACACTGTTAGGCCATCCAGCGATTCTTCGTAACATCTTCCCCACCATGCCTTCTGCTGCCAGCAATTAGATTAGATAATTTTAACTCTATATCCTTATTAGTGGCCTCTCTTGAAAGTGTGTTGGCACACGCGTGCAGACACAGAGCTAGTATGAAGTTACAGAAGACTGTGCGATGTTATTGCAAAAGCACATATGCACAAATAAATGCAACAGCAGGACAAGGCTGAATATGAACAGTGAGAATACTTTAAATCATTGCGAACAAAAAGCTAAAAGCACTGGTGAAGATAAAACACCCTACTCAATAATGCCAGGGGAAAAAAAAATTGTACATTAATCTTGCAAATGTCTCACAACAAAATGTTGTTTTAATTTAACAAGGGTGAAAGTAAAAAAAAGCGTTATGGAATCAGTTTAACGACTCATAGAGGTCATGAATAAATATTGGGTTTTATATCAACCCATAGAGGTCGTGAATAAATGTTGGTTTTAGCATCAGAACATAGCACCGTGGACATGGCTCAACTGATTCCCAAAGCACGTGTGATAAACAAACATCCCATTTTCTGCTAAATTCTGTTAAGGGACTTTGTTGTCCCTTTCTCAAACATGAACTTACCTAAGGTTTTGCAGAGATCTATAAAGTCCCAGCTGAGATCTCCATGGTGTCCTGCACCTGCCCCCACGCTGCTCCTGGAGAGCCAGCAGCCTTCATAAACCACCAGAAAACACTCACTGCTCTCTCATGTGACACCTATAAAACTCCACGCCAGTAAATACAAAGACTGCAGAGCCCCGTCTACCTGCTAGGTTCCAGAAGGGAGACCGAGAGACGTCCATGCCTGTCTCCCTTCTCTGGCCGGGCACTGCTGCCACGTGTGCGTGCGGAAATCTGCCAAGCTCTGGCGGATCCAGAAAGATCCCCCCCTGCGTTATTTCTACACAGCCCTCAGCCCGTGTTTCTGTTGTTTTCTTTCCTTCTTTCCCTTTCCATTCCTCCGAGCAGCAGCAAACAGCAAGGGGGACAGTGGGTGACCCTATCTTCATCAAGGGGAAGGCAGACAGGTCCATCCCTCCATCTCTTCTCCTCCTTGGATGTGCCAGATTGGTGAACCAAGTGAGGCTCAAGAGCTCCCCAAGATGAGAGAGGATGAGGAAGGGGCTGTACTGGGAGGGGGTTCCCATCCTCTAGTGTATCTTCAATTGGGAGCTGCAACCCGACAGGGACGAGTGGCCCTGCTCAGCAGGATTAGCCTGAGCAGGGTGCTGGAGACCAGTCAAGTGGGGAAAAAGGGTGTCGCTCCCCACATTAAGCCCCTTGCAACTGTCCCTTTGTCCCGAAGGCCTCTGACACACGCAGTGACATTTGCTTGACAGCAGCATCACGAAGCATGCTGCAGGGCGCAACAGACCAAGCCGAGAGGCACCACTCAGCCCCAAACCAGCTCAACCCAGAGCCAAAAGCTGCCGGCCACGTCCACGCAGCACTGTCTCGGCAAGTCCTCCCACCCCAGAAGCATCAACACGCAGACCAGGCAAAGAAACAAGCTAACGTTGCCACAGTTGCCTCTAGCGAGCCGCTTCAGCCCTTGCTCCGTGACACCCTGCTGCACCACGCAGACACGCTCTTGGCATGACCACCCTGCAGCGAGGCAACGGTCCCGACCCTCCTCCCGAAGCTGAGCCGAGATCAGGGGCTGCAAGCGCTGCAGCTGGGGCCAAGCGATACCACACTTCGGTGCTTCCTTCTCCCTGGCGCCTCCTCCTCCCTGCCACTTCTCTCCCCTGGTGTAACCCTCCCTTTCACACTCAGCGGTGTCAACCCTCACCCCCAATCCGGGCTTTGCTGGCCCCAATTTGGGAGCGCGCGTGCTGCCTGCGCTGCCACAGGCCGTGCCACGGTGCCGTGTCACCGGCTGCAGCTGATAAACAGGGGTCCCTGCTCCCCCTGCTCCAACCTTCTGGTGACCGACGCATGGAACGATGTGTCCACGAGCGCACACGCTGTCTCCTGCAGGCTCTGCTCAGGGAACGCAGGGAGAATCTGGCTCCAGTACAGTGTTGCTCTATTTTACCTTCTTTACTGCCTGAAAAACATTTGGCCGTTGCTGGAGAGAGCCAGGCTAGACGCATACATTACAGCTCACTCCAGAAATAGCACAGGCTGGCTTGCACAATTCTGCAGCTAAAAAGCTTCCTTTCAGCTCAGCAGCCTGTCCCCGTCCGCGGAGCAGCTCTGAAGCAGGCAAACCAGGGCTCCGGAGCCTGCGGCTTGGGATAAATCACTGCAGGGAGGTTTCATGACTTTGAACGCAGGTGAACAAAGCGTGAGTGGGTTTGATTTCCTCTCCCTTGCTGCCAGCTCCTGTGTATCTTATGCAAAGGGTTTAATGAGCTAATTTGTACGTTGGAGAAGAAGCTGTACGTCAAAGCTGAGTTTAGTTTTGGCCTGGCAGAGAGAGCTGTCTGAGGACAAGCTTCCCACGAGCTCTGCCATGCCAGCACATCGCACCACCTGCCTCAAAAGGGAGGTCAGTCTGCAGAACCATCACAGATCAAGGCTCTTCTCTGGAAGCCACCACTTTGAGCAAAATACAATGGTTTCTGGTGATACAGGCTATCCTCAATCCACAAAATAAGTATAATTTGTAGTTTGAGTTGGATTCGGGTTGGTGACCTCTGGATGAAAAGGTCTTTATTTTCTCAGGTAGGTTCTGAGGTCTCCAGTCAGCTATGAGAGGCAAGGGCACAGTCTGGAAAATCAAACCAAATTCTGGAATTGCTCATGTTTACATCAAATTCTGACCTTTTTGGGACCCCATCTCTGATTATAGGTGAAGCATCCCCCACGGTTGTTTAGACACTGTTCAGCACAGCGCATAATCAAACATTAAGTCTCAAGTGCTAACAGAAGACCACCACCACCTGCAAAATGTGAGCGTGAAACACCTACTAGTGTCTCAGTCCACATCTGCAGACAGCATTTTGCAACAGAAACCCGCTGGAAGTGCTGAAATCATTGAAGAGCCCTCATACAAATCAAAAGGCATGACTGATACCAGGAGGTACAAAACAACCGCTTGGTACCGAACATGCACATCACATTCCCGCACCCCATCCAAGGAGCCCAACCCAGCACCACAGGCGTATCTGTCTTGCAGGACCTCCACAAGGGATCCAGCATCAGTTTGCTGGATCCAGCTTAACCCGTGCTCCCAGCCTGCTCAGATCCCTACCGCCCACACATTTATTACTCTAGGATTTCTAGACCTCCAACAATCTAGTTGCAGCAGCTGGTTTTGGACTATCACATACTTGGAAATCCTAAAAAAATATCCAAACCGTTTTTTTTCCTCCATTCTCTCAACATAACTTCTGGGTGGGAAAAAAAAGTCTAGCTTATCCTAGGTACTGGTGTTTGCACTAAGTTAATCACAGGATCACAAGGTATTTTCTTCCCCCATGTAACGGGCTTGAATTTGGAACATGATGATCCACCACAAGCTTTATCCACTAAATCAACACATGGTGAATTGTAGGGAGTGACGGGACATGCGGTTTTTTTCCACCAAGTTTAACCACTGTTGTCGAAACAGCATGGAATGGTGTGAGCCCCCCCAGCCGGCAGCAGAGCCCCCCCAGCCGCTCGCTCACCCCTGCCCCGTGCCCTGAGGGATGGGGAGGAGAAGATACAACCCCCGGGGTCAGGCCCAGCCCAGGGAGGGCTCCCTCAGCAGCGGTGGGCACGGGCACAGACAGGCTCACCCTGGGGATGACAGCAGCCATTCCACACGAACCACCACCGCCGTCAGGGAGAACGACAGATACAGCCGGGTCCCAAACTGGGGCCGGGGGAGCTTCTGGAAGCCTCCTGCGGGAGCCGCCTCTGCAGCCCCCTGCCCGCCGCCAAAACCCCGCCGGGCGCCGAACCACCGCACGGCACCACACGCCTCCTGCCCCATGCCCAAGCCCGCCTGCAGCCCCGAGGACCCAACACAGAGCAGGGGATGGCGAGCCAGGGGACACTACAACGTTCCAGATCAGGTCCTGGGCTGTTTTCTGAGCTCTGCCCCTAGCGACCTTCTGCCACCTCTGTGTCACCTCATTTGCAGCGCGAGGCAGGAAAGTGACACCCACCCCTGGGTGGCAGGACGCGGCCCCAGCAGCAGGCTGGGGCACTGATTGCAGAGGAAGGCCAAGCGCTGGCGAGGAGGGGAAAGCAGAACTCGCTCCCCTCCGTCAGGCCTTGCTTTAGGGGCAAGGCTCGCTTTCAAACACGTGCGAGATGAAGACTGCCGTACAAGGGCTCCCACACACGTGCATACCCTGCGAAACCCATGCTGCCTGGTAGCTCTTGCTTTCCCCTTTTCCCTGCAAGAAAACTTTTGTTTCTTTTTGGAAGACAAGGCTGTTCAGAGCATCCCCATCACTCAAAGAAAAAGGGAAAAACGCAGAGTAGTGGTATAAGCCTACTAGAAGTGACAAATGCCATTGCCTAGATATCCTAAGTACCTTAACCAGAGCCTACAGCTACAGGGACAGGCTTCCAACAGCTAATATGGGCTCTTTGCTGTTCACATCCCCTGCTCTTACCCTTATCTTACCGCTGTCTTGCTGGTTATAGCATTAGTTTGGATCACATTGGGTCAGATGCTGCAAAGGTCATAATCTTCATGCGTGATCTGTGATTTACTGCTGCCTGGTGACACCAGTGGCTTTACTGGTAGCATTATTTAACGGTGATGTTCCGGGGACACCGAAAACAGCATTTACATTTCAGCTTTACCACCATGAACTGGCTGGGCTGTTTCAAACACCAGAACAGCACAGAGCCTCGTGTGCCTCTTCCTACTAAGGCATTTATCAACTCTTCTTACATAATTAACCCAGAGATTTTTCCTGGCATACTTGATTTGGTGCCTTTTTTAGGAGGGTGGGGGGAAGAGACTGAAGACAGCCGTTTGCCTCCTGGATTGCAGTGAAACTTAGGTGCTTTTCAACCTGGAAAACAGAGGCCAACATTTTTTAAAAGTCCTGGGTGGTTGTTATAGCAACATATACACGTGTGTATGTGTGTGCATGTAAAATAGACTCGAACCCGGGTTGTCATGGGCAACACAAGTCAGCTTCGAAGTCACACCAAACTTGCTGTTTTGCCTGGTGTCATCTGAAGGCAGCAGCCAGCTCCAGCAGGGACCGGGAAATATCCTGATATCTCACTACTGGTGCCAGTTGCTGGCTGAGAGCTCGGCACCGTCTCGCAGCTGATTCAGCTCCTTATGAAGAGGGTAATTTTCTTTATCCTGTTTGCTTCCTCCTCCCTTGCAGGCTGCCACAGCACCTTAACCCAGCTGGGTAAGACAAGCGCATGGCTCCCTCCCAAACAGATGGCTGCGAGGAAGGTCCAAAAATAATGTAACCCATTTGCCTGCGAGTTTTGAGCCTGCTTGGCTGATTGGCAGACCCTCCGGAGACCACCAGAAGAAGCAGATGGTCAAGACATGAGATCAGAGCTGGAGACAGAGATGTCAATCAATAAGCTGAAGTACCAGGCTCTGGGATGTGGCACGGCGTAGGCTGCCACAGCAGCGTTAAGCAGCGAGGGTGCAGTGTCCCAGCAGGATAGGTGTTTGAGTCATGAGGCTGCCTGTAAAAGTCAGCCCTTGTATTGTTCCACCCCTGGAAGGATGTGCTGAGCCTCTGTCAATAATCCTGTCCAACTCCCAAGCAGAGAGGCAAAAAAAAAAAAAAAAAAAAAAAGGAAGAAGTGAAAGAACAGCCATACAGCCATTGCAGAAATAAGAGCAGGGCAAAATAATGGGAAATCACAGTAGTTGTAATGCCTCTGGTGACTGGGTAAAAAACCTGTTCTGTATATCTTTTGGGATGTTGGGCTACCCCCAAGCCGCACTGGTACTCTGGATCAGAGCATCAAAAACAAGGCAGCAGCAAAATTATCTCATTTACACTGGTTTTGGGCCAAATATCTCAGGGTGATCCTATTGCACAGCATCCTCTGCACAGGGCTGTAACGTGAAAACTCTGGTCTAGTCCAGAAGCCCATTTAGGGTGAGGGTTTCATGCTGAAAGATGTGGGCAAACTACCACGTGTCCAGGAATCAGCAACACAGCGCCTGCAGTCTGGAAGCACTGATCCCTTTGGAGAAGTTAGAGGAGCCAAATCTGCGTGTTTCACTCAAGTGCAAAAACAAAAAGGTGGGAGGGAATAAAAGTCTACAAATAACTGATGGGCGTAAATGCTGGATTGAAATTAAATCACCTAAGGAGTGTATTTTCCTCATGAGCTAGATTATGGAAAGAAGAATGTAGCCTAAGTACTACAAAAACAAGCTACCAGAGAGGAGACAGGTTTGAGACTGGGACATCTCCTAAAGAAGGCAGCAGAGGGTCCATTAACACGTTTACCACTAGGCTAGGCAAAGTCCTAGAAAACACGCTTCAAGGTTCTGCCGAGCACTGGCTCCTGGGAGGAGGAGTAAATGTGATCTAACTTGCCTCTCCCCCCTCCGATTCCTGGATTTATAGCAGCTCCTTTCCCTAGTATATTCCTTAACGGCAAGGCTGGTTTTTTCATCTATGCTCGCTCTACAGCAGGACTTTCTGAACTTTGTTTCCTCGGGCATGTCAGCAGCTCCTGGCCATGCACTCGGCATCGGCTTCTCCATGTCTCAAAATAGCCCAGTTACCCCTCGCAGGACGCAAGTCAGAGCTTGCAAATCCCTTTTCTAGCGAGAACCTCATCTGCACCATCCAAGACAGCAACCAGCGCCTGAAGAAGGTATGTTCATATCATTCCTCCTATTTGGAGTTTGTCTCCCCTTGTTCTAACTGTATCAGGAACACAGCTCGCACCTATCAGCACCCATGAACTTTACTGCTCTGCTACCAGATCAGAGACCGCTGCGTACAGCTGTAGTTCGATTAAAGTCAATA
This sequence comes from Leptosomus discolor, assembly GCF_034619465.1. Classification (NCBI taxonomy): domain Eukaryota; kingdom Metazoa; phylum Chordata; class Aves; order Leptosomiformes; family Leptosomidae; genus Leptosomus; species Leptosomus discolor. Next base: position 1,527,967 of record NC_141419.1, read on the forward strand.
CACACTATTTTAACCCTCCTTTATGACTTACTCCATGCATTTACTGTGGATGCAAAGCGCTGCATTAACAAACCTGGAAACAGAAAGCCTTTTTATTGTAACGCTCATCTTTACATAAAGCAAAAGCGCCACAAATCCCCTGCACCACACAAATCCTTGTATTAAATTCTCAGGCCACAGCAACATTTCAGCATTATTCAAAAGGCACGTGGGCTTTGCACAGACCTCTGCAAAAAAAAAAAAAAGGCAGGTGTCTGTGCCTGTAAGGAACACCTGGGCACCCCACTGGGCACCCTGAATCCCCGATCCCTTCATCCAAAGCACCCCTGCAGGTGTTTGAGAAGCTGTCTGGGAAGACCATCGCACACAGCCGCCACAGCGGGTGGCAGCTTCGGGGCAGACCGTCGGGACAGACAACCGTGCAGGTGCCGCTCCACAGACGGGCTCTCTTTGCTGCTCGGAGGCTGGGAGGGAGGAGAGGTGCTCCCCACACCTCCCAGTGCCAGGCTGCAGGTGGCAATTTGCAGAGGCGCCCAGAGAAGCACAACAACGTCAGTTCTTACATTTTTGTCCACTCTTGCTGTTTTAAGGAAGGGCTTATGCTTACCCTTCCGTCAAAGCAAACCAAGACCGAACACATCGGGCAGCCCCTGAGAAGCCTGGACCCCATCTCCTATAAAACAGAACCCCCCAACCACACGCTTCTCATTAGGAGCCAGACTACTATTGCACACAGCTGACCGGGTAATTTTAGCTCTCCGGAGAGTGCCAGGAGATGACAACATCTCTGAAGGACCGTCTGGAGCGACGTCTGCAGGAGCGGAGGCAGAGCACCCGTCACCACCCCGTTAACTGGACAGCGCCAAGGCAACACCACTAAGGTGCACTGCTGTGTCCCCCTGAATTATGACCCCTCCAGGCACAGAGAGCACTTAGAAAGACTCTTTACAAATAAAACTGTCATGAATGTAGACATTTGTTACCCTGCAGCTTCACTTTTCAAGCTGCAGTGCAATGTTGCTGTAAGAAATTGAATACTTGAGCATTAAGTATGTGTTACAGGGCTGCCTTATACAGCAGCAAAGTGATTAATTAAAATTTACAAGAGTAATCCAAGCGCCTAAACATGTTTCTTGGCGGTAACTCCTACAACCCACTGCCAACAACATCCCAAACTAACGACAGCCCCAGAGTCAACCTTTGGGAGCCATGAAGAGTCTCTCTGAACTCAGCCAGTTGGTAACGGGAGAAGAACGAAGAGATACGCGATTCTTCAGGAAAAACAAAGCCCGTGAATACAATCACCTCTGGCTCCCACTGGGAATAGCCCCATCCCAAGTCACAAATACCGGCCAAAGCCCAGTTTTGTTAAGTATCCTGCTGCAGCATTGAAAATGCCGCCTAAACCAGTGAATCAGCCTTGTTCACATCCAGCTCCGCGATCCGTGAGATGCCGAGCACTTCCAGCGAACAGCGAGCCGTGCCAAACGCTTTGCAAAATCTGAGGTGAAATTATTCCCCAGGAGGATTTCTTCATAAAACCCCAGAGCACACAGATATTGATCACGCTTCTTCCTCACTTCCCCCCAAATCTGCTCGCACAATATAGTCCAATAACTTGATACTTTCGAAAACCTAAACCTGGAATTTCCCAAGGGTAATAGTTGAGGCTAAATTAGAGTAGAGGGGGTACAACTGGGGTTAAACCTGTTGATTTAAATGGGAAAAAAAAAGATTCAGGAAAATGTCACAGTTGACCGTGGCAGGTTTACAGAGGTGTAACCCGTCAGAGCTGGTCTGGGAGCTGGGAGCTGGTAGAGCAAAGCAAACGAATGAGAGGGGAGAGAGTCTTTAAAGGCTGATCTCGCTGTGCTGTTCTCTTAACAACACATTCCCCTTGCAACGAGTAAATAAATGCAAAACTTTTAGTGCGCTGAACTAATCTATACTAGCTGTTAGTTTTATTTAATTATAATCACTAAGAGATTTCAGTGTTTTCAAAGCACACTAGTTGCTTATTGGTCATGATTTCACTGCCATGAAATAAACCTTGAAATGATGAATGGGAATCTTACTCATGGAAACACAGCTCATTTATAACCTTATTTGAGACACTTAAATTAGTAAGGATCAACTCAGTCCGACTGAAATAATAATTTCAGGAGCGGAGTCAAAAAGCAAATGAAAAATAAAATGCCCTACCCCGAGTAAAAATAATTGTGCTACCCAACCACTTCTCTAAAGAACCCTCTCGGCTCCCCCCTCCCACTGGAATCTGTCATGGTAGAAGCCCTGGATTCGCGGAGGAGATCTTTACAGCTCCCATGAAAATTCGCTCCATTTCGCCAAGTTACACACACCTGAAAACCGTCATCTGCGCTTACTCGGGGCTTAAGTCTCCAGTCGCTCCTCCTCTCCTGTGTTTGAATTTGGGGTACTGAATCCCCTGCTGCAGCCCACGTACCGGGCTCACAGGCAGGCACGGTGATCGGGCCAGGCTGGCAAAAAATGCAAGAGCCCCTTCAGAAAGGAGCACTGGACCGCAGGAGCAGACTTTCACGTGCTCTAGTCCCAGCTCTTCTGGCACCCCATGACAACCCACGATTTCCACTGGCTGTAACGTTGAGCAACATCTCCCATTGATCTTAAGAGCCCGGCAAACAGAATTCAAAACTCATACAAGTAAGAGAGCAGAGAAGTTGCACAAGATCAGCCCTGGCACAGCTGGGAACAGGCTGCAGGACGCTGATCCAATCCGGCAAATCTCACCCAGCCAGACCCATCCTGCTTATCGCCGCAGCCGAGGCTGCTTGTGCCACCTTGTGCCGCTCGACCACCTCCCCCAGGGCTGCGCCACCTCGTAAGGAGCTGTTTGGGCGGATCAGCAGACTTGAGCTGCGTACCCCCACAATCTGCTCCCAGAGAGACCAGCTCACACGGGGGGCACGGCTCGCTGGTGCACCCAGTTCCTCGCACAGCAGCGGCGAGGCGGCAGGCTCTCATGCTCCGCGAGCAGAAACGGGAAGGTTCCCGCCCTGCAGCCAACGCAGCACTGCCTCTGTTTGCTTTTTCTAAAAACCATCGGAAGTCAGAGACGAGCTTTAATTAAAGAATGTTTATTTGCAAAGTTGAGAAATGTCAAAATTACAGCTGGCTCCACAAGCTTAATTTGTTCCATTGTGTGCATGAACCGTGTTTTACATACACGAAAAGGTACCTTTTTTTTTTTTTTTCTCCTTTTTTCCTTTTACAGAACTTCTGCCTTGTTCTGTTCCTGGTTGGCTGATGAAGAAAGGGGAGCAAGCCAAGAAACCTAGGCTAGTGCTATGTGATATCAGACAAGGATGACCTATTATCTAGAATATCTTAATGTTTTCTTAATGTTGTTTTCATGGAATTGCACTTAAATTGTCAGATAATCTAATTCAAACGGGAATAGTTCTCCTCCTAAGCAGTAGTTCATTGTCCCTAAAAGCACCAAACCCAGGGTCTGCTCAGCAGAGAGGAATGCCGAGGACTGACAGACAGTGGACAAATGATCCTCAGACAAACTCAGGCTTTCTCCTCCTGGGCTGTTAACTCTCTGACTGCACACACTGACCACTGCATTAAAATCTAGCGTGGCTGCTAATTTATCACAGTCATGAACTGCCTGGAGCTCAGATTTTGTCCACAGCCTCTGTACTCCGAAGCAGCCTGTCTGCACAAGCACGCACGCTGTGATGTGACTAAGTGTGTGACATCGGTACAATTCCTTGGGTGTCAACATTTGCAGCGTTTGTCTATCTCGAGCTTCGAAGTCATTCCTGGTGTTGCTGAGCACCTGCTTGTCTAAACTTACGGCAGTTTTCACTGTGGTTTTGTGAAGTTTCTTGAAAGGAGGAGAACAGTAGTGGCACCTAAGGCTGTGCACCCAAATAGGACCATCCTTAAGTACCGACACAGAACGTGATGGTGAATTAAAAGTAACTTGATAAGTACCTGGGCAAGGAAACCTTAGTGAGGGCATGTCAACGTTCAGGGTGGTTCATAAAGGTTCACTTATAAAATGTTCACTTTAAAAAGTGGGGTTTTCCCTGAGGATGCTGGAGTGTTTTACACGCTTACACTCAAACACCCTCCCCATCTGTCCTGCCCCATGTTGAATCTCATCCTCACTCACTGTATTTTAGCTCCACTCTCAACATACCAGTTTCAGTTCATCATAGTCATGCCTTCCCTTGCCTCGGTGTTTAGAAGTTTGGTCTTTCCACACCCTTAACTCCCAGGAAAAACCCCGCTCTCCTCTTGAACCGAGCACCCCAGAGCAGGAATGAAAGGTGGTCCCTGCACCCAGGGCAGAGGGAACGCTGCCTGCCCCCTCCCGAGGCACCTACAGGTAGGACTGTTACTGTTGGTATTTATCACGCCTTTACTGTTACAAGGGCATTGTGTCGGGAGACCCATTTAAGCTCTATTATAACTCCTTTTGACTGACAGGCAGAGAGTAATGAGTGTCATTGCCTGAGGAAGGCCAGACGAAGAGGAAGCTCTAAATAGACCTGTCAGAGAGATGCTAAAGAGACTAATACATCAACTAAATCAGCGCCCAACACATAAAAATCTTTTAATCTACCAGTCTTTCAATTTTAAATGTTTACCAAGGCCCAGCATCTATAATGCTGCATAGGTAATATGCTTTTACTTTATAAATAATCGTAATGATCCTTCTAAGTATATGCCTGGATTTCTCTTCAAAAAAAAAAAAAAAACCAAGAAAAAGAGGAGGAGACAAGAAGAGGCAGGCTGCCAGGGATCCGAATGCTTCAGTAGCTGACAAAAGACAAGAGAATTTGGGCTCATTTTCTTTCTTTCTTTTTTTTTTTTTTTAAAAAAAAAAAGCAGCTTTGGAATGATGAATTCACAAGTTGTTATGGGAACTAGCAGCACAGATGATGCCCCAAAGGAGCACTGAGGAATGTCTATAGGATCTGGAGGGATAATAATGTAATACAGACATCTGTAATATGCATGGATTCCACCAAAACCGTACGACAATTTGCAACCTAATCCTCGCAGCGCACGGCCCGTGTGCCGGCACGAAGCCGTAGCCCATGCAGCGCATCAGACCAGCGCCGTGCGGCCGGGGTGCCTGATGGCGCAGCTCTGGCCTCTCTCCCAGCCCTCCCAGGCCATCGGGAGAGTATCCCTCCCTGTTTGTTTATTTACTCTGACAACACATTCATTTTCATTCACACCACCTCACATTTTCCAGGCCCTTTGCGCTTGCGAGCTGCTGTACGCGGAGCCCCCGCGTGCGCCAGGGAGGGAGGAGCAGAGGGGGAGCCGGCACCTGCGCCAGCAGCGCTTGGGGGGACGCGAGGGGCAAGTTTTACTTCTTTGGAAGGTGACTGAGGCCATCACCTCCGCCCAGACGATGCGAGCGCGTCTCCTTCCCAGCCTCCTTTTGCACGGTAGGAGGGGATGTGAAGTTCGGAGGAGGACTGACACCCTCTGCCCCTGCAAAGCCCAAGAGCAACGGGTGCCCGGCTGTGCTCCCACCCGTGCAGGGGACGCGGCATTCCGCAGCTCTGCCCCCGCACAGGCGTGCGGCGAGGGTTAGGGCCGGCCGAGGGTTTTCCCAGCACTGAGGCAGCTACAGCCTGTGTGCTGTTTTCAAAATGGGAAGATTTAATTTATAAACACCTTCAAGTGTATTTTGGCTTTTAAAGGAGAGTTACAACACAGCGGCATGGAAGAGCTCACGGTACGTGGGCGATACCTAAATCTTGGGTTTACCTACACGTAAGGTGGGTTGGATCTATGGGTGATACAGAAGCGTAGAGAAGACCTGAATTACAGCAATTATACAACAGTCTCAGCCTCAGGTAGTTTCTGTAGAACATATAACAGCATATACTACAGATGAGGACTATTCTCCAGTGACTCACACTGTCCAGATGGCTTGGTCAAAGCACCACAACAACATGATGTCCCTGGGACAGCCTGGTGCGGGAGCAGATCACAGACACACCACAGCAACCAGGGGCTTCCAGTCCATAAGCGACACATGCAAGGATTGAAGAGAACTTGGCCATGCCATGGAAGATGCAGGATCCCAGACGCTACACTGAGACGTTACCCAGCCCTGCAAAAAGCACTTTAAGAAATGCTCCTAGAGCTCAGACCCCCCTGCCAGCGTAGCCCCTGAGCTTTTCCCCAAGCTTTGTAACTACAGCCTGGGAGATACCCTGAGCCCATGGGAAAAGAAAAAAGTTTGGAAGAAGAAGAGTAGGGCAAAGTCCCACATCACTGTAGCCTGTTATTCGCTCAGTGTTGATGCCTGTGAGATGTGAATTAGCTCAGCAACTGGGCTTGGTTTGCAGGTCTCGGGGGGGGCTGTGGTCTGGAGATAAGAGCAAACCTCGCCGTGATTCCCCCAGAGCTGCTGCTCACACTTGGAAGGAAGTCCAGAAAAACTGTAAAGGTACCTCTTGATCTGCCTTCCAAAAACCTCTCTCAGAACATACTTTGCTGAGCTGTTTACGCAAATTCTTGCAAGTCGTCTTGACAGCGTGCCAGTCTACCATCAACCACGCAAACCAGCGCTCCCTCACCCCCCTTGCGCTGCCCGTGCTCAGCTGGGCAGGGGCAGCCCGGAGGGAAGCCACAAGACCAGCCCGCTTTCCACGTTGCACATCGGCAACACGGGCCTACCCCAGAATACACTCTCCAGATTTACACCTGGAGTGTATTTATATTTGGGTTATAAATAAAGCGTGTGGCTTGCATTCAGTCCTACTTCAGTGTTCACGCCTTCTTTTCACCTGACCACCTGAGTCCATCAGTCTGTGCTATTTTCCCAGCTGTCCCTTCCTTCTGTGCCAAGAGAGGGGTCTTGGTCTCCTTCACCTTCACAACCTTCAGCACGCCAGAAGCTATAAACTACATCAAATGAGCATGAAAGGAAACATTTGCTGTGCCAAAAGCTTGCAGAAGCTACATTAGGGAGCCCTATTACTTGTACAGTGGATAGAAGACTCATTTTTGGGGTTTTTTCCTGCAGTAAAAGACCTTTCCTGGAGTTTGGGAGAACCGCAGAACTGAGGGTTTTAACATAGTACCTGCAGTTTGCATTTACCTAGCGATTTTCTGGAACCTCCTGCCAAATGTCTGGCTGTGTGCTCCTCCAGAAGGTAATAAAAAGCCTGCACCATGCTTTCTCTGCAGAACTACTTAATGGGGTTAGGAGGGTTGTTCTCAGTTTCATATGAACCCCAAGTAAGAAGAATACATATTCTCAGTATTTGCTGAGCTTCCTCTTTTTCCAAGCCACCAAGCCCTGCTTCACCCTCCACCAGCAGACCCAGCTCTCCCGTACAGTCTCTCCTGGTCGGGTGCGCTTTGGGTTGTCCTCCTCCCCAGCTCCCTCTTCTCTCCTGAAGCTCTGCCTCCCACCCAGCCAACTCAGCCAAAGCGCCCCAGCCGAACCTCTCCACCACATCAGCACAGCCTGTCTGGCTCATCACTCGACTGCCCTTACACACGTGCTCTCCACCATTTCTGCTCCAGTCCCTCAGAAAGACAGGGAGGGGGAAGGAAAAAAAAAAAAAAAAAAAAAAAAAAGTCCTTTCCAGATGGGGTTCACAGATGTCATAAACGGTCCACATCCCTCCTGTCTTTGACAAAAGCTTGAGGAAACTTGGCAGAGCCCAGGTATCATCACCTATAAATTATGGTCTGTGGACTAAGAACCTTCCCAGACGGGGAGGCTTCCTCAAGTCACGTGAAGTTGTGCTCTCACTCATCCGCCTGACCTGGGGCCCTCCGGAGAGAGTTCAGTGGGTCACACCTCAGGTCAGCTAGCTCTTCCCTGCTCCGTGATGGTTTCCTGACTTCCTGAGGCACCGAAGTCAGGAAAGGAGACACTGTGCAGCAGGACAACTTGCTGCTCTGGTTGATGCTGGACTTGAACCATTCACAACTGCTTTGCAGACACCTCTCCAAGCCAACTCACCAAGACAAGTTTCTCAACAGACCTATCTTCCTCATGTAGGAACAAATCTTTCCATGATTTGCACCTTTTACTCCTACCCAAAATCCAAAGACCCTAACAAGAGCTGGCAATCATAAGCGTTATCTATCAGAAACGTTATCCCACCAGCATCACTCTGTCGCAGCTCCATGGGACTGTGTTGGACACGCTCCCTGCACCAACATTTCTCAGGACCTGGATCAATTCACCCCCCGAGTTCTCAGACCTCAGGCTGAAGGGAAAGGATGAGCTAAAAGGAAAGATGATGCTCGCTGTTATTTTTTAAATCTGATGTTCAGTCACCTTCCTAACCAAAATTTCTTCTGTGTACGCAAGGGTTCACCACCTCATCTGTTATCGTGGACTTGGGACACGTTAGACGTAAAAGGATGTGAGGAAGCACTACCCCGAGGTAAGGAAGGGAAGCAGGTCATTCCCGCCCATACAGTGGAAACCTCAGGGTTACCAACATACCTCAGACATGAGGCTTTATCCAAGCACGTCAGGATTTTTTAAGAGAGCAATTTACCACTAGCGACAGCGCTTAGTGAAAGAGTATTAAGCTATGTACAGAGGAAAATACAACAGTCTTTAGAAAGCGGCCTGGCCCTTGAGAGTAAGGACACTAATACGGGATTTAAATGCTTCCTCTTGGCATACTTCATGCTGCTATAAACAGGACAGTAATGTGTCACTTCGGGCACAGTCCCTCTCAATCATACCTGCTGCATGATATAGGTAATAAAGTAAAAGGCATGAAGAGGCAGTCAATAAATTACTTCCTTCATCATGACAGGAACCACACACGAAGAGCACCGAAAGCAAAACCAGAGAGCTGAGATCCTGCATCCAATATGCAATTTGCACTTATCAACCCCCCGCTGATCTGACGTGAAACTTGGACTTTCCCTTGGAAATGCTCATTGAGCAACACCACCAGCGCACGCTTCCTGCCTTCCAGTTCATCCCAGCCTGAGCAAAAAGTCAACCGAGCCGCTCTCAGGAACGCAGCAGTGCCCCTTCCATCTGCAAAGTGGGTTTGTATGTCTTCCAAAAAAACCAACACAAAGAAGGACAGACAGGCTTCCATCTGACTTTTATCAAAGCCTGGATGAAGGAAGACTTTCAACACTGCCTTCCAAGCAGCCCTTTGTAAAGATGGGAGGATGGGTAAAAATAACTTGTAATTGGAGTCTAATGAATCAGCACCAGTTGTCTAGCCAATAATGCATCAGCTCCCATGTGCTAGTTAATCGCTTGATATTCTCTTCGTCATGCAGGAGCAGCACGCTGGCAAATTCATGCTCGCTGCCCCCACAAATGTTTTCCCTTACACTTGCAGTGCAGGTTCACACTCCGTTTCACCCCAGTGAGAAACAGGACATGACTTTACCAGACAAGGAAGTCCAAGAAACCAGCAAACTTGCACAGCTTTCAGGGCTGGTGCACCTGGAAGTACATTAAAGCGGCGGCAGTTCACCCTGTTTTACCCATTTGTGGAGCTTTGTTGCGGCCAAGAATCGAGCTTCGTAAGCAAGGCCAAGCGTTCTCTGTGGCCCAGTGGGAACAGATTCAAACCACCCCAAAATTCCTTGGCAACAAGCCCTAGACTTCACGGCAGTATTAATTCAGCGCATTTCCATGAAACACTTCTCATTCCCACCCCTCCTTCAAACGTACGCGCAGATCTGAGTCCCGTTGTGTCACGGGACACGGTTCTGCAGGAAAGGAAAATGCCGTGGCATGCTCTGTGGCGGTGGGAATAATGAAACACCCGGGCTCTGCTTTTGAAGCTTGCATCAGCCCAGGAGAGCATTTCAACTTGGCAACGTGTCTGCCAGCTCCAACGGCAGGGACTGACACCGCTGATCGGTAGAAGTGACATGCAGATGAGATGCCTCTTCCGACAGATAAAATAATGAGTGCGCCCTGACACGAGAATAAAATCCCTTTGGTGGTGACTGCAGAGCAAATTTGCAAAGTTTGCAAGGAAAAGAAAAAAGATTTTTTTTTTTATTCTAACTGCATATTCCTCCTGAGATATGAAAATTAAACTGGAGTTTTTTCCTTCTTGCACCTTAATAAAATTCCCATTAAAGACCGTTTCTCAATCTTTAGTTTAGCTTGTGGTTTCACCTAGGCCAGAGGAGAAAACTGATTTGCAATTCAGAGCACAATCAAAAATAAAATGAAGTCCAGGTTCAGTTACGAACGATCAGAAAGTTTTGTCAAAAACGTAGCCTGCTTTACTTCCATTTCTCTTTATAAATCTAGAAGATACCAAATAATCAGAAGTTGCCTTTGTTAGAGATGTGTGCAGAGCTGCTGTGATCTGGACTGGTTTTAATCCAAAGGGCAGATCCCTGTTCGACTCCAAACACAGCTTCTGCTAAACCCTTTTAGCATCTTTCCAACCAAACTGTTATCAACCAAATACACACAAAATATATTCAGATTTAGGTAGGTTGAGCAAATGTTTTGTCCTCTTATTTTATTCATTTTTCTCTTTCCTGTCCTCTAGAGAATCTGACGGGGGAAATAGTGTGAATAATTCCTGTAATTCTCCTATAAATATATGCAATACAAGGACTGCAAGCACCTGCACGCCCACAGCCCAGCGCTGAGCCTGCAGCTGCCATTCACACGTCTAACAGCAAGTGCATCCCAAACACTGCTGCATCCCAGTTTGCTTCTGCCCAATTCAAATAACTGACCTTGCAACACACAGAAAGAAGTCCTGGCCATGAGCATAGCCCAAACTCATGCTCTTACTTGATTTCTACTCCTTCCCTTCAGCCCTTCAGCGCAGGTAGGTCATTGCCAGTGATGGTACAACCCATGATACTGTGAACGGGCTCAGGGAGCTGAGATCTCAAAGGATTTTACAAAGGATGCTGTGAAACCTTATCCCATCACACAGGGCAGAAAGTGCCTTGACAATGGTGAGAGGGTTCTTCTGGTGCCACACGGATCGTGGTGGAAATCTAGGGGTTTGATGTGTTTAATTTCCACTATTAGAACTCAAGTGAGAATCAGCCTGTTGAGTTTCCCTTATTGTACTTAGCTCTCCTGAGCTCCAGCATCATTTTCTGAACACAGGATCTCCTATATGAAATAAAAGTCTGAGATAACAACTGACTACTCCAGCATATTACTCAATGTACTCTGGCTGGACACAAAATATCCATGCCAATGGTTTCTGGGTTTGGGTTTTTTCTGGTCTGATTGGTTAAGGTGGGCATAGAGGACCCACAGTTTGGTTTATACATGCATTAACCATTAATTGCTACAAAGCATGAGGTCAAAAGAAGGAAGCATAAAATAAGCATTCAGGTTGGTTCCCAGTTTCAAGATTGTTATTTTTGGCTAAATTCCCCTCCTTTCTTTCAAAGACTGGGTCAGAAGATGACATCCCGATGCAGCAAAGAGTTTTCCTTTTCTCTTCTCTTTCTTTTGATCCTCCCTTGTTCTGCAGCAAGAAGTCTGTGAGCTATTTCCATGGGAAAGAAGAAGGTGGATTCAGTACAGTGCTGCCGTTTATCCTGCAGAAAACGGCACTGGTGGCAGCTAAGGGAGCAGGAACTGTCAGAAGCTGCCGCAGAAAGGACAAGAGCAAAGCCAAGTATGGTCATGGGAGACTGGGCTACAGCATCCAGGCTCGGAGGTGGCAAGCTCTCCCTCGAAGGACCCAGACAAGTCATGGAAGAAATGTCAAATATCGTTGGGTTTTAAGCCAGATTTAAACTTTTCCACACTCTCCCCCACAAAAACTTGAGCACAAGTTCCAGCACGAGCAACACGTCTGATGGGCTGTGCTGTCTTCTGCAACTGTGGCGCCCAGGGTCAGAAACAAGGCTGCTGTCCTCTGCCTCGCCAGCAACTGTGCCCAGTGCACCCACGTGTTACGTCTGTGGGCACAGGGGGACACGTTTCTATGCGTGTCTGGATGACCCACGTACAAAGCACAAGGAGGGATTTACCTGCTCGGACTATTTCATTCCCTTCCCAGGAGGGAAGGTGTGGTAGCTTCTCAAAGCACGTGCAACTGGTTATTAAATTGCCAGTAGCTGAGCAAATGTGGTAATAAATAAATAATTCTATATTTATTTCATTTGTTAACTGTATTGACTAACGTCACGTATGCACATTACTTTGAATCTCAGAAGCTTCCAAGCCACTCCAGTTTTTATCACACAGGATAAAAGGGCTAGAAGTGGCCCAAGAAAAAAAAAAAAAAAAAAACAAAAACAAACCAAAAGCAGGTAAACTGCCAGCATGGCTGGGATTCACAGATAAAACCCCTACCTCTTACCCACCCCTTGGCTACCTGTGCTACCTAGCTCTCCTTGCACTTGAGCGCTGCAGTTTTCACCGGCAGCACAGGCAGCGTCTAACCCCAGGTCAGACATGAACTTCACGGTCCAAAGACTCGCACGACCCATCAAGTCCTTGACTCTAGAAGTAACTGAAAGACCATCAGGCTAAAAATCCAGACTTAGGATTCGATGTGCAGAACCTAAGGCCAAATAAAAGCAGCTGCTGGGAAATCTTGAGAAAAACAGAAAATAAGAGTGTGCAATGGTGAGCCCATTTTCAGGCCAAGTTGTGACATCATGTCTCACAGGTCTCCTCATGGAATAAGACGTTCATTTCCTCAACTAATACTAAGGAATAATAGCCCTGAACAGAGAAGTAATAATGTGGGAAAATGCCCACATCATCCCACCATGTGGGGTCTGTGCCTGTCTGAGCGCATCCCTGCGTGTCAAAGGACAGAGTGATGGGGCTGCTGGAGCACCAAACGGTGAAGATAGACAGCAACACAGAGAAAGCAGACAGTATCTGGCCTCAAAGGAGTTAAGATCCCAAGGGGCAGCTTCCCCCCAGGCTTCTTCCAAAAGAAAGGTGGAAAGCAAAGCAGATGTGGACAGGACACCGATCCTAGAAAAAGAAGATTCGGCCCAGCAAGCGAGAAAGGCAGGGAGACACCAGAGGTGGGATGTTTGCAAGCCACGAGAGGAGCACGGACGGGTTAACCTCTTTGTGGCGCTTGCACTGTGTTGTAAATGCTTTGCACCTTTGAGAAATTAGTGGATCTTGTTTGACTTGAGAGCCGCTTTCCTCAGCTCCTGTCCCAGGCTCCTGGCAGGACCAAGCCCTGCTTGCATGCTCCAAATCCATCCCCAGCTGCCCCGGGAGGCTGTAACCCTGCTAGCAGCGTCAGAGCAGAGGGGTGGAGAAATGCCACCCTGCGTGCATGAAAAACTTGGCATCTGGCAAGGACCACCTGGAAAAGCCCAGGGAGAGAGCTCAGGCACAGCAAGACTTGAGAGGATTGGTGTGAATCACTGATCCAACACAAATTTTATCATTTCCTGGAGTATATCCGCAAGTCCAGGGTTTTTCCAATGTTCATGGATATAACAGAGAGCGCCAGAGGAAAGTATACAATGATCATAATAGCAGCAGCTTTCTTTATGCATTTGTTTAACGTAAGGCCAAGATCCCGCTTCCTTCAAGAGTTTTGACAACTCCTTAGTCGCCATTAAGATATTGATGTAGCATTATTTTCTCTCTAAGCCCCCTAATTTGCTCTCGATTCATTGTTCATAGGATTAAGCCCATTTTTTTTTAATGAAAACACAAGAAAAGCTCAGTGACAGGAGGATGAAGGAAGTCTGTGCTATTCACCAGCCACCCAGCCACCCACATGGTATCTTAATTCATCAGCAGACAAAGCCAGCTCTTTGTCTTTGCAGCTCCCTCTATGCCATTCATTCACGGTGAGATATCGCTCCCAGTAATCAGAGCCTGCCTATGGGGGGGGGGTGATGGGGGGAAGAGACAAAAACCATCTAATCGGGCCTTAGACTTAGCCCCATTGTCACAAAGACAGCTCCTTTTTTAAGAAACAATGTATATGTATCGATAGATCCCGATTAAGCACCTTTTCCACGCCAAGTTTGATGGTAGCTTATGTAATAGGCAGGCGACGCGAGTATTTTTGTCATTTGCAAGACTTTTTGCCACTAATAACAAATCAGCTGAGCATCGGGAGAAAATAATGACAACAACAATTCCCTAACAACTGTGAAGAAAGGATACCCATAGTTTAAGGTTGCTTTAACCTTTATATCTTCGAACACTGTGCTTTTCTGTGCTTAATGAACGACATGTGTGTTTTGCAACTGTTAAGGGGTTAATCTCTAACCATTGTTTTAATTGGATCAACAATTGGCCTTCCGCCACTTCCTTTGGAAGATTATTCCACGATCTAATAGAAATCGGTGCCAGAAAGTATTTTCCTGAGAATATGTGCCAGAGGAAACACTATGGGAATAGATAACAACCCAAGTTTCGCAAGGATCAAATATTGCAATTATTATCATCCTCCGCCAGAGTCATGACAGCTACGGCTGCCTGCGGTCACACTTCCAAAACTGCAACATCTTGGGAATGGGAAGCTAATGGAAAAACTTACTAAAAATCCTGCAGCTTGTACAAATGAAGAAGGAGGAATAATATAAAGCAATACCTAATTCTACGCTGTGACATATTGCCTAGCAGCGGTACAAGTAAAGGCAAAATCCAGATCCCAATTGCTTACATATTTTCTCTGTGAACAAGACGAAAAATGGCTGAGCATCTAAGACATTTCTTCTGCCTTCTCCTCAAAAGTAGCCATCATAATTTGCATTACTCCGTGTCAATCAGCCCAAACCAGTAAAAAAAGCACTTTGTGTTTTGCTTTTTGCTATCACTTTTTAAACAACAACAAAAAAAAATCCTATCAGAATGAAATATCTTGTGTAACTTTAACAGAAGTGACACTCCTTCAGATCAAGGAAATCAAGTTCTCGTATGCCTGCAGGCATAGCCCCAGCACCGCACACTTGTGCAACTTACCCAGTGCCTCCGTATGGCTGAACACGTGCTGCGTTTCACAGACAGCTCACGTGCTGGTGGCAGTAACTTTTCTCAGAAAACTACGTTCTTTTGGCTAAATTTTCTTGACCTTAAATTTAGCCCGTAGGCTTTGGGAAGGGGGACGCTATCAGCAGAGAAAATGCCTTTGAGATATATTTTTGCAGGAACTTTTTGAAGCGCTCACCATACAGACATCATTATTTATACGCTGAATGGTTACTCATATAATGCTCTTCCAGTCGCCATCTCTGTAAACCGTGCTATGAATCTATAGAACATGCATAAATAGTAGGTCTAGTTTCTCACCTTGCACTATGCATGCTTGTGCATGAGTCCCATCACGCAGTTGATGGCTCACCAGTGCGAGCCATGAGATACTAAATCTGCTGCACATGTTTCTCTGACTTATAAAAGTGGACAATTTCTGGCACCCTGCACATGGCTGCACTGCATTTAATACTTGTACTGGGAAAAGAGGAATGTTTTAAGACCGGTATTGTTGATATACAACCCACCAAATACCTCAAAGAACTGAGACCACCAAGTTTTGGATTTTAAGAGAGAAAACTCTCTGTCCTGGGGAAACCAGGACTCCTGAGGTGATTTCTGAGAGGGTCTCTTTGGTGTTTCCCCCACTTTAGCCTTCCTGCCATGGACCTAGCGAGACCAAGACCTTTCCTGGGGACACAGGAACAAGCATATGGTGGGTCAGCACCACACGCCTGGAAGAGGCAGCAAGGGATTAGCAAGAGCAACAGACGAGCCCCTTCGCAGTGCTGAGACCGACCCACAAGAAGCAGTAAGAAATCCTTTCCCTGCATGTCCCGTTGGGTAGATACTGAGAAAATACTCCTGACAGCTCTTTGGACAACTCTGATCACAGCTTTTGCCCTCCGTCCAAGCCTTGGCTGATGTAATCTGGGCCTGTTTGCCTTGGGTTATGGCTGTCTCCCTTTCTAGCCAAGTGGTTTTATGCACATCTCAGACCCTTGGGTAATCCCCTGGGCAATCATGTTCTTCTGCAGATGGAAATTCAGTCTAGGACTTTAGGGACAGGTCACCCGCACAGGTTTCAAGCCAGAGGAAGAGGCGGATGAGGCTAGGTCTGATGACAAATGCCCTCAATTAGCTCCTCAAGGCTTGGTTTGTTTGTCTTATTGCTTCACCAAGGGCTGAGACTCTCTGCTGGCACTTTTGAGACATTCTCCTCTACAGTCAGAAAGGCTAATTATTAATTAAAGGACAGCAGTGCTAAGTGATGCCTGTGCATTTCCTTCTGCCATACAGCTGCTCTTATTTGCTGTATCCTGTGTCTATAATTAACACTGTCCCAATGCTCTGCTTTTCACATCAATAAAATAGAGGTAGTGGGGATGTTACCAAGTCGTCTGCTTTACCAGCTGCATACTGGTACCTCTAGATTCCCTTCCCAGAAGGATCTGTTTGAACTCAGCAACAGCAGAAAGGCCTTCAGCCACTTCAGCAATGAAAAGATTACAAGCTTGAATACACTTACATATGTTTGTCTGAGAGTATAAGCAAATAATGAAATTCTTTCTGCTGAGAGCAGCTGTCAGGATCCACACTGTTGGACCGGGGCACCCAGCGATAACAGCGTCTATCGCGTGTGTCTGTCATCTTCCATTCAGTCCCTTCTGTGGGCTTCAAAGTGTTCCTGACATGTCTCATCGGTTCCTGACAAGGGCAGAGTCCCTGTGCCCATTTTACAGGCAAGAAAATGGAAATACAAAGCAGGTGAGCAACTTGATTAAAGCCAAACTAGGTAAAGATAGCTATAATCAAATGCAAACCCAAGCCTGTTTTTTAATCAATAGAAAATTAAATATAAATATATATATATTGCTGAGATACAGTGAGATATATATACACACACACATACATTATCTCAGTATACTTTATAAAGCCTCTTTTCAGTCTCCAGCTCTTGTGAAACATTGAAGATACCAGACACATAAACTGCACTTTTAGCCAGCGTGGCCAGTGCTCGCATGTTCATCTGTGGAAGTCTTGGGTTCATTTCCCAGGGACCATTTCACAATTATTCAGTGCCTGCTGCTTTCCAGAGTGGTAGAGATCTCCTCCTCATGTGCAGTTCCTCCAAAAGGCAAATGACAAAACCAGCTCTGATGGTACCAGAAGAGCCTCTGACTTTGCAGGACGCGGAAAGGGACGGGAATCGCTGGGTCAAAGTTTTTCTGCAAGAAGCTGCTGCTCATCGGCAGCGTGTGCTGTGTGGAATCACTGCACGTCTAATTTTTGGAAAGGGGGGGAAAAAATATCTTTGAAGAGAAATCAGTCAGAACACCCTAAAAATAACTAGGAACAAGTCTAGAAAAGTCTTCCTGCTGGGAGGAGGGGCTGAAGTAAGAGAAGCGGGGCTGGAGATGGCCAGGGTGGTGGCAGGGAGAAGAGGAGAGCCTCTGTAACACTGCTGTTGGAGCAGAGCGGTGGGGAGGGGAATGGAGGAGCCACCGGGCTATGAAGAAAGAGGGTTGTCAAACTGGGGACAAGACCTACTCTGTCTACGAATGCCAGCGGGACCGTAAAGGAAATCGCTCCCTGGCTTTTCCAGCTGGTGGGAAGCTCCCGCTGCTGCTGCAGCTCGGATCGACGTGAGGGCGCAGCGGGGAACGTGCTGCACCTGGGCAGCTGAGCCTCGGGAGCACCGTGGAGATGCAGGGCTGCTGCCAAAACCTGCCTGCAGGCAGGGGTGGAGGCAGAACTGCCAGGCAGAGGGAGTTAGAAGCGGAGGAACAAACGAGAAACTGAGCGAAGGTGGAGAGCGAGGGCAGGGAGGTGCAGGGGTCAGAGCCTGCACAGTTACGAACCACCAAGCAGGTCGGTCGGTCCCGTCAGTAAAGCGCAGGGACAAAATGCTCTTTAAAACTCATTTGGGGGCACCATCAAGGCATGCAAGGCTCTTCAGCTCCCAGCCGCGAGCTCCCTGCATAGTTTCAGCTCAGAAGCAAAGCAAAGGGGTTGCAAGACCCTCCTCTTTCGAGGCCCAAACCCATGCCAATAAACAAAACCAATGTCTCAGGGCTATGGAAGTGCCCTAAAGGCCTGGAGAAGATGAAAACCTTTGGAGGGTGGATGCAGCCAGCCCACCCACAGCAGTCCAGACACAGGCCACTCTGCGCTGAAAGGCTGGGATGACCAGGGCTCCTTCTCCAGTGCAGCCCACAGGGATGAACCTGACAGTGGTCCACGTTAACGCTCCTTTGAAGTTAACGCTACTCTCATGTCCAGTACAAGCCTCATTAGCTCGGGGCCTGTAAGCACACGTATGTGTTTAACCAGGGTTTGTTCACTGATGGAGAAAATGAGAGCCCAACAGAAAGCAAAAGACGGGATTCCTATCAGATAGCTCACTCGCAGGCTTACAGGAGGCAGGACATAATCACTCAGACCTTCCCCACAGTAAGACTTTGAAACCGAATCTGAAAGTCACACGAGGGTCCTTCTAGCCCGCGCCTCACCGCGACAGCGCAAACACTCCTGACCAACCCTACTTTCCTCAAAATCCGCCTGCATCCCTCCATGCACCCCACCCCCACCCTGTCTGCGTAACACAGACCCGGGCGAAGGAGCCAAGACAGCACTGTCATTTAGTCTTCCCCAGTTGACTCAAAGCCTAAGATCAAAGTCTAAAGCACTTATTCCATACGCAGAAGCAGACGTGAAGGCTCATTTCCTATAGATTTGCATCTTATGGTCCCTGCTTCCTCCCCCAGCTCCTCCAATCCCTTTTGTGCTTTGCCAACAAGGCACTATCAGAGAGTGTCACCAACAGAGCCACACACGTCAGCTGGGCCACCACAGGGGACATGCTTGAGGCCATAAGGCCGTTGCCTGCTGCAGTGACCAAGAAGCTGAGCCATAAATGTCCTTTCACAAGTGGCAGCATCCACTTGCATTCCTCTGCTCTATCCTCACGCCAGTTTCCACAGAAATTGCAAGAACTGCTTATCTTGGAGATTCTCCCTCTGCCGAATGAAGCTGAAATTGTCCCGCAGATGCAAAAGATACTGGGGAAAGACTGACAGCCAGAGCCAAAGCCTCCCGAAGAAACCAAGCTAAAACATGTAACAATGTCTTGTTGGTGCTTAGGTGCACTTTTTGGTGAGATTTTGGATAGGCACAAGAAACAGGTTTGTTGCCTAAGCAAGAAATGCTAATACAATCAGTTCGTTGGGTGAGGCTACACTTCAGCGCCCGCTTTTCAGATTTTCTCCACTCTTTTATTCAATTACTTCCTAAGGAGCTTCTTCAGTACAGACTTACACGCAGGTCTGAGAGCCAGACAGCAACACACCCTTCTCTGCCTCGTGCTGTTCACTGCTCCCAGCCCATTCCTTTCCATCCCTTCCACCAAGACGAAGTGAAGATGGAAACACTCGTCCTCCCGCCTGCAGCAGTGACACGAGAGCCACAAGCAACACCAACGCCACACGCTCGGCGCAGCGCTGAGCCCTTCCACACTGCGCCAAGCAGCACGGGCGTGCAGGAGGTGGAAAGAGGGAGCACTCGGAGGTACGGGAAACACCTCCCATTTTGACAGAATGGCACCACTGCTGCAATGGGCAGGCCAAGTTCCCACTACGGAGTGGAAAACTTGTATAAAACCCAAAGAGAAGGCAATTTTCAGCCTAGGACGCTTAATGCACTGGGCCAAATCTACTGCCAGGGTGCAAATGCACAACTTAAATGGAACTACAGCAGGGGTCAGGCACATTATTAATTCATATTCCATTTAGATTACTGTTTAAAAGTATTGTCTCAGCACAAGCATTACTAGATGCTGTTCATTTGTTTCTCTCCGAGAGCCACCAGAAAAAAGAGATTAGGTAATTGCAATGCAAGCACGAAATACAATCAGTGATTTTATGAAATCTAGCCTGTCCCAAACCACAGTTTTGATATTGTTCATAAACACCATCTGCAGATTTGCTTTATAAACAAACATTATGTTTATATTTTGTAAGAATACCATTTCCTAATGAAAAAGATTTTCTTTTGTTTGAGGAACTGACAAACCCAGAAACACTCTCATTCTCATACTTCGCAGCTCGTGGTTTCTGACTAAAATTTTGGAGAAACAAATTTAATCAAATACTCATGGAGCAAGAGAAGTTACTACTGAGAAACAGATCTTAAACTGAGAGATTCACAAAATCATAAATACTTGGGAAAGGGTATATCAGTGTCTGTCTCTGATAGCAGAGAAAAGTTCCTTCAGAGGATCCAATGACCCATTCTCTAACACTATGCCTGGAGGAAGCTACTTCCAAGCATTCAGTGTCCAGGCTCCTTCATAAGCACAAATGTTGATACTCCTACAATACATTAAAGTTAGTTAACGATTAGCTAATCTTAGCTAAAGTGTTATGAACGCACTCCACTAACATCTCATGCCTGCGTCTCCAAGCAGATGTTCAACAAAACAGTGTTGTGCAAGTTACCTGTTTTAAAAACGCTTTTTCAGCTTCAAAGCTCTGTCTTTGTTCCTGTATTGCAGAAAGACCTCAATATGAAACTTGGGTTGGCCTTTTCTTTAACACTTGTTGCTTAATATATCCTACAAAACCACCCTTATTGTTTCCTCTTTTGCTAAAACATTTTTAATCTTTCTTCAGAGGTAAATCTTAGTCTTTTTTTTAGCCATAGCCTTAGAATCTGCCGTTGGCAGAGACACTTCAAAATGGTGTTCACAACTGCAAGCTCTGAAAGAACATAGCCATACTACTATTTTCCATCCTGATTTTCCCACAACCACTACCTTGTTTGCTTGCTTCAGTGATGAGCAGAACTTAACACTGAGTTGCCCACGTCTCCCCCACAAAGGCTTGAGCCGTCGTGACCCCCACCCGCCTGCAGCACCAACGCAGCCTGCACTCTTACGCCGCCTAAAAAGAATTTCAGCTTCTACTTTGTCATTTAATGGTGTATCTTTAGAAATCATCTCTGTCCATAACTGAATTTCTCTAAGAGCATCATTCTGAGAGTCCTTGTAGAGACTTTTTGGAAGCTGATATAAATTCTGGCCTGCTGGCTCTCTGGCTGCACGATATATTGATTCCCTTAAAAAATTAAAAAAGGCAGAAAAACAGCATGAGTCTTGCAGTGGAAGACTTTTGGTCTTTTTGTAGCTCTTTCATCCAGTTTTCTGGATGCCACCCTTGTGCTGATCTATAATTCTCTATCATCACCTTGCAGTTCCTGCAGACAATTACGGTATGGGCCATATTCCACTTCTCCTGGGGAGCAGTAGATTTCAACAGGTTTGTGTACTTTTGTCAGCAGCCTAGCACCCGCTTTAAGTGCCTCCAAGAGCCTTGAATGATTATCGCTCTGTCCCGCTGACTAATTTCTATTGAAGTTAGCATTTTGCTGAAACACTTCCTCTTCCGATGGTGCGCTGACTAACAGTGCCTCCTCCTTACTATTGACAAGAAGAAACCTGGAGGAGTAAACATGCCTCCATGGGGCTGAACAAAACCTAGTTTTGGTGAAATTCAGAGGGGTTTTCCCCGCCAATCTTAGGATTCAGTACATGTTTATTATGACCTATGACATTTCATATCAGTGTCTGGCTTGAGTGATTCATTAAACAGCTGAAGAGCAAACAAGACTAATTTGTTCTGCAGCCCTCAAATCAAGAATTTATGGTAAGTTGATTCCGTCATAACGTTTCAAAAGAGTGATAGTGTTGATATACCTCAGTGCCAGACATATAATAAGGAATAATTCTTCTATCATTACCACCAAAAATGACCAATGTGTCTGCAGCAAGCTTAGCTCCCAGCTATGGCCTGGTGGATTTACAGAGCGCTGCGATCATTACAGTGTGGATGCGGGAGAGATCACGGCTTCTTTCACTAACACACACCCTGGGCACTGCACGGAGGAACCTGAAAGTAATTTATGAGAATAAGCTGATTCAGAGCACAGCAGAGGAAGGCCTGCATGACTTCATCTTGGACCGGTTGCAGCGTGCATCACAAAACACACGGCTGCTCCAAGTCCTGCGCTGCACCTCCTCCCCAGCGCGGCTCGGCGACGTCGAGCACGGACTTCCAAATGTTATAAGAGATGCGCCAATGCTAGAGGTGGGATAATGTTGCTATAGGGCTGCCTCCCAAAGAAGCAAAGGTTTTGCACCTCAGCAGGAGAGCAGTAGCACTGTGCAGTGTCATAATCACACAATCCACAGACATTTTCTGAAAATGAGGTCATTTCCATCGCAGAGAGGCACATGAGACATTTGTTCCCAGAAAATATATCATGCTACGCTAGGGAAAAAGAAAGAGATCACTCTAGGTTTGGCTTTATTACATCAGATTTGGAGGGGGCGAGAGAAATCTTTCACAACCCATTCTGCCAAGGAGTATCCCTTGTTTTCAGACAGAAAACACGAATAACGATTACACTGAGTAATCTTGCTTACCCACCTCTGGCTGAAAGGAGAGGCTTTCAACTGCAACGCCTATAAAACAAAACCATAAAGCATCACAATACTTATTTCTCTGGATTTACAGAGCCCACCCAAACGTCACAGTAAGGAAGGGGAAGGTACCCATAACTTTTGCAAAATGCTTGATTGCCTCAGAACTGTTGAATAACCAACCAAAGCTGTAAGGAGTCTCACGGCAACAGCACCCCACAGGACCCTTCCACACCCGTCATCCCACCCATCCCAGAGAAAATGGGTGACTATGCCATCCACGCAGGTTCACGTAGGGTCCATCAACCAAGAACAAGCCAAAGCCTCCTGCCTCTGTCTCCTGGGAGGAGAAATAGGTTTCTGCTGTGGTGAGTATGCTCTTTCAAGAAAAAAAAAACAAACCAAAACACTTCAACGAATTTAGCTGCTTCCTTGCCTTCCCCTACAGCCCTTGTTGCAAACAACTTCCACGAGCACCAGTACTCCAAAAGAGCCCCCTTGGGGACCAAGGGACTTCACAGGACAGCAGCTCTGGCTGCTTCAGCAGTTGCATCTCAGGAGCTTCTTCCACATGTCTCCAGCTTTTAAAGATCTGCCTGTTTCTGTTGGATCACTTTCCCAAAACAGCAGGAAAGCAGCGCCCAAAATAATGTTGTAGGCAGGACTCTTAGGTCAGGACCACGTAACAAATACTGACTGTTTTCAGGCTTTTTTATGAATTACAATGATTCCATGTACTTTCTGAAACACTCTGAGCACAGCTGTGGAGAGTGGGAAGCATAGAGGCCCAATAGTCATTCCTATAGCATAGCTCTGATCCTTTATTGCAGCAGCAGCAGAGAAAGGTGGCTCAACCATATGCCCTATGAGGAAGAAAATACCATGTAATGTTAGTTCTGGCTGTGCAAAACACCCCAGTTATTCGGGTTTTCCCGTGACCAACCTAAGGAGTGACTTGCTCAGCATTTCCATGATACCTTCTCCACTCTGTAAATCCACACACCAAGTTGGTTCATATTGAAGGACTGAGGAGAAAACTCAGCCACAGAAAGGAACATTACTGGGTGAAAAGGCATTTACCCGCCTTTCTCATCCTCTCCCACCATGCACTGAAAGCATGAGGCAGATCTCTGCCGTGTGTCCTCTGCAGGTTGGGCTCCAAGCAACCTCACCAGGCTGGATTTTTGGTGTTTCTCCCATCAGCAATGCCTTTTGTTAACCGCTTTCCCCCCATGGTAGCAAAGTCACATCAAAAGCCGAAATCACAGGATTTTGAATTCATATGACCCATGGATAGGAGGAGAACATGGCTTAATGGAGGCTCCTGTTCTGAGGAGTTTGGACCATAGAACTTCAGAAACTATCCCAAGCCCTGACCAACATCCCTCTGCCTGTCACTCTGCAGGGGCTCTCTCATGTCATCCCTTTGCCAGCAAAAGAAAGTTGTCGCTGGAAGGCTGCTGTTATTTCAGACTCATTCCCAATGGCCACGCTGGCTGCAGAGGACATCTCTGTCCTTGCTGTCACCCTTCCTTCCTCCTGTCCTCGTGGTATATGACACGTGTAACCTCCAGTCTTTGCTCTCTTCTGACAACACCGGGCAGATAATTAGAATAAAAGGCTGAGCGGCAATAAAAAGCATTTTACACACTAAAAAAAAATAAGCAGCTAAAGGTTCTCTGAGCGATACATCACCACCCATCTGCAATATCAGTATGTCAGCATCTGCTTGACGCAAACATTAGTCCATAAAAACAAAGGAATAAATCAATGGGCCTGCACACCCAGCCACATTATCTCAGAGAACACTGCAGGGCTACGAAGCGCCCTCTTTGTTTGCTCAGCCAGAACCACTCGCTCTGCTTACAAGGCAATGGCACAGGGTGAATTATCTTGCAAGTGCCGTATAAACTGGTACCCGCTATGACAGCTCTTACAGACTCACAGAATGGTCGGGGTTGGAAGGGACCTCTGGAGATCATCTAGTCCAACTCCCTGCTAAGGCAGGGTCACCTCCAGCAGGCCTCACAGGACTGCACCCAGGTATGTCCAGGGAAGGAGACTCCACCGCCTCCCTGGGCAGCCTGTTCCAGTGCTCTGTCACCCTTAATGTAAAGAAGTTCCTCCTCATGTTCAAGTGGAACTTCCTCTGCTCCAGTTTGTGCCCATTGCCCCTTGTCCTGTCACTGGGCACCACTGAGAAGAGCCTGGCCCCATCCTCTTGACACCCACCCTTGAGATATTTGTAAGTGTGGATAAGGTCCCCTCTCAGCCTTCTCTTCTCCAGGCTAAAGAGCACCAGGTCTCTCAGCCTGTCCTCGTAAGAGAGATGCTCTAGCCCCCTCATCATCTTCATAGCCCTCTGCTGGACTTTCTCCAGTACCTCCCTGTCCCTCTTGAACTGGGGGGCCCAGAACTGGACACCACTCCAGGTGTGGCCTCACCAGGGCAGAGTAGAGGGAAAGGAGAACCTCCCTCAACCTGCTGGCCACACTCTTCTTCATGCACCCCAGGATGCCACTGGCCTTCATGGCCACACAGCTGGCTCACGGGTAACTTGCCCACCACAACTCCCAGGTCCCTCTCTGCAGAGCTGCTCTCCAGCAGGTCGACCCCCAGCCTGTACCGGTACGCGGGGTTATTCCTCCCCAAGGGCAGGACCCTACACTTGCCCTTGTTGAACCTCACCAGGTTCCTCTCTGCCCAGCTCTCCAGCCTGTCCAGGTCTTGCTGAATGGCAGCACAGCCCTCTGGTGTGTCAGCCACTCCTCCCAGTTTAGCATCATCAGCAAACCTGCCGAGGGTGCACTCTGTCCCTTCATTCAGGTCACTGATGAATCTGTTGAATAAGACTGGACCTGGCATCTCAGCAGTTGCCCGTAACCAGGGCAGACAATTTTCATGTGTGTTTGTTCTGAAACACCCGGTCCCTCTTCCTCTTGCACCCCACAAGCCTACAGCTTTTCCCGGCAGCCTCCGCCTTGGCTGCTGGGCAAGAGCACAGGCAAAACAACACTGTGTGGCAAGCTGTGACGGTGGAGAGGGCCCTGACTCCAGTCCCAGCACCCGCTCACACCTCCCAAAGGGATGGAGAACCGCAGTTAACCTCTGACCGCTGTGCACATGTTGGGAGGGGTGGTAGAAGCAGCACTTCCACCAAAACTGTCCTTTTTAGCACTGTTTGTAGGGGAAACTTCAGTACCATGTATGCAGCAAGCCTGGCCCTACACATTCGAATTTCCTCAGGTCTTCAGCAGAAAAATCCAGGCTGATGTACCACAGAGTGGATCAAGCCCTGCTGCCCACCTCACCTTGACGCCATTCCCATCTGCTTCAGGACCCAAACAAGCTTTTTGTGACCCTCTAGGGAACAAAAATAATACAGTAGGACCCTTATCTGGCACCCTCACATTGCTTTTAAAAAAAAACACAACAAAAACACCTGAGAGTGGCTGAACCACAACTATCACGTACTTATAATGGTGAATTAAACGGGAGATGAAAGTTTAGTGATTAATCTTCAGCTTCTCACAGTGCAATTTATCCTCTTTATATTCTTGGCCTCCAGTCTACAGGAGCCAAACTGCCTGTATTTAACCAATTTCTAAAGAGCCTACTCGAAATTTTTGCAGCCAATAGCTCCAGTGTTCACCTTTCCCACCCTGGGGCTGCTTGAGACCAAACGAAACAAAGGCTGCCACTGTCATCTCATTCCCACCGGGCAAAAGGGAGCCTGGGCCAGAACACAATTTCGACACTCATTTCTAGTCTCTGTACACACATCCACCAAGGTCCTATTTCAGGAAAGACAACCAAGAAGAATGAGTTTTACATAATGACGTGTGAAGGGGAGAAAAAAGGAAGCTGGACCTGCTATAATTAGAAAGTGCTTACGCCCCCAAAGGCGGCTGCTTCGGCCCACGCATTTCATCACGAGTAGGTGCTCAGCTATATTTACCTCCTGTAAGAAATGTTTAACTTGAGATGGGACACAGAAAACCCCACCAGGATGTGGTAAGCGAGAAGGGAAGTTCACAAGATGTGATCTCTAACTGACATCATTTTGAGGCACATCTGAAACTCAGATGCTTTTTGGGTTTTTTTTATGTGCAAGTTACTCATTTGAAAAAAAAAAAAAAAGAGAGAGAGAAAAAAGAAAGAAACGAAAGGCATTCTTAAAAAAAAAAAAAAAAAAAGCTGCATCAATAGCACAACAGTAGCTTTGGGCAGCTCTGATGTTCATTTAACAATTAAGCCCTTCTGTACTGGAGCCTGGTCCTTATGCTGGTGCCTCACACGAGGGAGGATCTCCTGACAGGGACCTCACTTGAGCCAGCCAGGTCCACCCCATCACTCTCCTCTGCAGAAATACTGTGACCCCAGAGTCACCAGTCCATGGGCTTTGCACAGTATTTCCCCTCGTCCACAGCCAGGCTGGGAAACACCACGGATGTTTTTGCCGATACCGATTCAAGGAGCGATATTGGGAGAGCTGCCGGTACTAACGTGCCTGAAAGCTCTGGGGGTAACAGGATCGGTGGTCTGGATGTGAAAGAGGACATCTCTCACCCCATCTTTCCCCCCTTTTTCTCTTTCCTCTCTTTCTTTTGTTGACCCTCTGGCCTCCAGCTGATTTCCATGTTTCATGGAGGTGGCAGTTGCCAGGACTGGTACCTGTGCCATGCGCCTCTGAACCCACGCAGGCACACACAGCCACCGAGACTCCTTCCTCTGCTTGTTCTACCACACAGTATGAACTTAGAGCAGTGCTGAATAGGAGCTGAGCCTGAGAAACAATTTTCTGGGGTCTTCCCATGAAGAAGAAAAGCTCATGTGGGACCCCACAACCATTTGAGTGATGTACAAATCATCTATCAATGACAGAGGAGGAAGAGAGGAGTCCTGGGAGCTGGGAGAGCACCAGCCAATTCCCAGGTTCCAGCGCTCTTCATACAGAGCAGTGACTCCAAAGGGAGGAGCACCATGCTTTATCCCTGAATGGCTGGAGCAGGGATTAACAAGCGGGGTGGATCCAAAAGCTTGGCAGAGAAAATACTAATTAAAGAAAAAATAGTACTCGTTCAATTGCTAATTTCTGAAATAAACGTCAGCACTTTTCAGTACTATCTTCTCCATTTTCTGGACAAGAATGGAGCCAACAGGGCACAGAAGCTACCGGCTTACAGGCCCCCAAGCAGCCAACAAGCCAGGCAGAGTTCCTTAAAGCGCCCCAACAACTAGCTGAAGCGATTCCATGGCTGCAGCCATCACTAAGGAGAGCTTCAGCACCACAGAGCTTCCCATTCACTGACACAGGCTCTGCAACTGTCTCGATAGCTTTTACCAAAACCGCAGACACCCATCGTGTCACGTAAGAGAGGGCTGCAGGGATGCTGCGGGCTGCCAGGGAGAGGCTGCCTTGTTCAGACCAAGCGTGGAGGTTTCTATCTTGGGCTGCAAAATGCTGAGTTACTCCATGTGTCCGTGGGCAAGACCCTTTCCATTCAAGCTGGCTATCTACAGGCTAGATACCCAGTTTTAGCCACTTGCCCATCTGTACTCAATGACTACTTCAGGAGGAGCTAAACCACCTCTAAGAGCTCCCCATTTCTCCCAACTGGCTATTGAGAGAACTTAAATTATAACCTTGACTTAAACTTTCAACTTTTATATATTTACAGTTGCACCACTGATCTCACCCCAACTTTCTGTCCCTGTATGCATCCAGAAAGAACAATTTAACTTGGAAAACTTATGGCCAGTCCTCAACCACCAATAGAAAATAATTGCGTAGCTTCAGACACACAGACAAAAAAAAGCCAAAGCCACAAAAACTAAACCAAAAAAGCCCTGGAAGTTACAGAGCCTTAGCTTCATTCACAATTTGATTAAAATGAAAGACACCAGTTCTGCATGCAGACCTCTTGGGGTACCAGGGAGGAAGGCAGATTACAGACATGAGTCTCTCCAACCTGGGGCCCACAATGCCAGAACGACAGCTCTGGATATGAAAACCTCCTGGCAGCGTCGCTAGTCCTCTCCACCTCACGCTGTTGCGAGCTCTCATGTCCCCGCTCAGTTCCATCCCCATAACCACCACCACGACCCACGCTGTGACCTGTAACTGTCACTCACAGATTCCTCCAAGACCCTATATCCAACTACAATAAAGTCTGGTTCATTTTCCCTGCAGAGCGCACCAAAGGCACAGCCTTTCCACACATCCACACAATGAAGTCTCATCAGCTTGATTCTCGCAATCACAACACGCTTTTGTCCTTGACAAACGCCATCTCATAATCCAATATTCTGCCCCTGGCCCACCATGCTTTGAGCATCTCACCTTCCATCTCCTCCCTCTTTACAGCAGCAAACAAGAACCGCTTGTCCTGGTTTTCAAGGCCCTTCCCAGTACCCCCAACCCAACCTGTCACTCCTGCATTTGCTGTTGCAAGATCAAATTCTGTTTCATGGATTGATCTGAGGAAACCTCCGCTGCTACTTATGGGTGTTATGAAAAAAAGAAATAATCCCCTTCTGCTTCTTGTAATCTCCTTCAAAGGGAAGGCAATGATGGAGTTCAGGCTTGGCCATCTGGAAGACATGACTTAAAAACACAAGTGAAAAAAATATAGCACAGGCATGCTACAGTGTCAGGTATTTACAGGTAGCCTTCAACAACTAAACATTATCTCTGATCAAGATCCTACGTAGGAAATACTAAGTACCTACCACTTTCTGGAGAGATTTAGAGGTGGAGGCTATGGAGAGCCTCCACCTCAAACTTACAGTGGAAAGTTCTGTGTTTAACTACAAAGAAACATGAGCCTCTATAACACTGCAAATTGCCTTCTTCAAGAGGAAACCAAAGGCTCAGCCACAGCCTGGTTCAAGAGATCTTTCTTTAAATTTCCCTCGCAGCTAAAAAAAAAACCCACATTCTGCTGTTTGCCAGAGCTATAGGTTTTACCCATGATGTCCCGATGAAAGCCAGAGCCACACAAATATTTCCACAGCTGCTCAAAATGTTTGCTGGATTATAAGGTCACATGTAGGACACATCTTCAGTTCGCTCGTAGTATGAAACCTCTATGCTGAAAATGAAAAGAATTTTCTTGGCACCAGCAGTCCTCATTTTCTCTGATATTCCTCCACCAGCACTGGTATCCAGGGTTATTTAACCCTGTCAACTCCCTTGCGATGGGTGTGAATTTTCCCTCTGGAAGGGCAGCACTCACCCTCCATCCCAATCATGCTGGAAGAGATACCAAGAGTGTGGCTGGTCCAACCAGAGCTTTGCCCTAGGACTGTTCCAACATGAATCATTTAAGCACCCATCAAAAAACCAACCAAGTAAACAAAACCACCCAAAACAAACAAACAAAAAACCCCAAACAAACAAACAAAAAATCACCAAACTAAGAAAACAGAATCAAGAAAAATAATTACACACACACACATAAAACCAATGAAAAAATGTCAGGTTCTGCTGAGGAAGACTTGTCCCTTCTCTCCCCCCCCCCCCAGATCCACACAGCTGGATCAATAAGCCCCTGCTCAGCAGGCCAACACCCCAAAAATGGGAAACCTGCAGGATTTCTTGATAGTCTAAACCAACAAAAAAGGAGTGCTCTGCACTCAGGTGATACTTGGAGCTCAGGCAGGTCTGCGGCTAGGAAACAAGGCTATCGCAGTGTAGGCTTCATCTCCGGACCTCAAAAGTTCTCCCTCTTGGAAAGGAACTGACCCAGATCCATGATTTCGCAATGAACATGGTTTTGTAAGGTGAAGGCACCTCTAGGACAGCAGGATTCAGCTCATTCAGGTGCGGGTGCAGAACTGGCCCCAGGAGCAGTCTGGCAGGCATTGCACAGCCCAGACCTGCGCAGGGGAATGGCTACACGATGAACCACACCAGCCACCCCGGGGGTTCAAAGCAGGAACATGACTTGAGTAGTATCAAAAAAAAAGCATTATTCTTTATTAGTCACTTCCCCCCACTTCACAGTTTGGTTGGCGTTTTTGGTTCTTCTGTGGAGGCACTCTCAGCCTCCAGGAAGCCGCCACGCCGTGTTCGGCCACGCTTCGCCAAGATGGGGGCATACACGCCTCCCTCCTCCCATCCCAAGCTCACCACCGTCTTATCAGGCTTGGCGTAAATGTTGCATGAGGCTAAATAATTCAGTAACAGAAGCTGGAAGCCAAGTCAGATGCTAGCCAGTGATAGGTGGCTCGCATGAAGTCATGCGGGGGTTCTACTATTTATCTGGAAGAAGCCAGGACCTTCGCATTTTAATTACCACCACTTTATCACACTTCACCTCAAGCTACCTGGAAAAACAAGTAATAGAGATGCATAAATATTTGCTGATGAGCAGCAACGTACGCCGGGAGGGGCAGAATTAGAGATAAATCAAAGCACGTTCACAAAGGTTGGGCTGGCAGCGCTATCGCCTTGATACCTTGGTTTAATTTTTGGCATGCGTCAAAAGCCTACAGACACAAGAGCCTTCCACTCAGCCAACAAAAAGCTCTGAGGCTATATTGCTTTTGTCACTCCAAAGAAACCAGCGTACAGGTGGAAAGAAATATTTCCAGACTCTCATTAGAGTGTCTATTTCACAGATAAGCATCGAGTCTTGCCTAATCCAGCCTCCTTCCCATTTTCCTATAGTACGAAATCGTATAGTCACAGTTCCAAGAATAAATGTACTGTGAAGGCTTGAAATGTTCTGCCTTCTAAATAAATAATGGTGCACTTTATTTTGTTTTATTTATTCCTATATTATGCTAAATGCAGTGTAATGAAAGCGTACCGCTTGTCAGTGGGACAGGGAATTTACCATTATCTAATACAACCTGGATCATGCAATAGAGAAAGTTACATCAGAGGCACATCCCCACAGTCTGAATGTGCTGCCTTTCTAAAAGGTAAAGATTTTTTAAAAATGAGAAGTCAGAAAATCTGAAAATTCAACAGGAAGATGGGGCTTCTCGATAAAATAACTGATTTGTACTCGGCTGTAAGTCATCTAAGTTTTCTCCACTTGTAGTTGAAAATACTACTTTCCAAAAATTTTGAATTAGTGCAAAAGTTACAGCTACAGGCTAGAATTTAAAACGAAAGATACCATTTCAGATTTTAAAGTGAAAGATTCCAACTAGTTTCCTAGTTTTGCTGAGTGAGCTTTATGCCCCGGTTAGGGCTTGAATTAAGTAAGAATGTTAAAGTTTTCTGCGTTAATTCTGAATGGTCTAGCACATCTTCTTTGATGCAATATGAGGATGGAAAACTATTTTAGAATCATGGAGGAAAAGTTGATCTGCACCAGAAGTACTGCCCTACAGGGCTACCATGTGCCTACTCCCCCATCTCCCTCCACCTACCGCCCCATCGCAATGGATTATTGGCACTTGTTGAAGACCACTTTGCCCCAGGGGGTGAACCAGCCTCGGGCCAACACAGCAGCGCCCCTCTGCAGGCTGTGCAGGGAAAGGGGGTTTGGGCAGCAAAGGGTTCAAGGAAGCCTTGTTCCCTTTATCGCAAGTCTCGTGAGATTTAAGGGCAAAGCGACCCTTGGTGAACTTTAAAGAATTTATATCCAGTTTTCACAATCCAAATTTTTTAGCCTTTTGGTTCTAACGTACCCATTTTCCACCAAAATAGCTTCCATCAGAATTGAGATTCCTCTCCATGGGATAACAGCTGGACATGCTTAGTAAAAATCCGAGCAAAGACAAATCATTGCAAAAACTCCTGCAGCTTTCATCAATACCACTGTGATTTTACCCTCACTTTTTCCTTTTATAAATAAAAGCTTAGTCTTTTACTACAAGACTGTAAATTCTCCAGAATCTATGTTGCAGAGCAAAATCCTGTGTGGAAAAGTTAATAACTCTCTTCTTTTCAGGCCACTTACAAAAAGACGGGATGGGAGGCAGGGGAGAGGTGAGGGAGCAGCCAAGGGAGGGATGACCTGTCACAGTTCCCAGCCAGGAGAGGTGTACAAAGTCCCTCGGTCTTGCTTAAATCACTCTCCTCTTGCACCAGAACGGGCAAACACGCCTCTGCTAAGAAATACAGCGGGTCGGCGTGTGTCTGCTTCCCAACACCCCAACCAGGAGGGAGCAGCAAGGCAGGACAGGAGGAGGAGGGGGACAGTTTAACTCACACGCTGCTTTGCTGCTTGACTGCCCATCGCTGGATGAACCAGCAGGAGCACCTCGTTGTGGATGGCAAACGTTTGTGCTCAGTGCAAGACGCTGGGATGTCACCGACTGCGCTGCCTTATCCTCAGAGGTCACTGCTGCGTCACAAAACTGGGGGTGCATCGTTCCGAGGGAACTCGTGAGAATCAGATTTTATTTCTTTTGCGTGCTTTTGTATGAATAAGACAATTTGTCAGAGATAAGAATCCTCTGGTGGGTCTTCATCTGAAACCTGAATCCTCACCTCGTGGCATCCAAATCAGTTCACTGCAGAAATGAGTGTACCTGCATCCCCCAGGCGAGGGGAAGGTGC
Source organism: Leptosomus discolor (assembly GCF_034619465.1). Lineage (NCBI taxonomy): Eukaryota > Metazoa > Chordata > Aves > Leptosomiformes > Leptosomidae > Leptosomus > Leptosomus discolor. The sequence goes on from NC_141419.1 coordinate 1,560,895, forward strand.
GAGGGCAGCTCTGTGTGGAGAAGTTGCTCACAGCAGCTCCAAACGTGCAGGATCTCAGCAAGCCCAAACCACATTTAATCCCTAAATCAGTGAGAGGTGAGTTTTACTCTTTCTTGATCAAATTTTTGTAACAGTGGAATAAAGACTCTCCAAGACAAATTCCACCCTTCTGGCACCCAAAAGTCTTCAAAAAGATTGTGAGCAAGCCACAAAACCTGCCCAACAGTAAGGACACACATCCTGATACTCAGAAGCCAAAGATCACATGCACAAGGATTTGAAGACGCTCAGCAGCTCTGAGCATTAGGGACAAAACGGTGCTGATGAACCAGACCCAGCATGTCATCTCCTGGTGCCTTACTGGGTCCATGGAGCTGGTGGAAGCAAATATCAATAAAACTGACTTTAGCTGTTTGCCAAATCAAAATCTGTTGGACAGTCCTAATAGCTGATTAATGTCAATGTGACATTTCCATAAAGTCACATTTTTAAGTAAATTTAACTGTTAAGCAGACAAGATACAGCTTGTTCCCAAGCATATCTATCATGCACAGCAGGATAATGTGGAGAGAAAAAAATAAGGATGAGTGAAAATGTAGGAGAACTGTTTCTGAAAAAATCATTGTCTTTCAGACATTAGACAACGTCTGAGCTCACATGAAGTACTTTGTGCTATAAATAAAATGTAATAGTATCAACACAGACAAGATTTAAAAGTCAAAACAGGTAGAACACAATTCACACATCACTGGCAAAATCTACAAAAAATACATCACACAAAAATACACCATTCTGTGGTAGCAGAAAAACATGCAGAAAAGGCAACTAAAAATTTCCTTCAATCTATCTGTTGCTTGCTGAAGTGGAAAAGTGTAGAATTGCTCAAAGGAGCTCGGGAGATGTGCAACCCAACAGCCTCCTATAAAACTTCAAGCATCCATTTAGGTGTCTTCAGATGGTTTTAGCTTTTTAGCAGAATTTTGTCCTGGCTTTAATAGCTTTTGACCGGTGGGCCGGGGAGCAACGAGGGATCACGGGTTGTGAAAGAAAAGCAAGTTTATGTCAAGGGCCACGTTCATTGTAAAGGGTCCACAACTCTATCGGAAAATTCACGCAGAGGGGAGTGTCTTAAAATTAAAAAAACCTATGGAAAGGCACTGTCTTAAAGAACAGAAGTCAGCAGAAATACCCTCTGGGTGTTCATCTAGTAGGAAAAACCTCCATGAAAAGGTCTGTGTTACTAATTTGCTAACCTCTGTTTCAAACAAGATGCAACACAAACCACAGACAAAGTACGACACTGAAAGAAAATTCTCATTAAAAATGCCTAAAGTGACGGGACTGGGAAAGGCCTCGTTAAGCTATGGCCGGGTCCAGCCTCTGACATCCACGTTGACACTGAGTATAAAACCATTTCATTATTGAATCATATCATTCATCTTACTGACGAAGTTCAGGGAGTTCATAGAGAAAGGCATCAGCTAACCCACACAAGCCCCTTTTTATCACCTTGAGCCTTCCACACAAATATTTTTCTTCCACCTTTCTTCCCAGGTCCTCGCGCTCCCAGCAAGCCCCAGCAAATAGAGACAAGCACAAGGCAAAGACGCCTCTCACACGAGCTCCAAGTGGCCCAGACCCGTGCCAGAGCACCGGCTGCTCTCCCTGCTACGCTGAAAACCGGCAACAAAGCCCGACGCGTGCCCGACAGTGGCCTTTTCATCTCCCAAGCTCGCCACGGCCGCTGCTACTCGTAGGGAGGCCTGACTTGCTCGCTGTCGGTACACTGTACGTTGGCACGACACAGGCAGTTTGCCAGTCGGCATGAAAAATGCTCCACAAAGATGCCCTTGTGTCAATACAGTGTATTTGCTTATTCCCTTTCTATTCACAATATTTGCTCTGAATGAATTAGCCAATTTACATCCTCCAGGGGATTCTTTGGTGTCTATAAGAGAGATTTTGGGGTGAGAATTTAGACTCATAGGGATATCACAGCCCCTCAGGCCCATGTTTCCCCCTGTCATTTACTCTTTTGGGGGTCAAAGACTACAGTCTGATTTATGTCATCTTCTTCGAGTTCTTCTGAAATCGTTTTTAAAAGGCATCCCTGTACACCTTTTGGGATTAGACTCTCCCTTTTCTGTATCCCACGGCTGAACATAACAACCTGCAAAGCTATTCTAGATCTCCCTAATATTTTAAAATTTTTTGTTAGTTATTTATTAATTTTTATAATTTTATTTATTTTTTTAATTAGTTTATGAACTTAACAAGACAGCATGTCTAATTCTAAGATTGTGGGAAACTCGGCACAAACATGGACACCTGAAGCAACTACATTCTTACACTGCCCCGAATTAAGTGAGCTGATCCAGGATTTAGGAAATTCTTAACAGGTTTGAGGGGCACAAGAAACCAATAGTCCTAGAAGAAAAGTAAGAAACGTGCCAGAATTTTGTACAGCCACCAATGTTATTAAAAGAGGAAAAAAAAAAAAAAAAAGAAAACTCACAAACTTTAATTTTGAAATATGCAGAAGTTTTATAATCCCATTTGAAAAGCCAGTTCATGCAACTTTGAATGCAGTTGAAATATTTTATAACTGTCCAGTTCAGATGCGAAAACAGAAAACAAAGTGTTTCATGAAGCAGCACAAAGGAAAGTTATGAGAAGTTCAAACAAGTTACTAAATTTTTATAGTTATTCTTATGACAATGCACCCGCTTCAGCTCACTGTAGTCCTTAAGAATTAGTGACCTCGTCCAGCCCAAAGCTCTCTTGGCAGCCAAGGCAGAGACACAGCACCCCAAGGAACACTTCTGCTCTAAGAGAGACCTTGACTTGCAATAAATTGTCCTCCAGAGGTGCCACCACCCCACTGATGGCAATGATGGGGCCAAGGTGACCAGCTGAAACAGCAGCTTCACCTTATTCCTGAATTCAGGGGAATGAAACTTCTTCCAAAAATGCTGTTACCTTCAGTTCTCAGACCACTAGTTTTCCAGACTTGTAACTGCAAAGTTAAAAATAAAAAGTGTGTATCGTTCTCAGAGTTTGCCCTTGTTTCAGATCCAAATAAAAGTCCTGGGGAAGAACAACTCCAGGCACCAGCATGTGCTGGGGGCCACTCAGCTGGAAAGCAGCACTGCAGAAAAGGACCTGGGGGTCCTGGTGGACACCAGGTTGAACACGAGGCAGCAACGTGTCCTTGCTGCGAAGAAGCTGAATGGTGTCCTGGGCTGCATTAGGCAAAGCATTGCCAGCAGGTCGAGGGAGGAGATCCTTCCCCTCTAATCAGCACTGGTGAGGCCACACTTGGAGTACTGGGCCCAGTGCTGAGCTCTTCGCAAGAGAGACATGGACATAGTGGAGATAGTCCAACGAAGGGCCACCAAGGTGATGAAGGGAGTGGAGCACCTCATGTACGAGGAAAGGCTGAGAGAGCTGGGACTGTTCAGCCTGGAGCAGAGAAGCCTCAGAGGGGATCTCATCAACGTGTATAAGCACCTGAAGGGAGGGTTCAAAGAGGATGGATCCAGGCTCTTTCCAGTGGTGCCCAGTGACAGGACCAGTGGCCACAAGCACAAACTGAAACACAGGCGGGTCCCTCTGAACATCAGGAGACACTTTTGGGCTGTGAGGGTGACCGAGCACTAGCACAGGGTGCCCAGGGAGGCGGTGGAAAGTCCCTCCTTGAAGATATTCAAAAGAACATCTAGACATGGTCCTTGGCAACTGGCTGTAGAAGGCCCAGCTTGAGCAGGGGGTTGTACCAGCTGAACACCAGGAGTCCCTTCCAACCTCAGCCAGCCTGTGATTCTGTGATCCCATTTGTGTCGCTGCTGCAGGACAGTGCCCTAAGTGAAAACTGGTCATGTTCTGGTTTATTTTTATCAAGCTACAAAGCATCATCATCCCTCCTTTATGATGCTGCACTCTTATGTCTCTTCCTTCCCCCGAATTATAATCTTGGCTTTGAAATTCAGGACAACATAAAAGCTGCTGCTCTGCCAAGCTGGCGAGCTGATGCCATCGATTCCGAGTGCTCCCAGTGACGCCCAGCAAGCGTGACAGCTGCTGGTCGGCAGCTGGGACAGCATCTGCAGGGCTCAGGTGGCTGCTAGGTTTATTCTTACCATCGGAAAATTCATCTCACCTGTCGATACCAGTTTGAAGCATGGAGTGCAGCAGCCTCTCAGACAGGGCTGTTAATGCTTATCATACCTGAGCAACCATTTTCTCCGACCCACGTATCTGTTGACTTAGACTGATCAGCGCAAAGCAGCTAAGCGTTAGATCCAATAAAGGAATTAAGATGAGATCCAAAATAGTACATAATTACCTAAAGTGCAGCATAGGAGGTTTTTAGGGTGAAATCCGGGAAAACAATACAAAATTCACCTAGCTGGTATGCTTTAGACAAAGAGGTCTGTGATTTCTAGAAAAAAATATCCACGGGCACCTGAAGCCACGACGCTGGCTGCACTAAGGCAGCAGTTAAGGCCAACACGGAGCTGTCAGTCAGCAAAGCCTGCCAGATGAGAACCAGAGAGCACTCCAAACTAGTAGGAGATTGGTTTAAGATAGGGAAAACGAAGTATTTATTGGCACAGCGGGGAGTGAGCCTCCCAGGCCTGCTGCCGTAGGGGGCTGGTGTGGCAGGTGAGACGAGCAGGTTCAAAGCAGGATTAGACAAAATTTGTGGGAGGGAAGGAAATGGCAAAGTCAACAGGGATGTCAGCTGTCACCCACTCGCAGCCCTTCTATGACAGCCACAAGAGCTGATGAGGGTGGAGAGGAATGGACCCCAGCCAGCCGTCGGGCTGGTGTGCTCGCCCAGTACAGCATCTCCTACTGGAACTACTCAGCTATGTGCAAGGCCCACTCCTTCTTCAAAGGCTGCTTACAATAAAATAACACGTCAATATCAAAATAAGTATTAATTAATTTGCATATAAATATCCCAGGCTCCAGCTCTCTACCCCATCAACTTTGTCCCTGGCCTTACTCCTATAAAAGCAAGAGGAGAGCAGTAATAAATTGTAGAGTAGTTACAAAGAGTAAAATTCTTACTGCTTTCTATAAGAACAGGAGAGAAAGTGATTTTCAAAGTGAAATAGATGCTGAATCTGTCTGCAAAAGGGCATGTCCAGGGCGGGTCTGGGTTCTCAGCGCTACCGATGACACGTCAGTGACAACAGCGCAAGCCAGGAACACAGCTCTGCTCTTGCGGCCCCACGCCGTGTGATCTGCCGTCACCCTTGGTAGTTTACCAGAGGATCTTTTCAAAACAAACATTTTAAAAGGTTTCAAAGCCACCAGGACGGGCACAGCGCAGCACACGCTCGGCGCCGAGCGATCGCGGCTCCTTCCAGCCCCCCGAGCCCCGGCGGAGGTCACGGACCATCTCGGACCCGCCGGCCAGCTGAGCCTGGCATATGGGCTCCCGGAGGCGCGGCGGATGCCAGGGCCACGCAGGGAGCGTGAGACGGGCAAAGAAAAGCCCGAGTCTCCCAAACGCCACGGGAGGCTCAGCAGACCTGGAGCCCTGCCTGAGGCTCCGGGGCAGCGCTGCGCAGTGGAGAACTAACACGAGCGGCACGCGCGTTAGACGTCAAGTAAGGAACCAGGAGACAAGACCAGGAAAATGTAAAAAAATGGGACATTTTAAAGGTTTTTCACCTTAAAAACTAGCTGATTGCTTCCAAGTATTCCAAGATGTTGCAGGACAGCTGTAACTCAGAGCCTAGTTTCAAGCCTATAGATGTATAAACCTGCAGAAAAATATCTAGAAAACAAATTCCCTTGTCAGAGCATCCCAATCTTTCCCCAAAAGTCTGTCACACCTGGATCCTCAAAACCAGGACCACAGTGAATGAACCAGTGACCACAATTATTCCGATTTCGTCTTCAATCACGTGCTTCCCAGGGAAGCCATAGCCCTATAGGTGTTTGAGCAAGCCCTGTTCCCCAGCCTTTCCTTAAAGCAAAGTCAGAACGGTTTGTAACCAACAACAAGTTTTGTGAACAGATCTTGGGAGGAAAATATAAATTATTCAAGAGAGGACCCGAACAAGTAATCCACATGTCTGTAAAACATTTATGTTATCGAGAAAGTTCCACACTGTGTTTATTGCCATGGCAAGGTCCACCAAGTATTACCCTGAAGACATCACTTAGTCACCTGCAGAAGGGATACATAGAACACTTCTCTTAAGCTAGAGAAACAGCTTCTCTGTTCAAATACCTTAATAAAGTTCAGCCAGGGCAAATTTCAGACTCAGCTCTGTCCTATCCGGTGCTGCACTATCTTTTGTGACAATTAAAATAATCCTTACCAGAAAGACGATAAACAGAATTAATCACATGCAGAAACAGCACTGATGTATGAATTTTTAAAGCAGGTTAAACGCTGGCAGGCAGTCCCCGCTTTTTCTTCAAATTCCCCATGAAAACCTATTTTTCCCATAGTGTCACAGAGCTAATCCAGCGCTAATAAATTACCTGTATGTGTCCTATCATGCTCTTAAAACAGTTCTTTATCTTGTAGGGTGTATATCCAGGAGATACACTTGTCTGTGGCAGCAAAGGGAAGCGAGTCCACGACTACCAGTGGATTTCAATGTCACAGACCTGCTCTGCCAGGGAAAGGGTTCAGCAATTTCCAAAGGGAAAAAATACTGAACACTGTCACCGTCGGGAATTACCTGCAATATCCCCCTGCTAGCGCGCTCCCTCTCCCCTGCCGTGAAAGCCCTGGGCTCTGCTCTCCTGAAAACACAGATGGGGTGGAGGGAACCCAGACTGATTCCCAAGCATTCATCTCCACAGAGCACACGGGCTCGGTAACACACGAGCATTTAGAATCAGGAAAGAAGAATCACAAACCCCGCGATGAGCTTACGCAGGCTGTTCCTGCCTCTTCTGGCTGCCTGGGGTCAGCCCAGGTCTCGGGGAAGAGCCAGGTGAAACAGAGTTCAGCCAGCCTTGCCCCGCACAGACCCCAATTCCTGCCTGTGCAGAGATGGTCACGGACAGCCGCATCAGGCATCCTGGGTTTCAAGGGAAAGACTTTAGGAAAATCTTGCATTGAAAGAGCTACTGACACAAGAAAAACAAGTAAAAGCTTGAACTCCACTCTATCCCAACCCATAAAGCCTTCCTCACCCAGCTCTGTTGGCCCTAAAATAAGGCATAACGGTACCTTGGAGAAGCGTATCATGGGGATGTGAAAGGTGCTCTCCTCAGTACAGGTCCTTCCCACACACAGGCCAGCCCTTTGCTTGGGGAAATAGATTGAAAAAAGGAAGCGCGTGAAGTGTAGCTGGAAAGAGTGTGGCAGCAGTCAGCTTGCTTACAGTTTGCCACTGGTGTTACTCAGGGGTGTTTATACAGAGACTTTCCTGAAGAGAGGGAGACCTTCAAGAAATTTTTTTTTTAAAAAGTATATTGGATTTAGTTCCTTCTCTTTTTCATTAACTGCTTTATATGGGGCTGAATTTGACATGTAAGAAACAGGCAGAGATTCATGGATTCTTCAGCTTGATGACCATCCAAGGGCATCTCTTTCAGAAATTTAAGCACAAAGTTTAGGGGCCAAATCCCCAAACTCCCCTCTGGATTTAAAGGCTTTAAGTAAGTCAATTAACTCTTTCCAATCTTTTTTTCACATATGCAAAATTGCTGTGTTTCCTAACCTGGATAAATTACATTATTCCTCCTTCAATCTACATTATGCAGTCTTTTCTCTGTGTATTTGTTCACCAAGCCTGTTGCTTGTTCCCTTCCCAGTTGCTGTGTGAATTCATTAACATGCAATTATTATTTTTTTTAATCCATAGATTAAAGAGGCTAAATGAGAGCAAAATATTATATCAGTATATCCTCCCAAAAACCACCCCCCACCCCTTATACGGGCACAGCACTATTCAAAATTTAGTTCAACTAAAACAAGAACAGAGCCCCCCTGCTCACTCCAGGACCACGGGTGACTCCCAAACGTGAAAAGATTTCAGTACTTTACACAGAACCAGTTTATATTACCCCTCCTCACTCGTCCCCCGAGCTTGCTGCACATTCTGCACTGTAATACGTGGGCAGAAGGAACCGGCAGCAAAGGAAAAGGAGAAGCTCTTGCCTGGAGCAAAACCTGGACGCTCCGAGTCAGGAGCCGCAGAGAGGCAGGAGCTCTAACACCACCGGCTGCCGCCTGCAGCTCCAAACTAGTTTCATCTCCAGCTGCCAAAACCAGCAAACCTCGGTGTTTAGGTTAAAAGCAACACTCATCGTCATTTACTCTGCAACAATTACACGTTCCCGGCGAGCTCTGCGGTCTGTACGTCCACGCCGGGCTGTCCCCAGGCCACCTCCAAAACCAGCCCCTCCGCCGTCGCACACCCCCAGGCTGCGAGCACAGCGCGCCCTGGCCACCAGCAGCCGGGGCGCAGGGGGGGACCAGGGACACCCACTACGCCGGCGTGCCCCAAACCTGCTCAGACGCTGCCTGCAAGCGGGGGGCCCAGGGGCAGGAGAGCAGCCGTGCCACTTGGCGGGACGCGGGACACGCGCCGCTGGCCGCAGCTCAGGAGCACGCAAGAGCTGGGGCCTTTTTTTTACCCAAAGCAACGCAGCCGGGGGGCAAAACGGGTCGTCTTTGTTCGCTGCAGTTGAGAGATTCACGATTGTTCGCCCTCACTGCGTGCACACCGCCTGCAAAGGCTGGCCGTGTAGGATGGGTTACATTCCCAGCATAGGGACTACATTCTGTGCATGAATTTGGCCACGCTCCTTAAACCCGCCGCGTCCAGGATGCTTTGCTTTTGTGTACCGCAGGGGTACACTGTTCATCCAAGCTTAGAAATACCTAAACACCCCAGCAAGAAACAAGCAACGCTTGAGAATGGATGAAATTTTTGCCATGGCATACAACCCTTCCCATTTCAGCAGCGTGCTTGATAGAAAAATCACACCCATGCTCAGCAAGACCATCGCTGTCTTGGTCAGGTTTTTTTAAGAGTGCAGCTGCTTCTCTGCAGTGCCAAAGGCTCATTTCACCACCACCGCGGTCCTGTCAAACCTGCCTGCGCAGTGTGGATGGAGACATGGCCGTAATAAAACCCACTTCACTGAGGACTCCAAGATGAATGTGAAAAACTAGCCTAAAACCACTGAAAAACTAGCCTAAAAACACAAGTCAAACATCCCAAGCAACAAGGGCACCAAAGCTGCCTGGCACCTGTCCTAGCTAATCTGACTACACTCAAAATTTAATCAAAAGTTTCTCACTCCACATTCTTGCCTCTGCGGTAACTAAAATAAATAAAGAAATACATCAAAACATAACGTTTATTTTAACTTAGCAGGTTGGCAGAGATGGAAAAAAAAAGAAGGAAGCTACATTTCAGTAGTGTCACTGGAAGTAAATCAAACCAAATCCTAAAGGCCTGATCCAAAGAAAACTTGGACTTTAAGCCATACCAAATTCTCCAAACAAACAGACAATATTCTGGATGAAATACAGATGCCTGTTGGCCTGCTGGTTTAAAAGAAGTAGGAAAAAACCCCAAACAAAACCAAAGAACCCCCCCCTTTCTGCTTGTATGCCTCAGGACTAAGTGTCTGGGAAGATCTGCTGGGCCCTTTTCACTGAGTAGGTGCTAGGGTTGGTACCTTCAGCCCTGCTGGGACGATGCTCGATGGAAAAATCCGTCGATGAAAAACAAGCTTCAAACCAGGACACGCATTAAAGCCTTTTTCCTACAAAATTTTGGGGGAAAGGCCATCCATTTGAAATTTCACCCAGGACTTTCTTTAATTCCCTTTGAATTTTCTATTTCATTTTATTTGCTTCCTATTAAGCTTTTTAATCAGAAGCCTCTGAAGTCAGCTGGAGAGCTTTTCTTTGCCTGAACCCTTCGCACTACGGCGTGTTAGCTGCTCGCCGTCGCCATCGGGGTGCGGAGGGCTTGATTCCCAGCCAGCTGCCTGGAACAGGCAGGGTGAGTCTGGTTTTGGGAGGAGGCTGCCCTCTTTTCTTTTGTGTTTGGATTGTTTGTTTTCCATTAGAGGGTACGAAATACCCCTTTTGGATTGCTGAATTGGAAATAGTTCTTAACCCTTAGGGTTTTTTCCTCAATACAGCTAGAGTGGACGTGCACGACGCGCAACAACCTGCGTGATGGTTGTTTCAACCCTTGCTTTGGGCTGAAACACTGTGGACAGAAGGAGCAAGGAAGGAGGGAACTTCCACATCAGCTTGTACGGAGGTTAGCACGACACAGTGAGACATGACATTTGCTCTGCACGGAAACACCCTTTTCCTGTAGCCAATTCTATCCTATAACAAAGAGGGATTGTGCGCGGCGAGTCGTGTATAGAAGTTCGAGCACAGCAGCTGACAGACAAAGTGTTCTCCATCAGCAGTTGACCTTATCACACTTACCTTGTGTCCTGCTCACCAAGTTCTTCCTCCTACTGAGAGCCTTAAAACAAGCCAGGCAATGAATGCACAAGAACGCTTTGCTCCAAAGCTGCAGGTTGTTCAAAACATTCTCTACATAAAACCACGAGGGGAAGGACAAGGTAGGCCAGCGGCCCTTCTGCTTCATTACTTCCAAGCACATACCATACTGCTGCCAGAGCTTTCACAGGCCAACAGACCACAAGCAAGAACCAAACCCCCACGATAACACTAACCCTTCTACCCCCTTGTCCAGCCACTTCTCCACACCTCCTTCCTGGATGTCCCCATCCCAGCACGTCAGGACATCTACAGCCAAACAAGCGCCCCGTCAGCTTGCCCTACTTGTACGACACTGCGAAGCACCTAACGCAGTCAAGGCAGCGAGAGATAAAAAAATTGAACTACCAATCAAACTAATACATTATTTCTAGGCTAAAAAATAATATTGTGAATGCGTCACTGATAACTGAAGGTTTTCCAGACTAGGATATCTAGGATCTCATGCTGCTCATCCTCTGTGAAAATATGAATCTCCCTTTCACTTGCATTTTCCAGTCCCTGCATGGATGCACAGGACCTAAGTGGGTTTTACTTAAAACAAAGACAATTGACGAAAGACAGCAGTGTCTCGCTCATCGTTAATCACATACTCAGTGTCTTGGAAGATGGAAAAAACATTCCTCTGGTAAATCCACCTTTAAAAACCAAACAGAGGCTGTGAAGGAACATCAGAGTCAATCCCAGGGAGCCTGATGAGGTGATGCCATCAGACACAAGTTGGAATCTGCATCCCAAAACAGGGGCAATTTGAATTTTAGCAGGGACAATCCACTCCCCATCGGTAGGAACAACTTACGAATAATTAACTCGAAAAATATTATTTTCTATTGAGCTACCTCTGGTATCTAGAAGCCACCATCCACAGGCTGTATCTATGTTAATTTGTTATGCTTTAACTCTTTAAACTCAAATTGATTTCCATAAAAATACTGCATGCTCAAAAAGCCACAAAACTTATCTTTATTGAGTAAACGATTTTAAGAAGACCAGCTGAACTATTCATGGGTTTCACCAGGCCTTTCCATTGTCACCACTTAGCAAACAGAGATTTTATTTATTTATTTTTAAAGTTCAAATCACACTTTCCAAATGAGGAAAGCAATGTATTTGCCTGAAAAACCCAGAGTCACAAGCTTCTTGAAACAATTTTTTCTTATTCAGAAGGAGCAGCCAAAGAGAACCAAGAGAGGCCTGAATATCAAATCAAGCATAACACAAAGGAAAAAGGAAAATAAAAATAAAAACAAAACAGAAAAACACAGTGCTGGCCCAGAGCACTCCAGCTTGTGTTACACACAAGGCCAGCATAGGAGAACACACACCAGGCGTCACAATTCAGAGAAAAATCACAAAGACCCATCAGGTATGGTCTTCTGGCTTTCTCCACTCACACAGGCAGGGATTTCAGACTCCAAAGAAGCCTTTGAACAGCCCCAGGGGCAATGGGAAATAAAAATCATCCAGAAAGACAGCTGGGAAACATGGCAAGAGAAAGAATCAGCCCATTTCAGGAGGACTCATTTCCATAAGATAAACAGGGACTATCAAAGGATGCATCAGAGGACCTTGTTCAGCCACCTGAGGGATCGGAGGCTCACAGAAGGTGGAAGAAATGTTTATCAGGCACAGTGCTCGTGGCAACGCAGTCAGGGAGCAACAAAACTTGCACAGGACACCATAAAGACGAGCAAGAAGTAAAATCAACACCGCAAAACATTTTGGAGAGGATATTCGTTATGGTTCCACTGTGCAGACAGGTGAGCTCTGCACCGAGCATCAGCACTAGCGGCGGCGGTGCCACCGCAGGAACGGGGCTCTTGGGAACACCTCGAGGCAGACCCGGAGGGGCAAGTCGCGTATTGGCTTCGGAGATGTCGGTCCTAGAGAAGTTGGAGGGCCAGGGTGGCTTTTTTCTGGCACCCGTCAAGAAGTGCTATTTAGAGAAGGACAAAGGACTACATTGTCCTCGCCAAAGGGGAGCAGATGGGCAGCAACAACACGCAACAGGCCTTGGGAGATCTGCACTGAGGAGGAGGCCATCTGTGCTCTACCGTCCCAAAACACACCTCCAAGCCCTCTAGAGCTGCGCTGATATATTGTGAGGGTCATAGGGGGGAAAAAAAAGTAGAGGAAGGCGCAAGGCATAGGGCCCACTGAAAATTCCTGTCTGAAGCAGGGCTGCTCAGGTCAGTCATAACCCTACCCAACACTCAGGGATGGAAATGAAGGGATAGGAGAAAAAAAATAAGGGGAGCCCAGAACAGTCTCTCTGGTTACGGCTAGGGACTGAATGGAACTGCCAGATGAAAAGCTAATGCCAGTGTTTGTAGGGTTAATTAGCACTCGTGTTACCAAAGCATCAGAGATTCCAGGCAGGATAGCTCTCACAATGATGTTCCCAAAAAGACAGAGAACCCATTGCTTTGGGTTGAACGGCGATTGAAACACTGTGGACAAAAGGAGCAAGGCAGCAGGGAACTTCCACATCAGCTTGTACTGAGGTCAGCACGACGGAGAAGAAATACACCGGGTGGGAAGAGACAGACATGACCCAGTGCATCAACGGGAGTGAGAGACACCCTGAGACTGCAGAGTTCTGAGGATACAACACAGCTGGGGCAAACCCACGACGGCGAATTCACCTCCCGCACAAACCAACGTATCGAAAGATCTGCCTGAGGACGCAGAGAGCCTGAAGCAACAGCACCAATCGCAGTATTCGTGCCATTCCTTTTCTATGTTCCCGCTGTGGAACTCGCTGAAGCCCGGTCCTCAGCAAAGCTGCTCCTCTTCACTGGTGCCCGAAGGACCTGCCCAGAACCGCCTCTCGCTCGGCAGCTCTTCTCATGGGGGTTTGATGGAGGAAGCGCTCCTCTTGCCACAGGGGCTCCACGAAGACTCAGACCTACCCTTCAGGAGCACGCGTACACCAGACCGGCCCAAGGAGCGGGAGATACGTTGCTGAACTTCACACGAAGCGCTTTCGTTTCTGCGGCACGCACGGTAAGGGAGGTCTGCAAAGTTACTGCCTATCTGCTGACTAGAAGGAATTTGTGGACCACCTACACAGATGAAAGTCAAAAACTGCTGAAAACAATCGCTAATTTAACAACAAACATTTTCATCTATGGATCAGCAACATGTGTGTGTTTGGAAAATGGGTAAAGAGCGGCAGACTTCTTGGTAGGGGATAAAATTAATCTTATGGCAGAATTTTGTCCATTCAATTTACTCCTTTGAATACAGATGCAGTCAATTAACTGTACGTAAAAATCCTATTTAGGCTCTACTTGCACAAAAAAAAAATGAGAACTGTCTGTCAGGGAACCTGGAAGTATCAACAGACAGGAAAAATAAATGGTTACACACAATTTAGGTATTGAACAGCTTACTGGAGTTTACATCTCCTGTCTTCCCACAGAACTGTATTAAATGCAATAACCTATATGCTAGAGGGTATCTGACAGAGTTGTGAAACCAACTGTATACATTGCAATGTATCAGCAGAACACCCATAATACAGATGCGGAGATTTAATGAGAAAGGACTGAATAAAATTTAAAGAAGTGACTGTGAAGGCGTTTCCCATCCTGAGCACTCAGGATTTTCTAAAACACAGTCTTCAAAGAAAAAACAGCGAGCCTCGCAAACATAAAATACTAACCCCAGTTTAGTCCTGATTTAACTTTGCTGGTTGTAAAAAAAAAAATATGTAGTTATACCAGGCTGAAATTTAGCCTACTATTCCTTTGGGCTGTTTCCTATTCACCCCAATTATTACCTTGAACAAAGGTTGAAAGCCTTATGTAGGCAGAGGTGGCAAATTCCTAAGAAATAAAAACCTTATTTAATAGCTTCCTAATGATAAAAGAATGAGGAGAGAAATACAAGAAATTTAGACTAAAGAAACTGTATTTTAAGCAGAACAAACATCACCCAGAGTTGTCTTCCATGTTACCACCAGCTCTTTAAAGGCCCAATCCAGCACTGTGACGGTGGCAAGAAAGGCTGTCATTAACTTCAGTGGGACCAAGAATAGAGTCTAGAATTGAACAATACCCCCAAAACCGCTCTCAAGAGGTCCTGTGAAGGTGTGTCTGCTTCTGAACACAAACCTCTGTGATGCCAAACACTCCAAAGGAGAGCTGGGAGCTCCTGAGGGCATGGTCGTCTCAGTGGGTAAGAAAATGGGAGCAACATGCACGTGGTAACTGCTGTCAGCTGCAGAAAGTCAGTGGCCAAGGCACCGGAGGCGACCAGGAGGGAAACTCAAGTCAGGGTCAGCCACATGTTGCACAACCCGAGCAAGAAAGCGGTGCTGAGAGCTTGGTGTTAAAGCATCACTAGACATCCACATCCCACACTGTGTCTGGAAAGAGTCATTGTTGTACACTCTGCCCCCTAAGACGCTCGCAAAGTACGGTACAAAATATCTTTAATCGAGAAGAAAACAAAGTTGACAGCTTAATTACGATACAGAATCAATTTTAACGGCTCTTTAAGGATACATCCCACATACACAATGTAGGTATTCTGTGAGTTGTTGTGGCATGATAAAATGATTAGGAGAATACATGGGTTTTTTTCTGGGCTTTTATGTAGTCTTCTGCTCTGCAACTGCCAGATAGTAACACTAGTAAGAGATTTATTTATTCAGGAAAAAAAAAAAGCCAGAAGCAAAAGCATTTGCCATAATCCCCCCTTTTTCCTCTGCAGACACCTTAGCATCTCTCTCAAAGAGGGCAAAATTTCAAAGTGTTCCTGCAATCAAAGAGAAAGGCTTGAATTTCAGAAGTCAGGGCAGGCAGGGTGGCAGTGCTGTTAGAAAGCGATGAATTAACCGGCCGAGGGGAGCGGCAGGACCCTGGCCAAGCATCCCGCCGCCTGGCACGAACCGCAGAGCCACGCACCCGCTGCGGGGAGGAAAATCCTCGGTTCTCCCAGTGGAAACCCAGACGTTTATCTTCACCTTCCAGCGGCTGAAGTCCACCACACAAGCCTAACCCTGACGTGTCAAACACGCTCCTTGACCCACATCTTGTTTCGGATTCGTGAGCCCAAGTTACACGGGGGCCGTTCCCTTTACCTGACGCCAGAGACTCTGCTAGAGCAACCTCTCTCCTGGGGACAGTCACCAAATTTCAGCCAAGCAGCTTTCAGCAGCTCTGGCCAGAAGTACAAAAAGGAAAATGATAATAATATGTTTATGCCAGCTTAAAAATATGAAATTCTATTTAAAAAAAAAAAAAAAAGGAAAGAAAAGCCAGAACACAAATGTCTAACATACCAAAAAGCAGCAGTTAATTAGTTAATTATTCTGTCCTGGCCCCAGGTGGTCTTTTATATAAAATACCTGGGCCCTTCCTGCTAACACGTACCCAGGACTCCGGTTTTACGCAGTTCGCAGAAATGGCAGGGCAGAACCAACGTGCCGCTGTCACCCCGGCGCCCAGCGAACGGCAGGGAGCGTGTGGGGTCGAAGCACAGCACGGGCACCAAATGCAGACACCCGCCCGTTCTGCAACGAACAGAAAACTGCCTGACCAGGATCAAAAAGAGAACAAGCAAAAAAAAAAAAAAACACCCAAAACCCAAAAAACACCTAGAAAAACCCAGTGGCTCAGATTTTTCCTATTGTTTTGCAACAGCCAAGCACTTCACATGGCTGCTTCCCCCCCTCTCATTGTTAAAGCTTGGGTTCTGTCTCAGAAAGATCATGGTTATTTCCTCTTTTCAACAAGGAACAAAATCCTGTTCATTTGTGTGGAAAATCTGGCATTTATTAATATAAATGGAATATTTTTCCTCGATTGATGCCATTAAGACATCTAATTCCGCTTGCTGCAATGATCAGGAGAACAGCAGTGTTTCTGTTTGGGGTAGATTTGCCTGACTTCAGCTATCTCAAAAACAAAGGTCACAACCAGTTGTGCGTTCCCTGGGCGGTTGGTGGGGAAATGGAAAGGGATCCTTCCTGTCTGAGATAGGGGTCTGAG
Source organism: Leptosomus discolor (assembly GCF_034619465.1). Lineage (NCBI taxonomy): Eukaryota > Metazoa > Chordata > Aves > Leptosomiformes > Leptosomidae > Leptosomus > Leptosomus discolor. Next base: position 1,577,416 of record NC_141419.1, read on the forward strand.
ACAGATGGGCTGATTCACTCGCCGGCAGCTCCTGCTTCTGGGAGTTTTGAACAGGTGCCCAGCTCTCAGAGCATTAAATTAGGTAAAATTAATTCCCTTCTGAAGTTAAAAACCAAAAACAAACAAACAAACAAAAACCCAAAAAATAAACAGTAGTACGAAAATTGCTAAACTACAAGTAGGTTATTAAGCCCTAGGACTGCGTAAAATCCCTCCTTGGTTTGTAGCGCCTTCTCCTTTGGAAAGACCACCCATAGCCAGGGAGGTAAAGGACGGACCTTCATGTTCCTCATTCCCAAAACCCAGGCTGCTTTTGGGACACCACAGTCCCTGACAACACTGCATACAGACTGGTTCTCCTCCTGCTTGCCCTCCCATGTAGATTTGTAGGAGTACCAACAGCAGAGGAGGAAACCTGGAGACTACTGGGCTTGCCTCTTACCCTACTGGGTGCTGGCATGTCAAAGATCATCTATAAGCCACTGGTCTAACATTTGCCCAAGGAAAAAAAAAACAAACAAAATAATTTCATTTTTTTCCACATGATAGGACACCCAACCTTGCAACTCATGAACTTCATGTATGCCTTGAAGGTGCCCCGTTAGCTGGAGAACGGCACAGTCCCTAGCCCCTCCATGAGACATGGTCTGCAGGACCCCTGGCAATGTTCTGGCCAAAACGAGCCGAAAGAGAGCGATTTCGGGCAGGGAACACCCAGCCCCTTCCACACCCCCTTAAAGCCTGAAGTGGATTTGCTCTACTCCCTTTTTTTTCTCTTAGAGACTGAAGGAACATCTTCAGAGAGACCTACCAACCCACTTAAGTGCCTTTCAAAACACTCCTCCTCCTCCTTTATGTCCTACTGCCGCCATCAGGAGCCTTTCCTGGAGGTAGCTATGCTGAGACATTACCACACAGTGTCACACAAGTAACACCACACTTACTTTGCTCTCTGCTTGCTTTTCTTCTTTGCAGGTTTCACACCCACTTGAACATTTGGTCCACTGAATAGGAAGGAAGGACCGAAATCATGCCCAGACACAAACCCATCAAGGGAGAGGAAAAAAAAAAAACAAAAAAAAAAACCAAAAAAGGCAAACAGTGACTATTCCTCAGCTGAAAAAATTTCTTCCTCTGTTGGCTGGTTTTTCAAGTCTACAAGTTTGAGCCATGGAGTAATTTTGCAGTTTCAGTGTGTATATTAAACAAGGAAATAGCTTGCTCTTTAAGTCCCTGCTCTATTCAAATGAACTGAGGATGCGATAAACAGCACTTTTTGGAAAAGCAACACAAGGTGCAGGGCAGCAAAATCAAAGTGGGAGGTGGCTGAACAGACCTAAACCTCAGACCATCTCATCATTGTTTGCAATATTTTATACTGCAAGTGGGGTTTTTTCCCCAGTTGCTGGCTAGCGTCACTGAACAGGAACACTCAGCTCACCAGTTAGGGGAAATCTTGAAAACTAGCCACAGCCTGTAGCCTCATACATCCCCGTCGTTAGAAAAGCGTACGCACACAGAACAAACACAAAGCCTCTCCTCCAGAGACCGGGCAGCCTAAAAAGCAGATTCACCAGCCTGCTCCGGCCAAGGCGCGCTATCCCAGCGACACAATGGAGCTATAAAACCAGCCAGGCTTGTAATTGCTTTGCATCACAAATATCCAGAGCAGCCAGACCACACTGGTGAACCGGGCTGTAATGCAGCGGGAGCAAGAGCAATGCAAGTGCAGAGTACATGTGGGTTACGGTATTAGGAGAGGATGGTTATGCTGTGATGCTCTCTGCGCACCGAGGTGGCTCAATGAATTCATTACCCCAGATTCTTTCAATTTTATTTTCCTACACACCACCAGAGAAGCATGGTTTAAGGGGGCTCTGAATGAACACTGCGAAATTCAGGAGAGGCCCTAAATTATAGGGAGAAGCATACCAAAAAGTCCTGATTCAGAAGAGATAAAAAGAATTCACGAAGAAGGTATTAAAATCACTCTGGCAGACAGAAGAAGGAAGCACAGATACATCCTGCCATCTTTTTTTTTTTTTTTTTTTTAATTTAAAGATTGGTCACAAACTGCACCATCTTTCCAAATGACATCGAACCAGAGATCAGGAGCCTCAAAGAGCCCTCACTGCAATCAGACTGTAAAATCCAGCACCACGAGCAGGCTGACAACAATGTTTTCTCTTTAAATTCCTGCTTGGAATCTCAGTAGGAAAATATTAACTTCGATTCGACTTCCATAGCACAACAGCATCCGCGTTTCAGAAGCAGATACACCACCACGTAAACGCTGCTGGCCCTGAGGAGCGCCAGCAAACCGGGCAAACGACAGCCACGGGAGATGCTCAGGCGCGCCAAGCGGTGCTGTGAGGGAGGAGAGGCTCAGGATGGACCAGGGACCCCTCCCTGCCAGCTGCCTCCATCTTCTCTACTTTCAAAACTCATCTTTCAGTAGGAGCGCCGTGGGCTCGCGTGGCGGTTTGTTTGGGAGCTTAATTGGGCGCCTTCTCACCGGACGAGCCGAGAGCGGCCGAGGGTGCTCCTCTGGCCTCCGTGCCCCGGGTGAGCGGGTCCTCCCGCAGCTCGGCGGCCGGCAATTTGGTTACTTAATCAGATGCAGAGCGATTCGGTGGCGGTGGCGGCGAGGTTTCTATTCCCAGCGAGCAGACAGCAATTAAACGGCCTGACCCACACACCCTCAATTACAGCCGAGCTGCACCAGGGTCTGTTTACCAGGCCAGTTAACCCGCAATTACAGATCCTTCCACTGAGGCCTCAAACCAGCCAACTTCTTCAAAAATATTTTATTTTCTAGTGAAAATAAAACAAGCACGTTCTGTTACTATCTCAGTTTGTTTATTAAAGGCCTGTTGCCAAGTTGAGGGCACCTTTCTCAATATTTTGACCAAGCCCTATTATATCACCTGTTCTTACTTAATTTTAACCTCCCGCAAGCATTTTACTCCTGTACTGGGGTACTACAGTGCTGTAAGACCGGCCATTCATGGGTCACATTGAGAAACCTCCCAGGACAACACAGAGAACAGAAAATGATGTGGGAATTTGAGCAACGCTCCAGCATCATCAGGCTGTTGAGAGCCACACTTATTTTCCAAAGCTCCAGGCAGCTTGAGGTCAAATGCTGCCCCTCCTACGACCACCAACATAAACCACAGAGCTCTGAGCAGCTGGGGTGAGGAGTATAGAAATATTTTTTCCCCATTCAGCCAGAAATAAGGTGTGATGAGCTTCAAGGCGCAAAGCATTTCTCAGCCACTCAGCTGACAGCCATGAGGAATGCTGTCCCAGAAGGGGCTTTCCTTCAAAGTTGCACATATGCCCCAAGATGGGTTTAAAAGTTGCATTTTTGTCAAGTCAAGCGCACAAACATCCAATTGCATTGTTTCCAGACATACTGCTGGTGCAGTGCCATCCATCGACAGGATGGAAACGGGGTTTTCAGAAGCGTTTTCGACTGACAAGCCATGAGCTGACGCTGCAGACGACACACACGGAGTCCTAGGGAGACCAGGAAAGTCACGCCAAGCACTCCTGGCTTTCTGACACCATGCAGGAATACTTTTCATTATGCAAGAAGTGGTCTGCCGGCACAAGGTTTCGCACCGGGCAGTTAATAGGAAGGAATGACTGACACAGGCACTCAGTATTTCACACACATTTCTCCACACTGAGTTGAAATGTAACATGTTGACATTTTGGAACTGTGAAATTGTCACAAAAATTGCTGATAACGTTAAAACAAGAAATGCTATAGCATTAGCCAGCCAAACGCATTATTTCCGCTAAAAAAAGTAAGTGTCAAAATTAAGCCCATTTAGCCGTCAGCTGCAAAGCTTCCATTAAGCCTCAATATTTCCCCACCATGGCAGGCAGAGCGCCAGGAAGATCAACAGATATTAGCCAGGCAGGCAGGCACACGAACATCCCGATGTCAAACAACGTGCCTGCAAAGGAACAGATGTGGAGACTGAAAATCCACGGCAACCCGGCAGTCAGGCTGCAAGGGGATGCCAAAGGCCGCGCACAACAGGCAGGGGCAAGCCCAAGGAAGGTCAAGCGGTCCTCCCCTCCGTTCCCTAGAGGACCTCTTTTTCCCCCAAAATGTACTTTCACATGTTACATCACGCATTGTCTTCCTGGCAGCTTGTTGCTGGAGGAAAGCCCCTCGGTGACTGTCACGGAAAGAGACGTGCCTGGAGCGGCTGAGCAGCAGCATGGGATTTAGTACGGCTCAGCCCACAGCCAGGCAAGCTACGTCCTCTAGCTGGATGTTATCACTTGGGGTTTTTTATTATTATTATTTTTTAAAATAAGAAATAGCTCTTTACTGCAGACTTAGGGTAGGGCATCCCACCTATCATCACCCATTCATGGAGCTACACAAGGTTCCCTCACCCTGGGTCTCTGCTCCTTCATCAGGGAAGATTATATTCACCCACAGTTTGTGATCCACTTGGAGATCAATAGGCAAAAAGTGCAATTTCTGCTGTTACTTTTATTAAAGGAAGGCAATGGGACAAACCACTGTAATTATACGACATTCCCGAGCAAAACTCTAAAACAATGCAGCTTTCAGTGACGCTGTGAGAGGGTTTGGTGCTATTAGCATAAAGCAGCATAGAAGAATTTTATCTCTCTCCTATCTGTGTGCATAACCGTGTCCCATCAGATGTGCATGGGTATAACTAAAGATACCTAAGAGTGAAAATCCAAACAAGAAGTTTGACTAACACTTAGAGAGGGCATCAAGAAGACTGAGAGAGCAAAATCTAATGGTTTCTAAATAAATCTATTCTGCCAGCGTGCTGCTAGTGCCTTTTTCTACACCCGCTCCACACACACACAAACGCATTCACAAATGCACTGCCACAAAACTAACTGTACAATGACTCAATGCCAAAGAAAAAAGAAAAGCGCCTTTTATTCATGGCATCTCACATCAATGGCTACTTTATATTAAAATCAAGGCACATGCTTTCCAAACTTAAAAGCTGCAGTGGGGGGAGAGGGGGAAAAAAAAAAGTCTTCCTCCTCTGCCATTAACACTTTTATAACCACTGCTGTGAGCTGGACCCACCTGCAGCAGAGGGGCAGGCGAGGGAGGGCTCAACTTCACAGGCTGCCTGCAAAGGAGCACACTCTGATAGCTCGTTAGCACATGATCAGGGGAAAGCCCTTCCCCAACACAGTCACCCCAGAAGGGAAAGGAAGGAATTCATGACACACGTTCAATGAGAAGTGCAGTCACTAGGATTCGCCCTTCCTGCGACCACTACTCCAAAAATGTCATGAATGGCCCAAAATTCTAGCGGCCACGTTCTCGGAGGAGCATTGGATGACTTGGCAGCTAAAAGCGCACCTCAAGACAGACAAAACTGCAGCCACTGACCTCACAGAAGAGGTTTAAGCACGTGAAAACCTCATTTATTGAACAAAGCAGCTACAGTGCCCCTAAGTAATTTAAAGTAGGGAGTTCATTTTACCTTGGCATAACTATTATTTGCTGGTTTACCACTTTTGGGATGCAAACAGATACCCTCATAAGGCAGGGATATGGTTACAGCCCGCACTAGGTACTTTTTGTTACTTCGAGGCGTTTTGGTGGAGGGAGCTCTCGTGCCTTTACAGGCTTCCCTGCGCGGCACAGGGATGCGCCGGCAGCTCGGCCTTAGCAGCAGAGGCAGCCTCAAACCAGCGAGCTGGAAAGCTGGCCCCTGACAGCCCGTGGTCTCGATCCCTCAGCACCGCTCACAAAACTAAGGGCTAGATGGCATTGCAGCTTTTCCCCCTAGGTTACAGAGTCTAAAGATACTGTAGGAGGGGCGAAGAAAAGAGTGGGCATAAATGGGAATATACAAGCCTTAAGCTGGAGATAAAGAAGCAAACCTCGTGCTACTGGAATAAGGATCACAGGACAGAAACAGTGGCTGGCCATAGTCAAAACTTGCTTGGAATGTAGCCTAACCCTTGCAGAAGTGACAGGCAAAATTTTAGACTGCATGCCCCCAAAAAAGGGGGCACAAAGCACAATTTCCCTTTGCGACCCGCTGCCACGGTTTAAAGGGGGTAGTTTCAGCAGAGCTGCATTACCCCTTTGCAAGGGCTTCCTCGCAGCAACAGACATCACACTTGTAGCAGCAACCCACCCTCCTGACCTCAGGATTTTAGGATACTTCTGTGATTTATCACCTTCCTAGCAGTTGTTTGCTGCCTTGACTGCAACAGGTTTTTTTCTTAGTGGTTTTGCTCTTTCCACCCTGGCACGTGTTAGTTTTTTCACCCATGGGGCTCATCCCCTTCCCTAGTTTCACCCAGTTTTAAGGTCAAATTCCCCACAGAAGGAAGACCAGCATCAGCCCCACTTTGCCCTGCACAGCTAGCACCGCCCTAGAACAGGCAGAGTTTGCTTTGCTTTTGCCTTCGGGGCATTAAGCATCACTGCGGCGGCGGCGGCTGATGGCAGAGCACTTCTGGGAAGATGGCACTAATTAATTTGTACTGGTGAGTAACTCCAGGGCTGCAGAACAACAGCAGCTCGGGTACCAACCCTAGGAGCGCAAAACTCGGTGGACAGGCTTAAAGTAGGGAGACTGGCTTTCAAATCCAGATTTATAAGTAGCCTATCTTTACATCCTTTCTGTTTCACGATTTGTTTGTTTTTAAGCGAAGCTTCCAGCCCGCTTTATGGGCAGTGAGAGCTGAGAATTCAGCTCAAAGCCAATCCACAAGAGCAGAAAACAATTTCATTGCACGCTGCTCTATATATATTTCTAAGGTGCTGAAGCAACATTTTAAAATCTCCTACACTCTCACCCAACAGCACATTTGAAGACAGGTCCTGCAATCTGTTTAATAATGGTCCTACTGAAAGCCCAGTCATGAAAAACCCAGCAAACAGACACCAAATCGTTGCTAAACCATGGCAGCGAGGCAGCTTAAAACCAAGCAATAAAAACACGAAAATATTGAACTTCTAAACCGAAGCACCCAACAGACTGTATTCTTTTTGCAGGACACAATTTATGTCAATTACATTGTAAAAAGAAAAATCACACTGTGATACAGAATGAGATTAAGCAAAAGAAGTCTTAATCAGAATGAGGTTAAGTTCAGTATCTTCAGAATATCTCAAAGTTGCTGGGCTAGAAAGTAATTTTTATTCAATATTGGCCAGCCCAGTAGCAAAGGGGTGATGCTGGGAGGAAGAAATAAATTCACATCTGAAGAGCAAGGGTCTTGCTATGTAGGTTGACAGCTTCTGAGGTGCTGGAGAGAAAACACAACTGTAATTAGAGAGCAGTGAAGAGGAGGGGTGGCTCCCACCCCCTGTATCTCTACTAGAGAGTAAAAGAACACCGCTTCGTTGTTGTTGTTACCGAAATGTATATGGGCAGGAGCGGGTACTTCTGCATGGAACAGTGGCCTATTCCTTACCCCAAAGGATTACAGTCATGGTGTTCATCACATCAAAACCCCCACCTCCAGGCAGCAGCGTCCCCACAGTCCGCTGGCCAGAAGGCAACGGTCACAGTGCAAAATCACTGGTAACGTTCTCCTGGTCCCAAAATTACAAGGCGATTGCGTGAAAAAGCAACCACCTATTCGTCAGCACTGACAGCAGGTATGGTGGGATGGACAGAAAGGAGGGAGAATTCCCCCACATCCCCTGGGAAATTCCCGGCGATTAGAGGTGAAGCGCAGGATCCGCGGTCACAGGCGTGAATTCATCATTCAGCACACAGGGTGGTCAAGTAACGCAGAAGTTTTCAGAAAGCGGGCGCAGAGTTAAAAGCCACTACTATGCCAATACAGCTCCGAAGGAAGCGCTCACAACCTAGTATAGCAGCTCAGCTCACAGCAGAGGCAGCTACACACCAAGATTTTAACGGACAGGAAGAAAACTGAGATGCTCCACCTGCCCCATATCAAATACCAGTCCAAGCGACTCCAGGAGACTGGTGGAGAGGGAACAGCCTTCAGGAGAGGAAGGCGTAACACACACAAATGAGATCAGACCCTGCATCTCCAACGAACGAGACCCCGCTTTGCTCTATTAGCGGTCGCAAAGAAGAATCTTGCACAGAAACGCTTGCCCGAAGGTCAGCCCTCTGACTTCTGCCGAGAGCCTGCTTCGTCCTTCGAAAGAGATTTATTACACGGTCAAGAATCCAGAGATCTTCACCTTCAGAATACAATTTACTTGAAAGCATCTTTTTGCAATAAACACCCCGTAATTTTTTCCAGCTCTCCCCAATGTGCAAGGTATGCCTCTCAATAAAACATGTGAGAAGGAGAGGAGAACATTGCGTGTGATTTGCTAGCAGCTGGAGTGTAACATTTATCAGACGGTAATAACCACGCACTCGCTCATCACACTCAAGTGAGAGAGCCAAGGAGCAGCCTGGAGTGCCGAAACTGCGCTCGCAATTCACTGTAGCACAGCACAAAAGGCTGCAACCTCTAGCCAGACCCCAGCCACCACACGTGCCAGCGCTGGAGAACGATGCAGATACGCTAAATGACACTCTGCTCTTCCTGCCATCTTCTTTCCATAATCCACTAGCTCTAAAACAGGCTCCCAAGGGAAAGGTTGCATCTATGCCCTCAGTAACATCTCCTCCCAGATGAAGGGGCAGATGCAATAAGGTGTTTTTAAAGAATAAAGTTTCCTCTTCAGTTTCCAAGTGGAATTTCAGCAGAGCATTTAGGAAAAAAAAAAAAAAAGGTCAGTTCAACGAGTGAAATGGCACCCAAGTGATCCTCACAACCCATTCACATCCACTGGGATCCCCTGTCAGGTCATGACCGTTGAAGGTCACAGCTACTCAGAGAATCTTCTGGCACAGGGTACAATTCACATTACTCCCTTCCTTCTGGCTCCCACTCACACCTACGTTTACATCTCAAATCTACTTCTTTTCCTTTTTAAAATATATTTTATACAGGGTGTATTTTGTTTGGAAGTAGAAGAAGCGAAGGCTTACTTCATCGTCTGACCCCCGTGCTCTGGCCTTGGGGCTGGGGGGTCTCCAGGGCAGAGACTGGAAAGCATCCAGGAGGTGTTTAAGGTCTGAAAAAAAATAATAAATCAAAATCAGTGCCCTCACTACCACCCTGGCCTCTCTCTGTGACTCCCCAGACAGGTACGTCGTTCAGCTGACAGATGGCCTGTTCGGAAAGCATTTGAAGATCTCCACTGAACTTTTAATGAAGATATTTCCAGCATCGGAATTAACACTCTGGGTTCTTTCTGCCTGCCTCACCTGGTACTGCAATACCTCTCTGGTACACGTGCAGCAAACAGACCTGAAAATAACTCAATTAAAGCATATGTACTTGGAAAACAGCCGCCAAGCAATTATCACAAACTCAGAGAAATTAGAAATGGAAAAGGAAAAATCTACTAAATCTGGTTTTGTCCTTGACGCAGCCCAAGCTCTGAGTAGCAGGACTCAGAATTTTGCATCTCCATAAAAGACGCTCCTGTCCAATATTCACGGGAAATTTTAAGGACGAGAAAGGGGAGAAGAGCAGCAGTGAAGGGTGGCAGCATCGCTGCACGGGTGGCGCAGCTGGAGGTTTCTGCGGGATTCAGAGCAGCTTGGCCACGCAGCAAGACACGCTCAGCCCCGGGTGCCACAGGGTGCGCTCCCCGGGGAAGGGCACCCCACTGCACCCCCTTCGCAGCTGCTCATCCCAGGGGTGCACTCGCGTCAGGCAGAGACAGGCAAGCTCAGAGACTTTCTTGTTGGGGAGAAGCTGCCCCACGTCTCCCAGCCTGGCCCCAGGCTCCTCTCCCCCTGTGCAAACCCTGAGCCGCCAGACCCTGCCGCCGCCCCGGCACCCCACACTCCTCCATCTGCCGCCCCTCACACAGCGCCAGCATTTTTCACAGCTCAGAAGCAAAACGTGGCCCTGCTGGAAAACAGAAACAATCAGGAAAAGGGCGTCCAGAACCACCTTTTTTTTCTTTTCTTCCCAACCCAGACACAATAGTTTCCTTTTTTGTGCACTTCTGCTCTGAGCTTGAAAGCTCAGGATGGCTTTGGAGGAGGGCATTTAGCAATTCTTTGGGATGGCAATAAACATTTGCTCCATCTTGCAATCAAATGGCTAATAATCTCCAGCTAGTGCTCCGGCAGGCGAGCGTCCAGACCACAGAGCATCACACTGACGGCGATGCTGCGTGATAAAATTCTCCTCTCCAGGCAGGGATGGGTATCTTGCTCAGAGCAGCACAACGAAGACTTGCACAAAGAGGTGTGAAACAATCAGACGGCGTCAAACCAGACTTTGTTGTGAATATTACAGACATCTCTAAAGCTCTACGGTATTCCTTCGGTTGAAGCTTTACGGCTGCTCATTTTTAACAGAAGCCGCTGCACAATGCCTTAATTGTGCAGATCTGCCTGGAAACCCAAACATCCACGTTACAGGCGTCTTGAAGATGACAGCCTTCACCCATCCCTTTCCGAACGTCTCGGGAGATCGTCACTGCAGGAGCATCTGACTGCTGCCAGAGCAGGCACAGCACAGAGCGAGGTCGCTCGGTCAGGGGGAAGCCCTGGGGATGCCCTGCGCTGCCATGCCCGTTATCAGCTCGCTCTGTGTCACATTGGAGAGTCTTTAGATTAATCCAAGATAAAAAGCTGAAATTATTTCTCAAATTGCCTCTCTGAACCCACCCAGCTCTTTCAAGGGCACCACTATCAATAAAGTGGGAACCAGCAAGTCAGAGTTACGTGACCCTGTCCTTATAAGCCATTTAACAGCCAGACTCAGCCTCTGGTTGTGTGGAAGCAATTGCCATTATGCATTTTTAAATGTCTTAATACAGAAATGGGAAAAAAAGCCACCACCAATTGTTCTATAAAGCATTAAGGCTTTCACTTGAACACTCATTCCCTTTTTCTTCAGCTGTGAGGAGTTTCGTAGGAAAACCTCTGACACTCTTTCAGACAACATTACAACTACTAGTAATCTCCTTTTGGGGAGAAAGTGTAAGCTGGAAAGGATTGTAGCTGATTTTGTACCACTGCTTCTGAAATCCCCCCCTTTTTTTCCCCCCTCAAAAATGGGGGAGGAGAAAGGAGGAGTAAAACAGCAAGTGTAACCTCTGTTTCTGAAACCAACTCTTCTCCCACCTCTGAACAGACCAGCTTAGCACCGCGCAGGAGGAGGAAAGCGACGGCACTGTACTCCCGAGGACGCTCAAACGCAGGGCCCGCAGCAGGCAGGAGGAGAACAAGACTATAACAAGGCATTCTGCATCCACGTAGGCTGCAAAGGGCAAAACACTGACTGAGCGAGGGAAAACAGCCCCAAATCCTTTAAGAACTTCAGAGCCAGCCAGGCCAGGAGCGTTTTGCTACAAGCCTCTCCGTCCCAGGGGCACGGGACAGCGCGGGGGGAGGCAGCGCCCTGAGCTGGGAGCGTGGCGCGGAGCAGACAGGGCTGGGTACGGGAGGCGACCGCCAGCGCCAGCTTAGGGTACCCACACTGACTCGCACCCGTCAAGCAGCCAGGCCCAGGTTCCACCTTGATTTCACTTTTTTCTTTTTTTTTTTTAAAAAAAAGAAGCTACTATCCCCAGTGAAACCACCTCATGCCTCAAACCATAAAGAACAAATTTATATCTATAGGTGTGTGTACTTATAAGTATATACACATACCTGAAGAGAAGCATCTCCTCTGTTTCCTCTACCCATCTGCGCAGACAGCCCAAACCTTATCTTCAAGTGTTTTAACAGCAAGCAACCAGGGGAGTGACCATCCCCTCCTTTCTGGGAAAACATTGCCTTCATTTACAGCAGCTGAGGTGAGGAGCACAGCTTTATTTCATCTCCTCGTTCCTACTTACATCAGCCTGGGTAATCCTGAAGCCACACTTTTTCTCCCCTGCATCCATATGCTCTTAATAACAGTGGATAATTACAAGAATCCTTACCAGGCATTTACAAAAGCTAACAAAATTTTGCTTGCTTAACTTCTATTGTTTTTATTTATTTTAATTGTTTTACTCCCAGCTGAGGTCTGATTTATTGCCTGTTGCATCTCAGCCTCTTTGGTGTTGCTGCCTTCCAAGTGCCTCTTTCATTTGCAATGAGTATGTTTGGATTATTTTTTCTTCCAGTTACATTACCTTACGTTCTTCCAGTCTGAGACACACATCTTGCTGTTTGTTGCCCTTACTGACAATTTCTGTGTTTCATTATATTATTTTTCTGCCATTATTGTTGTTTGTAATACTTCCTAGCTTTGTCTCATTTAGAACTTAAAACTAATGTGCCATTTATCCTTTCTTTCAGACTATTAATTGTGCTGCTAAATACTTTACTAATTAAGGTACTTAGCACTAAATTTGAACGCTAAGTGCAATACGAAGTTCTTCCTATGACAAAATTCAAATCCTGCCCTACTGCACAGATCAGTGCTTCGCTGTGTTTAATGTTTCTTCTCCTTCGTGCACTTTATTTTTGGAACATAACAGATAAAAGAAAAGTAAATAAATATCAAGACAAATTTAGAATGGTAGAATTGTAGCTGTGTTTAATATTCTTCTATCTTTAACAAAACCCAGCATACTGAGTAGCATCTAGGTTGAGGCTTGATGCTTGCACGTTACTGAGTCACTACTGGGAGCAGCTTAAGGAATACAGGAACGAGGAATACCTAAGGAAAAACAGTGTTTAAGAGGTTGAAGATTTCCTCCTATTGTTATCAGATCTTGTTCAATGGCAGCCTGTATCCCCATCCAGCTCAGCCTCTCCAGATTGAACTGTGAATAGGGTATCCGTTAGGAGATGGCCCTGGAGAGGTTGGTTTATTGTCCCTCTCCTCCACTTGAGCAGGCACAGACACCGGTGCTGTCACAAGCGAACACATTTCTGAGGATGGGAGCTCCAATTACACCGTTCTGGGGAATTCTGAATAACTAAAAAGTCGCTGGAGCTGTAAGGGTGTTTTCTACAGTACGGGTCAAACGAATCAAACAACACACTGCTCCTTACTCCAGATAGGCGCCCGCTCAAACATAAGGTACAATTTGCAAAAACCAGCTGAAAAGCTACGTATGCATTCACTGAAATCCATAGATAGGAGAGTAAGAGGGGAGATGCAAGTGCAAATTAAGACTTGAGTAACATGAAATCATTTTGTATAATTTTTAAGCACAGGATGAAGAAGTAAACAGTAATAATTAAAACAAAATCAATCAAAAGAACACTTTTCAAGTTGTTTCTCCAGCATATGACAAACTTGTAAAGTCACTGGCTTGGCACAACAGGAAGTTGAAGAACTCAAAAATTATTAAAAGATTATGTATGCGCCCGGATTTACAGAAAAACTTCCCCAAAGTAAATTAAACTGATAAAACTACCAGGGGTCAGCCCAGCAGTCAGTGCCGACCTGCTTCCAGCGCCGTTTGCTGTGGGGAGGTGTGTGCGTGGCTGGACCAGGACGTGGCATCGGGCACAACACGATCACACCACCGATGTATGCCGAGATCGGCTCTCTCCATGCAGCGCGGCAGATTGTTTAACCGCATGTGTCCTTCTGCAGGTCACTCCTCACACGGCATTGAGCAGCCAAGCTTCAGGGGAGCCTCCTCCCAGCCCCACCATCGCATCTCCACCTTCCACGCAGCACCCAGAAAGCACCTTCCCTCCAGAGCTGCCTGCATCCCAGCCACAAAGCAGCAACACTATTTTATTCAGCTTTCAAAGCAATACAGAGTCTCTGACTGAAATCCTCCTCAGCTCGTGTCAGTGAAACAGCGGTCCCGCACTTATTCAGCTCTTCCAGCTGAACGGATGCACCCGCAGAATTCACCTAAATAACCCAAACTGACGGGCCCAAACTGGTGAGGCACAAGGCAAGTGTGCCGCCTTGCTGGCGCACTGAAGGACGGTATTTACACTGGGGTAATAATTCCCAAATCCCTCACAAAACACTCCAGAGCAGGACAGGCGTGCCTACCCCTTGGGGCAAGCGCTCTCCTTAAATTTAAGAGCACAGCCCCCACGGGAGAGTAACTGCTCTGAGCTGAGAGAGCACCCACCAGTGGAAGGGTCACACCAACACCATGAAAACTGCTTTTCTAGCCTGCACGACTCCACCTGAAACAGGCTGTTGAGCGGCTGCTGGTTCAAGCATTTGCTGTCCCAGTCCCACAACCCCAGGCTCGATGCCGTGAACTCCGCGCCGCTCTGCCTTCCTCCCGATGTCAGGAGAACTCACAAGGAGCAGAGTCAAACACATGCAGCCTGCGGGGAGGAGAGTAACAACGGGCAGCTAATTTATAAATAACCCTATTTCTAATCATTGCCTAATAATTACCAACAGCATCCAAATATTTTAATCTTCTAGCACGCAGGAGTTAAAGGTCTGCAAAGAAAATAGCTACACAATAGGTGGGAAAGCTGTTAAAAACTCAGCATTTAATCCTGCCCTTGTTCCACAGGTCAGGCTGCGAGCGAAGGGAGCGGGGTATTCGCTGCTGCAGACGGCCGGGAGGAGGAAACAGCAGCAGCAAAGACCCCGCAGCAGCGCGGGAGTGACAGCACGGGGGAACCGAGCACTGGAGTGTCTGAACCGGAGGACGGAGTCGGGAGCACAGCACGGCATCGCATCGCCCTCCGCCACGCAGGGAAAGGGCGAAGAAAAAGAGAGGGAAAAAGAGGAAAAAGAAGAGTCAACCTCTCCGCGGTGACAGGGAAAGAGCTGTCACCACCTCCTTGCAAGCAACATCTAGGGGAGCGCTGCGCGACGGATGATCATTTATTATTCTCATACAGGTTTATCTGTTGACATTGAATGGCTTTTTTGTTTTAATCATTTGGATTTATAACTCTTTGTGAAAATCCTTCTATGAATTCAAAATAATCTGTACGGAGTGCCAAGCAGCCTGAGATAAATTATTCATGAAAGGATTGATTTCACAGGTATGACATATATCTATAAAACTAAACAATTTCACGTATATATCTTGCAGAGGTTGCTGTATAAACACAGCACAACACGAGACACATCAGAAAAGAGAAATAAAGCAATTCTGTTGCAAATGAAGAAGAAAAAGAAACCTCCAACAACCTTGCCACACAAATCATGTTTATAGTCTCCAGAAATTTAGCAACAATGTGCTTCTGACATTCCCACTTCATCCACATGGGTCCTGTGCAGACTTCAATCTTCCCCTTTGGTTATTCTCACCCCCTTTTATGCTCCCAGAAACCAGTCGGGTTTTATCGTGATTTTCTGTACAAGTGTGGAAAGAAAAATCATTTTATTTTGGCAATACTACTTCTACTGGCATATCAAAAATAAATTTTAAAAATGTGTAAATCACCCTGAGTTGCTAAAAAAAAACCATACATAGATTTATCATACAATTGAATTTTACCATTAAAAAAGCACTACACAAAGTTATTTCAAGCAGCCCAGTTAAACAGTAAAAGCTCATAAAAGACACAACTTTATCAGGGTAAATGCTGTTCTTCAGCGTAAAGGGCAAAGACTGCGAGCACGGTGTGTAATGCTTTCAGGAAGCAGCTGTCTCCAAGAAAAATGCTCAGGAGTGCAGACTTCTGCCATGTACACACTTCACGATTTTCATAGAAAACCGTTTTACACGGAATTTTCTTGCTAATATAAATGGTGCCAGAACGAACGTCTTGGAAAGTAAAACTCCTGTCTTGGGGAGTCTTAATACCCTCCCCACAGCAAAGACTGGAAACTCACTTCCAAGTCCAAGCACGCTTTCACTCCAAAAAGTAACTAAAAACAAACTACAGAAACTGTTAGAATTTCTTTACTTTTGAATCAAACAAGTTTAATCCAAGTTTACACGGATAAAGGGTTTTTCCTTGCAATCTGAAGGCTGTAGACCTCCTTCCAGGATCCGAGGGTGAAGCTGGGTTCTTTGCTCCGCCTCGCACATCCTCACGGCTCATTTACAACCAGGTCTGCAAGTCAGTTCATGCTCTCTTCACTAACAGCGCAACGAAAATGCCTGAAAATCCCAAAACCCCAGCAGAAAGCTCTCTTGATAACAGAGCAGCAGCTCCGGCTCCCGGAGATAAAGTATATAGCCTTTGCTGAGGTAAAGTGTGTAACAGCAATTAGCGCTTTTACTAGTGAACTCAATTTAAAAGTCTTTGTGTGCACAGAAGAGGTAATGTTCATTCAAAATGCACGTTACTGACATAAATTCAAGCCCAAGTTGAACAGGAAAGCCATTTATGCAACTTCTTTCAGCACAGTTTTGCATTAAAACTCTTATTAAACCCTGAAACAGAAGCAGATCATGGCACTTTCAATGAAGGCAAGGCTCTGATTTGGTGGTTTTTTCCCCTCAAATTGAGTAGCATTCAATCATTCAGGTAGCCCTAAACGGCGTCTTAATCGGCTCTCCTGAGCCAGCATTACTCAGGATGGATGGCTCCAAGGGCAGTGCCATTGGACAGACCAGGATCCCACAAACTGGTGACGCTAGGAGGAATATCAACAGCAACAAAGAGTGGTCAAGATCTAATGCTTAGGTTGAGGTTTCATACTACAAAGATGATGAAAGGTAATACGGGCTTAAAAAACTCTTGCTGCCTCTCCCACGAAACTATCCCCACCACAAATACTCCAAAGAGCATTCCCTTGCAGCTACCAGCGGGTCACGTTCTGACACGGATGGGTGAACTGATCCATTAAGAAACAACAAATAAAAAAATCTCTGCTTGAGCCAATTCTGCCGGAAAAGCCCCCATTATCCATGTAGCAAACTGATCACGAGGGCCCAAGAACCACACTGAGACTGCTTCTTGACCGACAGCCCTCATCCAACCTGAGCTCACTCCCCTGGCTCAAAGTTGCTTAGAATTTGGGTCATTTTGTTCCAGTGACGAGCACCTCAATCCTCCTCTTGTCTGCCCCCTCTCTACCAGCGCAAGGTCCGTTCACTCACGAGCTGTGCGCCAGCCAGGTGCCAGACCTGGTGGACCCACATCATGGCCATCCTGCTGGCCCTTGCGCACGGATCCCCTGGGAATTACCGCAGAACCACAGCCCATAGTTTCTTTCCTTTAGTTTATGGATTTCTTGCTGCCAAGAGCGGTCACGGTTTTCATCCTTGATTCATGAATCCGCCCCAATCCTGCCCAGGTATCTCCATCTGGTTTTGGATCTGGTAACACCTTTCCTTGCAGGCAGCGACTGCTGGCCCCGCAGCACCTCAGCTCAGCTGATGCTCCCCTGGGTGCCCACCCTGTGCCCGGGTGCCACAGCAGAAGTTCAGACCTTCGCTGCTGTGAGCAACGCCAGTAACGGGCCAGGGGCTCTGGGTCCACGTTGGCTTCGGTGGGAGTTTGAAACACACCGCAACTCCTGGAGTCACAATCTGTTAATGGCCCCATTAGATGGATACAGACAAGCAGATTAAATTAGGCAGGGAAACAGAAAGGCTGCAGGAGACTTATCACTAAACACAATTACCTCTACTTGAAAAAACAAACCACTGCCAAGTCTGCAGTTGCTAGTACAGAAAAATGACTTGAATACAAAAATGAAGACCAGTAATGATCAGGATAATTAACATCTCGCAGTACATTTCTCAGAGCCCTCATCAGCAACTGACTTTCACAGTTCTCTGGAAGCACAGCGTTCAGCCTCACCTCTCTGAACATGCTAACAGTTGCTGCTGTCCTCTTTTTAAAAATATATCAGAGCTGTCATTATTAAAGGATGCTCCAACGAAAGTGCAAAACCAGAGAATGCCTAGCTCCATGCAGGAGCCAAGGCAAAGAGAGATAAGGGACCACGTAAAAAAAATCAGGGTACAGAAAGATACCAGCAAGCATTTTGGTGAAGATGCAGCACATCACAGCCAACCTAATCGCTAACAGCATGCCACGGTTTTTCCTTTAGCATTGAAACAATTTTCTTGTTAATATTTTGTTTTGGCTTATAATTTTATTAGATGTTGCAATAATAAACTATGCTTCCAGTAAGTGCGGAAATTAATGAGTCAGACACTGGACAAGAGCAGAAAACGCTGCGGCCGGTTGCCACTTCTGCTACAGATCCCGTTCACAGCCTGGGACTGATCCAGCCGTGCACTGAGCACCTTCAGCTCAGGGGCTTCGAGGGAGCAGGTGGGCACCCACAGCACCAGGGCCTGGGCACCCTGCGGCTGCTCTGCCTCTGCAGCGCCAACAGGCGTGAATTAAACACGAGCCCCATCGTGCCCTGGCGCAGCGGCAGCAACCACTGCTGGGCACCGCAGAGGCACCGGGGGAAAAGCATCCAACCTTCGGCTTCAAAGTCTTCACCCTCCAGCTGAGGAATGACACCGGGTGCAGGACAAGGAGCTTTGGGCAGGATTGAACCCCAGCACTGATGACGACATCTGTTTTTAAGATGAATTCCAGGCAGCGTCTTCCCCAGGCACTAACCCAGCCCGGAGCGCCCGCGAAGGATGGCAAGGACAGAGCCGCGGCACAGCGAAGGTACCTGGTCTGGGGGTCCTGCCGGGGGTCCTGGGCTCCAGCCGTGCCCACGGCAGGGCTTGCAGAGCATCCAGCTAGCCCAAGCAGCTCTCCAGGCAAAACCTAATGGCCCCAGAACACAGGACTGGCTGCTGGTTCAATGCAAACCCATGAAGAGTTTCTCACTCTCAGGCAGCCGAACATCCACACAGCCAAGGGCAAAATAAAAGGAAAGAATAAATTTATGGCCTAGGCTGAGTGCAAGTGCTCATGCTTAACCCCAAAAAACTACTTGAAACTGAGCAGGATTTGTGCTGGAAAAGGCTAGCTTGAAACGGCTCTAACAGAAGAATAAACCCCCCTTTCTGAAGAAATAGAGAGTCCCGAACAGCAAATACAACAACAATTTCTCGTTAATTAAAACCAGCACAGCTTCTACAAAAATGACAGACAGATGGATAAACAAAAACAATAAAGGAAGGGCAGTAGTAATAATTGTCAAACATTTCAATGGAAAAGGAAGAAACAGATGCACGATCTGTTTTTAAAGGAGAGGAGAGATGGACGGAGCCAGACCAGGGACGGGAGCGGGCGGCCGCAGGTGAGGGCTGCCGCGCAGGACCTGCCTGCTGCCAAGCTCGGGCACAGCGACAGCACTCGCGGGCACCGGGTGGTTTGGAAACCCTGTTGGTGGCGGCTAAAGAAAGAGACTTTGGCTATAAAAGGCGCCATTTCTATTCTGAACACCACGGATTAACACAGCTCACTTCACAAATCCATTGGTCGCTCATGCAAGGAATGAGGCACAGGTGGAAAACACTGTGGATAAGCCCCAAGCGGGAAACACCCTTCCAATATCCCCGTGCAAAAGCAACGCCCATGAAAGCAGCCCAGCAGCCTGCCGGCAGGAAACACAAAGGTTCCCCCGTGTTCCCCAAATCTCCAACACGGCACACAGAGCCCGAGATCCTGGGACACAACGAGGAGTTTGTTCTTTCTGCGGTGCTGCTCAACCCACCCCTCTCTGCC
Source organism: Leptosomus discolor (assembly GCF_034619465.1). Classification (NCBI taxonomy): domain Eukaryota; kingdom Metazoa; phylum Chordata; class Aves; order Leptosomiformes; family Leptosomidae; genus Leptosomus; species Leptosomus discolor. The sequence goes on from NC_141419.1 coordinate 1,596,942, forward strand.
TGCGTGGAAATCTCAGCGTGACGCTCACGGCCAGGCCCCACTGGAAAGGAACAACCACAGGCACCGTTCCCACCAGCCAGCCACCAGACCCCAGAAGATGACAGCTTGCGGTTGCTCCTGGGAGCCAGGACTGTAGTCCCTGGAGCAGGGGATGAGATGGCTTCCCCTCCAGTCTGGGCTGAAATACAGTGTCTGAGCTTTCCTCAGCCTGTTTCGCAGCCTGGCGATGGTTTGTGCTTTTGGATAAACTTCAGTAGGAAACAAATCTTTAAACAGCCTTTAAATCTCTCGCCCTCCGCAGCAAGGACGGTTCCAGCTGGTGAATCATCCCAGCTGCCGAGCTGCATCCCGCGGCACGGGACAGCCCCGGCCGGCGGGGAACGGCCCCGGGACGGCGATCAGAAAGCTGAAAATGCTGGATGGAAAGGACAGACGGACTGCCCTGGGACACCAGACACCTCGGTCGGGTCCCTTGCTGGGAGGGAATACGTGCAGATCCGATTTCGTGTGCGGGAGCGCCAGGCTGCCCTGGGCCAGGTTTAACAATGTGAGAGGATGAACAGACGAGTGGGAAAACTGAGCACGAGTTTGGGTCCACAGCCAGGATAAACTGGAAAATCAGGAGTAACTTTCTTCAACTCTCCAGACAGTCAAAACTGTCAGTTTTGAACGCTGAACCCCCACAGGCCGAATTCACCCTTTCCTGCCCTTTACTTTAACCTATTTGAGAAGCAGTGGGAGAAAACTCGAACCCTCCTGGAGCCTTCATCTGCCAGAGCCTTTGGAGCTCAGGATTCAATTGGCTGTCACCAGAAAGGAGGAAATAAATAAACAAAAATTAAAAAAAAGTTAAAGCAATGAGACAAACCGGAAAAAAAAACCCACAGGGAAGCGCAGAGGCAGAATGGCAGCGTAACAGCCACACAACCACAGTCACCAGCTCTGTCCCAGACCCGCAGGATCAGGCCCTGCCCAGGGGGGGCAGCCCGGTGTCTCTTCCACGGGCACCCTGCCTGCGTGGCTGCAGTCGGGCACGTCCCGCGGTGCCGGCTGGGGGTGGCGAAGCGCCTGGCACACCCGGCTGCTGGCAGGGACCCTGCTAACGCCAGATCCTGCTCCTGCAGAGCTGTTTTCTCCGGGGCTTTTCTCCAGGGCTTCACCCCGCTCACATGCACGGAGGTGTGTTAGCCAACCCCTCCAGAAGACAAAGCAGTAAGAGAAGGGATTCGGCTTCCAGCCCGATGGGCAATGGACAAATGGCCATGCCTGTGGGACAGCCTGCAGCCAGCTGAAGGAGGTTTCCATCCCTACGTTACTGCTGTCTGAGCTTTTTGACTGATGTGGAAAAGGAGGCACAGAGCTGACCGGCACGCTCAGCATGACAGCAAGGATCGGACAGAAATCTTCCCTCCTCATCTCTGCTATGCCGATGCAAAGCACACCTTTGGAGGGGTGTAACGACACAGGTTTTCATAAAACTTAGCCACTAAACCCATCGGCTGGCTGCTGCTTTTCTACCAGACTCCCTGCAGCCAGGGAGGCCCAGGAGGATGCGGTGTTTTAAGCTTCTCTGTAGGGTCCATCCTGCCCCTTTGCATATACTGCTCGACTATGCTTCACTCCAGCAAAACCCACTCATCGTCACGTTTTGGAGGCTGTGACAATCCAAAAGCCCTTCCCACAATGACTGCTCTTTCTTCAGCATGTGAGGATGCACCTCTTTAATCAGAGTCAGAGAAAAAAGAAAAGAGAGAAAAAAGAAAAGAGAGAAAAAAAGAAAAGAGAGAAAAAAGAAAAGAGAGAAAAAAGAAAAGAAAAGGTTTATACTGTCCAGGCTGTGAGAACAAGTTGCTAATTTTGCCTGATAATGCCTGGCACTCTTGCAGGCTCACCGACCTTCTGTCCTAGACTGGCAACTTTTCCAAAAGACAGCAGCACCTTGGCATAGCTAATTGCATCGGTTGCTCAAATTCTCCTGAGTGAATTAATAAATGGTTAAGTTACCACTGCAAATGGACACATTAATCAAAATTCATAACAAGAGAAAGTTATAAGATAAAGTTACAAAAGTTATAAAACAAATCACTTTTCTTCGTAGCGATTTCAGCTTGTTCCTGTGATCCCATTCAGGTAGTTTTATGATAAAATATTTTTAATCAAAGAATCAGTGCCGGTCTTGAGCCTCTGTGCTTACATAACACACATCACCTCTCATCAGCCTCTGTTTGGCAAAAGTGCACAGAACTAACCCAAAACCTACACTCCCCTCTCCTGAGCCCCCACTCAGCAGGAGGGTGGTGGAGTCTCGCTTGCAAACAAGAAGGACCTTCCATGGGTGCCTCATCCAGCACCCAGCGGGCAAAGAGGAAACATTCTACTCGCAGCAGAAGCAGCAGCCCTCTGCAGCTCTTCACGCACCCTCCAGGACACCAAACAAGCAGCTTTTCTCCAGCCCAAGGCATACACAGTACTTCGAGCAGGTGGAAAAGGCTTATTAGGGTCATTTGATTTAAAATACGGCAAACCCACGACAACACTTAGAACTTAAAGAAATTTCACAACAGTTGATCATTTCAGTAAAGCCAAATATGAGAAAAAGAACTCAAATTTTGCCAAACCAATACTTTTTCCCCTCCATTAAATCCTGAGGGTGTTTTACTGAGTGCCAGAGGCGGGCTGTGTAACATTTTACCAGCTCTGAAACAACGCTCTTGACTCCACAGCTCAAGCTGCCCACGACTCGAGTGACACCGAGTCCTTTCAAGAGACCCAAACTCTGCAAGACTTTTCCGAGCCCGCTGCCTGTTTTAAGGCAATGTGCAGTTTTCCTTGGCTCTGCTCCAGTTCTCCCAAAAGCCAGCCTAATCCTCCAGGCTAGCACTGCAATCCCGATGGGATCGCAACCACCAGGCTCTTGATTCCTCCCTTCTCACAGCCAGGACCTCCTGCTTACGCTAACATCCACATGCAGAGTGAGAAACAAAAAATGTTCTTCTCCTCTCATTAGCCAGGAGTTAATTAGAAAAACTAAGGCAGATAAATACCCCGCTATCATCTTCCCTCATTACTGTCCATGTTGAAAAAGCAAGAGCAGATGCATGCAGAGCTCTCACCCTTCTGCTCATCCCTCCTCCACATATGTTCACCCCTCACCCCAGAAGAGGTAGCCCCCAACACGAGAGGATGAAGGACATTTCAATATTTGCATATTGAATAGTTATTGCTCTTGGCTTTTCTCTTATCGCCTAATGAGCAGGTCTACATTCCTTACTCTGTCATGACTTACTCCCTACAGGTAACTTCAATTATTTTAATTTAAGCTCTTCCATAGCTTCTAATGATAAAATACTTCATAAAACAGTGCAAAGAAGTGCTATGCATCTCTGTCGAAAGTTTCCAAATTTTGCCTAACTTATTCTACTTCTGGCTTGCTCCTTGAGCCGAGGGATGCTCCTGACAATCTTCCAGCTCCGTGTAATGTCCACTCCCTCCTGTATTCCTTATGGCAAAAAAAAAAAAGCCTAACTCACATGGATTTTCCACTCCACGTCTCTCCCAGCCTCAAAGAGCCTTCTTGTGCTTCAGTGTTTTCATGGCTTGATTTAAAGTCTCAGCTGAAAGGCTCCTTCTGCTGCTCGGCTGTGCTTAGATTTCTGATTTCTCACCTGGTCTCCCAGAGCTCACATACAGGGCGTACAGGACTGTATGACTGCTGGCTACATGTGCATCTTCCTACCCACACATCCCCCTCAACTTCTGAACCACCAATTTCATTACTGCCACGTTGGGCCAGGAGACAGCAGCCTAAACCATCACTTGCCTACAAACTTCATGGAAATAGAACAAGGGACAGAAAAGAGTGACCCTACCTGGATCCCCACTAAATGGCAGCATGAATTTACCAGACCACTAATTCAAGCAATCAGTACTTTGCATGCCCTAACCTGCCAAAAAGCTTTATTTGCAATTACTAGACACCGTAGAATGCACTCCTCAGTGAAGCATCCCTCCCATGTAGATTCTCTGATGTCTAACAGGCATGGAAAGCTAGTCAAAGCTTGTCCTGCAACGGTGGAGCATTCATAGCAGCTCTGCCCAGTGCAGAGTCTCTGATGCCTAATAAGTAGCTCACTCTGAAGCCTTTTTTAATTTAGTTAGAAAGCCAGTAGACCTCAAGACACAAATTTATTGGAAATGAGACTGCATCCGTTCCAGGGGTCAGCAAATGTCTTGCTTGTTTTCTTTCTCCATTATTTATTACTGCAAAATCATTTAATTGAGTGTAGTGTGTGCAATCAAGTCGGTGAAAGTCATCACACAAGTCAACAATTTGCTACGCATTTGACCTGGGAACACCTGACTAAACAAGAAGACGGATATATTCCTGTGAGTGCCTTCATCTCACCTGAAATAAACTGGTATTTTCAAATCTTACATGCTGGAGTTGAAAAGCTGCGTGTGGCTCAACAGCAGGAGGAGAAGCAGTTCCCAATTACGCACCTCATGGCAAAATAACCGCATTTCACCAACGCAAAGGCGATGCCAGGGCAACTGAAGTGCCTCAGTCCTTCTCTGAGATTAAGAAATGCAAGTCTACAGTTAAGACCACTGTCATTTCTGTTTGCTCGTGAGACTGAAACGAGAAACAGGAGAGAGCGAGTCTTTCCCTACAAGCAGTGAGTGCCAATGTGCGTATTTGCACAGCACATACCATGTCTGACACTTTGACTCCCAGCTCAGCAGCTGCAAATTCATTTTCCAAAAGCCTCAATGCTCATTCAGCCATACAGAGGCCACCGTCCTCCTCCTTGCAGCTCTGTTTCCATCTAGAGAACAGCTGGTAACACACTTTCTGCCTCAAAACCTTTAATTCGGACCCGGTGTCGCTGCTGTTTGAGATGCCGGTACTTCTCATTTCAGCTTCACTAATGAACTCAAAGGGCGGACTTCACATATATAGGTGTAAATCAAAGCGATAAATGTGGGGGCCAGAACAGCATTTGGCATGTTTCCATGGAAAAATGTCTGAGCAGGTAGAAGAGTGTTATTAGAGGAAAGGCATTGACACCGCTGCCAAGATAAATTCGGTTTGGCCTACCCAAGAGCAGTGGGAATAAAAGACAGCGTGCCTTAATACAAACAGGCCCAACGCTCTAAACATTCATAAATAACTTGCCATTAGTAACATGCTTAATCACTGACAGATTCGCAAATAGCCGAAATAATGATTCTTCTTATGCAGAGATCCTTCTTGCTCAATGCCCACCCGCCTCCTGCCTATGGAGGGTTTGAGGCCCCAGCTCCAGCATCCTGGTAGCTCCTGCTCCCACCATCTGCCACCACAGGGGACTGTCAGACTCATCATAGGCACCAAAGACCTTTGCAAGCCTTGCTTACAGGTATGACTATGTGGCTTTAACCCTAGCCTATCTAGGGAAAGATGCCCCTGCCCATGGCAGAGGGGTTGAACTGGATGATCTTTAAAGGTCCCTTCCAACGCAAACCATTCTGATTCTATGATTACATGCATCAGCATCCACACAAGTAAAAACTTTCTGGGAGCCCATCAGCACTGGTACCTTCACAGGATATTTTCCTCCTTGGACCTGCAGATGCCAAGGGCATTTTCCAAGCCCTGTGCTTGTGGAAGAGCACGAAACCCAAGATGATGACCGCACTGTGCTCCAGGAATGCACTGTATATTCAAATAAAAGGCTACTTCAAAGTCATTGCATCCCTGCAACCACAGCAGCCGGGAAGAAAAGCGGAGTGAGGCGACTTACAAAACTTTCCTGCTTCTCCCAGGTAAACCTGGACTTTTGCTGCACAGTGGTGCCTGACCAGAGGAGCTGCATCCCCTCCCGATCTCACAGCACGCACCCCAGCCCAGGAAAGAGCACACGTGGACCCCAACAGCACTTCTGTGAAGCACTAATTAGCGACAGGCTTGCTATGAATATTCCAAATAACAGTTCTCTCTAAATCAGCCTGTGTCAGCAAAGGGCAACGTTCTGAAAGGCTGGGAATAATTTTGAGGCACTTGTGAGAGGAAGGCAAAGAAACTTGAAATCCGCTGACTCCCCGGCATTATTTGGGCATCTGATGGTTTATCGCCGGCAGCGTCACCCACGGGGAAGGTGCCGCTGTCCCACGCGGTGGAGGTGAGATCATTGCGCCGATGCAAGAGGCTTGTGTGGAAAGTCTGATCTATAGTGATTAATTTAGAGATTTTATATTTTTATTTCTGTGCTTTCCTGTTTTGACAGGCAACTGAAATGCAAATAAAAAGATGTAAGGTAAAGGGGGGGAAGAAAAAAAAAAAGACAGACACATTTTGTACTGGCAGCAGCTTGGGTTGCAGGAGGGGGAAAAGCACAGGAGCAGATTGAGAAGTGCAGGCCAAGCAAGTGACCTTACGCTCGGAGTTTTGAAAGAAAAAAACGCATTCATGCTAAACCAAACATGCCCCAAAACCTGCGCTTGAAAACCCTCAGGCAGCCTCTAAAAAACTAAAAGGACCCCACTACGTTGTCCTTCCTCACCCTGTTCTTCCCCAGCTGACACTGTTTTGTTTTGCTTTGCTTTTTTCTTGTTCTTAAGAAATAACTGAAAGGATGCTGAAGCTTTAGCTTTAACCACAGCAGAGAAATTATGCATTCTGAAATCAGAAGAAAAGGAGGCAGGAAAAAAAGCAGGCTCCGATTTTCTCACTATTCATGTCAGGTGAGATGAGTCATTTATGCCATAAGACATTAGAAAAGGAGTCTTTTAAGGATTCATAAAAACATAACGCATGCATAAAAGGCTGTTAAGAGGAGAGGTTTGCAATTAACAATGTTACTGTATCACTAACATGTATCTATGCTGGAACCACTGGGGATTTTAAGCCATTTTCACAAATATGATATTCCATTTTAAGGATAGACTTGAGCTCCTTAACAGTAACCGGGAAAACTGCTTGGGAAGGCAGAGCAAAACAGTCAGATTCCCGAGCCAGATGGAGCCACTTTGCCCCTGATCAATCACTGTCTGTTATTATCCTTAAATGACCCCCAAAATAAAATACATCCTGGAAAACAAACAAATTTTATGCTAACCACTCGGCTTTCGGCATTAACATCCTTCCCCCAGACTCAGTGTTTTTAGAAGGAACAGCGAACGTTACCAATAGCAACTGCGAAATGTCCCATCAAATTCAGATGCTGATTGTTCTATACAGAATTGATATGACATAATGGTAATGATTCCAGAAATTAAAATCACTTTAGTTCTGCAGCTACTGCCCGCTACGCCCTGGTTTAAATCACTGCTCCTCACGGGGAGGGCCTGACCCCGCAGTGCACCATCTGGACACGAGCTGGGTCCTGCAAACAGCTTTCTTTTTGCACTGTAAACACAGGTTTTTGTTTGTCTTACGGCCAAGACGGGGTTCGATTTCATCCCTTCTGCTACGACTTGGGTGCCATTCAGCACGCTTCTTTCTGGCCACGGCCATGAATCCTTGCCCTTACCGTAATGCACCCAAGCTAAAAATAAAGAACCGCGAGGCTGTGCAAAGACACGGCTGTGAACAGGATTTAGACACGTAACATGACAAGAGGTGTTCAAAATAAACAGGGTGCTGCCTGGGACCACGGATCTCACCACCAGCCCTGGTTCCTCCTTAGTCGGGGGCTCCCCTCAGCACGTCACCTGTGTTACGTGGGTGATCGACTGCACGGACCGCAAACTAGAAGTTAATGTTGCGATTCCTGAATCGGCCTTCTCAACCGTACAGCTCTCCAGCACTCTTTCTGGCCATGACATATCTCCCCTTCTTCCTTTAAATTAGCACTGCAGATGAAACTGGATGCCTCAAGGCTTTGTTAATGCCACTCTGAATCCGGCCCAGCCAGATCCAGCAAGGATTAAAAGCTGTTCTCCTCCCCGGGATGTTAAATGACCTTATTACAGAAAGAGTTTTGGGTTCACGCACCACTGTGCTCTGCGCCAACCGGCAGAGCCAGGAGGGCCTCAGAAACGCATAAACCCCACGGACTGAACCAGGACTCCGAGGCAGACCTTTCTCCTGCCCAGGCACAAGTGTAATGGGGCTAGGAAAAAAATAAACAAACAAAAAGACTTCAAGGAGATAAGAGTTTATTCAATATTCTGCAGAAATTTTGTTGGCATGATGGGGGGGGGGGGGGGGGGGGGGGAGGTCAGGGAAGGATGCTGAAAGCAGATGTTCGATGTCATTTTCCTGGGAAAGCTGAATACGCCACAGAATAGCCAACCCAATCTTTTGTGGAGATCTCCTATATTTCTTAATCCTTAACAAACAGTAACCAACCCCTCTCCAAAATCCCAGGTCTTCCCAAGGTCAAAGAAAGAAAATTACTATAGATTTTCCAGTGAACAACAGTGCAGTTGATTTGTAAGGGATATAAATATTTTTCCCTAGGTTGCCATCTCAGGATTCAACTAGCGGTACTTATAACACCTGGCCCAATTAATTTCCTTTTTTTTTTTTTAAACCCAAACCCATATTCTAGTGGTTTCTGATTCCAGGTGCTGCCTGATCTCCCATCTCCATAAGAGCTGTCAGCAAGACCTTTGCTTCCAGAAGCCCCGAAACACTTGACTGAAAAAAGGAGCAGGAGGTCATACAGCCACTTGCACACTCCATTACACCACCCATCACATGTTTTAGGTAAACTGATGTTGTTTTGGCTAAATGAATGGGCTTTCAGGAAAGGAGTTAATCCTTTTTTTCTTTTACAAGAGGAGACAACTGCTCCTCCGTAAAGCAGAGCTCTTGTTTTCAAATCACTACACAAGCATTAATGTTAATCCCCAGGCTTCCCCGATGCTGCTCTGGGTTATCACCAGCACAAAAGCGAGAAGCAGGGCTTAGAGATGAAGTGGTTTGCAGGGAGGCTGCATGCTTTTCTGCTTTTCAAGGGTTTGAAGTGGGGTAGTTGCCACAAATCAGCTCTCAAAACGCCCCGGATTAAAAGACATTCGGTCGCAGTCTGGTGGGTGGGTGAGCAATGGTATCTGTGTTACACAAGGGGATTAAGCACAGAGATTAAGGCTTGTATTTTCATAAATGACTTCTGATTTTGGATGGCTTCATTCTGTGCTATGGCACAAGCTTTTGACAGCTGAAAAATCGGGCACTCGCATCTGTAATTTCAGGCAAGAACAAGAATTGCAGTACTCAAAATTAAAAGCCATTTTTCAGCCATTAGTCCTACTTATTATATACCTTATTTTCCTGCACTAACTAGGCCAATTAAAATTTTCTTGCTGTACTTCAAAGATGGGCTGCAATGCCTCTCTACGAAACGCTTAAGCAGCACAAAGTAAACTCACACTATTGCCACCAGTTCTGGTCCGTGGCAGGAGCCAAGTCCGCACCCCGGGCGCCCAGCCCCGCGCTACCCGACCGTGCGGTTCAAGACTTTCAAGGAAAGCACCGTTTCCTGGCCTGGAGACATGTACCGACAGAGACGGGATGCAAATTTTACCAAATCTGCCTTGGAGCCACGCTTTTGCTGTTCCTCCCCCAGGAGCGGGGAGGAAGGCTGCGTCAGGCTGGCACAGGCTGCCCCAGGCCCCCGCCGAGCAGCAGGCAGGGCTGCGCCCACCGCGTGGCTCACCTCGCCGACAGGGCGACCACCACCCCTGAGGTCCTGCTGACGGCCACGACGCCGGTCCCCAGCACTCGGTCACCCGGCGTCGGCACCGACGGAGTAAATCAAACCCGAGGCACGTGGCTGGGGTGCTTTTCAGCTGTGCCATCTGTACAGGGTCATGGTGATTCCCGTGCGAGCAGACACTTTCTTTTATTTAATCCCCAGGTTTTTAAGCGCTTTTCATCTTGAAAAGATTATTATTTTTTTTAAATCACCAAACCCCTGCTTTCTGCGGCAAGTGAAACTAAAAAAATACTCATTTTATTGCTTTACCAGGAAAGTTCACCCCCACTTTCTAACATGTTAGCCTCACTCACGGTCCTGCCCTCACCAAGGCAGAGCTACGACAGGAATTGCTCAGCGTTGGCCCCTCTTGACACTTGAACACAGCAGGCTTCTTTTCAGACGTAAGAATTTGAATGAAACGGGCAATTCAGCTGAGCCTACGCACGCAGTTCACTGCGAGTTCATTTTAGTGCAGCCCAACCGTTTTACCTGCCACTGAAACCAACCCAAATAAAACCAGGATGCTCCACACGGATTTTCGGCACCAGGGATGAGCGGGTTTGCCACAGCCCTACAGGCATCATCCCCCCGACAAGCCAGCCAGCAGATCTGGACTCATACCTCCCCCCCCCAGGCTGAAGCACGGTGCAAGCTGGGCTGAGCTGCTGCTACAAACACTTCACAACACAGAGCTGAAAGCTCTCTCCTCCCAAAGAAGCACCCTCTGTGCTGGAGGACCACGCCACCAGGCTTTCTCATGGCACGTGCTGAATCTCAGCCCAGAGTGTATGCATCTGTCCCCATTTATACCCGCACACAGAGAGCATCATACTGGGATAAGCTGGAAGTCAGTGCTTTATGCTGCTGTGTACGATTACACCGCATCCCATCCCTGCAAAGACCTGGATAAATATATATACAGACATATATGTGCACATACAAATATGTGTACCTACATGTCTGAGTGCTTCCTCTCCACCACGGAGGCTTCCCTGCCAGGTGTTCAGAGCAAGATGCTGACTGTGGTAATTCCTCCCTACCGGGCTGATTCCCTTCAGCCACGGGTAAAACGCTGCAAGATCTCACTAAACAGGACACAGGGAAAAGTGATCCCACCGGCAGAGATTTGATTACGACACCGTCGTTCAGATGTCTAAACTGCTTCACTTGAGATTTATCTGAATGTGGTGAACTCAGCATTTTCCACAGAATATCCTGACATTATTTCCCTTAAAGGCCCAGTTCCCGGAGCTCGGTGAGGGTTTCAGTTTTCTTTAAACAGGGACAGCCCGAAGAAAACTTGCAACATAAATCCTTAAAACCCATGAGATAAAACTTAAGTAAGTAATCACCCCTAAATCTCAAACTGCACTATGCTTAAAACCTCACGGCTTTCCAACCATTTTCATGAGTTACGTAGCTCTGATTAATTCTTTTTTCCCCTCCTGTGCAAGCAACCGGTGATGCCACCAGCCAGCTGTTTGGTAACAACTGAAAGATGCCGGGAAGGGGGTGTTGGGAAGAGAGAAAACCCCGCTAATACAAGCTGAAGAGACAAGTACTGATTCATAAACCTAAGTAGAGTGGCGTGAACACAGTAATGTCTAACTAGTGAAACCTATTCTCCAGCATCTTCCCAACAGGGAAAAGGCTTCGGTGAAACCCAGGGCTGAACAGCCACAACAATGCTGGAGCCCATGGGGCATATTTTAGGAGAGGAAATTAATAGGACTAAATGCAAATAATCATCTCCTGAAAAAGCCCAAACGACCTCCAACAGCAACGCTTGCCTCAGCAGGCTCCGATTTCCATTTCTGGGGAGCGAGGCGGCTGGGAATTTCCCTCCTGCCAGCGGGGCTGGGTTCAGTGCACAGGAACCTCCCCAAGAAAAGTCCCAGTCTGGGGGTCACTTTGCTTGAAAAACTCTTTATTTAGCCAATATACATCCAAACCTGGACTCAGCTGCAGTTTCTCAGGGCTCTCCGGGGTTTCTTACCCAGCATCCTGGCTCCTGTCGGTGCATCGCCCCCCTCCTCGCCAGTTTTCAGTAATGTGACCCCTCTCCCATCCCTTCCCATCCCCAGGACATCTGCCCACTCCTGTCTTTCCTGATGCCTCCCGCTACGTTCAAACACATTCTCTTTTTCAACAAGTCACATCAACAGCGATGCTTTTACCCGAAACACAATGAATTACAGGAGCCCAGGAAAATGGCCACGTGCTTCCCAGCATTGGCACTTGAAAAGATCAAAAGATGCATTAAAATAAAATACTCCTTGTCCTCCCATGTCCATTAGGTTCTTTTTCATTAACACATAAACACCAAAGAACTGTGTTTATTCCAGATTATTCTCCACTAAAAAAATGATGCTGCAGTTTTAAAATGACCCAGGTGTTTCACTGGGGTAAAAAAAAAAAGCCAGGTTACTGGGGGGGAGATAAAGAATAACCCCCACTCCCGTTATCTTAGAGAAGGAGTTGAAGAGAGCTGAAACTCCAGTATCACACCCTGATACTGAAGACAAGAAAAACCATCCACACCGGTCTAAAGAAAGGAGAAATGTTCCAGGTAGGAGTACAGGATAAACAAACACGATTATTCACAATTAAGTATTAGCAAGTCTATCACCTAGGATGCTTAGTACCCCAGTACTCACATGAGGGACTCACAGTCCCTCCATGTCCAGCTTTATGAAAGGAAAATAAAACAGAAAAAATGGCAGATACCCCAGATGTATGGGAAATGTGTGTATCTCTCTCATATATATCTATACCCATATATATCTATATCTATCTCCCATTTTTTTTCTCTCTCTCTCTAGGAGAGATTGTAAGGGGTGCTGGATGACTAGTCACCAAAGAGTTTTGGGTAGAACTCTGCAAGTTGGATAATTTGAAATGGGATGAAGCACTTGAACTTGTGCACAAGGACTGCTGGTCCCCGAAGGGAGTGCAGTGACATAACTTTCTTGAGTCTGCTACACTCATTTCCTAATGCTTTACCAACGTCATCCCCATTCCCGTGGTTTGCAGGTGTTTTGTAAAGCCCTTCAACCACCGTCAGTACCACAACAAGGGAAAACTAATTAAAAAAAACCTAAGAAAACCCACACAGAGCAACTTTTCATGTTGTGTCAGGTCACAAAAGATTCAGTTTCATACGATTTCTCCCTCTGAAAAAGGAGCAGCCCTCCCCAAGGCCGCATGGGCCTGGGCCAGTCAACAGGGACCTGCAGCCACGCTCGGTCAGACCTGCTGCTGGACAAGCACAGCACACGCAGGCACGTATACACACCTGAGAGCAATATCTACAGTCACAACACCGAAGTAATTTCAAATTTTGCTTTTTAGTGTGTTTTTTACATTGTTAGTTTACCTGTCAACGCTTTCTAAATCTCTGTGTGCCCCCCAAAAATTTACTCGGGTGCCGGCTGCACCAAGCCCTGCCAGTCCGGGTGGTTTCAGCTAACCCACTTCTGTACGGCGCAGCCCTTCAGCAAACTCTCTGCCTCTGTTTTGCCAAATCTGGGCCTATTTCCACTTTCCACCCGATGCCAGCACGCACCTACCTTCCTGCTAAGGAGCCGACTGCTGCTAGAAATTTTACACATCACATAAGATACTTACATTTTTCTGTAAAAAGCAAGCTTCTCCAAATGACCACAGTGCCAACACACTAAATTAGATACTCTTTAACAGGCTGCCACAGCTACCAACATAACACCATTTCTGCTTCTTTTAAATGTTTTACCTCACAAGTCAGACAAGAGTTTGAGATTCATCTTTCTACAAGTTCAGGATTTCCAAGTTAAAACAACTTTCAGGGACTTTTTTCACCTGTCAGACATCCCTCGTTATGCAAACAGCATAGAGGGGAAGCGTGTGGCTGAACATCCTTGGGTAACTGATGGTTTACACACCTGTGGGAACTGCCATGTAGCACAACACCAGTTTGGGCAACCAGGAGGTTCCTATCGCAGAGGCTCAAATAAAAACAAACTGGCTTTTCCCCGCAACCAGGTTCCACAAAGGTTTTGACTCCGGCCCTGAAAACAAGTTACTTTAATTCCGAGAGTTTAGCTTTACTGCATGCAAGACTGTCACCTCCTCGCCACTGTGGTTTGGCCCCGTGCCCACAACGTTTGATGCTTTTCCGAAAACCAAGCCGAGGTGCAGTGCTGAGCTGCAAACATGTACAGTTGGGAGCCGGCCGGGTATTACGAGACAAAATGACCCAGCACTGGGGTTTGGAAGAGGATGGATTCATCTCTGATGACGAGCTGGTGGGGTTGGTGTCACCTTGGAGCCCACGGTAACCTGTCCCAGCAGTGGGGACAGGAATAAAGAGCAGCAGCAGCATCTTCACCCCAGGCTGCTTGTCCCTGGGGCTGAGCAACACAGGAGGAGCTTGCAAGGAGATGCACTCGCTCGGCATCTCCGTTGCAGACGGGGCTCTCAAGCTAACAACAAAACCACCCTTGAATCCAGCCCTGACAGTCAGTCTGGAAACGACACCGAAAGGCAGAGCTTCTGCCAAAGAGAAAGCAACAGGGAAAGCTTTATATCATCCCAAGTCAACTGCTGAGGTCTCGAATAAATACCATCTGGAGCTCTCGCGCAGACCTGCTGCCTTTCCTTTCCGATGTAGGATCTACCTAACATACCGCGCGGCAGCTGCAAATCTGGGCAGACCTCCTGCGAGCCGTGCAGCCCATCATCTTCACCTGCAGAAAACACTGGCTGCGTACAACGCGCCGCGAGCAGGAGGAAGTATGTACAAATTAATTACCTGCCTGAGGCGACTTGGTATTTTCCTTAACTGGGTCAAATAAACTGTAGCAAACCACTCTGTCTCCTTCTCCCCTTAAAAAAATACCGAGTTTCGGGTTTAACGAACTGAGTTGCCTTCCAAAAATAGTTTTGCAGGTTGAGACTGCAGCTCCCCCTGTCATATACGCACACAAAAAAGAGAAAAATAAGTCAGTGTCGAGCACATTGATGTCCAGCGCACACAGGACCAGCCTTCAGTGCTTCCAACTGCAAGGAACGGATACTGTTTTGATGCATTAGGAATAAGACCTGAGGATTTTCACCTTTAAGGCATCGGTGGTTCAATGCCTGAAGCAGCTCTGGTGTTCCTGCTATCCAGTCTCAGGGTCCCAGCTGGAAGAATCTGAAGGCGTGATTTCATCTGCCTTGATCCCGTGTCATCACTTACACTGGTGTTAACTGGGGATAATGTGCTACTAAATCACAGAGGAATCTTTGGCCCTCATTTTGCACAGAAATACAAGAACCAACAGTCCCGGGCAATGGAGGTATCAGCGTCCATGCCACGCGTGGTGTGGCTGGTATTCTCAACGCAGATGATGATGCCCCTTTTGCCCCTGGAGGGGGCTGGGCAGGCTACCGTGGGGCACTAACACAAGCAAAGCTTTTGAAATTGCTGTTTGGACTGCATTTACCTAGGGACAGACCCAAGGCACATCATGTGCAGGGAGATGTTCACCTGCAAATGGTCGTGCTGCACCTAAATGTACAAATAATGAAGAGGAACATGTCCAGTTCTACAGTAGGCCGAGAGGGAGGACGAGCTCTTGGCTTTTTCTTCAGCAGCCCAGGCTCCAGGGGGAATCAGTGCTAACAAATAAAGCCAGAGTGAGACCAGGCAAAGCTGGCACAGCCCTGGTGGCAACAAACATGGAACAATGCTTCCTGGGCAACCTGTCTGCAGAACTGCTTCACGCCCAACTGTGGGATGTGCCAGGTTGCACCAGCCTTTGCACTTGAGCTCACACTCGTTCCATAGATGAGAGGAACATTTCTCTCACCTGGAACTCCTCTTCCCTTGATAAGCTGGAAAACCTATTGAACAAGCTCCTGCAAGGCTATAAACAACCCTGTGTTCTCCACTGGGAAATAGCACTGGGGGGCCCTGGAACCATCTAGGAAATTAATATGGAAAATCCGGAGTCAGAAGCAAAATATGGGGTAAAAATTTCATTCACCAGTGGGACTTGCACCAAGAGTCAGACATGGCAAGACCATTCTTCTGGATCCACACTAAGACACCACGCTTATCTGCTCACAAGTTTCCCACCAGGAATCTGGGAATCACTTACAAATGCACTTGTAATTACTCTGAAATCGCACTCTCTGTCTTTGCTGAGGCATTCTGCCCGAAAGCTGTAACGCACCATCCGGGCACAGCACGGTTCGAGCCAAACACGGCTAAAACACACCTGGGTTATGCAGGATTTCTTTAAAGGAGGCAGCACGCATCCGAAGTTACATCAGTTAAAAAGGGTCGGGCATCCCAGTAAAACTGAACTGCCACTCTTAGTGTTTGGGTTTTGATGCTACAGTAAAAAGGTGAAAGTTCCTACTCTCTTGTGCTTATCATTTCTTTGCAGCCCAGGGGCCTCCACACAGATCACAGAGACCTTAGAAGAAACATGCTCCATCCAGCTGGTCTTACTGCAAAAATGCAAAGATGTTAAATTTTGTAATGCGAGATTTTTCTGAAACACTTAGATATTTTGAGCAGATCAACTGGGAACCCTGCATTAGTTGCCTCAGCTGCCAGAAACTATAAAATGTTGCACCAACAATCACAAAATTGAAATGCCCAGGGACTGTTTGCACTTTTTCAGCAGTTGCAGAGCTTGTTTTGACTTCTGTCCCAGCACGGGTATTGCTAACATCCCTACAGTGTATTTGGGGATCGAAAAGGAAGAGCAAGAAAGAAAAAACCCAGATGATCAGCAATATAAACGCAATTGATTTATCAGAAACAGCACCACTGTTTTAAATCAAAGCAGTGAACAGTTACTGTTTTGGCACACTAGTTAACAATCGAAATCAACAACTGCTTGTAATGTCACTGGTGGCCTATAAAAACCCTCTCCAAAACCACTACTGGTCTTCTTCCATCAGTGAAGACTACCGTAAGAGCATCCACTTAGTCAGCTTATGCCATTTTGAGTTGTACTGGGATAATACTTGGGTTTCAAACACAGACTTTTATCCCTCCTGAATAGTTAGTCCCAGTATTTTCAGCAGTGCACTACTTTCCCACAGCAATTTCCAGTTTACTCACAGATCCTCAAAACAACTTCAGTACAACTGCAGGGGCTTCAAGCTTCTGGAAAGCCTCAAACCAAGTCTCAGCTGTACACATAAAATTACGCTTTTTTTTTTTTTTCCAAAAAGCACAAAAGCATCAAGATCTAAAAATATTTTTGAAGCAAATAAAATAAATCCTCTCCCCATTCCAGAAGACCAAATCTCACCATTGCTAACAGTTCCCAAACTAAGTTCACCTTCAGCTGTAATACCAAATATTTGTTAGAAAATTAAATAGGACTGAAAATAGGAACTAATAAAGAATTTTCTTCTTGCACTGAGCTACAGGACTCAACACCGGAAAATGCTGCATTTTACAAAGAATTAAAAAGTGTCCTTTGAACGAACAGCTGCACTTCACATCTACGTTTAATTAAAAAACAGCTGGGATGAAAACTGGCTGCTTATCAAGAGCTAATAACTACATTTCCTACTAATCCACAGAGTGCTCCATCAGTGGGGCAATCACACATCTAAATGTATACAGACATATCATATATATATATATAAATATATATAAAAACCCATATATGGCATGTATTGGCTTTGCAAAACAGCACATTCCAAGGAGAAGTCTGTCCCCATGAAGGGCGCTCAGTCTGGCATCGAAACAAGCCTTTAAATAAATGGCATTATAAGAAAATCTGTCAATCTCATACCAGCAACATCCAACCTCCGCAGGCTCCCGGAGCAAGCTGAAGCATCAGGCAGACAGAGACTGAAGGCAGCATAAACCCCCTCCACCTGCTCCTGCTCTCTGAAGGTACCTGGGCATCCTCCCACCGCCGCACAAAGCCGGACGGGCAATAAACCCCACGCTACACCTGAAGAAATTACGAGCAAGGGCTGTAACTACAGCGGGAGTAAGGCAGAAGCAAAGAGGCGGGACAACAGCAGCATTTCAGGCACAATCCCGTGCTGCACATCTCGGAGGACGGGGGACATTCCCAGGGTCCGCTCGCCTTTGCACCCCACATCTGGCGTTGCCGCGGGCGGGTGCGCAGAGGGGTTTAGGGCTCTGCCCCCAGCTCAGCACCACCGCCAAGGGTTTCCTCCATAACCTCATTATTACCTTACGTTTCTCTACACTTAACAGCTTAAGCCTCTTATCTTCCACATGCTCTGAGTCTATGCAAATAGCGCTAATAAAAGCAAAGGATTCTCATTATGGCACAAATCTCTTCTCAGGGCACGGTTGTGGCGGTTTTTTCTCTAAGCAGCAGGAAACAGCCTGGGAAGACAAAGCAGCACAGCCTCAGAGGACAAAAGAAATGCAAAGACCAGCTAAGATACGTCAAGTAGAGCCTTTTAGTCGCCTCCTCCAAGGCCAACAGCTCCATCCCTCGGAGTTCAAGTTCACGTTCTGAGGGATTCCCAGAAGCCAACTAAACCTGCTGGGTATATTCGAGCAAACATGACCCCACTGCTATGATTTAACTTTCACATCTGAACAACAACAACAAAAGAAGAAATCCAGCGAAAGCAGACTACACTGTCTCGCTCTCCTAAGTCCCATCGGGCAAGCAGTGGAGGAACCCATTTTTCTCCCTGTTCTTCCTGCTACCAGCCGTGGATCGCAGCTACAAAAGTTGTTATCCAGCAGGATGGTACCTCTGACACTTCAGCGCTGCATCTGCTTTCTGCAGGTCTCTTTTTGGCCTTTAACCCGTGTACTATCTCTCCACCTTTGATCGAGCATCTGGTGAGGTTTAAGGACAATTTATGTACTATGATTGTATTCCAGTGCTGAGCAGATGGGGAATAAAGAAATGTCAACCCACGGAAAAGGGAGGGGATTGGGAACCAAACCCTGAATTCTCTTCCCAGTTGTGAACCAGTGGATGAGACATCTTTTTTCAGTCTCCTCTTTCGCTATGTAGGTGCCTATAATGCCAGTATCATGGGACATGCATGCAGGAGAGACAGAATGTCTTAAAACGCACTGAGATCTTCAAAAAAGACAATGTCACGCCAAATCAAAATGCTTTCTTTTTCTCTTTTCCTACTAATCAGGTGCCTACTACAAGAAATACCACCCCTGAAACTTTTGACTTGCTTCTATTGTCCCAGTATTTTCACAGCTCTTGCCCTGAACTTTGCTACCTTAGGCAAGCAGTAATTTAACAGCATACCTGCTAACTTCAAACCCCACCAGGGAGAGGTTTTGCTCTACATTTAGCATGAGCAACACAAGGTAGGGGGAAAGGGGGATAGCAGGCACAGAGAAATAAACCAAGCAAACCGTCTGCAAGTATCCAGTTTTATCCTGAAAGCTGTTTCAGTAACACAGAGACACTTAAGGGCTGGCTAATACAGCCTAAAAGGCACAAAACTGCCTTTTTCACAGGTCATCAATACGCTGTGCTCTGCAGCGGCTCCAGGGTCAGATGTTCGCCACGTTCCCTGCCCATCAATCAGCATTGTGATAATCAGATAATGACAGACTACAAATAACTAAGCTGGTTTTCAGGAAAGTTTTGCACAGATTAAAAAGGACATAACAGCTCCTTGTCAATTAAAGGGGCCAGCAGGGATTTGCGAGCTGTTGCACTGGTCCCTTCCCTCCCTGGAGCTCCCCGTGAACTGGGAGGAGGAGGCAGAGCTCTGCCTGCAGCCCCCATCTCGTTCGGCTCAGGGGCTACGGGGAGGTTGCAGCACACCAGGGACCCTCCAAATCCAAGCACTGCTCAGACCTGCTCCTCCACCGCCAACCCAGGGCGCCCAGGGCAGCCGCCACAAGAGCCTGCACACGCTCGTGGTGAGCTCCAGCTGGCGCGGTCGCAGGCTGACAGAGAGCTTGGGCAGGCTGTAACGCAAAGTATTCCCCGACCCCTGGTTCATTTGCAGTCACCCTGTCCAAATCTCAAAATAAAGGTCTTGGCAATCACAAGACCAGCCTCGATTCTGCAGTGTCACTGCCTGCAAGCGCCCGGCGGGATCGGAGAGCCTGGGCAGAAAGCAGTCAGGTCAGCGCGAGCCTGAGGATGACATTTTATCACGAAACCACTTGGCGTTTCGCTGAAACCAACAGCATGCACACCCGAGTCCAGGGGATACACAAGCGCAATTATATTAAAGAGAGACCTATATTTGGTAGAGATTATTTCCCCTTCTTCCCTCCCTTCTCTGCGATGTCAGTCCTGTCAGGTGTCCCCGTGTTCACACGAAACCTGCCAGAGAAACCAGCCTCAGCTATTTTACATCACACCTCAGACGCAAACAGCATGAGTGTCCAAATATTCCTGTTAACACCAACTAGATTAATATAGATCACACAAATATTTCAGAGTATGCCTGCATGCATATTCATCTTTATCTGGATAATGTGTAACACCAGCACAGCAAAGCCCATGTCTAATCAGAAATGCTCTGTTTGAAAGCACCGAGCTGCCCTTCACACCACACCAGCCAGCATTTGCTCTCCTCCTTTTTTACCTCCCTTTCTTTTTTTTAAACACTGTGACTCTTCAAAGAGAATTTTCCACACTTTGGACACATGCTGTGTTTAAAGGCTTGGGAAGCCTTTTTAATTTGAAAAAGGCACCACTGAAAACAGAAACACTTGAAAGGAAAAGCACTCAGGAAATATTAATACGAAAGAGGTGGGATCCATGTGTTTTCCTTTGAAAACTTCTAATATCTGAAAGCTCAAACATACCTTGATAGACAACAGCAGGTCAGCCAGGACGTATGACACGACATTTCTGTTGGCCACAGGTTCTTTTTTCTTTCTTTCTAAGTAACTACGCAATGGCTTAAACTCTAGAGGCTACTTACAATCCATACTCAGTAAGACTGTCATGTTTGAACAACTGATTATGCAGACTACAAATATGCAAGGATGTATTTAATTATCTGAAATTAAAGGGTGGAGGGTTGCACTTTTTAACACATAGTTTGATGTTTTCTTTTCTGAAAGATCTGAAGCCAGTTTACAGTGTAAGAGGAGCTGGGACCAGTCTGGTGCCAGTGAAGACACTGGAGCAGAGGGACGCAAGTATTTATGAAAAAAATTCACAAAAGTAATAGCTTCCAAATTAAGTCTCTAAATCTAAGTCAAAAGCATCCATCACACAGCGTGGGACACAGCCATTTGTGCTCATCTGAAATATTTTTGAGTTAAAAATGCAGAAAACTGTGGCAACCTGGAATTAGGTTAAGTGGAGTACACCCGGATGAGACAGTGGCCAGATCCTTGGGCTCACAACAAGGATTCTGCATAACAATTAACTTCAATGACTACAGAAAAGCAGGTCTTCTCCTTGGCTCTTCTGCTGATCAGGTCAACCAAAACTTGGCGCCCGTGCTGGCAGCACGAGGCTGTTTCCCCCAAACCTCAATGCTCTGCAGGTGCCTGGGTATCTCCTGCTCAAGGACCAGACCAAAGCCAGCACTGCTCTGTTTCTGAGATGCTACAAGAGGACAGAGCCAAGGTACAGCCTGTGTGGTTGCTCCACTACAGATGTGCCAACCAGCTTTGAGGAAGGGCTGGGGGAGAGGGAAGAGGGGAAAAAAAAAAATTAAAATTCAGTCATTCACCATTTCCTTCTAGATTCAAAATGCTATTCCAGTGAACAGGTCACATAGGACTTTCAAGGCTGAAATGCTTCTGTAACTCAAGTATCTCCCTACTGCCTTTCTCATGCCTTTACACCCAGAAATGCTATTCCCAACACATGTCAACAGTTTCTTAATATTGCTGAAACCACAAATTTACACCAGCTATTTTCTCAAATTTCTCGTGTCCTTCCAGACTAACACAAAACACCTACCGCCTGGTGAGTCTCGCTCGGAGGAACAATGAAGGATTCCTCATCAGCGCTCTGCAAAGGACAAATTCCACATCTCACACTGTCTCAAAAAAGCCGCAATCATTCACATTGTCATCAGGAAACGCGGCATGCCTTCAGCTTCCGAAATCATGCCGCGCTCTTTGTGTTGCATCCCATAGCTCCGAGATAATAAATAATGACAATGCACAGCACTGACATAACAATTCTATTCTTGGAGCACAAAACACTTCATGAACGTATGCAAACATCATTAATGCAATTTTGCAAGTGGGGAAACTGCATGGAGAGCCTCAGTTATTTTCTTCCTGAAGTCCTACAGAGAGTGAAGCGTGGAAAGTTGTTCCTTTAACCCAGTCCCGTGGTGTATTTAGATGCAGAAAAGCCAACAGTGGAGCTAACTGCTCAGTTGAGACTGGCTGGTTAGAAGGTGTGAAAGTTTCTCTCTCTCCCATATTTCATTTGTCACTTTGGGTCCAGCCAAAGCCGGCAGCGGAC
The DNA here is from genome assembly GCF_034619465.1 of Leptosomus discolor. Taxonomy (NCBI): domain Eukaryota; kingdom Metazoa; phylum Chordata; class Aves; order Leptosomiformes; family Leptosomidae; genus Leptosomus; species Leptosomus discolor. Next base: position 1,619,041 of record NC_141419.1, read on the forward strand.
GCAGTTTGAAAGCTCCTGTGCGAGCATCCAACGTTTCTCAGAGCCATCACCCACATCACGAGTATCCAAACAAAACAGACCCAACCAGCCGAGCTGCAGGGGCTGCGTTTCCTCCTCGTGAGCCTGGACAATGCTCCCTTGATGAGAAATACTAACGAGCAAAGGTGCATGAAAGGTATTTTGCCAGGGTCCATACCCAGTGCTTGACTCCTCGACCAAAAACCAAACCCTTTGCTTGCCAGCGCTGAGATCCAAGCAGCATCGCCAAGCCAACAGCTCATCACGCAGTTAAAAAATTAAGGGCTTAAATGCCACCAGGATGGTTGTCCAGAAACACAGCTGGGTGAGAAAAGTGATGGGCTAAGTCAAGAGGCCATCTCCTTGATGCTTGGGACTAAGCAGCCTTTCTGCAGCTGAGCTCCCCCATCACCACAGTGGAACAGAGAGTAACACCAAAGCAAATAAACTAGGAGAATATACAGGATTAAAGAGGAAATAATCTTCCCAAAACAAATGGGGATGTGTGATTTCTGGCAATGGGGACAGAGGGTATTTTGTTCTTTCTCCTTGAGAAACATCTAGATGCAAGTTGGTCTGTAGGAGATTAGGAAAACTCACTGTGCCTAGGGCTGTCAGTGGACTTATCAGGTGTATCATGGTGCTGGGCAATTATTAACTTTTATGTTAATTCAAGAAGAATACATCACACTTGCATAGACATCGGCATGAAGCGGGTCTTAATGCATTAGCCTTGGCAGAAATATTCGTGGCAATTTAAGCAAGCACAGAGAATTCCTGTATGGCAACGAAAATAACAACCAAAAATCATAGCAATGCATACATAGGGGGCAGGGGAATAAAGCAAGATTTGTAAGGCAAAGCACACCAGCTAAAGCACGGTTTGAATTAACAATACAGAACCAAAGGCACTTCAGCGGTTGAGCAAGCAGCCTGGCTAGTGGCTTAAATAGTATAGGCTGCACAATTTATTTTTAAGCCAATAAAGAAAAACAAATCTGCTGCCCAAATAAACCAGAACACATGCATACACTTGCAGCAGCAGCTCAAGCTGACAAAATTGGAGCTAAATCTTAGTTGCACCAGCCACGCAAACAACAACTCCTTGTTTCCTATCACTTGGCCTCCCCATATTGGATGCTGAGATGAAGTGACACGGAGATGCCACCCCAGTTGCACCCCTGGGCTCCATCCCGGCTCAGGGCTGGGCTGCGTGACAAGGACCGTGCCACACGCGGCTGCAGCCAAGCCCCTCACAGCCTGCGCGGGGGCAGGTTTTGAGCTGCAGCACAGCACCAGGTCTTCACCCCCTGCAAGGCACGGGAGCAGCACTGCAGAGCAGGAGCTGCCCTTGGAGAGCCGCCTTCGGGTGATGCAGCTTCTGAGCTGGACACCCCCTCGCGCAAGTGGGTGCTTCTCCGCATCCAGCAAGACAGATTTAATTCCCTATTAAATGCTCTGTGATAAAGAAATCAAGTCTGCCCTAGCCAAAAGGCAACTGCTCAGTTTGTTAACGCCAAAACGCGTCCATCCTCCACACGCCGATTGCATTCAGGCAGCCGCAGGCAGCCTGTTCTAATTCTATTTTACATTTTTGCAAGAGTTGGGCAGAGTTTGATTAACCAACCTGGTGGAATACGGAATAAACAAGCGAAACTGTGAGAGAGCAACTCCAGGGCAGGCTGCGAGTATAGAGCCACGGAGCTGGTGAGCAGCATCTGGCACCAAGACTTTACATAAAACTTTTAAAGGAGTGAAGCTTCAGCCAGAAAAGTTTCCTTCAAAAAAAAAAAAAAAAACCCCAACAAAAAAAAAAGGGAAGGACCAGAAAGAGCAGAATCTCTTGTAAAAAAAAAAAAAAAGCTTTGCAGAAACAGAAGAACCTGATAAATGCTTGCTGTGTCCTTGGACCTTATTTTCAGTGGTTTAGTGAAGGGGATATTTTCCAGCTTTGAGAGGCTTGCTGGTTTTATTACCTAAAGACTAATTTTTGCTCTGTATGAAATGACAGGAATCTCCCAAATATTAGTGAAACTGCATTAAAACTTCCCTTGTTACCTAAGAAAGTTGGTATGGTTTTGTGGTGGTATTTTTAAGTGCACTTCTTCCACTTCTAGATTAACAAAGAAATAACATCAGCATGCAGTTTCCTTCGTGTGCTAACGCACCAGACGTCCAACTGATGCTCAGACCACCTCCATGAGGTCATTTCTTCTTCAGTGCTGGACACACACAGACGGGTATTCCCCGATACAAAAGTCCTCCTATTTACCCAGGAGTGCTGCCCGCGGGGCCCACCGCCATGGTACAGGGGCCTTTTTCAGAAAAGGGCCTTAGCACAGTGTGGCACATCCAGCACTTTATGGAGCTGTTATTTCTTCCTCTATCCATACCTATCTCCCTTACAGCGAAGAATTATGTCACTAGGCAGAAGATTTTTCCATCTTGCAGCACTGGCAATCTGGGCAGAGCTAATTCTACCTGCAAGGTTTTTTGGTGGAAGGGGCCCCACCTCCACCCTCTGGTGCTTCTGCTGTTTAGAAAGACCCCAAGCACAGATTTCATTTCCAACACAGTTGGCTTTCAAGGACCCACACCAAGACCACGATTTTGCAGTGGAGCTGAGGATAGGAACAGGGTCATGGGTGATATTCCCTCTGCATTCTGACCTGCAGAAGACCTGCAAACTCTCCTTTGCAACACCTGGAGCTTTTTGCCTTGTCCTGCCATTGCTTTCAGAGAGGGAAAATTTAAATAATCCAGGGTTTTGGTGAAAAAATGCAAGACTTCTGTCTTCTTCAATCTATACGGAAGGAGCCACCCAATTTGAATTAATCTGCGCTTGGAGAGGCCTTTTTTCCTACTCCCCCTCCTGAGAAATGCTGCTCGGCGATACGGCAGGGGGACTGCTGGGGATACCCGGTATTTTTGCAAACAGAAGATGCATGAGTTCAGGAAAGGACAAATGCTTCAAAACTGCTTCCTCTCCACCCAGCTCCATGTCAAGCCCAACCTGTTGGACCTGCAGCCAGCTGTTCCTTGAGCTGGGATTTCTGCAGACTTTGTGACTTTTCCATAGCGGAGAATTTGGGATAAACAGCGTACAAACAATGGCATCGCAACTTCATTTGGCAAGGAATTGTTCTCATTGTCCGTCAAGAGACATAAAAGTTCTCCCATCAGCTCGCATAGAAAACCCCGAACCAGATCATTTAAACTCTTATAAAGAGGTTTCTGTTTAAGCAGGCACACTATAGGATGAAGCACACATGCAAAGGCTACTATTTTTATATTCAGAAACTTCCACTGAAGGAGATAAGAAAACTCATTGTGGAGACACCTTAGTAACAACCCCCACCAGTCCAGTAGTTGCAATATAATTAAAACACCAGGGCTGCAGCATAACAAAATGTTTTAAAGAAAAAAAGTATCTTTCAAATTGCTCACAAGATCCACAAGACACAATTCTATGTAGTTGTTCCTCTTGTCAGGGTAGGCTTTAGCTTGCACTATTTCATTAACACACTTGAATTACACCACCTGTAATTTGTACACAGGGTATCCTGCTAGAAGTTCAAGACATTACAACAGCAAATATCTCCCACTCCATGCACGGCTGCTGCTGCATCTCTAAATCCACCCTGGCTGTGCAGATCGCTTACACAGTCCTACCTCTTGGTTAATCAGAACTAACAATGGCAACTCTTAATGTCGGGAAGATAAAAGCCTTGCTGTTGGATGGGACGGGAGTAACCTCGTAGGGATCTTCTCTTCCTCTGACCCCTGCCTCTTCCCCAGTTCCAGAGCGCACTAAAATGGCAAAGGGCTTAACCTGAGGGACACTTCATTGGCACTCCTTCCTCTGAATATACTGTACGTTTTCATGGAGCAAAGCTGCTACGTAGTGAAAGAAATGCCTTTAAAAGGAAGGGCCCGATGAACCTGAGTAATCAGCTCATCAGCAGACTCTCCAGCAGTACCTTTGCTTTTACTTTTCAAGGTATGCAACTTTTCAGGAGATACTAAAAATAAACCCAGAGCAGCAAAATAAATCACTAACACCTATGTCAGCGCTTAGAAGATGAAAAGAGCACTGACTCAACTCCCATAGTAGCCAGTGACCTGAGGATATTCAGACTGCACAGAGATCCCGGGGCAACGCCAAGGCGTGGAATCGGGAATTACACAGCAGGCAGCGGTATCCTCATAAAATCACGCTGCATCATGCAAATTGAGACACCTCAGGTAACACTTATGTCTCTCTCTCTTCCCAGCTCTTTATGCAAAATCCAAAAGATTAGCTTGAGCTTGTTGTGACAATCCACTTTTCAAAAAAAGTCAATACATAAATTCAAGGTATTTACTGCATTTGTTCTTTAAATGATGTACTTTGATCTCCACCCTGATAACAAGCAAGTAATTGAGGCTAGCCTAAAGCACAGTGGCAGCATGTTATTCTGCAGCCCGGCACAGAAAGCCAGAAGCTCGGTGTATTTGGCATTCCTACATCCCTCAGTATTGAGCAGAGAACATAACATGACTCCTACGGGCTGGGGAGTCCAGAAGGGAGAGACTCCAGCATCCAGATTCTTGGCTCCAGCACGCAGCTCTCCCAAACTCTGCAAGTGCTGCATCTTTTCTCATTTGTCTAAAAACGCAATTCTCACTCGATATAATTTTTTTTTAAAAAAAAAAGCAACTCGTTAAAATGCAAAGAACCTGATCTCAGCTTTTGACTTCAACACCTCTTGCAGCACCAGCAACAAAGACGGCATGGAGGGGCCATATCCCTGCAAAGACCCCAGGATCAGCTGGGTCATGAGCATCACCATGGCCGGCTGGAGGAGGAACATGGTTTTGGCCTGTCCAGGAGGCAGATGCTCCTGCATGTCAGGAGCAGCCTTCAGAGCAGGAGCTGGAAGGGAACTCTGGTCTTCCTAAGGGGAAAAAAAGGTAAATAGGCACCAAATCACAAGTCTAAACCGTTGACTCTGTAAGCTTGCTTCTTCCACTGACCCAGGGCCTCACATGACAGGGACAGAGAAGGCTTACACCGCTCATGAGCTTTGCAAAGTTTTGGGGATAAGCAAAGAACTGAACACAGCTCCCTGAAGCAGCAGTCCCAGCTCCCACTCACCCTGCCAGGAGGAATGTCTCACATTATGGGCATCCCCAGCTTACAATAAAAAATGGTCACGTGTCATAATTTAGCAGTTCATGGTCAGTATTTCACGAAATATGACCAGAACCATCAGGCACAACTTGGTTCTTGCAACCAGGGATAAGGAAGCAAAACCCACACAGGTCTCTTCTGAAGTTCAGGCAAATGTGTTTGCTCTCCTCTCCTCCCAGCTGAAAGATCGTGGTTACACAGAGCTGCCTGTTTACGAGCAAGGTGTGACAGACAAAAAGCCTGTCTGAGACTGAGATTTGCTAAGACAAACTCCAAAATCACCAGCTCTTGATTAAAGTACACCTCTATGGAAAAGCAGCCCCCTTTTCCAACTAATATAATAGCAGTTGTGGAGACTGCATGCCCCAAGATACTCACACTGGTTTGCATTCTGAGTAGCTCTAAAGTAATCCATAATTGTTTCTGTTTAATGCACATCTGATCATTTATACGATGAATTTGGCAATTCCTAAATTCAACTCTATCACTATAAATTCACTACTGTGCTTTTTGCTGGACTATGAACTCTTAAGACAAGCCTGTCTCTCATTATGATGATGTAGATATGCCCTTAATCTCCTCTTGGTAAGGAAATTGCTCTGTTCTCCTCACTGTAATAGCTGGTCGTCACATTTATCCTAATTTGAATTCATCTTCCTGACCACAGGGAACCAGAACTTTGTACAAAAGCAGCAGAGATCCTCCAGTGGTTCCTCTCCCATCACAGTCCTCCCTTCCACCCACAAAGGCACCTAACGTGCTGTCCACCTATCTCCTCAGGGTATTGGGCATACTTTCTCCAGTATCAGCCTAACAGAGAAGCTCAGCCCACGGCTGATCTTCAAGGGACTCCTCTCACAGCCTCTCCTACCTGGCTAACGCTCTGTGAGCTCATCTCCGTTCCCTTTGGTGTATAATCCTCCATGTGACACTGTGTCAAACGCTTCCAGAGACTTGGAGAGTTGAGACCCAAAGTGCTTCCCTTCCCCTGCAAAATCAGCTCTCTCACCGAGTAATTGGGATAACCTGGCTTTAGCTCGTGTTTAATTATGTAATAAAATAAGATAATAATCTGATAGACATCACTTAGACTTTCACCTTAGCAGCGAACTGTGATGCAGTTTGGTTGACTCTGCTGAAGGGCTTAAGACAGCCAGTGGGCAGACAACATGATAAAAGCGAAAACCTCAAGCACGTTCCAATGGTCACGTTGTCCTTACAGCTTGACGGCCAAATGCCAACTTTTGGGGAAAAGATGGACAATGAAGAAGATCCTAAGAATCGCGCCTGGGGAAGGGGCAGGTGATAGTGGGATTTCTCAGGTCCCATATTAAAGCCACGCAGGAAATAGAGGAAGGACAGCATCCCGTATGGTTTCAATACAACTCGCGGGCTGAAATACAGGAAATCTCACGTTTCACGGATGTCTAGCAACCCTACCTCGTGGAACACCGTGGGAGCTGGACCAGAGCCCGAATTCCTCCTCTGCTTCCAGCTGATATTACACACACTGAGAACACACTGGTCAGATCTCAGCGGGTACCGATGCTCGAGCCTCAGCTTGAAAATGGTGGATAAGATCTACTGCGGTCCTGCACCCCTGCAGTTGCATCTAACACTATATTAAGGCTCCAGGCAGGAGGAGGCTCCCAGGCTCATGTAGCACGTGGGGGAAGCTCTTGACGAGTCCAGCGACTGAGGAGAGGAAAAACGTGGCAACAAACTCCAGGCCGGGCCATGCCAAGCGCCTCCTTAGAGCCTCAAGCAGGTAGTTCACAATAACAGGAATCAGCATGTTGAGAAAGGACAGGGAGTGCCATGCTGCCCAAACAGGGGATCTCGTCCAGCTGGCGGCATAAACCACCCCGGTCGAGTCCTTGATGCTGTGTGCTAATGCTCCTAGCAATTTCATCAACCTCCTTCGCTTGCATTGAGCAAAATAACATTAGCACAGTGCAATGACATCATACCCAGGTGATGCATCTGCCCACAATTACCTCTGGTGAGGTTACTGGAGTCCCACTGGAGAAGTTTGTTCTGCTAGGATAACAGAGCTGTCTGGGCAAGCTGACGGTAGCTTGATCTTTACTGCAGATCCCTCTCTGTTTTCTTAGGATTCCTGCTATTAGCAAGAGCAGTACAGAGATGTTTTCATAAGGCAAGGAAAGCACATGATTAAAAGAAGAAAAAGTCTCTGATCTTCTCTGAGCAGAATGTTTGGCATTGCTCGCTCTTGCAAATTATTCAGCACAGCACTGAGTCCCTAGCAGCACACAGAGCTGCCTGCGACCGCTTCAGCAAGCTGGTCTGCTAGGACACGGCATAGATTTAGCAGATTAAGTGATGCTAATATGATCTGGAAACAAATACATACGTTACAGATGTGGACAGCCTCACGAGGAAGGCGGACAGTGACACCCCCAGTGCAAAATACTGCACTTGCAGTGTCAGCCACGGCTCGGGCTGCCACCCCCCACACTGCGCCGAGCCCCGGGACTACGCGCTGCCCATCCACCTTGTGTGACCCTGGAACGCAGGTGCTGAAGGGAGGGTGAAGGTGGGATTTCCTGGTGTCTGCCAGTCTCTACCAAGAAACCAAGAGGATTGGAATTAATCACTGTTGTGATAAAGAGTGAGGAGGAGTTAAGATGAAAGCCCCTTGTGAGGTGCTCTAACACCTACAGGACCAGGTTCATAGCTCCCTGGTCGAGAAAATATAAAGCAAATGGATATAGGATATTTAGCATAGAGCTACTTTCCTTTTCTAAAATCTTTCAGGAAACAAGCTACGAACTGACCTTCAAGAACATGAGTTTCCTTAAAGAGAAACAGGAGGGACCTTGAGAGCCCACCACACAGCAGTATCCCCAGAGGGCAGGCTTGGGGGGCAGCCTCAGGGCCAAACCCTTGCAGCAGGGGTGCTCTTTAACCAGCCAAATTTCCTCGTGGCCAGCAGGCATTACAAGGAAAAGGCGGCACTGCTAAAGGTCCTGTCTCCCAGCTGCAGGCGTGAGAAGGAGCACGGGTGGGCTGACGCCGTGCAGAGCGCTGGGCGATGCGGACACCCAGGCAGGGTCAGCCTACAGCCGTCAGCTGAGCTTCTTTGGAGCTGCCCCAACGTTAGAGAGCAGGATTCATGCTGTGCCCACCCCCCCACCACCCCCATTTAGGGCGTGAAAGGAGCCACAGAGCATCCACCAGCAGGACGGATCATACAGGGACTGATCACAGAGGCGCTGCTCGGGCAGGGACGGGACGCCGCCAACGGAAAGCAAAGGACCGAAGGGGAAAAACGGCAGCAAGTTGCAGCAACCCAACAGCAATTCTGGGGAAAAGACACCTGAACCCAGCAAGCCTCGAGGGGAATTCTTGTCAGCATGGGGAGGCATGCCCCGGTACCCGTCTCCTACACTCAGGAGCCAAGAAAAACATGTGCTGTGAAAACAGACACTGTGACAGTCACACCTGCGAGCTCGCCTTTGCACAAGCCAGCTCTCCCCAGGGAGCCCTGCCAGCCACCCGGCCCATCCCACCGCGGAATCCCGGGCTCAGCTTTCCTCCCTGGTGTCTCCAAAGAGCTTCGCGCCATAGAAGATCGTCCTTCAGGAGCCTGCAGCTTCTTGTAAACCTCAAGCCTCTCTAAACAGTAATTGCCACCAATTATGGTTGTGCTACTCGGTCCCTTCTGTACCAAGATACCCTTAACAGCTCCTTTTCAGTGCTCTCCCTAAGCTGCCCTGCCTGTAGAGTCCCCTGTAAGCTCTCCCACTTGTGCTGTGTCCCACAGACACCCCAGGGCCATGGGGCTCCTTGTCCTCTCTCTCCCTGGACATACTGTTCCTCTTGTTTCTGACCCTGCTATTTTGACATCACCTTGAAGAAATTTCTCAGTTCCTGGCAGATCCACACTTATCCCCATACAAAACTATCTTTCCCCACAGCAACCATTTCACCACTTGATGACCAAAAGTTATTTGACTAGAACCAAAACCAAATCCAGCCCATACTTCCGAACAACGACTGTGACCTCCAGGTAGGTTATCTCACCTTTATCAACTTTCTGTCTCTAAACAACGCTGGCAGCAAATCCTCTGTATGATTTTAAAGATAGCAAAGCTTCTTCAATGACTCAGCCACTTGTTTTTCAGGTGATAAACCCTCAGCATCTACGCGTCTCTCCACGCGTCCACATCCTGCACACCGGAGCGCCCACCACAAATGACGGTAAATCCACACCTCGCCGCCACCACAATTAAAAACCAAACAAGCTCTGCTGTGCTAATGCAGAGCTGAGGCGGCAGCTGATGCTCAGGCACCTTCGCAGAGAAGATGTGCAGAACTGAACCCTCCAAACTCCGCATCCGCCCAGCGCCCCGCTGCGCACACCACGGCCGCAGCGGTGCAGGGGTTGCATACAAGAGGCTTTCCTCCTCCTCTCGGTTTTTCTATCCTTGAAAGAAACCTTACTCATTTTTGCAGTCAACTGATGAACTGAGAGTGAAACTCCGGTATCAGGCGGGTTCCAAGGTCTCCAAGTACCAAACACAGCCTGGCTCTGGGGTGAAGAAACCAAAAGCAAGCGAATTTCTCACCCATTCAAGCTATCCTTCACTCTCCTGTTAGGGCTTTTAGGCTTAATAGAGAAGTAGAGGGAAGAAAGAAAAAAAGGAGACACCTGCAGCAAGGCAGCCCCATCCCGAGCAGCCCCACGGAGGCAGGGAGCAGCCGGCACCCGCTGCTGCTGCTGCTGCTGCTGCGCCACAGAGCCAGGGCCAAGAGAAAGCCACAGGCAGCACTGCTGCCCGTCACAGCCAGCGGTGCGGTCTGCAGGCACAGAGCCAGGCGAGGGGCTCTGCGAAGCAAAACAGGGAGGGAGAGGAGGAAGGAGAGAGAGAAAAAAAACAAAAAAACCCAACACACCTCCCCCCGCCCCGGCCCCCCCTGCACTGAAACTTAATAAGCAGCAGCAGTCTGCGTGCACCTTTCATAGAAACCCCTCGTTATTACCAGTGGGCAACTGTATTTTTATCCTGTGGCTTTCTGTTGTTGCAGACACATTCCAGCACGAAACCAGAGACAATACGCACCACTGAGCAGCGGAGTTTATTTTAAGGGATGTCACATTTTCCTGAGAGGATGCTCTGTTTGCATCTGCTGCAGGAAGCAGTAAAATGGCAGGTGTGTCTCCGTGTAACCCAGAGACACGGAACAAAATGCACCATGCAAAGCGAACGCTGCTGTCCTGCGAATCTCCGCTCAGTGCACTGAAAAATAATAATTAAAAAAAAATAAAATAAAGAGAGGGAGGGAGAGGGGTTTTCCCTGGGGCACGCTTTCTAGCTTCTGAGTCCTACAGATGCTCAAGAGCTACTTTGCCAGGAAGGAGATTCATGACCACCGGCACGAGAAGGCGGCAGTCGCAGGCTGCAGGCTTAACCGCTGCTCCCCATTTGCATCCATGCAAAACTGGTAATTGGCGCCGTGCAGGCTGCACCTCGCCGGCAGCGCGCGCTCCTTCCAGAAGCACCCTTCAGCACGGAGCTTCTGGTGAGGCCCCGCTCAGGAGCACACACTCAGGGCAATTTGGAGGATGGAGCAGGTAACTCTATCTAAAATATACATATATACATATATATATATATATATATATATACATACACATAACCCTACCTGGTTTGGATGCAGCTTCTTTAAGCCACGACGACCTTTTCAGCACACCACGTCAATTTGACTTGCCCTTGCAACAAGCCTGTTGCTGTTATTTCTTCTTCTGAACAACCAGTACCTCCAGCACAAAAATACAGCGAAATTTCTGGACGTTACAGAAATAAATTAAAGATTTTTGCTCTCCTTTGTTCCAGCCTTATGCTTTGTGAAAACATGTATTTTTTTTAATACATTGTATAGAAATACATATACCGTTCTGCTCTGGCAGGTTATTAACCTCATTTTGTAAAGGTAAGTGAGAAAAAGTGTGATATGATGGAGAATAACACTCGAAGGCGGCATTAGGTATTTAAAAGAAAAGGTTTGGGGTTTTTTTAAATTTTAAAAAAAGTACTATTACTCCACTGGAAATCAATGTCACAAAGTAACAGCCAAGAGCTTAGTAAGATACCAGGAACACTACAGTATTTGCAAGAAAAAGCAACAGTACGGAGCGTATATTTATGTAGGATGATGTGCCACAAAGGATGAAAAAGCAAGCATTAGCTGCTTGTGGGCTCAGAAGAAAGTTGCCCAGAAAATATACATTTTCTCCAGAACATTTGTATTTTAATAAAAATCCAAGTTAAAAGCATATTTATGGGCACACTAACACAAAGGGCAAAATGGGCAGAATCTTTTACTCGTAAGATGGCTTTCAGGAAATGGAACTATTTTTGACTATTTCTATTCTCCAGAAAAATTTCTGAGACAACCCATGGGTCTTACGGCTGTTTTCACTTTTTCATTCTGCAGAGGACAACACCCCACCTGCCCAGTCATCTTTTCCCCAAGTGTCCTACTACGTGTTACCCTGCAACCCTTGCCCGTTTGTTTTTCTTTTCTACCCGTTATGGCTCACGGTTTCAGTTTTGTTTCACGGGAGTGAGGAGTTATCTGTGACCACACGCTTGGATGGGCTGCAAAGCCACGGGGCTGATCTGGCCTCCAGGCAACACTGCCCTGTAAACCCTAAGAAAACAATAGTGTCTGTGCATAATTCAGAATAGCACAACTACCTTCTCACTCTGAAAACTTAAAAATAAGCATTGTGCTTTCGCTCTGACTCTTCTTACAGGTGGGCCACTAAGATGGGCAAAACCATGCAAGGGTTTAGGAAACATACCTGAAAGCCTTCTGCTGCCACCAGGGTGCCGTGGCCAGCGCACAGAGACGCTAAGCCCCACAGAACACGCCCAACTCGCCACCTACAAACCATCCCCCGGAGCTCCCCGCCACCAGCAGCAGGAACTGGGTGTCCTCTCACACCTCAGCTCCACGGGTGCAGCACCCACAGGTGCTCCAGCCTCCTGCCCGGCGCTAACCACGCGGCGTCTCCTCCCCGTTCGCACGACCAGCGGAGCTGTCACCTCCAAGGCTCCGTTCACACGCAACCCAACAGGCGAAGCAGCTGCACGCTCAGGGACGCCTCCGATTTGTTTTCACGAAGCGCGGGGACAACATCCACGCAGCCGCCCGTGCAGCCTTACAGCGGAGATGATACAGCCCAGCTTCAGCGACGTAAATCCTCCTGACGAGGGAGGCTGTCTCATAGCGAAGTCACCCGGCGGAGGCGAGAGCTTCGTTTGCTAAACCTCGCTTAATTACTAGCACGACGGGAGGGATGCAAGCACCGGGCAGAGGTATGAGGGCTGTAGAAGAAAGGGCTGGTTGGACACAGCACTGCACGGGGTTCAATTTGATTACTGGAAAATTAGAGAGAGAGGAGGGCAGCTCCTCTGGTATTGTATTACTGACAAATAATGTCACTCTGCCCTGCGTTACATGGTCAATAATTAAAAGATTGAAGGTACCTCCCTAAGGAAAGCATGGAAAGACAGAAGATGGAGGGGAGACAAGCCATTTCCACTGCACAAAAAAAAGACAGAATATCATTTTATTTCATGTACAGGGAGTTATTCCTACAATAGAGTTTTCAGCTGTAGAACGGCAGAGAGCCCAGAGAGTATTAAATTCCCCTCATAGAGAGTAACAGCAAAAATAAAGGGACAGCTTGTGCCTTGCCTCCATGGAAAGGTTAAGAGGATCTTTGGGTTAAAAAGCCTGGTTGCAAATCTGGGGTGCAAGTGCCATCCCCAGCTCTGCAGCCCCCGTGCAGCACCAGTGTACCACCTCTTGACACGCCAGTTCTCCCACTGTAAGGTGGACGTAATCCCTCTCACCCTGCTCCTGTGAGAACATGGGGAGTTTCTGAGGGGTTTCATGTATAAGCAGGAGAAAGGACACAAAAACCACCTCCAGTGACCCCTGCACCACATCTCCTTTGGGGCTGGGAGAAGCAAAAGGGGACTCAGCGAAGTGCCCCACCTTGTAAAACAGAGAGGACAAAAGCCTGACACGTTATTTTACCAGCAAATAATAGATCTATTCCTTTTGTCCCCCTTTTTTTCATTCTTTTGGAGGATTTTTGGGCTCACTAAAGCACGGAAGTTTTTTCTAACTTGCAGCCGAGAGGTAGGTAACTCCCTCATGACTCTCCCCACCATGCTGACAGCACCAATACACTCCCTTAGCTCCAGCAGTGCTTTTCAATGTCATGACAAATTCTGCCTTGCACTGCCACTCAGACATAAACCACCATGGCTGGCTGCTTGCGAGAGACTGCTCCAAATGTCCGTGCCAACGGGGCTCCACTTCCCATTGCACCCTCAGATCCCACCACAGGCAAACAGGACAGCGAGCTTGGGCAGTGCCGCTCGTGAGAGATGAGTTGAAGAAAGCAAAGATCGTAGCTACAAAGATGATACAAGGTCTGCAAGGCGCAAGAGCGACTCAAGCCTCCTAAATCTCTCAGTTAGAGGAGTTCAGCACAGCAGCTTCATGCAATGGGCTCACAGGTGTGTAGCTGCCCTCTCCAACGGCCTAAACCTCTTCCTGATGCTAACACAGGGTGCTGCCACTTGTCTAAACCAGTTCCCAGGACCTTTTTTGGCCCCTGGGCTGTCAAACGCATCACTCAGCAGGGTTGCCGGTCTGGCTTTTGCAGTAGGCGTGGGCTTTGTATTCCTCCTTGGCCAAAACTCACGGATCCCCTAAATCCTCCCTGGCTCAGAGCCTGCCGACCGAAGTCAGCTCCTGCATGCTGAGCTCCCAAACGGCCGTGCGACTCGCTGCAAGGGTGGCAACGAATGGACCGCGCTGACAGCAAATGGAGCTGAACGAGAGGAGCCAGCTGGGCTTGGAGCCTTCTCTGAGGTGCCACAGTCCAGCCCAGCTGAAGAGCAGCAGGAGCATCCTGCAGGCAAAGGACAGCACCCACGGGATGGCCCCAACCCTACGAGGCACCCACCGTACCACAAACATCCACACAGACACCACGCGGCCTGGAGTGAAAGCGTGGGTTTTAACACGAAGTCTCTCAGGTTTGGTTTGTGCATAAGCTAACCTCACCTCGATGGAGCTGAGCGGTGAGCTGAGCTCACGTGAGTGCTTTCAGCCCAGACATGAACCTGGAGCGCAGCAGAAACTGGAAGAAGGTAAGCAAGCCACACTCACGTGCCACGAACTAACACCCCCTGTCATCGCTGGGAAAACAGGAACGGGGGATCAGGTTGACAGAGGTGATAAGGCACTGAGCCACCAGCTCAGCTTCTATCCTCATCCCCCAGGAAGGTGAAAGAGGGCCATACCCAACTGCCATTAGCTCCTAAACACCCCCCAGGGGGAGGCAATTCCTCCCCGATGTTCACAGCAAGTCATTTCACCTCACCGATGAACAGCTGAATCTCTGTTTTGCAACCCAAACCTCACTGCGGCGAAGTGCCTGGGACCACACCTGACCCAGTACCACTGGGAGCATCCCCCCACCACTGGCGGTGCATCTCCCATCTCATCTTTTCTCCTCCTGCACTGCATCCCTGGGCTATTTCTTTTCACCAGCTCTGAATGCGCTGCCCATTAGTGACAAAGTGACCTCTTTGTCCCAGTTTTATGGCACAGCATAAAGAGGAGATGCAGCCTGTTGCCCTTAAGACTTCAAATATTCACATACTCCCCAAGTCTACTCCTTTCCAGAGTAGGTAAAGTTCTTTCCCCTGACATCAAATGCAAATGGAGTGATTTTCCTCTTTGAAGTTATCAGCTGTAATCTTGAAGTTTGTCCTTACGTCCAAGCACTTTTTAAAATAATTTATATTAATTGTTCCCACTGCAATTTGGTTCACACACCAACCTCCCTGCACAAAAAAAACTCCACCTAAATTCCTGACATGCCCAAACCTTCCATTAATTTGTGCCCACTCGTTCTCGTGCTCATCTCTGGCCCAGGAACGTTGGAAATTCGTTAGCTCTAACTCCCCACATCCAAACACCAGCAAGCCTAGTGCCCCAGTTTAGACACAAGGTTTTTTGACGACCCTTCTGGTACATTGACCTCATAAACAGTGGCCAGCGTAAAATGCACATTTCTCCTCCACGAAGAGAGGAGGACAAGGCAACAAAGCTTTGACACATGCAGTCTCTGCACGCCAGGGTGGCGCAGCTGACTTTTCCAGTGCTGGCATCTTCTGGAGAGGGTGCCAGGGTTGCCACTTGGCCCTGCATCTCACAAGCTTTGCAGCCCTGAAGCAGCACTGAGTTTTGTTTGGCTTCAAAATATATATACATATAATGAGGTCAACAACAGGCATCCTAGAGAAACAGTGTGATGCTGTGACTCACACTAGGACCTGGAGGCACGTCATGGCACCATCCCATGCCAGGAGGAACTTCTCTGAGAGTACGATGCACAGCTCTGTTGCAGCATCAGCAGTTTTTGCACCAAGTTGCATTTGGGCTGCAAACAGCCTTCAGCAAAGCTGCCAGCAAGAGAAAGAAGGAGAGGAGGGGCGTATCCTGCCAGGGTGCCTGGGGTACAGACACAAGGGTGTTTTCAGCCCAAGCTCCCCAGCAGCTCTCTGAGGCACCCTGCTATTGCTCCTGCTACAGACCACACAAATTCCCAGGTTTTAATATGGAGAACAGGGAGTTTAAGCTGATACTGGAGATATCCTGCCTTCTCATTTCACTGCTCTGCACAGATTTTTGCAGTCAGGGCCCAGGCAGGCACAAGCCCTCAGCTCCACACACACCTCACAGAAGTTCCTTTTGGGCACACACACTTCTCCGCACACCGGTGCCTGGGCACACGCAGACATCGCTCCTCAGCTTTCTAAGAATTCTGAAAGAAACCCCGAGCCGCTGACTAAGTCCCCAAACGAACGAGCCTAAGGAGCTTCATCAAGTCACCGAGAGCCGAAAAGGCTCATTAATCCTCACTCAAACCTACCGACGTTACAAATCCTTTGCTGCTACAAATGCCGTATGTTTTATCACCCTCCACGGCTCGCCATATTCACCAGTTCACCCCATTAAATAACACGGACCTTTTCTTTACCAGGGAGCTTCAAGCCTCCTTCCCTACACATTACTCATTTCCTCAACAGCAATAACTCGCCTAGTGCCCGTCCACGCTACGTGGGGCTGGGATGCCGCATCCACCACCGGCAGCTCTTCACACAGCGGTGCAACCCGCAGGATGCCAACGCTGGCCTTGACTCAGAAAAACATTTAGGAACGTGATTAAGTACAACATTATCCAGGACGGCAATTAAACACAGGCTTACAGGCAAGCACATGCTTAAAGGCTGTCCTGGATGGTGATGCTTGTGGAAAGCAGGGCCCCTTCCAAGGAAGATGCAAGTGCTGGGTGGGTCGACGCCGGCTTGTTTGTACCACTGCAGTTCGCACACGTGTGACCAGACTGGGGAGAAAGGAAAACTGGAAATCTCTCACCTCGGCTGCCGACGTCAGGCAGCTGGGCTCTTCGCCACAACCCCACACACTCCGAATTATTCTCCACGCCCCACAACGGCTGGCACAGATTTGACCACCACGTGTCCCACACCCAGGCCATCTGCAGTCGTTCCCAGGTTCAGGGTCCTGCCTGGCAGCACAACGGCAAAGGGGGGGCGTGGGGGCTGCCAGCAGCCCTGCGGTGACACACACTGAGCACCACGCTGTCTATACTAAATCCGCTTGATTCTTTCTTTGGCACTTTTGGGGGGCTATTCCTGTCTCCAGCTGGGAAAACAGTGGAACAAACAGCTTACTTGTGTTCTATCTCTAGGATGCAGCAACAGGAAAAGTCAAGCCCAGGGCGTCCTGCAAACCCTCTGTCCAGGCTCTGTCCTTCTGCATCCTCAGGTTTCTGTTACACAGTGGGGCTCTGCAACTGCGGTGTCCGCATGTCTGCCAGACCTAGTAACTGTGAAAGGGGACTGGAAACTTGTCAGGGGGAAGAAAGGAAAGCTCTCTCCCTTGTTTTTCTATTAACATTGGCTTTAGGAAATGTTTTCTTTCATATTTCTGTCAACGGCACAGAATACAGAATGGGTAGCTTTGAGAGTAAGAGGTTGCTATAGGGCTGACCTGCACCAGCTTCTTTATTTCTGTTTTGAGCCTCCAGCCAGAGGCACGCAGAGCTCAGAGCGCTCTGGAGCCTGCAGCAAAGCGAGGGTAAAAAATGGGAAAAACAGCTGAGCTGAGTTAAAAAAGTCGATGCACCAAGTTGTCGCTAGCGACGACGCAGGCACTTCGTGGGTTTCCACAGCAGGGAACAAATGCACCGGTCCAGCTCCAAACCCAAGCGCTCGCTCCTGCCCAGCTCTGCAGCGAGAGGAGAAAGCCCAACAGCAACCCGCACGCCCCATCGCCCCCGAGCAGACATGGGCCCCGAGACTGGAGGTGCAAAGACGCGCGGACATCTGCAGAAGCAAGGCCAGTCCTAGTCAGGAGGTTACAGATAGGGGAAATCAGTCAGAAAGGACAGAAAATCAGATTTTAAAGGCTGCTCTGCTCTCTGCTCGGATTCAGCTGCGGTTTACCCAGCTGCAACGTGTTTACATTTCTAGCAAACTTAATCCCGAACTCCTTGGGCCAGATATTCTAAGAAACGAAAGGAACTTTATTAATTATGTACTAGAGAGCTGCACCCACAGCAAGCTGCTCAAGGAGCCAGGCTTGGACTGAAATCTCCAGCACTATGTAACCCCCAGGAATTTCTGGATGTATTTTATGTTGGGTTTTGTTAATTTACTTTTTTAAAAAATAGGTGTTTTGTAAAATCCCGGATTTTTCCACTACATATTCTCACAGATACCAAGGTAGCATTCAGGCTCCTTGCTCTAAGTATGAATGATACTATCTACAAGAGAATTCAGAGCTTGGCAGGCTGAAAGCAAGCAATTCACCTTCAAGCAAGCACCCACCTACTACTTCTATGAATAATAAATATATTAATTTAAGTGAATAAAACGCAGGAGACCAGAACTTATTAGCAGCTGCACTGTGAATAACCTGTGCTAGCGATCTAACACCCGAGCCTGGAAAAACAGCCGTGTAGCTAAAAATGAAACTGAAACTTTTTCTTCGTTTTCTAAAGTTTCTTGCAAGTCAAACCAGTTTTCCTATGTGAAAGTCCTAAATACTGCCTCCTTGTACTGTCAGAGCTCCGTGGGCATCTGTTTTACCGCTATGTAAGACAGATTGAAAAGCAGATATTGCACATGGCAGAGCCCATGAGGCTGATGGATGGAGACACCAGCTTTGCTCCACATTGGTCTTTCGTATGAACTGTCACACTTTCATCTCCAATTTATTTGGGTCTGTTCCAATGCTACACTATACACAGGAACGGAGAGGAGAGCTTAATGTTAACCCTGCTTCGCGTGCACCGCCACAAACCCCCACCTGTTCTACTACAAACTCCCTTGGCCACGGTGCTCGCGATAAAGACAAATTTCACTCTGCCGGTCCAAAGCAGCGAGGGCGCGAGCGGGACCGGAGCAACGCCGCAGCCCACCCTGCCCAAAGGCTGGTTCGCTGCCCCAGGGACTTGCAGCTCGGGTCGAGGGGCAGCAGAAACCACCCGGGTGTACGAAACACATCCCAGAGTTCAGCAGGAGGGAAGCGCGTCGCCTCCTTTTCTCAGCTAAGGAGTTCGAGCAGAAAATTTCCCTGACAGTGTCTTCTTACGGCTGTAGTGTTATTATCGGTGTATCTCCTACAGAAAATATTCCTGGGGCTGCTGTTCCTTCAGCTTTCAGAAAAGCTTTGGTGCCACTGTGCTCTGAGGGAAAGCAAGTAACTCAGACTTGCAGGGCTGGCTGGTGGGGAAGTGAAACTCAGTATAATTTAATTTAGGAAAAAACCAAAAGCCCCCAACTCTTTGAGCCTGAATTACTCATGATTTTCCCTTGCAAAATGAAGGAAGAATTAGACACTACATTAACACCATGAGGATGTGGTTGTGAGGAGCAGGCAATAAGCAGAGAACGTCCAAATTAACCTAAGTCACAGTCTGGACTCATTCCTCTGTTTATGTACGTTTTTAAAGAGGTTTAATTAAACTACCACATCTTAAGATGGGATTTTCAAAGCTATATAAGCAATTTATAAGAATCCAGACTGCAAAGGGCACTTTGGGTGCTCATGATTCTTTGAAAATCCTCAACCGGTGTAATAGAGTTAATTTTCTCCTGCAAATTAGATACATATTTAGCCAAAATAACCTGGGGCCAGGTACAGAAGTTACAGATGATCACAACCTACACGCGAGGGCAGAGTTAAGGTTACAGATTCAGATTTGACTGCCACGTTCACACGTCAAAGCGTCAAATATCCAAAGTGTAAAAATACAAGATAGAGAAAACCAGGTCATCTTCCAGCAAGAAGTGGTTGGGCAGAGTCACCCAGTGGTGACCAACGTACTTGTGAAATCAATCAAATAATCAACCAAATCTAAGACTGGCCAAATTCTTTCACTAAAGCTTTAGATCTGTTTAAGGTATTTAAGATAATCTAAGTCCTTATATTGGCACAAGCTGTTTAAAATGATCTAAGGCTTTAAATTGGTTTAAGCTGCTTATGCAGCTTTAAGGTTTTAAAAAGGTTTAGACTGCTAAAAAACATTCCCCAAAAAGCAAGTGGGGTTATTTGTTGGGAGCTGGTTGTACCATTCCATGGAGTTTAACACGGTGCAAATGCAGAAATATGTAGTCAGGAGTGAAATATTTTGTTTGCAACACTAAAAGTCGAAGTCAGTGAGTACCAAGTCTAAAAATACTGAGGTTACAGATGGTTTCTATAGGCACAAGTTTGAGAGGAGCAGCACGCCACAGTTAAAGCACCAAGAACTACCTCTACCATCTTAAAAAAAAAAAAAAAAAACTAAACCAGAAAAAAGTTACCATATGAAATTACACAGAAACTTCGTGCAATAATCTCACCCTGTTACAAAAGAGTGGACAATGTGCCAGTATATAAACCCTACAAATTCAGCTTTCCTCTCCTCCTTCTTATTACTCTTATTTCCAGCTTTGTACCACCAAAATCCATCATCCCTTGTCGTGCTCTTCTCAGCATTACACCCCTTTGCCAGCCCACAGGTGTCTCTGGGGTTACGAAATCCAAGGAGCCTACGTGGTGCTGGAAAAGCTCAACAAGACCCCCCATTAGCCACACAGGTACTTGCCTCGAGCAACACGGCAGGGGGTGCTGGAACACACAAGGGCCAGGAAGGCTCTTCCAGGAGGCCAGGATGGGCTGCATCTCATCTTTGCAACACAAAGTGATCCCCACTCGAGGAAACTCTTTTGCGAGGAGCATGCTCCAGCCCCACGCTCCAAGTGAACTACCCATCTTGCTGGGGCGCAGAGCTCATGGCTGCAAGGAGCGCTTTTATTTTCTTGAGTCCTCCCCAGCAGGTCCAGCTGGGCTCAAAACATCCCCAAAGTCCCCAAAGCTCACCCCTCCATGAGATGCACGCTCTGGGTCTTGCTCCAACCCTGCACCCCGGGCTCTGCGACTGCTGCCCTGAGGCAAGACCTTTTGCCAGCCCCGGCTCTGCAGGGTCACCCTCTCACAGGGCACGGGACGGCTGCTGGGGCAAAGTCTGCTCCAGACCTTGGGCTCAGCCCCAAGCTTTGATCCCACCCAGCTTGTGAGATGAGGAGCCCAGAGCAAAGCTCAGCCCTGACTCCTGGAGCGCAGCGTTCAACTGTGGGGACAGAGTCACCACTTGTCCCTCGAAGAGCTCAAACCTCCTTCCTGAAACACTGTCCAGAAAACCAGGGCAAATCTCCTGCTTGAGGACACACCTTCTGTAAGAGTGGCAAGATCACATCTAGTCTCCTTTAGCCAGTTCGATCACTACAATTTTCAGTCTCCCTTTCTGCCCTGCGGAGGGGACGGTCCCATCCCTCCACGCCATCGAGATGCAGCAAATGCAGTTAGATTGGGACAAAGAGCCTTTTTTTTTTTTTTAGCCACTTGAGCACAGGCACCGTGGTACACAGCCACCCTCTGCTCTCATTTACACAAACATAAAGGCAGAGCATCTGGCCATGTGTCAAAAGTCTTTAATTACATGATCGAGCTTATCTTAAATATCTATTTACTGAAAGTTGTAAATAACACAAGATTGCATTCTCCCTGATAAACATCACCCAGACAAAGGGAAGTTGCAATTACATATTCAACCTATCGCTTTCTTATTCCATCTTTTGATTGCTTAACTTTGCAATCTTTATGTGATATTAATGTAGGCGTCCTCTCCCCTGCCCCTCCTTGCAGTTTGCTCTTGAGTACCAAGTTCATTTTATGGTTATTCAGTCACGGAGAACAAAATAATTTTTTTCATAATCAAGATTTTTATCCTAATACGCATTTTTGACTTGGGACTATGCTTCTTCAGGCAGCCTCAGTCCCTGGGCAGCTTCTGCAATGGCAAACACTGAGCAAAATCCAAACGACTAAGAAAAAAATACATAAACGCTGACAGAAATAGCAACAGAAGCAACAGAAACCTGTTATGCACAGTTAGCTGGGAAAATTAGCCTCTTGATTTTTCAATTTACCCAACCTTTTCCTCTGTAAGGAACAACAGACTGCTCAGGGATGGGTTCAGGCCTCAAAAGTGTACACAGCATCCCAAAACAAAGTGCAGAATAACTATGGATACAGACTGCTTACAGCTTCCTGAGAGTCCTCCCTATCTGAGGATTTTCATATGGG
The DNA here is from genome assembly GCF_034619465.1 of Leptosomus discolor. Taxonomy (NCBI): domain Eukaryota; kingdom Metazoa; phylum Chordata; class Aves; order Leptosomiformes; family Leptosomidae; genus Leptosomus; species Leptosomus discolor. The sequence continues at coordinate 1,641,011 of NC_141419.1, forward strand.
TTGCACGATCTTCATAAGTGATAACATCACACCAGGAGACAGCGCTGGAAAGTGCAAGGCAATGCCAGTACCGATAAGCTGATTTACCCAGGAAGGAGCAAGCCCTCACTGCACCCCAACATTTCGATGGCATAAGGAATATATGTCCTGCCAGCTGCAGGCAGAGAAATCAGAGCTTTTGTATCGCTTTATCATAACTTGTCACATTCCTGTGTTCATCGATAAGCCAAATTCCAGCTAAATTAGCTACTCTGGGAATTCAGTTACCTTCCTGGTATTCCCTATGCAAGTTTTCCAGAACACTTTGGAGTTCTGGTGTTATTTACATTACCGTAGTGCCTTGTTATTTATAGTATCGATCCCTGCCAGTTGACAAAGGGGTGTTGAAATTGGAGCATGGAAATGCAGTAAGAGGTGAAACTAGCATGGAGCCCTTCCCCGTGAACAAAGCCCAGCCTTCTGCTTCGCGGCCCGCTCTGGGCTGCCCAAGTTCACTGTCTCTGCACAATTCACTGAAGGGCACCTCCTTCCTGATTTTATCACCTACTCTGTATGACGGAGCACCCCGAAATCTCCACCAAGACCAGGGTCCCATGAAGCTGCACCCTATGCAAACAGCAAGAGCACCTGCCCGCTCAACAACGTGCCAGCTACGCCCGTGCCACACAAATACCCACAGCACTGGCACCTGCTGAGGTGCCAATGAGGAACTGAAGCCAAGGAACAAAATTTTTGCCTTCAAGGGTGATGCATTTCTATGGAAACAGAAACAAGGACTCTTTCTTCTCTATAACTGCCTACAGTGCAGGTGAAGACAACAGGCCTTGGGTAGCATCAACCCAACCATCAGCCTTCCCCCAGCACTGGGAGAGCATGTACATGTGCCTTGCTCCACGGACACACGAGCGTGCATTGGATGGAGGAAGACAAATCACTGTGTACGCTATGCAGTTTAGGAGCACACCAGGTCCCCATGGCTTCACAAGGGAAAACTAAATCCCACTGATGCTTAATCCACAGCATGCTTGAGGACAAAAATAACATAATTTCTGCCCCAACTGAGAAGCACGTCCTTCGCTGTCACTATAAACCAAGCCAGGTACATACTGAGCACCCCAAAAAACAACTCACTCGGCTGTAACAGCAATATCTTCCATTCGCTACCTTATTTATTTATTTAAAGCCTGCAGTTCATGCTCTGTCGAGTGCCCCCCTGCACCTTGCAGCCCGGGAGCTGCACACACGCTAGCACACCTCCTCAGCGCTGCTGAAGCTGGCCCGGGATCAACCTGCACCCCCTGAAGCGGGTGGTCTGACCCACACAGCCGCCCTACTCGCCACTTGCTCTTGGCCTGGCACCACATCTTGTTTGGAGACACTAAGCCACTCTAAATATTTTCCTTCAATCTGCTGTGGGTGCACAGTACATGTGCTTCACTTGCCAGGTAGCAGGTTTGGTTTTTTTGCCACTGACCGATGAATTAATCCAAGTTATAATCAAATGCAATTGTCTGTAAGGTAGACGTTGCCTGAGCTTGCTGGAGATGTCCCTGACACACTGGGTCATCTGGAGAATTCTTTTCTAGCATCAGATTCACTGCAGTAAATAGTTTTCAGACGAATCCTGGCCAAACTGCTTTTGAACAGCCATTAAAAACAAAACAACCTGTTTGGCTCAGCAATTTTCACTTTCCCATAAAATTCACAATGATGCCAGGACCACAAAAAAAAAAAAAAAAAAAAAATTGAAAATAAGTTAAAGCAACCAAAACCGGGGTGAATGGGAACATGCCTGCAACGTACAGGATTGCGATGACTTTGACAACAAACACAGACTCAGGTAAAGGCCATGAAATAAGCGACGAGGGATGATAAATTTACTTTCACAGACTAAAACACACAGGTAAAGGGGAACTGGCTGGTGAGGACTGGAAATCCCTTTGAAACACAGATGACGTAGGATGAACGTGGGTTAGAGGGACTGAGACTGGGGCAGGATGGGATGATGCTTCTGCAGCTGAGGCCATCCCAGGAGTCTGCTCTTTTGCACGTGAGCATTTGTTTAAAAGACCATATGAGCTCCAATCACACCTCTATCAATTTTTCCTTTGGTTATTTCCAACCTACTAGACCTTTTGGTTTCAAATCCACCATTTAGCAGAAACACCCATTGGGATATATAAAACACGCTTAAACTCTGAAGGCAACCAAAAAAAGTGGGTTAGAAGTTTTGTTTGCAGCAGAGGTGTATTTTGAAGGCCTCTGAGATCATCCCTGACATCATCATGAGTGGCACTCGCCTTTCTCACTTGCGCTTTAACAGAGTGATAAATTCTGCAGTGACTTATTTTCAGCAGATCACTTGTTACATCAGGGTTTACTCATTTCTTTTCGCCGGCAGCCCCCAAACCAGGGCCATGAGTCAGCAGCGGCCCTGGGCCTCTCCTCCAGAGATGCAGGAGATGGTCCAGCCACCTGCGGTTGTCTCCTCCACCGGAACGTATTGACCAAGCTCCTTTCGGAGATGCCCACGTGTCCCACATCGAGAGCTGCCAGACTGACGAAAGGGCACGTTGGAGGGGAAGCAAGCAAGAGACGACCTCTCCACTGCACTGAACATCTGGGCTGTTCAAGGGGCAGACAACCCCTCTGAAGGTCTCCAGTCCCGTGGGATACCCATGCAAGGAGTTTGCAAGCAGCCCCGGAGCGACAGGGCTGTGGGATCTTCCTCTCCCAGCTGCAGGGAGAGAGGCAGAGCAGCCAAGAGCATTAGGGTCAGGGTCATTAGGGCATCCTGGGTCACAACAACCCATCCAGATCAGCCCCAGGCCAGGACCAGCAGCTGGGCTCCTCCTGGGGACCATCCCAGCAGCTATTTCTGGGGCTCGCCCTCCCTCTGCTCCCAGGGGACGCCAGCAGCATCCCGTGTCCCTCAGCCACGAGGGCTTTCACACGTGGCCCCCTCAGAGCCCCAGCTGGCCACGCCGCATGCAACGTGCCTCCTTAAATTACTCAAGCCGTTGGGAACAGCAGCCGGCTGCGGTGTTCACCTCCAAACGGCCCAGACCCCACCACAGCACCCGCGCCCCCAGGAGCTGGGGTTGCTCCTGCTTCTCACAGCGAGGATCATCGGTGCAACAACACACATCTAGCAACAGCGATTACCTCTACAGTAAAATACGTTCCCCCATGCATTTCCCTACAGCACCAGTGCCTGCCCAGCAAATAATCATCTAAAAAAAAAAAAACCCTAACAGCAAGCACTGCTGTCTGCAGTTGGAGCTTAGAGTCAAAACTTATTACTTGTATTTTCAATCTGCCAGGGACTCACACTGAGATCTTGGCCAAATGGCTCCCCCTCCCTCCTCCCCATTTCCCACACAGAAGAAGAAGTAAGACGCAGAAAGGTTAAATGGGAACAAAAAAGGCCATGCTGCTTTCCCCCCCACACCTCAGTGAACCACCGAGATCAGAGCTGAGCAAATCCGTGGCTTACAGAGCTGCTACGTTTCCATTCTCGGCATAAAAGTTTCTGAGCTTTTTAAAGAGCTAAATGAACAGATTCGGCCTATGAATTCTGACATCCCTTTTGCAGTAAGGTCAGTAAAACGCTTAAATATGGGGAAGCAACAACCAGCCCTCTTAGGTATTTTTGAAGATCCTCTTCAGACAACAATGTGCACTTTTAAACAGCCAAATCAACCAGCGTGGTGGGATACACTATTCCTTGGTGCGTCCATACTAACCCACGTTGTACACCTTCCTTAACTGAGCCAGCTGCAGGTATTGAGCTTTACAAGGAGAAAGGAGATACTTTTCAGCCCCGAACAAGTCTAGAGTGGTCTGTGCTCCCACCAGCACAAGGCAGAAAGACTCACTCCCAGCTGGTCCAATTAAAAATGATGAGTTTAGGTCAATATTATGTTCCTGCTCTTGGCACCAATCCATTCCTCACCAGCTCCACATCGTGAACAGAGATTTCTGGTAATTGCTGGACCAGGCCAGGGCCAAGTGGAAATCCAGAATTAAAGTGCACCTGAGGAGGAGGCCTTTAAAGCTCTCTGAACCTGGCCTCCTTCAGGGGTCCATAAAACTTCTTGGCCCATCCACAGCTATCTCAATTCCCAGCAAATACTCCCATTTACATAACTTGATTGAACAGGCCAGCCACAGCCTTTACCAGAAATGAGCCAGGATGCTGGAGAGCCATTTGAAAGCCACGACCTCGCACGTCATGTACGTTTATAGGAGTTTTACAACTGTTTCAAGCAAAATAATGAACGGCATCCTTTGCAAGCACGATACAGTCAGGTGACCCAGGCTCTGCTGCCTCGGACAACAACAGTTTCATTTCCCTTTCTCAGGAGGCGATGAAAGGATAAAAGTTACAGTGATGCATGGCCACCAACTCCCACCAGTCCCAAGGTATTACAGAGACCTCATAAAAGAGCAACTCCTGGCAGGACTCAGATGCTACCACCTCTGCAGAGAAGCACGCTGGCTCTGGTACAGCACGAGACAAAATCCCCTGTGTCCTGCTCAAACTAACAGGAGGAGGGTTTGGGTTGGGCAATGCACAAAGGGTTTCATGACCCCAGAGGCAACAGAGCAGAAGCCCATGCCCTATAGAGGAGATTATTTGATAGGAAAAACGCTGCCTTTTCATCCTCCCCTTCCTTAGTTACCACCCACTTGGGCTTTCTCGGGAGGTTTCTCATCCAAAATGTTTCCCACCAGCCAGAGTGGAGTGAGAGCCCAGGACTGGAGACGAGCAGCGAGCTCCCACATGGCACCGCTTTGCAGAAATCCCGCCGAGCAAGCAGGCTGGCCAGAAGTAGGAAGAAATAAAGCCCAGCCCCCCCGTGTTTTGTTGCAGCTGGGAGAATTCGCAGTCTCCAAAGGGGAAAAAAAAAAATAAAAAAAAAAATAAAATAGAGTGGCGTTGGGCACGCTCCTTCCTGGGCACGGCGTGCAAACCAGAGAGAAAGTCCCATCCCCGCAGGACCACGCAGCCCTGGCGTGAGCCGAGCATCGCTGCCTCGGCACGAGGGAATGTGAGGTTTGGGGAAACATCCCTTTTCCTTGCGCCCCAAAGCACGAGGCTGCGGGTCACCAGCACCTGTCAGCAGTTGGATTTGCCATTTCTGGCAGAGCAGGAGGGCAGGGGACACGAGGCGCTCGCAGCCCCGCACCCAGCCAAAACCAGGCTTAGAGGAGTACTCCCCTACTGCTGGCTCCAAAACATATTTTAATCGTATCCTCATGCATACAGCCCATATCAAACTCCTAATTAAAAATTATTTGCTTTTGGCAGAGGGGGACAGACCAGACTGAATACTCAGTTTTGATTACTTTTTATCTGTCAGGTTAGATATTCACAAGTTCTCTTTCTAGGAAGCCTCAAGGGATTGTTTACATAAAACAAGCATTTTATTTCATGTGCTGCCCACCTTCAGCTTGCACAATTAATTGGGGTAAACTTTTTGCAGATCCTTTCCTTAACAGTCAGGCAAAAAAAAACCCTACAAATCACCTTGCATGCAGGCAGAGAAAAGAAACAGATCGCTCAAACACACTTAAACACACGAAAACATAAACGCAAACTTCCAGACAAAGGGCTAATTTCTGCCCTCGCAGGTTCATACTGCCAAAGGAGCTGGATGATCCCAGCGAGGGCTGGATTTGGCCCTCGGAGAGGCCACTGCAGTCCCTGCTGCAAGCCCAGGCTCGCAGCTGTGGGAACACGGCAGAAAACCTGGAAGCCGAGCGAGAGCCGCGGCCAGGTACTGCAAGGGGCTGCCGGGCGGCGGATGCCTCCACCTGCCCCCGCCACAGCCCAGGGGGCAACTCAAGCTCCCCAGCAAAGGACAAACCTCTGAGGAGAATCTCCCAGCGCTGCCCCAACGCCAGCCCCGAGCGTGCGGGCGAATAAAATCAGGGAGGGTGAAAAAGCAAAGCCAGTGCCCAAGCTTTGTGCAGGAGAAAGGGGATCCAGCCACAGGCAGGGATCTAGCTGGTAGAATGAGGGTTGGAATATTATTTTTTTTTAAAATATGTTTACACACTCTGTAGCATCAGGTAACAGCTGCCTCTTACTCCGCAGGGAGTACAAACGCAGGATGGGAAGCGGAGCAGGGCCTCGGCACAGGCACCAAGCATCGCCCTGGGAGGACGAGGCTCCCCACGGAGCAACATGTCCATTTTTCCCCCGACGCAGCAGCCAGGGTGCCCGACGGAGACGCGTGCCCCTCTGCACACCCGTGCCCCTCTGCACACCCGTGCCCCTCTGCACACCCGTGCCGATCTGGCACGTCCCTAACCCACGCAGCCTTCGCCTCCCACCACCCCCCAGCCCTGCCTCCCACCAGCAAGGGGGGAAAGGAAAAAAAAAAAAAAAGAAAAAAAAATCGCAATAATCTATGCACGTTGGGAGAAAATGAAGTTGCTGTCAAGCGACGATAAATTCATGCGCCAGCCAGGGCTAATGAAGCAGGAGCAAGCAGCAAAGTCGCTGGGAGCGCGGCGGGGACAGGGTTACAGGCTGGCTGCGGGCTGAGTGACACCGCTGAGGTTACCTCGGGCTTGGGGAGCTCGCCCATCGCGCCAGGCACGGCAGCCAGCTCGGCCACCCAGGGGATACACACACACGCACGTAGAGATAAGAGATATATATCTACACACACACACAGAGGCACCCCCGGCGTGCAGCGGGCGAGCGTCTCGGTGGCAAGCTGACACCTTTTGGGAGGCAAAATGGAATCTCGCCGTCCGGTTGTGCACCCGCAGCAAAGGGGGGGGGAGGGGGGAGAAAAATATACCATTTGCAAATGTGCACGCAGAGAACAACAAAAAAACACCAAAAACCCCCGGTGCCTACCTTTGCTGGGTGCCAGCAGGCAGATCCCGGACCGTTTTGGGTCGGTGGCTGTTCCCTTCTTTATGAAATGTTCAGCTCAGCCGGTGCTATTTGCATTCTTTCATTAGCACCTGTTTCAAGTAAGGAAGGAGAAAGCTCATTACGAGATCAGCTTCCTTTCAAAATAAATTATTAAAAAAAAAAAAATAGAGATGCACGCTGCCAAATAATAATAACGCTAATATTAAAAAAAAAAAAAAAAAAAAAAACCAAAACACATGTATATTAAAGCCCAAACTAGGCAGTTTAATAATGGGAGATCTTGCAGGTTGTGAGCATGCTCCAGCCGGAACAAATCCTTCCTCTGTTATTCCTCTGAATAAAAATAAACCACGATCAAGAAACCCAAACGGAAGCTTCCTCCTAGAATCCCTGCTGCTGAAAAATATGTAATAAATTCAGCCCGAAGACGCAGACTCTAATCAGCAGCTGTTTTCTGCATCCAAAGCCAGCCAAAGCCTCTCTTGTCTTTTCCCACTATGAGTCTAGGCCTTTTTGAAAAGGGTTTTAACCTTTTAAAGATACAGTGCACCAATTATCACTTCTGGAGGACTGTCACTCACGGCGCAAATAAATTAATAAAGCAGCAGCAGCGGCGGCACAGTCGGAGCAGGGGGAGGTGTGGTTTGCACTAGCAGTCTTTCTTCGTGAATATTTTTATACGATGTTTTAATAGGATTCCCCCCCCCCCTCTTTGGGAGAATAATAATAAATGGAAAACTTGCCACCCAGCTCTTGGATAAATGCATAGTCATTATAAAAATGAACAGCTGCTGGATGCGATTCAGGGAGTTGTACGGCCGCTCGTTATCAGGGTTAAATTTGTTGCGACTGAATTTTAGGTATTAACAGTTTCCGTCCCAGCCGGGGGTGTGAGAGGGTTAATGACATGCAGAGAGGAGCTCTGTCAAGTGCTTCCCATCAAACTAAGGATCAGGCTGCAAAGTTTGAACCGAGCAGCCCTGGCACAGCAATAAAGCATTCTTCCAGGAGTGGGATTTCGGTTTTTTAGCAAACCAAACCAAAAGCCCCCAAAAGCTCAGCCCTCCGCTAACAAGCACCGCAAAGCGCCGTGGCACAGCTCCCCGGAGGACACCACCGAGCCAGCTTCTCCCACCGGGGACTGGGGGGGGAGGGGGGGGGGGGTGCTGGGTCGTGTCCCCCCCCCCAAGCAGCCGTTCCCCAGGCCTGGCGCCCTACGGCAGCGTCCCTCCGGGTGCCATCGGCGCCCGGCCCACCTGGGTGACAATCGCATCCTCCTGGTCAGGGAGCGGGGAGCGAGGGGCCATCCCCGGGGGGGGGGGGGGGGGGGGGCTGCGACTCCGCACCCGGCACTCCGCTCCGGTCGGTCCTCTCTGCAGCCCCCGGCATGCAAACCATCAGGAGCAAGCGGTCCTCCCACCCTTCCCCCCCCCATCCCCACTCCCCCTTCCTCCTCCTCCTCCTCCTCCTCCTCCTCCTCCTCCTCCTCTTCAGCACAAAATCATCATATTTCATGTGTCGCCGCTCCCGCCTCGCCAATTGGCTGGGCACCCGCGGGCGGAAATGTCAGGACCCGCGGCCGCCCGTTCCCTCCGGGACCACCGGGTCCCCACCCCATTTGCCAACCCCCAGCTTGGGGCAGGGGGCTCAGGGCTGGCCATCTAAACTGGGGGGGAAAGGGGGTTTTGTGTGTATGTGTGTGTGTGTGGTGTTGGGGGCGGGGGTTTATGGCGCTTTGGCTCAGCTCCGGAGGGATGCAGCCTGCCAGCAACTTGACCTTGACCCGCACCGTTGCGTTGCGTTGCGTTGCGTTGCGTTGCGTTGCCAGCGAGAAGCATTTTCCGGATGACGGAGACCCGAGACATCTGCTCCGCTCCGCAGAGCCGCCCCGCTCCGCGCCGGGCCGCGCCGGGGGGCTGCGCTCACCCACCCCGCACCAGCGCCCACGGGTGCAGCTCCAGCCGCACCACAGGTACCGCAGCTGCTCGGAGGGACGATGCCTGGCAAATAGATGCTTTCTTTTTTGCTTGCTTTTTTTTTTTTTTTTTTCCTTTTTTTTTTTCTTTTTCCACATTTTCAAAGTCGGTGCGTTTGTTTACAGCTTGCCCCCCCCCCCCCCCCCCCCCCCCCCCGCTTCCAGTCCTTTCAAACAAGACGCATCAGCATGTTTCTTTATCATTATAGCTGGAGAAGCTGGGATTTGGAAACAGGGGCTTGCCTGAAGCTACCCAGTGTGGCGCAACAGCTCAAGCAGATAGACAGCCCAAGACTTCTCATCGTCTGATCATTTTTCTTCTCAAAGCAGGGGAAAAAATATCCAACGAACCTTCTTGGGAAATGGAGCAATGGAATAGCAGAATGGAATAATCCTGATGAAAACTGTCATCTACCTCCCCTGCAAACACACCACCTAGAAATGAAAGGTGAATACATCCAGTGACACTGAAAAATGTTCTCCTAAGGAGCAACTGAGCCATGCTTTCCTGCTGGGCTCTCTACCACAACAGAAGCGTAAGAAACAGGGAAAATACGATGGCCAAAAGCATTTTTTTTCGTGGCTGCTTACACAAGGATAAAAAAAAATTGCATTGTCACAAAAAATAAAGAGGATTTGAGTGCGGCAGTTATGGTACAAATCAGCTTATGAAACCCGCAGTTCTCTACTGATCGTGAAAAAACTCGGTTGTAAATGGGCAATACATTGGATGGAAGAGTCAAAATCTCCAAAGCTTCCTTATTTGGCCATCTGATGAGCAGCCTGCAGCCCAAGTCACATCAGCAAGTGGATCCAGCCCAAGGCAGCGTGCTCCTGCAAGGGAGCTTGGCAGTCACCATTTCCACCACCTACAATGTCCTCTACCTCCTTGTGTCAAGGCAAGTGCTTTGGCACAGCAGAAACTCATCACCACTGTGTGTCACTGTAGGCATTAAAACAAGCGCAGTAAGAGGGAAGAAAGTGAGATAATCGGGCTATTAAGCAAAAAAAACCCCACTGTCTCAGTCCAGAGCAACAGGACGCGGTTCTTCACGCTGTTCTTCCCCTTCCAGATTTTGAGACGAAGCCACACGAGACGCTTCATCACTTACACTAGCCTGTACTTCGTGTGACAGATGACCCAAGTCTATCATGGTACATCTGCAAGATGTCACGCAGCTCCATGCTTGAGCACCTGGGTGAACTAATGGAGCTACAGAAGTGGTGTCACCATGTTGGCATTGTGATCCTACCAACATCACCACCCTCATGTCAGACCAGATCTTCACGTGCACCCATGCTCTACCACACAGACAGTGGCTTGTCTTCACGGGCCTCACTTTCCACACTCGCAAGTCACGTGCAAAAATAGCTGTGCTACGAAAGTATGGCAGAGTTTATGGAAGTTGGTCAAGCCAACATCTAAACTCCTAAATGACTGGTAGCAAAACCAGAGAAGCCATTGTAACATGGTGCTGGGCAGCCAGTGCTTGACAGCCTCATGCAAGCAGGAGCACATAGTCCAACCTCCTGACAAAACACCACACTGCCCAGAACGAAATCCTGTTTTAACAAGACACTTTCTTCAGGAAAATGTACAATTAGCTTAAAATTTGCCCTTGCTGGCTATGTATGTCCACTGCTAAATGAGAGCCTCATCACCAGCCCACATTTACCTGGCTTCAGTTCCCAACCTGGGAACCTAGTCACTCCTAACTGAGTTACCCTGAGCAAAGCCAGAGTCTTGGTTTTGTTCCCTGTGAAGCTTCAACGACAACGCCCAAAATGGGCAGGAGTTAGAGATGACCTGCTGCCACTTTTGCTCTCCATTTTTGCTCTTTTAGACCCTTAACTTTATCTACATAGGGGAAGGATAAGAGGTGTCGAACAATTCTGCTTTGAGGAGTATACTGCACTTACAGTCATTCAAGCTTCCTCTGACATCACACAATTTTTAGGAGATTCTTCCAGAAAAACACATACTAGAAGATGGCACAGAAGTTGCGGCAAGCCTGATTCACCCCTAGAAATGGAAATCAATAAAGTCATCCTGAAACCAATTAGCTAACTAGGTTTTAATCATTTTCATATATGCCACGTTGAAATGGCACGACCCCTTCTTACAGAACACCGCAGGCACCCAGCATCCGAGCAAGTGCTTTGTACCAATTACCTTAGCACTTTGTTTGTCCCCCTGCTTTTTTTAACGGTGATACAAATTCAGCTTTTCTCCACTCTTCTGAAACTTTCCCAGCGGTTCAAAAATTTTTATAAATCAACATTAACAGCAGGGTGAACTCCCTGCATAGCAATGGAAAGACCTGCATTACAAATCATCCATGCCTTCACACACCGAGAAGACAGAGCAGGGTCTGAAACCAGGGAGACCCCACCCGCGATGGGTGCATGAGTTCACTGCTCCCTATGCAGTGAAGCACACCCTCATTAGAGGCGACACACTCCACAAAACCCGAGCTAATAAATTCTGTGGGACTTATTAGTTGGGCTCCATACTGGAGCTGGGCTTGCTGGGAACTAGCATGACGGCAAAACAGTCCTGCTGCGTGGCCAGGGAGGGGAGCTGGTTGCAATCAGTGAAAAGAGGGGGCAGCAGTGGTGGGATGGGCCAAAAAAAGAGTCAAAGCTATTAAGTTTTTCACTTTTTTTCAGGCAGGACTTGCTGCTAGCACACCCAGCTACTATTTTAGAGGTCAAAGACATTCACTCCGTAGGTCTTTCCTCCTCCTTCTTCTCCCACGAAAATAATCACCAAAAAAATTAACAGAGTTCAAAACTTGCTTCAAAACTCTTTGACACTACCTTGTGGATACCTTTGTCTTGCCAATGCTAATCTACCTAACGCTAAGCGAGAAGGTGGGGAAGGACAGAGGGGCAGGGACCAGCTTACAGCTTGCCCAAAACTCCGGGAATATTTGCAAAAGGCAGGCTGCCCCTTTCCCCCACGCGCTGTACAGCGTACGGCTGTACCGCTACGTCCCCACTGTGCACAGCGCAGCGCTCCGCAGGATGAGCCTGAGCTCCTTACGTGGGAATTCACGGTGCTGACATTTACGGGGCAGTCTCCTGTGGAAAACAACAGAACCATGCGAGACTATGCTTTTTTGCCCTTTTTTTTAAAAAAAAAAAAAACAACACACTTATCAAGCCGCTCAACTAGAAGCAGAAATTCGCCTTTCCCTTTAATTGCTAGCTTCACTAACGCTCTTGGGATCAAAAAAGCGAGGTGTGGGGTTGTTCTTCTGTTTTTCTTCTCAGGCTTTTAAATGAATATCAAAAACACAAAGGCAAAGCATGGCTTTGGTTTCAAGTCCTCTGCAGCCACTGCCTTCCTGGGACCTAACACAGCAAAACAAATAGGATTCCTGGTGCCACTACATAATGCATTGCATTCGGGTTACATACTGCGGTTTAGGAAGATGCAGAAGATAACAGCACGTAGAGGGAGAAGGGACGAGTTGTAACCAGGGGAACAGACCACAGGGCTGCGAGTGCTGTCGGAGCCCCGAGTGTCTGTGCCTGAACCGAGCGGCTGGGGTTTGATCCACCTCCTCGCCAGCACCCGCGCTGCTCCCTGCAGCCGGGGGATTACACACCAGAGCAGAGCCGGGAGCAGGATGGACAGGATAAGGTGCTGAGGACCGCCTGCCGGCGTTTTGGCTCAGGGAGCTGCTGCCTCCCGCGTAACCCAACAGCTTGGTCCCAGCATGGGAAGCGCCATGTGCCGTTTGGCTCTTTCTTCAAACTTACTCACAAAACCAAAACCTAACTCAACAACCAAGAAGTGTGAGAGCGTGCAGACAAGGGGTTTACAGAGTTTGCACCGAGTTGGAGCCTCTGTGTCCCTTCCCCTGTCACTAACCCCCTGCCCCACAGCCAGGGGGTTAGTGATGGTGCCCCAGGGATCGCCAGGAGCTCTGAAAGGGGCTGCACGAAGGACCTGTGGGAGAAACGCTGCACAGAGGAACCTTAACCAGCCTGGTTTGTTTTGGGTTGAAGGGGACACAGTCTAATAAGGGGAAACAAGGCTCACTGAGCGAGCCTGAGCCTATTTCATTACCAGTCCCTCAGTTTTCAGTAGAGGTGTTTGGCTTTTTCGCTTCTTTCCTCCTGTTCCTACAAGAGGCTGGTAGTTCTCTGCTACAGCAAACTGTATCTGCAAAGAGCATTCACACGTTTGCCTGGGATTCCCATTACATCATCTGTCCTCATTTTAGGATAAATATCTCCAAGCTTGCCTGTACACCAAGAATGAACACATACTAACTGTGACTGATTAAAGAAGAACAAATGTCTGCAAGTATCTGGATTATTACTTCGAGCTAGTTCTGTGATCCAAAGTTACCATCCAATACCAAACGACGGGTGAATCCCAAAAGATTCAAGTTTCAGACTAAAACGCTAGTTAATATTCAGGAGAGTTTTTCCTGTCAACTTTTTACTGAGCTCACAATCTTTTCAGATCAGACACATTTTTGCCCAATTAACTCAGCAACTGCTATAAAAAACCACTATCTGCCATTGTGCTATAAAGAATACCGAAGTATAGAAAGGACAGCCACAAAAACTCATGAGCGAGTAGTCTTGTTCTGCTGGTTTTGCTTCAGTCACTAAACAGCAACATCTTGCACCTCAGCATCTATCACCCACAGTGACATTCAGGGACACAGGCATTAACTCCCCGTCGGTCTCCATGAGGTTGCTGCCGGCAGAGCCCCGCAGTATCGATTCCTCGTCTCCGCTGTCTCACCACTGACTGCGATGCTTCTCAGGGCAAGTGATGGGGCTCTTTAGCACTCCCAGTTGCACCAGAGGTTTTGATGATCTCAACTGTCGGGAGTAGAGGGATGAGAGGAACCAGCTTCTTCCGAAGAAATGATTTGTCTAGGTATGACACTACAGTGAAATTTGAAGTTTGATGAATCACATCGTGATTCAACTGCGGTTCTAACCTGAATCCTATCAGACAAGAGCTGTAAGAGTAGCAAAGCAGTAAGATAGGCTTTGCTTGTCGTTGGGGGGGGGTGTCTCCTCCCTTTATTTAAATCATTCCTTGTCCTCATCAAATAGAGAACATTAATTCCTCTACAGCATGTACAGGATTGTGTGTTATCCCTCTATGAGGATCCATATTAAACCAACCACAGACAATAACCTCATACCATTCGGTACAGGAAGCATCATAATCTGCCATGCATTAAAGGTCTAAAAAACCCTGCCTAATGTTAGAAGAGTCTCAAGCTGTTAAGCTACTACTTAACTGCGGTAATTCACCATGAAGTCTCTCCCATGGCACAGCTAGAGCGTTGTTTTCACTTTCTAATAATGACCACGTGACTTAGGCATTTAATGAGTTCCCAAAATAACTGAACCAAAAGGCAAAATCCAAGAGGTTTTACTGCCCAGGGAGAAAAAAAAAAAAATCATAATTAAAATAGTGAATGGGCAGAAGAATAAAACGAAGGCCGGGGGTGATTATAAAATCATTTAGGTGGAACAGTGAACGTATTGCTTTCCTGTCCCAAAGGGGGTTTAGGCATGACAGAAGGCAGCCGGCCTTGCGCTACCTGGGGCTCTACATCCCTCTCCTCCCTTATCGGCCTGTATTACCAGGAATACCGGGCCCTCATCTTGATTTCAACACAGTGATGATTAAAAAGAAGTACCAACAAAATCATTCACTTACTTTGGTAGCACTTTCCCCTGTGAACACCAAAACAGACTGCGGATGTTAATCATACCTCGTTGTGCTATCACAGAATCATCTGTTCAAAAACATGCAAGTAGAGGGACGGAGAGGGTAGGCGGTGTGGAGGGTCCTATTTCGAGTTAGCAGGAACACCAGTCGACAGGTTCTGACTATGAACTCTCTGCTACAAGCGCTGGGCTGGATAGCCCATGGTCCTAGTGCCTCAACTGGGTCTAGAGTTACCGTTGATCCCAAAGAGCCATCACCAAGGTAGATCTAGTTTTAAAAATTCTGAAAAAAACTGGCCTTTAAGTAGATTGTTTAGTTGGTTTTTTGAATCCCAGAAGCGGAGTTCTGTTGCTGCACTGGAGCAAAAGCCAGGGCACAGACCTGCAAGTTGTGCAGTGATTGTCTTGCCACCCTCCTGCGCAGTTCAGCCTCCCGGCTTGTGCCAGTGTACCACTGCAGAGAAACAGCTTGCCAAGCAGCAAAACCCTAGGGCAGAAGCTTCACTTGGAGAAAAAGAGAGACCCAGCCGCTACCGAAACTGCTCTGTGGGTACAGATGCAAATTCTGCTCTGCTTCAGAGGTAAACATATTTCTGAGACGGCAAAGATGGGCCTCCTTACCCACTGGGTTTGGGAAACCGGGCTACAGTGCGTTTCTCCACACCTTGCACTTTTACATTGGCCCAGAACGGGGCTGTGCTGCCAGCTCAGGGCTGCAGAATCTCAGAAGGATGAACACTGGCAGTGGTCAGATCCTGGTCTCGTGGAGACGGGGGTGTATCGAGGTGCAATCGTGAGGAAGGATGGCTGGACACTTCGGGGTCCCCCATAACGCCAAAGCCAGAAACAGTTTGGAAATTGGGGCAGCCCAAGCTGCAGGTCTAAGTCACCCCCTAAGGATGGTCCCTGCCTCATGCTTTCCGCTGAACCCAGCCCCGGCTTGGTTTGCAGGAGAGACTTTGTCCGGACCAAAACCGGGGAGGGACAATAAAGCAGCCCAGGTGCTCGGATGCCCGTGGCAGGTCCACAGCCCAGCACTGGCAGCAGCACAGACACTGGACCCTCATCTACAACCCACGGAAGGACTACGAGGCATGTGTCTGCCCTAAGCTAACCCACCTCAGGGATAAAAACACCCGACAAAGGCAGCCCTCCGCTGTACAACCAGGGGCAACAGTCCCCGCTCTGATTTTAGCATTTGCCCATGTTTAATTTTCTTCGTTAAACACTTCTACACATTTAATTCGTTGGGTTGTTTTATAAACAGTGGAAAATAAGAGCTAAGAAAATTTGTGAATTTTTAGATTAGAACCTGCAGTAAGATTTCATTTCAAATTGGGCTTAAGGAAAGTAAATTACATTTTGGCCAAAGGCCAAGTTCTGAATTTCTAATTAACTTAATCAAACTTTTTCATAGTCTAACCCTTGATAATTTATATAACCAATTTCACTGAAAAGGCAGTTAGAGTGAGCCCTGCACCAAATCAGGCAGAAATAACTAGCTAGTTCAAAGGATTTGTTCTCATTAACCCTAGAGAAAATTAGTTCAGCAATGAGCTGCATGGTAGTAGCAGGTCCTAGCTCAAAAAATGTATTTTAAAAGGTTGAGTGAACACTGGATTGGCAGATTTTACCAGGATAGGCAGCTAATGTTGAACATTCACATTAAAAAAATATGAATTTTACATTTAACACCAAGAAGTAACCAGCATACAAGAGAATTCAAGCGTGTAAGAATTTGTGTCTTTTTATTAGACCAACTAAACCGACTGGAACTTAAATAGATTGACCAGCATGCCTAAAACCTTGCCCATTTTTAGCAGTCTTACCAGCTGGTCCACTGAAAGATATGGCCAGTTCTTATGAACTCCTTTAGTACCTTTAGACTAGCATGGCAATAACAAAATACCATGTCATTATTATATACAAGGAATCCACATTTAGGCTTTTGGAAAGCCTGTTATTACCGACTTTATCAGGGGATAACTGTTTTATTTCCAGCTAAACAGGCAGGCTGCCTGTAGAAGCGGTCACTGGGAAGAAATTAATGAAAACATCCAGCAGAAACAATTAAGTTAGTTAAATAACTCAAGACCATCACACTGGGGGGAAATGACATGTGCCGGCCTGACTCGGTCCCAGAAGTCTGAAGTAGGATAAATTGTCTGCCCTGTCCTGGAGAGGTCCCCCACTGCTCGTCCTGCTCCCGAACAACAACCCAGGGCACCCTCTCAGTCCGGCTTTGTGGCAGATTTTGCTCTGCCGCACGACCTGCCAGGCAATACCTCTGACAAATCTGTATATTGTTTAACTACAGAATAGTCTCCTTTCTTTTTTGGTTTTTTTTTGGGTTTTTTCCTTTATCAAGTGGGTAATCCTTACCATCACCTTGCACAAAAAGCCTTGCCCAGGCACGTGGACAGCCCTTGCTTCCAGGCTGCAAAACGACCACGTCCTGAATGACGTGATGGGGAGCGGCTCAGCACCCCAGAGGGCTCTGGTGTGCCCAGCAGCAAGAGCAGGGAATCAGAAACCGGGGCCAACGCGTACGCCGCCGTGACCCGGCTCGTTTAGCCGACAGCTAAGGAGCGCCGTGCACCTCTGAACCGGGCCGTGCTGCTGGCCCTTGGCACCTGCTAATGAAGCTTTCGTTCTGCCCAGGAACCGAGCACCATTTCCAGCCTCAGCACCCTGATGCACCTACCTGTGTTCACTGCATCAGCGTCTTCGGTAACACACCGAACCCAGCGGCTCCTCCTGCGAATCCCTCGTGACGGTGTCAACGTGAGTTTTGCTTGCGTTCACTACGGGGACAGGGGGCAAGCGGAGCTTCTGCCACCAGGAAAGCACAGGGCGCTCACAAACGAAACAAGCACCTTTTGGCTCCGCAGTCTCAGCAACGGTGCATCCGTCCTCTCTGCCTCAAGATCCCCCCAAGGAAGCAATGGCCAGTTGTCATGGGCATTTCCAGTCCCTGCCTAATGGGAGGGAATGTGAATCATGAAACCTGGCTAAATTTATCAAGGTAATTGCAAGGATACAACTATCAAAACTGTAAATTACACCTTTGACTTAAGAGGAAAAGCTCTTATAAAATTAAGGGAACTTAGCAAAATGAGTTTGAATAAGGTTAGGGATGGGAAAAGAGAGGATGGCTGGAATTTCTTTAGCTATTGGATGCAACATTAGTAGGAATTTGCATCCTGAACAAAGAAGGGTGGTCAAAAACCATGAAGAAAAGATCCAGATTAAATCGATAATTAAATCTCTCAAAGGATACTAGGAGTAAGCAGAAAAAATGCAAAGAAACAGGAAATGGAACAATCCCAAAGTTGGGAAGTTGAGGAACAATGTTATAAGTGAAAAATAGCAGAAGTCAAACTGTATTAGAGTCTGCAAAGGAAGTTAAAGCAACTAGTTAAAATGACAAAATGTTTTCTCCATGTAAATAAAATGAAAACAAGAAAAGAGGTCACTACGGGTGGCAGCAGGATTAAAGTCAATCCTAGTATGCTCTGAACTGTACAAGACTTTGCTTCAGATTTTAAGAGGAAAGAGAGCAAAGGCAGGACGACCAATGGGAACACCTATATTAAACTGGAGCTGATCACATCAAGGGCTGAACCAAAACCCAGAGATTTATGGCTGTACACAGGTCCAAAGAAGTGTCCTGAATCCAAACAACTGTGACATCTAAGACTTCATGTTATATTTTCCTTGCAGAAAGCATCAAAGTAAGCTGAGCACAAGCTGCTGACGAGTCTCATCTTGCTTCGTGGCACACAACATCAGGGTCTTTTGAAGCTGAACCAGAATACTTGCTATAACACCACTTAATCATGCATCCAGCTGGGAAGATGGCTACCAGAAGGATTGTAAGGGACATAAGAAATTGGTCCTCAGGAAGTCTTCCACGTTTTTCCCCAATAACAGGACTATTAAACCAAGATCACCATTGGAACTGCTTTAGAATTGGTCTCCAGACCAATTCTATGTAATATTTTCATAATGGAAAGCAGGACCATTCTGAGTAAAATCGTTGACGATATGAACCAAGGAAGTATCATCAGTGAAGGAAAATGAAATATCACACAGGGCAAGTGGAATGACTCTTAAGACTGGGGCACTAGGACCAGGATGGAGCTTCGTGGTGCAGAGAATGAGCAAGTTCATAAGAAAAGAAAAAGGAAAAAAAAAAACCAACCCAAAACCTCTGCAGTTAGCTTTGGTTAGAAAAACAGGCTTTGGAAAGAGAGAAGCTCAAGTGCACCAAAGGGTGAAGGCAACGGACAGGAAGCAGAAAAAGAAAATTCAATGTTAAAACGTATCTGACAAGATACATTCAACAGAAGGAGATATCCATGCTGTCGTACAAGCCCCTGATGTGACCTCACGCGAAATCCTTTTAACCACATCTCAGAGAAATGGTTCCCAGCAAAGATGCAGAGAACTGTGACGATGATCACTGAAGCAATGGAGAACATATAATACAGGGGAAGACTAAAAGAGTACAGTTTGTTTGACCTAGCAAAATACAAGCTGAGAGGAGAAGAGCTATTTCAAGGACAATATTGGCACAAGATCAAATGGAGATAACACAGCCAAGGATTGAATTTAGTCTGGAAGTCTGGCATCTTCTTCAATGTTTCTCTCCTGCAAGAGTAAAGGCGAGAAGTTACAAGACAAAACCTGGTCCCTTTGCAAGAAGACCACAGAAAAATCTTGGCACTAGGTCAGAGAGGGCTTTGACCAACTGAGCCTGTCACCCACCTGCACGTGCCAGAGTCTGGGCTCACAGCAAAGCCCCGTCATGAGCTACGGTCATCTGCAGGCAGCAAGACGTGCTGTCCCCATCATCTCCAGCAAGCCAGAAGCATGAGCATGGTTCCTCCAGAGCTTTATAAACAACATTTGTAGTACAGGGCTTAAGTTAGCCCTGTGTAACCACATCCAGGTGAATAATATGTTAAAAAGCCCACAATGGAACAGGAGGAAACAAGAAAATTTCAACAAGATTGTCAGGAATAAACATCAACTGTGGCGCAGGAAGCAACTGGCCTGCTGTGAAAGCCAAAGTCAAGCCAAGCCAAAACCAAATCCAAACCTGCAGCAAAGACAAACCAATGGACTACGCTGATCCAGAGCCCAGCTAAAAGGCTTTGTTTTCTTCAGTGAGTGTTTCAGAGGACAGACTCTTGGTGTAAGCAAAAGATTTAAAACATATTTGGCATCCACTTTTCTTCTGCATGGGTCGAAGATAAACAATTCAACTGGTTTGTTTGATTTAGGAGGAAAAAAATAACACTACTGTTAAATATTTTAGGTGAGATTTCACAGCTCCCTTTGTGTCCAGCACTTGTTATTCCAGATAACATCCTGCTTGGATCAAGAAAATATTCCAATTAAATTCAAAACTGTATCAAGCATCCCGCTATTCATCAAGATGAATATTTGCGCAGCATTGAGCTTGGCGTTCATTGGAGTTTGACCACTGGAAACAGCAAACCAGCTTGCATTTTTTTTTTCCTTATCTCAATTTCTGACAACATTTTGCAGCTTCTCAGCCTGGTCAAACTCCGTGTTCGCTGTGAAAGTCACATTCAACTAATCTGAGAGCCAACAGCCCCAGCCCCACAGCCTAGCAAACCAGCACAGCCCATTCAAACAGGAATCTACCCCAGCACTGGCCGTGAGCAAGTGGTTTGTCAGAGGAGGACATACTTCCTCCTGTGCTTCCAGTGAAGCACATCTGTGAGTCAAAAATGACATTACAGCATGGAAAATCTATGCTTCCTCCTGTCTGATCCTAATGCAGGTGAGCCCAGCTGTGTCTGAAGGAAAATTAAATAAAATATTAGCTTGCAAGTGGTGCATTAGTCCTATTACAGACAAAGCTAGCAGCACCATTTAGGAGACAAAAGGAAGAGGGGAAAAAAAAGCTAGTTTATGGGCTTGAGAGTTAGATTTCACCCTGAAGGCCCAAGTGTGGAATTAGAAGTTGCTGAAGCCAGATTCTCCACTTCTGGCCCTCCAATGGTGCTTGCTTTCAGTTTCTGAGGTCCCAGACTAGAGCACCCTTGCCTGAGTGCAGGCTCCGGCTCAAGCGCACAGCAGCCGTGCTCTGCTTCCTTCTCTGAAACAACAGGTCATTCAAAATCTCCAGAGAACGGGTATTTATTTTTGACACTGCTTTTTGCCCATCAGTTCTTTGAAAGCACAGTAACAGCAGCAGCAATTGCATGTTGGATCGCTGGACTGTGCTGGAGATTAACCCTTTGCTGATCCTCCACCTCAGAGAAGCTCATGAGCAAATTAATAATCCTGCCACCAAACCAGGGTTTGAACAATAACCCACAAACGATGGATGACAAGGAGGCACAAACAGGATGATAAAGATAAAATAGGAAAACTAGCCAGCCAATCATCCCATGTCATTTCTACAGCAACAGTCCTAAAGCAACTTGCACATGGAAATAGATTTACAGACAGCATCATGCCCTTAGCTCTGGCCCAAACATTTCACTTGCAAATGCCATATCCATTCCAGTCTCTTGTATGGGATATTTACAAAGCATACGTGTTTGAAATGAGAGGAAATTCTGATTTATTACCCATATTTTTATTTCTAATACTGTTATAAGTGTTACCAAGTATTTTTAAATGCATCCAGCTATAAAATTTATTCAAGTACCTCTGACAGAAGTGAGATTTACTGAGAATAATCGTTAGTTCCACTGACATAATTCATGGATATAATTCAAAAGTGTATACAAAGCATACTTAGGCATCTTTTAGTAAGAAAATGTTCAGGGTCTTGGCTTGGTTCCTCTCTGCTAACTAAATTACTGTCAAAATAATGGACACTTCTGAGACCTGAAAAGATAAGGAAGCTAAAATTTTCTCCAAAATCAGAGCCCTCTGTTAGATTTCTCTAATGGTCCTGAGGAAGGTGAGGACCCACTTTTCAAAGAAAGAAAGGAAAAATCAAGTTAAGGCTACAACAACTGCAACTATGATACACAGTGTTCCTATTGTGTCTTCTCTGGCATCTGTCCACCTGAAGAGAACTTTGTACAGGTCAGCGTCATCTACAGGAGGGGAAAATGAGACCGAGAATCCCAGCGGTCACAGCCTGGTGTCTAACAGTTCTGGGCTGCTATCCTGACGTGAGGAGTGCTAGCCCTGCTGTCCCTCCAGGGCTCTGCATCCCTTCGCGGAGATGCGGTGGGCTCCAGCGTTTTGCATCCTCCCTGTGCACATCCCTATGGAAACACACTCGCCTGCAGAAATCATGCGTGTCAGTTTGAAATAGGCAGTCTGTGGACTTTGTAAGAGTACTTTCTGTAAATGATGATGAAAACGTAGCCATTTTTTGGTTCATTTGCCAAGCAATAACATTGGTACAGTACTGTTCATCGGAAGAGGTCAAATCCCAGTTAACAAGAGACATTCAAATTGGCGCTTCAGCTCCCGCCGCCTCAAAAATAGAAGGAAAACCACAGACCAAAAGAAAGGAAATCTAGCAGGAAAGCATGAAGAAAGCCATGTTTCTTTTCTGAGGGGGCATAAGCCATAAAAAGGTGCTCTGGAGCCAGGACTGAGGCCCCACGTCCTATTGCAGCTCCAGGTGGACCCTCGCAGGTTGGTGGGCACCACTACTTGCTGCTGTTCCCGCTCCAACATCTGGGTGAACCAGACAAAAGCAGCCACATGCAATAAATCAACTACCATCAGAGCAGAGAAAACCAGCCATCCCCACCCACTGCGGCGTGGCAGCGGGGTAGTAAAATGCACCCTGCAAAGGTCCCTTGTTACGCTGACCCGGCTCTTTGCACAATCCATTTTTAAAGGCAGGCTGAACCTAGATTATTTACAACACAGTTAAAAGTTTTATCTACCAGTGCACACAGGCCAGTGAAGGTCTAAGCCGTCTGAAAGGGATCTGGTCGCTGAAGACCGGCAGGCTGCTAGGTCGTTTCAACTACAGCTTCCACTGAGCTCTAATCAGATGTGCAGACTGCCACGGTCAGTCGGAAAGTTGCTTTATGGAGCCTACAAATGCTCTGCCTGTACGCAGAATTTCCTGCTCTCTAACGATTTAGTAATCCAAAGACTTCATATTTTTTAAATAATTCCTTTGCAATATGACGCTGCAGGTTTAATGGTCCATCCTATCTACTCCTTTGCATTTAATGTCATAGGAAGCCACATGCTTAATGAGGTTCTGGAGACTCCCTTAGAGGTTTCCCATCCAAATATTGACCCAGTCCTGTGTCTAAAATCCAAGGAGATCAGCAGCCAAGGAAACTTCGCATTTTAGTGAATCTAAGTGCACTGACACCATCTACCCTAACCTTCTGATCTTCCAAGGCAGGAGGTTTTCATTCGCTTTGCTCCCTTCTTAGCATGCGGCAGCACCTGGTTTAGGTTAGGAATAAGCTCTCTTGAAAGCAGAGGCTCTCTCCAAGAAGGCATTTTAAATTCTCACATACAATCTCTGCATGTACCTTCTCTGTCATCCCATCTTTCCCAGCTTGGATTAATTAAAAAAAAAATAAAATCAAAACACAGCTCTTAATCTGGAAATCAGTGAAAACTTTGCCACTTAATGCTAGATAAAGAATTCAGAGTAACAAGAAGCAACAGATAAATGCCTACGGTAGCTAAGCAGAGAGTCTTGTGTCAGCACCCTTGCTGCTGAGGTTTCCCGTGCCACTACCCCGCTATAAACTGACCACGGACCTGATCCACGTTACAAATAACCCTAAAATACCCCAAAAGGCTGGAGGCAGAGGAAGAACTCGGGCAGTTGGACGCTGAAGCTGTGGGTTAAGCATGCAGACATCCAAGGATGCCTCTCACCTGACGGACGAGTCATTTCAACAGGATTTCCAAGCTGATCGACACACACACACAATGATTTGCAATACTGAGTCTTGAGAAAGAAGTTTTCAAGACGGCAGCCACCTATGGCCTTGGCAGGAACAGTCTCACAGAAAAACAATGCCTCGTAATGCAATTAAGCTCCCTGAGTTAAAGTAATAAGGATAAACCAACGAGACTTTTCCCAGCTTCAAATGCAATTCCCTGCAGGTTACCGTCACACCTCTCCTTTCTCAACGCTGGTAACAATAATGCTTAGCTTTTCTTTTTAATTGCATAAACTGCTCTAGATTATTAGCTATACAAGAGGGAAACCAAACTGTAGTGACCTTCTGCAAAAAGGGAAAAATGCCTCAGGGCAGGGCTTTGTGTGTGTGTGTGTGTTTTGTTTGGGTTTTTTTTTTAAACAAAAACTTTTAACTGTTCGATAAATAAAACAAGGGAAGGGGTTGGGTGCAGCCATTTGTCTCGTCAATAAACCTACACAAGTGACTGTTAGCAAGTGACAAGCAAGCGTGAAAAATGAAGGCAATGGTTTGACAGGTATCTCATGCATTTTATCAAAGTAAATTGAATCCAGAAATATGAAAGATCGGTTTTGCAACACACACTGGCTTCAGGGAATTAAATGCTTGTTTCTACGGGGCAAGGCAGCAGCGACTGGGCAAAAGACGACCTCGCAGGAAAGCCTGATGGACTGCTGTTCAGGCTTCCCATTACACCACCCTCATGTCAGCAAACCTTTTCCAGGGTCCTGCACCAGCTGCTTATAGTCTCTACTCAGGTGCCATCTTCCTCTTCCCAGCTCAACCCTCTGCACTCAAGCTCCTCTGCTGGCAAACGGAAAATATAATAAAGTTTTAAACCCACTGAAGTTACAGGAGCTTGGTGACAAGTAAAGATCCATCATCAAGGCACTTCAAAGCCTGACTCCCTACACACAGGCACTGGAACGTCCTCCTGCACACACACACACACACTAAAATATTAATTTTTCCCCTACTGTTCCTTTGAGTTTCATCTTTTCCAGCGCTAGCACGGCTGCACCAGCAGTTTGCTGCTCTCCAAACACCAAACACACATATTGGAAACTTTTAATTAGGCAGAAGCTCTGGTCTCCGAGCGCCCAAAGCTGCCGCGTGTTGGCTTCGGGGAGCAAAGCACTCGTGCCTCCGTGGAAAGGCAGCAGCCACTGTGGGAAAGAGGAGGAACCGGAGACCTGACAGCTCCGCCTGATGGGCAGCCGCTTAACAGGTCCCACAGTTTTTAAATGAATAATTGAATTTAAATTACTTCTAATGCTGAAATTAATTTAACCTGTTTAAACTTAGCGTGTTGTCACATGTTGCAGGAGTACAGCTTGCCACTGCTCCAAGTGTATTAATAGCAATTCCTGCAACTATTAATAACTGGAGCCCAGCAGCTGATCTGTGTCATCTGCCTGGGGGTCTCCAAGCACCAGCAAATGCCGGTGTCTCCTTCCAGCAGGAGGTACACGAGCACCAGCAGGTCCAGCTGGTGATGGGGAAGGCGAGCAAAAAAAGAGGCAGAAAAGCCCAGCTGTGGTCAGCCGGGGAGGCTGCGGTGGTCCTGGGAGCAGAGCCCGCAAGCCCCTTCTCTAATCCTTGATCTCGCAGAGACTGGAGAAAACTCTCCTTGAGGGTGGCAAACTTGGTGATCTCCTTGGGGCAAGGACTACTCATCTCTTTTCTTCCCGCGTAGAAGCAAGCACAGTATTCAAAGTTGAAAAAGCAAGAAAAACCTTTTAAAAATGAGCACTGGAAAGGCCCCCCTAATCATTTTGTACCAGTGGCAAGACCCAGAACTTTTTGTTGGTGGGTGGCAGGGTGGGATGAGTAAAAATTTCGTTACAAGATGAAAGGTTTCACACTTCTCCCTCCAGCTACAATCTGCATTACTCTGAGCATGCTAAGGGGGTGTCAGCTCCCTCTGTCCCATCTACCCCACGGCAAATCCTTTCAGCAGCTACAGCAAAAAAAAAAAAAGGAGTCGGTGTCCCAATTCGGAAAGTATTTTTTTTAAAGCATCTCCTCTGAATGAGTTTGTCATATGAAACGATAAAGAAATTAGAAGCCAACTTCGCTTCTGTCATCCCTGCTGGAGACAGCAGATGGGAAGACCCTCAAAATACCGTTACTGTAAGTAGTATGTTAAAACATGAAGTTTGGCTTGGGGCAATAAAACCAGATCACCCTGACAAGGAAAGATTCATATCTTCAGCTGCCCCTCATTTTCTGTTTGAGCAGGTAAATACAAACATGTCTCCTAAAGCAGAAATCCATTGCTATCAACATCAAACACACACACACAGTCTTACTGTTTGGTTTTTTTTTTTTAAATTACAGAGTAGAAAGGAGTCAAGGATCGGTGGAATTTATTTTTCAAAATAAATGCCAAAAAAATTCATGGCACCATAGGCTTTCATGCCTCCTGCAGACTAAATCAGCTTCAGCCAACTGGTAGGAGAGTGGCAAAAAGCGGGAAGTCAGCTGAACATACCAACAGAGTCACAACTTCACATTTTACCCAGAATGTCACAAAATTTGGTCGTTTACTAAAATACACAACTCAGAGGCGCAACCAGCTACAGGAAAAAATTCACCTTTCATTTAACACTCAAAAGCCTGTTTTGCACCTTACTCTGCAGACAGGAGGGCCAAGCCTGTGCCCACTGGAGCCAGAGGGTGAAGCTTTGCCCTGTGAAATGCTCGCTGGTCCCAAAGGATCCGAAATCTTCCTGCCTCGGAGACTGCAGCTGGAAGCACAGACGGAGGCTCAGCCCACCCCAGCAGCGGCTGCAGGGCTGACATGGGCTGCTCTGCCAAAAGCCCCCCAGCCCCAGCTAGCACCAAGCGAGCACCCCTCTCCCGCCCCTGTGCCCCCGGGGAATCTCTCCCAAAGCAGCTCACAAGCTATCATCTGGCAGTTTGGGGCAGTGAGGTTGGAAACCACCTTTCTCGTCAGTTTTTGAGCACTTTGGGGAGTTTTTCTGTGCTCTGCAGGAAAACACCAGGATCTCAAAGGAAGCTGAATGTGCAATACGCTCTCTGCATATTGGGTATTTAAGACTCAGCTATATAAAAAAAAAATCCCTATAAATATGTCACATATATAGTAGTATTAATTATATCGTAACATTAATTATATATGACAATAAATTTTTCCTATTACATCATGAACACCACATCACGGAGGAAAACCCATTACAGCCTCATCTGGGTCCCAAGAAGTTCACAGTCTCATTCCAGCACCTTCTGCGCAAGCGTCCACATGCAAACCCCACATCTGCTCTGCTCTCAGGAGGCAGCTGAGGATGGCTCTCTGTCTGGTGGACCTGCCTGATTTTGCAGACTTCCAGCGCTACCTCCTGTGCGATGCCACCAGCCCCAAACGAAGCTCGAGCGGAAACGACCAAAGCATCAGGAAAACTGACATTTTAGACACATCCAAACCTCACCCCTTTTCTCCTAGTCCTGGCCCAGGGGTGAGAAACATTACAAAAAAGCAACGGTTGCATTCGTCTGATGCGAGGAAAAACGCAGACTTACAAACGATTAATATAACAGTTTGCTCTAGCAACACGTTCAACTGCTTTTCATTTATTCCTGTCACCATCTGCAGAGGACAAGACTGTTCCTGTTTCTCTTTCAGCCACTTCCCTCCCAGGGGAGCTTCGGCAAGTTTTTATACACGCTGCGCAGGCACTCACTCAGTGCAAAAGGACAGTGGTCCTCCAACTCAGGCCACCCAAAAGCCCTCGGAGAGCATCAATTTGGGCTTCTTTCTCCTTCAGGCTTGATTTGAAGTCAGGAGTGCCAAAACCTGGCACAGGCTGCCTGCGAGCCCTGGGGCTTTGCGCTGATCATGCAAAGCCCGAGGGTCTGGCAGGAGCCATCTGCACCACCGGCTGCTGGCCCGGGCTCACAGGCTGCTGCGAGCGGCGATTCCCGCCGTCGGCAGCAGCGTCCCGAGCACAGCCTGCCGTGCCCCGGCTCCTAACTCAAGAGTGTGTCGCGGTTTCTCAAATATTATGCTTCGTTGCGACACGGTTTTCAGCAGAGGCAGTTTTATAGACATGTATGTGCTCACACACACAGGCGTGCGTGTGTGTCTATCTATAGATATGCACACACACACATATATATATATGTATATAATGAGTGTTATTCACTGAAACAGTGCGCAGCAGGTGGCTGGTGCACAACCAAGACCGCTACACCACGCTTGCTGCTCCCAGCCCCACGTGCCCAGACCGGGCTGTCATACCCAGCAATGAGCTATTCTGAGTGCCAAGCATCGCTTTCCTTTCATCTGCCTTTTGGGCTTCTCCGGTGCACATTTTCGAGACTTTTTGTGAAACATAAATACGTATTTTTTGCGGCCAGTCCGACCACGAGCACACGCAGCCCGGCCAGGCTTTTGCTGGGATCAGTTAGGTATTTGTCACCTAATCAAATGACATATTTTCGTCTGAGGTTGCAGCTTCCCAACTGGTATAAATTGATTTATGCCTGCACATCTGAGAGGGGCAGAGGCCAGCCTCACTCCATACCCCAGCCCATTTGATTTCAACTCCTCCTCTGGTGCAGCATCAGCTCTTAACTGGCCGCTAATCTGTGGGGGGGTGGGGGGGGGGGGGAAGGTATTTATTGCAAAAATGCCCATGGATGTCAGTTACTGTGTGGCTGTTCCTGTACAAGCCTTGGTATCTGATGGCACTACAGCTCAGAGGACAGGAGGAACAGAGAGAAGACATCATCTCCTGCGAGGCCATGTAAATTCTTTAGTTCCAAGACAGAGCACCTGAGTGCCCCACAATAGATTTTCATCTGCTGGACATCACACTACAGGATCTAGTGGCCTCAATTACGGCTTGAAACTCAACCTCTCACCAAATTATTTCTCTCCTCCCTAACTTGTACCTCCTCTCCATCACCAAGGGGCACCACAAGGATACATCATCTGGCCCCGGGTCTCTTGCAGAACCTTGGTTCTCCTTTGAGGCCCTCTTCTTCACACACTTGGACAGCCACCCAGTGTGTGAAAAAGTGAATGAGAACACCAATGTGCTCGTTAAATTGCATTTTGCTCCCATTCTGCAAAAGTTATGACTGGCAGCACATATGCAAGTCAAGACAATCAGCTCTTTATGTCTTCCAGCAATACCATCTTCCTGTCCAAGTCATCACTAAACTGATTTCCTATTGCAATTAAAGATGGTGCCAGCAAATATTAGTGCAGACTCCAAAAGGTTTCAGGTATTTTAGAGGCTAGAGTCGGTTTGATGACTATACTCTGATTCAGTACATTTTTCTGTAGTCATTTAAAGCAGGACTTTACCCATCTTGGTTTCCTTTCCAACCCTCAGCCTCTTTAACTACTCATTTCTGGATGTTTCATATGATATTGACGCATTCCAGCTGAATTTACTGATGTTCCAGAGTTTGGGGCAGAAATCTGACCCTTAAATTCCTGAATTTGAGGAAGATGATTTAATTCTTTCCCATGTTAAAAATACCTTTAACTGGAAACCCATCTTCCTCGTGTGCTAATGAGTCTACTAGCAACTCCTTCTTGGCTAAGACTCCTTCCAGTTTAACATTTTCTGCCAAACTAGCTCTCTCCTGACAGCTACTAATTTAGAACTGTTTTGTCTTAACTCGCATTTCTACTCAATTGACCTCATGGGCTTCTTTCTCAGTAATTCCACAGAAAATGTGCTCAGTGTGCAATTCCCAAGTTTGCTTTTTTTTGTTTATTTATTCATTTTTAACTTCTCCGTGCTGCAGACTCTAGTCTGGAACATGAAAATTATTCCTGAGCTTTTTTTGCTGCGTCTATTATCCGGGGTGTCATCACTGCAGATACTTTGCCAACTGAAACATCACTCAGAATTGGTATCAATGTACAGGAGAGAAAAAAAAAAAAAGGAAAGGAAAAAGATCTGTTTGCTCTCCCACAGGTGCCCTGCAATGACACCAGGCTGGGATGAGCGTGCACCAAAAAAAAAAAAAGGAAAAAACAGCTTTCAATACACATATATCACAAATATGTTACACAATACAATATATTAATTACACTTTCAGCTCTAGCCTTGCCAAGACATTCAGGTTGCATTGCACAGATCTGAGATGGACTTAAGTACAGTCAGCTCTTGACCTGGCCACCACCCAGCTGCACCCCTAGATAAAACATCCCTATCTAACAGAGTTTAGGAAGAGTCAAGCCTGGGGTACCTGCTGGTAGGTTGCTCAGCCCTGCTCTGCCCTCCTCCGTCCAGAACACCTGAGAATTAGCTGAAAGAGCAATGCATGAGCAGTCCTGCGTGCCTCACCTTGGGTTTGGGTTCCTTCTTCCTGTAAGGGCCAGCTTAGCCTAAACTGGAGCTGGAGCCTAACTGTGAAAGGGAAATAATCCCCAGCTTGCAGTAACGCTGTATACCTAAACGTTTGTGAGGAACTTCAAAAGATGGTGTGTTTCACAGATACCACAGCTCCGATTTCTCTTAGGTCCCAGTACAGTCAAGTTTGTATTAACCAAACTATTGCAGAAGTTTTATTCCAGATGAACACAGAAATGTACACAGTCTCTATACCCAGATTTAATTGTCCATCAGACTTTGCCTAATTACAGTCTCTCTTAATAAACTACATAGTCTCTGACTTACCAAAATTCAGACTTTTTTTTTGACAGAGAAACCAGGATCAATTGCTCGGTGCGTATTCTCTCCCTGCCCTCTTTTTTAATACAGACCTGGCAGCTCAGTCTTACCATGAAGATGCCTTCAAGTCAGAGCATGGCCTCAGGAGACAAGTATTTTAGTGCCTAAACTATTACAGTCCCACAGGGAGATTTTTAACATACTTGGGGTTTTGTGACCTCATAAAGATCATATTCCAAATTGTGCATCCTGGCATGCTAGTTATGAAATTTATGGCACAAATGTTTGGAAGATGCTCAGTTGGGAGCTACAGAACCTTACACAGCAGGATCAAGTGGAGGAAATAAGCAACCATTAATAGATGGATTACTAACATCCTAGAAAAAAATTCTCAATTCTATTTAGAATACATGTGCAAATAGTGCCTGGCACGGTTCATCAACATATGAGGACAACTGAAGGCTTCTCTGCTGTTCCTGAGCTGAAGGACAATGCCATGGGCATGGTTTGAAGCATCACTTCTTCCTCAAACCCCGAACCGAGCACAGGATCTCCCAGCACAACCCAGGAACTGGCCCAGGGAGGTCTGGCACCTGTGAAGACTGGTCTCTATCTTGCACTTCTCAAGAGAGATAAGTTCTCCATTTAACAGAGTAATTTAGTTAAACTGCTCCATATTTTAATAATGCTATTTAAATACAGTAACTAGAGCTTTCGTTTTTATGAACGTCAGGAGAAACATAAGTTACAAGTTATATGCAAACCACAGAGGAAGTATTTTAATTTCCAACACACAGTGTTTCTCCTAACCTGAAATAACGATTTTAGCTTGTTTGTGCTCCCAGAAGCCATGAAGTCTGCAGGGCTCTGAAACATTAATTTACCAGGAGGTGTGAGGGAAGTAACACAGCGTACCCTCTGTATCTGCCACGTCTCTGAAATTAAGAGGCTCTCCTCTAGGAAAGGTGCTTTAATGATCTCTCCACTTTTTTTTATTAACGAACTTGAGGAATGTCTCTTTATGCTGTATTTCTGGGGGCTTTAACCAGATTACTAAATAATGTCAGGCATCACAAAATGTATTCATACTCTCAAGAGCAGACAGCGGCATTGCAAAGTTCTCCATCAAGTTTCTCCAATTAACAAGCGAAAGGACGTTAGCCATTAAGGAAAAACGTAGCCCCGAAAACGTAGGCTGGTGTCTGCAGCTCAGGCCGGTATTCTCTCTGGCTCCCATACCATCAACCACAAACATGCTCAGCTCTGGCTAGCAATTTGCTGGTGCACAATCCTAAAACTAACCCAGCTCTTCCTCCCGCGTGTGCTGCCTCTGCCGTACGGCAACACGAACGCCAGCCCACGGAGGATGAACGTGTCGTCCGTAAGGTGGTTATTTGTTAGTGCCACGGTTTAGAGAACTTGCATTGGAAAGACAAAGACAAATGGAGCCTTTGCTCATCTCCGTTTAGGTACTGGTAACCCCTCGTCTTGTCATCAGCTCAAGTCCTGGGGAGGGGACAGGAAGGAATGTCTAACGGATGCCGATTTGATCAGCAGAGTCCGGTGGTCCTCAGTTCTCACCCTCCCAGGAACCAGGAGTGCTGCTCAATGGCCTCACAGTGAGCACACACTGGGAAAATACGTGTCTGCACGGAGCGAAGCCTCTTAGGGACACACGTGCTCTTCCAGGCTAGAGATAAAGCACGTTAATTGGAGGGTGCGCACAGGACTTCTTTCAGGCTATCTGGTACCTTTCACCAACACTTAAAATAACTTCCAGAGTTTTATGAATGTCACAGCTACTGTCTGATTATTTTTTTCCCCTCCCCTCCCCTCCCCCTAACCATTCAGGTCTTAATTATACTCCGGCAGTTAGTCACCACCAAAACAGCAATAACAAAGATGCAAAGAGCACATAAACATGGGTCTACCTATAAAAATGGAAACACAAACAGTGTTGCCTTGTAATGACTCCAGGCAGAAGACATGGTATGAGAAGCAGAGGAAAAAGCCCAGCCATGCTCAGCTGCACAGTCACTTTGCTGGCCTTTCACCTGGGGAAATTTCAGTTTAATTTTCACTTACAGCCCAGGCAGGAAGTAATTCAGTTTCCTTCTAGTCCCCACTGGACTACTTTTTTCCCCGCTCCATATCACAAAGCATACATTCACGTAGCCATTAATACAATTGAAATCCTCAGAAATGCCACATAAAATAAAAGCTAGGGATAGTCTAATATCTGCATTAACAGAGGTTTATGAGGTGCAGAAGAACCATCCCAGAATCGTCCTGTACGGGCCAGTTCAGTGGTCTGGCAAAAGTACAAGGACTCCTGGCAGATGGCTTTATTTTAATGCAGGATGGGAACAGCTTCAGAGCCCATCACTGTAGTACAGCCAAATATCCACAGAAAACAGCATTCTAGCCATGCCCAAGAGCTAATTTTCAAAGGGGCAGGACTCAGGCTACAGTAAGGAAATGTGGTTTTCTATTCTCCGTTGTACAAGTCACAGGAAAGAACTAAATCTGCATTTAATTTAACCCTCTAAATAAATAAATAAAAGCAACCCAGCATCTTTTGACCTCCCCTTTCCAAAGCTCTGCAGCGGCCAGAGGAAAGATATCGCAGGAGCAGAGAGGAACCAGCTGCAGCTGCTACCAGCAAGACAAAGGAACAGCGGGGAAGGTTTTCCTGCACGCCCAAGAGGGGGAAGGCACAGGGAAGCCCTGCTCCCAGCTGGCTGTTGGACACGGCTGGGCTGGAGGCAAGGTTTGCCCTGCCATCACAGGGGAGGTGGAGGTAGCACAGCCAGAACTGCTTGTGCCAGAGAATGGTGCACGCTCTGTGTGACATCTTCTCTCTTTTCTTGCAGCAATGTGGATTTTCCACCTACGGTATCCTAGCACCTTTCCTCTGCAAGCTTCTCCAAGCGCCCCGTGGGTCAGGAGCACAAGCACCGGAGCTGGAACACTGCGCTGGGGCCAGATGTATCACAGACCCATCCTGCTTCCAGGACTTCAAGGAGGCATCTCTCCACCACGCTGTGCTTTCTGGTCGCCCAACCCATGTTTCTGCTATTCAGCACAGCAGCCCTGAGGTCCTGCTGATCTGTGTCTTTACCACCTCTGAAAGCAGCGTTTGTCCAGAACTGGTTATTAAAGTGCTGTGGGTCTGTGAGATGCTTTAGCAACATTTTCTGGCCTGTAAGTCTGTAAAAAAGGGCACCATCAGACTTACGTCACCGTTAAGCGTAAAGAAAGATGGGGAACGAGACGAGCCTTCAGTGTGGGTGTGAAACGTTGCATCTTCTCTTGCAGAAGAGCTAAGTGCAGGCTGGGAGCAGCATCCTCACCATGCATGTGTCTGCTCTTGCCTTGCAACTGCCTTCAGGACTTCTTCTGAGAAGTTTCCCTTATCTACACCGGCGATGTCGCCTTCCTTCTAAGGAAGCCAACACATCAAGTTAATCCGAATTTCATAAAGCAATTGGGGCCAATGCCAGGGGGAAGCTTTGCATCCCCACCCAGCACTGCCAGCAGCAGGGGGCATGAAATGCAGGGGAGAGGGACAGGGCATCGCACGGCTGGACCCCAGGACGCTGAACTCACACAACAGCCCAGAAACCTGACACAGAGATAGTAACTACCTCCCTGAGGAAGACCTCTGAAGGATTTAATACAATTACCGCATTAGATTGTCATTCCTGGATTGTCACAAATACACCGCCGAGATCCCCCCAAGGGGCCTTTCATTTTTTCAGTTTGCCAAAGTGTGGGCTCCTACCACATCACTCAAACACACCGGTATCTCTCCTGAAATCCCAAAATCTGGGGGAAAACAGGAACAAAAACTCTATCCTGGCTGGCAAGGGCAGATTTCAAACCTGGATTTCTTCTTTACCCAGAGGCTGGCTAGAAAGTCCAGTCTCCTCGGAAATGCAAAAATTAATTACCTGCATTGCAAGCACCCATATTATTACATTTGTTTACCTTTTTCTCTGGTCTTGTATGACTGTTATGCTTTGTTAGCATAACACAAATATTTCATAACACAGAACTGAAATTTAGGCAAGAATTACCTTCCCTGCCCTTTAATTTATACCAAACTCAGAGTAGATTTAATTAACACAACAATTTTGAGCATAATTTAAAACCACAAGAAACTTTAATTTTAAAAATTGATTTTTATCTAGTTTTAGCTATTTTCCTGAAGACAGCCTGATGCTTGTTAACTGGTGTAGTGATGAGTATATAGTAATTTAGCTTTCATGTTAAATTTGGTATTTTTTTGCTACCTAGAGAACATAAAATATTCTCTAAGTGTTGCCAAGCAATTATAACCCAGATTCTCTTAGTCAGAAGCTATATTTGAAATCCTAATTTATTTATTTTACACACTTTATTATTCTAGGAAATACAGAACGGTATATACTTACTATTTCATAATTTTTGTCAAACTCTTTGGATTGAAATTGGAATTCAGTTGAAATTATGTAAAACCAGCATTATTATTTGCCTGTCATTTAGGTAAATCAAATAATTAAAATATGCTGGAAAGATGGGAAGACATAAATAATGAATTATCAAAGCATATTTTGCATATAAAACTAAGCACCTTCTACAAGGGGTGCATTAACAGTAGTTAGTGAGCTAACTCTTCCAGGTTAGCATGTGATTTTTCAAATATATTTATGTGCCCTGAGATGCACATAAAGTACCTAACAGGAGTTTTTAAAGTACCTAAAAAAGTGAATAGCAAAGTACTATTGAAATAAGGAGTTAAGTTTCCAGCCTCCACAGGTATTTACTGAGATTTTCAAAGACTTTTTAGGTAAAAAAATGGCTTTGAAAGTCTGACTCCAAGACTTGGGAGGCAGCAGAGTCCATCCTTCCCTGTGTGTTTTCAATTGTAGACTGGAACAAACTTTCTTGTTTTTGTAATTCCTATCCTTTTGCTCAGTTTTGAGTGAAGAAATCCAAATATAACAAAAACCCCTCCCAAACACTCAACTGAAAACAAAAGTGACAAAAGCAAAACATTCAGAGCGTGGACTATGAAAAAATTTGTATTGGACATGAAATCAGGACTTCCCCCAGTACTCCCCGTTTATATAGAATAAAAACCCCACAGATTTAATAAATGTATGAAATGTATGCACTGGGTTTGAGCTGACTTAAGACAGCTCTTATTACTTCAGAAATATCTCTAATGTCTTAAAACGCAGAGGTCCCATTCTTCCACAGCAGTTATTTCAGTCGGTGTGCACTATAACTTGAAGCAGGTTTTCAGAATTTCCAATTAAACAGGCATCCCCCAGCACTAATTTTTTCTTCTAGGGTTTGGTGGTTTGGTTTTTTTTTTTTTTAAATCTCATTTAAACCCCCAAAGCATCCAGAAATGTTTATGGAAAGTTTTTCACATGTCTAAGACAGCTGCAAGACTTCCAGCTTCACACATAATTCAGTGCTTCCTGCAACAGCTCAGACCAGCGTGCCTCGGATTTCTTGGCGGCTTTTCTCACCAATTAACAAGGCTCGGAGGTACGAAACGCTGATAAGGGGGATGTCTAGGAAAACTTAACAGCAGGGTGGGACTAAGAGAGGCAGCTCCTCGCCTGCCCTCCTCCCTTCGAGCGCTCTGTGCTGGGCAGCTCAGGTATTTCAGCATCTTGGGGCAGCTGGTGGATGGTAATTACAGCCCAGACCCAAATGCAGAACGTCCTGGTGCGGAGTGACCGAGCCAAGACAAACCCCAGCGACAGGCGGAGGGGGAATATGCAACGAGGAAATCATTCCCCAGCCTGGGGTTTCACCTACCCCTGCCACCCCACGGGCCAGCAGCCCTCACCCCCAAACGCCTGGGCCAGCGGAGAGGCGATGCCCCTGCCCCAGCGCCGCGGATCTGCCCCTGGCACCGCATCCGCGGGAGCCCCTTCCCTGCGAGCAGAGCGGGCGCAGGGAGAATGACTGGCTTGTGCTCTGGCTTGTAGCCAGACTTGCCACTTTTTCCCTAACAAGACAGACAGTTGACTGTAAATTGGCATAAAAATATACATATTTGCATAAATCCTGGGGCAGACCATGCATAGCTCATGCCTTCCCTTTTTAAAACACGGTGCCTCCTCCTAAGCAGAGAGATGGTTACGTGCATGCAATGAATAAATAAAAGATAACCTCATGACATATTCCAATAGCAGCCTCAACTTTCTTCAATAGCGATAAGATGAACAAAGAGGGAGGAAGGAGGAGGGCCCCTTAGTGCTATTTTCAGCCATTATTAATGAAGATCAAAAGGAACAGCCAAAAGTCAGACCCCTCTGAACGGTGTGGTGCTGCGAGCCCAGCCAGAGCGGATGCTGGCGGGACAAGGTCGCACGCCTGGGTTCCCAGTGCTCTGCTGGGAACACCCTGCGGGCTCCAGAAACTCACGCAGCAGACCTAAAATTTGGTAAGGACAAAACGAGAAATCCAGTAACAGATGTCTAAAGAGAGAGAGGGGAAGGGATCTGTTTGGACTTGTGAGAGTAAAGAAAATGAAGTATGCGAGTCACTTCTCCATTCCATACAAAAACACCCCTTTTAAGGTTTGAGCCAAAAAGCAGAGAAAAACAAGAGTTCACTTCAATTTGCTCACAAACCTGGAGGAAAGGACAGCACGAGACTTGGCTCGTGTCACCAGGCACATCGTGCATTTGCACGGGAGAGCTGCCTGACGCACACCCCACTCCTCACAACCCAGGCAGGGGTTCCTCCTGATTTGGGTAAGTCCCGGCGAAGCCAAGCCACCCTGTAAAGAGGCTGAACCAAGTCAGCATCAAGAACCAAACGTTTAGTTTTTAACCACTTTTAACCACTATCGCTCCACAAAAGACAACAAAGCTTGTTCCACAGCCGGTTGCAAGAACAACTCAATACGTGGCGCAGATGTGTTCAGGGCTGGGTGCCTTTACCAGGTTCCCCAACCTTTCGCTACTCCCCAAGGTTTTCCTTTGGGAACACCTTCTGGGTAAGCAGGCGATGCCAGAGGATGGGCTTATTGCTGAAACCTCCCTGCGGCACAGCGTGGTGGGAGGCGCAGAGGAGCTCCCGCGGGAAGCGGGGCAGCAGCGTGCCAGACCACCACTGGCAACCGAGGGCACGGCTCTTCCCTGTCCTGCTTGATCAGGCTATGCTTTGCTCAGGCTGAAGCTCGTGTTTATGGATTTTGATTGTCAACCTTAAAATCCTACTCCTTGAAATAAAAGTAAACTAACTGGAATATCAAGATGTTCTTCTTTCTATGCAGAAAAATCTTGAATTCAGCAAAGTGCCAGCGTCTCTCCATGCTAACACCACCCCACACACACCCCAACTGAGCCACTTTAGAAGACCCGACTGAAGCCCTCCTCTGCCCGTGTATTGCTAGAGACATTAAAACTCACGGAATCATTGCTAGATGTGGCACAAAGACATAAAAGAAAGAAGAGACTCAATGCTGGAATTAATACAAAACCGCTAACCAAACACCAGTCTCACCATCGCCTACTTCCACATGTGGAGAACCGAGCACCGATGCGGTGCTTTTGATCCGGTACCACACCGACCTTCAAAGTCCGCCACTGAAACCAGAAATTCTCCTGCCGTTTCCTGGCGATGTCATTCCAGGCCACGCAGAGGGATGCGATGTGGAGGCTGAAGGGTTAAACAAATTATCCCATTCAACCACCATCTGATGTGTGCACATTCAAAGTGCTAATTACGTCTAACAAAGACAATGCACAAAGCCTTACATGATACTGTAGAAGATTTCA
This sequence comes from Leptosomus discolor, assembly GCF_034619465.1. Taxonomy (NCBI): domain Eukaryota; kingdom Metazoa; phylum Chordata; class Aves; order Leptosomiformes; family Leptosomidae; genus Leptosomus; species Leptosomus discolor. The sequence continues at coordinate 1,678,954 of NC_141419.1, forward strand.
ATAATGCCAGTATAGATTATTAGGATCATTTTTGGTGGGTTAAAATAGAGAACAAACATCTAAAACCTGCACGGGTATTTGTACACAATGTCCCTAAGCACAGTGAATCTGAATTAAGAGCGATTATCAGAAAGATAGTGCATGTTCTGTTATGTAAATCTACTACCTTACTCAAAGGTCCTTCAATTACTAATGGAGAAAGCTGCAGGGAAATTTAATCAGCCGTGAGTTAGGGACATCTCGTAGGAAACTAAGCTGGACACAGCTAAAGCAAAAGAACTGGAGATATTTTCAAAAGCAAGAGATCAGAGATTGGGTTTGCATTTCTGAATCACCAGGTTTCCCCACAGCAAAGGTGGCAGCCTGGGTCTAAACCAGGGAGAGGCGGGACACAGCTGGGTCACAACCCTCACCTCCTCCACTTTTTTCCAGATTAACAAGAAAAAGATAAGCACACACGTGAAAAAAAAAAAAAAAAAAAAAAAAAAAAGATGTAGCGCTGGAGTTCAGCATGCCAAACTACCGAGAAGTGGCTGAGGTTAACGCGAGGACAGCCGGGACCTGAGCCACGAGCCTTGTCCCTCCCATGCAGGCAGCTGAGCATCAGCTGAGCAAGTCTGCAGCGCTCGTGCTGGGGTGGCTGAGGAGAAAGGAGGCAGGTGCTGAAAAAGGGAACAGTTGCTAGCAGTGTGTATATGCACATGTATATATGCATATATAGAGATGCGTAATGGCAGCAATGCAGAGAGCCAGGTCCAAGTCCAACCAGTAAGCCAGCGCTAGATTAGCACTGGTTTAATTATAGAACTTTTGGCTTGTTGGTTTTTTGGGACTCTGTCTGCATTTTTATGTTTATGGAGGGTAGATACCCAGGAGGCGAATCTCAAAGTACCTGCATTTCTTCTGTTTGTTATTACTTGGCACTGCAGAACCGGGGAGCCCAAGGCACCGTCGTGCCTCAACACGCGCGTGTGCGCTGCGGCGCGGGAGCCAGTCCCTCCAGCAGAGGTGAAAGGCAGAATTAAAATGTGGGTTTGTACTCCTGGTGGCTTTTTGAACTGCTGCACGTTGCAGGGCTATTTATGAGCGAGGTTTCCTGTGGAAACAAGGTTTACACAATCACACTCCTGCGCATCCAAATTGCAGCTAAATTCAAAATAGGGATATAACCCTCGGGGAATTACATCTTTACAAAGGGGAGGCACAAAAACTGGTGAAAAGCAGCATTTGGGTAGATGTAGGGGGACAAATGCTGCCCCGACACATGGAAAAAAGCAGCAGGAGTTAAGCCATTATAGCTCCGTTTGGTTGTCACCAACAGGCCCACCAGCATGAAGCGACCATGCCGATGGCACATCAGGTGCAGGTCCTGCCCAGCACACAGCAGCATGTAAGGGACACAAGGAACGTACACAAGAGTTACTGCAACGGGAACACCACGAATCATGTAGAGACCAAAGGACTCAGACCCCTAGGAAAGCATACCTCAGCTGGGCTATTCATGCAACTACTTTCTCTCTCTAGAAAAAGCAACATTGCGAAATCAGAACAACTTTCACATGGCAAATGCAATACAGACCAAAATCAGCAATACTGCTACAAGTCAGAAATTCAGAGCTTCAACTTCTATGACAAAAGTAGTCCCTGTGTGCTGGGACTGCCATGCACCTCAGTGATATGAGTTACTAGCTGCGGATGGAGGAAATTTTGAAGAAATAAAGGGGGGACTTAAGCAGCTCTATAAATTTCAGCATACAAGTACTTTGGTCCTTAGAAAACAAGTTGCTAAAGCAAAACATTAATATAGTCTCAATTTGAAATAAGTTTCTCTACCAGTATGCAATGCCGTGCTTGCTGCAGTCCCCCACATTGCAAGCTCACAAGGTTAGCAACGTTACACAGTCGTTACGCGTTAGGACAGAGCTCCTGCAAGCTCTTGAATCACAGAATGGGTGAGATTCCGAAAAAAAAATTTCCTACTTGTAGTGCTGAACTACAGCAGGGACCCAAGGCTCACCTCGACCAGTCTGCCAGCTTCGGGGGTTATCTAGTCTTCCCTGCAGGATGGATTTTGGGATGAGGAAAGCATGGGCAAGGAAAGGGTAGAAACATTCTAAAGCTTATTCAAACTGTTCCTAGAGACACAAGTGTAAAAAAGATTAACTTCTGTCACTTTGACAATAATTAGTTTATGCTGTCTGGACGGCCAAGGCTTTTTCCATGAGCACTGTAATATTGGTGTAACCGTTATAGCTGGACTTTGCAGGGCGCAAAAATTACCCAACACTCAGCTGTCCGTTCTGAATATATAGGCTATCTTTTTAACTGTCAAAACGCACCACATCTTGCCTTTGTGATATTTTCTTTTTAAATCCAACAGAATATTTCATTTTAGCTTTACAGTCTCACTGTTTTTCCCTACACTGGAGTCTGCCTTACGGTGTGCTTTACATGATTACCAGGATTGCAAAACCAAAATCTCCAAAGCTTGGAAATACAAAAACCAAGTTCTTCTGCCCAGACTTAAATAAACGTTGTTGTACATATGAATTTTGCCGCAACCATTCTGAGATGATTCTTTCTTTCACGGGCTCTCTGCCTCCCTCAGTGCACTGAGGAGATGCCGCACAGGCAGCGAGCAGAGATTCAACAGCCCGTTCTGTTCTTGCTGTTCAGAGTGTGGCCTTGTGCCTTATTTACTATAATTATTTCAACATCTGCTCTGAAGACAGAAATTTGTTTATTTCCTCAGAGGCTTTTCTATGGCACTCATTGCTGTAGTGTTTGAATGCTTTATAAAATATTAATGGATTTCTGTTCTTTTCCTTCTGTTATCATCTCCATTTTCCAGACGGGAAATTCTGGCCCGCATATTAAATTGTGAATTTGTTCACCAGTTTGGGAGGAAGCAGCAGATCTCCCGCACACACGCACACCAACTACAGCGTGTTTCCAAAACAGGCGCAGGCCGAGGGTCATGCGCGGGGCTGCTGGGTACAGCCCTCACTAGCCAGGATGAAGCAGAAGACCCATCCAACATCAAAAAGCGAGGCATTAAGCAATATATTCAGGATCACAGTGAAGATCTGGGATTAGACTTGAGTTTTCCAAATAAAAGCAATACAGAAATAAGGAGGGCGCTTCTTTTCCTCCTTCGGCATCTACTTCTTGCATTAGATGCCTTCCTACTTCTGCACCAGGACTTGCAGAAACCGTATATTCCTAACAGCTAGCCATCATTTCAAGTGAGGGTCAGATCAGAGTCAGGAAATCCTTACCCTTTGCAGTAACACCCTCCAATTTGAAGACTGATGGCATGTACAAAGTCTTTATTGTAGATTAAATGTCCTCCATCTCTCTTTGCAAGTCTGATTTCTCAGCTGTCTGACCATTCCTGTTCCTTGTCTCCAAGCACTCTCTCCACCTGGTCTGCATTTATATAAATTGGGGGGTAGCAAAACTGCCCGTGACGATGAGCAGAGCAAGCATCACGCAGCCCCGTGCTGCAGCGGGAGCACTACAACAGCCCGATGCCGACGCCCCACAGGCAGGTTACGGCCCACCCCAGCCCGGTGTGCCGTGCTGCAACCTTGCATGTGTGCAGTCGATCGCTCCTGTCTATATTTAGAAGTTTATTTGTACCCTGATTGAATTACACTCTGGTTTGCCCACTTTGTCGTCATCAATTTGAATTCTGATCCTGTCCTTTAACATCCTTGCAGCCCATCTCAGCTTTGTGCCATCTGCAAATTTAGTAAGTGTGTTCTCATTAATTGAAATAATTGATGTCACCAGAGACAGGACAGGCCCTCATAGAGCCCCTCTCCATATACTCTTCTATTCTGTCAGGAAATTGTAATTAGTTTGCAGATATGGCTGTCTAACCAACTTTGTGCACATTCTGTAATTGCTTAATCAAGATGCAGGAGACACGAAGTTAGGAAAACTGTAACATTCCCGCATGCATCTGCAGCTAAATTAAGCATAAATAAAAACCCTAAATACATGCCATCTATCACTTTCCCCCTGCCTTCAAGACTCCCCAGCAACTGTCCTCCATGATATCTCAGAAATAACCGCTGGCAGGGGAGATTGCTTGAGCTTCTTTTTTTTGTGTGTGTATTTAAGTACACCAAGAAGTTCATCAGCCCAAGGTAACTGAAAAAACCCAAACATATTTATTTAATATATTCTAGACTGTTCTTTCTCTATTCAAGCCACAGACCCTCTCCTACCGATGCTGTTTATTAATAATGACAGACACTGGACTGCAGCTGATCCTTTCAATAGTGGCAGATGCAGAAAAAAAATAATAGACATTTACTGCTGAATAATGCTTTCTTTGGTTTCTCTCTTAAATACAGCACAGCCAACTAACTACTCATTACCTTTCATACGTCTGCACTCCCCGTCTTCTTTTCCTTCAGTAGCTGAGCAGCAGGTTCCCGTCAGCCGCCCGAAGCAGGGCTGCAGCCATCGCGACGGAGATCAACAAGTACCTGGCGAGGGGAATGCTGCTCACCAAAAGAACCGTGAATAAAGGCCATTCTGGCAAGGGACACCGAAATTTTCTACCCTACAAAGACAGTTTTTCTAAAAAAAAAATATATATATACCTCAGGAGAAAACACCACTCTGCTCTAGAAAATATCATCAAACAGGTTTCCGTGTACCAGCACGTCTGCACTGAATTTTGTTTTATTCTTTGCTTCAGCAAGGTTTGGACCTACAGCTTACAGGGACTTCAGCCGCAGTGGGTCTGAATCTTTAAGCACTAATCCCTAAGCTCTACAGCCGCTTCACGCGGGACGGGCCGCGGTGGTTAGGTGGGTTTTGGCGGCGGGCAGGGGGCTGCAGAGGCGGCTCCCGCAGGAGGCTTCCAGAAGCTCCCCCAGCCCCAGTTTGGGACCCGGCTGTATCTGTCGTTCTCCCTGACGGCGGTGGTGGTTCGTGTGGAATGGCTGCTGTCATCCCCAGGGTGAGCCTGTCTGTGCCCGTGCCCACCGCTGCTGAGGGAGCCCTCCCTGGGCTGGGCCTGACCCCGGGGGTTGTATCTTCTCCTCCCCATCCCTCAGGGCACGGGGCAGGGGTGAGCGAGCGGCTGGGGGGGCTCAGAGCAGGGCACACGCCTGAGCTGTCTGAGGGACAGTAGCTCAGCCCTCCAGAGGCGTTCAGCCTCGCCACAGGGGAGCCAGCTCAGCCACGTTTCCTGAGCCCGTGCCTGACTTCCCATTGGATTTAGCTGCGCTAACAGAGCCCAACTTGCCCTGTCACCTCCAGCGCTAAGCAAGAAAGGCTGAACAGAAAGCTGAAGTGCGGCTGCATCTTTGGAAAGACACTTGATTAAAAGCAGAAATATGAATTAATTTTTTTTTCTAAGTCTTGACACACTGGGCAGGATAATCTCTCAGTCAGCAAGGAAAAGGTTCAGTTGTTCTCCTTTCCAGCCTTGCAAGCTCCAAGAGAGGCAAATATAAACTGGCTAAGGATCAGCAGCAGCACAAAGTTCCGCAGCTGGTGTGGGTAACAATGCTAGTGATGATTCAGGAGTCGAGACAGCTCCAGCTCACTGCATCAAGCATTAGCTCTTTAGGAGAAGGGAGGAAAAAAGAAAGTAAAACTGTGTTTTAAGCAGTAAAATCAGCAGGCTCTAGTTGTCAGCATTTTTGTTTGTTTTTGGTGCAAATTTAGTAGTTGTGAATATCTCAAGAAGTTGCTGGCATCTGGGAATTTCAGGCTAAGACGAAGCCGACTCGGCTGTTTTCGCTTCCTGCCGTACTATCAGCAGCAGCAGCGTGGCTGCAAGCCCTGAGCTCATGCTGCTTCCAGCAGAGACCATTGCTGGCTCCTGATCCCCAGCCCATTGCTGCTCCTGCTCCCCAGCCCCTAAGAGGGAGCAAACGCACAGACAGGGTCAGGCACTCAGGGTTTTGCTAGCACAGCACCCACCCATTCCTGAAAGCACCATAAAGCTCACTGGAGCTCTATATGGGGAAAAGCAACCATGCACAAGCTGGGAAATAAAAGGATGCCCCCTCCCACCAGGTCCCCGGCTGATGGGATGCTCCATGGGTCTGGAGAAGGGCCAAGAACAGCCTAGGAAATAAGGAGAGGAGTGGAGGTGGGAATAACGCTCCGGGACTACCAAGTCCAAGCAGTCAGGAAATACAAGACTTCAAAAAGCATTTGGTTCTTTTTCCTCACAGCTTCAGAGCTCCAAGGGTAACCTGAGCCAGGTCAGTAAGCTCTTGCCCTCAAGGTTATGGAAAAAGCCAAGTACTGCTTTTCTGCAAGCCGATATTCCCCACAGTCACATGCTTGCAGGAGATGAGAATTTCAGAAAAAGTTGCACAAGTCACAAATAAGTTGCGAGAGCTGGTACCTTTCGTATCTTGAAACGAGGGCAGGAGCAAGCAGCAGGAGGGACAACACCGTGAGCGAGAAGAGGCAGAAAGCCCCGGGCAGGTCAGGGTACAGCGAGGTGGGGATGTCAGCAGGTCCACGTTGTGCAATGAGCTACAGCACAGACGCAGCTCGAGGAGACCTCAGTCCATAGCACTGTTCAAAGCATTTCATAGGCTTAACACACCAGGGCCGAGCTGGGACTAGAACCAGAGGGATTACACACCTACCGGGTCTGGACCAGCTGGTCCCACACCACGCTCCCCTCCGCTCCCAGTCCTAGCTTCCACACAGGCAAAACCAGCTCAAGTCTTTCTGCTACCCTAATATAGGCATGTCCCTGCAGCACTAATGAGAAACACTCTTTCCTCGTGAGTCAGAAAGAGATTTAAAGAGGTTTTTTCAATGTGCACAGATTTTTTAGGGTCAAGTAATTCTCTTGGTTAGCAGGTGGAGGAATGCATTAAATCACTCAATGTAAGCTAAGCTGTCAGCATTGATCTGAACAGGCATGAAAATTTGAAATGCAGTTTTTACCCATTTTAAATGTATCATCTTTCATATAAACAAAAAGTGTTCCAAATCTTCTGGCACTAGAGCATACGGAGTGAAAACGGATTATGGTGCTGCATGGTGCAAAGTTAAAAAGTCAATTTTTCTTAACGTCCAATTTTCAGCGCTCTGCAACTATGTTTAAATCTAGAGGGGTATATTGCTGTGAATCAAAGCCCAACAGTGCCTACATATTAGTCAAAGGAGAGACTTAAAATGCACAAAGTAAATAATAATGATTGCCAAACTCTTCAGGCTTTGCAGTTTACTAAACAGATGCACCAGGTAGTTCGATTTAGTGGCTGCAAAGAGTATAATAGCTTAATGCAGTTTCATATTTAGCACAGTGGGTTAACCATAAAAATACAATTTATACTAATGGATATTCTAATCAGGGCAGCTTCCAAAGGGGAGCTGACAATTTAGCCACTTCACATTCGTACCAGTGCTATTTATTAATGATGCTGGATTGCAGCTCAAGCAGCAGGAAGACTGTTCTCTTGATTTAACCAGCAAGCAATAGTACTATGAGAGAAATAAATCACTCAGGATTTTCTCAATACATTCATTGCTTCTACAAAACTGCCAAGAAAAGCCTCCCCTTAAGCAGTATGGTTTCTCTCTGACTGCAAGATTTGAGGGGACTTTCCTGGGCTATGAGGTCTAGTGCTTTGCTATCACGGGCAACTACAGCTGCAGCCATAGGTTCCTCCCGTCCCTTGCTCCTGTTAGAGGATCACTCTAAAACCTCGCTGATGATGTCTACAAAATAAAAGGCCTGATTTCCTACCCAAAGTTTGGTTTTGACCTGTTAAAATTAGAGCTGGCTTTGATTTAGTGCATTTTTAACCTGAAAACACACAGAGCTGGCATTCCTCCACGTTAGATCACTTTATAATTTCACCAAACTTCCAGTGAAGATGTGGACAGAAGAGACACAGTAGCAATACCTGCACGGCAGCTAATGGGACCTGTTGGCATCTAACTGGGTGCCAGAGCCTTCTGTAAAAGGGTGCTTTTCTGTGCTTCTAGTGTGGGATGCTTTGGGGCAGCTGAAGGACCAGGAAAAAAAAAAAAAAAGGATGGCAACAGTCACTGCTTGCCAGAATCCCAAGAAAAACAGTGAAAATCTTCACTCATGACCTGGGACTGCCACCGACTGGCATCACCCAGGAACAAGCAGATAACTGAGTGCCACATTCGCCGAAACCGTGCAAATCCTGCGGGCTGTGCTGAGAACCAGAAGGTTTCCTACGCTGCACTATCTCCATTGCTTGGTCTGCAGATGACCAGCTCACACCGTAACACTGAGAGGTTTGGAAAACCACATTTCGTGCCTTTCTTAAAGCCCTGTGCTGTGGAATAATCTGTGTCAAAAAACAGGGGTTTGTGCATTTTAATGGGTTTTGGTTGTTTGTTTGGTTGGTTTTTTAAGTAAGAAAAGACTCAGCCTTTATTAGTTTTCAGAGTCGCTGTCCTGGTTCTGCAGTCGGACAAGACATGGATGCAGTTGTAGGAAAAGACTACTCATAGTGACCCCAAACTTGTGTAAAAATACTTTTTTTTTTACAATAAAATTGCTGTATTTTCTCTAAGCCAGGCTTATGGTCTTCAGGCCCAGTTCATTTGTTAACGTTTTGGCTTCTGCAGCCCCCAGAACCACGAGGACAAGGACCTGGTGGCTTTGGTGCAGAAGGCGCCAGACCCAAGAGGAGTGGCACGTCCCCAGCATGCAAGAGCACAAAACAGGGTTACAGCACGAGAGTCTCATGCGACAGTGTGAGGGAGGGTTTGGAAGGAACCAGGATAACCCTGTGCATCTCTCAGGTTTTTCCCAATACACCACCCCTTCCAGGCACTGGAAGTAGCTTCTGACCTCTCATATTTTTAGACAAAACATCTCTCTATGTCCAATTCCTGGAATTCAAGGACAATGAACCAAACCATAAAAATCATTACGTTACTATTAGAATCTCAAGGTCTGATTTATTTATTTATTTAGAAAAAGTCATTGAATGTTCTCTTTACTTGCCCTTCTAATTAATTATTACCTGCAGCAGGCTTGTGCTCCTCATTTTCAGAAAGAGAAGAGTGAGGCTTTTCGGGTAAAGAGTGCCCCTGAAAACTGCTCAAGGAGGCTGAAAATAATGAGGTGTCGATGCTGGACTTCAAGGTTAACATACTATATGCATGTAGTGCTTCATTCAAAAATCAATCAGGGAAATGTTAGTGCCTTGTAAGAGAGATTTATTAACTTCTTGCAGCGGTGCTGAGCTGGGGTGGTAAAGCGGTGCCTAGAAGAAGAGGAAAGGGAGAAGCTCATACACAAGATCTACAAGAGAGAGCAGGAACTTTTAATTCCCAGATGGGCAGATGTTTGATTTTGAAGCGCTATTAAGACCTTAGGTAGCATGTGTATTTAATGCGTCAGCAACATTGCACTTCAAAAGAAAGAAGAATAAGAAGTGACTGCAGTGCAAACATTTGGTCATTTCATAGACTCACAGGATCATAGAATCACAGAATGGTTTGGGTTGGAAGGGACCTTAAAGACCACCCAGTCCCACCCCCTGCCCTGGGCAGGGACACCTCCCACCAGAGCAGGTCGCTCCCAGCCCCATCCAGCCTGGCCTTGAGCCCTGCCAGGGAGGGGGCAGCCACAGCTGCTCTGGGCAGCCTGGGCCAGGGCCTCACCACCCTCACAGGGAAGAATTTCTTCCTTACATCTAATCTAAATCTCCCCTCTTTCAGTTTGAAACCGTCACCTCTCATCCTGTCGCTACCCTCCCTGATCAACAGTCCCTCCCCACCTCTCCTGCAGCCCCTTTCAGCACTGGAAGCTGCTCTAAGGTCCCCTCAGAGCCTTCTCTCCTCCAGGCTGAACACCCCCAACTCTCAGCCTGTCCTCACAGGGGAGCTGCTCCAGCCCCTGAGCATCTTCATGGCCTCCTCTGGACCCGCTCGAGCAGCTCCATGTCTTTCTTACGTTGGGAGTCTCAGAGCTGGACACAGCCCTGCAGGTAGGGTCTCACGAGAGTGGAGCAGAGGAAGAGAATCCCCTCCCTCGACCTGCTGGCCACGCTGCTTTTGATTGTGTTTGATCCCATTAGCAATAAAATTAGAGGTTCCCCACTGAGGAGTAACTTGTAAGGCCTAAATAATATTCACTGAGACTCAGGCTATTGCCTCTTTCAGCTGCTCTGTGCCTGTCTTACACTTTCAGAGGTTGCAAGTCAGGGCTTACAGAAATTCCTTCTTACACATCTTAAACCGATAATGAAAGTTATCTATAATATATTTTAAAAATAAAAAATAGGACCAATCCAAAACAAACCTAAAAAATCCCCCCAAAATAAAACCAGCTAAGGTTTACATACTGATGATAAAAGTAACTTTAAAATACGCTTTGCACTGCATCTCTGCGAATTTTTTTTGGTGGTAGCCATATTTTAGCATAATGGCAGAAAATGTTTCCTAAGGGAGCAATGAGTAGATGCTCAGTGAGCTGGTGTGATCATTCATCTGCACAGCTTTCCTTTCCTTATGGCTTTTAAACTCTGATTGACTGATTCAAACAAAGTTGACCGGAGGGTAAAGGGAATTGTGTTCCTCCTCTTCCAGTGCAGAACGGGGCAAAAACCAGGGGGGAGGGACCTTGTACTGCAAAGGGGTGAACTCACACCCCATCAGGCACTGGGAGATTGTCCTCGGTTACAGTGTAAAATGTGCCAAAAGGAAAAAAAAAAGTATTCTATGACCATCTTCAGGAGCTGTTGAGACCAGGTGGGGCGGTGCTCCCTGCCTGCCCCCTCTGGACTATCTCCTGTCGATGGGCACAACAATGCCTTATCGCCTGACCCATCGAGAACTCGCTCCTGGGCTATCTCCTGTTAATGGCCCATCAAGGAACTGCCTCACGGCTCCCCATCCCATGGTGAGATGCTCCGCCCGGGGGGAAGGAGCCAAGCAGTCCATGCCAAATAAAAACTGAGATCTCCAACACCCGAGCAGCCTTTCTTCCACTGGATTCCCAGAGGAGCTTTTCCCCCCACTGGAGTTCCAGAGGACAAGAGCTACCTACCTACCACTGGACCTTCGGAGGAAGACCAGACTCTTTTACCTGATTGCTGCTTCCACAGCACTACACCCATCGCTTCAGGAGGACTGCAGCCAGCATCTTATCGGACTGCTACTGCCATCCTAACAGGGGGTCAGGTTGTATTCCTGACTCTGTCAGTGTAAACCAGGGGGTTGTTTGATTTTTTTCCCTGCCTTGTGTTATATATATATATATATATATATATTAGTAAAGAACTGTTGTTCCTATTCCCCATATCTTTGCCTGAACGCCCGTTAATTTCAAAATTATAATAATTTGGAGGGAAGGGTGTTGCACTTTCCATTTCAAGCGAGGCTTCTGCCTTCCTCCGCAGACACCTGTCTTTCAAACCAAGACAGGGATTCACATGGGAAATGGCTCTTACAGACCTCCAGCAGCTAGACTCCATGAAATGTCAGGCAGATTTGAAATACATCCCTGAAAATTATAGAAAACAGACCTTCCTGCCCCAGCAGCTTGCTCTCGGTGGAACTGAACCTATCCAGCCTGTCCCTCCACGTAGGAGATATTTTGCTCTACAGTTCAGGAAGATCAGCCTGAAGATTATGTTGTGGCCATTCAGTAACAAAAAGAAGCCCAAAGGATGCATCCAAAATGTTTTTCAGTTTAACTTGCATGAAGTAATGGCCCTTTGGTTAAAGATTCTCACCAAAAACCTCAGCTAGTTTGCATGAAAGGTAGTCGGTAGTTTCTCAAATGCCCTTTCCTACTCACATGTTGGCAAGGTGGAAGAAATTACACTTTTTTAAGCAGCTGTGAAGTGTAGCAATTGTTTTAGATTTTCTATGAGCTATTCAGAGATTGACATCCATTAATAAAATACACCACCTGTGACTCATAAAATTAACTCATGTTTCTTCCATGGGAGTTTCCAATAGCACTTCATATCCTTTTTCAATACGCATACGGTGCTGTCATATGATTTTGCCCTAAGTTTCTATACCTAACAACACTTAAGTAAAATTACTTAACACTTTGCATTAAAAAAAAAAAACAAACAAAAACCCAAACCAAAATAAAACAAACAAAAAAACCCACCAAAAACCTTGGGGACTTCAGTGGAAGTCTGCATGACTATAGAAAGGGAAATCCAAGCATCAGTTAGCACTTCCTCAATTGTTCAAAAGCATTTTAGAAAGAAGAAGTGAATAAATGAACGTGACAAGCCAGTACCTGCGAGCATTTCAGTAGCAGCAGTAGCCAGCTACAGGGAAGGGTTCATCCTGGATCTCTATCCTAACCTTCAAAGGCTGGCCTCGGGGGGGGAAGGGCTGGGGAAGTGGGGATACTGTTCATTTCAGATCATTCAGCCCAAGTTTGTTCTTACAGACAGCAGAAACCACCCAGGATTATTTATTTTTTTTTCTGATAGGGAACATCAAAGTCTGTTAGGGAATATTGCCACACTGAACACGTACCACCAAAATTCACAGTCAGCTGATGGCTCCTTAGTCATTTTGTTACAGAAGTGCCCTGAGAGAAGAAAAGGTGGTAGAGAAAAGCTCAAAGACACTTCTCCTCCGGGGACACAACTGCAGGGACTACGGCACCCAGGCATCACTTGGTACAGAGTCACCAAAGCCACGCTTTGGACATAGGGAGCTGAGAGCCCATCAGGGGCAAAACACATCTCGCCAGCCTTCAGCTGAGACCTGAACAAGGACGGTGGTCCAGCCCTGCCATCACTGTGTCCCACGACCAAGTCACTGCAGCTGATGGCAGATCAGGGCTGAGAATATGACATAAATTCCTTGCAGGTGCAGTTCTTAAAAAAACCCAAAGTGATAAATAGATATTAAAGCACAAAGTCTATTATAGCTGCAGTGCTGGTGGGTGAATCAGGCAGAGCAGGCTGCTTCCCTCAGCCATATGATGCTGAGTGACCTCGTAGCCCGGCCCTGGGAAACTTCGCCCTTAAACCAACGAGCACCTTCAAGTGGCTGTAACAGCAGAGGCTGTTTATACAGGGGCGGTTCTTAATATCCAGGAATGACTTGGGTCTCACTGCCTTCTTGTCCTTTGCACCCTGATTTTCCCATGCAAAAGGCTGAACCTAACTCAGAGTAATCTCCTCACCCAGGCCAGTGGCTGAGCTGTGTTCCCAAAACAGCATAAAATTCAGGCCAGCAAGAAAACCTGACCCTCTCGATATAGACCTGCATTTGCAGACCTTTCTGGAAAAAGAGCAGGATCCGGCTTGGCTTTCAGCAGCTTTTACTGACACTGGACCCACTTTTACAGCCTTTGGCTCTGATGCCAGTGGTGCTGATGTTTCTTCCCTCTTTCAGAGCCCAGACAGTACCAGAATGAAAAGCACAGACTCCTGCCTCCGAGCCTGCATCGAGACCTGATGTCCGGACAGCCAAACCACATGGCTTTGGACACTGCAGCCTGTGAGTCAGCATGTATTTATAGATGGAGAGAGGCTTATTTGGTGTATCATGAACTTCCTTCCACAGCCAGGGACGCTGCAAGAGGTTAATTGTCAGCAGCAGTGAAAGTCCATTTGGTACTTGACTGCCCAATCTGACTTTATTGCTATTTATAGACCATTCAGTGCTTTAGCTGCTGGTTTTACTCTCTTTTCTTCCTTACGGTTTTTCCCTTCCTTATTCTAAGAAGGTTTTGGTTTTCCTGATACCCTTTTTATCACCCCACCACCTTCTACCCTTTCATTCAAGTAAGTTTATTTAAAACCAAAACACCACATAACTATAAGGGTTCCTACTTAACATAATGAAGTTATTCAAGATGTTTACTCCACAAAAAATAGATAGTGAGCTCACATCGCTGTTGTAGGTTACAGCTAACTACTGAGTTTACTGCACGTAGCCACATGGCAAAACCTCTTTGTGCTCTGGTCCTGTCACTCAGGGACTTATCACGTAGACATGGGTCTGTAACAGGGGCAGGATCTGTGCTGAAATGATGCTACAAAAGCCAGTAAGTTCCTACACATCATTCATTATCAGTTCCCCAGCTGAAGCACAGTCTGAAAGCAAGGTATCAGGTGGAGGTTGAGCCTTTCCTCTTAATAAGAGATTTCATGTAATTAAGTCTCTGTAAAACATACCCTGAAGGGACTGTGTGACAAGGGGAGATTTGCACTGAGCATCTGTCTGTAGGGCAGCTCGCTCCTGCTGTTATCCTCTGTAAGAAGCAGGACTTTTATTTTTTTTCCCTCTTACAAAGCCCAGCCAAGAAAAAAACACCGAAAAAACTGCTAAGAAGTTAAATAGGGACACCATCAGCCTACCAGCGGCTTCACTATTTCTTGCAACATGTCATTTTCTTGTCTGATTTGTCAGAGAGTTTCCTCTTAAATGCAGAAACATAAAATTTAACAGTCTCGTTTCTACCTCCCTTCCCAGGGTCCCAGCAGCTTCTGATAGAGAAACATCCACCGGCAGCAAGCTGCCGCAGCGCCCACCAACCCTCAGTGGGCATCACGCCGCTTTCCTCCGCTAGAAATGCCTTAAAACATCGGGAAACATGAGCTTCATCCTTATAAAGATGGTGGAAGTGAAAGACCGGACTAAGTGTCCTGAAGGTCTCCCCAAAGGCTGGAAGAGCCAGAGCAGGACTCAGGGGTTCCCCCATAACCCAGCACTGCTGTCTCATTCTCACTTTCAAATGGACAGCAAAAATAAAATAATTTTTATGTCTAGGCTAGTAGAAAGCCAGCAGCACTGTTAGCAGAGCACAGTCTAACACCAGGTTCAAACTGGATGGCCTGCATTGAAAAGTTCAGCTAAGGAAATGGATTTCAAGAGCTTTACTGTGTTTCGTTTTCTCATCTAAACAACCACAGCAAATATTTAATGGGCTGTTTTTCCTTGCATAGTTTTCCTTTTAGAACAGGGCAGACAGTATCGCAGGAATTGGAGCCAGGGAAGGCTGTGTTATCAAGGAGGACAGCAGCAATGCATCAGGAGGTATATTTTTAAATCACAAGTCCTTTGGGACAGGGATTATCCAATATAAGTTAAAATACACGACCAGCATTTTCCCAATAACCCACGGTCAGATGCAAGGGGATTTGCAAACAGATTAACATGTGCATTTGATTGATACCGTTGCCATGGCTGTTAGCAATACGATCGTCTCAGACCCCGAATTTTGCCCAAGGTTCAAGAAAGACTATAATTTTTTCTATAAATATGCATTTTTCACACACAAACACCGCCCTCTGCTGCATGCAGAGATTGATGCTGGTAAGCAGATTTATGAGCGTTGCCCCTGGCAACACAGTTGTTGAAGGTGATAAAAATTCTTATGTCTCTTTGGTTTAGAAAATGCCAGTACATCAAAATGCAAATGATTCCGCCTCCTGCAAAGGTCATTTGGGGTAAGGGATATGTTTAACTTCTCCGTCTCTGGAAAGAAAATGGTGAAAATTGAACTACAGCATGTTTCTATACTTCAGGCATATGTTGTGTTGTCACCTCGCCGGTTTCTAGGAGTATATTAAGAAGGCTGCTGCCCACTCCTATAACACTTGTGATTTCTTTTATTTAAGAAGGAGGTCAAACTCACACTAAACCAGTATTTTTTATTCCCCTGCAATACAACACCTGTTTGCACAGCGAATCCCACCGTGCATTCAGTTTTTTCCCTGGAGGCACATGCTGTTTCTGCTCAGGGAAGATGTTCTTGCGAGAAGATACACTTGCCCCAACCTGGCAGAGGAGAAATGAAGCTGATCTGATTGCTTTTATTTGCATTTGCATCTAGACACTCTCTCCTCAGGCCAGGGCTGCTCAATCTTGGCCAGAGCAGTTCACGAGCAGATGCAAAAATGCAGCTTGCCCAGAGCAAAAATACTTATTTCATCTATCCAGACTGGGGCTCCCAACAAGTAATACCCGAGCTTGAACCAAAAAGAAGCATTTTTATTGGGAACAGCCCTTCCAAAACATGATTAATGGAAGAGCAGCAGTGGATTACAGCTAGCAATTCCCTGGCTAGACCTGGTGTCCCTTGGGTGGCCAGTCTAGCTCAACACAAGGCCCTGTAGACTTGCAAAGTCATGAATTTGGTGCTTTAAGTTTCCTTGAGAGAGATTGTTGGTTCCTGTTTGTCTGGTTTGCCTGAAAATGGATTTAGAGGAAAGCACCTGAGCTTCGCTGACATTAGGAATCGGGTGGTTTATAATGTTCGTAGATGAGAAGAATGCAAAACTGTCTCCACGAAGAGCAGGAGCAGGCACTGAGCTTTCCTACGAGCAGCTCGGCTGATTTGCCTAAAAGTCTAATGAACTGATGGAACTGCTGCTGCTGCTTTGTCTTCGCTCAGGAGTCCCAAGTGGTGCTGGATAAAACCAGAGCCCTTCCCGGGGCTGGGGCATTGGTGGTAACCGCAGCAGCAGCACGCTCCCTGCCAAGCTGTGACTGTAAAAAAAAACAAGAGCAGAGACTTGTTCAGCTTCCCAGCCAGAGGACAGATTCAATAAATACACAGCGAAAGCAAGATCTACCTCCTAGGGAGCTAGCTAAGGAGCCTTTCATTTCTAGGTGACCAAGACCCGGTGACTGAAAGTCATTTCGACGGACAGCGTTTGCTGGGCAGTGTGAGCAGGTCTGATGTTCTTATGCTGCCTTCAGGATGACAGTTTTTTGGTTATTTCACACTACAAGTGCCACAACACGCAGCAATCTCACGAGAGAAAAGCAGCTGGGACAGGAAAAAAATGCCATTTTCTTTGCTGTTATTGATATTTCCTGGTAAGGACTTGAATGCTTCAGTGAGAAACAGCTCAAAATTACTGCTACCCATGGTAGTGAGTTACTTCAATATCCAGGACTATTCAACCCACGTGAAAAAAAGAAAAAAATTAATCAACTGGTTCAAGTCTGATTCCTCTGAAATTGCCATTCTGATAAAAGAACAAAATGGCCTTTAAAATTAACAGATTATTTCATGAGAGGAAAGTTCTGCTATCAGTTTGTATTGCAACAAGGGTAAAAAAAGAAGCCAAACACTTAAGCAATACTTATTTCTTAGCATTTATTCCTCAAGTAGTGGCTAGTGACCTAAAGGAAATATATTTGTATTTGAAGTAGTAGAACCCATACTCAAAGAAATGGAGGGAAATACTTCGTAAAGATAAACTTCACAAAATGAATTGTGATACTGGTGCAATCTTCCCAGCACCCTGGGACGAGCCTGAGGCTCCCAGCCAAGCACTGCAATCACACGGAGGAGGATGGGTTGGAGGGGAGAAAAAGCAGGAATCAACATAAGTCAATTTGTTTGACTGTGTAAGAGACAAGCTGGAGTTGTATTTAAACAGACCTGAGCAGAAAGCAAAGAGCATGACCAATGGCGTTGAAAAGCTACCCTGATTTGAAACAAGAGCGATGAAGAGAGGAAAGCTTGGGACAGACGCTTAACGGGGACAACAAAATTTATTTTCCACACATATTTTTAGTGATGTGACGTGCCCAGGAAAGGTAGTTTTCACCTTTTCCCTTGGCACAAGTTGAGGTGAGGGCGCAGGAGGTTGAAACAGTCTGGGAAATCTCTGAGCAAAAGAGCAAAGTGCTGCACGATGGCTGCTGCAAGAGACCCCGCTGGGTGCGCAGGGTCCCGGCCCCGCTGGGTGCGCAGGGTCCCGGCCCCGCTGGGTGCGCAGGGTCCCGGCCCCGCTGGGTGCGCAGGGTCCCGGCCCCGCTGGGTGTGCAGGGTCCCGGCCCCGCACCGCACCAGGCACCACATCTCAGCCCCGCGCTTCCGCGCAGGGTGACGCTGCCTTTCCTGCGCAGGAGCACAGCGGGGCCAGCAAGGGAAGAGCTCAGCTAAAACCAAGAGCCGAGGGTGCAAATCGGTTCCCACTGCCAACTCCCATGAAAGCACATACACCCCCGTATCCTCCGCGTGCTGGAGTTGCCCTTTCCAAAGTAGTTCTTGCTGAAAAGAAGGGGAGTGGCAGCAGCTGCATGTCAGACCAAACACCCTGCTCCTTGGGCCAGGTGCCACAGCAGCCCCTGCCATGGGTGAGCCCATCGTGAGTGGCCCCACGGCAGCACAGGCAGGGTGCTCCCCAGGCACCCAGGGACCGCTCCAGCAGGCTGGACATGCCAACACCACCCTTGTCCACAGGATACCAGCACTGGAGCATATCACTTCTCATCGTACCATTGACATCAGCTGCGCTCCTCAACTCTTCTGGCATGAAACCGTTTGCCACATCCCTAAATTCATCCTGGGAGATACCTGCTGTGTCCATGGGACAGGGTAAAGCGTCTTTCCACAAGGACCCTCCTCAGCCTGAGACATTTTAACAAGTGCTTGAGGTTCTTCATATCTGGGTTGAGACGTGGTATACGATGCATATTCAAAGGTTGCACCTCGGCCTTCAGCACAAATGGTCGTGGACCAGGTGGGCAAAGAGAACTCAGGACCTAGAAAGCAAATTGGGCCAAAAGGCATCGTAACCCCTTGCTGGGAAAAAAAAACCAAAACCATGCTAAACTGGATCCCACCCAAGAAATGTGTCAGCAGCTCAGCTGCTGTGACAGGGAGAGACAGGATCCCACTGGGCTGCAGGGCTGGGCCAATGATGCAAGGGTTTGACCAAAGAGGAGGCTGCAGAATACACTAATTAACTTGGGAATTTATATTAAACTCCTACATCTCATATCTCATGCCAGGCTAGGCACAGAGGAGAAACTGAGTAAAACAGAGGTACTGCAGAACCTCATGCTGATGATTCACAAGACGGAGTGCCCTTGCAGCAGGACCAAACCTGCACTTCAGGGTGATCTTAGGACAACCTAAGCCATGTGTGCTTATTTTTTAGAGCTTACATCCTTCCTAGCCAGTAAAGAGTACCTGTTCCAGCCTGGTGATGTCTGTTGAGCTAAAGTCCTTACTTAAAGTCACCAAATTCCAGTGTCCAGTCTGTCCCAGGACAGCATTAGACAGGAATCCATTGCTTGGACTCCATTTCTCAAGCTTGCAGGGGGAGCACACACTATGGCATGAATACCAGGAAAAGAAAACTCTCCTGCAGTCTTTCCCTTCCCCCCTATTCAACCCCTTCCCAGCAACCCCTTTCCAGCATAAATACAGAGACTGGAGCCAAAGAGGATGGCAACAAACGAGGGCAAACGCTGCAGCTCAGGTGGGGCAGGGCTGGCACATGCAGGTCTGGGAGCACAGACACACACACGGGCAAAGACCGGCACCGCAAGAAGGGTCCCTCCAGTTTAGTAAGTGTGAGAATCCCAGCCCTAAACGGGGAAAAGTCCTGTGCTCACACGTAGTCAAAATACTTTCTGATATCGGTATCACTGGAATGAAATAGCACACCGAGTTCCCAAGAGCCGGGTTTTAACACTCCCCTTACAGTTCCACTTCAACAGCAGTTTTAAAGAGGAGTAGGCAATAAATGCGAGAGCGTTAGTGAAACGTTAAGGTCACATACTTAGGATAGTCACAAGTCCAAAAGTGTAAAAGTTAAAAGCTTGATTAACCTTAGGTGTTTCATAAACAAATAACTCACCATTTTTTGCATGCAATGTTTGCATTTGAAGTAATACCCAGTGTTAGTTACCTGGTCAGAGTACTATGAGATTTAAATTTTTTTTAAAAAAGTAAAAATTAAAAGAGAACGATTAATAGAACACTATAGATTATTAGAAGTAAAAGTATTTAATGCTTGACAGTAGATGTACTGTCAAGTAGTCTTTAATATGGGCAACAGGAGCCAGATGGGTTTTATTTTTGTTTATACTGTTTAGAAACATACCTCTTTTCTTTTCTTTTCTTTTTTTTGTACAGAGGATCTAACTTTGCAAGAGTTAAAATTTGCATCAACTTGTTGAGGAGAGTCAAGTTAATGTTTTGTTCCTGTTGGCCCTGGATCACGAAAAGTATCTGCACCACAATCTAAATATATGGTTTTCATTTTTTGCTTGTTTTCAGGAAGAAAAGGGTTTTATTTGACAAAACAAACATCATTTGAAAGCTGTCTCTGCTGCACCTCCTCCTGCCCTGCAGCTGGCTTGTTTATTAATGCAATGCTTGAGGAAAAATACTGTTGATTAAAGGAAAAAAAAAAATAAAAGAAAAAGAAGTTTGGCTGGCACAAAACACTTCCCTCAGCCCCCAAAACTTCACAGCAACAAATTATCATGATGAGCCTTCATGAACACCCCCACAGCAGGGAAACCAGCAAAACCAACTTTCCAGCAGCCTTCTCCAGCACTAACCCTGTGCGATCGAACCAAGAGCGCCCGCCCTCGCTGGGCATCCGAGTGGAACCTCTGCTCCACCTCCCACTCCATGAGAGGTGCCCTAGCAAAGCACCGGTGGAAGGGCTTCCTGACTTGTCTCAGCCCAGTGACAGACAGCTCCAGGGGTCATTGAGGGGAGGGGGAACACTGAAAGCTTTGTTTTCTTGGAAAAGCATTGTGAAATGCCCTCACATCCTTCCCTCCCTCAAGAAAATGTGAACACTTGGCTTACGGAGACACCTGAAGACAGGTAGGGTGAGAGCGAAGCTCTTCCGCTGATGGGAAAGCAGCTAAAGCTTTGGCTCGGGACCCCAAGACCTTCCTCTCCGCGCCAATTGCAACGCAACCCTGAGTCTCCCGGGATGTCCAGCAGCTCCGCTGCAACCCACCGTGGCTCTGCCAAGTCCAGGAGGGCAGAGAGCCGGCCCCAAAAGTCTTTCCAGCTTCAGCGCTGGGATCACCACCGTGTTTGCACGAGCTCCTTGCCATCATTCGACCTTTAAAGCTCAGGGCTAAGCGAAGCAGAAGATGCTGGGGCAGGAGCACAGCAGTGAAGTCCTCCTCACCCATCCAGCAGCGGTCGGAAGCCGAAGGGGCCGGGCAGCAGCACCTCCCTTGTTGCAGCCCGCTTGCAGCGGAGCAGCCAGGAAACCCCCTTGGTTTTCCTCCTCGGGACCTGAGTTTGGGAAGAAAGGCTCTGACGGGCGCCGGTGTCTCCCTGTGAACACCCGCTGTGGCCCCGGGCACCAGAAGCACCCGTGCATTTGCCTACAGCCCCCGGCAGCCCACGCTTGTCTTTTGTAGCTCCCCGTGACTGACACAGAAACGGCCCCTCGGCCGCCCGGGGCTGGAGGCGTTCGGGCTGCTGCAGCCCCAGCCGTGGCCCAGGGCTGTAGGTCCTGCTCCGTGCAGGGACAGCGATGGGTTTGGTGTCAGGCAAAAGCCACGGGTATAATTCGGGCCACAAACCGTAGAGGACCAGGTGGAGAATCAGAACAATAAGATTTCTTCTTTTTCTTAATTTTTTTTTTTTTTTTTTACATTAAGCTACGAGTGTGTCTTCTTCCGTATCTGCAACTTTTCTCCAAGTTGTTCTATTGGCCAGTGTTTCCTCAGTTGCTGTTACCTGAGTATAAATCTCAAAAAAAAACCCAAAAATAAGCACTGAACACACAGCTCTAACGTATTTTTCCTGAAGCGGTGAATCTCCTGATAAAAACTTGCAATATCTCTGGAAAATTGTCTCTAAAGCAAAGTAACATTTTACTAAGATATACCCGCAAAAACAGTAATTCCAATACACCCTTACAGCGGTTAAATTCCGATTGCATTTTACCCTCTGGTGCACTATAAGATTATCTTTTCAATTAGCATTAATCTTTAGAAGGAATTTATATAGAAACAATCTCACTGTATTTAAATGTTTAGTCTGGTACAGGGAAAAATTACTCTCTGCACAAGTCGATCTTGTTTAACACGTAGCCCTTTCAGTTAGAACAACCAACCTATTTTGGGGAATACAGAGACGTAGCATATTTTGGCTGGAATTTTATCTTCAACTCCCTATTTAAATTGGCATAAAAACGCCTTTAATTTTGAACAAGCTTTTAAAAAAAAAAAAAACCCTATGATAGCCACGTGAGTCCCCAGCACAGTAAGGCTTCAAAATTCTTGTGGTCTGAAACCCATTCAAAGATGAACTTATTCTGGATTGTTTTATGATGTTAGTCTGCCTTATAAATTTGTGGAAGTGCTGCAGTAACTCCTTCAGACTGAGGGTGAACAGAACAGCAAAAATTTCCCTATTTGTTTTACAGAAACGGCTGCAGTGATAGCTCGGCCTCCTTCAAACAACCGTTAGGGGATAAAATAAGCAGAGGGTACTTTCACAGTGAATATCCTTAGGTAAAGGTGTTGGACATCTTTGTTAGGACACCTCTCACAATAACTCTTCAAAGAAATTGCTGCTGCAAAAAGTTGTTATTAATAATAATGAAAATAAAGGAATATCTGCTATATGCCACAGAGAAATTGGGACAACTATGGACAGGGAGGGAAGGCACTTCTGAAACCAGCAGGGGTGGGAGTCACCAGGGCAGGGTTGCCTTGTGCTTCGGCTCGACACCGCAGCTGAAATACATTTTTTGTTGTGCTCTGCAACAGGATTTCATTAGTCTGTGCATGGTTTTTTGCGAAACGCAAGTTTGGTATGCTCCTCCGAGGGGCTTGTGCCAAAATTTTCGGAAATAGCCATTTTGCTGTGTTTATGGGATACATGTAATGTTACAAAGGTTTATTGAACTCTTGTCAGGGATAATATCTGTTCAGCAGCCAGTAGGGCACATCATCAAAAGCATTTATTGAATGCAAATCTTTACCCGCTGTAACGTAACCCAAAACATTAATGACCCCATCAGCAAGACGCTCTCCCATGCCTTGGCAGAGGTTGAGCAAATCTCAGCAGCAGCGTCCAGCACCGCCTTGCAGCTGGAGGGGGGTACCCAGCTGCCCCGAGCACATTTGTGCCGGGTGCTGGTACAGGAGCTCAGCCAGGGCTTTGCCCTGGGCCAGCCATGGGGATTTGGTGGCTGGGTGGAGCGAGGATAACCCTGTTCCTCTGTCTCGTGAGAAGAGGCTGTGTGGGGAGCATGGGCTGTGCTCTCCTGCTCCCCTGAGAGCAGCAGACTCTGGCTACGGGGCTAAATCCAGTGAGATCCTTCCAGGCAAGAGCCATGGTATACGGAAGCAGGGAAATCAGGCAAATTCAAAGCTGATGTGAACCTTTTTCTTCCCTATCTGCATGTTCAACGGACCCCGGCCAGGCTGGCGTAGCGGCTTTTCTCACGTTTCTTCTGCTGGAGCACCTTGCCATTTCTTCCTCGGGCCTGACCTGCAGAGCATCGCAGTGGTTTTATCAAGCGCTGCCTTTAAAGGAATGCGGTGTTCACTCAGCACCAGCCACGCTTAGAAAGTGCCCCTGCAGGGATGCTGGACCAAGGTGCCTGGCATGGAAAGCGCCACCCAGGCCACCAGAGAGCTGCTGCAACAAGGGCTGGAGGAGCAGGAGCAAGAAAATGAACCCAAACCCGTTCTTTCCTCTCTTGCACATTCATTAGCCCTGCCTGACTCTAGCCCAGGAATCCCCCGGGTTTTCCATCACATCACAGGAGGGGAAATTCCCTGCGGCTCCCTTCGATAAGGTTTGCAGCTTCACACCCATCTCCAGTTACAGCTGATGAGTGCAGAAAAGCCCAGTGGCGTATCACCTATGTTCACATGTGCCTGTTCATACTTAAAAGTTAGGTGGGAAAATGTTTCTTGGGAAACACTATGAAATACGCCACGTACTCTTTAGTTTTAAGACGCCAGGAATTGACTTTATCAGACAAACATTGCTGAAATATTAGTCCAGACCACACATCCTCCACCTGGTTCAGGCTCCACAGGAGCCGTCCAAACATGACTTTACTCATCCTGAAACTTGGCAAAGGGACAGAGTCGTGTCTGTGCGCTCTGGCTTTATCTTCACCTTCCCTCTCTTTCATGGGCTAAAGGCTCATCTTTGCAGACAAATCTGTCCTCACCGCTTGCTCAAGGCCCCGAAATCTCAGGGGCTATCCACCACGCAGCAAATGCCATGGTCTTTATTCCCTCTAGGAGAAAGGAGGGATGACGCAGCCGTCTGGGATTCAGGATGGAGCTACTCTGTGCAGCAGGATCGCTCGTGTGAAGCTGTGTCTTACACCATGCAGGCAGCTCTGCCCACAGCAAACCCTCTCCATGCAGGTACGAGCTCCTGTGTCCCATGTGCACCTTTCAGCAGCTCTGTGTTTTCTCCAGCTGGGAGATGGCTTATGCATAATCCATGCATTAAGAAAGGTCGATATTGTTTCATTAAAGTCTTGCAATCTTAGGCCGCAAGTCATTGCTGTTGGACAATCACTGGATGGAGGGGAGATCAGTGGAACCAGTGTTTCACCTGCAATATTTTCCCCTGCCTTTTTACACGCTGGCATTCATTTGCCTTTGTTAATTACATGCTGGAGTGCATGTGCAGAGCCCCTGAAATGGAGGAAGACTTCATTTCCCGAAGGAAACGCCACGTTTACACTGGCATCGCTGAATGGGAAGGTTTTCCAATAGTGCAGAATGAACAGAACTATTTTTTTACAAGGCAGCTTTCCCCAGCCTCCCTGGAGTCAGCAGGGCTGAACAAGCTCGACACAACCATGAGCTTGAGCGTTCTGCATCTCATCCTTGCCCTACAGAGAGTTCACCTGCCCCACGCCCCCATCTCAGCTTTGGGCACCGATTCTAATCCTCCCGCTGCTACTGAAGATCAGTACTGATCCCCCACAATTACTGGTGACTTGAGAATGTAAGAGAGAGAAGAATTGAGCCATTGTCTGAAAATGTGGCCTGCTAATACCCTCCTTGCTGGGGGTTTTGGGAGGGTTAGTCACTCAGCACCTGCTAAGTGCTCTTTTGGGTGTTCACCATAGCGAGGATGTGCCCAGCCTCCTCTGCGCTGGATCTTTTCAAGATCTCTCTAAGGTACATTTGCTTTGCCTCCTCCCAGCTGGTGCATTATCTTTAATAAGAACATTTTTGCCACATTTTTAGCATAGATAGTGTGCAATTGTAGTTTAATATTACAGGGTGAACTGTTGCAGGAGAGAAAACATGCATCTTCGTAACAGTTGTACTCCTGCACGGTAATCATACAGTACAAATACACAGCCACAGAGTGCATTAAAAATGTATGTTTTGTTATGCATGTACCTTTTTGGAAGACGAGATAGAGCCAAAAATGTATTATTTTAATATGTGACATTTTGCATCTATTTCACTGGCACGTGCATGAACCACACAGGGACCAAAACGGCTTTGCTCCTGAAAGGGCACTGTCAAATCCACAGTGCCTCAATTATCTATTTAATGAATACTTTAACCTACAACAGATCATATATGATGGGAAATGATGTCATCTGAGTCATTAATCTGTTTGCTGCTATTCCAGGAGAGCAACAAGAAGTCAGATACGGCGCTAAAAAAAAAAAATCCCTTTCTGCTGTTAGGGGAGCTCTGCTTTCCTCTGTGTGAAAGATTTACTGAAAACCAGGTTTTATATAATTTCACACAGCCAACTTTGGAGCCCCATGAGCCCCAAACCTCACTTCCCTGCACTGGACCCTTAAAATGATGCAAGGGAAATTTCAGGCTGAAGTAGAGCCTTAACTGGTAAGGACACACGCCGGCTGGAAGATCAGTGTGGGCGTTGGTCAAGATCTTTAAAGCCAGTTAGGAGGGCAGCAGCTCCCCATACTCCTGCAGTGCACTGAGGGTGTAAAGCAAAGTTTTACTATCTGAATTAGGGTGCTACAGCCCCACTGTGCCGGGATGAAAGGGCCCTTAATTGTCTCTGCTAATGGGTTTCAGAATGATGAGTGACTCGCACTTGCTCTTCAAGCAGGAAGGCATCTATAATTGTGAGACTTATTAATTTCATTTAAAGTGCTACGGCTGACATCCTGGAACTGTGGTCTCTTAAAATCTCTTTCTTAATTGCTGTAAAGCAGCCTTAAGAGCACTTTAAGATGCCTCTGTTTACAAGTTAAAAAAAAAAACAACCCCAAAAAAACCCTATAACATCTTAAATCTTCTAGCAGAATTTCCATTCAGTTGGGTATTTACCAGAGACTGGGTTATATTTCCCCCTGGATGAAAATTCATATGCAGTCAAAAGACTATTCCCTACAGTATCCAGCAGAAGTAAGTCGTAAGTCCAATTTTAAACAATATAAAACAACTTCTTTGTTTCTGTGATTCCACATGGGGAAGGGAACGAGGTGTTTGTTGTTACTTAAAGAATCAGCAGAGCTATAGCTTAGACATTAATAGGTTACACGATATTTATTTAATCTTCCTTTTGTTTTGAGAACTGCTGTGTTTTTTCAGATTGTGAAAACCTAAATGGAGCCTCTTCTGGCTTCGGTTGACTTAAATGTTTGAGCATTTCCTACATTTCCCTCCTGAGGAATCCACCTCAATATCTCCAAAGATGGCTCTTGAGGCACAAGGAAACTCAGGGTCATCACTGTGGGGACAAAAAGGAGACAGTGCCCCTAGCCTGGTCTCTACCTTCCTGCTCCTCATCATCAAGGTCCTTCCCAAATTTCAGCCCTTCACTTCCATGGACTTTGTTCTGCTCAGAAAACGTGCCCCCAGCTCAGCAGGGGAAGGAAAGCGCGTCCACAAAGGTGCCCGTCTTCCCCACCACTTCCTTGGATCATCACCCTCTTAGTGCTTTTCTGCCCGAAAAAAAGTTAATATCCCACCAACAGAAAAAAGTAAAAATGGCTAAAGCCTCTAACAAAGGAGGCAACGGCTCCTTCCCAGTCCAAAAGCCAGTTTGCCCAAAGACCTGCAGATCTTTCTCCTGTTTGCAACGGGGTTGTTTCATCCATCAAAGACGCCTGTTTGATGCAAATCGCTCCCTGCTGCTCTGAGGGATCCGCTGTGCCTCCATGGGAGCTTTATTTAGCCCCAGCCGTTGGATGGACTCTGCGTGCCATTCCTCGCTAACGCACCAGCCCAAATCAGGAAGACCAGGGATACAAAGCCAAAACGACTAACGAATAAGCTTCCACGACCTTAAAGGCTTTACAGACCCAAAATGTGTTAAGAAAGTAAGGGGAGGGCACTGACAATGGGGGCCCCACACCTCTGGGAGGGGATTGTTCAAATGTGGATCAAAGGGGACTCTTCCCGTGCCTCCTGTTAGAGTCTGTGCTGCAGGATGGAGGCTGTGAAATTGATTTGTGGAAGCTGCACGTTTGCAAAGAGGGCTCTAAAAATGTTATTGAAAAATGTCTTCGTTCCCAAAAGCCTCGCTATTATTTTAAACTGTAAATAAAAATAGCAATATTGTCTTACACTGGAGAGCTCTAAAACTCTAGTTGGGAAGTATGAAATCCTGTTCTGCAACTCTAAAATTATGATTCATGGGTCTCTTTCCAACATTGAAGCAGTTCTTTGACATAAAATGCGAAACTAAGTGTTTGCTTTTCGTTTAAAAGGTCTCATTAAGACCGAAACCAAGCTTCTTCAGCCCCATAACAGCTCTAACATGTCAAACCTAATGGCACCTCTCCACCACGGGGTGCCTTTGGATGACGCAGAGACATCAAAACAATCCTGCTATTTTGCAAGACCAACATACTTCTTTCTCCCAGGAACATCATTCCAAGGCCCCAGTTTAGCAGACGGCTCAAGCCTGTGCTTACATCCATTTGTCTGCTGCAGAGACACTTAAACATGTGCTAATGTCCCACTGAAGTCGACAGCACTTAAACCTGTTCGTAAAATCCGGCACTTCCTCCGAGCGTCGCTGAGATGAGTTGCAGGATTGGCGTCCCCATCCACTGTCCTTAAGTAAGAGATTCTCTTGGGTTTAATAGGTGCTGCAGCAGGCTCTGGCATGCTGTGCTTGATCTTGATTTCATGGGCATTTTGTTGTTTAACGGCACTGTGGAGATCCCTTACGCCTCTCTGTGCAGCGCTGCTCTTCCTGTGGATGGAACCCATTGTACCGCGCGAAACCGCTGTGCTTGTGCCCAGCCTCGTACACTCGATGAGTGACAGAGCTGGTGGCATCCTCATGGCTGAAACTGCCCAGAGCTCCTGATCGTAAAGCTCTGCCTGTTATAGCTTTACCAAAATGTAGCTGTTCCGCCCGAAATTTCAAACAGGATTTCTGTTAGGAGGTGGGATTCCAGTTATTTTGTAAAACAGCTAATTGCACGTAGAAATTATTAACAAGACAGTGAGGAAGAAAAAGTGAGCGGTGAACAGAAAATGCTGTATCTAATGATGCCTCTGCATTAAGGGTGACCTGTAGAAAGACACCTTTAGTGAAGTCTGTATTTCATTGGGAAAGTAGCCTCGTGTGGAAAGCGAAATTGTGAATTTTTGACTTATTTTTGACCCTGGCTCAACACCACTAAAATAACTGTGATAAAGGAGAGAGCGCTGAGTGGCATATTTGGTTAGCATAACATAGCAAATATTATCCTTGTCTTCAGCAGCGAAGCTTTTGAACATTTCTCTATTTGGAAACGTTCCGCTTTTTCTTTTCTGGCCGCTCTTTGTGCAGCAGCTCTTGGTTGGAGTTCCTATTTGTCAGTTGTCCCGGTTTTGGCTACAAGAGCTCTGAGGTTTCAAGCTGAAGATGGGAAACTTGCACTTTTGTGGTTTGGGGTGTATGGATGTGAAAACCAGGGGATTTTCGCTCTGACCCTTAGTCCCGCAGCGTTCCAGCACGTCTGCCTGATCCCGGCAGTGTTTATGTCGGAACTGAGCCACCGAATACCAGGACACCTCCTCTTTCCTGCTTTTATTTTTATTTTTCTGGCTGATCCTGCTGCCCACGAGATCTTGCAGAATAACAGTTGAAGAGAGCAATGCCCAAGAGCAAAAACAAGGTAATTATACAGTAAGTTGGCCCTCACATAACTTGTAAACTTTATGATCTGGCACTTTTATGATGTATTTATAACCCAGGGAAAATGCCTAACTAGAAAGAAAAACTCAGCAATTCCGCAATGGGCAATTACAGGTATCAGTAAAACAGGAGACTTCCAAGAAATGTCTTTTGTTTTCCTTCTTCTCGTTATCCACTGCAGAGGATTACATTGCTGGAGTTGTATTTCTTGCTCTCCCTTTGTCTGTTCTAGTGAAGGAAAAGGTTGTTTTTTGACAACAGGCTGTAAAATGGAAGTTGATGAAGCCTGGTCTGAACAACTCATTTGCCATTCAACACCTTGCTCTGGCCCGTTGTTGTACAGAGTTGGTCGGTGGTGAATTCCTCCTTTCCCAGATAACCAGGGCGTAGCTACCCCATTTTTTGATGCCAATAAACTGACATTTGACATACATGAAAATGAATCAGGCAGAAGATGGGTGAGGTTATATTCTAGAAGCTGCTCAGGCTGTATTCCCATCCAAAATAAGTGCTAATGGTGATCTTGGTGACCACAACTGTTATCTCGCACTAATTACTCCTGAATACTCCCACTTCACGGATGGGATCTTCAAAGCGAGTAAAGAAAGAAAGGCCAGATCTGAAGTGTCAGAGCCTGGGCCACTTTTCTCAGCGGAGTAAACCTGCTGTGTTTAACCCCCCCCAAACAGTGATGACATTTTAAGCATCTTATTCTGAGGTCGCAGATCCGTGCCCTAAGCCACAGAGACCGGCCGAGCTCCTGCCATCGGTGTGGTTCATTGCTCCACAACCTGTGCTCGCATCCCACTGTGCTGGGTGGTCAGAGTTGCTTCCACGGGTGGGATTTTCCTGTCACCCAAGTGGCTGGGACCTCGATTTTTGGCAGCGGAGGTGCTGGGTTCTATATCCGCTGATGAGGTTGTTCTGTGTGTGCGTACATGGCAATATCCACGGATGAAGTGAGATGTTTTGTTTGTGCTTGTATGTGGTACTGGGATTAATTGTGCTGAGACATTTGGGCGCCAGTCACGTCTGGAGCAAGCCTGCATGCACCGTGTCGGTGTGCCGACGGTCACGCTGAAGGTGCTCACCCAATTCACGCACCTAAAACCACGCGCTGAGCTTTTCCAGGGATGGACCCAGCGCTGCCCGGTGCCACATGTCATCTTCTCTGTTGAAGCCAGCAGAGACCCAGGATGCTCTACCTTGCTCAAGAAGCTTTCAGCATCTCACAGGGCTTACATTGCAGGCCAAAGATCTCCGGGTGCAGCCTGCAGAGCTGCTGCTGTCAGGATGACGGACCATCTGCCTGTTCCCAACTGGTGACGCTTCCTGCTGCAGTGACTGTAGCCCAGTCTGGGCTTGTTTCAAGGTTTCCAGTGCTTTTTTTGCATCACCACAGTAACAAAGCCCTTCTCTGTGCTTCGGCTGTGCTCCTGAGTTTTGTCAGGTCCGTGTCGTGTTGGTTCAGCCTTGATCCGGAATGTAGATGACACCAAAAGCCTTGATGGAGTAAGCCTCCAAGATGAGCATTCTGGAGTGGTTAATGGAAAAATGGCTGCCCTCAAAGAGGGGGAGCCTCCCTGAGCCCAGATAGAAAATGGGAAGGAGGTTACCTGCAACGTTCCTGTCCAATTAAAGCAAATTTATTGTCAATGTTTTTCCTGACTGCTGCTCTGTTATTAATTGTTAATGTGGCGGTGCGCTCCGGCTGCTGTGAGAGGAAGGGGTGCTGGAAATGGCTGAGATAAGAAGAGAAGCTGGGTCTGAAAAGGCAGTTTCTGTGCAAAAAAGAAGCGCTCATTGCTGGCTCTGGTCTGCAGGGGCTGGCAGGAAATTCCCGCTCTTGGAACAAGGGAGCAAAACGATGGCAAAGCAAAATAAAATGTGTAGGGTCAACAGGTTTCTAAATTATAGCGATGTATACATGTGAAATTCTTGCAGGAAAGGAGACACCATGGGAATGTAAATTTGCAAAATACTGTTTAAGAATGGTGCGCTGTTTTCTCTATAAATAGAAGCACTTCTCTGCTTCGTATTGAAACATGGAAATGCTGCATCTTTGGGTAATCACTGAATGCTTTTCTGTCCACAATCTGATCATATCAATCCCCTAGGCATTTTTTAAGAAAACCCACTGCTGAATACATGGAATTAGGGAGCCTGAACTATCTGGAGATGGGCAAAACTGAACTAAGGACAAAGGGAAAAGGAGAGGGTAAACGTTTGGAGCAGAGATAAGCATCTGGCACATTATTTGCCAATGAAATGGTGCTTCTCCTCCTGTGGATCCATCTCTCTCGCCTGTTTTCCAGAGGAATGACCTGTTAAAATCACAGTGGTTTGGGAAGAGAAAATCAGCCTCTTTGCGAAGCCCCACTCAACACAGCCCCGTGCTGCCTGCGTGCTCGCACTCACGGGAAGGCTCCCGGCTGGGATTTCAAGGGAAGTGAAGGGAGCTGAAGGATTCAGCTCCGACAGAGCCAAACATTCCCACAGCTCCCAAAAATCTCCCAGGCCACAGAGTTCAGACCTTTGCAGGCTCAAGCTTAACCGTGAAGGAAATGCCAACTGCAGGAGACGAAGCCTGACGTGCAATTCGGTGGTTGCATAACCTGGGCTCAGCTTGCAAAGCTGCTGCAGCTCGCTCATGTTTTCGGTAATGAACTCGGAGCTAAATCCTGCAGCCCCAGCTCAGGCAGGGCTCCCACTCCAGCTGTGGGGAGAGCTTGCCCTGTGCAAGGGTAAAGCTCCGAGTTAAGGAGTTGAAGACAGTGCTTGCATTCAAACCCAACAGCAGCGACGGTGCGGAGCAAAGAAGGCTTTTGCTATTTTATTATATTCCCCTTTCAGCGTGGAACAAGAAAACCTGGGTTTCCAAACCCTCTCCTGCAAACCAAAATATTTTCAAATTCGGAAAGAAAGCAGCATTCATCAAGCCTCGTGCTACATATCAGAGAAAACCCAGAGCTGCCCTGACAACATCTGGCCCCATGCCACAGGCTCACAAACACCACTGCCAACGTTTGCAGAAGTGACTGGAACTTTGAATGGCTTTTTATTTAGGTGGCTGCTCTGGGCCATACTGCATATTAAGGTTCCATTTATAGGTATTTTACAAAGTGTTAATAAATTTACAAAGTGTTAATAAACACGGATAATTATTTGTTAGTGTTTTTGATAGAATCCAACAGGGCAAAAACTCCCTGTAAATGATCTCTAATGCTGTTCTCAGATGAGCACATAAAACATGTCTAACACAGATAGGTCTGTAATGTGGTCAGAACATCTTTTAATCATTAACTCTTTATAACCCATTTAAAAACAGGACTTAAATGCAAAACATCTCTTGAATCTGAGCAGCCTGGTACCTACTGGATATATTCTGCTTGAAAATCAAGGCTCTCAGGAGGCTGTAGGACCCCAAGTACAGTTAAGTGGGGCTGCAGGAGTCACAGGGGGCCACTGGGATTTTGGTAGGAGGTGCCCAAGGAGGGGACTCAGACATGACTGCCTTATTTAGAGCATGTCCAGACCCAGCGGTTTCTTTTCAGCATGTATTGTCTCACCCTCACTTTGCTCCTGGGCCCTTAGTTGTGCATCCTGCTCTGCTCTTGGCTCGCGAGAGCCAACCAGCCTGTGGCCTACAGGAGGAAGTCCAGGAATGGCTGGCAGGATAGTTTTCCCCTTGAGCTGCTCCAAACAGGCAGCGTAAATGGGACCAAACCACCTCCAAGAACATCTCCAAAGGAGCTGTGACCCTGTATGGCCTCACATCACACCCCAGAGCGGGCACGAGCCGTTGGGGCCACGCCAGGCAGAGGCAGCTCCAGCACAGCACCTTTCCTGTTATTCCAGCCCAAAACTGAAAAAACAGACAAAGAAACCACAGCTTCACGACTAGGACTGTAACAAGACAGGGGGTGTCAGGCCCTATGCGTGAAGGTGGCCAAGCACCCAGGGAAGTGACACATTGGGTGTTGCAGGACATCTACGGCAATGTGTCCCACCAGTGGCCCCAACCCAGAAAATGGGAGGCCATCACCCCTCTGGGGTGATTTAAGGCTCCCTCCCAAGTCAGTAAATGAGAGGCAATCCCTGTCCTGCTTTTCCTCTGCTCCCTTCCCTTCAGGTGCTCCTTCAGGGGAGATGGGTTTGTCTGTCTGCATTCACACACCTCAGGCATCCTGGATCCTAGAATCCCACTGTCCTTTGCAAGAACGGGTTACAGGCAGTAATACCTGTACAGCAGCCATATGGTGAGAGATGAGGATGCTGAAAGGCCAGAGAAGTGAAATAGCTTTTCCAAGTCACCCATAGCAGAGCTGGGGATGCATCCGTCCTGCGCTCCTACAAACTTATTAACAAACTTTACTTTTCCGAAGCTTGCTTTCCTGTCAGATAACTCCATTTCCTTCTGATTTCACTCACATGTAACAGGACTCCTTCCCTGGGGAAAGCTGACCTTCCTTCCAGCTTTCCAAGAAGCGTGGTTTTCTAATTTTGCGCTCCATGCACATGGTAAGAATTCGGTTTTAAGGAATCTGTCGGGTTTCTTAACTTTTGAAGATGAATGGTCTTCACTGCCCAACGGAGACCCATTCATGCCAGAGTCACTGAATGCCTTCCCATAAATGCAAGTGACATCTTGGATTATAATGAACCCTTTGCAATGGGACAGACTTTGGTTTTAATGAATCCTCCATTCCCATGTTTGTTGTGTGTGGCTCAGTGCCCCTACGGTAAGAAGGGTCGGATGCAGAGAAGAGAAGTTATAACATTTCCCTGCACAAAATCCGTACAGCTTTGCGAAAGGTGACGATGCAAAGTTTCTCTGTGATGAATGGGACCTTAGGAATTCTTCAGGAGCAACAGGCATTTCGCAGCTAGGAGCTGATGGTATCTGAGGGGCTGGATGTCGGATTCCTCTGCCCTGCCCAGCTTGTGGCATCTCCCACGTGATGCACAAACTGGCCGCTCCACTTGCGCAGCAGAAGGTACGTATAGCAAACTCTGCTGGTGGGAGAGGGTGAAAAATATTTAGCAGGTGTCTCCTACTCCTTTTTCTTGAGACCAGTGCAATCTTATTCCCACCTAAGTATTTTCTGCTGGGTTATGCTGTTTCATGCAAAATTTGACACGAAGATCCCCGCGCAACATTTCTGAGGCCCCTCTCTAGCAACTAAGAATGTAATTAATTACTTGAACAGGGCAACATGGTTAACTAGATTTAGGAACAAGAGTTGGCAGGCTCAGATCTCCAGCCCTGAGTTGAGTGCATCAATTTTACATGCCAGGAGAGAATCTAGGAGACCAGCTATTCTCTTGCTGCAAGAAAAGTACTGTATTTCTGCCCCTGGGAGCACAGAGACCAGCAGAGCCCTGAGAGTACAGAGGCTGATTCCCACCCCATCAGCACTGCACCTCCCTGAATCCAGAGCCTCGGTGGAAGGGGTGTGGGAAGAGCCTGTTTTCAGCCGAGGAGAAGCTGCAAATCTCCCATGAGACTGACGAAACCCATCAGGGCTCTGAACCTTTGTACCTACAACAGGGAAGGAACTGCAAACTTTCTTGGGGTGAAATCTTGGCCCCTGTGGAAACAAGGGGAAACTCCCTTTGATTTACGTGGGGCTTGGCTTGCTGCCCTCAGCCCCGAGCTTTGCTGGATTGCAAAACGTATATCATCTTTCCATGGTGGGGAAGAAAATCTTCCCAGCTGTTAGGATAATCTCCTGCCTTTATGCCATTTCCCCCGGAGGCAGGAGCCAGAGCTGCTTGTGAGGGGGTTCCACTTCACTTGGCAAAGGGAGGAAGAAAAGAAGGGAGGAAGGAAGGAAGAACAGAAGAAAAATACTTTCACAGTTGCAAAAACTGGCTTGAAAATACGAAGTGCACCCTAGTGACCCAGGAGAGCAGATCCTCCGTGCAAATGGACTGAAGAATTCAGCAGGCATCCATGGGAAAAAAAAAAAAAGTCCAAACCCTTTCCCCAGCTCACATGACTTTTTAAGGCAATCCCCGACTCCCACAAAGGAGGGCTGTGCATGTGCCTGTCGCCCTGGGGAGGGCTGTGACCGTGCCCTGCGATGCCAGCCCTGCCGCGCTGCTGGCCGCACGCCTCGAGGACCGCAGCGGGCAGCGTGTCTTATTTCAGACCCGTCCCAAGCCGCTGCTTCGAAATCCTGAGGGCTCCAAAGCTGCAAACAGCTCCAGCAGTTTGCGGACAGAGCACCGCTGCTCTGCTGCCCGCAAGCCAAACGGCGTCCCCCCTAGCAGCGCTGTCCCCCCTGCCCTGCAGAAGCATGACCCCAGGAGGGAAAAAAAAATAATAATCTCCCTTGAACAAGAGGGTGAGGACAGCCAAAGTTCAAGAAATCCCCGCGGGTCTCTGTGCTGCTGCTCAGTCGCGGCACGCGCTCGGCCGCGGCGGCGCGGGGTGCCAGCGGCGAGTGCTGACGCGGCCCGGCTGGGTGCTGTCGTGCCGCCAGCCGCCTCTGCCCGCCCCGGCGAGGGAACCCGCCAGGCTCCGTCTTGGGTCTTGCTCCGTCGGGGGGGGGACACGACAGGTTGCGTTGCTCTGCCTTCTGCAATCTGGCTCGTGAGCTAGGGGGTGAACTTTTGGCAGCGCGGGCGAAAGGCCTCGCAACCTCTCCGCGCCGCCGGAGTCGACGAGTCTGCGCCCGTCTCCAGCCCGCGGCGCGTTGGTGAAAAGCAACAAGTTTTGGGTGGGAAAGGGGCTGTCACCGACCTCTTCGCACAAACAGAAATCACCTTCCAGGGCCCAGCGTTTTCCCGGGCGTTGTTGCAGATAACCGCATGGCTGTCCAGCCCCCCTCCTGCCCAGCACAGAGCGTTTCCTCCAGACTGGTGATGTCATGGTAGCTAATGGGCTTTAATTGTGCCTTTCCACTTAGTAACAATAAGCTGAAAGCTCATTATACACTGGCCTTGTGGCTATTGAGAACAGCTCTGGCTCCTTAAAAACTCTCTGATTGGTACTTTTTTTTTCTTAAGAGAGCAAGGAAAGCGAGGCAAGGTCGGACCAAGGGTATGGCCTGCAACAGGAGGCACGGGTGGGTGCTTGGGGGGAGAACAGGGAGAAGAGGGAGATGGTTCCCCAGATTAATTTCCCCACTGGTTTGTGCTTCTGGGACTTGCCGAGTTAGAGGTGGGCTCTTGGTGGTCAGCCACCCTAAATGCATCTCCTTTTGTGAATTTTTATAGTTGCCTTCTGAACCCAAGTAAGCTTTCAGCACTTGCAACATCCCAGTTGTCCTTGGAGGTTTTCCAGCAGCTCCTAGCTCAGGCTGGGAGCCGTTCACCTGTTTCCCTTCGCTGCCATCACCCGGAGGATCCTTTTTCTGCTGCTGATGAGGGGGAGGGTGAGAGGAAGGGCTGCAGAGACACTGGAACAAGGCAGTGAAATGGGGACTGTCTATTGAAAACAGAGTGAAACTGCTAAACCCACTAGCAAACGTGGGGGTGTCCATTTGGAGCTTACACAGGATCACAGGGGATCTGGAGAGGGGCAACAAAGCCCTGAGTAATGTTAAAAATAAAAACCAAGGAGGTAAAAATGCCTTGTGCTGCTTCCTTTTCACCCTCCGATTTCTGGGGTTGTCTCAGGTGTGAGGTCCCTGGGAAATGCCTCTCCCTGTCCTGGTGAGACGAGCCTTGTGCCAGCTCCCCAGAGCCACCCCACGGCAGGGCTGGGGCTGCGCCATGCTGGGTGCTGGAGCAGATCTGGCATTTATGGACTGCAGGATATTCTCCTTAGCCTGGAATCTGGCCCAGGCCAATGCTTCCCTTGCTGGAGGCTGCAGGGGCATTCATAGGCTCACAAAAGGGGTCGGTATCCACCACCTGATCCTGGGCCAGCCTTTGGATGTGTTTCTGCTCCATCTTGGGGTAGCACAAGTGGGTATGCACTAGCTAGCACAGTAGGTGCACTGCTGCAGCATTGCAGCCTGCCCGGACGCTGGGGTACACCCTGCATCGAACCCCTGCAACTGGACCTCCCGGCTGGCCAGGCTGCACTGGGAGGATGGAGAAAACCCCGCGTTGTCTCTTCACTCTGCGGTCCTGGCTTGGTTACGATGAAGACACAGCAGCAGAGGTCCATCAAGCTGCACTCGCAGCTGGGCTGGTTTCCAGGCAGAGCTACGGGCTTTGGCTCCCCTCTCATGATTATCTGGGCACACGTGCTGTCACGCCAGGCATCACGTGCGTCCCACACTGATAGCGCTGCCCTGCCGAGAGCATGGGGTGCAGGTGCCTTTCAAGCTGGACAAAAAAGCAGTGTTTGCCTCTTACCCAGAAGACGAAGGAGAAAGATCCTTTGAAATGGAGCAAGCATGGAAATGAGTACAAACCGTCCCAGTCTTTAAGGTACTTCGTGTTGCAGCTGACCCTATAACCATGCTATGCCATCAACAACTTACTGTCTGCCTGCATTGACCTAAGCAGGCTGCCTGCCAGTCACTCCAAAGCTGATGTTATGGACATCAATAAATGAGTACGGAGCTGCCTGCTTAAATATCCAGTCGGAGAAAGTAGAATGGATTGTTCTGTGCTTACATGACTAATTGGATTAGAGAGAAATAATTTAATGATTTGGAAGTAATGAGTTACTGGATGGCTGATTCCAGCAGAAAGTCCGATGGTGGCATTATGCCAATGAGAGCACGCTCCGCAAGCGAGATCTCACTTGAAGTTTGACAGGGAACCAGGGATAGGTCTTGGGCATGGGAGAAAGCTCCAGGGCTCGTTCTGATCTCATTTCATGCCTTCATAGCTCCATAGACCTGATTTACACTGATATCACCGAGTCTCTGGAAATGTAATTGTACATACAGCCTTTCCTAAAGCTGTGGAGCATGTCTGTGGACTGTGCCTGTTCCACCACTGGAGGTGGATGAGATATCTAGGCACTGATAGCACCTTTTGGCTGTCTTCATTGCTTCTTTTGTGTAAATTGTATTCTGAGGTTTTTTTCAACCAAGGGTCCTAAGGTTGATGTGTTATGCTGGGGTGGGGGGGGGCTTTTGAGGGGGGAAAAGGAGATGAAAGAAGTGGTTCTTCTTTCCTATGTTGCAGGTGCCTTCCTAAGCTCTGCAGAGAGCACAAGGGTTTCTTGGCGTGCAGGGTTCTCCCTGTCTGCAAACCCAGTCGTGTCTTTGTATTTCTGCATCAGCTGCTCGAGGGTCTTGAGGTACTTTTAAAATATGAATTTGTAATGTGAAATCCAAGCCAGTGGATCTCCCTTTTTGCACAGCAAGAGGTACCCCGGCTCGCTGAGATGAAATGTGTGGCTGAGGTTGCGCAGCAAAAAGACCCTGTGAAAGTCAAGGGTGAGGGAATGACACTGCTGGCTTTAACGGCAGCTCCCTTATGGGAGGACACGGAGAACGAGGGAGGAAACCAGGATCCCCAGTCTGCTGTTTTGCCTGAACCAGCAAATGCAGACATGTTCTGAGCCCCCTGTGCTCCTAGACAAGGTTTCCTTCTTGTTACAAAGACAGATTTGCTGTTATCCACCAAATAAGGTAAAAACCCAAACAATTCTCTCCAGTGCTATTATTAACTATGTTCTTTGAGTTTTGCCAAACACCGGGATTAATAAGACAACTAAAGAAAATAAGCCTGATGGAGATCTTAAAATGTCATTTCATTCATCTGTCAGGAGGGCTTATCTGTAACAACCTGTTTCTGAGAGACCTTTGTCTATACTCTTCTCCAAAATCCTTGGGGGGGCTTCCACAGGCACCCCAGGCAATTCTCCGTGCCCAAAATCCTCACCACTAGATACTTTTCCTAATCTTTAACTTCCAGCCTCCTGTCTGCAGTTTACACCCATTAGGTCTTGTCCTTTCTGCCCTACACATGGGGTGTATGTTCCCTCCTTTCTCTTTCTGGTAGTCCTTTGTGCGTTGGAAATTGTTACGGTGTCTTCCTTCAACCTTCTCATTTTTAGGCACCTCAAACCATGTTTCTTGTTCTCTTCTGTGCTCTTTCTCATCAGCCCATACTTTTGCTGAACTGCAGAACTATCTTTTTTTGCAGCAGTATAACATTACTGCCACATGTTCAGTTTGCAAACCATTATCATCTCATGTGTTTTGTAGAACCACCCAGATGTTCCCATATGTATGTATGATTATTCTTACCCTGTGTGCCAAACTTTGCATTACTCTTTGTCAGACAGCATTCCATTTCTTTGGGATATTTTTCCAACTGACCAAGATCGTTTTGAATCTTAACCCCCAGCTCAACATGCTGACAGATTCTTCCAGGTGCCATTGCTTGTGCAGTAGTTGTGTTCTCTTTCTCTTTCTCTTTCTCTTTTTCTTTCTCTTTCTCTTTCTCTTTCTCTTTCTCTTTCTCTTTCTCTTTCTCTTTCTCTTTCTCTTTCTCTTTCTCTTTCTCTTTCTCTTTCTCTTTCTCTTTCTCTTTCTCTTTCTCTTTCTCTTTCTCTTTCTCTTTTTCTCTTTCTCTCCTCTCCTCTCCTCTCCTCTCCTCTCCTCTCCTCTCCTCTCCTCTCCTCTCCTCTCCTCTCCTCTCCTCTCCTCTCCTCTCCTCTCCTCTCCTCTCCTCTCCTCTCCTCTCCTCTCCTCTCCTCTCCTCTCCTCTCCTCTCCTCTCCTCTCCTCTCCTCTTCTCCAGCTATTAAGGACAACAGTGAAGGGTGCTGAGCTGCTCCATGTACAGTGCCAGTAATACCAGTCTGGCAGTGAGCCCTGAATCCCTCTCCAATATGGTTTTCCAACCAATTTTTTACCTTTCAGTATTTATCCTTAGACCTTATTTTCAGAGCTGACTTAGGAAAACGCCATGTGAGGCAATACAAAAGCCTTCCTAAGTTCAAGATAAATTACTTTTTACTGTTTCTCCTTATCTCTTTACTCTCTCTTGTCCTGTCAAAGAGGAAATTAAATCAGTTTGGTATGATCTAAACAACTTTGTGTCAGCTGTGAGTCAATGTACATCTCAGGACTCTCTTATCAGGCTGGTAGTTACACAACCACAAAGGCTGATATCTTCAGACTTAACTTCAGTAATACTAACCACTGTTTGTTGCTCAGAAAATTAGTATATCTCACAGAAAGGTAGAGATTCCTCCATGATCAGAGTAGCCTTGTACAAGCCCTTAGACCCTGTGTGGTGATCTTGGTCTCAACAATCAAAGCTGTCTTTCAAGTGTAGATTGGAAGTTAGTAGTTGATAATTTACCAGTCACACAATCAGTGCTAATTGCTATGCTTCCCTTGTGGAACAAAGAGGCTGGAAAAAAAATGGACAAAAAGACTTCTTTAGGAGAACAATAGCTAATTCACAGATTTCTGTTATTAGCATTTTCCTTATTTGGAAATGTAAATGTTCCAAAAATGCATTCTTATCAGCAGAGTATGGACAAGAAATTTTGAAGTCCTCTAATTCCTTGTGTGTTCCTAACTGGGATTTATGTTAATACTGATATACACAGCTGAACATTTTTTCACATGTTGATAAAATTCATCTGACTAAGTAGGATGGACTTTTTTTGGTTTCATTCATGGAGAAGCTGTACTGTCTAGTATTTTTTCATATCGCATGTGATCTATTTACACATGTATTCAGGCAAGTCAAATATTTCCCAGAAAATTCTGGTGGCCGTTTAAGACCAGTAAACAGATGTTCATTTGAGTCAGCAACCCTCATAAAGGAAACTCTGCTGAGTTTTTGGAATGTTGGCAAAGAATTTCTGCCAAGACTTTACATAAAATGAACATAAAAGACCTTGAAAGTTAGGTGTTTCTTCACCTTTTCCTTGGTACTTCAAAGGTGTTATAATGGCAGAAACCTTGGTGTTGGGAACGGAGGTGGTGATCCTTGGTTTTTCCAGAGATTTCCAGAGATTCGATGTCAAAATGCTGCCTAAAAACATTTGTTGGGTTTTTTTTTCATCAAGCACATCAAATTATGTCTTTTTTCACTCATCTTGGGTGCTCTTCCTGCATGATGGAAGCTTCACCGCAAATACCGGTAAAGCTAAATCACTTTCCACATCAAACCAACAGTGTGGTTTTTGGCAGCTCTGGTTTCTCCCGGTAGGGTAGCCTCTTGCCCGTGGACATGTGGAACTATTGTTCAGAACTGGATTTACGTCCATCGCAGATTGTTTACAGACTGAGCAGCGGTGATGACATTCTTGAAATTTCCATACATTCCCATCATCTTTCATTATCTCCAGATAATCTGAAACAATTGAGTTGACATGTCACTGGGAAAAGTCCTCTGCTGGCTAATCGTAGAAAGGGCTAAGATGCTGCCCTGCTGGTTGCCAAGTTCTCTTTCCTTTCCTAGATGCATGCAGGAAAATGCGGTTGTATTCAGTGTTGGGGGCTGAGGGCAGGCTTGGGAGCATCTCATAGTCTTTAAAGTGCCTGAAAATACTAAAGTTCTGTCCTCGTGGGAATCCAGCCCTTCACTCACAGCATCCATGCCTGGCTGGGACACTTCAGGTAGGGACTTCCTCACCCTGAGGACAGAGAGTTATCCATCAAGCATCCATATGTCCTCAGCTTCTGCCTTGTAACTGGAAGAAAATCAAACCCTATCACCTTTAAAAAAAAAATGACTTAGTGATCAGCTTTCTGGACTCTTATTCTCCTAAGAATGAGAACAGCTGAATTTTGAAACTTTCTTGCATCCTCAGCATTGTCATATCAAATTCAGTCATCTTCACTCATGGTTTAAAAATATCTCTAAGGAACTGCAGGAAATCTGCAGAGGAGTTAGAGCGCCAAGTTCTCTTAGAGGTACTTTCTCCCAAGTGACAAAACTGCCTCGTGTCTGGCTCATTCCTGAGTCAATCCTTCCCACAACCACCACTCTGGATGGTTTTCAGAGCTAAATAGAAGATAACAATGTCAGCAGATAAATTAAGAGGTGCAGCGAGGGAGAAATTTCAGGAGATTTAGAACGGCAAACTGGTGAGTCAGATGGAAAGTCACAGAGAAGCTGACCCATGAAGCAAAGTTTCTCCATGAGAAAGATCTCAAAGCAGCATTAACAGGAGAGCAAAGATGTAGGAGCTACACGGACATGAGGAAGAGGAAGAGGAACAGGATGGGACAAAGTCCTGCATCTTTGCAGCAACAGGCCCAGCAAGGTGGGCATTCCTGTTGGAAAGAAAAGCAATGGACACATCGTTAATGTGTGCAACCTATGAGTTACAGCCCAGGTTCAACCAGCAGGTGCCCCCAAGTGACCACCAGACTTAGGTGATCTGCTTTCTTTTTTCCCACTCTTACCATCTGATGATGATGGGCCTGGATCTGAGGAGAATTTCCACATCATCCAAAATCGCAAAGAAAGGAGAGGGAGCTGTGTTGGTCGCACTGATGGAACACACTACCCACCACCGAGGGTAGTTCAAGACCTGATGTTTAACTGGGAATCTGGGCCTTCAGGGAAACCTCAGTGACCCCAAACATAGGCTAAAGTAGGAAATGAAAGGCGTGGAACTGGCAAAATCAGAAAAGCAAACTTTACCTGTGTCACACTCTCTCTGATAAGTTGTACAGTGTTTATGGATCTACTGTTCTTCCCCTTTCCTGTCACTGACACTCTGTGGGCTGGACAGGCACCCCATAAGATTACTCTGTTGAAAGTGACATCAGAAATAAATAAATAGGAAGCAATAATTCACAATAACATGGATAATTACTGCTCTCATTTTATCCCTGTGTCCCTAGGCCAGCAAGGGAACAAGAGGTCTGTTTTTCTAGCTGCTAACCATGCCAGGCTGTAAAGTTTTGGTGCCCCAGATCAGAGAAGCAATGTAGCAACTGGGCAGAGCCATTCAAAAATTTGCTTAATTTGTTCATGTCACATGAGAGACTTATTTAGCAGCTTTGCAAAATTCAGTGAAAATAGCTTCTAGAAAATACAGACCAGGAATAGACCTCAAGCGGTCACTGGCTCAGCTCTTTGTTTGGGGAAGGTAAACAGAAAAAAATTACATCATTCTCTCTTTTAGAAGATAAGGCGTTCATCCTGTTGGATGAAGTTCTTGCAAATCCAAGGATATGAAAGATTAGAGTTTCCCTTGCTGCAGCCCCATTACACTCACAAGTGAGTGAGTGCTAGTCCTTCACCGGAGTTATTCTGCTCTACATCAGCACAGACTTTGGCTTCACATAAGGAAAGTCCTTCTTCTCCTGCCAGCTCCTTGGGTTGGGTCCAGGTCTCAGGGAACAAGCCTGGCACCTTCACTTAGTCCTCATGTGGAAACCCAGTGTTCTTTTCTGCTCCCACAACAGCCATGCACACAGGTACGTGGAGCTTGCCTCCAGGAACACAGGGAACATGCTTGTGCAGAGCTCTGCTCCTGAAGCGTGTGTCCAAAGGCTTTCCACAAGGACTGCCAAAGCACATTTTCTCTTCCTAAGTTAGAGGCTGAGCATGCAGCGATGCATCTCAGGTAAATGTGTCAGCATCACCCCAGCCAGGGGATTGCCCTCCTGGGAGCGAGCACAGCAGGGCAAGCAAATTAGTCTTCATTAATCCTTGTGCTAGGAAGTGGCACCATGATGTGCAAGAGGCCACAGAGGAGATCCAGCATGCACAGATGTCCTGACTCTGCTTTCTTCCCTGGAAATCGCAGCGACTGAGGAAAAGCAAACGGGGAGTCCTTCCACTCCTCCACACCCAAC
Organism: Leptosomus discolor; assembly: GCF_034619465.1. Taxonomy (NCBI): domain Eukaryota; kingdom Metazoa; phylum Chordata; class Aves; order Leptosomiformes; family Leptosomidae; genus Leptosomus; species Leptosomus discolor. The sequence goes on from NC_141419.1 coordinate 1,722,465, forward strand.
AGAAGAGGAATTTGGGTCTTGAGAGAGCAAGAAGGGTCTTCTGAAGTCACAGCAAGTTCCTATTTGCAATCTGGGAAATGGCATTCCCAAAAGATAAAGCAGTTCCCGAAAGTCAAAGCAGGAAGACACTGAGTTCTGACAGTGTCCTCCACCGACTCCTTTAGGCTCCTTCCTCTGCGCTTACCAGAGCCCGGGCCCAAGGGCACATGCTTCCATTTGATGTCTCTGCACTGTTGCTCCCACGCCCTTGTTGTACTCCAGCCCTTCCCTTTTGGATTGGTTTGCTGGACTGTTCTACAAACTGGATGTGTGGGGCCGTTATGCAGAAGCTTGTAATTTCTTAAATTGACCCATCCTGCCTGGCTCACTCTGAAGTTGTCACCTGCATGTTCGGCGGTGTTTGGCTTGTCTGTGGCTCTCAGGGTTACCCCAGGGTTGTCCCATGCCTAAGTCATGTTCAACTCACGCAGTCATGGCACACACCAGTGCAGCAGAGCTTTACCAGTACTCTGATGGCCTTATCAGCCATGGTGTTCTATAGATCATACAGATGAAGTGTCATGGAAATCAGACGATTCCTCTTGTGCAAAGAGATAAATACTGCATACACATCCAACAGGACATGGACTTAACACCCCTTGGGCCTCTCTGAGGGCTTTGATGCTCCTCACATGGCCAAAGGCACATCAGCCTCCCTGGCACCAGGGCTGAGGACTCTGCAGCACTTTCAGATCCAGGTCTTCCAAGCAACTTCTAAGCAACTTCTCCAGAACAACTCTTCCTTCCAGAAAAAGATTTCTGGGACAACCCAGCAGCCGCATTTCTCCGAGGAGGGGTAGAGTTCAATTACATGCTTTTCTTTTTTTCTCTGATGGCTGCAAACCTTGTTTACAATTGAGATTACTTGGAATTAGCAGTCCTAGAAAAGCAGTGGCTCAGACTGACCACCTTCTTCCAGGGACTCTAATCTTTTGCTTTCTGCCTGGTATATTTTGGCTTGAGTTTCGCTGTGAAGTTTCAATATAAGCAGCTTCCAGAGCATAGGATACAAGCCCTCATCCAAAAAAGTGCAGCTACAACTTCAGACAGGCATCCAGTAAATAGCGCTGCGGAGGCAGCCACTTGCATTCCCAGGGCCAAAAGCAACCCTGGAGTAAAGGCCACTGAGTCAAATAAAGCCCTGCTGTTTCCACTGAGGGTGGCTTTGGCCCTGCGTCGTAGCAGATGTCAGGGATTATTCTGATGCACAGCGTCACGCGGGCACAGCAGATTCACGTTACAGGGGTCAAGCTAATACCAGCGCAGTTTTGGTTGGAGTCGCCTCTCTGCCTGCTCCTGACTTTACACTGAATGTCAAATGGAAACAGACTTTGTCCGTCTGCAGGCAGGGTGCCAGCAGCCCCTGGGAATGGGCTTTCCAATAACGTAGAGTGTTAACCTCCTCCTGAGCACTGGTGAAGCTCTGGGCTTTCCACCCCCCCTGCTCTTCTGGTGGGGAATTTGTGGCAGAAGAAGGTTTAGCAGCTTACAGATAGCCTGGAAATGAGTTGTTTGGAGTTGAATCTGGAGCCAGCCAGACCCCCTGCGCCTTGAGCAAGACCCTCCCGCTCCAGAGAGGATCCAGATGAAAAGCCATCGCTCTCCTGAGCTTCAGCTGGGGGTCTCCTTTGAAGTTTTCCCCTGTGTTTTTCTGCTGTGGGGCTGGGATTTGTTCCTGCCGTGTAGAAAGCAGATTTGCATGCTTGAGCTCTTCTCCTCCCCTCTAGCCACACCAGTACTAGTGTATGGACCCATGGGGCAGGGAAGCCCCCAGACTCCACCATCTCTGTATTTCTCACACCTAATGCCCTGCCAAGGATCTCCCCTGCATGCAGAGAGACATTGACGTAACCCCCTGCTACCTGACAAGATGTCCCCAGGCCTTCAACCATCAGATGGGCTGTATGATGGAGTTGAAAGGGCAGTTCACGCTGCTGGGATGTGGGGGTGCCCTCTCTGTAGCAGTGTTATGGAGAAAGCACAACTGAAAATACCCTCTGCATCAAATCGCACCAGTGGAGGCACTTCCTTCCTCCCCTGTGGGACTTGGGGTATCTGGAGGCACTGCTGTAGCAAGGACCATGGTGTTACATGTCACCCAAAACACTCTGAGAGCAGCCCCCGGTTTCACAGCAGGGAAGCGCCTGTGCTCACCTCCATTCCAGGCAGTTCAGCCCTGCCCACCGCTGCGTCCTGGATGCCTTTCCAGGAATTGCTCACCGCCTCCATCCTCGGAGGGTTTTGTGATCCCAGGCTGAGAGAGGAACATGCAGCCACCCAGACTGTGTGATACCATAGCGTTAAGGCAAATAATAGTAAGCCCCCCTCGCAAAACTGCCTTTCTCAAGGCTGCCGGAGAGCTCCTGCACCTCTCGCACTGGAAGGCAGCAGCAGAGACACAGGCCAGGAAAGCGTGCTCTTGTCTCATGCACCTTGATTTATATTTAATCCCTTCTCCTCCCTCCACAATGGGTGTGATGCTTCTGTGCATCTTAGAGAAGAAAAGCTCTCCATCACATTGAAATGCGAAGCTTCCTCATTAGAATTTAATTTGCACCGATATAGAGGAAATTATCATGTCAGTGCAGAGAAAAGAAACAGTGATTCGGAACAGAAGCTTTTAGATAAATTGTACCAAGCACTTTTATCACCACAAGCTCAAATGAAGATTTGGCTCGGGGAGGTTGGTACATGGCTTCATAATGACCCTCCATGGAAGGGACAGATGGCCCCGGTGACAGTGTGAGCCCTTCCTATTTCTACCGAGTAGCTCTAGCAGTTGTCATGACAACCCCCATTACAACAAAATCCACAAATATATTTTCAATTAATTCCTGAAGAATCTAAGAAGCGGGACACATTGCTCAAAAAGACAGTGACACCTGCGTTGGTATTTTCGTGGTGGTTATTGTTCCCCTGCCAGACGCTCCACGTGCAGCAGGTGGAAGCTGTCCCTAGCTCAGACATAGCTCAGAAATGGGTAATTTGTCATCTGGGAGTGATGTTAACCCTCTTCCAGCCCTCCCAGTAAGGCTATCAAGGAAGCTGTCAGAGATACCCTGTATGCAGTGCACAAGCACCTCGAAGTGGAAAGTCTCCATCCCCATAGCTCCTCTGTAAGGCGTGGAGGCAGCACCTTCTTAGCAGTGATGCCAAGACCCAGTAAGACCAAACACCAAACCAAGAAGGTATTTCGGTGCCTCGTTCCCAGCTGAAAGCGCTGGAGGTGCACGTTAAAACACCCTTTGGCTGTGAGTGGCCCAGAACCAGAAGGAAGGCCACCTCTGCAGGCAGCCTGAACGAGGGTTGGAGCCTTGATTCATTTCCCAGGCTGTGTGAAACCATCTCCCCTAAGATGGCTTGGGTTTTCCTGTCTTTCCCACCTTGCTTTCTGTTCCATGTCCGGACCTGATCTTTTTTCTCAGTGCATTTGCATTTTTTTTTTTAATTTCTAGTCACTTCCTTCTCTTTTTCAAGTTGTCTGTGGTCTTTGAACATCTGATTCCTTGTTCAGAAATACAGATGTTTAATAATTGCTCAGTGTCTCCCCAAAGTTTTCCTCCCCTTGCATTGCTCATGTTGCCACATCCTTCTGGAGAAGGAATTTTTCTTGTTCTCTCCGAGCCTGCGGAGAGATCATGAATTACAGAGCTCCCTCACTTCAATGTCTCTAGTGCTTTGGGCTAAGTTTCCCCATTCCCCCGTTGCCTGTTACACTGGGGAAGGATTGTCTTGTTCAAGGCACGGGGATACAGAGATCTGGGAAAGCAACACAGGAGTCCTATAAGAAAAAACGCAATTACTGGTGAGAGGCCTCTCCCCAGGGTGAATCAGAACGCTTTGATGCTCATTGCTGTCCACACCGGGCAGCTTCCCAGCTTCTGGCTCCGGATGCTTGGCTGCCCACATCCTGACTGCATGCCGGGACGGGACCAAGGCATGTCCCCCTCGCTCCACACCCACATCTCCATGGGCCAGGAGGAGCCACAGCTCACCTTGAACTCCGGCAAGCCTTGGGCAGCCTGGGTTATCCAGCCTTGGGAAAGGAATGGTGCAGGTAGCCCAGAGATGTTCCATCCTGCCACCAAGAAGCAGGCGTAGGGCCATCATTCCTGAAGAAGGACTCAGCCCTGGGGCCACAGCAGGAGCAGGACAACTAAAAGTCCGGCAGATGTTCAGTATTGCTTATGCTAAACTACCCCAGCACCATGAGTAACCGCCCAAAACACGGCTCAGGGAGGCTATGGACGTGAGGGTGGGTTTGTGGGCAAGCCTGAGGGGTTTGAAGCTCAGCTCCAAATGAGACGAAGTGAATGGCGAAAGGCTGAAGGCTGCAGGAGAGCCTCACGGCAGAGCGAGGGTGGCACAGCCTTTAACCAGTGCTCTGCGGCTGAAGGGCTTTTGCTTTCAGAGACAGTCCAGGCTCACTGGCTCAAAGCCCTACCTGCTGCCACCTTCCAGCTGTCATTTCAAAGCACTTCCCTCTGTTATTCACTTTTCTTAATAACAATATATTAAAAAAAATCCGTATGGAAAAAAATTGCTTTCCCTGTTCAGGCCTATTCGTTCCCAATGGTTTTGTCCCAGAATAAACACAGACATGTTTTGAAGCTTGTTGTGAAAGGAGATTAACTCTAAAATCTGCTTCCTGGCTTTGAAGGCTGCAGACCAGCATGGCTTTTATTATTAACTAGTCATTAGACTGAGTGACATATAGAAGGAATAATTGCTTGGCGTGTTTGAGGGTTGAAGGATGTTAATTAAGAAGTAAAATGTTTGTTTTTTCTTGCTCTGAACAAAGCAATCCGAGGGCTTGTGTTGTTCCGGCGTTTTCCTCCCAAGGGGCAGGTCTGATCTCACTCTCCCAGGGGTTTGGGAATGTGAGTATCTGCAGCAGCTCCGCTCCCACCGCTGTCCCCCGCGAGGTGATGTGAGTCAGGGAGGAACGCCACGGGAGCAGCCGGCGCTTGCGGCCGGGTGAGCTCAGAGCCGGGCGGGCAGTCGTCCAGAGCCGGCGCTCCCCTCCCTGGAGAAGTTCGAGCAGCTCCAGACGGGCGGCGGGTGCGACCCACCTCGCCCAGCATCGATGGCCAAGGTCCTACTGGAGACCGAGGAGGAAGGGCGGTGCTGAGGACCGGCTGCAAACCTACGGAGCAGTTCCCATCTCTGCTGCCTGCCCCCGCCGCGCTGGGCCCTTTCTCTACCGCTTGCACCTGGTTGCTCCAGGCATACCCGTGGCCTCCAATCCGTCTGGCTGATGCCATTTCTAGAGCCGCAGAGAGCATCGCTGCTTGCCCAGGGTGCTCTGGGAGGAAAGGCAGCAGATCCCTGACTTTAGGGCAAAATTCTCAACTGCACAAATCGACAAAATTATTTCAGGAATAAATTTAGTCCCTGCCCCCGCCCCAGTCCAGCTTTTGTTTGTGGGGTGGATAAAAGCGTCTATTCTGGGAGCCTGGAGGGGCAAGACTCTGCTGCAAAGTGGGTAGGGAGAAAATCAAGAAGAGACCCAGGTCAGGTGTGACGTTACGATGAACACAAATGGTGCAACGGCAGCATACGATGCAGAGCCACATCCTGCGGCCCGACACGCTCCCACCTCTGTCCCCATCACCCTGGGGAACTTTGGGCACCAAGCTCAGCACATCAGCCCCCCTCCCTGGGCTACTCCCCTAGCTGGGCTGCTTGCTGAAGACTTTGCAGCATCATGGCTAGAAGGTGCTGTATTGCCTGTCACCAGTTACTTGCTTGCTCCCTGCTCTGCCATCGCGCTGCCTCTCTGGGCGTGCCTGGCTCTTCTTTTTTGCAGCTCTCCAGGTTCAAGGTTTAATGTCAGCAGCTGTCAGAAAAGGAAAATACAGAAGAGTGGCCTTGTGGGAGCGTGGTGGCAGCAGCCGAGCCGTGGAGAAAGTGGAGAGCAGTCAAGCAGCAGCATCGTCTACGTGCCAAGCTCAGCGGCACGCCAGCCCCATGGCACGGAGGGTTTCTGAGGGTGCTGCAAAGCGCTGAGGCTGTTTGTTTGGAGGAAATAATAATGGGCGGTGTGGCTTCCATGCCAAGTGCAAAAAGATCCGGGGAAGGGTAGGTTATATAATGCTGCCCGCTCCCCCGGGCGCCGCGCCAGCGGGGTAAGGAGAGATGCGGTGACCTTTCGGCAGTGACACATCGGCAGAGCTATGTGACTAAATTCAGCCCTGCCGCGCTCCTGCCTGCTGACGCTACGTATGAGAAACGCCGCGGTCGGTGCTTGCAGCTTGCTTGGAAAAATATGTCCTACAAAAGGGGACGGGAACATCACATTATGGCCCGCCGGGTAGGCTGTCCCCATGTGTCACCTGCACGGGAATAGGCGCCGCTCAGGGGGATGACCGTGGTTTGGGAGGCAGAGCATTTCAGCGCGGCATCTCACTGCTCCTCGCAGGCCACCTCGTGATCCAGGCGTTAGAGAAAATCCCCGTGTGTTGTAATCGGTATTTCCACGCTGATGGACCTAGGGCGTTGTTTTGGCGTGGAGGTCCTCCTCTGTGCTTCGTGGTGCAGAAGGAGGTGGTGGTGATGACTCAGGTCTGTCCTTCTCAATGTGTCCTTCCTCTCCCATCCCTGCAGCCCTGCTGTCAGTGGTCTTCATCCCTGTGACGCCTACCAGTGCCTGGGCTGGGCAGTGGGGCAAGGGAGGAAAACACGACGGGACCAGACAGGGCAAAATGGGGCGGGCAGGACCAGCACAGTGGTTCAGGGTATGGAATAAGAGCAGCATCATTGATATCATTGCAACACTTGGATCATCATTTTGGTGGCACATACACAGACATGGTACAGGCATGGCACCATGCGTTGGTAGAACAGGTATGACCCATGACTGATATATCACCCTTCTGCAATGCAATGACCCCTGAGCTCCTACGCTGCTTTATGAGCACAGTATGCTGACCTGATTGCTGGGGTGTTTCTTGTATATCCAAGCTGGGAAACAAAGAGGGAGGAAGGAAAAACGATAAGGTGCCCTGCAGCAAAGCTTGGTGGTTACTGCAAGACAATGGGAAATCCTTTGGGCTGCAAAAGCCCCACTTGGAGCCTACCAGATGGGCTGCAGAGCCAAAAATCCCACAGCCCAGGAGATCAAAGTGGCCTAGCTGGGTGGAAAGTGACTGTTTCTCCCTTGAAGGGGAATATGAGGGAAAGAAAAAGCAGCAGCTTCAGGGCAGTTGCTGCTGTAAAACTGTTCCAGTTGGCACGCCCAGAAACCCACTCATGTGCCTGAAGAAATTAGACCTGTATGAGGATGGTGAGCTCCCAGGTAAGACAGACTTGACTATCCATGGTTTGCTGCTTGCTCTTGTACTGACCGTTGGTCTTACTGTTAAGATTCAGCCACAGTTTGGGATAAGAAGCTGTCAGTCTACTCTGTTCTCCACTAAGGAGATCAGACTTTGCAGGACCCTCTAAGAAGGATCCAGGATCCTCTGGATCTGCCAGGGCTATAGAAACCCCAGTGTCCCAAATACTGCACAAAAACTCAGCAACCTGCCCTGGTAAAGCTCTGCCGAGATAAAGCGGACACCCAGGACAGAGGTGAAATGTCTTTGCAACACCACACAGGTTCATGCCAGAGGCAGACCTGCACTGTGTTCTCCCCAACCCCAGGTCCCTCGGGGTCCATTTGTGTGCAGAGAAGTCATGGCTTAATGTCTGGGGAAAAAGATGTGGCATTTCCCCTATCTACTCCTCTTCCGAATCCGCTGGGAGAAATAAATGAAGAGTATCCGCTTCCTGAGCCATGTCTGTCTCTGAATCTTGAATTTCTATTTAGTTCAGCTAGGGGCTGCATTAATACAGCACTTTTCTTTTACAGCACCCTAAAGATGAGGGTGATGGGCCAGGCTCTGCCCTGGACAATGATCACCCACCCAGCAGGGCAGGGCAGGGCAGGCTCATGGTCTGGCTGCTCACAGGCCACATCGGGCACTTGCACTGGTAAAATGAAATGCCAGAGGTGATTTACAAAACAAACTTGTTGAATGATACCTTCTAGCTTGCAAAAACTCTTCTGGTGATGTGACAGCTCAGACTCTACATCTACTCTGCTGCCCTACTGCTTGTGGATGGTGATTAGTACTTACGTAGGGTTTACAGGCAAATATTTTGCTGTCTCCATTCACAATAAGTTTTTGGGTCCTGATATTTAAGGTATTTCACTTACACTACCTCAGCAAACCTCACAATGTGTGATAAGGAGGCAGGAGAGAAGGTTTTTGTGTTTCTTGTGTGCACTGACCACAGGGACCATCCCCAATCCCACGGTTGAGGAGATGAGGTGCAAAGAAGTTAGTGAGGAAAGGAGCGCTTCGAGTAAGCTGGAAACAGCCCAAAAACTCAGCACCTGAACAACCTGTGGGAGCAAAATGCCCCCACGAGTGCAGCATCCCCACGAGCCTCTGCCACCCTGCCAGCCCGCTCTCGGAACAGCACGGACAGAGCGGCTGTCGTCACTGTGCTCTCACTGTCACACTCTGGATTGCTGCTCACTGAGCCCACAGTGTCCGAGCATCCAGGGCGCGTCCTCCCCCAAAACTTCAGTGGGACAAGGGAGTGGGAAAACCAGCTGGGAACACTGGGAGATAAGGAAAGAAAACTGTTCCAAATGCTGCTGGTGGGTGTCTATAGATGCTGTAATTTTTCCCTTAAAAAATTAGGCTTCAAATTGAAGCCATTCTCAACACAAAGAGCAGAAACAGCCTTAACTTAGGACAAGGAGTAGGAAATAAAAAATAAACTAGTGTTAAGATGGACCTAATCCTTTTCTGGAGGGAACTGTACACCACCTCTCCCCTTGAGAATATGCAACGGGACATGAAAATCAAAAAGGCCCATTTTCAGGCCGGTGAGATACTTTCCCAGGCTTCAGCACATGCTTTCCCAGAGGTTTAACCCTGTGCACTCCTGTCTTTTTTCTTTTTAACTCATCTAAAAAATCCCTCGGTGAACTGTAGGTTCATCAGCATTATAACACTCCTTAATGAGAGAGAACTTATAAAATAAAACCATGACACACTACTTGCTGACTTACAAACTAACAAAACTAATTGCTTACACTGTGCTGGAAAACTTTGGCAAGCATGGCCAGCTCCTGCCCCGGGCAAGGCAGGTTTCCCAGGGGACACCTGTTTTCCCTTTCAGCAGAGGCCGTTGAGCAATCGATAGCAGTGTCTGCAGTCCTTACAACGGCATTCGTGGTTACTGGTGTCCCTCGCCAGGTACCGCATGACTCTAAATGCATTAAGGTGCTCAAATACGTAGGAATTTTAAATCATTTTGGTAAGTAAACAAAAATGGCTAAGGGAGGAGAGGTAAAGGTCAGGGCATGGTCCTGGAGCTAATCTCAGAGAGGCAGCTGTACCCGGAGCAGGCTGGGCACGGATTAGCCGGCAGTGGAAACTCTGAGCCTACTGCCTGATTTATCCAGGGAGGAATTTGCTGCGGTTGGGGTAGGACTCTGTTGCCTTTTCTAACTGCATGCATGATGGGCTGGTAGCTTTGACGCAGAAATATAGAAAAAAAAAACATCCAGGAAGAGTCCTTGAGGAGTTTTCTGGTCTAGGTTTCTCCCTGATACCTGTTTTTTCCAGCCTCCTTGCTGCTCATGTTTGTCCTGAAAAACAGGGGACAAACCTTCTGGTGGGTTTGAACCTTCTTCTGGGTTTGAACCTTCTTCTGGCTGCAGTTGAAGCTCGTCTCCGTGCTCCTCACCGCGGGCTGCAGGTTGCTCCTCCCTCCCTTCAGCAGACACCTGATGTGTTTGGAGACTGCTGGGCATCCCATCCACGGTGGGGCATCAGCAGCTCCTGTGTCCCACTCCCTCCCTGCAGGCCATGTTCTCTCCACTGCTGTTTTTCTCTCGTGTTCATGTCCAGTCTCCCTCTGGTTTATTTTTCTCTCAAATCACATATTGCCACTTGTGTTCAGCATAGCTTACAATCTACCAGCTCCCACTTTTCTCTTTTTCCTTTTCCTCTGCATTTGCTGCCCAAACATCTCTTTCTATGCCTTGTCAGTGCAACTGCGTGTCTATGGCACCCGGCACTTGTCCCTGCTGAATGGAGGGATATTTTTTCAGACTATTTCTTCAACTTGTCAAAATTATTTTGAATTCAAAGCCTGTGCTCCAACACGTTTGTGGTTTCTCCCAGCGGGCGGCATCCCCGGATTCAGTGAACTCCTCTGTCGTGCCAGTCATGCTAACCTGTTCATGCAAGCATGGCCCATAGCTGTAATGTAATCATGCACTTGAAAAGGACCATGTCTTGAGCACAGTATGGCAGCATTCCTCTTCCCAGGTTGCAAGTAGATGCTCAGACAAACAGTACAGATTCGTAAATCTTTCGGTGATTTCTGAAGTCAGTTCTCTTTGAACGCTCCACTGATGCTTGCAGTGCATTGTACACGTGCATCTGTGGAAGCAGGGTTTTTCTGTTCTGTAGGAATAAACTGTCCTTTGCAGAAAGCAAATACCTGCACAAGGATGCCAAAATGTCATGCCAAAAATGCCTGTAGAGCTAATTTTGGGATGCTGGCCAAGAATCCGAAACAGTGTCATTGATTTCAGCAAACTGGTTACACATCCTGCCTGACACACACCTTGAGAATCATCATGGAAAAATTTTGCCAGTGACACAAGAACCCAATTTTCTTTGCACTTGCCAAATAAATGAAGAGTGAAGAAAGTCACATCAACTGCTCTGAGTTTACAGCACAGAAACGGGAAAAAGGGAGTTTGGTTTTGTAATAAGCTGCACGCAGCAAATTATTCGGCTGACTAAAATTCATAGGAGTAAAAATACATGTGGAACAATGATGGTCTAGAAGAATGGCCAAGCCCTTCATTCAACAGAGCAGTTATTGTAACTGCATTAAGCATCATGGAAAGGAGCTCTATGGTGATAGCCGTATAACTCATCTGAAAATAAGTCAGTCCTTTTATTGCTTTTTAAATTCCCTTTTTGGTCCTCCATGAAGTTCCCGCTCAAAAAATCTCTGCAGATTTTTCTGATACACCCTTTTAGACTTTTCAAGACCCAACTTTAATTTTCATTTGCCTAGATTCGTCCCAAGAAGTTTCACCGCTGCAAACCCTCCAAATTGTTGTTCCCCCTTCAAAGCCGTTAGCATTTCTACCTGACAGACAGCATGCTGTCATTTAACTGAGTCCTTTTGTAAATCCTAAGCATATTTAGTCATTTCAGCCTCCTTTGCAAAGCTGTGTCTCAAAAAATACCCAGAGGAATTTGCTCCGATTTATCAGCATCACTTTGATAATGAAGTGTCTATAAACAGATCCACAACTTCCTCTGAAACCGGTGTGATCTGTGAAACAACACAAACATTGCTGCTCAGAGCTCTGGCCCAGAAGCTGAGATTACCCCTTGCCATTCAGGTACTAATATAACTCCTCCTGGTCAAAGGTTCAGCATACCTACCCTCTTGGGCTGACAGAGGATCCCGTATGCTTTCTATATGGACAAGAATGGGATGCAAATAGTCTCATACGTGGCCACCTTTGTTTGCTGGCCCCAGAGGTGAGCATCTACTCACTGCCACATCCAGCAGGGACAGCCCGTCCCCTGGATGCAGATACAAGCTCTCATCATATTCCTCTGGCTCCATGGGGTGACACCTTAAGCTATAACTGTTTTGCAATGTGTGTCCTGATACTGGAGCGACACTGATACGGTTGCCATGACAGCTTGTTCTCCATCCAAGGATGGCCCGTTGAACAGACCCTTTTGTTTCTCCCACAGCAGCCTCTAAATCACGGTAGCAGACTGCCTTGGGGGGGTCCCATCACTGCAACGCATGCGTCCACCCAGATTCCTAAATGGGATGGGCACGTCCTCCTTGGAGGAGCACGGCACGAGTGTTTAGGTGATGGGTCTGCTCGAAACTCCAATATTTTCCACTGGAAAGCCTCCTCTTTCCCACAGGGTGCTGGTGTGGTTTATTTTGGAGGGAGAAGCAAGAAGCCTGCCCTGGCCCTTGATTGCAGTGTGCTGCATCGCTACCTGGTGCTGTTCCACTGCAATGAGGTAATGCTGTAGAGAGCACATGTGCCGACAGAGACATCTGCATCTGCATCACGCGAACACGTGCGGGGATGGCGGGGGGTGAACTGCCTTGTGAAGTGCTTATTGTTCAGACACCTTCACCTTGCCTGTTTCTGCAGCCCCTGTCCCTGGGGGGCTGTGGATCTCGCAGCCTGTCTGTAATGCACTGAAATCAGTAGGACTTGGGAGCCTGGAAACTGTTAAAAATGGGGCTTTTTTTTTGCAATTCGCCAAAGCTGAAGCAGTGTCTCATGTAGGGTGAGCTGGTTAAACTCTCAGACCGTGGTTTGGCTCAATCCTGCTAACTGTGTTCACCCTGTTTGGCGGGTGTTCCCCCCAGAGCCTGTCCCCGCTGTCCTCCCTCCCTACCCGGTCTCTGACTGACCGGGGAGGAGTTGTGGGGCCTGGGCCAGGGCTGCAGGAGGGACTGCTTCTCCCAGCCTCCGAGTGTCACCCCTTCTCTCCTGTCCCACCCCACCAACAGGCTGAGGGAGGTCTGTTCCTCCTTCACTCTGGCTCTGAGTCCATTCTCTCGCATTCCCTCTTCTCCTTTCTCAAGGTCAGGTCCCCACCATTCCTTCCTCTCCTTCTCTGCCTTCATCTTCCCCAGTGTTTTGGAATCTCTCCCTGACTCCATCTCCATCCCATTCAGATATTGGCCTGACTCTTTGCAGCTCACCTTGTCTCTTGCCGTCCTTCTCATCCCCTTCCCTCCCCTGTAGGGCTGCTCCTCAGGGACAACCACCACCATTTTCGTCCTTTCCTCTCCATCCTGCCTTTCTCCTGCACAGTGTAGGGATGCTGCCATGGCAGAAGGGCTGGGAGGGAAGGAGTCAAGGATGGATCAACTTCTGCTGCAGAGGCAGGGGACTAGCATTTCTGCAGCACCCTTCAAATCTCTCCTGCAAACAGAGTCTCTTTATGCCAAGGAAGACTGTGTGCCTGGTAGTGTCTGATCTGCATGAACACAGCCTACAAGAGAGACGTAGCTAGGAGTTTTGTTGCCACTCCAGTAAATAAAAAGCAGGCCCTTTTATCATTTTAAGTGGCTTGTTTTTCATCTGGAGGTATGTGGAATTCAAACAGGGCAATAAACTCCAGTCTCTCCTCTTTAACGGGGTTTGCCCTGTAAAATGCAGACAGACCTACCATGCCAAGACTCATGTGATGCGAGGGTCAGGCAGGGATCACTCTTCATTAGCAGCAATAAAAAGCCAGCCCTGCCTCCCTCTTCCAGGCAATTCCAGGCTCTGGAGCAGCCAAAGGGACACCATTAACTGGGAAGGAACAGTCCTACCCCAGGGCAGCGGCTTTCTCGAAAAATTTCTGGAAATTCTCCTCTGTGCATCCCCCAGCGCTGCTTTGCACTCCCTGTCCCAACACTTTGGTCACCCAAGTGCAACCCAGCCTTCAGAGGTGGGGTTTAAACCCATGCACCAAAAATCCTGGAGCTGCCAGGACACAGACCCACTCCCCACCGGTCACATCTACTAGACGTGGTGAAACCCAACAGCAGGCCAGAAGGCATCACGGGGGTTGTTAATGGCTCGGCTGCCACTGCTCAGTTTGCTGGGACTTGCTTTTTTAGGCAAGCGTTAGAGAAACTGCGGGCCAGATCCAGCTTGCTCTGCAAGGGGCGAGATGCCTTTTGCAGACATCAGCGAGCAAAGGAGCCGTCCCACTCAGAAACCACTACATGTGCAAGTGGCACAGCAGGGTTTTATAGACTCAGCTGCAGGAGTGCAGACTTTAGCCTGTCCCACCTCCTTCCCTGCATAATTTATTTCCCACGAAGCTTTGAACCAAAAGTCTGCTGCGAATTCAAGAGAAGAATCCATGAAAATAATTTAAAGCCGGAGGAGGGCACTGTTAATTTGGGGTGTGCTTATTTATAGTTTGGTATCAACAATTATAAAACATGTGGACAGTCGCAGAATACAGAATGGCTTTTGCAAGCGGGGATTGGAAGCGAAATGCCTCAGCCCCGTGACGGGTCCTGCAGCTCTCTCAGGCTGAGGAGGTTTGCAGGCAGGTCCTCTGGGAATCGATGGGATGGGAGCTCCAGCTCTCGGCTCCGAGTCGCAGTGTGTCCATGCTGATGAAGCCACGGCTTTCAGCAGAAAATATAAAGATGACAATCTCCTTCCCTGTAACCCTCCGATGTTATCTGCTCTCTCTCTGTGTTTCCCTGCCCTCATCCCAGTGCTTTTACTTCTTGAATCACATATTAACATTGCTGTAAAGCCAGGTTACTGCTTTAGCCTGTTGTAATTAACCAGCATGACTTTTTAATCTACTAATTTATAATTGAAAACTAATAATAGCCTACACTGGGGTTTATCTGGTATTTTGGATCAGGCCCTTTAGCTAGCAGAGGGACAAGCTAGTAAAATAGGATCACCTCCTAATCCCATGCAGTTCACTGCCACCCCAGGCACCCCCGAGGATATCAGCAGCGCTGTGAATGCTGTGTGAAGTGTTACCTTTAAATCGCAGGATCGAGCTCTCCAAAATCTCCAGCAGTCGTGAAGGTGAAGGGCAGCTTCGTCCACCAGGCAGGGCACAGGTTTGGTACCCTTAATCAGAAAAAAAGTCTATTTATCCAACTCCAAGTAGATTAACAAACTGTTTCTTCATTTAGCTTCCTAAGATCAGAGGACAATTATACATTGGCTAAGAGAGGAAGGAGAGCTGCTTGGCCTGGGGAGGAGGGGATGAGTGTGTTGGAGAAGCTCTGGGAGAAAGAAAAACCACATCAAGGCTGTCTGCCTTCACCATCCTAAATTACAGCACCCAGAGAGGAATACGCCAGGGGTTGGGTAAGAGCAATGCAGGAGGCTGCCTCGTGTTGGAACATTTTTCTTTGCCTTGGGAGAGTAAATAATACTCTGTTTTGGAAAATGTGTTTGGAGACACTGTCTAGTGCAGAGGCTGTGGGAGGAAAGCTGAGTGCATTTGCCAAGATGGACACATGGACACAGTCATTGAGCTCACCCTCAAGGAGATCTGAGGTTGGAAATGCTGCTGGGGCTGGAGAGCTTGTGGGGATGGAGAGCCGCGGGCACCTCCAAGGGAGCCTCCAGCCACGTGGTTCAGACCATAGCCCCCAGGGACCTGCCGGGAGTCCTTCATCTGGTGGGAATGGCAGCAGGCAGAGGTTTGCTGGAGCATTTTCAGTCCGTGAGGCAAACCTCAGCTGAGCACATCGCTCACCTTGGTCTCCATCCACTGACGCTGCCATGTCCTTTGCACTCGCAGCAGCAAACCCGTGGGTGATGGAAAGACATGACTGCGCCCACCAGAAGAGATGGTGGCGTTGCTAAAAGAGAGGTCCCACATGGGCACACTCACAGGGGGGCAGCTCTGAGCGAGGGGGAGGTGAACGAGTTAGTTTAAGGGTAAAGGTTAGTGAGGCCGGTAAACGAGAAAAGGAACAACCTGAAACTGCATCGGTGGCGAGTGCTGACGTCAGCGTGTAGCAGAAACGGTGGTCGGGAAGATGAAATTTGGAAAGGAAAGGAGGCACAGAGCAAGGAGGGCAGGGTAGGACTGCACTAGTGGGTTTAGACGTCTCAAAGCTGGATGCCTATGTCAGAGACAGGCCCCCTCAGCTCCTCCATGTCAAGGCAAAAGCCCAAGTGGTCCATCGGGTGATTCGCTTGCCATGCTTTGGGTGGGAGGGAAGGCTCCCTGGGGGTCCCTGTTCCTCTCCCTTAGCTACAGGTAGAGTCTGAGGATGAAGCACCTCAGGTGGGTGTTGCATTTCTGCGCTTTCCCTCACGGTGCAAAACTTCATCCAGTGAGACAGTTTTGTAGCCACAGTCCAGCTGACATTCGAACATGGAGGAGCTGAGAGCAATCAGAGTCTGAGGATGTGTCTAGGGGCTCCTTGGACTTCAAAGGGCAGCAGACACAGACCACCCTCCTTCCAGCAAAGCAAGCTCTCCAAACAGCTGTAGGACGGAGAGAGGCCAAATCGGAAACCCTGCCAGCCCCTGACAATATGTGATCTATGTGCAGTTTAATGTTTGATGGCCGATGTCAAAGAGAATTCAGCTAAAGGCAGGAAGAGAAACACAAGGAAAACAAGAGTAGCCGTGCGGGGAGCCAGCTTTATGACTAATTCTACCTTCTGAGTAATGCTTAAACTGAAACATAAATAACAATAAATCCAGTTCCACTCCATCCGGAGGACAGAGCAGAGCCCACTTTGCTTGGCCAAAACAGGCCTCAATGTTTAACCACAAGAAAATCCTCCTGAAGTTTTATTACTTGCTGTAAGGACTGTAAAAGCCCCTCAGTTAGGAAATACAGCTTCTAGTGGATTTACAGCATGAGCGCTCGGACGGACCATTTCCCATTCCGTTGCATTTCGGGAGGTGGAACAAGATGAGATGCTGGTTAGTACTGGGGGATGTGTTTCCATCTAAGCTCATGCTCGGTCCTGTCCAGCTAGCCTTCCCTGAAGCTCTTTGGACAAGTGGCAAAGCTGAGACCCCCAGTTCATGTGTCATTTTAAGCTCTCAAACCAGGGACCAAACAGCAATTCCTTGAGCTCATGTTGTTTTCCTGCTGGAACAGGTTTTGATGAGGATGCTCTTCACCCACCTTTGCAGCTCCTCCTTTGTAAAGCCTGCACCTCCCTGGGCATTTGGCTCTGAGATTGGCACATCTCTCTCTCATCAAAAAGTTGTGAGACTTGCTGCAAAAAAGTACTCTGTGCATCTGGCTGTCTGCTGCTGAGCATTGAGTCTTCTGTGTTGGGTTTATTGACACCTTTGGGACACTGCGGTGGTGTTTTGGATCACAGATTTGCTTTGTCTGTTTAAAAAAAGCATGACTTTTTGCCAAAGAATGACATCTTTGATGGCTCAGGGTAGACGGGAGACTCCTCCATGGTGGAACAGTGTGGTCAGCTGAAGGCAGGCGGTGGAGTGTCCTGGGGGATGGGATTTGGCCAGAGAATGGAAAGCAAGGTCCAGAAAGATGCACGAGACACTGCAGAGCATTTCTGGAATATTAAAAAAAAAACAAAAACAAACAAAAAAATATTGGTTTTCAGCCCAGAATTCTCAGAATTTTGATTTTTTGTGAGAAACACGTTAGGTTTCTCTTGATCCTCTCCCAGGGGATGGGAGCTCTGTTTTTCTGCCTAGCTCTATTATCTGCCCATTTGTAATCTCTCAGCACTGTGTGCTGGGGTATATCATGGGGCTTCCAGCCTTCCCAGGTGCAGGGAACACCAGAACAGGTCAACCCAGTGGTTCCTGAGACACCAGAATTAGGAAGAAAATGCCTGAAATGCTATGTCTCGTGATTCTTGGATGTTGGGAGCCTGCTTTGTAAGGCAGTATCATAAATGGGTGATTAGTGGATCTGCTAAGGAGAGGTTGGCTCACTCCCCTCTCCCCTCCCCTGGGAGTTATAAATCCAAGTGCTGTCCATAAGAATTGCAAAATAATCCTTCTCCTTCATGCACGTAGCCAGAGGACTGAATCCAGTGGGCACTGCCTTTAAAGAGAGATGATGATCAGCAGGAGACGGTCCAGAGGCGATCAGCGAACACGATCAGAGGTCTCACAAACACAACCTGTGGGGAAAGGCTGCGAGAACAGGGTTTGTTTAGTCTAGAAACAATGGAAGGGAGACATGATAACAGCCCTCAGCTATGCGAGAAGTTGCTGCAGAGAGAAGGGAATAAACTGTTCTTCATGATGCTGGGTACCAGGGAGGGGTAATTTAGAGTAATTTGGGAAGAAAACCCTGATGGAAGAGCAGGGAAGTCCCAGTTTTGGCAATGGAGGAGTTTTGGGGTCTCAGCTGCGGTTGGAGGGCCTGGCTGTGCTGGTGCCTGCCAGGGAGATGGGGTGGCTTGATCTGACAGGGGATGGTTGATGCCCCCCTCCTGGGTTCTCTCCAGTCCTGTGGTCTTGGATGGAAACCTTTCAGCCCACAGTTCCTCTTCAGAAATGTTGGTAGGTGAACCCAGCTAGGCACCACTGTGACACCCACGAACACCAGACCACCGACGCTGATCCCTGAGCTCCTGCCAGGAACAGATTTCTAGGGACCAAGGGGAAGAGCAGGGATCGGGCACCTGCTGAGCCCCAGCCCCACCGCATGTCCCGACAGGGGAAAGGCATCAGGAGCTGCAGAGGAAGGGCACGTCATGATGCATGTCCCGGCAGGCACGACTGAAGCCATGTTGCCTGCCTATGCAGACTGCAACTCGCTGCAGGATACCAGCAAGGAAGGACCTCAAAAATTTCTGGAAAGGGGAGAGGCTGGCATTTCTAATTCCTGCTTCGTCTTTCTCAGTCCCAGCCGCAGCAGGACACCTCCGGGAGTCAACACTTGCTCCCAGCCCTCACTGGGAGAAAGCATCAGTGTCTGGAGCCAGCACGGAGAGCCCATGTTCGGAGGCCTAGGGAGAGCATGTGGTTTTGACATGGAGGCCAAGTGCTTTGGAAGCAAATACTTTAACTGGGTGGTCCTTAAAAAAAAAAAGAAAAAAGAGGGAGAGCGAGAGATAACACGTCCAGTTGGAGCACATGCTGTGGTTATACAACTGGAGCCTTTATGGCTCATCAGGGACGCGGGCAGATCTGCACGAGGGGTTACGCTGTTTGTCGTGGCCACCCATGGATCTGCGGCTCTGGGTGACAAAGTGTGTTGGGTCACCAGCAGCTTTGTGGCTTCTCAATTTAAGAGCTGTAATCCCAGCAGGACCAGAGTCACCTTGCCGAGAGAGTAAAGTCCAGAGAGCCCAACTGCAGCCGAGTCCTGGGTATTGCTCCTTCCCTGAGCTTTTGTTCTCAAAGCAGCGAGTCTGAGTGTGTTTCTTTCAGATCTGCGTCAGTGCTTTTCCCAACAGCTTGGCAAGCAGCGTAAGCATCCATCTGTAGTTGTCACTGGTAGCAGTGCACATCATCTGGAGAGAAACTGGCTGCTCTCAGACACCCAATCACACAAGGAGCAAACAGTTGCTTTATTTCTGAGTGGGGCTACACAAACCATTAGGCACCTCATTAATCTTGTGTTTAATTCTCTGCGTGAGGCTCACTGGAAGAAGGAATAAATTCTACATTTTAATTATTTGGGGACTAACTCGAATAGCCTTCCTAACTCCTTTTCATCCCTTGCTGTTGCACTAGAAAGCATAGAAGATGCCAACCTGTTGTCAAAGCTGTCCCTGCTGTCCCTCGGTGTCTCCCCCACCTCTGAGCACTGCATGGCCCACAGGTGGCAGGAGCAAAGACCAACACTGGCTCCACCAAGTCCTGAAACCGGTCGTTCCTGCATCACCAGAGAGACCCAGGCAAAGCACCCAGACAAGAGCTCCACTGCCACCCCCCCCTCACCACCACCCTGCACCCTTGGGGCTGTAAATGCACCAAACCCCCGTCTCTCCCCTCTCCCTCTGGATGGGGCATTGGGAACCAGTTTGAGGAGCTCAGACTGGAGCGAATTGCTGTGCCCTGACAGATGCCTTCAGGCTGTCACGGCTCTTAGCTCTGGCAGGGTGTGAGCTAAGGTCACAGCTTTGGCTTTCCTGGGCTCCCTCCCAGCTTTTGCCCCTTCGTAGACCTGCAGGCACGTTCAAAGTCAGCTCTGGGTAGGGTCAAACTGCCCCAACACCCTTTTGGCACTTGCCAAGTTCTGCCCAGCATCCCTGGCCCCAGGCAGGACTGCGAGCATCCCAGACCTGCCGGGACAACATGCGACCAGCGCAGCATCGGGGGCACTGCCTGGGCAGCGCTCACACCTCGGCGCCATCAGCAGGGATTTTTCCCTTCGAGGCCTTTCTTCCA
Organism: Leptosomus discolor; assembly: GCF_034619465.1. Taxonomy (NCBI): domain Eukaryota; kingdom Metazoa; phylum Chordata; class Aves; order Leptosomiformes; family Leptosomidae; genus Leptosomus; species Leptosomus discolor. Next base: position 1,742,413 of record NC_141419.1, read on the forward strand.
CTTCCTCTCCTGGTTTAATAATCGATTTTTACCTGCCCAAAATCAAACACAGCCACCTGCTGAAATGGAGCTGAGCTCAACACAGTCTGTCCTGCCTGGGCATTCCCGCTTGGAGAACAGCCTGCAGACCATACACCGTGACCGTGCCTCTTCCTGCGGTTCACAGCCACAGCTGCCTGTCACAGAATGACTGTATCGCGGCAGGGGACACTGACACAGGCTGCCAAACCATGCTTCACGGGGCTAATTAGATCAATACAGCCGTGGCTGCTGGCGCTCACAAGCGTGCAGCAGTTGTTTCTTCTGCACAAACACAAAGCGTCGGCTTTGCGGGCAAAGACGCATGACCCGGCGGGCACGGAGGAGCCCCGTCCCAGGCACTGAGCCACTTCTCTGATTAGCACATGGGGCACGAGTGTAGAACTACATCCCCCGTGTCCTCACAGCACCCCCAGCAAACAGCTCGGCTCTGGGAAACCTCGTGCCCCAGAGCTGGCTCAGGCGATGAGTCCCCCGGGGAAGTTTTCATTGATGATCCTCAGCCTGCCTCCAGAAGAGACATCCTGGGGGAGCATCACCCCTGAGCTTTCTGCAGCTGATCGGGGGCACCCAGAAATATTTTATCGTGGCTTTGTGGTGGTTTGGCTGTCAACAAGGGCCTGGAGGGCTGGATGCTCAGGACGTCCACATGAGCCCAGCTCTGCTGACAACTGTGGACTTGTGCTCATTTACATCAGTGGGAGATATGAGGCTTAGTCATTCCTTAGCCATTTCCTTGACACCTTTTCTTTCTTCCTCTTGCTTCTGCTTTTCAGAGGCTGCTAATAGACTTGAATCTTTGCAGTGACAAGAATGAGATCAGTTCATCTGAAAGATGAAGAACTATTCCCCACCATCTCTGGCTCAGAGGCTGCCAGAAGCAACCAGAAGAGGTTTAGTTAAGGTTTAAGGCTAAAACACTACTAACTTAAGCCTCTGTGATCATTATCTGCATCTGCTGTGGTGTGGCCCCTCCTCACACCCCCGCCCACAAGCAGGACAATGCCCACCAGCAGGGCCAGTAAAATGCTGCCTCGAGGCAGACTTGGCCATAGCCCTCTAGCTCAGCTTTGTACCAGCTCTGTGTCCCAGGGCTTCTCCATCCCCAAAGCCCTGGGGTCAGTCTGGGCACAGTGGGGAGTGCAGCCTTAGGCTGTCTTGGCCTGGGAAGGACACGGCGGAGCAGGGAGGATGGTGACAGCTCGTGACCGGGAGCTGCGGGCAGATCATTCACCCTCCCTTTTCTCCGGAGAGAAGATGAGCTGCTTGATCAGTTGTCTCCTGCCAAGTCAGACATGTTACAGCCCCAATTCACCTGCATCTACTCCGGTGGCAGCATCAGCTTCAGTCTTTCTCCTCTGCGTCCCTGCTGATGCCTAAGGACCTCTCAGGACCTTCATGATCGGTGAGACTCCGCTCAGCTGACCGACAGATGCAAAAGGGAAAGGGGCTGATCAGCTATGCCACCCCTTTCCTCAGAGCAGTTCTATAGTCTGGGGAAGATGACCCTGTTAAATACAGTTTGCTAGATTCAAAATAGAGATAGCTGGGTGAAGGATTAGGCCCAGTACCACTGAAGACCTTCCTGGGAGACTGAATAGCCTGACGTGTGAATATAAGAAAAGTCACATTCCCGGGCATGCATCGGTTCCCTGCCTTTCTGCAGGGTGTTTGTAGGTGCAAGGATGGGTTAAATTCACCTTTGGGCAGAGAGCTTGAGGGCTGCATGCAGCCAGCATCTCACCTGCTATTGAGCAGGACAGGATCTGCTGAGACAGAGAGGTAGAATTAACGCCTCCCTGAGAGCCTCCTCCACAGCCACAGGAACAGGCTGCTGGAGAGAGGAATGGAGACGGCGACGGAAACACTAAAAAGCAAAGAAACAAAAAAAATCCAGTCTGTTCCTCCTACTGCTGCTGCAAGACTTGGAGAGTACGGCCTGAGCTCTCTACCCCCAGGGCCGCTGCCATCTGTCCTCCCACCACAGCGCTGGTCTGGTTTAGGAGGTCCCACCTGGCTCCCTTGCTGCCAAGCTCCCCTTCCTCTCGCTTCTCCGAGGTGGCTGAGGTCTCCCCAGCAGCCCTGTGTCAAAAAGGCTCCCTCTGACCACCCTGCCTAGCCCCCTGTAGGAAAACCCTCCCCAATCTTATCGTGCCCAAAGCCCAGCTTAATGGGGAGACCTCTGAAAAGCTGCCCAAGGCCGCTTGTTTCTTAACGCAACCTCTTTTTTCCACTCTCCCATTCGTCGTGCGTGCACCCTGTGTGTGTCTGTGTGTGTGTGCAGGATGATCTGTTGGTCTTCAAATATGATTTATAGGAAGATGAAGCAGAGGAATCTCCCAGCAGCTGTGCCTGATAAAGGGGAGCCCCTCACCAGGCAGCAGCCAATGCTGCCTGCTGCTCCCAGCACCTCCGAGATGAAAGAAGAGAACGCTTGCCTTGAAGACAAACAGCACCCAAAAACGCTGGCGTCTCCCAGGAAGGAGGATTTACTACCAGTGAACAGCAAGGCTGCTTTTCTTCCCCTCTCACCATGTGGCTTTCAGACACACATGGGGCTTTCCAAGCCAGCATTATCTGCGTGGAGATTGTTCCTCAAATGTGAACAGGAGCATGACTAAGGCATAGCAGTGAAATCACTGGAGTTTATTTCCCCTTCTGCAGCATATGGGAGATGCACAAGCCAGAGGTGTAACAAAAGGCATATGTTTTGGCATGCAAAGGGAAAACATCTATTTTTTTTCCAGGGTTTTTTTTTTTATTTCTCTGGATCCGCTACATTAATTACGAGGCTATATGGCAAGTCTCCACAATTGCAAGTCTCCACAATTGCAAGTCTCGGGAGAGAGGGGAAAGGTTCATTGGTTCTCACACACGTCTAGAAGTGGGGAGGTTGGAGTTTTCCTTCTGTGTGTGTCCAGAGACACCTCATTTCTGAGCACCGCTGGGTTTTCTGGCCATGCTGGGGATTGTGCCATTGCCTCCTAGCCTCACCTCTAGGAAGCAGGTGATTATGTGATAATCTCGAGCTTCATTGAAAACGCCAATTATTTGCTTTGGAGAAAATGTGGAAAACTTGAGCCCTGCAGACTCAAAACCCAATGGGCAAACAAAAGGAGAAAATAAACCAGATGGTTGTTTTTGCCATATTTTCTTGCATAATCTCCGTTTTCTCCCAGATTGCGCTTGCAAAACTTGGTTGCTGCCGTTGTACATGTCGCTTCTAAACTTCCTGATGATCTGAGACTTGGCGGTGGCTGGCAGCGTGCTCACGCAGGAGAGCCAGCCTCTGAGCAAATACTGTCACTTCATTAGCTATTTTTAACAGCAACAAAGATCTTGACTTTCAACTTGATCCTACTATATTTAAGGAGGAGGAGGGTGCCTCACTTATTACTTCAGAATTTTTGGCATTAAAAATTGAATTTCTGCTTCTTTCTGCCTCAAAAAGGCAAGAGGAGGATAATTTTCATAACTTCTCTCCTGGTGTGAATTTACTGCAGGGTTAAACACTTTGATGCTTTGTAGAGGGCTTTAAGAAAGTCAGCAAGAGAGCCAAGCATTGTATTTCACGAGAGTATTATGTGCTGTGATGAAAAGGATGGGATAATGCCTGGCTCACGATTGCCAGCCACGCTGTGGACATCAGCAGAGCCTGGCGCTGCTGCCTTGCAGCCATGGAGCGCCGCTATGCATGCTAAACGCATGCAGATAATCCTGCAATGGGGCACAGCCACGCCGCCTTCCCCAGCTGGGTGCAGAAGATGTGGCTCCTTTCCAAGCCAGGTCATTCTTCAGCCTGAAAGATGTCTGCATGAGTTGAGATGTTTCCATTCCCCCCTGGGGAAAGCAAACCTAGTGGGACGGGAAAACCTAAGATTGAATCTTTTCTCTGTCTGATTTGAAGCTTGGACTGTTTTCACCTCTTTCCCTAAGCAGAAGGCAGCAACATTTGTTGTCATCCTTGCTCCATCCCACAAAGCCATCCCGCTCCCTGTAGACAAGCCAGGTGAAAATCCTCTCGATTTACATTTAATCCTTCATAAACAAAGAAATAAAAACCAAGGAGCCCATCCCTCTCTTTGGCATCTCCTTCTAGTTGTGCGTCGAATGAGGATCCGGGCAACCAGTTCCCAGGCACGAACTGTGGTGCCTGGAGGTGGCGGCCGGTGTCTGTGTGCTGCTGAAGGTCTCTGCAACGGGGATCGCGGGTCGTCCGGGGTTTGGTCCCAGTGGGTCAAGCTGGATCCATCGACTGCAGGGCTCTGCTCCCAGCCCTGTGCTCGCTGCACTGGCCCCAGCAGCGGTTGCAGCTCAGACTGGCCAAGCTGACCGTGCGTGAGGAGGGGACAAGCGCAGGACAGGTACGGTCCGAGGCTGTGGCTTTGTGGGGTGACGGCGGCACCGTCACCGCAGGAGTCAGGGATAGCAAAGGCTGGGTTTGTAGGGATGGGTGTCTCTTGCTGCCATTCCCTTCTTAAGGATGTTCACAAGGATTTCTTCCCTCACCTGTTGATTTCTCAGGATGTTTTCAGAGCTTAAAAGCCTTGGCCTTCGCTGCCCAGATTGGCTCCCTGGGGTCCCACACTGCAGAGGGGCTAGCAGAAAGCAGATGGCCAGAAAGCCAGAGCCTTTTGTCCTTAGGAGACAAGCTAAAAAGGGGCTATCTTCATCCTCACCAAAACAGAGAGGAGGCAGGACCCAGGCAAGAAGCAACCTTTTTCAAAGCAGGTCTGAGGTCCCTCTTGTTGACTGGCACCAGCGAATATCCCAGGTGATGGTGACACCAGTGCACATCTTTCCTGTTCTTTGCTTTCCTCCAGCTCCATCCCTATGAGCACTGACGGCACCTCCCCACCCTGACAGCCTGCGGAGTGGAGGCAGGAGTTTAATTTGAGCTGGGGCATCAAGCCAGAGCCATCCCACGAGGACACAGAGCTGCAGGTCCTCAACCTCTCCCTGACAGCTGATGTCCCCCTGCAAGTTTTGCCATTCAACAAAGCACGTGAGCTTCAAGGCGTTCCCCTCCCCTCACAGACAGGTCTACCAGGCCTTCCACAACTCATTATTCATTCATTGAACAAGAAAAATTAATGCATGTACACATGGAGGTCAGACAGGGCTGGAGGGGGCTCAGGGGGGTGTTACCCCAAGGTCAACCCTCTGGAACTGTTTACAAGATGGGAGTGCGATGAGCTTCACCGCAGCGATTTGGTGGCTCGCTAGCTCCAAGGCAGTGTGTGTGTGCAAACCCCACTGGGCATTTCAGCATCAGCTCTTTCCCCTCTGCCCAATTTCCTGGGCGCTGAGATGAAGCAAGGCGGTTCATACCCAAATCTTCACGTGTTGGCCAAGATGGTGGTGGCTTCCCATGGGTGTCTGGAGGTAAACAAATCCAGGCATCTCAAATCCAGATGTTGAATTCAAGACATGCATTTTAAAACTTTCCTCCTCCCTTTCATTTCCCCAGTGCTTGTTTGTCGTCTTCTTTAGAACATGCAAAAAAAGGCTCATTTTTATGTGATCCAATTTTGATGGAAAAAAAATTATTTTCTTAAGGCACTTTAGGGGCCGTTTAACTTCCCCGTTGCCAAGACTGTCATATAAATTTGCCGATGACATGACATTGTTATCTAACACCTGCTAAGAAAGTGGCACAAATTAAGAAAAACACCTTCATAAGAAATTCCCAAATTGTTTGTCTTCTGGTAATGGATTAAATACAGATGTAGATTTTGGACCCAAAGAAAGCAAAAGGAGAGGAAAAACAGTCATATCTGCTTTTTTTGCTCTTCTTTCTGCTTGGGAACTCAGGGAAGCATTTAGAGAGAAGCAGGTACCACCCCTAATACACAGTGAAACGTTCACTCTTTGATGGGATGCTTCTCATCTGCCTTAATCCCATCTCTCTACACGTGAAGCAAGAGAAGTCCTTTGCTTCCCAGAGCTAAACGGACCACAGCCAGGACATTATGACTGTTCTTTAACTGAAACAAAAAATCTCATTTTTAAACTGTCCAATACTATCTTCTTTTTCTTCATCAAAGGATGTGAGAGAGAGAGAGAGAAAGATCCTGGAGGATGCATATAATTGTAACTCTTTTATTAAAAAAAAATAAAACCCTAAACGTGTTACTCAAAAAAAAATAAAGAAGTCCTACCAAACTGGAAAAAATCAGCCACTATCCCAGGGCTGCCTTATTTTTCATTTTTGATGGGGAAGAGGTTCCTTTGTCTCTATGGTTAGGGTTAAACTAATTGTGCCCTTGGCACTTCAACAGAAGGAAAGATAAATGCAAGAGGAGGGTGGCAGGAAATCACCAATTCCTCGGAGCAATCCTAAACTGGTGTAAATCTGCTTAGGTTTGTTGGTTTCTGTGTGCTGTACCAATTAGTGCTGGCTGAGGATCTGGCCCAGAGTTTATACCCTTTCTGATTTTTACTTTAATTGCTGTTTCTGGATATAATTGTGCAAAGAGGCCTATTAATATTACCCAGTAAAAAGGAGTGATTCACTAGCCCCATCTATAGCATCATTGCCTATTAAGGCTGTCTGAAACTCCCCTTGTAAGACTCTGCTTGGAGTTATAATTTTAATTTAAATCATTTGTGCTGAAATTTTCTATAATGGAGCATCCACCTCAGGCTGATTTTCTTTTTAAGGAGCAAGGGGAGGGGAGGGAGAGATTTTCAGCCAAAACAATTCAGCAGTTTCTAAGAACAAAGTTAGAGGAAAAAAACATCTTGTTTTCCCCAGCCTGCTAATTCTGGTCAACTTTTGTTCGAAAAGTTGTGACCTCCCCATGCTTTGCAATGAGGGCCTGCAGGGTGATTTCTGGGTGAAGCCTATGCCATCTGCTACCACCTAGAAAATCCAGGCTGGAAGTATATGGAAAAAAATTACTACAAGGGCTTGGTCCAGCAAAGCATCTTGGTGCAGTTTTGTTTAATTTACTGAATTGGTCGGATGCTGCTGGCAGAGGGAGACCTTTTGTCTATGCCACGACCTGGCCATGTGTCCCTGACGCCTCCCTGGGCTCCCCACACCCCCAAATCCCACCCCCACCATGCTGGGCTCACCCTCGCTGGGCTCAGCCATGGTGGGACTGGAGTTAATCCTCCATCGGATCAGTGACCTGAGCTGACCTGCTGCACGGTGGTGCCCGAGCAAGGTGAGGAAGGGGCACATGTGTTCTGCCAGGGTTTGGAGGGGGGAAGCAGGCTGCCAGCAGCCCACGCTGAGCTTGCCTTGTGTTTAACTTCAAACCTCACCTGTACATGACCGGGGTACCACCCCTAGAGCTCCAACTGCACAGGCCATGAGAGAGCAGGACCCTCTGTGTTTGCATCTCTCTGCTCCAGTGGCACTTGTTGAAGCTGCAGCTGACAGTGGCTTCCTCCCCACCCTCAAGGATTCACCGGTTTGAGGTCTTGCAGGTGAAAACTTCTGGAGACAGATCTAGGGGAGGCAAGAGCCAGAGGTAGGTGTTGGTTGGGGGATGGAAACTAGGAACGGAGATAAAGATACAGGAAAAGCCGAAGGGATTTGAAATCAGGGAAGCAGCAGGGGATGGACAGAGAGCTGGTGTGGTGGAACAGGCAACTCCACCCAGAGATTCACGGGATGCCTGGGATCAGCTGCGCAAAGGGATGGGGAGCCATGAGGTGGTGCACGAGGAGGAGCTGCGGGAGCGGGAGCTGCGGCATGGGGAGGGAGCAACTGCGGCAAGCAGGGCGCCTTGAAGGGTCCGAGCAGTGCCAGGGGGTGTAGGGGCTGCTGCAGCACCAAGGGGGGAGGACGGGGCAGGCATCGCCTGGCAGAGGTGGGCAGGAGGGGCTGTGGATCACAGGATCACTTAGTGGGAAACTGCATGGGCTTCCCCAAGTGATGCTACAGGGAACCAAGCCAGGACCAGGAAAGGTCCAAGCCCTCTCCCTTTACCTGAGGGCAGAGGAGGTTGTCAACGTGCAGCACTCCCATTCTTGTTAGGGGCAGCAGTGCTCAAGCGTTGTGTCGGGAGAGAGGCTGGATGTCGCTTCCGTGATTCTGTGACTGCGTGCTGCTAATCTGCGTTTTGCTTTGGTTTGTTATCAGCAACAGCATGGCCATAAACCACTTTGTTAACAGTTGGGGTAAGTTAGGAAAAACTCTTAAAAGTAATAAAAATAACTATGGGAAAAAATTCTCATAAAATATGAAGCAATATTTGAAAAATCCAAACTCAAATATTAACATTTTCCAACAACAAATATGCTCTAAAAGTATTTTTCCACAAGATGTTGCAATTCCTATCTTGGCATTAAAAAAAGTGTTCCAGCAACATAGTCTTTATGAGCTCTAGCCAATATTATCCTCATATTATAAATGGGAAACTGAGGCCCAGAGACGGGGAGTTTCCCATAGTCCGTTAGTAAGTGAGTGATGGAGCCCAGAAATCTCTTCTGTTGACCCAGTGTCCCTGGGTAAGACTATCCAGTAGGGATGAGCACTGCCTTTAATTTTACATCAGATGCTAAATGTCCTCTTTTGGCTTAGATCGGTAACTCACCTAATTCGTTACATGCTCCTATTTCACTTGAGGAGATATGGGAATTCTCACTGATCCTGGAGAAAATTGCTTTTCCTTTTGTTAGGAATAATTAGGAATGCAATTTATCTTCCCTTAATTATGAGTGCAGGAGGATAAATTTGCTTCGTTAAATATTTATTGTTCAAAAGCAGTTAGTAAGAAGCAAAGCCCTACAGCTGCAGCCTAGGAAATATATCCCCTGGTTTCCAGTGTAACAATTTAATCTGCTATTCTGCTCCTCAGATCAGTTTTCTGATTCAACGTGCAGCACAAATTCACCAGGGATAATGTAAACTTTTACTGCTACTGGCCTTGGGGCTACACAAACCTGGAGTTTGAGCCTCTTGGCTTGGATATCAATACTGAAACTTAAGTGGCTAACATCCCCATACAAGGCTAGAATTTATTTTCTGTGGTTGTCTATAAATCAATGACAATATAATGTCCATTGTGCTCATGCCTGCCTGTAGTTTATGGTGAGTAGCCGTCCAGGATTTGACTAATATGTGAAACTATTTCTGTCCATCTGGTCCAACAGGCCAGGCAGGCATGTCAGAGAAGAGTAACTCTTCCAAGAGCTGCCTTTGTTCATAATAAATCTCCAATTAAAACCAAACAGATGTGCAGGGTGGATGTTTCACGCAGACCTTCGGCCGTGTTCTGCATTGTTAGCCCCGGACCAAGACGTCGTACTCGACTCCATGAAAGATTCCCAGCATTCTTGGATTGCTTCAAATCGAAGCCTACTGAGAAAACATCTCTGTACATTTGGGTTGTTTGACCCATCAGGTCATGAAAACAAACGTTTGAAGGAAAGGCATATTTCTGTTAAATTCCTATTTACAAAATCCAAGGGCTCGTTTCTTGCTCTCACTCATGAGGTGGCAAGTGCCTGTGGCGTGATCCATCCTATGGCAGAGTCAGGGACCTGGTGACAGGATCACTTGTGACTTTTGGGGCAGTTCCTGCTCCTCAGCAAGAGGAGCTCCGGGGGAGAAAGTTGCCAGTGGTGGTTACCCTGAGGAGGTTATTAGGAGTAAGGAGCAGGAGGACTTGCAGAGGTAAAGCTCTGATGTCTGCTGATGAGCTACCTGATCTGTACCTACCTTACAGCGATGTGACCCCACAAAAACCACTGTTTCTGATTTGGGTTTACAGAGATAGATCCTGTTGGCAGGGTCTGGAGAGCAGAGAGGCTCTGCACGGCCATCCCGAGGCCATAGTGCTGCCCATCCGAGGGGGCTCTGCTTGCGTGGTTAAACACAAAGAGCAAAGGGATCTTTTCTGAAGATGGTTTCCAAATCCTCCTTATCCTCCTGCCTGGCAGCGGCAGTTCATTGCCAGTAAACTTAAAAGATGAGGAAATAATTCTGCACACAGCATGGATCCAGCGTTTGAAATTCATTGTCAGTGGAAACCAGGGACGAACACCGCTGGTTGAGAGGGGGCTGGCCAAGGCGATGACCGGTGTTGCTCTCTGTGGTTACACAGCAAGGGAAAGGCAGCTTTTGCAGTAGATGCGTAACATGGGAGGATCATGTCCAAAGAGGTTCCCTCTGAACACAACACTGCACAGCTGGTGTCTGGATCTCCATCCGCTGTGGTGTTCAAGGTTGGATGCTGTGTATGATACCACCCTGGAGGTTTGAACTTCAGGGCCAGAGAGGACCATTAGCTAATCTCATCTGGCCTCAGGCAGAAAGCAGAGGCTATAGAATTTCACCCAGTTACCTTTGTTTGACTAAACATCTCAACCAGAAAAATATCCAGGCTTGACCTGGAGGTTGTGAGGAACAAGGACTCATCTCCACGTGGTCACTGGCTCCAGTGTTGATCAATCTCAGTGTCAGAAGCAGGATCTGTGTGCCCAAGAGTCGGATGCCTTGCCCTGAGTCCACCTTCTGGCTGGGAAGGGCTAAGGAGCCATTGCAGAATGGAGATTTCTCTGCTCCCTCATCAGTCCCAAGGGAGCGTTACACGATGGCATGAACACACTCCACTCTGTGGCTTTCTTAAGAGCTGCTTTAATGACAGAAGCACCTGGAGGCCCCAGAAAGGATGGGAGCTTTGTCCTGATGGATGGCGTGCACAGGGTGAAGAACGCTCCATCCTGAGGGACTTACAGCTCTGTGGATGGGAGACTCAAAGGGTGGGAGGAGGACAAGAGAAAACCTCTTCCCCAAGGACGACAGGCTGGAGCAGAACACAGGCTGAAGCCATCTGCTCGGCTGGAGCAGGCATGGGTGTAGCTGCACACGAGTGTGAAATTGGGAACTGGCCAGAGCGTGCTCAGAAACACCGGGGTATGGGAGTCACTGGCTATCTGCTGATTCCACGGGCCACACAAGACAGGACAGGCAAGACCCGTTTACAAACCATCCATCTCCCAGAGCTCAGGGCTGCCTCTCAAACCATCCACCCACCAGCATGGTGCAAGCCTGAGCCTTCCTTTGGTTGCTGCTCCAACATGGACAGAATTAAGGTGCAATGTGCCACACATCTCACACCCCTGGGAAGTAAAAGTCCTCTCATGGCTTTGTTTCCTCTGGCAGCAAGTAGAGAACCCTTACAAACCTGAAACTCTTTTTTCTGTAAGTGAATGCAGGATGTTCTCCTGGGGTTGCCTTTAGTGTTTGGCAGGTGTGATGGATAGAAAAAGAGAAAGGAAACCACTTCTCTCTTGACAGTCTTGGGTTTAACTTGTCCAAGATTTCCTTTCCAAATCTGCGCTCTGCAAACAACACTCACATTTGTTACATCAATCTCACAACACTCGAGCAAGCTGGGACTAGACATCCCAAGCTGAGACATCATGGGCCTCCACTTCTTCAGCTACAGGAGAATTTGCAATTCCAGCTAAGACTAGCAACCAGTGAGACTCTGGTTGTGGGCAGGATCACACGCTGCTCACTCGTCTGCACAAGGCCATGGAATTGCTTATGTTGGTGCAGCACAGAGATGATGTGCCCCACTTACAGGTGTCACGTTTGTTCTGTGCTGTCTACCCAAGTAACGTTTCCTTATTGAGTTGAGGGTTTAACACAGAAGTTGAAAACTGCTGTTAGCTTTGCTGTCTACCAGCAATTTGTGCATGTGGAAGCTTCCTTCCAGCTCCCTTAACCGCTGTTGGTATAGGCTGCTGTGTGGCCCTTTGTCCAAGACTGTGAGGCTGAGAATCACTTGGGAGGATGGTTGTCTTGCAATTGCAATGACAGCCTGATTTGGGCTGCCTGGAAAAAGTGAAAGAACAAGTTTGTCTTTCTGCTTCCATTTGAGAAAAAAGGTAAGTTACCCTGTCTGGGTCTGTTTTGCCTGTTCCCATTGCATAGGCAGGAATTCAGTGTCGCAGGGGTGAGTATCTGGAGGTATCTTCAGCAGTGTGGGCAGATCTGCAGTGTGGCTGCAAAGAGCGCTCCAAATCCCAGGCTCCTGAAGGAGCTCCAGCCACTCAGGCTCTCCGTTGTCCCTCCAGTCTTTGTCGCAGCCCTGGTGTAGGCCACATGTTTGCTTTATGGCCTGGGTCATCCTCACAAGCCCTGCAGGCTCACGCAGCCTTCACCCCCAAAGATGTGCCCTTGTGCCTGTCCGTAGCACGTATTTGAGCTCCAGATGGACCCAGCATGTCCTGCGTCACAGCACGTGCCAACCACAGCATCCCATGCCACCCATTCCCAAATTGCACCTCCGTCATCTGGGCAAGGGGGAGCTCAAACATAGAAGCAGAATTTCCTGCTGGTTCCCCAGCCACTCCAGAGAAACCATCTGCATTTTTTTGGCATATGTTTGCTTGTATGTGGAGGACAGTTTCCTCCTGTACACACTTGGCTTGACTGGGATGGGGGGGAATGAGCAGTGTTGGTCCGAGCCTTGAGGATTCCCGTTCCCTCCACCTGAGCTGACAGATAAGATCCAAGCACCTGAGTCAGAACAAAAGGGTTAAATGAAGGAATAACTGGCCCTGGGAATGTAACTGTTAGCACATGCATTGAAAACACAGATAAAAGGACTGGCAAGACCGTATGTGCCTCTTGAAACCTGCCCACATGTTTTCTTATGTCTCCAAGGGCTGCTTCTTTCTCCCTGGCTGGGTGACAATTTGCCTCTAGGACCTGTTGCTGGGTGAAACAGCAAGATATTATCACCCTCCTGCATTCCCCAAGTTCACACTCCGCTTCCCAGGTGTTGCAGTTACAGCTGTTTTGTTTCTGCACCTCCGCTAACACTTTCTAAGGACACTTAATTTAATTTTTCAACAGTTGTTATCTCTCATCTACAAACACCTCCAGTTTGACACATTATATCCTCTGGGTGCTGGTGAGCAGCAGAGAAACCAACATTACTAAAGTGAAAGTTCCCTGCTAGACCTGCAAATAAAGCTGCATCCGTAATTCTTGCTCCTGTCCTGATGTGACTCGCAGATACTGCGTACTTTTGCTAACTTGCAAAACTGTTCGGAGCACAAAACTCCACGAGATGTTCCTCCTTCAGGTGACTGCTTCCAGCCGTAGCATCCAAGTCCCCACCTCCTCCAGTCTTGCTGCTTTTCCCTGTGATGGATAGCAGTTGACTGAGGTCTTTCACGTCTTCATGGGGGCTGTTTTCAGCTCATGCTGCTCGAATATACTCATCTGCTGAAATTTTTTAGGTTAGTTTTGCTCTGATGACCTGCTTCACCTCCTCTCCTGCTGTACCCTTCATTATTCACGCTGCCTTGTGTTGCACAGACCATGTATTTCTCCAAGTACAGTCTTCCACTGGTTTGATTCATGGAAAGGATCCTTACCAAACATGTTCAGCCTGGCTTCACTGAGGCTTCATCAGGCTTTTATTCCAGGCACTTGTGTCCTTGACTCTCCAGCAGATTCTTCCAGGCAGGTCTCGGTAAGCTCTATACTCTCTGCATCTCTCCCAAGGAAATGTCCTCCAAGAAACGGACGCTCCACATCCTCCCAACAATCCTGCATCTGTCCGCGTTTGGGACATCACACGGTGGATACTCTGGCACTAGATCTTTCTATAATCTTCGAAACAGCTAACAACTAGCTCATCAGTTCCAGTATCTTCTTTAGAGCCATTTTTTGCTCCCTGATAAAGGTGTTTCTCAGGACACTCTGGCAAGTACATGGGAGTAACTGCCAGCTCCCTGCTCCTCCTTCCCATTTCTTTGGGTCACTGAGATAACAGAGGCTGGAAAATGCAGGATTCTCATGCTAAATCCTGCAACTGAGAAACTCTGAAAAGTAAGAGTCATCTGACTTAGCTTTAAGCTTTAAATGTCACCTTAAACTCCCCAGATAGCCTGTAGAGACCAGCAGGCACCTCCAGATGGGGAGTCATCTGCCCTGCCTTGGAACACCACCACAAGGAGATGAATTGCTCTTTAGGGGAGTTCCACTGCCTGCAGCAGAAGCCAAGAGGACTGGCTAGCATTTGGTAGTCTAATTTTCAGGCACTAATTTAGGGAGAATGAATCTCCCTGCAGATGCCATGGGATATGGGAATCCATGTTCTTCTTTTAAAGGTGTGAGAATATTTCAACCCAGTGCCACCACAGTGACCAGCCGGCTGCGGCTGGGGAAGGCTGGGGTCATCTGGAGGAGCACGGGCTGGTGTGCTGAGTTTGGGGTTACCTGGGTTTGCTGATGGTCTCTTGCTCAGCAACAAAAAAAAAAAAAAAAAAAAAAAAAAAGGTTGTGAAAAGTGCCCACTTCCAACAGCTGTCTCAGGAAAAGCTGTGAGACATGTGCTCACACTGCTGGGGTTTGCTACCTTACATGGGACACGCTGTGCAAGACGGATCCTGATGGGACTGAGGTTCACACATTTCCAAATCCGTCTAAAAAAGTTTTGATAGAAAATTCAAGTGAGATGACACTTTAACTGGAAATAACAGCAGCAGAGAAATCAACAAACTTCAGGCCTTGGAGTCTGTTCCTTCATTTTCATCAAATCCAGCATATTCGTCTCAAACCGTCTGGAGCAGACGTTTTGTGCATTTTTTTTTTTTTTTTTTACCCCAGAAGATACCACAAACAGTTTCTGTCTCAAATTATGAAGTAATAAAAGAAACCTCACCACACTGATGTTTGTTACTAATCATGTTACTTATGTTTTTATATCAGCAACTCTCAGCTTAAATCCATTTGCAATAATAACCAAAAAACCATTCAGGTCAGATTTTACAACCCTTTAAACATATTATCTCTGCGCTTCCAATCAGATAATCAGTCCCATATTATATTCCCATAAGACACGGTCAGCATGTTCTGCAGATGTTTCTGAGCAGAAGCATAGCTGTCTTCTCTGCTAACGTATCGACTGCTGCGACCATACGATTACTATAATCCCGTGTCCAGGGGTGTAATTCCAGTTTGGGATGCCGGGATGGCCGCAGAAGATGGACCCAGCAGCCTATTTAGACAAGGTGCAACAAGTGGTTCATCTCATAGGTGGGAAGCTGAGGCAATGGATGTTTTTAAGGATAAAATGCAAGAGAGCCCTTAGGCACCTGACGTGGCCGTTTCCCTGACAGGGGTTTACAGAGCCCAGGGCCCTGCTGGACCTCCAGACATGGGGCTGAGGGGGCAGGCTCTGGTGTGTTTAAGTGAACCATTGCTGTCCCTGGGTCTGTGGGTGCTCAGAGAGCACAGGCAGCTCACACCCCTCTCAAGAACCCTTGTATCTCAGGAGAGAAAAATTATTTTGAAAAACCTATTCTTACTTACGCTCCGAAGTCTCGCTGCTTCTAGGGTTTGTGCATACAAAGGGAAAGCACCAAAGCTTCATGCTCTGGGGAAGTCTCCTTCTCCCACAGGGGTGCTGTTCAAATCCCTGTGACCCCAAGCCTGCTCACTCCCCACTGATGGCCGGGCATCCCTCTCACCTCCCACAGGTGGAGGACTTCTGCGCTTGCCAAAGTGGAGCTGCCTGACCTGCCCGCTGCAGCCCGGTGTTTTCCAATCCTCCCCGAATCATTCAGGAGTAAAGCTGTGATCTCCCTGCGTTTCACCAAGCCCAAGTTGTTCTGCACTCTCTATCAGTTACAGCCTCCCTCCCCTGCCAAGTGCTACCTGGGGAAAAGGGATAACTCAGGAATTTGAGTGCTGTGATACCATGGAAACCGAGTATAATTCCTACAGAGACGAGGCAGGTAAGAGAAACCGTTTTTCCAAACACTCTCAGATACAGATGCCTCTCTTGGAAAATCCTCTGCCAGGTCGTCATCCAGCACGGACCAGCGCTGAGGTGCAAGGAGCAGCTGTCTCACACCGGCTCAGAGGCTGGCTGGTGGCCCCACGATCCGCATGCCCTGCTCCCACCTGAGGTCAGGGCCATCTCTGCTTTTTGCTTAAGCTGCTTTCAAAGTGAAAAACCGAACTGGGAAAAGACCCCGTCCCTCCCCAGAGACTCAGCAGTGTGAGTACAGCTCCTTGTCTCCGCGCCCGAGCTCCCCCCAGCGCGGCTGAAGCAGGGATAGCCTGGCTCTGCCAGAGGGAACGCGTCCGCCGCGTCCTGCTCCCAGCTCAATGTGCTGCCACGCATCTCAGAGACGTGCTTTTCCCCATACACTAGTTTGTGGGGTGCACACATCTACCCCATTCCTGTAGTCAGGTGCTTCTTTGCAAATTCATCTCTGAAAATCACTCATAGCTTTTTTCCTTCAAACACTGCCAATAAATGCACCCATCAAGTGCATCACAGGTGGTGGGTTAGGAAACAAAGTTTATTTGCCTCTAGTTAAGGGGAAAAGGAGTGGGCACGTTTACACTCTGGACAACCACAGATGCAAAGGTTTGTGCAGGTGGATTTAGGGCTGAAGGCTTAGTTTTGCCTTTGAAAAGCCTGTCAGGGAGCGCAGAAACCCCTACGTTGTCCCTGGTGGTTGTGGCAGGTCGCAGACCTCCTGCTGAGAGGATTTGGGCCGGCAGGATAAGGCGTCGGAAAGGCAGCAGCCTGAGCCCTGCTGCGCTCGTGACGGGACTGACCAGCCGAGGTAAGGGAGGCTGCGGACGGGACTGGGCCGAGGGTGTTATAAACAGTCCTTGCCGTCATGCCACGCTGGAAAGTTTTAGCAATGTGAACTTCCCTGGTGTGTCCACAGAAAACAACCCACAAAGGCTGCCAGGGCTTGTGCTGTGAAGGCGGTGGCCAGGTTTCACGCCTTGGACGGCCCCAGTTGCGACACAAGCCCCGCGGCAGCTCCTCGGGGGATTTTTCAAGGCGCTGGTTGGGAACAGTTGTAGGAACAGTCTTCCTGGAAATCTTCCAGCCCCTGCGACAGTGGGCAAAAATGAGGCAACGCAGGCAGGCGCTGAAGGAGCAGATATCCATCTGCAAGGGGAAGCCCTCCGGCTGCTCCTGGCCCCAGGAGACCCCCTGCTCTGAGGCCGGGGGCACAAGAGGTGTCTGAAGGTGGGTATAGCAGGGGAGCAAATGCCAAAGGAAGGCTCTCCAGGTTTCCTCCTCCAGGATTATCTCCTACACCGATGGTAGCCCTCAGCACCGCAACGAGACGCCGACCCTCCCTTCGTTTGGCTCCTTTGCCACCAGCTTAGCACTGAAGCCAGGCTAGGATCTGTTGCCAAGCCTTGTGCAAGGACAGTTGGTCCTGCCTGCTGGGATGAGCTGCTCTAGCAGAGGGGAAAGATGAAGCATCACTGCCCTCTACCTCCCCTGTGCACCCCAGCGCTGGAAGGGGAAGCGGCCGAGATGCCCACATGTTTGCTATTAAGCAGCAACAGCGTTTCCAAGGATGGGTCCGCAAAGCCCAGGGAAGCAGAGCTGCCAACAGCGTCGTCAGAAGTGTGTTCAGCATTCAACCATCTCTGGCAGCCAAGTCTCGCTGGCTGGGTCTGATGGGTTCGTTGGCTTTCCTTCGTAGTGTTGGTGGTTTTAAGAAGTTGAGCAGCTCTGCAGGAAGCTGATGTGCTGCTGGATCCCAGCCTTCATCTGGGGGGTTTGGAAACTCTGGGGATGGGCCCCTCAGGACAGATAATGGGGAAGCTTATTTGCAAAAAAAAAAAAAAAGACTTTTGATTAAAAGTATTCATTGGTGCTCATCGAGCAGAATAAAGCCCTCCTTTTCTGGATGCTGAGATCTCAGGTTTTTGTTCGTTGAGTGAGCAGTCATTTTCTATGGAAATACTGTTTTCTGTTGGAAAGATAAGAAGTGCTTTTAGGTCAGAAAAGTGTTTAGGTGGAAAATTCCTCACTAGCTGGAAAGGTTCCCCCAATCTCCCTGGAGGGTGTGGGGAGTCGGGAAGGGAAAAGGAGCAGCAAAGATTTTAACCCAGCTATAAAAGAGGCTCCCAGCACACTCGTAAACTAGAACAGCTCCCTCACCATCACCCCAGGGACTTCATGGAAACCTAGATAGCTTGCAGAGTGGCAGATTGCATGTGGGTAGATCAGTATGGAGAGAAAAAGATATATATGGAGATTGACAGTATAGAGAGACGTCAAGCTTTTGGTTCATCTTTCGGCAAAATAGCTGTGTGCTTTCTTCCTTGTCCCTTCCACAGGGAAAACTTGGCCCAGAGTGACTAAAACGAGGCACGTGCCAGAGCAAAATCACGTTCATAGGAACCAAATAAACCAAGTCCCCTCCTGCTCCATTCATCTCCCGGGTTGTTTTCTTTCACAAAGAAACCTGCTGTTCTACAGCCACTGACAGGGAACGGGGAGGTCAAGCAAGTCACTCAGATGCAGGATTTCTCCCCATTTACTGGGCAGGAACAGTGTCTGCCGCAGAGCTTTGAGCTCTGAGCCCTGGCAGGGAGGAATCATTCCCACCCACCTGCTCTTTCCTGATGACCTGAGGAGAAACAGACTTATTTAGGAAGGTTTCCCCTGCTTTTGGGCGTGAAGATGAAATGTTTGCCAAGGTGCCAGGGGGTCCTGTGACCTCTGACTTGCTGCACTGTGACAGCTCAGTTCAAGGCAGGGGACCAGGGACTCCACGGTTTCCTCGCACCACAAGTGGTTAAGAGAAGATCCTCTGCAGGTCACTTGGAGAGGGTTTGCAGGAGGGTGAAGAAATACCCTTTTTCTCCCAGGACAACCCGATTTAGATAAGAATGAAAAGTATATTGCTGGGAGAGATGTTTTTTTACAGGTCTGGCCAGAGAATTAAGGGACTTGGGCTATCCCCAGCTCTTCAGCTGCCTTCCCTGAGTTGGTAGTTACCCTTACAGCAGGGCAGAAGAGTCCCTCAAAGGGCAGAAAAAGCAGGAAGAAGAATATTATGGGGCAAAGCATCTGCTTTTCAAATAACTTGTTAAAAACAGTGGGTTCTGCTTGATTTCCTCTCTGGCGATGGCGTGGTGTTGGCACAACTGCCTCTGAGGTCTGGTCTATCACTGACAGCCCAGCTCACACCAGAAGAGCCAAGAATAACCTCAAATGGGAGTAATTAATAGCTTAAAAACATGTCAGTGACAAAAAACAGAGCAAAGTGGAGGGAAATTAAGATGCTGTTTGTAAGGACTAATTAGGCATTGTATGGGGCCTGACAGCCTCCGAGGGGGTCATGGGGGGGACACCTGTGTCGCGTTGTGATGGAGGTCATGGGCAGCAGGACCGAGGAGGAGGGGGGACAAGGAAGGACGAGGAGGAGGTTGTTCACCCTGTGGAGCAGAACAGTGTGTGTGCCTCGGGCAGAGCCGGGGCAGGGTGAGGGCAGGGGACGGGGCAGGGCTCGCCCTGGCTGAGCTGCCTGCCAGCCGGAAAGCAGGCGCTGGGGACAGATGCTTCCTCACAGGCCACCTCCTTCCTCCAGCCACGTCTCCACATGTCACCGCTTCTATGGGGCCAGCTGCCCTTTGCGTGGTGGCAGGAGCAAAGACGCTGGCTTGGACGCGCTGGGCTGAGCAGAGTCTTTCCAAAGGCTGCTGGGAGCTTTGGATGGCCCCAAATCTGACCAAGCCATGAGCAAAGCGATGCCAGGCAGGAGGAAAGAACCCCTCCACTTGGATGCAGACAACTTCCATGACTCCCACCTTCTCCAAGACACCAAAGCCTTTTCCCATCACTGAACAGCCGCGGAGACTCCAGAACATCTTCCCAAAATTGCGTGAGAAACAATGGATTTATTTTCTCTCGTTTACAGACAAGTATTGGGCTTGTTCATCCTGTCCTTAGATCCAGCTGTCCTATAGCTGGGACAACCCGGGTGTCACCCTCACCAGAAAGCTGGCGAGCTCCCGAGGGAAGCGTGAGAGTCTGGGAGAGGAGATGTCTGGAGAACTTGGGAGCTATGAAGATGGGGAGCGAAAAGGAGATTCCCTTGAGTGACTCCATAGCTTGGAAGGTAGCAGGAGGCCTGGAAAGGACACACATAGCCCTGGAAGAAACCATGACATGGACAACACAAACATCCGTGTCTCAACACGTTTTGTTCCAGAGGTCAAGCACAGCATCACCTCCCCGAGTCCCGCCGGCTCCTGAAAATGCACCAGACCGGGACCTTGCTTGTGTCCCCCTCCCTGTCTGCAGGCCCTCCCCACATCCATCACCCTGACTGGATGGGGGGGCACAGGGATGGGTCACTGAGCCCTCAACAATGTCCAGGTTTGAGGCTGCTGGAAGAAAGACGCTGGCGAAGTGTGTGCTCACTGGGCAGGTTATTTGCTTTATATACAAATACAAATACACAACTGTATACGTATCCATGTATATGTGTGTGTGTGTATTTATGGGTGTGTTTGTACTCCTTCCCTTCTGCCCAACACTCTTCAGCAGTGAAAAGATGTGCTCAAATTTTAAAAGCTCCAAGTGAAAGTTGCCCACCCAGAAGACAACCCAGAAGCCCAAGTACGCAGGGCTGTGCAGCACCTTGTGCTCCACCAGGTCAGGAGGACGACTGCAGCAGACATCTCCCCAGGGTCTGATGTCTGCCTGGTACCAGAGAGGTCTTGCCCACCTCCTCAGCCATGCCCACCATGCCCAGTATTGTCCAAAGTTGGAGGAGTCTTGTTGCTGGGCATGTTGGTCTCTCACCCTTCAAGGACAGGTGATTTCCAGGGACCCTGAAGCCTCAGCCTGGCTCCAGTGGTGGGTGGGAAGGTGTGCACTGGAGCTCCTGCTCCAGGTTATGGCTTTTGGTGGCTTTTAGTGGCTTTTGGTGGCTACGGGCCAAACAGTCACCCTTTGGCACTTCCCCTCCTTGCACAGACATCACCGCTTTGGACACACACGACCACAACGAATTTCAGTTCCTTCAGGGGAAAACCAGCATCCTGCAGCAGCCTGGCTGAGAACTTGGAGCCACCAGGAGACACTCCGAGGTGGAAGCCATTTCCTTCCCTCTTCTTACTACTCCTTCCTCTGTGCGCTGCGGTGGTGCGAAGCGGGAGCCTTTGTGAGGGGTCTGTCTAGACCGTTTCATATCGAGACCTCCTGAAAGTGACTGAAAGGCTTTTAAACTACCTGAGAGGAAAAATGAAAAAAAAAAAAAAAAATCTTTTTAAATGCAAAATGAAGATCTTCGATCTGAAATACGGAAAGCACAGAGCAGCTTAGTCTAATGAAGCAGAGATAAAAGTTCACGGACAACTTTGTCCCCAGGATGTTACACATCACAGCAAGCTCTGGCCAGCCCCATCAGCCCCAGCACATCCCTCGCCAACCCCTGCAGCCCCACGGGCAGCTCCTGCCATGCCAGCCTTGAGCCTCCTCCCCTACTCAAGGCGTCCAGGTGGCCTCTGCTTTTTAAATGGGCATAGCTCAGACTGGAGAACTCAAGCAACTTCTGCCATGGTTTATGTCCTCACCTCACAGCAAGACACATCAGGGAGTTGTCCCTTCAGCATTGCCACTGAGTGAGATTCATGTCCCTGGTTTTCTTCCTGGTAGAGTCACAGAAGCCTTGATTGGGAGTGATGTTGGAGATGTCCAGTCCTTCTTCCCCTTGGAGCAGGACCTTCACCATCTTTAGAGCAGGTTGGCCATGGCTTTGCCTGGCGAAGTCTTGAAAACCTCCAAGGATGGAGACACCCCCGCCAGTCTACCCCAGGGCTGCAGCACCCTCCCATTGAAGGACCTCCCGTACCTCCCAAGTCATAACTATGTCTACTGCTCCTCGTTTTACCATCCACCCACCAGTACCAAGAAGAATTTGGCTCCAACATCCATCAGTTCTATCTGCTCTTCAAAGAGTTGCAGGCTGCTGTTAGGTTCCAGCTTGGCCTCCTCTTCATTCGACTAAATAAGTTCCAGAGCCTTCCCTCAGCAGTTGGAGTGGGGAGCTGCCAAGACCTCAGCAGGCTCCCAAATGTTTGCTGTCACTCTCTTTCCTCGGGAGGGATCTCTGTTCTCTCCAGAGCCTCCCCATGACCTCTTCTTCCAAGGAACGTAACACAGGATTGTACAGATTTTGTCTGCCACCCCCCTGCCCCCTGGGAAGGCAGACATTGTTCGCTCCTCCAGATGTTTCCAATACAAACGTTGTGTTCCCTCCATTTGCAAGCACAGATTTCTTGGGATTTGTTTTTAACTTGTCCCAAGCAACAGTCATGCAAATGGGGTCTGGCCCACACAGCTGGCCCCAGTGTGCCAGCAGACCATCTCCCGTCTGTCCGTAGGAGTTGTCAGGAGATCTCCAGGCTGCTCTTTCCCCGCTCCCCAGCAGGTGTCCATGGCAAATCCCTGCTCTGTCAAGCCTGCTGGCCACCAGGCTTACACCTCATACGTTGCTGTCATTTCAGTTCGTATTACAGTCAGTTTTCAAAGACACTTCAGTCATTTTTTTGGCTCTGCTAAACATTCATGGCTATGTGTCCTCTACACTCGACATGAGCTTCAAAACAGCGGGGGGCAAATTACAGATGTATTCTGTGACGTGAGGGGAGGGATACTAGGTAGTCACTAAATTTCTGCGCGTCTTAGAGTCCCATAAGCTGTGGTAGGACACAATATTTGCCCCATCAGCCACCTGGCTGATGCCAAGGTCTGCAGAGTGCAGTTTGGATCCCTGCGGGTGCAGCAGGTACCCACGGGCTTGCCTCTGCTTCCCAAAGCGAGGCACCGTGAGCAGCTGCGCCCACCGGCACACCTCCATGCAGCCAAGCCCTGGGCTAGCTCTGCAACAGCACGTCACGCCTTGCCCGTAGGGCACTTGTGGCCCAGCACATTATTTGCAGCACCCTGTGGGGGAGGCAGGATGCACCCACTTTCCTCTTCCATCAGCCAGCAGCTCGTGCTAGGAAGAGAGCCAGGCACTCTGTGGAGAGAGCCAGCACGTCTCCAGCTCACTGCAGCAGTCACGGATGCCACGGATGGTGGAAGAAATAGGTCAGGAAGAGGAACCTGGCTTTAGGTCAGAGCATCCTTGCAGGGCGGACGAGGCACATTTAGCCATTTCTCTCTATTTTCTTCCCTTTCTGCTTTTCTCCATCCCTGAGTAGAGCCTGAAGTAGTTGTGGATCCAGTGCCCATGACTCCAGGGATTTAGGGGGGAGCTACAGAGTGTTTTGATCTCTTCCTGCCTCAGGCTTCATTGAGGACTGTGACCTTCTGCTGTGATCCAGGATGGGGTCCCAAAACCGTCTGTGAGCTGTGTCACCAAAATCTTCCTCCCCTGCCTGACTTCTTCCTCCTCCACAGGTCCATGGAGGAGAGAGGGACCAGGCATGACCCCTGGGCACAACTCAGGTGGGACAAAAAAGGGAGTATGCAGTATAAAATGGAAAGCTGGATGAAAAAACAGGTCCCCCTCACCAGAGCATGGTGCAGAAGGGTGTTCTGTAGACATGATCCTCAGCGCCCGGCTCCCAGGGGCTGGCTCTCCCAGCCTGGATTTAGTGATGCTGAGCCCTGCACCCAACAGGCAAGCACTGCAGAAAGTTTTCTGACTTATAAGGCCAGCTCTCCAAACGGCTTTTTATTGCCAAAAAAGGATGGTGACATTTAGTGGAGAAAAGGCCACCAAAGCGCAGGTCATGCGAGACACCAGCAGAGCCCCAGCTGCTGGCTGCAGGGACCACCCGCCACTTTCCTGGTCTCCTGGAGCAGCATCCTGAGGAGTTAGGAGAAAAACGGCCAGAGGAAGGTGGGACATGCAGCGAGGAAATGAAACTTTTTTTTTCCCTGTGTCTAGACCTGTTCCAAAAATCATTTAACAAACCCATCCACCTGGCAGTTGAGAACATGACTTTTATTGTCCTGGTGTAACAGTGCTGTGACAGCTCTGCCTGTGGAGGACGGAAGGGAGGCAGGTCTGCAGGGGCGAGTCACAACCATCATTAGCTTAAATAGCATATAGAGGTAAAAATGGACATACTTGCTGTTGTCCACGGACATACTCTGATTTGTGGTTAAAAGCTAGTCCTTATTTTGCAGCTACATCACTTGATTTAACAAAAAACTTATTTCTTCCCACAAACGTTGCCTCTTTCATAATGTCTTCCTCAAGAAAGCACTCCTTGGTGGAATTTAAGGATAATTATTGGCTGCTTGCTTTCTTCTAACCGCTGCTCAATCACAGAAGTCACACAATCGGTGACAAACACATTCTTAAGTATGGAAGGAGCTTTATTTAAAGCAAAAATATGATTCACCCTCAAATTTTACATTCAAAGTGCTTTAGAACATGAAAATATGTGGTGAACAAAGGAGGTCTTGCAGCCACATTTCCTAGGAAGCAAAAAGAACCATAATACTGAAATTATTATTCTTGCAACCTGAGGCAGACCTATGAGCTGCCCGTAAGAAAGCCTGGCAGGTTCAGTTGCACCCCAGCTTGCAAAAAGTCACCCCACCACGAGGTGTGTGCTCACGTTGGAGGAGAGCATTGCCAGACTGAGCCATCACACTAGCTCCAGCCCCCTGCTTCTCTCAACAGTCCTTGCTCACAGAAAACCCCCTTATTATTCTAAAAGGGGCAATTTCTATATTGCCTCGGCCCATTTAACAGCACTTGGCCTTTACAAAGCTCTTCTGAGTGGTGTCGTTAAGTCATTATTGCCATTGTCTTTTTTAACAAAGCCCTTTCTTTGATGAGACCAACTATCGACTGTGTGAATCCTTAAGGATTTCTTCCCACATACCTCCCAGACCCTCCTGCGTCTCTTTTTCCACTCAGCCTCCTTTGCTCTCCAGACCTTGCTTGTCTTTCTCCCCTCAGGCAGGACAGCCCAGCCAAGGGACTTCTGCCGAGGGGTGCACGGTGTCCCTGGAACAGAGCAGCTTCGCTACGGCCACATTCATGCTTCTCTCACAACGTCCCAGCACACAGCGCGGTCGCAAACAAGATCCAGCAGTCCCGCCTGCCAGCTTGCATCGTTTTTCAAAACCATATTAAGGCCCATCTTGCCCTTTCTTAAAAATAACGCTCATCAGGAATATTGCAGAGTGGGAATTGGCAGCCTGGGACTGATGCTCGCAGCCCCAAGAGTTTGTTTCTGGGGCTGAATCTCTGCTACTTCGCTGGGACTATGGCTCGCACCTGCCTAGGAAAGCTGCAACTCAGCACAGATTGAGCTGCTCGGTTCATAAAAAATCAGGGAAAAATTAACAAGCGCGTGCCCACCCTGAAGCTGCTTGGTTAGCAAAGCACGCGGCAGAGCGTAGAGCAAATCCTGGAAAACAAGCAGTCGTTAAACCCTCTTCACCCGGAACCTTTTCTGGGCCAGGCTGCAATGCTGGCGAGCGTTTCTCTGCAGCGAACTCCAAGAGGCTGGTTTCATAAAGAAAACAGGTTTATGCTGCTATTTGGGGGGGGGGGGTGTGCCAGAAAAAGACACCACCCCCCCCCCCCCCGAGCTGAGACAATGGCTGGGTTTTGTTTGGTTTCTGGTCCTACCTGTGGTCAAGAAGCACAATGTAGGAAGGAGAAGATGAAGCAGAGTGCTGAGAGGGAAGAGCATTGGTCTGGGACCAAAACACCGTATCTCCTGCTCTACGTGGGCTTCCTTGATGTCCTGGAGGAAGCCATCATGTCTCGGTGTCTCTGACTGTAAATAATGACAAAGGAAAGACAATAAAATCCGGTATCTTCATTAAATAATGCCTATGAATGTTCTTCATTAAATAGTGCCGCTCAGCACTCCTGTTCATGACTCTGAGCAGAGAAGGACTATGTTCCTTTTCCAGCTTGCACCGAAGCTGTCCCACCAACACGCTGGAGGACAGCACCGGCGCTCGCAGCGCTCTTCCAAATTCAGAGAGGTTGACACGAAAACCCAGGCAGCTCCTCACAAGGAAGAAGCACAAGCCCCCACGCTCAGGCTGAGCTGCTTGGTGGGACAGACAGGGGCCGGCACAAGGGGCTGGTGGGAGCTCAGCGAGAAGGAGAGCTGGGGGTTAGAGCCGATCACAAGCTGAGCGTGAGTCAGGCGTGTCAAGCTGTCACAGCCGATAAACAGCGCTTCGGGGGGTGTGAACAGCCGCAGAACTGCAAGACACGGGAAGGTGCTGGGCCGCTTGGGGGGGGTGTAAGGGGGCGCGCAGGCACGCAGTGCCGCCTGCCTGCGGAGCTGCAGCGAGGGACCCGCGGGGCACAGCTCCACCACGGCCCGTCCGGGGGGGTTTGCCTGGGGAGGATGCAGGGCCAGAAGGATTTAACTTTTCTCCAGGGGATTCAAGGCCCAGGGGAAGAAACTTCTGTCAGGAATGATGTGTTTAGGGTTGAGCGTGGCCCCACGTGGGTTTACAGCTACACCCCTGAGCTCCTGGGAGCAAACACGAGGTAATGTCCTAGGACAGCCGAGCGTGAGCAGGATGGGGCCTGGGCGCTCCCGTTCCTGCTGCAGCCGCAGGCAGCCCTGACGTGACACCACGCGTGACCCAGGACGGGCTCCGGGTGCAGAACCGTCTGCCCCAGGGCTGCGAGTGTCCTCAGGGCGCTCGTCGCGAGCAGCCGGGTGCTCCCAGGCTGGCTGGGCTGCACCAGCCTCGCAGGTAGCTGGAGGGATGGAGCGCGACCACGGCCACATCCCGCCTGGGAGACTGCAACTCCCCAGGCGAGAGCCTGAGCCGCTCGTTTGTTTTTGATATCCTCATGACAACCACAGCGCAAGACTGTGAGAAAGGGAGAGGCAGCCCGAGCAGCTGCCGGCCCCAGGGAGACGTGGGGACAAGCGCCCGGGCGCCCTGCACAGGACAGAGGCTCTTCCAGCAGATTTCTTTCCCTGTTCGGGTCCCTCTGGAGCAACCAGTCTAAGAAAGCACCCTCCCCTACCTCCTCCTTAGGCTTTATCTCCTGGGAAAAAAAAAACATGTCTGCTCGTTTCCTAGCCCCAGCTACCCCCCCAGCAGCGTTGCTGGAAGCGGGGGCTGCAGAGACGAGTTGTCCTCACGCAGGTCCCCGCGCCCACAGTCGCTGGAAGCATTGCTCGCTATCAGCTGAGCCTCACTCATTGCAGCCCCAGATGGTTTGCCGTGGGTGGGGATGCACCCCCCCACCCCCCCCCACCACCACCCCAGCCTCCCACTGCTGCCCACATCGTGCCCAGGGCTGGCAGCAGGGGAGAGGAGGGGGGGTGGCTGAGGCTGAGGTGCTGCTGCTGCCCCCCGGGCACTGCCTGTGTCACCCCCCTGGGACCTCAGCTCCCACAGAACTGATTTATTCGGACAAGGGCTAGCTCATGCATCCATTCGGCTGGCTCCCAGCAGCAGAGATTTGGGGGCTTTCACGGTTTCTAGCACACAAATGTGCGTTTGCAGGTTTTTAGGGAATCTGGCAAAAAGTCCTCCTCCTCCAAAATCCGGGAGGCAAAGTGAGCTGGCACCAAGGAAGAGCAACGCAAAGCCAACACCAGCAGCAGCCAGGTCTGGGGTCCTTTTGCAGCACCCAGAAGGGACTGTGGGCATCGCTGCACCGCAGCGTGTGGTCAGAGAGCAGGAGCTCAGGGCATCGCTGCGAGGGGAGGCCTCGTCCCTCCTCACTTCCCAGCTGCTTCCACCAGAAGAAACAAAAAGGCAGTGGGAAATTGCATGTCAGTCCTCCAGCTCAGACCCTCAAAGACACTTTGGTGCCTGAGCAGTGGAAGCTAAGCCCTTAAATCCTTCTGCAAATCCAGGCTGCAATCTTGTAGGAGCGGGCATTGCAGTGGCACCAAGGTTCACCCTCCCTGCACAGTGGAGGAAACAAGTCAGCCTGGAGCTTCACCCTCTCCAGAGCCCCAGTAAAGACTTCAGCGCAGAAAAAGACATTTACTGACACAAATGCACAGGTATCACACCACATTCGCATCACAACCTACTGCTTTTGCCCCCAGAACCTCCTGCACATTTAGTGTCACAGGCACTGCACTAAGATACGCCCATTCTGTTACGTGAACCTCCAGCCTGACTTGTTTCGGCTCCTGCCTTCATCCCCCCCCCCGCCCACTCCCCTGCCTGACCTCCTGCAAACCTGATAAATCACAGAAAAGGCCCAGAGCTCAGCAGAAATTGGTCCCTGCCTCTGGGCGTGTGCGTGCTCCCGTTCTGCCCCTAGCAAACCTCCAGAACTAATACACCTCTCCCATCCAGCAGCCACCCCAGCTCCCTCGTGCAGCGATATCCCCACGGCAGAGCGGTTCTCCACCAGCTGCCGGTCTCCCTGTGTTTGAGCAGCCCTGGGTTTAGCCCTGCAGGTGATATAACCAGCCTTTGGAAGAAGGTGGATAAGAGGCTGTGTGTGCTCAGCTGCTCCTTCCCGTGGATCAGTGGCACGGCCTTACTCAGCCCAAGCGACAAATTGTGCTAATTAAATGCAAGCTCAGGTTGCACCCGATTGCGAGTGTGAGCAGCACCGAGCAGCCTGGGAGGCTTCCCGCTCCCGCAGGTCCATGTGGTGATGAAGGGCAGCAGGATGGGGAGATGCCACCAGCCCCTGCTCAGGCCCTTCCCTCCCTTGCATGGAGGAGCCGGGAGGGCTGGCCGGCAGGAGCTCTGCGTGTGGAGCCATTCCTTTCAGCTGGAAGGCCATTTTGTTTGTTTATTTAATCCAATTTCCTCCAACTTAGTGAAACTGCCACAGTTCCCTTTGAACCTGATTTTTTTTTCAGCGCAAAAGCCGTTTTGCAGCAGCACAAAGAAACGGTGCTGCAGATGTTCCCCCGAGTTCCTGCGACAGCCCTGCTAGTTGTGATGTTACCTTATTTATTACTGACCCAAATTGTGCTGATTATTAACAGCCCGCCGGCGTTCGGAGGCCGGGATGGGACGGCAGCGCTGCGGAGCGGCGGACCCACGTGTGTTCCGTGCAGAGTTCAGTGCGTTCCCACTGCCGCGGCTCCAGGGTGATCTACACCACAGCTCGGGGTGTCCCGTGCAGTTTTGGGTGTCACAAATCCCAGTTAATAACCCCAGCACTGGCCTGGTTTCCTCTGCAACACTGGCCTCTTCTCCAAGCTGTTTGAACCCCTTGAATGGGGTATGAACTCCCCTTACTGGGGCTAGTGGGTCTGGGCTAGTGTGGGGTGCTGGGATTAGAGGTGGGGTGGGGCTGCGGTGCCCAAAGAGGAGGCAGTAACTGGGTTTGGGGATCGCTGCATCCCTTATGGCCAAGGGGAGGTGGGTGGAAGAGGCTGGGGGCCAGAAGGGTTGTGTCCCCTGCCGTTTTGCCCAAAAAAACCTGCTGCAACAGCGGCTGGAGGGCCCTGGGGACAGAAGAAGGACCATGGTCCTTCGGGTGCTTTCACTTCGTAGGCTTCGCAGGTGACAGACACCGGGGTGGGGAAAGGCTGAAGCGCGCGGCTGCCGTGTGACAGCGCTTGCCAGGGAGGCCAGGCTGCCATTCTGGGGACAAACACCAGGGCTGACGGAGCCATCTCCATCCCTTCAGGTAGCAGCAGCGACTTCCCCAGCCCAGCAGGGACTGTGGGACCCTGGGTAACCCACCCCACACCCTCCCCAGCGGTCAGCGGGACCAGCACCGCGGTCTGGAGCAGCAGGTTGGCTCGGTGGCCGGACTCTGGCCAGCCTGTCCTCATGCTGCCACATCCCCCAGCTGCATCAACGCTCCACCAAACCCCCCATCTGCTGCTGGGGCAGGGGGGTTCTGCTCGTGAACATCTTTGAGATGAGCAAGTTGTTTCTCTTTTTTTTTTTTTTTTTTTTGCGTTGAAATTCACTGCTAGAATTAGCACAAAAGGGAAGAAAATGTTCACTTTGCCGCATTAAGTCCCTCATTGTCCCTCGGCCTGGGATTGCCCCTCCTGGGCTCTATCGTTGGTGTCACCACTGCGGACCACCCCGCCGGAGGGAGAGCACTGCTGCTGCGGGACGTGGGGAGCTGCACATACCCGGCTGCAAGGGCAGAAGGGAATGAGTCAGAGAGGAGAAGGAGGGGGAGGGAGGCAGCTTATGAAAAGTCCTGGTTGTTACGGAGAGATGCGGGCAAAAAAAAGGAGAAAAAAAAGAGAAGGAAAAAACAGAACTGCCCTGGTGCTCCTGAGAAGACCCTGTGGAGGAGGGTGACGTCAGGGCAGCCTGTGCTTCCCACACTGCTGCCTTCGTCTCCAGCTCCGAGGGTCCCCAGACATCTGCGGCAGCCCTACGTGATGGGCGGCAGCGAGCCGGGCGGGAGGATGCTCTCTGGGACGGGGTTTCTCCAGGACCTGGAGCAAGCTGGGTCCTGGCAAAGCTGGGACGTGACGCGTCGCCTTATCACGGGTTGGGAGGAGGGAAGCGGAAAAAAAAAAAAAAAGAAAAAAAGTGGAAATGGGGCCTAGTTGAAAGAGCCAATGGTGCAAGCATCTGTCAGAGCAAATGTTTCCACTCCTTGCTCAGCCCCTCTGGGATCTTCTGAGCCGGGGGGCTCAGCCCCTCTCTTCCTTGAGCCACGTGACGCCGCGCTTGAGGGGATGCTTGGGGGCTTCTGGCCCCAATCCAAGCGCAGATGACATAGGGGGTGGCTGGGAGAAAAAGCACGGCAGCGGTGCTGTGTGCCTCGGAGAAACAGCCTCCCGAGAGCAGCCTGGGAGAGCCACCCCATGGAGTGTCACAGGGAGCTGGGCAGCCCCGGAACAGGCAGTGGGACCGTGGGATTTAGCTGGAAGAGGGTGGTTTTGCTGGAGAAGGGGAAGGAGACACCCTGTAACCTCCTGAAGTGCGTGTGTATGCAGGCTCCTACGATCAAGGGGGGGGGTGAAGGATGGGTTTTGCTTTATAGGGGACTGAAGCATGTGGGATGACACTGTGGCTGTTGCTTGGAGGAGCTGTGGGGTGCCCCATATGTACCCTGCTCCCCTAACCAGCTGCATGGGCAACAGGGAGGACCGCAGACTCCAAGCAAACTCACCTCCCCCTTGGCTGACTCTGTGTGGGCTGAGCAAGGATTTGGGGGTGTTCAGAGCTGGCTCCACGTCTCTGAGCCCAGTGTTCGTTGTAGTTTGGGATGTGGAAAAACCTCAGCGTGATGTGTTCCTCACCAGTGGAAACCCACCACGTGCCACAGCACCAGCAAGAGCTTGCAGGAGGGACCTCTTTGCAGCTGAGGCTTCAGCAGCTCCCACGCCAGGAAAAGGTCCCTGCAATGTTCCCTTTCTTGCACCAGCAGCCACGGCTCTTGGGCACCAGGAGGTCATGCACACGTCTGGAAAGGGCTCGAGGCTCCTGGGAACCGCTAATCATTGTACGGTGTGAGCTGTACGGGGTGTGGGAAACACCTGTCTTAAGAGCACTTCTGATGGGAAATCCTGAGCAATGCAGGTGGCAGCAGGACAGTAAGGGACATCTCCCCGGTGGCAGCAACCTGGAGCCGTGATGGTCAGCATTTGCAGATCAAAGCCCACTGAGAAAGTTCCTCAGCGCTGGCATGTCCACGCACCAGCTCCAGCCCACAGGGGTCTTTGTCCCCCTCCAGCCACCATCCCACCTTGCTGCTGAGCTCCTGCCAAGTCAGGGCCGGGATAGGTCCTTCCAGGAGCTCCGCAGTTTCCCATCGGGGTAAGCATCTCCCTGCCCCAGGGCCACTGTGGCTGCAGGGGTGGGTGTGTGCGGTGCAGAAACGAGCCTGCACTTGCTATGGGTTTCTCTGAGCATACGTGAGCCAGGCTAATGGGATGGAGAAGGTCACCAAAAGGGGTGACAGCGGGGTGGGGACCGGCAGCGGGACATCACGTCCCAGTGAGGACCAGTGAGACAGCCCCGCTGCACCCCAGGGAGCCGGTCACGTCCCCCAGGGCTGCGGCTCACCCTCCCTCTGACCGAGCTGCAAACGAGAAGACAACATTCGGTTTCTTTCTTTTTTTTTAAAAAAAAAAGGCCAGTTTTGGGTGGGTTTTATCCCCCCAAAAAACGCCTGCAAAGCTGCAGGGACTTGTGTGTGTTAGAGGAGCATGTGCTGGAATGAGGTTAGCCAGGGCGAGGCTGCTCCGCTGCCTTAGGGAGCTGCTGGAGATACAGTCTGTTCCCACTCACATCGGCAGATATTTATAGATACAGATGTTTCTCTAGCAGCAGGGTTCAAGCTTGATTTTTTTTTTTATTAATTTTTTTTTTCACTCCCTGTCTTCCTTCGCATCCCTCCTTTGCTCTTCAAAGCCATGCTGAAGGTAGAGAAAGCAGCTCCAGAAAGCAGCGGGGAGGCAGAGAAGCCACTGCCCTCTCTGAGGTCTTAGAAATAAAGCGTTCGAGCGGGTTGAGGTGCCCCTGCGTTCCCATGCAAGGCCACGGGAACCTTCTCCGAAACCCCCCAACCACCACCCCGGACCACGGCTGGCAGCTGGACCGGATCAAAGCAGGCTCTGCCTCCGGGCGCTGCAGCTGGAGAGCACCCAAGGGTGCGATATCAGCCCCGTTTCACCACGTGGAAACCACAGGGAGCGATGCTCCGGGGGCAGGGAGGGGGCTGAGCGCAGGGCCGGGTCCCCTGGAGCACCCCCGGTGCCTCCCCCAGCAGCGAACCTCCCCGTGCGCTGGACCAGGGGAAGCTTGGTCCATGCCAACACACAACAAATTGGGGCTAACTGGTGCTGGGCCATTCGCTCCCCGCTGTAGCGGGTTTGCTCCCCTCTGAGGGGTCCCTGTCACCCCTTCTGCGGGGCAGGGCTCAGCCCTGTCTCCTGCCCGTCGCTGCGGGCTCAAACACACCCCGAGGAGCCCTCGCAGGTGATGCCTGCCCGCAGGCACAGCCAAGCAGCCATGATTTCACAGCCTGGCTCGGCTGATTCCTCCTGCTGCTTTAACCTCACCGATTCCCCAGCGTCTTCCTACCCCGAGGAAGGTTGGTTGAACATCTTGGGAAAGAGAAAAGCCCCTCTGAAACAAATTCGGGCCACCGGGGGGACGCAGTGTTGGGTGATGCTGCTTCTGCCTCTGAGTGTTATCTTTGGAGGCTGGGCAATGGCTTTGCTCCACAATTAATTATACATGCTCTGTGGTCCGTCTGGGAGGCATTAATGGCTCCAGATGCGGATCGTGGGGCTCTGCGTGGCACTGTAAACATGCTGGAAGTCCAATTTGGATTTCCCCGGGTGCCTCATTTAAATGAATTATGTAAACGCTTTCCCCTCCTCTTTTGAGCAGAAGCCAGTCCGGCTGCTGCCCGATGTGTTAATCCCATGAATAAAATAAAAAACAAGGGAGACGGTGCATTAAAGAGAATAAACCGACGCTGCGGAGCCCCTGGCAGCGCTGGCAGCGCCGGGGGACCGGGGTGGGCAGGGGAGCGGTCTGGGACTGCAGCTGCCCCCATCACCTGGGAATTGCTGGGGGGGGCTCCCCCCTCTGGGAGGTCCTAAGTGCCTTGATGACCCAAGCAGCGCCGTGGCGGGGGACCGTCCCCATGCCTGGGTTTAAATTCAGTTTAATTTGGCAGCGCAGTGACCACAGTTATCTTTTGTAAAGCGGACTGCCCGGTGCTTTTGCCTGGGTTCCCCCGTTTCCCACGTTACCCTTATTTCCCCAACATCCATCATTCTGAGGTGCCCCCCCAAGGGGAGAGCAAATTGCAGCAATTAAAGCCCCCTCGGTAGATCACGCTGGTGCCGGTGCGTGGATTTCCCGGCACGTGCGTGGTGTGATCCTGCTTTCCAGGCTGGGGCTGTGGCTGAGGGAGGGAGGGGACCCGACCCAGGGCTGTGTTTTCGGCTGAGCAAAAGATGGCAGATGTTCGCTGATGAATTATTCACCCAGAAAATTAGAATGAAAAGGGCCACTTCTGAAACGAGGTGGCTCCGAGGGCCACGGGCTGGCCTATGCCCGCGAACGGACCGTTCGCTGCAGCCACCGGGATCTGGAGGCCGAAGGTGCTGTCAGAACAGGGCACGATTTGGGGACCTCTGCTTTGGAGACCTGGACCTCTCATCACTGGCAGAGCTGGAGTAACCAGACCCTGCTGTGTACTTGTTCAGTGCCCAGCGAGCCTCCCGAAAATACAGCTGCTGCTGCAGGGCGTACGCGCAGCACGGGGACATTTCCCTTCGGAAGCGACAATCTCCCCCCAAAAAAAGGAAGTTTTTTAGACCCTGGCTGACTCCGTGCCCGTTGCGCACCCCCCGCGCACGGAGGCTCCCCTCGGCGCATCCCTTTTCCATCAGGCCCGTGAAGCAAATCCACGGCTGGGGAATCCCAGGCGTAACGCGGGGCTGTCGGGCAGGGTGTGCCTCTCAGGGTGTCACCCGGCAGGAGGGGGACAGCCCGGGCTGGCCGCTCCCTGCAGCCTCTCCCAGGGACTCGGGTGAGCTCAGCGGGGATGCCCTGCTCCCCACCCTCCCTGCCTGCAGACGAGCGGCTGTTCGGACCCAAAACTCGATGTTATTTGCTAACGAGCAACTGCAGAACAGCCCCGACTCTCCATTCCCATGACAGGCCCTAGGAGGGGATGGTGAGGGCCCAGACTTTGAGCGTGAGCTTCACTCATGTTGTGCTTAGGCCTGGGGTTTTTTTACCATCAATCCATCTTTTTTTGTTATTTATTGGCATTAAAATACACGGCCAGGGCTGGCAATAGAAGCCAGGCTTCCCTGTGGATTGAACTCCTGCGTGGGATGCTCCGCGGCCGGATGAACGTGGATGGATAAATACAGTCGGATGGGACAGTCGCGTCATACAGGCAATAACTCACTGTGGGGAGGTTCTTCTCCACTGAAACCCAAAATCAAAGGATGCTGGAGGCGGCGTGGCTTGGCAGCCCAGCCAGAGTCCCGCTGCCTCACTTCCCTTAGTTGTTTCAGGGGCGCAGTGATCGTCACATCGAGGTGTATTTGCCAGTGGTTTGAAATATCTCCTAGAGAAAACAGCGAGCGAAGATTATTCATATTTAAAGAAATAACGGGTAGGAGGCATGACAGGAAAATAAATCCTGTGCAATCCAGACCTTCCCGAGCCAAGCCAGGGGAAGGAGCACGTTGCCACTCGCCATTGGGATACCCCAGCAGCGTCACGCCGGAGCTGTCTGGATACAGCTGGAGAGCCGAAAGAAAGAACAAGGACTTGATTTTTGTTTGAGAGACAGTCCCAGGGACGAGGCATTTTGGTGGTAGCTAGCGACTCGCTGCTGGCTCAGCTGGAGACAGAGTGGGACACCCTGTCACTGCGTCACCTCCAGCTGCTGCTGTGTCGCTGCTGGAACCGGAGCGGGTGCTGCTGGCTCTGCAGAGCCCTCCTCATCCTCGCAGAGGCTCCCTGGCCAGAGATGGCATTTGGGAGCCAAGGGCACGTTTCATGCAGCCCGTGCCTTGGGTTTATCTCCCGTTGGCTTGCTCTGGTTGGGCATGTCAGGAGGAGCTGCCCGCAGCCAAGGCACCAGGGCCCAGGGAGGGACGGCAGCAGGCGCAGGGTTTTTCTGCTCTCCTGAAAGGTGGGAAATGCAAAAGGCCAAACTCCTCAAGGGAAAGGTTTGAGCCTGTCCCCACAGGCTCCCCACGTTGCATTGGCAAGTGTCACTTGCCCAAGGTGCATATGAGGACATCGGCGTTGCACAGGTGCCACCCAGCTCCCCAGGGCGTTGCTGCTCTGCACTGCTGGTCTGCAGTGGGGGCTCCTGCAGCTCCCCCACCTTCATGGCGTGGGCTGGAGCAGTAAAGGCGGGAGGCACCTGCTAACGTGCTGCTGGGGGTGCATCTGTCCCCCAATTTCTGTCCAGGCTACACACCCCAGCGCTGCCTGTGCACCCCAGTGCAGGGTGCAGAACGAAGCACACACAATGGAGGGTGCAGGGGGAAGGGTGCAGGGTCCATGAGGCAGGGTGCAGGACACAAGGTGTAGGATGCAAAAGGCAGGATGCTGGGTGCAGAACACACGACGAAGGGTGCAGGATGAAGGGCTCAAGGCGGACGATGAAGGGCGCAGGATGAAGGGTGCAGAGCACAGGATGCAGGATGCAAGGTACAGTGTGCAGGCTACAGGATGCAGAGTGCAGGATGGAGGGTGCAGGCTGAGGGATGCAGGGCGCAGGATGCATGGTGCAGGGTGCAGGGAGCAGGATGCAGGGTGCGGGGTGCATGGTGCAGGGTGCGGGGAGCAGGATGCATGGTGCAGGGTGCGGGGAGCAGGATGCAGAGTGCGGGGTGCTGGGTGCAGGATGCATGGTGCGGGGTGCAAGGTGCGGAGTGCGGCATGCTGGGTGCAGAGTGCAGGACGCAGGGCGCGGGGTGCAGGGTGCTGAGTGCAGGATGCAGGGTGCGGGGTACAGGGTGCATGGTGCAGAGCGCTGGGTGCAGGAAGCAGGATGCAGGGTGCAGGTTGCATGGTGCGGGGTGCAGGATGCGGGGTGCGGGGTGCTAGGTGCGGGGTGCAGGGTGCAGGATGCGGGGTGCATGGTGCAGAGCGCTAGGTGCGGGAAGCAGGATGCAGGGTGCATGGTGCGGGGTGCGGGGTGCAGGGTGCATGGTGCGGGGTGCAGGGTGCATGGTGCGGGCTGCAGGATGCGGGCTGCAGGATGCGGGCTGCGGGGTGCATGGTGCGGAGTGCGGGCTGAGTGACGCGGGCCGCAGCACGTGCCGCCAGCGCCCCCTGGTGGCTGAGGACCGCCCCAGCCGCGCCGCCCGGCCCCGCCCCCTCCCGCCGCGGCCCCGCCCCCGGCCCCGCCCCTCCCGCACGGAGCCGGCCCGGCCGCGGCGAGGGGCCGAGTCGGGGCTGCGCGGGGGGCTGGGCCCTGCGGGGGGGGGGGGCAGTGGGCCCCCCTCCCCTCCCCTGGGCTCTGCAGGCCAGGGACCCCCCGGCAGAGCCCGCACCCGCCTGGGGTCGCCCCCGCGAGCGGGAGACACCCCCGCACGTCATGTGCACGTCCCAGCCCAGCCTGTACCCCAGCATGGCCCTCCCCCGGGCACCTGTGCACCCCACCGCCTTCTGCACCCCACCATGTGCTGCACCCCATGTTGTGCCCCCCACTTTGCTCACCGCCACCCGCCCCTGCGAGCAACGCGCCCTCCTCCAGCAGCGGCTCCCGGGGTGCCACGCGCTGGCAGCAGGGTCCGAGCCGCGATGCCACCCCGCCTGCACCCACGGGGCACCCAGCTGCGCCCTCACCCCGGCCTCAGGTCCGTGTCACACAGCCCCCTTCCTCCTCCACCCGCGCACCCAGCGCACGCACCAGGAAAGACCCCCGAAGGACAAATCTGCCAGGTTTATTCCAAACGAGACTCTACGAACGAGGCAAAGTGCTGGGGCCAGGCCAGCGCAGCCGGCGGGAAACCCAACCTGTGCTCCAGCGAGGACCGGGGACCCGTCCTCCCACGGGGACCACCGGGCAGGAGAGCCCTCAAGGAGCTGGGGCCACCATCGAGGCTGGGGGGATGCAGTGGGACATCTGCCGCCATCCACAAACCCCCGATACTGGTTGTCCTCCAGGCTCTTTGGGGAGGCCACACTGGCTGGGTCCTGGGTCCTGGCAGACGGCCGGTCCCCACAGCCCCTCCAAAAGGCACCGCGGTCCTGGGGCACCAAGCGAGATGTCAGCAGCTGGTGAAAACCAAGGCAAAGTCTCCACTAGAAGAAGAGAGTATGGAGGCACCACCAAAGGCACTAGACAAACACGGAGCTGGTAAGAGCCTTAAAAACATCAAGTCTTTCTCAGCCCTTGCTGATTTTCCCTGCTTGGCACTTCATCCCTTTCAAATTAAACCAGAAGACCTGCAAGAAGGCACCACCCAGCAGAACCGCTCCTGCGTGCAGAACCTGAG
Organism: Leptosomus discolor; assembly: GCF_034619465.1. Lineage (NCBI taxonomy): Eukaryota > Metazoa > Chordata > Aves > Leptosomiformes > Leptosomidae > Leptosomus > Leptosomus discolor. Next base: position 1,780,073 of record NC_141419.1, read on the forward strand.
GCTAAGGCAGAGCTGGGGCTGTCCCCCACCTCGAGGGACAAGGCCACGATGGCTCCCACCCGGCGGCAGGATGCCCAGGGCCACCTTAGCTGAAGTCCCGGTCCGGCAGCACCAGCGGAGCCACCAAGGTCCAGAGGTAGAGCAGGAGCCCGGCCCAGCTGGAGCAGATCTTCACCCACACGGCCGTCCAGGGGCTCGTCAGCACCCGCAAGCTCTCGTCCGGCCTGAAACACCAAACAGGGGTGGCACCCGTCACCGTGCTGCAATGGGGTGGCACTCCTCTGCGCACCCCGAGCAGCAGCCACGCTGGGGAGGGACGGCGGCTGCGGGCAGCGAGCCGCGGGTGCGGTGCGAGGAGCGTGGAGGAGAGGAGCCCCGTGCCCGCACCCACGCAGCTCCCCCGGGGGATGCGACCCCAGTGCCGCAGCCAACAGCCCCCCCAGGGGCTGGGTCGCTGCTCCCCCCACATCCCGAGGGACGCCGGGCTGCGGCCGAGGAGCTGGCGAGCGCAGGCACAACCTGCCACAGGCAGCCCTGCGCTACCTAAAACCAATTAGCGCTGATTAGCGCGCGTTTCAAGCGGGCTCGCACACGGGCGCATCCCAGCAGAGAGCTCTGCCCAGCACAACAGCAGGGAGGGCACCGGGAGAAGTGGCCGCCGAGGAAAGGGGACAACTCCCCGGTCCCCACGGGCGCTCTGCCCACCTGTACCAGTTGGTGAGGGTCATCATGATGTAGAGAGCCGCGAGGAGGAGGCAGAGGTGGAAGAAGGTGTAGTTGTAGGACACGCCGTCCTGCTCGTTGTCGTAGGCGCGGTGCGGCCCGCTCTCCGCCGCCGCCGCCTCGCCGCCTGCCCCGGCCGCGCTCTCCTCCGTCAGCATCAGCTTGTTGACCTGCGGGTGGTCCGAGGAGCGGACGCTGCGAGCAGAGGGACGGCAGGCTCAGGGCTGCCTGTCCGCTGCCCCCCCCCGCCCCCCATGCCCACCCGCCTCTGGATGCCCTGCAGGGATGTCCCCAGGACAGGCAGGGCAGTTTTGGGGGATGCAACCCTAAAAGCTGCGCCCACAACCCCATAGCCTGCATCCCTGGGCACCGGGATGGCTCTGCAAGAGGTAATCGGGGACAAAAACCCCGGACCAAGCTGTGACCTCTCCTCCAGCATCACCTTTCCCTAAAAACCTCCCGATGCCTCTGCTCTGGGCAGGCAGAGGGACAGTGCCGTCCCCAGGGCCACGAGCCACGTCCTCACCTGATGAAGAGGGTGCAGAGGATGAAGATGATCAGCCCCACGATGCTCGGGGCATCCCACCAGGTTGTCAGCGGCTGGGTGGCCATCACGGAGACAGTGCTGTTCCTCACCAGCAGCGTGGGGTTACAGGTCTGCGCTGGGGGGGGACACGCAGGGGGTTCAGCACCTTTCCCCAGCCCCCAGAGACCCAGGGGGGCAAAGCACCCACCCCAGTGTGTGGTCCTGCCCTTGCTCTCCCCCTCCAGAACCCGAGGCCGCGTCCTGCTTACTTGGTACGTTGGCCAGGGCGGACCAGGTGACATAGATGGTGTAGAGGGTGATGAGGGACGCCTGCAGCAGCCCCGAGTGCGGCTGAGCATCCTGCAAACGCAAGGGTGGGTGCTCAGGGCTGGTCCTGTACCCTGCGGTGACACGGCCACCAGCCTCCCAGGTGCCCCTCACCACCACCTCACCTGGATCTTGGGCAGGATGGACACGGCCGAGACAATGAGGCAGAGGATGAGGTTGATGCTGATGAGGACCTTGCCCTCCGTGCAACCCTCGGGCTTGGTGTAATAGACGTAGAGCAGCGCTACGGCCGCAATGGAGGTGGCGTAGAAGATGAAGGTGACGACGCAAAGGGCTGGGGGAGACAGCAGAAAGGAAAGAGGCTGGAGCAGAGCCCCCAGTCCCCACCAGCTCAGTGTCACCCACCCCCAGGACGAGCACCCCCATCCCTCAGCCGTACCGACCTGCGTACCAGCCCTTGGCGTTGCTCTCGCCCGCGTTGCGCAGCCACAGCTGGCTCCAGGAGTGGGCGAAGTCGATGAGGAGAACGAGCTGGATGAGGATGAAGAGGAAGGAGCCAACCACACCAATGTAAAACCAGACTTGAGGAGGGGAAGAGACAAACCAGTTCAGAGCAGGGATAAGGGGAATTTGGCAGGGGCAGGCGGCAGCGGGGACGCCGACTCCAGCCCCAGGTTCGGTCCTGTGCTGAGGGCTAACCCTAACCAGAGGACAGCGCGGGCAGCTCCTCACCTGAGGTGAAGGCACCGTCGGGGATGTAGAAGGCCCCTACCGTGATCCCCACCAGCACCAGGAACTTGAAGAACCAGAAGCTGCGGGAGGAGAGAAGAGGCTGCAAGTGGGAACCCAGCGGGGAAAGGAGGGGGGGGGGCGGTCTGCCCCCCACCAGCACCCCCCCACCCAGGGACGAACGCTCACCCGTTCTGCACGGCGGCTCGCGGGTCCTTGCTGCTGCGTACACACACCATGATGGCAGCGAAGAGGAAGAAGAAGGCGGCCATGGCGAAGCCCATGCGGTACACGGCTTTGTGGCCCAGGAAGCTGCCGCAGTCGACGTGGGTCTGGACCCCCAGGACTGACCCGCTGCCTTCACAGAAGCCGGGGAGCTGCAAAGGCAACAGGAGGGAGAGCATCACCCCGGCAGCCCGCACCCACCGCGAGCCCTGCCGCCATCAAAGGTGGGCCAGCCCAGGGGTGCTCCAAGGCCACCCCTAAAGCGAGCGGTTGGCCTGCTTGGGGACAGCGGTGGGGTGACACAGCTAAAGCCACCCTGCAGGGCAGTGGAAAGCTGGGATGAAAACAGCACTTCCCAAAAAGCCTGGCCCAGCCTTCGCGTTGGCTCAATGGGCAGACCTCAGCTCTCTGCATCTGAAGTCCCCCCCTCCACGACCTGTAAGTCACTTGGCCAGTTGAACCCCAAAAACGGGCTGTTGGAAACTTCCCTGGGAGACCAGACAACGCATGAAATTACCCCACTGCATTTTCCCCTCTGTGGAAAACCAGGGTTAGTAACACCCTCTCCCAGTGAGATGCTCAGAAAAAAAGGAACAGAAGCAACATCATGCCCCAAAAATTCCCTTTCTGATTCAGCCTCACATAGCCACCACGAGCTAAACCTCTTCCCTGCAGTGACCAAGCCCTGTGACCTCCAGGACTTATTTACCTTGTGCAGCTCCTTCTCCACGCCAGGGATTATCATAATGATGGACACAAGGGTGCCAAGGAAGAGGAAGAAGGTGAAGAGGAGGCGGGAGACGGTGGAGTTCTTGGCCGAGGGGCAGCAGCCACAGAGAAGGCATGGCGCGGAGCCGCAGAGACAGGACACCTGCAGCGACAACGTCCCCGTGTCAGAGGGATCGAAACTGGCCCCAAAACACGTGCCCAGGTCGAACTGTAAGATCTGCCCAGGAATCCACACCGCTGCGCCAGGGGCTTGGCTTAGAGCTTCTCGCCAGCCAGCACCACAACCCCTGCGGGACCGCGTGGAAATGGCCCCAAATCCCCCCCAAATGTTGCTGCAAACCTAAAGAGCCGCAGGAACGGGTTCACTGCAATAACCAGCCAACTTGGAAAATCATAGAATCACAGAACGGTTTGGGCTGGAAAGGACCTTAAAGACCATCCAGTCCCACCCCCCTGCCCTGGGCAGGGACACCTCCCACCAGAGCAGGTCGCTCCCAGCCCCATCCAGCCTGGCCTTGAGCCCTGCCAGGGAGGGGGCAGCCACGGCTGCTCTGGGCAGCCTGGGCCAGGGCCTCACCGCCCTCACAGGGAAGAATTTCTTCCTAATATCTCATCTCAATCTCCCCTCTTTCAGTTTGAAACCGTCACCCCTCGTTCTATCCCTACCCTCCCTGATCAAGAGCCCCTCCCCACCTTTCCTGCAGCCCCCTTCAGGTACTGAAAGGCCACTATAAGGCCCCTCAGAGCCTTCTCTTCTCCAGGCTGAACTCTCTCAGCCTGTCCTCGTAGGAAAGGTGTTCCAACCCTCTGACCATCTCGTTAGCCCTCCTCTGGGCTCGCTCCAGCAGCTCCACGTCTCTCTTGTGTTGGGGGCTCCAGAGCTGGACGCAGTACCCCAGGTGGGGTCTCACAAGGGCAGAATCCCCTCCCTCGACCTGCTGGCCACACATCTTCTGATGCAGCCCAGCGTATGTGCTTGGCTTTGTGGGCTTCGAGCGCACATTGTCATTGAAAATGACACTGAGAGTCCCAGAGACACCCTCATCTTCTTTTTAGCTCGCCAGCAATTGCATTCAAAAAAAGGCTCCGGTCAAAACAAAGCACTGCCCTGCAGGAGCCTCCTTTCTTTACCACATAAAATGAGTTTGCAAAATAATTTAAGGCTGCCTTTTCAAGCTAATACTGGATGGGGAAAACACCGATATCAGCGTCATGGGGGAAAATGTTCTGCCATCCTTCCTCCTCCCAAAAGGTGAGGAAACAGGCACAGCATCCCTGGGAGTCTGCAGCGGGTCCTGGCTTCCCAAATCCAGCATCACCAGCCCCTTGCCCCAGGGGCTCCCGTTGCTGTGCCAGAGCCGAGTGCAGAGTGGCGAACTGGGGAAACCCCAGCTTAACGAAACCCAGCCTTATTACCTGGGAAAACACTGGGGAGGGTTTCCTGCACAAGGATCGCACAGAATAAGGCTTGCAGGGAGAAAAAGGAATTTTTTGTTAAACTATATTCTTAGACTTGCCTGCCTCCTGCAAGCCATCGCTGGAGGAGCGATAGGGAGATCCTGTTGGCATCCCACCAGCTGGGCTGGGCTGGGCTGGGCTGGGCTGGGCTGAGTTTTGCTGCTCAGCATACACTGTTCTCACCCGTTTATCCAACAGTTTGGGTATTTACCCGCCTATTTAATACCTACAAGGTGTGGGAGTGCCCCAGTCATCTGCCTTAGAGGAAGAACAGCCGCAGGGGTTTTGCACAACAGGTTTTAAAGCCCACGACGGGGCAGGAATGCAGGACTTGGCCAGCCCTGACTGTGGCATCCCTGATCCGGATGGGGAAGATTTTTCAGCCTCTTAATCACCCGCACCAGCCCTGGGATCTCCTGGCTCGCTGCCACATCCTAAAACTCCTATTTTCCCAAAAGAGTGTTAAGTTGGAGAATAAATAGGGCATTTTCAGGCAAGAGAATGGAAGAAGCTTTTTGGGGTGGGCTGTCACTGTTGGGTCACTAATCTGCTATGTCATGCAAGCACAAGGTCCCATGTGAAATATTTGGGAAAAAAATAGGGGAATAAGGTGTCTCTCAGGTTTGCATTGGAGATGCTGCACTCTCAGGAATTATCAGGGTTGGCTGGGAAGTAAAACCAACATCTTACATCAAGGCAAAGCAGGTGGCAATGTCCTCCTGGGCGCTGAACCAGGAGCCAGCGTTGACTTCACGTAAACAAACAGATGGGCTAAAGGGCTAAACAAAACCTCAAAGGACCCAAAAATTAAATTAAATCTAAATCCCCAGCTCTGCCCCACTCCCCACGGTGTGAGAGGGAACAGCGGGGCTCTTGGGACAGACAGCCCAAGCAACGCAACAGCAAAATACACCCCAAGCCCTCTAAAACAGGGAAACTTCAGGCTATTTCCTTTTTTTTTTGGTAATGCCTCGCTGAAGCCATCACAAGCCCACAGCCTCCCCCCTCCCACGGCCCACGCACCAGCCCAGGGAGCAATCCCCACGCGGGTGCTGGCAAGCCTTCAGCTACAGGTATTGGCTAGAGACTAACAGGAATTAAATATCTGGAGTTTGTTTAAAATACTACTGCTTCACTTCCCAAATATTCTTCTCCAGCTAAAATGCAGTCCCAAATTCACTTACTTCAAAATTTACAGCATTGGGCATTTTTAACCCCTGTATCAGAGGCAGCTTCTTCCTAGGAAATCCGGTGACCACCTCTGGTCCCCAGCAAACTACTCTCCCTCTATTTACAAGCTAACTTAATTGATTTATTTTGCTTTCAATACTTCATTTCTTCCCTTTGAACAGCTCTTCCTCTCCAGCACTTGAGACACATCAGCCGCCCAGATGCACTTGCAAGCAGAAGGGTTCAGTTCTCTCCCACTATTAAGGGATGTGCATATGTTGAGTGTTTATTACAGCTATGTACTTCCTAATTATGCCCAGCAATCAATTAAATGTCACTCAGCATCACCTCAGATATACATTTCTCATTGCTAAAACTAGTGCAAAAACCGGACGTGGCAGAACAGAAAACCAGATGTTGAGCTGCTGCGTGAGCAGGACATCAAACCTGCAGCTCCCCCACCAGGGATGCTCACGGATGCTCATGAGCGATCACTTTGATGCCCCCAAATCACTAGCAGCGGCTTTGAATTTCTTTTTTAAACATAAGCACATCATTATTTGAGAAAAATCTCCTCCTTCACAATTTATTCCTCATTACCCACATCCCAGCCCCACGTCCCAGCCCCAGCAGAGGCTGTGTTGAGCTGACGGTACCCATGGGAGCCAGGGCGGGTGAGAGAGCCCTCGCATCCCCCAGGGACACTCATCCCACCTCTCCAGCAGCTGCTCAAGGGACACCACTTCATGTTTTCAATTTGAAAGGAGGACAAAATGGCCTTCAATTAGAGACTGCTTCCTTTCAGGCTCGTTAAATGCATGACTTGCGTAAGAATGCATTTAAAATGTGCCAGTGTTACTGTATTTCCCCTTTAAATTTAAAAAAAAAAAAAACAAAACAGAGAACAACAATAAAATTCCCTTTTAATGCAGAATTACTGCATTATTTACCCTGGCATAGCAAAGCACCCCAGCACACCGTTAACTTTAAGCCCATCAATACCTCCAGCTCCTCTCCTTTCAGTGCCAACTTCTTAAAAGCACCCGTCCCAAAATCCCTGAAACTGGCCTGGAAAATCATGACATTTGTTGTCGTTCAGGAGGCTGCTGGATTTGGGGGTTCAGCCCCACATCCAAGCATCACCAAAAACTTGCAGGAGGCACAGCCTTGGACACCACGTTTTCCCTGGGTGGAGGGGGCCGAAGGGGTGTCCGCAGGGCCGTGATGGAGCTGGGCTGACGGGAAACCCTCGCTCCACGTGCAGCCCCCAAACCCTGTGGCTGACCTCTGGGAAAGCTGCAGGAGGATGAGGCAGTTTCTAGTACGAGGTTTTGGGGAGCCCACAGCATCCCTGGAGCCTGCCGGAGGCTTATTTTCAAGGACAGCTCTTAGAAGGCGAAGCTCCGCGGCTGTATTTCAGGTTTTACAGCCTCTCGCAACCACGGGAACGGGGTACAGCAGCCCCGTCCCGCTGACCTGCTTTGTGCAGCAGTAATCGGAGAGTCCCGTGTCACCAGAGGCCTTTTTTCACAGCTCCCGGTGCCCTTCTTGGGTATCCCCCGCTAAGCTCCTTCGCAAAGGAAGCGGATCCCTTGTGCCACACGCTAACCCGACCTGCTGCCCGGGCACCTCTTGAATTCAGTCTTTTTCCTTAAAAAGCAAGTGGGTGAAGTGCAAGGAAAATCCTCCCGTGTTAAGGCAGCAGGGGACACGCTCTGATACACCTCCTTTCAAAGGTGCCCGTAAGTACGAACGTGGCCAGCAGCCAAACAGCAGGATGGAAAAAGCCAGCCGAGGGAAGTGGCTGCTGCACGAGGAAGCCTTGGGTTTCAGCCACTGCAGATGAAAGATTAATCTCTCCAGTTTCACTGTCGACTTCCTCGTTAAATCCAGTTCACCTCCAGCACGGCTTGCGCGTAAGGGCTGCTGTGCCTCCCCTGCCTGGTGACTGGGAGAGCGCGGCCAGAGCCGGACAAGCACTGTCTGCCCAGTCCCACACAGGGAAACGCAACACCACCGCCCCAAAAACACCAGTCCGACTACACCAGCCCAACTACACCGGCTCAACCACGCCAGCCCAGCAGCACCAAGCCAACAACACGCCTTCTGCAAGCTGCCCTCACCCCAGCAAACCCAGGGAGGCACAGACTGAGTCAACCCAAAGCAATGCCGAGCCACCGGTCTTTACCTCCTGTTAAATTAATGAGCTGGCTGGTTAATCAGACAGGCACAGGTCTGGGAGGCTGGTGGTGGCTCTCACACCCGGCAGGTGGCTTTGCAGTGGTACAACGAGGCTGACAGTCCCCACAAGGTGCCCAAACCATGCCAGAGGGCTGCACGCGCCCCCGGGGTTTGCTTTGGCTTCAGCAGGCTTCTGCCGGCAACACCAACCCTGTCCCCTAAGGCAGGCGGCTCAGAGGACCGCGCCGCTCGTGGCAGCGGTGGGCAGGGGCTGGCAAATCGCTGGGGGCACAAAAAGGGAATTTTTTTCTTGCGTGGTGCAAAGTTTCACTTGGGAACAGCTGAAGAGACAGCTGGCAATCCGACGCTGCTTTGAGTGAAATGATGCAGGCTGACCAGAAGGAGTTAGTTCAGATTTTCTTATTAAAAATTAAAAAAAATACAAAGATTGGGGTTTTTGTTTGGTTTTGCGGGTGGTTCCCCCCCCCCCCCCCCCCTCCTTGTGGTCTTGCAGTTCAAAATTGAGCTAAAACACCCTTTTAGTCAACCAGCTTCACTGGAAGGAAGAGAACTAAACCTATATAGCAACTCTATCCTGTCACCATGGCCAGAATAGTTTTTTGAGGGAAAAAAATTTATAATTAGGCCAGAAACCTCCCCAGGCCTGCTTTCGAGTCACTCCCAGCTTTTCCAATACCTGCCCATGAGGAAAAGTATTGGCCGTGTGGTACAGACAGAGGCCTTGCAGACAGCCCTCCGTCCAGTCTGCCACTTCAAAAGCTCCCGTTCGTTAAACCTCCGACATTTCGAAAGCTCCCGGTCGTTAAACCTCCAGAACTTTGAGGTCAGGTTGTGACACCGGCCCCGTTCCCAGGTTTCCAGGCCGGCGGCTCCCGGGTTGGTTTCCCAGCCCTGCCTTGGCCCCGCGCCCGCAGGTGAGGCAACACCAGGAAGGGCAACACCGGCCGTCGGCAGCCGCCTGTGTCACCGGGCACGCCACCCCGAATCACACACCCTGCGTCACCAGGCACAGCACCCCGAATCACACACCCTGCGTCACCGGGCACGCCACCCCGAATCACACACCCTGCGTCACCGGGCACGGCACCCCGAATCACACACCCTGTGCCAGGCCACGGCACCCCACACGGGGCTCCCTTACCCACAGACCTGTACCCCCACCCCAGCTCCTTCTTCGGGGCTCAGCAGTGAGAACCAAGCAGGACCCCCGGCTCCTCAGCATCGCATGGGTGCAGCAGGACTGGACCCCCCCCCCGTGTATCAGGGCAGGGGGGCCAGGACCCCCCCACTCCCCCAGGGGGAGCAAGACATCCCTCCTCCGGCTCCCCACACCCCCAAGGCGCACGGGGGTGCACCACCCCAGGCACCCTCAGACTCCACGTTCCCCTCGACCATGGCGTTCATGAGCCCCAGGGTTCTCTGGGGTGAACCCTCCGGGTCTCCCCTGGACACCCCTGGGTGCAGGAAGATGCCCTGCTCCGGGTGTTCCCTGCATCCCCTGAGGCACAGAAGGGTGCATCCCCCCGGGTGTTCCCTGCATCCCCCCGGGTGTTCCCTGCATCCCCCGAGGCACAGAGGGGTGCATCCCCCCGGGTTTTCCCTGCATCCCCCCAGGTGTTCCCTGCATCCCCCGAGGCACAGAGGGGTGCATCCCCCCGGGAGTCCCCTGAATCCCCCCAAGGCACAGAGGGGTGCATCCCCCCAGGAGTGCCCTGCATCCCCCGAGGCACAGAGGGCTGCATCCCTCCCATGGTCCCCTGAATCTCCCGAGGCACAGAGGGCTGTGTCCCCCCGGGGTCCCCTGCATCCCCCGAGGCACAGAGGGCTGTGTCCCCCCGGGGGTGACCCCTGCATCCCCCACGTACACAGGGCTGCATCCCCTCGGGGGTCCCCTGCACCCCCCCGGCTGCAGCGCGCCGCACCCTCCGGGCTTCCCTTGGACACCCCCCCCCCCCCCCCGCCGCGTCTCCTCCGCCCCCCTGGGTGTGCCAGGGCACATCCCCGCGGTGCCCCTCAGACCCCCCGGGGCCTCCCCTGAACCCTCCCCCCCCCCCCCCCCGCCTCCGGCGCCGCGCCCGCCGCTGCGGCGCTCGCCGCGGGCACAGCCCCGCTCCCCTCCCGGTTCCCTCTCGGTGTCCCGGCCGGTCGGGGCACTCACGCAGCTGAGCAGGGAGCAGACGCCGAGACAGGCCCCCATGGCGCGGCCGCCGCCGCCCCCCGCCCCGCTCCCCTCCGCCGCCGCCGCCGCCGCCGCCGCCGCCGCGCTGGCTCCGCCCGGGCCGGCCCCGGGGCCCCGAGCTCCCGCCGCGCCTCCCCCGGGGCGGCCCCTGCGGCGGCGGGGCGGGGGCAGCAGCGCCGGGGCGGGTCCCACCGGGCGGCGGTGGGAGCCCCTGCACCCCCGCCCCGAGCCCCTCGGACCCGGGAAGCGGCTGCCCCGGCCCTTCCTTCACCGTTTGCCGCCCCACCGACGCCATGAGCCCGAGCGGGGGGGTCTGGGGTGCCCCCCCCCTCGGGGGTTTGCTTTCCCTGGGGAGGGGTCGGCTCCTCTGAAGGCAGCTCAGGGTCCCGAGGGGTGTTTTGAGTGTGTTCGCTGTGAACTGGGTGCCCTCGGAAAGGCCGGGTCGGGTCCCCACCGGCGCTTGTCCCCAGGGCAGCTGAGGGTGCTGCAGGGAGCCGCCGGGGGTCCCCCGGCACTCGGCTCCAGGAGGGACATTGATGAAGGCCGGTGACTTGTCACGGGTCAATGCTGCTGGGGTGGCCTTGCTGGGAGCTGCCGAGGGGAGACACGGGGTCAGCAGCTGCACTTGAGGCCCGGGAAGAGCAGAGTGCGGGGCTACTCCTGGACTTCAAGTCCTCCAGCTCCAGCACACCCACCAGCTCCAGCACACCCACCAGCTCCAGCACACCCACCAGCTCCAGCATATCCACCAGCTCCAGCATATCCACCAGCTCCAGCATATCCACCAACTCCAGCATATCCACCAGCTCCAGCATATCCACCAACTCCAGCACACCCACCAGCTCCAGGACACCCGCCAGACACCTACCAGCTCCAGCACACCCACCAGCTCCAGCACACCCAACTCCAGCACACCCACCAGCTCCAGCACACCCACCAACTCCAGCACACCCACCAGTTCCAGTACACCCACCAGCCTGAGCCCACCTCCCCTGCGGGGCCAGACCCCAGGCGAGGGGGACCAAGGGGCATCTGCCAACACGGTGCCGAGGGTGGGAGCCAGGGCTGGGCAGGCAGCGGGTTCCCTGCTCTGCCTGCCCGACCGGCGTCTGGCACGGCTGCCCAGAGCGGCGAGCGCTGCTCTGCTGCTGACATGCATAATTCAGCAGCTGAGATAACCCGGGATGTGCTAGCCCACTTCTAGACCCTAAATTTAGACAACGGGGAAAGCATGGGAGTGTGCGGCAGCAGGCAGGCTTTGGGGAGCACAGGGCTGGGGCAGATGAGGAGCCAACATGCCCCCTGTGTCCTTGAGGAAGAGGAGAGTGTCACGTTTCTTGCTCCAGCAGTAAAGCTCCGGGGTTTGGCCTCTCACCAGCAGTTGACATAAATTTAAAAAAAGCTTTTCTAAGCCTCCGTGGGCTCCCAAAAGCTGCCGGAGGGCTGCAGTCCCGCAGCAGGAGAGGTCAGCGCCCATAAACCGCTCGCTGATCTCAGCCGATCTCAGGTTGCTTCTCCTCTCTGGAGGCAGCCGGGGTGTGCGCTGGGCACCTGCCCAGCACGGGGCTGGCAGCGGCCTTGGGGACGCGCTGGGCTGGCGCCCGACACAGCCCCCCGGGTGGGAGGTGGTGGCTCTGGCACCTCCCATCTCTTCCCAGCTGGATGTCAGAGCCTGGTGACACCCGCAGAAGGAGTGTCCTTCAACCCATGTCCTCCCAGGAAGGGCAAAGCAGCCGGAAAGGTATTTGTCCCCTTCGTCCTGCTGTCCCCCTGTGCCTTACAGGGACGTGAGCCCGCTGGCATGCCGGGAGCTGAAATCCCACCAGCGGACCCTGGGTGGACATCAGTCCCTTTCATGATGCCGCCAGATGGCAGTGCCGGTATGAGACCAGTGCACGCAACTGCTGGACAGTGGGGACAGTGGGGACAGTGGGGACAGTGGCTGGGCTCGGTCCTTGCCCGCTCCTGAGTAGCCAAGCAGGGACCCAGCTGCCAAGAAGGTGAGGAGTCCCCATTCTCGTCAGAGGTGTCCCCACGCCTGGCTTTGGCTGGTGAGCAGAGGTCACGCCACCACCACCCCCCACAGCATCAGCCCCTCGCTGTCCCCTTCTCAGGAGGTGGCTTGGTGGCAGCGAGAGCTGCCCTGGCCGGACCGGGACCCAGCGAGGCAGGCAGCAATGTCACAAGTGACAGTCACCCGTGCGCCAAAGGACACGCTGTTTTCAGACGAGGAATGGGAGATGCTGCCAGAGCCCGAGGGCACGTGGCTGCCACCAGCCCCCCTGCAACAGAAGCCCCCCAGCCCGTGTCCCACTGCTCAGCGGGGCTGGGAGCATCCTTGCCCGCGTAGCCCTAATAAAGCACCTTTTTTCCTGCTCTGCCTCCCTCTCCCGCCTCACTCAGCACCCTTGAGGCACGAAGGGACATCTTCTTTCCCCTCCCCCTTGGCGCCTGGCTCATTAGGGCTCAGGGTGTCGTTTTCTGCCCGCCGCAGGGGGATTATAGGGCTGGGGGTGGCACCAGACCAGCAGCCAGCAGGGCCAAGCGCAGCTTGCCAAGGATGCCCTCCCGCCTCGGGGACCTGGGGCGAAAACAAATGATCTCATGTGACTGTATCTGGGACAATACCAGCTTAGCCGTGGGCGCAGCCAGAAGGGTTCCTGCTGAGCCCGAGCGATGCTATTCGTGGATAAACCTACATTACAGTAATTAATAATAATTAATAATCGAGTCTGTGTTTGGAAAACCAGCTAACCCCATCAAGATACCTTTCCTCCAGAGCATCGTCTAGTGCAGGCAAACGCAGGCACGGTGCAAGGTGCGTTTTTGGGGTGATGATTTTGGGTTTGACAAACCCCTGGCCCGTGGGGTTGTGCTCCCTCTGGCACTCTGGGGGCTGGCCCTGCTCCCGGATGGGGCTTTTAGGGCACCCGGGGCCCTTCCACTCGGCCACCAGCTGCCACATCACAGCCTTGTGTTTTGGGTGCTTTGGGGAACAGCTCCAAGATCTTGGGGTGCTGCTCATCCACGCTGGGAAGTGGGGGGGGGGGGTCCTCTGCCCTTCCTGTGCTGCGAGGGCAGCCAGGCATGAAGCTCCCCCGTTTACTGCCAGCAGTTGTGTCCTCTGCTGTGCTGCCACTCTTGGAGTTTCCAGCCCCCAGACGAGAAGGGGGACAGGGACAAAGCCAGCCTGGGATGGGAAGGAGGAATGCAAAGTCCTGAGATTGAAGCACCTCCCTCCCCCCTTGTCTAAGGATGCCTTCGAGTCAGGGAATTAGTTTTCCACTAAGCTCTTCTGTAATAAACAGAGACACGAGGGGACCAGCAACGGGCGATGGCTTGGCCTTTAATTACAGACAGAGGCAGGGGGTTCAGGATCACGGGAGCCCGGATTCCAACCCAGTGGAAATGAAGGGGAAGATTTTCAGGAGGAACACTGCAGGCACCTGCAGGACCTTCTCTGCTTGAGCTCCTACGTTGTCGCCTTTACTAGGACCCTCCTGTCCTGCAACACCGCAGGCTTCACAGCCAAATACATCTCAAACGCAGCAGCCCTTGAGACCAGCCCAATGGAGGAGCCTGAGGAAGACGAAGAAAACCCTCTGAATCCAGTGATGGGCATCCCATCTGCTGCCCTTGCTTCTGGGAAACCCACTGAGCATCAGGATTTGCATTTGGGACCCTCTTCAAAGACCCTTTGCCAGTTTGAAATGACTTTGAGGCCGGTGAGGCGATGCGGAGCTGACACCGCTGGTGGTTTCCATAATGGGCCACCACCGAACCTATCGCTTGTCATCCGACAGGCTGGGGTCTTCTCCCCAAAGCCTCTCCCAGCCAGAGGAGCCAAGGGCTGTGAGGCCCAGAAGCACTGGCAACCCTCTGTCCTTGAAGCTTGATTTAGCCTGGGCTGGCAGACACAGCGGCTGGCTGGGAAAGCTTCGGCGTTTCCCTGCTGAGCCTGGAAGGACGCTGTTTGTCTTTCCCATGGCGGTGGCCAGATGCCCGGCCAGTGATGGATGGGAGTGCCGCGCAGGAGTTTCTGCGCCGTCACAACTGCTGGGTCTCTCATGGGGCGGAAAATCTGGGGAGGAGGTGACTCCGCTGCGAGCTGAATGTCGTCCCCAAGGTACCAGCATCTGAGTCAACGGAGATGGTGGGGTAGGGAGGTTGGGGGAGGAAGAAGTAGGGTGAGACCTTGATCTGAAGGTGTCCTTGGTCCACCTGCCGTGAGGATCTGATTCGTTCATTCCTGGCCAGCAGCCTCTGCTCTGCTCGCTGCTTCTGCTTCGATGTTTACCCCAGCTGTGGGTTTGAGGCCCTCAATCTGCTCTCCTGGCACCCAAAGGCTCCAGCCTTCTCCAGACTCCACCACAAGCCTCCCTGAGCCCCTTCCATGCATTTCCCACGTGCCCTGGCTGACGGGGCATTCCCAGTGCCACCCAGGCATCCCAGCAAGCACAGCGCAGCCAGGGAGATGCCAGGGGGTTGCAAATTCGAGATGCCCGTGGAAAGCTGCGTGCGGCGCAGGCGGCTTTTGAGCCTGTTCATTTTCAGCCTTAACGATTCTTCCTCTCGGAGAAATGGCTAATGAGCCATGGGGATCCAATTAGAATTCTCCAGTCAGCCTTTCACCTCATTCCTTGCCTTTTAAAACCAAAAAAAAAAAAAAAAAAGAAACAGAAAATAACCACCCCATAAGCGCCGGCATGGAGACGATTAGATCAGTGTCTCCTTAATGAGTTCATGGCTCCGGCGGAAGGATCTGTCCGTGACAGGAGAGGCAGAAACCGAGCTGCACCCGTGGGCGAGCGTGCCGTGGGGCGGGAGCCGTGTTCCCCCCTTTGCAGGCCCTTTGCGGGGTGCAGGTGAGCCCGCAGGGCGCCTCATCGGGTTTCGGGGTTTGCTCCCTGCCCCGGGTGCTTTGCATGACACCCGTGTGGATCCCCAGAGCCGCTCGGCTGTTCTTTATTAAGCACAGCGTTGAGCTGGGGGGGTTTACAGTGTGTTTCTGTAGGATCAAGGGTGCTTATGAAGTCCAGATGCTCTCCAGCGTAAAATATCCCAACTTGGGTGGAAGGACCCCAGGAAACCCTGGGCTGGAAGAGGAATGGGGCCACCAAGGCAGGGAGGAGCCCTGAGATGCCGCTGGGATCGTCGAAGCAGCGGCGATGCTCACCTGGATGAGACACCACGGGGCGAACGATGCCACCAGCGGGGACCTCGTTGTCCCCTCCCGGTGCTGGCAGACCCAATGCCCCTGTGACGGCTGCGGCAGCGCTGCTGAGCCCCACGTGGCCCTGCCGAGCAGATTTTGCTTAGCTGCCTGGGCTATATTTAGCTGCCTGTAAAAGGGGTTAGCGAGCAGCGCTGGAGCCAGTGGCACAGCTAAGAATGTCAACGTAAGAGCAGCCAGGGATAAAAAAAGCCCAACCCGGGCGCTGGGAGCTTTGCACAAATCCCTCTCGCTGCTGGAGGTGGAGGCAGGCAGGGCTGCAGGCAGCACCCACGTCCCCCCCTGGGGGGTAGCGCCGGGTGGTGGCCGCTCGCTGTCCACCCGGTTGGTGATTTGCCTGCGGTGATTTGGGGCTGATTTGACCGGTTTGCAGCATCCCGGCGTTCAGCTGGACAGGGAGGGTCTGCCGGGGGAGAACGGGACTTGAAATCTCGTGGGTTTTGTTAAAACCCAGGGATTTTGGAGCAGTCGCCCCTTCCACAGGCAGGGGATAGTGGCAGGAGGAGGGACAGCCTGCTCCCCTGAGCCAGGAGGTGTTTGTGAGGCTCCCTGCATCCCCATCCGGGCATCTGGAGGTTACTGGAGCATGAACAATAGATGTGAGCTCTTTTTTTGCCCGTGAATACATCTTTTTGGGACTCTTTCTTTATTCTCAGTTGACTCAAACACACCTTTCTTCCAAAGGCTCACCTCACCGCCCCGATCTGGTCTCTTAAAGCAAAAACTGGGCAAATCCCAGCTCTTCCCAACCCCTCTTGTGTTGCTCTGAACATTTCTGCGCTGTCCTGACCTTGCCTGGGCTCACCTCCTGCCTGTGCAAACCAGGCTGCTGCCCAGAAACGTTGGATTTAAGCCAATGTGGGAGTCAATACACAGGAAAGGTGGTTTCCAGAACTGTAGCTGTTTTGTCCCAGAAATAATTTGCATGTTGTGTTTGTCCATTGGGGCAGGTGATGAATATTTTGATGGCTGGGCCCTGCGGGAGGCACTTAGAGTCATTTGATGGGGCCTTTGTCTCCCTGGTGGGACCGCAGCTGCCGTGATGAACTGGCAGCAGGATGAGCCCCAAGCTGTGGCTGCATCTGGTCGCACGATCCACCACACCTTTGGGTCAGGAAAGAGCTGCTGCTGGGGAAAAAAAATTAAAAAGTCATCATTATTTTGTTTGAATTTTCCCGTTCTGCTGGGAACGGCGAAGTTGCAGAGGAGGTGCAAAGACCTGTGCCACTCATTGCAGGTCTTCAAGCTGCCTTGGCCTCCGGAAACGCGAAAAGCAGCTCGTGTGCTGTCCCCCCTTGGTGGAAGGGATGCGCTGGGCTGTGCGCGCACCCGAGGGCTGCTCGATCGCCCGGCACAGCGGGGGGGAAGGTCTCCACCACCTCCATCACGTCGTGCCCCGGGGGGAGATGGTGCTGCGTGATCGATGTGCCCTGTGAAGGACACAGCAAGCTCAGATCCAGATGGCTGAGTACCCGGAGCGAAGAGGACGCCCGGGAAGGGCGTTGCTATCTGCTGTGACCTTAACATCTCCTGGCGAGGCGGCGCGGAGATGTCCAGACTTTCGTCTCGGCGTGACGCTCCACCCTGCCTGGTGACAAATTCCCTCCCTGGGAGGTGTTTGCTGCCATTTTCCCTCTTGTTTTAAATCCACCAGGCAACAAGATGCTCTCGCTGCCCCTCTGGCCTCCGAGATCTCACGGGCAGGATGGTTGTTTCCAAAAGCTGAGCACATTTTCTGCAGATCCATCCCGCAGGAACCGCCTCCATCGCTCTGGGGCTGGTACCCCCATGCAGGGACGGCTCCAGGGCCATGTCCTGCTCAGGCTCATGGAAAGTCCCTGTCCCCAGCCAGAGAACAACGTGCAGGTCCCCAGACCCTGTGACCTGTGTCCCAAAATAGCACCTTAACGGAGAGACTGACGCAGGCCAGGGGCAAGATCAGCTCAGGAATAACCTTTCCTCCGCGTCACCTGCGTACCCAGCGAGAAATCAGGGTCTAAACTGGACTGGAAATTAGGAAGATACATCTAAAAGAAGAACAGCAAAGTGCTGCTTTCCCTCGGAGGTGACTTTTGACCCAGATCAGAGCCCGCAGCGCTGGGCAGGCGAGTGGAAAACAATCCTGCTCCTCTCCTGCCGGCACCCCCGGGCAGGGGGACGCTGCCTCCATCCCTGGGGGGGCTGCCCCAGCCCTATGGCAGCTCGAGAGTCGGTGGCTTTTAACGCCCTTCCTGCACAAGCGGGATATAGCAGCTCGGCAGCAGCAGGAGCCCTTTTCCTCCCTGTGCTGGATCCTTTGGTTTTAGGAGAAAATAGGATTTAAAGCAGGTGGCAGAGCAGGGAGTGGTCTGACCCCGTCCTCACTAGCTTCACCTCCCTGATAGCTAAAGCAAGGGCTCTCCCGGTGCTCGGGAGGACCCAGGCAGTATATCTGAGGTCCCACGAAAATGCTCACGCTGCTGGGAACACTCTGGGAAGAAGCTCCCAACGTCTCCAAAGCCCGAAAGCAGGCGCTGAAAGAGTGGAGGAAGAGCAGAGCCACCTTTGCTCCCATGTCAGCCCCGAGCGCCGCGGCACAGCCCCGTGCCAACACCGAATGGGTGCTGCCTGAGAAGGGGATAAGTTTTCCCTTCCCATCTGCCGCGCTGCCGCGCTTTTGCGCCGCTGGGCCTCGGACCCGAGCGTTTTGCAAGCTTCAGCCGGGAGTTTGGGCTGCTGATGCTCGCCATGTCCTGGGTGCAGGCAGGTTCAGAGAGCTGATTCGATGCCAGGATTGCGCTGGCTGAACGTGGAGGGACTCGCACGCCTCTTGCGTGCCTCAGTTTACCCAGCTCCCCTAGCCCAGCCATCCCCAAAGGCTCACACCGGCAGAGCGAAGCGCTCAGCCTGGGTGGAAATGGGGACCGTGTCTTAGCTCTCCCCCAGCTCTCCCAGGGCAGAGAATCCCTTGAGGGCAGAGCTGGAGGAAGGGAGATCCACCCTAGGGTGCCCCAGCAGAACCCTCCCCAACACCCCTGGGCTCCCTCCTCGTCCCCCCGCCAACATCTCCTCCCTTGCTCCCGCACGTTTCCCGGAGCAGAGGGATGGCAGCCGTCCCCCTCGCCCGCGGCAGCCAGTGTCACATCCCATCAGGTGCCAGGCAGGATAAACATCGCCGAGGCTCGGCCCGCGACTTCTCCGGAGAGGGGAGACAGTCAAGGAGAAAACGGAGCGTGAGGAGCTAAAAATAGCGGCTGGCGAAGGCTCCCCTCCCCACCGGCCGCGCGGGAGCTGCCAGTCGCCCGTCACCATGCGTGAGCAAGCAGGCAGAATAAATGTCCCTCCCACGGGCTGGTGGGGCAGGCTGGCTCCAGCCCCCCCCCCCCCAAAATGTTGGGGGTACGGGGGGTACCGGAGACAAGCACCGGGCTGAGACCAGCCAAGTGGCGGCTCTTTCAGGGGGTCTCTCGTCCCTCTGCAGCCCCGGCATGGCGAGGCGCGGCCGGATTTGCCTTGCTGGTGGGTGCAGGGGTCAGGAAAGCGTCGCCCTTCCCGCGTCAGCAGCTTCTGCTGGGCCCGGCTGAGCCGCTGGCTTCTCCCCATGGCCCCCGAGCCCCGGGCGGTGCTGAGCTCCCCCGGGGAAGGGACGGGGTGGGCACCTCGCTCCGGGTGCTGAGCGTCACCCCTCGCTCTCAGCAGGGAGAGGAGGTTGGCCATAGCCAGGAGCAGCATCCCAGTGGAGGGCCAGGGGAGGAGGGACTCCATCGCCCGGGTGCATCCTGCTTCCCCAGCCCTGGGGACATCATCTGTGGCACCTCGAGAGGCAGGAGGGGGACGTTTTGGAGCCTCTCACCCAAACTGCGCTGTTTCGCTGTGGCACACGCAGGCAAGAGGGCCAGGAGCAGCCCGGGGAGGTGGGATATGGCTCCTGCGTACAAACTCGAGTTGCTTTTCACGCCCGCTCAGGGCAGCTCTGTTCATCGCTGCCTCTCCCGTCCCTCCTTCTTCTGACCCAGCTCAGGGGTGCGGGTGGGGAGCCCCCATTGCACACACTTGGCGTTGGCCCTTTCCCCCCCCCCCCCCCCCAAGGTGATGCTGGTGCTGGGCCAGGAGCAGCCTGCGCTGGTGAGGTGGTGGCATCTGCTCTGTGGCCAGGCTCTGCCCAGCAACCTTCTGCAGAGGACAGTCCCTGTGGTGGGCAAAATGTGAGGTGGCACAACCAGGTGGATTTACCAGACGGATCCAGGGTCTCCCAGGCCACCCACCCGCCCCGCCCCGAGCACCACACACCACAGGGGTGCAGCCACAAATTATTTAATTGGTTTTTTTCCCAAGTATTTTGAGCCTAGCAATTATTTTTGGCTGAAATAAGTGCACAGGGAGGTGTGTGGGTTGGGGCCAAGCTGTCCCGGCGGGCGAGCAGGCCCCTCCTCACCACCCCCCTGGAGGGGACCATGGGGCTTCTCCCCAGGGCTGCAGTCAGGGACCCTAATTCAGAAGAAATTTGGGGGTTTGCACTTTTTCCGAGCACAGTGGCTGGGCTCCTGGTCCGAGTGGGGCTGCTGGCCACGCTGGGCTATGAGCCCCCCGCCCGGGCTGGTGGGCGCGTCGCAGGGCAATGTCACACGGAGCCTTACAGGGGGAAATGGGACCGGGGCAGGGGGGGTGGGGGATGTCACAACCCCCCCAGATGTCTCGGCGCTGGCAGGGGGGACACGGGGACACACAGGGGACACAGCTCCCGGGCACACTGGAATCCCCGCCACGGGCAGCCACCGAGTGCGGGACCAGCCTGGGTCGGGGCGGCCGGTACCCGGTGGGCAGGCGGAGAGTATGGGGATGGGGATGGGGATGGGGATGGGGATGGGCAAGGGGATGGGGATGGGGATGGGCAAGGGGATGGGGATGGGGATGGGAAAGGGGATGGGGATGGGGATGGGCAAGGGGAAGGGGATGAGGATGGGAAAGGGGATGGGGATGGGGATGGGCAAGGGGATGGGGATGGGGATGGGCAAGGGGAAGGGGATGGGGATGGGCAAGGGGAAGGGGATGAGGATGGGAAAGGGGATGGGAATGGGGATGGGGAAGGGGAAGGGGATGGGGATGGGGATGGGGATGGGGATGGGGATGGGGATGGGGATGGGGAAGGGGAAGGGGAAGGGGAAGGGGAAGGGGAAGGGGAAGGGGAAGGGGAAGGGGAAGGGGAAGGGGAAGGGGAAGGGGAAGGGGAAGGGGAAGGGGAAGGGGAAGGGGAAGGGGAAGGGGATGGGGAAGATGATGGGGATGGGAAAGGGGATGGGGAAGGGGAAGGAGAAGGGGATGGGGAAGGGGATGGGGAAGGGGAAGGAGAAGGGGATGGGGAAGGGGATGGGGATGGGGAAGGAGATGGAGATGGGGATGGGAATGGGGGGATGGGGAAGAGGATGAGGATGGGCATGGGGATGAGGAATGGGAAGGAGAAGGGGATGGGGATGGGGAAGGAGAAGGAGAAGGGGATGAGGATGGGGATGGGGATGGGGATGGGGATGGGGATGGGGATGGGGATGGGGATGGGGCCGGGGATGGGGATGGGGATGGGGATGGGGATGGGGCCGGGGATGGGGATGGGGGCCGGTCCCCCGCAGCCCCCGGCAGGCCCGGCGGCGGGGGGAGGCGGCGGGCGGGGCGGCGCGGCGGCGGCGGCGGCGGGGAGGGGGGGGCGGGGGGGGATATGTGCGGGCGGGGGGAGCGGCGGGGAGCGGCGGCGCTGGGCGGGCGGTGCGGGCGGCTCGGCCCCGGGTGCCCCAAGGGCTGCCTGCGAGCGGGAGGCTTCCCCGGGGCTCCTGCCGAGCGGGGGGCGGCCGGCGGGCACCGGCACCGGCACCGGTAGCGGCGTCGGCACCGGCAGCGACACCGACACCGGCATCGGCATCAACACCGACATCAGCATCGACACCAGCAGCAGCAGCACCAAGACGGGCATCGACACCAGCACCGGTATCACCATCGGCACCGGTATCACCATCGGCACCAGTATCACCATCGGTACCGGCGTTGGCACCGGCTCCAGCAGAGCCCAGGTGAGCAGCCGCGGGGTGCGGGGTGCTGGGTGCAGGTGACACGGTCACACCGAGGCCCTGGGCCACGGCGGTGGGTGCCCTGTGCTCGCGGGCGCTGGGGACGGGGTGCTGGCCGTGGGGACTGGGTGCCCACCCCGGGAAGCGGGCGCCCACCCCGGTCACCTCCATGGCAGCGCAAGGGAGGGTGGAGAGGCAGGAGGCTCAGGAGATGGTGGTGGCCTTGGGGGGCAGACGGGTTTTGGAGCAGGGAGTGGGTGGGATGAAACTTTGCAGCATGCTGTGGGGCTGAGCAGGGCGGTGGGGTGTCCCTTGAGGGCTTGGGGGGGTCCGTGGTCATCCCACCAGGGGCAGGTGGCTCCAGGGAGGATCGGGGTGAGCTGCGGTCGGGCACTGAGCAAGGCTTGTCCGTGTCGGGGTGGGCACTTCAACCCCCACGGTGACACCTCTGTCCCATCCTGACACCCACCCCTGGTCCCCTCACCCCCTCCTTCCTGGCAGGTCCTGGGGTCACCACTGCTGCTTTCACCTTCCACCCTTCCCCATCCTCATCTCAGCTACCCGGACCCCCCCCCTTGCCCCACCCAGCTCCAGCCCTCAGCTTCCCAGATTAGAGCTTCCCAGATGATTTCGGGCCCGGGGAGGTGCGGGGGTCCCAGGCAGAGAGAGCCCAGGGAGAGCCAGCGTGGGGCTGAGCACCGCTCCGTGCAGGGGCCACGCTCATCTTGTGCCTCCTCCCCGGGCGGCATCGCCTCGGCAGGCAAGGGCTTCCCCGGGGACAACCCCTCCTCGCTGCCTTCAGGGCTTTATTTTGGCAAGTTGCCCCTGCAGATGATTGGATCGGGTCCCTTTGGTCCCCGGAGCTGGCTCCTGTCCCCTGGCTGGGTGGCAGTGCCACCGAGGAGGTAGCAGAGGCAGAATGTCCTGTGCTCACCCCAAATATTCATAGTCTGTGACCTTGGGGCTGTCCACGAAGGGACAACTCAACCCTTGCTGTCACAGAGGGCTCCCTGGACTTCCCCTGGGATGTCCCCCCTCCTCACAGCTGGGCAGGAGATGTGGGAGATATAATGGGGGGGGAACAGCCCTACCACTGTCCCCACCCTTTATCTGCTCAGTAGCATCTCCCACAAAAAAAGCAGGAGGTTTTGGAGGGGGAAGGTGGTGGCAGAGCCCAGTTCTCCTCACTTTTTTAAATTTGGGGAGTCACAGCCTTTCTTCCCAGACTGGGGTGCTGGGAGGCAGAGGGGGAGGCAGAAGAGGTGACTGGGAGCTGGGGGATGCTCGGTGGGAGTCTGTTGGTGGCTGTTTGCAGCCACCCTTGGGGCAATCCTTGGGGTTCAGCTCCCAGTTCCTGACCTGCCCCCGCTCTCCCTCACAGGACAGGGTGCTCCGGTCCCCTGCAGGGACATGGCACCATGAAGGATGGGGACGGGGGGCCACAGCCGCTCAGACCTTGGCTCCTCGGGCAGGTAGTTCTAGCGCCTTGGCTCAGCCAAGGGGATACGGATCCAGCTCTGCTCCTTCAGGGATTTCAAGCCATGTCTCTGATCCTAAGGTTCCTGCACAGATTTCTTCCCTCAGCTTTCCATCCTTTCCCCACCAGCTCCCCAGCGCCCGGGCGGGTGTCACTGGGTGGCAGGGAAGGTGCTGCAAGAGCCACTGTGTCAGAGAACCCTGAGGATGCTCCCAGCATTGGTGCAGGGATGGGGGAAAACATGTGGATCGCCTCCATGCAAGGCCTCGCCATGGGGTGGGGGGGGGGGAGAGGCCCATTGGTCCCTCCCGAGGGGATGCCGCCTGGGGAGCAGGATACCCTGGAAGATTTCCACGTCCCTTCTTGGATGAGTTGCAGGGGGAAGGAGAAGATCTGGCAGCTGCCAGGGACCCGGGGGGAAGCACATGCCGGGGGCTCCCCAGGGAGCCGGAGGTACCAGCTGCAGCACGTGGCCTGGGAAGCCGTCAGCTGGCTCCGCTCCCCAAAATTAATTATCCGGGTGCCTGCACGTGTCCTGCTGCTTTGGCAGAGCCAGGGAGCCTCCTCCGAATCCAGTGCCGCTCCCCCGGGGCACCCCACTGTCCTCTCTGCTGTACCCAGCTGGATGCAGGAGCACCCGTGAGCTGAGCTGGGCTCTCCTTGGTGTGACCGGTCCAGCCTTTGCAGTGCGACCAGTATCCCCCAGCACAGGTCTGCAGATTCACCAGGCAGGTGGGGATGCAGAGGAAGGGGATCTGGAGGAGGAGGGGAGGGGATCTGGAGGAAAAGGTCCCTCCTTGGAGGTGGCGGGCAGGGGGGTCCCTGTGTGGCCCCTGGATGCGGTGCCCCGGGATGGGCGACATGGAACATTGCTCCCCTCAACCCGACAGCAGCAGGACAGGGCTGCGGGGAGCAAACACCCCAACACCAGGAGCTGGACCATCATCCTCTCCCAGTGCCAACTGGTGGCAGATAGAGATAAGGGACCTTGCGTTGGGAGAAGCTGGGAAGAGTCTCCCACGGCGCACGGCCAAGCCCAGAGCCGTCCGGCTGCGTTGCAGCGATGCCTGGTACCTCGTGTCACCCAGCCCGTGGCACTGCTGGCATGGCACAGCCTGGCATGCACTTGGTGGCACCCAGCTGGCACCCTGTGCCCCCGCAGGCCTCCCAGCCCCTGCCCCAGGTAGCCCACGGCCCCTGTCGCAGCATCCTCGCGGCTCCTCGGGTTTCCCCTGGCACAAAGCCCCGCGCCACCCACGCACTCTGCACCCACGGCCAGGAGAATCGAGGCTGTCCCCGTCCCCATCGCCTCGGATCGGGTCTGTCGGCTCCCACCCAGGATGCTCAGGATGGAGTAGCTGACAAAGAGCCATTTGGGGAGGGGGGAGCCTGAAACTGATGAAGAATGGAGCCAATTTAGATGGGGGTGACATGTTTATGGTGAAATTATAGTTTGTGCCGCCGTGGGAGCAGCTAAGTAAAGGTTACGGTGGGAGCTGTGTCACCCAGGGCTCAGTCCCTGCAGTTGCCTCCCATTAGATCACCTGCTTTGCGACGGAGACGCGTGGTGGGGGAAGCTCCTGTTCCCCTCCCGCGGCTACGGGAGCGAGCGCTGATTTACCCACGGTGCCAGGTCCCTCTCCGTGGGGGCTGCGGGTGGGTTTCCGTCACCCCCATGCGAAAGGGGCCATTGCATTTCCCCCCCTTGGACTCCAAAAGGGCCACGAATGCAGATGATGGGACTGAGAGCTGACCCACGGGGCGAGGAGCAGGGGGGAGACTGGCTCAGCCCTCCCCCAGCACCGTTGCGGGGTCGTTGATGGCAGGGGGGGAATTCCTGTTCTCCTCCCACCGCACCAGCAGTTAAAGGTGATTAGCTGATGGGGGTGTAGGCAGGGATGCTCCCAAGCCCTGGAAGAGGTCACAGCCCACAGGCTGGCAAACACCCGGCTGGCGTGGGAGCAGCCGGAGCAGCCTCCATCCCTCCCTGGGATGCGGTGGGATCCCTCCCTGGGATGCAGGACAGCATCTCCCACCTGGGAGGTGCGGGGAGGGGAACCCCAGCCTGTGGTCCCAGCTGCTGGGGCATGAGCAGAGGGACGGGGGGGAGCGAGGGGAGCTGCTGTTTGAGGGGCGATCCCGGCCTGCACCCAAACCGACGCGCGGGTGAGGGTCCCGCTCGCCGCTGTGCTCGTGCTGGGTGCGCCCTCCTGCACGGCGGTGCCAAGCTGGGTCACGGAGCTGCCACCTCCCCCCGGCACCGGGGAGCCGGGAGCTGCCAGCGCTGCCAACCCTGAGGATTTGCCGTGTTCCCGCAGCAAATGGCCACAGCTGGAATATCGCCGGTGATTTTTGGGGTGTTTTGTGTTTTCCTAGGGCGGAGGAGCGGGTAGGGCCAGCGGTGGCTGCGGCACAGGCTGGGGACCTTTCCGCTGTCCCAGAGCTGTTCCCGCTCCCGTGCTTTGCCCAGCCCCTGGGTCGGACATTTCCTTCAGGATGCCATGCTGCACAGCAGCTCTGTCCCTGCCGGGAGCAGCTTTCCCCGAGCCCTGCCTGCGTCTTTGCCCAGGGACCTCACACCTCCCAGCTGCCGGGGAGCAGGACCCCTGCTCTGGATGATGGTAAAAGCCGGAGGTGCTTGTTATTAGCACCAAGCGAAGGAATAATTGTCCTCCCTAAATTCCCCAGGGGAGAACTGGGAACGCAGGGGAGATCGCGCGGGATGGGCAGCGGCGACATGCTCTGGGCTGGGAGCCTTGGGCTCCAGGAGGATGGAGAAGAGGACCCGGGATATGGTTATTCCCTCTCGGGGAGATGCCCACCCCATGGCCAATGCATGAGGCTATCCACCCCCCTGTGCTGGGGTTTGGGGAGCGTTTTGGTGCAGGGTGAGTCCCTGGCAAAGCCCGGCAGCGGTGCTGCGCTCCCTGCCCACGCCCTCGTGCCTTTGCCCCCTGAGCTTTCAGCGCTTTGCTCTTTAATATGAGCAGCTAAGGCTTGTCCAGGAATGAAATTAGGATGGTCCAGAGGGCATCACACATTCAGGTTTCCCCGGCGCTTTCGGCATCTGCCCACAATGGCCCGTGCGCTGCCCCTGATGGAAAAGCTGCCTCGGTTTTGCCGAGGTGTGGACTTGTAGGGGACGCTGTGCTCAGCGGGGCTGTGTTGGGGTCAAACTGCTGAGTCCTCCGGAACACTTTTTCCTGGCCCGATCCAGGTCTGCGGGGTCGAAAGGAGATTTCTCTCTGCGGTCGCCCGCCTTTGGGGAAGCCGAGCCACGATGTGGAGCATGGTGGTGAGCACCGCGAGGCCCGGAGGCACCCGGGTTTGGGTCGGCAGCGTTTGGGTTTGCCCTGCGGATGCTCAGGGAAACTTTGGGTTGGGATGTCAACGAGCGCATGAGCTGGTTTCGCTCTTACCCTCGAGCAGGACTTGCTCTGATTTGTCTTTGCAGCGTTATAAACCAAAGTGACAGTTTATACAAATAGCCTGGAATCCTGTCTGGAGAGACTCAGGTTGGATTTTAGGGGTTTTTTTTCCTGGCTTTCAAGAGGGTATTAAACAGAGCTGAACTCTGCCGCCATCCCCAAGCACAACGAGACTGGGATTGATGGAGCAATAACACACTCTTCCTTTCTCCCAGCGACTCCATCCTATGGATGTCAGCAGCAAAACCCACCTCGTGCCCTCGTCTCCCCGCTGGCATCCAGGAATTACAGGGAATGAAGATTATCAGTCTCCCATTTTGGAGTCCTTCCTTCCCACTCTTTGCCTTGAATGGGAATTTAGGTACCAACATCCAACAAGCCTGGATGAGCCCTGCGCAGAGCCAGTGAAGGGAAGCCTTTGTGTCCAGTCCAAGCTGGTATTAGCTGGGACACATCTCAGAGATTTCCAAGTCCCACAGCTGGAGAAAAAAAATCCTAAAAAAGATACGTCAGCCCTAAAGCGTGCGAAAAGGAAACAGAGGGTGAATAAAGGCAAGTGGAGGATGATCTTTAAAAGCATCCTTGTAAGCCAGGGAGAGATTTGGGTGCAATAATTCGGGACTGGGGTGGAATAGTTCAGGGGCGGGGTATGAGCAGGGGTGGGACCGAGCCTAGACCTGGTGCTGCCCACCTGCAAGGCAGTGATGGGCGCTGGGGAGAGAGCAGGGCAAAGGGAGAAGAGGGATGTGAGGATGATGAGAGGGATGTCAGGATGATGGAAGGGATGTCAGGATGATGGAGAGGAGGAAGAGACACTTCAACGTGCCCCAGACTGATGGATGAGGCAATCCCAGCACAAGCAGGAACCGTGGAGAAGATGGAAGGCAGTTCAGGCTGCGAGGATGGGTGTGCAAGAGCAACGGCAGGGAGGAAGGTCAGAGCGCAAAGCAGGACACAACAGGAAGGGGCTTAGAGGGTAACAAGAATTACTGCTCTAAGTTCATTAGCCTAACGAGGAAGATCTGCTGCTCAGCGGCGAGGGGAGGCGGTGGGAGCCCACGTGTTGGATGGTTTTCAGGCAGTGGTGTTTGCTGGGAAGCGCATGGCACGGAGGGGCCAACCCCGGGGTGCCGGGATGCGCTGGACCTTCTCCGGCTGGGCCAGAGATCTGGGGAGCTGCCGGTGTAACCTCCTCTCTGAAAACCTGCTGGAACGATTCCTTAAAGCTTTGGGAAGGAGCTGAGGCTACACGGTGAGGAGGAGCCAGGGAAAAACAGGGGTAAAAATAGCGTGAGCCCTCGATGATGCTCTGAGCAACCAGGCGCGGGTTCACCTGGGTCTCTGCGTTGTGTCACTGTCACTTGAAAGGTTCCAGGCAGGATCCGAGCTGGCCCAGGCACCTTCCCAACCTGCCTGGAAACCTGGTGATTTAGGGACAAAAGTGCCAGTCCATGGTTGGAGAGGTTCCGCTGCTGAGGGCAGGCAGCTGCTTCCCGCCCAGCACCGCTTCCAGGAGGGATCGTCCTCTCAAGGCACTCGGGTTGAGACTTTCTCACGCTCTGGGCTTGAAGCAAAACCTGTTCTCCGTGTCGCTCTGCATCTCCATGTTAAATATTCCTGCGCCGGCCAACATCCCTGGAGCCTTTTCCCTTCTCATTTTCTCCCCCTGCCCTGGAGACGATGAGTTTGGGACAATATTTATTCCCATCCTTCCCTCTCACCTGGATGCTGTGAGCTGTTTGCGGGCTGCTGACATCTCAGGAACGTTCTACATGGCGGTGGGGGTCCGCTCAGCATCTCCTGGGCTCCGGCGCTACGTCGGGCAGGACCGCTGCTGCCTGCAGCCGCATCCCTCGAGATGAAGCCGCCGGGACCAAACCTGCTGCCTCCGTGGGAGATCTCTCGGCTCTCCAGATTTTATCCTGTGTTTAATTATTGCCATCTGTTGTTCCAGGCTCCAGGGGCTGCCTGGTCTGTCTGGTGGCTGTCGGTCTCTGGTTAAATCAGCCCCGTTGGATTTTCCTCCCGTGTGGACTCATCGTTGATTTTCCTGGATGATGCTCTCATCCCTTTCTCATCCGGGGCAGCTCTTTGCTTCCAACACTCGTTTAATTCAACGTTACAGTTACGCTTCGGCAAATCCTTCCCATTTTTCATCGCGTTCATTGTCTCTTAACAACATCAGCGTCGTGGGGTTGCCGGTGGATTTTCAGAGGGCTTGTGCTGGGCTGCAGCATTTCCCAGCCTGTCACCGGTGAGGCATGGCACAGACCTCACAACACATGGAATTAAATGAGCGTGGAGAACTCCTCTTATAAAGAAAGCCAAGAACATTAAATGGCCCAAACCCAGACTTCCAAATAAGCTAACAACCCATCAACCACTTTGAAGCTGAAGAAGCAAACCCTTATGTCCATGGTGAAACGAATCAAAGCAGCTTTGCAGCCATCGCTGTAACAGCTCCCTGGTCCTAAACACCCTGGAGCGGTTCTGGTTCGTGTGCCCTGGGAGGGGGAATGGGTTTGGCAAAGCTGGCCAGTGTTGTGTGACCGTGGTGGAGATGTCCCGTGGCCTCCGTGCTCCCGGCACCAGCTCCAGCAGCAGCCACAGACGCTCTTCTGAGTGAGCCCGTGAGCGTGGGCTGCTCCCTCCCACCCCCCGGCACCCCAAGCTGTTGTGCTAGAGGGGACATCCCCGCCTCGATAGCTGGGGAGGATCCATGGACATGCTGCCCACAGAGGTGTCTGACCCCCGGGGTGGTTCACACCTTTCTCTGCCCATTCAGCATCTTCCTTCCTTATCCCAGGGCTTTTCTATCCAGGGAAATGAGAGATGAAGTCAAACCATCGAGCAGGAATGATGCCATTCAGGCGGGACCTCCCACCTCCAAACCCTGCTGCCTACCCTACCCAAACCCCCGTGGGACAGGACTGAGCCCCTCCTGATGCCCTTGGCTGGGTTCCTCCCGGTGACGGCAGCGCCCAGGTCTGGCAGGGGCGGCCACAGCGTGTCCCTGCCCGTCACTGCCAGCACCCGGTGTCTGCCTGCACCCGGTGTCGCTGCCTGCGGGTGGGAGGGAAAGGGGCGGCTCTTCCAACCCAGGTCAGTCCCTCGGCTGGGTCCATCCTGCAGCTTCCCTGGCCCAAGGCTGGGAGAGGAGGATCGTAAGAAGGAGGAAGAGGAGGCTGGGTGCTTCTCACCCCAAACCGCTCTCCATCCCAGGGCTGATGCTCTGGGTCGCAGTAGGTGTCCAGCTGTGGCACCTCCTTCACAAGCCATGGATTTTGGCTTTTTTGGGCTTGCATGAGGAGATTTGGAGTGAAGAACAGGTGAGCAGGGAGCAGGGGCTGGGGCAGGAGCCCTTCCTCCTGCTGCCTGCAGGTACAGGAGCTCCCCGGGACGCTCCAGGCTCCAAACACTAAAGAGGCACAGCGGGGCAGCACCCAAAACAGGGCTCAGGAGATGTTTCCTGCGGCAGATCATCCTGCAAGGAGCTTGGATGCTGAAGGCAAGGTCTAATGCCAGGTTGCCCAGGCAGCCTGGACACTGGGCCTGCAGCAGCTCACGGTGGGAAGCGCCACACTCCAGCCATGGCAGGATGGCAAAAATCTTGCCTGCTGGCCTTCAGCCAGACCATCACCTTCCTCTTGTGCTTTAACTGGTCATCACTGCAGCCGAATTACGCTGCTGCAGGTCCCCAGCCCCGACCGAGCACGTGCCCATGCTTCTCATGGCACGAGAGCGTCAGGGCTCAGCGGCACCACGGGGATGGAGACCCGGGGAGCTCTCGTGTCGGGAGGATGTTGTGTTCCATGGAGATGTCCGAGGTTGGGGGCCACCCCAGCCTGGATAGGGCCTTGTAGGGTATTTTCTGGTCTCTCGGTGGCCCTTGTGCAAGAGGCAGCTTTTCCCGTGGTGGGGCCCGGCTCGATTTCTAAGGGCCATGACCAAAGGGACACGACATGTCCCAGCGCCGTGCCCTCCCTCCACCTCTGCCCAGTATCTTCCACCGCAGCCCATCTCGAGGAGGGATTAAGGTTTATTTCTGCCCTACCCTCCTATATCCCATTAGGGGCATTAAATCAGGAGCCAGCGGCCCCGAGGACCTTCCATGTGACTCCAGGAGCTTTTTTGACTTGAGACCACGTTAAGCCTCCCAGAAACGGTCCCTGCTTAGGGGGTGACATCGGCGCTGGCTGGGCAGAGGCCTGGGGTTTATGCAACACTATTTCCCCAGCGCTGGGTTGGATTTGCTGCCCGTGGGACGCAGCAGCGCTCAGCACGGGGAGGACATCGGCACCTTGGAGCTCACTCCCAAGGGAGCCCAGGGATGCAGGGGGGACGGGGGACAACCCAGTGGGCTCCCTGTGACAGTGACGCTGCACCCCAGGAGTGCTCAGTGACAGCCCCTGAGGGGTTTCAGTCCCCTCCGGGGTCCCAGCAGCTTTTCTGTCGGTGCAAGCATGAAAGTCCTGATCTCTCTCCGTGGTTTTTCGGTGCGCTGGGTGAGCGTAGGGGGTGTAACCCCTGCCCATGTCCCGGGCACCCCGTTCCCTGGTGTCCCTGGATACGTTGAGCTGCAGGAAGGAGAGGGGCAGGCTCCAGCCTGGTCTTGGAGGCTGTTTCTTGCCTGGTTCTCTGGTGCTGGAGCCAGCGGGAGCTGCTGGGGCTGCTGGGAAGGCAGCTCTGATCCAGCCCTGCGGGGCTCCTGGCTTGCTGGGGTGTGCAAAGAGCCAGGCGCTGCGTGTGCGTGCGCGTGTGCGCGTGCACGCGTGCCTCCCTGTGTCTACACACCCGTGCATGCAGGCCTGCACACGGGCACACACGCCTCTCTGCGTGCCCGCGAGCAGCCGCGCGCAGCCGTGGCTGCGTGTGTGCGTGCGTGCCTGACTTTACGCACACGTGTGTGTGAACACGCGTGCACACGCGTGTGTGTGCTCGTGCACGCTCACACCATCGTGCACGCCAGGCGTGTGGGCCCGGGCTCGCCCCCGCAGCCCCTGCTCCCAAACGATGGCCAGGGTGACACGGCGGGTGCTCCGGTGCCGTCACGGTGCCACGGGTGTCCCGGTGCCCGGAGCCGGGGCTGCGGGGCCGAGGGCTCCCGCCAGGCGGGCGGGGGCTGCTGCGGGGCGCGCGGTGCCCCCTGAGGGACGTGGGCGTGTGGGGTGTGATGAGACCAGGAGGTGACACGGCTCCAGCACCAGCGGGAGCTGGCAGGAGCCCTTGCGCTGACATCGGGGTGCACGCGTGTGCATGCCCACATACGCGTGTGCCACAATGCAGCATTCAGGCACACGCTTGTGCCAGAGGGTGCCGTGCATGCACGTACATGTGCCATGGGACAGCGTGCATGCACACGTGTGCCACAATGCAGCATTCAGGCACATGCTTGTGCCATGCATGCACACTCACGTGCCATGGGACATCATGCATGCACGCACGTGTGCCACAATGCAGCATTCAGGCACTCTCATGTGCCAGAGGGTGCCATGCATGCACATACATGTGCCATGGGACATCATGCACGCACACACATGTGCCAGGGGACTCCATCCATTCATATCCATGTGCTACAATGCACCATGCGTGCACACTCACGTGCCAGAGGGAGCCGTGCATGCACGTACATGTGCTACAATGCAGCGTGCATGCACATGCATATGCCAAGCGATGCCAAGCATGCACATACGTGTGCCGTGGGACACCATGCATGCACACCTGTACAAGAGGGCACCACACATGCACACCCGGGGATCAGCTCCAGCTGCCTGTACACGTACACTCACACACAACAGCCCAGACAGAGGTGACACACGCAAACATGCACACACATGTGCCAATGCACACACATGTGCTGAGGCACACGCAGCCCCGGAGCGCCGTAGGCGGTGCACGTGTGCGTGTACACCTGCACGGGGAGCATCACACCTCCGCCGTGTCTCTGCGGCAGCACGGCCACCGCTTGCAGGGCCACGGACCCTGCCCTCGTCACACACCTGAGCCTCGCCCCGTGCCTCAGTTTCCCCACCTGAAAGGGTCCCGGGTCCTGCCCCGTGCAGGGCGGCCGCCCCGTGACTAATCACCTCCTGGGTTAATCATTCATTTCTCCTCCTCGCACAGCCAGGGTCACTCGTCCCGCTCGGCACAGTGCCTGCGCCCAAGGACTCGGGGACCTTGGCTCGTCCTCTGCCAGAGAGCGATCCCCAGGGGGACACCGGTAAGTTCATCCCTCCCACAGCAGGAGAAGCTCCCACCGCCACCAGCTTGGGGACACCAGTCCCAGCATTGCCACCAGTGTCCAGCCTGGAGGGGACGGGGCTGCTGGGGTGATGGTTTGGGGGTCCCTGCGCCCCAGGAGTGGGTAGAAGGGGTTTGGGGAGGGTGGAGGCCACTGCTGGCCCTGCAAGGTCCCGTGCCACCCCCCGCCTGGAGCTCAAAACCCTTCTGCAAAAGTGAAAACGATTTATCAGCACTGAGCAAACATCCCAGTAAGGTGCCAGCAGCGCTGTGCGCCGGGGTCGGATCCACGCCGATGGGACGGGCACAGTGCCCGGTGCTGGGGGGCTTCCTGGGAGAGCTTGAGGGGTCCCCAGCGTCACCACTGGCTCAGCCAGAGCCACTCTCCAAGGGACACGGTGGGGTGTCCTGGTTGGGGACGATGTGCTCTTGTTCCCTGGCACTGCAGCTGGTCCCACTGCTCCCCCTCAGCCTCCCTTGCTGTCCCACCCCCCAGCTGGGTGTCACCTCCATGTCCCCATCCCTGCTCTCCATCCATCCATCCCTCGCTGCCATCCCCTCCTCCTGCCTGTCCACCAGGGATGTGGGGTCCCTGCCCTTCACAGCCCGCCTTGGTGTAGCCACCCAAGGGAGGAGGGTGCTGGGGTGCTCTGGGTGCCCCGCATGGGGACACAGCCTTCCCCACCCCCGGGCTTGCTCCCCACTCCCTCCTTCACACCCCATTAGCACCAGCCCCATCGCTGACCCCCCTGCTCTGCCTCCTCCCCAGGTCGGAGCCGGAGGGGACCCAGCCGGGAGTCCCCATCACCCGTGGGGTCCCTCACCGGCTGGGAGACACCGGGAGGGGGATCTGCCAGGCCGGGGAGTGGACCAGGACCCTGGGCACGGGGGAGCCGCAGTGCCAGGCCAGGCTGGAGGGTGCCCGGTAAGGCTGCAGGGGGTGGGTGGGGGGACTGGCAGGACCCCCCAAGGACCCCCTCCCTCCATGATGCTGTGACTAGCGGAGACCACAGCACCCAAAGGTGCCATCCCTGGGGATGGGAGGGATTCCCGTGGGCAGGGTGGCCCCTGCCTTCGCTCCTGGAGAGCCTGCGGTGAGGGTGGGCAGAGGGGGTGGTAGAAAGCTCCCCGAGGCGGCCGCAGGCAGGAGATGCTGCCTGCCCTGACCTAGAGCACCCTGCCCGGACCAGAGCCACCCTCCACGCTCAGGGGCTGGCTGCCACCTTGCCCAGGGGTGCTGACGGGGATGGGGACCGTGTCTTTCCAGGCTTAGCATGACCGAGGTGGAACCCGTGCTGGACTTCGCATCCTCGGGGAGAACAGGCCGGCGCAATGCCCTGCCCGACATCCTGGGCTCGCCGGCCGGCGTCAGCCCCTCCGACCTGCCCCTCAAGCTGGCCGAGATGTCCCTGAACGCAGGTAGGCGACGAGGAAGGCGAAGGGTGACGCAGGGCTGGCAGGAACCCGGTGGCTCATCCCTTCGTCTCTCCTCGCAGGCAGCGCCCAGGAGATGCAGTCGCCCTCGGCGGAGGTGCCCCCTCCGCAGCCCCCCAGCCCTGAGCTGAAGGACACGTCCTAACCCCGCTCCTGGGAGGGGGGGACATTGCTGACCAGCGGAGGCAAGAGGAGGCTGTGGAGCATCAGCCCAGCTTTCCTGGCACGGCCGGAGTCCGCTGGGTTTTCCTCGGTGCTACCGCGGCGAGACCGTCGGGCGTCATCCTCCCGCCGCCATGGGGGGAGCATCGCATGGCGGGGACCCACCGTGACAAAGGGGCAATTCCCACCCACGCCCATGGGCGAGGACCTTGGAGCCGGGGAGGGGGGGGGAATATTTTTGCCTCCCCAGGGAGGGGACACAAATATTTTTCTTCTGGGGCATCTGGCAGAGCGGAGTGCAGGGGGTTCGCCCGGGGGGGGGGGCCTCTCTCCTCACCGCAGGAGCAGCCGGCGGGTGTTTCTAGCTGAGTGTGGTGTTCACTGTGATGTTTTGGGTACCACCTCCGTCTCCTGGCCTTTTTTCTGGGGTGCTGTAGGAGCTTTTTGCAAGGGGGGGTGGGGGGGGCGAAGCGCTGCACAGCCCCAACAGCCCCCCACCCCCGGCAGCCTTTGCTGAGGATGCCCACGGAGGAGCGGAGCACCCCAGGGTGGGCCCTGCCCTGGCGGTGTGGGGGTCTCGGTGCCCAGGGACAGGGGGATGCCAGTGATTTCGGAGGGGGTGAGCAGGGTGATGCTGCTTTGGGCATCCCCAGCCCCCCCATACCAGGGCCACCCATGGGTCCCCATGCCTGCTCGCCTCCCACAGCCCTGGGATCTCCCCCCTCCACGTTGTGTTCCCAGGGGAAAACCCAGAGAGGGGGAAGCTGCAGCAAACGGGGCCAGTCGGGTCCTGGGGTGCTTGGGGGACGTGCACAAAACTGAGATGGGCTTTCCCAGGCTCTGGCCGTGCCCCCCGAAACCTCTGCTGCTGCTGATGGGTGGGACGGGGACCCTCCTGCCCAGGCACCGAGGGGCTGGGGGAGGTGACAGGCTGGGAAGGACTTGGGTTGCCCAAATCCTGGCCAGGCCAGGGGCTGGTTTGCCAGGCTGGGGGTTGCTGGCTGGAGGCTGGTGCTGGGCAGAGTGGTTGCACGTTGTGCTGGTCCCAGCTCCATCACGGGTGGTCACCTATAGTTGTCGCTGTGGGACCAGCAAATCAATCCCAAAGCCCGGGTCCACTCCGGCCACCACCCAGGGGGTGACAGGGTCAGGGAGAGATGTGCGGGGCCACACGCAGGGTCACCTCATCCAGTAGCCCAGGGTGGCCCTGGCCACCCCCAGGGCTCTGGGGCGAGGACACCGGCTGCCCGTCCCTCGGTGTGGAGGCCAGACCCAGCGTCGTGGGTGGGTGGGCATCCGTGTGGGTGGGCATCCACGTGTGGGCGTGTGCACGGGCACCCGTGTGCGTGGGTGTCTGCGTGCACGGGTGCCTCTGTGCAAGGGGCACCCACATGTGTGGGCACCCGTGTGCATCCGGGTGCGTGGGTGCTGTGCACGTGGGTGTCAGGGTGGGTGGGTGGACGTGTTCATGGGTGCTCCTGTGGGTGGGTGTCCGTGTGCGTGGGTGTCTGTGTGTACAAGCGCTTATGTGCACGAGCATCCATGTGCGTGGTGAGTCTGTGAGTGTGACTGTCCGTGTGGGTGGGTGCTCTGGTGGGTGGGTGTCCGTGTGCGTGGGTGTCCGTGTGCGTGGGTGTCCGTGTGCCTGTGTGTTTACAGGCACTGGTGTCTGTGTGCAGGGGCACTCAGGCGTGCTGTGTGTCTCTGTGAACACGGGTGTTCACGGGCTTGGGTGCTCCTGTGGGTGGGTGTCTGTGTGCACGAGTGCTTGTGTGCACGAGCACCCATGTGCGTGGTGAGTCTGTGAGCGTGACTGTCCGTGTGGGTGGGTGCTCTGGTGGCTGGGTGTCCGTGTGCGTGGGTGTCCGTGTGCGTGGGCAGCCATGTGCCTGCGTGTTTACAGGCACCGGTGTCTGTGTGCAGGGGCACTCATGCGTGTGGTGGGCCTCTGTGAACACGCGTGTCCATGTGCATGGGTGCTCCTGTGGGTGGGTTTCTGTGTGGGGAGGTGTCTCTGTGCGTGCGTGGCTGTGTGCACGGGTGCTCCTGCGCGTGGGTGTCGTGTCTATGCGTGTGGGCAGCCACGTGTGTACATTTTCACGTGCACAGGTGTCTGCAGGCATGGGTGCTCGTGTGCGTGCACACCCAGGGGCATGGTGGGTCTCCGTGAGCATGGTGTGTCCACATGCGTGGGAGCTTCCGTGGGTGGGTGTCCACGTGCGTGGGCAGGCGTGGGCATGGGTGTTCATGTGCGTGGGTGCTTGTGTGCATCGGCACCCACGTGCACGCTGAGTTTCTGTCAGCGTGGGTGCCCGTGTGGATGGGTGCTCCTGTGGGTGGGTGTCCATGTGCGTGGGTGCTCACCCACGTGAGTGGGTGTCCACGCGTGTGGCCGTCTACGCGCACGGGGAGCCGTGTGCATGGGGGCTCTCTGTGAGCGTGGGTGTCCACATGCATGGGAGCTTCTGTGGACGGGTGTGTGTCCGTGTGGGTGGGTGTCCATGTGCCTGGGTGCTCCTGCGGGTGGGTGTCCGTGTGCGTGGGTGTCTGTGTGCAGGCGTGTCCGTGTGGGCGGGTGTCGGTGTGCGTGGGCAGCTCATGCGCGTGTGTGTTCGTGTTCGTGGGTGCTCGTGTGCGTTGGTGCCCACGGGTGGGTGGCTGTCAGCGTGGGTGCCCGCGTGCGCGGGTGCTCCCGTGGGTGGGTGTCCATGTGCGTGGGCAGCCGTACCTGCGAACATCCACATCTCACGGTCCCGCTGTCTTGGGGGGAGCCTGGGAGCGCGTGGGGGGACGAGGAAGGTGCAGATCTGGGACCGTGACACCCAGGAGGGTGAGGGGACAGGGGACAGCCCCTGCCCTCTTCATCCCCTCCAGGGCCATGTGGGCGGGGGTGATGGGGGGCTCTGGCTCCCTGGGGACTTGCCCAGGGACGAAATCATCCGGCTTTCCCTGGGGAGCCTGCGGGGTGTCCCAGCTGGGGTGCGGGGACACCCATCCCACGGGGCCTGGTGCCTGTCACCCCCCCAGGGACGCGAGGCGAGGGGGTCCAGCTTGGAGGCAGTGCTGGCGGGAGGAGGTCGAACACGAGCTCCCGGCTATTTTTGGGTGTCTGCGATGACACCTTGGGGCCAGGGAGAGGGAGAGAGTCCCCGGGTCCCTCCAAGACCTGGTCACTTTTTGACACTGATGTCCCCAAGATGGGGGGACGCGCTGCAGCCACAAGGCTTGAGGACACCCCTTCCCCCCCGCCCCCCCCCCCCCAGCTGGGACCCTCCGCTGCCCGGGGCTGGGGGCAGGAGGAGAGGTGTCCCCAGGGAGCCAGGGGCAGGGGACCCCGAATCCCACGGCCGCAGGTGACACCCTGCATGGTGGGAAGGGACTGGGGGACGCACTGGCACTGACCCTGCTGCCACTGGAGCAGGGGGAGATGGGGGGGGACGACACATGCTGTGGGTCCCACGGTCGACCTTGTCCCCAGTGTCCCCCCGGCACACAGAGCATCACTGGGGGCACACGTGTGGGTGTCCCCACACAAGGCAGGGACAGGGTCATACGTGTGTGCCCACACACACACACACACAGAGCAGCGACAGGGTCACATGTGTCCCCACGCACACACGGAGCACAGGTGGGGTCACACGTGTCCCCACACCCCCCTGGGTGTCCGACACACACCTCCCCACCCCCCCCCACTCACCGGTACCGGTTGCTCCCCGTGCCTCAGTTTCCCCAGCTCACCTTCCCCGTCCCCAGGACACGTCACCCTGAAGGAGACACCGCCACCGCTGCTGTCCCCGTGTCCTGACCATGCCCCACCACCCCCAAACCACGGCCAGCACCTGCCCCACCCCACCCACCCCACCCCTCCACCCCCTGGGGTTCCCATGGGGTGGGCGCACACCCACCGTGCCCTGCCTCAGTTTCCCCATACCCCCTCCCCATTTGTCCTTTGCCCACCCCGCCGCGGCGGCGCAGAGACCGCACAGCAACTCATGGCACGGTTGAGCCCAACTCCGCTCTCCCCATCTTTCCCCCGACCCGAACCCTTCGTGACCGAGGGGTCCGGGTAGAGGTTGGTGACCGGGGGGCGGGTGACAGGGGTGGCCAGAGCGTGGTGGCCGCTGGCAGCGCTGCCGAGGAGTATTTCGGGAGCGCGGCGGTGCTCTTTCCAATCATGTGATGAGGACATTATTTAAGGCGGCTGCGAGGCCGAGGGAGGCAGCTGCGAGCTGGGCGGCGCAGTGCCACGCTCACAGCCCCGCCGGACACCCCCCCCCCCCCTCTCCCTGCCCCCAACCCCTCTTCCTCACACACGCGTGTCCCTCTGTGGGTGTCGTGTCTGTGTGTGTGTCCCCCCCCCCCTCCCCTCGCCATGGTCGACGCCTTCGTGGGCACCTGGAAGCTGGTGGACACGGCCAATTTCGATGAGTACATGAAGGCGTTGGGTGAGTGGGGAGGGTCTTGGGGGGGGGGGGGGGGAGGGTCTGGAGGCAGAACATCACCCCCCCTTTTTATTTAACGCCCCCCCCCCCCGCTGCGCACAGGGGGGTTTCTTGCTTAGGGGGTGGGGGTCGCTGTTGTCTGGGCGGGGTGGGTTGGGGCTTTGTGCCCGCGGGTTTGGGGTGGGTATAGAGGGGGGGGGGTGTCTCGTCCTTCCCCTGCGTGCCCCCCCCCTCTGGGGACAGCCTTTGGTGGAGGAAGGGGATGCCCCCCCCCCCCCCCCGCGAGGTGCTGGGAGCCGCCCGGGACCCCTCCAGCCTCTCTCCCCCCACCCCTGTGCGGCTCCTGGGGGGGGGGTGGTGCATCCCCCACCCAAGAGCAGACCGGGAAGGGGGGGGGGGGTGTGTGGGGGACACCAATGGCCCCCCCCCCCACCCCCCAACCCCACCCAGCTCAGCGCCGGAGCTGGTGGCTGCTGGTGCAGGATCCGTCCCTGAGCAATGGCAGCGTTCCCAGGCCCCCTCCCCTCCCTGCCGCGGAGCCCCCCTCCCAAGCGCTGCGGACACACACGGGGCCCCCCCCAGGACTGCGAGTGGGGAGCAGTTTTGGGGTTCACACACACCCCCCACAC
The DNA here is from genome assembly GCF_034619465.1 of Leptosomus discolor. NCBI lineage: Eukaryota > Metazoa > Chordata > Aves > Leptosomiformes > Leptosomidae > Leptosomus > Leptosomus discolor. The sequence goes on from NC_141419.1 coordinate 1,819,382, forward strand.
CCCCCCCCCCCCCATGGGGAGGAAGAGCTCTGAGGTGATGCCAGCAGGGACTGGAGGCTGACGGCCGCATCCTGCCCCCGCCACGCACCCTCAGCCCCCCCCCGACCCTTGCCCCCCTCCCCGCAGGCGTGGGCTTCGCCACCCGGCAGATGGCCGGTCTCACCAAACCCACCACCATCATCGAGGTGGACGGCGACAAGATCACGGTGAAGACCCAAAGCACTTTCAAGAGCACCGAGATCAGCTTCAAGCTGGGCGAGGAGTTTGACGAGACCACGGCGGACGACAGGCACGTCAAGGTGAGCCCCCCCCAAACCCGGCCACCCCCCCCCCCTTCCCACCCCCCCAAAAAGGGTCTAGCCCAATCCAGCCATCGGCTCTTGGCTCTGGGGCTCCATCCTCTTTGCCTTCGGAAGGGTAAAACCTCTTTGCCCACTGGGGTTGGTCCTCAAGCCCCGTCTCCCCCAGCCAACACACACCCCCCCCCACCCCCCACCCCCCCATTTTGCAGCAGGGTTTTCCCCCAGGGAGCAGCCCCGGGGCCCTGGAGCTGCCGGGAAGGTTGTGCAAGAACCAGCTTCCCGCCCCGGGGCTTGCTCAAGAGCAGGCGAGGGGACGTGGTGGGGCTGGGTGGCAACAAGCGGTGTTTCCACACCGGGGGGGTGGGAAACAGAGGGACGCAGGACTTTTGAGCCCCCTCTTTGCTTGCCCGACGAAGCAGGCAGCTCTGCGGGCAGGGATGGAGCAGCCGGGCAACCCCAGGGAGGCCAACACCTCCCAGGTCAGGCTGTTCCTCCCCGTGAGAGCAAGGAAAAAAAGGTTTTGAGAAGAGTCCGAGCTTCTCTCGTGGCCTCTCGTACCCCGCAGAGCCACATTCACTCCCAGGACTGATCCAGCCCCTGCGTTTTTCTTGTCTCCCAGCTGCCACGTACCATAAAACACACCATGCATGGAACAGCCCTGTGCCCCCCACCCAGCCCCTGGGGGACCTTGGGGCTCACTGGAGACAAACCCTCTTCCCCCAGCCTCAAAGCTGGGCACAAAGCGAGGGTGGGCTGAAAGGGGACGAGCGCGAGCAAGGCGGCAGTGCCGGGCGGACACCAGGCAGCACGTCCCTGCCTGCAGCGCTGCCGCCGCTCGGACCCACCGGAGCTGGTGGAAACTCTGTGCCAAGCAGCGGAGACGTGTGACCTGCCGGGAGCTCCTGCCCACAGCCCCGGGATGTGCCCTTGGGGCCGGTGGTCAGAGGGCACACGACAGGGCAGCGGGGGGGGCCACCTGAGTCACGGGGCTGCGCAGGATGGGGTCTGCCACCCCGTGGGGTGTGCTGAGTCCCAACCTGTGGGGGGGGGCTCCAGGGCTGTGGGGAGACCCAAGGTGGGTGCTGACCCTGGCTGTGGGGCACCCCCAGGGCACCTGAGCGGTGGGGGACAACCCAGCGCTGGGGAGACCCGAGACCCCGAGCCATGGGGGCACCTGAGGGGCAGCCTCCGGCAGCGGGTGCCGGGGCCTGTCCCGGTACAGCCCCACCCGGTGCTGCCCCAGGGCCGTGCCCAGCTGGTTGTCACCAACCTTGGCAGCAGCTTTCGGGGCCGGATCAACAGCGGCGGCTGTGCAAACAGCGGCCCCGGCGAGCAGAGGCGTGTTTGCTGGATCGGCCCCTCCGAAACCCCTTGCCAGGCCCTGGGGTGCAAGGGGGGGGCTGCGGTTCAAAGCACCGACACCTGCCCCGATACCTGCCCCCCCCTCTTTGATCCCCTCCAGCCTCGGAGCCAGCCAGCCACACTGGGGAGCGGCTGGGATCGGGCCCCAGAGCAGGCTGCGGCCCCGGGGCAGGGTGACCGTGCCCACCGTGGGGCTATGGGGGGGCAGATGAGGCCGTGAGCCAGCCAGCGGGCCGAGCAGGACCCCACCTGCGCCGAACCGGGCTGACCACGTCAGGGGGGATGCTGCCGGATGGGCATCCCGCTGGGGGCACCCACAGCCCGTCCCTGAGCCCCGCGGGGCTCCGGGGAGGGCACAAGGACACCCAGCAGTGGCCCCTCCAAGGGGCAAAGCCCCCCACCCCCCGGAGCTGAGCAACCTCCCGGGGAGGAGGGTAACGGCGGGTCTTGCTCTCTCCCCGCAGTCCGTGGTCACGCTGGATGGAGGCAAACTCACCCACGTGCAGAAGTGGGAGGGGAAGGAGACGTCGCTGGTGCGGGAGCTGAAGGATGGGAAGTTAATTCTGGTAAGGAAACAGAACCGGTTTTAAATCGGGGGGTTCAGCCTGGGATGGGGCAAGGCAGGAGCTGCCCCGGCTCGGCACAGCTAACCTCCCCCCGCTGCCCTTTCTGCCACCAGACTCTCACCATGGGCAACGTCGTCTCCACCCGCACCTACGAGAAGGCGACATAGAGGCCGTCCCCGCCCGTCCCCCGGTGCTGCGTTCGCCCCCCGCATCGCCTCCAGCCTCGCCCCACGCCGGGCACGGCTCGTGGTGGTCTCAGAGCCTGCTGCCCCCCCCCCCCGCCCCCCCATCCCCATCACCTCGTGGGGCTGCTTGGGGCTTGGGTGGTGGTTTTATGGTTTGGATTTGGGTTTTTTTTTTTTTAATTAATAATGGGAAAACCCACATGGAAAAATAATAAAGGCCATGTTGTTACAGCTCTGCGATCAGTTTACTTGGAAAAAAAAAGACTTTTTCTGGCACGTGCTCACCCATAGCGTCGGGCCACACCGGTCTCAGCCAGGCTGGGGGGTTAAACCTACCCTGGACACCCTGGCAGCAAGGGGGTTAGGGGGTTAAATGACCAGTGATCCCAGTAGCCTGTCTCAGCCAGTTCCCTGAGCTGCAGAAATAAGAGAGGTCATTCTGGTTAAAAAAAAAAATAAAAATATGCTTTTCCCGGGGGAATAGGAGTTTAGTCCCCCGGCAGCTGTGCCGTCGTGCAGGGTCCAGGCCCCCTCCACCCCAGCGAGAGCCACCCCTCTGCCACCCGCACAGGGTGCTCGGGGCCAAAGCATCAGCTGACGGTGCTCACCAGCGAGCAGCAGAGCCAGGAACCAAGGTCACGAGCCCTTTGTGGCTGGGTTTGGGATGGGAACCAGCCACAGAAAGGGGGGACTCGGCCATGGGGAACTGGGGCAAGAAGCACTGGAAAGAGCAAAGCCCAGGGAGAAGGGGCAGGCTGCCTCCAGCAGCCCCGAGTGCTCCTCCTGCTACGCCCCGGCGCCGTCGCCAGCCCCACTCTCGCTTCCCCGTGGAGCCAGAGGCACCGGGGGTGACTCAGCTCCCCCTGCTTGGCACATCTGGGGGCAAGCTGCCCCCCCCGAGACTTCCTCTGTGGTCACCGCAGCCCAGCCCAGCCCTCTGCCATCCCTGCCCCCCTGACCTTCAGCTCCAGTTACAAGATTTATGCTCCAGTTGCTCCTTACCAGAAGGCACCGGCCTTCGCGCAGGGCTCACCTCATCCCATACCCCCTCCCCATCCCGGTGGGGAGCTAGCACCTTCACAAAACACCCCTGGGATGCAGCTCACATCCCCTCCCACACAGCCAGCCTTGTTATTTTTTCTTCCCCCCACTGCCCAAGATGCAGCGTGGAGCGTTCAAAAGACAAGACCCGGTACAAAGTGCAACTGGAGATTGGGGAGATTTATTTTCCATCACTTACCAAGGCGGCAAACACACCACAGTTAATGTTTACTTAAAATATCTCCACTCCCCCGTTTGCTCCTTACTCTTCCACCCCCCAATGTTTGCAGACAGAATGAGGGAGGCAGGGAGGGGGGAAGGTTGGCAGACCAAAGCCAAGCGGCTCCGCACCGTTACTGGCCGGGAGGATGTGGCCCCAGCGCAGGGCCCAGTGACAGCCACCCCCCCCGTGTCCCCCAGCGGGGTGCGGGGAAGGGCAGGGAGAGCACGGCGGGGCGGCAACGGGCTGATGTCACGGGGGCGCGGAGCAGCCGGCGGCCACGCTGTCCCCAGCGAAACGCGAGGCTACAGGATGGGAGGAGAGGTGCCGCCAAAGGGGTGTCGTGAGGCCAGTTTTTTGGGCAGGAGTGCCCTAAGGTAGCAGAGGACAGCTTGCATCAACGGCACCACCCGGAACACCACACACCCAGCGTTGCCTTTAGGAAACTCCTTGTCCCTGGAGCGAGGGGCCCGCCGAGGCAGCCCCACCAGCTCCTCCCAGGGTGCGCCAGGGACTCACAACGCCCCTACCCCCACCTGCCTGCCCGCTCAATCCCGGGGCTTCTTCTTATGCTTCTTTTTCTTCTTCTTCTTCTCAGCCTTGCTGGGCTTCCCCGAACGTTTGGTCCTCTTGCTGCCTGGCTGAGCCCCGTCGCTGTCCGAGTCCGAGCTGTCCGAGTCCGACTCGGAGGACTGCTTAGTCTTGTGCTTCTTCTTCTTCTTTTTCTCCTAGCGAAGGGAGGAAAACAAATCAAAAGCCTTGCGGGCGGGAAAGCTGTCCCTCAGGCTCACGGGGGCACTGAGTACCTTACCAGCAGTGATAGGAAGGGCACCCAGCTTCTGCCCCGGCCCGGCAGGGTTTAACCACTGCTACCAATCCCCGGGCAGGATACAGCAGCTCCACACCTAAATCCAGACCTGGAAACCCATCCCATCACAAGAAGGGTCCCCTTGCCCCCACCCCACGGTCAGAGCTTACGCCGTTATTTAAGGGTACGCTTTACGCACAGAGGTTGGCAGGATGAAGCCCGTTTGCCGACAGAACAGGTTTCTAGACCAGCCAGCTGGACGTGAGCGCCGTTCCCGCTGCCCCACGCCACTGCCAGCCCCCAGAGGGCCAGGAAAGGAGCGCCCACGCGCTGCTGACAACCCGCCCTTCTGCTGGCAGCAAAGCCCAGGGCCGAGAAACGCCGGTCAGGGTTGCTTGCAGCCCTCCCCGGAGGGGAGCCGGCATGAGGAAAGCGCCCTTTGGCAAGCAGCACCTCTTGGCACCGCCGCCAGGCAGAGCCCACCCCCTCCGGCTCTTCCAGCTTCCCACCCTCTCCCCCCCCCCCCCCAACAGAGGCAGAGCCCGGGGACAGCACCGAGTCCCCCGGGGCCGTGTTGCTGTAAAGTCCTGAAGCAACCGCTACACAGAGCTCCAGCCGTGACATTTAGACACAGAACAAGAACAGCCGGTGCTGGAACCAAGCTCAGAAGGAACTTTGAAAGGGATCTAAACCCTGGGTTTTGAGGCACCTGACTAACTGCCCAGCAGAGATTACTCCGAGATCAGCACCGAGGTAACACCTTCCACTGGAGTAACATCAGGCAGAGCATCCTCAAGCAGCTCAACGCTGTTCAGTGACGCGGGGCAGCGATTTGTGTATGGTCAGTTCGAAAACGGTCCTGGGGAGAGGGTCTGCTCTGCCTGCGCTGGCAGCACACACAGCCCCGCTGCTGGCCCCGCTCTGCCCTTGCTTCACCCCCTTCCAGCAGGGAGCGGGAGGAGAAACGCTGACCACAGCTCTGGGGAGCCGGCCGTGCCCCCAGGAAGGCACCGCCCTCCCGCCGGCCAGCGGTGGCGGCAGGCTGGGCGGCCAGCGCCAGCCCCAGCGCTTCCCAGCGCCAGCCCCAGCGCTTCCCAGCGCCAGCCCCAGCGCTTCCCAGCGCCAGCCCCAGCGCTTCCCAGCGCCAGCCCCAGCGCTTCCCAGCGCCAGCCCCAGCGCTTCCCAGCGCCAGGAGCACGAGTGGCTCAGAGCCGGCGTGGTCGCCTTTTGTACCTAAATCAACAAACCCCCAGCCCTGATCCCAGCCCAACTCACCTTCCTAATTCTCTGAATGCCCACAAAACCACGGCGTGGGCCGACTCACAGAACAAGACAGAACGGGGTTTTCAGCTATTTTTTAGGAAGATGCTTTGAAAAAGAAGTGATTGTCCTGCAAAAATGAGGTATTTTCTCTAATGTCCCTTGGTTCTGGGAAGTAAAGGACACGAGTGACAGGGCCCATAAAAAAAATAGTTTTGGTATTTTGCACCCAGTTAATATAAAGCACTTCAAGCCTGCCATGATCAGTGAGGGCTCCAGCCTTCCACCCAAACCCTTCAAGCCTGCCACGATCAGTGAGGGCTCCAGCCTTCCACCCAAACCCAGCAACGCTGGCCTCCAAGGAGGATCCACTGATCTCATCCATGGTCACATCAACATCAAAGAGAGACTTTCCTGTGAAAATGGCTGCTGTGAATTTTCACTCTATTCAAGGACACAAAGAGGACGTAAGGAAAGACGCAAAGGAGGGTTTCACGAAGCAGAGATGGCCCAGCGAGGCAACCCCAGCCCAGGCCAGCGCCTGCAACAGGCTTCCAACACTCCAGTGAGGAATGCAGCCCAGCAAGCAAAGCCTGCTGCTTCCACCGAGCCACACCACCAGCATTTTTGCTTAAAATGAGCTGCACCTTCCTGCATGCCCCACCAGCACCTCCGGAGGGCTGAGCTCTCCCTTAGCAGCGGTAAGGAGTCTGCTGAGCCGATGCCCACGGGTGGGAGAAGCCCTGGGCATCCACTTCAAGGCGTTGCTAGCCCAGGAAGAGGAGTCCTGGTAAGCTAAAAAGCCGTGTTCCCCCCTCCTGCCCTCTCTAATTTAAAGAGGGTGAATGACGGCTTGTCCAGAGCGTGGCTGTGCCCAGGCTTTGGGGAGCAGCCCCGTGGGAGACGGACAGCCGTCAAGTGACAGCCCCAAACCTCACACACAAACGTGTTTGACGTTCCACTACTGAAGGGAGCGTAACGGGAGAAGCCTGGAGCCCCCAAGCCAACAACTCCGCTTCTTTTCTTTGCCAAGAGCGTCCCCAAAGACCTCAAGGCCACCCTCGGGCTCACGAAGAGGTTGGCTGTAAGTCACCCCTGCCCTGGCAGGGCCCTCGGGGCCACGCGCTCACTTCGGGAGGCAGCAGCAAGGCCAAGGGCACAGTCAGGCCAGTCACAGGATGACAGGCAGGACGAGTCCTCGGGGAGGTCGCCCTCCTTGGCCAGCTGCCCCAGACAGCCACAGCCGCCCTAGGGGCTCGGCCAAGGAGAGAAAAGGGACACAGGAGCGGCTGAAGGGAACAGCAGCCATCAGCCACACGGGAGATACCGGTACCACATCAGAATGACTGGTGGGGGCACGTATTTCCACCTGCTCCAGCACCACCAGGCACAGCACAGGGCTGGCCACGGGGGCTAAAGGGCTGAACCCAGCGCTGGCACTGGTTTCGTGGGTCCAGCCTGGTTTTGTGGGTCCAGCGTGAGAAACTCCCTCCTCCCTCAGGCACCCGCAGGTGCTGCCTTCGGCCTGCTACGCACCCACCCCACCCAGGGGAAGAGAACCACCCTGACTGGAAAGGGACTGGAAAGCAGCCACGTAAAGAGAACTCGCTTCACAGAAGGAAGCCCGAGACCCAGCAGCAGGGGCATATCCACCCAGAGGACTCCAAGCTGAGAAAACCAGCCCTCATCTGTTCGAAACAAAAGCCAGAAGCAGCTGCTAAGCACAGCATGAAGAACGAGGTAAAAAGAGGGGGTGGAAAAACAAGTCCCCTGCAGTAACTGGCTTTTACCTCCCGACTCTGCATCGTCTGCTGCAGGCTGGGAAGTGCTCGGGTGTCTCAGCAAGGCAGGCAAGCCCGTTAGAGCCAAGCCCTTTGATGTGCTGCATTGAGGCAGGCACCAACAGCGAGGGCGGGGGGGCGCTGGTAGCCACCCAGTGCCCCCCCTCCAACCTTCCCCTGAGGGGCAACTCGTTTTCAGACTGCTTGGGGAGAAAGAGGGGTCCTGATGCAGAGAGCACAGGGAAGGCTGGGCTCCCCTCTCCTCCCCACAAGGGGTTTCTCCCATTAGCTCCAGCCACTTCTTCCAGACGAGCGCGGTTGCCGTATGAGGATTAACACACCGGCTCACAGGAAGACAAGCTGAGTCGGCCTACACTTCACTGAACACCACCACATCCTCCCATCAGCAGGGGTGAAACACGAGGCCCAGCTACAGACACCGGTTCAGCACAGGCTGTGTCATAGTGCCAGGTACAGGCTGTCGATTAGGGACACCCAGGAAGGCAGCGAGTAGCGTACTCCAACAGAACAACTCATGTAGGGAGGTGGAAGAGCAAAGACAACGCATGGCTTGGAGCTGAACATTGAGCAGAGTCCTCCAGGACTCCAGGGAAGAGAGCAGAGGTCGGAGTTCACACCCAGCAGACCCTTGGCAGGTATCAGTTTCTTGTAGCTCCACAGCAGCGCTACGATCATTGATGTCACCCAGAATTTTTCTGGGGGACGCTACCAGACGCACTACAAAGCTCACAGATGAAGGGCAGAAGCAAACCGTAACAGTCTTTAGAAGAGGAGGATGGTAAAGAGTTAAATCTTCTAGAGAAAGGGCTGCAGCAAGGAGAATTTTCTCAAGCTTTTCCAGCCTCTGCACATGGTGAGAAAGTTTGACAAGACCTTAACGACGAACCGAGTTTCATTCCAGAGCTTGGGAAACTTCCTCAGCGCGTGAAGGCTGGGGACAGGACAGGATGTCGCACACGTTCCTTCAGGATTACAGGGGAAAGAAAAGCACACATGAGAACATCGGGCTGCCTGAGGAGAAACCTCAGCGTCCCATTTTTGGGGGGCTTCTAACAACGACCCGCTCGCACCACCACAGAAAAGGCAGTTCCAGGGCAGCAGTGGAAGCACCACCGAAGCACACGCTGGGCTGCCACCACCGCAGGGAGCAGGCCAGCGAGAGAAGAGCTCCAGGCCTGCTGTGGCAGGAGGCCGTGCTGCTGTGCAGCCATCCTGCACAAGCACCATCCTCCCACCAGACCACCGATTCCTTTCAACTCCAGCATCCCAATACTGGGAGACGAGCACCCCGCTGGTTACCAGTTGACTCGCGGGAGCGTTTCTCCCGTTTACAGGGCGGGGAGAGGGCAGTGCCAAAGCAAAGGCTTCTGCCTCCAGCAACACCAGCAAAGCCCTGCTGCCGCCTGAGCTGCAAACTGGGCTCCAGCACCGATGGCTACTGCTGGACGAAGCCCAGCTCCGCTCTGGGGCACCCCCAGGCACCCCCCAGAGCTGCGAACGCCGCGTTCGTGTCAACATTTTGAGTGGGTTTTGCCCAAGCAGAGTCGCAGCGTGAAGCTGCGGAGCGCGCCAGCAGGTACCCAGAGCTGCACCCTACGGCTCACTGCGTGTCCTGTCCCATTTATGCAACGATTACAATTCTACCAAAACCAGAACAAAAACTTCCTTCAAAACCTCCCCTCTACAGAACCCGCCTTGGGAGCTGGCGTGCAGAAGAGCAACAGGCTGGGCTAGAGCCTGATAGCGCTGGGTTTCCTGCTCTAGTCCTTTTTAAAAAGCTGGCACTAGGAGGGAACACTTCAGGCTCCCCCCGTCCTTTGTAAGGAAAGTTGCTCCGGGCTATGCTTTAAGAGTGTTACAACAGTTCATTCCCTCTAAAAGTATTTGATTTTGAGATAAGAGGGGAGTGTCCAGAACTTCCCAAGAAGTTTCACCAGACCCTTTTGCGGAGTTCTGGTCTCATTTGTAGATTTTATGTCCTTGTGAAAAATTAGAATGGATTTTCAGATACGTGTCCTTCTGCACCTCCAGAGAGGTGCCAGTAATCCCTCCAGGGGCTTTCTTAAAAAGAAAAAAACAACCCACTAAAACTTAAACCCCAGCACCCAGTTTAATTCCGAACAAGATTTATGACATAAATCTAAAGGCATTATCGCAGCCCCTTGAGGACCAGTCAGAATTAACCCGATGAGAAGAATCCAGCCCATGGCCATTAAATAAATACCGTGGTGTTCAGAAAAGCACAGAGAGGGACAGCAAGAGAACAGCCCAGCGTGTGAGGAGCTGTGCCCTAAGCTAATGCCGTTTAAGAACTCGTAAAACAAGTACCAGCTGCAAGCGAGAAGGGACTAAGGCTTGATGAAGTACAGGTCACTGCACACCGAACAATCACAAAGGTGTGGTTTTAACATGACGAGACATCACCATCTCCAAGCAGATTGCCTGGAAATCTTTTCCAAGGTCGGGGAAGGGGCAGCAGGGCCTGCCGAGAGGCCGCCCCGGGTCACAGCTCCGATGCAACCCCAACGACCATCGCAAAACCACCCCGGGGAGAAGTGCACCGAGCAGAAGACGGATTGGTAGAGTTTAAATCAAAGGGGTTACTCCTGCTGTCCAAACTGCAGACCTTTCCAGGAAAGGCAGAGGAGGAAGGCGGCTGAGAAGGGTTCGTCTCTGCTCAGCACGCCTCCCTCCCACGCCAGCCGAGCGCAGGCAGTTCCCACAGGAGCTCCCTCACCCCACGCCCCAGCGCACGGGGGGCATCTCTGCTTCCCACCCCCCCCCAGGGCTGGTTTGCTCAGGGGTGACGGGGCAGAGCTCTAACAGGGGGATCTGTCACCAGGAAGACTTGTGCCCACGGTCACACCAGACCCCAGGCCTACAGCTGTCTAAGTCCTGCAAATGCTGTGGGGCGCGGGTGGGAGAAAGCGAGGAACCGCTGGGAAGGCAAGGTGAGGGAAAAAAAAAAAAGGGGGTGAGGACCCCAGAGCATCTCTGCAAGGAGAGGAAAGAGCACCCAGAAACTGCAAGGAACATCGGATCGAGGGAACAGAAAACCTTGATCACGAGCAACCACCACACGTTAATACCATTGCTGTGACACTAAAAGGAAGCTTGGCAGGGAGAAGTCCCCTCTCTACTCGTTTAAAAACCTAAGCTCGACATTTCTGTCACAAGCATCGGATGGGACGGGGTCAGCAAGGCAGTTGTTAGGAGGTAGACTGAGCTAGTTCCGCTTCTTGTAAATCCCCCTGGGGCTCCAGGCAAGCACACGGTGGCTCCCAGACAAGATCACAGCAGGCACTCGAGATAACAAGGGAGCTATTCATCGAGGATCCCACATCCTGCCTCCAAAAAGCTCAAAGTTTTTATTTTCCAGCACTGGGAAACATCTGAAAACTTTTGATCTCCTCTCCTTGAGAAGGGAGGAAGATCAAAGGAACAAGATTTAAAGGAAGGCTGTTCATCCACAGACCCCCAAAAATATTAGCAACAAATTCAGGACAGTGACCCACATATCCTGTCGTCCCAGCAGGGCAAGACTCCACAGGGAATCCCCCTCCTGGTGGGCAGGCACTGATAATTGATGTGATTTTTCTTGCACCTCGGTGTAATTTTTCCCCACAGCATTTCCAGAACAGCTACACGAGCCTTTACCAGACAAACCACCATCGCTGCTAGAGGGAAGAGAACCCGAGGCAGGAGGAGCCCCATGTCAGGAGCCCAGAGAGGTCAGGGCCGCAGCTACCCGGGGATCCGAGGCACGACCCGCTCCAGCCACGGGGTCCCGCCATCAGACGAGAACGCAGACGCTGTGTGTTTTCCACCGCAGCGTAACACCGCTCCGCAGAGGAGTTCAAGAACTCGTAAAACAAGTACCAGCTGCAAGCGAGAAGGGACTAAGGCTTGATGAAGTACAAGTCACTGCACACCGAACAATCACAAAGGTGTGGTTTTTACATGACGAGGCATCACCATCTCCAAGCAGATTGCCTGGAAATCTTTTCCAAGGTCGGGGAAGGGGCAGCAGGGCCTGCCGAGAGGCCGCCCCGGGTCACAGCTCCGATGCAACCCCAACGACCATCGCAAAACCACCCCGGGGAGAAGTGCACCGAGCCTGTCGTGGAAAAGCAAAGCCCATCTCAGGAGGGAACCAGGCAACAGGATCCACAGGCAAGAGAGATGCTGTTCCCGCCACCGGATCGGCTGTCCAGGGCACTACTGAGCAACCAAGAACTGCAAATCAGGCCTCAAATTAACGCTGCCTTCGTTTTGTACCAACTGTAGGGCAGAAACGGACAGGCCACAGGGCAGGGGCTGAGGTGACAAGGAAAGTCACCACTCCTGCCTCTTCTCCTCTGGTGCAGCCACCACCTGCAACCCCACAAAGAGCCCAAACCACTCCTCTCTCCAGCAGGAGTGCACCAAAGCGCCAGTAACCACAATACCAGTGGAAAACGTGACTGGAAGTGAGACTTCAGCTACCACTGGAGTGGTCTGAGTGTTGCCATCAAAACTGACTCCTCCGGTCCCTGGGACCAGCACCTCCAGTCTCTCTCCTACTAGCACCAGTGCTGGTTTAACTTCAGCATGAGCCTGGGAGAACTAAGCCCTCAGAAATCCATTCTCACTAGGCAATTGCTAATGTCCTTGTCCCTCTCCTGTAAAAAGGAAACCTACCACCTTTCCTGCCTGTTGGCCCTCTCCAGGGATAGGCAGGCCACAGGGCTGGAAAGAGAAAGAAGAAAAAAAGAAAAGAAAAAGCAAAAAGGGCTTTGGAAGCACAAGGGAACTGGACGCCAGCTGTGAAGGGGGTGATGAAAGTTTATTTGCTGAAGGCTGGAACGGGAATATTCAGTGGTGGACGCCCAGACCGACCCCCAAACGCTCCTGGTTTGGGTTCAGGTCTCCCCTTGGTTTCACACCAATGCGCTCTGAAGCCAGAAGGCAAACACTGGCCACAAAAGGTCTCTGACATCCGCGCCCGGGGCAAACCCAGCCAGCGCAGATAAGCCCAGCTCCTGCCGCGCTGCCCGGGTCAGGCTGCCCGCTGCAGCAGGGCGGCCAGCGGAGATGAAAGGCAGGCGTTGGGGCAAGAGCAGCGGGGAGGGAGGGGAAACGGGGTTATTGGCAAGAAGCACAGAAATTCAGGAAGCTGAAGTGATTTGTATAGAGCCCTAGAAAGTCCAAGAAATAAAGATCCTTTTCTCACGGTAAGAAGTCTGCTTCGAGGACTGTGCATTACAGCACAGAACCATCTTGAAGACAGAATAAAGGCAGAAAGCGTAAGAATGAGTAAAAAGTCTGCAGAGGAGATTCCTGGTTTGCTACAGAACCTGCACAAACCCGAGCCACGTTCTCAGCCCAGAACGGGCTACTCGGAGCCACGTTGCTATCGTAAACCCCAGTGTAACTGTGCAGAACAGACCATCTGGCTCGCTCCTCCAGGCCAGCAGCAGGGCACCCCGTACCTTTTTTCTCTTTTTTGAGGACTCATCAGCCGTGCTGGTCTTTTTCTCTCTCTCATATCCTGCTGCTGCCACCTCCTCTTCCTCCTCTTCTGGGATGAGGCTATATTTGGTACCTCCAGGCTGCACGAAACACTCCTTGGCAAAGTGACCTGTAAAATAGTGTTTGAAGGAGCAACCCACCCCCCTTTTCTTTTTTAACAACTACATTTCAGACACCTGAGGTGCTGCCAATGATCTTTTTATTATTAGTCACACTGATAGAATCTACGCTGCACGGTTTTTGTCCCAGCGTTTCGGCTAGTTTAGCATGCCCTGATTAAACAAGCCAGGGAGCAAACACAACCCGGGTCACTGGGGAAAGATTAGTCAGGCAAAACCTGAGACACTCTTGTCTGAACAGGGCAACCGGTAGAAACGTGCCTGTGCAAGGGCTTAAGGGAGTAAATGGGTTTGATAGGCACTGGGGAAATGGGACTAAAGCCACAAATAGAGAGGAAATCGGCTCATTCTGGTTCTACCCTTTCTACTCTGGAGACATCAAAGCTGACCTACTAACAGTTGGAGAGGGAACTGCAGGCAGAGAGCACGTGCCTGCCTGTTAAGAGTAGACTCCATCATTAAAAAGCAGACTTGAAATACTCAGTTTAAAGTTTTTGGGGGTTCTTTAAAATAGTGCTTAAAGATAGTTCACTGCAGAGAACCTATTTGTTATTAACCCTCTCCAGAACAGCATTAACTCCAGCTTAACTATTCACTCTACAGCTAAATACAGTAAGACAAGCAGGGTGCAGCAAAAACCCCACGTACAAAAAAAAAAAGACACCTCAGCAGCTCGCAAAAAGCCACTGAAAAGGCACCGTATAAGCCACCTTCCTATTCCCGAGCGAGGCAAACCACAAGAATTTCACCAGGTTCAAAGCCCCACGTGCTCGTTTCCCGCTCTAAGGCGCTGCTCACAAGCTAACGCCGCGCTCCCGACGCCCGAGCAGCAGCTTCCACCGCTGGATCTTCACCACGGAGCGAGCCGGGGAAGGCTCGTGTTTCTTAAAGTGCAAACCCAGAGCAAGGCCTCAGCTGTGAGGGGAGCCTGTACTGAACCTGTACTCAGCGGGAAGGTTCTTTCAAGGAAGCTCAAAGGATGCGATTTTAAGAAACAAACCTTCACAAGAGGAATTCATCTAGGTCTTTCTGTAAAAAGTGACAGAAAAATGTAGCTCTCCTCTTTTAGAGGCACGTGGAAGCAAAACTCAGCCCTTACACACAACCACGAGACAGCTTTCGACACAATCCCATCCACAGGTCACTCCCTGGTTTGAACAAGACCACGCTGCAGGAACGTACCTTTGCAACCGCATTTCTTGCACACGGTGTTCAAGACAGCTTCAAGCGTGATCTTCTGACTAGTGTAGTCCCTGAACGTGCGTTTTTTCCTCTCATCCTGGCTGGAAAGAGGAGGAGGACAGTTCCATTTTTAAGCCTCTTTCATCTTTAACCTGTTATATTTATAAGGACACGATCTAAACCCAAGTTTTTTTGAATGTTGCTCTAAAAGCACCACTTAATCGGCTGAACAAAGAACAGAGCTGACCAACTGCTCACTGGGCTAAACCAGAGCGAACAGCATATTACCTGTCACCATCTACTTCTGCGATTAACTGAGCTCTCTCCACACAAAACAGACAAACTGCAGGAACGTCCTCGACACCAACACCTGCGTTATGTCTGTGCATACACACACACACAGGCGCAGTATGAAAACCAGGCAATTTGATTCAACCTGCAAGAAACATCCCAAAAAAAAAAGGAAGCTCCCACACATCCGAGCAGTTCAGGTTGGATTTCGCAGGATGTGACAGCGAGACAAACCCCCGGAGGGGAAGGAACAGCCCTGGAAGGAACTTGACGGCTGGAGCTCCCTGCAGCCAACCCCCCAGCCGGGCCCTGCGTCGCTGGGGGGGTCAGGAAGAGCCTGAGCCCCCAAAGGAGGGGGGACCCCGGCAGGAAAGCAAGGCAGGAGAAGCAGCAGGCAGCAGCCACCCGCCTGCTCTGTTCTAGCCCGCTCAGGAGATTTACCTACTCAAGGGAAACATTGTTGGGGTCGAGGTCTTTGCCCGTGCCTTGGTTCACAACCTTCATGGAGAGGGAAAGCTTCAGCTTGTCGTCCTTCACCTGCAAGGGGAAGACATGGAGGAGGAGAAGAAGCACCGACATGGCCGCTCGCGCGGACGCCGGGCCCGGAGGCCTGCAGGGGCGGGAGGGAGAGGTCGGGGGGGCAGAGAGCAGCGCCAGAAAGGCAGGACAGGAGCGCGCTGGGGGCCTGCTCCCCTGCCGAGCAGCCTCAGTAACAACCCAGCTCCTGCCCAGCAGCTCTCGGCCACCAGACAGGCTCAAACCACAGCTCTGTCCAGGTTCAGGCCCTGCTCTCGATGCCACCCACCCCCGGCGCTGCAGAAGGAAGCGCGTGTTCGGAAGCTCGGCTGTAACCCCCAAATCACCCCACCCCCCCCAAGACAGCTCCCCCTGGGGCAGTACTTTGTCCCACGTGCATCCTCAAAAACAAAACCTTACGTCCTTTTTCCTACTTTCATCCCCTCATGAGACTAAAAATATGTTCAGTATCTCTACCAGGGGCCTGCTCTTTTTCTGAATCCTGCAAGTCCTTGATTGCCACATTATGACTTTAGAAGCAGAAGTTTTCTGTTTGGGGGGGGGTGTTAAGTCTTTCTTGCAGCTTCCTGCGTTTTCACCAACGCTGCTATTGAAGGTATTTCTGGTTTGGCTGTTCAGGCCATCCACGCAGTTATTTGCAGCAATCTAACACGGAGCTCTCCCACTGTCCAGCTCCCAAGTGCTTCTGCCCCTTGCCTCTACAGCAGAGAAGCCAGGAGCCCCACAACTGCATTCCAGATGAAGAAAGTGGCTTAGCAGGGACTTTCACAAACAAATTTCAAAAAATAACAATAAAAAAAGCACGTCACAGACAGCTAAAATGAGCCCGTGAAGTCTTTCATATAGTTTTTCTACACCGTGTAAATAAGATCAGGTTTCCCAACCCATTTCCCTTATCTCACACAAAATTAAGTCCTTGTTTTATAGGTTGACTAATCACCTTCTTTCAAAAAAAAAATAAAGCAAAGCATTTACAGCCAAATCCTGCACAACTCTGGACTGAATGCTTCCATCTCCAGCCCCACAAAATGCAGTCAGCTTGCTTTGTTGCCATGGCTCACCAAAGCAAGGCTCTGGAGGGTTTTTTTTCCCCCCAAGTAATCTTTAAACACCAGCAACATGCCTGTTGTGCAGAAGTCAGAGCAACGCAGACTGTGAGGGGAGAAAAAAAAGAGTGTACAATGCTCTTGCTTAACAACCACCAAGCAAAAAAGTCTCTGTACTTTCTCTCGGGCATAGTTCACTGCCACTGATACTTTCCTGAAAACAAGCAAACAAAACCCTCAGCTTCTTCCAAGAACGTGCCCATCTCTCAAAGCAGTTAGTGAGCCGCGTCTGTGTCAGCTCGTGTCTCGGGATGCTCTGAAATCGCTCGTTTAGCCACCAAATCACCCCCTCACGGGGACACGAGCTGCCAAGGGCTGCGCAGGGGAAGGAAGGGAAGCGTTTTGTCCCTTTCAAGCCAAAAGCTTTTCCAAAGTCCCCTTTTCTGAGCTGCACTGGTGCACGACACAGAAGCAACGTGCCCAGACTCACATCTGGAGGCAAAGAGACTCCAGCTGTCTGTAACACAGCCCGTCAGACCCCAACAGGAGGGCACAGCCTCGGTGCACAGCAGCTCTCGGTGGCTTGGCAGGGTGTTTTATCTCCACAGCACTCAAGAAGTGAGAATGAACGTTACCTCTTTGCCAATAAGCTTCACCCAGACTTTGTCCCCAACGTCCACTATCTCTGAGGGTTTATCCACGCGGCAGGAGGACATGTGAGTCTTGTGGACGAGGCCTGGTTGTGGGTTTGGAAGAGAAGAAAGGGAGAAAATAAGGACACTAGACACTAAATGTCAGTTTTGCCCTCTAGGACAGCGGTTTCCAGCACGGGGTGGATGCCAGACAATCCTTTGGGGTGTGGGAAGAAAGGTTTTTTGTACTATTAATGAATAAAATTAAAAAAAAAAATAGTTCTTACTTTATCTTTAGCTCATTCTTTGTTCATTTCTCTTTCTGAGTATGTCTTACTTTATCTTTAGCTCATTCTTTGTTCATTTCTCTTTCTGAGTATGTTTTATAACGTACATAACAGCAGTAGAATTGACAACATGCACAGAATTTATAAATAAATACACATATACTGGGAAGGGTGTGCTCAAGAATTTTTTTAACTGATGGGGGTAACTCATCCCAACTGACGGTGCACAACCCAAACGTCGGCAGACCACCCCTCTGGGAGCCAGGGCACCTATTCCGTGGTTGCCCCAAGCAAAACGAGCCACCTCCTTCCTCCCAGAGCACCACTAGGTGAGAATCAACCAGTTGCACCAGTCAAACCTGCAAAAGCTCATCGAGATCTGCCCCGAACGAACTGGGAGACGCAGGCCCCCAAAGCAACGCCTTTGTGCTCAGAATATCCTCCCTGCCTGGCCTCTGAGGCCACCCAAAGAGCCCATTTCACGCATCAGCCACACCACACTCTGCTGGCAAAGCCCAAAACATGAACCACCGAGGCTGCCCTGACCCCCTGCGCCTGCAGGGTCACGCAGCCCCCGAGCTGTGTTTGTAACCTGCAGGAGTGACATTAGCAGGAACTTCTACAAACAAACTTCAAAAACTAACAATAAAAAAGCACGTCACAGACGGCTAAAGAGAGTCTGTGAAGTCTTTCATGGTTTTTCTACACCATGCAAATAAGACCAGGTTTCTCAACCCATTTCCCTTATCTCACACAAAATTAAGCCCTTGTTTCGTAGTTTGACTAATCACCTTCTTTCAAAACAAAAAAAAAATAAAGAAAAGCATTTACAGCCAAATCCTGCACAACTTTGAACTGAACCTGTGGGCTGCAGGGCTGCACAAGGGAGGGCAAACAGGGAGACACACCCTGCTGCTCCTGCTCCCGTTTCAGGGCCCGTTTGGGTCTCAAAGCCACTGCCCTCCAGCAGCCACCACACTTCTTCTGCCCAAAAACTTTTGTCAGAACTGGCACTTGAGGAGGGGAGCGGAGAAGGGGTCACTTGTGGGCTCCCCAGCACCTGCCAGAGCACCCACCATAAGCTGCTGCTTTGGTAAAATGAGTTTGTTTGACTTGGCGGGTTTCCCACCAATGTAGACAGAGCTTGAAGTCAGCTTTTCCAGCTTGTTTTTGATTTGAGCCTCATTTCAGTCTTTCACTCATTCATAGTGCCCACAAAATACGTTGGGAAACTGTTTAATTGCAGCAAGTTTCTATAGTTTGTCCAATACCTTAAAATGAGTCCCTAAAACATCCTGAAGATACCAAAACACCACACCAAAATATCCTGAATTTCCCAAAAATCCTTGAGTCTTTCTGGTATTCATGCAAACATAACCATTATATTCTAAATAATTTCTGAGAATCCCAATTTTTTCCTAATTTAGGAAAAAAAAAACCCTTTCCTGAGCTTTTTCTCAAAGCTAGCAAGCCTTGAATTCCAAGGACAACTGCTTGGCTCAAAAGCACCAACACGACACTATGTCTGAAGAGAAACAAACCTTGTTTCCTGCAGCCTGGGATTTTTATAAACGCCCCATATTCTGTCACTGTAGCAACCTGCGGAGAAAACCAACACAACACCTCAAGGAAAACCCTTCCCAAAACACCCACTTTCAACCCACAGGTCAGAATGTGCCCAAAACCTCTCCGTAGCTCTCCTGCCTTCCTGCAGCTTGAGGTTTCAGGGCAGGTTGGACACTGCCACGCTCGGTCACTCTGGAGCAGGGACAGTCAGCCAACTGCTCCCACGGTGTTATCATCAGGTTTGGATTTTGAATAGATAATTACTTTTCATTGATAACTAATTGCTTTTAATGAACAGCTTAATTGCTTTAATGAATGGCTAACGTTTTGCATTAACTTCCTGATTTGATCAGTTTACATAATGGTAAGAAATACCCAAACCCTCCCTGATGCTCAGAGACAGCAGCTGCTGCCTTACAGAGATGGCCAGAGCCAGAGCTGCTGCGGGGGTGAAACTGGGCACAACAGAGCAGGGAGGCAGGGAGATGGGTACAGGGGGTGAAATTGTACATTCTCAGCTCGTTCTCTTATGGGATGAAACCATAGAAACAAAGGAATGTTGCTGTGAACTCTCCCATCCTCCCCACCCTGATTTGTATTTCAGAGATTTTGATCAGTAAAATAACCAATGATTATATTAGTATAGGAGTATTAATTAAGTTATTTAACAGGGTGGACCAATCAGTGTAAGTGTCAACATTAACAGCAGGCCTAACATGCACGCTTATGTTAAAATACGTTAAAGATGACGGGTTGGCAGAAAAAGGATATAAAACTGGATTTTTTAATGTAGTTTTGAGGCACGTTAGGAGGAGCCACCCCCCGTGCTTCCCCGCGCTGCCACACAGCAGTGCCGGCTTCTCTGCCGCTGTGGAGAGAAGTCTGTCGCGATAGCGACCCCCCCCGTCCCCAGCGGGCCGCGGCCGCCCACCTCTCCCTGGAAGATAGCGTAGAGCTCGGGCAGCGCCTCCATCGCCGAGAGCCGCTCCAGCCGCCCCGCCAGCGCCGGCTCAGCTCCCCGCCCGCGGCCGGAGAGGCGCCTGGAAAAGAAACACTCAATTAACTTGAAGAGAAATAATTAATAGACAAGAAACACTCAATTAACGCCCGACCCGCCTGCGCCAGCCCCCTCCGCGGCCAACACCGCCCGCCAGTGGATCGGGGCCTCGGCCGCAAGCCGGCACCGGCCCCCGCGGGGCCCCTCACAGCGCGCCCCGCCGGGCTCTGCCCTCGCACCGCGGGGGGTCGGCGGCTCTCGGCGGCCCGGGGAGGGGGGTCGGCTGGGCTGGGCCCGGGCCGGAGGCCGCGGTGAGGCGGGACGGGCCCTGCCCGGAGGCCGCGGGGAAAGCGGGGCCTGTCAGCGCCGGGCGCGGCACCGCGCAACCGCCACCATCACTCGCCCCCTCCGGCCGCCGCCATTTTGCTCCCGCCTCACCTCGCGGCGCCTCTTCACTCCGCCAATCGCCGCGCGCAACGATGGCGAGTGGCAGCCTCTAGCCAATCAGCGTTACGCGTGTTATGCCTTGCGCGCCCTCCGGCGCCGTTCGCCAATCCGCGCCGGGAGCGCCCGCCGGGAGCCGGCGCCTCTCTTCCATCACCCGCGCGCCGGATGTATAACGGGGGTGGGCGGGTCATCCGGCCGCGCTCCGCCAGTCGGCGCGGCAGGAAGCGGCGTGACCGACCAATGGGGGTGCGGGAGGGCGGGGCGGAGCGGGCGGGAGCGCGCGTCCGGCGGCGATGATCGAGCAGCACAAGCGGAAGGTCCCGGGCGGCGGCCCCGGCCCCGGCCCCGGCCCCGGCCCCGCTCCCGCTCCCGGCCCCGCTCCCGCTCCCGCCCCCGGCGCCGCCCCCGGCCCCGACCTCCCGCTTGTGCCTGTGGCGGCTAAGCGGCCCCGCCATGAGCTGCCGGCAGCGCCGGGCGGCGGCGGCGGCGGCGGCGCGGGCGGGGGTGGCGGCGGCGGCGGCGGCGCCGGGCAGCCCCCCCCCGGGACCCTGCTGCAGGCGGTACGGCGGTGGGGGGGAAAGCCCGTGAGGGGAAGGCGGGTTTGGGGGAGGGGGGAAGGCCCGTGAGGGGATGGCGGAGGGGGGAGAGGGCCCGTGAGGGGATACGGGGGCTGGCGGGGGTGGGGGAAGGCCCGTGGGGCGATGGCGGGGGGGAGAGAGGGCCCGTGAGGGGATACGGGGGCTGGCGGGGGTGGGGGAAGGCCCGTGGGGCGATGGCGGGGGGGGAGGGAGAGCCCATGAGGGGATACGGGGGCTGGCGGGGGTGGGGGAAGGCCCGTGGGGTGATGACGGGGGGGAGAGAGGGCCCGTGAGGGGATACGGGGGCTGGCGGGGGTGGGGGAAGGCCCGTGGGGCGATGGCGGGGGGAGGCCTTGTTGCCCTCCACGGCATCCCCTCACCCGGCTTCCCCACCCCCCCCCCCCGCGCAGGGCCCGCCGCGCTGCTCCTCCCTGCAGGCCCCCATCATGCTGCTCTCGGGGCACGAAGGCGAGGTGTACTGCTGCAAGTTCCACCCCAACGGCAACACCCTCGCCTCCGCCGGCTTTGACAGGCTCATCCGTGAGTACCGGGCGCCGCGGGGCTGGGGCTGGGGCTCGGGCTCACACAGTTTCAGGCTGTCGTGCCGTGACGGGGTCCTGAGCGTGAAGCGCTTCATGGAGTTGTAGGATCGTTGGGTTGGAAGAGATCTCTAAGATCGTTGAGTCCGGCTGTCGATGTAACACCCCCGTGCCCAGTCAAGCATGTCCCAAAGCGTTCCATCAACAGGTTCTTTGAACACCTCCAGGGATGGGGACTCCACCACGTCCCTGGGCAGCCTGTGGCCAGGTTTGGCTACTCTGTTGGTAACAAAATTTTTCCTTCGTGCCCAATCTGAGCCTCCCCTGGTGCGACTGGAGGCAATTTCCTCTTGTCTTGTCGCTTGTTTCTTGGGAGAAGAGACCGGCCCCCACCTCAGTTCGCCAGGAAAGGAGCAAGAAACGTCTTCTCGCTCCTCTGGCAGGTCACTGCCCCGCAGCCCCTCAGATGGGGCTGGTAGCCTGCCTGGCTGGTCACAGGTCGCTCAGGCAGGCTGCTGTCGGTCCGTGTTGGACCCGGCAGTCTGCAGAAATGCGATTTTTAATGCTTTGGGTTGCTGAGGTGAAGGTGTGGACGAAAGGTCGCCACCACGACAAACTTACCTACGCAGCGGCAGAGCAGCCGGCACTGCTGTGTGCCAGCGCTGGGGAGCACGGGGGGTGGCTCCACCCGACGTGCTTCAAAGTGACATTAAAAAAATTCAGCATTTTGTATCCTTTCCTTGCAAAGTCGTGGTCTTTAACATATTTTATCATAAGCTTGCATGTTATGCCTGCTGTTAATGTTGACATTTACCCTGATTGGTCCACCCTATTAAATAATTTCGTTAATATTCCTATACTAATATAATCATTGGTTATTTTACTGATCAAAATCTCTGATATACAGATTAGGATGGGGAGGATGTGAGGGTCTTCACCTTAACATTCCTTAGTTTCTCTGGTTTCATCACATAAGATAACAAGACACGCCAAGAATGGGCACCTTCACTCCCTGTCCACCTGCCTCCCTCTTCTGGGTTCTGCACAATTTCACGATTAGCAGCAGCTTTAGCTTTGTCCTTCTTCACAAGGCCTGCAGCTGCTGTCTCTGAGCATCAGTGAGGTTTTGGATATTTCTTACTATAAAGTGAACTGATTGCATTAATCCAAAGCGTTAGTTATTCCTTGAAGGAATTAGGTCGTTCATTAAAAGCAATTGTCAATGAAAAGTCATTATCTATTCAAAACCCAAACTTGATTATAACAAACGTGATTCTTGTTAACCAGTTCAACTTGATCTGAACCCATCAATCAGCTCCCACCAGCTGTCTGTCCTCCCGGGGCTCCCACGCTGCGGCTCCACGTCACCCGAGACGGGAGCCGACCGCGCTGACAGCACATAGCGCGTTTTCCTGAATTCCCAGAGAATTTCCCTCTCCCTTCCTTTCCCCCAGTGCTGTGGAACGTCTACGGGGACTGCGACAACTACGCCACCCTGAAGGGCCACAGCGGGGCGGTGATGGAGCTGCACTACAACACCGACGGCAGGTGAGTGGCCTCGGCCCGGCAGGGAGGGGCTTCCCGCTTCCCCCGGGGCGCCTCGTTGTCCCTGCTCAGCCCACGGTGGGTGCGGCTTTCCCAGAGAAGGAGTGAGGTTGTGCCCGAGGTGAGGGAAAAGGAGCTGGAGTGACCCACCAGTGGCCGTGGTTTCGGTCTTGAGGAGCAGAGGGGAGGTAATGGCGGTCTGGGAGGCGCTGGGGAGGGAAAGAAAACGAGGTGTTTGTTAATTTAAACGGCTGTTAGGTGTGAGCTATTGAATCCCAGAAAACTCACTCACAACCCAGTGTTATCCAGCAGGGATTCCTTATCGCGGCGCCGGGCAGCACGGGGGATGGCTCCTTCCGTACGTGCCGCCCAAGCGTTAGGGTTCTTGCCTTATACTTACAGCTTTCATGGTTATTCATTACATTTCCAAGAAAAGGTTGGGTTATTCTCATTATTTCCGGGAATTCATTAACAGAAGTTCCTCCCACAGTCCCGCCTCAGTCCGCCCAAGTTCCAACCCCATCGGGGGTCCTTGGTGGTCGTTGGGGATGAAGGTCCGAGCCTTCCTCATGGTTGAACTGTTGAACTCGTCCTGTGGCTCATGCCCTGCACCATCCTGGGGCTTTCCCGGTTCACAGAACCAGCTCTTGCTCGCTGCCCTCCCTGTGTCTCCTGCTCAGTCCTTTGTGTTCCTTGAGCCCCACAGTCTGAGTGGAGGATTCCACCGGGTGTCCTTGGCTTGGTGGATTCTGCTTCATTCTTACCTTTAAAGTGTTAGTCAGTCAGCAATGGAGATATGCATAAGGTCGGTACAAATCACCCTTCCTCCCTATCTCTAAAGGCTGGGCAGCAGCTCTTTTCTTAAAGCCAGTTTTCTAAAAGCCAGTTTTCTAAAAGCCGCTCAGCCATTCTTTATTACACTGTTGCCACTGGGCTTTGCTTCGTGCGTTCATCCCAAATAGCGTTTGAGGAGATGGAAAACCAGCCTCTGTGCATCTAGAGACGGGCGCTAATGGGGCTGCCCCCTGCTCTGCTGCCCGGCAGCCTCCTCCGAAACACCGCCGTGGTCTTGGCACAGGGGGCAGATCCTTGCCCGTGGCCTGTTCCCACGGAATATTTCCAGCTCTGTCGCACGACTTGAGATCAAAAAGGTGGGAGGGGAGAAACGTTCCCGCCCTTGAGCGCCTGACGGCGGCTCTTGCCCGCAGCATGCTCTTCTCGGCCTCCACGGACAAGACCGTGGCCGTGTGGGACAGCGAGACTGGAGAGAGAGTGAAGAGGCTGAAGGGCCACACCTCCTTCGTGAACTCCTGTTACCCAGCGAGGCGAGGACCCCAGCTGGTCTGCACAGGCAGTGACGATGGGACCGTGAAGGTGGGTACATTGACAGCAGATAGTCTGGGATGAAAGTAGGATAGGATGTTGGGGAGGATTGGGGGGGCGCCCCGTTTCAGTGGGCTAAATTCAGCCTGTCGTTACGGTTGTAATTTCATTATCCAGTAACTCTGATTTCAGCCGTGAAAAATTGGCAGTAAAAATTTGACTGTTCCTTTTTTCCTGCAATTCTTTGGGGGGTGGGGGTGGAGAGGAATCACCTGCTCAGTTGTACTTTTTCCACCGAACTGCATTAGCAAAGCATGGGAAAGGCAAACCGGCACCGAGACGTCGCCGCTCCTGCCCTCCCCTGCGCTCCTGTGCTCCAGCCACCCCAGGTGCTCGTTGTGTTTCGTAGTGAGATCTGCGATCTAAAAGGGGGGATTTCAGGAGGGCGTTCTGAGTCTCTGCCAAGTATCTCTGCACAACCTCCTCTAATTTTACCATTCCGTATCCCTGTGCAACCTTTACCCCCGCCGTGGCTGCTCAGCTCTGGGACATCCGGAAGAAAGCTGCTGTCCAGACGTTCCAGAACACGTACCAGGTCTTGGCCGTCACTTTCAACGACACCAGCGACCAGATCATATCCGGAGGCATCGACAACGATATTAAGGTAGGACACCTTTGTCCTCGTGTGCCTCCCCACCCCCTCGCGCCTTTCCCACCCCCTCACATCTTGCGTTGGTCGAGGACAAACCTGGGAGCCCGGGGGTTAATTTCACAGTCCCAAGAACCTCACAGACCCGCTGTGTCCAGCCTCGCTGTTGATCCAGGGCCGATCAACTCTGCGGGAGTCGCTCCAGGGCTGTTTGCCATGGGACAGCTTGGGCAGCCCTGGCATTCCTGGCCAGGTGTCCCAGCGCTGCTGTCACCCGCTGGAGCCGATCCGGTCTGCTGGCTCTTCTGGCAGGCTGTGCCCCCCCCCAGAGGCTCTAGAGCCGTGGGTGAGGTCAACTGAAGGGAATGTGGTGACACATCCACACTCTCTGCTCTCTGCTCGAGTTTGCAGCTCACTTTGTCACCTGCTGGTGTGGAAAGTTCTTATTTAAGAGCGAGCTGAATGTTTTCATTGAGCTGGTAACGGAGATTCCTCCGATAGCTGTACGGTTCGGCCTGCCTTGCCGTCCTCTTAGCCTCGGGGCCCAGCCTGACTGGGGCGTGGGGAGCACGTGCTTGCCAGAGAGCCATCGCTCAGCGTGGCACTGACAGGAGATCTGTGCCAGCTGCCTCTCCGCGGGAGAGAACAGCGTGAAATTTTGGGGATCGGACAACTGCTGCTCTCTGTGCCACCAGTCAGTGGAATTTGGGGGCTGGGGGAGCTGTAGCCAGACGGAGAGGGATTCCTGCGTGCGTGGGGATGCTGACATTTGAGTCCTTGGTGCCTTAACGTATCTGGTTAGAAGTCTTCCAAGGGCCAAATTCTGGTTTTCCTGCAACACACGAAATTCTAGCCTCATGTTTTAGCCGTGGAGGCGAGAGCTGATGTCCTGATGTCATCAGCTGACCGGTCGGTACCCGTGTGAGCCAGTTTGGACACGGCGCTTCCAGCGGCCTCGGCTGTCTCGTTAAACCGCAGCGGTGTTGTGTCTGAAAGGTGTGGGACCTGCGCCAGAACAAGCTCACCTACACCATGAGGGGCCACGCGGACTCGGTGACGGGCCTCAGCCTGAGCTCGGAAGGCTCCTACCTGCTCTCCAACGCCATGGACAACACGGGTACGTCCCGCCCGCGCACCGCGCTCCGCCGCCGGCGCGGGGGAAGGAGCAGCTCGGGTGGTTCCGCGCGGGGAAACGCGGCCCGGGCGCGGGGATGGGGAGGCTGGCTCCTGAGGTAGAGCGGGAACGCTTGGCACGCCGGTGACGGCCGCGTCCTCTGCGCCAGGAGGGTTTGTCGCCGCTCCCGAAGGGCAGCGAGGGCGCGCGGTGGACAGGCAGTTGGAGGTGGCCTCCGTCTGGCTCCTGTCAGGGCGGTTTGGCTGTTTCCCCGCGGCGGGGGGTGCCAGCCCAGGTTCCAAACTGCCCGTCTCCGGGGTGGGGGCGCTCAGCGGGGCTGGTGGGGTGAGAAGCGTGACCGTGGGGCGTGTTAGAGCAAAGCGAATGCTGCTGGAAGGAGGTGGTGGCCCGTGTGTGCGATGGCTGGTTTGGGTTTTCCCCCTCCTGTTGGCAGCGGGCTCGGTGTCATTATAAATTCCTGCGTTTGACCTTTCCCGTCAAAGCTTTCCGCGGGGGAAAGCCGCTGGTTGCCTCTTGCTGCTGGGGAGACCGAGGCGTGAAGGAGCCTGACCAGGTCTCGGCTGGTTGGCAGCGTGTCTTGGGGAAAAAGGGATGTTTCCAGGAGCTGCCCTTGCCCCCGTGCCGCTGCCGTCGCCGGGCGATGACGGTGAGCTCTCTGTTGCAGTTCGCATCTGGGACGTGCGGCCCTTTGCCCCCAAGGAGAGATGTGTGAAGATATTCCAGGGGAACGTACATAATTTTGAAAAGGTGGGTGTGCTGCGGACCGAAACGTGGCTGGTTGTAAAATGCTGCCGCTGTTCACTTTTCCATAAAGTGTTTTTTAAATTCAGGTTTAAATCAGGAAGGCTTTAATACGAACTCAAAGATTGATGCACAAAGTGGGATTCCAATTAAAGCCGCAGTAACAAGATTTCTTTGCTCGGTTCAGCTCTAATTAGCTGTAAATTAAGTATTTTCTACATTTACTATCTGCTTTGTGTAAAATAACAAGGCACTGGATGTTTCCAGCGATAAAATAAAATCTGTAATTACCAGCTCATCTTCCGAAGGGAGATCATTAGAGCGGTGCTCGTGATAGTTAAAGTCTCGTGGTGGTTTTAATTCAAGTGGAAGGGGAAAACCAAATCTTCCTTCGGAAACACATCTGTGCGCGTTCTTTTGTTTTAGAACCTTCTGAGGTGCTCCTGGTCCCCAGATGGGA
Organism: Leptosomus discolor; assembly: GCF_034619465.1. Classification (NCBI taxonomy): domain Eukaryota; kingdom Metazoa; phylum Chordata; class Aves; order Leptosomiformes; family Leptosomidae; genus Leptosomus; species Leptosomus discolor. The sequence continues at coordinate 1,846,513 of NC_141419.1, forward strand.
GTAAAATTGCGGGAGGATCGGCCGACAGGTGAGTTGCCACCGCGCTGCCTCTGTTACCCTGAATCCGTACTGGCTTTGCGGGCGCTCCAGGGGTGAGGTGGATCGTCATCTGAGGGCTCAGAGTCGTGCGTAGAGGCGCGAAGACCCAAACAACCCTCTGTGGTCTTCTGTGAGCTTTGCCTGCCCTTGATGGCCGTGGGTTTGTGTTTATCTTGCCTTTGGGTCAGCGGAGGAGCACCGTGTGGTTGTAAAATCTCATTATTATTGTCAAAAGCTGGCGAGCGATCTGCGCTGCTGCTCGTGTTCAGCCGCAGGGTCCAGCAGGAGGAGCGGCAGATGACAGGAGCGTGGTTGTCGGTGAACTGGGTCCTCTGTGGTCGTACTGGCAGGTGCTTGTGGGAGCCCTCGAGACGCAGGGGGTGTGGGGACGTGTGTGTAGTGTGGGGGTGACGCTGGTAAGACCACAAATACCAGTGAGGTTGCCGTGTGGCGGCTTGCAGGAGGCGCCAAGGGTGTTCCAAGGATCAAGAATGATCCTTACTTTAATTCATGAGTAAGAAGAAATAAAGATCTGACTAAATTAGCACATATTGGACTTTTAAATGAGATATCCTGTAAACCAGAGCAACTGAGGAGTAAAGCAGGTAGAGGGAGGAAGCCAGCAGAGGGTCCGTGCCAGACGCTGAAGGTCACTGTGAAGGATACCGGCCTCCGCTGGAGCGAATCCAGACGCGCTCGTGGTGACATCGAGACAGGAATTCCTGCAGGCCGGAGTCCAGGGCATGGGGCAGTAGTAATCAGCAAATTAATGAGTTTCTGATAGAGGATAGGGAGAACTTTAGCTCTCCCTGTCCAGATAGAGTGGGGCCAGCTGTCACAGCAAGTGCCTGAGACGTGACTCTCCGTCCCCGTCCTGCTGGGCAGCAGCGGCGGGGCCCGTGGCGGAGCAACGCCGGCGTGTGAGCCGGCGGAGCCAGCCCGGGGCTGATCCCTCGGGTGAAGCGTGGCGGGGAGGCTTGGGCCAGCAGGGCAGCCCTGCAGGGGCTGATGAGGCTCTGTGGTCTGACAGCAGCTTTGTGCTGACAGGCGTGGGGACGAGCACGCAGCCGGCTCCCGGGCCAGGTTAGACAAAGCTGCTCGAGTCTTTCTGCTGTCTGAGCTGTTCATTTCTTTTTCTTTTTTTTTTTTTTTTTTGAGAAGGAGTATCTGCTGGGAAAGCAAAGCGAGATTAAACGACCATTTCATTTGCCTGAGTACAAAAATAGTTCCCCAGTGATTACTCTTTCCTTCCAAAAGGAGGTTGTAGCAAGGTGGGGGTCGGTCTCTTCTCCCAAGTAACAAGGACGAGAGGGAACGGCCTCAAGTTGCACCAGGAAAAATTTCTTCACCAAAAGGGCTGTCAAGCCCTGGAACAGGCTGCCCAGGGCAGTGGCGGAGTCACCGTCCCTGGAGGTGTTTAAAAGACTATAGATGTGGTGCTGAGGGACGTGGTGCAGTGCTGGGCTTGGCCGTGCCGGGTTAACGGTTGGACTCGATGGTCTTAAAGGTCTTTTCCGACCTAAACGATTCTGGGATTCTGCTTTATGTGGAGTGTGTGTCTGTGGGAGGGAGAATTACCTGGCCATTGCTTTGCTGCTGAGCCCTTCAGAAGGCTTACAGTAAAATCAGCCCCGTAAAGCACTTGCCTGCTTTGCAGTGCCCAGTGAAACACACAGCAGCAGAGTGCTTTGAGGAGGCATTCGGTTCCTGCCTGCTCGGTAGTTGTGCCAGAAGAAACGCTGCTTTACTTGACATACAGGGCTTAAGTGGCAGGCTTGAATGTTTCCCTTTTCTGTGTTTCAAGAACACAAGTAGAGAACAGCAGCCTGAAGATGAGTGCTCCCAACAAAGCAGGTCTGCCCTGTGCTGGTATCCAGTGTCCTCTCTCTCTAGCCAGCAAGTGTCAGAAATGATTCGGTGCATTTTGGAGGGCAAAAGAAGCTCAGTTCTATAAACCAGGGTAATTGTACAAGCGAATCGTGTTCTTCATCCGGACTGCAAAGCCCTGACATGGAAAGGAGCAGGTGAAGCAGAGGAACCCCTTGCTGGTAGCATTGCCTGAGCCTGGAACGGTCTGGCCTTGGTGCTCAGAGCTGGGGCTGCCCGTGGGGCTGACGTATGTGTTTTATGGGCTGTATGTGTTTTATGGGCTGTCGCCTGTGCCCTCGCCCTCTGCAGGCCCCTGTAAACAGCCGTAGCGATGCCCCTGGGGCGTGCAGGCAGCAGAGCTGCCCTTCGCGCCAAAACCAGCCAGTTCCTGCCCTGCCCCTTCCCTTTTCTGCCCCACCAGATTTTGTTTTAGCTGCCAGTCGCCTCCCCTAAAGAGCCAAATGAGAAGGCAGAGTGAGCGTCATCCAGAACGGGCGGCTTTCCTCGGCCACCCATTTTTTTTCTTTTTGCAGAGCTGTGAACGCGGTGACAAACGCCGTTGCGTTGTGTGTGGAAGGCAGGGAGGCAGCGTTCCCGTGCGGGCGGGGGGGCAGCATCGCCCTGCCTGGGTGTTGCTCAGGGCTCTTCTTGTTTTGATGTGTTGAAACATCCCCCTCCCTCCTGCGGATGCTCCCCGTAACCAGGGTGGGAGCACCGCTCTGCTTCCCGGTGGAGCTTGTGCGCAGCCGCCGCGCCGTGCAGGCAGCGGGGGACACCTGCGAGGGACAAGCGGTGACCTTGGGCGCGGTGTGATTTGCAGCGAGGCGCCCTGCCTCTCTCACACCGTTCCTGAGAGTAATCTGAAAGCTGCTCCCTGCCTGGGGCCAGCAGTTTCTTTCTGACCTCCTGCCTGAAGGACACCGGTGGCTCCTGCGGGGCCCTTGGGCCGAGATGCGGGGCTGGGGCAGGACCCGGCAGCGCTGGGAGCCCGCGGGAGGTTCATCAAAGGGCTCGGCCCAACCTGATCGACCCCCTGGTAAACGCTGGGGAGGGGGTCGTGGCTCTAACGGCACAGCGGGGGGGAAAGCCATAGGTAGAGCTGTTGGCTGTGAGGGATCACGCTGGAGCAGGGGCTGGGGGAGCACCCGGGCTCCTCCTCGCGCCTTGCCAGCCCAAACCAAGGGTGACCGCCGCGCCCGCAGGCAGCTGTCCTCTCCTCCCTGCTCCCAACGCTGGTTTTCCCCCTCAGCCCGCGGCGGTGCCGCTATATCGAGGGTCTCCACGGCCTCGCGCTTTCAAATCCGTCTCGGTGCCCCGAGGGGTGACGTGGGGCTGCTGTGCTGTGGTGGCTTTTGACACCGTGCTGACCGGCGAGCTCCTCCCTGCTCAGACCTCGGCTCTTCTGGATTTGGCAGCGCAGCGTTTTGTTTCCAAGAAGCTCCTTGTTTATCCGCACGAAGAGCTGCATCAGTTTCAGTCCGGGTGGTGAAGTGCTGCAGGAATATGCGGTTGGAGGGGGGTGGGGGGCAACTGGTTTCCCTTCTCCAAATGCCTGCGCTCATCAAGACTCTCTGGTAGGTTTGTCTACGTGTGGGACACCACATCCAGGAGGATTTTGTACAAGCTGCCAGGCCACGCTGGGTCGGTGAACGAGCTGGCTTTCCATCCGGAGGAACCCATCAGTAAGTCATCCCCGCCTCGAGTCACCTGGGGAAATCGTTTCAGGGCTGGCTGAGCGGCTGATCCTCTGGAAAACGGCCCCAAAACCGCCCTTGGCCCAGAGCCCCCAGTATCAGACAAATGTAGGGGCAGCAGACTCCTGCTTGCTCCTCTCTGGGTGTGCCCTGGGGTCCTGGCTGAGCGTGGGGGCTCTGCTTCTGTGTCCTGCCCGAAGAGAGACCTGGGTGGGGGCACCTGTACAGCAGCAGGGTGGCTGGTGGTCACCTGTGGGTGGCCGTGAGCCGTGGCTCGGCTTCCGCTGCCTAGGGCTGCTCCAGACTTCCCAAGGGCCGTGCAAAAAAGGTTTTGGGGTACCTGGCTTTGGACACCAGGGATATAACCCCACGTTTGGTGATCCCATGAGGACTGGGAGCACGTCTCCAGCCTGGGGTCTCTTCACTTACCCAAAAGCTGCAGGAAGCAAAGGCGGCTCTTTGTGCCCTGGGGTTTGTCCCCGTTCTAGAGGCGTCCGGCCCGTGGCACCGCGTATCGGTGCGAGGTGACACACTGCTCCTGGTGGCTTTTCGAGCACCGTTTTAACCACCTGCGTCAGCCCAGACCCGATTTCCTATCGGGTCCTGGGCGCAGAGCGGGCGGCCCCGGCAGGACTGCAGGGTGCTGCTTGTTTCTGTGGAAACCCGGGCACCCTCGGCGGGGTCACCGCATCGCTCCAGCCGAAAATTGACAGGAGTCCACCCCGAGAGCTCAGTTGTGCTGAGGAGGACGGTCCCTGCGGCAGGGCCGTGAGTGAGGGCTTTGTTCCCTGGTTATTCGCTGCCCAGTCTGCAGGCGGGAGGCTGCGCTGGGCGAGCCGGGCGCTCTCTCCGGTTTGGGGCGGGTTGGTGGCGGTGGTGTTCTGCTGAGCCCCTCTGTGCGAGTCCAGCACTCGGCTGAAAATAAAAATGAGAAACCTCTCGGGGCGCTGCACGGGAGTTACGCCGTGGGTTTGTGTTCACGGCTGGGACCGCTCATCCCGTCGGCCGCTGCGCCCGCTCCACGGCACTCGTCTGCACGGGAGCCGAAGCGCAGCGGGGTGACAGACCCCAGCAGAAATTTCACGTAGAAACCCCCCCAAATCTCTCCTGGCCCCGAACGAAACCGTTGTCCGTGTCAAGAGCAGCGCTTCTGGGTCATTCTTTTGGCGCTTGGTGGCCTGAATCTGAAGAGCCTTTCCCGAGCTGAGGCGGCTCAGGGGCGCGTTGCCGTCGCGTTTTGCCTGTTCCGATGAAACCAAAAGGTCCCGGCGAGGCTTCCCCGGCCAGCCTGTGCCCTCTAGCGGCACGCCGTCCCGCCGGCGGCGCCTGCTGGGCGATCTGAACGCTCCTGGCCATGAACATAACTCTTCAGGATGCTCGAGAGCGTTACCGGCGCGTTCCCACGCCTCTCTCCGCCGTTAGCGCCTGCCATGGGGCAGGGGAGCGGCGGCCGCGACGCACAGCGCCTGAGGAGGTGTCGGAGCGGTCGTTGCATGGAGTGGTTTGGGGCAGCAAAGGGGATTTGGCTTTCTAGCTCGCTCACAGCCAGCGAGATGAGCAGTTCGAGTCAAGCGGTGTGTCGTTAGCGGGGGTCTCAAGCTGCTGTGTGTAATTTTCGTCTTCCTCCCCTCACCCTCCCTCTCTCTCCCTCAGTACTCTCCGCATCCAGCGACAAAAGGCTGTACATGGGGGAGATCCAGTGAAGGTGACGAGGAGATGGTGGGATTCGGGCCCTCACAGTCCTGGGTTTACAGGAGTTGGATTGACTCACTCCTCACCGGTGCCAGCCCCCCTCGCGCTTGTGGCAGTGGGAAAACGTTGGAGCAGCTTGATGGGACGAGCCGCCCTCTCGCAGGCTGCAGCGCCTGCGTGGTCTCGCTGTACAGCTTTTTTCTACACCCCACCCACCCCCCGGCCTACTTTGGGGAGGAAGGAAAAATTGGAATTGGAAGGAATTTGGTTTTGGCTGTACCGCCGACTGTTAAACCTGCACCCAGAGCGCGTGAAATTGGTAACGTTTGGTTAAAGTCCGTAGGTGGCTGGTATGTTCCCTGTCCGGTTTCCCTTGTCTTTTTTTATATGGTCAAAACCGAAATAGATGGCTTTTTACAAGAAATGCGTGGATGGGATTTATTGTTCTGTTTTGCTTTTGTACTGTACGATACTAAGTCAAGGCCCTCGCTCGTGTATAACCCGGGGAAACCGTAGGCGGGGACTTCAGAGAATCACAGAACGGTTTGGGCTGGAAAGGACCTTAAAGACCATCCAGTCCCAACCCCTGCCCTGGGCAGGGACACCTCCCACCAGAGCAGGTCGCTCCCAGCCCCATCCAGCCTGGCCTTGAGCCCTGCCAGGGAGGGGGCAGCCACAGCTCCTCTGGGCAGCCTGTGCCAGGGTCTCACCGCCCTCACAGGGAAGAATTTCTTCCTAATGTCTCATCTCAATCTCCCCTCTTTCAGTCTGAAACCGTCACCCCTCGCCCTGTCGCTACCCTCCCTGATCAAGAGTCCCTCCCCACCTCTCCTGCAGCCCCTTTCAGCACTGGAAGCCGCTCTAAGGTCCCCCCGGAGCCTTCTCTCCTCCAGGCTGAACAACCACCCCACCCTGCCGGCTGTCCTCAGCCAACTTGCTCAATCCCACTGTCCGTGTCGCCAACAAAGATGTTAAACAACACCAGTCCCAATCCCGACCCCTGAGGAGCCCCACTCGTCTTCAGAAGAGCAGCTTTATTTTTTATTCATGGCAATAAAAATTACCACACTTGAAATAATTACTGGGCTGCTGCTGAATCCTGTTTTCATGTTTTGAGCAAAACCCAGCCTTCTGCTATAAATAAATGTAGAAAGAGTGAGTTTTCTGCAGCAGGCACTGCACTCGGTGCGCAGCAGCGGGGGGACGGGACTGGCTGCATGTCCCCTCTCCCAGCCCTGACTGGCAGGAGGGTGGTACGAGGTGGTGGCAGGTCCTGGAGCAGGTTGGACCCGTCATACACCTGTGGCTGACTACACAAGGGTGCCTGGGCCCTGCCTCAGCTTCGGCGTGGCGACCTCAGCTCCTGCCAGATCTCACCCTACGGCCGCAGACCCCCTGCCTGGCTGATTCTGCTGCACCCCAGCCCCGGCGTTTGGGCCAAAAGGGGATGGTCTCCACGGGCTTTTTTTGGCCAACTAGCACCCAGCCCTTGACTGGGGGCTGTGCCTCAGCTGGTCTTTGTGAGAAGACTCAGGGCAGGGTTCCCCCATGCTGGTGGGTCGTTGTCTGCCGTTAATTAACTTGCCGTGAAGGGTACACGCTGCATTTATCTTCTGAGTGTCCCCACCTCAGCTTTCATCCCTTACCCCCCTCCCCCCCCATTTTTTTCTCCCCGTTCGCTGCCTTGGCTCAGGTGGGGCGTTTCTGCCTTTCTGCCCCATCCCAGTGGGGACTTCTCGAGGGGCTGCAGTTCAGCTGGGACGACGGAGCGTGGACAGGCCGTGCCTTCGCGCCGTCTTGGCCAGCGGTTGACCGGGACGAATCTCCTGCCGCCGCCAGGCCTTGAAGAGCTGGGAAACTGGTGCAGTTTGTGCAGTGGAAAGGGAAGAAGCGCAGGGTCCCCTTGAGGGGGTTTCTCGTCCCTGCTTTCCCCGCTGTGGGCAGAAGAGAAAAGCTGGAGGATGGCAAGCTTGGGGCCAAAACAGATCCATCAGCTTTAAAGGAGGCAGGGAAATGCGGCTGCATTGTCCCCCCGGGAGGCGAGATGATGTCTCCTGGGCGTGGGGTGTGTGGCACTGTCCCCAGTTCCTGTCCCCTGGGACGGTTCCTGTCCCAGAGCCATGTCCTTCTGTCAGCAGAGGGCTGCAGGCTGCCTCATCCCTCGGGGACACGGGACCTCACGCGCCGCGGTGTTTCTCTGGAAGCTCTTCGGGCTGGAGCAGAGCTGGTCTCTGCGCCTGGTTCCTAAATCATCGCAGGCCGAGTGAGGTTGGGCGCAGGCAGGGGTGGGCTGGGGATGGGTCTAAATATCGGGAAACCATCGACCCCAACGGCACCTCCTTCACTGACCCCCTTCATCCGTGGGCTGATGGATGGTCTGAATGTCGAGTCTCAGCACAGCTCCGGGTTCAAATCCAGGGAAAATCAGCAGGTCGGGTCCCTGTCGGCTGCCGACATCCACCTCCCGTCATTCTCCCAGCAGGAACGGCCGGCTGGAGCCCGCAGGCACGGCTGCTGCAGCCCCGGGACCCTGCGGGTGTCCCTGTGCCGCTGCCCTCGGTGGGGAAGCGTGCACGGCCGGAGCCGGGCGTCGGGGAGGTGACAACGGTGCAGCCACGGGCTGACCCATCGCCAGGTCGCGGTGAATGAACGTACCTGAACGCAAACAATCCCCCCTTCAGCTGAAGAGGCGGGTGGAGAGAGCTGGAGGCAGGGGGAAGGTTGATTTTTAACCGTGCAGAGTATTAAATAGCGTGCCCTGAAACGCTGTAGACGAGAGCTGGGAGCCCAGCCAGGAGCGCCGCGATTCAGGACCCACCTCCCCGGCCCCACCGGAGCAGGAGCCCTGTGCCCGGGGACCCACAGCACGCCTCTGTCCCCTCTCGGAGGGCTGTGGGGCAAGGAAGGTGCCTGCCCGGGGGTTTAGTGCTTAGTTAGACCCTGTTATAATCCTCGAGAGTTTGTGGTTTTATTTGAATGCACGCCCAAGTGTGAGAGGGAAGAGAGACTCTTGGGGCTGAGCCAGCAGTGCCAGGAGGATAACCCACGGTTTACTGAATCTTGCTTGCTTAAAAGAAGAAAAAAAGGGTGTTTTTTTCCCCGATTCCCAACCCAGGAACCTGCAGGGAAGCGAGGGAGCAGCGTCCCTCTCCACCCTGCCCTGAGTCCTGGAGGGTTTTGTTGGGCAGCGGTTGCTGCGCCCGGGGGTCCCGCAGAGCCTGGGGGTCCCATGCGGGATGCTCGGCAGCCAGCAGCTCCCAGCATCGGGGCAGGGGGGGCCGGATGGATCCGCATCCCACCCAGGGGCAAGCGCTTGGTGTCACCCCCTCTGCCCCCGGACACCCCTCCAGCGCGTCAGCGTGGACGTCCATGGAGCCGTGACCCAGATCGGGGAAATGATCCGGATTAACGCTCAATCCCCGGGCCCTGAGGGAGCAGCCGGGCAGATCGAGCCAGGCGCTGGGGCAGGCGGCCGGTTTGCTTTGAGGGCATCACCCTGCTGCCACCCGAGCACCAGCCAGCTCACCGCAGCAGTGGGCACCCAGCCCAGCTCCCCAGGCGGGTCCTTGTGCCCGGCCCAGCGCTGCGAGAGGAATCTCAGCTCCCCAGCACCGGGGAACTTGGGGAGCAGATAAGGGTTCGATACCAACGGAGGGTGAAGGAGGGAGACGGGGATGGGGGCAGCTCTGAGCTACCGCTGCCGGTTTGGCAGTCAGGGCTGGATCGATGCCCGCCCGCCTGCGTTGGTGAGGGATGGGACCACGTGGCGATGCCCCAGGGACCACCCAGCGATGCCCCAGCCCCTGGGGAGAGCTGGAAGTTGATTTAGGAGAAGCCCCTACCTGCTCCTAGCGGGACACGTGCTCGGGGGATCGTAACTGCGGCGTCGTCGGGACCATTTGTGGATTTAATGCTGTTTGCTCCGGGAGTGGGACTTGGAGCTCAGCGGCTTTGGTGCTCTGCAGGGATCCGCTGGGCGTCGGGGAGCACAGCCGGCCCCGCGCCGCCTTCCCCTGGGCTCAGCCTTCCCCTGGGCCGTGGGGGCTGCCGGGAGAGCCGGGAACCCACCGTGGAGGGGCTGGCACCCACTGCGAGGGGCTGGCACCCACGGCAGGGCTGGCACCCACGGCAGGGCTGGCTGGCACGGGGCCGTGGCAAACCCTTGCTGTGCAAGGCTGCGTGCATGTACATACGTGGACACGCGTGTGCACACACAAGCCCGTGCACCTGCACGCAGCTGCATGCACACACGCACACACGCACGCTCACATGCATGTGCACAGGCACACACGCGCCCACAGGTCCCCACGGACGCCGCCGGGGCCAGCACCGCCACCAGACCTCGGGGACAGGGCAGCAGAGCAGCCCGGGGGGGATTGGGGGCCGGCAGCCCCAGAGGCCCATTTGCCCCCCGGGTCCCGGCTGCTGCCGGCTGCGCCCGGGCAAGCACGGGCCCCTCTTGGCTCCCGTCCCATGGCGGAGCCGTGCCAGCTCCCGGGTATCGTGGCGGCAAACCGTTGGAGGCATAATCCGAGCGCAGAGAAAATTGTTTTCTTAAACAGGTTTATTCCTCCAAGGGAGGTATTTGCTTGAGAGATTTCCGCTATAAATTAAATCTTTCCCGGGATCCAGATAAACAGCCTCTGTGCAATGGAGCTGCTCTGGTGGGGGGGCTGCTGGCTGCTTCCCAGCCTTTTGGTGGGGACTGGCGGGGGGCTGGCAGCGACCCCCTGGCGTGGCCACGTGTGGCTGTCCCCATCCCTGTCCCCATCCTCGTCCCCATCCCAATCCTTGACCCTTCGGCGACGGCGGCATCAGCAAGCGATCCCGGCCGGCGGCGGATGCGGTACCCAGAGCACCCCGGCGGGCCAGACCCTGTGCCGGGTGCTGGTGATCCCCATGCTGGGCACAATGGGGGCATCATGGAGGTCCCTGCTCAGGCGAGGGCAGCCCTGGCCCTCCTGCCCCCTCTAATTACCTCCCTGTCCTTCCTCCAGCGCTTCTCCTGCTTTTTCCCACCGCTGCTCGGCAGCTTCTAATGAATTTTGATAGTTACAATAAGCAAGTGATAATTTCTAAAAGAATGGAAAACAATTATTTGCTCTGTTGGGGGATTAGATGATATTTAGTCTCTATTTAATGGAAAACTAATTAAATTACATGAGCAAGTGAATAGAAATTTGTTGTTAATTATGAATTTTGCAAGCTACAAAGGCTAAATGATGATGGATTCTGTAATCTGCCGCGCTTTTTTGCTAGACGCCGAGATAAGATGACAGCTGAGGAAGAATGGCGTGAATTCATTTTAATTTCTATATCGATTCAATAACAGCCGGCTGAACAGCGATCCATTAACGGTGATCCGCGGGAGCTGACGTTGATTGGCAGGCTGAGGGCTAATTATGTTAAAATCAGGGAAAGGTTGGTTAAATTGATGTGTGTTTATTGCTGGAGGCGGTTGGGGAAGTCGCCTTGGTTTGGTTTGCTCCGTCGTGGCCCCTCCCGTGGTCCCTGCGGGGCTGGGTGGCTGGAGGATGCCCTGCGTGGGGTGACACGAGGTGTCCCTCGGGGCTCTGAGTCGCTGGGGTTTGGGGCTGCTCTCGGGTGAAGTGAGGAGGGGTGGGCTCAGGGTCAAGGCCAGCAGCAAAGGGGCTGGGTGCGGGCTGGTGTCCGGCACCCCTGGCACGAGCCTGATGCCCGGATTTGGGTTCCCCATCACGGAGAGGATCCCTCATCCCAGGGCTGGAGCATCCCTGAATCCAGGGCCGGGGTGTCCCTGACGCTGGGGATGAAGCATCCTCGACCCCAGGGCTGGAGCATCCCTGATCCCAGGACTAGGGCACTCCTGACCCCCAGCTGGGGTGTCCCTGACCCCAGGGCTGGAGCATCCCTGACCCAGGGCCAGGGCATCCCTGGGCAGAGTATCCTTGACCTCAGGGCTGGGATATCCCTGACCCCAGGGCTGGAGAATCCCTGACCCCAGAGCTAGAGCACCCCTGGGCAGCGTATCTTTGACCCCAGGGCTGGAGCATCCCTGACCCCAGGGCTGGGATATCCCTGATCCCAGGACTGGGATATCCCTGACCCCAGGACTAGAGCACCCCTGGGCAGCATATCCTTGACCCCAGGGCCAGGATATCCCTGACCCCAGGGCTGGAGCATCCCTGATCCCGGGACTGGGATATCCTTGACCCCAGGACTAGAGCACCCCTGGGCAGCATATCCTTGACCCCAGGGCTGGAGCATCCCTGATCCCAGGGCTAGGGCATCCCTGGGCAGCATATCCTTGACCCCAGGGCTGGGATATCCTTGACCCCAGGGCTGGGATATCCCTGACCCCAGGGCTGGAGCATCCCTGGGCAGAGTATTCTTGACCCCAGGGCTGGGATATCCCTGACCCCAGGGCTGGAGCATCCCTGGGCAGAGTATTCTTGACCCCAGGGCTGGGATATCCCTGACCCCCAGGGCTGGAGCATCCCTGACCCTGGGACAGGGATGTCCCTGTCCCCAGGCTGCTCTGCTCCAGCCCAGCCCAGAGGAGCCGTGTCCATCCCCACCACCTCCTCCAGCCCGGCTGCCCCATCGCAAGGTGCTGGGCTGCACCTCAGCACCTTCTCGCTCGCACCGCCACAGCTCTGCCCCTCCGGCTGCTCGTTAATTAGGGGCTTATTAGCATGAATCCCAGAGACCTTCATCCCTTGAGTAGCCAAGGTGTGCGTAGCACGGCTCGTCAGCCAAATCCAGCCACCCGTCAGCCTCTGGAGGGATTGAACCTGAGCTAAGCACAAACCCCATCCCCACTCCCCATTAAGGGGAATTACCCCCCAACTGGCTTAATTACACACGACCTGTGCCGGTGATTTGCATGTGTTTACCCCGCACTGATTTACATAACGCATCGGAATAAAGATCTTTTCCCTGTCACCATAACCCAGATCGATGGGGCCCCTTCGAAGGTTTCTTTGCCAATAAACGTGCCAAAAAATCATCGTTTTGTCTCGTTCTGATGACGTAGTACCGTTAATTACTGCCTGAGCGGGTGAAAGATGCTCACCAGCCCCCTTGGCTTTGTCTCCGCAGCAGCTCCCGTGGGCTGGCACATCCCCGACGGCCTCTCCCAGGGACATCCCTGAGCAGAGATTCAGTGTAAATTTGCCCCCAGATCATGTAAATTTGCCCCCAAAATTCACATTGGGAATCATCACCAAGCTTGGATAAGGGTTTCAGCCCAAAAGAAGGAAAAAAAAAAAAGAATCAACCCCAAAAGCCCACGAGGAAAAGAAGGAGGAAAAAAAAGCCAACTCCAACGCCAGGGCCAGGGGCTGCAAAACTGTGATATCCCCTGGGAGTTGTCTGTTAACCTAAACCCCCCTTTTTTTCCCCAGTTTTGCCTTTTTTAAGGCAGCAAACAGCATCCCCAGCCTGGCATGCCCTGCAGCAGCTTTGCGCCTCCTTCTCCCCCCAAGTAAGCGTTTGCTGGCTGCATTGGGAGCGTTGCCGATGCTCACCCTGGGGAGTTCTATTTTATTTTTTGGCTTCGTTTGGAAATATTGAATGATTCTGGTGATGGATACAAGTGCCCCAAGTCCTGGTGTCCTGGCAGGGGCCCAGCTTTCCGTGGCACATCCCTGCCTTCAGCTGAGGAAAGGGAGCAAGAGCTGCTGGTGGTGTGATTTCTTTCTGCTCCAGAAGTTTTTAAAGGGAACAAAAGGGGGAAAAAAAGCAACTAAAAACCCCAATCCCCGTGTTGGTTTTCTTGAACCCAAAATAGCCATTTTTGGGTAAAAATATCAGTTTAGTGAAAACACCCTATTTCTGTGTGTTCTGTTTATACACCTAGCGGAGACATCTCTCTCTGGCATATGGATCCAGGTGGTTTTTTACTCAAAACACTCCTTTTTTGGTGGAAGGAGGTGGTTTTGTGCAGCCGGCGAAGCGATCCCACCTGGCTGCTCCTGCCCTGGGGGTGCGGGGCTTGGCCAGGCCACATTCAGCCCCACTGCTGGTCCCGGGGGGCTGCCAGAGCCCCTGGGTGAGCTGAGAGGTTCATCTGCCACCAGGCAGAAGCCGGGCGTGAGGATGTCCCCGTGGCTGGTGACCTCCACGGTGGCCACGGGGGACAACTCCTGTCGCCCCCTCCATGGGATGTGGGGTGGCAGCGAAGCGGAGGCTCAGCCCTGGAGGGAGACGGCTCCTCTCCCTTCTCCATCCCAAAGCGTTGGGATGGGGGGGGCTGAAGCCATTCCCAAGTTTCTGGAGGGCAGGGGTGCAGAATTCGGGATGAGGCGCTGGCATCGCCATCGCAACAGGTGTTGGGGAAACTGAGGCCCACCAGGGCTTGGCAGCAGCTCTGGGTGCCCATTGAAGCACGTACTTTCACGGCTCCCTCCCACCCCCATGAATGAATAACATGACCTTGATTTAATTTCCTCCTAATATTTCCCCCGTCATTTTGGTCATTGGGGTTTTTTTTTCTTGCAAAAGAAAAATGAAAAGCCAAAGGTCGGGGGTTTCTGGAAGGTTCTGGTGGGTTAAGAGTGGAGCAAAAGACAAAATGTTGGGCTTATTTCCCACCCACTCGCAAATGAAGTCATCTCCTCGCCTTCTAGGGAAGCGCCTTGACATGCTATATTGACCTTTTTTAATCTAAAATTGATTCCTCGCAGAACTGCACCTGGTCGAGAGCCAGGCAGGATCTCGGCGCCATTGCATCGGTTTTCACGGTTTTACATCAGGGAGTTTTGCCTTTCTCTGGTATTTTCTGGAGCTGACGGGGAGGGTTGAGCTGAGCGGGTTTGCCCGGCCATCGCCAAGGAGATGCTATGGGGTGGTTGGGTCCTCATCTTTTTTTGACCCATGGGGTGAAACTGGTCCCTCTGCTCGAGGTTTCTGTTGTGCTTACATCCCAGATTACAAGCTCGATTCTGGAGAGGGGTCTGCCTCCCCCGCCTTATGCACCCAGAGAACCCCTAGGAGCCTGGGACGCCTCTCCCCATGGGCTGGGGGTGATGGGACCTCTCTCAGGCTCTTGGTGAGGACCTGCAGATGATGGAACCAGGAATGCTGGGGGGTGATGGAGTCAGGCCTGCAGTGGGGGTGTCACAGGGGGGCCAGGTCCGTGGGTGGGCTCCTCAGCAGCCTGCACGGCGAGGCGTGGGTGTACTCGGGGCTGGTGGAGACTGCAGCTCACCGTGCGCTCACTTAACCAGCCTGAGACGGCGTGGAATAAATGTCTCTGTGTTCCAAACACCCCCTGGCTCAGCCTGGGTTCAAGCACCTCTCCCAGGACCCCTGGTTAAGAGCACCGCTTGGTGAACCCGCTGCATTTTTGCAGCATGGTTTTTGCATACATGGAAGCCAAGTGTTTCCTGCAAGGCCCCGTCCTTCAGCCACGCGTGGGCCTCCCAGAACACTCCTGGGAGCTCAGAACAACTGGGAGGGAGAGAAATTCCCACCATGGAGGATGAAGGAAAAGGTCCAGGTGTTTTAAGTGCTGTAGGCTGGTCCCAGCAGTGCATGGGGATGTGGGTCTGGCATGGTTTGGATGGGCCAGGTCAGTCCATGGCCAGACTGACACTCGCACACGAATGCATCTGTAAGGCTGCAGCCCCTCGGATCCCGTGCAGAGCTCCTCTGACATGCAAGAGTGCGTGGGGCTGGTTTAGGCGATGCTTCCTTATAAAAATCAGGGTTGAGGATTACGAAATCGTGGGACGGAAAAGCAGTGAACCGTTCCCAAGTCCTTCTGCCGAGTGGCGCTTCAGAAGGTTTCCGAAGCACTGGAAAAGCAGCATCCCAGTTATTCCTTGGCAGATGTGCACTCTCCGATCCCCCGGAAGGTGTGCTGTGGAAAAAAGAACAAAGGCAAGCCAGGTGGGTGGCGGTTAGGGGGCCGTACCCCGCAAGCTCTGTCTGCCACCCCCCCCCCCCCCCCTCCTTGCCCAAACCTGCTGGATTTGAGCCTGCGAGCCCTCCGGGAGCGGAGCCCCGAAGCCGGCTGGCTGGAGCCGCGGTGGCTGGGCTGTGGCCCTGCAGGAGGACCTTGGGGACTTGCCTCCCAGGGCTGGGCCATCTGTCCTCCCTGCAAGCCCAGCTGCTGCTGCTGCCCTGGCAGGGCCACCCCAGGGAGGCTCCCAGGGGAGGTGGCTGCGGGGGGTCCCCTGTGCTGCGGGTTCGGGCACCACCCAAGGGCTGCAGGGCCGAGGGAAGGGGGAGGGCGGGAACTCACCAGCCCTTTGCATTCGCAGATCGCCGGGATTTAACCCAGACGCACCTGGCTCCGGAGGGGGAAAAAAAAAAAAAAAAAAAAAAAAAAAAATTAAAAAAATTAAAATCTGCGATTAAAAAGACAAACACTGGCGATAAGGAAGGGCGGGCGCGACCAGCAGCCGCGCCTGCCGCCGGCTGCGGCGAAGGGGCCGCGCTGCCCGGCGCCCCCGGAAGCCGCCAAGGGCTCGGCGCGGCGCAGCGTGCCCGGCCTCGCCTCCCCCCCGCCCGGCCGCGCCGCCCGCCGGGCCCCGCCGGCAGCGCGGTCTCGCCTTGTTCCGGCGGCCGCGGCCCGCCCTTGCCCGGCGCGCCCCCGACCCCACCCGCCGCCTCCTCCCCGCCCGCCCCCGGGGCGCGGAGCGCGGCTGTGCGGGAGAGACAATAGAGGGGCCGGGCGGGCTCCGCGCAAACCTGCGCGCCCCGGGGATGGATGGCGAGGTGTGCGCGGCCGCGGGGTCCCTGCACCGGGGGATGGGGCTGTAGCGGGCTCGGGGGGGAGCGGGGCTTGGGGGGGGGGGGGGGGGGAGGCGGGGGGGGGGAAAGGCGGAGAAGGGAGGCGATGCCCCTTTCTGAGCCCAGCCCGCCTCTGTGCTAACCTGGCAGGATGCGGGAGGCGGCAGGGCTGCTGTGAAGAAAGTACCGGGGCTGGCCGGAGGCTGGAGAGCGGGACATGTTGCTGGTGGCCCCCTGATGCTCCCCGGGTGGCGAAGGGGAGGCTGGTGAGGAGCTGGAGGACGGCGACGCGAGGCCACGGTGGGGGAAATCCGAGGCTCCGGCTGGGAAACCATGGGGAGATGCAATGGGAGATGTACGCTGGTCGGATTCTGCTGCCTGCAGCTGGTAAGGCGAGGGGCCGTCTGCGCTCATCAGCATGCCGGGTTGTGCTTTGTGCGAAATGTTGGCTGTCACCGCTGCCCGCTCCGTCTCGGCGGTGACCTTGCTGTGGGACCAGCTCGGGGATGCTTCACTGCCACCCAAAAAAAAAAAAAAAAAACCCAAAATAGAAAAACATGTTCATAATCAAGGAGGAATGAAACGCCACCCTCGTCCCCTGCCTCAGCCCAGCGCTGGCTGGAGTTGCGGCTGGGGAGATGGATGCGAACCAGTTCCCTGTGCCGCCGGCGCCTGGGGATGCGTCTCCAGCAGGTGTGAGCTTTGTTCCCAACTGCAATCTCTTCCCTCCGAGTTTGCTCCCGCCGGCGGTTTCCCATCCTGGCGACTCCAAGGATGTTTCTCGGGGTGCTGGTCCCCCGAGTCAGGGCAAGAGGGAAACTTGGAGCCGCTGCCAGCACTTTGTAAACTCTCCTGCTTTCGAGTGGGACCCGTCTGCCTGTGGCCGGGGGACGCCGGGATGTTTGGGGCAGAGAGAAGGGAGAGGTTTAATTTTAATAGGATTGTCGGTCTTCGTAATAATTAGGTGCCGTGCTTGCCGCCGCCCGCGAATCAATCTTCATCAGGCAGGCGAAGGGAGTGCGTGGGGTATTCAGGGGGTTTTCTGCTAAAACCAGCACCGACGAGGTTGCAATTAATTATCCCAGCCGTGTGGCTCGTTAATAGAGAATCACCATCCTACAACTTGCCCCCGTGGCTATGCTGGAGCTCGTCGTGGCAAGGAAAATGGGGGGGGGGGGGGGGATTGCCGAAACGCGTGGCGGTCAGCTCGTGATGTCCCCGGGGATCGGAGGGGGATGATGGCGTGGATGGAGGCAGCGGTGGAAATGAGCTCCGGATCCGCTCTGGAGACGATGGTGGCATCCTGCTGACGGGCGCTTTCTTCCCGGCATTGCTCTTGTTCGTTCTCTGGCAGGCAGCGAGCGGGGAGGGGTCCCCACTTTGGAATAGTGGGGGGATACCCGGCTTCCCTGAGGGGGGACATGGGAAGCTCTGAAGCCAGTTCTGGACCCTGGGGAGTGGAGCCGCGGTGGGCTCATCCCCAGGCTGAAGTCTCGCCATTCCCAGTGGGAACGGCCTCTCGTGTCCCCAACTGTCCCCCTGGTTTGGTCCGTAAAGTCTTGCTTTGTGCTTTGCTCACCTTCCCCCTTAGTCAGGATTAATTCCACGGGTGTCTTCTGGCTGTGCAGGAGTTTCCTGGCTTTCGGTCACTTTTTTTACCGTTCAGCTCCCAAACAGGTTTGTTGGCGTTTATTCCCTGAGATATCCCAGATCTGAGAGATTTTAGTCTTATTTTAGGGGAAGAACTGAATCCGCTTGAGCTCCCGGGCTGGGAGAGCAGCTCCTCCTCGCACCCGGAGAAACTTTGTGCTGCAGATTGGGGTCAGGCTTTCCTCTCCACCGCTCGCCCTGTGTGCCCTGGTGCCGCTGGCGGCCCCAAAGGCTTGGCTCTGAATTTGTCCCTTGCCGGTGACCTTTCCACCCCAGGCTCACCCCAGACCCCAGCTCATCCCCTCCCAGCCTGCGGGATGCTCTCCCAAGCTCCTTCTGGCTCTGGAGACATCACCTTGCATCCCACCGGCCGTGGGGACACGCTCCCTGCCCCCAGCACCCCATCCTGCAGCGGTGACACCCACCCGCCCCACGGGGAAAAGGTGCTGCTGGGTGCCCTGCCCAGGGTGGGGGCATCTGGGTGCCCACCCACAGCCCTGGGCTGAGCCAGCCCCGGGGTGGCGGAGGTGATGGGTGCCATCAGGGTGTCCCCACGGGTGACCAAGGCCAATATTCATCTCTGGGGCGTGTGGACCAGACGGTGCCGAGGTTTGGGAGGGGATGACGGGGAGCAGGGATGACACCTGATGACGGCTCTGCTCCTCTCCTCTGCTTCAGCTGCTCTGGGCCACCCCCCACCATGGGGACAGCACCGTGAGGCTCGTGTCCCCCCATCTAGGTAGCCCTGACGCCTGTCCTGGGCCCTCTGTACTATGGCAGAGAGGCAGCCGTGCTCCCAGTGCCCCCAGCCGCTGGGGCTGGGGTTGAACTGGTGTGTGCTGGGGCTGCCCAGGAAGCTGTGCCCCATTGCTGCGGGGTCAGCTTGTGCCAACAGTGGGGCTACCCGGCAGGCACACTGGCTTGCTAAACCTCACCGGCTAGCCTGTGCCTCAGTTTCCCTTAAACGAAGCAGCATGGGGGACGTGCAGCCTGCTGCCACCCCCAGCTAGCCCTGGCTGCCAGGCCACCGTCCCGCAGGCACCTCCCCACGGCTCCCCGGGCGCCACCGTGACCCCGCGGGCACCTTCTCCCGTCCCTGTTGTTTCTCCAACAGCCTGGTCGCCAGGGGATGCGCCCCTGGTCCCTTGTCCCCCCTGGACAAGGATGCTCATGGTGGCAGAGGATGCTCCACGGCCGCAGGGTGCTGGGGTGCTGCTGGCACCCACTGGGCACAAGGATCCCCATGCTGGGGTGGGAGAAGGACAGGCAACACGCCCTGCCCGGTGCAGGCAGAGCCCTGCCTGCTCCACCCCGAGCAGCCCAGACCTCGGGGCAGTGGTCACGCCTGAACCAGTTTCAGAAACTGGTTTTCAGGCTGTGGCACAGTGGGGAGCCTGGGCAGCTGCTTCGGAGCATCCCAATACCCTGCATGCTCCTTCTCCACCACTGCAAGCGCTGGGTGTCTCTGTTCCCGGGGGACAAGCAGCACCTGCTAGATTTTGCCTCCATTTATGTTTTTTTCACTGGAAAAGCCCCAGGGATCCACTTGCCAGACACCTCCTGGCCCTGCCCCACCTCGAGAGGGGCAGCTGGGAGGTATTTATGCTGATAAGGCGGGATGAAATCAAAATTCTTGGGTTTTTGCTGGTCGTCCCCATCATCTGGGAGACCGAATAACTGGCTGGGGGGGTTGTGGTGGCTTAGTGAACCTTTCTCTGGAGTGCCTGTTTTTGTCAGGAGGATTTGTCTCTTCTTTGTGCGAAGATGAGAGCTGCTGAGGTGGTTGGATGGAAAATGAACCCGGAGGCGATACCGCCCTGCTCGCCACTGCCAGCGCGGGCACGGGGGTGTGAGAGCCGCAAGCCATGACTCTTGTTAACTCTGAAGCCTAGTGGTGTCAGTTGCAGATCAGGACAGCCACGCTGCTGCGGGGTCAGGGGTGTACCCAGCCTCGGAGGCAGGGATACGGGCTATCGGGATGTGGACTGCTGGAAGCTGAGGTCTGGCTGGATCCGGCCGGCTGCTGCCGTGCCCCCCTTGGCCACTCCGCTCTGTGCCCTGGGGCCGTGCTCAGGCGCTGCTGCAGGGTGGCCTTGCTCGAGGGGGCTCCTTCTCCACCCCAAACTGGCGACCCCGTTGCCTCCTGCTGCAGCGAGGGGCTCATCGGGGGGGTGGGATGCAGCTCCGGCCCTGGAGCTGGGTGGGGACAGAGATGCTCAGCGCTCCCACCTCCGCCTGGCAGAGCTCGGCGTCGCTCCAAACGGGGGTTTCGTTTCCTTCTTTGTTTCTCTCCTTCTCCTTTAATTGGCTGGAAAAGCAAAGCTCCGTTGGCACCTCCCGCCCGCCGGAGCCTGCCGGAGCCTGCCGGGCTGGCGGCGTGCGGTGCCGTGCCACGCCGCGCGGTGCCACGCCGCGCGGTGCCACGCCATGCGGTGCCACGCCGTGCAGTGCCACGCCGTGCGGTGCCGTGCCGTGCCATGTCGTGCCGGCACTGGCATCCTCCCTCCCAGGGTCGGGGTGCAGGGAGAGGGGCTGCTGCGGGTCCAGCCCATCCTGCCTGCCCGAGCCATGGGGGTCTCCCGGGGCACCGAGACCCTCCGAGCTGTGACCTCCCCCCACCGAGCCAAGGAGCTGACGGGGTCGGCTTCACGACGGCTGGGCCGAGGGAGAGGATGGTCCCATCCCCTGCACCCTCCACCACCCACCAGCCCCGTGTGACACCCCCTTCCCCAGCGGGACCCCGCTGCACCCTCGAGGGGCTTCGTGGCCCTGCTGTCCCCTGCCAGCCCCATGACCCCTCCTGCCCTCGTTTGCCCAGTTTTGGCCACCAACCCTCCAGCTCTGGCACCGGTGAGAGTCGGCCGCCTCGGACGCATCTTTTGTCCTCGCGTGGTTCCCGTCGTGCCCGATCCCTGGCGTAGGGGTGGCACGAGGACGGCGGGGCCGGAGCTGCCCCCGGCCGCCTTCCCACCCGCCTGGGGAAGGGGGAAAGGAGCCCGGGCTGAACTCTGGATGGGGGTTTTCAATTACACAATTAAATGCACAATTAGGTGTAATTACCAGTGCTCAGAAGGTGCGACTGTTCATAATAGGCATGTAATCTACTGCAGTCACTGTTTATACTGCTCAGCTCCGCTCCCTAATGATTATGGAAAGCTTTCACATTTGCATGGTTGCCATGGAAATGGGGGGCTGACGGAGGCACCGGGGCTGGCGAGCCCCTCGTTCCCCCGCGCAGGATGGGACACGGCGGGTGCGGTGATGCCTCCGTGCCTGGGGATGCTGCGGGGTGGTGGGTGCTGGCGCGGAGGGATGGGGATGCTCCAGGGATGGGCAGCGCTGAGGATCCCGAGCCAGCCCCACGGTGGGAATCGTGTATGTTAGAGGCGCGAAAAACCCCCAACCCGCCTCGTCGCCCACCTTGTCGCCGCCCCGGGGGATCACCCCGAGAGCCGCAGGAGGGACCGCGGGCGCGGGTGGCCGTGGTGGCAGCAGCCCAGCCTGGCGAGGTCTCCGCGTGGCCGCGCGTCCTCTGGCACATCCGCATGATTCACAGGCAGAGCTTTGCTTGACAGGCTGCTGTAAAGGTTTATTGGCACGCGTTTGGGGAGGCAGAGCGTTACAGCTCGCAATTAAAACCACGATTAAAGTGCAGTACGTCTAAATTTGCAGGAGCGGCTAATGTGCACCCAAGAGTATTAACGAGACTGGTTGAAGAACTCTCTAAATCATTCATGCCAGTTCGCAACAGAGCTGGGAGCGACGGGGACTGGAAAATAAGTGTCTCAGAGGGTTGGGTGGTAGAGAAAATAAAGAGGATGAGCCAGAAAACAGCCTGGACTGACACTGAAGCCGTGAGAGCGCAGGAAGGAAAGGCTGATGCACGATGCGATCAGCAAAGCCTAAAAGCCGGTGGCCTAATTGATGTCTGGGAAAATGAGTCTTGTCCAGCCAAACTTGATCTTGTTTCTTATTGAGCTCACAAGTTTGGCTGCTGAAAGGGACTGAGCTGCCGTAATAGTGTTTAGATGCCGATAAGCAATTTGATTTGATCCCAGGTGGCTTTCTGTTAGGAAAAAATTAGTGCTATAAAAAATCAATGATGCTCGTTTCGGTAATAGAAGGAAAGAAGGAATAAAATCATCACCGGAGAAAACGTGCAGACCGATGGGATGGCGGCAAGCATCGCCTGGCGCGGGGTGAGTCGGGGACAGGCGCCCCAGTACTGCATCCCTGCCAGCCCGTGGGGCAGCCGGGTCTCCCAGCCCAAAATACATCGCCAAGCCATTGAGAGGGGATCAAGAAGAGAGATCCCAGGTTGGAAGATGCGACAAAGCAGCCTCCTGAGAAGCTGTTTCTGTGGCTGCTCCGAGGGAAGATGGGGAGGTGGAGGAGATTCCCAGCGCCGGCGGTCCTTAACGCAGGAGAAATAAGGCAGAGTGGGTTTGGGGGTGAAAAGCATCTTTTTAGGTGATTAACGGCAGCAAGAAATGACCTCTGGGTGCGGTGGCTTTTGCCCGGGGAACTTGCTGCTCGTGGATCGATGAACATCTCGGCCGTGCTCCTCGCGGCTTTAGTTGTTTGCAGACTGGGAGCCCCGAGGGATGCTCTCCCGCTGCCCGGAGCCACCGATGGCTCCCACCCCTTTTTCCCCCTGCAATGGAGCCGTCGGCTCCTCTTCCTCTGGTTTCTCTGGAGAGAGAGCACAAGGGAGGACCTGGAGGGGCTGAACAATTGAGCAGAGAGAAGGATTCAGGGCTCAAACGGTTCAAAATTCAATTCAATTTCTGTTGGGAAACCCACATCCCTTCCTGGGACTCGGAGTCGGGGCTGAGCCCGCGGCGCTGCCAGCCCTGCCCTCATCCTGCTTCACCCACAAATGTGGATACAGCGGTGGGTTACGGCTGTTGGGAGGATGCTGGGTGCGGGCACGGGGGTACCGGCGTCCTCCCAACCCTTGTGCCGATGCTCTGGGGCTGGAAAAGGGCTTTGTAGCCCGGCAGCTCTTGCACAACGCCCCGGGGAGCGGGGTCCTGCCGACATCGCCTCCCGCTGCAGGGCTGGGGACCCCTCGGGGTGCTGCAGCCGTCGCCGGGTACCGAGGCTTGGGGATCTCCTTATGGAAAGGGGAGAAAATAGCCAGGAGCCCACGGCAGGGATGAAAGACCCACAAAACCTGAATGTTCCCGTCCACGGCGGCCGCACGTCGTAACAGCTCCTCCAGCGCCCGGCGGCGAGAGGCAGGTTGTTGCGTATCGATCGCTGCGGCGCCTGGCCGAGCCGAGCCGAGCTGCGGGCGGGTGGGCGGCTTCAGACCCCTCTCGTCCCCGGTGCTCCAGGCTGTCTCCCCATCCCTCATCCTCCTGGGATGCTCAGGGATGTCCTTGTCCCCATGGCAGCGTGGAGCTGGGGCCAGTTTTCGGCTGGAAGTTGTGGAGCGTTGGGGGTTGAGAGGGGAGAAAATATTCTGCCTGAATCCTGGGGGATGCTCGGAGGGGGCTCAGGATGGGCCCCTTGGTGTCTTTTTTTTTTTTCTCTTTTTTTTTCCCCAATCGAAAGCAGCTATTTATTTCAATTTTCAAAATACGTATGTAACGGCCTGGAAAACTGGAAAGGCAAAGTTGGCAGCGAGCAGCCCCGGTCGTATTTAAACAGGACATTAAACCCCAAGTCGTTTATTAATAGTATTAATAACGGTTCCCATGTGCTTGGCTGGGAAATTTCACCAGTCTGGTTTTTGCTCTGCGGCAGAAGGAGATTTGGGGGAGGAAAAAACCCAATCGCCCAAGTGCTGCTTCGCCTGCACCCCGATGGGAGCGGTGGGGCAGGATGCGGCCCCCCCAGCCATCCCTCCCACCCACCCCGGTGGGGGTCGTACACCCTGTTTTGCCTCAGTGTTTAATACTGATTTTTACAGTCCCTGTGCCGGGGCAGGAGGTGCTGCATGTTTCCTCCTTCCCCGTCAAGGATCGGTTGCTGGGAGCCTGTGGGGAGTCGGGGGGCTCAGCACGGGTGTTGGGGGGCTCGGCCCGTCCCGGCGATGCTGGGCGATTTTAGGAAGCAGGAGCTTCGAGGGAGGGATGCAGGAGGTGGGTTTGGAGGGGTACACCAGTCTTTGGGGGGGGGGGGCTGCGGTGAATCTGGCTGCCTCCCCCCAGGGCCAGCGGGACCCCCGAGCTGAGCTGGGGGCTGTTTGCAGCCTGTGGCAGGGACATGGCCGAAAACAGGGGACTTCCCACGCAGCCCTTGGTCACACGCACGTGTGCCAGTTGGTCACCGCGCACGAGCGGTGCCGCATCCGGGCTCCGACCCGGCAGTGGGGACCTGTCCCCTTGGGGGGGACATTGTGGGAGGTGATCACCCTGAGCATCCCTTGGGTACCCTGGGGGCTGGCGGTGACAACAGTGGCGCTGCAAAGCCACCGGTGGTGGCTGAGCTGTTGGCCTCCCAGCCTGGCTGTGTCCCGGTACCCTCCTCATCCTCACTGCCCAGTCTGGGTGTCATCTAAGCAGGGGACACAGCCACCCTGCCTGGCCCAGGGTCGCTGCCATGCAGGGGACGCAACCAAAGGCAGGGTAGGGAGCAAGCTCTGAGAGCTGGCCCGGTGCTTGCCTGTCAGGCTAATTACCTTGATTAAGGCTAATTAGTGCTCTGGGTCAGTCTGGTCTCTTCCCATAACCGGATCAATAGCGAAGCCCTTTCCCACCACACGTGCATGGGGCAGAGCCTGTGTCCTGGGGAAACTGCGGGCACTGGGGAGCCGGTGCAGAGCAGCTTTGCTTCCCCTGGGCTCATGTCAGGGAAGGAAGACGTGAAGAATTTTGGTGGGAGGGATTTGGGAAGCCAAAGGGCTGGGGCTCGCCTGGCTCTGCCTTGGAGGCTGTCCCAGTTTGGGGCTTGAGGGTTGCAGGGAGCCATGGGCAGGTCACTGCAGTAGTTCATCTCTGCTTGGCCCCTCATCCCCTGGGCACGCTTGTGCCATCCCACAGGGACACCCAGGGACAAAGCCCCAACTGGGAAATGTCCCCGGGGGAGAGGAGAGTGCTTGGGGTGAGAGTGGAGGACACTCTGGTTGGAGTGGAGGATGTTTGGGGTCACCGTGGAGGATGCTCAGGCTGATCACAGAGGGTGCTTGGACGGTGGAGGGTGCTTGAGGTGATCACGGGGGATGCTTGGGGTGGGAGCGGAGGATGCTGAAGAGTGGGAGTGGAGGATGTGCAGGCAGCACAGCGAGGGATGCCGAGGCTAACGGGGGCCCACGGGAAAACCTGTCTGCTTTCTCCTTCTGTGCAGTAATGGCTCAGATTAATGGTGGTCCTCGGCTATTGCCTGGAAATGTCAAGCTGAGAGTCCTTGTCCCGTCCCCCTCTGGGCTCTCTCCCGCCCGCACACCCTCCCCCTCCTCCTCCTCCACTCCACCAACTGGCCAGGAGCGGTGGGAGGCCAGCGTGGCGGTGCCAGCTGTGGCTGTGGGGTTCAGCCGGGGTCCCCGCTGCCTTGAACTGCATCCCCCAGCCCCGGGAAGGCACCCAGCGCCCACCCTGCGGGTGCAGCACCCAGGCACGGGGCGGGCAGCTTTGCACAAACCCTTTGCAGGCTCCGATTTGTATTTGCTCTTTTTATTCCCCCGATTTTGGCTGAGGAACCAGCCCTGTCCCCCTTATCCGCCTCAAAACCCCGATGTGCCCCTGGGGCATGGCAGCCCCATTTGTGCCACCCAGACACCCCCCCCCCAGCTGCTGTCCCCTCCTCCGCCATCACTTCCAGCCCGTCACCAGCCAGTTGCCAATTCCCCTTGGCAGCTGCCGGGACTCTCAGGCGAAACCATCCTTTCCTGGCCCCTTTTTGTAGCATCTGGCGCCGTTTTCCCTCAGCTCGGGGAGGAGGGGACACAGCAGGAGCGGGCACTGGGGTGGCACAGGGCTGGCACTGGGGCGCTGTGGTGGTGTGGGGACCACTGGCGTGGTGGCGTGGTCAGAGCGCAGCGAGGTTTGGGGGGGTTCTGAGGGTGCCTGGGCTGGAGATGGCCTTGGAGGCTTGCTGGAGGGTGGCACGTGTGTATCGGTGGTGGCATCCCCCTGGCATGGCAGCGTGGCCATTGGGAGCCTTGTGACCGTGGGTACCACAGCCAGGCATTGGTGGGGACATCGTGGGGATGATGCTGGGGGGGTTGGGACTGGGCGTGGAGCTCGCAGGGAGTGGGGCTGGTTCCCAGGGGCTGCGGGTCCCCGTGCCCAGCCTGGCTGTGCCTCTGTCCCCTCGGGCTCCTGGCTCTGCCACTGCAGCCAGGGTCATGTCCCCTCACCCTGTGCTCCTGGGGGACACCCAGGATATCACCCCCCTTTCCCCTGGGAGGGACACGGGGCAGAGCCCAGAGGGACAGGGAAGCACATACAGGATCAGTGCCAAGACCTGTTTCATTCCCTCCTGGGGATTCGCATCATGTCTCTGACTCGGTGGCTCTAAACGAGGATTTAATTTGGCAGCAGCAGGCTGGTATTGTTATGACCCACTCCACAAACACCAACAGATTATTAAAGGATTTATTTATGTATTTTTAATTTTTTTTTTCCCCCCTGAAGCTCAGCAGTTGTGCGGGTGACGGTGAGTGGAGGCTGGGGCAGGTGCTCATGGTCCCTTGCAGCGTTGCGGGGAGGACATCCCTGTCCCGTGCCTGGGGCCACCAACCTTCCTCGACCTGCGTCTCACCGGATTTTAAGGCAGCTCCTCCCAGGGCTGCTGCCCCTTAAGCCCAGCCTGGATTTGGCCCTGGGCTGCAGGGCTGAGCTCAGGACCGGCGAGGGGCAGGGTGCTGGGGACGGCTGGTTGGGGACGCGCGGGTGAGCGGTGCTGGAGTGTCTGCCTGGGGCTCCTGTGGGTGTCAGGGACACAATTTAGGGACACCCTCACCCATTTGGGTCTGGTTTATGCCCCATCGGGTGCAGGTCCTCCCCATCATCCCATGAGCACTCCCACCCTAGCGCCCAGGAGATGGGTGCTGCCCCCAGCTTTGGCACCCACAGGGTGCTGCTGCTGCAAACCACCCCCTGCTTTGTGTGCACCCGCAAGGAGGGGTGTGGGTGTCCACCTCAGAATTTGGGGGGCAGACCCAGCTCAGCAGCACCCATAGCCTGGGCACAGGACTGGTGCTCCCACCACCTCCTGGGGTCCCCCCGTGGGTGCCCCCATGGGAAATGAGGCTCTGGGGTCCTCCCTGTGTCCCCCTGCTCCATCTTCTCTGCTGGGGGGGGGGGGGATGCTGACCCCACTAACGACTCCAGCCCCCCCTAATGACACCACCTCCTGCCTCGCAGCAGCCTCAGGCCCTAATTATTTTGAGTCAAGCCCCCCCGCCCCAGAAAGAGCTGTGTGGTGGCCGGGTCTGGGGGCATCCCGTGGGGAGGCAGCACTGGCCAGACAAAGCCAACCCAGCCCTAACAAAGGGGCTTGAATTATACATGGGGCGGGGGCTAGCGGCCTGCCTGGCAATTAGCGGCGCCCTCGTTAGCAGGGGCGATGGTGGGGTTGGTGTCCCCCACCCAGCAGAGGAGGGGATGGAGCAGGAGGACACAGGGAGAGCCCCGGAGCCCACATGGATGGACGCACGGGGGCACCCCAGGAGGTGGTGGGAGCATCAGTCCTGTGTCCAGGCCATGGGGAGACCCAGGTGGGGACCCCAGGAGTCCCCCCCATGTCCTGTGTCCAGGTCACGGGTGCTGCTGGATTGGGCTTTCCCCAAATATTTTGATGTGGAAACCCTCATCCCTCCTGTGTGTGCACCCAAAAAGGGAGGATGGCTTGGGGCAGCACCCATCACCCAGCTGGCAAAGCCATCCCGCATGGTGATGGGGGAAGAAACAGGGTTTTAGGGAAAATCCTGGTTTCCCCGGTGTGGGGTTGATCCCGATGGCAGGGGGATGGGCTCACATCCCTGTTGGATGCCGGGGACCGACGGCTGTGCCGGCCCCGCTGCAGGGTTGAGATGCTTGGGGTGGCATCGTCCCCCCAGCTCAGCCGTGGCGTTGTCACCCGTCGCGACATCCCAGTGTCCCGCCTTGTCATTAAAGGACGCGGCCGAGCGGAGCGGGAAGGCCCCAGGGCGGGCGCCGGGCCCGATCCGGCCCCGGGAGCTCCCCATCCACCACCGTGCCACAAAGGGGGTCGTAAAAAGCAACCCCAAAAAAAGCTCTCCCGAACATGGTGGGTCTAAAAAGAGGATGAACCAATTAATAAAAGCAATTTTTATGGATGTTTAAGAAGCCTCTAATGAGCTCCCATCTGCGGCAGCCGCTAATCGCTGCGTTTAATAATGCGCCGGTGGTCACGGCGCGCTCCGCTAAGGCACCTTGTTAAATCCTCTCGGCGAGGAGCGGGGACGGCAGCGGCGGGTTTCGCGGCACCAGCCCTTCCGCTAAAGGCGTTGCTCGACGTTTTCAGGTTTCTGGTTTTATTAGGGCGGCGCGTCCCGTCGGATGCCTCTCCCAGTTGCCCTGGGATGCGGGTGGAGGGGGTGATGGCAGCGGTTGGGTGCTCTGGGCCTGCGGGGTCCCAGCCCTGGTCCCATTGCTCCCCTCCCAGCCCTGGTTGCGGCGACGGGGATGGTGATGAGGGAAATTTGAGGAAAACGCCGGATGGGAATGTTACTAAATCCCTCAATAGATAGTGAGCGGCACTAATGATGTCTTGTGCAGGACTTTGCACCCCAAAAAGCGTCACGGGTGCTTGGGGAAACAGCCAGGTGACCCTTCTGGGCCTCTCATTGCTGGCCCGGCTGCTTCCCATCACCCAGGTGCTTTTATATTCAGCCCACGGGAAGATTTATCCTTGCCAGCACCCATGGGTGCCTCAAGCATCTTGTCCTTGCGGGGTGCTGGGGTGAGGGATGCATCCAGCCAGGAGGAGACCTCCGATCTCCTCCAGGAGCTTGGGGCCGTTATTCAATGTAGAAGTAAGAATAAATCCCCAATTCTCCAAGAAACTCCGGCCCATGAGGGTTTTGCTCCCCCGGGAATGAGCGCTGGCATGACAGCCCTGCCTGCAGCGGGCAGCGATGCCCCTCACCAGGACTGCCCGTGGGTTGGGGAATCACCCTGAGGAGAGGGAAACCCCCGGGGTTTATCGTATAAATCCCTTTTGTGCTGGCAGCTGCCTCCTCACGGGCTGCTGGGCGGCTGAATCTCTTAAACCTGCATCTCAGGGTGGTTTTATCCTGTATTTTAAGGCTAAAAAATTGGATGAGTGCTGGAAAAACACCCGGAGCTCAGTGGGTGCACGCCCAGTCACCCCTGGGTACCACCTCCAGATGCCCCCTTTATCCCTCCAGGATGCAGGAGCACCCCCTCCTCCTCCAAAACAGCTCTACCCACCCATAAAAATAAATATTTGGGGAGCCGTGTGCTGTTTCGCCTCCCCACCGGCTGCCACCGGCTGCTCCTTTCGCGGCGGCATCGCTCCGAGGGATTATTTTTGCTCCCCGGCTCATTAACAGGGTTGTTACCAGGCAGATTTCCTCACCCGATTTTCTCCTTCCCAGCCTGCGGGTCGTGGGAGGAGGGACTGCCGGTTTCCATAGCAATGCGCTTGGCTTTAATCAGTATTTCTTTCCTGGGAGAATTGATTACGAAAGGTGTCACTAAATAAGTCAGTAAATGGGATATTTTTTCTTTATATATATATATAAAAAATTTCTTTCCTCCCCTCGATCGGATTATATTAACAGCATCTTTGAGGCACCATTTGAGATCCAGGGGAAATTACCTCTTGCTTCTCACAGATGTCGAGCTAAAGAACTTAACGGGGAGAATTAGCATCGAAATTGCCTGGGGCTTAATCCTTGTCCAAATGGGCTCGGCCACCGCGGGCTGGAGGGAACATCTCAGCCAGGATCCGTCCCATCCCACCCAGCACCTGGAGGGGTTTTGCAAATTTTTGGAGACCGAGCTGTTCAGCTCCTCTGCTTTCCAAAACGCCAAACTGCTTTTCCTGGGGCGGCCGGCTCCTGCTCGCTCCCCATCCTTGTCCATCCCCAGAGTTTGTCTGTGTCTTACCCCCAGAATTTGTTATTTAGGAGGTCAGGTTCCCCGTATCTCTCCTGGTTCCCCATCTTGTTTGCTGTCCCTGTGTGCCCCCAAATTTAAGCCCAAGATCTCCCAGATCTAAGCCCAAGATCCACCAAATTTAAGCCCCAAATTGAAGCCCCAAACCCTCCAGATTTAAGCTCAAGATCCCTTAGATTTAAGCCAAAGATACCCAGACTTAAGCCCGAGATCCCCCAGATCTAAGCCCAGGATCCCTTAAATTTAAGCCCAAACCCCTCCAGATTTAAGCCCAAGGTCTCCCAAATTTAAATCCAAGATCCCCCAAATTTATGCCCAAGTTCCCCCAGATTTAAGCCCCAGCTCCCCCCAAGCTGGAGCTCGGTCCTCCCTTACGGTGTGTTGATGGCTCCATCGTTACTGAGCGGCAAGTGCCTGCAAGGCCGGGACAAGGGGTGGGTGGGCGATGGGGTCTCCATGGGCGGTGGGGGATGTCCCCTGCGTCACTGCGTCCCCTGGGCAAGCCAGCACTGGCGGACACGCTGGCCGGTCTGGGTGCTGGAGATGCTCTTCCAGGACCTGGGATGTGGCTCCACTCGGCGTCCCCAGATTCGCAGGGAGAAATCCCCCCAGTCCGAGCTATTCCCCATTTTCTCAGGAGTTTTTTAGGGGGTTTTGCTCCGTTTTAATTAATTCTCAGCCTCTCAGTGGCCATGCTGCTAATGTGCTTTCTGCTGCGAGTCTCTGGCGTGGTGACGAGCCGCGGCTCGTTGTGGCTAATTGAGGTGCTTGATTAATCTCCATTTTCCGTCCTCTGAAAGGCTGTTTGTGGAAGGCGGCTGTCCCGGCGGGACGGCGGCTGGTGGTTGGGAGACAGCGAGTGCCTCTGGGGCTGGGCTGGGAATGAGGGACCTGTGTCAGACCAGGGCGGGGAGGGGCTTGGGGTGGGGTGGGATAGATGGGATGGGATGGATGGCATGGGATGGGGTGGGGTGGGGTGGGGTGGGGTGGGATGGGATGGGATGTGGTGGGGTGGGATGGATGGGATGGGATGGGATGGGATGGGATGGGATGGGATGGGATGGATGGAATGCATGGAATGCATAGGATGGATGGGATGGGATGGATAGTGAGTGGGATGGAATGGGATGGGATGGGGTGGGATGGGATGGAATGGATGGAATGCATGGAATGCATAGGATGGATGGGATGGGATGGGATGGGATGGGATGGGATGGGTGGGATGCATAAGATGCATAGGGTGGATGGAATGGGATGGGATGGGATGGGATGGGATGGGATGGGGTGGGGTGGATGGTGGATGGGATGGGTGGGATGGGATGGATGGGATGGGATGGGATGGATGGTGAATTGGATGGTGAATTGGATGGGATGGATGGGATGGGATGGGATGGGATGGAATGGGATGGATGGAATGCATAGGATGCATAGGATGGATGGGATGGGATGGGATGGGATGGGATGGGATGGGATGGGATGGGATGGATGGAATGCATAGGATGCATAGGATGGATGGGATGGGATGGGATGGATGGAACGCATGGGATGCATAGGACGGGTGGGATGGGAAGGGGGTTGATGGATAGGATGGATGTGATGGATGGGATGCATAGGAGGGATGGGATGGATGGATGGATGGGACAGCAGGCTCCCTGTTGACGCCCCATCCCAGACACACAGCTGAGATATCTGGGCACGGCACGGGCTGCGGGCTCTGCTCCAGCCTACCGTCCCTGTGGCTGCCCGAGGCAGCGTGGCCGGGCTCTGGCCCTGGCTCCCATCAGCCCCCTGCGCCCATTCCTCCTGCAGCCACTGGCCATTGCCCACGTCTCCCCTTCTCTTGATTTCTCCTTGTGGCTTAACTTAGGCTAAAAGTTGTAGTTCAGCAAGTCTCGGTCCAAATCCCATCCCTCCGTGCCAACCCAGCAGTCCCAGCCCTGCTCCTGCAGGTTTGGAGCAGCTCTCAATGGGGTGTCCTCAAGGCACAGCCTTTCTCCAGGGCTTGAGCTTCTGGTCTTCTCCGCCACCCCTCTGTGCCTCGGTTTCCCCCTTAGACCTGCTGTGATGGAGCTGGTCACCCTGACCAAGAGAACAAGTGCTCCCCGGTGTGGTGCTGAGCAGGGCCTGGCAGGACTTAGCCCATTTTCCAGGTAAACTGAGGCACGGCACAACAGTGCAGGCGCAGCCCTGCCCCAGCCATCACCGGTGACCTTGGTGCTTCAGCCCTGTGAAGAGCCCAGGGTCCCACTGCGGCTGCAGCCCCGTGCCTCAGTTTCCCCTCCACGGCAAGTGCCTCCTTGGGCACAGCTGCTGTCCCCGGTGCCCAGTTCCCCCCTCAGGGACACTGCTGGCACCTCCTTACCCCATCCCATCCGTGCCACCACCCCACGTCCTCCCCACCAAGGGGACCCCAGGGTTTCAGGGTCATTTGCAAGGTCAGGCTGGGTGGATGCAGAAGCATCAGGGTTAACGGCATCGTCCCGGCTCCCTTCTGCGGGGACACTTGCAGGGGTTTGTGGCTCCTGAGCGATTCCTGAAGGGATGGGACGATTCCGCAGGGGGAACGAAGCCTGTTGTGCGGGAGGGCACCGCGCCGGAGCCAACGTCTGATGGGCAAGTGGGGAATTGAGCTGCTTCGATTTCCTCGGCTTTCCCTCAGCGTGGAAATGTTTCCTTGCTGGGAGGCAAGAGAAAGAAAAAAAGTCTCGTCTCAGCATTTACAGGACGGTGCAAATAATAGATGTAATCCTGTGTTAAAGTTAAATAGATGTGATATTGTGTTAAAGTTAAGTAGATGTAATATTGTGCTAGAGTTAAACCAGCCTGCTCGCAGGGAAATTTGAAATTTGTGATGTTTGCCGGAAAAAAAAAAAAACTATCAAAATTTTTCAGGGGGTAGTGACCCACTGTGGGTCCGTGGTGGAGCCGGCAGGAGCCAAATCAACCCAAAACCTGCAGTTTTGGGAGCCGACGGGCCCGGCGGTGGCTCGGGGCTTGGTTCTAGCGGGTGTAAGTCAGGAGGAGCCCAGGGTGGTGGAGCAGCCGGTGCCTCGGGTTTCGGCGTTCCTGGCACCTCAGAGCACAGCGAAGGGTTGGGGGTGTCTCCCCATCCCGTGCCTCAGTTTCCCTTCCCTGTGACGGAGCCAAACCAGGAGCGCGCTGGGGTTAATCCGCTCGTGCAAGGGCACTTTGCAACCCTTGGGCTACATTTAGGGGAGGAGGAGGATGATGATGACGATTATTTCCCAGCCCTCCTTGTACGGAACCCCCCAGGGACGGGGGGAGCCGAGAGCACGGATCTGGGGCGCAAGGCTTGGAGGGGACCCCGCCGTATGGGTGCTGGGGTCTCCCGGAGGTCCTGGGGATGGGTGCAGTGGGTGACCTCGCACCCAGGGGTGCAGCCGGCCCCGGGGCCGTATCCAGCCCACGGAGCAGGTTGCCGGCAGTGGGTTCCTGGGGTGCAGCGTCTAGACAAGCGCATCCAGCCGGGGCTGCTGCCACGTTCCCATGGCAACGGTGCCGGATGCGGCAAAATGAAATAAATAACTGGGAATGGGGGGGCGGGGGGGGGGGAAGATAAGCGCAAGGAAGGAAAGCCCATCGGGTGGGCGGTGGGTGCTGGGGAGCCGTGGCGAGGGACCCTGCGCACCCCAAGTCTCTGCCCCCAGCATCCGTAGCCCCATCCTGGAGAACTGGGGGTGCTTGAGCCACGTGCTGGGAGCTCCTAAATCCAGCGACGCTGGCGTTGGGGGGCAGGAAGGGGCTGCGCAGAGGCCAGGAGCCCCCCCAAACCCGCTGGCATCGCCGGGGGAGGTTGCAACAGCTGGGGAAGGACCCAATTTGTGCCTCTTTCACCCCACTTTTTTGCTCCTGCGGTGTTTTACAATGGGGCTGCTCGGTCCCGGAGCGTCTGTCAGCCAAGGGGCTGCATCCTGCTCGTCACCGCCCGGTACCGGCGAGCGACCGAGGCTCCGGCGCCTTTAATTTCTTTTCCTCTGCGGTTTCACGAAGGCTTTTGCAAGTTGGAAGTAGGTCAAGAACTTGTTTCCAAGTCATTAAATGAAGTCCCTGGGTTCACAGCGGTGTTTGCACCTTCTTAATAGTCAATTCGCTGGCTTTGCCGTTCATTTAAATCGCAGCCAA
This sequence comes from Leptosomus discolor, assembly GCF_034619465.1. Lineage (NCBI taxonomy): Eukaryota > Metazoa > Chordata > Aves > Leptosomiformes > Leptosomidae > Leptosomus > Leptosomus discolor. The sequence goes on from NC_141419.1 coordinate 1,880,375, forward strand.
TTTCCCTAAGTGGAGATGGGCAGCTCACGGGGACCACGCGATGAAAACACCTCCGACGGCTCCTCGGGCTCCCCAGGAGCAGGTAAAAGCACTGGAAGAATGAAAATCAGCAAAATGCCTTAAACTGCCTCGAAAAGAGAGGTTGCGGAGGGTGGGGGAGCCTGCGAGGGGGCGCGGGGGGGGGCTCAGGGTGGGGACGCGAGGCTCCGTAGCAGCCTTTGGGGCTGGGAGCTGGGCTTTGCTTTCCCTCCTCGGGCAGGATCCGGCTGGCCCCCGGGAGCCCCGTGTGCTTCAGCCCCAAGGATGCTCCATCTGCTGCGGGGACACCTGCGGGAAATGTCCCTTTCAGGGACGGACAGCACCGGGCATCCCGCTAGCGGGCCAGATCCTGCCCTGCAGCTCTGCCCACGGGGTGTTTTCTCCCTAAACCCCAACATTTTTTTGACCCCAACTCCTAGAAACGGGGCATTTCTACCCCAAACAACCAGGACGGGCTCAGCGGCCGGGGGGAGAGCGATGCTCACGCAGCATCTTGGGATGCAGCACAGAGGGGAACTCGAGGAGGAATGGAAAAAAAAAAAAAAAAACCCACCCCCAAATCTCTTCAAAATGCAGCGAAATGAAAAGTTAAATCCCCGGCGAGCCCCAGGCATATGGTGTTCGGGAGGAAATCACCCGGCTGAAGGATAATAACCCATCAGGGGGGTAAGGAAGCCCCGCTCTGCTCCTGCCACGCCGCAGCACGGAGGGGAGGGCAGAGGGTTTGTGTCAGCCCGACGCACAGATGCTGCTGCTGAGATCCAGGGCAGCAGGGAGCCGGGAGGAGCATCCTGCCTGCTCCGGCCTCGCCAACACCAAAACACCCGTGCCGCTGGGTTGTCAGGGCTCCTCAGTTTTTAGGGAGGGTATTTCCAGGGGGGGGAACATCCCTTTTTTTCTGGGATGGAAGCTCTTCCCATCTATTTTTTCCCCTTTGTGGGGAAAATCAGCAGGGGGGGGGAATATCCCCTTCCCCTGCCCGCATGTCTTGGTGAAGACCCTCGGAAAGGCAACGGGCAGGTTTGCTCCTGCCTGCAAATGTCAGAGCCGCATCCCCGCGGAGCCAGCAGTAGAAAAGCTGCGGTTTTGGTGATGGGGAAAAAAAAAATCCCTGAAAAATCTCCTTTTCCCCAATCTCTAGCCTCAGGACTGGCCGGCGGGGAGCTTATGGCTGCTGGTGCATCAACCCCCCCCCCCCAAAATCTAGAGCAAGACCCCGTGTGCTCGGGGATGCCGGGTGCAGCCCTTTGGTGGTTGGGAATCCCCCGCTGCAGGGTGTCCCCTTTGGGGGTTCACGCCTCTGCCCCCTCCCTCCCCACGGCCGGGTCCCCTGGGGGGTCCTGTATCGCGGGGGCTGTGCCGGATGCTTCCCGCTCTGCCGAAAATTAGGTTGTTGGGGAGAGGCGTGGGGTGGGGGCGCCGCCACGTAGCCACACGTGATGGGCACCCGACAGGCGTGTGGTGCCCCCGCGCCCCGTCCTGCTGCGAGCGGGGCCGGGGGGGCGGTGGGGAGGGGGCGGAGGGCAGGGCTGGGGGCGGGGGGGGGCCCTGAGCACCCCGGTTCAGCCGGCCCTGTGCGGGGTGGGGGGGTGCAGTGGGCGGGGGGGCTGTGTGTGCAGGCAGAGCATGTGTGCAGGCAGGCCATGAGTGCAGGCAGGCCATACGGGCAGGCCATACATGCAGGCCATACGGGCAGGCCATATGTGCAGGCAGGCCAGATGTGCAGGCCATACATGCAGGCAGGCCGTACATGCAGGCAGGCCATAGGGCAGGCCATATGTTCAGGCAGGCCATACGTGCAGGCAGGCCATACAGGCAGGCCACACATGCAGGCAGGCCATAGGGCAAGACATATGTTCAGGCAGGCCATACGGGCAGGCAGGCCATACCTGCAGGCAGGCCATACGTGCAGGCAGGCCATATGTGTGGGCCATACGTGCAGGCAGGCCATACATGCAGGCCATACGTGCAGGCCATACATGCAGGCCATACGTGCCCAGGTGCCTCCTCCCGCTGCAGGCAGGCCATACGTGCGGGCAGGCCATACATGCAGGCAGGCCATACGTGCAGGCAGGCCATACGTGCAGGCCATACGTGCAGGCCATACGTGCAGACAGGCCATACGTGCAGGCAGGCCATACGTGCAGGCAGGCCATACGTGCAGGCCATACGTGCAGGCAGGCCATACGTGCAGGCCATACGTGCAGACAGGCCATATGTGCAGGCCATACATGCAGGCCATACGTGCAGGCAGGCCATACGTGCAGGCAGGCCATACGTGCAGGCCATACATGCAGGCCATACGTGCAGGCAGGCCATACGTGCCCAGGTGCCTCCTCCCGCCGCCAGCTCCGTTGCCCTCCGCAGCGCAGGCAGCCCCAGGCCCCGGTCGGCCGCTCTCCCCTCTCAGCCGGTTCTTCCGCAGCCGCTGGATCTCCGGACTCAGCCTGGAGCCGGGAATCCCGACCCCGGCTCACCCCAAGGGAACCGGCTCCCTCGCCCGGCCGGGGCTTCTCACGCCCGGCACCCCCCGGCACACGGGGTCATGTCCCAGGTTTCGGGGGGTTTCACCGTGCCGCTCCCCCTGGCCAGCCCCCGGAATGGAGGTTGGGGAAAAGGGGATTTTTTGGCGACTTTTTTTTTCCCATCACCAAACCCACAGCTTTTCTGCTGCTGGCTCCCTGGGATGTGGCTGTGACACTTGCAGGCAGGAGCAATCCTGCCTGTTGCCCTTCGGAGGACTCTCATAAAGCCACATGAGCAGGGGAAGGGGGTATTTCCCTCCTGATTTTTCCCAGAAAGGGGAAAAAAATAGATGGAAAGAGTTTCTATCCCAGAAAAAAAGGGACATTCGCTCCCCAGAAAGTGTTTTGCTCAAATAGTATAAATGTCCAAACCCCTTATTCTTCCCCAAAATGGCCCAGCTGAAGTGGCAGCGAGTGGGGGGAGCCTGGGATGGGGAAGGGCACATGGTGGCCTGCCCGGGGCTGTCCCCACGGGCAGAGGGACGGGGTGACCGGTGTCACTCTGTGCGAATTAATGGGGCTGGACCCCTGTGTCACCGTAACCCCCCCCATGTCACTGGTGCCCCACATGCTATGGGCACCTGGGTTCCCCCTTGGGGACAGGGAGCTTTTATTTAAAAGCAATTAAATACAGAATCATTTACCTGGAAAAATCACTGCCTGGGTCCAGGGGGTGGCACGGCTTGGGATGCAGCTGGCGGACGGGGGTCGCTCCCCCGTGTCCCCAGGCGTGACTCCCTGCCTGCTGCACCCCGGGGTGGTGCTCGGGGGGCTTTGGGCTGGGCAGGGGCACAGCGAGCAGCGGGGATGTCCCCAAAGCATCGCCCAGCACCCAACCATGGGGCTCTGCGGCTTTGGGGGGGGGTTTAGGGAGACACGGGAGGGACCAACCCCGCACAGATGCTCCCGAGGGAGCAGCATGGAGGGACTGTTCCCCTCCCCAGCTCCCCCCGGAGGTGACCCCACCCCCAGCGCCCGAGCGAGCTCCCGTCTCTCTCCGCCCGTTAATTATTGAGGCTTTGGGGATGCAATAATGTATTTATGCGCCTGTGTCAGCAAACGTGTCATCCCCATCACAGCCGAGGCGAGAGGATGGAGCGTGGCGAGGGGTCAGCACCGCCTCCCCCACGGAGCCACAGCCGGGCCAGCATCCTCGCCCGGGGCCCTGGTGACATGAGCGTCACCTCCTCCGGGCACGGTGGGAGGAGGACATGGATAAATCATCCCTGCGCCTGCCAGGACGGCCGAGTGCCCTGGGGCCGCTCGTGTGGCCCTGTCCTTGCGTCCCTTTCGGTTTTGGTGGTAATTAAGTGGGTTTTGGACAAGTCTTCAAGAGCCATTGGGTGTGACAGGTACGATGGGAGGACCTGCTGCCAAATCCTGCTTCTGTAAATCCCAGGGAGAGTCTTGGGCTGGGGGGGGGGGGGGGGGGGGGCGGCTGTGGTGGCTCCAGCTTGTCCCCAGTGAGGATGGCTCTGGGCCGTGCTGGGACCTCATGGCCACCCTGCGGACACGGCGTCGGTCTCGCGTGGGCAGCGGGAGTTCTGCCTGCAGACAGGCTGTCTGCTGCCTTGTTACCGAGCAGGGCATGGTTGGTTTTGCCTCCAAAATAGGGGGTGGGATGCAGTAAGAGGTCCCCCACAGCATCCTCATCTTTCAGTTGGAGGGGTGTGGGTCTGACGGCAGGACGCTAGATGGTTATGGAGTTGGCTGGATGGCTGTGTCCGAGGAGTTGCAGTCAACAGCTCAGTGTCCAAGTGGAGATGGGTAGCGAGTGGTGTCCCTCAAGGGTCCGCACTGGGACCAGTACTATTTAATATCTCCAGTGGGATGGAGCGCACCCTCAGCAAGTCTGCAGATGACTCCAAGCTGTGCGGGGCGGTTGATGTGCTGGAGGGACAAGATGCCACCCAGGGGCACCCGGACAGGCTGGAGGTGTGGGCTGAAGTTCAACCAGGCCAAGTGCGAGGTCCTGCACCTGGATTGGGGCAATCCCCAGTATCAGTACAGACTGGGGGGGTGAAGGGATTGAGAGCGGCCCTGCGGAGAAGGGCCTCGGGGTGCTGGTGGGTGGAAAGCCAGCAGTCTGCACCCGCAGCCCGGAAGGCCAACCGCATCCTGGGCTGCATCAAAAAAACGTGGCCAGCAGGTCGAGGGAGGGGATTCTGCCCCTCTACTCCACTCTCATGAGACCCCCGATGGAGTATTGTGTCCAGTTCTGGGATCTCCAGCACTGGAAAGACGTGGACCTGTTGGAACGGGTCCAGAGGAGGCCATGGAAATGGTCTGAGTGTTGGAACGCCTCTGCAATGGAGAAAGGTTGAGAGAGTTGGGTTTGTTCAGCCTGGAGAAGAGAAGGCTCTGGGCAGAGCTTCTTGCGGCCTTTCAATAGACAAGGGGGGCTTAGAAGAAATGTGAAAAGAGACTTTTTACCAGAGCCTGTAGTGACAAGACAAGAGGCCACAGCTTCAAACTGAAAGACGGTACGGTTGGGTTGGACATAGGGAAGAAATGTTGTATGGTGGAGCACTGGCACGGGCTGCCCAGAGCAGCTGTGGCTGCCCCCTCCCTGGCAGGGCTCAAGGCCAGGCTGGATGGGACTTGGAGCAACCTGCAAGATGCTCAAAAGATGTCCATGCCCATGGCAGGGGTGGTGGATTAGATGATCTCTGAAGGTCCCTTCCAACGCAAGCCATTTTGTAATCTTTATTTGGAAGTGTTCAAGATCGGGTTAGATGGCATTTTGAGCAACCTGATCTAGCGAAAGATGTCCCTGCCCATGGCAGGGGCGGTGGAACTAGGTGGTCTTTGAAGGTCCCTCCAACCAAACCCATCCCGTGATCGTCTGATTCCAAGAGAGCAAAAACATCTGCTGCTGGGCAAGAAGTTTTCTGGTTCAATACTGCAGCAGGTCAGAGGGTACTGGGTCAGGGATGCTCTTCGTGGGGCCCAGGTCTGCCCAGTTGGGTTGCAGAGGGCATTTCCAACCTCAAAATATCCAGTCTGGTGGGATGGGACATGGGGGAAGGTTCTCCCCAGTGTCTGTGCAATCCTGGCACAGCTGGACCGGGATTTGTCTCTCCCATTCTTGTCACGGGCATTAAAAAGGACTGGGAAAACCCCACTGGGTAACAGGATGGGTCTGAGGAAGGTGAAGGTGCCACAACCAAGGGGTCATTTGGGGACAAGCGAGCTCCTTCCCGCTTGAATTTGGTGCCAGCACCCCTAAAAAAATCCCATTTTCCTCCAGCTTTGCCTCACGGGTTCTGCCTGCCCAGAGCCTCCCAGGCTGAGCCCCGGCACCTCCCTGTCCCCAAGGGGCTGCGCACGTGTCCCCTCCTGCCGCCGTCCTCCCCGGGGACCGCCACGTGCTGACGGAGCCCGGGCCCCGCGTCTCGCCCGCTTCGATTTCTTGATTAAAAGAAAATCATTGCAGGCGACGCGTTTCAATTAGCAGGACTCTGGCGCGCGCCTGCCCCCGCCTAATTGGTACGGTTTGCTGCAAAGGGGAACTTTTGGGGCTGATCGATAAACTAGAGAGTGTTTAATTAAGAGGGAGCCCTAAAACTCGTCGCATTGATCGGCTGCAGGTTTATCTTCATTAGCAGGGGGATGGTGTGTCGCTCCCGGCCCCGCACCCCCAGGAGCATCACGGCTTCCATGGCAGAGCTGGAAGGGGAGAGCAGGGTGTTAATGAGGGTGGGTTGTTAATGGCGCTGCTATTAGCATGGGAAATACCCCTCCCAGGAGGAGGAAGGCCTGGGGAGGGTGCTCTGATGCTCCCCAAGTCACCTAGGTTTGGGGGGGAGGGGGGGTTGGATGCTGCCGGTCCCCAAGTGGCTCGGCGGTTTCTTGCGGAGCGTGCCGAGAGCTTGCAGAGCCCCGCGGCCGGGCTGGCTCGCTGCTCTTGCTTCGTGTAGGGCGCTGGTTGCGTGAAAAGCCTCGGTGTCTTCAGGGCTGCTGCCGGGGGACATCTCACCCCAAAAATATCGGGTGAGGACGCTGCGGGTGCTGGACCCGCCTGGGGCGCGAGCGGCGCGAGGCGCTTGGAGCAAGCCAGGAGCGTGGGACTGAGCTGAGGACGGTGCTCGCTGAGCCCCGCCGTGCCCTGAGCGAGCATTGCCAAACCCGTGCCACCCGCTTCCCCCCCGCCCCCCCCCCCCCCCCCCCCCGCCGAGGCGTGGCCGTGCCTCAGTTTCCCCACTCGTGAAAGCGGGCCTAAGGCTGGTGCCCTGCCCTTGGGCTGCCCTTGGCGCTGTGCAGGCGGCGGATGGCGGGGGAGCTGCAGCCGTGTTGGTGCTGTACCTCCGCGTTTTCCTTCACTTTAAGCAGGATCTGACAAGGCTGGGGAAAAAAAAAACAAAAAAAAAAGGTTGCTTTTCACGTGGAGGGGATATGCTTAAATAACAGCTCACACAACAGAGCGTTTTACCTGCCAGGGTGGCTCCAGCAACGTTTTTCAGTACAATTACCAGCCCTCGCTCATCGGTGGGGAAACGGTGCTGTTTGGCGCTAATTGAGCCTCTCCTCGGGGTGAAGAAGGATTCCGTTCAACCAGGCTCTTCCCAGCTCCTCTTTCAGCCTGTCCTGGCTTCATGGGCTGGAATTAAGGAGCCCTGCGGGTGTAAGCACGTCGCTCCGTCTCCATGGGATGCTCTCGGAGGCTCTTCCCAGCCCCATCCCTCAGCTCGGAGACACGCCGGTACCCCAGCCTCACAGCCTTTGTGTCTAGCTCCTGCTAAGCAGCAACGTCAACAGCCACCAGATCGATGGACGGCTATAAAACCCCGAGCACCGTGCTCCTTGTATCATTTATTATTTACGTTCCTCAATTTAAAAGATTTACAGCCCGCTTGTAAGTATTTCCAAAGGCTGTTTCCTCCGAGAGTTTAAATAGCGTGGAAGTGAATTAAGCTTCAATGCAAACAGCCTCGGTCCTGGCCCTGCGGATCCTGGGGCTGCCTGGGCTCGGCTGCTCCGTCCGTGCCTTTGCATCGCCTTTACTTGGTCCCGGGGTCCTGCCGGCACAGCTCCCGCAGGTCCTGTCCCGGGGGTCGGGTGGGGAATGGGACACCACGGCCCTCGGCTCTGCCTGTGCCTTCCCACCCGCTGGCAGGACGGGGCTGGGCGAAATTAGACTGGAGCGGTGGTGCTTTATGGATGGGGAAACTGAGGCACAGCTGGTGGTTGCACACAGAGGTGCGTTAGCTGTGGCTCGTCCTTATGAAGCACCTAGGGAAGGACTTTTGCCACCTCATTTGTTTCCCCCTCCTGTAATTCGGACACGTTAAGTCGGGCTGGATGGGCAGCCCCGCGGCTGTAACCCCCATGGGAGCTCTGGGGTGCGCCTGGATGGAGCTCCCCTAAATCCAGATCGCTGGGGGAAGCTGCTGGTGAACAGTGGGGGGATGTAAACCCCATTTTCTCCTGCAATTTTCAGGAGAAACTCCCACTTCTCAGGATGAGAGACTTTGCACTGGGAGGGGAAACTGAGGCATGGTGCCGCAGGGAGAACTCCGGGCCCTGGAGCTCGTGGCGTTTATTGGGTGAATCTGGGGCATCTGAAAGAGCGATGAGACAGAGCTGGGCTGTCAAAAAGATAAATGTAAAGGTGTTCTTTTGTTTTGCAAGGCTGCTGGAGATGCAGCTCGCTGCAGCCCTGTCCCCACGCCCTCGGGGGCTGCGATGTCTGACGCACCCTCAAGTTCCCTAAAAGTTCCTTAAAAGTTCCCTAAAAAAAACATAACCTCATCAAATCTCCATTTTTTTTACTTAAAACCTTCAGGGAATGCTCCGGTGTTCCCACCTCACCTTTGCTACCGCCGATCTTTAAGCTAATCCTGTAATTAAGAGTAATAGACCCCGAGCCGGGAGCAAATAGAGCCATAAATAAGCGCTGGGATAACAGGCCGGTCACACCTGCTACCGTCCCTAATTTTGCGTGCCCTGTGATTTATTAAGGTGCATCCTGTCCTTATTTATGGATTACAAACGATAATGGCAATCAGAACCCAATGGCGTTAAATGGGAGGGCACGTGACGAGCTGGTGAGGATGGGCAGAAAAATCACTTGCAAATTATCGGGGGACCCCGTGCGTGACCTGAGCAGGAGGTTTTCCCTGGATAAGCTGAGCCCAGGGCTAAACCAAGCCTGGAAGGTGATTTCAAGCAGTGCCCGAGACCTGAGCGATGGGGAAACTGAGGCACAGAGGGTGCTGGTTGGGGCGACGAGCTGACAGCTCCTTGCTTTCCCCTTCTACCCAATTATTCCTAACAACCCCTCGCTCGCTGCCATCCGTTCGCCCACCACTGGCCGATGCATCATGCAGACGTTTCAGCCTATTGCAACTAATTATCCATGGGATTTCCCATTAATTACCAACTGCTCTTTGCCTTCAGCATCCCGGGAGCTGCTGCGGTGACTGATGCCCTGCTCTAGTCCCCCCAACCCCTCCTTTGCTCTGTTGCAGGTAGCGGCGCTGGAGAGACAGATCTTTGATTTCCTGGGCTACCAGTGGGCACCCATCCTGGCTAATTTTTTACACATCATGGCCGTTATTTTGGGTATTTTTGGGACCATCCAGTACAGATCCAAATACCTCATGATGGTAGGTACTGCCGCGGGTGCCGTTCCCCACACCCGGGTGCAGCATCGTCACCCCCAAGGATGGCTCAGCCCCGCGTGCCCTCCCGTGTCCAAACCCAAATCCCTGGGGATCCAGCGGGATCCAGCGAGCGGGGCGGAGCGGGGATGGAGCGGGGGATGTCCGCGCGGCGTGGCGTGCCCTGACCGGCTCTCTCCTCGGCAGTACGCGGTGTGGCTGGTGCTGTGGGTCGGCTGGAACGCCTTCATCATCTGCTTCTACCTGGAGGTCGGGCGCTTGTCACAGGTAACCCCCCCACCTGCCTCCTCTTCCTCCCTCCATCCTCCTTCCCCCTCCATCTTCCCATCCTTCCTGCTCCTTCCCCTGCTCCACAGCTCTGCCCCCCATGGGGCCTGCGGGTGCCCCCACCCTGGTGGCAAAGCACCCACCTGGGTGCTGGGGGTGCCTCCCGGGGGGCTCCCGGCCGCAGCACCGAGCACCCGGGCGTGTGTGGGATGGACAGACGGACAGTTCAGGCTGAGGTGGTGGGGAAGCTTCGAAGCAGGAGAGAAAAATTAATGAGGGTGATGAGTTGGGAAGTGCAGGGGGCTCGTTGATCACCAGTGCCCCCCCGGCACCGCCGGGGTTTACGGGGTACAGAAATTGGACGGCGCCGGCGCGTTGGCGAGGAGGTGAAGCGGAGAAGGGACACGGGGGCTGGGGTTGAGCAGTGACAGGACATTTTGGGGCAGGGTCTCCAGCAGCTCAGCTTATGGTGCAGGCAGGGGCAGGCAAGGCAGCAAGGTGGGGAGGAGGAGACCCTCCCCGCTGCAAATTCCCAATTTTCCAGGGTCTCCTGGGGCACTGCAAGCGCCGCGGCAGCAGGAGAGTGGCTGGATGTCATTAATGGCTTCGAAAAGTCAACCGGTGGTGATGGGGGAGAGGATGTGAGGGGGCTGTGCCTCTCCGTGTCTCTCCACCCCACCCTGGGCTATGAAATGATAGCTCTTGCACAAAAAAGAGCCAAACTTAATGTAGCGAAGATGCGTCACCACATGCTTTGAGCATCCTCCGCCCCGTGCCGAGGACGTGCCCCGCTCCGGCATCCCGCTCCCGGCTCTGAGGGTGCTGTTCCCTGTGCTGTGCTCAGGGCACCACAGAGGGCTCGGGGAAAAAGGGCTTCTTAGAGGGCTTGATGGATGAAACCCTCTTCCCGTGTTGCTGCAGGTCACTTGAGGCTCTTCTAGGAAGCTGAAACGCCGGATGCGTGCAGCAGGCACGGAGGATGCGATAGGGGCGGGTTCCCTCCCACTGAGTGTTTTTGGTGGAAATCCCCAATCTCTCAGTGACGCCGCAATGCCAGAACACCCCCTCGTTGTGCTTCCCAGCACCTAAACCCACATCCTTTGGGTTTAGAAACCAAAACCCACTTTCTTTCTATTTTTTCTGCCCCGACTATCAAAAATCTTTTAATCCCAGATGGGTGATTTCCTACAAGGGATGCTCAGCGGGTTTCCCGGCCCCTCACAGGCCTGGGGGCTGGTGGCATGGAGAGGGGCTGGGAGGACCCTCCGTGGGGTGGGTGCTCACCCGGCCGTGCCGAGAGGACCCTCCATGGGGTGGGTGCCCCCCCCCCCCCAGCCACGCTCCTGCTGCCTGCAGGAGCCCTGCGCCGGGGCTGCATCCCAACCCACGCGGTCCCCATCTCCTTGCCGGATCCACGGGCAGGGGCATCGGCATCGAACGTGCCGTGGTGCGTCCTGGGATTGAGCCCAGGAGCTTAGCCTTGTGCGAGCCTGCCACGGGAGGGTGCCGGCAGGGGCTGGGGGTCAGCCCTGCGTCCTACCCAGCGCCGGTGGCAGCGGGGAGGCTGCTGCCTGTCGCACCGCCACCTCCAAGCTGCCAGAGATGAACCGGGGAGAGCCCCAAAACCTGGTAGTGGGCTCACGAGGAGGGGCCGTCTGTGAGCAAGGGCCCCACAAGGCTCTGTGGGGATGGGGAGGGGATAGCCCCCTGACACCCCAGGGGAAGCAGAGGGCATTGCCCTGCATCCCTTGACCACACCGGTGGGGTGATCCCACGGTCCCATCTTTTGGAGGGCTGGATGCGGCCGGCAGCGTCACGAGTGGCTGCTTCCCTGCCTCAAGGCCGCGCTGGTCATTGCTCCGTGACATCCACGATGTCACCTGGACATCACGGTGCACCTGGATGCTGCTTGACCAAATGGTCCGTGGTGCCGGCGTGGGAGGAAGCCCCAAACCCCGGGGACGCCAGCTGCAATACCTTGACATGGTCTGGGTGGGTGCAGTGCTGGTGGAGCATCCTTGGGTTGGAAAAGCCCACCTCCCCTGCAAAGAACCTCAGCTCCACGGTCTGTGCCTCCTCCTCTGCTCCCCTCCCGCAGGACCGGGACTTCATCATGACCTTCAATACCTCACTGCACCGCTCATGGTGGATGGAGAACGGGCCGGGCTGCCTGGTGACGCCGGTGATGAACTCCAACCTGGCGCCCGAGGACCACCACGTCATCACCGTCAGCGGCTGCCTGCTCGACTACCAGTACATCGAGGTAGTGAGCAGCGCCACGCAGATATTCCTGGCGGTAAGGGCGGCCACCGGCACCTTTCCTCCTCATCCCGAGTTGTGAAGGGAGAGAGGGAGGATGACGGCAGGGACCGGGGTGGGCAGAGCCGCTGTGGTCCACCTGGAGATGTCCCCCCATGCCACCTCGCATCCGTGCCCATTCATAGCACCAAGGGTGGTGTTGGCTCTGGGGTGGGAAGAGAGGAGCCATGCGAGCACCCCGGGGGTGCTGCCCACCCCGAAACCTGGCAGGCTGTGGGCTGGCTGCTGCAGGAATCGGGGGGTTCTCAGTGTAATGCACCCAGACGTGTTGCTGGAGTCTGAGCTGGTGGGATGTGCTGCTTGCTGGAAAGAGAGGGCCCCCCTTTCCTGGTGGCTCTCACCCCATGGGGAGGTGGGGAGGGGGTGCAAAGCTCCTGGGGAGCCTTAGGGGAGCGGCAAGAAAAGAAAGCTTTAAGGGGAACTGGGGTCCAGAGCAACTGCTGTGCACCCACCGAAGGGGCACCCAGCTCAGCACCCTCTGCCCTGCTGTCCCAGCTCAATGCCAGCCTGTCCCCACTAGGACCACCACCCTCGTCCCCCCTGGAGCAGCTGAAACCATCCCAAACCAGCACCCGGACCCCACAGAGATGGGCTCCAGCACTGCCACCCTGGAGGCAGCCCTGATCCTGCCCAGGGTCCCCCCCAGGATGCTCTCAGGCACCCTTCTCGCAGCGCCCAGCTCCGTCCCCCCCACCGACACCGTGCGGGTCGTGGTGCCTTCACCCCGATAACCAACTCCCCTCCGCCCGCTTGTCTTTCGCAGCTCTTTGGCTTCGTCTACGCCTGCTACGTCAGCAAAGTGTTCCTGGAGGAAGAAGACAGCTGTGAGTGCTTTTGCCAGCAGCCACGGGGCGGGGAGAGCCACAGCGCTGCAAAATGGCCTCGGCTGACGCCAGCCGGCGCCTCGCCGGGGTGGCAGCTCCCGGCCGGGGAGGGGGGAGCGATGCCTGGGTGGCAGGCAGCTGAAGGGATCCTTTTCGTTGGGGGGTTTTGCCCCATTTTCCCATCCCCGACGAGGCAGGCGCGCTGGGGTGATGTGCCACCGGCGGTCATGCCCCAGCCAGCTTCGGGGAGGGTGCTGCACCCTGGCCAGGGCTGGGAGAGGAAAGGGACGGGAACGCTGAGCCCCGGGTCTCCCACAGGACCGCAGCGCTCACAGCCTGCAAGTGCAGGAACGGGCCCAGTTTCACCCAACACGTGGGGTTGGGCTTCATCCCCGCACCCGCCCATGAAGAGGCTGAGGTGGTCCCCCAGTCCCTGGTCCCCACACCAGCCTGGTGACACCGAGACCAGCTCCCGTTGAAGCTGGGAGGCTCCTCCCCGTGCTCTGGGGTGGCTCTGGGGCCGGCGTTGCTCTCGCTGCCCCACGCTGACCCGAGTACCCGGGATCTCCTCCAGGACAGAGCGTCTCCCCCAGGTCCCTGGTCTGGCGTGGCAGCTGTGAAACGCCGCCTCGAAGCCCCGATAAATTCACGGCGGATGCTCCTCCTGGTGTGGATCTGGCTCCATCCTCCCTGCTCCCAGCTCCCGGAGCCAGCCATCACCCGCCTCCCCCTGTCGACAGCCACCTGGGGCTTGGGGACCGTGAAATGGGAAACATTATGTCCCCCCGGCAGCACCCTCCTCCCCCACCTTGAGGTTTTTCACCCCGAAGCAGGGGGAAACCCAGCAATTTCAGCCAAACTCCAGACTAATTTTTATCCAAGCTATTGGATATTGTGCTTTCCGATCCGACACCGATCCCTGCAAACACCCCTCGGAAGCGCTGAGCACCCTGGCCCCAATTAACCAGGTGGTTAAGGCTGCAGCCATCCAATCGCATTAAATGCTCATCTGCCAGTAATTAATTCGCACCAGCTGGCAGCTCCCGGCAGCTCCCGGCAGCCGACCGCGGGCAGGGCTGTGCCGCAACCTCCAGCGTGGCAAAAGCCACCGAGATAGGCTCAGCCTCAGGCTCCTTCCCCGCAGCATCGGGCTCGGCACCCCTGCCGGTGCCGTGGAGCCAGAAACGGGCCCAGCCCAGCGCAGGAGATGCCGGGGTTCAGCATCCCCATGTTTTCCCCTCTCTGCTGCCGGGAACCGGTGGAGCAGAAAAGGAAAATCTCCGTGTGAAATTGGACCCTGCCTGCGGTAATAATTTGTTTCTGTACCCGGGGAGCTGGCAAAAGGGTTTATCTACCGCTGCCGGCTTTGAAGCGTGTTTGCATTCAAACAAACTCCTGCATTCAATACACTTTTAATATTAATGCTGCTGGAGCCCAAGATTCAAATGCATCTTTTTTAATGGAATATCTTATTAGATTTGGAAATGGATGGATGGCGTCAAAATTGAGAGCTGGCTGAATATTAAGTCAGGAAGATGAATGTGCCAGGAGAACTGGGCTCCCCTCTTGAGCTGGCTGCTGTTTCTTGGACACCAGTGTGTGAATCCACCCAGATCACAGCTCCGTGGGGGATGAATCTGTTGGTTTTGGGGAGGTGGGTTGTGGCTCTTGGAACAGCTTGGATAGCCCAGCCTGGCTGTGCGTGGTGCCTGGTGCTGGGCTGGCTGAGCGGCCGCTGGCTGTGCCCGTGGGGAGGCTTCACGTCTGGGGGCGCGTAGGCGGATCACAGGAGAAGTTGGGGTACCCCAGCCACCCATCGCTCCCACTGCATCGAGTCGGGGTGAAGGGCTGGGGTCTGCCTCTGTGATCCCTCCAGCGAGTGCCCGGGAACCCGTGGGGCGGGCGATGGGCTCCGCCGGCCGGAGGGAATGAACCGCCGGGCTGGAAATCGCAGCCGTGAAAACCGATCTATTGGTGTCTGCAATTCCCCGAAATGACAGGCTTTAAACGAGATGTAATTCCCCCATAATTCTCCTTAAACGCCCACTCTGGAGACAATGAGAGGGTAATTTTACCCACTTTGTCCAGCCTGCGACGCAAGGGCTGTTGTGGTGAGGAGGAGAGCGCCGCAGGGATCTCTGCAAGTCAGTCCAGCTCCTTCCTCCGTCTCTCGCTGGCACTTCCCTGGGATGCTGTGATGACCCGGGATGCTGCGGCAGCCCAGGAGGCTGCGTTTCCCTGGGGTGCTGCTGTGACCCCAGATGCTGCCACGACCTGGGATGCAGCACTTGCCCAGGAGGCTGTGGTGACCTGGGATGCCGCAACGAGCCAGGGTGTCGTGGCATCCCAGGACGCTGCAGCAACCTGGGATGCTGCGCTTTCCCGGGATGCTGCTGCGACCCGGGATGCTGCTGCGACCCGGGATGCTGCGGTGACCTTGGGATGCTGCACGTCCCCAGGATGCCGTCGCCGCTGGGACGCTGCGGTGACCCGGGATGGTGCAGCCGACTGAGATCTTGCATTTCCCCGGGGTGCTCCGGCCGCTCGGGGTGCTGCACCGCCCCCGAGCTGCAGCTGCAGCCTGGGGTGCCGCATGCCCCGCGGGTGCCGTCGGGGCAGGGCAGCGGCCCCGCTGCCCTCCCCAGCTCACCTGGCTGCTCTCCCCTCTCTCCCCAGTCGACTTCATCGGCGGGTTTGACTCCTACGGCTACCAGGCGCCCCAGAAGACGTCACACCTACAGCTACAGCCGCTCTACACGTGAGTCCGCGCCAGGCACTTGGGGGTGCTCGGGGACGCTCGGGGATGCAGGAGCCCCTCCAAGGTGCCTCAGCGCGCCGTCGTAACCCCGAAGATTCTGTGAGTCCGCTCGCCCTCGGTGTAAAGCCCAGAGGCTCCAGCAGGGCTGGGGCTGGGCGGTTTTAGGGGGCATCAGGCCCTTGTTTTGCTTTTTGCTGCTTTTTGTTTGCCGAGCCTCAAGACGCTGGGGCTGCCCAGGGGGAGCAGCAGCTCTTCAGATAAGTGCAGCTGACTTTTTTTTTTTCCTCTCCCTTACCCATTAAGCTTAACTAGATAAACGCTCGAAGGAGATAAGGCTGCAAAATCTAAAGGGATTAGTCTCGTGTGGGCTTTGCCGGGTGCCAAAAATTAATTATATTTTAAGTCTTCTATGCAAATTCAAGGGCACGCCACGCCATTAGAGATGCAAAGAGGGGGCTGTGGTGGAACAAGCGCATTTGTGATGTTGCTTGGCCCTCCCTGGGTGTTTGGGCACGGACAGCCTCTCGTGTGCCCACCCTGGTGCGTGGGTGCGGGTGAGCACCCATGGGTGCTGTGTACCCCACGTCGAGCCAGTCCTTCCCCAGGAGCCCCCCCAGCCCTCCGGGTGTGAGCAGGGCACGGCAGGATGGGAGCTTCCCGGGATGGCAACACGGATGGCGGCACTGCTGTTTCACCACGGTGTCACCCCGGGGTGGGCATGTCCCACGGCTGGGACATGTCCCATGGGCAGTGTCCCCCAGGGAACCCCTTCAGACCTGCCCGGGGGGGGATGGTGCAAAGCCACGATGGCAAAGACGGGCAGTGGGGGAGGCAGGGATTAGGGGGAGCCCTGCCTGACCCTCTCCTGCCTGCAGCCTCCAGCAGTGAGGGCCTGGGGGGCTGCCGGGGGGCCGCTGTGGGCCCGACGTTCCCTGGTGGCTGCAGGATGAGTGCCGAGAGCTGCAGCATTTGGGGATATCGGTGGGAATATCAATTTTAGGTAGGGGGAAATATCAATTTTAACTACACAGGGGACCCAAAAACTGATGGCAGAGAAACTCTGTGCTGAGATACCAGGATGGAGAGACCTCAGCAGGGTGTAGAGGTGCTGGGGAAATCCCTCTCCTCCCTCTGGTTTGTTGTAAGTTAGTAACTATGGAAGCAGCTGAGAATGGTCAGGTAGGAATTAGGGCTTCTCCTCCCAAAAGGGAAGCAGGATCATTAGCTCAGCTGAAGTGCATCTATAATAATGCACACAGCACAGGCAATAAACAGGAGGAGCTGGAGACCGTTCTGGAGCAAGAAAACTCTGATATAGCTGCCATCACGGAAAGCTGGTGGGATGACTCCCACAACTGGAGCGCTGCAATCAATGGCTACCAACTTTTCAGAAGGGATAGGCGAGGAAGAAGAGGTGGTGGGGTGGCCCTCTATGTTAGGGCGATATATGAATGCACTCAATGACAGTGATGACAGGGTTGAGGCACTGTGGGTGAGAACCAGAGGAAAGGCAAACGAGGCTGATTATCGTGGTGGGAATCTGTTACAGACCACCCAGCCAGGATGAAGAGGTGGATGGAATATTTTATAAGCAGCTGGGAGAAGTTTCACGATCACTACCCCTTGTTCTTGTGGGGGACGGATATCTGCTGGAAGTACAATACAGCAGAGAGAGAGCAGTCCCAGAGGCTCCTGGAGCGTGTGGAAGATAACGTCCTGACACAGCTGGAAAGGGAGCCAACCAGGGGAGGTGCCCTCCTGGACCTGCTCCTTGTGAACAGAGAAGATCTTGTGGGGGAAGTAAAGGTTGGAGGCATCTAGGGCATAGCAATCGTGAAATGATAGAGTTTTCAGCTCTTGGGGAAGTAAGGAGGGGGGTCAGTAAAACTGCTGTCTTGGCCTTCTGGAGGGCAGACTTCAGCCTGTTCAGGAGACTGATGGACAAAGTCCCTTGGGAGGCAGCCCTGAAGGGTGAAGGTGTCCAGGAAGGCTGGACATACTTCAAGAAGGAAGCCTTAAAGGCGCACGAGCAGGCTGTCCCTGTGTGCCGAAAAACGAGTTGGCGGGGAAGACCACCGGCCTGGCTGAACAGGGACCTTTGGCCTGACCTCAGGAAAAAAAAGGAGAATTTATGACCTTTGGAAGAGGCGGCAGGTCTCTCATGAGGGCTATAAAGAAGTAGTGAGGCTATGCAGGGAGAAAATTAGGAGAGGCAAAGCCCGATTAGAACTTAAACCGGCTACAACTGTTAAGGACAATAAAAACTGTTTCAATAAATACATCAACAACGAAAGGAGGGCTAGGGAGAATCTTCCTCCTTTACTAGAGAGAGGGGGAAACACAGTGACAAAGGGTGAGGAAAAGGGCTGAGGTGCTCAATGCCTTCTTTGCCACAGTCTTTAGTAGTAGAACCAGTTGTTCCCCAGACACCCAGCCCCTTGAGCTGGAAGGGAGTGGGGGCAGAATGTGGCCTTCCCAATTATAGGGGAAGTGGTCAGTGACCTACTACAGCACTTCGATGCACACAAGCCTATGAGGCCAGACGGGCTACATCCAAGAGTACTGAAAGAGTTGGCAGATGTGCTCACCGAGCCTCTTTCCATCATCTACCAGAAGTCTTGGCTCACTGGGGAGGTCCCAGTGGACTGGAGAATAGCGAATGTGACGCCCATCTCCAAGGAAGGCCGAAAGGAGGATCTGGGAAACTACAGCCCCGTCAGCCTGACCTCGGTGCCAGGGAGGGTCATGGAGCAGATCATCCCGAGTGCCACCACCAGTCATTTACAGAACAACCAGGTGATCTGGCCCAGTCAGCACTGGTTTAGGAAAGGCAGGTCCTGCCTAACGAACCTGATCTCCAGCTATAAGAAGACGACCCGCCTGGCGGGTGAGGGAAAGGCCTCGACCTCCGTAAAGCCTTCGTCACCGTTTCCCACGGAATTCCAGTGAAGAACCTGGCTGCTCAGGGCCTGGATGAGCGCACGCTCTGCCGGGCAAACCCTGGCCGGGCGGCCGGGCCCAGAGCGGGGCGAGCAGTGGGGTTAAACCCCGCTGGCGGCCGGGCACACGGGGCGTTCCGCAGGGGTCGCTGCTGGGGCCGCTCCTGCCTAACACGTTCACCAGGGATCTTGGCGAAGGGATGGAAGGCTCCCTCAGCACGTTCGCAGGTGACACCGAGCCGGGGGGCCGTGTCGATCTGCCTGAGGGCAGGGAGGCTCTGCAGAGGGACCTGGCCAGGCTGGATCGATGGGCCGAGGCCGACGGTGCGAGCTTCAACAAGGCCAAGGGCCGGGTCCTGCGCTGGGGCCACCACAACCCCACGCGGCGCCGCAGGCTTGGGGAGGAGCGGCCGGAGAGCGGCCCGGCAGAGGAGGACCTGGGGGTGTTGGTGGACAAGGGTCTGACCAGGAGCCGGCAGTGTGCCCAGGTGGCCGAAAAAGCCAATGGCCTCCTGGCTTGTATTAGGAGGAGCGTGGCCAGCAGGAGCGGGGAGGTGATGGTGCCCCTGTGCTCGGCACTGGTGAGGCCGCCCCTCGAGTGCTGGGTGCAGGTTGGGGCACCTCAATACAAGGAAGACGTGGAGGTGCTGGAGAGAGACGGGCAGCAAAGCTGGCGAAGGGTCCGGAGAACAAGGCTGATGGAGAGCGGCTGAGGGAACGGGGGCTATTTAGGGGAGACCTTATTGCTCTCGACAACTACCTGAGAGGGCACTGTGGAGAGAGAGGTGGGTGCTGGTCTCCTCTCACAGGTAATTAGTGACAGAACGAGAGGGAAAGGACTCAAGCTGCGCCAGGGCAGATTTAGGCTAGACATTAGGAAAAATGTTTTCACTGAAAGAGTTGTTGGACCGTAGTGCTGTGAGCCCCCCCAGCCGGCAGCAGAGCCCCCCCAGCCGCTCGCTCACCCCTGCCCCGTGCCCTGAGGGATGGGGAGGAGAAGATACAACCCCCGGGGTCAGGCCCAGCCCAGGGAGGGCTCCCTCAGCAGCGGTGGGCACGGGCACAGACAGGCTCACCCTGGGGATGACAGCAGCCATTCCACACGAACCACCACCGCCGTCAGGGAGAACGACAGATACAGCCGGGCCCGAAAAACAACCCACCTCCCCCCGCCCCTCGCTCTCCCCGGGCTCAGCTCTGCTCCCTCTTCCCCCCCAGCAGCGCAGGGGCAGGAACGGGGGTCCCAGCCCGTCCGGCACAAGGGGTCTCCATTGCTCCTCCATCCTCAGGGAGGTGGTGGAGTCACCATCCCTTAATGTGTTTAAAGGGATGGTTTAAAGGGATGGTTTCAATGTGGTGCTTGGTGATATGGTTTAGGGGTGTGCTTGGTACAGGAGGGCTGATGGTTGGATGTGATGGTTGATCTCAAAGGTCCCTTCCAGCCTGAATGATTCTATGAGTCTCTGATTCTTTCTGGGAGATGTTTAACCCAGCCCTGTATCCTCTGCAAAACCCAGCACCACCCCCCCCACGGTGCTCCTGGGACCTGTTTTGGGGTGAAGGGGGATGGTTTGGGGTTGCATGGCTGGGGGGGGGGTGTGTTGCATGAAGCCACCCGGGTACCAGAGCATCCCGTCCCGAGGTGATGCTGGGGATGGTGCTGCCTGGCTCTCCGGCACCGCCCCAGCCTCCAGCCTCGCTCTCTGCCTGCAACAACCCCCTGGGCAGCGTGTGCAGGGCTGGCTCGGGCCGTGCTCCTTGTAATTAGGTTGCTTCCTAATTAAGCTTTCTTGGGCCGCCTGCCTCCCTGTGGCCTTTCTACAGGCAGAGCCTGGGGGGTGGGTCACAAGTGGGACCCTGCCACTGCGCGGCCAGCTTCCCCCTGCCCGCAGCCCCCTCTGTCCTGCCCCGGCAGCTCATTAATAACCCACCACCTAATTAGTGCAGCTATAATTTATATCAAGGTGCCTCCATCACCCTGCCAGCGGGCTCATGGACTCGGGGGGACACACACTGTCACCGAGGTGGGAGACATAGGGTCCCACGGTGACAGGGTGACACCCGGGGGGGGGGACCCAAGGGGGTGCTGGGACAGCGTTAACCCCATCCTAGGGAGGGGGACACCAGAGATCTCGCTGCCACCGGTCACAGGGCGTACAAGGTGCTGTCCCAGCTCGATGGGGTGGATCCGGCCACTTGTGACCCCAGGGGCGGGGGCTGCCGTCCCAGCCTGCGAAATCAAAGCTTATTCTGCAGTTACCAATTAGCTCTAATGGGATTAATGACGGGCGTGGGGGAGGGTTTCCACCCAGCGGAAGGAGGAGGCTGTGCCATGTCAGCACCCACTCCTGGTCCCCTCGGGTCCCTCCTGCCCAGCCAGGGTGGCGTCTCGTCCCCACCTGTGTCATGTCCTCCCCCCAGGACGGGGGCTCTCGCCCCCAAAATCCCTCCTGTAGCACATCGGGGAGGGGGAAAACGCGGGTTGGGGGCTGGTAGCTGAGACCTGGGCGGTTGTGACAGGGGGGGTGTGGGAGCGGGGTCTGCAGGGGGGTCCCCTGCGCTGTCCTGGGGGAGACATGTATACCTGCCTGCACACGCCTGCACACACGTGCACGTGCCAGCACACGCCTGCACACGCACGCAGGGAGCAGCCAGCCTGCAGGCGTGTGCAGCGGCCCCCAGACCCCAGCGGCCCGTCCTGCTGGGAGAGGGGGCTGGCAGCACCCCAGGGGGGACGGGCAGCACGTGCCCCCCTGTGCTTGGGGGTCCTGGGCCCCTCCGTGTCCCTTCCGTGTCCCCTCGGTGCCCGCAAGCAGCCGGGGATGGGTGAGCGGGGCTGCCTCAATGGCAGTCCCCGTGTCACCATGGAGGGGGACATCAACCCCTCGGGGCGTCCCAGCCTGGCCCCAGTTGTTCTCTTTTACATTTTGTGGGGGTGAAACGAGGGTGATGGCCGTGTGAGAGCCACCCCCGGTCACCCCAGCAGGTCCCTGTCCCCCAGGGTGGGCAGTTGGTGGCTGCCTGTGGCCATGCAGGTGGGGACACGGGGCAGGGACGACTCCCCGGACCCCGGTCTCACCCCTAACGCCTCCTCTCTCCTTCTCTCCCCAGATCCGGGTAACCTCCTCCTGCCCTGGATCCGGCCCGGCCCAGCGTGGGAGCCAGAGGCGACGGGACCCCCTTAGAGCGAACTGTCCCACACCAGATGACACGACCCCTGGCGAGGTCCCCTCCTGCCTCCCCGCACCCCACAAGACCCCCAAAAACGGAGCCAGGAGCTGCACATTCCTCCCACCCGGGATGCCTCCGAGCCCAAACCACCCGCCCACAACAGATTAGGGGGGGCTGGATATGGGGGGGACCCCCCCAAGCTGTGCCACCCCCCCAGGCTCCCGCACCCTCCCCCGGATGGGGACATGGGGACACATGGGGAGGTGGCATCGCTCACCGGACACTGATTTCTTCTGTTTCTCCCAGCCTGGTTTTTCCTTGGAGCAGCGGGGCCATTCCTGGTGTGCCAGGCGGGAGGGGGGCTCAGAGCAAGATTGGGGCAAAAACCAGCCGGTTTGGAGCAAAGTGGGGCTGGGGGGTGGGAGATAAACACCGCTTTGGGGACGGCAGAGCCCAGAAAGCAGCTGCGTCCTCCATGGGGTTGTGACAATTTCCTGAAACGCCAGATTTGGGAGTCGGGCTGGCCCCAAAAATGGGATTTTTTTGCTCTCCGAAGGAATTTTCCAGCCCCCCTGGTTGAATGAAACGGCATCAAAGAGGCTGGGGCCTGGATGCTCCCTGAGGATCTGGATCCGGCCGTCAGCATCTTGCCCTCCCATCCCCCCCCTCGCAAATCTGGGGACATGGGGGGACACACAGCACCCAAAAAAAGCCCTGAAAGCCCCCCCCCCCCCCCATCCCTCCCACATTTCAAAGCGGGGGGGTTTTGCTCAAATTTGGCAATACTGACGCTGCTTTGGACACAGCCCCTTTCTGGCTGTTTTAAAGAATCTAATGAATGTTTTGGGTTGGGTTTTGGGTTCTTTTTTAATTATTGGGGTTTGGTTGGTTTTGGTTTTTTTTTAAATTATTGGGGTTTGGGTTTTTTTTTTAATTTAAAGTGCCTGAGTAGACTCTGGCTGAGCACGACCCCCCGCCCCCCCCCCTCCAAGGCCGACATCGTGCCTTCAGCAACGCTCTGCCCCCCCCCCCCCCCCCCGGTGCCCCTCCGTGACCAGGGGGGCAGCTCGGTGCCTCTTTGCCCCCCTCCCCCCCAAGTCCCTCCATCCATTCGGGGGCTCGGTGGCGAACCCATCCGTCAGGTGGAGCGGCAGGAGAGGGGCAACGTCAGCACGTGGGGAATGATCATTTTGGGGTGGGGTGGACCCTGCCAGGTCCGTTGGGCAGCGATGGCTTCGCAAAACGAAGACGAGCCGGGAATGAAAAGCCTCGGAAGAAGCTGGAAGGAAAAAAGGAGTTTCACGCAGCATCCCAGCTCCCCCCGACCTCCTCGTTCTCCTTTTTTTTCCCGGAGGTGGGATGCGGTTTCTCCTGGATCCTTGGGTCTGGCCCCACGCCCACCCTTTGCAGCTGGGAGCCAGGGGGTGGTCGCGTGAATTTTGCCTCCCAGGTGGTTTCCCTCCAGCCCTGGGAGTTATTTGGGGATTATTTTTGCACCCTGGAGTGATTTGTCGTTGTTGTCCTTCCCAACAAGCAGCCGTGAAGTGCCAACGACTGAAGCTGCCCGAGCCCAAACCCTGGGCAGGGGACGGGCTGCACCCCCCCGCCAGCCCCTCCGCCGCCTCCAGCCAAGCTGTGAACTTTACAGGCAATAATTTTTCTGCCCTTTCCCCCTCTTTTTTCCAAGGAAAATAGTGTTTTTCAGGCAATGGATCCCCCCCCCATCCGTCCGCCAAAACACATCCCCCATCCCCAAGCGCTGCCCAGCCCCGGGGACAGCAGCATCTCCAGGGTTTATCTTCCTCTCCAGGACCAAGGATGCTCTCGTTGATCCGCGATGGGATGGGATGGGATGGGATGGGATGGGATGGGATGGGATGGGATGGGATGGGATGGGCAGGCACCTGCCTGCTCAAACCCCTTCTCCAACCCCAGCAGGAAGCAGAAGGAAAAGCTCCCTGTCATTTAAAACTCACTGAAGAGCTTCCCTCCCTCCTGAGCTCGGCAGGAGCCAGGCACCGGTGCTCTGCGACCTTTAGGTTTTTTCTTTTCCGTTGGCTTGTTTTTATATGGGACTGTATTTGTAACGTGAACCGAGGATTTCTTTTCTATTCTGTAATTATAAAAGTCGAAGGAAAGTTTCATCTGGTGGCTGTTCTGGTTTTGGGGCATTCCCCTTCCTTGTGCAGTTGAATCGATTAAAAAGTGGTGGGTTTTTTTTAAATATTGCTTTTTTTCCCCCCTCCCTGTTAATGCTGCCAGCTCGCTCCCACGGGCCCTGCGTCACCCAGCGCCTCTTTTTAGTGATGCCCTGGCGAGATGCTGCCTCCTCCCTCACTGCCCCTGCAGGTAATTTCCTCCACGGGAGTAAAATAACAGGAAAAAAAAAAAAAATTAAAAAAGCAGGAATGCAGAAAAGCAGGATCCTGTGGGCTGGGGGGGGGGGGGGGGTACCCCCCGCCCTGCGCTGGGCGGTGTCGGTGGCTGGCACATCCCATCCCCGTGCATGGGGGCAGCTGGGGGGTCTGCGGCCTCCCTTCCCGTCACAGAAATCTTAATAACCCCCCAAAGAAATATTAATAACCCCACAAAAGAAATATTAAGAACACCCCCTGGGGTGTTTTTTTCAGGTTGAGCTCCTGAAATCAAGTTTTCCAGCCCTGCAAGGAGCGAGGGTAGGGATTCCCCGGCGGGAGATGCCGGGTTGCAGCCACAGCCCCATGGGAAAATTTTCCTTTTCTCCCCAAATATTCACATTTTCCATTGGCAAGTTTTAATTTAGTTCAACGCCGCCCCTTCGGGGGGATGCTTGCTTCGTACGTGGTTTCATTCAAAGTACCCAAAGCCATTTCGCTTGGTCTAATTTTAATTGATTCCAAGTGAGAGGCGGTCACCTTCTGCTCCCGTCCTCTGCCTTTGGTTTTTCTCCCCTTTGCTGCCTTTCCCAGCTCAACGGGAGAAGGAAGGGGGCGATGACATGGAAATAAATCTCGTTTTTCAAATCAAAATTTGGAAATGGGGTGAGGCCAGGGCAGCACTTACGGTGTCTTCAGTGACATCGGGGACCAGAGCACCTGGAGGCTCTTTCCCCCCCTGGGCTGGGCTCCCCTTGATGCTTCTGCTCAGCAACTCCCTGCCCTGTCTTTGTGGGGACACGGTGCTCAACTTGACTCGTTCCCAAATCTCTGTCCCTGCGGGAAATGAGCCTTCATCCCTGTAAGGGTCCCCCTGTCCCCAGCCAGGAGCTGGCGTGGGGAGAGCCTGGAGCACAGCGGTGCCATCCCCAGCAGCGCTGGGTGTCCCTGGGCCAGGGTTGGTGGCCCCAAGCAGATGTCACCAGGTCGCTCACGGGTCCTGCTGGCTCAGCTCTGCTGCGGGATCCCATCCCTGGGGTCTGGTCTTAGACAGAAAAAGACTAAAAGCAGGTTTCCAGACCTAAAATCCGTGGATTTTAGCAGGGTGTCCAGGGATGGAGAAGCCATTTGCCCTGGCCATGGGGACAGTGGGGTGTCCCAGCACCCCAGGGACAGGCGGGTGTTGCCCCAAAGCAGTGGGGGGGGGGGGGGGGGGGGAAGGTGGCCCCCACTGGGGCACGGGGGTTTCCCCACAGGGTGGGAAAGATGAGCAGCCCCCAGCCATGAGCGAGTCCCCAGGGAAGGGACCCAAAGGACCCCCCTGGCGTGGGTGCAGCTGCTCCCGTGGGTAAGGACGCGTGTTTGGGCCAAGTCTGACCAAACGAGCTCCCTCGTGCCTTGTCGGCACCGAGGAAGAGGGGGGGCTTTGTTTTTGCAGGCGTGAGCAGGGCTGGAGGCCTGGTTCTGTGACACCAGTGGGGCCAGTCAGACCCTGCGGCCATGGACCGGGAAAAAGAAGTGGGTCAGCATCCCCGTGGTCCTGCTGGAGCATCCCCTGGCCGTGCTGCCAGAGCATCTCACGGCCACCGTGCTTGAACGTCCCACGGCCACGCTGCTGGAGCAGCCCGTGGCCACCCTGAGGGAGCACCCCGCAGCCACACTGCCCGAGCGCCCCGGTGCCGTGCTGCCGGAGCATCCCGCCACACTCCTCCTCCCCAGCTGGAGAGACAGGAGGAAACCTGTTTGCCTGCCCACACCCATCCATCTACCTCTTGCAAAACAACCTCCCGCTGCCCGGCCCCGTCCCAGTTCCACCAGCCTGCCTGGGCACGTCGGGAAACCCTCCGACAGTAACTCCAGCCTTCGGCCTCGCCATGCCCCGTGTTCTGCCTCCCGTACCTTGGAGGGGGCTGGTGAGGGGAGGGAAGCACCGAACGGGAGGCTGAAAGAGGGTTCCTCCAGTGTGTTTTTCAGTTAAAATCTTTAATTTTGGGAGGCATCCCCCAGTTTATTGCACAGTGTTGGCGGGCGTTAAATTCGTTGTCCTTTACCTGACACGGATCAGGTCCCTTCGGGGGCGGCTGCTGCAGTGAAAGGCGGCTGGTGGGACTGGGAGGCGTCACCCAGGTAAGGGAAATAAAACCCCATCACGTGCCTATGTTGGCTGGATAATGATTGCAATGGGAATGAATGCAGAACCTGGTCTGGGACACGCGTCGGGGGGCGGTTTCTGTGGGTCCTGCCGTGGCACGGCCGGTGAGCTGCCTCCCAGCAGGGATCTGGGAACACTAGGAAGGTGGCACTGGTGGGACTGGGAAATGCGGGGGATGGCTCCGGGAGCCTTGCCAGGGGGATTTTATTGCTGTTACTGTACTGACCCTCAGCCAGAGCAAGGCGATGGCTCCCCGCAGCCCTGGGCTCACGCCAGCGCTGGGATGAGGCCGTTTCTAGCAGCCCCCCCATAAACCACGGCCACCACTGCCCAACCACGGCCACCACGAGGGAGATCCCTCCTGGCTCCGAAACCTCCCCGCAGCACAGCAAAAGAAACAAAAATACTTGGGAAGTTGCTTGAAAAGCAAAAAAAAACCTCCCTCCTGGCTGGTTTGCTGGGCAGCCCCCGCTGGGGTGCACGATGCGGGCAGGCTCGGGTGCAGCTGAAGCCCCCCCACGCACCACGGGGCTGCAGAGGGGGCTCAGCACCGCTCCGAAACGGGTCTCTTCCAGGAATCCCTCCTCCATTTCCACCGTGAGGAAGGGGATGGGTTTGGCAGGTCCAGCCTGGGGTCATATGCTTAATATTTAAAGAGTTAGTTCATTTTAAACAACATGTATTTACTTTAAAAACTTATTTATTTACTTATTTATAAATGAATACATTAACTTATTCATAGTAAATACAAATAGTTTACTCATTATAAGTAAATATATTAACTTATTTATAGTAAATAAAAATTATTTATTACAAGTAAAGATATTAAATTATTCACTTATTTACAAGTAAATAAATAAATAAATAAGCTTTGGAAGTAAATAAATAAATAAAAGGCAAAGTATGAGTCTGCATCAGAGGATGAAGGATAAAACTGTACCGGGGGGTTTCTCAGGAGTGATGACGACTCAGATTTTAATGTCTTCTAACAAAGAGGTTTTTTTAAACCAAAGCACCAGCCTGCAAAAGCCGGTTTTAAAAGCTTTTCCCAACCCGAGTGCTGGGAAAACACGTTTCGAAGGAGGCTGCGTGCCATTTGCTCCGTGCTGGCGGCCAGCGGGCCGTCCCAGGAGGACGGGAGGGCTGAGATTTGCTTCGCAGGTGATAAATAGCGTGGGGTTAGGGCTGGAAATTTGGAGGAGGGTCCGTGTGTCTCCCCCCAGCCAAAGCCAACAGCATCCCAGCCCTCACCATGTACACAAAGCCACGAAAAATGTGGGGTATAAAAGAAAACCAAGTACCCTCTCCCTGGTGTCTCCCACCTCTTGTTTCCTGGCCGTCCCCTTTCCCACGGGATCTCCCCTCCACGTTGCTCTTTGCACATTCAGACCCGCACTGACCCAGCGGGAGCGTCGTGAACGGGCAAAGCCAGCTCAGGACCAGCCGCCACAAACCAAACTGTGCCTTTTTGGGGAGGGGTCACAGCTCCTTTTCCCTCCCACCGAGCAGCACCTCCCACGCCAGAGCCCCATCCCACCAGTGGTACCGGTCGCCGGCTGAACCTGGGTGCCAGGCACCCACCGCGGGGTCCTTGGGCAGGGCTGGGCGCTGGCACGGACCCCTCGGAGGAGATGAAGGCGGTCGACAACGCGCCCCCAAATTCCCGTCCCAGCGTGACTCATGGGGAGAGCGAACAGCAACACCTGGGCTGGGAGCATCACCGCCCCTACCCCATTATTTGGGCATGTTACGTTCTCAAATCGCTCGTCTCTCTCAGGAAATGCATATTAAAACATCTCCCGCCTTTCTGCCTTCCCCAGGAAAGCCTGACTCCTTTCTCCTCCTGGTTTGCAGCCGGCGCACCCTTCGCCGAGCAGGGAGGACGCTCGGCACGTGAGCAGGTACCTTTCCCCCAGGTCCCCGCAGACGAAAGGTTCATCATCCCCATCAGCTTCCTATGGTTTTACAGCCATAATCTGATTTTTCAGAGCAGCAGGGGAAATCCTTCAAAATAAAAAGGTTACGAACGATCGCCCGAAAGGCACCGGCCGCCCCTGGGACGAGACGTCCCCCCTCCTGCTCCCACCCCAGCCTGAAGCCGCGACGCGGGTGCAGCATCCCCAGCAGCGATGCTCCCTCTGCCCCAAAAACAATCGAGGCACCTCGGATTTAAAAACCATGTGAGCGTGGGCATTGCACCGCTACCCACAGCTACGGCAAGGGGGGGGGGGCTTTGCTTTGAACCCCTTACACCCTCCTTGCAGCCACCGTCCCCTGCCTGGCCGCGGCTGAGATGTAATTACAGAGTCCAAGCATCTCTTGCCGCTATCATGTGAAGAAACCCTGTGTCGCCGTAAACAGGAAGGGCAGGAAGAAAAACGAGTTGATTTTCTTCCATCCCAACCCGAGCAAAGAAATGACTGAGGAGCAACAAAGGATTAATTTACCCCGCGCAGAAACGCCAGCTCCCTCCCGCAGCCGCGGGACCCCGGCGAGTCACAGATGTTAAGGAGTAAAAAAGCCGCTTTCACAACCTCAAACAAAGGCATAGAGACGCTTTTCAGGGGCTCGGGGAGATCTGTAGATCCGGCTGCTGCAGCCCTAGGTGTGCCGAGTTAAATACGGCTGGTTCCAGGGAAAGGGGAGCGGGAGCAGGAGCGAGGCCGGTAGGACGCGGTGGGTGAACGGGAATAACGACGTTATCGTGCTTGGAGGGAAGCTCGCTGCTTGCTTTTGGTGGTAAATTGATTGAGAAACATGTCCTGGGCCTTATTTTTCCCCCTTATGTCCTTAGCAGGGATGGAAGGTTGTCCAGTGGTCCCTGACGGATGCAGCAGCATCCCCAAGGGACTCCCTCCTCCTGGCATCATGCTGCCCAGCAGACCTCTGCCACAGTAGGGCTGCGGGGCCCCCGAAATCCCTGGCCCCACATCCCTAAAAAGATGTTCTTTTCGGTGCTCCCATCCCCTCTGGAAGGTGACACATGGATGGGGGTTCACCCAGACGAACGTTGGGTGGACACAACGGCTGCCTTGGTGGGAGCTCCTGGGCTTTCTCTGCGGGCCGTAGTGCACCCCTGGACATAGGCACAATTTTTGGCTGAGGATGCACCACACACAGCTCGTCCTGGGCAGAGACTGAAGTGCATGACGAGTTCCCTGCAGCCTGCACCGGGACCTGGCTTCTCCTGAAAGATGCTGCACACATACATAAACACTAAAAAGATATATATTTTTATATATATATATATATATATGGACCACTGGCCCCATCACTCCCCAGGAGTGCAGCTAGAAAGCCTTTGCTGGAGCAAAACTACATCATGCTCCAGTCCTGCAACAGAGCCAGCTCCAAATCAGCTTGCTTTTAGCTCCAGAGCATCGGGAAGGGGTCGAGGGTGGGCTGGAGCATTCCCGGGAGGCAGCGCTGGAGCTGAAAACACGAAGGGGAAAGCCAAACCGCGGTGGGGGGGAAGCGAGGGTGGAGTTTGCAAGGGATTTGGTGCCAGGACTCCTGCCAGCAGCACGCTGGTCCCAGCAGCGGGCAGGACAGGGGACCAGGCGCAGCGGGAAGGCGGGAGGAAAAGCTCCATCTCGTTTCTGCAAGCGGGGCGGGTGCCAACCGTGTCACACCGTTCCCTGGACTCGTCTCCCTGTTGCCGCGGGCCCCCCGTGGTGGTGCTGGCACCGGTGCCTCCTGCCCCGGGTGGTTCGGTCGCGTCTCCCGGCCCTCCTCAACGCACGCAGTGGCGACGCTTTCCCTGACTCCCCGATCCTTCCGCAGCGAGGAAGGCGGGTTTTTGCACGTGGAGGTGATGGAGGTGCAACCAGCCCTAACCACCACCCTAACCTCCCCCGCCGGGAAGGTGCACGGGGAAAGGCCTCGGGGCTGGTGGCTCCAGGGCTGGCAGGAGGAGGCACAGTCCCTTCCTCACCGCGAGCACAACGCCTGGGCGTGATCCGGGGTAAATCCACGCAGTTACAGGCGAGACGGGGGCAAGGACGGGCAGCAAGGGGCAGAGGATCACCTGGGGTGGGCTGAGCACGCAGCCAACGCTCAGGACCTCTCCCAGCAGGCGCCTCCGTGGTCTTTGTAACGCATCGCCCCTCTGCGCGGGCAAAGCTCGGCTCCCGCCGACGCCCGTTGCAGCTTTGCTCGGGCAAATCCTGGTCTGCAAGTGGGCACGCCGAGGAAGGGGCCACCACCCCGCTGAAGCCTGGAGCCACCCACGTTAGGCACCTCCGTGGGGAGCTGCTCCGCTGCCCTCGGCTCCCTCCAGCCTCGCAGGAGGAGCAGGGGCAGGTCCAGAGGGTGAATCAGCCCTTTGGAGCGTGGGCTCGCTGTCTCCAAATTAGGCTGAGGGCAAGTGGGTTTGGGAGCCAGGTATAGCTGAGCCTCCCAGCACGAAGATCAAACCGGTGCTGGTGAGGAGCTGGCGGCTGGGAAGCGCGGTGCCAGCCCTGCGAGCTCCGGTGCACGGACGCGGGAGCCGAGTGCCGCTCGGGCAAGGCACTGGTGGCGGTGGTGGGGGGTTTGCCGCCGTTTAGGAACCATCATTTCTGGCCCCCCAGTAAACCCCAGGCCTCCGCCCGTGTAAAACGAGCCACGCTGGGAGGTTTTGCTGGCAGAGCTGTCGGCGGCAGAGTGCTCCCCAGGCAGCTCCCCGCTGCGCAGAGCACCTTTGCCTGCAGGCTGAGCGGTTTGCGGAGCTTCGTGGCACATGAGGACACGCCGGCAGAGGCAGGAGGCACCCAGGTCCCCGGGGCTGTCACCCTGGGCCGGGCTGGGCTGCAGCAGGCAGGCGGGCAGGAGGAGCAGCTGCCTGCATGAGGCAGAGCCGCAGGAGCCGGCGGGCTGCCTTCTGCAAGGAGGCAGCCGGAATAAAAGCGGCCTCCACCCAGCGCCCGGGCACATCTCGGTGTCCAAATCAAAGGGGTGCGTGGGTGGAGGGATGGCGGGGAGCTCGGCTTGACAGAAGGTGTCTGTCTGGGCGAGAGGAGGGAGCCCTGGGAAGCCCAAGGAGGTGGTAGCAAGGGGGTCTCGGGGGGGGATGCTGGTGGCAGCAGGGTTTGGGGCCGGGAGCAGAGAGGCTCCGCCTTCACCCTTTCCTGCTGAGCAAACCCTCCTGTAGCACCCTGGATTTTGGCAAAATTGCTCAGGTGGTGAGAGAAGAAAAGCAAAAGCATTTCAAGCATCAGACCTCTGTCCTTCACGCTCCTTCCAGGTCGGGCAGGAGGGGGCGCGGGGGTCCTACCTCCACATCTCCCCCCAGGGCAGAGCCAGCCCTAACTGGGCCACAGGTGCCGTGGGAGAAAACCTCGTCTGCGAACCTGTAATTAAAGACTGGGTCGCCAACCGTGAGCTTAAGGGGGCTGAATTAGGGTAGTGCAGGCAGATGGAACGCTGGCATTTCCTAAATTTGAGCATCTGAGCCTGCAGCTGGGATGGTGTTCCTCTAAACGTGACAACGGGTGGGGCTCTTGGTTTTTTCTTAACTGGGAACACGACAGGAAACACATCCTGAACACGCAACGCGCAGGTAGGTGTGCCCTGGGGAGCGCCCGGGGAGGCCACAGTGACGTGACGGCCTGGCAGCAGCAGCCTCTTGTCACCCTCTCCGGAGTGACACGGACAAGAGCAAACTGGACAACTTAAAGCCCAGGAAATAAGGTCTGGGAAAACTGGAAGCAAAGGAGAAGTGGGGTTGGGGACAGGGAAAACCTTCTGACTGACTGAGCCCTTGCAAAGTCACCGCTCATCCCCTTGCTCCTGCCTGAGCACTGCTGCCCTGTGAATCCGCCTCTATAGGCACAGTCTGTAGGTTTCCAGGGTGGGCAATTTGAATCCGCTGTATGTGCACCGGCACCAGCTGATAGAATAAATAGCTCTGTCTGCAGGGGAAGGATCAGCTGGTCTCAATGCCATGCTCCAGCCTGCCTTGGCTCAGGAGATGTTACAGAGGCAGGAGAAAGCCAGAGCATCCCTCCTGCCCGTCTTCCGGCGTCGAGGAAGAGCTGATGCAATGCAAATGGCAAACGTGGAGCTGGGAGAAGGAAATTGCTCCCCACGAAACGCAACCAGGCTATGGGGCTGCAAGAAGAAGTCACGCAGACTGAGAAGGCAGCAAGCTTCCAAAGGGCTTAGTCATGTAATTGCCTGTCGAGAAAATCCAGCGCTGATATATTTAATGACAAACAAGCCGGAGAGCGTAATCAGCCTCCTGCTTCAGAGCTCTAGCGGTCGGAAATCGGGATGAGAGATGGTGTAGGGGATGATCCCCAAGAAAAGGTATCTCACAAGCACCCACCAGGGAGTGGTGACAGCATACGGGGATAACGTGCCACCAGCAGATGTGAAATGTCCCCAGGCAGCATCTACCTGTCTCACTGATGGGACATCAGTAGCGGAGGGACCCCTGTGTCCCATGCCCGTGCTCCTGGTGGGTGTCTATACCCTCCCGGTGCCCACAAAGAAGGGAGGTGGGTAGGTGTAAGGATCTAGCTTGGATTCGGGGGTGAACTAGCTACACCACTCACAAGCACCATCCCTTGACTCCCCAGGCTGTGGCTGGCCTAGGACACGTTTGGAGGGACAGCCGCTGCGGGTGGGACACCCTGAGCAGGGACAAGTCTCCCCTGCGACTTGGCAAGTGGTGGCCAAGAGCAGCCCCGGACCCTGCCAGCTCCTTTCCAGCTGGGTATCGACCAAGCACCAAGCTCGTGCTCAGTGGGGACACCGCCGCCACCTCCCTCTCAGGAGGAAGGTGCCACCACCTGAACTCTCCTGCCTGCAGCTGCTTTGCTGAGCCGTAGGATTTTTGGGATCCCACTGGCTCCTGGGGCTCCACTCGGCCCCACTGCTGTCCCCCCGGGGCGCAGCCCTACTTGCCCGCAAGGCTCTCAGGAAGGAACAGCTGTTCATACCCCAAGCACTTCGTTATTTTCTTCATCAGCGTCTATCAGAGCTCCTGTTTTCTCTGCAGCTCTGGTGTCTGGGTCCCTGCAGGGTTTGGCAGCTAGTTAAAAAGGCTGATGAACAGGCAGGAACGTGGAGCAGGGCTCAGCCCCGCTCCTCGCTGCCGTGACACGTCTCAGCAGCGAGGTCCGGGGGGGGAAACCCATGTGGTTTAAAAAGCAAACGAGAATTTCCTTTTTCCTGGTTTATAGCTGCTGTCAGTTGTTTGTGTGGCTGCTTTTTCTGCAGGTTTCTCAATTACCTTCTCGTTAATAAACTGTATCGGTGCGGTGGCAGAGGGGCACTCAAGGGTCCTTCCCAACAACCCTCAGACCCAGCCCAAAACATTTCTTGCTGCCTGGTCACTGGGGAAAATACCTTCTTGACCCCATAAGAGGGAGAAGAAGTCCTGTGTGTCTCTTCTTATCCTGGTTTTAACTCACTCTGGTTCTCATAAATCCATCACGGATTTATCTCCACTTCTCCGGGGCAGTTTTGGCTGCCTGCCTCTGGCTGTCTTCTTCTGCAGCGGCTCTGTGAGCTGTGGCAAACAGGAGGGAGGACAGCAGAGGCCATCATGAGGATGCGGAGGAAGTAATTCCTGAGTGGATGACGAGTGGATTGAGAGCAGCCCTGCAGAGAAGGACTTGGGGTTGTTGGTTGATGAAAAGATCAGCATGACCTGGCAATGTGCACTCGCAGCCCAGAAAGCCAACGGCATCCTGGGCTGCATCAAAAGCAGCGTGGGCAGCAGGGCGAGGGAGGGGATGCTCCCCCTCTGCTCCGCTCTGGTGAGACCCCCCCTGACGGGCTGCGTTCCGGAGGAGGCCACGAAGATGCTCAGGGGGCTGGAGCAGCTCCCTGTGAGGACAGGCTGGGAGACCTGGGGGTGTTCAGCCTGGAGAAGAGAAGGCTCCGAGGGGACCTTAGAGCGGCTTCCAGTGCTGAAAGGGGCTGCAGGAAGGTGGGGAGGGGCTCTGGATCAGGGACTGTAGTGACAGGATGAGGGGTGACGGTTTCAAACTGAAAGAGGGGAGATTGAGATGAGACATTAGGAAGAAATTCTTCCCTGTGAGGGCGGTGAGACCCTGGCCCAGGCTGCCCAGAGCAGCCGTGGCTGCCCCCTCCCTGGCAGGGCTCAAGGCCAGGCTGGATGGGGCTGGGAGCGACCTGCTCTGGTGGGAGGTGTCCCTGCCCAGGGCAGGGGGGTGGAACTGGATGGTCTTTAAGGTCCTTTCCAGCCCAAACCCTTCTGCGATTCTACGATTCTGTGTGTCTATAGTTCTATGATCGGCACGGCTGGTTTCTGACCCTGGGACAGGTGGCACGGCTTGGCCAGCTGCCCTCCTGCACACAGGGAGGAACCAGTGGGATTTGTTGCTAATGACCCCCAAGACATCGTCCAGAGTTTTTTGGCTGTTGTCCTTGCACCCAGGATCAGGGACTCGGTGTCAGGCTCGGTACAACGCTAAACACAGCCGATGGGAGGGAGTTGCTTAAAAACTTTAATTGTCGGGGGGGTGTCTTTTTGCGATAAAAAGTGACTTTCCAGCCAGAACGAAACTTTCAGACTTCACTGTCGGCAGGTGAGTCCGCAGCCAGAATCTCCTTCAGCTCGCTGTAACCGCAACCTGTCACCAGCCGCTTTTAGACGCTTGGCTGCTGACTCCCGAAAACGTCTGCGCCCCTGGGTTTCTCAACAAGAGCATGGAAACCCGTAGGCGAGAAGCGTCGGTGAAAACCACGGTTTTATCTGATCGCTGAAAGCTGCTGCAGAAACGAGGGACGTTTCCCGTCCAGGGCTGCTGGTGACGACAGGCCCAGCTCAGAAAGCGCTCCCGTGCGCGCCCCGCACCGCTGTGCGGGTGGGGCTGGGCGCTCACGGGGAAGGTCCCTTGGGGAAGCGCCACGATTGGAGGTCTCCGGCCATCGTTGCAACGCAGCTGACGGAGCGATGGAGGGGTCAGCACGCAGCCCGTGCCCATGAACAAGTATGAAAGCTGCCCAGCTGCAGGGCTGGTCGTTACTTTTCGTCTCAAGGCAACGTGGTTTGGTGAAACGCTGTGCCAGTGATGAAGCTGGATGATGTAGTTGGCTCTTAAAGCTTTCTGGTCAAGCCAGCACATTTTGAAAGTATCCTGTGTGGAAATCTCAGCAGGTTTTGGCTTGGTTTAGAAAAAAAAACAAGTAATTCAGTGGATTTTTTTTCCTCTGGTGGCCAACAAAATTTTCTTGCTCCGCTGAAGAACTTGGCACTGCAGGGGGAGATGCTCTTTCCTCCCATCTAGATTTCACTTCAGACACCAAGCTGTCATTGAAAGAAAAGTGCTGGACCTCCCTACACTTCCCCAAGGCTGGGGGTGGCCAGGGCTGTCTGGGGGCAGTACTGAAGCCCCTCATCCGTGATTTAGGGAGTCACTCAATCTGTTTTCTTTTCCAGCTGAATCCCCTGTCCTGTGCACGTCTCCTCCATCGAGCTGTGGGAAGCTCTTCTTCGAGGAGTATGAATCACAGCCGCGCTGGATTTATTTGCTCTTAGACTAGAAGGCTCCTTCAAAGAGAAGATACTGCTGTGTTGGGCACTGTGCCACCAGGAACAGAGGCTGGGCAGGGCGTGGATGGAGGGTCTGGATTAGGGCATTTGGCTTTGGACATGTCACTTTGATGCTTAATGAAGAGTGCAGCTGACCGAAGCCTGTGCTGTAGTCACCAGAGGGAGAAAGGTGCTTCTAGTGAGACATTTGGAGGACACTGACCACCTTCTGGAGGCACCTCTTTCTCTCTGTAGACCAAAGATGAAGCCCAGGATAAGTTATGCCAGGACTGGTATGGGGTGAACCAGGGCCAGGGGCTGCCCTTGACCAATGGTGTGACAAATATCAGAAGGACATTTCTACCTCCAGAAGGTTTTTCCTGCAGAGGTGGAAGTTATTTCACTGCCCACACTGTCTCTTCCTCCCACTCTGTCTTCCCTCCATGGCTCTGAAGTCTCCGGAGCAGCACGCTCTCCCGGTGGGAGACTTTCCACAGCTTGCAACAAGCTGGGAGCTCGGGCAGGGTCTGAGGGATGGGAGAGAGGATGGCAGCGGTGGGAAGCAGAAGAGGCTGCGGGAGGGACAGGGGTGCTGGAGGTGGGACCCAAACTCCGACTCAGTCCCACAGCCACAGGGCTGAGTGTCTCCACGTGCCATTTCTCTGTGCCTTTCTTCCTAAACCGAATAAACTAAGTGGCATAAGCGGCTTTTAACCACTAATGCTTCATCCACGGGAGGACTCCTTCCCGCCCCCTCTCATTATACTGGTATAAATGTAATTATCCCAGGTATAATTAACAGAAACCATGTTTCTAGTGTCAGCAAGCAGCTTGGGTGTGTGCTGCAGCCCGCTGCGGTATAGCTGTTATCTCTGGCTCACAGTGGAGGGTCAGTGCTGCTCGGGGACCTCTGTGCTACTGCCAGCACGATAGCTCGGGGATGGGTGGCCCCACCAGCAAGGTGGGGTGCTGAGGTTGCCAGTTTGCAAGCACGGCACCCCAAAACCTGGCCAGCAGAAGCAGGTAGCGGCCTGCCAGCCCTCCTTCCCCCGGGCTCCACAGGGAGGGCACGGTGTGGGAAAGAGCTCCCAGCCTCTCATGCTTTGCGGCCCAAATATTTGTCCCCCAAGAATCAACGCTGATGCCTTGTATCAGCCCGGGACATGCAGGAGATGTTGCGGAACGCAACCAAAGGAAAAGGGTGACCGGACAGATTTGTTTTCTCCAGCACCGAGACGGCACACGTGCACTATTCACATCTCCGCTATGCCAAGAGGTCGGCCTTGCTCACACTGGTGGCGTTTTTGGGGACTTTTCATGGTCCACCACGGCACGGCAGAGCCAGGTTTAGGGTTCTACCAGCGAGAAGGCAGAGAACTGATCTGGCCTCACCGCACAAGCGTGCTGCTGACGGGCTGACTGCGTCACCAAGGCGGTTTCCTTGTGACAGGGCAGCGCAGCGCAGCAGAATGAGCCGCATCTTTGCGAGGGACGCTCGCCAGAAGAACCCGCTGATGTTCCTACTCCAGTGAAGAGCCTGGGGGTGGCCAGGCCTCACGAACAGGAGCTACTCGTTGCGCAGGATCCACGCCGCCACCGTCGGTGGGGTGCTCAGGGCCCGGCAGGGCTGCACGGCAGCAGGGCAAGGGGGGGGTCCGTGCCAAGTGCCACGCACGCGTTTGGGCAACGTGCTGCAAGGCAGCTGAACCCAGCAGAGCTGAGTTATCACCGCGGGGCTTTGCCAGGTCAAATAAACCACGCTGGCGCTGGCTGAAGAACGCTTTGGGTGGCTACACAAGGCTTGGCTTAAAAACCAGCAGAGATGGTGAGAGCCTTGGCTAACTGTTTATCCTGTGGTGCCTGGCCTGGGGTACTGGGCACCTCCCAGGCTGCAGCCACGACGTGTATTTCCCCAGGGTTTTGGAAGGTGGCCGGGGGTGAGGCCCCGCTTCCCCGCAAGCCCTGCCTGGCTGGGCTGCACACCCCGTCCCGGCGCAGGCGCCCAGAAAAGGCAGCATGGCAGCGGAGACACCCATCACCCTGGCAGCTCTTGGGGGAGAAGACGGCTGCAGGCCTCGCAGACACCTCTCAGCTGGATCCGGCCCTGCTCGTGCTTTAACGACTGTGACAAACCGGGCTGGGAGCAACTTCTTGTACCTGACACCACGACCCGCTTGCTTCGCCCCCAAGAGCTCAGACTTAGGGGAATCTCTCGCTGAGCCCCATGTGCTCTGTGGGCTGAGAAGCGCTGGGCTGCTGCTCGTTGGCTCTCTGTGTGCGTGCGAGGGCATGCCCGGAGCTGCTTCCCTGCGCGGGCACTCTCCTCCTGTTTTTCCTGCGTGGTTCTCTCGCTTGGCCAAGAGGGAAAGAAAATATTTACACCTAAGCGTCAAGTGCAGGCGCTAAATCCCCCCCAAAAACCCAGGGGCCCAACACCCCAACGCAGGAGGGTGTGCCCAAACCCGACAGCAGCCGCTGCCGAA
The DNA here is from genome assembly GCF_034619465.1 of Leptosomus discolor. NCBI lineage: Eukaryota > Metazoa > Chordata > Aves > Leptosomiformes > Leptosomidae > Leptosomus > Leptosomus discolor. Next base: position 1,918,316 of record NC_141419.1, read on the forward strand.
CGAGCTGCCCCTTTAACATGGAGGTGTCAGCGCCGAAACTACCGCTCCCAGAGTACAGCGTCGGGTTTGAACGGCCCGGCGGCCAGCCCGGCCGGCGCCGGAGCGGGGCACGCTGGGGGGTGTAGTTTCCCCCGCGGGCCTGTCTTTGTGGGGAAGGGGAGTGCGGGGGCGGACGATACACGCACATGAAGGGGAAACCCCCCCCCAAAATCGTGCTTGGCTGCTGGCGCTGGGTTTGTAAAGGCGCCGGGCGAGGAACAGCCGCTCTCCCTGCCTGCGCTCCGCCGCGCTTCGTGCCTCCGGTGCGGTTCTTCGTCGCCTTTGTGCGAGCAGGGCCCGGTGGGATGGCTGCTGTTTCGGGCAGGGGGGCTGGTAGCTCCCTCCTGGCCTCCCCACTGCGGGCCCGGGGGGCTAGGGGTGCCCAAGGCCGGGAGCGGTGGCGGGGTGGCGGCTCACCCCGCGGCCCCGTTAGCCGAGGGAGCGATGCTGGCGGCAGCGCGGGGCTGAGCACGGCCTGTGCCCCCCAACCCCAGCTGGGGAAGGGCCCACGCTTAAAGCCTGAGGCCCCCGGCCCGCGCCTTGCCCCAGCCCGGGCCTCGCCTGGCGACAAGCGGGCCCGGGACGGCCGACAGCGGCGCGGGAGGGCGCCGGGCACGGCCTGTCCTAGCCCCGCTGCGCTCCCGGCCCGGCGCGGTGCGGGTTTGCGGGGGGAAGGGGCCGCGGGGCCGCGGGCAAGGCCCTGCCCGGCCCGGCCCGGCCGGGGGAGCGGCGGCCCGGCGCCGCTTGGAGCGGCCTCGCCTTCCCGGCGTGCAGCGCGGCGCCCGTCCCCGCCGGGCCGCCATGTTGTCGGAGTGAAAGGCAGGGGGAGAGGCAGGCGGCGAGCGGCCTGGGGGGGGCCGAGATCCGTCTTCATCCTACCGCTCCGCCCGTGAGTATCGGCACCGGACCGGGCCCCCGGCGCGCCGCGCACCTCAGCGGAGCCGCCGGTGGGGCCATATTGGTGGGGCAGGCGGGCGGAGCGGCACTAGGCCGCCCCGAAGGCGAGCGACGGCGGGGCGCTGCGCCCGGCTCTCCCGCCCGGCTCCTTGTCGGTGCTTGGGGGCCGGGGCCTGGCCCCTATTGTTACCGGGGAGTGGGGGGCGCGGCGGGCCCCCGTCTCCCCTGAGCGGCTCCCCGGCCGTTCGCCGCCGCGCCCCGACCGGGAGGGGGCTGTTATTGTTGGGGGGGGGGGGGCCGCGGGCCCATCCCGGCCGGGCGGCGGCGGCGCCCCCCGCCTGCGTTCCCCCGGGCCCGGCCCGCTGCGGGGGGCCCTACCGGGACTCCCCTCCCCGTTTTCGCGGCGGGGGCCCAGCTTTTCGGCCGGGGAGGGCCAAGGCCCCGCTTTGTTGCCCCGGTGGGGTTGGTCCGCGGTGCTGGGGGGGGGGGTTGGGTGTTACCCTCCCCCGGCCTTGGGGGGGGTCTTCGGTGGGGCTGGAGGGGGGCTCGGTGTCCCTGGCAGAGGAGGGGGACGGTGCCTCGCAAGTGGGAGGGAAGGAGAATGCAGACAATACTTTTTGATGTGCTGGGTGACCCTGGGGTTTTTGTGTTTGTGTGTGTTGATTTTTTTTTTTTTTCCCCTTGTTTTTATCTCGTTTTTGCGTAATAACAGCGTTTGACCCTTTTTAATTGCACGCTTGTGATTTTAAGAGCCTGTCTTTTGCTCCAACCTGAGAAATACTCGGATTTTATTTTTTTTCCCCAATGTTTAATAACTTTGTTCTGAGCAGAGATTTTTATTAGACAGATCATGAGTAAGGAATTTCCTTTATTAAGATCGAGGGAGGTGGGGTAAGGGGCAGCATTTATCTTCCGATGTTTTAATGCTGGTTTAAGCAATCCGGGGGGTGATCAGTTTACCCGCTTCCTGCTGCGTCTCCCCAGGTTTTCAGGAAAACACAAGGTTTACCGTTAAAAGTTCTTGTAGGCCACACAGCTCGGGAACAATGGCCGTGCTTTAATTTCCAGTCTAACTTTCCAAAAAAAAAAAAAACCCAACAAACCAGCCCACCCAACACAAACTCTTCCCTAGTTTTTGATTGAACTTTCCGAAACGCACATCTTGTGCTGACTTAATTTTTTTTTTTTTTTTGACGTTGTCTGTTATTTTTGGAGGAATGTTGACTAAGAGCAGCGAGGCGCTGAGCACGGAGCTGGGCTCTCTGCGGATTAAAGCTGCCTTGTTCCGCGTTGTGGCCGCTGGTGCTTCAAACTTGCTTGGAGGTGTCGCCAAAGTTTTTGTGGCTTGTGGAACGTCCCACCCTCTAAAGCAGTTTTTGCTGATAACCCAGAGCAGTTTATTTACGTGCTGTGTTTTTATCGAAGGAAAATTGGCCACTCTGAGTGCGCTGTAGCAGTGCAGGAGCCTTTGTTTGTAAATACCTAACTCTGCCCAGCACAGGGTTTACCCAAGGAAAGTTGATTCTGTATTTTTACGAAGAGTTTGGGAATGAGAAGGGTCCTGGTGGCCATTCGCAGCGGCGAGTCTGGCAGCTGCCGGTCAGCTAATGAGTGTGCGTTGTGTAGGTGACTTCACGTATCTCTGATGCTCTGTGTGCTTTGAATGACAGGATTCAGCTGTCCGCTGCGTTTAACACGGCATTTCTATAAAAACACGTCTTGGAACTAAACTTGAACTACCCAGAATGCTCCTTTCCCCTTTGCTCCCTTTCAAAATGTCGCCTTTGCCAAGTTTTTCTCTCGTGTTTGGAGCTGCCTCGTCTGTGTTAGACGGAAGAGGAAGCGCCTGGGAGCTGGAGGCACTGGTGTGGAGCTCCGTAGTACCTCGCCTGAGATTTTCTAGAGCCTCAAAAAAGCCCCGTTTTTTACCGTAACGCAATTATTAACGTTCCACGTGCAAATTAAACCAGAAGTGAACTTGCGCTGGCGAACGGAGGGACCTTCAGCCCGCTGCCTTTTGGGGGGAGAAGGGGGCGTTGGGGCTGCGCCGGCTGCCCCTCTCCAGGCTGTGGGAAGCTGGGCTTTGTCATGTGATGTAGATACTTGAAACTTTTTGAGGATTCATAGTATCTTCCTGTATTTATTGTTTTTTTTTAAAGACCGCCCCGAGATAAGGTGTAACCTTCCTTCTAGAGCCCGCTCAGATTTCATTGTCTGTGATTAATGTACACCCTGACGTGGCGATATGTGAATTTCTTACCAATAGTTACTTTTTTATTTCTTATTTCATAGAGGAGCTTTATTGCTTCACCTTGTGTTACTGAAGGATTTTGATAATGTTTTATTAAAGGAAAACTAATGGGAAAATGCCGTTGAATCATAGTATCGTGTTCTCAGAAGAAGGTTTAGTAACATCAGGTGTTTTATGAAGTATCTGGGGAAGGCAGTGGATTCCAGACTTTTTTGGGAGAGGAGTGAGTTCTGTTGAATGTTGCTGTTGTTTAAGTTGTGAAGGTCTTTGAATGGATAAAAAGCCTCGCGGAGCTGCGTGTTTACGTGGCCGTGGAGGCTGCAGGGGGTGTGTGGCAACAAATGCGTGTTGTGGGTGCAACTCAAAAAAGTCCTATCTGTGCGGTTCTTGCAACCCTGTTCTTTTGAGTCAGTTAGTGGCACTGGAGTAAGCTGGATCAAAGATAGGATTTGGTTTTTTTCGTATCAACTTCCTCCACTGCTGGAAAAATGTTCTTAGAAGTTGCTTGTAGGAGCTGACGGTTGTTCAAGACTACTCTGATGAGCAGAGAGGAGACAGAGCCGCCTTTCAGGCTGTCGGAGCTGCTGTCAGGATCAGGGCCAGGGTTTACAGCCACCAAGGTACAAGAGCAAAAGCCTTCTCGTGCTGGTATGCAGCTGTGGTGGGAGCCCCTAGGGGCTGAACATCCCCCCCCCCCGCCCCGGTTCCAGCCTTACAGCTCCCTGTGGGATCCAGCAACCTTCTAAAAACCGATGGCTCGGACTGTAGCACGCCTCGAAAAGCCGGTTCGATCCGTGCGTGCGCTCTGCATGGGCTGAGCGTTGCATAACGGGGGAAAACACTCTTCTGATCACACGTGAGATGCTTCATTGCTCCGGCGATCAGCTGGTGACGTTGTCTGGAAATAACAAACACCCCTGCGTGGTTTTGTGCTGCTGGGGCGCTGGCAAAATATTTGGGGTGGGGGGCAGTAAATTAGCGAGTTGCTGTCAGCCTGGTCTGCCAGTTGTCCTCCTGCACGCGGATAGTTTGGGGTGGATGCGGGGCGTTTGGGGTATTTTCCGTGCTGGATGGTTTTTGTAACTCGTCCGGCTTTGCCCTGGTGCCGTCGGCAGCGGGACCGGCACTGCTGGCTGCTGCGGCTCTGGAAGGTTCTGCCGAGGTGCCGGGCACCGAGAGGTCAGCTGGTTTTTCTCCAGGGAATCTCGTACCAAGCATGCAGGTGTGCTTTACCATCTCGGGGCTGAAGCCAACTTCTGAGTTTGCAGGGAGAGTGCACGTTGTGTTTGGGACTTCACTGAAAATAAGCAGAAATCCAGTATTTTAAGTTTTCATTTGGAAAAAAAAGCAACCTGTTGCCTTGGTGTTTTGTGTGACTGAGTGAAGGCATCGTAATACAGTGGGACTTCTCTACTGACTGAAGATTTGCCTCGTAATTTGTCAGGTGTAAACAGGCATGGCAGGCGCTGAGGGTGTCATTTGCGTTCCACTGGGTTTTTTGGGGGCTTTTTTCTGGCAATTTTCTGTGGCGGCACGCCAGTCGGTGTTTTGTCCATTGCATAAATCGGTGTTCTGATGTCAGTGTAAGGGGCACCTTACATGGATCTCGTGTGCACTGATAACGCTTTGCAGCACAAGACGTGGGATTTTTGGCTAGCGTGCATTTTTAGGTGATACTTTAGTCGCTAGGTTAACGGAGCAGGTAACTATGTCAAAAAGCGTCAGGCTTGGCATCGTGAAGTTTCCCTGCCAGTCACAGGATGGGTGTGTTATTTAAGATGTAAAGCTGAAGCTGTAAGGATTTCATGTTGTCTTTTCCTTCTCTCCTTCTCGCCGTCTCTCCCTCCCTCCCCTCACCCCCCGTAGGTGTTGGTGGAATGAGCGTTGCGTGTGTTTTGAAGAGAAAAGCAGTACTCTGGCAGGACTCGTTCAGCCCCCACCTGAAACAGCACGCTCAAGATACAGCTAATCCCACCATGCCTGTTGTATTGACATCTGGAACAGGGTCCCAGGCTCAGCAACAGCCAGCTGCAAACCAGGCGCTTGCAGCAGGGACACACTCCAGTCCTGTTCCGGGATCCATAGGAGTTGCAGGCCGCTCCCAGGACGACGCCATGGTGGATTACTTCTTCCAGAGGCAGCATGGTGAGCAGCTTGGGGGAGGAGGAAGTGGTGGAGGCGGCTATAATAACAGCAAACATCGCTGGCCTACTGGGGATAACATTCATGCAGAACATCAGGTAAAAAAACCAAAACAGTTCAATGTTTCCAAACTCCACACGCGCACGCACCGGGCTGATGATAGATGCTTTTAATGATGCTTTTTAAAGCTTGAGCTGGTTATTGTGCGGTTGGAAAATGGCAACAGTCGTACTTTTTGTTTTCTCTTTCCAGGATTGCAGTGCCTTGGTAGCTATAAGCTGAAACGTTTCTGCTCTTGGGGGTGGTGAAATCCCAGTCCACTCTCTGTGACAGTCAAATGCATGTTTGCAAAATTTATCATTCCCTTTATTGATTTGTTGGTTGGGTTTTTTTTTTTTGTGTGTGTGTGTGTGTGAACCAGCGTAGCAGTGACGGCTGCTGCTTTTCAAATCTGTGGCTGTAGTTAAATAATTCTTATGTAATGGTATTACAAAACTGCCAATGCATGTAGGCTGGGCCTTTGCCATTCCCAATATTGAAAAACACAGTTCTGGATGTTGCTGGTAATGTGTTTTCCTGGGTTTCTTTGCTTGTTTGTTTTGGGGTTTTATTGGTTATAATTGGGAGGGGGAAGGAGCTATTAATGTGCTTAGCTGAACCGAGAAGAGAACAGGCTTAAGAATGTCCTGAAACGGTGCTTTTAGAAACACAGCTAACTTCTTACAGTGACTTAACGTTTCTAAGAGGGTAGTGGGCCAAAACGTGTCTGGGTAGCAATGTTTACTAGAAATCTCTTCGGTGGTTGCGTTGTCAGATGTGCTGCGAGTGAGCTGAGTGCATGACTCACGCTGGCTTTCTGTCTGTGACCTGTAACTCCTCAAAGAAGAGATGTGCTTCCTCTGCTCAGGGAGCAGAACTCCAGTGTAAGCACATTTTAAAAACGAGTGGTTCCCACAAAGGCTGTCAGAGCAGCAGACAGAAAGCTTTTGCAACCTTTATGAATATCTCCTGCCTCTAGTTTTCCAAATAAAAGCGAACAAGCCCTTGTTCCTCCGCTCTGCCTCCCCGGGGGATGTGTTGCCATCCAGACCGTTTAAAAGCAAACATTGCAGTGTATTTTGCAACCTCACTGAAGTCAGTGTGTACATCAACAAAGAAGTAAACCCAAGTGCCCTGTTAATTTGTTCTGGAAGAAAAATCGCATAAAATACTGCACTGTGAACCGAGCAGCTAGAAGAATATTGTGGTTATTCCTGTCTGTGGAAACACAGTCTTTAGTTCAGTTACTGCTTTAAAGGACGTAGCTGCCTTGAAATGAGATGTAACTTTTCTGTTAACGACCCAAGTTTTCAGTCACTGGGTGTAAAACTTGTTTCAAGAGACATGGATGGAGGAGGTCTTAATGCACTTTAAGTAAGCAAAAATTCCTTGCTGAAAGGCTGCAACTTTTAGGTTTTTCAAGTAAAACACGGTCTGGTGTGGAGATTTTTAGGCAGGAACTGCTATTGTTTGGACGTTTTGTGGAAAGATGACTTCATCAATCAAAACGAAGGTCATAAATTCTTAACCCTTTTTTCCTCCAACTCATACTTTCATCTTCCTTTCTCTGAAAATGCCGAAAAGCAAAGACAACTCACTGGAGGTTGAGGGGCCAGGGGATGGGACACCCAAATTCTGCAGTTGTTAAAAATTGTGCTGGTATTTGAACTTTTTTTACTGCTTGCTTTAATAACCAGAAGACTTAAACTTACACTTGAAAAAAAGAATCCTACCTGTTACAGAGACTTGCCCTGATGTCAGCGGATGTGTTGCTCTTCCTCACCTTGATTTTCTCCAGTAACTTCTTGGATGAAATGATACTAATAAACGTACTACTTAGTGGAAGAAAAACTCATTAGCTTATACTAGTTTAAATGAACTTTTTAACATCACCACATGTATTCTTTGGAGGCAGAACACTTCTGAGGAGGTTGTATGGACAAAATGTCTCTGCAGGATTAAGCTCACGAGGTTCTGCGTGGTGCTTTCTCTGTTTTCCCCCACATGTTCTGTGATCTGAAACTCAAGAAATACCCACTGTGGTGTAATTAACGTTGGAATCTTATCTGTTCTGCTTCCTGGTGCTTTTTTACACGGGCTGTGATGTATTTGTCATACAGTCCTGATGTTTTGCATTAGTATGCCTCCTTAAACCAGTCCTTGTGTTTAATTGCTTCAAAGTCGGGTCTGCGATGGGGCAGTAACCCTGTTCTTGTGTGTCTTACTGGATACCATGTACTCTGGGGATTGCTGGGCAGTTTTGTCGGTGTGGTTTGTGCTTCAGCCTTGGAGTGCCTCTTTTTTCCATGGTGCCTGGTTTGCCCTGGGGCTTTGCTCATGGGAAGCAGAACGCAGGCTGTGTGGAATCCTAATGCGGCCAGTCCTGACTTTTTGGGCACCTCTGCATCGCTTCTTAAATGATAAATTCCTTGGAGTGAGAACTAGTCTTACACAGGCAAAACGATTTAATTCAGTTTGGGCTCAGCCAGGGTAGAATTGAGTCTGTCCTGCAAGAAGAGAAGTGGAAGGAAGTGCTGGGAAATGCAGAGGGGTGGGGAGTCATTATGGATGTCTGCTCAGTCTCCGTTTCTTAGGGACGTTTGTATTGCTGTACTTCTGATTTTAGACTTTCAAAGATAATGTAGTGAGGGCCCTTGTCTTGTTGCCTTGAAGACTGATGAGGAAACTCAGTAGCTAAAAGATAATGGAAAGTCAGAAAATAATTATAGGCTAATATAGGTTAATGCCTGCCTAGAGCTTGGGAGGGCGTGATTAAAGGTAGAGGGATTTTTTTAATTGTTGAATCCCGGTTTCTTCTTTGTTACATAGGTAGACACCTGTCTGTTGGTGATAATACTCTGGTGATTTTTACCAAATGATAGCATTTCATCGTGTGTTATTAGATAGCTATGAGTGGTGTGAGTCAGATCTTATTTACGGGATCCCTGCTTTTCATTTTTTATTGTGCTGGCTGTTCCTCCTTGTCAGTTGTTCGTACTTTGACTAGCAGCTCGGAGAATGGCGCTGTGAATGGCTTTAGTGGGGATGTCTTAACACAAAGTTTCTCTGCTCCCAGGGAAGTAGATAGTTTCCTCTTCTTGCAAACAGCAGGAAAATGCCAGTTCTTTTTACATTTTACTTCCTCTTCCCTTTGCATTTTCCCCTTCTCCTCCAGAAGGGGGGTGGTGTTGGCGGGTAATTACGTTTGTATGTAAAATTAAGCAATTAAAGATGCTACTGTTATTTTGCATATTTAAATATCAAAAATGCACCATCCACACAAATAGCCTATGTTATAAATGCCTCTTTTAATCTTGCAGACACCACAGTAATGGTGGAATCAGTTGTTGTTTTTTTTTTTTTTTTCCTAGATTGGAATCTCTGAATTCCTAAGCAAAATTCTAGCTGTCTGCAGCTACAGGTACTTAATCACTGAACTTTACATGGAAGATGCTTCGCTCAGCCAGGTCTTGACTGCAAAACACAGTCTTCTCTTTTTAGCCACAAAGAGCAGCAAGATGAAGTCAAGTGTCAATGTCCACCAGTAATTTTAAGATTGAAGCTGAGGAGGTGAAGGCTGTTATTCACCTACGGTGCCCGATGACTCTCCAGGCAGTTACAGATAGCTGCACTAGGGTGTTTTTGTGCTGTTTATCCTGCAAAGAAGATGGGTAGCGTTCGGAACCTCTCTTTACAGGGGTGAGTGAAGAGGTAGAAGCTGACTCCTGACGAGTAATGGCCTGGGTTGGATGTGTCGTGGTTATGAAAGGCTGCACATCTCATTACAAATCGAAGCAGCCGTCTGCTGCTCCGGAGGGGAATGAAAAGGCAGTTCGAGATGTTCAGCTGGGAGAAGTTACCAACGCTGAGCAGGTTTTTAGGAAAATTGGCTGTGTTTTCTTGCGTGGGGTCTCTGGTGGCTTGTGCATGCATGTATGTTCTTGAACCAGAGTGAAGAGAGAGTTTCTCTGTGGTGGTCCCTTCTGAATTGCAGCGCATGGATATACTTAGGCTGTCTGGATTGCAGTTAGGGTAATATGGGAGTTGCTTAGTAGAAGCAAATGATTTTAGGGATTTACTTTCTTTGAGAGCATGTTTAATTAATAATTTGAGACAATAGAACTCTGCAGGGATCGTCTTGTTGAATGTGGGGAATTTTTCACATATAGTTGGTGAAGAATAGTGAGAGCAACAGGGCTGGGAGTGGGTTTTATGCTCAGTTTTGCCTTTTGGCAATGTGACCGTGCAGCTTCTTAACTGGGAACTTGCATTCGAGTGCAGACAGAAGGTAATTCTCCTGGCAGCTGCCCTTCTAGAGCACTGCTACTCAAACTGTGCGGCTTGGTGCTGTGATAGTGTCTGGATTTGATATTGTTCAACAGTGTTTGGTGTCTGTTGGCAGGCACTGTGAGCAGGGTTTGCCTTGAAGTTGGGGCAAGGTCCTCTCAAAAGCTCCTGGAAGCTAAGGAAGCAGAAGGCCTGATGTTTGTTCTTCCAGAGTGAAATCCTGTGTAAGTGGCGGTTAACTCTTCAGGACAGAGATTTCTTGATCTGCCTATGGAAAGCTGCTGAGGTCCGAATAATCTGGCTTGTTGTCTGGACTAGAGTCGAAGGCACGGAGCGAGTCCTTAATCACGTACACCACATGACAGAACGCGTGGCTCTGCTCTTGAAGAACGTTTTCTGATGTATGTTTCATTAAATCTGTTGAATTTTCATGGCTGCTTCCTTGTATCACAGGGAACCGGTTAGGGCTTTTCTTACATTGACACTGAAATGGCTGTGCTAACTTGATACCCAGATAATTTAGAACGTAATACCTTGCTGAAATGAAACGTCTAGTTTGGCTGATTTGTTTTGCAGAGATTTCTCTGTAGTAGAGAGGTATCATGGGGGAGGGGAATCAGAACATTTGATTTAGTTTTGTGCTTTACATTGCCCTTAGAAAATTTCTTCTGAGATAGAAGGAGCGTGAGTAGATTGGCTAAGTTGGATATTTAAGGTTGGGTATTGGAAAATCCTTCTTGTGTATAGGGGAGAAAAACCGCCCTGCAATCTTCAGAACGTCAGTTTAAGAGTCTGCTTCCTCTGAATCTGTAGGTTTTACTGTCCCTGACAGGCAGTTGCAAGATAGCTGGCTCTAGTTGGGATTGCACAAGCGACCTGGTGTGCTGGCTTTGGTAGTTCTCTGTGGTATATCATTGTAGTCTGCTTCCTTGCTGTGGTGCTTGTTCAGGAAGAGCAAAGATACTTTCACACTATTGAATTAGCAAATTTCAATGCTTCAAGAAGACTTCAAGTATTTCAGTTAATATATTGCGCCCAAGTGTGTTTTGAACAGAGCTTTATTAGCGCGTAGCTTCTGCTTGGGTTTTCCCTCCCCTCTCTCCAACTTTGCTTTCCCCTAACTAGCTCTTTCGTGGTTTGCCGAGTTGACGTGACCTGTCTGTGCTTCTGCAGAACAGGTGGTGGTACTCATAGCGTTTTTGTAAACGGGGGAAGCTTTGCGTGGGATCCGAGCCACGCAATCCGTCCGCAGTAGCCTCTTCCTTGCAAACTGGCACAGTTAACTTCGGTGGCTGATTGGAAACCTCCTCCGCAAAGAGCTTTTCCGGACCACTGCACCTAGCGTTGCCCGTGTCTGAAAACTTGCTTATAGGTGTCTGCTGAGCCAGTTTTAAAGCCGGCTTCTCTGAATGATGATCTGGCGGGGTCTGCGATGAACAAACTTGCCTTTGTGTGCGGGTACCATGTGATGCCGCGCTCCCTCCCCAAGCGATCCGCTCTCGGAGATCGTGTTACTCCTCTTCCTTGTTGAGGGTAACTTTTCCAGGGCAGCTGTTTTCATCGGGAGCATCTGGCCGTGCTGCTTGTCCTGTACAGAAGCTGTGCTTCAGACCTTGATTCTGCGCTGGGGTGAAGCTCGACTGTTACTAAACCCTCAAATTAGCCCTTCGCCCTCCTGCCGACGATTGGTGTGGCATGGGGCCAGTCACTTCTGTTTCTGACAGAAGTACTGGGCTTGGCATTGGAATGAGACGTTGCTGTGTCCCTTTACACCGTTTTCCCTCTGAATTTAAACCTCAGAAGGTCAGAGGAGGGATGGGAGTGAAAGGAAAAGCTCTCCCAGGGGTCAAATGAGCCGGATCTTAGCATAGCCCCGAGTGCTTGCGCAAAACCATTGATCGACACACGCACCTGGGAAGCAGAATAGCGTTTTCCCAAGGTATTGCAAGCTGCAGCAGGGCAAAACGAAGGTTGCTGCTTCCATAATCCAGCATTTTGGAAGTTTGCACCCCAACGCTGTGTGCCCAAGACATCGCCGAGTAACCTAAATTCCGTATTAATGAAGCACTTCCCTTGGTGAATAAAATCTGAGGAAAAACATAATTAGCTAACTAAGCCGAGCCACGCTGAAAGGCTGCCTTTCTTGCATTTATTTCTGTACCCTGAATCATTAATCGTCTTGGCTAAACGCCATGTAAAGCATTAGCCAATCTGCGATTTCAATAGCTTTTTGCTTCGAACGCTAATGGTACTAGCAATTCTAATGATGAATCCTTTACTACAAAAATAGTAGTTAAACCACCTAATCCTGTCTAATACTTGTGACTTCACATTCTTTCTTTACCGACTATTGTTATAGGAGAGGACTAAAAATAGTGCTGTAATCAGTTGATGGAACAACATATTTTAACCCTGGATCTAGTAGTTAGTGGCAAGCCTGTTGTTGACAGCGTGCGGTGCTTTTCTTATTGTCAGCTGGTAAATACTTTTTTTTCCTCTCCTAGATAACTCTGTGTGTACGCAGGCAGGGTAGATATTTTTTAAATAACGTGCTGTGTGAGCTGTTCAAACAAGACGAACACAGGCAGTCTCCCACAGCTGAGTAGGAGGCATTTGTTTCCATCTGAAATTTGTAAACCTTTGGTTAATTTAAAAAGCTTTAACAACTTGTGAGTAGATAAATCAAGTCCTACAAAGTATTTAGGCTGTTCAACCGGCTTTTTTTTTTTTTTCCCTCCTTTGTAAGGACGTTTTATTCAGGCAGCAGCCTGAATGTTTCTGGTGTTTTCTTGTTCTCACTGCCTCAAACCCAGTGTTCTTGTAGTAATGTTGACTTTTTTCAAGGAATGTTTTACTAGAAAATAAAGAGGTTTTGGTTTTGTTCTGTTACAAATTGAGCAAGACTTAAAAGGTGGAGGCCTAATGGATGGAAGCTTTACACGACGCTTGCAGAGTGCACATGAGTTAAAAATAAGTGAATATCCGAGTAATAGTTGCATGGTTGAGGTGCTCTGGGTAAGCACATGTAACGTGCCTGTGCGAAGGGAGAGAACTTGGAAACTCATCTCTTGTCTTCTCACAGGAGCAAACAAATGCTGCTGTTCTCAGGAGCTGGGAAATGATAATGTTGTCATCTATCCAGGTATGACGGCGACACAATTTGTCACGTTACTCTGCAGGACTAGAGAAGCGAAACAAGTGGTCTCGAGGCAAGGTGGTCCCGTCAGGCTTGTGCAGAGCTTAAATTGTCGGAGGGCTCCCTCCAGGCTCGCCGGGAGCACAGCCAGCGTCAGCAAGGACTGAGGAATGAGCCCTCCCCATGGGCTTGTGGTCCCAGCACCCTGCCCTTGCCTCTGCTTTTGTTTGCCAGGACAGCCGATAAGTTGAGGGTGCTTCACCCAGAATTCCTTATGGTAGTATCTGTGGGATACCCTGGAGTTTGTCTGCTTGGCTGGCGGGACTGAGGGCTGCAGTCAGCCCTGTAATTTACTGTAGATCAAAGAAATTTTGAAAGCAGCCATTTACATGTTCCAACTTCACAAAATCCTGTCTTTGCAGTGCCCGTCCCACCTCGGTTTTGGCAGGTGCTCTTCTGGTCAGGAGTGGAACTGGGGGAGAGGGGTAGTGGGAGAAGGTCTCTAGTCTAAGGGAGGGACAGCTGGGGGCTAGATCCTGGTGTGGGAAACTGCTGGGGAAGGAGAAGGGCAGCCCTTGACATGGGGAGCGGTGTTAGGGAAAGGGGAAATGGAGAAACTGGAGAGCTGGGGCTTGCAGAAGCAGCCTTCTGGTTTGCTTTGGTTACCCTAGTTAACATAATTGGCTTAGTAGAAATAGATAGTTTAAACCCTCTTCAGTCGCTGTTACCACTAATAAATGCAGATACTTGATCTGTTTAATGTTGTCCAGCATCAAAAAATAGAATAAAAATCATAAACCCTCAGGCTTCATGGGGCACTTTTAGAGACAGGCTTTTTAGATCATCGCTAGGATATTTCTCAGCTGGTTATTTCTCAACTTCTTTTTCTCCAAAACACTTTCTAGTTTGTTTGTTTGTTTGTTTTTCTCCTGTATGTTTGTCTTTTTCCCCTTTGTTTAATTCCACCTGTCCTTTCTCTTTCTGGGAAACATCACTTGCATAAGGACGAAGAAAAAACCCTTGTGATGAAGAGTGAAATTTAGCCTTTGATGGTTTTGCTCTGTGTCTGTCTAGGTGAATGTAAATTCTATATAAACGAGGATTCCTTAATATATAAGGCTAGCGTACAGTCCCCTGAGATACCTGCAGACCATGAAATGTGATACAGTATTATGCTTTGAATTTATGTGTAAAGGTCATATTAGCAACCATATTTGCTTAATATAAGGTGCAGTATTAACAGTGATTGTTGACATTAATATTTACTTAAAATTACAATTCAGCTACTTTGCTGGTAGCTGTCAGTTTGGGAAAAAACCCTTGGATTATTCTAGAATAAAAAATATGGTACTGGAAATCCGAAAGGTAAATACACTGTTGCTCTCATGTTAATTTGTTTGGTCCTTCAAATCCCTCTTTAGTAATCGTAAGGACAGTTCGGGGCCCCAGTTCCTGTTAATTGACCTGACTGCAGAATTCCTTTTGACAAGTGCCATTTACCCCGTGGGCCTTGTTGTTTGCTGGGTTAAAATTAACTGGAGTTTCTGGTACCAGCAGCGCGGCGCGTCCTGTCGGGCGCTTGGGTTTATTGCTTCTTTCTGGGGGCACGCTGGTGCTTTTGCAGGTTTCCTTGCTCATCCTTCACTGTGGTGCAGCTTTTTAGCACTGGGGACATCACACCCTGTTCTGGGGTGGCTTGGTAGAGGTGTGACGGGAGGGGTTTGGTCCTGAGCTCTGTAAATTGTCCCTTCCATTCTCGCCCCCTCTCATGGATGATCCAGACCCTTCGGTCTTGGGATGGTCACCTGAGTCTGCTTTGCTCCTCTGTAAGAGACAGCTTCCAAAACTTGTACATAACTGGCTCTGTCTGTGACACAGTATGTTTGGGGAGGCTCAGAGGCAGGGAAGGAGTCTTGCCTGGGTTTGTGGTGTGCTAGGTGAGCAGGAGGTCCCGTGCCAAATGGCAGAGCACAGAACAACTTTAGCTGCTGCAATATTGCTTTCTCTATTTCGGTCATAGCTGTATAAATTCAAAAAGGTTCCAGATACGGACAAGGACTAGTGTCTGTGTAGCTTTGGGGCCAGGAAAGCATTTGCTTCTGGGTTGCTGTCATTGAGCTCTGCAACAGGGAGGTCCTCTAACCTTATTAAAAAAAGAAAAAGTGTGATTGTCCTGTGTAAGATGGCTACCTGACAGAAATGAGCTGCGTGCTGCTTGAGGGGTTGCAAAATCCCCAGTGAATACATTCAGTGCCGGCTTGCCAAGGAGCTCTTCTGCTGTGTGGGAGGTTGAGTGTTGAAAGTGGCCGTTGACCTAAAGAGAAAGGGGTTTGCGCTGCTGCAGTCTGCAGTAGGTGAGAGCAGAAAGCGTTCTGTGTTTTGCTTGTCTGCTCTAAAATAGGCTGCGGGTGTCTGCTATTGAAACTTGGAAAGGCCTCTGTAGCCTCAGCGTGTGTGAGGCCAAGGGTTTTTATTCAGGAGACTGAAAATAAGATTTGGAGGTCAGAGCTAGAGTGACTGTGTAATGAGGAATACAGCTGTCTCGCTTTATCACCGTGTTTTTCAGAGCAAAGGTGAAAATTGGCTAAGAGGGCTTTTGAGAGCCTGAATTGACTTCAGGCTCGGTGGAGCGATCCGCTGGGTTTACTCCAGTTTGTCCGTGTGGCTCGTCGTGAGTGCAGATCCGCTTTGGGGTGTGCGCTTCTGCCGGGCAGGCAGGGGATTTATTTACGAGTCAGTGAAGTGGCTGGAGTGTGTTATAGTGACATACATTCCTATCGTAGCGTGTATGGAAATTACTCTTCTTGAATGAGATTCTCATTAATTTCAGTGAGATTTACATAATTCCTGAGTGCATACGCAGCATTTAACGTGAAGGGGAGGAATGTTCTTGTGCGATGAAATTGCTTTGTAACCCTCGTTCGGCAGCAGCGTGGCTGATGTGCGGAGCGTTAGTTCTGAAGTAGGCTTCAAAAGCGAGCTGGCTGGTTTTCTGCCTTGCCAGGAGGAGCGAGGGCTCTCGGCGGGAAGGTGGGGAGGTCTGTCCGGGGCAGCGGGCGAGGACGCGCCCTTCGCGTTTCGCTTTGTGGAGGTGGCGTGCCTGAAACGGGGGTGCGACTGAGGGGTGCTGCTGGCTGAGAGCAGGAGTCAGGTTGTGTTGGATCACTTAGGAAGCAACCGGGACTACAGCTGACCTCGCTTCCTGCGGTTCCTGATGTTTCTCGGGATCACCTCTTCCTCTGAGGAACCGGGTTGTCATGTCGTATCCAGATGTCAGGGCATCACTTCCTCCTGCGGCCGATTTATCTTGGCGTTGTCTTCTAGATTTCTTTCAAAACTCTGGTTCAGCGGTGAACCAGATTTTATGGTAATCAAATCTCGTTGGCGTTAGCGCTCATCTGTGAAGAAGTTCTTTCTCTGTGGACCTCCTTGTTTCTAGTGCTTACACCGTCGTGACTCTGCTCTGCATGTCTGTGTTCATTATAGGTAAGTGAGTTAACAGGAGTAGATCCCAGTGAGGTGGTGGATCATCTGTATCGTTTAATCACCATTTCAGAGTATTGCCTGCCTTTTGGAGTACTAAGGTGTAGGAAGTCATGACTTTGGGTTCACATTCTGCTGTTTCAGAAGCTGTTTGTTCTTCTGTCGAAGGGAAATTAAAGAGCCCTGTGATATTTGTGCATACTATGTAAGAAAATGAGGTGAAGAGGTGTCGCTATTTAATATTCTGGAAGTGGGGAAATGAGAAGAGGACCTTTTGGGTACAGTCTTTGAAAACTGAATAATAAACTAGCCTTTATTACAGATACATACAATGATCAGTGGAGATAAAGGAACTATGTGACTGAGAGAAAGTGCCTCACAATTGGTGATTATATGTGGTTTGAGCTTGCAGTGCCTGAAAGTCAGGCTCAAAGACCCGATTTAGAAACTGGGTTTGTCCGTAATTGTTAGGATTGATGAAAGGAGGCGATTAGGGGTGTGACTTAAATACGTGTATCGAATAATTTCTTTCGTTACCTGACTTCTGACAGCAGATAGAGAAGCCGGTGTTAATTTTTTTCCGCTTGTGATAGCGGCTGGGGTAAAGTGTATTTGGGAAGGAGATGGAGGCAGTCTGGTTCCGCTGTGTGCCGTTTAACAGGGGGGTTAGGACGGCAATTTGCGATCTGAGACATGTTTGAAGGCCAGCTTCCTTCAGACCCTTGAGAGGAGTGAAAATAATAGTGCTGTCAGGTGTGCAGTTCAACCAACCAGGTATGAAACAGCTGGAGTGCACTTTGCTTTCATGTTTGTCCTGCTTTTTGCCTTCTACTTCTCTTCTTATCTTGGTCTCTGTATCACCTCTGTTACGGTCAGCTATCAAGGCATCGTTTGAAGACAAACATGCCTCTCCACACTGGAAGCGCTGAGGAGAGCTACGTGTGCTTACTGGACTGTGGCGCTGTGAGAAACGGGAATTGCTAACTTGTTGTGGTTCCTGGTGGAGGATCATGAACTTGCATCAAAGGCTTCGACCGTGCTGGAGATGATTGTCATTGTTAATAGTTTCACCAGCTCTAGCTCCTCCACCAAGAACGTGATGTGGATTTACAACCATGTGGCTTCACACGTGGATGTCGATCATGTATTTGTGCTGCTGTAATTGGTGTAACAAGATGACAACATGTTTTTCTACTCAAGACAAATGCTTGAACAAGACATCTGTGAAAATGTTCTTGCAATCTAATGTGAACAAATAAAATACACGATTCTAACATTTTAAAAAATGTTTGGTAGAGTGAAGATGGCCACGTAACATGCCATGGTACCACAAAGAAGGGTGAGAGAGGGTCTGAGAAGTGCAGTTCATTCTTGTTCAGAAACTGCCTGCATGCTCTGTGCAGGGCTGTCACTGGGGTGTTGGTGTGAGGGGAGCTCAGCTTGGCAGTGGGGAGTTGATAGGGCTGGGATATGACCAAACAAAATACAAATGTCTCTTAATATCCTTCTGATTTATGCTAGGAATGTAGTGATTATATCTTTCTGACAACTTTGTTTTGAGGTTCCTGTAGCACAGTGTCCACCTTTGGAGGGTGGGTTTGTTTTGGAGGAGTTGGGGGACATGCGCTAAGCAGCCTGTGTTTCTCCCCTAGCTCTTCCCCCAGCACTGCAAGTCCTGGATCAGTGCCATTGCGGCTGCCTCTGTGGTTTGCTGGGACATTGCTGTAGCAGTGAGAGTAATGAACATCACCTACGGAATCTCTTTGTATAGCTCCTCTAGTCCTCAGATGTCTCATTGAAACACTAATTTGCTGCTGTTCAGCTTTTGTGGCTTGGCATGTCTGTGGGTTGCAGCACTTTCCATGAGTTCATCTTGAAATGCTCCACGGAAGAATTTGTACTTATTAACTTCTGTCTCGCATGAGGCAACCAAGATACCTTAGCTGGCAGATCAGTGGAGTTGACAGTAAAGTTGTCGGTGCTGCCTGGTGCTGGAGTTTCTGGAAGGTGGAGTCCTCTTTTCACTCGGTGTGTTCGTGGTTGGTGTGATAAGCGTCACCCCAGAAGGTGGCAAGACTGAGGCATCACTGAAAATGACTTTGAGCTGAGATACAGTAATAAGAGGACACCTTATTTTTGAACCGTGATTCCGAGTGACTGGCCATTGAGGGTTTGCACGTCACGTAAAGATGTGTTAGATAATTTAATAATATGTTAGTGATCTTTTGCAAATAGCATTGTCACAGAATAGTAGAAGAATTCGCGCTGGAGGGGACTTGTGGAGGTTATCTCTTGTGCTTGAGGCTATCTGCTTGTGCCCTACATTTGATATTCTTGGATAAAGTCTATTGGTTCTTGTTTTTTAAAATAGAAATAAAATACAATCACATCAAAGTCTTGACTTGGTTCTGCTGGGAGTAGTGGCACGAGCATCAGAAGTCAGGGTTAAGGTCTGAACACAGTGTAACTGCTTACTGGTCACTGGCAGGGTGGTGCTTTAGCACCCAAACCAGTTTTTGGGGTTTTTTTATCCTACAAATCACCCACCAGCTATTCCTGAACGCCTTCCTTGGCCTGGAAGAGGCTGCATCCAAATCACCTGCTGTGTCTTCAGTGGTGACATGACTAAACACTGCGTGTTAAAAAGAGCCCATGAAGAGCTGCAGCGATAGAGTGCGTGGATTACTCCTAAATAAATGTTTTACAAACTATGACCCCTGCTCTGGCAGAAAGGTGTATCGGATCTGTTGGGCTGCAGGGTTTCTGTAAACACCACGTAGGAGGTGTGTAGTGTTGCTTGTGTGCCGTTGTAAGTGTTTGTGGCTGTCGTAACAAGGGCTGCTTTGATAGAGGTGTGTTATCTGAGGAGGGCCGTCATTTAGTCTGAATCCTAGCACGCTGTTGAACTTCTGTGCTTTGTCCTCAAGTCCATAGTTGGGTTTTTTTTTCCTTTGCTTCTGCACATGTGCTCGGTGGCTGCATCTTCAAGGACTTGCAGGCATGAGATTTGGCAATGAAAATCAGAAGTGTTTTCTTGCATTTTCAGCATACCCAGCTTACTTAGCTACCAGGTTTAAGTTGTTGCTTTTTGTGTGTTCCGATTGAATCGATTTTCATCAAATCATGATCCAAAGCAGAAAATGGCACAACTCCTCCAGTAAATGTAGAGCTACGTGTCCTCCCGCTGAGCAAGGCCAGTGTCACCTCCCAGGGCTGGTCCCGTACTTCCCCAGTGCCCGAGCTCTGCTCTGGATGAATCGGGAAGGACTGCTTCACTGTCGCCTTTCCCTGGCGTGCCTGGCTTAGCTGGCGAGCCTCGGGGCCCCCGGCACAGCCACGGAGCCGTGCGGCTGCGTGCCACGTGCCGGCAGCCTCTCGGGAGCGAGGGAAAGGCCGTACCCCCGTCAGGGGTTTTCTTGAGGTGTTTTGCAGCCCAGTTTGTGCTTCTGGGTTTCCACTTTGAGGCATTGTTGTGGGTGCAGTGGCTAAAATCAGCAACTGATCTTAAGGCATCGCTTGCTCTGCTTTCTTCATCCCCTGCCCCCCGTTTCAGATGATGCTGTTGAATTTAATTTGGTTTTTGTTTCTACTGCTGTGTTTTTCTCTTTCGTGTCAATGTAACTTGAATATAAATCTGCCTGTTTTCTATGAGAGTCTTTACTTGGTCTTCACCTGAAAGGAAATGGTGCTGACTCGCTTGCTTATGCTTCAACTCCCTCGCTTGAAATCATGCAACTCTCTGGGAAATATTAGTCTCTGCAACACACTTAGCAAAGGCAGTTGCATTAGACTGTGTGTGTCTTAGGTAATTGCCAGTTTTTCCTTTTTGTGTGTGTGTGTATAAATCAAACACTATAAACGTTGTAGCTTCTGAGAGTCTTAAAGGTAAGTCATCTTTTGGAGCTCAATAACTGTCTTATATGCTGTAATATGGAATGTAACTCTCAGTCTGTATCAGAAAAATTGCTGTAAACTATGATTATTATTAAGAAAAACAAATACAGGCATTTCCTCATGTATTTTTCTTGCCCATCTATAAATAGGTGCGTTCCATGGATGAACTGAATCATGATTTTCAAGCGCTTGCTCTGGAAGGACGGGCTATGGGGGAGGTAAGTGAAAGGCCTGTAGAAAAAAAATCTATGTATTTTGGGGGGGAGGAGGAAAATAACTAACAGTTTTTTGAGGCTGCTGGAATGATTCTGAACTTGAGAATTCTCCATTATGACTGTGAAGCGTGTGTGTGTGTGTGTGTGCGCTTGAACAAAATAAAAACCTTTCAGGCTGGAATGCATCTTAGTAGGAGGAACAGCTAAGCCCTCCACCTGTTGTATCATCAAACAGTAAAATGGTGGTTGTAAAAGAACAGTTAGAAATATGTCTTGTGACAAGTGTTAGAATACTTGTAGCATGTTTATTTTGGGATCCAGTGATCTCAGACCCCATAATATTGTGGGTTTAGCTGTCTGTCGTTGTCTGCTGCCCTGTTTCTACTCCCGGCCACCTTTTGGCTCTTGTCATAAAGCACAGGACTGTGTTTAACGTTTGCAGTGCCTGGGCAATGTAATCAAGGGCTGCAGAAGTGATAAGCGCTTCGGACAGGTCAAAGGACTGAGCAGGAGTTGCCAGATAATGGGCCCTTCGGTTCTGGCTTTGCAGAAACCCGGTGAGAGTTACTTTAATCTCAGCGCAGTAAGGAGGTGGCAGTTCTGCGGGAGGTGGCCAGTTTGGGGGAGCTGGCCATTGGTTTTCTTTGAAAAGAGAAAGTTTAGCTATTTTTAGAGTGCCTTGAAAGAATAGCAAGTTACTGTAGTTGGCTGTGTTAGGTTCCTGAAAGTTGTATGTAAACGCTTCTTTTCCTTACCTCGTTCCCTCTTCCTTTATGGTCAGTCCCTTGAGAGGCTTGTGGAAGAACAGAGATGAGAAGATCGTGTCTTGTAGGAGGGTGTTAATGTACAGCAGGTCAGCTTGATACAGGTCTGTTGTTTTGGGGAGCCTTCCTTTTTGCATTCCTGCCTGTCAAGTTCAGACTAGTTTATTTTCTCCACTTTTAGTCCATCCAATCTCTGTTACCTAGTTTATGAGCCAGGTTAAAAAAAAAAAAAAAAAAAATCCCTAGAACCCAAAAGTTACTATTTCGAAGACTGTAGCGTGGTGGGATTCATAAGAAGGTGCCCTCTCTCAGGTGAAAGACCTCAGGGAATTCATGGTGCTTGCAGCTTAGCTTCTCTCCATCCTTCCTTCCTTCCTTCTCTGTAAGGTTGTTAATACTGAGTTGTATTTTAATTTGGCAGTACCCGATGGGGAAATCTCTGTTTCTCTAGGTTATATTAACCTACATTGGGAGTATTGCCTAAGAGTAGATGAAAATGATGTACAAAGAAGAAAACATGACATTAAAAATCTGTCTAAAGCTGCTGAAAAACAGCTGATGTGCCTCCATATGAAGCATGCCAGTGGAATGATGGGGGTGTGAATGTTCTGTGAATATTATTTTTTTAACACCCCACTTGGGCAAGACGTTCATTTTCAGATAGATAAGCACAGATAAGCGTACAGGCTCTTTGCAAGCCCGTTAAGAGTAAGTACAGCACTTGTTTTGAGCTTAACATGGCATTAGGTCATGTTCGCTTAAATGCCTGGAGGCATTCCTAAAAACGCAGATTTTGACCAACTCTTAGTTTATTTAGCCATATCTTGAGAGAAGTGTGTTTGGGTCTTTTGGAGGATGTGAGGTTTGCCTCCCAGTGATGACTCACCTTCCCCCCTCTCCCGGCTGCTGCCGCCTTGTAACCGTGATGCAGAAAGCTGTGGGGATGGCATCATTTTGTCACTGGGCTTTTCCACATACTGGAATGTGGATGCTTTTCCAGGAAAGGTGACATTTCACCCTTCTCTCTAAGCTAAGACACTATATCTTGTTTCTCTGGGGGTTTTTCTCCCTCAGTGCCACAGTTTCATTTCTTTATCCATTGAATTTTCTCTGTATTTCCCCAAGGTATTTCAACATAGATCCAGCTGGCTGATTTTATGTAAACTGGGATCCTCGCAGGATGCGTCTGTTGGCTTTTGAGACGGTGTTCTTCACCTGCAGACTTTGGTTTTGTGCAGCATGCCCTGTCTGTTGAGATGCCTTAGCAAGGCACTTGCCCTCCTCCTGCTCCTGGAATGTGAAGGAAACTCACAGAGAAAGTCAGTGTACTAAGTAAAAAATTAAAGTCTGAAATAAATGAGGAGAAGATACGATCTGTATTTCTTGATCGTGTGTCTTCTGAGCCTTACCTGCAGGAAGGGCCAACAGTCTTATACTTGGAGTTGATAGTGAAAAACCTGCAGGAGAAAGATGAGGAAAGGAATGTTGACACACTTAGTGTGTCTTTTTATCTTCTTCTTTTCTTGCTTCTTGGTAAGCAACTTCATCATAATTTTAGTGATTTAAGGAGTTTGGGCCTCTGAAGACATCAGAGCTTTTTTTTAAAGGGCGCTGTCAAACAATTAAATCTCTTGGATTTTGACAGCAGGATAGATAATATTTGGTGATGACCAGACATCCTAATCTGGAGAAATTAAGAATAGTTTAAAAAAAAACCCACGACTTTCATCTGCGTTGTGCCTTCAGAATTCCACCTTCTCCCACTGCAGCCAGCCTTGTAACCCCCCCAGCTTTCTGTGTGAGTGAAAGTGCAATACTTCTCAAGTGTGAGGTTGAAGAGCCACAGAAACCTCTTTTGCCCTGCTCTAAAATGGAAAAGATTTGTGCTGTTGATAGCCAACATGGTCGATAGTGTTGAAAGTAGCCTTCTAAAGGGGGTATCTGTTCTCCCCCTTTTTTTTTTTCTTTAGCCCTCTGTCCAGGTTGTTGGCTGTAACGAAGGAAATCATCTTGGAGCCTTACTACGAGCCACATCTTCACTAGTTCTGTGTCAAACTCCTCTTCTTGGCACATGTTGAACCAGAAAGTAATAAAAAGCAACTGGTGAAGAAAGAGGACAGCTCTTCAGAAGTCACCCGTAGGAGCCAGTCGGTTTTGCAGCTTTAGCACATAGACTAGGACATGTGTCTGTGCTGCTGTGCCATCTTCTCAGGTCCCTGGTCACGCAGCAGTGAGACTTATCTGAGGCTTAACGTGAGCTATGCAAGGTCTCTTTTCTGGCCTTCAAGACAGGGGAGCTGGATATCTGCCTTTCTTCACTTAAATACCTTTTATCCGTAGCTTTGCAATCTTGAACATCCGTACAGCGTCTTTTGGGGATAGTGGGCAGTGTGAGGTGGTGGTTGTCATCGGTGCGTCACGTGCGTTTTGAGCTGCGGCAGCATTCTCGGTTTGGTAGCAGGTTATGCTGTGAGATGAGCCTGGAATAAAAGAGCAGCTTGGTGAGTGGCTGGCTGTAACTTAATCCGGGAGGGTGGGAGGAGGATGGGAACAGAAAGACATTAGGCAACTGGTAGGTTCTTAACTTCAAAAATGGAAGGAGTTGGATCAAAAATTTTGAAGTATGAATGTCGGGGGTACCAGTGCATCTCAGCCTACACTTGAAAAGAAATTCTGGCAAGAAATATTTTCCATTTCACCTGACAAGCGTTGAATTACTGCTGTCTGCTGCTGTACCCTGCAGGTTTTGGTGCTGGGTTCTAGTGTAGATCTGACTGGCTAAAGAGTGAAATTGCTGTAACCCCCATGGCTTGTAGCAGAGCTCTTAACCATCAGAGGCTGAAGTGATAGTGGTTCACCATGTCCGTGTTTGTCCCCTTGATGCAATGGGTTAGGTCCAAGATAAGCCCCTGCCTCTCCAGTGACCAGCGCTTGCCTTTAAGCAGAGTGACACTGGGCCTAGACATTGTTGTATCTCATTTAAAAAAAAAAAAAAAAAAGGAAACAAACCCCCAAAAAACCTGAAACTCACACATACCTCTGCTTTCCCTGCTAGTGGTGCCTTGACTGTGTTCTTATAAACTTGATTTGTTGGCAGCTGGGCTGGGGGGTATTGACAGTTTTGAATAAAGTTGCTGTTCAGTTGTGCTTGGTTGGCTTTTTTTGCCCCCCTTCAATTTGTCTGGTGCTAGCAGCCATAGAAATGGGAGGATTGAAGCCGTGTTTGTGGAGCATGATGGTGCCGCAGCAGCTCCGCTGGCAGCAGGATGGCTCAGGGCAGGGTCTGAGAGCACCAGAACCGGGACAAGAGCGGAGCAAGACCATGGCTGGGTGGCTGCTGGCAGCAGCCGAGGGCAGCTTACGGTTGCAGGGTCAGTGAAATGGGGTTAGACTGCTCAACGGCTTGCTGTCCCGGCAAGGTGGAGATATTTTTATATTTTATTAACCTTCTCCACTATGTTCCCAATCATATGATCCTGTCTCTTTCCTTTTGTCCTATCAGACCCTCCTGCGAGCCAGTTTAATTCCCTGAGCCGGCAGAAAGCTGCCTGTTCTTTGGGATGGGAGAGCCAAAGCCGTCCTTGCAGCACCTGCGCAGCTGCTGGTGGCACTGCAGCTCGGGCTGCTTGTTGTGTGCTCAGCCTCCCTGCCTTGTTTGGTTTTTAGGTGGCACTGTTTTTTGAGGGTAGATAACGTCTTAGTGTTTGTAAACCTGCAGTGCTGCCCAGTGTGACTTGTGAATACCCACTCTGCCTTCTCCTACCTGTTTCTGCAGATTAAACAGAGTTCTTCAGCTGCACAGATGGCTTTTCTCTTCATATTTGCCTTGTCGGAAGGAGATCAGTTTACTTAATTTGTCTAACATAATCCCATCTCAGTGGGATCTATAGGTTGGTTGTAGCATTGCTTTTGTTGGTGTGTGAGTCATCCCCTCCCCTCCTCCCCGCTCTGCTGGATTGAATATTGGCCTAACTCTGTAAGTCCTCTGTAAGAGGACTTAGAAGGATTATTTTCATACTCGATAGGGTCAATTTTAATAAAAACTGGAGAACAAATAAACTACCCTAGTTCTAAACTGCTGCATGTTCTTTTTTAATTTCCAACCTGAAGAACTGGATGATATTCACTTAAATTTTTTTTTTTTTTTTCCATTGCAACTGACAACTTTCCCTGAGGAAAAATTTGTCGCTTTGGCAGCCTGTTGCATAATTCAGTACAGATGAGTACTGCTTGCTAAACCTCTAATTTTGGTTGGAGCAGTGCTTGACAGAGCAAGGAGCCCCATTGCCATCTGTTAATACTGTCTTTTGGTTTTTCCTCTCCCCAATATCTGTAACTGCATCTGGATTCTGTACGTAAAATAAACATTTATATTCTCTTTCTTTCTGCTTATGGTACAGAGCTTGCAGTTGGAAACTTTATGCTTCTGGGGGAAAAAGATTAAACTCAAGGAGATGGAGTTGTAGTTGTTTGTGCAGTAAGGGGGTGTGTGGGCACAAGATAGTGAGTATTAGGAGTTTTTCTAATCTTTCTGTGATTGACTGCAAAACTGTAAGAAGGTGTTCAGGCGTGGTTCTTCGGGATCTTGGTGGTAAGTGGATGTGTTTTCACCCTTGAGAAAGGGGTAGAGGGTAAGTGAAACAATGAAGAACTAAATTAGTCTGAAGTCACCCTCCAGCCAGAGGCGGTGGTCTTGCTACCTTTTGTGGTAGTGACCCAGTTTGTATGATCAGGAAAATTGAAATATTTATGTAAATGAGGAGCCAGAATACAAAGAAAAGCTTGCTCTGTCTATTTCACTTCATAACCCAGCTTGTTGCTGTGGTTCCTAAACGGGTATTCATGTGAAGTGTTTGTTTTCCTTACCTTTCAGTTAGGAGCGTGCACCTGGCTTCGGTGTATGTGTATATACACAGGTGTGTATGAAGGCTGTCTGGCCATGGTGCCTCATGTCTGTGGATGTCCCTTTCCACATTTGTAGTTTATAATTTTGATATAATTGAGATTCAAAGCTGTTTCATGAGACCCAGCATGCCTTTATGGGCAACACTGGTTTAAGATACTGTTCTCCCGGCAGCCGGGGGTGCTTGTGGGTGTGTTGTAAACTTCTCCCCTTACCTTCTGGAGCCCCCTCAGCGGCCAAATTTGCAGGCTGCTCTTTGCAAAGGCTCTGACCAGTTTGCAACGTGGACCTGCAAAAGACCGTTCTTGCTAACGAGGGGCTGTGAGGGGCCCGTGTGCTCTGGCACCTGGGACGTGCGGGGGGCAATAGCTTAGCCTGGTGTTGCTGCTGAAGGCAAAGCATTGTGGAAGCGTGGCCTTACTCTGATGAGTTCTGCTGGAGCTGCTGGTTTGGGAATGTGTTGTAGACTTTAAAATGGTGGAAATGAAAAATCTGAGCCAGCAACGTGTCCTTGTGGCCAAGAAGGCCAGTGGCATGCTGGGGTGGATTAGAAGGGCTGTGGCCAGTAGGTCGAGAGAGGTTCTCCTCCCCCTCTGCTCTGCCCTGGTGAGACCCCATCTGGAATAGTGTGTCCAGGTCTGGGCCCCTCCGTTCAGGAAGGACGGGGAACTGCTGGGAAGAGCCCAGCGCAGAGCCACAAAGGTGTTTGAGGGGGTGGAACATCTCCCTCATGATGAAAGGCTGAGGGAGCTGGGGCTCTTGAGTTTGGAGAAGAGGAGGCTGAGGGGTGACCTCATCAATGTTAATGAATCTGTAATGGCGAGTATCAGGAGGGTGGAGCCGGGCTCTTCTCCGTGATGGCCAGTGACAGGACAAGGGGCAACGGGTGCAAGCTGGAGCACAGGAGGTTCCACATAAACATCAGGAAAAACTTTTTCCCTGTGAGGGTGACAGAGCCCTGGCACAGGCTGCCCAGGGAGGCTGTGGAGTCTCCTTCCCTGGAGACATCCAAAACCCGCCTGGACGTGTTCCTGGGTGACCTGTTCTGGGTGGTCCTGCTCTGGCAGGGGGGTTGGGCTGGATGATCTTTTGAGGTCCCTTCCAACCCCCCACATTCTGTGATTGTGTGATTTTTTTTTTTTTTTTGTTGCCGCTGTTTATGTTGCATGAGAAGGCGAGTGCCTCAAAGTGTTAAAACCAAGAAGGGAGGTTGAACTGCAGCAGAATTCTTCAGAAGTAACTACTGGACCTTCACATGCGTTTGCTTCAGATTTTAGGTTTACTTTAAAGATGTTGAGATCACCGATTGCTGTGACTGCACTTACCAGGCAGTTGCTGAGCACTCTGCTGCCCTTTTCTGTGCTGCTTTAGAGCTGCAGATTTCCTCTTAGGCTTGCGTTATACTTGATTTTTTTGGTTACTTTCCACTTTGCCTTTTAATTTAAAGTAGAAATAAATTTCCTAAGTTTAGAGTTCACTATCGCTTTCTTGTGTATATCAGGAATACTTATTAACGTTTTGGAAACTCAGGAGCTTATGAAAGGAGTTCGATTTTCTTGTAAATTAGAGATTGCTCTTTTCTTGAAAAGGAAATACTCTTCTGCTCATTCTTTCCTATCTGCTTTCTGCAAGCCCATGCCCCCGCTCATCCTTTATTTGAGGTGTGACTGCAGAGCAGATTGTGTCCTTCTACACTGTAAGGTGTTGTCAAAGGAAATGAGAAGTGTTTGGTTGCAGCTAAAATTTTGTTTAGTCTGCCTGTATTCCTTTCTTCTTCAGAATTCCTTGAAGGGGAATGAGAAGAGAGTAGTGATTTTTTTTTTTTTTTTTTTTTTTCTGGGGTGGCAGCAGCAGGAGTGAAAAAGCTGCATTTTAAGAAATATGGGAATGACAGAAGCTTAAAAAAAAATTGTAACACATGTGATGTGTGTTTATGTTTATGAATACTAGAGAGCACTGCCTTGGCTTTCACCTCCTTAACGTCACCCCGTGGTGCAGATGGAGGAACAGGTTAGTCTGTGTGTTTTGAAATTAGTTTTGCTGATGGGAGTCGCTTGTCCTTACAGTTGTCTAGAGTTATTTTTGGGTTACATAAAAGAGGAGCGTGGTGCAAATTTGTCAGCTTTTATCGTTCAGCTGAGAGAAGCAGGAGCAGTCCTACGCTGTGTTTACTATGCAAGGATAAATCCTAAAGGCACCGACACATTTCTAAGCGAGTGACGTGCCGATGCCTCATGATGTTTCTTCTACTGGTTGCAGAGAAGGAGCAGCTGGGGAAAACACTGGGTTTTCTATTCCGTGGCTTGAGAGTTAAAAGAACAAGTTGAATCTTGTCCTCTCAGTAGGAAGAGACAATAAAAACCCATAGGAAGCTTAGCACTTGTATTAAAATGCTTTCTCACTTTGAATTTTAACCTTTCTGAGAGATTCGGGTGGAAATGACTTGCTGCTGCAAAAGATTGAAACTAGAATGGGATAATTGTGGAGAAAATAGGCAATTAAATGGTCTTGCTTGGACAGACTGCATGCAGGATATGGAGTTCGTAGGCTTGGATGTGTGCCAAATATCGAGAAACTGGGGAAAAGTTCTGATACTCAAAGCCAGTGTTTTGAACTAATTATTTGGTTGTAGGGAAAGGAAGGAGAGACTTCTTGGACACAAGGAAGAACTTCCTTACAGCGAGGATTGTGAGATGCTGGAAGAGGTTTTCCAGAGAAGTTGTGGATCATAGAATCATGGGGTAGTTCAGGTTGGAAGGGCCCCTCAAAGGTCAGCTAGTTCCAACGCCCCAGCGGTGAGCAGGGACATCTTCAGCCAGATCGGGTTGCTCAGAGCCCCATCCAACCTGACCTTGAATGTTTCCAGGGATGGGGCATCTACCACCCCTGGTCCAGTGTTTCACTACCCTCATCATAAAAGATTTCTTCCATATATCTAGGCTGAATCTACCTTCTTTGATTTTAAAAGCAGTACCCCTTGTCCTGTTGCTACAGGCCCTACTAAAAAGTTTGTCCCCATCTTTCTGAGAAGCCCCCTTTAAGTAGCGAAAGGCCACATTAAGGTCTCCCTGGAGCCTTCTCTTCTCCAGGCTGAACAACCCCCAACTCCCTCAGCCCATCCTCACAGGGGAGTTGTTCCATCCCTCTGATCATTTGTGTGGATGCCCCATCATTGGAAGTCTTCAGGGTCAGGTTGGACGGGGCTTTGAGCAAGCTGAAAGATGTCCGTGCTCATGGTGGGGACCGGGAATGGATTAGATGATCTTTGAAGGTCTGTTCCAACCCGAACCATTCTGTGCTTCTGGACTCTGCACCTGTAATGAATACTGTGAAGCAGGGTGGGTTCAAGTCCCGTGTGTCCCTGACATTTTTTGTACAACTCTTTCACCTGCCCTGGGGACAGCCCAGGTACAGGAGCCTGTACATCCAGGTAGGGTTGAAGTGCACGTAACTTTGGAGTGCACTGCTTTGTGCTTGGGCGTAGAAGGTGAAGGAGCTCCTCTCATCCTTAGATTGAAAACTAGTATGAAGATTTTTGCTTTTGTGTTAGTAGGAGGCAGGCTGTTGCGAGTTGGAAGAGGACGTTAGGGTGAGGAAGTGAGTTACACAAGTGTATACTTTCAGTAGAAGAAAACCTGCAATTTAATTGAGCAACATTGATCTGTAAATAAGTGTTGCTTAGTGCGGTGGTAGCAAACAGCGCACACACACACACTTGCACGGTGTCTTCAGCCTTGTAGGATCTCAGCTGGTTCCAAAGTGGTGACCTCTGTGCTGGAGCTCCTGGTGTGCCTGGCGCAAGAGGAGTGTTACTGGCACACCCGTCACCCTGAAATTGGGCCTGTTATGTGTTAGTTTGAGATGGTGATTCACCCTCTGTAGGTGAGGATTGCTTTGGTTTACATCCCTGTGTGCCTGTATAGACAACGTGCAGGTGTATGCGTAAATGTGGCGGTTCGGCTGGAAAACGCCCCCACGCCAGCTCTTGCTCAGGGCTTTTGTCAGCAGCGGCAGCGGGCTGAGGAGCTGGGGGGGTGTTTGTGCTGCTGGAACACGCGCGGGTCTGGGTACAGCTCGGGGCTTGACCAGGAGCCCCTGACGCCGCTCGGCCGCCGTGCCTGCCCTCCATCTTGTGCTGGTACAAGGGCTTTTTTTTTTTCCCAGAGGGATTGCATTTATTTATTTATTTTCCCCGGTAGGCAAATGCCGTGTTTCAGTCATGGAGGGATCTTATTCCCTGCTGATCTTGGTGCAAAAGCAGGATTACTTGTAGTCCACAGCAACTTTGAGTGTTGGTTAAATAGCTGAATGTAATTGCTGTCTTATCTGTGGTGGTGCTTGTTTGTTTTGATTTTTTTTTTTTTCAGTTAGAATTTGGAATGAATTCTGCTTTTCAGGTGTGGGGTAAAATTGATGTTGCTGTCTTCTGTGTAATCTGTCCAGTTATCCAAATCTGAACCTTGGGTTTTATCTCATACGTACAGACCTGCTTCACATTTCTGAGTAAACAGATCTTCCGTAAGTTGGAAAGCAAGGGGTGAGCACAACTTGTCTGGTTGTCTGTCTGACACGAGGGTACACTGCAAGCTGGGAGCTCTTAAATCATTTATGCTTGCTTCGTCTTCATCCAGCAGCCTCTTTACTCTGTGATGCTGTAGCCTTAAATTTGCACGTCTGCTGATGGAGTATAGCGTTATCAACACTTCTGATATACAGGAGACGTCGACTAATCTGATGATTCTTGTTTGTTCTATGGTAATTTCAAACAGATGCAAGTACTTGTTAATCTTCCAGTTCCTTTAGTTTTATTCCAGCTTCAGCAGGCAAGGCTCATTTATTTTGTTAATTTGCTCTGAATGTACTGTTGTTTCCTGTCTGAATTGCGTACGTCTCGTTCAACCAGAAGATTTAATTTGAAGATTGTGTGCTTGACATCTAAGGCACTTAAGCAGGGCTCGAAATTCCCCTTGCCATATGTAGATGCCACGCAGCAGGTGTTTCCTCGGTGAAGCCGGTATTTTTCAAAATACAGCTGCTCAATAGGGCGCTTTGTTCTTTCTGCCGTCTTCTGAACTTCAGAACAATCTTCCTTGGATTCATTCGAGCCCAGGATGACTTTCTGTCTCGGTGTCCCTAAGTGCCTAACCTTGGGTCTCTCTTCATCCGGTGGGAACAACACATGTGTGGCAGGTGCGGTGGCCCAGAACTGTTCACTCTTATTAGCGTTTACAAATAACCTTCATAGCGTGGAGAGTCCACAGCGGTCATTAAATAAGCGAGAAGTAGGAGCTCTTGGCACCTCTTGAGTTGTTCTGTCCCTGCCAGCATCAGAACCTCAGTACTTGAAGGCAAGAATTTGTGCTGGAAATGCTGGGTAGTTTCAGAGGCACCCTGACAGCTCCGGTGGAAGTCGCAGTAACGTTCTGATCCAAACAGGTTGTTTCTGCTCGTGTTTTCCTTGCAAGCGGCTCTCGTGCTGGGAGGCTGAGAATGTAAATTGTATGTGTGTGCTTACGTGTGTGGGGTTCATAAAGCATTTAAGAATGTAAGAGGATTGCGGAGATTGAATCATTATCTCAGCTGCTGTGTGGCGTTCACCCTAGGAGTATATAAATATTTTGATTATAAAGCATGTATCAGTTTGTGTTAATGATTGATTCATGTTTAGAAGGGAGTCGCTTATGGTTTATGTTTGCATTTTATACTTATTTTAATCATGCTTTGTTTTGTTTTGTTTTGTTTTTTTTAATTGCAGCAGCTGTTGCCGGGTAAAAAGTTTTGGGAATCTGATGATTCCAGCAAAGATGGACCAAAAGGGATATTTCTGGGAGATCAGTGGAGAGACAGTGCTTGGGGAACATCAGGTAGCTCAATTATTTACTTAATTTAGTTGGGGTTGAATACAGAAATGTGCAACTCATCTACTCAAAATTGCTGGCCGGTCTGGATGAGACAGCTTTTAAAAGACTTTTAAAACATCTGTTTTAAATAATAGAAGACCAATAGAAAAACCTACATTGCTTTGTGATAGACTTAAAAGATATCCATAGTTATAAAAAGATTGTCTAATGTGAACATGTGTACCCTTGTGTTTATCTGCTTAAACACTT
The DNA here is from genome assembly GCF_034619465.1 of Leptosomus discolor. Taxonomy (NCBI): domain Eukaryota; kingdom Metazoa; phylum Chordata; class Aves; order Leptosomiformes; family Leptosomidae; genus Leptosomus; species Leptosomus discolor. The sequence goes on from NC_141419.1 coordinate 1,950,476, forward strand.
TAGGTTTCCGTTAAAATTTCAATTTAAACTTTCTGATGTATTTTCTGCCTTGGGATGGATTATTTGTAAGTTTGAACAAAGAGCACAAGAGTAGTAAAAACCCCCCAAAACAAAAACCAAACGCAAACCCCAAACAAAAACCCACAAGTTTTTAAGTACTAAACCGATGAACCAAAACCCAACAACATTCAGTTTAAAAAGGGGAAAACCAGCGGTGTTTTGAATTAGTACTGTTGAAGTGTATCTGCTAAGAATTTTGTTCTTGGATCAGAGACTGTCCCTTATTTTGAATTTAAGGGGAGAGTGTTCAGGTTCGTTGTAGTTAAATGGCAAAAAAAAATCACATGCATGTGCTGAATTTGAAATGCTAACCTCTTACTTTTTATTTTCCGTGCTTTCTGTATGGGATCAATATGCTCCTTAAACACTGCTGAGCATCTCGTGCAGTTTCCAAACAAGCGCGCAGACCTGCAGCTCCAGGGGAGATGTGATTTAGAGCAGCTTCACTGTTGTGTGTGGGTTTTTTCCTGCCGAAAATATCCATTATTAGAGTGAAGGTATTGGAATAGCGATAAGGGCATTTTTTATTATTTAAATTTCAAAATGGCTGTGAAAAGGCAATAAAGCTTCTCAAAATCTGATCAGCTGAATCTTGCAGTCTGGCTGGGTACAGGGGAGTTTTTTTGGGGAGCTGCTGCCTCCAGCTGTCTGACTCTCCTATCTGCAGTGGATCTCCTGCATCCCAGTCCTCAGCAACAGTTTGTGCCTGGTTTTATTGATGTGAGCTGGAGTTGAGGGTAGATTAAAGGGCTGAGCCACTCTGAACACCAACAGCTGAGGAAACTTTCTCCTTTGCTGCCTCTGTTGCTGGGCTGGTTACATCCACCAGACAGGCAGGGTAGACATCTGGGGGAGGTAACCTCCTACACTGGCTGGTCACAGATCTCCATGAGTCAAAGCCCTTCATCTCATCTCTTCCTTTGTTTATTCTCAATTAATCCTGTGCACCTTCCAGCCTTTATTCCTGCGCTGTGGCCTCCACCGGTGTCTGAGTCGGGGAAGTCAATCGTTTCCCCTTTTGCTCATCCAAAGTGGAGAGCAGCTGTGGTCTGAGTATTTGCTCAAGGTCACTGCCCCGGAGCAAGGAGCACAACTTGGAGGTGGGGTGTGGAAGTGTCCTTGGCCAGAGGACTAGTTTGTTCCATGAATAGTGGAACTGATGAAGCCTGGTTTTCCGTAAGATGCCCTTCGCTCCATCCGTTTTTTCCTTTCTGTCTGTGGCCGCAGCACGCCCTGCCGGCCTCCGGTAGGGCTCTAGTTCTTCACTGCTCTACCTTGAAGTTGTAGTTTCAAACACTTCAAGCCGGTACCGCTAGAAGAACCAGTCCTGCCCGATGCCAGCCGCTCCTTTCTTCCCCTCCTGGTGGCAGAACTAGTTACACAGCAGCGCAGTGGAACCTGCTGGGGAATTGGTCTGGGTTAAAACGGCCTTTTTTCTTTGTTAGCCTCATCCCCGAGAAGTCTCCCCAGTCCGTTTCACTTTGTGGCCACGTAGATGCTTGTGCTGGCTTGAGGGAGAAGGCAGGAAGGTGTAGCCAGGAGCAGTGATAGAAAAGAATTACTTCTCTTGACAGCTTATGCCTCTGTTTTGAGGAAGCTACAGTATCGCTGTCATTGCGTGGCCCTTCCACCATCCCCTGGCAACTGCTGTGTCTGCTGCCTATTGTTTTTGACTCCCTGACAATTGCCAGCTGAGCAGCCAGGAGCAGAGAACTTCTTCCCTTCCCGTGCTGGGGCTGTAGGGTCGCTTTTTCCTGCCCAGCCAGCAAATTTTGCAGAGCTCGTGAGGACTTGGAGACATCTATCCTTAGTCTGTTCTGGTTGGATGTCAAGTCTTCATGCTGCAGGGATGGTGAAGGGATGGGGCTGGTGCAGGAGGACAGGGGATGAGGAAGAAGAAATGAGGTTCTTGTAATCTTTTTCTCAAGAATCTCTGATCCTGATGTGAATATGGCAGCTCACGTGACCAAGAAAACAAATGTAGGCTGGTGTAACGGTAGGATTATGGTGAAAATGACAAACCAAGAGTGATTGTATTTTCGCTGTACTAATGTAAAAGTTTTACTAAAGCTAAAGACTAGAACTTTGGGGTTTTTAATTGCAACCTTTACTTAGAGACTTAAATTTCTGGGATTTTATGATTTTAGACTTTAAATGTAGTTCTCGCTTGTAGGTTTACAGGTTTTTAGTATTTAAAAAATGAGAAATCCACCCCGCTTTTTCTAATGGATGTCCTCAGAGTCAAAAAGCTGGCACTTAGTACAATTAAGACCCTAGAGAGTATGTGTTTAATGACTTGCCTCCTTTGAATAGCTGGATCTACTTATAAGAATTACACATGTTTTTGTTCCAGATCACTCTGTTTCCCAACCAATTATGGTTCAGAGAAGACCTGGTCAGGGGTTTCATGTGAATAGTGAAGTCAACTCAGTGCTTTCACCACGGTCAGAGAGTGGAGGACTTGGAGTTAGCATGGTGGAGTATGTGTTGAGCTCATCTCCTGGAGATTCCTGCCTAAGGAAAGGAGGATTTGTAAGTGTGCCTGATTCTGACATTTGAGTTCCCGTTATGTTATTTTCTCCATTTGCTGCTTGGTTGGTTTGTTTGTCTGTTAATCCATTCCTAAAGGCAGATGTTTCTTCTTTCTTTTATTTGCTCTTAGCTTAGCTACCTTTCTTAAGACGGGTAGGGTAGCAGTTTAACCGTTGCTCTTGACTTAGGGGACGCAGTGTGGGAGAGGGGCGGAGAGGATGTGGAGGTCGCTGGCGTTCCCTGGTTCTTGGGGTGAGCACGCCGGCGGTAACACCCCAGCTACGCTTGTCGTTGGAAAAGTAGGCAGATAGACCTGTGGTTTTTGAGTGAGCGTGTGGCTGCTTTGCTGCTGGCTAAGAACAAAAAGCTCCATGTCATGGTGCTAGAAACGTAACGTCGCTACAAAAGCCACTCCAGCTGGGGAATGCTTTAAGGGCAGACCGTTTCCTACGGAGAAATGGCGGTAGTCGCTCTGCTTCGTGGGGTGGGGAGGGGAGCACAGTCGCTGCTGCCTCGAATCTAAGGATGTGGCGAGAGAGGCATAACCAAGCCCCATCCCTCTGGTGGGTAAAAGGGGCTGCCTCGCAGCTCTACCTCCTCGGCCAAGTGCCAGGTCAGGAATTGTCAAAAAACATAAAAGCGGAGTAGGCTTGTTACTGTTAGACTGCTGTGCTCATCTCTTCAGGGAGCTGATTTGTGGCTTCCTTCATCCATCCTCTTATTTTTGTCCCTCATTAGTGGGGCACCTGATAACCTTGTTGAACCCCGAGCCTAAGAGAGATGATTTTTGAGAAAAGAACAATCAGTAGAAGGAGGCAATTTATCCTCCGAACTGGGGGCTGGAGAGGTGTCTGCTCCGCAGCATTGGTAGTCGGGATGTCAGCTCTGAAACGAAGGGTCTCGGTGGTGAATATCACATTGTCTGGGTGAGAATTGGGCTCCAAATTTGCATTTACAATTGGCATTTCCAAGCCTGCCCTTTAATAGTAAAGGAAACACGATTTTGTTTTCTTTAAGAAGCAGAATCTGCTTTTAAAAAAATCTTTCTTTTTCTAAATATGGGGGGAATAAATCCCCCCCCTCCCATTAGAGAGCATAGACAAATTATTTAGTTGATACAAGGTTCAAATGCCCTGTTATGTACGAAGTACTTTTCGCTCAAATGAAGTGGAAGAGAGGGTTTGAATGGCTTTGTGACAGCACCAAAGCTGTCTGATAAATGTGTTTATATGCCCCTTGCTGTTTTTTATCATAAATTATGTTGTTTTTCCTCTTCCTTTTGTTGTTCAAAACTCTGCCCCTGGCATAATCACCTTTTATTCTTCTCCCAAGTGAAATAAAATGCAAACATTAAGGGCAGAAATGCTGCAGATATAATACCACTCATAAAATGCTCAACAGAACAGAAATCCTTTTTTTTTTTTTCTTTTTTTTTTCTTTTATCCCTGCCCAATGTGCTTTAGGATTATATGAACCAATGATCGAGCTAGTGATTGATTTGAGGGCTCTTAAATGAGCTGTACCTTGGAATTCACTGTGCAAATCACAGTAATGCCCCCCCAAAACTGAGGCGATCCTGTTCTGCTCAAATACATGCACTTGTCCAGCCAGTTACTGCATCTTTGACACTGAGACAGTGACTTTCGGAGAGGCGCTAATTCAGTTTGTACCCCTTCAGTCCATGCTGTCGTGTTGTGCTGTGAGCCCCCCCAGCCGGCAGCAGAGCCCCCCCAGCCGCTCGCTCACCCCTGCCTCGTGCCCTGAGGGATGGGGAGGAGAAGATACAACCCCCGGGGTCAGGCCCAGCCCAGGGAGGGCTCCCTCAGCAGCGGTGGGCACGGGCACAGACAGGCTCACCCTGGGGATGACAGCAGCCATTCCACACGAGCCACCACCGCCGTCAGGGAGAACGACAGATACAGCCGGGCCCGAAAAACAACCCACCTCCCCCCGCCCCTCGCTCTCCCCGGGCTCAGCTCTGCTCCCTCTTCCCCCCCGGCAGCGCAGGGGCACGAACGGGGGTCCCAGCCCGTCCGGCACACGGGGTCTCCGTTGCTCCTCCATCCTCAGGGAGAGAGGTCCTCCAGCTCCTCCCCTGCCCCACCGCGGGGTCCCTCTCCCGGCAGACATTCCTCCTCCAACGGCCCCAACGCGAGGCCTTCCCGCAGCTCCCCACACGACGGGCGGCTCCAGCGCGGCCGCAGTCGCGGCTGCTCCGGGCCCGGGCCCTGTTCCTCCGGCCCGGGGCCCTCCGCGGGCTGCAGGGCGACCTCTGGGCCGCCGCTGGGCTCCGGGGGCTGCAGGGGCTCGGCCGCCATCTTAACCGCGGGCCGCAGGGAACCCCTGCCCCGGCACCGCTCCCTCTGCTTCCTCGCTGACCGGGGTGTCCGCAGGGCTGGCTCTCTCCCACCCCCCAACACCGACAGACAAAACCAAAGCCGACGACCAGCGGGTTCTTTCACCCTTCAGTAGTTGTTCAGAGGCGCCCTTGGCCTGGCCTTGGCCAGAGGCGGGTCCAAAATTGGGGCCGGGGGAGCTTCTGGAAGCCTCCTGCAGGAGCTGCCTCTGCAGCCCCCTGCCCGCTGCCAAAAACCCGCCGGGCACCGAGCCACCGTGTGTATTTAAAAGTTCCTGAGTTAATTTTGAAGTGCTGAAGTCTCATCTAGAAAGAGGATTTGGATAAGTATTCTTTAAAATTATTTTGGGTTGGGATTTTTAGAGCCTATAGAAGCAGACCCTGAGTTACTAAGTGAAAGAAACTGAATAGGTAGATAAAGCCTCTCCTGGAAGAGTGAGTCTTAATTCCCTTATTTCTTCAATTGTGATTGACTACTTTGCTTTTTTACATTTTTATTTGTAAGAACTAATGTTTGCAAGTGACTTACTTTACTGTGACATGTTCGTTTTGTTACCATCTCGGAATAAAAGTAGAATTGATCTGAAAATGAAGCTTATTAAAATAATGTCTGTTTTGCCTAGGGGCCAAGGGATGCAGAGAATGATGAGAATGACAAAGGGGATAAGAAAAATAAGGGCACATTTGATGGCGATAAATTGGGAGATCTGAAGGAGGAGGGGGATGTGATGGATAAAACAAATGGTTTGCCTGTGCAGAATGGAATCGACACGGATGTCAAAGACTTCAGGTACGTGCACTATTTAATGAGTAATTAAGCAGTGTCACACCTCACATTTTTGGAAGGATTTTCCATGGCGTAGTGAAAAAGCCTTTGACTCATTGAAACACCGTCATAAGGACGTCACGTACACAGGGAAGCGCTGGGAAGGTGGAGGGTAACATCTGATCGCTCTGGTCTCTGCAGACCTAGTTCTGTATATTGTAATCTTGTTTTATTTTCACACCTATTTTTGGTTACTCCGTGTGGGATTCCCATGGAAATACCTGCTGAAGGTGTTGACTCTGCTAATGTGCTGGTGTAAATCATAGTTGGGGTTTGGACTTGTTCCTTGTAGTTCGTAAGAGATTAAAGCTCTCTGAAATTGTGGCTATTGATGTAATCGATGCATTTGTATTTCTTGCTGGCTTACCTACTTGCCGTGCCTTGTGTTGGCATGTAGGAAAGCTGTAACAGTGACACAAATGTGCTGAGGCGCATGCCGCTGGCCCTTGCGTTGGGATGAACCATTTCCCACTTGAGTCCAATGCTGATGTTAGGTAATTAGGAAACCACGGCAGCTAATTTAGAAAGGTTTCAATTGAGATACAGTGCTAGAGCATCACATGGTTAATAATTACCAAATGGCTTTAGGAAAAAATAACTTAGGCATTTCTGAAATCCTGTCCTGTTATGACTGACTCTCTGAATTGAGGGGAAAAAAAAGAAACTGGATTTTTTTTTTTATACTTGTACTGCAACAGGTCTTGGAGGCAGGGGGACTGGGGATTTTATGGGTGGTGGCTTTGGTTTTTTACATACGTAAATTGTTCTGTAGAATTCATTTAGGAAAATACTTCAGGCCATCCTTTTATCCCCCCTTCCCCTTTATCACAACATCTGAAAGCACTTCTGGTGAGTACTGGTGTCTGTGGCCGTTAATAGATGCTGTGTGACGTGGCATGAAGTGGATTTTCGTAGTGATGAGTGTCTGTTCTTTTTTGCGTAGCCGTACACCTGGTAACTGCCAGAACTCTGCTAGTGAAGTGGATCTTCTGGGTCCAAACCAGAACGGATCAGAGGGCTTAGCGCAGCTGGCCAGTACTAACGGCGCCAAGCCGGTAGAGGATTTCTCCAATATTGAGTCCCAGAGCGTCCCTCTGGATCCCATGGAGCACGTTGGCATGGAGCCTCTTCAGTTCGATTATTCTGGCACCCAAGTACCTGTGGACTCGGCCGCAGCCACCGTGGGGCTCTTCGATTACAATTCCCAGCAGCAGGTAAAGCGGCAGCCGCTGGCCCTACCCTACCGCTCCCCTTCCGCCGGGGGGGTCGGCGCGGGGTTAGCACGAGCTCAGGCCCTTGCCCTGGGGAGAGGGATGGAGGAAGGCTCGGAATGGGTTCAGCGTCTCTGTGCCATCTGTAGAGTGCTGCAGGTGTCCTCCGAGGGGGCTTGAGGCAGGAGATCTACTTGACGTGGCCGTCTGAGCGGCCGTCAGCTGCTCTTTATCACGGGTCCTTATCGACAGCACTTCCCTGCGTGTTGATCGCTGTTAACTTGAGTAAGTTTGCGTTGGAGAAGAGTTTTAAATGAGTAAAAACCGCTAAAAAGACCCCAGCAACCCACCCTCGAGCCCTTCAGGTAACGTAAAGGTCAAACGAGTGTTCAGCCACGGTGCTGCAGGCCTGCTCTGGGATCTCCCCAGTACCGAACCGGGGCAGACCAAAGGAATGATGGGTTTAAACTGGCTCGCTTGTACCCGAGTGTGGTTTAAAACCTGAGGTCAGAGCCTGATACTACAAAACTTTTATCTCAGCCCAGCGAGTTTGTTTGACCTTTTCTCCCACGCAAGCGGCCTGAGCTTCTCATCCTGGACAAGTAACCCGAGTCCTCGCTTTGCTGTTGGCTTCTCTTGAATGCTGGGCCTCGGTCCAACCATCGACTCGTAATCCAGTCCTGTTCCTGCTAGTTTGAGTAACGATTGTAAACTTTTATTACTTTCCTTTTGTAAGTATGATATCCCTCAAAGAAGAATAAAATCCTTTGTTGTAGCTGATTGCAAGAGTATATAACTAGCCTCGGGTTTCCTGAAATATCTGATCTTTCCTAGCGAAATAGCCTGTTGGCACTCTGTATTGAGGAAAGACCGTTGCCAGGCTTGTGCTAAAGACCCACCTTCAGAGAGTTATCGTAGTCTTACAAGCAATGTAAATATCTGTGTTATAGCTTAATCGGTTGTTTTATTATGTAGCATGTTTGAGAGGTTAATGATGGAAAATTTTTTTAATGATTAAACTAAATAGCTGCTGTGTAGTTAAAAAAAAAAAAAAAAGGCTAGTTTCAAGTCTTTGTCTTACTCTGGTATAGGACCTTGAATGCAAGAATTACTTTCAAACAGTGAAACTTGTGCATTTTTTTAAACAGTACGTTAGAGCTAAATAGGTGAATTGCTTTTCAAAGCACTGTTAGATATGGGAAAATAACTGCAGGAATGTGAAGCCTGTAATTTGCATTTTGTCAGTGTTTTCTGTTTAAAATTAAAGCTCATTTACAAGTTCAAGTAGTTTTTATTTGTTTCTTCTAGCTTTTAAAAAACAGGGTTTAAAATTTGGCACATCTGGCACCTAGCTGGTGGGGATACAAACTCTCAAAGCAAGGCTGACCGGGACAGCACGCCGACTGCAGGTCGACTTTTGGCCCTGGCCGGCCCTGTAGTCAGGCCCGGGGTTTTTCCTTTGTACGAGGTGGATGGGTAAGATCCCCGCAGAGCTGATGTCCCCTCCGTGTCACCATGCTTAAAACTTTCTGCTGGCTTGCCTGTGAAGCTGCGGCTCTCTCTGGGCTCTGTGAACCGTGGGGTTTGGTGGGGAGCAGGAGGTCCTGGGGCGCTGAGCACAGCTGCCTGCCCACGCGGTCGCGCTGAGAATGAGCCGGCCAGGCTGGTGAAGAAGGACTGTTATTTTAAAGTTTCAGCTTTGTTGCTTACACCTACAGTAGAGCAAACGGCGGGGTTTTGTAAGCTAAGTGCTGGGTAAAGATAAGGATTCCCTCTTCTGCCCAAGTGACCTCGCGGTGCACGGTTGTGTACACGCGATGTATCTTGGCTCAGAGTTTTCTTAATATATGCTGTCCAGCAGCCAGTGTTTCTTGGTATTCACTACCTGCCAGTTATAGCCCGTAGGAAGGAAATCTGTCTTTTGGCAGTGTATTTTTTTTTTTTTCCATTCGGTTGTCAGAAGGAAATATGTCCTGAACAAAAGGATCTCGTCTGTAAAAGTGTCTTTCTCGGTCCGTGGGGAAGCGTCATGTACTCTGAAGGGATTACAAGCAAGTGCAGCTAAAAGCAATATTAAGAAGGGATGGTCTTAACCACGTGTAATCTGATTAGAGATGTCAGATGTTTATATTGCAGAAGAAACTGGCTTACAGAAATCTAATCTTACAGCGTTCCCCTAACTGTGTAATACAGACTGTGGTGTTCTGGTTTCTTGGAATTCCCTTGATGGATTCCCCTGTGTTGTAAAAAATGATAGTTCCTTTGTGTACACGTGTGAGAGAGGAAAATAGCCTCGCTCTCTGAAATGTCGGGGGATCCCACTGAACCCCTCCGAAACTGTCAGTCATTTGTAGGGTTTTCGCTCTGAATATGATTTCTAATCGGCTGAAATGCTCCGTGCAGACGTTGTTGTAACTGCAGCCTCGCTTTGTAAATGCCAGGTAATGCTCCTGCTAGCTTTTTCTTTTTCCACTTAGGGGAGACCACAATTTAATACTGATATGTAGTTTAAGCTTAGTTTCATATCCAGTAGGGTTCCAAATAAGATGACAAAAAGCTATTATTTGAGGTTTTGCTTTTTGCTTTGTTTTTGGAATATAGGTCTTTGCTGTCAGCAGATGGAGACAGCGCATTGAGGTTTTAATAACTCTTCCTAAATACCTAGAGTTGATGATTCCCAGAGCTTGCGTAGTGTAGGGCTTCTCTGGCAAAGTAAAGCCTGGAATTGCGATCGTTTTTGTTGGCTCTGCTTCCTCGGATGTGCTACAGGCAGTATGAAGTCTGCAGCTGCAAAAATTTGTAGCTGTTCACACTGAGTTTCTTCCAGGTATGTTGAGTCCAGAGTCCGAGTTGGCAGGCATAGGGAGAGGTCGCTGATTTGAGCCAGTGCCCGGGTGCAGGGCTTAGATACAGCCATTTCCCTGACCTTTCTTTGGAGGGGAAAGTCGGAAAAGGGCTGAGAGGAGATCCGCTGCAGGCAGCAGGAATCCAGCCCTTCCTCATGCTCATGGTTTTGAAGAAGCTCAAGAATATTGTAAGGAAGAATATTGGAAGTACATTGGAGGCAAGCATCGCTACGTTGGAGCTCAGTCTTTAGGTTCCTTTGACTTGAGGACGCAGACATACTGCTGGTGGTTTTCTTGAGCAGATGAAAGGACTCTACCCAGCCACTCTATTCCTTCTTCTTCCCTTCAGTTACACCAGTAGTTTTAGGTAAAGGAGCATCTTTTCAATCTCCATCTTCGAGTCTTTAGGTAAACCCTTCACAGCAGCCATTTGCAGAGCGTTTTGGATGCTGTGGCTTAATTCCAGCCAAAGAAAAATGCGGAAGGCTGGTGTGGGTACTTGCTTGTCTGGCAGTCGAATTGAGCAGTCATCAGCTGTGCTCGCAAGAGGGGGAGAGAGCAGGCAGACCACAAAAAATACGACAGCAGCAGGTGAAATATTCATGCTTTGAGTGGCCGTGGTGGTTTTTTTTTTTTTTTTGCTTGTACTTCTAATTTAAAAATGGATCGTTGAGATGCGTTTGGGAGGTGTGGAAGTCATCACACATGTAAACAGAGTACAAGAAAAAGTATTTTCAGAGAAGATAAGTGCTTTTTTGCCCTTAAGACAGGCAGCTGATAATCTGGCCGTTTCCTCTGCTGTTCACCTTGGTGGAATATACATTAGCAGACTGGAAAAACAGATGTCAGGGATGCAAAAGAATATGAAAATTAAAGGTTTTGGTGAAGTGCTTGCAGCTGAAGAAAACTAAAATACTGGATTGCTGAATTCAATGCAAAAGTAGACCCCGAAAACAAGAGTGGCTGTTCTAGATGTGTCTACACCCAGCAGTGAAGCAGTTTAGGGGATATTCTTTTTTTTTCCATATCTGCTGATGCTGATCAGTGAATGAGATGTTGCTGGAGACTCCTACAGAGCCAATATCCCTCGTTCCATTTTCTCTAGGTCATGTTGTCCGTGATGTCGTTGCTTTTTTAAACTGAAAGATGTCAGTAGAGCATTTGATCCAGCTACTAATGACAGATGGTGTATTAACGAAGATTACATCCCTTATAAGCACTCAACTTTGTGTAAGCGTGAGGTATTGTTGAGTGACATGTTTAAAAAAAGAAAAAAGAGGGGAAAAAAAAAAAAGGTGTGTTCTTCCTGAAGACTGCTAGGAGTGTTTTGTGGCCCTCCTGATGTTAGGCCCAGGGGGGCAATAAAATAACTGTGGGTTTGGTACGCGTTACGATACTCCTTGGATATATGGAGCAGCCTCAACATCTTAAGGGGTGAGCAATCTTTGGGGGAAACAGTGTGACTAGGTTTTTGGCACACAGATCAATTCTGGATCCCCTAAGTACCGAGTTCCCACATCTTAAATCTGATACTGATTCCTTACGTGGGTGGTTTTTTTTTTTTTTCCTTCTGAATTTTTTTTCAGATTTTCTGCCTAAACAGTGCACTTGCTCGTCTTGCTCTCAGGAGAACCAATTCCAGTCTTTACCTATTAAAAAAAAAAAACAAACCAACACCCTTCTTGATGGTTGCAAGTTTCTGACAAAAAATTGGGCAGAATTCTTGTTGCTGCTTCTGACAGCTGAAGTGGTTAACTTGTCTTGTCTGAAAGGAGGGCAGAGATAATAGGTGTGAAAATTGTATGGCATTTAGGCCTATATTTTTTCCAAGCGTAGAGAGAAAACATTTATCACAGCAGTTTGTGAAGTCGTTCACACCTCAGAAATGATCACTTTTGGAAGTAAGTGGGGATGAACAGTTGCTTCTGGATGGTTTCAGAGTGGCTGTGCAGCTTGTGTATCCTTAAATGTTTAATTAGAGCTGAGCGATGATCTGCTAACGGGTTGATTCAGGGAGTGTTTCATTTAGGTAGAAGCATAGGAAGCTGGAGAAGTAAATTTTTACTAAGGAGCTGAATGAAAGAAAAAAAAAAAAGCCTAAGCAAAAAATATTTTCAAGGCTGACATAATCCTCTTTTTTGGTTGTGGTTTTTTTTTTTTTTTTCCTTCATATTGAGCATTCTCAGTAACATTGTCTGTTGTTCCCGAAGACTGTAGTGAGCTGTAAGCTGCCAAACTCATATATGCTTTGGAGGACTTAACCAAAAAGTCTGGTTTCTGTCTGTGGTCAAACAAGAATTTACACTTCTTGCCTGGATTCAGGTAGGAGGTGCTGGAGATGGAAGGCTGGTAGGCAAAGGAAGCGTTTTGTCCAGCTGCTGAAGGTGGCATCTCACCTGATGGCTCTTCAGGTGGCTCTGAAGCCACCTCCAGTGCATCATCTCTCCCACACCTCGCTCTGCAGCCTGCCTGCCCTCCTGCTGGCCGCTGGAGCCCGGCTGGGGGAGTGGCAGGGGTTGCCCGCTGGTGTGACTGCGGTTTCGTTGTACTCAGTGTTTTTCAAGGTCTGGAAGTGCTCGTGGCAGCTGCTAGTGATCCACGGGCTGCAGTTAGGGGTTGTGTGTTTGAGGAGGAGTTGTGGAAAAAATGGCTTTCAGGCCTTCTGTGGAGAACAGCAGAGAAAACCCTGGCTGTGATTTAGCTGTACTTCAGAAATGTATTTTTTTCAGGTGGATTATCACGGGCAATTGATTTCGAAGGGGTTTGATTTTTTTTTTAATTTATTTTTTTTACAATTCCTTTTGAAATGTTTCACTTTAAAAAGGAGTGTCTGTAGTTGTGAAGATAAATCTAGTGTAAAGGAATTGCTGTAAAAGGGAGTAAGAGAATGCTTTTTGTGCATGAGTAAAGGACCGTATTTGTGCTTTTGTCCCTTCAGTTGTTCCAAAGACCGAATGCACTCGCTGTTCAGCAGCTAACGGCAGCGCAGCAGCAGCAGTACGCCTTGGCAGCTGCCCATCAGCCTCACATAGGTAAGTCTTGCATTTAATACGTTTACTGGACTTCTGTCAATCCTGAGAATACATTGGGAAAATACCAGGGAAAAAGGATTGGTAGGTTTTAGAGAATCCTAAATACGTTTTTGCAACGGTAATCGACGCACAAGCAGAAGTATATTGCTTGAAGATTGGCTTGAAAAATTCTGGAGGCATCTCTTGCACACTTTAAAAGCTCTAGAGCATTCGTGTCTGGCAGGAGTGACACTCTTACCCTTGCTGAGAGTGCTGTTCAGTAATGAGAGCGTTTTGAAGCACTTGCCTGCTTGGAGCGAGGCTTGAATTGGGGTAAGTGGCACAGTGAAGTGAGGGGAGAACGCAGAATTCGATACACACCTGAACGTGCTTCCTGTGGCTCAGCTGCCTGGGGTCTGACTTGAAGTCAAAGATGTAATTCGTGAAACACGTGATTCATATTATTAAAACAGCGTAGATTAGCTGGGAAGAAAGTGCTTAATGCTGTGCTTAGAAAACCAGGAGAACTGTAGAAGGGCTGCTCATGGGTGATCAGTATTAAACTATTGTAGGGTTAAACATTTGTAGCACAATAAACAATTTAAGTTCTTCCTACGTGAAAGCCCACTACAAATGTGTTGGGCCCCTCCAGCTCTGTGCAGTCCACTTGTGCGCTTACCGGAGTTCAGGGAGAGACCTGAACTAAAATTCTTCAGCTTTTTAACTTACTCCACCTTCACCTTCACCTCCCCTCCCCGCCCACCTGGGCGTTCTGTAATGATTAACCTGTTCCCTTGCAGAGGACGGTGACGCCTGCGTGGCAGAGCTAGCGCCCTGCCATGTTGCCTGGGCACCCCGAGCTCCTTCCGAGCTCATTAATTGAAGTACTGGTGGTCTGTCGGGTAGATTGGTTCCTCGTCAACTTGCTGTAGCAAATACAGAGTAGTAACGAGCAATTAGATGATGTTAATGTCTAACTGGTGTTAATGGTCACCTAAACAGTAGGGATGTGTCTGTTCTGCAGAGACACCCGAGCAAGTATGGGTGTTGAATATAGACTATTTTCCCACTTCAGCTTTCCTTATGGGCCACCACATCCTTGGAATTGGGTTTCTTTTAGGTAAATTATATCCTCTGTAGATTGTTCTGTTAAGACTCCAGGAACTGCAGCCGTTGCTCGCTCCCTATAGAAAACAACCTGTAAAAAATGGAAACTACTAAAGCAACCTGAGCGTTTGTGTTCGCCAGCCAGGGAGCCAGAGGGACTTTGGTAGGGCTTCAGTTCTAGTTAAGTTTGTTTTTACTGACAGGTATGTTTTCAGCAGGTTTAGCTCCTGCTGCCTTTGTCCCCAACCCGTACATCATCAGCGCCGCGCCCCCGGGAACAGATCCGTACGCAGCCGGACTTGCAGCAGCTGCGACATTAGGTGAGATACTTCCAGTTGTCTGTGGATTTGTCACCGTTTTCTGTACCAAAACTGCTCTTGAGTCTGGGACTGTGGGAATTCAATATTTGTACGTTGTAATTTCTGTGGGGAGATAATTGTATATCAGTGAATTGAAACAGAATTTGTCTTGGAAAGCCTATTTTCTGTAGATTAAATGTGATAATTCTTGTATAACACTTGGTGTGGGCTCGCTCTCTGTTGAGGATAAACAACCAGAGCCAATCTGAAATGAAACACTTTGCAGACATAAGTGTTGCTACATGTTTGGGGTTTTTTGGTAACTGAGAGTAGTGAGATACCTTTGAAGAGCTACTTATTAAATGCTAGAAAGATGGAAGATATGCTTTCCTGCCAGGAAAGTTGTATCTCGTTGCTATTTAGCCCGATTTACTGTAGTGCATCCTGCAAATGATATCTTTCTTTCCCTTTTGCGAGAGTCTGTTACGAATTTCTGCTTTTTAGGTTCTCTAGGTAAAAACATCCCATATCTGCTGTGAGGTTTATGCTATGAATATGCAGTTTTCCAGATGGCAAGCAAAGATGGTGGCTCTTGTCTTTGTGCGAGATCTTTCTCCCAAACATTCATGTATTAGTTTCCAAATTCTTGCCAACTGTCATAGCCGAAATGGTTGTATCTTGAGCTGACAGCTCAGTAAAACAGCTTATCAGGCAGCGCGAAGAACACACTGTACGTTGAACTGCTGCTGCGTATGCCATAAAGTTCTTGCCTAAGCATTGAGGACAAAGGAAGATTGTACTTTCAGAAAAACATCTTTAACCATGCTTTGCTTTCCGTCAGCCACCGGGAGAGGAAACCTCCCTTTTCAGTAAGAACTGCTTAGTTCAGAGTAGTGGTGATGGTTAGCGGAGCCTGCACGCTGTTGCCACACCCCACTTACCCCTCACTGTAGATCTCTTCCGCTGTGGGATCGCTGGTACCGAGTTGAACCCATAAAACGTTGGTTGTACGTGAATATAGCGCTCTGCCGAGCAGCCTTGTGGGTTGGTACGTGACTTTTCGGCATGTTCAACAGCTCTGACGTAAGCGCTGCTTAGCTTTTAAGCTCCGAGACCAGTATCAGGTCACGCTCTAAAATGGGATTTCAGCAACCGTTACCCAGTTGGATGGCGTTTTGAATGGATCGTGTGGAAGGATGTGAAGAATCAAGATTATGATTTGAAGATGAGCTTTGGACTTTTTGGCTGTTGCGCATTTTGTGTGCTAGTTGCGTAATAACGATGCAAGATTAAGTTCAGGCAACGACACGTTGTTGGCAAACAAATGACGCTGTGATTAAAGGGAAGAAAGCCAAGAGCTAGAGTACAAGGATACTTCCAACAGTCCAGGAGTCAACAAACTTGCCATGTGGTGGTGAATGTGCCAGCGAATGAATGACCTGAACTGTTGGTGGCAAATAAGTAGGAAGCTTCAGTCAGGACGTAGGGGGAAGAGGTGCAGAACACCAGCAGTTCCTGTTACAGGCAGAAGAGGTGCTTTGTAAGTGAGTACTATAAAAAGAGGATTCTGGTTGGCCTTCTTGCATCACCTCGGTGCTTCTAAAGCTAAATGCTCACTCTTCAGTAACGCACTGGAGTTCAGTGGAGCAGGAGGTCAGTGTCGTGATTTCATCGAAGGACCACGTGTGACTGCTGCCAGCTTTCTAGGAAATAGCAAGTCTGAACATCTGATCGGGGCCTTTTAAATTTGAACTAGGAAGTAACATACCCGAGGATACCTAAAGCATCCCAAAACTTGCCATCAGTCTCTCTACTTGAAGAATTTTTGAACTTGATCACTGTTGAAAGCAAAAAGAATGTGTAGTGTGCTGCTGCGTACTCATGGTGTTACAGCACCGAGAAAAACAAGTTACTTCATCCACCTCGCTGGGCTTTGCACCCTGACAGCGAGAAATGGCGGTATAACAAACTTCACTCTTTGTTGATGTTTGTTGTAGGAAAAGCACCTTTTCTGTCTAGACTCGAGCCGTTTTGAAAGCCTTTTCTCTGTCGTGGCTGAGCGCAGCACCGGAGGGCCGTGGGGCAATTCGGATGTTTCGTGTGAAGTCAGGCGGCCTCCTGGATGCGTATGCGAGTGTTGCGTTGGGAGGGCTTGGAGAAGTTTATGAGATGGAAGAAATGAGTTTAGAGTTGTTGGTAGTTTATTGCTCACGGTTACACTTAGAGTGGAGGGGAAACTTTTATGTGTTTTATGGCAGAGATTATTCTGTCAATTAAGATTCTGCTGTTACGGCAGCTTTTTCCATGATTGTAAGACTGTCAGCCCTGTGACAATACTCTTTTCTTCCCAACAATAATAGCAGTTAAAGAACAAATTTGAATGCAGAGGGAAGGGCTTCCTAGACTCAAGAAAAAAATCACTTTTGAGTTTAAATTGTGGGGAAGATACTTCTGTCTTGAAAAAGTGTTGTGAAATTGCCTTCTATGATTTGGGAAAGATGTCACTCGGGAGAAAAAGAAAAGAAATCTGGCCTTCTGTAAGACAAGTTGGGAAATGTTGATTCCCTCTGAGGTGGTGTGTTACAGGTAGAAAAGTGTTTCTGTTCTTTGTAGAGAAGTGGGTGCTGGAATGATCTGCAAACAAGAAAAATACAGTGCTCCTAGGCCGAAGGTAGAGTCAATTTGGATGGGTCTGCGCTGGGATTCTCCAGCTTGAGCTTCTTAGAAGCCTCAGTCACTTGGTGCTGAGCCAGCTCAGAGCTGGAGGCGGGTATGGATGCATGCACATACCGCCTAGGCCCACGGTTTGGGGGAGCACACGGGCAGCTGCCTCGGGCACGGTGGCGTGCAAGGGTGCCTCTCCTCTCCTGCATCCCTGCTGGCCCCGGCCCCTGGGGGGCTGCACCAGAGCCGTCAGAGTTCAGCGGTTTCTCACCCCACCCCTAAAAAGACACAGCTTTGTGGGTATCTGTGGTTGCTGGACTGGTAGTTGTGAAGTGACCAGCTCAAAAATCGATAGTTTTGGATCAAGTTGCTACTGGCAGCCCGGCGTTTCCAGACGTGAGGTTCTCGAGGCTGTTCAACGGGGTGGTCGTGAAGTTTTCCTCCTTGGCAAAAGGGGGCTGGCTGTTCCTGCAGAGGGTGGGTGGGGCTTCTGCTTACAGGGGTTGGAGTGTGGAGCGTGAGATGAAAAGCAAAACTTTGGTTATGAACACACTTACGGATGGTTTTGCTAATGTTTCTTGAAAGGAATATTTGTGGGTGTCTGTGGCCAATGTGCGAGACCTAGTAGTGGGAATATTTGCCTTCAAAGGCAGTAGAACAGCTTTTATTTTCTCGTGTATGTGTAACTTTAATAAGTGTAAAAGCAGGTGCAATATCTCCTGAAGTAAGGAAACGCTCTGCGTGTTTTTGTGAGTCTGGCGATGATGACACACTTGCCCTCACTGAGAACACTGTTCAATAATGAGCCTCACCATGTGCTCAAATGAGCTGAGCCAGACTTGCAGCTCTTTTAAGCCCAGCTGCCTGCAGACTTCAAAGACTTTGTGTCTCCTCTTCTTTTAAACACCTAAGGCTTTTGCAGATCTGATGAGCAACCTCTAACTAGGAAAAAAACCCCATCTAGACTATGCTTGTTTGATAATTAGAACTGATATTAAAACAACCTAGAGAGATGCCCACATTTTGCTCAGATAAAGGGTGTTGCAGCAACTTCCCAGTAGCCTGAGGGCAAACACAGACTAATTACTTGCATAAAATGGAGCAGTTGCAACTATTTCCCCGTTGAGTGCAGAAGCACTGGAGCAGTTAGCATCTGATCTGCATTGACTGAATATAAACAGGTTCTAATCCACCCAGTAGCTACGTGTCTGTAACTACTTCGGTCAAGACAGGCAATACCATTGTGGGACTTGTTCATTTTCTGCAGGTTTTTTAATTTTAGCTACCACTGCGCGTGGATTTCCAGCACGGAAGGTAAGAAACAAGCGGTTGCTGCTCCAAGACAGATCTGAGTAGGACAGACAAGTCACCTTCTCTGACGGACGGTAGGCAGTAAGTCCAGCAAGGGCGGGTTTCATGGCAGAGCTTTAGGGTGAGAAACAAACCCGCCTGTTCAGCACGTGTTGCTGAAGGGCCTGGCGTTAGGTGATGGGCTGCTTGTAGCATCTCCCTGCTGCACGTAAAGCTGGGCAGGTGTGGTGGTGCCACTACAAAATCCTAAATGCAGGGAAAGTAGAGTGGTTGTATATAAATAATAAAGGAGAATAACGATTACACTTTTATATATATATAAATATATATATATTATTTAGAATATTTGGCATTAAATATGAAATGAATAACTTGGAAGTGTTGCTGAATCTCACCAGGCTGCAGCACAGGGGATTGCCTTCGCGTTACGTGGTGGTTCATTTGAGACCCCGCCTGTCACTGGATACAAAACAAAACCAAAAGAAGAAAGTTTTTCCTGGGTTTTTTCCCCTTTGTCATACCCGAGCTAACGCTTAGCAGTGTCTTTTGCGTCTCCCTTTTTACCACCATCCCTTCTTTTGGGGGAAAAGAGTTTTTAAGCCTCCTGGGGCAAAGGCTCATAGTCTTTGTGTGTTACACTTGTTCTCCGTGCAGCGTTGTACTGTAGGACAGAACTAACAGCACTTCTGAGATGGCGCGGTTAGAACTGAAATGCTAACGGTCTCTCTGAAAATAGAGACTATTTTTACTCCATCTAAGCACAAGCCTGTGGTTCAAATTCACTGAAGACTGGTTTATTCTCAAATACGGCTGTGGCACTCTGCCTTAAAAAGGCTGGCATGCCGTCAGTTACTCCTGCTGCGGGGAAGGAACCCGTGGGATAGGTGATGTATTTGAAGAGCAAAGGAAATACTTGTACTTTTCTGCTGACCTTTCCAAAAGGTACAGAACAGACATATTAAAAAATATTATTGGATTCACATACATGTGATTTGGTGGGAGGGACTCCTCGGTTGAGCGCAGAGTACTCGCTGCTTCCTCAGCGTGATGCCAGCTGGAATTATTTAATGGTATAAGGTGCCATTCTTGTGTGGCCAGATTAAGCGTGCGGTGTCCTGGGACTTGGTACAACACAGTGAATCTTCAAACGTTACGCTTTTCCTGGTGCTCTCCAAGGTTATTGGGTTTTTTTAAACCTCTTAAGTTTGAGGAGGAGGGAATGTGAAAAGATACAGGATCACGGAGCCTCTTTTATGGTGGTTTGCAAATGCAACGTAGGACTGAGTGGGACGTTTTAAATACTTGAGAATCAATGTTATCCAGCTGTGATGAGGTTTTCTTCATTTATGGGGGAGCTAAGTGGTAGGTGTTACTGAGCTGGGAATGTCAGCTGGCATGAGCAGAGACTTGTATATCTCTGTGCTTGAACAGGATTCCTTTTGGTGAGAAAGTTTTGTTCCTTCACTGTAATAATTAGGGCACAGCAATACAAGCATGGAATTTCAGCAGGATCACTGGTAGCAGAATTTGACCTCATCCAATAAAGTAAAAGCAAGTACAGATGAAATGGCTGGTCTGACTTCTAAGCTTTTTAAAAATGAGTAATACAAATGCTAGAATCCCTCCGTATTTGCGAAGGAATTAGAGCAGATCACCTTGAAATAGGATTTCTGAAACCAAATACGGCGAGCAGGTAGGGTGACGGTCTGCCGTGTGATGCTGGTCACAGCCCAGCAGCTCACGGGTTCCCTTTGCGTTTCAGGCCCCGCGGTGGTTCCTCACCAGTACTATGGAGTTACGCCCTGGGGGGTTTACCCTGCCAGCCTCTTCCAGCAGCAAGCTGCCGCCGCCGCCGCCGCCACCAATTCGGCAAACCAGCAGACCACTCAGCAAACCCAGCAGGGCCAGCAGCAGGTAAGGGGCAGGGTGCTTTGCACGTTGAGGCATTTCCAGGGAACGCAGGAGCTTTGAAAAATCCCCATTTTTTTTTTTCTTTTCAATGACTGCTCTTGACCCTGAGGTGTAACTGAGGAGAAGAACCTTTGACCTCCCTTAGGAAAAGCAGAAGAAACAGACACACATTCCGTTATGTCAGTTGTGCATCACGCACGTTTGTGGTGGTGAATGATGGTGTGTTAATGCTTTGGAAAACCAATAATCTGGTCAGTCTGTGAGCCCTGCGGAGCGACGCAGCGGCCGAGGCAGGCCGTTGGCGTGCGAGTGGACACCGTCGTCTCGCAATCTGCTCTTGAGCCCGTCGCCGCAGCCTGGAGGCCACGGAGCTGATGATAATGTGTGTCAAATCCCGAGTGTCAGCAAGTCTGTTCTTATCTTCAGGGTGCTGTCCAGGATAGAGTGCGCTGCTTTTTTTTTTCTTTTGATGAAGACCCACTTTAAAAAGGGTCAGAATAACGGCAGAATGAGTTGGTTTGGTATCCATGGGAGGACTCGAAGAGAAAAGATGAGTGCAAAAAGAAAACACTGGGCTTGCTATTATTATAAGGCAAACTGTGCAGCTGGTTTACTTTAGTCTGCACAAAAATTAGGAGAATTTGACACCTGAAAGGTCAAAATGAATGAAGTTAGTGAAGGGTTTTCATATGATCTGCTGTTACCCCTTTAAGTGTGGTTTGTTTTTTTTTTAAGAAAAAACCAGTGAAGAGGTCCCACTGGGGGCTGATAAGGGGAAGTTTTTCCTTACACGCGTCTATAAATGACGTGTGATGGCATTTGCACCGTCCCTTCTGTCTTAATCCCTTGACAGTGGCAGCGTGTTGGATTATACAGCCTCTACTTTTTCTTCTGTTGAAAACTGTTATGCATCTTTGTGATGAATCACTGTGTAATTTTTTTCAGTGGTTTTTTTATCCCCCCCCAGGTTAATTTTCATAACTTCAGTGAGTTAAAATAAGCGTTTTAAAGGTCTGGTACTTAATCATAGTTGTACCGTTGATGCAGACAACACAAATGTGAATCCAGCAACTGCTGGAGCAGAAGGTGGGAACTGAGAAACTGGTATGAGAATTAATAGGGAATGATAATTTTCTTCCTTTACTGTAACAAAAAGCCATCCTGAACATTTTACGGAGTTGTGCGGGAGTGCAAATTGTTAGCTTGCTACCTAAATCAGCGTTAAAAAAAAAATTTAAAAAAAAAAAATATACAAACTTTCAAACTAACCTGATGGTTGCTAAACCCGTGTCAATAAGGTAAACGCTAGAAGGCTGAGAGGCGTCTGACCATCCTTGTTTTGGTTCTTGTTCCCCCTGGACACACCGCTGGATATACCCTAATTTTCCCCTTTCAGACCTCAGCGGCACCTGCAGGATGAGTGTCAAGAACCAGGCTTGGGCTTCTGTTTCCTGGCTGGCTCTGGCACAAACCCAGCTGGTTTGTGTGGTGTCTGGTTAAGTGCTGGTCCTCACCTGACACTGGCTTTAAACTGTTTTATCGGCCTCTGTCCCATGGTGCGTCCTGCTTGGATACCAAACGGGTTCGTTATCCTCCCGAAAAGTGAAGCAGCTCCTTTCTCCCAGTGACAAAGCCTTCCTTTCTGGTCCTCGTGCGTTTGAGACAGCGCTTACGGAAGAGAGCAAGGGGCAGCTGAGTTTATTAGCTTCTGCTCTGAAAACTAAAGCAAAACTCAGTGTTTGGTAGTATTATAAGGCCTTTTCAGATGATAAAAGCAGTGATGTTTCACACCAACGGTTCTGGACCAGGAGGAGAACACTTTGCTCCTGACAAAGTTAATCGTCAAACCTCCCCACCTGGCAGGTCACAGACAGGAGTGTGTTGAACAGACCTTCTGCACGCACCGTGCGCACAGGTAAAATGGCCTTGGGAGTGTGTTAAAGCCGTGTCTGCGTTGGCATTCAGGCTGGGAGCCTTTCCCCGCAGGGAAGGTGTGTGCTGAGAGAGCTTCTGCAAAGGCTTAGGCTGTTAAAATAGAAAATATCAATCATCAGTAGCCTTTATGATATTTTTTCATTACTTTTATAGCCACGAAGCAGGGATGGGTGGGGATCGTGGGTGTTGTTTTTCATGCAAACCTTCCATCCGTCAGAGGATACAGTTGTGTATTTTTTGGATGAAATTCTTCTAAGAAGTGCTGAGGCAAATGTTTTGGAAGCCTAGAGCGACAGTTGATTTGTGATGTTTATGACATCTTGATAGCGTATTTATAAAAACCACCGACACTTCCCTTCCTGCAGCCTGCCAGCCTTCGCGGGTGCTCCGTGCGGTGCCCTCGCGCAGCACGTGCTCACCGAGCAGCTCCCTGCGCTGAGGAGCTCGCGTTGAGGCTTCACCAGTGGTGGCAAACCCTGGGATGCGGGTCTGCACTGGTTAACTTCAGGATCCTCTCCCAGTCTCTCAGCGTGCAAAGTCATTTTTTCCTTTCGACAACTTTTGTCGGGTGACACACACGGTGTTGCCTTTTGCAGCCAGGCACGCTGGGTACCAAAGGATGGCGTTTTTAATAAGCTGACCTCGCTAATGGGGGCAGGCTCTTGCATCACCACTTTGAGTAAAAGGCTTTTGCAGACAAAGCCTGTCACAGGTAATTACAGGAAAGGTCAGTTTGCCATCTTGCCTTTGGAGAGCAACTTGTGCTTAAACCACAAGAGCTACGTCTAAAAGATGGTGTGTGATCTTTGGTCATTATTTCTGATGAGTAAGAGTTGTGTCACTGGGTCGCTGTTTTCTGCGGGGGCTGGCAGCTTGGAAAAACCCCCGTCACCTCGTGTCATCAGCCCCCCTGTCAGTCACCTCGTGTCATCAGCCCCCCTGTCAGTCACCTCGTGTCATCAGCCCCCCTGTCAGTCACCTCGTGTCATCAGCCCCCCTGTCAGTCACCTCGTGTCATCAGCCCCCCTGTCAGTCACCTCGTGTCATCAGCCCCCCTGTCAGTCACCTCGTGTCATCAGCCCCCCTGTCAGTCACCTCGTGTCATCAGCCCCCCTGTCAGTCACCTCGTGTCATCAGCCCCCCTGTCAAGTCACCTCGTGTCATCAGCCCCCAGCTCCCACATCGGGCTTTTTAAGGTTTCTGCTCAAGTGGGCTTTCAGTGGTGCTTTTGTGGCAGAGCCCAAATATTAGCTGGGATGGGGCAGATGGTTTGCAAGCCCTTGTAACAAAGGATGAGTATTGAAGGTATGTCGAGAAGTGGAAGAGGTCAGGTGATGAAGGGCTTCCAGACGATGCTCAGTAAGCCTGAGAGGGGATGTGTTGTTGACATTGGGTCTTATGCATTTACCTGGGGTAGTAGCGCCGAGGCTTGTGGTGGCTCTGTCCTGAGTAGGGGAGGGGTTGTCACACGCTGGTCGTGCAAGGACTTCAACCAGACTGCTGCCGGTGCTCCTCCGGGTGCCTGGTGGTTGTGGCTGGCGCCCGGACCCGAAATCAACAGATCGATGTTCCTCTGTCTTCTCCAGGTTCTCCGCGGAGGAGCCAGTCAGCGTCCCCTGACCCCCAACCAGAACCAGCAGGGACAGCAGACGGATCCGCTGGTGGCCGCCGCAGCCGTCAATTCTGCCCTTGCCTTTGGCCAGGGGCTGGCAGCAGGGATGCCAGGTAGGGGCTCCGAGGCAGCTGCCGCTCCTGCAGCGCCCAGGGAGAGCTGAGAAAGCGACGCCTTGTGTCTCGGCGTGGGGTCGCCGTGGCCCGGCGTTCAGCAGTGGTGTGGTGTGGTTTGGTTTGAACCTGTGGGTGTCCAAGGCGTTTTGGAGAAGCTGGTAGATGCGAGCCTACCTCCCTGTGCAGCGTCCTGCTGAGAGGAGGGTCTGAAACCCTCTGTCAGAGATGAAAGCGGCTGTTTTGAACGGTGTTGCTGTACGGGTGCATTACTTGCTGCGTACTCCGAGGAGTGGATGGCTCCTGTTGAAAGTCACTTTCCGATTTTTCTGTGGATGATGCCGGCTTATGTGATCTTTACTTTAAAAACCTCGGAGATACCTTAGTCCCATTCATTAGCCTTGTCTTTCCATCCCTGCCAGGTGCTTGACTTTAACAGGATAAGGACTTCCCCTTCGTAATTTCTTCCAGACAAATACTAGTGGCTTAAAAACAAGAAATAAAGAAGATAAAAAGAAGCGGGGTTTTATTGTAACTTATAATTCCGCAAGAGAGGAGCCACTATATGAGTTTTAGCTCTGATGCACGAGGCTGTGCGGTACAAATGCTTTTGACATGCAGTTATACAGAATATTACTGTAATGGTGTCACGGGTTAGGGCTGGGCCAGCAAAGGGCAAACCTAAGTATTTCTTGAATAATGTGCAACTATGTCCTGCTGGTCAAATGTAAGCGAACAGGATTATGTTGACCTCGGGTTTCCTCACTGCAAGTGTCACATGGTGGTTATATGGGTTTTTTTTTTTTATGGTTTAAGAAGAATGTTGCTGTGTTAAGTTACAAAGTGAACTGTAATATGCAGATTTCCTTAAATCTGCATTATTGGGATTTTAGGGTTACGTTTGCAAAGCAAGTATTGACAGAGAACATTCTGTTCGTGACCCCACTTTGGAGAATCACTTCACTTTTTCCTGAAAGTTTTATTTAACTGTAGAATTATATAGCAAGGTACCTAAATAGCTGTGTACCACTGTGCATAGCTCTGTGTCTCACCAGCATATTTGCTTGAAGATTTTTTTGTTTGTTTGTTTATATATATTAAAGAATGCTTCAAAATACATAACGTTAAGTTCCAGGTCTTGTTCACGTGTGCGTGCAGACGGAACGACTTCAGCGCCCAGCGGGAGCGCTGGAAGCGCAGTGTGTTCACACACACGCGAAGGCCCAGCACACGTCATCCTTTTAATGGAAAAGAAACAGCACTGTTGTATTTTAAGCCCTTTTTTATCTGCATACCTGAATTTACACTGAGGGCAACGCTAGTATAGCAGGTTTGGGGGGGGAAAAAAAGTCTTCTCCACCTGCAAGTCTTGCTAGTGTCAAGTGTAAACTGTTAATAGGGATTTTTAAATTTTTTTTTTTTTTTGCTGGAGGAGCAGCAGAGCTGCTGTTGCCTTTCCCTTTGCCATTCCGATTTTCCTTTAGAAACGTTACTGCCCTGTGCTCGTCCGAAGCCGGTCGCTGCGCCGTGCGTGGCGTTGCTCGTTACCTTACCTGTGAGCCTGTACCTTGCCTCTTCAGGTTACCCAGTGCTGGCTCCTGCTGCTTACTACGACCAAACGGGTGCTCTCGTGGTGAATGCGGGGGCCAGGAATGGCCTGGGGGCCCCCG
Organism: Leptosomus discolor; assembly: GCF_034619465.1. Lineage (NCBI taxonomy): Eukaryota > Metazoa > Chordata > Aves > Leptosomiformes > Leptosomidae > Leptosomus > Leptosomus discolor. The sequence continues at coordinate 1,975,940 of NC_141419.1, forward strand.
TCCGTCTGGTGGCCCCCGCTCCAGTCATCATCAGCTCCTCCGCAGCGCAAGCAGGTGAGTCCCTGTCCCCTCCAGTGACAATCGGCTCTTTCCCCGGCGGAGGGGGGACCTGAAGCCCTGGGGGTTCTGCTGGCCGTGATGACACACTTGCCCTCACTGAGATCCGTCGTGGGGATTGTTGTTGAGAACATCCTCTGTGCTCACTGTGGGCTGAGCCTCCAGAACAGCCTCAGAGAGGCTCCATAAACGCATTATTTTGCAGAGTTCCATGATGGTTATTTAAATTTGTCCGCTGGCATCTAGTTTCCCACGTTACAAAAGGTTTTAGCCTGGGTAGAACTCCCAGATGATCACCTTGTGTAAAATGCTACATGCCTGGCCTTTGCCATGAGTTGTTCTGTGTTTTATTAGGGTTCTTTGGGAGTTCAAAGCTTTAAAAGGATTTTTTTCAGCTACAATCTGTGCGTGTAAGCAGTCTTTGCCAGTGTTACTAACAGATTATGAAATGGGCCTTTTTAATTGTTTCCTTGTAGCTCTTGTTTATTTTGCTTTTTCTTTTACTTTGGAACTGGCTTGAAAAACAAAAGGCCTTGGTTTTGATGTTCTTAACACCGCAGGATTGCATTTTGTGCGCTGAAGGACGGTTTTGTTTGTTTCAAAACTTGTGTTTCTTAATTGGATATAGCTAAGTGTGTGGCTGTATTGATTTGGATCTTAGATCTTAGGAGAAAGGGAACAGTTTTGTGTGTTTGATCTATGTAGCTCTAATAATACAAGCAGCAGCAGAAATAACTGGACGTTGTTGATACTTAGTGGCTCTGTGCAAGACTCGTGGAGCTTGGCTACAAAGTGGAGAGACTTTATGCAGAGTTTGGGTCAAAAGGGAGATTTTTCATCCTGAGAGGAAAGAAAAGAAAAAAATCGATAGTAAATAAAAGGAACCTGCTAAGTTTTAACTTCCAAAACTGCTCTGAAAATGGATTTTTTTCAGTCTGTGCTTCCAATTACTTTCTCTCCAGCAGTTGCAGCGGCTGCAGCTTCGGCCAACGGTGCAGCGGGTGGCCTGGCAGGAACAACAAACGGACCATTTCGCCCTCTAGGAACTCAGCAGCCCCAACCCCAGCCCCAGCAGCAGCCCACCAACAACCTGGCATCCAGCTCGTTTTACGGCAACAACTCTCTCAGCAGCAATTCCCAGAGCAGTTCCCTCTTTTCTCAGGGCTCTGCCCAGCCTGCCAACACTTCCCTGGGATTCGGAAGCAGCAGCTCTCTCGGTGCCACGCTGGGGTCTGCGCTGGGAGGATTTGGGACAGCAGGTAAGAACAGCAGCTTCTTCATGGGGGAGAAGGAAAGAAGCAGATGGCTGCGAAGGCAGCTGGTGGGCTTGTGAGCCGCTGGAGCCGGCGCTGGCGCGTCGAGGTGCTGAGCCCTCCTCTTCGTCCGTCTGAGGTGAACTGGGGATTTTCCTTCAGGGACTTTCAAAGCCTGCAGTGCTTTCTGGTGAAAATTCTCCGAGTAGATGATATTGTTAGGAGTACTGAAGTAATGAGTTAGTTTTGTTGTACGCATTATCAGTCGTCCCCTCGTTGCTACAGCCGAAGTTTTTAAACAGCTTTGAATTTCCTTGCCTTTACCTGCGCGGGCTTGGTGGAGACACCGCGCCGACAGGAGTCGGCCCAGAGCGGTGTCCAGCCGGGTACTAACTCCTACCTCAGAATAATGGCAGAGTAGCTTCTGGTGATTTTAAAAAAGCTGATCTGAGGTGGCTTCCATGCGTGATTCTGGGAATTGTTTCTGTGATACACCAAAAAAAAGTCACTTACTGTGGTTGCAAGAAACACTACGTAGATGGTTTGCTTTGATTTGTTTGTGAGGCGGCTGGAGACAAAGATTTTTTTTTTTCCAGAATAAAACCAAACCAGGAAGATGTTTGTGGGTTGGGTTTTTGTTTTTCCTTAGGTTTGGGTTTTTGTTTTTGTTTTTTTGAAGTAGGACAATTGTTTTAATTACTGCTTAGTCTCAGAGGTAGTAATTATGTCCTGAACTTTCCTGCTTTCATCAGCTGATGGGCAAGTTGTAACATGCCTTTTGAACCTGCTCCATCAGAAAAGGCTGAGGGACGTACTGTCACTGCATCAAATCACAGTTTTATGTAAAAGTTACTCTAAATAGTGTTCTTAAACCCAGCCTGAGAATGTGAACCGTCTTGGATTCAGGTAAACACAGCATTTGCTTCTTTCATTTCAGTTTATTTAACTAATGAATGCAGTTACTAGTTTGCTCAATGCCAAGGTGCCCAGACTTCTTTTTGCTCAATCAAGGAACAAAAACGTGAGGCTGTTGCTTCTAGAACTTGTGTGGAGTCATAAAAAAAAGATTAGTTCATTACAGTTAAGAATTTCACTATTTATTAAACAAGGTTTTAATGCAATATTGATTTTTTTTTTCCTCAAGTTGACAGTGCATTTAAAGAGTTTGTGTTTGACTGTCAAGACAACTCTTCCAAAAAATGCTGGCTTTGTGTGTTAAATCGAATTCTGATTTTCATCTCAATAAAGCTTGGTGCAAACAGGAGCTGTTTTCTAATATAATGAAAGGTGAGCACAAGGATTTCAAGCCAATGTACACGAAGCTGCACATGCTCTTAAGTAAACATGAATAGATAAAATCTCTTGTTGGATTTGTTTTAGCTCTAATGGCCAAAGAATAAATACAAGGCAATGCTTGTAGGGCGATCTAATATCTTCTGTTAAACTAAGTGATATGCTTAGGGGAGAAGAGCTCTGAAGGATACAAACCTTCTTCTCTTTGTTCAGAAGCAAAGCACAAGGGTTGGCGTCCGAAAGCCGACACGTTCGCTGTCGTTCCGTTCTGTCACTTCCTTTAGGTAGATTTTTATCTTCTTGATCGTTCTGCCTGTAGCTTTTTGAAGCTGCATTTCTCGGTGTGTTCTGTCGGTGTAAAAACTACAAAACTATCAATGCAAAGACAGGATTCAAGCTGTTTTTTGGGGTTTTTTTGGTTTTTTTGTTTTTTTTTTAAATCAAGGGTTTCTGCTTGATCGTCCCATCGTGGAGTTAATGAATGCCTTTCATTTGGGCCCATGCAACATCCTTAGGAAAACCAGAGCCTGGTGCAGTGCAGGTGTCCACAGGGGCCGTTGTACCCGCTCTCCAGCTGTCCAGTTGTGGGGGGCAGCTCGTTGACATCACGCAATTTTACTCTCTTCCTCTTTGCAGTTGCTAACTCCAACACGGGCAGCGGCTCCCGCCGAGACTCCCTTACGGGGAGCAGTGACCTGTACAAGAGGACATCCAGCAGTTTGACACCTATAGGACACAGTTTTTACAATGGCCTTGGGTTTTCCTCCTCTCCTGGACCTGTGGGAATGCCTCTGCCCAGCCAAGGACCTGGCCACTCTCAGACTCCGCCACCTTCCTTATCTTCACATGGATCATCTTCAAGTTTAAACCTGGGTAAGAGCCACAGTGCCACTGTCCCAGCACTGCGGGTGGCTGCTCTGCTCTGCTCTGCTCCCCCTTGGTGCAGAGACCTGAACACCCACTGCTGGGTGGGTGAGATCCCCCCTGCCTGGAGGCTGCTCTGACTCCTGTGGCAGGATCCCTGCTTCTGCAGAAGCAGGTGAAACGCTGAAGCGGGAGTTGCGGCGCCGATGTTACGCGTGGGCGTCCCTCGCAGTAGTTCGGCGGTTAAACAGGAAGGTTTCTGCGTTGCCTCCTTGTTTCCTTATCTCCCAGTTTTGGATAACGCTTCCAAGCTTTAGAAAAACAAACTTTTTCTTGTGCAGATCTCGGTAACAGCACCAATTGTTTGTTCTCCTTGAAGAAAACAGATGCGTAGGGCTGATCCTTAAATTTGTCAGATGTTTTAAAAGATCCGTTAAGTTTTCAATAATAAATTAATGAGCTTAGAATACAGTTTCTTCTTTGAACCAAAATACGCAGTGTTATCTGGAGCAGTACTTAGCTTTTAGCTGAGGATTTTGTGAGTTTGCTTTTGGAAACTTCCCGTCCGTGTGGCATCACCAAAAGCGCATTAGTGCATGGGGGAGGCTTCCTTCATTTTGGTTAGATGTGTTACTGTGTGCAGGCTACATCTTCTGAAAGAGCTGCTAGTTGGCCCGGAGCTCTTATATATAATAAAGAAATTTTCAAAATAAATAAAGCAAATATTAAATAATAAAGCAGTGCTCATCTGAACTTCCTGAGGTGTTCATTTCCAGGCCTCATAAACAAACAAGATAGGTGATTTGTTGCATCTGCACCGGATAATTTAGCACTTGCTCAAAAAATCACTTTATTTTGGTGCTGTCACGTATCTGTCTGGATTTAACAAAACTTTTGGTTATCAGAACAGTTTTCCGTGCATATACACACTCATCAAATACTGTATTTATCATGTTTATTACATGCATGTGTGATAAATTTGGTGCTGGCTAAAGCTTAGCATGGAATAGTAATAAATATGATTTTTTGGGACCAAGCTTAGATTTACCATCTTTCCTTGTTCAGAGCCTTAATAGAATTGGAAGGGGTTTTGGCTTTATTTATGCAGCTGTACAGTCCTTAAGCTGACAGTTAAATAGCTGCAATAAATTAGTGCAGAAGACTAACCAGATTCCAAATCTGGCACTAGAAAAAGTCTGTTGTCCCTGCAGGCAAACAAAAGAGTGAATCTTAAAAGCTGGATCAGAGCAAGGTTAATGTTGAGAGCAGACTCTGGGAAGAAAGCGGAGTTGGCATTTACATAAATGGGTTGTGCCCCAGAGCAGTTAGCGTGGGTCTTCCCGTCTTGACAAAATACTCTTTTCCTTGTAGCCGGGTTTCCTCCGTGGCTGACTTCGTGCTTGGTAATGCTGCAGGAAAAATCCTGTGTGGGATAGCTCTGCGTTTGTGTGGTTTTCACCTTGAAATCTGTGAAAGGTCATGTTATTTTTTTTTAAGTTTCTGTTCCACCTGTAGTGGAAGACAGTGTTAAATGTAGTCGTAGTTTCCTTGGGTCATAAAATAAGTTTTAATGCTTTGAAAACAGCACAGGCATTGCTTTTCCCTGCCAGAAGCTGGAGGCTGACTCTTTTTCTGTTTGGGGGCGGTATCAGAAGTAGTTTGTGAGAAAGAGGACGAGGAGTATTTCTAAATATCTAAAAATGAAAGGACAGATGGAAACACCCAAACGTGTTGTTTGCAAAAAGGGAAATTAGAGCAGTTCGGTTTAGAACCACGTCCTACCACTGTGTTACGTGGGGGGAGACAACCTGGGGGAGTCGCTTCAAGTGGCTTCTATTTCAGGGTGACACAGTGACGTCAGAAGTTGGCATTAAATCTGACTTGCAATCAGCAAATCGATGGTTAAATGCCGTGTAAGTTGTGGGTTTGACTTTGTCACGTCTCATGGATGCACAAGTCCATCATTTGTTGGGTCGGTGTTGCGTGTAAAGCGTCAGCTCCGGCTCTTCTGGCTTCCTGAAAGCTCATAGCTCTGAAAAATGGTGTGTGTTTCTCAAGCTAGGGTTTTTTGTGGTGGTGTAAGGTGACCTTGTGAAATGTCTGGGCGATCGTGAGCACCTGAAATAACTACGCAGCCAGCTCTTACGAAAAGAGCTACTGGGGGAGGAAGGCTGGGCTAAACAGATGCTGTAAACTCAAAGGGGTGTGCAAGATGGCAACTGTGCACGGTGAGGATAAAGCATCTGTAAATAAATACGCGCTTCTGGGTGCTACAGGCAGCAGGGGCTCTCTTCTTCCCCCGTATTGATCAAAATTACAGAATTATAAATTACTAAATGCATTTTTCTTAAATTACAAAACTTAATACTGGCCAGGTTACAGGTTGCATTGGTTCATGTAGTCCCACGAGTGTTTTTTGTCAGCCTGTGTGTGTGTAGCTGGTGTGGTCCCAGTAGAAACACTCATCGTGCTGCAGTTTGGGGCTGGATGTGTCCGGCTCTGGGTCTTCCTGGTTTGGAATGGGCATCAGGGTTTGCAGCGGATAATTACTTATTTTTTAGTTTTATGACATTCTTGCAGGAGCTCCTTGGGAGAGAGCTGCCCCATGCTGTAGCCAGCCTGTAAGGCAGGATGGGTGCGAGGAAGCCGATACGTGTGGGAATTTAATTGGAGGGTTTTGGGGGGAAAACTGGCTGGGGAGTTGATAACCAGTTAGCTGTGACCGACTGGGAGCACTGTAGGGCTGCATCTCCCTGGGTGGCTGGTGACACACCCCGGCACTGGGCTGCAGAGGGTGACAGGTTGGAACAGTGACCCTGGGGGATGTCTCGGGGGGGCTGCTGGCTCCGGCCCGTCCCAGCCCCGGGGAGGCAGCGTGGGGTCCCCTGGGCAGGGCCTGGCACCTCTCACCGAGCCCTCCGCAGGGCAGAGCAGCAGGGCCGTCTCCTCTGCCTGCTTTCTCCCAGAGCCCAGCTTTTCATCTTCCTTTTTTCCCCATTGTTCTGGCACTTCTCATCCCGGGAGCTCCTGCGTTGCAGAGCAATTTGAGGGCCTTATAAAAGTCCCCCTGGAAGCTTGCTTAAGAAGTGCTTTGTTTTCAGCCCAGCCTTTGTTTCTTCCCCTGTGTTTTCTTTTTGACTCATCCTTTCATTGTCCTTTTTTTTTTCCCCCCCTTGAAATGAGTAGTTCTTTCAGGTTAATGTCTGTCTCAAGTGTCCCAGCAAGCACCGAGAAGATGATTTACCGTTTCAAAATAGGAAATGCTCAGTTGTTACGGCTGCAGCCTGAGTAACACGCTCGCCTTGGAGTCCCCGGGATGGAGTCTGTGCACTTTGTCCTCCCCAGATACAAATTTTTCCTGACGTATCCCAGACACTCGTAAGAAAACATGGTTGATCTGTTCAGCGACAGAACCACGCCACGGCTGTCGCTTCCATACAACCTCCCTGGGCTGTACGCAGCGCTGCTTTGCTGTCGTGTGTCAATGCAGAGTGCTTTGCGTGGGCAGCATGACAGCACGATGGGATGCTTCCACACGGTTGCAGACCCCCCCTTTGAAGTTTGTTCTGCCTGAGGACACAGGAGAAACCATCAGTGCCAACATCTTGCGGGAGTCCTGTCCCTTCTTTGGGATTTTTGCCCCTTTTTTCTACCCTAAGAGCTTCAGGAGCTTCCAGCCTCTGTGTACTGCTCTTGAAGAAGGGGCTGTTTCGTTGTGGTTACTGGGAAGATCCTGCTGAAGTCTGGGATCTGGCAAAGCCACTGCATTCCCAGCCACGCATTGGCATAAAGGAGCTTGAGGTGCTCCAAGGTTTCTGGCCTTTGGTGGTTGAGAGGTGGGTTTCAGAAGCACTTGCTTGATTTAGGAAACCTGACCCCCACCCAGTCTCCTAATTCCCGGCGTGAGGTTGAACATCACGGGGAGACCTGCAGTCAGCATCGCCATCAGGAGAGAGACGGACAGGTAGAAAACCAGAGTAATTCATGGTTTATTTTGCATGTCCGAAAAGATCAGGAGGTTTTTCTCAGAAAACCTCTGACAGAGAAGGCTTCTTCTGTACAAACTGTGTGTTCCCTCTTAACTAAGAGATAAGGCATAGGTGATAACAATAGGAGCGCTAAACCTTGTCCTCTTGCAGCCATTTGCAGATGATCAAAACCTGGTTTTCCACTTCAGCACGTCAGAGCTGTGACTCTGACTTGCTCCAGGCTTTCAAAGAAACAAGTGGTAGTTCTGAGCTCTTCAAATGCGGTGGAAAACATCAGTGTGCCATTGCTCAGCTTGTCGCTCTTGGGTTTCCTTTACCTGAGAGGTGATTTATTTGTTTCTTTGAATATCCTGGCCCTTCCAGCAGTAAGGAATATCACTTGGTCGCTTTTTGGGGCTCTTGCTCGACTAAGAAGTCAGGTAGAGAAGGTGATGGCCATGCCGTTGGGAAGGCAGCGTAAGAGGGAGATGTGAAGAAGCCCTCAAGTCTCCTTCTCCTCGAGAAAGGGGAGGTTTGGCACCAGCTGCTGAGAAGCTGGAACATGTTTGACAGCTCAGAGATGGAGGAACTTAATTAGGCCGTTATCAGATACTTAATTCTCCCGTAGTGTTTTCCTGCGCAGCACCTTCCTTCAGGCACTGAGGGCAGGGGAGTGCAGTTCGCTCAGCTCTTCGTTTTGTTTCGTATTTTGATTTCAGACACTGTCACGTGCCCGGCTGCTGGGAGAAGGTCCGTTCTCTTTGCAGGCAGCCCGGCTGATGGTTGCCTTGAAGAGCTTCCCTCCTCTGCAAAGACTTCTTGTAGCTTTTTTTTCCAGGTGGTTTGCCCTCTTTCCCTCACGTTGGCTTTTCAGGTGGCAGGTTCCCATGTGATAAGAACATTTTTCTTGGGAGGACTTTGTCCCACCCAGGACAAACCGTGCTCGCTCAGGGCATCTTACGGTCTTTGACCAGCAGAGGGATCCCGAGCCCCGCAAGAAGGGGAAGAATCCTCTGCTGTAGCTCTGAAGCAGATTTCGAAAAATTATAGGCAAGGAAACAGTGTTTAAAGGTTTCAGTTGGTTCCTGCCAGCGCTTGCAGTTTGCCAACTGTACGATGAATCATTACCTGTTCCCTGTCTACCTGTTACTGGGGAACTCAGCGGCTGTCTTCGTGGGGGCGAAAATCTTTAGGGCGTTTGTGAAAGCACAGGGTTGTTTTAAAGTATCTGTTGGGTTTAATGCGTTGTTATTTATGTGTATTTAATAGTGATCTGATTTTTATATCCAACATTTTTATACTTGCTTCTTGCTGCCTTTTTCATATCTAATTTCATCTTAATTCTGTCCCCCACCCCCAGTACTCTTCTTTTAAATCAGTCCTGCAGGCAGCAGCAGGCTAGGTGGAAAAAAAAAACCCTGAGGATGGCAGGATAAGGTGATTGGAAACAGCAAGTCAGCGAAAGGACGCAAGCGGTGGGATTGACATTTGTCTGGTTTAGACAGTTTCCAACACAGAGTGAGGAACAGAAGTGGTTACAGTCTGTTCTTTGCTGACATCTACGGCTGTTCCTGACAATACAGCAGGGCCATGCTAAGGAGGGATGCTTGAACACGTCCCTGTCTACATTATGTTGGGGGTGGTTCCCTTAGCTAGAATACTGCCTAGCTGCACCACGTCAGGAACCCATCTGGGTGGAAAGGGAGCGATTAGACGTAAAATGGCACGCCCAGGTTGTTAATTAACCCCTTGGCCCCTTTCTTGCACCCCGTGGAATACCCTTGTCTTTCTGACCCTGCAGGAGGGCTCACGAATGGGAGCGGCCGCTACATCTCGGCTGCTCCCGGCGCCGAAGCCAAGTACCGCAGCGCCAGCAGCGCCTCCAGCCTCTTCAGCCCCAGCAGCACCCTCTTCCCCTCGTCCCGCCTGCGCTACGGCATGTCCGACGTCATGCCCTCCGGCCGAAGCAGGCTGCTCGAAGATTTCCGCAATAACCGCTACCCCAATTTACAGCTGAGGGAGATTGCTGGGCACATCATGGAGTTCTCCCAGGATCAGCATGGATCCAGGTGGGATTAAAAACCTCGCGCTGCGGGAAGCTTTTCGGGACAGCTGCGCGTGGAGTTCGCGTCGCTTGCGGTTTGCGTCGCCGCCTGGAGCGGAGAGGCAGAACAGGGGCAGGAGGTGTGAGAAGCCGAGTGGTGTAACACCGACCCTTCGTTTTAAAGAGGGTTTGGGTGCCAACGCTGGTGGCAGGAGCTGCTCCTCCAAAGAGGAGCTTGCTTGCTTTGTAACTTGCTTGCCAGTCCCACTGCCATGACTAGCTCGTTTTAAAAAGCCCCCTAGACGGGAGACCTTGCTGTATTCCTCTGAGATCTGCTTAGCTTGGAATGAGGACATTTTTGGGGTGCCAAAGGTGATGTGTGGCCATGGAACCCCGTGGCTGCGACCACCCTGAGGTTTCAGGTTACTGGGCAGAGCAACTGTGGTGTAAAGGTTTGTTTTGCCAAGAGGCTTTTGAAGGGATTTGTGTTAACGAACGTGTTGAGGGCCTCTGTGCCAGTGGCGTCACACCAGCCCTGTTTTTCAGGTTTATTCAGCTGAAACTGGAGCGTGCTACCCCAGCGGAACGTCAGCTTGTGTTCAACGAGATCCTCCAGGCAGCGTATCAGTTGATGGTCGATGTCTTTGGAAACTACGTCATCCAGAAGTTCTTTGAAGTAAGTCAGCCTTCCCCTGCAAGTCCTGCTCGGATGCCTGCTGTCCTGAGGTATTGGATGAGCTCAGAGAAACCGTGCCATTTGGCTGAAACGGTGGATACCTGTCAACACTGAGGTCATCTCCTCCCCACAGGCTGTTGCATCGTTCCTGTTGGGGTGACTGAGGTGTGGGACTCGTAAAGATTAATCTGAAAAGTAACATGTTGCTTGGGGATGCGAAAGGTGTAGGAATAAACAGCAACATATCCTGGAGATGTAGGTCCAGCACGACTTTTCAGGGATGCTGTGCTGAGCTGTCAGTACTTAGTGTTTGGGAGCAAAGGAGAAACGTTTCCAGTGAGTGGCATCCACTGGAAGAAAGTGGCATCCACTGGAAGAAAGTGGCAGCCACTGGAAGAAAGTGGCAGCCACTGGAAGAAAGAAAGTGGCAGCCACTGGAAGAAAGAAAGTGGCAGCCACTGGAAGAAAGAAAGTGGCAGCCACTGGAAGAAAGAAAGTGGCAGCCACTGGAAGAAAGAAAGTGGCAGCCACTGGAAGAAAGAAAGTGGCAGCCACTGGAAGAAAGAAAGTGGCAGCCACTGGAAGAAAGAAAGTGGCAGCCACTGGAAGAAAGAAAGTGGCAGCCACTGGAAGAAAGAAAGTGGCAGCCACTGGAAGAAAGAAAGTGGCAGCCACTGGAAGAAAGAAAGTGGCAGCCACTGGAAGAAAGAAAGTGGCAGCCACTGGAAGAAAGAAAGTGGCAGCCACTGGAAGAAAGAAAGTGGCAGCCACTGGAAGAAAGAAAGTGGCAGCCACTGGAAGAAAGAAAGTGGCAGCCACTGGAAGAAAGAAAGTGGCAGCCACTGGAAGAAAGAAAGTGGCAGCCACTGGAAGAAAGAAAGTGGCAGCCACTGGAAGAAAGAAAGTGGCAGCCACTGGAAGAAAGAAAGTGGCAGCCACTGGAAGAAAGAAAGTGGCAGCCACTGGAAGAAAGAAAGTGGCAGCCACTGGAAGAAAGAAAGTGGCAGCCACTGGAAGAAAGAAAGTGGCAGCCACTGGAAGAAAGAAAGTGGCAGCCACTGGAAGAAAGAAAGTGGCAGCCACTGGAAGAAAGAAAGTGGCAGCCACTGGAAGAAAGAAAGTGGCAGCCACTGGAAGAAAGAAAGTGGCAGCCACTGGAAGAAAGAAAGTGGCAGCCACTGGAAGAAAGAAAGTGGCAGCCACTGGAAGAAAGAAAGTGGCAGCCACTGGAAGAAAGAAAGTGGCAGCCACTGGAAGAAAGAAAGTGGCAGCCACTGGAAGAAAGAAAGTGGCAGCCACTGGAAGAAAGAAAGTGGCAGCCACTGGAAGAAAGAAAGTGGCAGCCACTGGAAGAAAGAAAGTGGCAGCCACTGGAAGAAAGAAAGTGGCAGCCACTGGAAGAAAGAAAGTGGCAGCCACTGGAAGAAAGAAAGTGGCAGCCACTGGAAGAAAGAAAGTGGCAGCCACTGGAAGAAAGAAAGTGGCAGCCACTGGAAGAAAGAAAGTGGCAGCCACTGGAAGAAAGAAAGTGGCAGCCACTGGAAGAAAGAAAGTGGCAGCCACTGGAAGAAAGAAAGTGGCAGCCACTGGAAGAAAGAAAGTGGCAGCCACTGGAAGAAAGAAAGTGGCAGCCACTGGAAGAAAGAAAGTGGCAGCCACTGGAAGAAAGAAAGTGGCAGCCACTGGAAGAAAGAAAGTGGCAGCCACTGGAAGAAAGAAAGTGGCAGCCACTGGAAGAAAGAAAGTGGCAGCCACTGGAAGAAAGAAAGTGGCAGCCACTGGAAGAAAGAAAGTGGCAGCCACTGGAAGAAAGAAAGTGGCAGCCACTGGAAGAAAGAAAGTGGCAGCCACTGGAAGAAAGAAAGTGGCAGCCACTGGAAGAAAGAAAGTGGCAGCCACTGGAAGAAAGAAAGTGGCAGCCACTGGAAGAAAGAAAGTGGCAGCCACTGGAAGAAAGAAAGTGGCAGCCACTGGAAGAAAGAAAGTGGCAGCCACTGGAAGAAAGAAAGTGGCAGCCACTGGAAGAAAGAAAGTGGCAGCCACTGGAAGAAAGAAAGTGGCAGCCACTGGAAGAAAGAAAGTGGCAGCCACTGGAAGAAAGAAAGTGGCAGCCACTGGAAGAAAGAAAGTGGCAGCCACTGGAAGAAAGAAAGTGGCAGCCACTGGAAGAAAGAAAGTGGCAGCCACTGGAAGAAAGTGGCAGCCACTGGAAGAAAGTGGTGTGTTTTCATACCAGGAGGGTGGGAGATGCCCATCTTTCCCTCTTGGAACAAGTCTGTTCCTTCTCCACCAAGCCTCGGTGGTTCTGCTGTCCGGTTCTTTTCTGTCACCCCTGTCAAGGGTTGGTGAGCTGGCACGTGTCACCCTGGTGGCTCCAGCACCTTTAGCTCTGAAGTTCATGTCACGTGTGTCATCCATTGAGGTGTGGTTGGTGCTTTCATCGGTTTCGGTCAGCGCGGTGTTCCTTGTTTGACACTTCGGCCTGACAGCGTGGGGAGGGGGCTGCTGGGCTGCACGAAGGGTTTGTGCTCGTAGTGACTGGGGTTTCCTCTTCCCAGTTTGGCAGCCTGGAACAGAAGCTGGCCTTGGCAGAACGTATCCGTGGGCACGTGCTGTCCCTGGCTCTGCAGATGTATGGCTGTAGGGTGATCCAGAAGGCCCTGGAGTTTATTCCCCCAGACCAGCAGGTAATTGTAAGTTTCAATTTTAACTTTCTTCTTGATGTTGAATGTTCCTTGCCGTTTGGTGACCTGAACCGCGACCTTCCGTTCCTCTTGTGGCTGCTGTTCTTTTGGTTTGGTTTACGGCACGTTTGTTACATTTCATGTGCATGATAAGTGTGTGACGCTGTTCTTGGGTCTCGTTGTCGTCTCCTTGTTCCGCTGAACTGGTAACGGTGTCGGGTCTCTGTTAATTCCCTGAAATCAGATTATGTCTGTAGGGGAAACGGAGAATGATGGTGAATTAGAAGATTTTAAATTTTTTTTTTTTTTTTTTCAAATCCCTTGAAGGAAGCAGTGCCAGAGCTTTGCCTTTAATATTCACTGAGGTATCACTGCTTTGATATGTGGGTCAATATTCTGCTTTCCTGCAACGAGGTGTATGAGGAGCTCCTGGTTCCTGTCGAGCCAGGCCTGGCATGGGAGAGATGTGGATGATAGCCAGAGTCCCACTCAAAGCTCATTAATAAAGCAGTTCCGCTAGGGTTTTATGAACAATGAATTAAGATGAAAAATACGCAAAGCAAGCTAGCTATTAAAGGTGTTAGGAACTGTAATACAAGAATCTCAATGTAGGTTATTAAATTACAAAACTGAAAGAGGCTTTAGGAATGCTCATTCCCCTTAGGTTGAGCCCGAGCTAAGCCGTTGCCTTAGCATGTCAGCAGGGTGGTGCCCAAGCTCCAGCACTGCTGGTCTGAGGCTTTACTCATTGTCTTCCTTCAGAAGGGTGTTTTTCTGTACTCTGTGCTCCTGAAAGGCCTGGGTTTGGGTCAGTTGCAAAACTGAACTCATCCACTTTTGTAGTGTTGTTAAACTCCCCAAAACTGTCATTCTCCGTTTTCTGGTTGTGGAACTTTTAGCCTGCACCTGTGGTACATGGGTCATATCTAAACTTTATCGGCTCGGATTCCTTAATCATTCAGTATTACCTTGCCTGTCTAAAATGCTAGCAAGTTCTTATCCCAGTGCTGACCCCATTTTAGCAACATATGAAGCTGATACCCAAAAAGTTTGTGAAGTTTGGGCAGTTTAGATTTTTTTTTTTTTTTGCTTCTTGAGGGGCGCAGAGGAGGAAATGGGGGATGCACAGTAAAGCTGTGGATCAGTAAAGCTGCTTAAATGAGGATGCTTACCTTGTAAGAGGGCACTCCTGTTTAACAAAAGGAGTGCTTCATCTTCGTTTCGTTATCGTATCTTTCTTGGTGGTTTCTGTAGCGCAGCAAGCTTCATCTCAGCGCTTGGCCGCTTTACGGTTTGAAATACGTCGGTGCATCCTTCATATCTTCGTATCTTTGACCGTGTTTAGCAGTGAAAACTTTGCATTGTCAGTCGTGAATCCTGGTGGTGCTTTCTGCTTGTCTCTCTCTCCTCCTCGTAGAACGAGATGGTGCGGGAGCTGGATGGCCATGTCCTGAAGTGCGTGAAAGACCAGAACGGTAACCACGTGGTGCAGAAGTGTATTGAGTGTGTGCAGCCCCAGTCCCTGCAGTTCATCATCGATGCCTTTAAGGGACAGGTAAGCCCTTGACCAAGATACTGACTCTTCTCCTTTGTGTTCTTACGTGTGGCATGAGAGTGGCTGTAACTTGTTCCGCTATTTTGAGATCCAAGTGTTAGCACGCATCAGCTGGCAGGTTTATGCGGCAGTGTTAGGGAGCCGAGAAACTCTTTGGTCATGTCTCTGTTGTCCGTTTTTGTGCAGGTACCTCACAGTAAAGCATCCTTGCAAAAATCTGTTTTCCTGGAACATCAAGTGTTATTTGACTGATGGAGGGGAAAACAAGTCTCTCACTAATCCATCTTCATAGCAAAGGTGGTGAGCGGAGTTTTGTGATGGGTACGGTAAACTTCTGCTATGATCCCTGCCTGTGAGGATGGCTTAGGCGACTGCTGTTTCCCAGGGGTCTCAGGCCAGGGTTAAAACATGATTTCATCTGGAAAAGGCAATTACTTGTGCTTCACTCTCCTAGTTTTTTCTGGGTATCCTCTCCTGAATTGATACCCTGGGTAATAATTGCGTAGCTGGCTTTGTTCTGCCTGTAGTCAGCTTGTCTTGCATTACAAAAGCGCCGGTTGGGTGTTCCCAACTTCAACTTAATTGGCTTTGGAGGGGGACTTTGAAGTGTTGACGGTTTTGCCACAGGGCTGTGAGGATAGCCTGGGGTTGCTACAGCAGGAACCAGGCTTTATTAGTTTGGCTGCTCCTGGAACAGTCGTGAACCTGGGGGACTTGCTTGGCTGTGTCAAAACAAGCAGGATTCTAGCTAGAAACTTGCTCAGCAGATTTGCTGCTTAGAGTTTAGTTTTGGGCCTTCCACCGGGGAGTTAGGCAAGGCAGAAATACCTCTGGGAGCTTGGTTGATGGCGCTTTGACCGGCCGTCCCGGTTTCATCTGAACTTTTACATGGAGGATTAAACTTAGCACCTCACGACTATTTTTCGGCAGTTAATTGCACTTCAAGTCCTGTTTTCCTGCAGAGTTTACTCAGTAGTTATTAAAAATTTGTAGACTGTCAATTTAACTTCAGTGCTTGGATTTGCTACTTTTGTTAATTTTAAGCAACTAAATAGGACTTTGTGCTTTAGACAGAAAACTGCAGCGGTAATAAAATGTGTCATGTTCTTACTGACAGATTTGGTAATCCGTTAGAAATGAGAAAGAAGGTTCTTTGTTGTCGCTTCTCCTAAGCGCAGTTAAGGCTTTTAAACAAATCCAAATAGTTGAGGAAAATCCTTTGCTGAGCATTTTTAACTTTTCTGGTTCATACCGCTTCTTACATGGCTTAAAAACGTAGCCAGCCAGCAGTGTGCTGGATTTATTCTTCTGAAACAGCGTTCTAACACAGCCTCTAATAACGCTTGGTCGTCCTGGTGCTCTTTTTATTACTCAAGAGTCTTCACCGTTTGTTTTGCCGTTTGGTGAACGGGGAAGCTGAAGCACAGGTAGGGGTGTGCTGGGCCTGCGATCACCCAGTTAGTCCTGTGGCAGTGGGGAACAGCTGTTTCCAGTTCCAGTTTACGCTGTCTGGAGCTGCCGTGCTGCAAGCTGGCGTTACCTGCCGTGCCCGGGAAAAACCACCGCGCGTTCATTGAATTCCGAAAGGTTTCTGGGGTTCACAAAGACTAACGGCTGTGTGGCTGCCTGTGCTTGCCTGTCTCCGTTGAACCCAGGTCTTTGCGTTGTCTACACATCCGTATGGCTGTCGTGTGATCCAGAGGATCCTCGAGCACTGTCTTCCTGAGCAGACCCTTCCCATCTTGGAGGAACTTCACCAACACACCGAGCAGCTCGTTCAGGTCAGTGTGGGAAAGGGGAAAACCTGCGAGATGTTGCTGCTTGGTGTTAGGAAAGCTCCTGGTAGGCTTTTGGGCTCCTCTGAACACAGGGACGCTGTTCCTGAGGAGGACTGGGGAGGAACGTGGCAGACAAGGAGTGCATCGCCACGACTCGTTGTGGCTGTGAGCCCGTGGCCAGCAGGTGCCAAAGCTGGGGTTACTTTCCTTTTTGAAAAGCATCCTGAGTGGGTGCGTGTCCTGGGGCTTCACTCCAGAAGTCACGGTGAGAGTAAGATCTAAAGGGAGTTGATGCCAAGAGCCCGTTACTTCCAGGAAAAGAAAGTGCCAAGTAACTGGGGATCTTAAAATGTGTTGGTTTTATGCACACCCCCTTCCTGGCTGCCTTGCCTCTTCCTTGCGGTCCTTCTGGGAACTCGTTTTACTGGGATCCCAGTACTGGGGCACAATGGACATAACTGCCAGTGGACCCTGTCCTGTGGGAAGAGGTTGGGTGTGGAGGTGAGGCATCGGGTCATGCCTCTGGTGGTGTCAGCTGGGAAAATCTGTGTCTTGTGACCTGAATACACACACGTGCAGAATATGAACGTGCACAGGGACAGTGTCCCATAGCTAGGGCCGTGCTGCAGCCCTCCAGGACCTGTGATTTGGTATGTTTGAACCTGGAGAAAGCAACGAAACTTGAAATGAGCAGAATGTTGACATTTTGTGTTCGAGGATGTTGTTTAGAGCTTTGCAGTTGGTACAAAGATGCAGCATTTTGCCTCCTGGTAAAACTCTCAAATGCACGTTTTCTGTAGAAGTAGAAAGTATTTCCGTGATTTATACCGTAGATATTTTATCTAGTGTTTAGTTCAAGTTTGTAAGTCTTAATGCACATTGGGAACTAGCTTGATATGAATGGTTCCTGTCCACATTTTGTCACACCCTTCTGCTGTCTCTCAAACAGGATCAGTATGGGAACTATGTTATCCAGCATGTACTAGAACATGGTCGGCCTGAGGATAAGAGCAAGATTGTAGCAGAAATTAGAGGCAACGTGCTCGTGTTGAGTCAACATAAATTTGCTAGGTATGAATTTGTTCCTTAAAGTCTCCACGCCCTGTGGGAGCATGGACACGTGCTGGAGGTGTAGGGAGGTGAAAGGAGGTGAACGTTACTTTCCGCTTAACACCAGAATGCTGTTTGTAACTGCCTGTAAACGGGGGTGAGCGACTAGCACGGCCAGTTTCACTGGTAATGAAGGAGGGTGAAGATGTGGAAGAGCAGCTCTAACCCAAGTTCCTGACCTTGACCAAGAGTTTTTGTGTGTGTTGGGGCTTTTTTTTTGTTCAGTTTGGGTGGTTTTTAAGGGGTCGCTCTCCCTTGGGTCGTCACATGCCGTGAGAGTGTCTCACTGCCCCTGGGATGCTGTGTCAAGCCACAAGGGAGTTTGGGAAATCGATGTAGCGACGATTCTTTTCCATCCCACTTTTCACAGAAGAATCTGGGCTTTTTAGACACTTAGGTCTTGCGGTCCCTGTTGGGACCCAGGCATGGGGTTACCTCTTAGGGAAGCTGCAGCAGTCTGAGGTTCTTGGTCCAGATGCTACAGAGCTGCACGTGGGTAGAAGCAAAGTCCAGGTACCTCAGTGGATGTTAAGACAAAGCAATACTTCCCACATCTGTAAATGCCTTTTGGGTGGGTTTCTAGCCATTTGAACATGAAGGCCGAGCTCTTCAAAGGCTCAATGTTCCCCCCTTTTTATGATCAGTAAAATAGTGCTTTAATACTTAGGGACACAAGGGAAGTGTAACATTAACAAGAACTAAAAGAGCGTGGTCTTACTGTTGTTATTTCGGTTTCCTCCTCCCTGACTTGCCTTGTTCTTTTTTTCTGAACTTCTTTCCAGATGGAGCATTAATTAGCGTAGGGTGTCCCCTGAGCTGAGCACTAGTTGTGGCAAACCACTTGGTGATTTTATCATTCAGTCAGGGATGCAAAAGATAAGACTAGCAAAACTCTCCGTCCCCTTTCATAGATCCTATTTAACTTGGCTCTCCGGAGAGCAGAGACTAGTCATCTAATAATATATTCAGGAATTTTGGAAGTTCTCTGCCTTTACTGAGATCTTTGGTTCCTGAAAAAGCATTTCCCTGTTGTTCTAACCTTGGACCTCCGTTCCCATCGAGCTCCAGTACTGAGAAAACCAAACAAAGAACAACTGCTCTCCTTCTCTACTGGGCACGCTGTGAGAATCTCAAATACAGAATCATTGCAGAGTTGCACAAATTCGGGTGAAATCAAACCTGAACCGGTCCTTTACCCAAATTCCCACTCGGAACCCAAGTCCCTTGGAGCGCTCTTCTTCCACCTTGCTGAACTTCTGTGCCAGCACACGCCTCTCCCAAACGATCTGCCCTGGCTAGGAGCCCAAGAGCTCTCCGTGGGGTTGGGTGCAGAGCCCAGCGGAGCCGTTGGGCGCTCACAGGTTCTCCTCCTCCTCCTCCTCCTGTTGTTGCAGCAACGTGGTGGAGAAGTGCGTGACTCACGCCTCCCGCACGGAGCGCGCCATGCTGATCGATGAGGTGTGCACTATGAACGACGGCCCTCACAGTGCCTTATACACCATGATGAAGGACCAGTACGCCAACTACGTGGTGCAGAAGATGATCGACGTGGCCGAACCAGCGCAGCGGAAGATTGTCATGCACAAGGTGAGCGGCTGCCGCGGTCGATGAGGAGGCGAGGCTCGTTGGGGAGGGGAAGGAAGGCTCAGAGGATTGCCCTTGCCCTTAGAACTTCCTCACGGTGGAGGTAGTTCGAAGTTGCGCATTTCAGTAGTAGCTGGGATACAAAAATGTGAAATAACGAGGTGCCATTGGGACTCAAAACTAGCTGCTTGCTCCTAGCAATCGCTCCTGACCCGGTAACCTAGTTCTGCCCTCGTGGCGCAGCCAACGCTGCTGAAACCCACCGAGAGCGGCGGCAGCAGCGCCGCCGGGTTGGTGCCTCCCGAGGGTCCTCCGGGGGTCGGGCAGGGATGACGCCCCTGCCCTCCCCGAGGACGGCGCTCGCTGACGAGAGCGGTTTTCCGCGCTCCGTGGAGCCGAGCCGGACCTGCCCCCCGGGAGAGCCGAGCGTGGAGCTGCTGGTGGGGTCCCTGGGAGCCGCCGGCGCTGCCCGCTCCCGGGCGAGGCCGGGAGCCCCGCGCCAACGGGGCGCGGGGCGCTGAGCCGTCCGTCGAATTCTCCGTTTCTCAGTTTTGGGTATGGTTTTGGGGAGAGACTGCCACGGTTCAGCGCTACGTGTTTGAATGCGTAACAGCTTCAGGGCTAAGTATTTGTCAAAAACGAAGACGTTTTGGGATTCCGTGTGCATCGCTGCCAGTCCTGCCTCCCGGGGCTGTGTGCCTGCGGCCCCGAGGGCAGGAGGCTCTAAAAAATCAGGTGATGTCTTCACTTTCCTGCTTTTAAAGGTCACATTTGCAGGTCTTTATAATTGTAATGAATGGGAAAAAAATACACTTTTAAATGCTCGGTGGAACAGGAGTTATTTTCTTTGGTCACATGTTTTAGGGTCTGTTTGTGAAAAATACCAGCTGCAGCTAGACCTCTCTTCAGAGGTAAAATACCGACTAACACTGGCTTTGAAAACCCCATATTTACTTATTTAAGAGGAACTGTGAAGAGTGTCAAGTATTCAGATCCCAGCAAAATGAGGTGTATTTAAAAATCCTTCAGTAAAAGGGACTGAGTGATTTTTCTGTAAGAAGTAGGCATTATCTGTGTAAGGGAGATGATTTTTTTACTCACACAAGGCAGTTGATCAGTGTATAAACAACATACGTGCAGCTGAAATAGTCTTCAGAGGTTAATTTTAGGTTTAGGAGTCATTCAGAGTAGTTCTTTTAAACCAAGGGCTGTATGAGCCTAAAAGAAATTTAAAGGTAATTAAATAAAAATGTATAGCAAGGATATATATAAATATATATGTAAATATACACAGTTTAACTGTAGCAGAATGACCTGTAGCTTTGTTAATCTACGTGCAGAGATACATATATTAAAAAAAATACATATAGAAATGCTTTTTACTGACATTGTTCTTTTTCCTGTCAAGCAAAGTCTTTTGAATAATGTGCTAGTTAGGTTATCAGTGTGGTTGTCAAAAATAGAACTGGGATGACAGCTAAATAGGAGTGACTGAATATGAAGATTTCAGCGACCGTATCAAGCTGAATGAAAGCCTGGGAAAATTTGGGTGTATTGACTGTTGCCTTTGGATTGTGAAAATTGCTATTAGTACAAACAAGCAGTTTGTGTTATTGCTGAAAGCAGCAGGTTTTAAAAAAAAAATTATTGAAAAGTAATTTCAACAGTCAGTTCTGTCAGTAAAAAAAAAAATAAAGTCTTAGAAAGGAAGACAAAGGAGGCAGGGTTGGGCCTGGGGGAGCTTTGCTTCTCCTTAGCTCCGGAGCAGCAGCAGACCTGCTCGGCAGTGGGGTGTGGACTCCTGAGGATCGGGTCCTTGAAGCGAGAGAGGAATTGGAAGGGCTAGAGGGGGGGAGCCGCTGAGGGGGGGAGCCGCTGAGGGGGGGAGCCGCTGAGGGGAGCGGGTACGCCGCGTTGGGGCTGTTCTCTCCTCCTGTCTGCAGCTGCAGGGCGAAAAGTCCGTCGTGACGGTCTTCCTGGAGGGATGTTGTTACTGTGGGGTCGTTCTCATCTGGTAATGAGGATTAATTGCTCTTACGGGCTGTTCCTCTGCCACTGTGCAGGAGGAGTTTTGGGCAGTGCCCTGAGGTCAGGAGGCGAGCAGAGCTGTCCTGGTTCGGCTGCTCTGGCAGACGAGGTGGTTCCGCTCTGGCCGCAGTCATTACCGCGGCGTTGAAAGTGGCTTTTGCTCCGAAGCAGCGGGAGCGGGTGAAGTTTGCTTCCACAGACCTCTGCTTAAAATAAATAGTTTAATGGTCAGGTTGAGCGATCAAACTGCTGTTCAGCCCGGGAACACCGCTGGCCTCTCCCAGTAGCTCTTTCAGACCTGCCGCTGAACTTCCTACCAGCGACTCTCTGGGGCTTTTAGCAGTTTTGGGGTTCAGCCCGCAGCCTGGAAGGAGCAGAAGACCCCGCTCGTGTTCAGCAAAGGCTGCTCGGCCCCGTTAGACCCCCCTGACGCCTTCGTGTGTTTGCCCCTGGGCTGGGGGCAGGGTCGGGGCACCGCGGGAAGGTCGAGCGCCCAGGGGCTGTGTCTGTCCCGAGGGAGGAGGCTGGAAAACGCCTCGGATGCCACCCGCTTGACCAGAGCTTCCTCCTAAAAGTGACGCCAGCGAGTTACAGACCCTCGACTCGACTCACAGGAATTGGTGTAATGGCGGGAAACGGCACTTGAATTAATTTCAGCCGTTTCGGTGCTTTTCTGGCGGCCGCGGCCTGGCCCTGCGGCAGGCGGAGCTCGCTCAGGATTGCCCCGGCCGTGGCTCGGCTTCCTCAGCCTCACTCGCCTCTTCTTTTGTCCCCTAGATCCGGCCTCACATCGCCACCCTGCGCAAGTACACCTACGGCAAGCACATCTTGGCCAAGCTGGAGAAGTACTACATGAAGAACGGGGTGGACCTGGGCCCCATCTGCGGCCCGCCGAACGGCATCATCTGAGGCGGGCGCCGGGAGCAGCTCCCTGGCCCTCGGCACCCACAACCAGCAACCGACGATGTTCCAGGATGCAGTTAGAAAACGTTTTATGGTTGCGAAACTGCTAAAAAAAAAAAAAACCCACAGAAAAAAGCCTTTGTAAATTTCTTTAATTTTATTATGCATAACATGTACTAATTATTTTTTTTAATTAACTAATTGCCCTGCTGTTTTACTGGTGTATAGAATACTTGTACATAGGTATCAAATGTACATGGAAGGCCACATTTTTGTTCACTGTTGTATCTATATTCCAAATGTGGAAACTTTCAGGGTGGTTGGTTTGAAGAAAATAAACAGAAAAACCCGTTTTTAATTCATCTGCCTTGCAGGCAACTTTTTTGCAAATACCTGTTTTTTCTCCTTTTAGTCAAAAGTCAGCAAGAAGTTTGAATTTTAGTTAAATGGCACAAACGATGCATTTAACGCTGTTTATAAATATAAAAAAAATTCAACTTGCGAAAGCTTCGGTTTAAAAAAAAAAATAATTAAGTTTTTGAAACTTTTTAATTGCTCTTTTTTTTTTTCTTTTTTTTGAGTATAACATGCTAAAGGAGGTAGCTTAACCGCCGTTTTGGGGAAGAAAACGTACACACCCAGAAAGTTTTTAAAGCGAGGGGGTTGGGGGGTGGGTGTACTTATTTACTGCCTACTCAGTTTGTTCTGTTAACATTGAGAGACACAATTTGATTATTTAGCATGAGGAAAAAAAAAAAATCCAACTCGGCTTTGGTCTTGCTTCTATAAATATATAGTGTATACTTGGTGTAGACTTTACATATATAAAAATTTGTAGTATTTTCTTGTTTTGATGTCTGATCTGTATCTATAATGTACCCTAGTAGTGGAACATACTTCTGACTGTACAATTGTACATTTGTAAACCTCTGTAATGTAAATGTGGAGAAGTTTGAATCGACATAAACCCGTTTTTTGGTAAGAAAAAAGAATTAGCAAAACCTGTGCATTTCAGTGTATATTCACACCTTTTATGGTCGTAGCATATAGTGTTGTATATTGTAAATTGTAATTTCAACCAGAAGTAAATTTTTTCTTTTGAAGGAAATGTTCTCTTTATACAGCCTAGTTAATGTTTAAAGGAAAAAAAAACTAAATGCTTGGTTTTATTTGTCACCTAGTTGAACAGTAGCGATCCTTTCTAAATGTTCTACAAAACTGATTCAGTTCAAAATAGTGTTTTTTTGAATCTTAAAAAGTAATGTTTTGCTTATTTTGTGACAGTAAGAAACAGAAAGTGCAAAAGTACAGAATCCCCTAGTTTTCCTTACAATCAGAGTCCCTTTTCACCTTGTAAAGTGTGAATCACCTTCCCTTTTTGTACAGAAGATGAACTGTATTTTGCATTTTGTCTACTTGTAAGTGAATGTAACATACTGTCAATTTTCCTTGTTTGAATATAGAATTGTAACACTACACGGTGTACATTTACAGAGCCTTGTGTATATTTCCAATGAACTTTTTTGCAAGCACACTTGTAACCATATGTGTATAATTAACAAACCTGTGTATGCTTATGCCTGGGCGACTATTTTTTGTAACTCTTGTGTAGATTGTCTCTAAACAACGTGTGATCTTTATTTTGAAAAATACAGAACTTTGGAATCTGGCTTTGTGTTTACTCGGAGCACGTTCAATAGAGTCCCACCCCCACAACTTGTTGCCTCTTTTTTTTTTTTTTTTTGATGGAAGAGCAGCTTTCCCGCTCCGAGCAGCGGCTCCCCACAGAAAACGAAGGGCAGAGCCCACCCTGTCTCTATCTGTGCCTCCCGCTATGGCCGCCCCTCCTGGGGTTTGGGGTTTTCCCCCCTCTTTGAGCACATCCCAACCTCTTCGGAGCCCGTATGAACCCACAGCTCTTCCATCCTCCATCCTGGACCCACCACGTGTCTCTTGGTCCTTTCAAGCGCTGCGGCTCTTGCAGGGAGGGGCAGGGAAGCCCTTTCCCTGGTACCATCGTTATTTCCTCTGCTGCTTTCGCCCTCCTGCCCTCCGCAGCCTGGGCTGGCTGCTCCACAGGGTGGAAGCTCAGTCTCCTCATCCTCTGCTTCACTTTTGGGGAGGGGGGAGGAAAGGCGCTGGGAGGGTGTGGGGAAACTGCCCCGTGTAACAGGTCCCGCGGGCCTGCTGGTGTGCTGGTCTTGTACTGGGGGCCTGGGCCAGGGGTGCAGGTAAATTGGGTGCTTCTCGTTTGCCTGGCACCCAGCAGCGGGGCAGGATTCTGCTTATCTGGCCCGGGCGCTGCGCAGGCGTTGGAGGTTTTACGTCCTGGCGGTTGGGATGTTTTACTGCTGGGATGGGGCATCGCAGCCAGAGGTTGGGTCAGCGGAGCTGGAAACAAGGTCTGGTGGCCAGAGGTCCTGGTGGCCGGAGGTCCTGGTGGCCGGAGGTCCTACCGCCCAGACCGGAGGAGGAGTCTGTGTCTGCACCAGGCGTTGGTTCTTCCCCCTTCCCCTTTCTGAACAGCGCTGTCAGCCTGCCGGGAGCCACTCGGCACACGAGAGGTGTCTCCGTCCCGCCTCATCAATAGGTATAAAGTTAGTTTTTAGAATTCTCTTATTTTGAGGGCGAAAACTCCAGCTACCAGACGGGGCGAAGGGCCTGGATCTCTCCCCTCCCCAGCAGCGACACCTCTTCGGTAAGGCTTGTGCCTCCCACTTGGTCAGAGGTACTGGGGAGAATGCTGCTAACAAACGCGCTGTATTACTAACGCAGGCTCTGCTTTTGCAGTATTTATCCACAATTCTGAGCTTGCTGCGTCCGTCACCTGAGTAAATCCCCTGTCTTTGCGGATCGGTCTCATGGAAAGTCCTGACAGGACAGTGACACAGGCAAACGTTGACTCAAATTAGTGGCTGCACACGTACAATCCTGTCACAAGCTGCTGACCAAGGCTGGGACTAGGTTTGGCTCTGACTGTACCCTCTGAAGGAGTTCGGAGAGCAAGGGGCTCCTCTCCAAACCCCGTGATGCAACGAGAGGGCTTCCCGTACCCCTTTCGTTTCTCTGCAGCCTTAGGCACAAACCATTGACCAAGGCTGGGACTAAGGGTGGACCTACCTGCTCTTAGGCTTCTCCCTGAGGGAGTTTGGAGAGCGAGGGGGTCCACTCTGCACCTCCTGACTCCTCAACAGGAGGGTTTCCTTATTCTCTGTTCTTGGACACAAACGGTTGAGCGGTTCATCGGGAGGGCGCCCCTCCGCCACGGATCAGACTCGTTACCCTTGCACGTGGTCGAGATGGGGACGCCCCAGCAACAGCGAGTGCCGCGGTGTTTTCTGGTTCATCGAGAACTGCTAGAAAAGCCACGGCAAGGAACTGCTCCTCTTTCCCCAGCCCCAAGCTCTCCTTCCCAACGGGTAACGTTCAGCTCGGAGCCCAGCGCTGGGTGAGCAAAGCTCGGGCTGTCCTGCTCGCCTCCATCGTGTCCCACCCCGACCCCCACTTCATCGTCTGCTGCCCAGACTGTGTTCTCGTGCAACTTCTCAGTCTGCCTTTGGCCTTTATTCCCCCAATTCCCCATCTCGGGGAAGCTCCAGCTCTGCGTTTTGTGCCACTGACTCCGTGCTTGAGCTCGGGGAGAAAATTGGCCTCTTCTTACCCCCAGTTTTCCTTCATTTACCAGTGTACAGGACCTTCCCCTGGCCTTGGGGTACAGTTGGGTGGCTGCTGGTTTAAAGACCCTTTTCTGAAGCTTCTCATCAGAATCATTTGGGACATCCCGATAAGTCTGAGCACTTGTGCAAACAGGGTGACGTGCGATAGATCGATGGAGGGGAAGAAACTTCCCATTTTTTGGGTTGTTTTTTTCTTTTGGCTTAGGGCATTAAAACGTTTGATTTTGGAGCATGTGTCAAATGACTGATCCTTCCCACGCTGCCACTTTCTTCTTCTCAGCCCTCAACAAAAACCAATACCCCTGTGACCCAGCAGTGGCTTTAATCTGTTTTCACACTCATTGTTGTTAAATTCAGCAGAGAGAGTCAAGTTGGGCTTCCTGACACCTTTTTTGCCCTGGGTTTGAAGCCAGCCTGCACCTCTGCGTGGGAAGTGACAGCCGTCACACCGAGCCACGGTGGTTGTAGGAGCACTTGGGTCCCACGTCCTGGACATTTGGGGCTCTTGCTCTTACAGCTCTT
This sequence comes from Leptosomus discolor, assembly GCF_034619465.1. Lineage (NCBI taxonomy): Eukaryota > Metazoa > Chordata > Aves > Leptosomiformes > Leptosomidae > Leptosomus > Leptosomus discolor. The sequence goes on from NC_141419.1 coordinate 2,001,936, forward strand.
TAACACTTTCGTTAACTCACAGTGCTCGAGCAGCTCAGCATGGCTGCGGATTTGGGGTAGAACATGGTGAAAGTAAGGGATATTTTTTTCTTTCTAAGTTCAATTTAATTTCACACTGAGTGAAATTGAAGAGCAGGGTGAGAGCCTGCCCAGGCTCTGTGTTCCTTCTTCCAGACACCCGCGGGTCCGGGGTTAACCCTGGGCACCCTTCCCACCATTGCAGCGAAGGTCGTCGGGAATGGGTTTAGCTCTCGCCCAGACCTGCAAACTCCTGCTCCAACGCCTGACCCGGGGGAAGGATCTGGCCAGCAGTGCCCGACGGCCAGCAGCCCTGGCCCTGACGGGGTGAGGGAGGGGGCACGGCAGGGACTTGCCAGGAGGGATATGGCCGGGTTGCTCCGTGCAAGCCCTGCCTTGGTTACTCCTGGGCATGGCTGCTAATTGCTGCCGGAGAAGGGATCTGAAGGGATCCCTCGCAACACCCGAGGTCCATCACAACACCCGGGGTCCTTCACGACACCTGGGATCCATCATGACACCCAGGATCCCACAGCTGGGGTCACAGAAGCCAGGGTCCTTTACATTGACCAGGGTCCATCATGACACCCAGGGACCACCACATCAGCTGGGATCCAACACATCAGCTGGGGTCCATCCTATAAACCAGGATCCTTTACATCGACCAGGGTCCACCACATCAGCCAAAGTCCATCACATCAGCCGAAGTCCATCACATCAGCCATGGTCCATCATGACACCCAGGGACCATCACACCAGCTGGGATCCATTACATCAGCTGGGATCCAACACATCAGCTGGGATCCATCCTGTAAACCAGGATCCTTTACATCGACCAGGATCCATCACATCAGCCAGGGTCCCCCGTGACACCCAGGTTCCATCACCCCAGCCTGACCCAACAGAACAAGATCTCCCGCTCCCAACAGGACTCCAGCGGGGTAGAAAAGGACCCGGGGGCAGCTGGGCAGCACCCCCCAGCCCCCAGCCCCTCCCGTGGGACCCCGACTCCCGTGGGCAGGCACCTTTCTCGTTCCTCCACGCCTCAGGGGCCACCCCTCGGGTGACAACCCCTCGGTGGGGACCTGCTCCAGCCCGGGGGGGGGGCGGTTTGCAGCGCGGCGGAGCTGCAGGGGTGGCCGCGGCCACGGCGGGGCGGTGCAGCCCCAGCAACGCGCCCCCGGCCCCGCTCCGCTCCCCTGCCCTGCCCCGGGACCCCCCCCAGTGCCCAGGGACACCTCACCCCATCTCCCCCCCGGACCCCGACCCATCCCTGCTGCGGGTCTGCACCACCCGAAGCCTTTCCCCGGGTTTTGCTTCCCCCTCCCCTCAGCTTCTCTCTGATGATATTAATACAATTTTTATTTATTTATTTTTTAAATCATTATTAATTTGGATCCTGCTAATTACAGCGCAATTAAAACAGAGGGAAGTGACTCCGGTGGGGACCCCGAGGCAGAGCCCCCCGCGCTGTTTCACACCCCAAAGAGGAGGGGTGCCCTGAGTTTCCCATCAAAACGGGGACCTGGGAGGAGGATGCTCCACCGGGGGACGTGCCCCAGCTCTCCCCCTGCCAGGGGCTGCATCCCAATTTTTAGCTGAATTTGGCCGATTTTCCTTCCTAAACCGGCGGTGCTGGGAGGGCAGTATCCCTTCTCCCAGGTAACCCCCCCTGCTTCCCCCTCGCCCCCCCCCGCCCCCGCCCCCCGTGTGTATTTTGCATTCAGATGAGGGTTGGTTTATGAGAATCCAAGTATATTTTTAGGCTTTTTCACAGAAAGTGTGCGAAATCCATTAGGAGGAATCACACATGGGTGAGAAACGACTCATTTATATCCGTCCCGTCTGTTCCCAGCTCACACACAGCCACCGCCTCCCGGGCCCATCTGGGTGACCGAACACCCAAATTCAGAGCAAAGTTGCTCCAGGGTCACCTGGTAGCTGTGTGCAAGTCATTGTCACGACCGGGGACTGCCCTGTCCTCTGATCCCACTGTTACCCCCCCCCTCCTTTTTTTAGCCTTTCTTTTTTTTTTTTTTTTTTTTTTGAAAGGGGAAACTGAGGCAGGGGGCTGTGGGGCAGGCTGAGCTCCTGGCCCGGGGCTGGGAGCAAGTCCCGGCTCTGCCCGGAAGATTTCCCCCTCCCGGGTGGTACCCCTGGGGGTAGCCCGGGCCCCAGCACCCATCCAGGGTTGCCTGAGGGTCCCATGGAGTGGAGGCACAGGGAGTGGGGCAGGGTGGAGGTCCCATCCTGAAGGCAGATCCCAGGGCCCCCCTCTGCCCCTGGCTCCTCTCACCCCATCTCCCCTATCTGGCCTAGAAGCCCCCATCTGCCCCTGGGCCCCCCCCCCATCTGCCTGTTGCTCCCCCCTCGCAACCCCCCATCTTCCCCTGGGCTCCCCCAACTGCCCCTGAGTCCCCCCATTGCCTCAGCACCACCTCACCTACCCTTGAGCCCCCTCAATCTGCCCCAGCCCCCCCCCCCATCTACTCCTGGGTCCCCACATCTGCCTCCAGGCCCTCCCATGCACCCCTGGATCCTCCCAGTCTGCCTCAAGCCCCCCACCGCACAGTTTACCCCAGTCCCCTCCTTTACCTACACCAGTCCCCCCATCTGCCCCTGGGTTGCCACCAGATCCCCCCTATATCTACCCCAGAGCCCGCCCATCTGCCCCAGCCCCCCTCATAGACCCATAAGGCCCCCCCCCCCTCCTCCAGGGTCACCCCATCTCCCCCAGACTCCCCCTCCGTCTACCCCTGGATCCCCCCATCTCCCCCAGGGTCCCCCAGACTGCCCCACGTGCTTCCCACCGACCCCAGAGTGTCCCCCCCCCCCCCCATCTCCCCCAGGCTCTTTCCCCCCCCCCCCCATTTACCCCTCGATCCCCCCATCTCCCCCAGACTCCCCCCCCCCCCCCCCATCCCGCTCCCCCGGGGCCGGGGCGGGGCAGTCGCAGCCGGGCGGGGGGGTGGGGGGGGGGGAACCGGGGCCGGATCGGTGCGGGGACGGGGGGGGGGAGGGGGGGCGGGGACGACGACAGACGCGGCGACGACGGGACCCGGGCCCGGTGCTTCGCTGGGGGGGGGGGGGGCGGCAGCGTCTCGGTGGGGGGGGGGGGGGGGGGGGCGCGGCGGGGAGGGCGGCGCGGCGGCGTCCCGCACCCACCCCCGCACCCACCCCCACACCGCCTCCCGCGGGCGGCGGCAACAAAGGCCCTTCCCCGCCCCCGCCGCCGCCTCCCGCCGCCGCCGCTGCAGCCGCCGCCGCCGCCAGCCGTCCTTGCGGCAGGAAGATGCCCGGGGAGGTGCCGCCGCCGGCGCCCCGGGGGCTGCGGAGCCTCCCGGTGCTGCTGCTGCTGCTCCCGCTGCTGCTGAGCGCCCGCGGAGCGCTGGTGAGTGCGGGCGGCCCCGGTACCGGGCGGGCGGGGGGGGGGGGGGGGGAACGGGACCGGCCCCGGAGCGGCGACGGGCTGGGGGGGACACCGGCATCGTGCGCCGACCGGGCTGGGGAGGGGCGGGGGGGTACTGGGACCGGTATGGGTACTGGGACCGGTATGGGTACTGGGACCGGTATGGGTACTGGGCGGGGGGGGGGGGGGGCGGCAGCCGCACCGCGCTGGGGGCGTGGGAGCCGTGTCGGTATCGTGCGTGGAGCGGCACCGTGCTGGGGGGGGAGACATGAACCGGCAGCCGGCTGGGGAACGTGGGGGGGTGGCAGCGGGGTGGGCACACCCCCCCCCCCCCCCCCCCCCCCCCGCACCTTGCCCTGGGACCCGCACCCTGCCCTGGGACCCGCACCCGGCGTGGGGGGGGGGGGTGGGGGGGTGTGTCCCGGGGGGGGTCCAGGTGCCGGCACCCTCTGGGGGGTGGCGGGGACCGGCACCCTGCTGGGGTGGGGTCAGGCCGGCACCTTGCTGGGGGGGGGGGGTGCTCCGGGGTTGCGCCGCCCACCCTGGGGTTCGCACCCTGTTGGGGGGGCACCCAGCTCCCGAGGGGCGCCGCTCCCCCGTCCCGCCCCCCCCCCCCCCGCGCCTGCACAGCTCCCCCCGAAGCCGCAGACCCCCAGCGGGCAGCGCAGGCAGGAGCCGGTGCCCCCCACCCCCCCGGGGTGCCCCCTCCCCTGCGCACACCCCCCCCCCCCCCCCCCGGGGCAGTGCTGGGGCAGGGGCTGACCCAGGGGTGCTGGCAGGAGCGGGCAGGGGGGGCTCGCAGCGGGGCAGGCGGGGTGCGGGGGCCCTGCCCTGTGCGTGGGGAGGGGGTGCAGGCAGATGCCATTTGAAGGTCGAAGGGAATCACGGCCTTAAACGTAACCCTGCTGGGGGGCAGAGGGGGGAAACCCCCCTCCTGCCCGCTCCTGCTTCTCAGTGGCAGAAGAAACTTGGGGGGGAGTGTGTGTGTGCCCCGTCCCTGCCCCCCTGCCCGCCCTCGGGACTCTCTCTTGCACCCCCAGCCCCTCAGGGGATGGGGAGGGGTAGATACAGGCATTGCCCCTCTCTGCCCGGGCTCTTCCCGGGAGGTTTTCCCAGCCCGGCTCACGGGAGAGGGTTTTGGTGTCAGCAGGAGGGAAGGGTCTGGGCTTTCCCGTGGCACTTCCAAAACGGCTTCTCCCCACTCCGGCTGGGAAACCCCCTGCCCTGCCTGCCCCCCCTGCCCTTGCTCTTCTAGGAGCAATTTGGGGGACCCGGCGTGGCTTTGTGGGGTGCTGGCTGTTGGGTGATGCTCTCCGGGAAGGATCCTCCTGGAGCCAGAAGATGCTTTTCCCACGCAACCAGCACAGCCCGGGAGGAATGGGAGAGCGTGGGGAGGAAGGCTGCCGCCGCCTCCTCCTCCTCCCCTTCGAAGCAGTCCCAAGGCCTGGCTACTCGCCAGCGCCCGACCCGCTGCGTTAAATAACCCAGAGCTCTTCCCCTGGGGTTCTGGTGGGTGGGTGCTGTGGGCTGGCACCCCGATTTCTGCGGGGCAATGGGTGTGCGCGGGGCGTTCGCCCGGCCTTCCCAGCTGTGGTTATTCCCCTCCCGAAGAGGCAGATGGAACTTCGGTGTGTTTTCCGAGGGAGGCTGTTGAGCAGACCGTCGGGTGCGGGATTTACTCTTCCGAGCGGCGATAAATATTGTGGCTCCCGGCGATGCCGCGCGGCCGCTGGCGCGGTGGATCAAAGGGCAGTTTATTAAACTGAGTATCGCGCTTTGCTATCGATCCGGGGAAGCCCGAGCTCCGCTGGCAGCTTCCCCCTCCATCGCCGGGTGCCCGCGGTGGCGAGAGGTGTGTGTGGCCGTGCCGGCGTCTCCAACACCTGGGGTGGGTGTGGGTTTGGCTGCCTGGGTGCTCGCTCCCCCCAGATCAGCCTTTCCCCTTCCCCGTTTGGGGAATTTTAGTTGCTGGTTGGTGGACGGCGACACAGGCGGCTGCTGGCGTTTGCTGAGGATAATTAGGCAGAAAAGGTTACGGGCTCGTTAAACACTGGGATGAGAGGTGATGGGATGCTGGGATGCTCCTGGGGACCACAGGGGCTGGGGGAGGCAGCCCGAGGGAGAGAGGAGGCTGCTTTCCCCCATGAGGGATGCTCCAGGGGACATCGGGCGTCCTCACCTGGCACAGACCAAGGCCGCTCCTCTCCCCTCCTTCTCTTCGCCGAAGCTTTCAAATCGTTCGGTCTTGTCGGACGAAGTCTCAGCCTGTCACTGGGATGGGAAGCAGTGACTTGGCGCAGCTCTGGTGCCTCCCGGCCGGCTGCTGTGATAATGGCACCGGGGATGGAGATTTGGGGACCCCCCAGTTCCCTCTGCAGTTGCGCAGGCAAGTGGGTGACGCTGGCTATGGACCTGCTCCCTGCCAGGGAGCCCTTCTCCAGGGCAGCCCCTGGAGAATTCATTAATGTTTGCACTGTGGAGACCGACCGGACAAATAACTCTGGCTCCCGCTGGCACCGAGCCCACGAGCTCCCCGGGACGGGCCCAGCACTGTGTCCCCGGCCCGGGGGAGCGATGAGGGACGGGGGCTGCCGGCCTCGGCACGGGGTCATGGTGTTGCTGGAGCTGTAACGAGTCTCCCGGGACTCAGCGCTTCCCTTTGATCTCGAGGTGGCCGTGGTCCCTCTTTGGCCATGGGTCTGGGGAAGCTGGGGTCGGTCCTGCTGGGATCGATCCCGTTAACCCTTCGTGTGCCTCCGTGGGAGCGCTGCGGGGCTGGGGCTGCCTCTCCTGGCGAGCCCCGATCCTGGCAGTGGGTTTTCCTAACGGTGTCACGGACACGCAGCTTTGGTTCTGGCCGGGATTCCCCAGGGTGTAAAGCTCACGAGCTCACCCTGTCCATCCCCACCGACCCCCATCTCCTGCCTCATCGCTTTGCTGCTGGTTACGGACCGCTCTGGGAGGGGATGAGGTCTGGACCAGCCTGGGAGTTTGGGCAGCTCGGTGGAGAGAAGCCCCCGCATCAGTCGTGCCCGTGGCGGGGTGACACCCAAGAATCCAAGAGCAACTTTCTGTGCAGCCAGGAGAGCTGGCTGCCCCCCGCCCCGCGGACCACACACAGGCTGGGGGAATCGCTCCTTCCTCCTCCTCTTTCTCCTTCTCCGAGCGGGGCCTTGGTGGGGACCCATGATGCTGAGAACCAAGCGGCGTCCGGGGACTGTTTGGGGACGGAGAGGGCAGTGCCAGGCAGCGCTGCTCATGTTAATTAGACGCAGGGAGCTGATGAGCTTTAATCAGCGAGGGTGGCCCATGCGCTGGGCTGCAGCGCGATACCGGGGGAGCGGGTGCGCCCAGCCAGCCCTGTGTGACACCCCCGGGCTGGGGACCCCGAGTCCCTCGGCGTGCTGGGGAAGGATGCTTTGCCTTGGCCCTGGCTGGCTGGCCGAGCCGTGACCTTAGGGATCAACTCGTCACCTTAATTACTGAGAGCGTCGATTAGCCGTAACCTTTCCACGGATCCCGGCCGCTCACGTCTCCGTCCCCGTCCCTGCTGGAGCTTTGCCTGGGATGGCTCCAGGGCCGGGCTGCTTTGGGGCTGGCCGCATCCTGCTCCTCTCTGTAGGGTACCAGGGAGTGCTGGAGTGTCTTTCCATGGGCTCTCCTGGCGAGGGTCAATGTAGGATGGCATCTCTGTAGGGTAACAGGGAGGTGATTTTGATTTAGTCCTGGAGTGTCTTTCCATCTCTGAGATGGTCTGAGCCCATCTCTGCTGGCGAGAGTCAACGTGGAACGGCATCCCTTACTCCTTGCAATCCCTTAAGACCCACCCTTGGCTCAATCTGGAGGGATGATGGAGAACACGGGACCCAGAGGTGCCCCACGGCCCTGCAGAAGCTTGAGATGGAGCATCCACCTCCCCCTGCAGAGGATTTGGGGGTTTCAGCATTTCCCGCAGCTCTGGATCCCACTGGTACCGACGTGGGGGCTCGGGGGTTTGCAGGGCACCCTTGTTCCCACGGTGTTTTTTCCGGTGGTCCGGGGTTGGCAGCTGCCTGGTGGCCAGCCTGGCATCGGGGCCACGGGCAGGGGTCTTTCCCTTCTGAGGTTTGTTTCTGCTGTCAAATGGCGTGGCAGGTAACGAGTTTGCTAGGGCTCAGCGCGGCTCCCAAGGAGGGATTTGAGCTCTCTGGTGTGAGCTGGTGGTTCAACCCAGCCCTGTTTGTAGGGACATCCCAGCTCTCCCCCTCCAGCTGTGACCAGCGCCCAGCTCCTTCCTCTTATGAACAAGAGGCGAAGCAACTTCATGGAGAAACAGCAAAAAAACCCACCCCAAATAATAATTAAAAAAAGGATCTCAGAACTTCTCAAGGGGCGTGGGGTCCTCCGGCCACTGGCACCTCCTGCCCGTGCGTGGTGTGGGTGAAGTGGGAGTTAAGTCCTCAAGTGTCCCTAAGGCTCCTTTTTGCCCTCGGAAGAGCAGCAGGGAGACGCGTGGCAGCCCTGGGAGACGGCAGCCGGGCCGAGGGAATGCCCGTCCCCGGCACAACGTGAGCTGGGTACCAAACCCCGCCGGGCTGGCTGGCCGGGAAGGCACTGGGAGATGGGAGCCTTTCCCTTCCTGAGCCTTTAAAGACTTTTAAAATCGTTTTAGGTCAGGGTGTTAATTCTGTACCCACGTCCTTGTCCCACCGAGCTTTCCCCGTGCTCAGGGCGGGGCAGGGGGGCTGAGGCCGATCACATCCTTGCACCCTCCGTGGCTCTGGGTGTGTTTTTTATTTTTATTCTGCTCCTCGATGCATGAACCCGGCGCTCGGCATCTCTGCAAACCCAGCCTTGGTGCTCAGGAGATGGGGAACAGTTATCTGGGGGGGGAAACCCCCTTTAGCCGCGTGGTTTGGCATCCCCTGGGAGCAGCAGGCAGGTACCTTCACCGGAGCTGTGCTCCTCAGCATCCCTCAGCATCCTCTCTGCTCCGATTAAAGCCAGCATGAGGCTCCTTTGGCTCAGGACCCCGGGGAGTTGCTGGAGAAGGATCTATCCTGCAAAACGGGTGATGCCACCGAGCCTCTCGTGGGCAGAAAGGGGGACGTGCCTCTGATCTTCCCCCCGCCGGTGTCAGCCTGGTCCCGGCAGAAGATGCTCGTCCCTCCCCAGCCCCGTCCCTGGAGACGATGCCACGACACGTGTGCGGAGGGAGGAGTGGCGGCTGCTGGAGAGGTTTTCCCAGCTTTTCCACCTTCTCTTTGTGCTTTTCCCTGTTTCTTTGACGAGGTGGCTTATGCAGGGGGGAGAAATATTTGCCATGGGGAGCGTCCAGCGGTCCTTCACCCCCCCCCCCCCCCCCCCCACGGCCATGACTCTTACAAGCCACAGCCAGCGCCTGGCTCCTGGGAGAGCGGAGGTGGGAGGAAGGGGCGGCGGGGCGAAACAGAGAGCTTTTTGTGGCAACACAGACATCTTTCCCAGTTAATTAATTTGACATTTACGCCGAGCTTCTCGTGCAAAGCTCCCGAGCGTTTCGGCGACCTTGGTGAGCGGTACGTGGGGCAAAGGCCCCCCGCTCTGTGCCCAGCCCCGTGGGGCAGGACGGGAGCTGCTGGAAATCAAGGCAGGGGGAGAAGGATGGGGCTGGATCCAGGCAGAGGGCATCTTGTGGGGCTGCCAAACTGAGCCTGGTTTGCAGCATCTGCCCCCCCAAACTGTGGTTTTTGGGGTCTTGCTGCGGTCGGGAAGGCACAGCATTGAACCCGGGGGTCATGCAGGTGGCACGGGGATGCTCCTTTTTGCTGCCAGGAAGGTGAAAGCACTTTTAGAGCTGCTTCTTTCAAGGCTTTTTGTTAAAAATGACCCGAAAAGTTAATTCTGGACCTGGTTAAGCCAGTGTTTAAGCCAGCTGCGGTGGTGCGTGCGATGCATGGAGCAGATAGAGGGGACAGCATCGATTCGGGGGTGAACGGCGATGGGTACGGCTGCGCTCCCCACCCCAGCAGTGATGCTCCCCAAACCTTGCATCCCCCTTTTCTGCCTCAGCATCCCAGAACAGGTGATTTCAGCACTTTCTGGTCGGGATCGGGCTGTTCGCTCTGCTCTGGCCGTGCAACGTGCCCATGCCGAGCCGGAGGCCGCGTGTGTTTACATCTCTGCGGCCACGATGCAAAGCATCTCCCTCCCTCGGAACAGCTTGGCCGCGGCTCAAACTATTTATTTCCAGATAAAAATAACAGCAGCAACCTCAGGGCTGCTTCTTCTTTCCCGGCTGATGGCGAAACAAGGATTATTTTAGAAAGAGGAGGGGGAAAAACCTCAATGTGGGGGAGCCCCAGCACATGGCCCCACTGCTGCAGCCCCAGTGCGGGACCTGAATTGGGGGCCATTGGGGTCAAGGAGGCTGGAGCCAGGGTGAAACATCGTCTCTCAGGCAGCATGGAGCACAACTTGTTGGCAAAACAGTTTATTTGCCAAAAAATGCTGCTTTCTGGAGGAGGAGGAGGGGAACGAAGCTATTTCATGAGCCGTGTTGGTCGCTGCTGAATAACTGCTGAGAAGGGCGTGTGGTCCCGAGCACGAGTTTAGCTTGGATTATAAGTGATGCTCTCATTAGCAAATGTCAAAAATATTGCAGGGGACTGCTTTTTTGGGGGGAGAGAGTAGGAGTTTTGGGCCAAAATGGGCATTTAAAAAAATAAAAAAATCTTATTTTTTGCAAGGAAAGCTATAAGTGAACAGAAAGCCCCTGTGCTCTCTCCTACCCCAGAGCAGTTTTCCCTGCAGAGGCAGCAAGTGATGCTGACACTGAGCATGCAGGGAGTTTTACTACCCTGAGCTAGGTGTCAGTCACCATTTCCAGCTCATTTAAGGCAAATTTGGGTCCACTGGGCTCCTAACAACTTTTCTAGGTGCTGCCTGTCCTGGGGGTGTCAGTTGTGTCCCAAGATGCTGCTGGGAAACGCCTCTCCATTGCACCCCGTAAAGATTAATCGAAGGAAGCTGGACGAATGTATTTTTTTTTCCCCCTTTTGGAGGCTTTTTGGCAAGTAGCATCATCCAGCCTTTCATTTTCCTTCCCCCTCCCGCACGGGCTGCACGTGTGTTTGCTCAGCGCGAGGTGAGGGTGTCGTGGGAATCTCCCGCCAGCAGGACGAGGGGATTTAAGAGCCGGAGCTGAGTGTCACCGGAGATGGCACTTATGGGGAGCGTGGGGAGGAGGCAGGGACCGGCACTTAAACCACTCCGAAGCTCTGGCTCCAGCCCAGTGGAAAAACCCAGAGCTGCCAGGTATTTGTTGATGAAACGGGATGATTTTACGCAGCTCGGGCGATGCTTCAGCCCGGGAAGCTGCTCCGAGTGCGAGGTGCCCTTTTTTGGAGGTGCTGGGAGACACGGCCGCTGCCTCCTGGTGACTTTTGGGGGGCTTTTGTCCTCGGCCCGTGTCACCGCTCCCTTTCTCACCTTCTCCTCTGGGACAAATAATGAGGAATATAATAAAAACAAACCAGCTTTGCAGGGCGCTCCCCTCCTCCTGAGGCTTGATGAGCTTGGGGAGCCCCAATCTGGGCAGCGAGCTTAGGTGCAAGGGGGCTGCGACCTGGGGCACCCACTCCTCGTGCTCCCGTGGCGCTGATGAGCGCTAATGAAGCCCTAATTAGCCACCGGGGATTGCAAGTCGGTGCCCTGCCAGCGTGCCGGGCTCATGTCCCGTGGGGTGCTGCCGTTGCCTCTGTCAGAGGCCGATTACAAACACGCAGTGCAAACCTGGGTGGGATCCTGGTGTTAATTAGCCTCGTGCTAATTAGGGAGTGTGCCAACACGTCTTTGCTGATGGGGAAATCGGGGCATTAAATGAGGACCTGGGCATCAGACGGGGGACTGGAAGCATCAAGTGCAGCGAGCTGGGATGAAATAGGGTCCTGTGCTGGGCTCAGTGGCCGTGGGGCATCGTCATCCCCCCGGGGACCCGCAAGCGCCGGAGGTGTCGGAGCTGCACCCGGCTGGGATGCTCCGGTGAGTGTCCAGCTCAGGACGTGGCACCCGGCAGCACCCAGCCCCGCTAATCCGTTGGGTTTGTTTTCTTTGGGCTCTACAAGGAGCCACTGCTCCTCGCTTATCGGTAAATGATTGTTTTGGGTGCAGCTTGCTCGTTAGCTGCCTGGCAAGCTGCAATTAGGGTGGGGGAGAGGGCTGGAGGGAGGGTTAGCGAGCTGGCCTGGCTCCTCGGGGGGGGTCTCCTGCGGCACTGAGGTGTCCCCTGCAGTGTTGGGGTGTTGGAGCTGCGGGGTCTTGCATTGCTGGGCAAGATCTCCTTGGATTTTTGGGGTGTGAATTATAAGCCACATCCCTCAGGTGATGCAGCTGGTTCTCCCTCTTGCCTTTAATTTGGATTAATGAATGCCTGCTCCTCTGACTCGAGGTGCTGGTCCCATCTCCGGGCTGTGGCGTTTAAAGCTGTGCACAGGACCGTGCAGCGTGGGTCCTGCCGTCCCCAAACGTCCCCACGTAGGTGTCCTTAGAGCCACCGCGGGTGATCCCCGGGGGTGTTTGTGAGGAGGTGGGTAGATGCTGCCTGTGCAGGGGGGTGGGAATCATTGCAGCCCTGGTCCTGGTGGGAACACGTCCTGGCTGCAGAGCATCCTGAATCCCTGTATTTTTCCATGGTGAGAGCTCTTCAAACACCCTGCCAAAGGCTGGAGGAGGAGGAGGAGGGTGGGAGAGAAGGCTCTGGCTGCCGTGGAGGAAGAGGGAGGGAATCCATTGAACGGGGCACGTGGCTCGGATGGGCACGGCTGGGTTTGCAGGGGATACCTGGTACCCGTAGGCCAGTCCCTGGCGCATTGTCCCTCGCAGGGACACCGCACCCCTGCGGGTATTTCTCCGTCAGCAGCCCCTGCAGCGGTGCCCAGCGAGTTGGGAGCGGCTGGGCCTCCTTGCCTTTGGGCTGAGCTCAACCAGACCGTGCCTGCTCACCCTTGAGATAAAAAGGGGCTGCAAAGAGTCCGGGGGGAGGATGCGCCACGGGGACCTGCATCCTCGGAGCAAGACACCCTCCTCTGCCGGCGGGAAATCCGCCGGGTCCGTGGGCGCGCTTGCCAGCCAGGGATGTGTGTGCGAAGGATGATGTTCACCACATTTTGGGCTCACTCTGCAGACAACCAACCTCTCTTTGTGCCTGTAGCATCCCGAAGAGACCCAGAAATGCCTGCGAGGGGCACGTCCTTTGGGTATTTTTGGTCGATGTGCGGAGAAAGACGGGGGGGGTGAAAGCCTGGCTGGGCTCTGGATGCAGCAATCGTGACTGGAGAGGAACTGGATTTATACTGGCTCTAAGGGGAGGGCAGCAGGCAGGGGTGGCTGGGGCTGAAGGAAGCAATAGCTCTGTGTCCTGCCTTCCTGCCAGAGGAGTGAGTTTTTTGGGTCAAAATGGTGACTTTTTGGCTCTAAACGCCTGGGGCTGTCTCCTTAGGATGCTTCCATCCAGCCCTTGGGCATCCAAGTTTTGAGCTGAGTTAAAAGCACCAGCAAAGGGACTGGGGAAGATCAGTCCCATGGGCTTCTCTGTATTGGCTCTGACACAATATTTGGTAAAAAGAGTTTATTTCTGTTTGTTCGGGGTTGGCTTGTTTTTTTTTTTCCAAGGAGCTTTTTGGCTGCTGGTCCCACCAGCCTGGTGTGAGGCTGAGGATCTGGCTGGGGCCGTCCCTGCTGCAATGCACCCAGCGGTGCAGGAGAGAGTCCCGGGAACCTGAACATGGGGGTTTTTCCTTCTGACCCAGCTCCAAACTCCCCCTTTGCTCTCGCCAGCTCCAGCACAAGCCAAGGCTGTGTCTGCAGCCAGGCTGATTCCCCCTGGGCTGAGCATCCCGGTGCTGTAACCCCTGGATGAAAAGCATTGCTGAATCCGTGCCTGACAGCTTCGGGATGCTGGGGATGCTGGGACAGGGAAGGGAGCAGTTGCTTTCCATCCCTCTCCCCCTCTTATTTTTCCTTCCTTCAGCCGGACTGTTTTGCCTGATGGAGTGTATCGAAGCCAGGAGGTGAGGAGGACGAGCTGCCAGCAATCGGGCTGGGTGAGCCCTCCCCCAGCCGGGTGTGTGAGAGGAGCAGGGCTGGCCACTGAGATTTTGGGAGAAGGGACTGATTCTTCCCTCCTGCTCCACTTGGGGTGCTCGGAGCAGGCGAGAGGCCCCGTGGGGTGAATGTCCCGTCCTCTGGGATACGCTCGTGGGTCGGGTGCCTGCTTTTGTGGATAGGAGCTGCAGGCCAGCGGCTGGGCTGTTCCTGAGCCTCTCTGCTCTGCAGCTCGTCCTCTCTGCTCCAGATTTGGCCAAAACCCACCCCAATCTCTGGCCAAAACCCACCCCAATCTCTGGCCAAAACCCACCCCAATCTCTGGCCAAAACCCACCCCAATCTCTGGCCAAAACCCACCCCAATCTCTGGCCAAAACCCACCCCAATCTCTGGCCAAAACCCACCCCAATCTCTGGCCAAAACCCACCCCAATCTCTCGCCAAAACCCACCCCAATCGACCCCCAGCAGGTGAGCATCCCGCACCTTCTCTCCCATGGTGGTGCAAGGAACCAGTGGTTTTGGGGCTGCTCCTGGCTGCCAGGTGGGATGCTCACCCCAGCGCTCTCCCGGTGCAATTCCAGCTGCTCCCAGCGAGCGCAGTTGGAGTTTGCCTCCAGCTATAAATATCTCGGAAAGCAGCGAAGCCCCCAAAGGTTTCAGGCACTATATATAGTTTTCTGCATCAGAAAGACATCTTGCACGGAGGCCGGGTGGTGGGATCTCCTTCTAGGAATGGGGGGAAGGAGAGGACACGATGCAGGGGGATGACGACACTCCATGCAGATACGGGGCTGGATCCTCTCTCTGCAGCCGGTGTCCCGGTCCCTTTGCACCCTGGCAGCACCCAGCTGCTCCGCTCCAGGTCTTGCTTAGGATGAGCATCAGCAAAAGTTGCTGTCTGAGTGTAGAGGAAAGGGACATAAAACATTTATAGCCCTTGAAAATCGTCAAGGAAATGTCTGTCTCGGTTAAAATAGCAAGAGCAATTAGAAGAAAAAAAGAACACAATCCCAACAACGTGGTTTGTGTGTTATTCTGGCTCTTTTTTTTTTTTTTTCCAAGTCCTTCCCATCCTCAGCTGGGGTTGCAGGCTCCCTGCCTCCTGCTCGCCCGTCTCGGTGGCTCTGGAGGATGGGACAAGATCTAACCCCCACCTCCCATAACCAGGAGTACCAAACCAGTCTGGAAACTCCATCTTGTGACTCTCCCAAGCACATTAAAAACTCAATCTTGACTTAAAATGAAAGGGCACCAAGAAGTTAATTGGGTTCCTTCTTGTTTTTGGTGTTTGCAGTGATGCCGGGGCGGGGTCGGTGCCTCCTGTGTGTCTCTGGATGCTCTTAATTAGGAAAGCCCCAAGCTTGAACTTCCCCAGTGCCTTGGCCAGCTGCACTGGGATTTATCGTGTGTGAATGCGTCCTTCCCCTCCCCGGGCTGCAGCGGGGGTGAGGATGGGGCGGGAGATGAGGGAAAACAGGCGCTTCTGGAGAAACAGGCCAAATCCTGGAGATAAGGGGAATTTTGATGTTGCTTTCTTTGACCCAGTGTCTTCCCGGGGGGAAAAATCCCCAGTTCTCTGGGCAGCAGGGCTCGAGGGTCGTGCTTGTTTGCTCAAGCCTTGCGCTTCCCTGCCTGAAAATCAGTGGTTTAGTGGGTTTTCAGGATTTTTTTGTTTCCTTCTGCAAAGGTTTTAACCCGGCTGAGGAGCACTGCTCTGGGGCAAGAAGATGGAGGTTCAGGGAGCACCGTGGCTGTGGTTGGGGACAGGGCAGAGGTTGGGGCTACCTCTGCCTCAGCGCCCAACGTTGCGGCGTGTGGCGTTACCGAAGGGTTTGGGGACCAGGGCTTGTCCTGGCGAAGGGCTCCGAGGGTTGGCACACCCCGGCGGGGTGGCTGCGGGGCCGAGCGCCTTGGCACGGCACGGCTTGAACCTCGCTTGTAGGAGAAAGAGGAAGGAAGATCCCAGGAGGGGAAATCCAAGGAGGAAGAGCAGGTCTGGGTGAAACGGCCAGGAGGGCGTTGGGCCGGCGCTGCCCCGGGGGCAGCAGCGGGTCCTGCCTGCAGGGGAGGGAGGAGGACGTGGAAAGGCACATTTTCCTGGAGCTGGTGGTCCCGCTGAAGGGTGGGAAAGCGTTTCTGGGGAAAACAAAACAAAAAAGAACCCTTCATGAAGACAAGCTGGCTTGTTTTGACTTGAAAAGGAAGGGTTGGTTGGTGTTTCAGGCTCATAAATGTCTTGACTTTTTTTATGTTCACTGTTCCAACGACGTGCCTTTCCGATGCGATCACCCCAGCGGTGAAACCCTCATGAAAATCTTTCCATTTTGTGAAACTAAAGTTTTGGGTCCGTTTCCTTCACCCACTGGGCTGTGAGAGCTTCGCTGGGTCCCATTTTCAAGCTTTGCCTCCTGACCTAAGAGCTGGAAATACTTTTCCAAGCACGAGGCGAATCCCTTGACTCATGGAGCTGAAGCTTTGAGGAAAACACGGTGCGTGGTAGGAGATGGTCAGTGCATGGAGAGGTTCTTCCTTGCTCTCTGCAGAGGCCAGAAACATGTCCCCAGGGGAGCAAGCTGAGCATGGGGTGAAACAAGCCCCGTGGCTTTTGGCTGGGGAGCCAGGAGCATCCCCGTGCCCTGGGAGCATGCTCCCCTGGGAGGGAGTGCTCCCTCCTTTAATTTTCCTCCTGGTCCAATGGCTTTTGGGGATGCGGGTGAGAAGAGTTGCAGGGCTTGGGATGGTGAGGCTGGGTCCTGGGTGTAGCTGGGTGGTATTTGCCTGGGGATGCTGGTGCCCGTCCCCAGGCAGAGATGCTGGTGTGTTTGTTGGTCCCCCACCAGGGATGCTGGTGCCCATCCCCATGCAGGGATGCTGGTATATTTGACAGCCCTGCAGTGGGGATGCTGGTAGATGTGACAGTGCACTGACCACCCACCCTCAGAAGCAAGAGGTTTCTCTTCTTCCCCTCTCAACCCTCCCTGTCCAGGCAGAACGTTTCTCTCTTTCCTTTTGTCTCTTCCTCTCATGCTTTCAGCCTTTGGGCACTAAAGCAAACTACTCTGGATGGATAAAAAGAAGCCCCTTGCACTGGTTGGTTGTTCCTCACCTGCTTCCAGGGACTATATCTGAGAGCTTGTGGAGGTGATTTTTACTTTCCCTCTACAATAATAAGTTTTTCTTCAACAGCAGAGACTGGAAGCTGTGAATAGCTCTGAACAAATTACAGAAAATGTGTCAGGAAGGGGTATTTCCACCAGAAGGCTAAAGCTGCTTTGAATCTTTGCTATTGTAGAAAGACGAAGCAGAAGCCTCCTTCCTGCCTGGATATTTGTTGAGAGCTGCCCAGGCTGAGGGAAACAACAGGGTGTGAAATAAATATCGGCATTTCTCCGCTCGGGGACTTCCCAGTGCCGTCCCCAATTCAGACCTGCAGGTGAACGCTGCTGAAACGCCTGTGAGCAGGAAGATGCTCAGCAGCGGTGGATTATGTTTTGTGTTTGGGTTTTTTTTTTCTTCTTCTTAATGGAAAAAGCCATTTTCGTACGGAAACCAATTGGTTTCTGTGGTTTTTAAGGGAAGGAGCATCCCAGAGGCACCGGTAAAAGCTTATTGCTTTATGCTCAGTCTTGCAAAAAGGCTTATAAAATTAAAAACCGCGTAGAGGGTGCGTGGGGGTCTTTATACCATGTGCCCCATCTTGCAAGAGCCTTGTGCTGGCGGACTGTGGAACGGCAGTGAGGAGCAGGAGGTGGAGACATGCGGGAGCTGAGCCCCCGCAGCTCGCGACACGTGTGGGGACCAGGTCCTGAGCTTGCTCGGAGCTTCAGAGCAAGTCCCAGCGAGCGGGTGATTAAACCTGAAGGATGCTCTGCGCCCACCAGTCCCTTCCCGGAGGTATCGGCAGCGCTTTGGCGGCACGAGCAGCCGTTGCGTCCCCCGGGAGCTGCCGGTTTGGGGGCGAAAACCCGGGGATGCGTCAAAAGCGGGACTCCCAGCTATTTCTGCTCTTCACGGAGGGGTGGGCTGCTCTGGAGGGGGGGCTGAGCTGAGCCCGCTGCAGCCCCCGAACGCACCCACGTCCCGCCGGGATGGCAGGAAAGTAGGTCGTGGCCAAGCTGGCGTGGCGGCTCCGTCCTACATATGTAAATCGGGTCTATTTATGGCCGCTGGCATGAGCGTGGGGTCGGGCAGCTCCGAGCAAGCCCTCGCTCTCCGTCCTCTCCACGGGGCTCATCCCAGCAGTGCCGGAGCCTGCGGGTGGGTCCAATCCTGTTTCCGCCTCTGGGATGAGCAGGGGATGCTCGTGGGTCTGGGATGAAGCTTTGGGATCGCTTCCCAGTCCAAGCGGGTGGGGAAGGTGAGACGAAACCTCGCCCCACCGCTCCTGGGATGGGTGCTGAGCTCCCAGCCGCCAGCCCTGCCCGCGCTGGGCACTTCAGGCAACACTTGCTGGCGGATCCCACCCCGGCTCCCTGCTTCCCAGTGTTTTTGGTTTTTTTTTTTTTTAATGCCTCCTAGTGATAGGGCAGGAAAATCCCTTTAGAGCTGTGGTGGCAAAGCACGAAGCCCATCTGGGCGGACTCGGGGCATCTCTCTTCTCTCTCCATCCCCATCAAGGGGCTGGGTCTCCCTCCAAGCCAGCGCAGGATTAGCCTGGCTGATCTCCTTTCGGGCTGGAGTCCCTCTGAAAACTGCGGCACGTTTGCATTTGGCAAGCGCAGCATCTTAATCAACACCCGTTACAATTTCCATGACAACTCGGGGGAAGGTGGGCAGCAACTCCTTCCCACTGACTAACCTCGAGCTTGCAAACACCCCGTCCTACTGCTCGGGCTAGCGGTCAGCAGGGCACCACCCTTGATTAATTATTCCTAATTAAATGCCGTAAGGAAAAGGGCAGCCTGGGCTCCTTCATTTTTTCGCCAGCCGTTTGGGGGGACCTGCCGTTGGGGAGGGGGAGGTGGTATTAACTTCCAGCTGCATTCTCTAATATATTCCTGATTAATCATTATTAGGAGGTTCATTAGCTCCGGCTCAGCACGACAACCGATTGGGAGGGGCAACAGGACTCCCATGACTGAACTGTCGCAGTTTTAGGAGCGGGTAGGCGACGGTTCTCACGACGTCAGGACAGCGATAGCTTTTCCCCTTTCCGCCCCACTTAAACGTGCTACAAGCGAGGCACCCCCACGATCCCCCCGCCTTTTAATGCATTTATTGCCATTTCCGTGGTTTCTCTGGAGCCTGGGCGCTTCCTGCATCCCCCCAAAGGATGCTGAGAGCCCTCCCGTGGCTGGGAGCGATGCCTTTGGGTGGGCTCCCTGCATCCAAGGAGGGGGCAGCTTGTGGGGGGAACTGGTGGGGATTTCCTGAGTGTTACGGGCTGGTGCATCGGGAGCAGCTCCAGCAAGCGGGTTCCCACGTGCCGGTATTGGTGGGGTTTGCACCAAAAAAATGCTCGAAGAACTCCTAAAAATACAGGGGACCACCCAGCTCTGTGGGCCCTGCTGCCTGCCCTCGCCGTGGGGCAGGATGGGGCCCCTCTGCCTGCTCCAGCTCCCCTTCTCCGTGTTGCTGACCGGGTGTGCTTGGGGACTGCGGGGAAAATCCCCCTTGGGGGTGGTGATTTCTTTGCTCTTGATGCTCGTGGCTGGGGAAGGTCTCAAGTCCCACCAAGCATCTCTGCTGCAGCACGTGAAAGACCGGCTGTGACCGCTGCTCCTCGGTTAGGGGGTGGGGAAACTGAGGCAGTGGCTGGGAAAGAGAGGAGCCGCAAGAGAGAAGGGGGATGGTTTGTGGGGCTGGAGGATCTTCCCTCTAAGAGCAAAGGGGCTGAGCTCTGCCCCCGTAGCTCTCTTCTCCTCTCCCCAGCCCATCCTTTGGAGGCTCAGTGTTCCCCTCGCCACCTTAACGACCACCATTAAGCCAATCCCCATTAAATAAAATGGCATTTAAAAAACAAAATAAAATAAAAAAATCCCACAATTGCTTTCTGTGGTCATTAAGAGGCTTTCTACTCCCATGGCTCCCTCTCCTGCGGTTTTGTTTGAGCAGCCCCTGGCATGGTGAGAGCGCCCCGGCTCACCAGAGCCATCCTGTGCTCCCTGGGGACTGTTTTGGGGAGGGGGGGGTGTCCAGGTTTCTCCTTAGTCTCTTTAGGGGGAGAGGGGGGAAATAGTTACGGTGCATCCGACCTGTGCCAGTATCACCCACAGTGGGACAACTCACTCCACGGAGGTGTTCCCCATGGGGCGAGGTGACACGGTGGTGGCCATGGAAGGAAGTGACACGGTGGTGGCCTCAGACCCGGGGGATTTCTGCCTCCTGAGTCACCCTGGCTGGGAAGGGCATCATGTGCCCGAAAGCAGAAGAGGTTTTCAGCCTGGCTTGTCGTTCCTGGGCTGTGTTGCCACATCCCCCAGTAACGGTGCTGAGCTCATCCCACCTCTGCCGGTCCTGGGGAGGGCTGAGCCCTCGCTGCTCCCCATCGGAAACCTCCCGGAAAACAGATTCGGGGTGTGGTGTGGCCGGTTCCCGCGTCCCACCGCCGTCGGTGGGCGATTTCCCTTGGCACGCAGGCGTTTCCAGCTAAAACCTTTCCTTCCACAAACAGCCATGAGATCATTTTCTTCTCCCCACAACACAATTAAGCATTGTCCTCCCTGCTCCACTGAAAAGGAAGGAGGGGGTTATGAGCTAAAATACTGCAATCGGTGAACTGGTGGCTGCTCCGTCCTTTTCCTCGCATCGAAGGAGCTGGGATGTGGCTCCCCAAGCATCCCAAGGCCTTTCCCCTGCTGCAGGGAAGGTTTGTTTTGCCCTGGGAGAGGGGGGGGGACCTGCAGGGTCATGGGGACCAAATGTACGCTGCCTGTTCCTGCCTGCACCTCGGCGCTAGGACCAGCCCTGGTACGCGGGTGGGAGGGTTGGGGCTGCGCTTGGCTGGCTTTTAAAAAGGATAATTGCTCTTTTCCTTGCTTTTTCATTGTTTAGCAAAGGGCTGTTATCTAAGCAGGCAGGGAACAGCAGTCTGGCAGCGCTGGTGCTTGGCTGGAGGGAGCGTTTCAACGTGCTTGATTGAACTGAAGCTTCAGGGCAGAGGTTTGGGGGACAACAAAATAACGTCCCTGGTTTTCAGAGGTGGGCTATAGCCCAAGGTGGGAGCTGAAGCTGGCCTGTACGGCTTGGGAAGGGTGAGGAAGGGGTGTAAAAAGGCTCCTGGGAGCCCTGTAAACCCAAATGCTGCTCACAGGGTGCCCATCTGGGTGCACCCAGAGGGTCCTGGTGCTGCGGTGTGAAGCCCCTGAGCAGCATCCCTGTGCAGTGCTGGCGGGAGTGGAGATTCCCTCGGCTCCAGCCGCTGGGTATTTATTTGCCGTTGGGGATTCAGCATTAGGGAGAGCATCTCGCCCCTCACCTCGCCCACCCGCCTCTGCACAGCGCCCGCCGCTCAGCCTGCACGTCGTGTAACGCCCTTACACCCTTCTCCTCCGCCGTGCATTACCAGCAACGGTGGGATGCACACCCCAGGACACAAAGACACCCCAAAACCTCCGTTATCCCCAGCTGGGAGGCCTGTGGCAGCATCACCCATGGAGCCAGTGCAGACTGGGAGGTGCCACCAGCCCATCTTTGGAGCCCATCTCCTCGCCATCATTGTCCAAGTCCCTGTGAGTCACCCGTGGCTCTTCCCCTCACGGGGTATTTTTACATCTATCGCTTCAGGCTCCCGTGTTGCACATCTCCCTCCTCAGCTTTCCTTCTATTTCCCCCTTAATTAATGGAAACCATCCAGGTGTGTAATAATAGCGCTGGGTGACCTGTATTTTGCACACTCTGCATTGCAATTAGGAGCTGTAGCACAGAGACCGCGCTCCCCAGCACAGCAAACCTTTCCTGGCCATAATTAGGGAGAGAAAAGTGGGGGATTTTTTTTTTCAATCCATGGTGGGAAATGTGGCAGGAGGGGACCAAGCCTGGATCTGGCCCCGCTGCCTCTCACCCGTTTCCAGCAGCTCCCGTCTCCACTGTGCCATCCGAAGGCGCAGGTCTGGTGGGATATACCTTGGTTGGTAGGGTTTAAGCCTAGAAAGGGCTGTGCAGTCATCAACCCAGAGGGTTTTATAGAGCTCCTTCAGGCCCAGAGGCTGCTTTTCCTTCAAAGGACATGGGGGGTGTTTCCAGAGCCTCGACTCCCTGCACAGGGAGAAGGTGCACACCAGCAATATGCAACCAGCACTGAAAATGTGCCTGGGGCTGCGGTGTGGGGGTGTGAAGCCTGGTTTGGCTGGGGACCGTTGCCTTAGCTTCCTTGTTGCACCATTGCACAGGGTGGGGATTAACCCCCCCGAGAGCATCACAGAGCTCTGGGCAGCCTGTCCGCCTCCAAAGTGCCCGAGTTTTGGTACTCTCCCTTGGTTTGGGACCTTCCTACCCCCTGTGGCTTTTCCGCTCCACAAGCTGTCTGCCCGGAGGTCCCAGACTCCTCCTCGCCCGTACTGGCCAGGATTAGGCTCCTTTGAGCCATCTGGTCCCTGCAGGAGCAGACCCTGTCTCAGCTCCCTGCGAGCCCTGAGCTGAGCCCTGCAGCCCTGTACCCATGCTGGGGACAGTTTCCCACAGCGTCCATCCCGGGGATGCCCCGGTGAGGGGCTCACCTAGGCAGGGAGGATTACCCTCGGCATCTCCCCGTGTCTCCCCCTTGACTGAGGAAGGAATGGCTGTGCCTGGCTTGGGGGAAACCCCTTGTTTTGAGGCTGCTTGGCATGGCAGGGATGGCTGCCACCTTGGGGTGGGGGGCGAGTTTGGAGCCAGACGTGTCCGTGCTAATGGAAACAGAGAGGGAAAACACCCCGTGGGCATCTCCCACTGGTGTTTAGGGAAGGCTTGGATCAGACTCAGCTGCTGTGGGTGGGAATAAGATGGAGAATGAGGGGACCTCTCTCCCCCCCAAGAGCTCTGGGAAGGATGCTCTTGGCTGGGGACCACTCTCAGGTGGCGCCTTGGCTCCTGCCTTGCTCCGGCTGGCTGCTGGCACCGTGTTTAAGCAGCAGCTATAATTCCCTTTAATCCTCGCGGGCAGGCTCCCGCTGCAACCCGCAGAGCGTCGCCCGCTTCACCTGGCAGCCGGCGGCACACCGGAGGTTCACCACGGGCAGCCCCGGCGCTGGCGGCAGCACCAGCAATCGGCTTAAGGGAGATAAAGCTGCGGGGACAGGAGGGACGAAGGGAGGTGGAAGGGTCTGGGGGGGGGTGGGAATGAACCATCGGGGGTCTCGCAGTTAGAGGCTGGGGCCTCCTGGGTGACAGTGGTGTCACCGCTGGGTGATGCCGGGTAGGTCACCCCGGGGGGCTGGGTGGCAGCCTTTGCCTGCTCAGGACATGCCTAGCTCAAGGCTGGGCTGGGGTCAGATGATGGAGGATGCCAGTGATGAAAAGCATCTTTTTTTTTGGGGTGGGGGGAGCAGTCGTGTTCATGTAAGAGTGGGATCATGGCATTTTTCACCTCTCTTGGTAAAGCCTGACCTTGAGGTCCCTGCTGCACCTCCCTCCTGGCACCCAGGGGCTTTTCCTGGAGGGCTTTAAAGCAACTACCCCCAGCTCACTGGGATGTCCTATGGACAGGGAGCATCACCCGAAATCGGCTGTGAGAGCAGTGGGGATCCTCGCTGCCTTCTGCTGCCGAGAAACCCCCCACCTCCCATCGCGCCTTCTTTCTCCCGTGTGCTGCATTGGCGTTCGCCGGCGGGGACCGCCAAAATCGTGTGCCTGCGTGGGGACAAGCGGTGCCACGCGCCCACCCTGAGCAGCCGTTGAGGCAGGAACCCAGTTGCCTGGGTCACCCTGCACAAGGCAGGCAGGAGCAGGCGGGCAGGCACTACGGTGGTCACGGAGAACCGGTGAGAGACGCATCCTGCGGCTGGAAAAAAAATCTGTGCGAGGCAACGGGAACCCCACGTTGGTGGGGATGGGCCGGGATAACGGGGCTGCGGGGATGCTGTGCAAACCCCTGGCCGCGAGGCTAAAGGCTGCGTTAGCCCAGCGCACCGAGAACCGGAGCCGTGGAGCCAACCCTGACCCGAGGCAGGAGAGGCGCAGCCTGGTTGTGGGGTCCCTCCCGGCCCTGGTGCTCTGGTTAGCCCGGCTGATTGCCAAAAAACAGCCCTCGGTAGTCCGCTCACCCACCCTATTTCTGCTGCTCCCACCCCTGCAGCAGCGCGGCATCGCGCTGCTCTGCCGCCACAAGCCCCAGGCACAGCTTTGGGCAGGGAGCGGGGCTTGGCAGAGCCCGGCTGGGCAAGCACAGCCTCATCCTCTGCAAGGGCAGGAATCAGGATTTCTACGCAGTGTGCTCGAGGAGCGTCCTCCAGAGCATCCCTGCGGCTGCAGCCAAAGGAAACTCCGCGTTAATCCTCAGTGTTCGGCCAAGCTGCACGCTCAGCTCGGTCCTGGTGCAGTTTTGGGGCCAGGGAGAGCGGAGCCATTGCTGCTTTGCCAGTGCTCCCACTCCCAGGCTGCAGTGTGACCCCAAATCCACTTTTTGAGTGCAGCCTGGAGTGTGCAAACCACTTTATTTCAGACAGTTGGGGGGTGAGCGTAAAGGACGCCCTCTTCCCACTCCAGCAATGTGCAAATTTATAACCTGGTTTTAGTTTTGGCTGTGGTGAGCCTTCCCCGTCCCTGGGTTTGATGCACACTTCTGAAACGCTGTCCCCGGGGATGCCACACGTAGCAGGAAGTCCTAGAGGTTAATGGTATGAGGTGCTAAAAATAGCGCTTTTTATCTATAGGCACGCATCCTTGTGCATTTTGGGAAGCGGGCGGGAGGAAAGGCAGAAGTGGAGCCGGGATGAGCGCGAGCTCCGAGCTGCTGGGTGCAACGTGGAGGCTGGGGTGCTCTTTGGGGTGCTCAGGGGTGTTGATGTTTTGGCTGTAGGGAAGAGCAAGGCGGATTCCCGCTTGTTTCCAAGGTTGTTTGTGGTGAAGTTGATGGAGAGGTGACTTACAGCCCTGCTGGGGATTTGCTCCGTGACTCAGTTTCCCCATGGGTGAAAAGGGGGTGGAGGTGCCTTGCTGAGCTGCTCAGGGACTGGCAGAAGGTTATAAATTCCCTGGGGAAAAAGTGCCCCTTTGGTCAGACGAGGATTGCTCACCCATCGCAGCGTGGCAACGGGTGTCGCTCGCTCCTGCCACCACCTGTGTGCCTCCCTGGGGTAGTTTTAGCATTTAGGTAAATCCTCCGTTTTATTACACCATAAATAAAATCCATCAAACGCAAAGGCATGAAGTTTTATGCTGCCCTCCCCCCGCAGCACAGGCAATCTGCCAGGATCTGGCCGCCCTGCGAGGGCTCCGGGTAATCCCCTCCGCTATCGCATCCTTAATCCTCGCCCTGTCCCTCGCTGAACTGGCCGTGGGGCAGAGGAAGTGAGCACGGGGCGAGCTTGGGTTTCCTTTCAAGTGAGCGGTCGCCAGGGCTGGGTAAGAGAGCTACCCAGCCGGGGCCGAAATCTGGGGGCGGAGGGGCAAGGAGTTGTGCAAGCCTGGCTGCTGGGGTTGCAGGCAGAGAATCGTAGAATCCCAGAATCGTTTAGGTCGGAAAAGACCTTTAGGACCATCGAGTCCAACCGTTAACCCGGCACGGCCAAGCCCAGCACTGCACCACGTCCCTCAGCACCACATCTATAGTCTTTTAAACACCTCCAGGGACGGTGACTCCACCACTGCCCTGGGCAGCCTGTTCCAGGGCTTGACAGCACTTTTGGTGAAGAAATTTTTCCTGATGTCCAACCTAAACCTCCCCTGGTGCAGGTTGAGCCCGTTTCCTCCCGTCCTCTATCACTGGTTACTTGGGAGAAGAGACCGACCCCCACTGCTACAACCTCCTTCCAGGCAGTTGTAGAGAGCCACAAAGTCTCCCCTCAGCCTCCTCCAGGCTGAACACCCCCAGTTCCCTCAGCTGCTCCTCGTAGCACTTGTGCTCCAGACCCTTCGCTGCCCTTTGGACACACACCATGTTGCGGTGGGTGTGGGTGTCTCACCGCTCTCCTTGCACAAGGGAAGGCTGGAAGGGGCACCAGCCACTGATGTCCCCAGGGGCAGGGCAATATCCCAGATTTGGAGGACCTGGGAGCCCGATTTGCAGGAGCATCACCATTTCAGCCCAGAATTTGGGGACTGGGCACCCAGGGAGGAGAGCTGGTCTGTGGGACTGCTGTCCTCTGGCCACCACCCGTGCTGCATCTCAGTGTTTCAGTCCCCCATCCCCGCTCTGAGCATCCAGACATGTTCCCCAGGCACAGACCTCCTTCCCCAGGTCTCCTGCTCTCACCACACGCAGTGGCCGAGGGGACCCGGACACAGCCCGGCAGCTGCCTTCATCCAAAACTGGGCTCTGGCCTCACTTTTCCAGCTTCCTTACACCTAAGCCTTGCTGCAAACCATCTCCCACGGCTTTTCCAGCATCCTTTGCTTGCAAACCATCTCCCACGGCTTTTCCAGCATCATTTCTGGTGCTGGGTGGGCACCCAGGATTTGTGCTGAGCCCTGTGCAGGGCTGGTGGGAAGATCACCACCAGCCGCGAAAATAAATAGGGAGAAGGAGGCAGATTTTTGAACATAAATTCTTGCATTTTAAGTTTTTTTTTTTTTGCTGACTAGGCAGCAGCTGGGCGAGTTGTAACCTTGTCGCTCCTCCGCTGAGCGCTAGCAGTCGGGGACCTCGCTGCTCGCTCCAGCCAGCGGAGAAATCAATGGCAGTGGTAGTTGTACGGCTGGAAGCGTGACAGTCGAAGGCTGTGAGTGCGAGGAGGCTGGCAGGGAGAGGCCGTATCTTTTATTAGAGCAACTGATATGGTTGGGGAAAAAAAGCTCCAAAGCAGATAAGCTTTTGGGCTCACAAGTCCTTATTCAGGTCCTAAATGGAAACAGCTAAGTCAGATCACTGGGTTTATTTTAATCAATTTTAGATCTGAAAAAAAAAAAAAAAAAAAGTCTGGTGAGCTGAATTTTTCTTTTTTTTTTTTTCCCTGGTGTTTTTTTTTTCCCCCTCTTTTAACTTGTTTTCTGGGGACCCCATCGCTGCAGTGGGGCTGGGTAGTGGCTGTGAGTGCGTTGGGAAGAGATGCTGGCTCAGGTCATGGCCCCGACACCCCCCAGACACACCAATTTTTGGCTTTCCACACCTCCCAAGGAGAGGCTGTGTGAGACGGAGGCCAGGACTCCTGGGTCCTCTCCCTGGCTATTGCACGCTTTTGGGGAGATGCTGCCCAGTCGCTTTGTGACTCAGTTTCCCCACCTGAATGGCAGAGAGGATGCTCCTTGCGAGCCAGGCTGGCCCTACAACTTACAGCTGCCCATTTTGAGGTGCGGGGAGCTCGGGGGAGGGGGGGTGTCACACCAGGCTGCTGCAGTGTCCGCGGGATGAAGTGCCGTCCCATGGCACAGCTGATGGAAGCAGAGCCCCCCAGCCTGGCTGTGGGTCCGTCTGCACTCTGCCACGGGCTGTTGTAAGGGCACTGAGGGGTGCCTGTCCCCTGGGTCATTGCAGCCCCACCTCAATCCTGCTGGCAGGATGCTTCGAGGTGCCCAGGCTGGAGATGCTCAGCTCTGCGGGCACCAGGGATTTGCCTTCAGCCATTCCCAAGATTCATTCATCCACGGTGGACACCAGCACCCCTGACTGCTGCTTCCAGCTGCTGGAGATCTCCTCTCCTTGGGAAACGCAACATTTCCTCTCCCAAGGAGAAGAGAGGTGATGTCAGGAGTCTGTCCTTCTTGCTGACGCACCCAGCGGCCACGGCACCCAGCACCCATGGGGCACAGCACCCAGCCCAGCTTCTCTGCTGGTGGCACACTGCTGCCCGGGGCTCTTGCAAGCATGGAAGGGGTAAAAAAAAATCGTTCTTGCTGCACAAGTGACCCATCTTCAAAATGCGTGGTGCTGGAGGAAGGCAAAGGGATTTGACCAAGGGGTGATGGAAACGTGGTGGAGCAAGGATTTGAACCTGCTCTCTGCTGGTAGTGCTGGGATGTCTCGCTGTGTCCGTCCAGCCCCTGTCAGCTGGAGAAGGTGAAGCAAAGGCTGCGGTTATTTGTTAAGAAGATGCTGGACTCCGCCACTGACGTCCATTCCCTTGCTCTGCCTCAGTTTCCCTCTCTCTGTCAAGCGCAGGAGGATGTTTTTCCCTTTCTATCACCAAGCGCATCGGGATGGGTGAGATGGAGGAACCCAGGAGAGGCTCTGTAAGGGGCATTTCCCTCCAGACATTGACAAAGATCAGCTGCAACGTGTTCGGCCCCCACCCCTGCGTGTGGGCCCGCGGCTTCACTTCAGCTGCTGATTCCCTGACAAAATGAAATACCTGCTGTGATGATGGGAGTATCCCACGCAGAGAAGCAGATGAAGAGCAATCAGGGACCGGGGCTGACCTGGCAGCTCTCGTGGGCCAGCAGCACAGAGGGGCTCTCGCTCCAAGACCAGTGATGCCACGTCAACCCCATGAACACCTTGACTGGGCGGACGGATGGTGGGATCCCCTGCGAGGTCACACCGCCAAAACCTAAACCCTCTTCTTAAAGCTTTGGGGCTGATGCTGCCTGGTAGATGTTGCCTTAAAGACGCTGTTTTCCATCTCTCTGGCAGAGTGTTGAAACGCTGCCATCCCGCTCGCTGCATCGGCCGTAATTATTGTTGGAAAGGCAGAATGGAAGCGGCTTGTTTAGTTACATTTCATTAGGAGGACTTCATCTGGGGGCAGGAAACAAGGAGGCTCAGGCTGTATAAATATTTGAACAACTCCTTCCAGCAACATAACCCCCTTTCACACATACACCCATCGCACGTGGACACCTTAAAACACGTCCCATCGCTTGCAAAAAGCCGTCAAATCCCCCGTGCCTGGGGCGGGGGCAGCAAGAGCGTGGAGTGGTTCTGTCCATTGGCAGAAGCTTTGCTTCTTTACAAGGCTTGAAGCCTCCAGCTCTTTTATTTTCTCAGTAAGCTGAGCCCAGCAGGGCTGGCGGCGTTTCCTGAGCAAGGACCAGTAACCAGAGATGGGCGACGTTCAAGTCGAGGCTCTGATCTTCGGCAGATCCGAGACATTTCCTTTCATCTCGAAACTTTAGCTTTATTGGCGCGGTGCAGAGCCTAAGCACTTCCAGACGGGCCACCGCCGTGTCTGAGGCGACCCTTGTTGCTGGGGGCTGTCCCAGTGCTCCCACAGCCCGCAGGTCCCTTAGGACCCTTTCTCCTTCCTTCGCACAAAACAGGGTCCCATCCAAACCGGCAGGTTTAACAGATGCACGAGCTGCCTTGTGCGGGGAAAAATGATTATTTTTTTTTTTTTAATTGCATTTTTATTTTTCTTTATCACACGTCAGGCTTGATTGCTTTACACCTCTGGATGCAGAGGGGAGGGTGGCTGTGCAGCCGCCGAGCTGAAGGGGCCGGTGCCGTCTGAAGGGAGATTGATTACATTTCCAGATGAATAACTGCAGCAGATAAAGTTCAGGGCAGATAAATATAGGTTGAGGGCCTTTTGTGTGTGGACTAGAAAGAGGAAATACCTTTTTCTGGCTTTTTTTTTTTTGTTCTAAATTGAGGAGCTTCAGCAGTGATCTACTGGGGGTAAGAAACATCGACCTGCTCCTGAGCGCTTTTGGAGGGAGGTGGGCTGCTTTTGCAACCGAAAAAATATAGATGGAATTAATTTCGTGGCGTGGATGACCGCTGCCTCGCTCAGAGGGGCTAGGTAGAGCCAGGATGCGGCCCCAGGGTGGCTGCTGGCTTTTCTCTGCTCTGTGGCATCACCTCTCCCCCCTGGGCATGGCAGGGAGGGCAGGGAGTTCGGCGTGAACTCCCCACCCCGCTCTAATTCTTGTTGGCGAGCTGAGTGATGAGGCAAGACAGCAGAAATTGGGTTACTCTGGGCGGTGAGAAGCGCTTCCACGTGTGCTGGGAACTGCTCGCTGTTTACACGGAGCCTGAGCTGGGGTTTTCACACCCCCTTTGCAGCGCTAACACCGGACTGCTCTGAATCTAATCACTCATCGATCTACTTTTAAGGTGCAAAAAATTCGGGTATTTAAGTGTCAAGCAAGCAACACTTGGCATTTTCACGTCTTTCAAGTGCTGATGGATTAACTCCCTCAACACCTCCAGAATCAGGCGCCTTCTCCCAGCGATAGTGGCACATCAGTCCCAGGAAATCACCGCATCTCACCGCAAACCCCATGGCCCCAGCATTATCCCCGCACCCTAGTCACTCCCTGAGCTCCTTCCTGGGTTTTGCTTTGGGGTCTTGTCCTCGGGATGGTCTCGACAAGGATTAACCCCCTTGCCAGAGTCCGTCCTGGCTTAGGGGCTTGCAATAAACGGAGGAGACGGGAGCGTAGCGCCTGCTAAACCTTGCTCCATCCCTGCCTTGCTTTTAATGCACCGGGCATTAAATCGTTGTGCCTCCAGGGCTGGCGCCACCATCATGCTTGGTTAGTGCTGCTGCCTGCCTCGTCACTGCTTTAACACAGAAGAGCTGGGAAATCCGAGCGGGGATGGAGCAGGGTTAGGTTTCCCCTTGCTCCAGCCCTGCAGTATGGCCGGTGGAGAACAAGGATGCCAGTGTCCGAGGCGCCGTGCATCAAACCATCCCGGCACCTATTTTTTCCCTCCCTTTCTGCTGCTGGGGTGGTAAAGAACAACTGAACCTGGAGAGACGCGATTGCTCCATGGGGCTCATGGGCATCGGGTGCACGGTGGTGACTTTTCTCCAGCTGTGGTGTCCATCCTTCGCTGGCCGTGAAGAAGGGAAGCGAATGGGCTCCTCTTGGCAGCAAATAGGGACGAAAGGGGGGAAAAAAAAGCTCCTTCCCTATCTGAGGCTGGGAGAGTCAATATTTTCTCCTTACTTGGGAGCTGTTGGGCCTGTGGAAACGCTGGCGTTGCCCTCGGGTGACCTGGGGAAGCGTGTAATCAGCCCAACCATCTGGCTGGGGAGATTTGGATGCGTGGAGGAGCTCAAGCTGTCGCCAAAAACCACCCAGCTCGCAACAGGGCCTGCGCTCGGCTGCAGCCAGGGCTGCCGGTGGCTTTGCAAGGGCTGAACCTCTAGTGACCAACCAAAAGAAATCGGCAGGTCCCTGGGGCTGTAGAAACGCCGCCCCCAAGGGCAAGATAACCGGGAAGGTGTTGGTTTTCATCCACCCTCAGTGGGCAACAGGCAGGAGGATGCATGAAGGTGTCACGTGAAGTGGGAATAATCAGTTCAGGTCCCCACCAAAAGCCTTTCAGGTCTAATTAGGAGTGTAATTAGGAGAGAGGGGGCTGCTTTCCAGCAAGGTGCAGCACCCCAGTTCTATCCCACCCCTTTGCCCCTGCGGCTCCTCGGCGTTGGGTTTGTTTCTCTATGGGACAGAACTTTGGGTGTGCAAAACTTTCTGTTGAGCTCCTCTTGCATCTCAGGTCTGGCTTAAAAGCTTTTGAGTATTTGCGTTGTTTTTTTTTTTTTTTCTTCTTGTTTTGAGGCATTAAGGTGCAAATTTCTCGTCTTCTCTTTCCAGTAAAGGGAGCTGGAAATGCACTTTTTCTCTCCATCTCTTTGCTGGGGAGAGCAAAGAGTTCCAGTCAACACCCTGGATCCTGGAGCATGAAGTTGAGGGGAAAAAGGGAAAAGTTAAAAATAAAGGGAAAAAATAAAGAGGGAAAATAAAGTTTTTTAAAAAAAGGAAAAAAGAAAATGATGAAAAAGAGCTTGGGAGGAGAAAAGCTGTCAGAGCCATCAGACATCCAGCTTGTGGGAAAGGGTCTTGCCAGGCTAGAGACCTTCACCTGCCACCAGCCTGGCTGTCTGCCTCTCTGACAGTGGTCCCAGCACCCAGCACCCACCCTGGCTCTGTGGGTGCTCTGCACCCCTTAGGAGGGGAGACCAGGGCTCCGCTCCCCCCGCAGGCAGGCACCTCTTCAGTCCCCTCCCAGCTGGCAAACGCCATCTCTAGCTCCACCTATTTGCATCTGTATGGGGATTTTTTTTCCCCTCTCCGTAAGGAAACGTCCCCTCACGCTGTGCTCCCTGGCGGCTGCAGGATCCGGCCCCAGCCCAGTGCTCACCCGTGGGACCCAGCCCAGGGGATGCTCCCAGCAGCGCTGCCCACCGCGACATTTGCATGGCCAAAAACCACCAAGAGGGTTTTTCAGCTCTCTTTAATGGGCCACTGGCCCCTGCCATCACTCAAGTCTCAGCTGGGTTTTTTTAGACACCCGCTCTAGCAGCGAGGCTGTCTGGTGCGCTGGGGCTCTGGCAAGGCCAAAGCAAGACGCAGAATAAACCACCAAGCCCTGAGCAAACCTGTCCCCCTGTTCCCCTCCAACTCTGCCTTCCAGCTCATCCCTGCTGTCATCCCACATCAGGTTGAGTCCTGTCTGGAAAGGACATCGTGCCTTTCCCCTATGGTCCTCGGGGAAGGGGGAAACTGAGGCAAGGGCTGACGATGCCCTTTCCCGCAGTGTGCTGCCCACCGGCGCTAACAGACGTGATCTAATCCATGGCACAGAGGTTACTTCTCCTGCTCGACTCTCCACCTCCCCCGGAGGCTGCTCACCCTTTTAGGTGTCTGGCTGGAGGGGGAAACGCTGACTTTCAGCCCAGAGTTACATCTGGGGGAGTGGGGGAGCTGGGAAACGTGAGCTGCTGGGGCAGCGGGGCGCGAGATGTGGATGCCGCTCTGCAGGGACGCGCTGCGGTCCCCAGAGCCCCTGGGATGGGAGAGGAGCCCCTGCCCATTCCCTGCCCTGCATTACGTGCAACTATTTTGCAGGCAGGTAAACTGAGGCACGTCATGACATATCCCCCCGTGCATGCCACGTGTGGCCACGTCCACACGTCCCTGCCCCTCGACAGCACCAGAGATGTTCGTCTTGGCCAAACTCCACCGCCGTGGCCTGGATACGGAGCACGGGACCACCTTCCCCCAGGTTGGGCAGGGCGAGCAGTACTCCCGGGGGCCCGTCTGCACTGCTGGGTCTCTGCGGAGCAGCTGGAGGCAGACAGGGAGCATGGGAATCCCAAAGTGCCCATTAGCACCGGCCTGCTGCCGGGAGGCCGTCGGGGAGGTGTGCAGCAGACGTAGCAGCGGTCCCTGCGCCAAAAGCTCGAGGCAGGGCAAGGAAAAAAAAAACCCATATATAAAGTTCTGGTTTGCAGCTCTTTGGAGAGCCGTCTCAGGGAGGGGAGGGAGCTCTGAAATGCGCCTTTGTGGAAGGTGAGAAAAGCTCGAGACAGTTTTGCATGTTAAGCTGCAATAGGATTATGGAGCAGAGCAAATTAAATCAATTCTGTAACGATTGGGGGGGAATTCCTGCTGATGGCGGCGGCCCCTGAGGCCTGGGAAGGAAATGGTGGATGGAGCCGGGGGGCCGAGACCCACCGTGAGCATCTGGGGATGGCGGCCTGGGGTCCGCGGGCAGCGTGCCGGGGAGGGCAGGATTTTCCCGGGGCTGCCTGCGTCACCATGGCGATGCGCAGTCCCACGGGAATTAATGAGTCTGGAGCGGACTGTGAATCGTTTGGGGCGGGAAAGAGATCGGCGTGGCCAGGTAGAGGCTGGTTTTGTTCCCTGCCCATGCACCTTGTCTTCGTTGCCTCCCCCCGGGTGAGCAGGACGCTCTCGGTAGGAGGATGGAAGGAAGGTGGAATCCTGAACACCGTATATTTGGGATTTTTTGGTGAGTGGGTATCATGGTGCTCCAGGCTGTGGCATGGGACTGTCCCCACTCCTGGTGGTCTGTAGAGCCCAGCTTTGGCTTAGCTTTTTCCTTACGCTGGCTCACCCAGCCTTGAGGGAACCTCCTGCCCCACGCCGGTGTCTGTCGCTGGCATCATTTCCAGCCAAGTGCTTCATCAGCTCTGGCCAAACCCACAGCCGTGGGGCGAAGGGCAACGCTTTGAGCCACCGGAGATGCAGCAGGAGCCAAACACGGCGGTCCTGGGGGCTACTTAGGGCCTGGGGAGACCTGCCAGCCCTGGGGAACCCCAGGAAGCCACCTCGATCGCCTGATGCAATCCCGGCCGATGCGTGGCAGAGCCTTGCAGGGCTCGTTTGTGCCTCTCCAGCCGGCGTTTGCATGCAGCGGGAGGTGGGGACTTTTGTTTGTGTCTTTGTTGTGGTTTTTTTTTTTTTCTTTTGCATCTCCCCGGAGGTAAAAAGCGGAGCGTGCTGGGAGATGAGGTGTTAGCAACAATTTATGTCGGGAGGTTTGCTGTTTTTCATGCCAGCCCTGGCTCGGGGATATTTATTGTGTAGTGGGGTAGGATCTGGCGCTAATCCATTGAAGAACTGGGATAAAAAATGATGGTGGAGACAGATGATCGCAAGGAGGAGGAGGAAGAGATGCTGTTTGAAGAGCTGAGCCTGGTCCAGGGTACCTGGACCCCGTGGTTTGTTATAGTCGCTGAGTGATGCTTAAACACCCCTGAGCGTATGCACCCCAGCGCAGGTTTTGGGATGCGCCTGCACCCAGCCCGGCTCCTCGCAGCGTTGCCTGTGTTGGCAGCGGAGAATCGATACAAAGCCAGAATAATTGCTGCTCCTCGGTAAATGTTAATGATTATTTTACTTGCATAAAATAACCGGCCTATTAAATCAAAATGCACTGGGGTTTAGGCAGCTGTTATACAGGGGCTTAATTAATCTGAGAAAGAATGAAGTTACACAAAATAACTGGCTGCTGCTCACCCAGGCTTACAAATGGGATCTCCACTGGTTGTCAGCAACATCCCCCTGGTTTCCACCAGCATTCTGCACCCTCAAACTCCAGCCATGCTGTGGCACTGCCTCCTAGCCCAGCCTCCTCGGCTTTCCCGTGGGCATCTCCATCTGAAGCAGCTTTGGTGGTCTCTAGCACCAGTCCTTGGGCAAAATCTTGGCCAGGGCTGACCGTGCTGGGACATTGAGGTCTTTTCCCAAAGCAGCACGTCCCGGCAGCATTGAGGTGCTGTCTGGAGCAGCTTTCCGACGGATTTATTTTTAACTCGCAGCCTTGGATCGAAGAGTGGAAATTCAGTGATTTTTTTTTTTTTTTTTTTTGTAGTGGGGAAAGAATTGTGGAGTCTTTATGGTTTAGAAACAATGTTTTCATTCCAACTTTATGTGCAAGTTAATATTGTTTCGATTGTTTATAGTATCAGTAAGTCATGTGTTGGGATGAGTTATAAAGTTTTTCTATATAAAACACCAGAAAAGTGCTTTCAAGGGGTGATTAATTGAAAATATCCTGTGGAAAATACCATAGAAATAATGGGCACTTTTCCTGTGATACGTTCTCAGTTTAAGTGTGGTTTCCAGGAGAAAACTTTCAGCCCCTGATGGATCGCTGACCCTGGCTGCATCCTTCCAAGCTTTCCAATGCAGCCAGATTCAGCATCTCCCTTGGAGGACACATCCCAGGTTGCTGTTACTCTTGCACGCTGCCATCAGCGTTCGCATCGCTCTGTCCTAGCAAAGCCGGTCTCCTGCCCACCTTGTCCTCCCCCTTTGCCCTTGCAGGATGCAGGGCTGCAGGGCTGCTGCCGGGAGCAGGGGGTTTGGGCTTCCCAGAGCTGTCTCACCAGGTTGAAATGCAAACACACCTTTGGGACTTCGGCTTTCTGGTTTTGCTGTTTGTTTCGCAAGCGGGATGGGATGTAGAGGCAAGGACCTGCGCTTGGCACCAAGGGATGGGGAGGGGTGGGATGTCAAGCTGGTCCTTGCGCTCACCTGCACAACCCCGTCCCATTCTCCGGGCTGCTTTCACGCTGGTTCAATCTTCTGTCTCCTTTTTAACTGCCCACCTGTGTCCTTGCTCTCCACATGCATCCTTTCTCCTGCCTTGGCCCCATCTCATGCCCCGGAGTTGTGCCGGCGGCTGCTGGATGGCCATGGCCATCCATATCATGGATGAAATCACCTCCATCCCCAGCTCGCCATGCCAGGTCTCCCTGCAGCAGGAGCCTTCTCATCTCAAAACCCCACGGGTGGAGCCGGGGGCTGCAGCTGGACCTGGCAGGAGGAGGCATATGGGCTCCTCGGGCTGTGATGCCTTCCTGGGGGTTCGCTTTGCCTCTGGAGTTGCTCAGCAATGCTGCCCATGAGCCTTACACGCGTGCCAGGGAAAGGACCTCACCCCCCGGCCTTGTTCCCCCATCACTGCCAGCCTGAGCTCCGGGCACGATCAAAGCCTGCGTCCCGGCTGCCTTAGAAACCACCCAATTTCAGCTCTTTTTTCTTCCTTTCCAATTCCCTCAGGGAAAACTCTTTGAGTTTCTGGCCACAGCCAGGAGGGCTGGAAACATCCACAGCCTTCAGTCACTTCCACCACCCAGGCTGGGGCAGATAACTCCCAGCCAGGGCTGCTGGGCTTGGGGAGATGCTCTGACCTTCCGCAACGTCCCGCAGACACCGGGTGCCAGGACTTGAGTGGGGATTTCTCCCTCTGCCCAGACCGCTCCCCCGGGATCTCCTCTGTCTTTTCAGGGGTGACTTTTCTCCCCCTCTCCCTGCAGTCGGTGAGGCTATTTAATTCCTCCTTCCCTTGACACCCCTGGGGAAGCAGATCTTAGACTCAGTTCGGGTGGATGAGCTGGAGCACACCACCCATCGCCCCTCGCCAGCGATGGATGCGTCGCCATGGAGGAGGCGGTTTCCATGGCGACCGTTGCCATGCCGATGGCTACCGGTGAAGGGCCTCGGAGCATCCCGGGGAGGTTCACCAGCCTCTCCCCTTGGTTAAAGATGGATTGATTTACAAGGGTCCTTTCCTTCCGCTGTGAAAGCCAGACGCTCGGCAGTGAATGCCACTTTTGCAGCAGCAGCACATTTCGGGTTGGGTTTCGGGAATTTTAAAGAGTCTCTGGAAAGCCCTGCCACGACGTGGGAACACCCTGAAAATACAGCACCCTCATCCTCCCCGCCTAGGGAAGGAGGGATGGTGCAAGCAATGCTGTACAGGGAATTTAGGAAGACCCAAACCAGCAGGTCCCCGTCCCCCAGGACGTGTACAAAGATGTAGAGGTGTCTGTAGGAGGGTGTTTGTGCCATACATGATGGTGGTGGGCAGGTCTCCTCTGTGCCTTGGTTTCCTCATCTTTTAAGTACCCAAATCCTCTGGTCTACACAGAGAGCTGCTCGTGGGAGGGCTGAGTGAGACCCTTTTGCTGAGCTTTACCTTTTTTTCACCTGTAAAATGGGGTCACCCACCTTGATAAAGGGAGAGAAGAGGGAGGGATGGGGAACACGCTGTGCGTGCGGGTTAGATGAGCACAGGCGATGGAGTGGGACTGAAGCCTCTCTAATCTCCCTGCTCAGCTCCGATGGTGCTGGGCCAAAGGGCCTGAGCTCTCGCTCACTTTCCAAGGCTCTTAGCGGAGGATTTGGGTGTGATTTGTGCTGCTGTGGCCCCTTGGCTGCCGTTCCCGGCTGTTCCAGCCAAGCTGCGGAGCGGAGGCATCGAAGGGGACAGCGAGCGGCCGGGTGGGCGCCGTCGCCTGCCCATCGTGCTCAGCCCCGCGGCGGCTGTGGGAGCAAAAGGGTCCTCTGGGATCGAGTGGGGGTTATTTTTCTTATCCAAGCTCAATATAGTGGCCATGTTACATCTAGAGCTGCTGACATCCAAATCCTTTGGGTCTGGCACTTATTTTGGGTCATTTAGAGCGCTGGAGGGATGTTTACTGAGATTTGACTTTCTGGCCCTGCCCTATGGAGACTGCTTTGCATCAGGGCTTGCTTTTATAGCAGCAGATATATGACCTTTCTGGATGTTGGAGGAGTGGGAACAGGGCAGGCGATTGGGGTCTGGATGGTGCCAGAGCCAGATCCTGGCCCAGGCTGCCCCCGTGGCTGGCAGGGCAGTGACCGGCTCATGGGCTGAGCTGTAGGGACGTGACACGAGCAGTTCACTTTCTGCAGGACAGTTCGGAACGTGGCCCAGTGGAGAGCCAGCACCTCGCAGGGCACATTTAAACCTCTTCTGCTCCTTTTCACCTCCCATGGACTTGGACGTCGCCAAAGGTGATGCAACCCCCTATGCCCAGCTGGCATCTTGGGCCCTGGTGCCTCCAGCAGCTTTGCCTTGACCCCTGGTTTAATTTCCCTAATGAAGCCTGGCTGGGGGAAGCAAGGCTGATCTGGTTAGCGAAACCCCCTGCCAAGAGCCATTAGCTGGGAAGTTGTAATTGCATGGATAGGAGCTGCTCTTCCTTGGCTCGAGCTGGCTAATCAATGGCCCTCGGTACCCCGCTGCAGGCACGGCAGGGCAGGGGGGCACCCAGACCAGGACGAGCATCATGCTGGGGTTTCCTCCCTGCCCTGAGGAGCTTCTGCCTGCCTGGATGCCCGGAGAGAGCTGCACAGACGACCTGGGATCCTGCAAGAGTGTCCCCCTATCCCAACCACGAGAAGAGATTGATCAAGGGGGTGGATGTGGCTTGTGTGTCTCCCAGCCCTAAGAGGCATGAAATCTGTGCTGTGGAAAACCCCCTCTTGGGACTTGCAGCCCCGTTCCTCATGCAGTGGGGTCAGGAGAGTCCCTGACACCATCCCTAGGGACCAGGGGCTGCGAGGGACCGACCCAGCACACCCAGGGTGTCCTGCCAGAGGGCACCCTCCAACCTTGCGCTGGCCACACAGAGTCTTCTGGGTCGGGAGGAAAGTCTGGATGAAGTTTCTCTGTTGGGACAAATCCAGGCAGCTGCATCTTTGCTGCAGTGGAGGCTGTGATGGATGGGGAGGCAGCCGGAGGTCGGGAGGTGGGAGCTGCCGTCCTCCGTGATTTGTGATTTCCCGGGCTGGCAAAATCACCATTCCTCTCCCCTTCATCCCGGCCATGCAAGGGGGGGCAGGTCTCTCATTGCTGGGGGGGAGGCGGGGGGCCATGCCCGACTGCGGGGCTCGGTGCACGCAGAGCATTAATGATCTAAGCAGCAGTAAATCCAAATAAACACCGACTATTCCCAAGATTTATTGCATGAGCCTGACCTAATACCATCAGGGCTGCAGCTGGGGCAGCCTGGCCGGGAGGAGGTTTACGTCAGTACCTCGGGAGTGAAGCAACATGGGGGCTTTTTGGGATCAGCCATGTCCCAAACAATCCCCCTCTGCACCTGGAGATGTTTCACAAGTGTTTTTCAGTAAATCTTTGTGAAACTCAGTGGGCTGGGGCTGTGCTTGCTGCAATCAGGGGGTCCCCCCAGTGCTTGGTCCTGGCTGTGTGGATATTCGGGGTTTTATGCTGGGCAGATGCAATCCCAGGATGAAAGATGCTGGAGAAGAGCAAAGAGTTGCCCAGCATCTGTTTGCTGCTTGCCGTGGTTTTCTATCGCCAGCTCCCCCTGCGTGCAGGAGCAGCTCAGGAGCAGTCTCCGGAGACTTGCTGACAAGCAAGAGAAGGGAAACTCTCTGCCATTCCATTTTAAGGCCTGTTTCACCTCCCCTGAGCAGCAGGAACGTTGCAGCTTCGCGAACCTTGCTGTGCAACAGCAATGTGGTGCCTGGTCACGCAGGAGCTAGAATTACATGCACTGAGCTGGCCAGGCAGCAGCTGGAGCTGGGCTGCTGGCGGGCTGCCCTGTGCCACGGGCTGCCGTAGTCCCTCCTCGGTGTAAACTCCACTGATCGCTGCCGATCCTCTGGAATCCACTTAGGGCAAAACTTGGCTGAGAAGAGCTTGAGCAGAGCTTCTCTGCTCTCCTGCAGGCTGGCGTGTGAGGGGCAGGCGTGGGAGAGATGTCTCTCACGTCGGGGGAGTTGTCTCCAGAGAGTGAGTTTTGGCCCTGCGAGGTGTTTTATTGCTGTGAAGTTGTTCCCGCTGCAGTCGGCAGCTTTGGGAGATGGATCCCTGCGGGGCTGTGGCACGGATCCTGCTCCCTCAACCTGGAGGGAGCGGTGGTGTTTGCACAGCGCAAGGGATTGTAGATCTGGGGAGGAGACAGAGCCAGAGGAAAGGCTTCCAGCTCCAAACATCTGCATCGTGTCAGGGAGCCGCGTGCTGCAGGTTGGAGCACAGCGTCGGTCGGTGACCCTGGGAGGATGATGGAGCTGGGCACTGGTGCCTGCGGACTCCTCCTTGGTATGTCCTGAGCAGGGAGGGGGTTGCTGGGCTTGGTTACTGTCTGAGCAAAATATGGGGGTGCTATTCTCACGGGAAGGTTTGCTTTTGAATTTGGGGCTGGACACTTCTCACCGGCATCTACCCGTTTGCCCTCGCTGCATCACTTCAGGCTCTTCTCCTGGGCAAAGCTG
Source organism: Leptosomus discolor (assembly GCF_034619465.1). Classification (NCBI taxonomy): domain Eukaryota; kingdom Metazoa; phylum Chordata; class Aves; order Leptosomiformes; family Leptosomidae; genus Leptosomus; species Leptosomus discolor. The sequence goes on from NC_141419.1 coordinate 2,041,692, forward strand.
ATCCAGGACGTGCACTCGTTCTTCTGAGTCTCTCCACCCTGTGGGATGGATGGATGGATGGATGGATGGATGGAAGGATGGATGGGGGCTGTCATGGCATGCTGGGGCCATGCGCTTCCATTTTAATTTCCTGGTCCAAGCACAGGGAGCCAGGGAGTCGGTGGTTGGAGCCGCCTCGTCTGGTTCCAATTTAAGGGAGAAACGGGCTTGATGGAGCTGGGCCATGTGGCTCCCATTATGGCGAGGCTTTGTAGGTCACACAGAGAGAATCCAGCCTTCAGGGAGCTCACCCGGGTTAGCTGGCAGGGGTGGTCTGCGGAGCGCCTGCACAGTGGCCTCCTCATTTCTTAGCGAGCCTCAATATTTTTGGTGTAAAAAAATCAAACGGCAAATAAGAGCAACTCCGAATGTTTCTCCCTCCCACCCCTCAAAGCTTGCCATTTTTCCTTGCCCTCCCATCGGTTTTGGTGGCCTGTCTCGTAATTTATGGGCTTTTATGTGCGGTGCACCCCATCAGCCTTCAAATGAAGCAGCCCCTGCGTGTCCCCCGAGATCTCCTGGTCCCTGGTTTCCCTGCAGTGCTCACAGGGAAAGAAGTCCTAGACAGACCAGTGAGCAAGCTCCATAGCTCCATAGCTTTGTCCTGCTGACCCAGGAGGGACTTTGCCACAGAGGTTTTGGAATCAGTACTGGGGAGTCATGGAAAACTTGCATGGTGAAACCAAAAGTGGTTCTTGGGGTCTTTTGCTTCTATCTATCCACTGCCTTCTGCCTGGGCTACAGCAGATCCCATCTGGGCATCTATTTGTTATTGCATTTTGTTGTTGCATGCCAGTTTATAGGTGAGACATCACTTATTGAGCAAAGTCACTTGCACTGACCCTCGGTGCATCAGTTTTTCCCAGCTTTTTACCATCTCCTTTCCAGGAGTTGAAGCCATTGGTGCCCAGCACAGCTGCTCTGTCGCTCTCCTCCTCAGCTGGACAGGGCAGAGGAAACATAATGAAAGGCTCATGGGTCAAGATAAAGACAGGGAGATCACTCAGCAATCACCCAGGAATGTGCTCACGCTGTCACTGGGGGCATATGACACAAGTGGTACCTCTGCAGCACCCCAGTGACTCTACAGGCAGGGTTTGGGCAGCAGACATCTCCTTGGCTTGGGCACCAGGACAGCAATCAGCTTGCTGCCCCTGGGAAGTGTCCTCCCAGCCCCAAGCTTCTCACCGCACCCGAGGGCTGGGTTTTCTCTCCCTTGCCAGCCGATGGAGTCCAGGAGAAGACCTATGGGGACAAAATGCGAGTTAAGTCCCAAAAGTCTAAGTCACGGGACCTTCTGACTTTTCAAAACCCTTTTTTCTTCCAATCTGGAATGAATACAAAGAAACTCGAAGCTGTTGTCAAGAGGTAAAAAGCTCCAATGGGTGAAGGGGACCCTTCAACCCCTTTATTTTAAATTTAAGCCTATCCTGGCTTGTTACATCTTGAAACATCTGATGCTATCTTACAGATCAAAGCCTCCTTGTTTGGGCTGTAATGAAGTGTCAAACTGTTTCCTTGCAACACAAACTGGAGACGCTTTGATCTGCAAAACAAGAAGTTTAAGAGCCCTACTAGCGAGGGCTCTTCAAGTTTTAGCAGCACTGTAAAGCAGTGAAATATTTGAAGCCTGATATTGTTTCATAGTGAGACTTTCCAAGTTACAGCAGCTGATAGTGTGTGTTACTGTCACACCTGTGCCAGGAATCACATGAAGATCAGCTAAAACAAAACACTGGTGAGCTGGAGAACCATACTGATAATTTTTCTAACAGTTTCCAAATGCAGTTGTTGGGGTTTTTTCCCACTTTTGCAGAGGGTTTGTTTCCGTGAGAAATGTTATCAGAGTCAACGTGAGCTTTCCACAAAACATCAGCTTGTCGGAAACATTTGCGGCAGTGAATTGTTTTGGGGAAAAACCCCCACGGTTTTGGGTGGTTCAGCTGAAGAGTGCTGCCTGTGCTTCTGCTCCCTTGGTCTTGCTTTTCCCTGGCCCATCTACCCTGTGCGTTGTCCCACGAGGGCTGTCTGGGGGCATCTGTGCAGGCACCGGTCTTGATTTGGGTCGGGCTGGAGCTGCTCACACATCTCTCCCTGCTTGGCTGCAGGCTCAGCGCTGGCGCAACGAGAACTACGAGAGGCCTGTGGACCTGGAGGGCTCTGGGGACGATGACCCCTTTGGGGATGATGAACTGGACGATGTCTACTCGGGCTCTGGCTCGGGGTGTAAGTAGCTGCAGAGTTCCTGGGAAAGGGTCCCTGGGGAACCTGGCCGTGGGTTTTGGTAGGACTGGAGAGGGGCTCACCATGGGATGCGAGGGAGGAGACTGCCCTCTATCCATCTCCAGAGCTGCCCTCCTGCCGTCTCCTAGACAAAAGCAAAGGGAACTGTCCCAAAGGTTGGGCTCAGGTGAATCCATTTCCCATTTCAGTCTCTGGCCTTACTGGGCAGGATCAGCCCTTCCCCAGCACAATAACATGTGCCATGTTATAGAGGTTTTATTGACCCCAGAGAGGTGCTTCGGCCACCACATGGGAATTTGCAGCTTTTGGTTTCTGCTGAGCCTGGAACCAGTCCACGCTCTCATTTTTTGGGGGGCTGAGGCCAGGTGAATGTCAGCCCTGGGAAATGCTGGGGCGGCAGCAGCTTCACCCTTCGCTCTTCTCCCCCTCTTTCAGATTTTGAGCAGGAGTCAGGGCTCGAGACGGCAGTGAGCCTCACCACGGACACATCCATCACACTCCCCACCACAGCGGCCATGCTGCCCATCACCTCGGTGCAGCCCGTGGCAACTCCCTTTGAACCGTTCCCTGCTGAGGACACCACCCCCGAGCAGACAACCAGCGTCTTGTATATGCCCAGGACAACAGAGACACCAGTGATCCCCAGTTGGAAAGCAATCACCACCAGTACCACTGCCAGTGACTCCCCTACCACCACGACCACCACCACAACCACCACGGCCACCACTACCGCAGCCACCACCACCACCAGCACTACCATGGCCACTGCCAAGCTCACCACCGTCCGGAGGTTCCTGCCCCCCTTCATCACCAAGGCAGCCACCACCCGGGCCACCACCCTGGAGACACCCACCACCTCCATCCTTGAAGCCAGCCGAACAGAGGTGGCCACGTCACGGCTTGTCCCCCCCAGCACGGCCAAACCCAGGTCCCTGCCAAAACCAAGCACCTCCAGGACTGCAGACCTCACAGAAAAAAGCACTGCCTTACCATCCAGTCCTGCCACGCTGCCACCCACAGAAGCCCCCCAGGTAGGAGGCAGGAGCCCTTCTCACCTGCCAAAGGGCTTGTGGGCCATGTTTGAAGCCAAGCGATGGTGATGGGAAGCCTTTGGGGTTGACCTGTCCTTAGCCAGTTGCTCAGAGGGAGGTCAAGCCAGGTTGGGCTCTTTCCAGCTCTGTGGAGAGTGGAACATTTGGGGAGCTGGAGAGGGGAGATTAAAGGGTGGGAAGGGGTTTAGCACAGGCAGAGTATGGTGATGGGGCTGGCGTGAGAGCTGATGGGGGGCACCCAGAGTTATGCCACGCATCGCCGCTGCCCCCAACTCTGCTTTGCCCAGCTGCTCCAAAGCAGCTTCCCCAGGCAGGAGGGGAGCAGGGCTGGGAGTACCACTGCCCCATGGAGGAAGAGTAGCTTTCCTCTGGGTTTGGTGTCTGGGCTTATCCTACCGTTTCCCTACTTGCAGCCCATCAGTGGGAGGCCCAAATGCTCTGCAATTACAGCTTGACGGTGCATTTCCAGCCCGTAGGGTGTCCTGAGCAGGGGATTTAATCTGCTGATCCATCTCTCATTCAGAGCCCCTCAGGGGCCCTTTGAAAACCACTTTGACTGAAAGGTGGAGTGATTTGTCTAAACTAGTCCCTCTTTTCTGTGTACGTATATGTATGCATAGCGCTCTGGGCTCTCGCTGACCTTCAATTAATCTCTGTCACAAAAACGCCTGCTTGTGGGAAGCAGTGAGCCATGCGCTCACGCCGGGGGCACCGTGACATGGAGAGGGCTCCTACTCACCCGCCCCGGCTTTGGCCCACCGAGCAATTTGCTCATCCTGATCTGTAACATCCCGAGGGAGCAGCTTGCCCCGCGAAGGAAGGGTCCCGGGGAGGTTTTGCTCAGGGATGCTCAGTGCAGTCCAGCTCAGCATGTGGACACGTAGCAGGACAGGCTGCTGGGACAAAGGGGAAGGTCAGGGAGGATTTGGCCCTGAGGGAGCTGCGGGTATGGGGATGTGCAGGAGGCAATGAGTAGGTCAGGGTTGGGCTGGAGGTGGATAGAGCAGCTCATCTGCCCGGCCCACGTTTGTTACCCAGGCTGGGTTCACCTTCTTGCCAAGGGGGCTTGGTCAGGGACTACAGCAGGGAGCTGGGCTGACTCCGTGTCCTGGGTGAGAAGGACCCATCTTCCTGCTCCTGCCCTGTGCTGCAGGGCACCATACGAGCAGGTTGAAGAGAAAAAAGGGAGAGGGAAGGCACCCTCATGGGGCTCCTCCGTTGGCATCTGATCCTTACACTTGCTATGTTGCTGTAGCACAAATGTGCATCGCTTCATGGCTAGCAAGGAGGCATCTGTGAGATGTTTTAGCCAGCCATCGGTCTACTCTGGGGACAGAGAGCCCAAATGAGGGTCTGGGACGTGGGGGTCTCTTTAGGGGAAGCTACAGGGAACAGGTGAGAGTTTGTGCATCTCAAGGGCACCTGGGATGGGAACAGACAAGAATGGCCTAGCTCAGCCACAGTGGCCTCAGCCTTTTGGTGACCATCAAGATGTGGGGTTGTGTTGCTTGCTGCAATATAACCGCCCACTTCAGTGACACAGGGAAGGGACACCACAATGTTCCCTGCTGAGAGGGCCACCCTGTCTTTGGTACTGTGATGTCCTTCCTCTGGACACATCAGAGCTGCTGGAGGCAGGAACCACTCTTTGGTCCTTGTCCCCTGCTCCATCTTGTCCTTTCTCCCAGATGGAGCCAGGGGAGGTGACGACAGTCCTCGACAACGAGCTGGAGGTCCCGGTCAGCAGCGGCCCCAGCGGGGACTTTGAGATCCGGGAGGAGGAAGAGACGACTCGTCCCGAGCTTGGTAACGAGGTGATGGCTGTGGTGACGCCACCGTCGGGACCTGGGCTGGGCAAGAACGCAGAGCCAGGGCTGATTGACAACACGATAGACTCCGGTAACTCGGCTGCTCAGCTCCCCCAGAAAAACATCCTGGAGAGGAAAGAAGTTTTGATAGGTGAGACTAGAGGCCGTGGGCTTGCGGGGGGAAGAGCTGATGTGTTTGGGGGTGGGGGGGTGACAGACAGCTGGGCTGTCCAAGCCCCAGAAGAGGGGTCAGTCTTTGGCAGGACATTGGGGTAGTCTTGATGCACTGGGATAATGCACACTCGCCTCCTAGAATAGCTCCAGGGCTTGTGATGGGGGGTTCCCAGGGGTCTTCATGTCTTTGCCAGGAGAGTGCAGAGCTGTGCACAATTTGCTTTTGCTAGGATGAGTTTCCAGGAAAAAAATAGGATGTTAGTGGAAAGATGTGCTACGATGGTGACTGAATACCACCTGGCCACCTCCGACTGCAGGGGAGGAGATAGGTGCCCTGGGAGGACAACTTGTCCCAGCCAGAGGGACATCAGAGATGGGGTAGAGGTGTCAGTGACCCACCGCCGGCTAAAGGGAGCTGGAGGTGATGGCATGGCAAAGCAGCTATTGTTCTGGTGGGTTTTGGCTGAGCGTGGTGGGTGCTGGCAGGCACCCTAATGAGCAGCTCTTTGAGGGACATTCTGCACCCTCTTTGCATGAGGCTACAGCCTGTGCAGGGACCTCTCTCTGTGCCTGGGCTGCCTTGTGCCAGTCCACTGCCCACCGTGCAGCCACGGAGTAGATGCCTTTGGGTCCTACCCACCCTTCAGCGTCACTGCCCTCGGGAGCTTGTTGAAGCTCCTTGAGTCAAGCGATTGCATTAGCCCCTCACCTTCTTTTTCAGTTTTCTTAACCGTAGACTTCAGGAGAAAAGTTGCTCGCAAAGTTGCAAAGCACAAAACCAAGCTCCCAACCAACCACATCCAAAATGATCCCCCCCCCCCCCCCCCTAATTTTTGTGCTGAAAGCCAGGCTGGGGCTGCAGGGCAGCGCTGATGGCCATGCCACTTCTCTGTGTTGCAGCGGTGATCGTGGGCGGTGTGGTGGGAGCCCTCTTCGCTGCCTTCCTGGTCATGCTGCTCATCTACCGGATGAAGAAGAAGGACGAGGGCAGTTACACGCTGGAGGAGCCCAAGCAAGCCAACGTGACGTACCAGAAGCCTGACAAGCAGGAGGAGTTTTACGCGTAGAAGGAGTGCCCAGCGTGCCTCGCGCTCCCTCCCTCCCCGCTCCAAACTTTCCCTCCTCCTCTACTGCATCCAGTCTCTCCCTCTCTCTCTCTGTCTCTCTCTCTTTTTGGATCAGACTGTGAATTTAAAAAGCAAAACCCACAACAGCTAAAGGAGAAAACACATCTTCAGCATGATGGAAAATCAAGTGCCCAGAGCATCGCCGAGTTCAGACCGAGCACCGCTGGCCTTTCTGCAGCGGGAGGGACGGGGCAAGGAGCCAACGCCAAGGAACCTGTGCCTGGGAAGTGCCCTGGCGAGTGCAGGACGGGGCGGACAGGCTGCCGATGGCGGCTGGAAGTCACTGGGCTTTTCCCACCAACACGGTGGACTCTGGGATCTGGACACCTTCTGCCAGCCCTGGGGCGCAGGGGGGTTGGTTTGGATTTATCTTCCTTTTTTTTTTCTCTTTGGAAAGGAGGAAGGTTTCTTTCCCTCTCTCTTGTTTTTATTTTTTATTTTCTCTTTGAATGGGGTTGGTTGCTTTGCAGGAATTACCTTGCTCCCTGCTTCTGTTCGAAGAGAGGACGCGACTCTCAAATGCGCTTCGAACCTTGAAAAAAAAAGCACAAGGGGCTGGAATACCTGATGCCCCGGAGTTTGCTCTTGGAGTGGGGACAAAAAAATAAATACAAACATGGCCAGTACGTTGGAAGTGATCTCCTTAGATCAACTCTTCGTAGAGTTTGTGGAGCAGCAAGAAGCTGCATTGGGATATCTCATGCTGCTGCCCTCCTGGCACCACCTCGCTTCACTGCATCGCCGTGCACAGCCAGAGACCTTAAATCTATAGAAACCGCGTGTCGCCGGCCGCTGAGGGGTTTGGTTGAGAAGGGACCTTGCTTTTGCTGGGTTTTCACTGTGACCAATAAAACTCAGCTTGTGCAGTACGACCGACAGCACTGGTTTTAAAACGGAGCGGGACATTGCTTGGCGGGGAGTGGACAGGGAGAGGAGTTGGAAGTGAAGACGCTAAATCCTCTCCCCAGTTCCTCCAGAGGGGATAACAAAGCTCTACAAGGGGTGAGACACAGCATGAGAAAAGAAATGCAAAGCAGAGGCAATACTCTTTCCCCTCGGGGGGGTCGGGCAGGGGTCCCGGCTGGGCCACTCACACCCAGAAGGTGAGGAAGGCAGAGCTGTGGGTTTCCACCAGTCAGCCCCAGGGCAGGTTGGCTGCTACAGATCTTTTGCAAGACCCAGGATGGATGGTTTGTGTTTCTTTAGTTGTTGCTTCAATTCCAGTATAACCCACAGGGCACCCAGGAGAGCAATAGATCCTGGGAGCCATCATCACCCAAGTGCAGTGGTTTCCCCTCTGAGGCTACCAAAGGTGCAGAGCAGCAGGGCCTGATCCAGAGCCTAACTGTGTCTTCTAGAAAGGCTAGAAGTTTCGGAGCAAGCTCTCTGCGCGGAAAAGTCCATTAGATATTTCAATGAGTTGGCTTTTAATTAGCTGAAGCGCTGTTTGTGATGCAGTCAAGGAGCTTTGTTTTCGTGATGGCTGCGATCTCGATGGTGTCCCATGGAGACCTTGGCTTTGCTCTTGGAGCAATTTAAACAGGAACACAGAAGAAAAATTGGTTGCTTTGTCTCTGTTGCATCGTGAATTAACCTGCACAGGCACAGTAACACTTTTTCCCCTCAGGGTGTTAGTGGATATAGGGATTTATGACCCTGGTAAAGGCAGCGCTTCTTTATGTTAGGATTTTGAGAGACCAAATGCGTATATTTATATATATATATATATATATATATTCACATACATACACAGTTATATATATATATATATATGTATATGAAATGAAATCCCTGTAAATTTTCATTGCACTGCATATAATGGCTGGATGGGACTTTGTGGCTGTGAAGATGTGAAGTTTGGGCTACGCTCCCTTGGGGTGGGCAGCGCAGGGACTGTGACCCAAACCGCTGACCTGGTTTTACTTCAGGGTAGGGTGCAGAGACCCCGTGCACAGGCCAGCTCTAAAACCCCCACGTTAGAGATGTCAGCCTCAAAATCATCGTTTTTGCTCTTTCATTTCGGAGGAGAAGGTTCTGTTGGATGTCTTGGATGGTGGTGCTGAAAGGCGGACAGTGGGGAGAGTGTGTGTGTGTGTGTGTGTACCCGCTTATCGGGTCCATCCCAGCTGCAGAGGATGAGGATGCTGTGGAGGCAGGGACCACACGTCTGAAGGCGGTTGGTGCCATCCTGGCTCCGAGAGCCAATTTCTCTGACCTGCTCGAAGGGGAAAGTTTCAGCTCGTGGGTTTGATGTTTTTTTGGTCATGTTGGGACTACACAAAGGGCCCCAGCTGTTGGGCCATGGCAGAAATCAAGCCTCTTCATGATTTAATGAGTTGGGCATGGCAAGTATCAAGGCCAGCCAAAATCACCAACTTTTGGAAAAACGTAGACCTAATCTTTTGAGCTTGCATTAAAAAAAAACCCTCCCAGCTTAATCTTTTAAATGCTGATTTTCTTAGCTGCTTCCCTAATCTTCTTCATTCCATTTTTTTTCCATTTAATAGTCTGAAGTTCTATAATACAATTTTTTATTCACTCAAGCTTAACCTCGGTTTGCTCAGCTGGTGTTAAGTTGTAATCCTGGCACTTAAATCCGTTACAGTTTCAGAAGTGAGGAAGGCTGGAAGTGGGAGGGTGAGAGGAGGCTGGGCCAGTGCTTTCTCTTGCAGTAATTAAAAGTACAAGATGACCACATGCAAAAAAAGTGAAGACAATTAAACTGGTAATTGGAATTGACCGAAGTCTTAATTCATTGTATGTTTACTGCTTCCACATGTTTGCTGTATTGCTTTCTGCCTGGAGAGGGGATGTGATCTCAAGGAGACCGTTTTTGGGCTTGGAGCCCACCTTTTTCTGGTGATAAACCATGATGGAGCCTTTCCTGTTGCCTCAGCTCCCCAGGAGCACCGGGTTAGTTGTTGGAGTTGATGCTTGGAAGAAAGAAAAGCGTTGTCTTGCTGGAAGATGGCTGACCTTGTGCCTCCCTTGTAGGGCAGGGGATGGTGGGATGGAGCTGAACATGGGCTGGGTTTTTTTGGGAAAGCCCAGCTCCAAAAAAATTGGAGATACCATTGTCTCTCTGTTACCAGAGCAATGGGGATGGGTAAAACCCCAAAGAAACCTAGATGAATGCTTCTACCCAGGTATGTAAGGGGGTTGTGGTGGTGGTGGGTTGCAGTGCGGCCGTCCCCGAGGCTGTGCAGGGCATCACGTCAACGTGGTGTGTTATGGCTCCTGGCCCAGCACCGGGTGGCGGTGCCAAGCCCCTGGCCGTGCTGTGGGTGGCAGGAGGCAGATGGCGGCCAGCGGGGCACAGCTGCTCCCTCCAGCAGGTGCTTCTGCCTGGGCGCGCGCGTCTCGCCGCACTCTGGGGCTTTTGAGGGATTCCTGGTGCGAAGATGGGTGGGGAAGAGGCGAGAAAGCACAGCGGGGAGGATCGAAAGCATCTTTTCTGAGCTGTTGGTTTGGATGCAGAGCAAGTTTTTAGGAAAATTAACAATGCCATGGTCGCTTCGGCATCTCCCGCGTCATCTCCTCCCAAAGCCTGCCAGATTCGGCACCGTCCCCCTCTGCACAGATTCAGCCCCTTCCCCGGCCTATACGTGTCCCTTGTAGCGATGTCATCCTTGAAGGGCTGCAGTGCCCAGATGTGCTTGTCCTTCCAGCTGTGTGCCCTGAGGATGTGGGCGGCCACGTGGGCGTAGAGGAGGGCTTTTCCACTTGCTTTTCCGTTTCTTTTCTGCATGCTTGTGTGTGTGCGTGGTACATCGGAGCCGAAGGAAGACTCTTTGCCATGCCACTTTCGTAATTTTAGGAGAACTGCAATGGCAAGGCGTGAAAGATGGCCCCAGCTCCTCTCCCAGCTGTGCTGGTTTTCAGTCTCTCTCTGCTATGACTTGCAGCAGCTGATGCCTCGGAGGAGAATGATAAAGTAACCAGTGGCTCCTGGGCCACATAAATAAGGAGGAAGCAGAAGGAGCGGATCAAAGGGAAGGGAGAACCAGAAAACATGTGTGAAAGCCCAAATGCGGGGCTGGAAGCGGGGTGTTGGGAAGAGCAGGGGATGGAGGTGGCCCCAGCCAGGTTTTGCAGGCTGGGAGTCAGTTATAGAATCATAGAAGCGTTTTGGTTGGAAAAGACCTTTAAGATCATCATGTCCAACCATTATCCTAACACTACCAAGCCCACCACTAAGCCCTGTCCCTAAGCACCACATCTATATGTCTTTTGAACACCAGTTGCCCATTTCCTCCAAAAATCTCTTTGATTTTGGACCTTTCGAAAATAAGCAGCAGCAGGACCCTGCACTGGGGGGGATCCTGCTGCAGGGAAGGCAATGCGCTGGGCTGGATGTGCGCTGTGACGTGCTGGTTTGCCTCTAAGTTTCCCATTCCCTCCCCATTTTGCCTGGTGGGTGCCGAAGATCCCTGGGCAGGAGCTGCTTTGCTCCACGCAAGCCTTGGCTCCTGCTCCCCAGACTCATAATTCAGAGCTATCCGACCCCTGCCGTGAGTCACTAGCACGGAGGCTTTAACAGGAACAAAACCATTAGCTAAAAACAATAATGGGCTTTTAAAAAAATTATTTCCCCCCTCCGCCCCCAGCAACCACCCTTTTTATGATTAGAAGCGTTTCTAGGCTCGGAGGTTTTCTGCGAGGCTCTGGCAGCTCCTGAAGTGACATTGAGTTTTCAACACCGAAAGGTTTATTAGAATAACGGGTGTCTCACCGGGCGCCTCGCCAGCTGCTCGGCCGGGCTGGAGCCTGCAGGGACAGGGATGGGTGTGTCGTGCGTGTATGTATGTATATATATGTGTATGTAATTAATATATATGTATATATGTATATACGCGTGTGTGCAAAGCACGCACGCGTGCACAGGTTCAGTGAACTCTGCACCTAGTGAGGAGGAGGGGGGTTTCTCAGCCAGCATCGTGTGCTGGACCCCGCAGCCTCCGACCCTGTCCTCTGCCGCGGGCTGCAGGATTTGGCCCCTGCTGGCTCCTTCCTTCCCTCCTGCTCTTGGCCCTGTCACAGCAACAGCCCGATCCTGCCGCCTCGGCGCCGGGTCGGGGTCTGCCGGGGTGGGGGATAAGGAGCCTTTTGCCGACTGCCGCGTCCCCAGCCGGAGCTGCAGCAGAGCCCGGGGTGCTGGCGAGGCAGCCGAGGCTCCGTGTTCGCTCCGGTTTGTCCCACGTCCCTCGTGCCTGCAGCTCCGCAGACGTACCCACACCCAGTCTCTATAGAGGAGTCTCAGTCTGGAGTGTACAAACTTCTCGGTTTGGTTTGGGTTTTACTATTATTTTTATGTTTGGGGAAAAGACACCCTGGGAGACGCCCGTGTGATGCCCAGATGTTTGGGTTTTTTTCACCCCACGTTCCAGACAACTCATCCACCGCATCGCCAAAGACCTCAAGGGTACCAGTGACTTTTTGTGCATAAGCTACCCCTGTTCTGGGTCCCCCTGGTCTTACTCATAAAAGTACAGCTGACAATCAAACCAGAAAGAACTGCTGACTTTAGAAAAATATATATCCATTGCAGTTTGATAGAACTACTTTTTAAAATCACATGCTTATCTCTCACTAACGCTTACCAACAGTGTCTCCGGGATAAACTGTCACCCATTGGTTCTTCTGTAAATAAACATGAAATGTTCTTGTATAAATTTAAAAAAAAAAAAAAAAAAAAAAAAAGAAACCAGACAAAAATCCATCGATATATGTCCAAAAAAAATCCCTTTCCAGAAGATTTAAATAATTCAAAGAAAAAGAAAAGCCCAACAAGTGAGCCCCACTTCACTTTTTCTTTGGAGCTGATTTAAATTCCCAGTAGAAGAATGAAAAATCTTTAATAATAGAATAAACTAAAAGTGTTTCACCTTTCAATGAATATGGGAGGGGAAAAACTGCATGTAAATATTTTTAATAGGAAACATATCTTAAACAGAACTTTTTTTTGTATGTACATAACTCTTCTAGAGTTTAGTACTTAAATTGCTTCATAGTGTCTGTTAAAAAAAACAAAAATAAAATAAAATGTTTGTTAATTGTTTTTGTTCTTACTCAATGGCCAAAACTTTAAAAATAATAAAAAAGACTATAAAAATAATCTTTGCCAATGGATCTAGCACTGTAATGGTACTGTCTATTTTTTTTAATTATTTCTGTGCTGTGCCCATTTATAAGGAGAAAAAAAAAAAAATAAAGTCATTTAAACATTGTCTGCCCAGGGCTTCGCCTGCTTTCTTGCTGCAGACTGCCTGCCCCCAGGTTTTTGTAGTGCGGTGAAGGCGAAGGGAGAAGATCTCGCTGGTTCTCAGGGCTCGCTCCTGTCAGGCGAGGGAGGGATGGTGGTTAATTAACGGTCTCCATGGCAACTCTGCAGAGATGCTGAGGAGCCGGCGGCAGCCTGGACCACCCCAGCACGGCCCCGGTGTGCCTGTGCTGGCCCAGGGGGGAGGTTTGGCTGCAGAGGGGGCTGCGAGTGACACAGGTATGGCTTGCAGCACGGAGAGCCCCCCGGGTCCCCACGTCCCGCGGGTGTCACCAGCGAGGTGGAGGAGATGTGGAAGCTGTAAGAGCCGTCCCCTCCCCAAGCTGGAGGTGGAAGCAGCCCGGGCTGTTGGCCTGGGTTCCCGCTCTCACAGCTCTCCTTTCCAAAGCGATTCCTGGAAGCGAACGTGGTGAGAGGTTTGGCAGCGATGCTGTTGGCCTCCGTAAGGAGGTACTTAGATGTGTTTAACCGGCTCCTGCGTTGCAGACGCCAGACCTCCGTGGATGTGTCCTGACTGGCAGCAGAAGGCACGGTTTGTATGGCCTCACCCTGTCTTGAGAGTCAGCCATGGCCAAGGGCAAATGCCTTGCTCCAGGAGGTGGCCGGTAGTATTTCCCCAGCCCCACGGGTGGATGTGCTCTGTGGTACGTGCCAGCAAATCTGCACCCAGCCCTGGTGACGTTGTACTGCTGCCATGAATTTCAGGGAACACCACTTTGCTTGGGTTTGGGGCATGTTTTTGAAGTGTTGCTTGTTTTTCTTACCAGCCTGGACCCTGCTTCTCTTAGAAATCTCTGCCTGAAGGTTCTCACGCTCCATCACTAACTGATGCATCCACTAAAAAATGGTTAAACTGCTGCCTGTATAACCCAACACAGCCTTTAGCAAGGGTACACTGGACAAACGGTGTCTTTCCTTTGAGGCCAGGTAGCTCAGAAGTACCTTGCTGGATGGTGGTAACAGTTAGAGCCCCAAATCACCTCCTTTTTTATCCCAACCATCAGCTCTTGGAGCCAGGCAGGTCCTGATCACCCCCAGTGCCTATGTACCCCCAGGACTGCTCCCCACAGCAGCTCTCAGTGCCTACAGAAGCACCTCGGCCACCCATTCAGGTTTCCAAGCTTGTCCCCAGCCCCAGCAATAATGGTTTCACTGTGCTGGCGGTCAGACTACGCGTGCACTTGGCAGCAGCCGCCGCCAGCTGCCGTCACAAGTGAAGTGAATAACTGCTCGCAGTGAGGTGTTGGTATTCAGGCTGGAGGCTTGAAACAGCCTCTAATTATATCCCCATCCCCATTTCTTGTATATTTTTTTTCCCCGCAACGGCTGTTATGGGAATGTTCGCTTCCCACAGCACCGTTGCAGACCTGCAGGATTCAGTAGGATATTCCGAAATAGTCCAAGTGGGGTTTTTTTGGTTTTGTTTTGTTTTGTTTTTTTTTTTTCCCCAGAAAAAGAGGCTCCCTGTGACTCACCCATTGTAAATCTCTGTGACATGAGCAGAGTGTCCAAAAATAACACAGTAATTGAGATTTCACCCTGCAAATTAACAGGCCAAAGGCACTACCCCCACCTTGGTTCACAGGGCTGCCAGGTAATTGCACGAGAACAGCCACAAAGCACACCTGAGTGTCCAGTGCTGACCGCCTCCTGGAGAAACAGCTGGGAAAGACCTTCAGAAACCAACCCGGAGCTGAAAAGAGCATGGAGGGAAACAAGATTGTAACCGCTGTCTGGGGTGAACTGTCCCCAAAGCATTCAAGAGCCAAGAGCTGGAGGGACTGTTGTGTCTATGCTCTAAAAAGCTGCACTGCAAAAGATGCCCGCTTTAGAGGTAAAACTAGGACTTAATCTAAGCTTGAGGAGGGGAGACCCAGGCTTACACACAATGCCAATGCTCCTTGAAACTGGGATATGAAGGAATAACCCTAAAGCAATAACAATCATCACCTGAGCTGAAATACAACATTTCTTTCTAGTCAGCTTTAAGAGATTTCTAAAAACACTGAAATTACTTGTATTAGTACTAATGGGCTTCAGATGGAGTGGGAAAATGCTCTGCTCAGCCTCCAAAGGAAAGGATTAAACAGCAGCAAGCCGAAGGGTCGACATTGGGCTTGGCTTTTTAGGCACTTGGATGACATGGGCTCTCACGATTGTCTTGCCAGTTGTGAGGAATTGAAAGATCAAGGCTAATTTATTCCAGATAAATGCAATGAGTGGTTCAGAGGGGATGGAGGTGGAAAAGTTCCACAAGTCTGTCCCCGTGCTCAGGGGATGCACAATGAAGCAGAAAGACAGCAAGGTCAAACCTGATGCCAAGGTCCACAGGTTGCAAGTCTCAGCCCTGAGGTCTCAACAAATCTTTACAGAGAAGCACTGATACAGGTGAGAAGCCAAATCAGGAGCTAAGGAATGAACACGCTGTTCAGAGACAGACGTTTTCAAACAACCTGGACTCAATAACATCTTAAAAACCTGTCTGGGCCATCTGGAAGCGTTAGTTCTCACTGAAGATCTGTGAAAGGACTTCCAAAAAGGTGGGAAAAGAAGAACCAGGCTGCTTTAAGCTTCCAGGGTTACTTTATAAACTAGAAAATACTGGATGAAATAGTCACACTGCTTGTAAACACTGCTTGATGATGACAAGGACATCAGTCTTGATGGACTTGTCAAGAACCGATGTGTCAAATCAATCTACTGCCCTTTTGTGACCAGGAACCTTGCTCTGTGCACAGACAAGGACCTGTTGGTGTCAAACATGGTCAAGGTGGTGAGGTTTTGTCACTGTCTCACAGGGGATCCTCATCTACATGCAGTTATTGTAGGATGGGTGAAAAACCTGTTTGTAAAGTACCTGGGGAGTGGTTATCAGCAGTTTGCTGTTGAAATGGACAGATGGATTGAGTGGGCATCCAGATAGGGTCTCTCCTGGGGGCAGGTTTATTCAATATTTTCATTAACAGTTGAATGATGGCATAACATGGATGATTATTAAATTTCCAGGCACTACCTCGCTAGAAGGGTACATCTGAGGACAGGGCTGGAATTCCAAGTGATCTTAATAAGTTGGAAAGGTATCATATAAAAAAAAAATATCATTTCCATGATCAGTGGAGAGGTCAGTAACACCAGGGGATCATTCACCATGGTCTATCCAAGTATCCAATACAGAAACCTCGAGAAGGCAATTTATCCTGCTTGTTTCTTTGCCAAACATAGCAAGGGTCGAGAGATTTTCTTCAAAGCAATTTGATGCATTCTGAAATTGGGGAGATAACATTTATGGAGATGCAAGTCAAAGTATTGTGCATCTCTGTGATACAGAGCCAGCAAAATCACAGCAGACCACCATAGTGTGGCTCCATGTGCCATGTCCGTGCCTGCACTTCACCCCAGGCCAAGGCAGGACCAGCAGATGAGCGCTGTTCTCTGTGACTTCCCAGCCTGGAGGTGTCCCAGCTGTCCTTGCCCGTGACCCCAGGATTCGATCCAGCTCAGGGACAGCCCATTTGGCGTTCACCACCCAAAGCCACCTCACTGGTGGCTTTCGATTTCTGATGTGCCTCAAGCCTGGAAATAGGTTCAGGGCTCCTGAGTGTCCCTCACCAGGGCATCTTGCCTTCTTGCGTGGATATAGCCAAGGCAACAGTGGCACGGGACAGGGGCATTTTTTACAGCCATGAAAGATGCATTATGTCTGAAATGCAGCACAAATGCATAAAATCCCTTGCTGGTTCAGCTGCGTTTGGCTTTTTGTTGCCCATGCCTCCTGTGGAGATGTGCTTCTCTAAGGCAGCATTTCAAAGGCATGATGGAGTCACATGCCAGGTTCCAAGGACGTTAATACCACACAGGATGCCATGTAGGAATGTCCTGGCAGGTCCCAGAGCCTGAGCAGGTCCTCTAGGGTGCCCAAGTGCTGTAGGATATTGGGGTGCAATGGAAGGGTGTTGCCAGGGGGCTTGCATGCTGGATGGGGACCTCCTATGCTAGCTGTTGGGTCGTGCTGGCAGCGAAGCAGGGCAGGGAGGGATAGGTACTGCTGCCTGGGATTTGCCAAGACCATAAATCCACCTAAACAGGCAGATATTGAAGAATGAGGTCAGGCTCAAATGCCTTCCTGGCTTTACCCCCACTTCCAGACGCCACATCACACCACCCCAGCACCGGCTGCATTTTAGCAGTGATAGAGCCACCCCCGTTAGATCCTCAGAGGGTTATAAATCCTTCCCGAGCTTGTCTGCCTGCCCCAAATAAACAATATTTACCAACTGCTCTGGCTAATGCTGACTTACTGCTCCCAAGGCAGCTTTGCTGAAGGCAGTGATGGGCTGTCCTGTCGCATCCCAGAGAGCAGGCAGCTGCTCTGCTCCCACCTCGGCACACAGACATGGTGGGTCGTCTCCCGCCTCCCTTTCCCCCAGCTCCCCGGCAGGCCTGATCCTGCAGGCACAAAGTCCTATCTCACAATCCTCTGCATTGCTGTAAATAACCCCCATATCCTCATTCCCATCTTTTCCTATTTCTTACGAGGTTCCTCCCAACCAGCTCATCTATGGGGCTCATCAAATCTCACCTAAATGTCCTCCCCATATTTCCCCCACCTTTGGTAGCTCCTGGACTCTTTTCCCTGCTTTCCAAAGACAGCAAGTCCCTTAAAAAAAAAAAAAAAAAAAGAATCCCAGCAGAGAATGGCCGGATAAAACTCCTTGTCCTGGTCTGCAAGACAGGACTGCCTGATGGGAGTGATGGATATCTGGGCACAGCGGACGCCAGTGGCTCCAGAATGCCGCCTCGGAGTATTTTTGGTCTATTGTACAGGATTTGAGGCAAAGAGCAGCCTATTCCTGCTCCTCGTGACACTTCCTGAGCATCAGCAGATATTAATAGTAGGTAATACAGCAGTCAAACATTTCCTACTATTTACCTGCTTCAAGACAATTGGCATCTGTGCCGATAAACGTGTCTTCGGGATTTGCGCATGTCCCTCACCTACTCCCAGCCCCACTCAGACGTATTTCCTCCTCTCTGCAAACCAGGCGCTGTTTTTCCTGAGGCTGCATCCATCCCCGTGATGGGGGGGGACAGGACAGTTCACCCTGTGTCCTGTATCTGAGAGAATAGAGAATTCCCTGATGGGATATTTCCCCCTATGGAAAAGTTCAGAAAAATCAGCATTTGTCCAGAACTGCTGGAGCCTGGGACATTTGGTGCCTGGATTTGCATTCAATGCGGAATTCTGCTGGTTGCCAATCTGTTTTCAATCTAATGAGGAACAAAGCCAATTAAAAATAATAGGGACCCTGTGCTACTGCCTGTAACGAAACAATAATAATAATAAAGGCTAAATCAATTTAAGTGTTCCATTTAGATAACACCCAAACATTCCAATCAGATTCTGCCTTTCTCATTATTTTTTGTAATCCTCTCTCGTCAGCACTAAGTCATTGGAAATGGAGAACTGGAACAGCTGGTTCTGATAAAACTCAGACCAAATTTCTTCCCTGTCAATGGCTTCCAGAGGAAAACATGAGCAGCCCCAACACTGTGGACGGTGTTTCCTGACATAACCATGGGATTTCTCTCTGGACTTGGCCCATCGTGTTGCAGGAAGCCTCTTCCACAACTTGAATTTTGGGGAAAGGATTGTGTCAGAGGCAGTCATCATTATCCTCTTATAGCCTAAGTTGGGGAGATCTCCTGCAGGATATTTGCCACAAAGGGCGGGATGTTTCTTGCAAGCAATGTTGTTGTTCTTCGCATTTCATGCCTTTCACGAGGTGGGTAAATTGGGGATCCACTCCCTTCCCTGCAAACGTAGGGTGGTGGTGGCTGCTTGGGTGGCGTCCCCTGGGAACACGCAGGGGACAGGCATGTCCCCACCATCTCACCGCCAGCCAAAAAGGCAATCTGAGGGCCAGGGGCAGCAGCAGGGGGAATCCTCCCCACCACCTTGTCTGGAAAAGTCTACAACAGAGGAGGGGTTACAGAGGGAGACCGCTCTGATTTGAACTTACTGAGGCTACGTGTGAAATGTGTTTCTTTCTTTACTCCTTCACCTACGCCTTATACAAACACTTCTGGCTCTGTTGTCTATTTTTGGATGCTGGGAATTAACACCTTTATTTGCATTTTACCTTAATTTGGCCTGAGCTAAAAGTGATTTCAAGGTAGTTGGATAATGACAGGGCTTTCATCAGCCAAGGCTGTGTCAAGTCTCCACACCTGGGCCACAGGAGAGGCTATAGCAAGTGCCCTGGCACCCAGGGGTGCTCTCCAGATACCTGCAGGGCAGCAGTGTCCTCAGAGGAGCTGCTGTGGGTAGGGGAGAGGAGGGACGGGGCAAAGGCAGGGAGTTTTCTGGCAAGATCCTAAAATCATAGTCAGCGTGCTTGAACCAGGAGGGTTTCTGAATTTTAGGCTTTCTGGCTGAACTGTTTCTTTAGCTTCCTCTTAGCCACATATTAGGGAAACTGAGGCACAGGCAGCGATTCCTCTCCTATCTCTGTAATCCAATAGTTTCTCTAACAGTGTCAGCTAGGGATGCAGCTGGCGTTGGAAATGGTTCCTTCTGCTGCTCTCTGAACTGGAGCTGAAAGTTTCTTCCTTGCTGTGAACAGTTAGGAGTTAATTCTGCTCAGAAACATCAGGCCTGGTGCCTAGTCTGGGGCTCGGGTTTCAGTCTGAATCCGTATTATTATACCCCAGGGCATTTCCCTTTGTAATAGCCCAGCACTCCCTGAATCCAAAACGACTCAAGGCAATGAGTTCAACAGCTAAAATCTGTGAAAAAGCTCTAAAAGCAGGCTGGGTTTTAGGCACTTCTTGCCTGTGTGTTTCGCACCCAGTGGTGCCCTGGGAAGGGACGTCTCTGAAACTTGGTGTTATAAGGTCTCCATTGGTTGGTATGAGAAACTGGAGGATGGTTTAGGTAGAGAGGGCACTGCGAGTCAATGTGGACGTGCACACAAAGCCCTGGTCCTGCCTGGGGTGGGATAATGACACGTACAGCATGCGCTCTGTGTCCACCAAGAGTTTGGACCACAGCCTTCCCATCTCACCTGGCTTTCTGCTTCTGCTCTGAAAAAACCACCACTCTCATCCCTAAACTGTTCTCTAAGCTGCTACCACCTCTCGTATGAGATAGTACGGACTGTGTATACTGCTTGGGCAGGAAATTTAACACACGTGAAAATCCTGGGCCGTTATTTTCTGGAGGTGTCTGAAGAGCCCATCTACCTCATCCCCATTCCCCCGTTCATGCTCACCTCAGGGCATGGTGTGGAGCAGGGCTGTAACAAGATCATCTCTCCTCATGGCAGGCTCTTGCCATCTGCAACTGCAGTCCCACCAGCTGGAGCCGAGCCTGGTGCTGAGCAGAATGTCAGCAGTTAATAATTATAATAAATTAATAATAGCCTAATTAATAATTTTTCATTATTTCTGCTTCCTCAAGAGCTCCCGGAGGCACTGAATAATCTGCTGAAACGTTTTGTACTACAAGTTCAAATAAGCACAGATGTTTGGGAGGCCAAGCGAACGGCGGCTCCACTTTGAGCCCGGGCACCGAGAAGCTCCAGCCTGGGGTGGGGACGTGGGGACGACCGCTATAGCCTGGATCCCCCTCGCGTCGGAGGGACTCTGCCTTGTGAAGCCGAAAGCTCATCTCTTGATGCATACATCTGCACTAATAGCCAAGGCAGCAAGCTAAAAATTGCCAGATGAGTTGGTTGTAGTTGGGGAAGGAGGGGAAATCTTTTCTTTCCAGGCTGTGGTGGTGTGTGTGCCTTTTTATTTGTAACCCATAGTGCAACACACCCAGTCAAGGATGGGTTGTCCCTTGTAAAAACCACCTGAGAGGCTGCATCAGCCCAGGCTTTGTCTTCGGTCAGGGAAGAGATGGGCTCCTCCGAAGGGTGATTCAGCCATCCTTCGGTGGTGGGTTGCATCTGTCCCAGCTCTGAGTCTCGAGAGTAGCTGGGGCCAAACACCTGGGCAGATGTCGGAGACATGATCCAATATCTGCTCTCTGTCTGCAAGTTGCATTTCTGCAAAGACAGCATGAAGACAGAAGAGGGGCCAAGAAATGTTCTTGGGATGTTTGGGGAGCCCCAAGCATTTTTTTCTAAGAGACCACAAAACCCTGTGTTTAACCCTGTAAACAGAGTCTGAGCAGGAGCCTCTGTTTCTAATAACATCCAAAAGGATTAGCGCTAGGGAGGGAGAAGAGCTTTTTGAGCTCAAAGGCAATAATTAGGAAGTAAGTGGATATAAACTATACAAATAAATTTAAACTAGAAATTACAAGCTTCCTAAAAATCCAGGCAGTGAGGGCTGGAGAAACCTCTGACAGGGGCCTGGGAGGCAGGACCCAGAGCCACATCAAGGGGGAAGGCCATGATCGCTTTGGGATGCTATGACCTCCATCCTCTGCAGGTGAGCGCGGCGGGGTGAGAAATTATAAAAGATGTGAGGTGCTTTCCCTGCCCTGGAATGGGACTAAACATCTCCACATCGGGTCTTCATGTGACTTCTGCAGAGCTGGAGAAAAACATTCCCACACGGTTCAACAGGGGTAATTCTGAAATACGCCAAATGAAAACAGTGCCCCTGCAAGTGTGGCAGTTGGCTTGCGTTTCCAAATGGCTTGTCATTTTAAAACGGGAAACCTGTCTTGTGTCATCTTTGAAAATGGCAAACTGCACCAATTTAAGAAATTAAAATATTCTCATTAAGAAGGGTAGTGAAGTAGGTCTTTCCCTTGAAAAGTGATGATTTTGTTGAATATTAACAGTGTGATGAAAATGAAATCTTATTTTTGATGTCTGTGGTGTCTTGTCTTCTTCATCACAAGTTTAAATTACAGCAAGAGGGAATAAAAATATCATAGAGGTAGGGATAGCAGGGCAGGGCCTGGATAACCTAGGACGGCTGTGGGACCTCCACCATTTAGCCTTTTGAGGACTCTTAATGATTCTGGTTTGAATTTCCATATTTCTACAGCATTTGTGTAGGAAAGCTGCTGCCTTACACCTCTGACAGAGCTGTGTCCTGCGCGGAAATGAAGGGGGAAATGGACGCTGCAAGCAAATACCTGCTCCCCAGCCACCTCTGAAACACCTCAGATTTCACCTTGGTTTGCTAATTCTGGGCGAGGGGAAGGGCAGGGAGCTGAGGTGTCCAGGGGAGCCCTCACCTTCACAACCAAAGGATGTAGCTCCCAATAAATCAACTCCTGCAGCAGACGGTGAGGGCAACGGATGGACAGGCAAAAGGCCATTTGATTTTTATTAAAAATAAAGCTGGAGGCTACATTTTACACCACCCTGCCCCTTTAAAAGCAGCGGACATTTCCTTGCCTCCATCAGCCTTCGAGAAGGCAAAAGCAGATGGTGCTACAAAAAGGGAAAGGAAACCTTTTAGCATCCTTCATGGTGTCTCACCAGGCTCTCAGCAGTGACAATTACTGAGCAGGTAATGAAGACAGAGCAGAAACACTGATTTGCTGCTTGTGGAGAACAAAAGAAATTGCCATTATTTTTTTCCTCCCTAGATCAGGGCAAACAAACAGCTTCTTTAATAACGAAATCTGCCTTGATGTGCCCAAGATAGGATGTCTCCTGCTGGGACGAGCTGGTCAGATGATAACAGGCAGTTTTTCTTTATCACTAGCCCCAAACGGCAAAGATTATCTCCCATGGTAAATGTGCTGGAGGCTGTGAGATCGAATACTTTACAAAGAGATTTAGGGGAGAAAAAAAAATGTTTATTTCTTCTCCTTCCTCATGACCATAGTTTGCATCTCTCAGAGCCCCTTGGCTGTGCTGGGACATGACTTTGTCCTTCCTGGGGCTGCTGAGGAGACAACCGAGCAGAAATGTGACCGCAGAGGTGTCCAGGATGGGGAGGGGAATACACAGCAGATTTGAAGTTTTGCCAGGGCTTCACATAATATCTGAGTAATTCTTATTCGCTAAACTACAAATTATTCACCGTGTCTTGGTGTCCAGGGAGCAAAGTTATCCCATATTTATAACACTGAGGCCTGGAGGTGGCCACTGTGGAGCCAGGACAGAGCTGGCAGGTGGACTTGCCAAGCTGGAGTGTTATGCTATGGTGCAAGACCCGCCAGATCTGGAAAAACAGGACCTTTCCCCAAGCTCCTTTCCAGGCAGGTTAGAAACACGGAGAAGAGGAAAATCGCAACACCAATTTACACACTGATTTTCAGTGAGTGGACAGAGGGATTCATCGTCAGGTGCCCACCAAGGCTTTACATCTCCTCTCCTTTGCAGTCTGTGAGAACAGCAGGAAATAATCCCCCAAAGCTGCAGCAGTTTCAAGAAAAGAGAGAAAACTCTTGATTCCCTCTATATTTGAGGCAGCTTTTAAGGCAAAAGCAAAGGCTGGGGGCTCGTGCCTGGCTTTGGCAGGAGCCTGCTACTCAAGGCCACTTTGGACATCTCTCGCAGTCTGCAGACTTTTCCTTCCTGAAGCCCCAGATCTTTCACTTGGAGAAGAACCTGGGATGAAAACTCAGCTGAAAGGATTAATTGTGGCTGGCAGAGGGGAGACGAGCTGCCGAGGTTTCAGGCTGGCCAGAGAGGAAGGTAATTTAGTGGGAGGTGATGCATGCGAGTTTCTGGCTGGCAGAGAAGAGGGTAATTTAGTGGGAGTTGATCCCTTGAGGTTTTTGCTGGATAGAGAACTTGCAGGAGGAGACTCATGGGCGAGTTCTCTTTAGTTTTGGGCTTCATAGAAAGTTCCTTTTTTAACTTTAGGGCCATCTTCCCCAGATGACTCTTCTATTTGCTCTTTCAGTTGCCTGATTAAAGAGCAGCAATTTGAGGACACTGAATGACTGAGGGGCATGGGAAAGGGGAACAGGGACCTTCTGCAACCCGTGGTGCCGGTGACCCCTTGGGCAGTGTGTCAGAAAGACCTGCCAGCCCATGGTCCTCCTTCCTGGGGCTCTGCTGCCATTTCATTAAAACCCACCGGTGTAACTGGCTTCAGCAAAGAGGTCGGGCTGGATCGTTTGACCACCATTGCCTTATCTTCTTCTTACGGAAAAGGTCATCTCCGGGTACCTTTCCAGGTCTGATGCTTCGTTCTGCTCCACTGGAGCGAGAATTTCAGCCTCGCCAGGCGACTCAGAGCGCTTTAGCTGTGTTTTCCAACAGCAGGAGCACAGATAAAGACTTCAATTTTCCTAAAGATCTCATGGATCAATCCTCTGGTCAAACCAGAGAAAGGAAGATTTCCTTGTGGCTGGGATGTTTACGGCCCTTTGCTCCTGTGTGACAGTGGTCACGAGTCTAATAATGGCTGTATGGCAGCTTTTCCTTCAGAATATTCTTATGACCTGTTTCCACTAAACTGGTAGAGAAATTGTTTCCCTGAGACTTCTTACCCTATCTCAAATGGCACTGAAGTCAGCCAGCAGGTTTGCAAGTTACTGAGGACAGACAGATGCAATAGTAGCTGCTAGTGTGATCATGCGCCCTTGTTCCAGCAGGGAGAAGACTCAATGAGTGCTCTGGTCTTCCGTCTCTTACGTCCCAGACTCGTCTCAACGCATGCATGGACAATGCTTTTGGCAGAAACCGATTCCGGCAGCCCCAGATCCAACTCCTGTTTAATTTATCTTCCTCCTTGAAAGACACCCAGAGCAAACCTTCGTTTCCCTCCTCCCAGAGGGCATGGCTGAGATGCCTCCAAGCCTAGTCTCCAAAACCAGCTTTGGATGGGGTGAGATGTCTGGGCTGAAGTCAGTGTTGTCGTGAAATGCGTCAAGGGGACACAGCCTCACAGGATCGCTGGGGCTAAGACTCACGCCAAGCTTTGGCTATTTCAGTGTTAGATGTCGGTTTTATGAAGTCACCTTTGCCAAGAAGAGAGAGGGATATGTCAGGAGAGCGTCTGAGATAGCAGAACTCAGCAGTCCTCTGGCATTGCTGCCTCTTGGGGAAACCCCTTCCATTTTAGACAGCTACAGTTATTCATACAGTGCCTAATATAAGAAGTCCCTAATCCCTTGAGAGGTTTAAGGATGCTCCTGTCACACGGCTAATATTTAGATTTAATCCCTCTTTCGCTAAGTAACAATAACCCTCAAACTTCATTTCAGAATACCTCACCAGAGCTTAATTTTGCAACAGTTTTTTTCTGCTTTAGCAGAGAGCTGCTGTCTATTTATATACATCTCCTCCACACCTAATAACCACAAGAATAACTAATAGGAAGTGCTTGAAGCATGTCTTAATTAGTCTGACATTAGCAAGCTCCAATGTCTTTAGTTAATTGATAGATTTTAGCACGATTGAATCTCAGAAATTGAGTGAGGGTTTCATCCACCTTCATCAGAGGCTGAACGAACTGTGTTCATGTATCTCGGGGCAAGGATATTTGACACAACAGTAGTTGATTGAATGGAGAGGAACCACCTCTAAAAGCATCTGAAAGAGCGCTCAAAACTGCCTCCCATCTAGTCTGCATTAGGTGTGACTAAATGCAAAAGATATTATTCACGCTTAGCTAACAGCTAGAGGATCTCTAGAGTGGAGCCAGCGTTTGCCTTGCAGCAGTTGTACTCTCCGGAGACAAAGCATGTAACAGAGAGAGGGACTGATTCATCAGCATCACCGAGCTCTGGGTCCTTCTCTGCGCAAGGGGGACCAACACATCATATGGGGGGGGCTTTGGGAGCGGGAATGGAACTTGCTGGTGCCAATGGGGATGGAAAGGGCATAGTGTGCTTCTGATAAGCTTCTGTGCTGGTACCTCTCTGGGGTCCCAGTCATCCCTGTTTGTCAGAAACCAGCCTGTCAACTACATGAACTCTCGTGGGTCTTGGTTTGGATCTGCCCACCACTATTAGTCACTTTGTCTAAAGGTTGGACTTCTGTGTCGTTCTTGCTCCCTGCAAGCACTGACGTGCTCAGTGGAGATGAACACACGGTGCTCCTGAGATCCCAGGGCTTGACCAAGTCATTGCTGGGGGTGATGTGTGTGGTAGGAGAATGTGTCGAGCCTACAAAAGGCAGGAAGGGGGAGACCTGCTCTCACAGGCATGTTCTGGCAGAGCAACTCGTACTTACGTCAGTCATCTGCACTACTCATATCTGCCAGGAGTGGTTTCTGTAGGCAGCCAGCACCACCAGGGGTTGTGGAATTTCCATCCGTTTTCATGGAGGCAGTAGGCTGATGTAAAGTGAGTGGTGCCAAATGTCTTCCAAGAGTCGACCCTACAGATACAGTTGGGGCCCCGGTTCTGCAAACCATTGTTTTAGCCTGGAAAGGAGGTTCATCCAACACTTGTGAGAAACCATTTTCTTCACAGGCACAACCCAGTGACCTTCCCATCCCTCCTCCAGCTCCAAGGAGCAGGCAGCAAAGAGAGACCCCACGATTCCAGGCAAACCTCAAAACTTTGCAGTCGATTTCCAAAGCAAATGCTGTGCTGCCAAACTCATTTCACCGAGTAAAAGGAACATCTCAGGCCTATTTGCTTTGGATTTATAATGACGTCTCAGCAGGGTAACCTGGCTTTAGAAAAAATTTTGCCTGTGCTGGAGCCTGCGGAGTAAGGGAAGGGGAGATGATGAAAGCAGTTAAAGGAAACCCTGTGGGGATGACTCCAGATTTAAGCCCTCATAAAATGCAACTGGTTTTCCAAAACACAGAAAGCTGGATTATTGTGACAGCAAATAGGAGGTGAGGGGGAACTGGCCAGGTGGAATTGTCTTAATAGCCACTAGAAAAGCATCTGCTGAGTAAATGTTGTGAAAACTGTTAACAAGCTGGACGCTGCTGTTTTGACAAGCCACATGTGTAAAAGTGAGAAGAAATCCTCGGGTGCTGCAGCACCTTCTTTGCAGCATACAAGTTCTCAGAAGGTGTTTCGTGACTTAATCCCCATCATATCGTGCTGACGCTGCGAGAAGCACCTGCCCCTTGTGCTAGGGGTCCCCGTTAGGGATTTCTACCACCGTTCCTTATTCCATGCTCCATCAGATCTCATTTGTGCAGTCTAACATCAAAGATATCATTTCCATGATGTTGCAATACTTACTTGGTTTAATAATGACTAGAAAACATGTTTCATGCCCTAATTTGAGATATCAGATTATTAGAGCAACTTCAGAATCAAGGAGAGAAATGTTTTCACTGGTTAAAACAAGTTGCCCCACAAGTAGTTGGGATTGGGATACTTGATATCCTTTTCTTTTCCCTTGCTCCTGTGCCTAAAGAAATGATATTTCTGACCAAAACTTCTCCTGAGGTTGGGTACAGTCCTAACAGGACTTTCCAGCATGGACTCACTGGTGCTTGACACCCCAGATAAATTCATCCTGCAACCATCCAGTGAGACACTAACAGGATCTCCTCTCCCAGCCATCTATTTTCCCACAGTTTGTAGGACTGTAACACATTTGAAACGTTTCCCACTTTATCAAATGCACTGGAAATTAGTTGGCAGGTTCAAAGGCTACTAGGAGGAATGGAAAGCCAATTAGATTTTCCTAACTGAATGGGCCAAAAAATAGGAAAATCTGCTGAACCTTCCCCATCAACATTGAATTACTTCCAATCAAGCCTCCATTCAGCTGAGGAGGGAAATCTAGTAGAAGTGTCACTCTGGCATACATCAGGGACTGCACGTTTGATCTTGCCTGTGGCAGCCGAGGAGTGGAGCTGACAGGAGAAGCTGCCAAGTGGAGAGTCCTGCAGTTGGACATCCATACAGAGTCTGTTGGGGTTTGGAAGACCTCTATGATAGCCCTCCTGCATGATCAGCACCCATGAAGGGATTTAGAGGGCCCATCCCCTCTTCGTTCCTACCAAACCTGGGCTTTTAGGTAAGATTTGCATCCACAATATCCCCTAGATCTTCAGTTTCTGCTGGTGAACATGTGGCTTATCATAGACTTTTCTCTGGCAGAGTATCTCAAGCTCTGGCCATGGGCTTTCAACAGTCCAACACGCTGCAAAGTGCAGGTGTGTCACGATGCTTCCCAGGGGCTGTGAAGGAAAACCTCAATCAGGCATGGAAGTACTGTGCACTTCCACCTAAGTCCCCAGTGGGTCCCCAGTGGGTGCCCAGCATGGCCTGGAGCTGACCTCGTAGCATGGAGTCCGACTCCCATTCCCTGCATGCCAACAGGTTTCCAGCCTGTTCACGGATGTCGATCCCTCTGCTCTGTCCTATGTAATTGGACCTACAGCAGAAAGATGGCTGTCCCTCATGGCTCAGATACTCTGCCTGGTCCCAGATCACAGCCTTCTCCAGATGCTGGCTGCAACTGGAGCTGGAGGTTTCCTACTGTCAGCCAGAGGAGGGCAGGCAGGGGTGCACGCTTAGGTCTGTGTCCCACTCCCCCCAAAGCAGCTGCATCTCTTGGTTGACCCTCCAGCCTTCCCCCTGGTTTCTCATGAGTGCCATGGCCATGACAAGAAGAAAAAAAAAAAATCATATTTCTAACGGCTCTGCCAGCACCCTTTGGGCTTTCATGAGCGAGGCTTTGATCGACACAGTGCACCAGCGGGCTCCGTGCCAGGCTGACGAGAACCGAGGAGATCGTAATGAGATTCCTTTTGTAATTCTTGTCGAGGTGCAAACCCAGCGAGCCTCGGTAAATCAGCGGAGCCTTTCATGTTTCCCATCTTGATGGAAACATCAGTAGAGAGGCACTGGTGCTAAATTGTCTGCTTGTTGGCAGTTATCCAGTCCTGAGAGTAAGACAAGGGTAGCGGGAAATAGGGGAGGGTAGCACATGGGATGAAACTCTTCCTCCAGCCTTGAGAGCCAGATCCAGACGTGCAGTGGTCTTCATGGGGCACAGTCTTGTAGAAGGAAAGTGCCCTGCAGGTAAACTCATGCCTGTGGGGCTCTTCGAGCTGACAGCACCAGAAAGAGAGACGCAAGAGCTCAAGCCCAGGAGGCATGCAGGGAAAGAGCAAAGCCCTTTGCACGGGTGATCACAAGGCAGTTCTCCACCTCTTTCTCTTGTCCTGGGGCATCACAGTCACAGCAAAAAATAGAGGTCTTTAATATCATCATCATGTTTTCTTAGTGTTTACGAATTGCTATATATATTCATAAAAAAAAGGCAGGGAAGAGAGGTGAGGACTAGAGTTTGAGGAATCAGGTCCTCAGGACCCTGAAAGTGGTTTGTGGGGTGGCTGCCTCACCCCGAAGGCATTGCAGATCTATATCTTCAGCCTAGCTCTGCTACTAGTCCCACAACAGCAGGATGGGACCTCTGGCCACCGCTTGATAAAGCTCACTCTTGGGCCCAGACGTCCACGGTCAAGTGCTGTGGGGCTGTCATCGCAGCTGATGCGATGGTTCAGACACTACTGAGCTTTCTCAGAGCTGTGAACTCAACTCCCTTCAGTCCTCTCACCTGCCCCAGTCTTGTTTGTTGAATTATTTAGGTCTCCTTGCTAAGATTTAAAACCTCTCCTTGTTAGCCTAGTGAAAAATGTACCTAGTTAGCGACATCTATCCTGCCTGGATCCATTTCAGGTATGTCTAGCGGTGACGGATGCAGAGACTGGGAAGGCTTTTCTCTTCCCGCTCTCCAGCCCCAGCCTTGCATATTCTCTGCTAGAGGATGCTGTTCCAGAGACTTTATTTATTCGCCTTTGAGAGGCTGTGCTTCTTGTCCCACTGAGATCCCACCATGTTCATAAGCCACCCAGCCCCTCTCATCTTGGTTGCCCGGATCAGCACCCTGAGATGCTGATGTCCTTTAGGATGGAAGGGGATGAGGCGGGTGGACACATTGGGAGGGCAGCAGCAAAGTTGGCGTTGTCTGAGCTGACACTGCTGAACAAAGAGGACTTGATAGCTAAGCTCCCTCAGCACCAGTTCGTACAATCTGGGGGTAATTAGCTGGTTTTCTGTCTTGCGACTTCATAGTATCTGCTTGTGCTCAGCTCTGATCTGCCATTTGACAGTTCCCAGCTTGGTGGAAAAGGTGGCAATTAAATGCCCTTTCAGGTCAATCTGTATTTCAGGGTGGAAAACAGGGACTAGCTCTAACTGGAGTGTTAAAGGCTGCTGGGTGGCTGTGCATACCCTTGCAGCGCTGTGCCGAGAGGTAACGTTTGGCACTTGGGTAGTGACCAGGTCCTTTTGGTGTCACTATGAGGGGGCAGCAGACGCAGCTTTCTGTGCCCGTTCAATCGGTCAGACAGATGATGCCTTTTTGGACACGGTGGCATGAATTCTGGAGAGGCAATTCAAGTAGTGTGAAAATCTACATCTTTCCAGGCTCCGACCCCTGCCAGTGCACCGTCACTGTTCCCTAGTGTGCTGTATTTCATCGTGATGCTTGGTGGGCTTCTTGGGCTGCTTCTCCCTGTTGTCCTAAGCCTTCACCTTCTCCATCTTACACAGAAGTATAACTCTGTGGCAAGTGTTTACAGAAGAGAGCTGACACCTGGCACAGCCACACCGTGCCCTGATGGGAGGCAGGAGTCAGTTAATGTTTGGGGAACGTATGGAGAAGGTCTTTACTTTTCCATGTTGGGACATGGGCTGCACTTTCTACCTGCAGCCAGAAAGCTGCTGAAGACTTTGGGAACGTTATGCTGGAGAAATGCTCGAGTGTGTCTGTGGGACTCTAAAGCTCTGTTTCCGTGCGTTTTGTTTCCAGAGACTAAGCTAGAGCAGCAAACAGCCACCCTTACAGCTCTTACCCACCATTCCCTCCCTCCTCCCTCTCCTGCAGGAAAGCAGAGCAAAGCTTTGTATAAACTGCTGCTCTCCAGATCCCTTTGAACGTTGTCAGAGCCCCCTTGTTCTGTGTGAGCAGAGCAGGTTTCAATATACATGAGACTAACCAGGCACTAAAAAAAAAAATGAAATCCCAAACCACAAACATCTGGGTGAGTTCTTGAAAAAAGGAGTCTCTTCCTTTTTTTTTTTTTTTTTTTTTTTTTTAAACAAAATTACCACCAGCAACACGACAACAAAAAGCTTTCAAGTCTGTTTCAGACACGTGTCTGAGATTTCCGCCTTTGACAGAAGATGCTTTGCATAGGGTGCCTTGTGTCGAATTGTGCTCGTTTCAGATGTTTCCAAAACAACAGATGCTTGTAAAACAAGAGCAATAAAGCGAGCCATGGCTGATCCTGCTTTGTCTTAAAAACTAACTTGCAAGACACTCCTGTCTGCTCTGCTTCTCTGGAGATGTAGTAGTGAAGGCTCTGCCCACTTGGATGGCAGTGATGGGCTTCTGGCTGTGGTGGGTGAAGCCTGGATTCAACCCACAGTAGCAAGTGCGCTCTGGCACAGTCTTGGAATAAAGATGCTCAGAATGAGACACATCTTCTCAGACATTTGGCTTCAGGGCCTGACGCTCAGCCCTGCCACCCATGTGCAGTTCCTCTCGTTGCTGGCCAGGATTCTGGAGAATAAATATCTTTGAACATCAGGCCCCTAAACTGCATTTTTGCATGTCAAGCCTTGGAAAGGGCTTTGCTTTGGAGTCTGCTCCTGTAATCCCAAAGGAGCTGCCTGCCAGCTCCCCACAGTCACTTTGTGCTGTCGTACATACTGGAGTCAGAGTGGCAGAGGAACCACAGCCCAGGTCCAGTTTCCCTTCCCCAGAAACACCACGTTGATTCAACTAACGGCATGTGCTCTGCAAGCACGCAGGGAGGGAGGACGCTGACAACGGGAGGGGATGCAGGCTGAGATCCTACCCTGCCTTGTCTCCCTCCTAGAAATCCCCCCTCGTGCAGCCTTCTCTGGTCAACAAGAAAACATCGCAGTATCAAAACCATCACCTAGAACAGCCCGTGTTCCTCCTCCCCCAGCACCACATGTCCTTCTCCTTAGAGCACATGAGGGCTCATTTATACCATGGGATGTTTTGCATAAAGTTAGAGAGGTCCAATGGGAGGTCTATGGCCTGTGGGGTGGTATAAAAGGGATCGGTGGTGGAGCAGGTGGGCAGAAGGCTTTGGGTAGTGGGTAGGTGAAGTGTGCAACGGATGGAGCTCAAGGGCAGTCTGCCTCCGGGCGCTGGAATGAAGATGAATAAGGTGAGCTCAGGAAATGGGGTTTTCTCAAGTGTGATGTTTCAAGTGTTCAGGAGAGGGATGGGAAAGCAGCAGAGAAATGCTGCAGCTTGTAAAATACCTGGTGGGGAGGATGGGTATCTCTCCCAGCGCTTGAAGAAGACCCCATGAATCCTGACACCTGGTTCCCAGCTCTCCTCAGGATCTCCCGTGTACAGCGGGGTCAATCCCCTGAAGGCTCATTTTGCAGGGGGACCAAGGGAAGAACCTAGTGCTGGGCCGAGCCCCAAGGGTTAACAGACCCCACAGTCAGCTCCTCCGCCAGCAGATCAAAGCAGCGGCTGCTCTCCCCAGGCCCTCGCCTTTGCCATGTGCTCTGTGGTGACTCCATTGTATTCCCTCCACAATGAGAGCTCTGTGGTGGCCGGGAAACCCCCAGCACGTCCTCACCCAGAGACTGTCACGCTGGCGAGGGGGTTCGCCTGCATCCGGGCACATGAAAGGGGGAGTCACGCAAGGGAGATGATGTCTCCATTTGAAGTCTCTGGCAGGGTAAGCGCTGCTGCAGTACGGGGGCTCGGGCGTGCTTGCCACTGGTGGTGGGGGGGGGGCGGGGGGGGTGTTTTCTCAAGGACTTTGTCTTTCAAGCACAGCCGGGCTCTGTTCAGCTGCTGTCGCTGGCTTTTGATGCTGGGGCTCAGCAGCGTGCCGCCCAGCTGGAGCAGCCAACAGCTCAGTGCTTTCGGATGCAAAGAGGAAGGGACTTGCCCCAGCCTGGGCAGCAGGACGGAGTCAGGGGCAGCACTGAGAGCTCTGATTCCTGCTCCTGGATTTATGCTGCGGTAAAATGATGTCTTCGCCTGTGGGTGGGAGCATAAAAGGAAAGGAGCGCTGTCTAACGAGCTCGATTTGCCATCCAGAGCACGGGCAGTCACACCTGATGGTTTCACCAGTGCCAAGCTGATGGAAAATGCCTGCTATAGACAGTCCCCACGCTCTGATTGACAGCTTTTTCAGTTACCATTGCATATGCAAATCTTTGCAATGTGATTTCCAAAAGCTCCGAGCGTTTGCTAACTCCCCTCACAGAGGGCTATGTATTGAGTTGCTGTGAATTTACGCTCGTGTAATTGAGAACAGGATTTGGCTTGCTGTCAGTACATCATGGGGCTGTTAAGAATAGGATGTGGCATTCCTGTAGCCACTGCATTTGTTACAAATTGTGTTTTTAATACTAAAATGCGGTTACTTAGCACTAACGACTGATCACAAAGCAATCTATAGAAGAAGAGATTCTATTGGGTGGGTAGTGGTAGCACCCTCTCTTTGCAGCACTCTCTGGTAGTCCCCATGGTGAGCGTCTGATTTCAATTGTTTATCACTTTGCCAAGTGTTTCATCTTTGGATTGAGATGTCCCAGGCTCAGTTTTTACTTCAGGTGGAAATGTTCAGGAAAAGCAGCTCAGCTTTTGTGGAGTAAAGCTTAAAATGGGTCAGGCCGCCGTGCTGACCTTCTGTTGTTCAGTTTCTAAAAGCAAACACGAAGGATCCCAATGTCTCGTGCCAGGTTAATTTGGAGGCCAGGAAGGTGCCTTTCGTCGCACCTTGGAAAACAACTAAAGACTTGGTCAAAGCAGGCTCTGAGGATGTCCAGCTGACCGTTTTGGAGGCTCTGCATGTTCCTGAACCGTGAATAAGTTGCTGTTCCCAGAAGCTCGAAAGACGATGCTGATCTCAGGCAATCACTGTCCTGACTTCTGGATGACTTGAGGCTGGTTTTATTGGAGGCCTTGACTAAACCTGACCTTATGCTGTTATTCTGTGGCTTTGGTTTCCAAGCTGCTCATACTGGTGCCAGAGCTGCTGTTTCTCCAACTTTTCCCCTCAGAGAAGGTGCAGAGCTCATGCAGACAGAGCTCCAAGGTCACCCAGGCATAGGTTTGGATATGCAGCTGGACCTGGAGCTGGAATTGCTCCTCACTACATGATTTCAGTTGATTTAGTCTAGTCTCTAGATGCAGGGTTTCGTCATCCCCTTTGCAATCACATGTCCCTGCGACAAGCAGACCACCGCCAAGCCGTGGGCTCAGCCCATCAGCTGCCGGCTGTCAGCACTTGAAGGGGCAGAAGCCTCACACTGCCGTTCGACAAAAAAGCACAGGAAAAGCCTCAAAATTTTTATTCCCAAATAGTTTCTGTCTTCCTTTGGGGCCCATTATGCCAAGTAGGTACTGCAGGAACACAGAGAGAGTCCTCTCCCACTGCAAAACACGTTTTTCAGGCCCTGGTTCAGCAAAGCATTTAAAAGCACGCTTAATTTCAGGCTGCGTGCGTAATCCCCTTGAAATCAATGGGAGTTAAGCATTCGCTTAAATGCTTCACTGAGTTGGGCCCTAAGCAGACAAGCCAGACAAAGAAGGGATGAAAGAGAGATTTTGATTTTCTCCTGGGAGTGACAGCAATGAGGAGCCATCTCTTTGAATCATTACCTTGCTGCTTCTGTCATGCTAGATGGGATCCTTCCTCTCTTGTAGATGCTGCTGCTAGCCTGGGGTACCTCCTTAATCAGCCAGCTATGTCTGGGAAGGAGAAGAAAACCTTGGAGGCTCAGAACTCTTGCAGGGTGCTTGCCGCAGCTGTAGGCATGTGCATCTCCGCACACACATGCAGATGTCTTTTAAAGGAAAGCAGCAGGTTACCATGGATGGGAATACAAGCAGGAAATCCTCTTCCACTGCACAAATCTGGCCTTTTTCCAGATACCATGTCATCACTTTTCGCCTATGTTAAAAAAAAACCTGACCTTCTGCTGCCTTTGCTTGCAGCGAGTTTAAATTACTTAAGACTTTTTTCCAGATGCTGTTTTCTTAAATTACTTACTGAGAAAGCCTAAGTCAATCTACATATTAAACATACCGGAGATTGGAGTCCAAGTCAATGTGGCTCATGACAGTCCTAGGAAACCAAATCTCTTTCCCTGTGAGCCTTCACCCCCCTCCTTCGATTTCTCCTTTAGCTTAAGGCGATAAAACTTTGAAGATGTAATCTAGGCATTATCTGCCTTTTTGGATAATGTTCAACAGTAATTTTAGCATTGTCTTTATCTCCAAAATGGTTGCTTTAAATTCAGCTTCTTCTTTCCCAGAGGTTGGTTTGTTTTTTAGGCAGCAAAGCATCTTTCCTTTGTATTTCCTTCTGGTGGGTCAGATTTTTTTGGTCCTGGTTTATTCTCCTATTTGTTTTCCCCCTCTGCCATACCTCCTCACTGTTTGGATTTTATTATATTGGGATTTATTCTCCCTGTGGAAGGATTCATCCATACAGAAGAGCTCAAAGCATATTCCAGAAGTGGGACCTGGGAGCCATTCCTGTTTCCCCACCAGCACCCTTCCAGCATGTGCTGCTGGAAAGGATCATGGCGAGAAGACATCCTCTCTCAGGGATTGACCCAAATTTTCAAAACCTCCTCTCCAGATGGATACCACAGGATATTACCCCTCGTCCTAGCCTGTTTCCCTCCTGTTTTGAGTTCATCATAATGTTGGTGTGCCTTTCAAAGCTCATATGTTAGGTCAGAAACATCGGTAACAAGGTTTATTTCTCTCTGCTTAAAAATCAAATTTGAAACCAGGGTCAGTTTGTATTTCCCCAATCTAGATAATTTTCTGTGGGGAAACTGAGCTATTCCCTCCTTCCTTTATTTTTTTTTTCCTCCTGACAAATCCTTTAGCATTAGTATGCAGTCTCAAATATATATTACCTTCCTTCTCACAGAGACAGAACCTGCTTCCAATAAAACTTCCCCCGAGACACTGGATCTGGCTTTGACTTTCCTGATTAAATGGGCTATGGATTTAATTTGACAAGAGAGGGAGCTGATTTAGCAGATAAAGTATCTTGTTCAAAAGGTGATGTTTCTATTGCAGCCTGATCTCTGTCAGGTCCCCCCCTGTCATGTATGGTCGGAGCCTACTATGAAACATCACCTTTTGCTAAGTTATATTTATTGCAGTCCCTCTTTTTCCCCCCTGTTTTTGATCAGACCTGTCTGGAGCCGTGTGATTTCATAGCCAGTGTGGCGTGGGTTTCTGCGGGCTGCGGACAGGCTAAAGGAACCGCTGCAAAGCGACAGGGAACCCTCCCTTAGCCAGGTGTCAGGAGCTTGCCTGGTGGAGCTGGAGGGACGTGGATCTACCCCTGGCTCGGCACGGCAGAGCTTTTCGTGCATCTCCTACTTCCCAGCGTGGCTCTGAACATAACGTTGCTTTTGTCCTTCTGCTGGGATTGCATCAGCGCGGCTTGGCCTGGGGAGGAAGGCAGGGAGGGTCCCCGCCTGATGGAGGGTACAGTGGGATTTTGGGACTGGCTGCCAAGCTCCCAGGAGGGGCATCACGCTGTTCGCAGTGATTCCAAAGATCAAATACCTTCCAAAGGGAAGTCTTGGGGCCTTTGTCCTTATCAGTGGGCTGTTCCAAAAAGGCTGGGTTTGGCAGGGAGTGCTTGCAGGCACGCAATGCTCTGCCGCGGGAGGGGCAGGATTTGAGCATGTCCCACTCGGCTCCCTTGCCAGGACCTACGGGAGCAGCTCAGCAGCAGTAAAGGGCAGCCATCCGTGGGGTGCTAAAGCAGGGAGTGTTGACCAGAGAGGGTTTATATGGAGCTCCCAATAAAATCCACTCCTCTGCTAACGGCACCATTTGCTTAACTGCGGTGTCAGCAAGCTGTGCGTGATCGCATCCTCGGTAACACAGGCTGTTCTCCAGCCTTTGAAACCCTCGCAGCCTTGGCGGTGGCAGGTGTGGGGCAGACCCCCATCCCACCCATAGCAGCATCTCGCCAGATCTCAGCTTCATCGCTGGCGCACGCTGACGCACTCCTCCGTGTCATGAAACCAAGGCATCAGCCAGCTCTGCCAACGGGGGCTGATGACCCAGGCAGAAATCCTTCATGTGTGAGTGAGTGTCTCCACAACCGAGCCGAGGCGTGTCTCTCCCGTTAGCTCTGACTGGCATCCACTGCTCGCAGCTCATATGTAGGTCACCGGTTCTGAAATAGCGTGGAAGCCAGGCACTTGTGTCCCCGGTGTCTGCCTGCCTACAGGAGGTCTGGCGAGGGGTATGCTGCATGCTGAAGGAAGAGCAGGTAAAAATCAAATCCATCCTGATGGCTGGTGCCCATACAAAAACCCAGATTTTTGGGGGAAATCAAGGCCATTAAATGCGTGTGTTGGATCCACCGTAGCTTATCACCATGTGTGTCTCTAAATTCTTCTTACAACTGCTATTGTAGCAACCCTGGAGAAGATGTCCGTTACATGTTCATGTATACGTGGCACATACCTACTGCCACTGCACGACTCCAACCTCATGCCATTTATTACCATGCTACCTAAGCGCTGCACAGCATCCACCAGGCTCATTCTCCAGGTGAACTTCTGGGGGGATGGAAGGAGAATGGGCATCTGCGGCTGGCTCACCCCGCAGACAACCCATGACCACTTAAGGAGTCACCCAGCTCTTTTCAACACTAAATTATAATTTCAAGCTTGTTGAGGTGGAAGACTTCTGTAAAGGGTCATCTCTGCCAAGAATGATCTGTTTGGGAGCTGCCTGAAAAGGAATTACTAGAAAATGTTCTATATGAGTATCTCCTCTTCCAACCACCTTTCCTCAGGCACTTCTTCAGGGGGAGATGTCACCTCTTCCAGGGCTATTCTCACAGGCCTTTGATCTTCAGGTTTACAGGATTTTTTTAGCTGCTCTGGTAAAGCATTTCTCTTCCCCTGCTGATGATGAGGGAAACCATCAAATTCTTGGTCATGTCACAGGTAATAGCTACTTCTTTGATTAAGGACCACCTCAGCAAGCAGAATTTCACTGGAAGAGGCATTGCTCAAGAAGATGCATTAGTGCACCTGAGCAATTTTTTGCAAGGCTAGCGGAGACTCATTGCCCTTTTGTCTGGCCTGCTGTAATTTAGCTGCTGGTTATACAGTACCATGTTAGCGACACAAAGTGGCAACTTTAACCCTTCATTCTTAATAGCGGCTTTAAAGAAAACATTTTGGAAAGCTGTAGTTTATATTAGAAACGAAGAGAAAACTGTTTGCCGTAGGTGAAGGCAAACCTAAAGCAAACATAGATGGTCTCCTCATCAGCAGCTGCACGGATGGTGTGGTGGATATAGTAATTTATGTTCTCCCTGCTCCTATGCTGCTTTAGACTCAGGCCACATGTTCAGCCATGGCCTATGCTGATGTTAAAAGACTCAGGTGTTTCGTCCAGTGTGTGTCTTTATGAAACACAGTCTGAAACCCCTGCATCAAATAGATCATTGCATTGGTATTAGGAAATACCTGCTCAGCTTGAGGACTCTGTCTGATAAGCAAAGGCACTGGAAGACGGACATAAGGCAACAGGTAGTTACTGCAGTTTAATGACCGTATTGTTCTTACAGGGGATGCTAGTTTGCCCAGTTTGTACAGAGAGAGGAATTAAGACTTTGCCCTGATAAACCAGGGATGGGATCCATCTCACCATAACTAGATCCATCTAATTCAGACCTCTAAATGCTTTACATGGTCTGTAGAGACAAATAGTGGACTCCAGAATACTTCATCTTAAAGCGGACTTCTGGAATAACACAGCTGAAGTAAGCCATGAGGTTTCCTGAGAGTATGAAGTCAGCCCAAAATAACTATCACGGAGGTGGATAAATATGCCTTAGAGATTTGAGTCTGCTACTGGTTGTCTGTGTGGTTTTGGTTTAGCTGAGCTATCTTTATGGACTTTCTTTTCCTTTCCTACTGTTTGGTCTTGTCTCTTCAGGATGATTAGCTCTTCTCAGCAGGCACTGCCTTGAGTGTAGGCAGCCACCAGCTCAGTAGGGTCAGGATTCAGCTGGGATGAACCACACAGCTACCTGAATAACAGCAATGTGTTACTGGAACGCTGTGAGGTGAGGAAACAGGAGAACTGGTTTAAAGAGGAACAAGAACATCTCATGTCCTGAGTCAGTGGAAACAGCTAGTGCCTCTGAAAGTGCCTGTCGGACAGTCAAGGACTCCAATGATGGAAACGGTGAGCCTGCATGGCGCGAGAGTTACTGTACAGAAAGCGCTGATGGTGGCAACCATAGAAACCACAGGCCAGAGAAGACTGGGGCAAGAGGTGATGCAGAAGAGAACATGTGGGATCCCTGCAGCTGCACCCAGGTACATGCCTGCTTGAGCAGCTTTTTACCACCCAACAGAGAGCTGATAAAATGTCTCTTTAATGCCCATTATCACCAGCCTTTCTTAATTGCATCCTTCTGGGAGCGTTTTGCAACGACATCATTAACAGTATAAGCTTCATGACTCATTAGCATTGCCACAAAGAAGTGGTTTGTATGAAGTTACTACGGCCACCTCCCTCCTGAAATAATAGCTCCAATGTTCACGAGACTCGATTGAAAAGCTCCCAGCATTGCACAGCCCTTTGCAACAGGTTTGATTTACGGAGAGCCGCTAGGCCTGGACAATGGCAAGCAAGAGTTTTGGAAGAAAACGCGTGTGTACGTGTGTGCGCGCCCATTTCCACGCGTGTTTGTGCAGACAGTGAGTCCGGTGCTCCTTCCTGCCCCCAACCCACTCACCTCCACCCCATCTCACCGCAAAGTCCGCCTTCAGAATTAAGCGGGCTCTGCTTCCATCTTGCTTGACTTTGAAAGAAATAACACGTGTTGTTGCAAAGCACGAAGTAAGGGAAGACAGAAGCCTAAAACCCATCCCCACTCCAGCCAGGGACTGCCCATGGCCTGCATTAACAGCAGCAAAGCCTTCTGTGAGCAAAGCAGAGCAGCCAGCATGATAGATAGGAGTAATTACTGGGGGCCTTTCCTTCTCTGTCATCTCTGACTATCTCTTTACAAATGCAGCACTTCCTACTTGTTTCAAATGCTGTTGAGACATTGAGAATCTTCAGCAAATAATGACCAGTCCCTGTAAACAGAGGAATAAATGAGAATCGTGCCTCAGCGACGGCTCCCAGAAGGCTCCCGTAATGGAAGGAGAGGATAGCAGCCAGCCAGGCCTGCGAGGGCTGTTATTCACGCTTCGCCAGGAACGTGGCTTAGATCAAAGGAAGGTTTTCTCTGCATTTTGTCTCTTCCTAGATTCATAACCCTCAGGCTGTTAGTCCATCTCATCTGACTTCCTGGAGACTGTAAGTCCATCTCATCTGGCTTTTCACTGTGGTGAAATTGTTTCCCCCCTCCTGTTCCTTGCGTAGAACAAAGCAATTAGTGTTTTGGCCAAAGCATCTTTTCCCTGCTCGGTCACAGGGTCCAGCCTCCATCAGCCTTTTACGGCTGTTGAGTCCAGGAAAGACAGCAGGGCAGAGTCAGACCTCCTCTCTTTTCCGTGCTCAGCCATCCTAGAGCGGAGCCCACTGGGAGCTGCAGCACGGGTCCTGCTTTCCCCCCCACATCACCACCACAGCAGATGCTACTTTCCAAGCTGCTCACTCCGTTTTCAGACTACAGGGTCTGCCTGGGATGGAGTTAATTTTCAAGTTGGGTGCCCAGCTGCACCATCAGGTGAAGGGTAAAACAGGGGCTCCTGTTTCCATGTCACTGTGCCACAACCCTCTTGTTTTATAAGGGACTCCTCTCCAGAAAAGCTCCAGCACTACTGTGAGCA
Source organism: Leptosomus discolor (assembly GCF_034619465.1). Classification (NCBI taxonomy): domain Eukaryota; kingdom Metazoa; phylum Chordata; class Aves; order Leptosomiformes; family Leptosomidae; genus Leptosomus; species Leptosomus discolor. The sequence continues at coordinate 2,082,134 of NC_141419.1, forward strand.
GATCCTGAGCACGTGCAAATCAGTGAAGCTTTAGTGTAAGACAGCAGAGCATCATTAGTTTATCTATCTGAAGTTCTGGCTTTATTCCTACAGATTCTGTACTGTGTTTTACCTGGTGGGACGATCATGCTTGGCTTAGCAAGCAGAAGAGAAGCATCAGGGTTGATAACACCCTGTAGGATGCCAGACACACCGTTAAGTGCTAGGGCTGGTGGTGTGGGGTCTGCTCATCTGGTCCTATCTCACATCGAAACAAGGTCCTGGCAATGTGCCTCTGAGCACTTCGGGCCATGATGGCTCTCTCTGCAGGATCCCAAAGCTGTTCCTTGGAGAGGACTGAAAGAGTAGAGGAGCTTTTGATCTTCTGCAGGTTCTTGCCTGTCCTTTTTCTTCTCTTTATGTTCTGGTGTGTGTATTTTTCTGGGAAAAAAAAAACCCCAACCATCAACCAAGACAGTTCCCAGTGTATCCGTGAGTGTTATCATTGCAAAAAGGGAGGGCACACATGAGAGGCACTGCGGGTCTCTCTGTGACACTTTGGGTTTACAGCTTTTGATATTTTGCTACAGGCTTATCTGTGCTGTGGGTGCCAAGCTCTACAGCCCGGAGATATGCAAAACAGACACGCTTTGAATCCTCTGGATTCACCAGCTTTTCTGTGATAACTGGTGATGGAAGGGTCCTGTATGGTCCTTCCTCATTCTAGCTCCTACATCTGGGCATTTTACTGGGTGTCTGTGACTGAGATTTGCATAGCCTTTATAAATTCACTGTGACCATGACTTAGGGTATCATGAGGCTTCCCATGGCAAGCCAGTCTCCTTGGTGACGCACACTGCCTAGGCACTGGCTTGCAGGCTAGCTGCAGGCTGAAGGGCTGGCTACCGCTGTGGGGAACCTGAACAAAAAGAGAGATACCAACTCAAATCTGAGCTCCTCCACTGCAGGCAGGAGGGACAGAACTGTCCTAAGGTCTTCAGCTCTGAAAACTTGACCTGGGCTTGGATTCACCTCCTCAAGATTGAACAAACCGAGTTTGTGTGATTTATGCAGGGCCAGGCTGTTCCAGGCATGAAGAAGACAAGCGTGGTCTTCCTTCAGAGCAGCCTGCTCTAGTTCACTGGAGAGCATACTACTCACGCCAGGCACCAGGAGCTCTTCCAGATCTCTGATCCTCCATGGTCCTCTTTGACCCGAGCCTCTCTTAAAAGCATGTGGAAGACACTATCAAGAGAGAAATCCTCTGGGATGCACGCTTGAAAAGTATGAAGGCAGTGCAAAGGCAGGCTGTCAGGAGTGGTTTTGTCACTCGTCCAAAGCACAAACACTGCCTGCTGGTTTTTCATGTCACATTTGGTGTGAATTTACTCTGGTGGGAGATGCCAGGCTGTGAACTATGGAGACTACAGTCCTCAATTTGTCCAGAGGGCAGGCACAGCACAGACGCTGTCAGCTTTCAGATGTACCTCTATGGGGATGCTTGGGAAATGAAACAGATCCGAGGCCATTCATGTGCTGGAATTACTACTTGCATATAATAGGCACTAGGCTCATTACGGTATTGTTACCTGGGTGCTTTGCTGCCTGTCTTTTGTATTCACTGGCTGCCTTTCATCTTTTATTTAGACCACGTTGACTTGCTGTTCTATTTTTATACAACACCTATCACCAGGGGACAGGTCAAAGCAATCCTTCAAGTTTTCCCCCAGTGGGATTCAGCCTTTTCCATCCTCACCCCGATCTCTCTGCAGTCTCCGTTCATCCCCAAGACACATACATTTCTGGGTTTTCTCTAAACAAGGATCAGAAGTGTGATTTTAGAAGTTACCTAGTTTGCTCCAACTAACATTTTCTCCATTACTTTCAGGATGTTTCAAAGTATTTGTCCTGGCCGGGGTTTTAGGAGCTGCCAGGTCATATCCAGAGAGATGGCAGCATCTAACCCCCTTTCTTCAATAGGTGAGAAAGGAGACCTGGCTGGCTATTATGATCCAACACGATGCCAGAAACCCCCGTCTAGACCATGGCCAGCAGAGCTCTGGCCCCACAGCAGAGTGGTCCCTCCAGGAGTCTCTGATGGTGGACATGTCAAAGTAACCAGCCAAGATTGCTATCTCCTCAATAACCAGCCAGAGCTGTGGAGAGCCCAACGATACCTGCAAAACATGCAGTAATGAGGCCAAAATGAGTGCTGAGGAGTTATGTTTCCAATTTGATCTCCCTATAGCCCTTCCTAGTCAGTCCCAGGCTGACCCTGGAAGGAGACTGCAGGTTTTGTAAGGGCAGCTGAACTCAGACCCTATCTCGGAAAAGCTATCTGGGAAGTCTCCCTCCTTTCCCAAGGCGTGCAGACTGATGGTTTTATGCTTCCATCACACCAGGGGGATGATTAACAGGTTAATTATCTGAGTCATCATCTGTTTTCACACCTCTCTTTTTGCTTGGTAGTTCTTACTATTTCCCCTGGGGAAGATCATCCTCTACAGATGTGGCTTTGAGGATTGTCCACCTTGAGCTGTGCCTGAAGTGAGCTCAGCCAGTGGCATCAGGAGGATGGGAATTCACTGGGTGGTTTAATGAGCAACTTGGGTTCATTATCTGTTTTCTAAGACAGCCATTGCGCTACCTAAAAGGACAGCAGCTGAGGAAGGAACAGCTCAGTCCATCTTGCCTGCCCCATGCTAAGCCCCAGCTCCAAGTGGTGGCCTACGGGTGGGGATTTGGTCCCTCCCTCACCCTTTTTGTTTCTTTATTTCCCTTCGCTTTAATTCATTCATCTCTAAGCAAGCTTTTCCTGTTTACAACCTCTCTAAAACACTTACAAATGATATATCAAGCAGAATATTAATTGTACTTGCAGCTTGTTCCATTCATAATGTTCATCTCACAGCAAGCATCACCTAGAGTCCACTCATGACATATTAATAACAGAGATGACAGACTTGACATTTAGAGCACTCTTTCTAAATGACTTCTCCCACTCCCAACCCTACTCATATTGGTTCAGGAGAGAATACGCTGTCACATATAGCTTTCTGATGGAGAGGGTAATACATTGAATAGATATCATAGAACTATACTTGGTATCAGTATCAATCTTTGAATCTGTTGTGACTGCAAATATGTAGATTAGATGTCTATGTAAGATGTTGATATATCAACACATCAGTCCTCATTTGCATCTATTGCATTATTTAGGATGAGAGGGGGGGTTAGAGTTATGTTGGCAATGTCTGGATTTACAGAGCAGGTGCTGCAGTGTCGAGTCCTATCTGTCTGGTGTAGACTGAACAGTCCCCATCGGCTTTGTTTTAGGCCCAGAATATATATGGGAAGAACTGGAGATTTTCCATTATCAAGTGTTCAGAAATGTCACCCAACTCAAAATCCGCTGGGGGATTTAGTCCTTTTCTTTGACAGCTGAGTTGAGCTAGGAACGGCGCAGGGCCTTCATTTGTGGGCATTTGGCATCATAGAGAGGTTGATGGATTGGAGTGTGTTAAGAGAAAAGCAACAGAAAAGGACATAAGAGTTGAAGAGACTGAGTTATGGGAAAAGATAAAAGGAAAACAATGTAGAAGGAGAGCTCTCTCAGGCTCTGGTACTTAGGCAAGCTCCAGGATTTCTCCGCTCTCATCCCTACTGCCTGATGTCCTTCTGAAGGGAAGCACTTTGCTCCCACTCTGCAGAGTCCAGACCTGGGAAAATCAGACTCTTTTCTACAGTGGCACAGGGGACAAGAAGCATCCCAGCTCTTCTCAGATCAAGCCAGCCTGCCCTGCGCTTACACCTATCTTTACCTCTAAGTGTTTGGCCATTGAAAGGACCTGCTGGGGGTCAGATGCTTATGGGAGCAAATTCCCTTATACTGAGCATTCTGAGTGAAAGCCTCGAGGGTGAAAGAGCAGGAGCCAGCGATTCCCCCAGCACACAGGGGTGGGTAAAGGGGGCAGAGAGGACATGGCTTGTTTCCTGTCTTCCAGCCTGGGGCATGACAGTGCATAAAGCTGGAGTAACACAGCGATGGATCAGAGCCATGTCCTGGGTGGAGGTGAGCCATAAAGTTTCCTAGAAAAGGAAAAGGGAAGGGGGACACACGGAGAGGACTGGGAACCTCCTGCTGGGGATAAGCTCAGCCCTCTGGCCTGGCAGTGAGTGCTGCAATTCCTTGTGTGGTTATAATAGCATGATCTAGGGCTCTGAAGGAGCTTTGCAACGTGTTGATGATGCCAACACAATTTCTGCGTTCAACCGAGGCCCTGAGAACTACAGAAGTGGCTGCTGCTGAAACACGGGGGACAATGACCTGAAAGTTGTTCATGGAGCCATGCTGGGGTCCATGTTCCATGTACCATCCTGCTACTCGAGCACGGGACGAGAGGAGTCTATGATGGTCTTCTAGAGGTTTCAGGGTAGGAAATGAGCCATTGATCTGAAGAATTGGGGACCTGCCAGCCAAGAGGTGGGGGGAGAGGAAAGAACGGCAGGTCAGAGCCACACACATGGCTTTCACCCCAGCACCCACAGGACACCAAAGGGTTTGCTAGGAGGAGGGAGCCGGGCTCTGTCCCTACTGTCAGGGAAATTCGTGGCAGGGGAGGCTGGGGCTGTGTCTGCTCCTCTGACCTTGCAAGCGCTTGCTCTGGCTGTCCTGTTTTTTCTCAAAGCCCTTCACAGAGCCAGTGCTGTATCCATGGCAATCAGGGATTTCCTTCTTGGGGCTTTCTTGTGTGTCGTGGTCAGCAAGAACCTTCTGAAGATACAGGCTTTAAAGGGAAGCTTGAATTTTCCTGCCTGGAAAGCCGCAAGCTCTTGACACAGGAATGCAGGAGAAATCCCCGTTATTAGCAGCTCTTTTACCATTTCTGATAGTGCCTGGGGGAGCATTGGTCTCAGATCTACATATAAAACAATCGCGGCCACATAAGGTGCTAAAGGATTGCCCTGCACACACAGCGGAAAATATTGTGGCATCTAAAATACTGCCTGGGAGCTGCAAAAATGGCAACAGTGATTTTCTTCAGTAAACAGTAATGTAACCACTCCTTAGTAGGTTAAATTTGTCTCCAAAAGTGACATAAACATGCATTTTATGGAGCAGTCAGCAAAGACCAAAGGAGAGGGATATTTGGGGCATTTGTGAAGGTTGTTCTTTTTTTGAACATCAGAGTTATTAGGTGAGGAAGGTCAGGGTACAGTGCACTGGGCTCTGGATAATAGATTCTATTTTTCAGCCATTCCTTGTTTTTGATGCCATTTCCCAGCTTCTAGCCTTCAGTGAATTCAGCAGTGGGATTTAGACGGCAGAAGCCACAGGTTCTGTTTTACTCAGGGATGTATGTGGTAGCTTGGGAAAACCATTTAGCTCTTTCACAGTTTTAGTCCCTTGCTCCCTTCTCCTCCCTCCTTTTACACCTGCCTTTGAAATGGAGATAGCGAAAAAGAAAACCAATTTTAATTTTTTAGTGTTTGCGAAGGGCTTTGAGATCTCTAAATGGAGGTGAGAATGCAGGGTCGTATGGCAGTATCTCGCTGTAGTGTTGCTCAGTGTTAGACAGGATTCACCTTCCTTGGATGTTGAAAATAGTTTCTGCTCTAATTAGTGTGCTAAGTGCTTGTCTACTTTTCTTGTTTTAAGTGTCAAATTTTCATTACAGAACAAACAGGGGACTCCTTAGAAAATTTTCTCTCAATTAGTAGCAAGCAGAAACTGGCTTAATTGTACAAAAAGTGGGAAATGGTCAAAATAAAAGCACAATCTGTATTGGTTCCTGCATTTCCAGTGTGATACGCTCTGTCACACTGTGGCATGGCAGGAGTAGCAGCTAATGCATCATGTTCTTTCTGTCACCGCTAACGTGGAGTGGCATGTCATATTATGTCCTGTCACTGAAGTCATGTTGTTAAACACTGGAAATGTAAGAAAAACCACACACAATTAAAATGATCCTGGGGCGAAAAAATCCATTTAAAAAAAACCCCAAACCAACATTCTCTTGCATAAAATTAATTCAGTTTTGTTCACACAAGAGCTGCTACTGAAGCTGCTAGAATTTCCTGAAGATTTTTGTCTCCGCTTCAATTATTTCCTGCTCTTGGAGATTTTGACAATGCTGTTCAGACCATTGCAGTAGAGACGTCGTAGAGCTCGTCAGCTCCTGTGCTGCCAAGTACCTGTCTTGCTGTAAAACCCTACAGGAGACCAGTAAAATGTAGATTTTGCTCTGATGTTGCTGGAGGACATGAATAGTGTTCTCTCCAGCTGTACAAATCCACCCGGTGTAGAATCTGGATAGGGAGATACACCCAGGTAAAACCTCTCTGGTTCCCTGCATGACAGCTAGCTCTACTCTCTGTGTCAGGAGATCGTCCCTCCTTCGAGGACAGGCAGATGTGCCGCGTTGCAGTACCAGTATGAAGGCTGGTATAACCTGGAACTTGCCCATCAGACACAATTTTTTGCTTCCTGATGTCAAGGTTAATTCACGCCTTTATGTGACTGATCAAACACACGGAGGTGTTCTCTGCCCCTTTTGCAAGTTGTCTGAACGGGGACCTCAGGCTGGATCTGGGATAAGGGTTTCTGGGATGATGTGGGAAGGGGACACTTAAAAGCAGAGGTGGGACAGCTATTCTTAAAAGGCTACTTCAGCTCAGGCAGCCTGATTTCTAAAGTCTGCCCTGTCGATGGAAAGAGGACTCCTTCGGTAGGTGGTTCGGAGCAAGAAGCCAAAGTAGCTGCTCCAAGTCGCCCTCTGGAAAAGCCCCTTTTCACCCCATCGACTGCAGAGGGGCCATGGGGCGACCTCCTGCCGCGAACGCTCCCCAGATCCCGTCCTGGTCTGCCCAGGGAAGCGCAGGAGCGGACGCGATGGCTGTCCCCGAGCAAAGCCGCACAGCACAGGGACGGGACGTGCAGGGAGGAGAACCAAGGGACGAGGCTGGCCCGTGACCAAACAGTTACAAAATGGCCATCAATAAACCGAGTCCGGAAATTAGAAGGTCTTGAAGCTTGAAGGAGTGAGGTCCTGGAACAGGTTCCAGCAGGAGCGGTGGCGGCAAGAAGCCCACGTAGTTTGAAATGGAGTTTTATGAATAGGTTTTATTATGTGGCTGCCAGCAATAGCAGGGCTGAATTGATGGCCGGGAAAGTTCCTTTTAAGGCGTGTTGGTCTTTGCTCCATGCTTTGCATTCTCCTGGGATTTTTTAAGGTGACCTTCAAAGGATGTCTTTTAGAAAGTGAATTCTGTCATGCTGTGATTTCTTTGCGATGTATAAAGAAACCCTGAAAGATTTTTAAATATTTGTGTTAGTTACTTGATGGTTGCTCTCGAACGAGCAGGAAAGTTGAGTCTAGTTTCTCTGGAAGCCCTACTGGTCTTCTAAGGCGTCTATTGGGAGAGAGGCTTTAATGTCTGGACTTGTCTAGCGAGTTCATTGTTCAAAGAATGGTAGGTAGGCAGAATCTGGGAAAAGAATAAAAACTGCTTCATGAAACCATCTATCCTTTTGCTTATATTATAATGACAAATACTTTTTTTTTTTTTCCTTTGTAGCTGTCTCATTTAGGTGACTCATAGAAAAGTCTTAATCTTTTTATTGATTTTCCCTTCACTATCTTTATCCTCTACTTACTGTTTTAAAAGCTGAGTTCTTCCTAACCTTATCTGGTCACCAGTTTATGAAACTGAAATCAGTGATTGACTTATTATACGGATAATAAAGAATATTCTTAATCAAGAAAATGTTTATGTCAGGGTGTGAATTTTACCAGGCTTTTCAGACTGTGCTGGGGCTGTCATACAAATATAGGAATACGCATGTATCCGTCATGTGATTAACGATGCCTATTCTTGTCTTGTGCTGGCTAGTAATATATACTTAAAGATCTACTGTAATTCATATCTTTATAGGAAGGAAGCTCGTTTTCTGTGTTATGTCAGGCTGCGAACCAAATTCCCGTGGTGCTTCAGCGCTGATGTCAAAGCTGTAACTAAACTCTGTGTAACCTCTTTATTGTAAAAGATGCCAAATGCAATACAGTTAGGAATTTGTAAAGGTGATTTCCCAGGCGCAGGTGATGCACATATTCTGTGCCAGCACTAATTTGGCACCAAAACTACAGTGCCCTTGTGGATTAACTGTAAGAGTGTATTGCAAGACAGAACAAAATGCATTATGCCATCGATTCCTAGCAAGCACGTCCCCCATGGCGAGGCAGGTCGGAGCAAGCTGCCTCTCAGCTCTGCTCAGCTTCCCACGTGTTTTGCTGGAAATGAAATAAGAACCAGTAAGCGCTTCGCAGGCACTTAGCGAAGGTATGGCATATTCCGGCGATCCTTTTGGTGGGAGCAAGGGGTCCAAATTCAAGAACTTCCAAGGGTGGCTTGGCCCAGGGTGCTTCAGGGGTGCTGCTGAGTCACAGCACGCAGGGCTGGCAATATCACTTTGTCCAAATACATGTTTGTGTTTATATAAACAAGGCAGCAACATAAAGAGCTTTATTTACCAAAATCAATAAACTTGTTAACTTGTTCTTCTCTATCAGAAAAGATTAGTAACTAATCCTTTCTCCTTCACCTTGGGGGCAATCCAGGCGTATTTATTACAGAATAGGAACCTTTCTGCATCAGCTTGGGGAATCATTAAAACAACCATACGGACAGGACAGCTCTCTCTGCATCTAGCAGTGCCCAGCCGCTGGCACAGCCATGCCAGTGCCCACCCCGTGGAGGACACGGTTAGCTGTGACTTCCCAAAGGAAACAAGAACTCAGAAAAATTTGTGTGGAGCTCAAGGATTCAAGGACCAGGCTCCAAAAGGAGGGTTCTTGCTCAATGGCCATCAGCAGGTTCTGCATTTGCGTGCGTGCACACGTCGGGATGTGCGTTAGCAGAAGAGTTTCTGTACTGTCTAAGCCTGGATTTTGAGGGTGCCTTCAAAGGTGCAACAATTTATAGGAGATTTAGGGTGCCAGGGCTCTGGACAGTGGCTGGTGAGAGGCTGCTGGGAGGGAGGGAAGTTGTTTAAGTCTAGGATGAACCGTTTGCTTCAAGCAGGTAGAAATCTCTGCAATCCGCTTGGGCTTTGTCAGGCTGAGCTTTGTATCCCACTCAGTCAACCGTTAAAAGCAGGAATTTCCTTTTGTTCCTGGATTGGTCTTTGTATCTTCAAGAGAGACAATAGGGAGATTATTTTTTAAAATAATAATTTAAGAGCTCAGTGAACACAGATCAAGCAACAATAACTGGTGGCAAATAAAAAGGCACTTGATGTATGAGATGGATAAAGGTTGTTGGCTAGGGGAAGCTATACATCTAACACAATAAGCCAGGATGATCATGTATTACCCAGCTTAAAGATCCTTGCACTTACTCTTTATTTTAGAAAGTGATTTAAGATGAAATCCTGGCTTTGCTAAAAAAAAAAAAAAAAAAAAAAAGTGGTGGTTTAACCTTTGATTTCAATGGGGCTTTTTTCTACACCCTGAAATTTGAATAGAAGTTATTATAGTTGTTGGAAGTGGAGGAACAGAATCACTAACAGGGAGGAAACGGGACACAGAAGGGATGAGAGGCAAAACTGCCTGGGGAAGGACAGAAGCATCCTGGAAAAAGGGACAAACTGAAAAAGATCTCAGAGAAGCTCTCAGGAGAAGACTCCAGCTAGGCTACTTTTTGCAGGTTCTGTGACTATAATTTTGGGGGAAAGCCCTGCCATGGGTTGTAAGAGGGAGCTTTCAAGAGGGGAGCTAGACTGAGTTATATGAAGTGAGGATCAGGGGACAGCTCATCTTCCCTGAACAAGGAGAGAGTCTGGTCCTTACTCCACCAGGCTGCAGACAGCCATGGCTACAAACTCACCTGCTTTAGGTTAAATTGGAAAAAATGCATTTGAGTCGGTTTCTGCTCTGTCCCACACCACTCTTTCAAAAGCCTCAGGGAGAGAGAAGGTTGCTCTTTTGTTGGAAAAGTGTGATGCCTAGTTCTGGGCAGAGAATGGTTAAAGGGCAGTCTAGAAATCATCAGAAATGCATCAGAAGATTTTTTTTTTTTCCTTTCAATTCGTCAATCAAAGAATCTGGTGTAATTGGTCTTTAGTGGGATGATTTATTCACGGTGTTTTAATGTGACCTAAATCCAATCTTACTCATCATCAGCAACCATTGTTCTTGCCGCTCATTTTAATCAGATGTCTCGCTAATCCAGACTGATTGTCTAGTGGCTTTCACACATGCCGAGACCAGCTTCTTCAGAGCAAGGAAAAAATCCAGGCAAGTTCTTTTCTTTGCAGTCGACTTGAGCTAGACCGGGTGTGCTGTGTGTTTTTTAGCTCTAGGACACCCCTGTTGTTGGATGTTTCCAGCCCAGGCTTTCTTTCATTTGTGTTCAGCTGCTCTTTAACGAGGATCCAGAGTAATTTTTTCTCCCTTTTTTTCCCTGAGTAATCTAAACTAACCAGCAACACTAGGCAGGGCTACATCTCTCCTCTGCTAGCCATCAAAGCTGAGTTTCACCCCAGGTCCTCTCACCGAAGGAAGCGGCAAATCATTACAGTTATTTCAGAGGTGTATTTGCAGATGGAGGAAGCATCTCTGAAGGGTGCCAGAGCCACCCCAACCCCCCCAATATCGGAGGGGTGTGAATTTAAGGGAATCTTTCCATTAGCCTCGTGCAATTCACATGAGGCCAGGAAGGGAAGCAGGAGCCCTGGGCTGCTAGACCTTGCTGATTGTGTCATCCTGCAGCCAGCTGTAGGTGAAGAGGTGGCAAAATTCAGCACTTCTTCCTTCCTTGGTGCTCAGATTTGCAAATTTACAATTTGCAAATTTGCAATTCTTTCGCTGTTGCTTTTGAAGGGCGGTGAAGGCTAATACAAGCTTTGACTGTAGAAGACTAACAGGAACCCAGACTGCAGGAGATCCCACATCAGAGAAGCAGAGAACCGGGGGACTTTCGCTGGCCCAGTTTGTCCAAGAGCTGGTGGGTCCTTGGTGGTGGGGTCTGAGCACTGGGAAACCTGCTGAGGAGGAGCTGACATCCATCACCTCCCTGCTGCAAACAGCGAGCACGGAGAGGGGGCAGCCATAACACTGCAGCGCTGGTGACAGTTTGGGGGAAAATTGGATGCTGATGAGTGTTTTGATTGAAAGTGACAGCAGATCCTATCTAGGTTGTGGGGTTTTTTTTGTTGGGTTTTTTTTTATTATTAATCTTTTCTCAGGAGGGTGCCATGGTCCTGTTCTAACACACTACGGCTTGCATAGGTGTGGGGAAAGGCAATGCAGACAGAATGTTTTCTTAAGAGAAGTAACGGCTGCATTTTTAATGGTTTTCTTTACTTTTTTTTTTTTTTTTTTTGAATCCCACTCTGCTGTAGAGCGGACCTTGCAAGCCCCACACCATCCTGCGACTGTGCAGAGCAAGCTCAGGGCTCCTCGTCCAGTTCCAGGTGAATTGAATGTTGTTTCTAAATAATGTCTCCAAACACAGATTTTTCTCTCTAATTTCCCCGTTTCCTGCATTCCTTGCTCTACCTCTTACAGTAGATATATGGCTATTGATCAAGTGGTCATATAAATAAGAATAGCAGTGAGTGCTTGAAATCTTTACGGTTTCATCCTGATGTGCTGAGTGCCCTGTCTGGTCCACTGAAGCTTTACATATGTGAATACCCATTAGCTTTGATTAGCACCAGAATTTGGCACTGCTCTGCACCATTCAGAGCTGACACCCCCCCCCACCCCCCCCATTTCAAACTGTCTGGTCAAAGATATCAAGTAGTGACGTTGCCATTTCAAGGGAGGGCAAACTGAGGTACAGGGAAGGAACCAGCTTTGAGTGTATTAAAGTCATCAGTCATGAATTTAGTGTCAGAGATGGGGCTGAAATAGAGATCACCCAGGTGATACGACCTCCCAGCTGTCTCAGGCGTTAGTAAAGCCTTTGTACACAGTGAGATGAATCTTTCTGCTTCTGCAAAACTGATTTCCATTGAGAATTACTTCTGTGGGCTCTGCTGGAGATGTCCCATCATACAGTGCATACATGGACACAAGCTGTCCTTGCACCCAGACCCTCCTCGTATGCTCCTGCCAGGCTTTGGGCACCTGGGAGCCCAATAGGAGGGGAGTGTGCGTTGCCCAAACCAAGGCGGGATGAGGTCTCTCAAATCCTGCCGGTGCAAGAAAGCAATTCCCTGAAAGCCTCTGTCCTCCACCAACCACGGAGGCTTGACAGATGTTCCCCATTAAAATGCGCAGAGGTATAGCCCTGATCTAGACATCCATTCCCATCATGATCTGGGATCAAAGATGCTTCATTTGTTTATGCTTAAAAGCATTTCCATTCACCTTTGAAATAATCTCTCTTTCTCTTGTCCCCCGCCCCCATGGCTTGAGCAGTTAGACATGCTTTAAATTCCCTCTCCCTTCTCTTCCCCCTGCCACTGCTCCACTGCCTCTGTGATCGGGGAGCTGTGTGCATGCATTATTGGCCGTCTGATAGTCCTGCCTGATATGATAGCACTGCTAAGTACCATCTGAATGCTTAATGCTGCAATTATTATTCTGGTGGGCATCTCCAGAAACTTCTCACAGTTGGATGAGTCTAGCCTTTTACCTCAGCTCCATTAACAAACATCTTCATCATCCTGGATTCTGTAATGGCCTACAGGGCACGTGCCTCCTGGAGATGCTCCCATCCTCCCCCTGTGAAGAGGACAGAAAGCCTCCTCTGAATACAAGGACCTCTCCTATCAGTAATAGTCTGCCCAGGAAACTCAAAATAATGTCGAAGTTAGCACAGCGCTTCCCACCGCCTCGTGCCTGGCTGAGGGCCAGGAGGTAGCTCTCCCACCCTGCTCCCAGCAGCAAGTCTGTCATGTGTGATGCATGTTACATGCAACACACATTTATCACGTAGATGTGCTGGTGCCCAGCTGAATATTTCATGGCAAAGAACCTCTATCAGTGCCCAGCTCTTTGACCTTGAGCAGACCGTGTTATCAATCACTGCTGCTCCCATTTTTGTTGGACTATTGCATCTAGAATTTGTCAAGCACCAGGAAACTGGGAAACACCTTTCAGTCCATCCTTTCTAGGCCAGCATCTTCTTGTCCATCTCCTTACGCCTCATCACGGACAAGGCTTTGCCACGGCCAAGCCAAGGTCTCCAAGGACTGTGTCTGAGGCTTGGAGGCAGGTGAGGTGTTTGGATCCACATTTGGGGTGTTTCCATGGCTGGGCATGACGTGAGGGCTGGGTGACTCCATCCTGGAGACCTCTGGGCTTAGCATGGGCCTCAGCATCCCTGTGGGGGGTCTTGAAAATGGTCATAATGTTTTTTTCGGAAAGGGACGTAGGAAGAAATCATGGTTCAGCTCCTAACAGAGGAGCTTAGTTTGACAGGCTGTTTTCAGCTTGAAAGCACAGAGATAAATATCCTGCCAGTGTCCGTGTGAACCGCTGCCACCCTGGACACGCCGTACCCAAAGGCACCCCTTCGCTCGCCGTAAGCAGGCTGATGGGCTGGGTGTGCAGCAGGCTCGCAGCAAAACGCCGCGGGCGGCGTGCTGAGCAAGGCTGCTCCCAAAATGCAGCCCTCGCTTGCCACTTCCACTCAGCCCTCCATCACCTTAATGAATCCTTGTTCCCGGTGACAGCAGCACCTCATAACACGTCAGGCACTTTCAAGATACAGCCGAAGCCGCTGCCTGCCCTGGAGGAGATACAAATTAAGTCCATCTCACCCTGGAAATTAGGCTCGTGGGAGGGAGGGAAAGTGTTGCTGCTTCCCATGGTTGTTACAAACCAGCGAGAGCCAGGGACCAGCCCTTTTGTGGGGTGATGCTGGGGGAAAGGTACGTGTGCTCAGAGCAGCTCACACTCCTCGTGGGCAAAAGTCTTCCAGGAAGCAATAGGGACCAGGAGTCACTGGTGTGTGTTTCTTCCTTCCTGAATCTACCTTCAGCTCGGGGTGTATTAATAGCATGGGCTGAATGTTTTCTGTTGGTTTATTCATTCCTTGGCTTGTTTTGTCAATTGAGCAGTTCCCGTTACCCCAGAAGGAGCTTGGGGAATGATATATGGCCCTGACAGCAAGATTAAACAGCCCATTTACTGAGCCCTGTCTCCAGAATTCAGGCAGTGAAGGCACGGGGAACAGTAATAATAGTCACAAAACAAACAGAAAAGAGATACTTTTCGTCTTTAGTTGATTTCTTGATGGGAAAAGGGCAGGAAGAGAAAGGGAAGGAGAAAACAGAGAGAGAAAAAGAAATGGGCTGTAAAAGGGGGGAAGAAGGGGGAAAAGCATCAGAGAGGAAAAATGAAGAGGAGTTACCAACGTTTGATTTAAATCAGCTCAAAGTCAGCTCAGGGTTAGCACTTTCTCTCTCAAAATCGTAGCAGAGTACTGAGGACTGTACAACTGGGAGCCTTTGCTGGTGCACGGCCTGATCACTTGTGCTTAATGCTGCTTTAAGTGTCATCTTCTGACACTTTTTCTTTCTTTTTTTTTTTTTTTATTTTAGGAATTGCAGCTGCTCTGGGCTGAGTGGGAGCTCAAGACATGTGGGATGGCTTTGAATGCAAAGTGGGCCTGGGTGGCAGATACCCAAGGCTTTGCCTTGCTGCTGCTCTTGTGCCAGAGAGTAGCAGATGGGAGAAGAGCTGAGAGCAGCTTTGGAAAGGCAGAGCTGTTTTGGTCTAGCTGTGCTGGGCTGGAGCTGGTCCTAGGACTAGATCCCTTATGGGAACCCACAGACTGGGGCTGAGGTGGGATGGGGTGACCCTTCGCCCTCCTGCAAGCTGGGAGAGCACACCACCAGCTGCTTTGCTGGTGGACAGGCTCCTGTTCCTGGCTTCCAAAATTTTCTTGGTTCCAAGAGGAGGCTGTGATCCTCTTTCATCTTCGAGCTTGGCTGGCACTGAAGGTTGCTCAGCTGCAAAACATACTGTGCAATGGAAACGTTCCTCAGGTCCACCCCAGGACAGGAGATATATTGGGGCAGGCACTTCCCACAGCCCTTTCTGATGGCAATTTGCAGTGGAACACCTACAAAAAGGGACAGAAGAAGTGGAGATGGAAATACCATCACTGTCTCAGCACCTGAAGTCTGGCCTAAAAGGGAGGGCTGTGACAGGTCTTTAACTACTTGTGGTAGGTGACATTGCTTTTTTTCCTGTGGAGGAGGCCATTCCCCTGAGACGGGGGAGCATTCAAGCCCCTTGAATGCTCAATATTCATCCCTCTGATCTTTTTGGATGAAGGGGGCATTCCTCCTGACGTACCAGCCTCTGCGTTCAGCAAGTTCTGTGGCCCAGCTGATGCGCAGTAGCTTGTCAACCTGCTGTGTCTTGACCATGGGACAAAGAAAAAGCACTAGCCAGGCCAATAGCTGATTTTGAGAGGCTGCTGTAAATATAACCATTCCCAAAAAAAGACCTAGGACTTTACTGGCGATGCCTGTATCACTTCTCCTCCCAGGACTCCTCTCAGCCATTTTCGTAAGTGACGTGGGATTCTGCTTCCCTCCCCAGACATGACCTGTCCCCATGCTTCAGGTTGTCCTGTTTCAGCACCTGCTAGAGACTGTGAACTGCTGAAATCCTTGAAACTTAAATGCACACAAAGGTCTTAGGCAGAGGGACAGTTCTGAGCACTGAATGGGTGGACCCATCTCAGCTGTAGTACCTCTGAAGTCCTGGAGCGAACTCCCACAACGTGGTTATGTCTTGCTTGGACAGACCCCACCTCTCTTGACCTGCTGGATCTATTCAGGGTTGTCCCTCCTTGTTTTCGAGCTGAGCATGGGAGTGGCTTCAGCGGCGTTTGTGTCTTTTTCATGGCTCAGTAAATGTCACCGTGAAATGATCTCGTCTAACCATGCATGATGTATCAGCAACAAAAAAAAAGGTCAATTCCAACCGTAAATATTTCAAGCCTTGTAAAATATTCATTGGCAGCCATGAATACTGAAGAGGTGGGATGGGCCAGAAATCTTCTGGCCAGCTCCTTGTCTCTGCCAGTTGGGCTGCACAGCTGCTGCTGGGTCAGAGCTGTCTCGTCCTCCTGCCTTTCAGCACTGATGCCCAGCAGTATGTCCTCGGCTCTGCTGGGTGGAGATATTTGAGGAGTGCTACAGCTTTCTCCAGATATTTTTGGCTAAGCAAAGCTGGCTTTCCCAGGGGGTTGTGTGTCTTCTTCCCACTCGCATACCTAGTTTTTCGCTGCCGGATTTCAGGACATACCAAGCACACGTGTGCCTGGACTGACACCACAGCTCACGCAAAGAAGAGCTGGGCTCCCCGCAGGTTTGTGCTTCTCTGCACACACGCACATCTCTCTAGCTTGAAAATCCTAGGCAAGGTTGCCAGTACAAAAGCATGATTTTCTTAAGCCAGCAAATATAGTGGGAAGAAACCAGACTGGTTTTAGGGCTATTCTTCTACCTAAAACAGGAACAACAATCTCCAATGTCCAGGGCAGGTAGAAACCAAGAGCTCCCAGTTTAGCTGGGTTGTACTACCTCTTCAGTTAGACCATATGGGAGAAGAACAGGCTGGCAAAGGAAAAGGAGAGGCACCATGAGGGTGAAAGGAGACAGGGAGCTACTCTAACCTCTCCCCATAAACCATCATTTTTATCCTTTAACAGTTCGCCTTCAGCAGCACCTCCCTTGGGAAACCTTGCACTGAAATCCGTTCTGACTTGCTGAGGAGTCTCCTGGGCCTCTGACAGCTCTCCTGCATGTTGTCACTGTCACCTTGCTTATCATGGACTGAAGCAGACCTAAAAACACCTGAAAAAAGGCCCAAGTCTGCATTTTCTGTGTACTGAATGCTGGAGCAATGAAACCCCATGGCCTTCCCACGAAATCTAGAAGGACAGGGCTCACCCCATGTATCTCTATCCACCCAAAGGAAGGAGTGTTCTGGCCAGCAAGGTGCCCTAAGAGCCATGGGGATAAACAAGCCTCCCCAAAAGCGACTCGTGCTACGTCAGTCTCCTCTCCATGGGACTGGATTGCCATGGGATGGACAGGATTTGGGTCTCCAGGTGTGCAGGAGGATCCCACAGCCTTCAGCTGCCAGTTTGGAAGAGGGAAGTTTCCAAAAGGTCCCATGTCAGCCCTGTCAGCCCTGCAGAGGTGCCCTGGATCTCTAACATGTCTTAACCGGCGTAGATGTCTGGGCTTTTTAAGTAGTCAAATCACACCTGTAGTTTTTGCTATGTTTGATTCAGAGACCTTAAACCAGACACTTAACTTTGGGTAGGTAAAGTGAATGAGACTGATTTCACCCCAAATAAAAGACCATTCCTCTCCTGCCTACCTCATCTACTGAACAAGCATGTTCATTCACACGCCAAGCCCCCCGATTTCTTGCCCGTTGTCCTAATCTCTTCAGTTGCCTTTGTCTTTTCCCTGTCCTTCCTTGGTGTTTGCAACATGTCCTAACTCATCACAGTCACTGGTGTTTATAATTATTACAGTAACACTGAGACACCTCAGCTCAAAATCGGGCCCGGTGGTGTTGGGTGTTTGACATCGGTAATGAAAAAGATGGTTTTGCCCCACAAAGAGCTGAAAAGTGCAATGAGGAACCACAGACGGAGACAGACACAGGGGCTGTATGGGGCAGAAGGGGACAGCAGTGTAATTTTTTTCTTTTATGTAATAGGTAGTAGTTTTATCTAATAATGTGTTCCTGGCCCCTTGGCAAAATCCTAATCAAACATCAATAGATACCATCACATTTGCTTTTACTGGACCAGTGCTTCAATAAATAATCCCCATTTTTCTAAGAGCCACGGCAAGGTCTTAGATCTCAGGTGGAGCGTTTCCGTCTTAATGCCTGCTTTTACTGAGGAACGAGAGTGGGCTAATAATCAATAACCAATTGAACAGTAATAGTCCTTGTTTCAAAGCAAGCCCCTTTCAAGCCCTGATCTACCAAGGCAATTCAGCTGGGAGGAAATAGTGGTGCCTCTTAATTATAAATGCAATAAAGACTTGTGGAAATTGCCTTTTTTTTTTTTTTTTTTTTTTTTTTTTTGCTGAGTGGACACTGCACAGTCCATACAAAGTATTTGGGGGTGGAGGGAGAGCAAGCAAAAGGCATCTTGACTTTTACTTTGTCCACTGACCTCATTCATCTTATTTTTTTTCCTGGCAGAGGCTTCCTGCACGTCCTCAGGTTCTTCATGCCACCCCTCTGCAGCACACTTTTGCCCCAAGAAGACGTTGTGACTCCAGTTCCTTACGGTGTGTTGCTCTAAGGGTGAACACAGCACTTGTAACAAACACCTACCCGACAGTTCTTCCTTTTGCGAAAGGTCTGTATAGCCAAGCAGTTTTACCAAAGACCGGCACTGCATACAAATCGTGCTGTCTGCTGGCTTCTGCACCCAGGGTATATTGTATTTCTTGGCTGGATGCTTGTCACACACAACCTGAATGGATTGCTTTAGCTTTCCAAAGACTTTCTTGGGAAACTATGTATTTTGCAAATATTAGCTGTTAACCCAAACTCTTTTGTCCTGCTCCTCGCATCACCAGACTGACCTTAGGAGCATTTTGGAGGGTAAGACTGGATTCTTTGATCTGCCCAAATGTCTGCTTCTCATATCAGGGCAGGTGGGAGGAGGCTCAGACCCTGTAGTGGAGGAAAAATTACTTAAGAAATGTCTGAACGCTGCCCGAGAACGAAAGATGTCAGCTGGCCAGAAGAGCTGAAAAAGTGTGCCAGAAATATCAGTGGGTCAGGAAGTCTGGCAAAAAAGCAGGCACATTTCACATGGTTTCAGACCCAGCTGCCCTGGCTGAGGATTTGTCTGCAGAAACATCAAAAATAGATCTTGGGGCTGTAGTGGACACTTTTGCAACGACCGCCTGGGGAGATCCGAGCATCAGCGCTAACACTCCGGGGCGCTCAGAGACCAAAGCTCTGGGGTCTTCCCAGGGAAATGCCGCCACTCCGACTGGCAGGCTCGGGCATCCCAGCATCTCTGTTTGCTCTCAAAGAGCTCCAGACCAATTAGGCTCAGTTCGTAATGTTGGTTTTTCCCTGTCCCCAGCTGTCAGCATCGCTGATCCTCCTGACACCAGAGATCTGACAGCCGCGCCGGGAGCATCCCGCTCCTTACATCATCGCTCGTGCTGAATCCCCCGCAGACAAACACACACCATCCCTTGGACCTGCAAAATGCCACTGCCTTCAAGAAACACGTCCGGCTGAAAGACGACGGGAAGCTAGTGTTGACCCACCACCAAGCTGGGAGCCTAATACGCAACTGGTTAGGAGGGTAGGGAGGCACCTGAACTCCCCTTTCTGGACAGGACCATTAATTTTTCTGCTGACAGCATGCAGAGGGGCACCACATCCACCCCACCAGCTCTCTGCGTAGGCATTAGCAGCCCCTCTGTGCAGGCATTTAAAGCAATACAGCTTCCCTTCATGGCTAGGACGTGTCGGAGGGAATGGAGCTGTTGAGCGAGATGCTATTTTTACCTTCTCTGAGCAGTTTAACGGTCATGAATGGTCAAGACCTCCATTTTATATCTCACCATTAAGAAGAACGCCCCGAGCGACAGGAGCTTCCCCTAATCCCACAAACTGGGGCACTGATTCCAGGTGAAGAGCACCACCTGCTGACATCCCCTCCCTGCAGCTCCCTGGATTTTCAGGGAAGGTCCCTGGCCAAGCCCTGGCCATGCACAGATTCCGATTCAGGACTTGCACAACACGGGGCTGCCTGTGCAGGCTCGAAGAGCTCCTGTCCTGACGGGTGGCTTCATTTCTTAGCTGTTTTAACTGGAAACCCGTGGAGGCTGGCAGCCCCAGAGGAAGAAGGCTGCTCTGTTGTGCATGTCCTGCCACGCACAAGGTCCTCCCTTAGCATCACCTCCCAGCTGTGATCTGCAGAAACTCCTCTCTGTGCCTGTCTGAGCAGGCTGTTGTGGTCCAAGAGGCACTCTAGGACCACCAACCAGTTCATCAGCGATGGTGACTTTCGGGGTGAAAATATCTGACTCTGTTTCTCAACCCTTTTATGGAAAGCTGTTACAAACGCCGCAAGAAAGTGATGACTGTTGGCTGCCGCCAGCCTGGGCTGGGTGTGAACCCAGCCCTGTATCTTGCAAGTCACCGTCTGATTGTCCTTTGTCACGGTGTTAAATGATGGGCTCCGTTGGTTTGAGACTTTTTCGGAAAGGAGTTTCTCTCAGCGCTGTGTGCCACGCTGCAAATCAAGGATAGAGGATATTTTAAATATGTATAAGCTGATGGAAAGCAGTCGTGAAAGGAAGAGTGTGGCTGATGAGTCTGTGTGAGATTTTTCTATTACTGAATTAATTGGTGTAGGAGATGAGGCAGACGCACAATGAATTGTCTGCCTTTCAGAGCACTTTAGTAGAAAATACACAGAGATTTGCTCTTTGATGCTTCCTCCACTCCCTTGTCTGGCTTGTTCTCTAGCTGTGCTGGCCCCGTGTCTGCTTTTCCTCTTTCTAGCCACATGCTTTGGTGTTTCTTTTGCTCTTGTTCATCCCGTATCGTAAGCTTCCCTCTCTATTTCCCCTGCCATCCCTTTAATCAGCCTGGAGGTCTGAGGCCGTGCCAGCAGTTCCCAGACACCTTACAAACCAGCTAAGAGCGCCTGGGACAAGTCCTGGTGACCAGCATGCCCACAACATCCTGCTGCTTTCGGATGAGAACCTGTAGGTTCAGAAGAAATGTTTCCTCTCCCAGGAGGAAAGGCTGGATGAATCAGACTGAGAGTCTTCCTCCTCCAGCAGTACATACCACGGACAATCCACTGCTGCTCTTATCCCCAGATGGGAGACACCCTTCCCACACAGGCAGTGGTCCCAGTGTGGCACCTGAGACTTACAGGCACTGTGCCTGGAACCAAGGGCCAGTTCAGAGCTGCCAGGAGCTGGTGACACCTGAAAGTGACGGAAAAGGCTGGCTGAGGCTCGAGAAAATTGCGGTTCCTGCGTGCAATCTGGTCCACCGTTGCACTGGGCAGGTGAGATGGGCGTCAGCCAAACTGGAATCAGCTCCCCGCAGGTTGAAAAGTTATCTGGCAGGGGCACATACAGAAGGTGTTGGTCTAGCTGCCTCCAGGCACTGGGAGGTATTGGGTGCACTGGGATGTATTGGGATGCAAGGGAGTGGGAAGCCTGAACGCTGTTCTGCCATTACTGGAGCTGGGTGCAGTATTTCCCTCACAGTGGAAAGCATAAATTGAGACACCAAAATGCTCCCAGCATACCTTCCTCCTCCCCCAGCTAAAACATGTGAAAAAAGACCCTGCTATTTTCTTTTTAGATTCAACATGACCTTTTCAGTTAGGGCTTTTCTTCACTTCATTTTTAAGGAGTTTAAAGGAACACTTAAAATCTGAACAAAATCCGTTCCTTTTTAATTTGCCTGGTGTTTTTTTCTCTGATTGACCTAAATTCAGTCCCCCTCGTCACCCCTTGCCCCAGTTTTTTTTTGGACCTGGCAACTGGCCAAAAAAAGAAGGGGGGAAAAAAAAGAAAAAAGCAAGTAAAAGAAAAAAAGGAAAGAGGAAAGATATTCACAAAGCCCCATTTGTTACATTTTCTCTGAGTAGATTGATCCGAGCTCTCCTGCTCAGCTTTTCTTTGTGTCCAGACAATGAAGGTGCACTTTTCCCTGCTGGCATAATTGGCTACAATTAAGCTGTGGACAAGATATTTGGTTAACAATCCCCAGGAGACACAATTTGGGGATTAGGGGAGATACTGTTTCCTGAGCGTGGGCTATCATCCTCTTCTGTGTCTAGCTATTGAATGTCTGTGTCACCAAAGCACGGGCTCAGGCGGACTTTCCCCCCTCTCCCCGAGCAACACTCCTTTTGCACTTCATCTGAGGGTCTTGAAGGGCTTTGCAGGTCGCAGTGAAGTGGGGGCAGCCCAGATTTTGGCCAGCTAAGTAACGTAGCCATTAGCATTATGGATGGGAGTGATGCAGAGGAGACTGGGGGGGGGGGGGGGGGGGGCAGAGAACGGCTTAAAAGTCCAAATGAAAATTTGCACAGTGTTGCCCAAACGGGGCAGAGTTTCCTACCAGGGTGCTGGTGGCTGGAGCCAGCTCTGACCCCCATTAACGCCCCCGTGTGTGACCACACGCCTGCATTGCCCCCAGCCTGCTCCAGCACGGGTGACTCAGGAGAAAAAACCATTTCCTCTGGCAACCCTACGGCCCTCATTTCCCGTAGCCCCGCATCCCGCACGAGTTGGTCATCTTGATTTGACCCACACAACCTCCTTAGACCCTCTGCAAAACCTGAGCCAGGGGATGTTTCCAGCCTGTGGATCCTCCGAAGCACGTCAGGGAAGGCTCTGCAGTCCATTGCTTGTTTCTGAGTTAAATCCACGCTGAAATTAGAGGTTTGCAAATGACTTGGGTGGAAACAGCCCCGCTGGGATACGAGTTGTCATCCCGTGTCAAAGGGCTCAACGTTTTTCAAGGATTTGAGGGGAAAGGGATCACAACAACCAAAGGGGAACCTTCTTGTTCCACATGATGGGGGTTTAACGCTTCGTTTTCCTCTTTTGTAACCTTGCTCCCCAAGGGACACTCCAGAGCTAGACCTTTGGCTCAGCTGAAACTGAATTTGCATTGTTTTTCACCCCCAGGCAGGTCTGACCTTGGAAGAGAGCTGGCAAACCCTGGTCTGCCAGCTGAATTCAGTCTGAATTTTGCAAATGTGAAGCAAACAGTGTGTGTGTGTGCGCGCGCAAGCATCGCTGGGATGGGGAGGCTGTGCCTGGGATGCCTTTAGAGACCCCAGGAGGTGGAGCAAGTCCTACTGCAGAGCCCGGTTGGAGCCAAGGAGAGCCAGACCACCTATGCCCCTTCAAGATATAGGGCAGAATCACTTCAAAGCATCACAGCACATCACTGGCACCCCTCTTTGGGCACTATGCCCCCAACTGGATTTGCCCTCACCCTGACTGGGGCAGTGTGTCCTTGGCTGGAGGCAGGATTTCCTCCTCCTGGAGCCTGGGCTGCCTGCAGGATCCCAGGGAAACGTTGCCCTCTCCCTCCCTCCTCCCCAGCTCTTGCTGATCACAGCCAACATCCCCCCCTCCCTGGCAGCTCTGCCGTGTCTGCTCGGCAGATGCAGTCCATTACGAGGCGGAAAGGGGTGAGCGGGGTGATGGAGAGAGGCGAAATCAGCCAGGCCTCCCCGAGACATTAAATCTAACAGTCAGGTAATAATCAGAAGGTCATTGAACGAACAGGCTATAAAACCAGCCACTGCCTCTGCCCTGGCTGGGGTTGTTTGTGAACCTCAGCAGCTTTTCGTCGTGTAAACAGCCGGAGACAAACAATCTCCGCTGCCTAGAGCCCACTCCCGGGAATTCTTCTTTTTTAGGGCATGTTTCCATTTCTATCCCTTGACCTTTCAATTGAGTGAGCTCTGGTGCTCACAGAAGTGCCTCAACCCTGGGCAGGGCTCCCAGCACTGCTACAGTCAAAACATCCAGTACTGGGGGAGAAAAAACCCTCTGCGAGGGTGAGGGAGGCTGGGCTGGGAGCGCCGAGCTCTCTCCTTGGCTTCGTATAAATCAGGGCTGCTTGAAAAATGTCTGACAAGACCATTCGGCAGGGGCACATCGAGTTTTGGCTAAGTAAACATTTCTATCTCTATGGAGAATGTCACAGTGTGCTCGTAAAATTTCTGGATGAAGCTCCGTTTTGGTTGTAAATTTGGAGAGGGGTGCTCAACTCGCTTGCTTTATTATAATAAATCAGAGTTGTCCATTTTATTTTTTTCCTCTGAATTGCTCTCCAGGAAAGAGGTTGGAGAAGCTGTGTCTTTGACTTGCTGCATCAAATGATTGGTCTGTGCCTCGGTTTCCCCATCCCTCTCTACCTGATGAGGATCAGAGAGGGCTCATTACTTCATGGGGTCATTGCATGAAGAAAAAGGTCCCTTTTCCAGTTAGATTGATGTTGGGAATGGTTCACAGGCTGTCTTGGCTGTTTTCTGGGTTGAACCCTTAGCCAGGTCTCAGCTCTGCAAGCTCCAGGAAAGCAATCGCAGAGCATGAGCGTGCTGAGTCCAACGCCTTCGCAGTGCGCAGCCTCTCTGCCTCTGCAGCCAGGGAAATGCTTTGGGATGCCTGGGGTAGGGTGGTGTGTGAAACAAACTCCTCCAGCTCCTTCTCTGGTGCTTTCTAAGATGCAGCGGTGTTTCGGTCAGAAATGCTGGCATCCAGATCTCTGCAGAGCGAATGCAGTAGAAACGCAGGGGCAGTCCCTGCACTGTGAGTACTACAGACTGGGGGCTGCAGAGGTCTGGTGGTTGCACTGTCTTGGGCTAAATTCAGGTAATATTTGCCTTCTCCATCTTTCTCAATCTGTTGTGCTTCATTCTGCCCTCACTCGTACCCAGGCAGATCAAGTGAAACCTTGGTGAGGCTGATAGGGTTGTACTGATGGGAACATGGCATGAGGTCTCAGATGCAGAGACAGGTTTTTCTACAGTGGGGAATGTCTTCTAACCCTTTCCAGCCAGGGTTATACAAAATGGTCCAAAGGCACACGATCTGTCTCATCTGAGAGGAGATCACAGCCCCACGTCTCACCTGAAAGTCCATCTTTCTCTTCCTCCTTTAATTGCTCCATCAGTATCTCCAGCTCGGATGGTTTTTGGGAACTCTGCAAGCAGATGGGCTGGCCATGAATTAAAATGATGCGGCAGATTTTGAGTCTGTGGTGCTGCAGCACTACCTGACCAGGACATTGGCTACTGCAGGTGTAGATATTTGCTCTGGATTGTGTGTAAGCACATGATGGCATTTTGGTTAAATTAATCAGAGTTTTTTTGGTATATTAGTGATTTTAACCCAGCAGCAGAGCATGGACAATAGCTGATCTGGGATAAAGTTAGAGTTGTGTGGACATGTAATATCTGTGGGGGTAGGAAAGCTGCTGGCACAAAGTTAAAACTAATCAAAATTTCTGAACACATTCGAAACAGCCAAGTGAGTTTTATACAGTTCTTAGCATCACACAGTTGCGATGTTTTTGATCTGTTATTAAGCACCCTAAAGCTGCCTTTAATGAATCAGTAAACCATGACTTGTCTTTGGTCATGTTGCTTCTAAGACAAATTATGTGATGAGATTTGTGTCTGGAAACCCACAGAATTCAGTTCTTTGTTGGTACTGTAAGAGAAAGGCATCTTCACGAGGACGTGGGGGCTCAGAAATATTGCTAGTTTCCCAGTGCTTAGGAGCAAACTTAGTAATTTTCTTGAAAAAATCCCTTGACATTGGTAACAACGGGTGTGGTATGAAGCCTGCAAAGAGCAGAAGGGAAAAGGCATCAGCAATTCTGGTCCGAAGCCTGCAGCAGAGACCTCCCTCTGTGCTGAAAATCCCATCAACTATTGACAAGCTCCTTTTGGAAGGGGGAGGTTTCTTTGTAATGAATGTCTGCTGGAAGAAGGGAAAAAGGAGCCTCGCAGCATCTTTGGTAAGTTGGGCATGAGACATGCTCAGCTGATACTACAAGTGGCAAATAAATCACACTTATAAACCCCAGTGTCACAGCAAAGATTGAGCTAACACAATATTGCTGTATCTGCCAGCATGCACAAATGTCTCAGAGATGCAAAAGGAGAAACACACATCAGGTCCAATTTGCATAACATTACAGTGTACTAAAAATACTGCTGGCCAGGATGGTTGTCCTGTATGAGATAATTGACACGTATTTACGATCTTCTTGAGAGCGAGTGACGGGTAGCAATGAAGTGTGGGCTTGCATGGAGAAGAGGGTTTCCTCTGGAAGGGCCTCTGGTTGCCGAGGCAGAAAGGCAACCTGGTCTGGAGGGAGTTTCAGCCTGAAGCGATGGTTAGACCAAGGCACGGAGAGGATGCGTGCCCGGTCCCTGATCACTGTGAGGGGCAGAGCGTTGCACGTGGTCTTTCCCCGCGACAGGCTGGGTTGTTGCAGGAGCCTGACCTGTGCCATGGTGGGTGGACGGCTCTGGCACAGGAAAAGCCACAAAAATCAGCTGCACAATCACTATTTTTTTATCTTCTTGTAACCTCTGCAGAGGCGACTCATAACGGGGTGGAGGGGGCTTAGCAAGGAGGTCAGTGACCGTTCATAACCCAGTTCTTCAGCCGCGTCTTCAGCATTACAGCAGCAGGGCCAACTGCTGTTGTCTTCTTCCTTCCCAGCACCTTTCTAGCTCTCAGCGTCCTTGGCAAGTGCTGAGGAGGGTCCTCAAGCCAGTCCCAGA
Source organism: Leptosomus discolor (assembly GCF_034619465.1). Taxonomy (NCBI): domain Eukaryota; kingdom Metazoa; phylum Chordata; class Aves; order Leptosomiformes; family Leptosomidae; genus Leptosomus; species Leptosomus discolor. The sequence goes on from NC_141419.1 coordinate 2,108,432, forward strand.
CCAAGGAGAGGGCAGTCTCTTCTCCAGGTGCTGTGTGCTGATAGCTAAGCCCTACAGCATCTCTGCAGCCCACGCTCTCTGTAAAGATGCTTCCTGCTGGGTCAGGGGCTGCCCAAGTGCTACAGGACCAGCAGGCTTCTTCAGCAGAAATGCCTTTGCCCAGATGCTGTTTCCCAGGGACTTGCATATCTTGGTTTTTTGTTTTTTTTTTCTCTTGGCTGCATCCCTCCCCCTGGGCAGGGGGAGCCCTTTTGCCTGACAAAAGCACATTTTTGAGTCCAAGGTTGAAAGGTGAGAGTCAAAGGTGAGATCCTGTGTGAGCTTTCACCCTGGTAGATGCACACGCTGGTGGATGGGTAGATATTACATCTGCAGTGACCTCAGTGAGCTGCAGGACAAGTTAAGAGCCAGGATCTGACTCTCACAGTTCCCAGGAGGAGGACAACACCACAGCTTAGCCCAGACAAGCTGTCCAGAATAACTGTGCTGTTCCTTTGCCAGAACCAGTGGCTTCCTCTCAGCTTCCTAGGGCTGACCCAAGGTCTAGATTGCATCCAGATGGAAGCACTGCTAAAGCTGACAAGCTATGAACATAACTGGCCTGGGTAAAAATAACAGCCAGCGTCACCAAAAGAGACTGCTGCAGAGCTGAGGGCCAAACCTGCGCTCCCCACCAGTCAAAGAGGGGCCATTATACCAGACTTGCGCTACTGGTGGCAAACCAGCCACAACTTGGAGTTAATGACTCCTCTGGGGAGAGGCAAGCCTGAAACAAAAGCAGGAGTCGAGCTGAAAGGCAGCTCTGTGCAATCAGAGAGGGAAACTATGAGTCTTCTGGCAAAGGACAGCACAAGGGGATGTGTGCTGAATGGAGCACGCCCCAGCATACTGATCAGAGGAGAGATTTCAAAGGTATTGTAAGAGAAAATATCTCCAAAGCCTTCACCCTCCCCTGCACAGGGGTGGGTGGCATTGTACGGCGGCAGAATGCAGATCAGGGCAGCACCGGCTGTTCTGCACAGGGGCCCCAGCACCTCCCATCCTGCCTGGCCGGGGTCCCCACAACGCAGGGGACATCATGAAGCCATGTACTGGGCACAGGGAGATGCCTCGGGCTGCTGGAATGGGCTGTTTCCCTCCAGATGCGACGGGAAACATGCAGGATACTGCAAGAAAGGTGCTGTGCCTGCACACGGAGGCAAGCAAAGGTTGGGACCCACTGAGCAATGAAGTAAGCCCGGGTGATGGAGTTGGGCAGTGGGTGCCTGGGGCATTCTTGGGTGGTCACAGGATGGAGGTAAGGGGCCTGCATAGCCTGTTGAACTGCACTGCTGTCACTGTGGTCCTCAGAAGCTCTGCCAGGCTAGGGCACAGGGACCAGCGTGGGCAGGGCAGGTCTGAGTCCCTGCCGTGTAAAATCAGTGCAACACTGGATTTTGAACATCCACTTGTAACTGGGTGAGAGCCTGCACAGAGAGGAGCAAGTCCTGAGCGTTCAGGAGCTGCTTGCAGATTCCCCCTATCCCACCTAAAAGCCGTTTCTGCATGGCTGGCTGGAGCTCCGTAGCCAAGGGATGGGATTCAGCCACCTTTGCGGCCCAGGCAGAGCTACTTACGCTGCAAACACAGCTACTAAATTCATCACAGGGGGGTTAAGCTGCTGCTCGTGTGCTGCTCAGCATCAGGAGGGGTGGGAAGAGCAGAGCAGGGAAACCCGTGCCCAGAGAGGGGACGGCTGGCGAGGCTTCTGGTTTTTAAACACAAGCCACACCGTGGCACTTCTCTGCGTGTTGCACCTTTGCACAGTGCCTCTGGCTCCTTCATCCCCCTGCCCCAGCACAGAGGCGATGCCAGCATCCAAAGAGCGGCCAGACGTGGCAGGGCACAGCCCGGGGCAGCCTGTAGCTCGCAGAGGTGCTTGGGGATACAGCAAAACTGTTGGTTTAGCCAAAGCACAAGCGCAATCCAACAGCAGTGCCATTTGCTGGCCAGGATAGGCTTTGGGAGAGGGCAGAGGCACACAGCTGGGGATCTCCCCACAGCCCTGAACCGAGCGGGCACCCACGGGAAAGGTGCTGATGGGGGAAATGCAGCCGAATGGGTAAAGCACAGGCACCCCCTTCTAGTCCCTCTTCCAACCTCACACACCTGAGCTCTCTCTGTGCCTCCTCCTCCTCCTCCTCCTGCACTGTCTGTCCAGTTGGCATTTCCTTTGGCCCCACCACTGCCTGGGACCGCTGGTGCGAGACGCTGCCCGGAGGTGACGGCCCCAGCGCCAGCAGCCCAGCCCCGGGGTGTCACTGTGGCACAGCGTGGGCTTCCTCTGAGGTGGGCTCTCTAGTCACCATTGCACACTAAGAACCATGTATTAGGAGTAATTACTGTTGCTGCTACAATTACAATAACAGCACTGCATAATAAGGAATTCATGCTTTCTATAAAGTAGGTGCATAAGTCTTCATTTGCTTGTGTGGTATTTTATAAAACAGAGACATAATCTTGTATTACAATTCTTGTTTGCGTCTGTACCCCAGACACTAACCTCTTCCCAAGCTGCAAAGCAGATCTGGTAGGAGGCAGCTGCCTATTCCAAGATTCCTGATGAAGTTCAGGGTTGGAAAGCAGCAGCCGTGTAACTGTCAGGCTTCTTTGTAGGTTAGAAAAGGGAGGGGGGAGATGGGAGAGAGGAAGGGAAGTGGCTGTACTTTTAATAATGAAGCTTGTGCATTTCAAAAATTAGCATCAGAAGAGGCAGAAAAAAAATAATCTTGTGTTTATAATATATTTTTACACAGTCAACATTTCCAGACAGTGATAAATGCATTTTGTAACATACATTCAGCAAATGACAGCAAAAGTTTCGATAGAATTAAGTGGAAAATACCCATACTTCACTTGTGGGTTTTTTTTTTTTCTGATAAAGAAAAATGCATGTGTTTGTGGGTGTTTTATTTTGATGAAGCTGTAAGAGGTTGTGAGTTACCAGGGGGGCGCAGTCGCTGTGGAAGAGGGGCTGCTCCTCCGCGACCGGGAGGCGGGAGGGAGGCATGATGGATGGATACACATAAACGGACCTGGAGAGAGATCCAAGCCAGGTCTCCCTGCCCGGAGGACCGTTTGTAGTGGATACAAGCCAGAGCTGACCCTGGGAGAGGACAGCGGACTCTGGTCTGTCCCGTCCTCTCCTGCTAATTGTGGTTAAGCCCTTTCTCACCCAAATTCCTGCCCCAGCAACCACTCAAGGAGCCCACAATACCCATTTTTGCAGGAAAAGTGGGGCTGAGCCCTTTATTTCCCACAGGCTCGGAGCTCTCAGACCAAGGGAAAAAGTGTCTCCAAGCATCTCATGACCCAAAGGTGCTCCAGAAAGATGCTGTGATGCAGAAGACCTGGACCACACGCAGTGGCTGTGGCGAAAGGCAGAACGAGCCAGCCCAGGCGGCAGGGCTTGTCCTGCCGCCAGTTCAACATCTGTGGTGCTGAGTCCCAGAGGTCCTGGGGATGGGGAGGGGACCCAACACCAGCGTTTCAGGCATCAGCAGGAGTCACGTCGCACCGTGCCCGCAGGCCTGCCCCGGAGCTGGCTCGCCAGCACGCCTGTGTCCCTGCTGCTTTCCAGAACCTGCCTCCTGGTAAAGGGGAATTAAATTCCATCGGGTGGCCATAGCTAATGGACTGTGTTGCCTCCCTTTAGCCTTTAGTTTTCAGATAATTAGCTGATTTTGAATTATTTATGTTGTGAATTTTCAAATAAATAATGTAATAAATGCATCTCAATTATTTACCCTGTTACAAAGCTGACTTGATGGCTGGGCAAATATTTCCATGAATCATTGATTTTATGAATTTTGCAATATTAAAAAAAATAAATGATCCAATTTGTAAGGCTCTAAATTGTTCTTTCATTTCTTAGCCTTCTATTCTGTTTTTGGGAATCCTCCCTTGACTCCCATCTTCTAAGAAATTCTGTAACACATTTGGAAAACTGCAATTATATTTAGCATGAAAGTCACTCTGTAGAGCTTGATACCACGTTTAAGCTGAATAAATGTGAGTGCAGGTCACTAGTGTACAGAAAAATGGTTACTTTATCTCACCAGGGTACTTCAGGAGATCATATTCCTCTAGGTGGGTAACTGCAAAGTGTGAATATTGTTTGCTTAAAGCATGTCAAGTGTGTGCTTCCCCCTGCAGACTTTCATCTGAGAATATGAAATTTAAGGTAAAATCTGAATGTGTTGCTGATAGCATTGAATTACCATGAATAAAATAGGCAGAGAGAAACCTGGGTATCCGAATCTGAGCTATAACAGACTGCACAAACAAGCCTCTAGCAAGCAGAGTGTTGAAACTTAAAAATATTTGTAGGCTCAGCGAGCATCGCTGCAAACACAGAGGAAACGGAGAGGAGGAAAAAAAAGAGCAGATGCCTGTCCACCCCCTGCAGACTCCTAAAGCAAGGGCAGAAACATCATCAGGGAGGGGGACAGGATTTCCTCGTAAGCCTCACTGCCTTCCCCTGGTGACAACAAGCAGGAGTGAACCTCCTGCCCCAAGGTGGACCCCGGTGATCCCCTGGGACCTGCCCCTGGCCAGGACCATGGTCCTCCCTGGGGAAGATCAGCCCTCTGCCAGGCAGCTGGGAGGGTTTGTGTGCTGGGGGGGGGGGGTGGGTGGGTGGATTGGGCCGTTGGGCTGCGTGCTTGAGAGCAGAGATGGAGCCGCTTGGGGAAAACGCTAAATTTTCTCCTAGGCTGCCGGGATCGTAGCACAGGCAGTCCAGACGCATCGCTGCTAGGCAGGCATAGGGAGGCAGGACGGATAATAAACATAATAAATCATAGGGAAGCTATTCCAGGATGTAAGTGGCTTGGCAATGTCTGTCTGTCTGAACTGAAACAAGTTACAGGGGGCAAATCCTGGCTGCTGCCCTTCCCCGCCTTCCCGTTGCCCCTGGGTTCTGGCTTTCTACACTGTGGGATGCTCAGGCTTGCTGGTGCTCTATGGGGCACTACTGGTCTGACTCCAGCAACAGCAATCACCCCTGGCGAGGAAAGTCTCCAGCTTTGTCCTGCCCAGGGATAACCGGGAGATGCTCAGAGGAGAGCGATACGAATGGCCTGAAGAACAACGGGCAGCTAAGTGAGATGGATCCTAAAAGGAGCTTTTGATAGAGCTGGTGTATTCAAACCTTTCCTCCGATGCGTTGGCACAAAGGGGCTTTTCTCCCTGCTTTACTCTGCTTTTACCCTCGCTCTCCCTGGTGTGTGGGACGGACTGTGCAGGGCTGGCCAAGGGGGCCAGGCTGGGCTCTCCTGGCACGGGGCAGTTCTGCAGTCCCTGACCTGCTCCTGGCACAAGGAGACCCTTACGCCCGTGCCCACGGGCTTGAGCTGATCGGAGGAGAGGGGCTGAGTGTATGTGGGGCGAGTAACACAACCTGTGAGCTCTAACCCTGCTTGCAAGAGTCAGCAGGGGCTCAGCTAAGCCTGCCTGGTAACCTCCCAGGAGCTGCTTGCACCGATGAGCTGATAGTGAGTAATTACCCACGGCTGCCCACCATCCTTTCCTCCTTTCAAAATAAACATACAATTAGTGCTGGGGAGATTAGCGTAGCGATTTACACTTCAGCACTGATTTTTCTTCCCGCTTTCCTCCCCTCCAATTACGGAATTAGAGGCAGAGAAAAGCAAGGGTGGCCCTTCGGCTGATGTGGGATGATTACTGGTGGAGGTGCCTGCACAGGGGAGGTGGGATAATTAATGCTAATAACGTGTAACAACCTGCCTCGCTGCCTTGCGCTCAGAGCACAGTTCATCTCCCAAGCGGAGTTCATCTTCCACTTGGAGCAGGAGGTGGGGCACTGCTCTCCGAGCGCCTCTGCATTTCCCATTGCTGGGAGAATTCACTTCTTTCAAGCAGATTTCTTTACATCTGATACGGAGCCACTGTTTCACCTCAAAATGAGACGTGAGCAAAGGCTAGAGCATGAGATGGGTGAGAGCTGCTGGAATTTCAGTGTCTCTGACAGCTCAGTCACTTAATGAAGTGTTTCAGGCTGCCTAAAAATGATGAATCATTTTGAATCCCTTCTTGGTCTGAACCTCCTCTTTGTATGTCTGCTTTCATGGGCTACATCCCTACTCTTCACCCTTCCCTTCTGTGGATCCAGCTTCTTGGCATTGGCTCAAGTTACCTCTTAAGGTGAAGGCGTTCTAGTCAGTCTCCTTTAAATCCTGTTTTCCTGAAGATTTAGGATCTTCCTTTCAGTTCTCCTCTGAATACCTGAGCCCTGTAAGAGGAGAGGATTAGTTTAAACAGCTCAGGTGAGGAAAATCTCTCCAGAGAGGAGACAGGCAGGAACGAGAGGTGTGAGCGCTTCCATAAGGCAGCACCTTGAATTTCCTGAGACCCCTTTGATGCCCCCAAAACTCCTCCCAGCTGCAGCTCTGTACACAGGATGCTGCTGCTGCAAATCCTGCAGCTCCTGCATCCCATCTAAGAAATCCTCCTTCTTCTCTGTGTCCTTTGGGACAGTGCACACCACCGCACGGGAGCTGGTGCAGTTACTGTTTGCAGGTGGGTGCTGTTTTTAATGCCCCCTGCCAGTCAGTGACCCACAGGCTGCTTTCCTTTCCCAAGGACACCCCCCGTAGTCGGCTTTGCGCTGGTTTTATCAGTCAGCAATAGCAGCAGCAGGTATTACGATTGGCAGCCCTAAACAAGAGCCATCTGCCACTTTGCAGGGTAGGAAGGACCAGCAGACCCACGGGTGAAGGTCCTTTATCAAGATACACAATCCACTGGACCAGACGCAGACTTTGGGGCAGAGAGGAGGTCTTGCGTGTGCTGCACAGACAGACAATGGCTGATCTTTTCAGCAGAGCCTTCTCCTCCCTGAGCACAGCGTGGGGAATGCCTTGTGGGCTTCTTTGGGGGGTTAGCAGCTTTTGCACCAATATGTCCCACCTTGGGAAAGTAAAACCTGCGTCACGTTATCCCAGCGTGAAATGGATGTAAGGTCTCATGAGATGAGAACAGGCATTCACGCTCCCCGGTACAGACGATGGCAGCGGAGGGCAATGGTGCATCGGGTTGTGAATGGTGCATGGAGAGAAAGTGGTTGAATAACACTGTCTTTGAGGAGGAGAAAAACCAGCCTCCAGGGAGTCTGAGGAATTGCACCACCATATTGAATGAATTGAATGGCTTGCTGCAGTACAATGTGTCGGAAAGGAGAACCCAGACTTCTTGCTGAAGCAGATTTCTTTTTAACAGCTTTGTTAGCAGCGAGAATCCTTTGCTCTCTTGCTGGATGTTAAAAGACTATTTCTGCCATTAAGCAGATAAAACCCCCTTTTCTGGATAGTCCAGTTCATTCCCTGCCTCAAACTTGTTCCTTTACAGCAGTTTTTTTCAACTAAGAGAGATCCAAGGGGTTGTTTGGACCGTTTTGTGTGACCAAGAACTGCAGAGCAAGGAGGCAAGAGTCAGAATGAGATGGGTGGAGGTGGCATTGAGCTGCTCAAGTTAATCCCATTAAGGAGGCAGCTTGGGAACTGTTGTGATTTTGAGCTTAATGCTGGGCTATACAGGTATGTTTGGGGACGGTGAATGGATCAGAGAACGTTGTACACTTTGCCTGGCTTGGCTGAGCTGTCCTATGGGCTACGGAGGTACCTAAAACTGGCGTGTGAGGGTTTAGGCTGTCCCCATGCACTCGGTCTGGCTGATGGGGCTGAGGATGATGAGGAGAAAGGGACGTGCTGCAGGGGCAGGTTTGGGCTGGTACCTTCTATGGCAGCGTGTTGGAGCAGAAACCGAGATACTCTGTTTGCACACGGGCACAGCTTTGCTCTGAAACCGGGTGGGAGACTCACATTCACGGGGCACCAACACAGGCTGCTGCAAGAGCCAGGTCAAGGGGAAGCCACAGCCCTAAGCAAGAGTGATCTGTCTCCCCCGTTTAACTCTGCACCCAGAAGTTTTGGGGGTGTAGGTCTGGTATCACCCCCTTCATCCTCCCTGTTTGATGCCCCACGAGTGTGCGTTGCCCAGCCAGGCTGAGGGATGCAGGTCCGAACTGCGATGCACGGTGTGGTCCTGGGGCAGATCTGGGATGAAGTCCTGGCACAGCCTTGCTGCGCTGATTTCAGTTGCTGGTCAATTTGTAAATGATAAAATAAATTTTGGGGAAAAGCATCATCTCCACTGCTTTGTGGATAATTCATGCAGAGAAGCCTGGAATTGATAAATGTATTAATTCCCAATGAATAATTCAAAAGTGGGTGGGGAGGAGCCCTGTACCTTCCAGAAGGAGCTCTGCTTCCTTCGCTGATGTGATACTGCTGGGAAGAAGTACGTGGCCACCAAGCTGCCTCCAAGCCTGGGCGTTGTAGGGGACACGGAACCTCCTGGCCAGGCAGGATGCAGGGCAGTTAATCCCTGCGGTACGATAACGAGGTTGGTGGCAGGGCCTCCGTGCTCTGATCGCTGCTTTTTTGCAATTTAGCAGATAACTAAATAAAAGGAGCAACACATACAAACAAAAATCAAAGGCACCACAGAGCAGTCTACTCTGCTCATTTATTTTGACAAGTCTAGTTGAAGATTAATTATTTATAGCACTTCACAGAGTACCACGAGATGATCTGTCACGCGTTTTGTAAAAGTAATGGAGCCTTAATAACAGCACCTGGATGTTAAATTCACAGAGAAGGGGGGAAAGAGGGAAGGTTACTTTTTTTGTGTGTCAGTAACAAGCTGAGATTTAGGAAAATATTGTGTATCCAAATAGAAATAAAAGCACAGAGAGCTTTCCCTAACTTGGACCTGCGGCTGGCTCTGAGGTGGGGAGGTGTAGGTACACCTCCACATAACGATGCCTGATGGCAACTGGGGCTGGTGGGTGAGTGAGATGTTACAACGGATAGTCCTGTCGTGTGGGTGGGGGCGTTGATCCAGCCCAGTGTCTTTAGGATTTGGTTTAGGAAACACACAGCTCTCTCCTCTAGTGCTCCTGCTGCCCCAGCCGTGCTGACAGCCACCCCGTCACCCAGCGGACTGTCCTCTGTGTGCCCCAGGAGCCATCCCACCTCCTGAGGTCTGCTTGATTTTCAAAAGCCTGGTCAGTTCCCAAGGTACAGGAGAGTGGAAGGGAGGATCTGCCTCTCCTGTGCTTTGCGTTTGTCACTCTTCATGGCCGTTCAGCATCCGTGCAGAGCTGCTGCTCTGCCCTCTACCACCCTGAGGGGCACGAAGGGTGCAAAAGCTAAAGCAGAGCAGCCCTCCATCCCTCTCCACTGTGCAAAGGGGTGTTGGTGATGGTTTAACGGGATGTCCTCCTTAGATATCACCTCCTTCTTACTGCTGGAAGTGGTGCTGGCCTGGAAGCACCACTGCTCTGGTCCAGCAGACAATTTCCTCTGCAGTATGATTTTATTGCATGGGGAAGCCTCATTTCTTTAGTATTTTCAGCCAAAAAGGGTGAAGAAGGAAAGGAAGGAGCTGACTTGCTGCAGCTCCTCTGCTTGGGGTGTGAGTTACAGGGTCATGGGGGGCTTGGGGGGCTCCAGCAGGAGCCAGGGGTTCAGAAAGGCTCTAGGCTTTAAGATGATAACAACGACGTCCTCTAATTTAATTGTAATCCCCTGGGCCTCTGAGAAGATCTATCTCTGCTGGCAGCTCAAGAAAGGGTTTGTGAAAGCAGAGGCGATCAAAAGCATCTAATCTATAAAGACAAGGACATGACAATCTTTGACACTTTCTCAGCCAAAACAAGTCTGGGTGCAAAGCTGCCAGGAAATTCCCCTATATTTAAAGACATCAGTTTAGTCTTTGAGGGAGTTTATTGAGCTGCTTCCCAGGGTGCTAAGGCGCGTTAATGTTGTGTGCTCATACTTTAAAATTTTCAGCGTCTTTTAAGCAGATTTGGGGCATACTCTTGTCGTACAACAAGCTTTAAATGTTGGGCAAACAGGCCTGTTTCGCAACGCATTTGGCAATAACATTTATAGATGTATGAGGTATGTTAGTGGATTTATGCACCTTACTATGCTGTATGAGACAAATCTACGGACTAAGATGACTTTTGCATATGGAAAGAATTGTAAATGTCTACATTTTCAGGGTGGTGAAATGGAATCTGTGATTATAGTGCCCAGATCTCTCCTTTCCTGAAGCAAGCTGTACTGTGTTTTAATAGTTTGGAGACCTTTATCCCTTTGTCAAATTTGGCTGAAATTACCCAGCAACATCAAAGGTTGAAGGACGCAGGTTGTGACAGCACACACCTTGGCATTTTAACGCTGAAAGTGTCATGCTCTGGATCCTCAGGAAAATGCCGGATATCTCTTCAAAATGTAGATGAATTAACAGTAATATACCCTTGACATTGTAATGCCTCACTGAAATTAATCAAGTCCAAACCCTTCCTCTGAGGGGCTGAACGTCTACTTTTCTGCTCTGCTTTATTAAAAAAAATTGCCAGACTCAGGCCGGCAATCATCACCCATTAGAGCCGCAGAGCTCAGAACAGGAGCAAAGAAGGTCTGGAGTTGAATTTCAGCCTGTGATGAATATGGTTATTTTTTCTTTACACACTGAAAGTTAAAAAAAAAAAAAAAAAAAGAGGACCCACAAGTGGTCGGGATTATTGCAAGATTTCTGTCACCCTAGATGAGGCTAGATAAGCCGCGGTGCTTTGCGCCACCCCGGGGTCCCACTTTCTGTAACCCAGGCACACGATAACAGCTAACAGCAGGTGGGAGATGAAGGGAAGGGTTTCAGCCACGAGCAGCCAGCATTATTAACAACCATGAAATGCAAGTTTGCAATGAGACTTAAAGACATTTTAAAAATCCGGAGAACAAGTGAGTTCAGATAATCGGTGTCAGTAAGAGTTGTCACACACTTCAGACACTTCACCGGCTTTAAATTCAAGATGGTGAAGTTTAAACTGAAGCAGTTGGGAACAGATCTGTTCGGCTTGGGTGAGACTTTCATGGCATTGAGATTTGTTGTTCTGCATTGATGCCGGTTTTTGAAAGGGGGAGAGCGCGAAGTACAAACGTCGTCTCTGGACCTGGACTAATGGTGCAGCGTCTTTACACCTTTTCACGAGCAATAACTGCAATAGCCTCTCTCCAAGGGTGATACAGGTATAAAGAGGGCTGTTCCCCATGGGTTAATCCATAAGCAGGTCTCTTGGCACTAGTACCTATTGGTGAGAAGCCCCTGGAGTAAATTAATCCTTCTTGTGACAAAAAAGTCGCAATTTTCATCACTTCCTCAACCCGAACTAGGTGGTAACAAGTCTTGTTAGGAGTTTGTTTGGATACAGTGTGATTTCATTTGAATTTCATATCTGAATAATGAATTAAATACCTGCTTGGCACTGCTGCATTGGCAGGGGTGGGTTTTCTCCGAAGGGAACCACTTTACATAATAACAGCATTAGGAAGGGACTGGGTGATGGGAGAAGTTTGATAGTATGTTTGTACTTATGAAGCTGTCTGCTTTGGTTTATCCCTGTATTTCATGCAACATTAGCTTTAAAGAGCCTGTGTAGACTTGTTAAATTTCCTAAGAGTGAATAACAAGCAGAAAATCCCCTGATCCAAAGGCATACGAAATGATAAAAGGTAGAGGTCCCGGTCACTGCTCGATGGGGAAAGGAGACGCAGATATGAGCCTGGACCTCTTCAGCACAAGCAATTGCAGTAAGTCACTGGGATGGAAAAGCGTTATTGGTTTTCAATTAATGACTTTGCTATTAGAATTCCATTAATGACTAAACAGTGTTTCCACTTTTGACACTGTTATTAGGTTAAGCTTCATTTCAGAGGCAATAACCCAATGCATATGGTTAGCACTATATACTGTTATTAGGGAGGGGGAGTGTGCGGGGAACCAAAACGATCACAGAGCCTGGATTTATAGTTATAAATGATTCACTAGCCTTGATGTGGCATTTTCTTTCTGCAGAAATATCCCCGTTTTCTCCCTTTGGTGCAGTTTGGCATCACTGGTGGTGCCCAGGTGCTCCTCTGGTGAAAGGTGACCTTCCTGCTGTCCCCTGTCCCTCTGTCTCCGTCTCATTCCCAGCACGGGCAGCTTCTGGTCGCCATTCAGAGACTGCAGGATCTGAGCTCTCCATGCGGCAGGTCACCTCTCGGCCGTGTTCGATCCAGTTATAAAACTCGCTAGCTGGCCAGTTTAAATATTACATTACTTGGAGCGACATTCCTCTGTAGCTCTAAGAGTGCTTCGCAGCCATCAGTTAATTCTACCTCGTGAGGCACAAGGAGAAAAAAAAAAAAGTGCTGCTTTGAAGCAGAGAGAAGACACCTGGTTTATAGGTCTCCTGCAACCAAGTGTTGTGACTAGAGCTGAAGAAATGACCCAGATCCCTGGGTCTGACCAAGAGACAATACTCCCTGCCAGGCTTATATAGGCAAAATTAGGGTGCACAGTTTAGCATAACCTGCTTTTGCTGTGTGGCTGGATTTACATGGAGGAGCTTAACTGTCCTTGCAAGAACAGTTCTGCCTTTCATCCCTCAAGCTAATAAACAAATAAACCTCGTTGCAATCCTGCCCAAAGGCAAATTCCCACTGCTGACTGCCCCTCATGAAACAAAGTCAGGATAAATGCTTCTCGCCAGCTTTTTTTCTCCCTTTGGCTTAAGCAGGTTAAGCCATAGCCAGCAAGTAAACCAGGACACTGGGAAGTTTGCTTCTATTTAATGGGTCTTTATGGGGATCTCTGGGATCTGCAAGTGTTTCTCCAGTCCAAAAAACACCGGCGGAGCCACAGGTCACCCTAACAGCAACTTCATGGGGGGTTGGGTGTTCAGTTCTGCGGGTGCTGGGGGAGCCACTCTGAGCTGCACGGCACAGTCTGGAGGCAGAGGGCACAGCTGGGAGATGTGGGGAGCCTCTGCTCTATGCTGCTTGTGAGAAGAGATGGCAAAATTAAACATTCTTTATCTGGAGACAGCTTTGGAGCAAATAAATGCAACAGCTCTCCTGCCAGACAAAAATACTCTTCCAGGTGCCAGTTGTGCTAATGGCATTTAGTGGCTGTTTTGATTCATCAGCTGGCTCCTGCCCAAAAAAGCACATTGGTATCTCACAGGCCTTTTCTGCAGTGAAAGAGGCACGTACAGGTATTGCTGTGTGGGAAGAGGATGTGTGCTCTGCAAAAGGTTAACAGGAAAATAAATATTTTGTAGTTTTAAAAAATGCTGCAATAGCAACGGAGGCTGGAGTCTTGTAGGGAGGTAATTAATGCGGGGAGCTGATGCATGCTCACCAGGGGCCTAATTAGGGAGGTAAAGGCAGCCTTAATTTCTGGTATTTCCAAACTTTTGCATATTTGACTCTGCATTTCTAATAATGATCACTTAATATGAGTTGCTGCATGTGTGCCATAACTCATGCCCCGATAGCTCTCTGCAATGCACTCTGTACTGTCCAAAGACAGAATGAGGCGTGAAATGGAGCCGAAGCCGGTGCCAAGTGTCACACCAGCAAACTCCATGTTAATGCTCTTCCCTTTGGGATCTGACGGGTTTTGTCTGTGCAGGCTGTAGGCTTTCTGCATGGAGTGTTGATCCTTGAGAGGTAGGAGGCCTGGGTATTAAAAAGAAAGTCTCAAGTGCTTTTAGGTGGGGTTTTTTTTAGGTATCTTTGAAAGTCTGGTTTTGTGGTTACTTGCATATATGCATTTTGGATCTTTATGATTTCCTTCGTAGGCAAGGTGAAAAGAGGTGAAGCAGTTAGCTCAAGGCAAAACAGTAAAGTGAAAGCAGGAAAAGACTGGAGTTCATTTCAGCATCGTTATGCTGAGAGGGGCGAGCCATCATTAAAAGGCAGTTAACCATCCCTCAGCTACACTCACGGCAAGTGTTACATTGCTTTTGGAGTAAAAGCCAAACGGTGGGAGCTGCAGCCCAACCTGGCCTTTGCCCAGGCTTTCAGGGAGGCGACTTGTGTTAACAAAGGGGTGCAACGTGCCGTGTGTGGGCAAGCTCTTTCAGAGGCCTCCCCCGTCTGCTGGGTGTGATAGCGGCAAAACCGGCTGGCGGAGAAATTCCTACAGCAGAGCACAGGCAAAGCCCGGGATGCTTCCTGAGAGAAGAAAAAAAATCCTGGAAGAAGTCAGAAAACTCTCCTGACTTAATCCTTGTGTGCTCAGGGGGGCACATGTTTCTCCTTTTACAAATGTTGCTGCTATTTTCCATTGATTTCTCCTGCAGCACACACACACCCCTTCCCTGGTTTTAACATAATCAGAAAATTCAAGAAAAATGCCCCCAAGTTGCCCTGAAGTAAACATTTAAATTAAAAAAAATCAGAATTCCCACCCCATAGCCCCTAAATCTCATTAAGAAATCCTCAAAATATTAAAGATCACATACCTGCATTTCCCTAAAGCGAAATGTCAAATATCAGAGAGGCTGTTAATGAATTGGCAAATATAACCCAGTGAACTGCACTGAAATATATTAGAGGAGAAAGTAGGAAGATTAAATTGCAATTAAATGACTTCAGAACATCCGGCCCCAATGAGAAAATGAAGCTGACTGTTAAGAGGAAGCAACTTTAACAAAACTGCTGCCTAGTTCGTCACATTTAAGCTCTTTCAAAGCCTCTTCTCATTTCAGAGCAGCTGCAAAAGAACAGACAAAAAACTGAAACCCATAAAGCAAAACAATAAGAGCGCCGATAATTAATCTTGTTGTGATTAAGAAGCTGGAGGAGATGGGAAACCTAATTGTGCGACAATTACTTTTATTTATCAGTTTTATAACGGAGTGCTGAGGAAGAAGTTTCTCTGGAGATCCATCCAGGCATGGGTTATTTTTCCAAATCTCATCCACGCGGCACAGCCCTCTCCTGTGTGGAAAAGCCAGCAGCCTGGCGAGCCCAGCACCCCCCGCCAGCGACGGCCACCTCCTCGTCTTGCAGAAGGCGGATGGTGGGTGCCAGGGGTGCACGGGCGCTGCGGCTGAGGGGCGCGAGTTGCGAGCGGGCGAGCTGGTTTGGGGGGTGACATGGGAGGCTTTGTGGCAGGAGCAGTGTCCTCTGTGCCCAAACCTGACCGGGCACTAATGAGACTTTTCTCATTAGTCTAAAGACTTGCCTTTGCAAGGTGTCAAATGGGCTGGTCAAAAAAAGCTCAGGAGCTTTTCAGGTTTGCCCTGAGGGTTTTAGAAGCAGCACAACCTTCCTGACAGCTTTGAGAGGAAAAGTTCAGGTTTGCTCAAGACATTTCCTTTCGATAACACGGTAATATTTGTTTCAACCATCAATCACTTTGTCTTGATTCTTTTAAACCCCCTTTTGTCATGGACATAGGCAAACACATCCACGACTCACACAACTTCTGTGGCACATCTGCTGTGAAGCTTCGACAAATCACTCCAATGCTGCTGAACTACCTGGAATTATCTACCTATGAAAAGTCAAAAAATGTGGGTTTTTTTTCCTCCCCAAAGAGCTCGATGTCAAGAAACATGGTGTCCCAAGGGGCAGAAATTCCCCTTGCCCCTGGGGCTCCATAGCCTGCGGACACACGAGAGGCCAGTGGTGCCATGAGCCTGGGGCACGTGGCAGGCATCCCCCTGCTCCAGTCCCTGGGGCTCGGAGACAAAACCGGGAAGGAAGCGAGGCCATTTGGGGACTGCAGGTGGCTGGAGGAAGGGACAGCAAGCTCAGCCTCCTGAACTGTCACCTTAATGCCTTGTTTGACATGCTCTGAACAACCTGAAGTGACCCTGGATGTGTTGCTCCGTTGCTGTCCCCTGCAAGCTTGTCTTACAGCAGAAGAATAAGCACGGAAACAGTTTTGCTTTTGCATTCGCAGCCTCAGTTTTTGTGTGCTGGGCCAGAGCAAAAAACCTCCCTGGTTTTGCAGAGCCTTGTTCATCCCTGTGGTGAGAGGCACTCGGTGCAGTGATCCCCTGAGCCCTCCAGTTCTCTGCTGATTGGAAACATTTTCTGGCAGGACAAAAGACAGATATTTTTTCTGAGTAACTGGTGTGGATCCATGTTTAGAAAAATACTGTTGCCCCAACAAGCTCTACAGTCACCATGTATGCATTTACACAGGGCCACCAGCGCTTAATTAACCCATTTATACTGCTGTATGTGCAACTTTGGGGTCAAGAGCTTCGCAGATTCATTTCTGAGCTTGGCTCAAGCCTTAATAACCTGGAGCTCAAGCAAGCAGCCTTGCAGTTGAAGATGGGTGCTGGCAGCTGGGCTTGCACAGCACAACCCAGCACTTGACCTTTCCGTCCTGCAGCCTTGACCGCTGGACCTGCTGCTGGGGAAGCAACCGGCTGGAGACGGAGTGGGCACCTCGGGGAAAACGGAAACCTTGGCAGCTGCGGGTGGTTTGGTAAGCGCTGCAGGCCCGTGGGGTTTGAATATCACCTCCTCTCCCCTTTCCTGATCAATAATGCATTGTCCTGGATGGAATTTCACTCTGAGAAGGGGGATGTTGGCATGGGACTTGGTGACCCTCTTTTCTGGCATTGCCATGTAAAGTGTGCATTGAAAAGGAGCTGGGGCAGGGGACAGAGTATGGGGGAAGCTAAACAAGGGACTGTTGTTCACAGTCCATTCCCAAGACAAGAAGTAAGTTCAGATGAACAACAGGAGGCTGTTCCTCGTGCGAGAAGTGCTTATCTGGTGGAACTCCTCGCCACAGGACGTTGCAGAGGCTGAAAATTTCTTTGAGTTCAAAACCAGTCACGTAAGGTGCTGCGGGAAAAGCTTAAGGGCTCAAACACAGAAACACTGCTTTTGCCTTAAAAAGTCTGTCACACATGCTGGGGATTGAAATTATTCTGGAAGAGGAGCATCACCGTGTAACCGCCCTGTTTATACACCGCTGGGTGACACGAGAGGCAGGATCAGGCCACACGGATCACGAATGTGACCCAACGCCCTGGTACTGGCACCCAGACCCAGCTGGGTTACTCCCGTCAGCAGCTGTCTCTCTCTGCCAGCCGTTTCCAGATGCTGCTTTGAATCCCTTTCTCCCATCAGTGATTCCCTCATGCCCACCTCATTGCCTGGATATTTGCATTTTAATAGAGCTGCCTTGACCAGGTCGCTGGTCTCCTTGATGCACAAAACGTATGTCTACGCAAAGAGCCCTGGCTGCTTTTCATCAGGGTGGAGGGAGGCTGGGCAGGAATACCAGGTGTAATCGGAAGGCTGGGGGCTACCGTATCTCATAAACCTTCGACGAGTATCGTGAAGGAGAAGATAAAAGGAGATTCTTATTCTTTAGGCCAAGAGTACGCAAGTCAAACAAAGCCGTGCTGTGCCCAAGGGCAGCTTCCCAGTGGAATATGGGAATAGGGACCTGTAAATAAAGGTTTTCTTGGCAGCCAGTGGGAAGGAGGGCAGGTGTTTGAAGTATTTCCTGGATGCCCTGAGGCAGCGATTACTCATGGAGGCAGAGCTTTCTGCTGGTGCCTTTTAAATGGGGGCACAGCACGGGGTCAATAAACCCTGGGCACCCATCATCCCAGAGGGGTCCTGCTGGGGACCCGCTCTAGGAACTCTGAGGGTCTCCACCCACCCCATGGTTGTCGTTAATGACAGGGAGCCCCAGCCTCTGGGCAGCTCTTATTAACGGCCAAGCCTGGCACGTCAGCGTTCCCTGCTAGTGGTTAGAGCTGCGCTTAATTACTGCTCGGAGAGGCTCTTTTAACCAGGGAACGAGGTCTCTTGCCTCATGTAATAAAGATGCTTAGGATGTGCTGGCTGGGGCATCCGAGGAGCATCCACTGGGGTCTTTCCTAGTGTCCCTACGGTGGCTTTGGCAGCAGGGATCTCCGCACCCAGAGCCACCAAGCGGCTGTGCCCACGGCTGCCAGGCAGGCAGACGGGGTGCAGAGGCTGAGCGCGGGTCCTGAGCAGTGCTGGAAGCCCGGCTGCAGGCAGACCCGGGCGGTGAAGCTGCGAGAGTGCCCGCGGTGGGTTTGGCGTTGCAGCAGGGATGGGCGCTGCAGGGAGAGGGGGTGTGTTCCCCCCTGGGTTTGCTGTCTGCTGAGGGAGACGGGACGGGACAGCCAGGGATGGTCTCTGTCCGACCAAATTGCTGGTGCAAGGGGTGATCACCTCTTACGATGCTCCTGCAGAGGCACATCTCTTGCCCCGAGGAGTCTAGATATGGGTGGTTTCTTATTGATTAGTGGAGAGAAAAAGGCAAACGTTGTTTTAGAGGAGCATTTCTAGCTAGCAAGTGCTAGCAGAGGAGACCAGCTCCTGCATCAGTAGCGGGCAGGAAGGATACTTGCTTTTGAGGACAAGGCTTGCAGGCCTGGCAGCACAGGGGGCAAGAATTATTTACCCTTTGGGGAATTATGACCGTGGGAATAAGGAAGAATCTATTAAATTAATGTAAAGGAGATTTTTTTTCTGTTTTCAGAAAGATTCAGAATGGCTGAAAAAAACAGAAGCTCTCAAGAGGATCAGGTTTTTAAACTGAGGTATTTTTTTTTTCCCCCATTCTAAACCTTATTTTAAAAAGTAATTCAGGAAAATTTCAGGGTTTGTTCTTTCCTCAGTTTCCAGGACCAGACCAGGTTGCAGCCAACTTCATAGTACCGAGAAGCATTTTTTCCAAACTACAGAACAGGGATAAGCAGCCCTCTCAGAGCAAAACATTTCCTTCCTTCCCAAAACAGAGGTTAAACACACAGCGAGAGACGGCAACTCCCACTGAGCTCAGCAGGAGCCTGGCTATCACGTGCCCTCCCAAATCTGCCCAGCGGTCAGATCTACCAGTTATACTTTAATTTAATGTGCTACTGTCCTGCCTCTGGATGAACCCAAAAACCTTTTGAAGTGTTTTGTTCATGATGAACTTGATATTTCAAGTCAATAGCTTGCTCAGCAGGGCATGAAAACACCTGTTTGAATCCCTGCCGCAGCTCAAGCAGCACACAGGGTCAAACCAGACTCTCCAACAGCTGGAGGAACCGTCCTGGTTTCCCAGCTTATCAGCTGTTTGAAAGGATGCTGCCTAGGCTGGTGGGCTCCCTTGAAAAGTTTTAGTGCCAGTGAGTCAATGTTCTCAAATGGGAAAATCAAATAAACAAAGTCCCCTTAACAGGAACATCCCCAGATATGCTGAATTGTGGTGCAGAGCACATCTTTCTTTCCTCCAACTCATGCTCTTCCCCTCTCTCTCCCCATTCCTGACCACTCCATTGGTCCTTACCACGATAAATTGATGGGTTTTTTGGCTTGCTCTGTTCCCTGAGGGATGCTCTGGTCCCTTGCTGGGGCCTGGTTGGGAGCAAGGTCAGAAAACCTCCGGGAGCACTGGGTTTTGGGATGCACCTGCAAAGATGGATTTGAATATATACATTGTGGAGAGGGATTATTTTAGCTGTTGTAATGAGCTTTCTCAAAGACAGATCGAGTTTCTCGAAGTAGGAGGAACCCGTAGGACCTGAGGGACTTGCTGTGCATTGACAGCCTGCAGACATGATAAACAAGTTGACGTTGGAGGAATCAATTCATTTTAATTTGGGAGCAAAAGCAGGGAAATGACTGAATTATCTCCTCTCACAGGGATGGTCCCAGCAGCACCGCAGAATTGGATTTGTTGTTAACTTTTACAGCTATTGTTTTATTGTCTGTATTTTGGGGAAATATATTGAGGACTCCAATGGCTGCACCTCACAAGGGGAGCATATGGGAATAATAAAAATAACAGCTCTTTTCAACTATATATATCAAAATATTTCATGAGGTTGGTTTTTCTTGCCTTCAGACAAATTATATGCCAATATTACATAAAATTTGGTGGCATAGAGCCACAGAGACGCAGCCTCAGTTTCCCTCCTGCTGTTTCAGGCAGCAACAGAGGAGGGTGAGGGACTTATTGCTCTGACCCACACCGTGCTCTGTCCGTGGATGATCCTCCACGTCTGGGAGAGCTCTATGGCCTCTTTGGCCTATTACTGATCCTTCTCACTGCATAGACAGGGTGGCAGTATTTACCTCAGAGCAATTTGTGCCCCTTTCAGCTTCTTTCGCAATCGCCTGCCTCTCCTTGCAGCCCTTTGCAGACCGATGGGGAGAGGACGCAGGCGAGCAGCGCCGCGGCATCGTTGCCTCGGGACCCGGGAGATGGACGAGGCAGTCAAAAGCGGATGAAATCCCACCCAGACTGTGAGGAGCAAATCCAAACATCTGCTCCTGCTGCTCTTTTTCTGTTCCCTCCAGGCAAATTACAGGAGCCTCTGCCACAGCAAAAGGCTTTTAATCAAAGCTAATTACCCACTTCAAACGTTTTTTCCAGGGGTCTCAGGGTCAGTCCCAGTGACGGTGTCCCCATGATGGCTCACATCCTCGGCTGTGCTTCCCTTGAGCAGAGGAGGAAAGCAGGCCGTGGGCTTTGATGGCAGCCTTGTCCTCACCCATGGAGCAGGTCTCCATGGAGAAACCGCAAGAGAGAGCTGATGGGTTGCTCAGTGAGACGGTGACATCCATTAGTTCGGCTTGGAGGGTTTAGCGATGCTGGCTGACTTAATTGGATTTCCGTGTGACACAAATCTGTCCAGTCTGGAGCAAGGGAGAAAATTAAAGAAACTCAGGGGCTTTTCTGCCTTACGTTTCCTTGAGAGCTCTTGGCAGAGCACAACTCCTGCCCTGGGTGTGACGTGGAGGGGATTTTGTGCTGCTGGTGACGACGATCAAGCTGGGGCCAAGTGGGACAGATGAAGCATCCCACAGTAACGTTTCTGGCTTGTAATCTGAACCAGTGGCTCCAGGGGCTTGCCAGCAATATGCTCGATATAAGGCTAATGCTGGTTGGTGTTACCAATCCCCTGCAGAGGGGTCAGTAGGGATCTGGTTTGTTGAAGTCGTCCTCAGGGAAAGGCAGGTAGACATCAGGCTCAAATTCTGCTGCCCCTTGAACGTATTTTGACCTCTGGGTCGGGTCTAAGAAACATGTGCTGCTTGAAGTGCACAAGCTGTACTATTGAAGCAACCATACTGGATCAGAAGCCCATCATCCAGCTGTGTCTCCAGCAATGGTCACAAGCGGGTGCCAAGGGAAGGGCAAGTCCATCCGTGCCAAGCCGCCTGGTTCCATCCCTGGCCGTGCTGTAGATGTGCTGTGTACCCCAGGCAGGTTTTCACAACACAGTCTTCCTCTCCCACTCCCATCTCCTTACAGGACACAAGGCTTCTTGACTTAACTGGAAAATGTCCCATGTGCTGCAGATCCCAGTCCGGCCGTGGCTCTGTGGGATTTCAGTGTGGGAATCAGTGGGAGCCGATGGGATTCCTCAGTCTGAGGTGCGCTGAAGAAGACATCCACTGTTGTCACTAGGTTTAGGATGTGCCCTTGATTTTGCAGATCCTGGAAACACCAAACGTGCTCTAGAAGTGCAGGAGAGCTGCTTGAGCCGGGACTGACCGTTAGTGGCCTTTCAGCTCCCTCTGCAGATTTAATTAAAGCAACATTTCCATGCCTAGATCCATTCCCTGTATCTTGGACCTCTTTTTCCCCACAGTAAAGACAGATTAAGTTTGTAACTACCTCTGACAAATCAGCTCAGCGGAGGATGAGGGTTGGAGGCTCCCTGGCTCTGCATGCTCCCGGCTGGACCAGAAGCACAGGCTGTTGCCAGCTCTGCTCGGTGCATCATCTCCTTTTGCCACACTTTTGGCACCCTAAGGTGCCAGTCGGCAGAAGATGGGTTGTTTCTCCTGCCTAAGCCGCCGGGCAGGGGGAGGCAGGGAGCAGGCAGATGGTGCGGGCAGGGCCTGCCGTCTGCCTGATGCCTTGCGTCAGCTGCGCTTTTGGAAGCCTTCTGCAGCCCTGCCCTTGAAGCGCTGCTTGGATGCTCATGCTGAGATCTGTTCTCTGCCGTTAGCGCTAGAATTCAGCAGCAGCCTCAAAATCCCCGCTCCTTGCCTGGTCTGCAGCGGTGCCCTGCCTGGGATGTGTCCTGGAGCGGCAGTCGCTCAAGCAAGCAGTAGCAGAAGCTGCGACCGTTGCCTTCAGCAACGGGGTCTTGTCCCATGCTCTGGACAGGGCTAGCTGTCGTCGGCTGGGATCAGCGTGACACAACGCTTTCGGTCAGGGCTGGGGCTCTTTGGAAGGAGGCCAACTCGTGATGGTAGGTGTTCACAGCGGGTTTGAGGTGTGCCCGCCCTGCAGACAACGGGGCTGAGAACCCCATAGTTCGTTATATGGAGATAGCTAGGTGTCCTTCCAGCCTGCAGCTGGTTCAACTGCTCGTGTAACGGCAGCATTTTGCGTTTTCTTTCCAAGGAGTGCGAATGGCTCCGCAAGGTAGGGAGCAGTGGGATACAGAGCCCTTTGCCTTCCACAGGAGACACCCTCTTGTCAATAGCCTTCCCCTTCTGCCTCATGGTCTTCTTGACCGAACATAATTTGAGATGATCCATGCTAAGTCAGACAAAGGCCTACATCCTGCAGTGAATCCCTAGGGAGGACTACACAGGACAGAGGTGTTCAGGGACCCCTTTCTTAGCAATGCCCGGTAGCGTGTTCTGCTCTGCGAGGGAGGGAAAGAAACGCTGGAAATACATTGCAGTGAGTGAAATCAGCTGCTCCAAATGGTGTCCAGCTCTGGCCATCATGTCCAAGATGATAATTCAAACCAAGATGGAGAATCTTGAGAGTGGAGATGGTGATTCAGGGAAGCCTCTTCTCTAAAAGATTAAGCAACTGAAAGAACAAATGGTGAACGCATACAAAAAAGATGAATTACCCAAAGATGGGCAAGTTCTGTTCCTTCAATTGTGGGTATATGGGCAAGTACCTTTAGCCATGAAGTTATCAAGCAGTAACTTCACAGTTCCTCCAGGGCATTATCTACCCCATGGCAAGGACTCAGGCCAGGGAACTCATCAGCACCTGATGTGACACAGGCAGAGGGAGTTCAGCTTGATAAAACTAATTGCATAGTCCAGGTTCACTTCAGGAGCAAACCCAGACTTTCTAAGAAGGAGTTTTGTACTTTATAATGAAGTCTTTCATGTCCGTTTGGCTTCTGGCTCTCTAGGTGGTTGTGACCTTGTGGAATTTGAAAGGTGTTGAAGATGTGGGCTCATCACAATTTACTTTGATGTCTCTTTTACAGCAAATTCAGCAGAAATACTTCCAGATTTTCTCCCTTTTAATCTCCTTCTTCTCTCTCACTGTCTCAACTTTCTGGCCAGAGTTGTCATGTCGTTTTTGATAATGTGATCTCTACTGTTTCAATAACTCAGAAAGGGGGGGAAAAAAGTGCTTTTATTGATTTTATTTCTTATGCGTCCTGCACTGAGATTAAGCTTTGGCTGGAAAAACCCTATCTTTCAGCCTAAATGTACTGTTCGTGCCTTCTCTGGGATTCACAGGTAGAACTTGCAGCTGGAGAGGGAAATTGCACAGTAATATCGAGGCAGTTATGAGTTTGATGACCCTGTGCTGATAGATGACATTAAGTACGGGTAATATGTGTGACATTGGTATAAAGTCAAATACAGAGAACCAAATTTTTCAGTTTCCAACCCAAAACCTTTAGCTTATGATGAGCTGGGGAGACGACCTTTAAAACACTCATGTTGCTCCCATTAAGGTGGAGACGCTCCTCTGATTGCGTGATGTCATTCATGACACAGAGCTGCTGAGAAAACTGGGATAAGTTTTGACTTAAATTTAACATGCTTTTAATGATGATCCAGACCACGACATAGCCTGGGAGCACGTCCCTGGACTGGGTCTTTTGCACCTGGGAGTGGTGTCGCAGGTGCAATATCCCACAAATCGAACGAGGCAAAGATTGGGAAGGAAAGACAAACAGACAAAAGCCACAAGCCCTGAGGTTTTTTAACCTCCTGTTGGTTTCTCCATCCCCAGAAGGTCCTGCTTTGAGGATTATTGACTCCTTTGAGTGTTGAGACCTGCCTTGTTTCAGGACTGAGACATTCCTGCTCTTCTTTTCTCTTTGCTGGGTTTTTTTTTCTGTTTTGTTTTGTTTTTTATAACTTACATCAGAGCAAAGGCGCTCTTAAAGCACAGCGATGCTCCTCTAGAAACAGTTCTCCTGGGCCTCATCTTGTATTTTGCTACACAGGTTTTCTACGCAGGCTTTGGCAGGCGGAGGGAGGTGTGCCCCAGCTGCCACTGCCACTGGGTTTTCTTTGGGTGAGTTGTTCTCTGGGGACAGACTGAATCTTTCTTATGAAGGCTGAGAAGGGGAGAAAGCAACCAGAGCTTGCTCAGATCTGCCTGCAGCATCAGCCTGCAGAGATAAAGGGTTGAGAAAGAGAGAAAGGAGGAGTCTGTTCTGCCTGAGATGTTTCTCCAAATGTGCCCTGTTTCACAGATGAAGCTATTTTAAAATGCTGTCAAGCATCATTCTGGGTAAGGTGAAAGGTTGCAGGTTTGCACCAGAAGTGTGTTTCTCTCAGTCCTCTGCTAGTTCCTGAATCCTCTCTGAAGACTAAGTAAAGGAGCGTGTTTGGGGCACAGATTTAGCTGCAGTCTAGCAGATGGCATGGAGATGGCCTTTGCTAAAATGGTTGGATGCAACAGCTTAGCTGGAGGATTACGGGGAGGGTTTCCTTCCCCCCTTTTGAAAGCTGTCACTGTTTCAGTTGCTTTATAACTATTTTGGTCATGAAGATGCACTGCAGGAAGGGTGGCCTGTCCTTGGTGATGGTGGACAAGATCCACTGTAGCCCTAAGCCCCAACCATGTGGCTCTTCCTGCCCTGCAGCTTCGCTGATTTTCCCTCTACTTCTGAATTTACCACTTCCAGTTTTGGAAATGACACGATTGTTCAGTGAACAATTCAAACTTTAGGGAAACTGCTTCTC
This sequence comes from Leptosomus discolor, assembly GCF_034619465.1. Classification (NCBI taxonomy): domain Eukaryota; kingdom Metazoa; phylum Chordata; class Aves; order Leptosomiformes; family Leptosomidae; genus Leptosomus; species Leptosomus discolor. The sequence continues at coordinate 2,133,313 of NC_141419.1, forward strand.
TCCCAAATTCATTCCTTCGCAGGATTTCTTATTTGTAAGAGGCAAAAGAAAAGAGACAACTTCAGTGCCGTAAGAAGCTTCCTCATCTTTTCGCTTGTGAGGACCATGTAAAGTCTCTCCGGAGCTGTTCTCTGGGCATTTTTAAGCTTTATTTAATTTTTTATGAGTTGCTTTTTGTGCTGCTTGTTTGAGCTGTAGTGATTGCACTAGGTTTGGGGTATAGAAAGTGCGCTGGGTAAATGTCTCTCCTTGGATTGGGGTCGAGGGCAGCCTGCATTGGTCCCACGTTGACAGAGAGCTTGTTTTTCAGCCTGTCTTCCCCTGAGAAAGCTTGTTTCCACCCCAGATAACTCTGCCTTTACTGGTGGTGCCAAGGAGTTCATCTCTCAGCAGTATTCATCATCCCAGATGTTAGCTGGTCTTTTTGGCGTTTGCAACCCAGATTGCCTGGGAGGTAAGGACAGGACCCTTGAGCTTGTTTTGACGTGCTACAAGGAGTGTGAAGGTCAGCTTTGCCATCCTTCAGCATCTCAGCAGTGTGCTAAGGAGTTTTCTTTTCTGTTACCATGGGTTGCTGCTATTCCACAGTTTGCTAATCCTAATACAACCCAGGGAGCCCAGCTCCAGCTTTCATCCTTGCAGCCATCATCCCTGTCAGAGGAACGCAAAGGTTCTGTATGAAATTAATTTCCGTCAGGGTGATGCTACCGCTGGTTTGTCTAGCTTCAGCACAACAGTCTGAAGAAACTGTACATGCACTGAAAACCATCACTCTGCCATGGCCCCCAGTTTACCACTGCAGCCAGTTTTTCTTTTCATGGTTGGAAAGGGCCAGCCTGCCTGTCAGCAAAGGCTCTGCCAGATGGGGGGATTAGCTGCTGTCTTACCTGGAGCATCTTTCTACAAGGCTTGCACAGGAGGCAGAAATGCCTCATTTCAGGTACTTTCTCTGATTATCAGCCAGCTGAAATACAACTACGGCTGTTTTATTACCGTCACCTACAAGTGTGATCATAACAGCAAGGAAAATACATCTGTCTGTTGTTCACCGGGAAAATTATTGCTCCTAAATGAGCTATCAGCGAAGGCTGCAGCTGTGCTCAGAGACAGGCCGGCTGCACGAAGGCACAAACCTTTGTAGGAGGTTAACATGGTCAAAAGCTCATGCTCTGCCACGGACTCTCCTGATGACCTCAGATAAGTCCTTTGGCCACTGCCCGGTTCAGTTCTTGGTTGGCACCTGAGGGTGATGGCATGGCTCTGGCCACAGGTCTTGGGGATCAACGAACCAACTTAGAATCCCAGCTCCCTTCAGCCAGGTACCAGTCACCTAATTACACCCATAAATTTGAGCTGTAAATTCCTGGAACACTTCTCTAAATAGTTTACATTTTTGCTGAAAGTCTCAAGCGTACAGACCCTGTTTTAATACAGATGGGCTTGATGGCCGGTTGTCATCCCATGGACGTAGCGCCCTGTGCCCTGCTAAGCATTTGCACTAATGCTAGCGAATTTCTATGAGTTAGTTTTCTATTAAATTGAGTTGCTTTATTATGGTGAAATATTTGATGGGAAAAAAAGTGGGTTTTGCGATAGAAGAGCCAGTCTGGTGAGTCCAGCGCTCCTGCTTGCCCCTGCAGTACTGCCACCCCTCTGCCCCTGGTGTGCTGGGGTGAGAGAGGAGGGATTTCAAAGTGGTGGCAACGTTGCTGGTCTTATCTTTGGCAGGATTTCAAGCATGTGGGAAACCCCCAGACACTGCCATTCCCTTACCTTTGTCATTCAGCTGCAAGTGCTTTACAGGCAGCACTGTGGGGGTCACAAGCACCCCTTGCTGCTGCAGGCAGATGCAGGCAGGATCTCCGCAGTCTCTTCAAGGCCATTTCACCAGCAGCTCCTGTATGAAACAGGAAAGGGCAGACCAAGAGCATGCCATGTGGCTTTTCTCCAGGAGACCCCCCAAGAACATGAGGTTTAAACTGAAACATCACACAATTCCCCATGTGAGCATCACAAACAGGGTTTTCCCTTCTTTCCTGAGGCCAGCCAGACCTTTTCCTGCAGAGATAAGGGACAGATGCTCATGAATATAACTGGACATGAGGAAGACGATAGCAGTGACTGTGTTATTCTCTCCCACCAAGAAGCAGTTGGTTTAAGAGATGCCAGCTGGATGTACTGCTGCTTCTGAGGCTCTGCTGCTGAAATCTCTGCTTTGTATCTCAATAAAGGATCTCTCTGCCTCTTCTTCCTCCATAAAACCCTATATTTAGAGTGTTTAGAGTTGCATATTTAAGCAGCAGGCTTAATTAAATTCTCCTGGTGAAGGAATCAGCCCCTACTGCCTCCTCATGATCCTAACCATGGACTGCTCTGCTGTAAATACAGCCTGCCCAGAGCTCGGGAGAGGGACCAAATTCAAACGAGGACCTTCTGCTCTGTCCGTGGAGCAAAGGCATTTGGATCCAAATGGAGGATCACAAATCGGTGGGACTGCTGGGCTTAACACAGAGCTGCTGTTCAGGAAGAGAGTGAGGATAAAGGTCCATTCTTGCCTTGAAGCCTGGACAAAAAAAGAGCCTTTTTTTGGGGTGGTTTTTACCAGCATTGGCGTTTAGGAGCAGGGAGGCAAATCTGCTCTTTTCCGCACGATGGTTCCCAGAAGATATCATTATACGTTTGTTTATTGAATTAAAAAAGAATGTAATCCTCTCCTAGGCCTTCTGCCATCTCTGGATGAGGGCACGCACAAATAATGGAAACACATCTTCTTCAGTTATTTATCTGAAGAGAAATGCTTAATGCATTACGATGTATTCCACTCGAACTGGAGTCCAGTATCCTGCATTCAGTACATTAAGCTGTAACTTGATTATGCCAGAAGCTGTAGTCCTAATGAAGATCAGGGCCTGCTGAGGCTGCAGGGATCAGCAGGAGAAAATGGTCTTTGTTCCCAAGATCTCAGTCTCAGCAGGGCTCAGTCTCTTTTTATTACGTGCAAAGAAAGTAAGGCCTGTTGCAATAGGACTAGGAGTAATGGTTTTAAATGAAAAGAGGGGAGATTCAGCCTAGGTATAAGGAAGAGATTTTTTACAACAAAGGTGGTAAAATGCTGGAGCAGGTTGCCCAGAGAGGTTGTAGATGCCCCATCCCTGGAAACATTCAAGGTCAGGCTGGACGGGTCTCTGAGCAACACTATTTAGTTGAAGATGTCCCTGCTCACTGCAGGGGGCTCGGACCAGCCGGCCTTTAAAGGTCCCTTCCAACCCAAACTGTTCCATGGTTCTATGTAGCAGAAGGCATTTCTCTGCCATGCAACACCACATAAACTCTAATAACTGATGGGAGGGAAGAGTGAGGGAAAAGCTGTAACATCGCCCTCGTGAGATGGGGCAATAAGGCACCCAAAATGCTTCATACCGGCCAAAATCAGCCTGGGCAAAGGAGCCCAGGTCCATCTGCACGTCGTGTCCAAAGATGACTTACAGGAGAGCAACGGGCTTGGGGTCTCAGCTCTTGACACACAAATCCATCCTCTTTCTCAGCTGCGCTGAGGAGCAAGCTCCAGACCTACCTTAAGGGCAAGGAGCCCATCTGGTTCCCAGCTCTGTATGCCAACACTAACCCATGTAGTGTAGGGAAAAATTTGATGTATAGAGGAGGAGGAGACGAGAGAAAATCCTGATAGATGTAAAAGCTGATCTCTGCTCTGACAGCATGACCCAGCCTGTTCCTCTCCTCCCTGGAAATTTGGATTTGAATGCCCAGAAAGCATGTGCACATCAGCTATTTTTGTAGCAGAGAGCCAGCAGCCAGTGCTCTTTGCCACCTGCCAGAGATCAGACCCGAGAGCGAGCGTTGCACCACGTCAACACCGAAAGGACCTCGGTGCCCCTTTCTGGATAGCACACAGCCTGAGCGTCAGCTGCGTGGGTACTGGCAATTCTCCACCGACCGAAGCGGGAGGGGGAGCTTGTTAATCCGCTGCTGTCGAAATGCTGTCGTACAGCTCAGCTGGAGAGAAGAGGGGTTATCCCCTCCCGTGCCGTTTGCTCTCCTCCACAACTCCCCAGGAAGGACTTGCCAGGCTGATTGAAACACACAGCTCCGACCTAGGGACTGGCTGAAACATCCGTGTCATGCTCCATCCCGGACATTTTGTGAAAATGATGGCACAAGGAGGCCGTCATTTATAAAGCTGCTACAGTTCCAGTTCTCCAGGCCGGTATTTCAGGCGGGATGCGCTGTGTCCCAGAGCTGATGTTGTACAGGGCTAAATGCAGCACCCGCGCTTCGCCAAACCCCCAGAGAGACGGTCTTTTTCTGTGCCTGCTGTCACTGCTTGTGCTATTGCTGTAGTTGTAGAGATAATGTGCTTTATTGATGACTTTTTATTTCCTGTTGGAACGGCATAAATATGTATACACAGATTGTGAGTGTATTTATATAAGTGAAAATTATGGCTAAGCCCCAGCCCAAGGAGGATTTGGTTTTAAATAAAAGCATAGAGAGATGACATTCAGCTTCTATAGAACCTGCCTGTATTTGCGTTTTTTAATGTGTTTTTAACACCCAGATGCATCAGCACGGGACAATTACAGGGCCCAGATCTAAACTCTTGAATGGTGACAAGCTGCTGTGCCCTCAGTCTGGGAAACTGTCCCCTAAATGTGGTGCAGAAGGCTCTTCTTTGGCCCCTGTAAGCACTGTGCTAGAGGGAGGACAGCAGGCTGCCCTGAGAGCAGGTCATGTCCCTCCTCTTGGCTGTCAGAATCCCCACCAAGGTTACCTCTTTTCTGGCCAGTGGAGTGAGCATATTGGACGTGCCTGGAAATGGATCTGTCAGAGTGGCTGTCCCTGGATTTACAAGGACAATCCCCAAAGAACCAGTTACAGAACCGACCCTCCTGTCCTGCACCCTACACGTGCCCCTCAGCGGTGTTTTGATGTTAGTGTGGTTTGACTGGCAAAATGACCCCTCTTGTTCTGCAGAAAGGAGGCCACTGTGTCTTGATAGTGTAATCGTGTAAGCCTGTCTGCTTACAGCAAAGAGGGCAGCAAGGATCACCCTGAAAAGCTACCCCCTGTCTTACGAGCCAGCTCAAGTCGTACCCTCCCATAATGCATCAATGCCACACATTTACACAGCACGGCTGAAGTGTGAACGTGGTGAACGTACTGGTTAGCGGGGGAAGGAACACGCCAGTTAGTAGGGGAAGGCAGGGTATGCTGGGGTGGTCCTTGTACTCTTGCAAGACACTTGGGCTGGAAGATGAGGAGGATACAGAAACGAATGGCTGAAGGTGGCTTCAAGGTGTCATCGAGACCGGCCTGCTCTGCTGGTCTCTGCAGGAGGATGTCAGTCGGGCTGTCCATGGTATCCGTGAACTTCCCTATCTTCTCAGCTAGCCTCATTCAGAGCTAACTACCCTTATTTTAGGAATATCCCCGAACGCTCACCCTACCTGGTCATTGTTGGGGATGTTCCAGTTGCATCTTTCCACATTCCCACGGGACAGCTGCAGTAAACCAACCACCTGCTCTTTCAATAGCGTTGGCAAGATGGACCCCGACGCAAGCTGTGTCCCCAGCTAATAAACATTTAGAGAAAAGAGAGAGAGAGCCCATGCGTGTCCCTTCTCTGCTGTGCTGCTGCCTGGTGTTTACCCCGTCTTGTCTCTGTGTGTTTGGTTTCTTTCTACTTAATGCAATCCTCTTTTTTTCTTTTTTTTTTTTTCATTTCACCTTTACTTATTTCAGACTGTTCTGCTAGCATCCTTTTCACTCTGAATTCTAACCCTATACTTCCCAAACTTAGCTCCCCTCTTTGGGTCACACACAATAATTTTGAAGTGTATTATCTTTGCCATCACTGTGGTTTTCAAGAGAAGTGTTTGGACTTGGACCAGTTTCCAGATGCGAAATCCTCCCTATTTTGAAAACCAGATGTGAGTAAATAATCTTTGAGTACAATTTTTCCCACCAATTTTGCATCTGCCTCATGGGGGTTTCTCCTTAAACTATATTTATTTAGGATGTCATGTGAGACCATGTCAAAAGCTTTGCTAAAGTCAAGATATATCACATTGGAATCACACCCCACCCCTTATTCACAACGCCAGTTACTCTGTCAGAGAAAGAAATCAGATTGGTTTGACAAGATTCGTTCTTAACAAACACACATTGCTTGGTTTTTATCACTTTATTATCCTCCAGGTGACAAGAAACTGCTTAATGTCTTGAGGGTCTTTCGGGATATAGCAATCAGTTTGTTTGTGCTTCCAGGCTCTGGGTCTGTCAGACACAATAGTTGTATTTGCCTTCTCCAGTCCTCTGACACATCCCTTCTGGCCTGGACACTGCGAGACCTCGTGGTGGCAAGGCTGAGTTCCACCAGACACTGCTAAGTCGAGTGCATGCAGCTCACTGTGGCAGTGTAACCCTTCTCCCTCCTTCTGGCCTATGTTTCCCTCTCTTCTTTGTATTAGTTATGAAAATCTTTTCTCTTTCTCATTACAAATGGGACAAAAAAAAAAAGAAAGCTATTTCAGCCTCCTACCTCTCCTTCTTTAGCAACAAACCTTTGTTTTCCTTTGTCACCTCATCCTTCTAAGAAGGGCTGAACTTCAGCCATGACTTCTCCTTTGCTCACTGCCCTGGTTAATGAGTGGGGAGAAAAAAGGCCATTCCTGTATTGAAGGGTTTGTCTGGTAGGGGGAGATGCCAGCTGGTTTTGTGGCAGGAGGGACAGCAGCAATACAATGTTAAGGATTTGCTCCAACAGGTTCCTCCGCCTCCTTTTTTTTTCAGGAGCCACAACCATGATGTTACTCAGCCCCTTAAGAGATTAACTTCTGGGAAAATTTTGGGGCTTTCAGGTCCTACATCACCAATTCATCTCACAAGATTTAATTCCCAGTTCAAGCTTGCAGCTGCGGAATAAACCTCAGGGCACATTTACTCTCTGCAGGGGAGTGGGACGTGCAAAGCCCCTTCTAGCCCAGCCTGATGCATCCGTGGGCACAGCGCAGCCCTGGGCCAATTTGACAGCAGCACCCCCGGTCCTTGCTGTGCTGCCCCCCAGCTGACACACAGCCCCTCTGAGGGGTGAATGAGCTCGAAATCTGCACCACACTGCTGCGTCACACCCGTGCTGCTGTGGCATCTCCTGAGCTTGGCTGCATCCCGCCAGCTCCTCAGTGCTTCAGTGGTGTCTGTGTGTGTGAATTGTGCTGTTGCCATGTCTGCTTCACAGGGGCATTGAGGATCCCCGGATGAAAGAGCCCTCAGAAATGAAAGGAGGAATATTCCCCATTAGCAAACGCAGTGTGGAAAAGACAAGGCAGCAGGAAAAGGCTGGAGCGAAAACGACAGCCCAGATGAGCGCCGTAGCAGCAGCACCCACCACGGAGCAGATAATGCAGGTGGATACAGCAAGGATAAAGCTGAAGTGGGCGCTGCCTGTTACAGTTCATTAATGCAGCAAAGCCATAACACATCAGCTCGGTACCAGAAAGAAAATAATTGAATACATTTCATACAAACAAAATGAAAAGTGTCTGGGAGAGCTCAGCCCACCCTGAGCTCCCGCTGCCTCAGCCCCGGTGCCTGCGGTTTTCCCAGCGGGGGTGACGGGTGACGTGTCCTGGTTGCTTCCTGATGGGCCCCAGGTTTGCAGCGGTTGCTGACCCCCACGGTCAGGGGGCGATTGATTTTGGATTCTCACCGGCAAGTGTTGAGGTGCGGCAGTCGGGCGTTTGGGGTGATGGGATGCAAAGCTGGGGGATGGAGATTAGTTCGCAGCTAAATCAGCCACCTCCTTGGGCATGTCTGTCCTGTCCCTTGGTTTCTCCAGATGAGGTATCTAGTAATGTTAACCAGCTCACAAGGGCACCAGGAGTGACTCCAGAGGTGGCTGTGAGATGGTCTGATAGCCACGGGCAGGGGTCCCCTCCGATCTACGCAGCAAAGCACTGCGGTTCCTCTCCCGCCGATGTGCTACTGCGGATGTGCAACGGAGAGACAAAAGGGCTGAATCCTTCAAGGCAGTGAAGCTTCTGATCTCTGTTCAGTAAATCCTCTTGGCATGCTCTGGGTGTCAGGTGCTGCTGAATTTTGCTGGATCAATAGAAAAGGGTCCAGAACTTCCCAGGATTAGACCCTTTGCATACTCAGCAAAGTCATACAGGTTGTCCATGACAAAACAAGGACATGGGTCCCAATCTGTTAAGTCCCATTTCTGCACCTTAAGATGCTCTTTGCTGCTATGTAAAGATTTCTTATAATCTGTAGCTAAGCATCTCTTTGATGACAGCATTCGATTCTGCTTTTCTTTGCAATTCATCCAACACTGCAAAATGGCCTTTATCACACTTGGATATCTCTTGTTAATAAAGTGCCAGGAATTCATTAAGCGCAAGGACTGAATGGGGTCAGGATGACAAGGAGAAACTCCACCACAAGAGGAAGTCAAGAGGCTGAACCTCGGCAGCACAGCTCGCAGCAACGCTGCTGAGAGCGAGCGTCGCCTGCAGAGAGATGGGGCGTCACTTGGGGCCACTGGGCAGGGTGTGGGGTCCTTTAGACTCTTCAGGAGCACTAGCTGTTGAAAGCAAGCTGAAGGCTGGGGTTTAGGGCTCGACAGCCTGGGGATTTGTAGGGAAATGCTCACATAGCTTTGCCCTCTGTAAATGTTTTCTAGGTGTGAGTGGTTTGAAGGAGTAGGTTGGGCAGCGAGCGGTGGGAGTAGCCTTGTGCTGCCCAGCTGTAGGCTGTGCTATGTTCCCCGGAGTGGACAGCTACACATCTCCTTGTAAATTTAAAGTGTGTCTTTTCAAGTGCAAAACTAAACAAGACTAATCCTGGAGCAACAGCGGTGACAGCCACTTTGCAGCTCCATGCACAGACTGACTTGCTGCAACTGCTTCCAAATGCATCCCCCTCCATGACCCCCCACCCCAGGCTTTCCCCTGCAGAACCTCCGGGGGTCTCCGGAGCCTGCTTAACCCCACTCAATTCACCCACTTCATAAAGCAGCTGCCAGCTTGCGTGCACCACTCTGCAGAGCAGAGCGAGGAAATTCAGGCCAAGACAACTATTCTCACCACTGTTTTCATGCTTTTGGCAGCTGCACGATGCTTCTGTTGTCCAGTTGTCCCAAAGACCTTCACAATAAATATCGTAGAAGCCATTTTAGCTACAGGCATCATTAAGAAGTTCATTACTTGCACACAATGTCTGCTGTCTGAGTCCAGAAATACTGCAGTGTTATATTAAGTTTGAAATGGAGAACCATTTTGTGGTAATTTGTGACTTTTTGAAAAGGAATAGCTTTTGCTTTAAAGGATGAGACTCAAGCTGCTCAAGAGCAGTTAAGGAACTGCCAGCCCTGGAATTTTTTTAAGAACTGGTTAAGCAGCCCTTCAAATCTATGATTTATTTCTTTGAGCTGCTCTTTCAAGAATACAAACAAAAAGTCTAAAGCAAGTTTGCTAACTAAATTTTTCAGACTAGAAACCCCCAGAGAGCATTATAAAAATAGACAATTTCATGATACAGCTAGCCAGCCACAGGAAGCACCGTTCCTAACATTAAACTTTTCAAAAACAATGAAAAAACTCTGGGTATCTCAGGTTTGGGGCATTCAGCATTTTCTAGGAATTAAGCAGATTATTGGGCTGCAATAATCTGTATTTTCCAGCCCACTCGGGAGACTCCTGGGAGTTATCCCATCCCATCCACGCCTTTAGCGTCTCTATGGCTTCATGCCAAGGCAGAGGATAAACCAAGTGAACAAATCTGAGTTAACAAATTAACACAGATTTGTTGAAAGACCTTGAAAGAGAAATCAGAAAAAGCTGGGAGGAATAAAAGAGAAGGACCTCCAAAACAAATCAACAGCCTCAAAGCTGAGTAAGTCACTTCTCCTACCACATGACCAAATTATCTCCTAATAGCTCCACAAACCTTAGGAATGGAGTGAAATCAAGCGCTGCGGCGCAGAGGCACGCTGTGCTGCTTAATGAATTCCCATTGTTCTTTACCAGCTTTGTTCCTGGGCCACCGTGCCGGCACGTTCCCGGTGGCTGCAGACAGGCTGCTGTATTAAACTCGCTGGAAGGTGCGGATGCACCCGCAGTGGCTGCGAATAGTTTGTAAATCACTCCAGAGAGGGGGAGCAGTAGGGATCAGCTCCCTGTCTTCCATCTGCCTCACCGAGCTTCATCTTAGCTGGCAAACAGGACAGAGACAGGGCCGTGGCCAGGGGACTTCTTGAGCATGACCTGTCAACGAGTAGCCTTCACAATTGTCAGTGTGCTCCCCTGGCGTGACACTGGCCTGTGACAACAAGTGCTGTCCCAGGTGATGCTTGGGCACAGCTTGAGAATAGCTCAAGACAGGAGCCTTATCTTCCAAAACAGGGACATCTATTTGCTGGCAACCCAAATATTTACTGGGAGCACTACTGGGGCCATTTCAGCAGCACAGACAACCCTATTTGAGGGCACAGGCCCATGCCTGAGCATGTCCCCATTTGCTAGTGTAAACAGGCTATTTAAAGTTACCTACGCTGCAAATATTGTAAAGGAGAGTCCAGCTCTGCAAAGGGCACTTTCATGGTGCGACGTGTCCAGCACAGCTCCCACAAAATCTGTTTCTGGGTCCGAATCCCGGATTAGCAGAACAAATGGGAGTGTCACTAGACTACAGTAGCCTTTACATTGGGCAGTTGGCCCTACATGAATGGGAGAGGCTTTCTCTTGTTGCCTAATGCAGAGCAGTGGCAGTTGTAGCAGTGCTGAGTGCTGCAATATCATGAGGTTCTGGCTGGTTTGAAGCCCTCAGTGGCCTTGATGTAGTGGGAACACCTTGCTCAGCCTTCATCCACGGTCTCTGCTCTCCCCACAGAGCCGGCTTTCGTGATGTGATTGCAATCTGTGAGAAGCTAAGCTAGAAAGCCCTTCAGATCTGTCTCCCGCAGATCACTTGGCAGCAAACGGACAGTAGCTTCTGCCCACTCTGAAAGTGGATCTGAAGCAGGGCTTGTATATTTATTCCATGCCCAACATCTGGAAGGCATCAGCATCCCTGTGAGCCTTCCCCACGCCCTGCCAGCCCTGCTTCCGAACCAAGAGCCACAGTGGAGGCGCAGGCATAAGAGCCGTCCCTGGAGGCTATCAGTTCTTCCTTCTCTGTTACGAAGGTAAAATACAATCTCCTTTGCTGTGCTGCGAGGAGCACAGGAAGGATTCTGCCTGTCTGGATACTCTAATTAATCAGATGTGGTTCAGTTCCTTCACCTTGGCTCTGAGCTATGCATTAGTTCACGATCAAGCGCTGCGCCAGAGAAGGATGATGTTTTCCCTTCCCTCCTGCCAGGCAGGGGAGAGCAATGCAAGAGGGTTTGGAAAGCCACTGCTGAGTGATCTTGTTCTCAATTGTGCTCGGCGGGCTGGATTCGTAAAAGCAGGATGACACATCAGGTTTTTCCTGCTTGTTTTTCTGCTGAGTTCATTTAGAAGTAGAGGCTTCCACCTTTGCACTGAGGAAACATCATTCGTTGCACTTGCTGCTGTGGCCAGTGGGAATTTCAGGCACAGGGAAGGGAAGGAATGCTAGAAAACCAAACCCAGACACAGGGTGGCTTTTATTCTCATAGTGAACAAATAGCAAAGGCGGGAGCCGGCACTCAAATGCTGTGTGTGTGTGTAGGACCCACAGCTGCCCAGCTGTGGAGATCACAGTGTCTGGTGCCGCTGCAAAGCTCAGCCTCTTGGTATTGTGCACCCCAAATGGGATGAAGGGCTTTTGCTTCCCAGAGGCTCAACAGCAGCAAGTAAAAAGGCGACAGGCTGTAGTGCACTCAGACAAAAGTAAGTCTCTGACCATGGACGTCCAGGTCTCGTTCATCCTTGCGAATTAATCTGCCACTACGAACTTCTGACCACGCAACCAGGGCAGGGAATCTCAGGGTACATCCAGTATAATCAGTGTCTGGGTCATTGTTTATTTCTAGCCTTTTTCTACCCACCACTAAAAACGTATCTACCAGTGCTGTCTTGTTTAACACTGAAGCCCTGGCATTAATGCTGATTTCCCTGAAGCTTCTTTGTGCTTTGGGTCCATCCATACCACAGTTTGATGTTTGTCTCCCAAAACCCAACGCCCCACCACTGGCAGTCAACTTCTGTGCAATCTGCAGTAGTGCTGAGAGAAAGGAGTTGAGCCATAACCGGCCAAATCTGAGTCCAGACTGAAATGCATTTATCAGTGCAAGGAAACTGGGTCTTATCTCCTCCATCCTGCAAGTCCTTAGCCTAAACTTTCACCCCAGGCTTGCGTCAAAGAGCATCTCTGTCCTGTCTCGTGCTTTGGAAGCGGGTCCAGCTCAGTTGCAGAACAGCATCCACGTGTGTTTTCACTCGGACCAGAGCAGCGGGTGACAGCCTGAGATGTGCAGTGCCCTGGTGGTTGCTCAACTGGCTGCGTGGACCTGCCCTGCACCTCGGTGCCTTTCTGGGGTCATCCCAGGCAGAGCTCCATGCTGCCTGTTCCCTGCTTGCTCCCCGAGCTGTGACAATGAGCATCAATGTGGCTTGTGATTCTGGATAGCTGTTGACTCTGACAGCCACTCATTACAGAACATGTTGTATCAGCCAGCTGCTCTCCACACTATGAAAATGTATATTATTCCTACAAATTGCTTTCCCAGGAGGCTTCATATGAATATGCATTTTCCCTGCTATCCCTTACTTAAATCAAGGATATCTCTATCCATCCCTTCCCAGACCTCTTGTTAATGCATCTTCTGATAACTCCATTGCTAATATGTGTTTTTGTTCTCAGCAGTGCAGGGCAACATGTACGCAGGAGTTAGGGGCAATTTGCATCCTGCCTAATTTATCCCTGCACTGATGGGGAAGCCATTCCCCATGGGGCCGTGCTCCTTATTCTTGTGGGTGGACTGGGGGACAACTGGAAGTTGTCAATTGCCATCTGAAGTGTTCTCTTGGGGAACAGACCGCTTCATGCTAAGTGCAAAATGCAGAAGAAACAATAAAAATATGTGACAGTATTAAAGAAACCTGAAACCCACCTTGGGACTCTGGGTTTAATTCTGGCTTTGCTGCATATGGTTTTGGGACTGTGGACAAATCATGTAGTGTCTCTGCCTCCTTCCCCCTACCCTAGTGCTTCCTGATGGAATTACATCTGCTGCTGCGGGCAAAGATGTCCAGGCATTGTAGTCACCGGAGAGCAGACCAGGAAGTCAGGATTTCCATTTATTAACAGAAAGAAATATTAAGGAGGAAGATTGTGTGGTCTCTGGATGAAAACAAGTGTGTTATCATCAGAAGGGAAAACTTGAAAAATTTTACGTGTTCTGTTTTAATTTAAACACCTTGAGAGCCCCTGGCTAGGCTGAATGCTGAAACAAGGAGCTGGAGAACCCACACGCCTACTCTGGGCTTTTAATCACAGAATTGTCTGGGTTGGAAAAGACCTTTAAAAACGTCGAGTCCAACCATTAACCCAGCACTGCCCTGTCCACCACTAAACCATGTCACCAAGCACCAGATTGTCTTGGTTTGAAAGACAGGTGTCTGCGGAGGAAGGCAGGAGCCTCCCTTGAAATGGAAAGTGCAACCCCCTTCCCTCCAAATTATTATAATTTTGAAATTAACGGGCCTTCAGGCAAAGATATGGGGAATAGGAATAACAGTTCTTTACTTTTATATATATCTATATATATATCTATATATATATATATATATCACAAGGCAGGGAAAAACAAACAACCCACTGGTTTACACTGACAGAGTCAGAAACACAACCTGACCCCCTGTTAGGGTGGCAGTAGCAGTCCGACAAGATGCTGGCTGCAGTCCTCCTGAAGCGATGGATGTAGTTCTGTGGAAGCAGCGATCAGGTAAAAGAGTCTGGTCTTCCTCCGAAGGTCCAGTGGTAGGTAGGTAGCTCTTGTCCTCTGGAACTCCAGTGGGGGGAAAAAGCTCCTCTGGGAATCCAGTGGCAGAAGGCTGCTCGGGTGTTGGAGATCTCCGTTTTTATTTGGCATGGACTGCTTGGCTCCTTCCCCCCGGGCGGAGCATCTCACCATGGGATGGGGAGTCGTGAGGCAGTTCCTTGATGGGCCATTAACAGGAGATAGCCCAGGAGCGAGTTCTCGATGGGTCAGGCGATAAGGCATTGTTGTGCCCATCGACAGGAGATAGTCCAGAGGGGGGAGGCAGGGAGCACCGCCCCACCTGGTCTCAACAGCTCCTGAAGATGGTCATAGAATACTTTTTTTTTCCTTTTGGCACATTTTACACTGTAACCTAGGACACAGATCTACAGTCTTTTAAATACCTCCAGGGATGGTGACTGCACCACTCCCCTGGGCAGCCTGTTCCAGGGCTTGACAACCCCTTTTAGTGAAGAAATTTTTCCTGGTGTCCAAACTAAACCTCCTCTTCCCTTTGACATCTCCGCTCTGCTGCCGTGCAGGGTGGGTTACCGCAGCTCTGCTGGGAATTCTCTAGGCTGTGTGAAATGCAAGCGAATGCAAGCGTTGGTAATCCTATTTTTCTACCCTTTGCTTGTGGGACCCCATCCCCGCAATGAAAAGCAAGCCTTCCACTGCCTGCACTTGGCAAGTGAACAATCCTGCCTGGTGCTGAGCTGCAAATGGGGGTGCAGGGCAGAGGAGGGGTGCACGCTGTGTCAAAGTGGGCTGGAAGTATTTGGCACCACCGCAGAGTCAGGTGGTGATCCGTAGTGGGAGATAAAGAGAAAGGAATAGCATCCACGTTTCTGGGGGGACTAATACCTACCGAGAGGCTGAGCCAGGGCAGGAATACAAATATGTCCTCTCTGCAAAAGGTTTTTGGAGTATAATGAAGAGGCACCATGTGCCTGTCCATGAAGGTTGAACATCTGCACAGACTGATGCAACTCCCTGTGCTGCCAAAGACCTAGTTACAAAGCATGTTTCTAGCTGCATTATCATTATTTATACATTTGCTGAAGAAACAGAGATGATCTCGCTTGCAAATGGCTTAAAGAATGTGTTTTATTTTAGAGGAGGCAGGGACATAAATAGCCCCCATTATGTTGAGATGCTGTAAGTAGGACTGAGATAAGGCTTGCATGGAGCTGATTTTTCTGGAGAGTTTGTGCAGAGATCAATTACGCTCCCATTTTCTTAAAAAAACACAATAAATTGTGGCCTGGGGTGTGATTTGGCTGTGTTCCTGAAACTGTTTATATCCAAGGACACAAGAGGCTCCTAAGTATGTAACAGCTTGAAATCTAAGTATGCAGGTCTGCTCTCGTTAGCTGAGGAGGGCTACGTCTAAGAGTGTGTTCAAAGACAAAGAGAAAATGTGGATTTTAGGAGACTGTGACAATTCACGGTGTGGCAGGGGACTCGCCCATGCTTCGTGCTGTACAAACACAGAGCAAAACCAGCATCTCTGCCTCAGGACTTGCCGTATCCTGCTAAATCCAGTGCACTGATGGTACCGATGGATTTTCCTCTGGCTTCGCCTGTTGGTGTCTCCTGAAAACTGCAAGATGCCTGGAAATTTGGTAGTATGCATTGTATCGCTGGGTCAGCCACTGCACGCAACCCTCTCTGCTGGGGTTTCTGTCTATGTGGGGTATCTCTCTGCCTCTCAGCCATTCTAGAGAGGTCAGCGAACTGAAATGGCTAAAGACTATTGAGAAGTTCGAGGTGAAAATTTGTAAGAAGATGAGAGGCTTTGGTGAGATGGATCAAAGATGCACCTACACCAGTACCTTGAGTCCAGCATGGCCACAGGTGAGGGGTAGGGAACAAGCTGGGAACACGACAAATTCAGCCAGGAACCATCAAGTGAAGGCATGAACCAAGTGGGGCTTCCAGATGCTGCAGGATTAATGAGATTTTCCTGCTCTGAGCCCCCAGCTGCGGTGGCTAAAGGGGGTCATCGTCACATGGGAGCAAAGAGAAATTTCTTCTTGGGTCAACAGGACTACCCATTGATCAAATCCATCCCTGCTCCCAGCCAAAGTATCCAGATATGAATAATGTCACCCATCCCAGATAACCTCTCCCCACTCTTCATCCCTGTGCTTAGAGAAACTTAAGCTGTAGTGCTGATTTTTTCGTCTAAATCTCTTCTCTAAGAGTTTTCATAATCCCAAGATCGTTGTGATGTTCAGCGCTGGGCCGAAACGCTACAGAGCACAGTGCCCGATACACAGCGTAAATACAAATGAATGCAGAGCTTGGGGAAAGTTAACAATTTCATTAAATTACCTTTAAAAGCTATGCTGTTTGTCAGGTGTCAGGAGCACGCTAACATTAGTGGTGATGTGAACGGTAATGATGGCCTCATCCTGTGGTGGGAGCAGCGTTATTTTTAGCCTGATTAGTCCTACTTTAGATTTTAACCTAGTTACCAGATGTAGATAAAAACAAAACGAACGCGATCTGGTCCCTGCAGCGTGATGTCCTCAGGCTCAGGCACAGGCTGCTTTCAAGAGCAAATGAAATGTAATGTAACAGTGTACAAGAGAGGACGTAAGAAGATTGCATTTGTTTTAATGGTTTCCTATAAATACCCTGTCTGGCTGCTAAATGCAAGCAATTATTCTTGTGCTGGCCCCCAAAAGCCTCAGATGGGCCCCTTCGACCCATGGTGAGAGGCATTATCTAGAGGTGGGGTTGGGTGGTGCTGACATGTTCCATGGGAGCATCAGCATGTGCTTCTGCTCCGTTCGGGGCTGCTGGTTCGGGTGACTAATTGTGTGACGATGGTTTGGAGCATGCGTAACTTCAGGGATTTGGGTGGTTCCCCGAGGATTTCTGGGCTTTTTCGTTTAGCTTCATACTGGCATCTCTTGACTGTGAAGGCTGTGTTGACGCCGCTTGCTAGAGCAGGTCATGGTGAACGTGCCCCGGCAGCTTCCCAAAGCATTATCCTGGAGCACTTGCCTCGCTCATCCTGAGGGGATCACTGCTGGCCACCGTAACAGGGTCCAAAGGCTGCAGCAGATGTGAACCGGCTGCCCCAACGCCAACTAAAAAGCAAAATGCTCCTCGGAGCTAGAGAAGAAAAGGCTGTATCCATCACTCTGCCACTCCTTATGCTATCAGACAGAGGCTGTCACGGCCGATAAGCGTTTCTTCCCAGCACAGGGCCCTGACGGGACTGCTGAGTGATTTTTGCTGCATCCATTGAAAAGGGCTGTGCTGAGCGATGCCCACCTCACGCCTGCACCCAAGACCCCTGCCCGGCGGGGAGCGGGGCTCTGCCACTCGCCCAAAGGGCGACGGAGACAATTCATGTGAAAGGACAGAACAGAGACGTGTCCCTCTGGAGGGAAGGCTGGAAGGAACATGGTGGAGGGGAGAAGGTGCTCCCCATTAGACCCAACTAGAAACAACAGTTAAATAATGAATGTTTACCTGTTTGCAGAGCAGGTGAATTTCTGCTTGGCTCTGATCCTGCCCAGGAATTACTGCATGTCCTTACGTCTTGCCTTGCCTCTCCCTGCCTCAGTTTCCTTATCTATTAAAGGGATTTAACAGCACTTACAGGAGTATGGAATGAGGAGGAGAATTATTTCATGTCCGATAGTAGGAGCTGGCCAGCACAAGTTGACTTTTACAGGAGAGTCTGCAATAATACTCTTCCACCAAAAACATGTAACTGTTTTCACTTTTCTTATGGAAAAATAAAAGCGGTCCCAAGACGACCATCAGCTCCTGAAATGTGATGAACTTTCCTCAGCTCTCCTTCAAGTTTTGGTCCCTTCCCTCTACCTCGTCGCCCTTTCCATTGGCAGAAAGAAGGGAGGCAGGAGAAGAGCGCAGGGATGTGCAGGTGGGAATGTTTCAGTTTATTTTCACACATGCTCTCAGATATGGTAATTAAAAGAACGTGCATTCCCAAAGCTTTTTTTTAAAAAAAAAATTGGTTTTAATTATAAAAATCCAACGTTGATCAAAAACTTCCCTTCAGTTCACGTCATCGCTCCTGCCTGGCCATTGTGCTCGCACTTGGGTAGCAGCACCACTTCTCTTCCTTTTTCACGTAGCTGCTTCTTTCCCCCTAGAAACAGCCAGATGGCATCAAAGTGGCCGCCCCCGCCGGCCGGCGGCTGGGCTGCGATGGGGCTGGCACCAACTGCTTCCGAAAGGGACGTAAAACGTAGCGCTGCATCCGTTACACCCGGCAGATGGGGAACATTGTCCCCCGTCCTCCTCATTAAGCTCCATCCCCGTTGCTACAGGCTTGTTCTCCCAGAAGAAAGGTTGGTGACGTGACTTGAATCAGCTATTGCGCCGTGGGATAAGCTCCTAATGAAGGGAGGAGATAGTTTTCATGTGAAGATGCAGGCCAGGCAAACCCTGCCTTGATCTGCTGACTCGCGTGCAAAACTGCTTGTTGCACTGAACTGATTAGGAATTAATTATCTCTGATGAGGAAAACACCTTTATTTCTTGTCATTGAAGAGAAACTTAGGAGCTGGGTTGCAGAAAGCCCTGAAGCACAAGGTTCAATGTCCGTAATGTTGCTTCCAGACTGTGTTTTTCTTCTTCTTGACATTTTTCTCCTTACTCATTGAGTATTAAGTGATCTATTAAATTCACTTTGAAATTAATAATAAGATCATGACTCTAATGCTGTCTGCCTCACCAGCATCAGGCTTGGCACTGACAGGATCTGATATTCTCCCTTCTTTCTTTCTTCTTATTAAATACAAGAGGCCAAAAAAAAAAAAAAAATAAAAAGGAAAGCAAGATACTTTTAGATTTAAACTCCATGAAAGTAGTTGTGTTCAGGACTGAAATATCCCTGCGTGCTACTGGACACCGTGGAAATGCTCCTGACACCCAAACTCCAGCAGTAACGGGAACATTCACTGCGGATTTAGGCTCTAATTTTTCACTCCCCTTGAATGTTAATGGCTCTTGGGCACATCATTCTCTCAGGATCTTTTAATCCTGGCCTGAATTAAGATGTGTTGGGTTTTGGCTGGTTGGCTTTCAGGGTTTCCTTGCAATGCCTCTGTGCCCTGGGTGGAGCAGCCCAGGTAAGGCTGAGTGACGGGGTACAAACGGCCAGAGCTGACGGGAGACCTTTGGGCATCCCCCTCCTCTGTGTGCCCAAGGGAGTGCGTCATCTCCCTGCTCTCTCCACAGATTTGGCCTCAGGTTCTCCTGCAAAGAGCAAATGCTGGACAAGGCTGTTAAGCAACTAGAGGCGATTTATATTTTTTTAATGTTTTTTCAGAAGATCTGGGCACCAAAGGATGCTGTGGGTGGGGTTCCCCAGCCTGACTGATCCAACCCATGGTGCCTGGGAGATCTTGCAAAGACACAAAAACATGCTCCATTTATGGTTACATAAATTTTCCTCAGTTATTTACCCACTGTTGACTGCAGCCCTTCCTGGTGCGGAGATGACAGCTCACCCCGTGCACAAGAGGAGGCTTCCCACTGAGCAAATTGAGCCTGTGCCTGCCTGCCCCTTCTCACCATGTGGTGTAAATGCTCCGTGGTGCACATATACCTCTCCTTTTTGAGAGGAAAATCCACAGAGACCGAGAAATGGGCGTCCCTCGAAGGCACTGCACATCCCCATGGATTCCCAAGTGCTGGCTCGAGGGATTTATGCTGCACCAGGTGAGGAGAAGCTGCATCTCCTGCTGGTGCTTGCAGAAATTCAGGAGGGGCTGTGGAGCCTGCGGTGCTCTGGTTGCAGGATTTAAGCCAGGGCTTAAGGTTCAGAAGACACCAAGTTGCCTTGCCCTGCTCATCCCTGCAGGGCTCAGAGAGGAACCCTGACTTCAGTGAGAGGAGATGGTGAGCAAAGGGACTTGCAGCTCCTCTTGGACCAGAAACCATCTACCCCAGCTCCCTTTGCCTTCCCCTTGGACCAAGCTGTCTCCCTTCCCCTACCTTCAACTACCTTCAACCTTTGTGATCTAAGAGCCTCTATGGATGGGAATTTTCCAGCAGTGGGACCTTCCCCTGGGGCTCAGCTGGTTACTGACAGTCAGATGTTCACTGGATTCTCAGAAACAGGCTATCCCACCTCTTTTTTTTTTTTTTTTTTAATTTTCTCTTATTTACTAGAGAGTTTAAGCACCACTGCTTATCTGGGGAAAGGGGCAGAAAAAAACTGGTTTAGAAGGAGAAACCCTGCAGATTCACCCAGTTCATCATTTTCTCAGAGACTGACAGGTAATTTATGTCCAGGCAGAGTGTTGAGATGTTGCCAGGGCAACCCACCTTTCACAGGACGGCTGCAACCTTAGAAACAGAGATGAGAAAAGGAAGGCAGGGAGGAATTCCGCAAAGTTTTGGAGCAGTTGAGCTGTGTTGTCTATGTCCTTTCATTGCTGGAACAATCAGGATCTGATCCTTGAATTATTTCTCAAAGCCACAGGAAGGACAGAGTAAAGATCCTTATCTGGGCTGAGATACAACAGACACCAGTAAGTCCACATATCAAGTACTGCAGTCAACCTGGATTTGTATGATCGAGGTTGCAAGTGGCAGATTGCAGGGTGGATGTTTGTCTGCATCTTATCTTGGCTGCTTCGTGCAGCCTCAGAAATACAGGCTTCAGTTGTCCTTGCAAGGAAACCCCAGTGTAAGAGATGAGATGCTTTAAGTGAGTAAAAGGCTTCTGGAAAGTGATAATAGTAATCTCAGTAAAAGCCATATTCATTAGTGTGAAGGAATTCCCCCGAGCTGCACAAACCCAGAATAACTAAAGAGCTTAAAGTATTTGTGAGGGGCTACAGGTGGATTTGGATGGACAGGGCAGAAACGATGAAGTGGTGCTGGCCAGCTCTGCAGTTACTGTGCTGCTCTCAAGTCTTCAGTGATTTTTTTATCACAGGAACATTAGAAAATGGGTAAGGAAGCCCGACACAGGCAGGAATACGAAGCAGTTGCCTCTCGAAGGAAGAATGAGATCGCAGCTTCCATTTCTGTGGCTCTCCATCATTTTTTCCTTCCTTCAGCTCGTAAGGAGCTTGAAAGACATTGATTTCCTGCATAGCTAGGAATCGTAGTCCAGGCACTCAGGGTTTCCTAAGCATCAGGAATTTCCCTCTGTGCCTCAGTTTCCCACCTTGTATATACTGATATTTGACCAGTGGTCAGTGAGTCATGGAATAGTCCTGTTCCCCAGCAGCGACCAGCTGTGCAGGGAACCTCGTGTGGGCATGGAGCTAAACCCGGGCTCCTGCTGCCATAAGAGGAAGGCCAAGTTCAGTCCCCTGCCCCGACAGGCCTCCCTGCAGCACGAACACATCATTTCTAAAAGATCACATGTGGCTTGCTTTTCTCTCCTTCCCATCCATGCCTACACCACTGAGGTGCCCAGAGCAAGGAACGAAAATCAGCTGGAAAATAACCCCAGCAAAACTTTCCCAAAGCTTTCTTACAACAGGTTTGCTCATGCGTGTGTGATGTTTGCAAGGTGGAAATAAAGGTGGTGTTGGCATTTGTGGGGCCACCCGTTCACGGCCGTTTAGTAGCGATCTGTGTCACGTAGGGTGTACGAGCAGCGCCAGCCCCAAGGGCGCTGCCTCTGCCCGCGCCGCTGCCCCAGCGCAGCGCAGCAAGACCGAAGCCCTCGTTTTCTCTCTCTGCCTTATCCACCCCCTCGATCCACCTCCTGCCTCTGCTGGGAACCTGCAGCTCTTTCTGTGTGGCCCTAGAAGGACAAAGCCCACGAGCGTGTACATCGGCAGGGGCAGCCGTGGCTGAGCCGGTGCATTTGTTGCCGCATTCATGAGTGCGGGAGAAAAGACACAGGGGGAAATCAGGGCGGTAGAGGTAGGGTGGGGTGAAAACGCATGGAAAAGGTCAGCGAAGAAGTGACCCTTAGGCTCCATATCCCTTTCTTTTTTTTTTCAGGGCTGGGAGATCTCTGCTGTCTGGGTTGTTTCTATTGCAGGAGTGATGAAGAGGTGAAGTTGCCTGTGGGTCACTCTTGAGATTAAAATACTGGGCAGATCTTTGAAGGATGCAGGAGGCATTTCTGTCTCTCAGCTGGGGGAAAGGAGGAGAAAAAAAAACACCCCAGAGCTGGAAAATCTGCTGGTAAATACTAGTGTTCCTCCTCCTTTTACTTCTTTGCTTTTGAACTTCAGTCTTGGCCTTTTGTCAATAAATTATGCCGAGTATCAGCCCAGAGCAGCAACATGAGCAGTACAGCGGATGCAGCGTCCTCATGAGCTCCATCCCTGGGCTTGTCAGTAACTCACCCGGTGACCTCTGCAGGGACATTTCACCTCTCTGCCCTCCAGGCTTGCCAAGCCCTGTGATGGATTTCAGTTCCTGAGACAGCTGAAGGGACGAAATGATGTTTGCAAGGAGTCTCTAGTATGCAAAAGTGAGTTGTTCCCTCGCTGGAGTGGAGGAAAAAAAGTCATAAACGTGATCTGACCTTTTTTCCAGCCCTTCTACAGAGTCATCTTGGAGTTCACGCCCCTGTGCAGCCTCCCACATCCTCCATTGTTTAGACAGAGCATTTTGAGTTCACACTTGCCCTGGGTGCCGAGCTGCTTTTCACCCTGTAACCTTTAAGCAAGGCTCTGCCCTTCCACAGGATTCGTTTGCTTCGCTTGTAAAACCGGGGGCAAAGATTTGTGAAGGCGGGGATGGATTTTCAGCCCCTGTGCCGATGTGGGGAATCTTCCCCCTGCGGAGCTAGCACTTCCCTATTTCATCGATAGCCCTGCAAAGACTTTAATCTATTAATGACAGTAACGAGTCACATAGAAAGACTCAGAGAGAGTAGTGGGTTAATGTTTTAAGTCTCTTCTTTACAGCAGAAAACTCTCTGGAGGCCATTCAGAGTTAATTGCTGGGAATTAGGGTGATTCTGCCCTTCAAACTGATCCATTTCCTATTGGAAAATGCAGGGTTGTTGGTTTGTTGTTTTTTTTTTTTTAATTAAATAAAACCTTGCATCCCTGATTTCAGTGATATTTTCCAGATAAATTTGAAACTCTGATGTTCTCATTTCAAATAAATTATGACAATTTTTAAAAAAAATCATCCAATATAGGCTTCTATACGATTGTTGAATACAAAGGTTAATATTCAGGTGGATATGTACAACTCCAAATATGTAGATATATAACACCATCCACCTTCTGTGAATTTTTAATATATGTTTTTTTTGTTTTAAGACATATTATGTATGAGCACAGCCTTACAGTGATGGGACTGAAGACATTTAATCTGGTCACAGCTACAACATAGGACCTGCTCTGCAGAAACCCTTCTTAGCAGATACTTGTATAACGTGTTCCTAAAAACCTCTAGAAACTGAGATTTTGCTGCACAGCCTGTGTCAGTGCTGTGCCATTATTACTGTTAGAAAGGCTCTCATAATGCCTACCTAAATATTCCCTGAAGGAGGTGGAACATTTATTTCTTGTCCTGTCTCCAAAGTTGATGGGCAACGGCTCACCCCTTTCATCATTTTCCTCTTACATATTTGCAGAGGGTTATCGCCTTCCGCTTGGTCAGTTTTCCCTAGATTAGACAGCCCCAGCTTGTCCAGTCCTTCCCTAAATTGGATTTTCTTCCTGCTGACCTCAGGATGTCTACATCCTCTCTGGGTCATCCATGAACTGTCAACTTCAGCTGAGACCTTTCTGGGCTGAACAAATCAAGAAGGTTCCTGCCATACCTTCCTACAACTCTCCTGTATATACCAGGACATCTTCTGCTGATGCTGACTCTGTGCAATCCACTGTCATTCCCTGGTTCTCTTCCGCAGAGCAGAACTAGCCATTTCCTTCCTGAGATAGTATTTCAATTATTATAGTATATAAGCATTATAGTAATTCAATTATTAATGCACTGTCCTTAACTGTGTACGCCAGCATTTGCAGCTTCCTCCACACCTAACCTAAATACTCGCCAGTTCATAATCAAAGTCAGCAATGAACACAACAAATAGCAGCACCAGGTCCAAGGTGGATCCCTGCTTAACCTCCAACAGCCCAGAGAATTGTTAGCCGCTCTCCCAACAGGCTTTTGTGTTCATTAAGTCGCCAGTCGTGTCTCCCCACCTTGCTTTTGAGCATGCAACGTGAGACAACATCCAAAGCACCACAAGAGCCCAACTGCTCCCTTATACACAAAGCCTGTGACCCTGTCATGAGAGGAGATTGGATTGTTCTTCAAATCTGCTCTGGCTGTGATTCATCTCCCCGCTATCCTCTAGAGGCTTACTGAGGTTTGATTATCTGTGTGTATTGTGGCTGGACCAGGTAACTGGTACGTAGTCTTGGGGTCTCCCTTTCCCTACACACAGGCACAATGCTTGTCCTCCTCCAGCCTGCTCGGACATCACCTGCTGTCCACGTGTCCTTGACAAGAGTGAGCCTGCAGCATTTAGATCAGCAAGTGCTCCAGACATTACCAACCAAGGTCCATCTGAAAGTACTTGATTTATTGAAACCCCCAACTCGCTTTTTTCCCTTGCTGTAGCATAAGCACGTACTGTGCTGTTAGCAACATACTCTGCAGCCCAGCCAAACACTGCTTACCTGAATCAGACTCTGCAAATATGGCACTGTGCATGTTCACTGCCCTGTCTGTCCCCATCTGTGCCTCTCTGTTGAAGAGTGCACCAGACACTTCTTTGATCTCCCCCTTACCAATTTCTTGTTCCTCTTTTACGTTCCTTACAGCCTGTTTATCATTTTGTGCCTGATCTTCCTGTTGTGAACGTCACGTCATTCGGGCAGGGAGCATTTTCTCCTCTGCTGGTGCTCACTCCTCAGTCACTGCCAGGGAGCTGCCCGGCATCCCTGCTGCCGATGCCCTGCCTCATAGGGGTAAAGTGGGGTGTGCGTCCGTTTGTGTGCAACATCTCATGAGTTTCCTTCAGATCTGGGCTGAAGAAAAGCTTCAAATCCCAAATGGGATTTCTCATAGGATGGAAATCCTGTTGCTAAACACTCCCTTCTCTTAATATGAGTGGTGGGGAGTGAAAACGGAGAAGAATATGGCCCTTCTGCTCCTGTTTCCAGAGAGCTTCTGGGTCCCCCTCAAGTGTCATTTGTGCCTTTTTTTTAATGAGCCCACGTTCCACCAAAGTCAAATGAGTTCTTGAACCATTGACCTTAATGGGATTTTGTGTTGTCAGAATAATAGGCAAAGATTATTGCTTATATTATATTGTGCACACAGATAATGTGAATAAAATGACTGCTGATCCAACTTGCAGGATTACAACATTGTTCTGCAAGTGCTCCAGGTGATCAAACTGTGGAACAAGCTTGCCATAAAAAGAAATACAGTGGTTACAGATGAAACAGCAATAGGTAATTTTATGACCATTAATAACCTTTGATGCTCTGCAAACTAAGACTATGATAAGGGTAATGAAACCTCATGCTTCAGGACATAAGAACACTTGCAAGGGAAGAGGAATGAATTTTCTTTTGCCCATTGAACAGCCAGCTAAACACATTATGAGTGCTTCTGCCCTTTCTCTGAAGCTTCAGGCCTTATCTGCACTTTGGGATGGAGGATGCTGGAACCCAATAGAAAATGTTTTGGTCAGACATGGAATTTTACTACCTGAAACAGTGATTTTCACTGTGTTAAATCCCATAAAAATAAATGGGATGTCTGCTCCATTAAGCTCATTGATTCTTTGGCCCCAAAGAATAACAGAGTTGATGTGCAATCTGAAGAGAAAAAGGCAAAGTTCTCTGTCTAGGTGCATGCCACAAAAATCACATGTACATGAACCAGATTAGGACTCACTGCCTTAGTTTTTAAGACAGCAATATCGGGTATGGATTTACCCATTGACACTTACAAGGAACATTGAGGTCCTGAAGGACTGATTAAGTTTCGAAAAGTATTTTATTTGCTAAAGATACATGCAGAACGACAGAATGAGCCCCAAACACCACCTGAAAGTAGTTGTGCAAACTGGATACCTTCTGTTATTAATTCCCAGTGGGTACACCCTAGTTCTGGGATAAGAGCATCCAAATTCCCCACAGGAAATTTAAGTGGATTAAGCTAGTTCAGGATAGGGAGCCTAATTTTAAGTGTGTTTTGCCTTAAAAATCACTTCCATATTAATCCAGTTTAACTTGAGCATTAAATGTGAAATGCAGACTTTATGCTGGCAGATTACTCGCCCTGCAACTTGAAAGTGAATTGAGTTCTTCGTTAGAGAAAAACAACCTGATGTCCCCCCAAACAAGTGCCTGTTCAAGCAGCTTAAGAGCAAGATGTTTGAGATTAAATTTGTAATGTCCCGTGTAGTGTTCAGGTGGGTGTGCAAAGCCTTTCTGATGTGTGAAACAAGGGGTCAAATACTGCACCTGTGTCACGATCCTCACTGGAGGGAGATAAATTTGAGAAAACCTTGAGAGCAGTAATGAAACAGCTCCACGTCTGTCCCAGAAGAACAGCCAGCCAGAATATTTTGACCCAATTCCTTTTTCCCTCGAAATGAAATGCTTTGTTCCAGCTGAAACATGTGATGAGAATATTTTCCCATTGTGTTTCTAAGGGGAAGGTTTCTGAAGTCCAGGATGAATTTTTCTGTCCTCTCCAGAGAAGCACGAGGCTCTGATTTGAAATCTTGGCCTTTTGAATTCCAGGCCAGAAGCCCTGACACTGTTACTTTTACTGAAAAAGGCATCCTTTCATCCCAGTGCGGAACTGAATCAGGTTCATAAACTGCTGTAGTCCCAAAACTTTGTTTTCAGTGAACTCTAATTGGGAAATTAATTCAGTGATTCAAGGATGGCCTAGCCAACTTGCTACGACATTCAGATGAGCCAGTCTAGGTCCTCTCACAACGCCTGAAGCACTGTAGGAGCTGCTAAATGTCCTTCTTTGAAAGGCAGCGGATCAGGAGAGAAAGTAAAAGCTACATCGCTAAAAGTATCTTCCCATCTGGAGAACCCCTGTGTGTGAATGGTCCTCGGATGAAATGCCTTTGAGCAGCAGGAGGTCTCTTGCTGGGCCTTTGCTGTAAGGAGGATACTGCAGCAGCACAAGGCTCTTCTTGAGCTATTGCTCTGATAAAGGCAGCAGAAGGTCCACATGGAAAGAAAGACGACTTTATATATGCTCTAGGTCAGGCTCTTCGGGGCATTTTCATGTTGTCCTTGTATGCGACAACTTGCTGGTGTAAATGAAGTCTAATAACCTTTCTAGGAGAACAATAGTTTTGATGGAGTAGTTTTGCCTTTGTTTCATAAGCAGTGTAATTCCGAGAAGGCATTGAGCTAAACGTTTTTGGATATTGAAATATTTAATTTATGAGTGTAATGTAGGACATGCCACCAAAATGATTTCTAATTAGGATGAAGTGTAAGAAGTAAATCTGATTAGAATTAAGACCTCCAGCAATTTAGGTGTTTGCCGTTGGCTTGGTGCAGAGCTGTTCTGCTGAGTCCCTGCAGGGCTCCCAGACAACACAGATGATATCAATGTCAAACCCCTCCTTTTCTGAACCTGATGGGTGGCCACCCTGGCAGGGCAAACGTGCCCTTTATAAGAATGAAAGCAGAGATCTCTAGAATAACAATGAGCTACCGAAAAAAATAATAACAGAAAAAAGATCTCTGGGAGAAGGGAGTCCGTTGAGCTCAATAAACGGTAGTTTAATTAAATGAAGCTCCCGAGGGCCCCAAAGCCAGGCAGGTATGGGCTGAGCAGTCAACGGGGTTCGCTGTGTCACTGTGCAAGATGGAGCAGTGCAGGCACAGTGCTGCTTCATGAGCTGTTATTCCCCCGCTGCTTCTGCAGCAGCGCAAGGTCCAAATGAAAGTCACCGATCAGGACTGCAGGATTGTTCATCCAGTGACCTCAGGAGCCTGCTCCAGGGCTTGGCAAGAGACCCTGGGGAGAGCAGGGGACAGGGGACGGTGGGAAAGTTGCCTGGCATGAATGCTACCTCCAGGGAAAAAGGAGATGGGGAAGGTCCATCCAAAGGGTTTGGATGCTTTTTGGTGCTTAAGTGCCTCAGCCTTGGTATTTCAGCCTTTTTAGGTGCAGAGTGTGGCACACTGACAGTAAAAAGAGTGGAGAAAGTAGTGAAAACATGGGGAGATATCTTAAAAATGCAGAAAGAAGTGGTCGCGGTTTCGGCTGGGATAGAGCTAATTTATTTTTTTTCTTAGTAGCTCACTTCTTAGCAGCTAGAATAGTGCCGGGGTTTGAATTCAGTGTAAGACTGTTGATAATATACTGATGTTTTCGGTTGTTGCTAGGAAATCAAGGACTTCTCCATTTCCAGTGTTTTGCTAGTGTGCAGGAGCACAAGAAGCTGGGAGGGAGCACAGCCCAGATAGCTGATCCGGACTAGCCAAGGGGATATTCTATACCATGAATAGTACATAAACTGGGGAGAGCAGCTGGGATGGGGTGCAGATCGCTGCTTGGGCATCTGTCAGCAAGTGGTGAGCAATTGAATTGTGCATTGCTTGTCCTTTTCTTGGGTTTTATTTATCTCTTTTTGTTATATTCCTTTTCATTATTATTATTATCATAATGTTTTATTATTATTGTTATTATTATATTTAGTTTTATTTTTGTTCTTAAATTGTCTTTAACTCAACCCATGGGTTTTACTTGTTTTAGTTCTCCTCCCCATCCCACTGGCAGGGCGGAGGAGTAAGCGAGTGGCTGCATGGAGTTTAGCGGCCGGCTGAGGTTAAACCACGACAGAAGTTAGTTGCTCATTCCCTGCTTCAAGTATGAAGATACTAACCCTGCTGTGTCTCTAAATCCACCTGCAGAAGACAGAGGGAAGGGAAAGGGCTGGCTGTTGACCATAAGAGTTGAGATCCTCTGCTCCATGCACCTCTCTATTCAGCTGCAACTGTAAAGCCTGTAGCCTTGGGCCAAAGCTTTGTAGGAGGGGATAGGGAGGAAAGTCAACGTTACAGGCAGCTCTGATTTCCCTGCTGGGAGAAATGTCTTTCTTTTTGGCTTTGCTCACGGTCTAACCAGAAGCCAGTGGTCCTGGAGATGGGCAAACTTTGCAGTAATTAGTAGAAAGCAGGAGCCAGTACCTCACTGGGCCCTTGGAGATATGATGAGCCCATTTTTAGGAATGCATTGTCACGTTTGACTTTTAGAGCCATAGAACCATTTTGTCTGGGAAAAAACTTTAAGATCATCAGGTCCAACCATTATCCTAACACGACCAAGCCCACCACTAAACCTTTTAGAGGGTCTCAGCCTGTTTGCCAAGAGGAGTTGCATTCATCAGCCAAATTAATAGAGGTAGAACCACCTTTCCTTCAGCTGAAGGCAAGAGGCAGTTTTGTGCTCCCTAGCCACATAAGCACCCCTGCTCCTTTCCTCCCCCACTCTTTGCCTGCTCTCCAAGTAAACTGCCTTTATAGCAAGATTCATCCTGTTTAAATATTAAATAGCAAAGCCATATAAATTAATGGTGCTGTTTTAAAACCCTCCGTTAAAGCCAGGCTTATCAGCAATGACAAATTGTCTCATTAAGGGACATTAATTTCTTGTAATTTATTTTAGTGAGTGAAGGTAAATTTATGGTTCCCTTTTCCCTAGGGCATGTTGAGACCCAGCTACCAGGTCAGAGAGAGGTCACTAAGCCCCAGAAGAACTGAACAAAATGTCTTGCCAGGCAGGAAAAGAAGAGAGGAAAAAATTAATCTGTGCAAGTAAGAGCCAGTGCAAGACCAGCATTGAGCCCTCCGGTCCCCAGCTCTCCCCCACGCTGGCTTCCATCTCAATCTGCCAGGTGAAACTCTCAGCAGTCACTGCATCTCCCCCAGCATTGAACTACCACACACGTGTCTGTGCAATGCAATCGTCAGACCGGGCTGAGCCCTGCTGGAGGCAAGCTCTTGGAGCATCCATCTGCACGGCATCATCCTAAACTCTCTGGATGCAAAAACAAGGGTTTTGGTGTCTTTCTTAGCTCATCTTGCTCAAATACATACAGCGACACGGTGCAAGACAGAGGGGATCCCGGTTGCCTGCATTCCTGGATGTCATTTGCCATACTGCCTGGGCTGGGGGCTGCCATGCCACCGGGGAATCCAGGGTGACAGGCGGCAAATGGAGCACCAGGCCTGGAAATCAGAGCTGGGATCTGTTTCTGAGAAAGAGCTCAGACCAAAATGACCAAAATTTTCATCAGGGCTGGTAGCTGCTGACAAACTGAAATGTCTCTTTGACCCATCAGGTGAAGAGGATGGGTGGGAATTTTTCTCTCCCTTTGCTAGCTGTGCAGTTTTCACAGCTAACACAGCACATTTTCAATTATATATATATATGTATACGTGGAGTAAATAAATTATGCATGAAGGGAATATATTTTTTTCCTTAAATCCATTATAAACGCTGTTATTACATTTGAATCCTTGATGAGCTGTGTACTGCACAAAACTCATTTAGTGGATTCCTGATTCCCAAATCAGCGTGCAGAGGCTGCTCAGACCCAGGCTGGACTCGACCCTCTGAGAAAGTAATAGAATTGCAGCTAAAGTTTCTGGGCCATCTCCTGTCCCGCAGGGTTGACAGAGTGGTTTATAATCCAGCGCTGATATTTTCACCCCTGGACACATAGATCCAGGCCCAGAGATCCCAAATGAGTTCAGTTAGTCATGAACTGCTCAGCAAATGACGGGGTTTTGGCTGGGAAAAGGTAGTTTTATTTACAGGTTGTGGCAGCCCCAGTGAGGGCTATATCTGGGTTACTGTGATTGCAGGTTGGTTTGGCCCTTCCTCCTCCCCACATCAGAAAGTGGGTCTTCCCATCCCAAGGGATAGTTAAAGAAACCAAGGAAGAGAGTTTGGCATTTGGCAGGTGAGATGCGTTAGTGATGCTAAATGGCTGAGGAAGGAAAACAGAGGGAGAAATGGGATGTTGTATTGAGGAAAAGTATTTGCTTGGTGAAATCCTGCGCAGGGCAGGCAGCACGGGCGCAAGTAGGATTTCTGCTTTTAAACAGACTTGTGGATGGCAAGAGCTGCTCCCCACACCCAGCTCATCTGCAGAGACTTTCCCCTCCTCAAATACCGTTTCCCTGGCCTGAAGGATGCAGAGATATTTTCAGCACTGCTCTCGTATTTGCACCACTGACTTCCACTGTTCACCCTCCTCCAAGTAAGGATGTTCCTGCTATGGTGGGGAATGTGCTAGGGGCTGGAAGGAGGTGTGCCAAGCCTGAGCAGCCATGCCTGGAAGTGACTGCATAGCGTGCAGACCCGTGAAATCTTTTTCTCTGCAGCAAACTGTGAGCACTGAGTCCTGATTTGCCTTTTAAAAAAATAAAAAAACCCAAAACAACCCAACAACCCAACAGAACGCCAGCAGCGTGCACACACTCACTGGAGGGAAAACACTTTTCACATCATTGCACGGCTACCTGCTTCCACAAGATGTAATTTCCCTTGCAATTGCCTTCTGCTACATTAGACTTTGCTGAAGACACAGCCCATTGCTACTCCTCAAAGCGCAGCTTGGGTTTCCTAGTCAAGTAGCCAGCTGCCCAAATGAAATCAAAAGCTTCGCCGCAGGGTAATGACAAGGCTTGGGCTCTCCCCTGCAGCACGGACGCGGCTGGGGACAGGGCTGGCCCATTCGGCCGTGCCATGAACAGGCTGTTGTGCCCTGGGCCCCCAGGTACAGGGATGCTCCCATAGTGAAGGCAGATGGCATCTTTCTGCTACTAAGCATTTTGGGACAGAGGTGATGAGCTGTTTTGTGCCACGGGGCACAGAGGAAAAGCTGTGTCAGCGGATGGGTGGCAGACTGGTGGAGCTCTCTCAACAAGGATAGCACTGAGCTGGATCTGCTGGGACGAGGGATGGGGGATCTCTTTTCTATGTTAGCGCAGCCCAGCAAGTCACTGGTTGTTTCCTAAGGGATGGGATGGCAGCTTACCGGTTGTCTCCTGGATACAGGGTGTGCAGCGTTGCTTTATCCTTCTTTGGTGAAGAGGAAAGTGTTCTGCTACCTTGCACTGGCACATGCATTGTGTCCACACGGATCAGCCAGGCTGGGGTAAATTCTTCAGACCTGAGAGCTCGAAGGAAACTCTAGGTACAACTCTGCAGTGGCTTGTGTCATATCTCTTGTTCCAAAAAGCAAGTAAATGAATGTCAAAACATGGCTGTTGTCTGAGGCTCAGAGGATGGTGTAAGGGTCATGCAAGGCTACTGGCCCCTCCTTGGTCCCTCGGTGTTTCTGTCCCTGCCTGTTTACCGGTGTCGGGAGGTGGCAGCCACTCACCCCGCGGTGCTGCTGGCATCACACCCCTCCCCATTGCTGCTGCACCCTGGCGAGAGCCCTGCCTGAGGGATATGGGGTGACACAGGTTTGCTCCAGCATGTTGGAGTGATCCAAGGCTGTCATATCCCTGAATTACACTTGGGACTTTCTGGCTCCTGGCTGTGTCAGCATCAGTAAGCGGAAAAGCAGGGACAAGGAGAGTTGAAAAAACACGTACAGCACCCGGCACAAGGAGATCCTGCCCTTTGGAGGTGCAGTGGCACAGGGGCAGTGGACCCCAGGCTTCCTAACCTCCTCTCTCCTGCCTTTCCCTCTCAGTCATACTGCCTGCCTACCGCTGTGCTGCGGGCTGCTGCACAGCAGCACTGCAGGACAATTAGGATGGGAAGGACAGTAATGATGTACTTGGATGAAACTACAAAAGCAATTTAAGATGCCAGGTTTCCCGGGGAGGAGAGGAACCACACCTCTCTCGGCTTCCCCTGGAGTAATCAGCAGTTCTGTCACTGGGTTACAAGAGGGGTGGAGAAAATTTATGAACGCCATGGTTTGAACAGGACAGCAGGGAGCCTGGGCCTGCTTTTGCATGAACGGCCTCTCTAATCATCAGCTTTGGGTCCAGCCATCAGGAAAACAGCACCCTTCCCTGGTGGGAGGCAGAGTAGCCTCCATCCCCCCTCTGCAGAAGAGTGGTGTGCCATCTTCTTCCTTTCTAAAGTTTCCCGAGACAGACAGATGTTCAAGACATACATAAGAGCTCGTTGCTGTCCTTGGCTCCAGGTTGTCCTCGGAAGCGGGCCAGCACCTGGAGAAGTCAGCAGAAAGGCTCCCCGCAGCTTCAGCAGAACAGTGATGTTCCGAGAGACGCGCTCACCACGTGCGACGCGCTGCGCCGAGACCAGGGCTGATTTACACCAGATAATCCCCCCGACTTCTGCAGAGCTCTGCCAGGCTGCTCTGTCTGAGGGTGTGACCCAGAAACCAACAGACCTCAGGAACGCGCTTTCCTTTCGAAAGCAGAGCAGCCCTTCAAGCAGCCCATGCCTCAGCACAAAAACCGCACCGGCCGAAGCAGCGTCGCTGCCTGTTTGTGTGGCTCGCTGCCGTTTGGCTCTAATCAGGGCCTGGGAGCTCTTGTTGTTTGGCTTAATTGCTGAGCCCCCCCCCTCCGAAGGGTCCTTTGCGCCTCTGACTGCTGGAAGGAGAGAAGCTCATTTGTGTAGGTGGCAGAACGTAATCTCAATAACGCTGCTAATGTGCTGTGTAATTGCAGGCAGCCGTGCAGGTAGCTGTGGCCAGGAGGAACACTTGTCCCTGCAGGGTCAGGCATTTAGAAATCTCTCTCTCTCATATAAAGCTGGAAAAAGAGCGTGAAGCACAAGTGTCCTGATTTACATGCGGAGCGATGTATAAATAAGAGCGCTGGATTGGCTTCAGGGGTCGCGCTGAAGGTTTTCAAGCTTTCCTTTGTTCCAGGAGCTTGCTCCACCTTGAAATCCATCTCAAAATCGGTCTCTGTTTCTCTGCAACGCAGAGGGGTGAGGTTTGCTGTTGCTCTGACATCCCCCAGCTGCTCTGCACTGCCTTGGAGGTGGGAGCAGAGATCCGTGCCCAGCCGTGTCTCAGCAGCGCAGAGCACAGCACATGCTCAGAGCGGGTGTCCTAAGGGTTTTGTTGCAGACCACAACCAATTCCAGGCATTGCTTTTCCACCAAAAACCTCTCTGTTGCAACGCTGATCTTTTTTTAATATGTGTCAGCTGCTTTTCACAGAGGAGAAAAGAAAACAAGGACTCTCTGCTTGTGACAGGGGACACCTGGAGAAAGTGCTGGCTTTGACTTCTTGGCATCTCTGGGCTGGACTTCTACATACAGATCCCAGCAGATTAGGTGTCCTCAGAGCCACAGCAGCTGAACCTGTGCTAGACGCCTTACTCTGATTTTTCAAAACCTCTCCTTTAACCGTCAAATCGCCTTGGACTGCAATTGTCTCCTTTCCATGCAGGAAAGAAACTGATCAGAAGATCATGGCAAAATAAATGAAGAATAAATTAAAATTTGGTTGTAAGCAATGTAAAATGTAAGCTGTTTGGATTTAGGCTGTGTGTAGCTCTTTTCATAATTAAAAATAAATCATTTATAGGATATGTAACAAAGCTGGAGGCCCAAGAAGTATTATCTCCTCCTTATTCAATCTGTCTGTACTTGAGGATCTCCTCCAACATTTAGGTAACTCCTTGGGGAGAGATTCTGCAGTCTGAATGTATTTCTCCTTCTCTAGGGAAGAAGTTGGTTATGAACTGGGATGCTCCTAGACATGACTTAGACACCGGTATGTTTAATGACAAAGGCATTGACTTCAGCCTAGTGCTGGGGAGCCCCAGGGGAACGGAGCCAAACAGCTTGAAATGACAACACAGTGTGGAAAAATGCTACTGTTGTCTGAATTATCCCTCTGGTGTCCCTGCAACATCGCTAAAAGTCATTAAAAGGAGCTGAGGCCAGGCCTCCTGCATCAGCACCCTGATTGCAGGGCTCTGATTTTTACTCCAAGTACCTCTTTCATTTATAACCCCACGGAACATGAGATTCGATGAATTTGTGTCCCCTGATTGCAAGAACCCAGCTCAGGGGGAAAAATCCTCCCCCCCCCCCCCCCCCAAAAAAATCCAACCAACCAAAGAACCCAACAACAAAACAAAACAAAGAAAAAAAGAAAACCACGAACTGCACAGAAGCTTTCCTCCTGCCCAGCCCTAAAGCCACTGGTGCTCAGTGAGTTGCTCTGGGAGGTCTGTGAGCAAGTTACAGAGTTCCATGAACTCAAACCCGGGGTGGTCACGGTGTTGCCATGCGGTGCTGTCAGAGCCGGGGGGTGAGTTTGAGAGGCCCCTGCTTGCCTTGAGACAGGGATGGGCATCTCCAAGAGAACCTGGTCCTGTCTGTGCCCTCGCCAAGAGCAGAGACGTTAAGGACTGATTAAGCTGGGGAGACAGAGGTCCACGTATGCATCATGACTTTCTCCCTCCAGCAGCCAAGAATGAAAAATGAATGTGTTTTTGCTAGCTGTGTTGCCCTGGGCAATTGATATTTCAGTCTCTGAGGCTCTTGGGCACATGCAATTTTCACAGTCAGTTAAAAATAAAAAAGAGTTCATCTCGGTGACTTTGCATGAGTGCCGTAACGGCGGCTCCTGACAGGGGAAAGGGTTAAAACCCAGCACCCCCACAGCCAACAGCCCATCAATGGCAGTTTTAAAGTCACCGCTCCCGGTGGTGTTGAGTCCTGGTTTATGAGGTGGGTAACGCAGCCAAACAGCCTGAAATGCCATTAGGATGGGGGGCAAGGGCGGGGAGCGGGGAGGACAGGGGACTCGAAAGCAAACAAATACTGTTGCGTTGACTGAATTTCTCCTGGACTTCCAAAGGTCTTGCCAT
This sequence comes from Leptosomus discolor, assembly GCF_034619465.1. Taxonomy (NCBI): domain Eukaryota; kingdom Metazoa; phylum Chordata; class Aves; order Leptosomiformes; family Leptosomidae; genus Leptosomus; species Leptosomus discolor. Next base: position 2,169,040 of record NC_141419.1, read on the forward strand.
TATTCACTGTCATGCCTCACCTCCTGTCAGTCAGCCCCAGATGAGAGCCTGGGAGCTCGCACAATTAATCACAGCGGTATGTCAAGGTGCTGACGGCGGTGGCAGGGCCAGCCAGGGGGAGGGATGCTCTGGAGGGGGGAACAGGGGGAGCAAAGGTCTGGTTCAAGGCTTGCCCTCCTGAGAAGCTTTTATGCCGTGCAAAAGTTGTGTTGCTGTTAACTGAATAACCTTCCCGGAGCAGATAAAAGCTCATCACGAGAGCCTCAGCCACTGCAGAGCTGTCCCTGTGCAGGGGATGTTTATTCCCCTCCACTGCCTTTGCTGCTGCAGACAGGGACTAGACTGCAGGTTGTCACCCTCTCCAAAGTGCTCCAGACAGACCTAAAAATATTTTCCCTGGCAGGGTAAAGTCCTCAGCTCGGATCTGCAGTGTGTGACAGATTTATGTGCATCCAGGGTTTGGTGCAGGGCTTGGGAACACCACAAGGAAGCACCTTCCAACACTAGAAGTTAAGTGGGCATCTCCATGAGATCAGTAGGTATCTCCGGGAGAGGCAGCACTGCTCAGCAGGGTGCGGGAGCCCCCTATGTTATTTAAAATCTGTCATTGCACCACCTGTGACACAGGCTTTGTGTCCCAAAAATGGCAAGGAGAGCCTGACGGCCGCTGCATTTCAGTCCCCCCTCCCCGCCCCCCTGCTACTTGTCAGCTGGATGTTACTTAGCAAGCCGCAGTGTTCCTGTGCCTCAGTTTCCCCAGCACAATAGGGACAGTGACAGTGATACCTTGGCCCCTACTCCCAAAGTCAGGGGTGGAAAAGGCAGTTTAAGAGCTCTTTGTCTACTGCCTCCAACAAACGCCTTTCCACGACAATCCATGGCCAGACAGCAAAATGCCACTCACCGTTTCAGACAGCACGCTGGGCTATGGAAATCAGGGAACAGCCTTTTTTACCTTCCTTCCAGCCCAAAATGGCAAAGAGGGGATAGATAAACAAAAATGCCCTTTCATCTAACTTCTCCCTCAAGCCAGATATCTGTGTCCGTATACGCATAGCCCACACCAACACACTTTGGGCTGAGTTCCCCTTCCCTAATCACTGACAAATGCTGTACAAAGCACTGGAGAATCAATAGGTCCTGACCCAGGGGACCTTATATCCTCAGGGGTCAACCTGTCTGTGACAGGTCTGAGACCCTGAGAGCGTGGAAACCCCGAGATGTGCCAGATGTTACAGGCACTTGGGGTATTCCAAGACTTAGAAATTTAACCCGTGTCATATGTATCTGTGCAGGGCTCAGGGGAAATCCCAGGGCTAAAATTGCTGATGGGGATAATTAATGTTAACCCCGGTTAAATTGGCGAGTCTAGAGACGACTCAGTGACCAGCTGGGACCGGTATCAGCATGCTTTTACGTGAACTGGTGGGACAAGGCTGAGCAGGGGGCAACCATCAAGGGACCTCCAGCACTCAGGAGTTTTATACGCATCAAGATTTTGGTGCAGTGCTTGGGAATATTTTAAAGTAAGACAGTGGCTTGATTTCTCAAGCTAGAAATTAAGTTGGTATCACAGCCAATTTATCATGCCCAGGAAATTTCATGGAAAACACAGACATGGCAGGCACCATCTTTCTGGGTCTCATCTCCTGTGGAAAATCATGCAACCTGGGAGGACTGGAAAGTTCTGCAAATGGAAAATTTAGTGCATGGAGCTGATGGAGAGCTTTGGAGAGAAATACACAGTTTCAGCACTGGTTGGGAATTTAGGCTGAGGATTTTGAAGATAACAGGGAGGGTGGTTCAGAGGAGAAGACTCAGGTCTCCAGAGTCTCTTCTGACGCCCTTGGAAATCTCAGTTTTGCTCTGGAAATCTGGACTACGTGATATATTTTTCACAAGATTCATTGCTCGCTTCAGAAATACCAGAGCTGTTTCTCCTGTGATATTTTGCCTCTCTTCTTCTTAATTTTTCAGAAAGCAGTTTCCAGATTCTTGCCATGAAGCAGCTGCCTCCATGGTTGAATTTTGAAGACAAGGTCTTGACTTGGTGCATTTTATCCATCTGCCTCACTTGTGACTATCTAAATTCCTTCTCCTTAGCAGGGGGAACATTAGACATGATCTATGCCAAGCGCAGCTGTATATATTTCATTACGGGTTAGTCCTAAGGCCAGCTCAGATGTCTTGCTTTCTGCGAGACGGTTTGCCTACGCAGGGCTGCGGCAGTTTGCAGAAGGGCTGTGCAACACCTCTCCAATTGCCATAGCAACACGCAGCAAAACAGGTGGCAGGTTGGTTCGGGTCTGCAGGAACAGGGACAAAAAGTATAGAGACGAAGGTGAAAGCGATTCTGCCTGAGCAAGGCCCTTACAGCAAGCAGAACAAGAGTCTCTCGCACCCACTCAGCTGGGTTCAACTGTTTTCCCTCTGATTTTCCTCACCTCTTGTTCAAAGCAAATGAAAAAGCAGTGCAAATCTGGTGGATGCCCCCCCTGAGCATCACCGCTGGCTCTGACCTCTTCCTTGACCTTGACTCGGGCGAGTGACATCTTGGTATCTTTGCCCATTGCATTAAGTCCCGTTTTCCTTCTTTCCTTTTCTACCTTGGATATTTTGACCTCTAAACATCTCCCACTACCATACAGCTATTTAAGGCCATTTAAGGTCGGATCTTCAGCTAAAGTAAATAAAACAGTCTAGAAATCACCTTATGACAATTCAGATTTTACTCACACATCTCCTTTTAAGTCAGCTGCTTCTTCTGAAGTTGCCAGACTTCCGAGGATATTTTCGGTGTGAACCAAAGCTCCTTGTGCTCCAGCCCAGGTTTCATTTGAGCCTTACCCTTCCATGGAGTTACCTTGTGCTCTCTAGCAGCCTTCAAAAAAACCAACAGCATAATTTATCTGGAAACATGTGGGATTTAGAGGTGGAATTCATGCAGTTTGCAAAAATTGTACCCTTCCGTGGTCTTCAAAAATGAGTGGGCATTCCCAATTTATAAACCTCTGCCTGAAGGCTCTAATTTGGCGGGTGTCAGCTTCTGTTCTGCAGAACTCAGAACAACCCTGTTGATTCAAAGGGAGACTCTGCCATCATTGATCCCACTTCATTCATGGGACAGCAAAACTGCAACAAGGTAGAAAACCACCAAAAAAAAATCCAACTAGGGAGTGCTGCAGCGCCTGAGCAGAAAGCACGTGGGCCCAACATACCACATCATGGGGTGGTGGAAAAAGTAGCACTAAATGAGAAAGATTCCATTAGCTAGGAATAAAACATCACATTTTTCACAGAAATTATTTGAATTCCTTAAAACTAAAGTAAGAAATAGAATGAAGTCACTTCTACTTAAGAAGTCCTTTCATTTTGAGATGATATAAAAATGATTCCTTTCCAACTGTTCTAGTTGCTCACCAAAGCAAAGATTCTTTGTTTGGTGTACTACTTGTGCTGTTCATGCTCTACTGTACAAGCTGGGTGCCATGCGTTTACTTCGCATTATTTTGTCCAGAAAGTATTTTAACTAGAAAGTTCTTCTTTGCAAGCTGAAGAATTTTTTTTTTTTTTCACATTAAAGGGGAAAAAAAAGAACCCTGAATTCTGTTGACAGATGTAATAGAGGAAAAGGAATGTCAAATGCAGAGCTGAATAATCCTCAGTACATCTCTAGAAATTTAAGGGAACTTAACTAGGATATTTGCATTATGGGCTTTGTGAAATTCACAGCCACAAAAGGCAGTTTAATTTGTCTGTTTATGAAAATGTTCAGGACTATTTTCAGTTAAATTCTCTGCTATTTCTGCCAAAACACTTCATTTCAGGATGATGGATTTATACACACTCTTTTAGAGAGACTCTTCAAAACCCAAAAAACATGCTTAAAAAAACCCCAAACAACAAACCCTGAACTCAGAGCCCAGCTCTCCAACCTCCTCGTGTGCTCACCTTGGAAAACAAGCACGTTCCTCGCACAGCTTTGAGTCTCCCAGGAGCACAGAAAGCAGCCTGAGCTCATCCTGCATAAACACAGACCACAACATCTTATCTCCCGATGGGCGTCCAGCCCGTAATTACAGGTTGAGCTACAACACAGCTTTGCAAAAGCTGCCCTGTCTGGATTTAAGGGCTTCAAGGGATGCAGATACCACTGTATCTCCTGGTAATCACTTCTGATGCTTAATTACCTTCCCTGTTGAGACCTTGCTCTGCTGGAAGGCTTTGTCAGGGCAGTTTGTGGGGTGCGCTGCGGCGGGCGTGCAGGTTGCTGTGCTGTTGAGGATGGGGTTCAGCTCCAGACTCGGATACCCACGTTTAGGTGTCTGAACACGGGGAGCTACATGTGTTTATGTGTCCAAGCTCGTGCTGTGGTCGGTGGAGACTGCTCAGTGTAGTCCTTGGAGTCTGTTTTCCCTCTCTTCATCTAGCTGCCTTTTGGCAAGACCTCAGTGTGGGCATTTTGGCTTTTTAAAATAACGTTTGGCAATCACACCACCTTCTGCTATCTTATGAACTCTCTATGGTTCACAGACCACAGGTTGACTAAACCAGTCCCACATAGGTTTAGGCATCATTCCCATAATAAACCTTTTATTTCTGTAGAGCTCCTCTCACAGAAGATGAGAGATCAGTAAATATACAGTCAAAATTTTGGCTGGCTATGCTCACGATTGCCTTGCTTTGATGGTCCCTTAAAAGTGTTTTTGTGATCTACATCCCCTCACCTTCCCCGTGTACGACCATGAAATTTCAGCCAAATTACAGTGTGATCCTTTGTCTTGGTTTCAATTCCTATAATGATTAGCCATGCGTGGTTTCTTTTTCTTTTTCTTTTTTTTTCTTCGGGCTGTAATGCATTATTATCAGATTAGTATGCTAATTTATACTACAAAGAAATTAAAGCATTTGCCGTGGTGTTAAGTTATTACTGTAGATATAAATCCCTTGTGGCAACATATAGTAACTCTCCATTTTAATGCCAGGCTCAGAGATGTGTAAGAGACAAACGATCTCCCCAGCACAGAGTTTTCTGGGGACAAATTTAGTCAATTTTCACAGTGTCTGGATGATATTTTCAATCAATGTGGCAAACAGCAGGACGCGTGTTTTGTAATTGTTTCCAGTCATCTGGGTTTAGTGGCATCTTTTTGGGCAACAGATATGAACCCAGCCAAGCGAAGAGACCCATTAGACACAGAGTTCGGGTAAGCTGGTCCCGTTGAATTGTGTTGAATGGAGAAGGAAGGGTAACCACGGGATAGGTCAGGCACTTGGATGAGAAGGGGGGAAGGATGAAGCCCTGCTAAGCAGGGAGGCTGAGCAGAGGACAAGTCTGCCTCATCCCTAGAGCAGCCAAGGAGCTTCCTTGCTCCAGGCGTGTCTGGTCTGTAGGGCAGTTAGAAACCACCCTCACTGCTGAGCTCCATAGGGCTCCAAAAATCCTTTCAACCAAAGATAGAAATCACTCCTAGTCCCTCTCATCAAGTGCTAAGCTAGGAAGGGGTCTTCAGGAGCAATATGCATTCGTTGGGTGATAGGGTGGTAGCACCCGTGGTGTGGGGATGGGGCAGAGGGGTGCTCAGATGAGGAAGCAGAGAGGGGTCCCGCTGTGCCATGGGGGATATAAGGCACAGGTGAAGCCCTGTGTGCGCCCCACAGAGGCAGCTAAGCCATTTTCAGCAGAGGTGTTCTCCATCGGAAAAACCTGACACTGTCATCGTTCGAAAATCTCAAAGAAAAATACGGATTGCAAAGAGATTTTCACTCAGGAAAGCATAAAAATGAACAGTTTCACCTTTTTCATTTCCCTCCCATAACATATAGACATTTTTCTAACATTACTCAAACATTTGCTCTCCTAAGGTAAAGCCTGTTCTTATTAAAAACTGAGACTTCAGATTTTAGGTTGGATCCTGGCGTAGACTTGGCCAGGTATGAGATAATATTTCCACGATGTGACAGCAACATTTTTAGAACTTTCTCTGCCTCAGGGGCTGTTTTAACTGGGCTGTTGGGCTTTGGATTTGGACTGAAAAAGGCACTTAAAATGTCAGACTTTCCGAAGGAAAAGGAAGTTTGGTTTTTCAGCCAGCGCCGACAAACGGGCTACATCTCAGCTTCGAACAGGCTGATGTTGCCTTCTGCCTTTGTGAAGATCTAAGCCCAGGGCGGTCCCTAGGCTGGAGTGGTGCATGATGGACAGAAACACAGCTCCCCTCCTTCCCTCATCACTTGTGTACAATTTAAGTTTTCTGAGCTTTTAAAGTAGGGAACCAGAGGTTTTTTAGGTCACTTAGAGTTAGACCCAAAAGATCACTGCCCTAGCCAGGCAGTGCCTTTGTGCTATGCATTGGACAAAACAACTGCAGTGTGAATTTGTGCATGAACACAGCATGGGTAGGATGGAAAGGGCCACCTGGGTTGGGATGTCAGCCTCTGTGCAAGCCCTCGGTGCCGCACTCACAGCCATAAACATCGGCATTTCACCCGTAAACATCGGCATTTCACCCAAAGATCTCAAAGTGTTTTATAAACACCAGTGGCTCAATTATCCCTTCAGCTACCACTGGCTTTAATGGGAGGTGCAGGCACACAAATGACAAAAGATTGCGTCCTGCTTAATTACACTTCTTGCTGTCCTTGCGAAGGAGGCAAGGGATAATTGCTGCTCTCGACTGAAGGAGGGCTTTGAGCACGGGGAGGAGGCCAAAGTGTGGAAACCTGACGTGGAATGTTCCGCATTTAAATGCCTAATTCTACATCGTTAAAGGTGGAGAGGAGAATAAATCTTTACGGACTCCTCCATCCCAGTGGGAGATCTTTGTGCCCTGCATCCCACAGAGATCAGGCTCAAATACTTCACTATCTGCAGTTATGCCCTCCAAAGTTGAACCCTTAGCTTAGAAAACTCAAGGTTTTCACAAGCAGGTCAATAGCAGAGAAAGATAAGAGAGATGATGGAGGACAGAATGGGACCCCTTGGGTCACCAGGTCCCCCTCTCCCAGGTTGGCAGGCAGCCACGGGGCAGGTACTTTGTCCAAAATAGCTCACAGAAGCCTTGTTTTCCAGCCCTGCTTTGGAGCGGAGCACCAGGCAGTATAGAGGCTGGGAGATGAGCACATGTGCTAACACCCTTTGGGGAAGGACAGGATTAGCCTGTTCTCCAGTGCTTCAGTAATCCCCGAGCTGTCGGAGATGCTGAGGTCTTTACCCAGGAAAATGTCTTTCAATTAGTGTCTTGCAGCACTTAAAACAGCGGCCCTGAAAGGCTGCTGCTTTCCGCTCGCATTCAGATGCAGAGCAACACTCCCATTCTTTCCACCCGCAGCACCAGCCTGTCGCCCCTGTCTTTAATTGCTAATTATGTTTTCATTATATTTACAGCACTAACTTTTTCTAGTGATTATCGGCCAGAGCTGATTTCCATAGGCATTTGAATGAATTATTTTATCAGAAATCAACATGCGCTGCCAGACAGTGTGCTCCTGCCTCTGTTTTCCTCAAAGAAAGGAATAGAAGTGACTAATTGTTTTCAATCCACCAGCCTTGGAAACTGTTGCTTCGTGCAGAAAATGACAGCAGCACTTGGCCAATAGACTTGTAACGAGCTCCTCTGGCTGCAGTTTGCTGCGGTGCCTAAAGCAGCGCAGGGGTATGCGGGAGGGACCCCTCTTGGTAAGGTCAGGGTGATTCTCTGTTGACGTCGACGTTGCACAGCTCTGGGCACTAACACAGCATCAGCTACTGGCCAGTGTGGTGCTGTGGTCCTGCTCCTCTGACCCCACAAGCACACCGGCTTTTAAAATATTTGTAGTGGCTTTGTTGATTCATCACAGTTTTCTTTTTGCCATTATGAACTGCTTCTGGATGCTGAGGTCTCTAAATCTTGCTTCTGATGGATCTCCTTGGCCAGGGTCCTCAGCCAGCCCCAGCAGAGCCTGGCTCAGGTCCTGGTCCCGACTCTGCCTCGTTATTATCCAGCCTTCACCCTGGTGCTGATTTCATTCTCTGTTTTTCAAGTTTTAGGGGGATTTAAGAGGATCTTTTCTCTCTTTTTTGTGTCAGGGATGTCAGAAATATATTAAATACTTCGTGGTTTTATCTTGCTAGGACATCTTGGTGCTCATCCATCCCAGTACTCATCCAACCCAGTCCAGCATCGTCCTTGGCTGCTGTGCAAACAGCCTTGAAATGTTCACCCGTAGCGCCCTGGACTGTCTTGAAAGCTGTCTCTGATGAGTGCCACGTCACACAGGAGGCTGTAAGACCTTCGCTGATGCTCTAGTTTCATTTACTCACAAGAAGTGAATGGAAACTCCTGATCTTTGAAATAATTTGAATTTTTTGAAACACGCAATTTCTGCTCTCTGCGAGCACTTTTTCTGCACCACAATCTAAAACACCGGTGCTCTAAAGGCGTGGCTGGCCATGATTTAAAAGTCTCTACCCCCCATTAAATGTCACGTGTGCAAAACAGAGGAGCAAACTCCCACCTCCTCCAAAAATCGAAGCATCTTCACTGAGACGCTTCTTCTGCCATGTAGGGAATACAAACACCACTCGAAAGCTTTGAATGTCAAATGATAACAAGGATTTCCTGGGTGGAGGCCAGCCACAAACAATCACTAGCACTGGGGCACTTCTGTTTCACTTTTTCATGTATATATATATGTCAAGGGTTGAGGCTATCCCCTTTTTTATACCAGAGCGAAAGTATGTTCCCATCAGGACTAAAAAGGGGAAGATTTCCGGAGAAGCAGGGAAGTTATAGCTTGCCTTGTCTACCTTCATGTGTTTTATCATCTACTGGTAGCCTGCTGCTACCCAGCAGGGGAGATAATGTGATTTCCCCAAGGGATTTTCATTATTTGTGCAAATACAAGTATATAAGCAACTGCATCGGGGCGGAGGGGAGGGGACAGAAAGGAGTTTAACTGATGTTAATGTCACCTTTTGTTTCACGTTCAGCCTTCGAAACTGCCACATTGAGAGAAGAAACGCGAACTGCCATGAGCCGGGAGGAGTGGGCTGCAAACGTGCCGAGAGCCGGGGCGCTGTGCTGGTGGCAAAGCACGTGGCTGGGAGACAGAGCTGGGCTTTTAGTGGTGGGGAACAAACTCATCCCTCATCTCCAGGCTTGGGAATGTGTTCCTGCAGCAGGTGCTTTCAGGTGTGCCGTTATAAAAGAGCTAAATGCCAGTTTTATCACTGCTGTCACTACTACCTACTGAGCAGCTGTGCAGCACTACCTGCTTTCCAGTCTGGGGAAGCCCAGTGTGTTTGTGATGTTAAAAGTCCCTTTACATTTCTGTGCCTTGCCCGTTTTGGGCCAGACCAGCAAATGCCTGCAAAGGGAACGTACGCAATGTCCTGTCTACGGTTGATGGAGCTGAGTAAGTGTAAAATCCATGCATGTAAAAGACAAATCAAGCCCGTGGTGTTAACACAGGACTTCCACGATGCAAAAGACCCCTTGGGGATCAAGCAAATGGGAAACGGAGATCACAGCTCTTATCATTCTCACTGCTGCCAGCTCCTGTAACACCGCGTGGGGGATGAATTAACATCGCAGCCCCTGGGGTCCCGAGCGTGACAGATTTGTAGCAGCCTTTTGCCAGGCTGTGCCTGGGCTGGCTTGTAACCCCGTAATCAGTGTTGTTAGTCAGAGGCCACATCGTTATTGTGAGCATCAGGCAGCAGCACGGAGAGTGCGCGCGCTGCAACTTGTTGCGGCTTCTGACACTGTGGGTTTGGGTTTTTTTTTTTGCTGAGGCAAGATGGGTGAATGCCATCAAAGGTCTGCACCCCCCCCCCCCGTGTCCTGGCTGGGAGCTGGCCGTGCTCTCCAGAGCAGCTGCAATCCTCTTTGGGCAAGTCTGTGGATGTTCTGCTGGGGAAGCCTTGTTTGAAAGCCCAGCTGGGGCACTGGGCGATGGCGGCCAGGCGGAGCTGGGAGCTGGGTGGTGACCGCCAAATGCGAGGGGAGGGAAGGCTTGTTCCACGCGTGGTAACACATTCCTGACAGGGCTGGGGAAAGGGAAACATGCAGTTCCAGACAAAGGTCCTAACAGAGGTGTGTCCCAGGTACATGTCCAAGGCTGAATGAATCTCTTAAACATCTTCAGCTGCAGTTAGGGCAGAGAAATGCAAGAACAAATTGCTCTCCTCCTGCCACTGCTGCCTCCTCCCCACACCCTCCCCTTGCACGAGCATGTGCACGATCAGTGCAACCTCCTGGTGAACCAGGGAGCTGGTCTGCGTTAAACCCACAGCAACCAACTGGTTCCCTCTCAGCAAATGGTTTTCTCTGGTGTAATTCACTGCACAGCTTGAACTAAATTGGGATGGTCATAGCAATCCAGGCAACGCCAAACCAATTCATGTGTTTCAGGTATTTGTGAACCTACAGCAGAAGACATTGTCCACCCCATAGCACTGGAGCTTAGCAGGTACGACCTCCAATTGACTGACCTGAAACCAGTGGCGTTGCAGGCACACAGAGACCAGCACGAGGTGAAAAGTGATGCAAAAATGTGAGCAGGACGAAAGGGTTAAAAAGTGGGAATGCATTTCTTTTTTAAAATATTTTTAACAATCAAAGAAAGAAGCCATGAAGTCAACTCTGGAGGCCCCTCCTATTCCTTGCCAAGGGTTTTTTCTGCTCCCTTCCTACCAAACCATCCTTTTGAGGAGAGGGGGTGCTTGGCTCTGCTGGGGGGACCACAGCCTTCATGCAGCTCCTGTCTGGCAGCAGCAGAGCTGCGTGGCCAAAAGCGGGAGCTCTGCCTGTCCACACGGCATTCCCTGCCGGCTTCAGGAACCAGCAGCTCCGCTCTTGGGGAGGAGGCAGGGCATGGTGTGCGTTGTCTGCCTGCATCTCCTGGCAAGCGTCACTCCTTTGGATGCTCGGAGGAACTGGGAGGATTTGCAAAGCCCCGGGTTCCCAGCAAACGTTCTCTCCGGGCCCCGCTGCGGTGCCGTGGGAATGCAATGCGGCGGCTTGGGAGAGCAGCGATGTGCCTTAGAGTCCCTTGACAAAGCTGCCGGACAAGTCAATTAGGTTTTATTCTCCTAATTTGGCTCCTACGCTGTATTCGCCAGCTGATTAGTGTCACTTTCTCTCAGTGCCTGGCGGCTCCAGGGTGCTCCCGGTGAGACGGCTTCTGGCTGGAAATGCACTCCCTGGTGCTGGATCAGGCTTTTGCTGTGTGGGGTGCTCATCTGCAAAGACACTGGTTAACCTATAGCGCAGGATAATGCAGCAACCCCTCCGTGGGAGGATGCTTCACTGGCAGGGAGTCAGCTCCAGCCTGGAATATGTTTCCCATTAGAAATGGGAATAGCTGTGTTAAAACATAACCCCCTTCTCTTTCCTGGTCGTGTTCTTTGTTCTGTTCTTCCACTGTCTGTGCACTTGGACTTTAGCAAATGCATATCCTCTGACAGAGGAATTTTGGTTTTGGTGTTTACTTACACAACCAGTTGGACCCGCTGTGATGCTAAACCCAGCACAGGCCTCTGTGCCCCATCCCTTAGCTGCTGCTGTAACTGTGGTAGCAAAACCTGATCTGGGTGTTGGAGCAGTGAGCCAAAGCCGTTGCTCTCGGTGCCAGGCAGCAGCTCCCTGCTGCAGGTCTCTCTGCCTATCACAGCCCTGGGGACAGTCAAGCTCTTTGGTGAAGGCAAGTTATTGACTCCCCGAACGCCTCACTGAGCCTCACTGCGTCACCTTCCTGCCGCCCTACCCTCACATCCACACCAGCAAGCCCCTTTCCCACAGTGGGCTGCGGGGTTTGCACGCACAGATGGTTTTAGTGTTTGCCAAGAGCCTTGCACGGGCATCCCACAGTGCTCTGCTCTTGTGTTCTCTCTACAGAGCTCAGGGTTTGGTCAGTCCCTTCTCCCCCTGGACTGCCAGCACTGCTGCTCTTTGCTCTCACATCAGCTCATCCGCTTCTTTCCTTCCCTGCCCTGGCTTGCAGATTTGGGCAGCTGGAGGTCTGTCTCGATGGCCTGCGAGAGTCCCCGCTCTGTTAATGAGCTGAGCTGTCTGCTGGATGCACACACAGCCTTGCTCCCGCTCAGGGACCAGAGCTGAGAGGAGACCTCAGCTCGCCCCAGTTTGGGTCCTTGAATGGTGGAGAGTAAGGTCCTGAGCAGACCCCCTCCCACCCCGGAGGCTCTGCCAGCTACCAAGTCCCCTCCTTCCCATTAGTGAGAGAATTACCCTGCCACAAAATCAGCTTGTTATTTTTTTTTTCTGTGTCGCTTTTTGGCTTCCTGGATTGGACTATAGATTTTCTTTGTTCTTGTGTTGTTTTTTTCACCTTCCACCTTCTTGGATAGCTAAAAATAACACATTTCCTTCTCGTTAGCAGCTCTGCCTTCATTGTTCTTAGAGGTCTCCCTGCATATCTCTGCTGGTTTCATAAACTTCTGTGTCGGAGTTGAGCACTGGTTGTTCTCTCCCTAATTGTAAGGCAACAAGAAGCCACAGCTCTGCCAAAAGGTTTTATTAAAGAATAAAAACAGCCAGCAAGCAATCTACACGAGCCAATAAAATGGCACCCCATGTCCCCAAGCTAGCAAGCACATGGAGTTAGTCTTAAACTGATATTTTATTTGGAAAAGAAATCAGCCTTGACCCACTGCAGTCCATAAAATTAATCAGGCACGATATGCCCCGTGCAAATTCGCAGCCCCTACAATGCAGAGGCTGAAGGAAAGCCATCACAGCAGGCACTTAAATCCCCCATAACACATCAGCGTGACACATCCCACAACACGTCACAACCCACAAAACAGCGAAGGCGTTAGTGACAGACTGCTCATTAAAATCACCATGTGTGGCATGGCTGGGGGGTTACTCAGCATCTTTAATTTTCTTTGTGTCCCATGGGTTGGCTCTACCCAGGGACATTCTGCAAGCAGAAAAGGATTTGAGTCCACGTGGCTCCTCCTGCAATGCTAAAGTACGAGTATGAAGCTTGTGGGGCAGTGTGTCATGGACAACAGGCGGGTTAGGGCCTTCCTTTGTCTTCTCATATCTGGGCAAACCCCAGCTCGGTTCCCAGGGCTTTGGGGCCGGCCCTGCCTTGCTGTCTACGTGCCATGCAGTGCTAAGCAGGGATAGGCAGCTAACCCCAACATGGGCAGCTCGTCCGCTCTGCCTGTGATCCTCTTGTAACAGCTAAGCAGCAGTCGTTGGGGAGCTTGTTAATTATCTTCAGTCTTAGATGTTTGCATCCTACGTTTCAATTTTGCTAACTTCAGCCTCCAGCCATTGGATTCATCAGGCTTTTGTCTGCTGGATGAAAGCATCTCCCAGTACCAGCTATCTTTTCCCTCTGTTGGTAGTTACAGACCACAAGAACTGGTTGAACCTTGCTGTTGAAGGCAAGACTCTTTCTGTTAAGCCTATTCTTCCCAGGGCTGTTTTCTTTTTCCCAGCTCCCAGGCTCTTCTAGCAGCTCACCTCTGACTTGAAGAGCAGCGTTTGCCACGGACCTCTCCAGCACTGAGCCCTGCGGTGGGACAGGGGCTTCGGTGCTGGACTAGGTCTGCTGGGGACACCAAGCACTGGGGTTTCTGGGCTGCCAATCCCAGCAGCCACCAATGCACGTGGGAGGGACGTCTCCCACCTCTGGCGGCTCGTTTTTCAGGCATCCCTCTGCAGTGCCCGAGCCACAGCTTTGCTGAACTGGAGCAGGGAACGGAGCCAGCTAGAGAAAACAGCCATCCAAATTTTAAAAATTTGGCCAGTTTATCGCTCCATTGTACTACATGGCTTCACCTGTACAAATAAAATGGAGATTAAGCAAAATCAAAATGGGATGAGGAAGAGCCCCGTGCAGCAGTCCCTGCTCAGCCAACCTTCTCAGTGATGCTCTAGGAGCATGACCTCACCCCTGTGAGGGAAGGTAGGAAGAAATGGGGGTTTGCCATGTGTTATCTCTTCCAGAGTGAGATGTAGGGGATGTGAATGATGTCAGCAGGAGGCAGGTTCAAAGCAGATGAAAGGAGGCAACTCTTCCTTCACGGTGGAGTTGGGCTGTGGGACTCCTCGCTGCAGGAGTCTGCTGCAGGTTTACAGTGGTGAAGTGGGCAAATGCATGGGAGGAAACCCACTGAGGGGTAGTAACCACGTAGAAATCACTTGTCAACTGCAAAAGCTCGAAGGCTGAGGTGGTACTAAAGGAGGGGAGTGTGATATATGTTTGCTCTGTCATACCCTTGCCCTGACATTCACTTCTGTCTTGTCTGAGAGAAGAGACAGGGCTAGAGGGACGCGCAGGCTGACCTTGTGCAGCTGTTCTTGACTTCTTACAGTGCCGGAGAAACTACTTACCCTTTCCTTGCCTTTCCAGCCTGGATTTAGCTCATTTCCTAATTTCTCTGGGGCAGGTCTCAACGTGTGTCAGGCAGCATTCAGGCTGCAGGGACTCGGCAGCATGGGTGGGTATCTCTGGTATGCAGATCAGATTAAATGGCCCTTCGAGAGGTGTCACGATGAGCTGTGATTTTTCAGATACATTCCTTGGCAGTATTTCCTCTGTCTTGAAGTGCAGCAACCTCTCATTTAAATATTTTAACTGAACTGGCTGGCAAATCTGATTCTTCTCCCTGATGGATTACAAAGCACAGGCAGACACCGCTCGCATCTGTAAGTGCTGCCATTAATGACGGTGCCAGTATTTGTGTAAAGGCTGCACATGTAATTTAATTGTTTTAATACAGGCTGTTTATAAGGCTTGCTTGAGTGGGAAGAGATGAAAGTTGCCAACGTGAGGAATGACTTGGGATATCAGTCCAGGCATATCTGTGGACAAAAACAAGGGATGGCAACAACTGTCAGTGTTAAATGGCTTGGCTGTTTCCCTGGCTGTCACAAAGTGACTCTTCACAATACATTTCCTAACATGCTGCCGAATCTTATTTGAACATTAACACCCCCTCAGGCTTTCATTTCTTGTTCTCCATAAGTGGATTTCCGAGCTCTTCATCAGCCTTATTATATCGCAGATGGGGAAACTGAGGAGCGGGGACACGATCTAATACAATCCAAGTCATGCAGTGACAAAGATGGGAGCAGATCCCCCTCCCAGACGTGCGACCTGCCGTGTGTCCTGCCTTCTGGAGTACTCGCCGTGGCCCTTAGCAGAAGCAGTGTGCCCAGACAGCAGGTCAGCAGCACCAGTGGCGAGGAGAAGGGCTGAGCAGCCTCGTGGGGCAGGACTGCCGTAGGAAGGCTGTGGGAAAGGGGGACTGCCGGGGAGCATCGTGGCTGGTACGTGTCCTTTCCTCTCACTGGAAAAGGAGGGACAGTAATGAAAATAATTGAGCAGGAAGTTTGAGTTAATGAGCAGTTAATTCCTTCAGCATAATTAACATCTTTATAGCCTCATTTGCATTATTTTGCATATCTGCAGATAATAATCTGCCATCGGGGGAAAGGGAAAGCATGGCAGGGCTGCGTGGGCTGTTTGCTTGAGAGTGGACGGTCCCATGGGGCAGTTTTGGGAGAGCCGAAGGGAACGTGCCCTTTCTTTCTCCCCCAGGCGCTGTGTCCCACTTCCCTGCTCTCGGCTGCTCCCTGCCCGCCAGCCCACGCTCACTCCAACATCCCTGCTGCTGCCTTTCAATTAAGGAGCTCTCCTGAATCCTGATGTTTTTATTTAGGCTGTTGGCTTGCCCTCTTGTGCTAATTAGGAGGTGGGCTGCATGTAGGTGGTCGGGTGCCGGGCAGACACGCCGCACACAGGTCTAAGCATCAGACGCACGCTGCGAATCATTGCAAGAAGATTTTCTGCATGGAGGTTAGGTCTCACACCCAAAACCATGGTCTCTCTCCCCTTTGTGGACACCGTTTGTTGATCACAGTCTGATCTGTGACTCATCTCAAATACAGGGTGACAGAGCAGGTGAGATGCGATGCTGCTCTGCTGGCTGCCACTCTGCCGCTTTGCGTTTGCATTTCTTCAGAGCCTTGCGCAGAAAGGAGCTTTGCAGCTTCCCCTCTCACTGGCTGAGTGTCCTGGCCGCCACAACCCCATCTGATAGCACAACAGCCCTACGCACTCTCCTGTGCATTGACCTTGCCAGTCATGGGGTGCCACGTTAGGCCTTCTGCAGAAAGTTGAAATCTGCTCCACACTGTGATCGTGTTGCTGTATAGGATCCCAGCAAGTCTGTCTCTGTGGTCTGGAGTGAGCTCCAGGAGAGGGAAGGTTAAATTGGAAAAAAAATCATAGTGCAAATAAAGCGTTCGCAGGGAGTATTAAAGCACTGAGAAAACTCACTGAGATGTTCAGCTTGTTCATCTTGTCCTGGAGCTTCAACGTTGTGGAGGATGTCACTCTTCAAGACGCGCTCTAGCTCAGCAGCTCCTGAACCCGATGCTCCAGCCAAGCTCTGTCAGCCCTAGCCCTGCCTGAAGACCTCCACGTGCCCTCACCCAACTGTTGGCTGAAAAAGCATCAGGCTGACACGGCTCCATGGCTCGATGTGACTGCTCGTTTCTGTTCTTTCCCTGGCGTGTTGGGCAGTCTGATGCATAGAGATTCCTGGTCATCTTAAACCAATGTATCTGCCTCTGCATTGCCCTGTGCTCATGTTGTAATCTTAGTGCAGGGCGAGGTTACCAGCCTGCACTGCAACTCTGGTTAGATGTTCTTTGTCATTCCCAGCCCGTCGTCTGTCTTGTTTACACAGACTGGAGGTTCTTGGACCATTACTTACGTGTGTAGTATACATAGCACAAGGGGTTTCAGGCTTGGCTGGGTTCTCTAATAGCAATGAACATTCCATTTAAAAAAAACCACCCACAAACTGCTTGATTAAAAGAAAGCTATTTAGATTACAAAGTCAAAGTACTGCCAATTTAATAGTTATCCCTCCAACCTTCGATCTGCCTCTAAAACTTTCCCAAATGAATAAAATTTAAAAATAGACCGTATTTTCACCTCGACTAACTCCTGCTACAAGTTGAAAAGACAAAGGGGTCATGCCTCTTGAGGCAGGAGGTCCTCTGCTGTGCTTTAAAGCATCCTGGAGGGATGGAGAGGTTAAAGTTTCTCCCAAGGCTGCAGGAAATATTTATAATAGTTAGTGTCAGGCAGACCAATGCAAAGGTTCCTCACAGGTTTCCTTCCAACAAATAAAGTGCTTATTTCCTATCTGTGCAGAAATGAGTAAAGTTTGGAGACATTTCTGGTATTTCAAGCTCTTACTGATGAGCTTACAGACTTTGGACTTTCCCTGAAACTGCTGCACGTTCTCCAGGAATCAATGGCAGTGTGGCTGGGACGTGTTGCTATTACAGCCGCCTCCACAGCCATTTTTATTTGACCTTTTCTTTTTTGCCTTTTATGCTTCTTTTATCAGACATCTGCAGCGAGATTGCTCTTTTCCTGGATTTAGCAGCACTCCAGGCCTCCCACTCCTGGTTTTATGGAGTGTTCAATGATCAGTAGGGCAGTTTTTGTATAACTTTGTGAGCAACACAGAGTAAAAGCAAACACAGCGCTGATGGTTTTTATTTAGCCACACTGCTAAACCACCTCCATCTACCCCAGCCTCTTGAGTGTGACTGTATTTTAGAGGGGCTTACTCACTGCTTATTGCTTATATGTACTCATTGCAGAGGCTCTGTGTTCAGATCTGAGCGTGGATCAGGATTTGATAGGGCTGGGGAGGGCACAGATCTTCTAATTTTTGAAAAAAAAAAAAACCAAAAACCTTCCTGTGATACCTTCAGGTTCCTTTGAAATTGCTGATACAACTCATACCCCAGCCCACAGAGCAGCTCAAGACAACGCTTTGCTGGTGTAAATCACCTGAGCTCTGTCCAACCCAGTGGAGTAGTGACAGTTTCCACCTCTTCAGGTGTGATACTTGTCTATTCCTCCTTCCCATGAGACCTCAGGCACCTCAGTGCGTTCCTCTTCACGGTAGCCACATGCAGCTCTCCCTGTTAGAGGTGCTGTGACAGCATAGAGGGGTTAACTGATAGCCTCAAAAGTCACTATATATTTGCAGCTGCAGGTGAAACATAAGGATTTACTCTGGGACCTGAGCCCCATCAAGAGTCCACATGAGCTGGATCCCTACCACCATTGGGAACCTCTGGAAATGACACAGGGTCTTTCATAAGTTTCCAAGTGCCTTCTTGAATCCTCCAAGCTGGTGTTGAATGGGCAACACTCGTGGCTGACTCCCACGGCATGTTCATAGCCCCCACCCAACTATAGGCACATCTAATGCACGTGCAGCTCTGTGGCCTCTTTGCCATCGTGACTGTGTCCTGGGGGGATGACGGGTGCAGATCTGAGGAGGGCTGAAGTGTCTCTCCGAGGTGGGATGCCTAGAGGGACTTGCTTTCAAAGGAATCTCACTGCAGGCTCGTGCATCGCTGCCTGCGCACGGGTTCTTCTACCTCACGAGCCACCGTGAGCCAACCCCTCCTGAACAGCAACGCAGAGCACAGTGAAACAGAGAGGTGGGGATCTGGGCCCAGGAGCCATGTTCAAGAGCACTCGAGAGGTGCAGATCAGAGTTGAAGCCCAAAGTCCCACATCACAGGTTTCTACACCAGCCTGTGGACTCTTCTGGAGTTTCTGGAGGTGCTGAACACAACCCTCGCACATACCAGTGGAAAAATCCTATCCCTAAATTTCCTAGGAACTCATATTCTGTCTAAGTGCCTATTTACTTTTCAATATGAAACCTAGAGGATTAAATAAATTTTATAGAGTGTCCTGATAGCAAAACAGACTGGTATCTCCCTTTTCTTGACTCAACATATCCTGTCTTTAGTCATCAAACACAACCAACAGCATGAACATTTCATGAGCAGATAGTTAAATTTTAATTTCCCCATTGAATTCATTAAGGTGTGATCATGCATCTGAATTGAATTTAGCAACCTGGCAAGGAACCAAATTAAACATGACATAGTGACAAGGTTTCCTTTTCATTGTACTTGATCACCCTCCCCCACCCTTGCCCTATTAAAATAAGTGTTGTTTCTTTCCCTACAAACATTTCTTAATCAAAGTCTTTGCTAAAACGAAGGAAGAGCATCCTGCCTTAAGCACCAGTTAGAGACGTACACGATGCACTAAAAAGAGGTCTGACAGAATATATTGTTTATGTTGGCAGATGGAATAATTGCACAGAGGCAAAAAACCCAGGTGTTTTGCAGAGAACGATGGTGGTCTCTGTTATAATGCTTAATTTATTGTATCAAATAAATCGCATGCAGGCAGAGCTTGCAGTAAATGTGCTTTCCGTACTTCAAGCCTCCCTCCACTCCTTCCATCTCCCCATTCATGATTCCTGATAAGAGAGAAATGATCTTCGGAGTGCAGGAGGCTGCTGGTGCAGAAGAGGAGAAAACCAAGGCGCGACAACATGGATCCTCTCCCTTGGATGCTGCACTGGGGGCTGCCCTCCCCCATGATCTGCCCAGCACCCCGGTGCTGAGCTCCACAAGTTATTTCAGTCACTAACTTGCACTTCCTTCACCCGCCCCAAACTCTATCTTTGCTATCTACTTTCCTTCTTTGAGAACAAGAGTGGGCAAAAATAACTAAATCTGGGGAGGTCACACATGACATTACTCAGAAGAAGCGTTAATAAGACGCAGGTTGAGGGGGAACCAGGAAAACCTGTATGCAGTTCCCTCAACACAGCCTTTTCTCCTCTCTCTCCTCTTTCTTGGAGAGCTTTTCCTTTTCCTAATATCTTGCAGGGTTTGAAGGAGCTAAGATCTGCCCCACTCCTCCCACTTCCCTCAGATCCAGGTCTTCAAGTCCTCCTTGCTTAGGAGACAGGTCTCTGGCTAAAGGGTCCTAGTGCTTGGCAATGTGGCAGGAGGAGAAGCAATCTGGCCCTTCCACTCATATCTGGGAGGTTCACAGTACCCTGCATGTGCCTACAAAGAGACCGCTCATCTAGGGGAGAAGGATAGATCTGGTGTCCTCCATGGGAGGACCTGGCAGGATATTCCAGACGAGACTTTCAGTCTGTGCCCAGATGCTGTGTTATTGTGTTCCCAACACAGGCAAGAGTTGGGGAAACCACTTGTTACCATGCTGCCATCTGCATTTCTGAGCGTGGTGTGTGGTCTATGCAAGAAGCTGGTAATGAGCCAAAATGTGCTTTTGAGACGTCTGTGTACCTGATGTCTCATATAATATTTAGTGTGAGCAACTTAGCAACCCATGATAAAACAACCATCCAGCTGGGTGGGTGGCAGTCACACCAGCAAGCCAGCTAGAAACAAAGTGGGAATTGCTTTTAAGACGCTTACTGCTCAGTCCAAGAAGAGTCATCACAAGGATTCGAGCTGCTGATGAGATGGGGTTTGAGCACAGGCATCCTTTAAAAACCCAGGAGACCTGGCTGCACATAGGGCAAACAAGGACTATCATATTCACGTATGAAACGAACCTCCAAGGAACTGTAGCTGGGGCTTGATGGAGGAGGGAAGTGTTTGGAGATGAGGATAACACCTGGAAGATGGATTATTGCTGTGAACGCTTATCGCCAGCTCTGAGATCGGAGCCATGTCAGGGGAGGTATATGCTTGTTAAACCTCAGCTCGGTTTGTGTTTTGTATTTGTTTTACTTCTCACCTTTTGCTTCCAATCTTGTACCTACAAATCTGACCTTAAATCTTAGAAGACGGCTCTCTCCTCGGTGTTACTGTGAAACGTGGCTGGTATTTAGGGCACAGTGAAATATGGTGCGAGGGATGAACTGAGAATGCCCTGTCTGGCAGGAAACGGCAGATCTGAGCTGTCTGGGCAGCCTGGGCTCAGGGGAGCCCTGATAACCTGCCAAATGCACAGTGGGGGATTTTGTTGCCCCATATCAGCTTTTGGGCAGGAATTCTCGCTAATCCGCTCTTGCAGCCCCCTTCCAGCAAAGAGGATGACAGGATGCTCCCGTGGCCCCGAATGAAGCCCTTCATCTCACGGTCTGCTGGAAAACGACAAACTAATTTCCGAGGGCTAAAGCAATCGGGAATGATATTTCACCAAAGCAGTAGGTGCTCTGAATGCTGACACAATGTTCTCCGAAAATGACCACAATTTGTCTCGGTGGCTAATCAGCCCTGCTGTTACAAAAGTGTGCCGCCTCTCTCATTTACATGTGTCTGGCTCTAACTTTCAGCTATCAGGTCTTCGTTCTGTCGTTCCCTTCAAGATTAAAGAGCCCTTTAGCACTCGGTATTTTTCCCTGCGATTGTTCTCGTGCAGTATAATCAAGTTACCTCTTGATCTTCCTCGGAGGAGCTGAAAAGACGGAGTGCACTGTCTCTGGGAGACAATTCTGACGTTTCTGGCAGTATTTGGAAGGACTTCCACTGCCCGTGTGCCCCCCTCTAATTTTTAATAATATTTTGAAATGTCAGCACCAAAACTGAGGACTTTCTTCCAGCCACGAACACAGGGAAAGTCAGTTCCGAAGTTCCACTCATTAATTCCCCTTTTAATATTTCCCAGCATCACATAAGCCTGTTTTTTAATGGCGCCGCCATGGGGGCTCCTGCCCAGCTGCCCATCAGAGACACTGACTCCCACACCCCTGTTGGAAGCTGTGTTAGCACAAATAGTTTCTATTTTGGAGGCCTGGCCTTCCTTTGTTTTTTCTTCAATAAGTGACCTCAAACTTGTTGTTATTCAGATTATACGTTGTTCGAATGGATCCAATCTATTAAGGAAATCAGGTTACCCTGACTGCACTTTCCTCACTGTTAATTGCTCTGACGATCTTTGTGACATCTGTAATTATCAGCAGTGATTTTCTTCCAGATCATTGCTAAAAATATTGAATAACTTGGCCTGGAAGTGGTCTTGGCAGAATCCACAAGCAACATCCCCATTCAGCAGTGCCTCCCCGCTGCTAACCGCTTTTTGAGAGCTGTCAGCTAACCCGACTTCAGTCCATTTAACATGCACTCTGCTAATTTGGCACAGAGTTCATTATAAATATATCAGAATGTTGTGCAACAGGATACCCAAATCTTAGCAGAAATCAATTCTTCTTTTAACAAGACCTATTTCTGGGCTAAACAAAGGAAAAGAAGAAAACAACAAAACTCATTGACTGGTGTTAATCACATCCTCACCATTTGTTCTCCATTGAGTCCTTGACCAGTCTCTTATTTGGTTTGCAGGGACTAGCATAAAGTTAACTGAACCGTAAACATCCGAGTTACATATACTCTTTTTGAACACTACCACACCATTGGCATTCATTCAATTTCCTGCATATATCCCAGTGATCCAAGATGATGAAAAATTAGCACAACTGGGCCAGAGCTCGCCTTAGCCGATTATTTTAGGACTCTTGGGTGAAAATTATCGTGGTCTGTCACTTTAAAACTTTCCACACTCAAAACAGTTACTGAAAGTAGTTGGAAATTACTGAAATTACTGAATGCCAAAAAAAAAGAGTAAAACTTGAAGTGGTTACTAGTGGTCTGGAAAGTTGTGCTGCAGCCCCATATGACAGAGAGAGAACAAAGAGCTCTTTCAGCCAATTTGCAGAGTTGGTCTCTTTGTTTCATTGCAGTGGGGAGGCTGGAGAAGATTTACAGCAGGATACCCTGGAGATTAAAGGCAAGGATGCCCACCCTGGGAGGCAGGAGATGGGATGCAATTGTCCTAAAAGGAAGAGCTGTGGTCACAGTGAAACCAAAGATGACTGAATATGACCCACAAAACTGCAGAAAACGTTTTATGAGGCATGACTTGCGAAATATCATAATGTTAGTTTATAGCTCGAAGCTGATTGCATCCCTAAGAGAAAAAGCGAACATGGGCAGAGAAAATACCACTTGGAGGATCATCCCTCTGAAAGGTGGCGTGAGATGAGTAGACGGATGCTTTTCTGCCAGAAGCAATTCCTAAATCTGGCAGTAAGAGGTACACAGCTCTCCCCAAAGGCAGAGTATGACAAAATCAGGCCCATGCTCCTGCGAATGTTTAATCATGAACCCAAAGTGAAAATCAGCAGGAGAGACTGTGAGCATTTACCTTGTCAGATGCCCATGGCTGTCTCCTGGGCGAGGGCGGTGGGCTCACACCCCCCCGTGCTGGGCTCTTCTACCCCCTGCCTCACTGCTGCAGCATCTGGGCGAGGATGCCGAAGGAGGACTCCACACCCACCAGTTCTTCAACACCCCTTTCACTTTCCTGCCCTGATTTTTCTCCTTCCAAAACCATTTCCTGATTTTATTTCAAGTTCTCATGAATTTCAGGGCAAAAGAAACGAAGCTGTTCTGCAAATCAACAGTTTAGGTAAAAACCACCTTCCGCCGGGCGCAGTCTCAGTTCAAACTGCAGCCTGTCGCGTGGTTTGAGGTTCGTTTATCCCACGCTGCAACCGATGTTGTTCCATCAAGGCCAATGAAGACACTTGAGGTCGTGCCTGCCGAGGAGCTGCCCCTCGCTGTGGCTACGTGCAGCGCTGCTGCAGCCTCGGAGCTCGCACCAGTGAGGATGGATGCGTAAACCCCAATCAACAGCGATTTGGGCTCCGGGTGAGCCACCCCGTGCCTGACACCAGATTCCACAAGTGCCGAGCCCAGATCCCTAGGAGCTGTGGCCACCAAGCTCTTTAACAGGTGACCAAAGCCACAATGGGATGCTGTGAATGAGAGGGCATCCGCACAAAAGCTGACAGTAACAACAGCGGAAGAAAAGGCTTGAATTATTCTCCTGTGAAATGTTAAGCTTAAGTACTGTTCCCCCGTCACTGGCTTCTCACTCTGCCGATTTTTACCGCATCTTTTTTCATTTCCTTCCACTTTATTTTGCCCTGCTCCTCTGGATGATCTGGTCTGCTTGTTTGTGATAGATTTATGACTGTTTGTATTTTGTGTGATTAATAAATTCTGCTGTGATTTATGTTTCGGGAGGCTTTAGTGATTCTACTTCATTTTCCATTGCACAGACTCTCTCTGGGATCAGCATTTTTGCACTATTGGAAGTGATTAGGTGTCTAACTGTCATTCTATGAGAGTTCATCAGCCTTAATTCTTCACTTAGGCATATTCTGCTTCTGCATGATTTATTACCAAAAAAACCCAAAGTGACGCCAGCGATGTGTTTTGTGTGTGCGTGTGCACGAAGGTGGCTTTCTGCAGGGTTCATTGGAGATTATGGAGAACCAAAAACTGCGTTTCCTACCCCGGGGCCTGATCCTCAGCTGAGGTACATTTGTTTGATGCTCGGTGAGGACTCGAGTGCGTTGGCAGGCAGCGAGATCCCTCCCGCCTCTGCCTGCGCCATACGTGGGCAGGCATAAGGGCTCTCCAAGGGGACTGGCACTGGTGTGCAAACACGCTGCAGCCTGGCCTGGATCTGCCAGGCTTTTCAAGAACAACTTGCACCAAAAAGGTCTGATTTTTCTGCTGTCCGACACTTTGCGCGGTTATTTATATGCCAGTGCAAAGGGCCAGTGCTCCATCCCAGCAAATCTGACTGGTGACATTTTCTCATCCGCTTTGCCTTGAGAGAAATGATGGCGCAAAGGTCCAGGCAACGGCAATTCAGTCACAATTGAATTACACACGTATTTTAATACATTTTTTGTCGCTTGGCAAGTCAGACCTGACAGAAGATCCGTGTAGCTCTGTGGCTCTTAGTTGCAGCTGTTAATCAACAAGCCACTCGCTTGCCACAGAGAGTCGTGTTTCAAAGTCCTCCAAATTGCTTATGAACATATATTAGAGAAGCATCTACCCTCGCTTCCCCCCTGCCTGCAACAACCCACATAGCTTTGATTAAAAAGCAAACAGAAAGCAGGATGAAAACCCACTTCCCGGGTTGCCTAATTAATGCTGATAGCAGCGCCATTACCGTGACAGCCTTTCCGTCCCGAGCGCTGAGACACTGCGCTCCCCAAGAGCAGATGGTGCAGACCAGGGGTACGGCGGGGAACATCCCTCCTTTCCCAGAGACCAACAAAAAACCTCTTTGATTTGTCTTAAACATTCCCATGGAAGAAGCGATATCATGCTGCTGGATCTCAGTTCTTCCATAGAACAACCTTTAGTCTGTATTCCTCAAGGTAGAGCAGTGTCCCTTTTTCTCAGCCCCAGGTGACAGTTGTGGCTCAACAGCTACTGCTGACAAAAAGAAAAAAAAATACCAAACCAACCAACCAAAACCCACCAAAACCCTCAAAACAGCTGTACAAATCCAGGTTTCCCAGTCTGCTCGAAACATCTACTCTTGGTTTGGTGGGAGGCTGGAAAATGGGACGCCGTTCTCGGATAATAAGCATTGCCAACATATAACGAAAGAACCGGGAGGCCAGTGACCCGTGTGAACACCAAATCTGACTCCCTGCAAACAAGTCAAAGCAGCTCAACGAAACCCCATGTTTTTAAGGCTGGAAATGATAGGTGTGCTTCCTCTGCTGTTGCAAGCGTTGATCTTACCCAGGGATTCCCTTCCCTCCTGTCAGGGGCCCAGACACGGTGTTGATCATGAGCAATTCATGAGACCTTCTGGAAGATCCTGCACCCGTTTGGGTCACTGGAAACGGGCAAGAGAGCACAAACTGGCCCAACAGGTGTGATGGTGCTCCCAGGTTTTGTCCCATTTGCTGTTCTGTAGTTAGTCCCTGCGGAGGCACGAAGTGTTGAACGTGTAGCTGGCAGATGATGTTTGAGCACATCCACCTCCAGTGCGAGCTGGCAGTGTCTCCTGGGCTTCAATGAGGTGTGGATAATGACAGTTCCTGGGAAGGGAAGGGAAGGGAAGGGAAGGGAAGGGAAGGGAAGGGAAGGGAAGGGAAGGGAAGGGAAGGGAAGGGAAGGGAAGGGAAGGGAAGGGAAGGGAAGGGAAGGGAAGGGAAGGGAAGGGAAGGGAAGGGAAGGGAAGGGAAGGGAAGGGAAGGGAAGGGAAGGGAAGGGAAGGAGAAAGGAAAGGAAAGGAAAGGAAAGGAAAGGAAAGGAAAGGAAAGGAAAGGAAAGGAAAGGAAAGGAAAGGAAAGGAAAGGAAAGGAAAGGAAAGGAAAGGAAAGGAAAGGAAAGGAAAGGAAAGGAAAGGAAAGGAAAGGAAAGGAAAGGAAAGGGTATTCTTAATGGACTGATGGAAGTTTACACCATGTAACAGCTGTTCTCAGTTACTGCTGCCTCAGAAAATTCCCTTAACAGGTTAAAGAAAGGTTGAACATAAAGTTTTAGACCAAAATAGAATTTTTGTCATTTATAAAGCAATTTGAGGTGCTCTGTCAGCGGGAATAGAGCCTCTGCATGCCTATTTGCAGCCTCCCACTTACCTCACAGTGATTTCCCACCTATGTGAAACGAACCTACTAAACACGCTGCGTTTTGTTATTTACTTCATTTTGGTGTAAATTCCATCCCCTTGAGAGCAGCACAGTTATTGTTTTTCACAGCTCTCCAGCGTTACTCAACCTTGATTTCTTCCCTGAAAACAAAGCTCAATTCAGATGAGCACAGAGATCTGGTACGGATATTTGATTTCCCTGAGCTGTAAGGATGCTTTGAGTAGCCTCAGCTGAGATCCAGGACTAGACTTGGCAGTAAAACTATAAGAAGAGACTGTTGATCATTATTCCTGCTTCTAGCTTGTTTTTCACTCAAGAACAGCGGCACAGATAGGGTTAGTGACTGTGCGGCAGTTTAATCGTTACAGCCCTCCCTGAAAATACTTGGCATAAGTTAGGGGGCAGCGAGGGCCAGGGGCTGCTGCAGGTAGGTGGGATGGCTGAGGGCTCTTTGGGGAGCGTGGAAGAGGGGTTTTACCTGCCCACTTCAGTTAGATTAGCACAAGTGAGGCCGGGCTGTGTCCTGGTTAGCGAGTTGGTGTGCTGACGTTGCCGGCCCAGACGTCTTTTGGAAGAGCTGATTCCGAGCACGAAGAGGGAAGGGAGCTGAGGGTGAGCAGCTCCAGTATCACCAGAAGGTAGACACTGAAGTTTTTTGTTCCCTGATGGATGCAGCTTCTGACATTGAGCTGCTGAAGCTGGTGGGCACCTGGCACTCGGCCTGGGTAGCGTAGACATGCCAGGCTACGCTTTAACCACTTCTCTAAAGCCCTGTAAATGTTCAGTTTCAGCTCAAATGCCTGAAGGTTGGTAAAGTTATGAGCAATTGAAACCAATGGGTAGTAATACAGTGGAGAGGTGTACCACAGCTGAAGTTGTCATCAGCAGTTTTACGACATTTTTATGGCTTCCAAGTTTCCCCTCAGTAAAAATGTATAAAAATGTTGATACTTACCCCGCTGACAATCTTTTTCCCACTCAGAGCTGTGGCCATGGCAGCAAGGAAGGGCTGTGATTGAGCTGGGCAGAACTGCAGCTAATCTGAGGGAGTGTTTCCACCACAGCAGGAATTTGTAAGTTCTGTAAATCATGCAAATATCATCTCCCTGCTTAGTAATCATCTCTGTAACATGGCCAAGCACGAAAGCGTAGCAGTCTCCATTACCTTGCTCCGAGAGCCTAAGGTTATGTGATATTCATGGGAAAACCTGCTTAAAACCCTAACAAGACAGTTAGTTATCTGCTACAGCATTAGACACAACGAAAGGCAGGGGGAAGTGTGGAGAGAGCTCAGCAGGGGATGTATGAAATCTTGATTTTTCATGTCTTTTTTTTTTCAATAAAGCTTTTGCTTTTGGAGCATGCATAACACACAGTCCGGGTTCCTTGCAGGAACATTTGGTTTGTGGGGTTGAAGCTTGCCTGAACCAGGGAGGACAACAAATTGGTTTTCCTGCATGGCAGATGCCGTCCATACCGTGCACGAGCACCTTCACCAGGGTTTGGAGAGCTGCTTTGGGACTTGACAAACCTGGGGTGAACTCCTAGTGCTGCCACAGTTGTTTGATCAACTGTGTGGGGATG
This sequence comes from Leptosomus discolor, assembly GCF_034619465.1. Classification (NCBI taxonomy): domain Eukaryota; kingdom Metazoa; phylum Chordata; class Aves; order Leptosomiformes; family Leptosomidae; genus Leptosomus; species Leptosomus discolor. The sequence continues at coordinate 2,196,941 of NC_141419.1, forward strand.
TGGCTGCGGCTTTGCACAGCACCTGGCTCAGTAGGACCCTGATTTTGGTTATGACCTACAGCCTGTGCTGCGATAGAAATAATAATCACATCATTACAGCCTGAAAATGCAATGGTGCTTGGAAGACTGAGAGCTTCAGGCAGTTCTTGCTGTGCATATTTGCCCTCAAAGGCAGGGCAAAGTTAACAAGGGTTAGAAAAAAAAAGGGCTGTGACTAATCTAGTTATTTGCACACACACAAAATAGCCATTTATTTGGTTCATGGGTTGATGAGCCCTTGGGGCTTGACCAAGCAAAGGGTAGACACCTATATCACAGGGGCTTTATGGCTAGGTGAGAGGTGTGGGAAGCCCCTCTCTTGTCAATCAAAACTGTTTGCTAATATAATTTCTAGGCATCACCTTGGGGCAGTGTCAAGTGCAGTGTAATTACTACTGCGATTGGTGTTGCTGACTTTGGTTGTTAACTGCTAATGCAACTTATTAAGATATGTTTGCCTACAGGCAAAGTCCTGCCTAGCTGATATCTCCTTGGCTTTGCTCTCTGGGATCGTTTTTAAAACTATTTAGTGACTTGGAGCTCTGGAGGATTTGAAGATGGTATCAGATGTACTGGGGAACCACAACTAAATGGCTGGAGACAAGAAGCTGAGTGGTAACAGCTCTCACCTCCTCTCAGATCCCAGCCAAAGAAGCACGGGTGCTATGCAGGAGGGGGAATCAGGGAAAGGGAGAGGCACAAGGACTGGGTACTTTTGCAGAGACTGTGCACTTCTCCTCCATCCCTTGTTTCGCTGAATTCCTCTTGCAGTGCCCTCTGGGATGAAAGCAAATGCTCCTTTTAATTAACTTCCCTGCTCCTTTCTTCAGAATTCATAGCCCTTTTTGTACAGCAGGTTGAGAACCAGTCAAGAGCCCTTTAATTCTTCCAGTTTGTGTTCAAGTGGGTAAAACACCAGCCAGAGAGGCCAAGAGACCGAGGGACTATTGTATGAGCCCACTGTGCCTCTACCTGCTCATATTGCTGGACTGCAAATGTGCAAGGAATGAGTTCATGCCTACGCCATAGCATATCCAGAGATGCTTAGAACTCATGGAGGGGCTCTGAGTGAAACCATAGCAGTTCATAAATTCAGGTTTTCCACCCGAAATAAAATTTTTCAGAGCTACTGAGAGCACTATGCTCTCATAACCACTTCCCAGAGCTGGTTCAATAGGCTCAACTAGGGTGCCTGGTTCAGCATCCCCATTCCCTCCTGGTTTTCCAGGGCAGCTCAGGTCTCTACTGTGATCCGTGAGCAGAGCACGGGATGTCCTGAGCAATCCTCGGTGGAAATGTGCTCAAAAGACTGGCTGGGATGATGCTGGTCACAGCAGCATGGCCAAGGGACATCAGCAGGCTGGCAGGTCCAGGACAAGGAGGGTTCCTGCTACTTCTCTTGTTTTGCAGGTAAATAGCAGTGTGCCTTGCATTTTTCCTGGTATTTGTTTAATTTCTAACCTTTTCTGAATGTCTATTGCACGCTTGGAGCTGAGAAAGCTTTTTTACTGGAGGAATCTGGTGCTTGACTGTGCAACAGCAAACACCACGGGAGCAATTTTCCCTTCTAGTTTCTGAATATATTGAAAGCAGAAAGGCAAAGGGTGTGAATTTAAATGAAGGGAAGGAAAATTAACCCACCAGTCACTACAGGATCTGCCTGGTTCTCAGTTTCTCATCCATCCTGAGCTGTCTGACCAACAGGTGCCCAATTTTTAAAATTGCCTAGTCTTTCTCCAGCAGACACAACACAGCTAAATAAATACAGCAGTGGGATGACGATAGCTCTTCTGCAGCTTAGCAGTGCTCTAATGCAATTTTAGAGGCTGGCATGTACGGCCTAAACATAGTTTTGATAGGAGGAAGAGGAAAAATCCATTATACTTGTATATATTCCTCAGACTGGAAAGACCTTGATTGCACAGACAGCAAGGCTCTGCTCCTGCAGAGAATGACATGCAGGAAAATTTGTGCCTTCATTGGCAGCTCTGAATGTTATCTTACGGGTCGGATGATCTATCTAGATAAACTATCAATTTTCTTCTACAGCTTCAGCATTGTAGCAGATGAACATCCATTAACAATAACAATAATAATTTAATTTTAAATTCCAACAGACCTACAGTTATGTCAGAGATTGGTGTTTCCAGCACTATACAAAGATGGCTAGATAGGCAGATAGGTTGATGGATATTCAATTATGATCAAATAAAGCTGATATGTAATATTTATTTTTCACAGACCAATTCTATTAAAAGTTGATTGAAAAAGGAGGGAGAATTTTGCCACCTAGAAAACCCATCCCCCTGCCTTGAAATGCAGAAATCACTTCTCTTTCTCCCTCCTAAAAAAAGCCCTTATCTCATGGCTTTTGAAACTTTAGTGCATGTAGGTTTGAAAATTGCTCTGAATCTTTAGGGAAATAGTGTATTATTTGAAGATAGGAATCCTCTGCTCTAAATTTAGCCATGTAAAAATTAAACATCTAATCAAAGCTGGGTGTGGCTACAGAAGGAAAACCCACATCCTCAGGATAATGTGCCCTATACTGCACCTAAACCCCATATTGTTCCCATTCTAATGACGGACTCAAGCTCTTTCTGTACCTGCCCATCTCTCCATCCCTCCATGGGTTGGAAGAGAAGCCAAGAGAGCCGGTTTGGACAGATTATTTGAAAACTTCGTTAATGTAAAAGCCTGTTTAAAGCCTGACTAATAGAAAGGCTCTGAGCTCTGTGTGAGGGATCCCAGGCATGAGTTTCTCCCACCTGTGACAACCTCAGTTGCTGCAGCGCAGGGAGATTTGCAGAGGGGCTCAGGGGCTGTTGCCCCCATGGTCCTGTGCTGTCCTGCACGTGGTTCACCGCCCTGCAACAGCTTCATCCCACTGTCTATCCAGGACACCTCATCCTCTGATCCACCCCTTCTCACCGCCTCCTGGGCACCAGGAAAGCTCTGCTGGAACTGCGGAGAGATGTGGTTTTGGGTGAGGTTACAAGGACTTGTCTGCTTTTTCATCACGACATTTAGGATCTCTTCTTTAGATGACTCGTTCCCTTTTCTCTGCTGCTCCTTCCCCCTCTGCTGGTGAATAGATTGTGGACAAAACCTCACCATACAGGCAGAAACATTTTCCCTAAAAGGTGGAAAAGTGCATTTAGCGGAGACCAAACTTTTCATGGAGGGACCCTTTCCAAATGAAACCCTCTGTGGAAATCACAGTCCTCAGGGGAGCAGCTTTTGGTCAAAATCAAAGCGAGCACCACAGTGAAAAAAACCTGGTGCTTGCTGGAGCCAGGCAGCAGATAGAAACCGAGGAAACTATTTTTCTAAGTACGTGGCTGGTAATTTTGTCATTTAATTAACCATTGCTTTTAACAGGGTTGTTGTGTCACTACTTGACTTACACAAATTGCTTCATTGACATTACCGGGACTGGCTATACGGTGTACTGTTCCATGTGCAGATTTGGCCTTATCAAATGTGGCTCCAGGCTGTAATTCTTCTTCTTCCTTACAAATACAGGTCCCTGCAGTATTGCCAAGGCTCGTTAGGGCATGTGGATAATGGGATATTTTCATCCATGATAATTAGGTAATTATTGTGTGTAATATAGAGAGGGGTCAGTTGTACCCAGCCTGCTTCCATTTACATTGTAACAAGGAGAAAGAAATACTTGAGTGTATTTTCTTTTCCTTTTCTGAGAGACAGGTCCATTTAAATCTCATTTATTATTTATTGGTCTCTTTGTCGCTTTGGTGCGAAATTAACCTCATTAATACCAAGGTCTCGGCAAAAAGAAAAAAGCATCTTAATTGTCATTTTATTCCCAGGTGGAGGTAAACACTCTCCTGTCACCGGGAGAGGAGGATCCGTCTTCAACCTCCCCCCGAGCCCACGAGCGAGTCCTGCTGCTCTCGTGTGCGCTGGCACCACGACGGTGCCCGGGGCTGGGGTGCTGCGGGGTGCCGGGGGGGGGCTGCAGCTGCGGGGGGTCCCCACTCCCATGCAAACCTCAGGAGCCTCCGGGGTGCTTTCAGGAGCTTCCATCTCCCTCTTGTGGCTGAACATCGCGGACACCGGGTGCGCAGCCGGACTTGCACCTCAAAGGCTTCGCCAGGTTGGGCTGGGAGCTGTGTGGGCTCTCCTGACATGCCCCCCAAACCCCTGGAGAAGGGGGCTTTGAAGCTTAATTATCTATTTTTCCTGATGAAGCAAGGCTTTTACAACTCTCTCTCGTCTTCCCGTGATCAGTTCTGAACCCAGTGTCCACTTGCAACTCGACATGACGGACGGCAGCAAAGGTGCGAAGTTCTCATGTGCTTCACGGGGTTTAGAAATTCCTGCCTGGGAAGGACCCTGTGGCCCGGGTTGGCCCTGGCTGGGCTGACCCAGGGCTGATCTGCACCCACAGCTTGGTGCTGCACACACCGGGTGCTGCATCCCCTCACGCTGCTGCTTAAGAGACCCAGAGGGGATGGGGCTGCTGGGAGGAGGAGTGAGGGGCTTCTGGCAGGAGGCGAGGTGCTGTGGCTGCGAGGGCTGGAGGTGTGCAAGGCAGAAGGGGAAGGAAAGCCCTTCTTGCACTGGCTCACAAAACCCTCCACATTTCTCCACCACTGCTGCAGTAAGCAAGTGTGTTACTGGTGTGTGTAACCACCAGACTGACCCCAGTTTGGGAGCACAAGAAGCAAATGTGATTGGAGCTGGAGGATCAGCACTGCCAAAGGATGCTGGCGCTGAGGGAAAGGTGGGTTCGTTGCTTGATGAAGCAGGATGTGCTTTTCCCTGTAGAGAGCAGAATAATTGTCTCTCTGGGGTTATTGCTATATATTAGTGTGCACCCTGAGATGTAGGGGGGTCTGTGAGCAAGTTTGGGGTTAAATCCCCGATGGGTCACTATACTTCCCCAGATAACCTTGCAGCATGGGTGCGCGCACTAGGAGGACACATGGATATGTTCAGTAAGTCAGACACATCATTGTACAACATCTACACACACATTTCTGTCTATAAATCTCCTGGCTCCATGAAAGGACTTGTGGTATGGGGTTGTGTTGCACAATTGTTGGGAAAAGGGTCTTTCTGTAGGCTCTAACACATGACATGTCTCAGGTGAGAGTCTCAACAGGGCTCCTTGTCTTGACCCCTCTCCTTGGCAGGCCTTACTGTCCAGTGCCTGCTTGCATTGAACAGGCTCAAATTTAGGCCTGAAGATTTCAGGGAAACCTAAAAGTTCAGCGCTGCAAAGCCCAAATGTCTTGGGAAAAGTCTTTCCCTCCTTGCTCCCCAGGAGCCACCCTCTGCTGTCTCTTTGTGTGAGCTGCTCTCCAGTGGCTCTGGGGAAGGTTTCGGTCCCGCTGGGTACAGCACCTCGCACAAAGCATCCAGGGTCCCACATGGGACCTTTTTTGCATCACTGTGATACCTATGTCCATTTAGCACTCCATTTCTGGAGTCATTCTCTGCAGAATAAAGGTCTGTTGAAGATCATCAAACAGCAGAGCTGTGGGGGAACTTTTTCACTGAACAGAAATCTAGGAGACAGCCAAGAGAAAGAAAGAAAAAAAAAAAAAAGGAGCAAACAAACACAAGAAATGGAAAAGAGCTATTAAGTTTGAAGTATTAAAACATCAACCCATTTCTATGAAGAAGGATTGGACAAATGCCTGAAGACATCTGAAGCAGCCCCATTACACATACCACATTTGAAATGTTTTCCAAAGAATATGTTTTTTACAAAGAAGTGGCCTGTGTGGATTTTGTTTGTAGAGAAGATACAGGGTTAGTGGGATATAACTGAAGTTTTCCAGGAAAATCTCTATGTATTTAGGTATTAATATAAGTGTGTGAACTTCTGTATCTGTACCTCTGTAGGCTTCTGCATTGGCTAGCGAAAAAAGAGATGTTGAAACTATAAATCAAATGTAAGATCAGTGAAAAATCTTCCTCCTTTCCTTGAATTCTGTCACCCATGCAATTTATGGTTGTGCCTTGCCTTTTTGGACCGCTCAGGCTGACCTGCCCAGCTTTTTTCGTAAAGCACATAGTAGTTCGATTAAATGGCATTTCTGGGAAGGGAAAGTTTGTTTGTTTAGCTGATCTATAAGAGCCAGAGTAAATCTCTAATAGTCTTCAGTAACAAGGTAAGAATACATAACTTACGAATTCCTTCACCCCACTGAGAACTTGTGGAAAAGTATTCCAGTGGGATTTGTGGATTTGCAGCCCCCTTCACTGCAGGCTGTTCATATTTATACATGAAAGGTTTCAGACATGCTATAAAAAGTAAATAACTTCCCTGGCATTATATTCTTTTCCACAGACACGAAGAGAAAAATGTGTGTTTGCAAAACACTTATTTACAGACTAGGAGGCCTTTTATTCCTGCTTCAGGAAACACACACAAACGAAATCTCCGTGGAGGGAGGAAGAGCAAGTCTGTACACCTGTGATCCTGGGAGAGGACATGCATGGTGGGGGACTTGGGTACAACTTTCCCAGCTGAAGGGTAAGATTTTAAATGCTTAACTTAGGAAAGAGAAATTTCAGTATTTAAATCATCTGAGCTGGTCTCCCTCAGCTCCTTGAATAGGGAGCAGAGAGAAACAGGCAGCTCCAGAGAGTGATTCATCACATCCCAAGACAGGTGTCAAAAATGGCGTAGATGAATCGTGTTCTCGCAACACTTTTTTCTTGCTTATTGACAACAAGATGACACGGGGAGCCATGTAAAATGCCCAGATTAGGGTGGATGAATCCTATGGGTAGCAAAAGCAGAGGCTTTTAGCGCAAATAAAACAGCCCCCAGGCACTTTTAGGGACGCAGGTTACAGAAATGAGGGTGGCAATCTCAGTTTTCCATTCAACACATTGACTGCTCTTATGTTTGTTGAATAGTGAGTGAGTGAGATATTTCTATATTTTAGCTTTTTACAAGAGTTGCAGACCCCAGCACTTTGTCCACCAGAATAAGGGTCTGTTTTAATGAACTTAGGCCTTCTGCTAACAGGCTTTTTATCTCCTCATTGCAGAGCACTCCGTCGTTTTTAATGGCAGAGCTAAGTGCCAAACCCACCACCAAGCACAAGCAAATATGCAGGCTCCCGTGCAATTCTTTCCCCACAAATGAAACAAAGAGATTAAAAATAGGCGCTAGCTCTAGCCAGTGAGCTGTTTCCACACCCTACGTTATTTGGACCCTCATGACTGCTGGGAATCCACAGGTTAAAGCACAGGAAGGTCTGCTGCAGGTGTGTGCACGGTTGTGTAAGAGCTGGTTTGTCTTTTACCTGCAAAAAAAAAAAAAAAAAAAGCTCAGCCAGACAGATTGTTCCTATCTCAGGGGGTGTCAGAAGCTCTGTTCTGCTATGTTCTCTGCAAATATTCAGAGAGATACAGCTCTTGCCCAAAAAGGGTCTATGTTTGACATGGAAACAAGGAGACAAAACATTTTTCTTGAGCTCACAGCATGGGCTTATACCAGGGTGGGCACCGGCCCCCTGTGAGTGCTGCCTGGAGGGCAGCAGCATGGCATCACCCCACATTTCTGTCTTTCCATCTGGCATAAGAACCAACTCTGCCCATCAACAATCTGCAGCACATATCCCCACAAAGCCCACTGTATCCTTGAGAAGCATTTTGGCCTCTTCACTGGTAGGAGTGGGTCTCCCCTGAGCCCCGCACCCTCATGGCTGCTTTCCATCTCTCCCTGTTGGGATGCAGAGCCTGGTGCTTGCAGGTCTCCTGCGCATCATTACAGCACTTGATTTCTTCTTGGTATGTTCTGAGAAGCTGGAGCAGCCCTTCAACCAGTTAATGTAATGGTTTTAAACTAGAAGAGGGGAGATTCAGCCTAGATATAAGGAAGAGATTTTTTACAACGAGGGTGGTGAGACACCAGAGCAGGTTGTCCAAAGAGGTGGCAGATGCCCCAACCCTGGAAACATCCCAGGTCAGGCTGGACGGGGCTGTGAGCAACCAGATCTAGTTGAAGATGTCCCTGCTTACTGCAGGGGGCTCGGACTAGCCAGCCTTTGAAGGTCCCTCCCAACCCAACCCATTCCACGACCGTATGAACACTCTCTACCTTACATCAAAGGTGCCCCCTCCCGATAACAGCAGCTGCTGCTCCTCTCATCAGCAGCGCTGGCTGCAGAGGCATTCAAGGCATCAGCAGCAACGTAATACCCTCAGTCTGGGCTCTTCAACTTCTCTCCAAGCACAGAGTAAACTTCACACGTCCTGGGAGAAAGTAAGTAGGTGTTAGGTTATAAAAGTGTGTGCCAGATATCTAAGACATGGATAAGCTGAGTCTTGCTGAGACCGAATGTATCTGGCTTGGAAGCATATAAGAAGCCCAGAAATAGCCACAGGTTGTGGCTGTAACCCCTGCTGCTGGGTACAGGCTCCCTGGCTTACCTGTGACAGGACCTTACTCAGTGGCGGTGTAAAGATCTCACTGGGCAACACAGGGAGCTGTGCCCGCCTCTGGCAGAGCTGAATTTGTCCCACGGGCAGCAATTTCCTGCAATGAGTGAGAGTCAGTGTTTTAATTTCCTTGGTGCCCCCGCCGACCTCTGTCTCTCTCCAGGATTTCATTGTGCAGAGACACAGGTATAATCATAATTCTGTCATCTCTTTCAATAACAGCCTTGAACAGGTCTAGCGCTGGTTCATGTCTGCCTGGCTAGTGACATTTCCACGAGTCTTGAGTGCATCTATCTAAGCTGTAACTACGACCTCCCTTGCACATGTTCATAAGCTCTGAGTGTTCCCAGCTAGCTATTCTGCATGTACCTGAAATGACCCAATTCATTATAAAACCTTTAAAATGTTATAATGGAGATATAGCAGTCCAAAAATCTCGCCCTGTTCCTGGAGTACATGCATAGGCTTATGAGGGGTCACTCCTTGCTCTGAGCATCAAGCTAAACAAAGAGGACAGTGATTAGGGTAGTAAACAAAAAAACCAGAGGGATGAATTACCTCACGAGGAAAGCAGGGTGCGGAACTGGTCCACCCATCACCTAACCCTCCTTTACAGTCAACTGAGAGGATGGGAGGCCTCCGCAGGGCAATTCCTCTCATCTAGGAGAGGTCTGAAGCCTGGTCATATGAATCCTAATGCAGGAGGCATTGGAGGGGATATGGGAAGAGATCTGTCTTTGGAGAAGGGATTTCAGAGGAAAAGTGGGAGGACAACCCCACACAGGCAGGTAGGACAAGTACCTTGTGGCTTCTTTCTCAACCATGTTGAGCTCAGAGCGATCAAACAGCCCCACACCGTGCTTGAGGGCTGTGCCTTGCTCCCAAGGCCATGCTGCCACACAAGTGGGACCTGTGGTACATGACAGAATTAAAGAAACGTGGTTCCCTTTCCTCTTTTTCCACAGTTTCTTTGAATCCTTAAGGCAGGGGCTGGGGGGAAAAGAGAGACAGGTCAGAAAAACACAAATTCTTCAAGGTGACCTCTCATGAATGAGTAAACTTCAGCAGATGAAGAGGGATAAAGCTAATTGAGTGACTGTTTAAGAAGCTTCTGTTGCCCCTCATGCTTGTAAAGAAATTGCATTAAATTGTTAAAGCATCTTTGCCACACAAGATGCTATTAAGATGCATTTTGCTCTGCTACCTAATCTGCTGCAGTGGCACATGAATGACAATGGGCCTTGCAGCTGCAGTCTTGGGGGGATACAAAGGTGCCAGTGTCAAAGTCCTATCAAGGCTTGGTGGAGAGGGCTCTGAAATGAATCCCACGCGGCATTCAAATCCTCTGTGGGCTTTTGATGCTGTCAGGGCTTGCACTTGCCCCCCTGCACAACGGCAGGATTGTGCCAATTTTGACTCCTCTGGGTCCTGTGCTGCAGTGATGCTGAATTTCTTCTCTTTAAATTATGATCTTAAGCATCATGATACTATGGGCTCAAAGCTACACATTTCCTAGTGAGCAATGCACAGTCCTTACAGATACACGGTATCCAGGCAGCCTGGACTCAAATAAGCGCTCTCTTTTGATGGGCTCATTAGAAATGCTGCCTTCTGCTTAATGATGGAAATCTCATCAGCTAGCTCAGATGAAGATGGTGGTGCTGCGGACAGCCCTCCTTGACAAGATGATGCCCAGCTTGCCACCTCTTGGCTCGCGCTCCTTACGTACTCTCTGAGAGCAGTGGGTCTTTGCTGTGTCCCAGCCTCAAGGAACATCTCCAGATTTCTCCCTTTCTGATTTTCAGGCAGAGGCGTGTGCTAATTCATTTTAATTTCTACATTTCATTTGCACCTCAAGGTTTTCCATCACAGTTGTTTCCAGCCGATGCTTTTATTATTTCAGTCACATGCAAGTTATTAGTTTTGAACAGGTCAGAAATCTGATAGAAATGAAAATGCCTTTATTTGTGAGTGTGGTACACGTTACATGACACAAACCCTTCCTTTGATTACTTTTCCATAGCTGTTGTGGGGCTGCTCGGGAGCTCAGAGGATTAGAAGATGGCATCAGAACTCATTCAGATATAAAAGACTTTAATATGCTTTGACACGCACCCCGGTAGATAAGCCTGGTGTGTTGCCAAGGTGATGCTCCTTTGTTGCTATGACTATATCAAATAGCCATGGTTACTTCTTACCGGTTCCACTTGGAGAGACCTATTTTTGAAATGTCCTTTTAATAACTTGTGACACTAATAGAGTGATAGGAATTCTGGACATGAATAGGATTTGTGTGATCCACACCATGAGCTGCTGCCATTAACATATGCTGAAGGCTTTTCTGTAGGAGAAACTACTCCAGACCCAGCACTGCTCTGCTTGTTACCTCTGCCGACTGCTCTCCAGTCCCACCAGTGATGGATTTGGCCCTTATCCTCTACTGCTTCCTTCCAACCACATCCAGACTAGATAAAACTTGGTTATTCTTTTATTTAATTTTAAATCTAGTCGTGCAATGACAGGGGTGTTGTGTGTGGGGGGGTTAATTATTTTTTTATTTCCAAGAGTTGTAGACATTCAGAGAAATAAGTCAGAGCAATTATTTTGCATTTAAATACACCTTTTTTCTTACATTAGCAGACAGGGGTAGTAATTGATATAATATCCTCAGGAGCTGGAAGTTGATAAAGCCTTGTAGACTTCAAAATGTAGTTTTATCTCAGGTTGTTTTGCCTGAACTTTGCAGTTCTGGTGCAATGTGTGGTCAGAAAGCAGTTGACATGATTTGTTTCTTTGCAGTTGTGCCTAACACATCTTGCAACTTAATTATCTTGCTCAATTTAGCCTGACTTTTATATTCTAATGCTGATGGAGTATTTATATGGTACACCAAAACATTTAACTTGGGCATCACGAGGAGACGTGACTGCAATAAGCTGACAGTTCTGAGCTGAAATGCTTGGGAATGGCATTTTCCCGGGAAATCGCAATGATGTGGCTCTGGATTGCCCTCAGTGTAGGAGTTAGTTTAGAAATGTTGGAATTTTCTAGAACAAATCACACTATTTTATAACTAGTCTCTCTAATCAGTGAACAGATCAGAGATCAGGACTTTGGTTGCCAACCCTGCTGTTGATTTGCTGTGTGAAGAGCCATCTATCATCTGGGCACAGTACTTTTCCATCTGTGAAACAGGTAACAAGTTGATGCCATCCAGTAGCGTTCCCAGACACAGTTAATTGACAATAATAAAGCTATTTGTGACTGTGGATGCAAAATGGTGAAGAAAAGCCAGTTGTTTTTCCTGACTGGGCTGGACTGACAAGAAAAGTCTCCTCCTCAACAGCTCGTCAGACTGTTAGTGGGGTGTCCTTGTCTGACTGTGTTTTTGATGGAAAATGCTCCCCTTTTCTTTTTTCTTAATAAAGAAGATTGAAAGAGTTCACAGTGAATTTTCTGCAATGAGGAGAATGCCTTTCTTCTTAGAAACGATGGCTTTCTTGCTTGGCGAAATATTTTGATTGGGGTGCGTGAGCATATGGATAATGTGCATATGTGTACAAGCTCCTTAGAGGATAAGCTCTCCTGGTCAGTCTAGCAGTCCTGCACATCCATTCGTCACTCTCGAACCCGGAACACTCCCCCCCCCCCCCCCCCCGCCAAAATGCATTGCTTATTTTCCTGAGGAGGTCTGGCTGTGCATCTATGCAGTCTACTCCCTTATCCACCCTAGGATCACACCAGCTTTTCTCATGGCCATTTCCAAAACACTATCTCAATGTCACCTTGTGACTGCTGAGCACACTCTGGGATCTTCCTCGTTGCTCAGCTCCAGCTTAGGGTAGAAATTCCAGCTCTCAGCCTCCTGAATGCACGGACTTCATGCTACCAAATTCCATCCCACTTCTGTTATTGCATTTTCCAAAGCCATCCAATGTACTTCTAACTCCAAGAAGCAGCAGTGAGACTCATTTTCTTGCTGTCCATGGGTCTGAATTAGACCTATTCAGGGCACCAGTTCTGAAACGCAGCTGGATAAGGTCAGTTTTATTTGGAACCGTCACCGTGATGTCTTTTCAGCATAAATGATGACACATGCATATTGGAATCAGGGCATGTGAATTTGTCTATGCTCCACAAAGTTATGGCATACAGCTATACTGACATACGCCAGTATACATCTGTAAAAGATTGATTTAAAATTGATTCACTTCTATCACAATACTTTTTTCTTTTTTAAATGTATAAAAGCCATTGTGTGTCTAACTGTCCCTGAACTCAAATGGCTAGAGGGATTGTGTTCAAATCATCCATTAAAAACAATCTCCTGGCAGAGACCAAGCATGAAAAATTCAGTCCAAAAGATGAAAGGTTCAGAAAATGTTAGGAGTTCATGGAAAGAGGGGATTTATAAGGGTTTGCAACTTATACTAGAGTTGCCATAAGCAATATGCACCCTAACACATAGAGGGCTAAAGCTCCCATCAACTTTAAAGGAAACTGGATTAAAGCTTTAAGCCTAAAGCCTCATGACTAATCATCCATGCAAGTAACCCAAACCACCACAGGATCCTTCAAGTGGCTGTTTTACTTCAGAGCTAGCTGCTGCTGGAAACTCACTGGGTGAATTCCTTAGCTCGGGTGGCAGAAATGGGAGTCCTAAATGGGAAAGATCTGATATTCAATCCCCACTGAAAATCCAGATGGAGGAGTGGTGCCTTTTCCCCTTCATGGGAGTGAGCAGAGCTCTGGAAGATGCTGTACATGATTTTAAGCTGCATCCCTACCGGAGGTCCTTCTGGATGGCATGAACAAGGGAGGAAAGCTGCTTTCAGAATGCCCTACCATCATGAAAGAAAAAGAGGTTACAACAATTAATAAATGTTATTTATAAAGCACTTCCCACACCAAGAGCCTTTTGGGAGCAGCGTGAACCATTAAAATAAAATCCAATTATAAAAACCAATCACAATTAAATTGTTCGTATTCCTCCGCGGGAGCCCTGTCTCAATCAGTCACTCCATCTCTCTCCTATGGCCATGCTACAGAGGAGATTCAACTCATTTGTTTGTGGCATCAACAAGAGAACCCTCATTATCTGCATATTATAAAGCTGTATGGGCTAAAGTATTGAGATTAATATGAAATAATTAGCTCTGATGAAAGTTATACCTCACTCAGAACAGCTGGGACTTGAATAGGATGCAACTGAGACTTGATTACTGTGTCATTATAGTATTAGTGCTGTGTACAGTCATTGTCATACAACTCCAAAATGCCTTTGGTATGATTACGTTTTAATTGAACACTAGCCATGCTAGGGTTTGATGGCACTGCAGCACTGGGGGTGGTAACTTTATTGTGTAATGACTTTTGTCTTGGTTTTATGAGCAGAGCAAACTTCTTAGCATTTAAAAAGCAATCCTCAAAGGGGCATTTTCCTCCTGAGAAAGCTCTAAAACACGTATCGGTGTTGTCTCTGCTTGAGTTTATTCCAGAAAGCGGCAAAATCAGGTTTGTGATAAAAACACACCCCGTGAGGACTTCATGCCTGTCACTAGGCTGTATGCTGTAGTCACATGGAAAGTCACAGGGACACGTAGGATGGAGAGAAGGTCCTACTGTGGCGACATGAGAGTCTTGAAGACTTGTCCCAAAGGGAAATCTCCATCAAACCAAGGGTGAGCAGTAGGTGGTTCCCTCCCATCCTGTGGACAGCAGAGGTGTACATATCCCAACCCCTTCTGCTCAATGGGGAAGGGATGTTTTGCTGTTCCACCCATAGGTCAAAATACCCTCAGAGTTACTAATAGAAAAGGCAACCTAAAAGTCATTAAAATCAGATTTCCATTTTATAACAATTAATGTCACATGGTTTAAAAAATACCCTAATTAGGAATTACTCTTCTTAACATCTGACTGACCGAGGCCTGAAGGTTTGAGGTTAACTCTGAGTTGCATATATTTCATCCCCTAGTGGTGTTTGAAGGACAATGGTTAAGGTTATGGTCTCACTGATGTATGCAACTGTGTTGTGATTTGCATATAGAAGTCAAATCTAAGTTAACTTTTTTATTTTTTTGGTAGCATTTTCTAGCAGAATGGAATTACACATCCAGCATTTCAGGACTTAGGGAGGGGGTCAAAAAAATTTAAAACAGAACCGTGAGAGATGGATTTACTTCAGCACATCCTGGCGTTGTGGAACTAACTCTCCAACACACACGCATCCAGAATTGGGGTGTATGTGGATTTACAAGGGTGTGTTAAGAAGTGACAAACCACGTTAGGAAATTAAATGCAAATTCTCAGTACTTGCCTTGTTGGACAGAAACTGAACTGTTCCCACAGCTCTGGAGCCAGCCCCCCTGGAGCTCGGGGGTTCTTGACTCTGGATCTGAGTTTGAACTTGAGAGCTGGCCCTGTGTAATAACTCAGTCTGGACTCCTGTTTCAGATGCCCCATAAAAAAGGTGTGGGTGTTCTACACAGCGCTCCAAAGATTTATCCCAACTTGTTCTCTCGATATGAGTCATCAGAAAGCATGACTGCCATGTAAAATTACATTGTTTTGTTCCTAGTGGAGCCAAGAATAGAGCTGTTCCTGTAAGAATGGTTGGTCTTTTCCACAGAGGGAACGAAACATGACATTATCAACCCAATTTGATAGATCAAATAATTTAATTTGAGTTCAAATTAATCTTAAACCAGCATAGCAGCTTCTGCCAATGAACTGAGTAATATAATCCAGCCACAACGCTGCTCTCCAGCCTCTTGCTTGCCCGGCATGTGAGACTACGACACTCCCACGAGAAACGTGTGCCCCAAAACATACATGTGATGGAAAGAATCACATCACGAGGCTCTGCTATTAAACTATCTCGTTCCTTCAGCGGCAGGAAAGCTGCTCTCAGTCTTTGCTTTCCAGTCTGAACTGTTTCGTGGCTGCTTCACCCCCACTCCTTGTACCAGTGCTGTCCTCCCATTTGAGCAGCTCTTCTCCCTCCCCAGAGCCCAGCCTCCATCAGTCTTCATTTTGCCAAGTCAGACAAAGCCCACTCCTCCCACCCCTCCCTGTCCCATTTTGAGGCCATCCTGGGGTGAGCAGGACCGTACGCTCTGCCCAGAGCTTTAGGGCTTTCTGAATTTCGTTCTGATGCTGGATACTCACACAAGCGGAGTAAAACCGCTACAGCCAGGGTGTAATGAATTTTAAACAGGGCTGCCTGAATCCTTATCACTCATGCAGACAGGTCCTCACCTTCCCTCTTGCAGTTATTGCTACATGGGGGCAGGCATTGCTTTTGTCCTTAACGTTTGGGTGGTGGAGAAATAAATCTTGTAAATCTTACTAAAAACAGCAACGAAGAATACCCTCCTCCTTCAAAAATCACAAGCAATTTGCAGATAGTGCCTTACGCCAGGATTCAGCTGGTTTATAACATCCCATTACTATTTTTGAAATTTGGTCAAAATAAATATACAGATATAACAACTCAGGAATGAACAATTGGGTCTTCTAGAGGCAAACACGACTTCTGAGTAAAATTTACTGCTTAGCTGGAACACTGCTGAATGCTAACAGTGCTACATAGCCAGAGAAGGCAGACCACGTGTGCTTGTTTATCAGCTTAAAAATGAATATCTAGGCTTTCTGCAGCCGTCAAACCTAGCCCAGAGAAAGAGCAATCTCTTAACCTTTCTTAACATAACCCGATTGATAGCTGGGTGCAAACCCATAGGACCTTTCAGTGCCAAAAAACTTGTCCGAAACTTTATGTAGCTCATTCATCCCTAGATATATTGACTTTGGTGATTTTACTGCAGACTTAGCAAATGATTCTTTATTGTCCAACAAAAAAAAAGAGAAATTATTCCCTGGTGCTTCAATAAAGAGTTACTTGATACAGTCAGCAGAGGGAATACTTTACTCAGCAGTAATAAAGCAGAGAGGCCAGCGGGAGAGGGGGATGATGGGCTCACGGGAAGGGAGGGAGAGCGGTGGCAGGCCTGAGTTATCTCAGCTCTAGCAGCTCTGGAGCTTTCCTCCCTGCTCCCCTGCTGCACCCAGCACCCTGTGGTTGGGCGTGCTGGAGACCACCGGGCCTGGAGGAGGCAGGTTCAAAGGCTGTGAACAATGCTGGCGTGGCGGTTTATAGGTTTCCTCCTCGTAAACGGGTCTAGAAATCATCCACGGAGATTTCTCCTCCCTCCCGCACACGCAAAGCGAGGGATGCTCATCCCTGTGGCTAAGCCCATCTGGCGGAGCTGGGCTGTGGTCTTAAGGAAATAGACTCAAAGATTTGGGGGATTTTATTTAATTTTTTTCTATTTCTCTTGGCTTTTTCGAATTCAGTCCCATTTAATCAACACAAGTTTTGCAAGATCCAGCTTCAAAGGCAGACCACTGGCAAGGGAAGGGGAAAGGGATTGACTGAAGTAAAAACCAGCGAACTCTGAGGTTTTTGCATTGATTGAAAAGTGTTAACCACTGCCTGGCCAGCAGCAGTCTTTGCAAGGATGCAAACCAGCCTGGAATAATAGGGCAAGGAGGATGCATTAAAACTGTTTGCCTGAAGAAAACAGGGATTTTGAAACTTTTATTCCATAGTCAGTTTTTACAGAGTGTTTCCATTATCCACAAAGGCAAACACACAAAAACGAAAACATTTTTGAGTGTTCGGTTTCGCATTGAATATTTGACAACAAAGTTGGAAACCTGAAGCTGTAGCCCTGGAACTGTCTTTTACATAAGACTTTGGATGGTTTTATTCAGAGTCCAGAAGAGATTATGCAACCAAAATCATCATTTCCCCCACAAGTAGAAAAGACACTCATTCTCCGCTCCGTTAACACACTTACTCATTTATCATTTTTGCCATAGCATTTTAGGGAAACATATGCACTACTTCTCTTAGGATACATGTGCAGCCATGAGCTATTCAGCCTTGATCTAACTCAACAGATGCAGCCCCGTGCTCTTCTCACTGTGCAAATTACACCTCAAGAAACATTTTCAAGGTTTCTGTATCTTCAGCTCTGAGATTTCAGCGTGATGCTCATGGAGCGAATTCTCATGAGACCAGATGCTGCAAAATTTATAATTGGAAATGCACAGAGCTGTCATGGTCCTCATATTGCAGGGAGGGAGCTAAGCCCACAAAAGAGCTGCAAGCCTGTAGAAATGACTGCAGAGTGATGGCTGGAGGCACTCCCATCCCAAAGGTTTTAGGAAAGGGGAGGCTGGAAACAGCTCCTCAGCTGGAAAGCTGTCACCGTGGGGTCAGGGATTTGAAGGGGACAAAAAATGTCCATCCACACAGAGAGATGAAGAGAATCAGCTTACCACACGGGACACATTTGCCTGGATAAGATTTATCTGCAGATTAAGGTGATTTAATGTACATGGCTCCATATGTGCTGAGTGCCTAACCTCCCATTACAGTCAATAGAGAGATCTTGGGTGCAATTCAATTACTTAAGCATTTGTTTCATTTGGAAACAAACCCTGAGGGCACCCAAGATATGTACAGTGGCCTGGAAAATGTGACACAGGATCTCAGGAGAACAATTCTCTTCTGGAGGGACATTCGGAGGCCATGCGAGATGCTTAAGGGCAATTAGGCCGCACTAGATGTCCATACATGAGCAACCACATTGAGCTTCTCACCAGTAGCCAGTGGAGATCTGGAGACCTTTCTCCTCACCAAAGTGGATCCTGAGACTTTGCTTTGCCTGTGACCCGGACATGTCCTTGTGAGCAGAACATTGGGGCTGAGAGTGGAGATAAGCTTGGATGCGGACTTGGAGACGGACTGGACCAACCCTACCTCCCAGGGGGTGTCTTGCAGGGCAGCGGCAGCAGTAGCAGGGTTTGTGGGCTTGTCAGCACCGCAGACCAGTCCTAACGGCTGAGTGTCACTGGGCAGCTCCTGCGCTTTGCACAGAGACACACAACCCCCTTGGCTGCATCTCACGGGACTCGCCTGGTTGGATCACGTGCAGCATGCAGCGCACTGGTGAATGTGCCAGTGCGAGTTCTACTTTAACTTCTTGCGAGTTACGCTTTCTTTCCCCTCTCGTATTTTCCGCCAAATGAAAGCGTGATTACAGCAACAGCTCCTGAGAGCCTAGCACGGGTATTTAAGGCCATCCCTCCTCTCTGACACCAGCCATGCTGCCCCTTTGGGGAATCCTTCCTTTTCCTTGCCTTTCTCATGCTGCTGCCTGTCCTCTGATTCTCACCACACAGAGCAAAACACTTCAACTCAGAGCTCCCAGGAATTCACACTGACTCTCCAGCCCACCTCTGGAGATACACCTGCTGGGTTGAGCCAGTTCAATGACGCTAACATCACTGGAAGCAAAATGATTTGCAGCATCTCTTGCGACATGCTGCTCTGCCTGTAGATGTTGCTGTGGGCTGCAGCTTGCTCCAGCCCATGGCCAGTTCCTGGTTAATAAGGTGTACGAAGCTGGAGCTTGAACGCTGTGGAAAACAAACTGTCTGTGTCTTCACAGAGGATGCAGCTGTCTTAAATCAAATGCATGCCTTTTAGGGCCCTTTCTCATTTTAAGCAGCATAACAGGCATCTTCCTAGCATTTCCTGAAAGTCTTAGGAGCATCTACAGTTATTGGTTGCAATGGGAAGCTATTTTTTACAATTTTGCTCCTCCTTATCTGTGGGTCTCTATGTAGGATCCCAAATAACCTCCACGGGGAAAAAAAGTGTATGTCAGCCTAGGTGCCAGGGCACTGTCTGGGTTTTATAAAGATTTTGAGCTCTTCTCAGCACAAAACCACAGCAGGATGAATACCTTGTCCCAAATGGGAAGTTCTGTTGAACTTGTGAGCAGCTGGGGAGGAGCAAGGAGTCATTTATCCAGCGTCAGAGAAAGAAACTTTCGCCACAAAAATGTGGGGATTGAATTCAGACACAAGGCCCTCTGAAGTGACAAGCCCAAATGGCACCCCTCCTGCATCTTCTCAGCCCTTGCACAGTGCCACAGCCTCAATCCTGAGAGGAGTTTGGATCTTGAGAGACATAATCCAGGTGCAGTTGGAACCAAAATCCTCCAGTTTGGGTGCAGTACACTCTGAACAAGAGATGCTTTCGTTCAAGCCAAACAGCTGGATGGTCTTTGCATTCATTAGCTCGGAGGGATGGTTCATTTAGGACTTTTTTTTTTCCCTGTGATGGAGAGACAAGATGTGTCCTATATCTGTCATACAGGTTCACATTTTCCTCCCATGCCTAATGACTGGACATTATGAAAGCACACGCTTGGGGAAGGAGATGGGTGCCTGCCAGTACTCTTCCTCCTGAAGATTTTGCTTCGGTCATGAAAAAAAATCCCAGAGACAGTTTGTTCTCCTGATCAGAATCCAGGTGCCATATTTACATTTTGTCTGAAATTAATTCAGTCAGATCTTTCAAATGCAAATATCCAGGAAAGAAATAGCCACGCATTATTGGGGAAAGCATATATATAATTTTTTCCCTTAATGAAATAATGCAGACAATTGCTTGTGTTAGAGAGCAGCTGTTTGTTAACAATCAAAAGCATTACATTCACAGGTTAGCAAGACGTAGAAATGTTCTTTCTTCTCGTCTTTAATAAATATTGAAAACCGACATTGACTGAAGCTACTAATTCTGCTATTAAAAGTAGGTGCTTACTCTCATTTCTATTTTTCCTGGTTGGCTTTTCATAAAAAAAAAAAAAAATGCTTAAGACAGAATTAATCAAGTATCAGCACTGTGTTTGTAAAACATGCCAAAAATAGGGCAGAATATGCTTATTAGTGTTTTATGCTAAGCCCTGCAACAGAGAGTCGTTAGCTGTGTGCACTTGGCTCTTTCCACTGAGGCTCACCTGGGATACTTGGAGGCACAACAGAGTGCATGTTTTCTTTTCGCTTGGATGTGGCATTTCATAATATTCACATATATATTCAGCAGCGGCTTGGAGTGCTTTGGGAAGGAAATCTTCGGCCATTTTCCCATTTTGTGGAAACTGAGGCAGAGGAAGGGGAAATGACCTGCTCCCAGCTATCAGGTCAGGAAGCATCACTGCCAGTGGCTCTCCTGCCCTCTTCCTCCTGCTGCCTCTTTAAAAGAAGGATCCTTTTTTCACTTTCATTCACCCAAGAGGTCTGGAAGCACAGCCGGTTGTTTCTGTCTGGATGTGCTTCGCTCAGCAGATGCCTTTCAACCCAACGCACCTGTAATCTTTGGCAACCAAACAAGCCCCATGTTCCTCAGTGGAACTGGATCGTTGGTGGGAACAGGTGCCTTGTACTGGCCGCTTTGGGGGCGTTTCAGGGCACATCAAGTTCCTTGTACTTGGGAATACCTGGTGCATTTGGCAGAGAAACAAACATGTCCTACCTCGCAATGAGAGGGAAAGGTGGCAGCAAATAACGTTCTGCTGGCTTGAGATAGTATCAGAGGAAAAGTGGTAAAAATACAGTGGGTTCGGCTCCTGGATTTCCTTTGGCATTCACAGGGCTGCAAAGTAGGATTCAACAGTCTTGGCATGTGGTTAGCTTTGGCCAACCCAGGCAGAGAGGGGGCTCTCTGGAGGTGCCCCAGCAGCCGTGCTGAGCTCAAGCACCTCACACTCCTCTGGGTACCTGTAATGGGTAACTGCTCCGAGCGCAGCTGACCAGCTCACATGCGTGGGTGTCCTCCTCAGGGAAGCCTAGGTGCCTGGGCAAGGAACAGCAGGGATCCCTGAAGGAGTCCCGATGTGATGGGAGAAGTGACATCCAGCATGAGGTAGGCAGATGCAATGACACAAAGGCACAGTGGTTTGTTGGCCACTGTATCTCACCACACATGGTCAAAAAAGGCTACTAAACAGGTCAAAGATGATGAGCAACTTTTGATTTGACTCATCTCAGCCATGCAGACTGCCAGAGCCTGGTCAGTGTGAAAATGCTGAGGTGTCTAGGTGGAGAAATGTGTGTGAGGGCTTTGCTTGCCCCTGGCTGTGACATTTGAGTATGTCAGGGCATAGGTACCCTTGGAAGGTCCAGGATTTTATTTATCCAAGTTTGCAAATGCTAGTCCAAATATTTTCATGGCAAAAGCAGGGATCCCAAGAGCAGGGATGTTGAAATTACTGCTCAGAAAATTAAAGAGTACATTCTGTTTGTTAAAAATGAAAACATTTCCATTTTCTCACCCAACCTCAACTCACCTAAAGCTCTGGTTTTGGTCTGACAAAACTTCCTGTTTCTTTGCTTTTTCTTTTGAACAAAATGGTTTGGCAACTTTGGTGTAAGAATCTGAAAATGAAACCCCACTTATTTCATTTTGGTGAGAGCAGGAAAAGATGTTTCATCACATCTAATTCTTCTCCCATGTGTTCTTCTGAACCGACCTACTTGATGAAACAGCTCAAGCTGGCAAATGTTTCCTGTCAGCTCCTGGTCATTATCATCAGCAAATAAATTCATCACGTGAGCTAATTTGCCAACTCTTTTTGGGAATCCTGACTTGCCCGTTTCTTCTGCCTTGACAGTTAATAGCAGCCCGGTGAATGTGCCCTGACTTTCAGTGAAAAGGTGTAATAGGTTTTTAACATCACCACAACTTAAGGTGAAACCAATGCATTTCATTTTTCTTGGAACAGGGCTAGAAATGGAAAAGAAAATATGAATCCCGCCAGGGACTTCATGATTTCACTCTGTGGCAGCGAGGACCTGAATTCCTCAGCATGTCATTCACCAGGCAGCTCTCATCATCAATACCTGGTGGCAAATGAGAAGTCCCAGGAGCGCAGGATTATTCTTACAAATTAAGTTTCTGTGGAGGAGGTTGGCAAACCCAGAGCATTGATTCACTCAGTTCTGCAGGTTCACGAGGTGCTGGGGCAGTGAGGGAGTGGGGCTGGCTAAAGAGATGAACCTTTAAAGAGGTCATTAAAAAAAAAAAAATCAAATTAATTTAGTTGGTAGACAAGAAATACACATTTTGGTGTATTGCTCCTACGGCACATAAAGGCTCTGTGTCACATTTGCCATCCCCATGCAGATACCCAAGCATCTGAAACGGCCCCAGGCACCCCTGGTTAAGCAGAGGTGTTGATCTTTGGTGAGAACTCAAACACTGACCTGTGGACACACACATTTATGATCCTTTGGAGACAAATTTCATTCATCCGAAGACATGCAAAAGGATGTGATGAGACTCAGGAAATGCACTCGTTTTTTGGGGTCTCACGGTGTTTTCCTGACACACCCAACCAGGCCAACCCTGAGACTGGAAGCCACCCTCTGTAATCCCAGTCTGCCTTAGCCATGCTGTCTGCCACTGACTTCCACGACTGGTTTCAGACATCTCCAGTAATCGGACCTGGGCTTTTTATCTTGCTCTTTTCCTTCATCACCCCCCTTATACGTGCGTACAGCCCTTGCACCCAGAAAGAAGACATTCAACAAGAGTGGGCTGTTGCAATTCAGGGTGCTAAGACACTACCTCAGAAAATTTGCAAGAAGAAGCAAAAGTGAGATCTGTTGATCTGTCCCTGCAGGACCTTTTCCATAGACAGATGAACAGGAAACCATATGGTCACAAGACAGTTGTGTTCTTTCTGCGAGCACGGGGCAACTTTCTGTACTGAACGTTGCCTTGCTTTGCAACTCCTTCAAAATACTTTGGGCTGCAGGAGCGGTTCTTACTCCTCCACTCCAAGGACACAGGTTGCCAAACACCTCAGCTGCTCACAGGGTGAGCCAAGGTGAAGAATGCTTGGTCTGAGCTGACCCTGGCATGAGCAATTTGACTGACCCAAAGAAATATAACTCAATGCAGTGGTGGGAAGAAAAAAAAAGTGCTGGGAGAGGAGCCAGGAGATTTGCAACAGGCTTACCATACAGGCTTCACTGAAAACGGGTTTTCTTCTTGTGCTGTTGTGTGTAATGTCCGCCCTTAGAACCTGAAAACCAAAATGTTTAATAATATTACTTTTTCTGCTACAAGGAGGACAGGCAGAGCCATTTCTCTTCCAGGTCTTTTTGCTGGACTTAGATACATGCCGACAAGCTGCTGAGTAGCCTGTAAAATTCACAGGCTATGTTCTCCCTTGTGTTGTCAGCGTAGAAGTCTGAAATCAGTGTGTCAACACTGGGCTTATAGTGATGTTACTGGGAACAGTAGTTTTTAGTGAATTAGGCCAAAATCTTTTAAAGGAACGTTTTGCGTTATGCATGTCCGGGATGTGATACCTGCCTTAGAGCAAGCATCAAACTTTTAGACAGGTTAAATAAGGTGGGATGAATCCTATAACTAATATTTCTTAATGGGATCCTTTGGGATCAAGATATGAGTCTTTATGATGTCATTATGACTGTTGCTCCCTTTCCAGTATCGTTTCAGTTTCTTTGACTTCTGCCAACATTTTGTGCTTACAAAAATCTTTTCATTATTGGATCATTTTACAGATATTAAGAGTGTGTGGCCTCATGCCATGTCTCAACCTTTACATCAGATATACTTCACTGACTTCAAAGCAAAATCAGGCACCCTGCTAATTTCATAATGACTCTGAGATAGCTGAATGCTGTAGGGCCCTTTCTGCTGTCAGGGCTAATTAGGGAGGGACTGGACTATGTCAGGTCCGAAACTGCAGTGAAAAGCCTGAGGTTTCCAAACCTGAAATATGTTGCAATATTCAGTGCAATCATCTAAATTTAACCACTGCTGAGACTGTTGCACAGACAGAAGAGGCAGCCTGAAACCCAAAAATGCTAAAATCCAGGAATTTCAAGTGAATCTGATATGGTGCTGATATAAGTCTGGTTCTCTGTAAAAAAAAGAAGGAAAAAAAAAAAAGAAAAAAACCCCATGCTACTTCAAATACTGCTTGACATCCTCAAAGTAGATCTTCAGCAGCCTTCCCACATTTGGGTGTGGGAATGACCTTCGAAGCTTGCTCTCCCACCAGAGTAGCTGTCTGCACTCCTCAACATGGAGGAAATCTCAGCCTAGATCTGAACTTCATGGCTTTGCCCTGGTAGTCAGCTGCACAAAGCGTGCCTGGGTTTTTCAGCATTCAGTTCGAAATTGTGTGGTGTGAGGAGGAGGGCTTGAGCTGAAGCAGATCAAAACAGGTACCGAAATATTCGTGTAAGCCCAAGGGAAAAGAAACCATCGAGTTACTCATGCTCTTGATTACTACTTCTTCTGAGGACAGAACTAAAGCACAGCAGAGTTCTTAAAATATCTTGCCTGCTCTATGTTGTGCTCCTTCTTTCCAGTCAAGGGCATTAAAGGGATATGCAGCAAAAACCCCTTCCATCTGAGGACAGTTCAAGGGAAGGGCTTCACCTGTGCGTTGAAATTTTCTGTTCTGTGATAATCAAGACAAATTCCTTGTAGGTTAAGGCCTTGTGCGTAGTCACAAGTTCATCATAGGAATTTCAAGTCCCTTCTTGGATCCAGTCTTTGCACTACAGGAGTTCATCCTTACAGTTCATTAACTCTCCAAGGACATTTTAACTGGGGAAGGACTTCATCCGACCAAGAAAGGAGCATCTGCAGTGGCACTGAGTAGCTCCACATGAGAAACAGTGAAGTGTATGACCTCCTTATACCTTTAGGATATATTGTCATGCAATTAAGCTATTGCTCATTATGTCGTGCTGTCTACCTAGAGGGTTCTTCCATGGTGTTTTCTGCCCCACCACCACTATCTGATGCCTTTAGTAGCCATCCAGTGGATGTATGTGGGGCAAAACAGAGAATCAGCTACAGGAGAGCAGGTACTGACTTCTTAGCCCTGGAAGCCCAGCAGGTCTTGTGTGGCAGTCCTTTTTCTGCTAAAGAAAAAGCTGAAAACCTCTCAACTGTCCCCAAATGTAAGACTTTATGTTCTTTGGTTCAGTGAGCCACTGCTTTGGTAGTATGACCTTTGCTGTAGGAAAGCTGTGTAGAAGGTGTTATGCCATGGTCTGCTGGATGTGAAAGGATCCATCCCCCCATGCACGTTTGTGGATGTGAGTGCACAGTGGCACCGCGTTTGGGCTGTGACACAGCTCTGTGCTCATGGATTCATAAGGAGGTTTATGTCCCTTGCTGCAGCCACACATCAGTCCTCTGGACTGTAAGAACAAGTTTGTCTATCCAGCCGTGTCTCTGACAGGGGCCAAAACTAGCTTCCTAGGAAAGAGCACAGGAACGGAATATGGCATTTTCCAATATCCAGCCCTTTTCAGTTGAGGGACTTCATTCACCTAATGTAGATTTTTTTATGTGTTTGATAACCCTCTATGGATTTCTCTTCTCTGAACTTGTCCATTCTTCCCCTACAAACTCATGGCATCCTATGGCAGGAGTTTCACAGCCTAATTCTGTGAGAGGATGTTCATCTCTGTGAAGAAACATCCCCTTT
Organism: Leptosomus discolor; assembly: GCF_034619465.1. Classification (NCBI taxonomy): domain Eukaryota; kingdom Metazoa; phylum Chordata; class Aves; order Leptosomiformes; family Leptosomidae; genus Leptosomus; species Leptosomus discolor. The sequence goes on from NC_141419.1 coordinate 2,222,809, forward strand.
ACTCTGACTCTGCCTTCTACTACCTTGATTTGATGACCTCTGGCTCTCATTTTGGATTAAGCACTGAATGTCTTGTATGCCTTCCACATGCATCTCATTAATCCTTTCTGGGCAGCATGACAGTTGTGCTTGAGCTATCCTTGAGGTAAAGGGGGCTCTGATGTGTGCCAACAGTGTGATCATGGCCTCTCCCTGGCAATGTTAGACAATTCTAACATTGAGGGTTTAGGGATCATCATAGATTCAGAGAGAATCAGGGGTGGAAGAGTCCTTGAGACATGCTAGAATGCACTCAGTTGTGGAGAGACCAGCAAGAATGTGTTCCTCTCACATGCAGGCAGGTGTCAGAAGGTGTTAATTCTTTCTGTAAACAAGTTTATTATGATAACAAGATGTCCAAAAGCCCCTTCCAAGCGTACACAGTGACTGATACAAATTCCCCTTTGTGTGACTGTGGGTTGGTTTTCAAAAACATCTTCTTCATGCACGTAAGGAGACCATATCCCCAGGAGATGTGTGTTCTTGGACAAGTGTCTGCATTTCTAGGTCATTTTTCTATTCCCACAAATCCCTCAGGGAGCACAGATGTGATCTGTTGGGATCCACACAGCCTACAGTGTTAGAGGTATCAGTCTTACGAAGGAAAAAATGAACGGCCCCTCTCTGAGGTTTCATTCATCCTGTTCCAAACACCCATGAATGTGCAACCAGATTTGAGGGAAGGGCTGTTATTTTCCTTTGAATGCGCCCAGAGAGGCTGTTGATAAACCTTGGCAGCTACTCCCCAGGTCAGAGCCAGGAAACAGTTTGTACCTATGGTCACGATGCATCAAACCTTTGGGATCTGAAGGTAAAGAAAAGCACAGCGCCATTTCTCGGGTGCTTGAAAAGCCAGGGTGACTTCCAAACTGTGCTTACTCTAATGAAAAAGGGCAAGAATCCCAGGTCAATGCAAATTTGAATGCCTGGGAGATTTTAGTGTTCAATTTCTTGTTGCTTTGGGTTTGCATCACAGAATGTATTTTAATGCAAGGAATAGACAGGATCAAACATGAGGTGCTTAATGACCTCATAGGAGTACAGAGTTACTTAACACTGGAAAACTACATGTATGGTCACGCATTATATGGTCACAGAAAACCTATAGAGATGCTGGAGCAGTTTAAGATGCTCCTACCCTGATAGTTACTAGTGATAGCGCCTCTCCTGGACATCGCCACTTCCGTGGATGAACTGGTGGAAGTGGCTGCGTTATTGCTCCTCAACCATTTTCATGCAGTTATCTATGCTGGCTTTTGAAGATGTTTTAAGCCACGTGGGCAGACTTTGCCTTGAAGCAGTTAATGAGCATCCACAAGATCCAGGGAACTCAGTGGTTTTCATTCCATTTTGATCTCAAAATGTTTCTGTGCCCAGGACAGAACGGTGTGGGGTCAGGCACACAGAGCCTCTTTGATCTGGCCTGGTCAAAACATCTTAATGTCAGTAAGAAAAAGGTCCTATAAGACAAGAGGAAGCACGTCCCAGAGCAAAGCAGTCGAAACCTTCTACCCTGGTTTGGATATACTCGGTAGGAAATTGCTTTCCTTAACGTTAGGGTTTTTACACTGGGCTTCTAATCTCAGCCAGCCATTTGTTATCAATGGAGATGCTTCTGGAGGCAGATACATGTTGATATTTATTCAAATCTACCAAACCTATATTCAGAACACCTCACTTGAGTCACTTTTAGTTCATGACCCAGGAAGTCCCTGAAGAATGAATCATCGTGGGAACTTTGTCTCATGCTGTTCTCATCTACAACATTTTCTTGACTGCAGATGATGTGAAACAGCTGTCACTCCCATATATTTCCAGTTTATGCAGTCTTTCTCCTTAATGAAAGGACTCTAGACGTAAGATTTAGTGTCACTTCATATCTACTGTACGTTAAAATACAGATATTTCTAAGACATAGAGTTAAACACTAATGCAAAAAGACACAGCTGAGAAATGTGTTCATTATTGCATCGATCTAGATGTTGCTTTTAGGACAACTATCTCACAAACTTGAGAATAATTTATATAATTTTTGTTACAATCTTTGAGTTCATACTTCGTCATACCAAATGGCAAAGACATTTTAAAAGGAAGAGAAAAATGCAGTGTTCCATACCAAAATCTCTAAATTCGGTGTAAAGCAGGAGGACATAATTTGTTTGTTTTCTGGTGTGTATATAGGCTGGAAGAAACATTCTAAACCTAGAATCTTAGGTTCTGAAACCAGCAAAAATAATTATTCTAAACCTAAAAAACTGTTCAGAAAAATAATAGAGCAAAAATAATTATTACTGGGGAAAAAGTCTTTATTAGCAATATCCAGGATAGGTAAAATAACTGAAAGCCATGTCTTACCTTACAGGTACATGACATAGCAAAGGGAGGAAGAAGTCCCTAAGGCGTTTCTGGTTGCAAAGCGAGTTAAACAGCACTTGAAAAACTGTCTGTCACTGCTGGTGTCTTCCACAGAGAATGTAGCTATGTAGTTTTGCCAGGCCAAATGTATAATCCAGCAAACTTTTCCCTCTGCAAGTCAGGTAGTGCTGCTCAGCCTGTGCCACCTAACTTATCTCTTAAGAAGGTATTGGATGGTCTTCAGAAATGTGCTGTCCATGGGCCCAGCAGACCAAGCTTCCTGCATTGCCAGAAGCATTTGAGTTCAAGCCTTCAGCCTCTTTGGGAATTCACTGAAACGCACGAACATGCCTCCGTCTCTTTGAACAGGCACAACATAAATAAATAATTAAATAGCTGGCAGCAAGGCACAGCCTGCAGGGAAACGAAAAATGGGCAACTGCACTTCTTAAGAGTCACAGCAGTGGAAAACAAACTCGAGTCCCTTTTTCTCTACAGCAGCTAATCCACGTCCATTTATTTTAAGGAAGCTTAAACCACTGAGCTAACGTCTCACTGAAAAACAGGTTTCCTGAGTAAGGTGTTTGGTGCTGCTCCTGCTGTGCTGCACGGTGCAACACCCACGGGAAGGGATCAGTTCAGCCTGGCGGAGAGCTGCAACTTGCCAGCCTTTGGGTTCAGACCAGATGCAGAATTATTTAATGGTGGGTGTTTGGGGTGACTTAGGAGTATGCCAGCTACGAGGAGCCATGTGCTCATAGGTGACATGGGTGCTACCCATTGCATAAGCCCAAGGAGACACATCAGGAACCCACCTTAGTGACCTTAAGTTTTGGAGATGGTACAGACAGAGAGACCTAAGAACTCTTACTGTCCTGTTGTTGATCAGATGGGAGCCAGCTCTAGTCCATGCCTGTCCTCCCTTCTGAAAGTGGGGGATAACAGCATGTGATGTGGAGCGTGGTGGGCTGCAGACCACAGCCAGACACTGGTACACCAGAACTGGACGTCCCGTTCAGGCCACACACCAGCTTGGAGCCAGTAAAGATGATATGATTGCTTTGCCTGTATCACTATAATACCTGATAGTCTGCACTCCAGTAATAGGATGTCATTCTGTCTGGCACCAAAATCAATCAATCTGGCATGCTTAATCAAAAAGCTGATATGTTAAAGCTATACCTAATTTACAGCTTGACCACGTCTTTCATCTGAGAATGATTCCTGAGTCCTTTCCTAATACTTAAAGCTTTTTTCTCTAACAACTGTCTACATTTTTGTCTCTCTCTCTATTCCATTCTACTTGTTTACTTTACTACCTAGCTATCTAGTATGTCTATGTATTATCCTTTTCTATATTTAATGCTCAGGAGAGAAAAGACTAAAAGAAGATAATTCAAAATGGATGTATTTTTTTTTCACACTATTTCCATCCCTATTATACAGCAAGACTATATCCTGCAAGAGAACACAATTCACAGATATTGTTTTTTAATCCTAGTGGGTTTGAAAACAGAATTATGAGGTGTTATAAGACAATTCTATTTTATTCCAAAGGACCAAACAAACCCCGAAGTCCTTCTGAAGTAGAGAGAAATCCCTTTGTGACCATAGTGCTTTGTGGGCTCGTGAGAAGCATTGAAGAAACACTGACTCATAATACATTTAGAATGCATCATATTTAAAACATACCTGAGTCCCCTGTGCATGGATTACTGAATCAGAAGATCTCTGCTTTGCATCACAGGAGATGGTAGAGCATGTAATAATAACAGACCGTTGCTTGACAGAGAGTACAGGAACCTCCTGTAAGGACTGTTGTAAATTTGTCTGTTAAAGTCCACGGGATAGGTCCAGCACAAATAAAATCACAACATTGCTGTGTCAGCCTAAATTTTTGTTTGCATGGAGTCCTGTTTTGATGAGTGGTGTTGATGTCAGTGGAACGAATCATGATGTAAGCCAAAGTGAGATCCGAAGCAAAAAGCACGGCAAAAACAAACACTTGAGCCAGTTTGGCACTATCTGTCTCATTTCTGATTGTGTTTAGCCCACAGAGAGACGGATGTAAAATTGTGGTTCAGTCAGTGATGTGTCTATGCACACAGAATTAACTCTCACGTTTTCATATCTTTGTTGCATTCTGCAAACGCAAGATGAATTTTCAGCTAGAGATGCAGAAGTAATAAAAGCTGTGAGAATTCATGGAAAGGCCAAGAGCTCATTTCCAAACCTCATTACTTCAACTCCCGACAGTCATTCAGGAGAGTTTGCAGCCAGGGCTCTCACCTCACCTACTTGCAAAACATAATTTAAGCATGAAAATTAGATGGTTTTGGTGAAACGTAGAAGTGTCTCTGTAAACCTGCATACTGTACTGTAAATTAAGGGCTGCTCTCTCTCTAGTGCGTTTATCATAAGTTTTTCCGAGCATGGGAGCATTGCGTGCCCTTCGGATGCCAAGTCACATGAACGGGGGGGGGATAGAAGGAAATGGGGGCAGGGAGACCCACAGCAATGGGGAGGTTTACTGTGCAGGTTGCTCTGAACGTGGCCATGGCCTCTCTCCCACCCTGAGACCTCACAAGTCAAATGCAGCTGGTTGCTAAGCCAGAAACTTGTGTCTGTCATGTCTAGATGTGAAACTGGAGCTGGATTGGGAAACAGACCATGGAAAGAGGGGACAAAATATTTCCCTTGCTGGAGCGCCTCTGTTTGGGGAGCCAGCACCCAAATTGCTGTAACTCAGTTTCAGGCTTCAGTGAGACACAGATGAAGCAAACAAGTGCTGGGAAGGGCAAGAAGGGGATAAATTTAGCAGCCCTCCAAAAGACAGTATCTAAATGTAAGACTCCAGCAAATGGAACGAGCCTGGAAATGGATGAGGAAGGAGCCTTTGGGAGCAATATCTAGAGATAAAATGTAAATGGGAAAAGATTTTAGCTAGCATCAGAAAATGGAACAAAGGAGAAAAGTTGGCCATAGTTGTCCTTCAACTATATCAAAGATGCTGGGGAGAGGAACGGTGATGACACAGATGCTGGGATCACTGATCGGTAGGCAGGGATAAGGGACAGGGAACACTGGACCCCTTACCTAAACTGCCTCCGTAACATCTTTGCTTCTGTCCGCAGGAGGAAAAACACTGCAAACATGCATCTACATTTTCTGTATTGTTTCCAAGACTGAGAACCTGAGGAAGCCCAGGAAATACCACCTAGACCAGGGCGAAATGAGTAAAAAGATCACCTTTTTCCTGTTGCCTCAAACTCTGGTATGATTTTACATCTGCGTTTTATCAGGAAAAATCCTTACTTGACATGTTGCCCAGTTGAAAGAAATGTCCAGTGTCTTGGTGTGTTTCATAAGTAGCTTCAAGAAGTACTACAAACCTATGAAAAAATTAATCCAAATATGGGGTGCCTAAATGTTTTTTTCAGGTTGCCAGCTTCCTCCAAATCATCATACCAGGCAACTGTTCATCAGTCCTGTTTCTCATGCCTCGTTCCAGTAATGTGGTGACCTTGGAAGTTTGCTTTTACTGCATTGCACTCCTAAGAATTCATTAAACTATCTCCATGGCTCCCTCTGCCAAAAATGCTTCACCTGCCTTGCTATACACAATCTCCCATTTGTGAATCCTGTTCTCTTTAATTAAATCAAAACATACCAGGGTTTTTTCGTCGTCTGTCCCTCATCCTTGTTCTCTAGAATCTTCCCCTTTGGCAATGTCAATTGTTACAGGCCTGTAGTTTTGCTCTGCTGTTCCCTACAGCATTTTCCTTTGGCAGGTGTTGTGTACACATCACTTCTGTCCACTGTTAATTTTCCATTTTCCAAGGAAGCTTCTGATGCATCATCTTTCTAGTTCTAGCAGCTCCCTTAGCTCCTCTGACACTGCGCTTGGAGTTTGGAGATTCGACCATCTGGTCTTTTTTAATCCTAAATTCTCAACAGTCGCCTCTCCTGACCAGCTATTTGTCACAAGCCCTTTCTCAGATTTCTGCCTTTAGAAAATTATCATGGTTTTCCTTTGTCGAGTCTCTTCTCTTATGTTCATGGGAAAGTTATGTCCCTTAAGACCTACAATACCATAGTGTGGGAGATTTGAGAACACGTAGGACTGTGGATCAGGCACAGTCCGGGTTTCTCCTGACCCCTTAGACCTAACCAGTCCTGAGCTAAGCTATCCCTAAGGATAAAATGATGATAATTATAATCATGGACTTGAAAAAATCTTTAAAGTTTTTATTGACCTAGGTATCACCCTAATGAAAGTTTTAGATTAAATGTAACTACTGTAACATGACAAAGGGAAAACTACTAGAGAGGTGGGTAGACACTGTCCTCCTTAGTTCCCAGAGATATTAGTGGGAAAAGGGTCAAAGATCCGCCTTATCTTTTGTGTCTGTAAGTTAGATGTCTAAGTCTACCCTGGTCATACGATCTATAATCGGTAGTTAGACACCTATACCACTTCAGCCTGTTTTCTCTTAGCCTGAAACAGGCACTTAAGGCACGTCAGATGACCTGGCCCCTGAAGGTTCCTGTTTCTTTCTGTTTCCAGAGGAAGCCTTCAGCAATGAGCTCAGGCTTAAGGGACCACAAGTGACTGGGTGTCCAGTCTTGTGAGAGATGAATGCTTTCTCTGACACTGCAGATCACGAGCAACTTTGGTTCCCTGAGTTTATACGGGTGTCAGAGGAATCTGATATCCCATCAGAGATGTCTCAGAAAGAGAGCTGTCAGTGGCTTGTGAGTGAACTTTCAGTCTCCTCCAATTTTTCAGATGACCTTGTTTAGGGCATCCCACTGAATCTTGTTGTGAGTATGGATTTCAAAGAGGTCTAGAAAGTAAACCAAACTTCAGCCAAAGCCATGATTTCTGGTCAAAGCCCACCACCCTCTGGTTCCAAATGCAGCTCCATGCTAAGCAAATGGCCCGTGAGGCTCAGAGATGTTTCTAATTGCTCTCATCTCAGGTTTTGTTTGGTAGAGAAACCATCAATTTCTCCAGAAAAGCTTTCATGGATTTGCATGTGAGTAATTTCTTGGCACCTCTGAAGCAATCTCTGCATCATGCACTGTCTCTACTCTCTACGTTCACTTGCTTTTAATATATCCATTTCATTCTGGGCCCTTTCCAGCAATAGTATTGTGCAGAGTATTTGGTCTCCTCTCTACAGAGAACTAATCTCTACATCTTCTCCTTCCTTCATAACATTCTTTATTCTTCTATTTCCCAACCTTCTCAAGAGTACTGTCATTGACTGTGCCAGTTTTGTCCAACAGCCTTGTATCTTACACAAAGTCATGGAAACTCTCAAGTCTAGCCTGGTCAGTGTTACAGATCTAAATGTGTCTTGTGTGCATGTTGTAATGAGTTTGCTCTTTACTCTCAGAATATATTTTATCCTGTACAATTCCATCCTGAAAGCTCTGCAGAACACATCTCAGATGAAGTAAAAACAGCAGAACACAACCTAACCAAAGTTACAAAGTTAGGAAGGAGACAATCTGCCTTTATAGTTCTCAGTTTTATTTTTCTTCTGTGAAACATTTGCCAAAGTCATCATAGGTGGCTTTCTTAGAGGAGGGAGCTGGGCAGTATTAAGCATCTGTTTTTTGTCCTCAACTCAACTGGCTGAGATTCTGAACACATAAATATGTAAATGAATCCCGAGCCTGTATCATACAGCTGGGAGTTGGCTGGTCCATGCTAGCTCAAAGTTTATTTGTTAGGTTTGATGCATTTCTACTCTCTTCCCTCCGCCCTCCTCAACCACAGAAAAACATTGCTAAATAAATATTGACACATACAGAAAGACGTTTGGGGAATATAGAACTGGGACACATGATGAGAGAGATGTTTTCTTACTCTGAAACCTTATTCTTGCCAGGCCAAAACTTTGGTGACCTTGAGGTATAGATCTGAATCCTGCTGCTTCAACACAGTTGCTGACAAAAGAGCTTTGAAGGTACAGCCCAGGCACAGAAAGCCTTCACTTGCAGCTGATGGACATGCTGGAATTATCAGAGCATCCGCCTGTTTTGTATTTTAATGGCCTCTACTTCATTTAATAACCTGTACTCCAGGAGGCATCTATCATTAAAAAAAAATTTCTCTGGAGAAAAGTCTTGTTTTCAAGCACTGTGTTGTGCAGCTTGTGATTTGGTATTCAAAGAGAAGATATTTTGCTAGGTGTGTTGCAGATGTAGGATGAGAGATAGATCTAATCTCCAGGCATGTCTGATTCAGAGGTAGTGAATGATTCGTAGTCATCGAAGGAAATGGGGGAAGAATCCATCCTGTCAGAGCTAAGATGCAGAGAGACAGCCCTTGAAACAGTACTCATCTCTTCCTAAATCAGACATTGCCATAGGTGGGATTGCCAGGAGGAATCTGTTCCTCTCCATTGGTGATGAACAGAGGTGACAGTGATCAGCTCAGACTTTTATATCTAACTCACAGCCATCTCAAGCTTCGACTCCAGATTAAGTCTCCCAAATATAGGTGTCTGTACGTAACCTAGGAATCTAAGGTCTTTATATAGTTGGTGAAGATCCAAGACTTCATTCAGTAGCTGACAAATAGTTCTTTACTACAAATTCAGATGCCCTAGAGGATCCAAGGCATCTACACGGGACTGACAGGTATGATTCAGGACCTGTGGGAGACACGGCCCTTCTGGAGCAGCAGCTGGGAAACAAATGTGATTTCCTCAGAGATGACATGGTGGCTATGCCACTGGAGAGCTTCATGTGATCAATTCCATCAAACCCAGCACAGACACAGCCCTTGGAGCCTGTAGGACCAAATGTGGGTGGTTTGATTCGTGAACCCAAATGCTGCAGAGATCGTGTGTGTTCATGGCTATCTCCAAGGGTCAGCACCGTTGCTGGGGCCGTTGGCACCATCAATGGATGTGTCCGTGCTGCTTCTGGAGGGTGGGCTTCCACATGGCCAGCTGGCCTTCACATCGCTGGAGTGTCCTCTCTCACGAACGCAGGATCCTATGTTGAAACTGGCCTGGCATAGCGATGTGTCCAGGGCAGTACCGCAGGAGGATCTGTGGCCGGCGGTGTGAGACATATTGGGTATGGTGCAGAGAAGATGGAGCACGTCCTCTGCCTCCAGCTGCTTGCAGCATGGGATAGCTTGGGCTGCCAGAAATACACACACTTCAGCTACCTGAAAATCAGGATCTTGGGCTTTCAGCTCTTTGGTATCCATTTCCCAGCTTACACAGACATTTACCCTTGTTTTACTTTTAGCAGCGGGCAGATGCTTGAGTGCAGGATTTGTAGGTGGGGATATTTTTGAAGCCAACCCACAAAGCCTTTGTTCAGGAGTAGGTTTTGTGCCCTCTCTAGTCAGCCATTGCAGCAATAAACACGACATGAAGGTGTGGGCACAGGCAGCGTTATGGAGTTGCTATTTATGGAGCAGATGCCATTTGGGCTCCTGAGTAGACGAAAGCCCTTTTGTGGCCGGCGCTGCCCCCGTTGATGGTACAGAGTCCCTAATCTGGAGGGTGATAGCTTCCTTGGGTATTTTTAATACTGGTTCATTTAAACAAACACATATCCACATGGAGGGGTGTGAAGGTTTAAGTGATTAGAACCTACTGAATAGTCATGAAAGCTATATCCAGACACAGCAGCTCCTCAGAGTGCAAATTGCATGAATATATATGAAGCGACTTATTTAAAAACACTAGCCTTTAATGCCACTTCTTTCAGTTCATTTCATGCGGAAATGGAAATGGAGTTTTAAGGTGAAAATCTGTTCTCTTTTATCCTACCACAAATCAAGATAGGTAATTCAAAAAAATGTCAAAGTCAGACCCTTGGGTTGTGACTCACCTGGATTCTGCTGCAAATCATGAAAGGAAGCGTGAGAATAAAGGGGCTTTTTTTTTGTGAAAAAATAATCAGGACCCTAAAATTTAAGAACCAGATTGTTAAAACTATTAAATGAAAACAATGAAAATGGAGTGCTCCGTTTCTAGGGCACGTTGGGCAACATTTTAAAATGAAAACATGTTTGTGTCTCTTTAAAAATTCTGTATTAATTTCCAAGCAAAGCAAAACATAAAATAGCTGGAAACTGATGTAAAATCTTTTGTTTCAAGGTAAATAGTGTGCTTCACTCTGATAAAACCTGAGTGAGATGAGTCATTTTGGATGTGACCATAACCTGAAATGCATGACTTTTTTTACCTTTCAGTTAACTTTTTGTTTGGTTGGTTTTTGGTGTTTTGTTTGGTGGTTTTTTTTTTTTTAAAATTTCTTGTCATCTAACTTAAGGAAAAAATGATGTCTTGGGTTATTTCATAAACAAGAACTCTAGATCCATCTTCCTTTGCAAACTAGCTTATTTACTGGCTCTGATGGTGCAAGTGATGATTTCTTGCAGAAGAGCCCCATTTTGCTGCAGCCTGTGGGTGAAAATGGCACCAAAGCCACGTTTTTCTGCAAGGGGGTCATTCACAGTCAGGGACATGGACCCGTGTGGCAAATCTCCTTCCTGACCTGCCATCACCCCATGCATAGGTAACTCTATGTGATGGCACTGTGGGATGCACAAACATCTGCCTGCGATCCTGCCGAATCCACCAAACACATTTCCTAGCGGGAGCTTCAGCAGGGTATGAAATCTGGTCCCTGAGGGGTAAATGGGAGAACAGACCAAGCCTCCTTCTTGCCACAGTTATTCGGGAAATGTTTAATGGGTATTATTTTTTCCAATTGATAAATTGACGTGGTTGCTGTGGGCTGTGGTGGGAAGTATATGCATATACACACACACATATGTATTTCTATATATATACATGTTTAATTTAACATCTTTAAAGAACACCTTGAATAATAGGGGCTTGAGAAAGGGGACAGAGCAAATTCTCTGGCCTCTGAACATATGTCCAAAGACATGTGGCTGTCTGGTGCAAACATGTAGACATTACCTGTTCTAGACGGGGAAATCAGGGTAAGAGGAAAGTGGTGCTGGGATTTCCCAGGGAAAGCTTCCTTGGGAAACTGCCTGCCAGGCGTGATTCAAGGTTTTTGACAGAATGAGTCTGTTTTAATCAGTGTTTTCACCTTTATTTCAGATATAAAAGCAAAAAACCACTCCTGAACAAGCTAGCTTGGACATTTAAACATAATAAAGATGTCCAGCTTCACCTTGTGTTTGGAAAATGTTTCTGAAAATGAAAATTAGGTAGATGAAGTATTCTGAATCACAGAAAACTGTGATGTCTGTATATATATATATATATATATATATGTATATGTATCTATAGAAATCTTTGCCTGACTTTACTCACATATTTCTCAAAATTTTGGTTTAGACAAGTCTTGTTTTGTTTTTTTTTTTAATTTCTACCCTGGTCCAGTGTTAGGAGTATTCCAATGCCTTGCCATCTTCCAACACAAAGAGAAAAAAAAAAAGAAAAAGTAGTTCTTGCCTAAGTCTAGTGATGGATTCCCCTCTCTTTTAGTAGAAATGGAGCAGGAGTGTCTGGGGAGTCCTTTGGTCCAGCATCATCCCTCTGCACCCTGGCCAGGAACAGTGCCTGGCCAGGCACCTCCCAGGCAAAAGAGGTCAGAGGGACGGATTTACTGGGATGTCCCCTTTGGCAATTCTTTCTGGCCTTGAATTGGTGGGGAGAGTAGATCATTTTTTCCCATAGTTTGACCTCTTTAGTCCCACTCCCTCCTCCTCACAGCACCCACTGCCCACATCAGGCAGGGCATGGCTGGCGTTGCCTTCTCAGACAAACACCCCCATTAAAAAACAGACCCCCCCACGCTGTTTTCCTGACCATTGGCACTAGCGGTAGTAGAGTCTGGGGTGCTGCACCTGCTGTCCATCCAGATCCCTTCATCACCTCCTGGAAGATTCATGCCTAGCAAAGACCTCTGCAAAAAAAAATTGGGAAACAGAGGCATACAGGGAACTAGACACTCCTCACCCAAACAGAGACCTGAGAAATCAATCAGGTTTTGCAGCAGACGGTCACGGCCTGGCCCAGAGCTAGAGTCCTCAGTGTGCTTCTGGATAAGGGTGATCTCTGCCATAGGGGTAGAATCAGAATAAACCACGATCAGCAAGACTTTCCGAATTGCTCCCATCCTCAAAACATTTCTCTCCCCTTCCCGTGCCAGAGAAGAAACATCCAGTCACTGGTCCAGCAGGGAAGGAAAAAGAAAAAAAAAAATGAATGAAAAGCCTTGAAAGCCAGCACACAAACATGCCTTGTAAGGGTGTCTTTATTTAAGCAGATGGGGTAAGGGAGTTGGAATTGCTTTTTGAGGATGAAGAATTTGCCGGGGAGGCTGCCATGAAGTCTTACAACGGTCCCCAGCACAACGCCGGGGTCTATGCTACCCAGCCCGTGGGAGCACCTTGGAAAAAAAAAAAAGCTGTTTTTAAAAAGGTGTGCAGTGGGATTTATGCCATTCCAGCATTTAGTCTGGTATGAAACAGATCTTGTGCTGTAACAGTTACAGCCAAAGAGGAGAGCTGTAGGCTGAGAGTGACAGACACCCTGCCTTCATGAAGATTGTTGCAAGATACTTTAATTTCTAGAAAAAACACGAACCAATCATTGAACTTAAATATTGAGTACCAAAAGCTGGTTTGTCATTACAGGGACAGCATTCCCTAGGACCCTGCTTCAACCTCCTGATTGTACATTCAGGCGCTACGATACCCTCCAAATTCAGTCAGTTATGCCACACTGAATGTGCACATTTCATAGAATTAAAAGCAACAGTGGGAATCAGTCTATTGAAGAGCAGGAGGAGGAGAAGGAGGAGTATTCTGGGAGAAAAAGGACGTAAAATGTCAAGAAAAATTAAAGAAACATTACCCTTTGGATTGCCCTGGCTCTTGGCTAAAGCTTCTTGCAAGTGCTCCATCACAATTGTTTTTGAAAGGAAAGTAGGTTTTCAATTAAATATATATATTTTCCTAGAGATCCTCTGTTTTCCTGGGAAAGATCTGAATCTTTTTCATCCAAACAAAAAGTACCTGGATTCTGCAGCTAAATTTATATGTTTCTTGAATCACCTGCATGCAAATCCCAAGATGTATGGCCTCCTGTCTTTTAGGAAAAAGAGCTGGGTGGCATTGCAGGAATTGTAGTCCAAGAAAATGCCCGGTAAAGAGAATGAAAGCATGAGGTATGCAACAGAGTAGTGCTGGTATTTACAAAGCCCAGCATTTAGATCTTGCACTGCCCCCACCCCTCACCAAAAAAAAAAAAAAAAAAAAAAAAAATTAAAAAATGATTAGGGCTTATTTATTTCTGCAAACAATGTGTTTTCATGGATTTTCCACTATTTTGTTCTAAGTATTCCATTAGGGACAAAGAAATAAATAAACCCTGATCGGTTGTTTGGGGCCATCCAGGCCAAGCTTCCAACAGTTCTGTACCACAGCTGACAAAGTTCTTACATATATGATATGTTGATAATTTTGGCTTAGACAGAAACATGCACACCCCTTCAATCCCCCACTTCATTTACACACAAAGCCCCGTTATTTAGTTATACCTGAGACACTTAGATGAATTCCTTCTGCTTTCATCGTGGGTTTTAATTCCCAGTGGCACGCTGTGCTGGGAGCAGACCGACTGTGAGCCCCTCTCTGCTTTCCTCCCCAGGGACTTCTGGAGATCTCGTCCATCCTTTCCAAACGCACCTGGGGTGGAGGGAGGCTCTGCAGATCTGTACGGAGGGTTACCAGGACAAGCCCTAGCGGGACGGCTGAAAGCCTTTACCGAACTAAACTGAGTTTTGAGATAAAAGTGGAGAAAAGGAGAAAGCAAGACCATGAGCTCATTTTTCATTTAAATCTTTGATTTCCTCGATCTCGAAAGAAAAGCATCTCTTCTTACTCACACATGGCAGCTTGCTCACCCACACAGTGTCTGGTCTCCAGGGCCTGACTGAGGCATGTGTAACATGGGCAGCATTTTGGCAGTGCCTCCGGGCAGGAGGTGTGTTTGGAGTTAATGGAAATCAGCACCCCAGATACTCTGGTTTTCATTTACACTGCAAAGCTTGTTCACACCACCCTACAAACACCCCTGAGTGCCTCCACGGGAATAAACGTGCAAAGTCAGAAGCAACACCCGCTGCTCAGTGCCCCTCCTTCATCGATTGCTGGACGTTTTTGGTTCAAGCGGTGGTACAGTAAGCGGTTTGGTGCAGGGAGTTCCTTTGCAGCACTTACCATGCATGCAGCTGGCCCACAACTGGGTGCACCGTTCCTGCTGCTGCAGCTCCCCATTCCTAAATTCCTCTGTGGTTTCAGGCTAGTGCAATTAGCTCGGAAATATTTACTGAATGGGAAAATGCACAGATTGGAGGAGTGTTTGTTTTGGCTTGTGCTGCTAGGCTCACGGTGCCCGGTGCGTTCGTCGTGAGGGGCACCACGGCTACCTGTGCTGCAGATCCAAGTTCCGGGCTGAAAATTGGCACCGGTGCACAGGAACGACAGCAATTCTCACTGCTTGCTTGTCGGAGATGTGAAAATGAGTAAAAGAGCAGGAGGAATGAAGACAGATTGAGAGATGACAGGGAACAGAAGGTGAGGAAGGAGCCGTCGTGCCGCTGGCTGGCTCATTACCTTCGCAGCTAAAGAAACTTTCAAGTTAAAGCTCTGTGCCTCTCCTCCATGGCCTGGATTTTGGGAGGCAGACTCTGCCTGTAGTCCCAGCGGTGTAAACGGGATGTATCTCCACCAGACAGCAGGGTGGTCTCGTATGCGCAGCAACGTGAGGCTGGGCTGCATCTATACAGTTATAATGTAAACACAACCACGGTGTGGTCCCAGAGGCTTTCTATCACAGACATACAAACTCTGCATTCGGTCCTTCTAAACTTCCCGGTGCCCTGATGTAACTGGTTATGAAAACGAAGTGGGTCTGGCACAGCTGGAGTCGGAGAGCGGAATTATCGTCTGGCTCCTCGCAGCAAAAATCCGGTACCTTGAAAGCAGCCGCGTTTCTGCCACACTGGAAAACACAGAAAAGAGCCTGTGCTTCGTCTGCCTGAGACTGCCTCCTCCATCTCCCACCGCTCAGCCTCGGTATAAAGAAACTCCCTAAATCCCAGCGTAGATAACGCAATCACGGCATTGTCTGTAGGAAGGTATTTGTTTAGATTAAGTCTTTTAAAAATAATGGTGACAAAGGAAGACACATTAAACAAGGAAAATCTTAATTGACCTAACCAAAATATTTGCTAAATTTCTTAGCAGATGTAGCAGTGTACATAGAATAGAAATAAGTATATAATGTTTACTGTAACATAAGAAAATGAATATAGTGGAGTAATGAAAGCAATTAATCTTGTATTATACCAGCTAGTAAATTTAGAATGTGCGGAGAGGAGATAGTACACTCTTTTAGCATCAAGGGTCCTTATGAGGCATTAGTGAAGTGAGGCTGTGATGAACTACGCATTTTGTTACATGTGTGTGGATTCTGAAAGTGATGCATTAGGTGGTATTAACGCTGTTGTCAAGGTCGAAGCAATATGAATGTAATCTTAACCAGTAGAATGAGGTCTTGCTAGATGTATCATATGGGATGCAAGACTGCATAGGTAATAAATTAGTATGTAAATTGGGGTAGTTTTAGGAGATAAAAGGGCATATTCAAGGGGTGTACTCCGAGAGCTGTTCTCCCAAGATAAGGTCACAAACAACCGCCATGGCCCTCTTGCTGTCAAATCAGCCTGTAACAGAAGTTACCAAAGATTTTGCTCTGTTAGAATATTTATGTACTCCAGACTACAGCAGGTACTGAAATCATGTCCTGCCTGCCCTTTCTTTATTATTTTTATTCCAACTGATCTAACAATTTTCATATGACTATTGAGAAAAAGTGGTATTTCACTGGCCTGTGTTTTCTACCAGCCAACAATGGAATAGGTTACACGCCAGAACTGAACCATGCACTCCTATTTAGGGATTTTCACAAAGTTCCATTTCTTCAGTCAAAAAAATGCTACAAGAATAACAATAAAAAAACCCCACCCTTCTTTCTGTACAAAGAACCTGGCTTGCTGCATCTCCTTTGTTCGCTCTCCTGCGCAATGTGTTGTCTGCAAATGGAAGTCCAAACTAGCTGCAGTGATGAGATTTCCAGCTTTGTGCAAGCAAAAGGCACAGATCTCATTTGCAGGCTGTCAGTTACAAAGCCCAAAGCTTTTCAAGGCTACACCAGTGCTAACAAGTGGAGGTGGGTAAACTAGAAAAGGCAGTATTTTCTTGGGAAAAAGGAATCCCAAATACCTGCCTATATAGAGCAACTTGAGCCAATACTCCCAGGGTAGGGAAGCTATTTAGGACCGCTCCCCAAAGCATTTAATCTTGCCTTTGATCACTTCTGCGTCTAGCTACAGTTAGAACACAGCACTAATAAAAAGGCAAAATAAAGTTGAAAATTAACGACTAAAGAAACTAAGGAATGTCAGTGGTTTTTAATAAGAATTGGAACTTTTTCATCTGATGTGAGGTCTAAGCTGTGGCACTTGCCCCATCACTGGTAAAAAGGGAGCTCTGTGCTGCTGGGACAGATCATCTCCTGCAAACACCTCTGTGCCTTTCCCCAAAGCTTAGGTAGCTGCTAGGACTAACTGCATGACCTTTTTAAGCACTAGTGAGGACAGGTGAATCCCATTCTCTACAGGTATAATTAATTTCACCTCTAATGAAGCTGTTTCTGATCTTCTAGAATACCAAAACTTCTCTACACAGCAATCTTATATGCTTTAACTTTTCTTTTTCCCCCAGCACATCTGCTAATTGAGGGAAGGGAAACAACAGCAATTCTGCAAAATAGCAAGGATCTGATATGGTAAAATCCTTCTTTACAGCTTTATTTTGGGATTACCTTTTTAGAATTATACCTGCAACCAGGAAGCCTGACTGGAAACAAATCCTGCTTTGTTTTTCTTTACATGGGCAAATGAGCTATATTTATTTCCCAACTTTTTAGCAGGCTGATTTAGTTTTGGAGAAAGTTCAGGTTGTTTCTTTATATTATTTCAAAAGCAAGTGCCAGTCTTTAATTTCTTCATTTTAAAATTTGATCCTGTGTAGCCAATATCATTGTTACCTTGGAGTAGCTTTCTCTGTTATTCCCCACAGCTGCAAAAGAACATTATAAATACGAAATTGTTCTGGGCAGGAGCTGGGAAAGAAAAGCTGGCCAGGAATATAAATGACTTTTCCTTTCATTCATATTGAGTTTGCAGTTATTCTGGCATAAAACTAGAATAAAATCACTCTTAGTAGAGGATTGACACCATTGACTTAAGTGATGTTGCTTTGTGTTCACAATCTTGGATTCAATGGAGAGAGAATAACACCAATAAAAGCACCATAAGGACACCAATAAAACATAAGCAGAATCTGGCCCATCAGAAGCACCTTTTAGACAAGTTGGAGCCCTAAGTCACGGGTATGTGCAGCAAGCAAGGTAAATCTGAGGCCAGCGAGGAGAGCAAAGGCCGTAGTGTCTTCCTTGATAGGAGCTATTGCTTGTGGGACTGTGATGGTGGGAAACCACTGCCCTGGGTGAGGCCAAGGCTTCTCTCTGAACACATATAATGTGTTTTTCTAATCTTCCCTCTGAGGTGCCAGTGAGTCTTTCGAGGAATGTCTTCTTTTTGGGTTGTGGAGAGCAGCTTCTAGATGGGTGGCCCCTGGTGTACGAAGAGGTCAAGTATTCCCTGTGCTCACACACCAGCTCTTTGACTTGGCAGATGTGGAGCTCGCAGAGCAGATGCTCCTCTGACTCATACAGGTGTAAATAAGGATTTCCTCCAAGGAAAGCTGCACGCTACACCTACCCGCCTTGCCGGAGCTGGTGGAGTCGCTGCTGATTCATGCTGGGAAAATTTGGCTCCATGACCCCAACCACTGGACCACATAGTCCTCTCCCTTCCCCTCTCCATAATTCATACACAGGAACCCACTTGTAAGGGTGATGTATGCTCTCAGCAGATGTTCCCCATGCCGGTATGATGAACACGCATCCAGGGTATTGCACTACGAAAAGAGTGCCAGCAGAGAAATGGTCTGGTGGGCTCAGATGATGAGTTGATCCATGCAGACAAAAAAAAGCCCTTGCCCAGGGGATCCTGAGGCACTATCCCAAACTAGAGGCAATCAGATGCATAGATGGCAACAGGAGAATGATTTTAGAGAGTTTTCTCTGATCTGAAGTCTAATAGTCCAAACCATTAAAAAAAAAAAAAAAAAGATCCCATTTATACATGACACAGCTGGTTTAGAGGAAGAAACTTATTCCCCACAATAACTTTTATGCAAAATATAAAGAGAAGTTTGCCAAACTTTTCTTCTCACATCATTCAGTGTATCCAGCAGGGAAGGGAACAGACATAACGGCTGGATTGTGATGCCAAGTGTTGGTTAAATCCAGACCCCTCCTCAGTGCCAAAGGGGACCTCAAAGAGGAGGTATTGCCAGAGCGCAATTCTTCTGAGACTCCTGGGCTGAATTTCAAAGACATAAAAGAAAACTTGGAAATAAATGTAACATTTTGGACAGCTACCAGGATCAAAAGGAACTCCCAGCTGATAGGGTTCCTCTATAGCTACTATCAAACCTACATAGTTGCTACCCACATAGTACTTTTAAAATCCGTGGGCACAGCAAATGAATATGTAAAAAACGTATCTTTTTGTGTGTCGTAGAAATTTCCCATTGAGACGTATCACTAGGCCATCGTAACTGTATCCATATAAAATAGATGAAGTCGTCAGTGAATTTAATGGAATCTCTGCTCTTTTCTCCTACTGGGCTATATAAAACTCTGCTTAGATCATTTTTCTTGGAGTATAGAAAGGAGAGGAAGTGGTTGCTTTGTATTTTGTTCTGTTCTTACTCTGTGTTGCTTGAGAAGAATGGTTCAGTAATTGCTAAATGTTTTCAGCTATTTTTCTCCTTTTCTTTCACTGAAATCTTAAAAAATACCCAATCAACTCTATAGTCTAACAACTACATTGAGAAGCCATCACAGAAATCTCTTTTGTACATTTTAAAGAACTTTTGATCAAAATTTTAAAATTATTGTACGTTCCACTTACGGTGATGAAACTCCCTGTGATAATTACGGATGCAGTTTTTAATCCAAGGTTTGTTTCAATGAAACATTGCTTATATTTCTGTCTCTGCATTCTTGCCTAGCAGAGATACGTATCTAAGCTGATATGCCAACTTTGCCTGACTCCAGCTGGAGTTTGTCTGAGCAGGATCTGTCCCAAGATTCACCACCAAATTATATTTTCCTCCATATTCATATTCCTATCTAAAGTGAATGCACGAAAATGCCACGGATAAAGCTACCGACACGGTGACTGAATGCTCAAGAGCAGTCTCACAGAATTATCGATGGCTAAAACCTTCCTATTGGAGTAGAATTGCTCAACTGCTGGGTCAGACAATTTAACCCAAATTAATAGTTTTGCAGGCAGCAAAGCACGTTGCCTCTCGAAATGAGTTCCAGGATGGCCTTTATCTTTGTAATTGATGTGAAACCCAGTTAGCAGAGTCAGTGGTCTCCAGCCCAGGGAGGGTGGCACTTTCGGCCATTTCACTAAAACTGGGTTTCCTTGCAGGGTTTTACAGTGGGACACTGATGTCAGAGTTACAGGATGACAGACGTGAGCAATTCAAGGTGAGGGTCTTCTGCAAGGAGAACAAAGAAGGGCTCTTTCTGCAAACCACAGAGCTCAACCGTTCTATTCAAAAGCAATTCAAAATCCCATCCAAAAAACTCATTAACTCAGTGGGAGCCTGGTTTGACCAAGAATTCTAAGCTTAGACCCTTAATAAGGATGGTCACAAGGGGACAGAGACAGCAGGGTATCTTCCATTTGTTTCTAACCAGGATGAAATTAATCTCTATGCAGAAAATCAGCTTAAGGACTCTACCCTACTTAAATTCCTTCAAGGCCTCTGTAGTTCACTTGAGTAATCATTGATTGGATTCTTAAGAGATACAGAGAAGCTCTAGCTAATTACAGTACATCTGTGAATAACTGCATTTTTGGTCCTTAGGCAGTTCTGAAATTTGGAAGACAAAAAAAAAATCAACCTGAAAGGAAAGTATTCCAAAATGTGGTGTCTTGAAAAATAAGACTGTCAGAATCTGGTCAAGTGAAACATTTTGATTTGATTGCTACAGGTTTTTATACCATATATGACACTGAAACATATTTTGAGGTCAAATGTTTTCTCAACCTAAGAAGGCGAAATATTTCATTTTGAAAATGGCAAAACAAAATGTTCCCATTTCTATATTGTCATTTGTGGGTGGAGGATTTCTTTTTTTTAAAACTCTGCAAAACTTTAATACATTCATGTAGGGTTCCAGCCAATCCTCATCTGAGTTTTGGGGTTCAAAAGTTTGTCTCAGACTTCAACTTTCTGTACCCATGACACAGAATCCTTTTCCTGTGCTAAAGCTACAGATGAAGCACCTGCACAAGAGGGTCTGTCTCTACAGGCAGTTACAGTGCACATATATGGAGAAAATGGATTGCTCTCATCTTGGCAGAAAAGATGAATTTTTTGTGATCTATGCACACAAACTTCAGCAATATTTTAAGATCAATGGTACTGAGGACCGTCAGAAGAAAAGACCATTTGCAACCGTGTAAGATGGATGCTTCCTTTCAAGAATGGGTGAAAAACACTAGAAAGATTTCTCTCTGCTGTCTTAAAAATTGCTCCCAGCCTGATCCAAAGCCATCTGAGCCAACAAACTGATCAGTTGTATTACGGTGACATCAAGAGGCCACTGCTGTGCTGGAGACGCAACTGCTCTGCAGAGCTTATGGTCTCCCGGGAGCAGGTAGGAGGTTGAGGAGAACAGTCAGTTGCTCAAGGATATCTCTGTGGTCAGGGCACAGCCGAGACATGCTGCAGACACACCAGATCCCCACCCTGAACTGCCCAGCACACGCTGCTTTGACAGCATTTGAGGCAGATTTTTGAGGCTACAGAGCAAGCTGCAGAGCTAAGATGTTTTTGATGAAAAAAATCACCCAGAGGCTGCAATTTACTGGGTACCCCAGCGGGTGGTTCATGACCTGCTGTGGTTTATCCATTTGCAAGCAGCCTGCAAGGCTGGGATTAGTGGGATCTGGAGTCAGGCATGCCCAGACCAGGTGAGGCAGAGCAGGGGTCTCGCAATCTTGGAGAAACGTCTTCACACAGAGCTTTCGGAGAAAAACAAGAAGGTGTTGCTTCTGCAAACTGCACAACAGCCACCAAATTGTTCTTCTTTCTATTTCCTGGGAGATGAGAGCAGTGATAGTGCATGGATCGATTGGCAAGGTCTCCTCCTTCTCTGCCCCACTCCCTGCATAACAAAATGTCCCCACCCCACTGTCCCTCTCGGCCATCTCTCCATCTCCCAAAGCCCTTTGCACAGGGGCCACTAGCTGCACCATGCAAACACACTCCTTAGTTGTAGTATTGCTAAATCTCTCATGCCGAAGCATGAGACTCTGCCCTCCTGTGTGCCCTGGGATGCAGAAGAGGGTCTGGCTGTCAGTCCTGATTCTCCCTGCCCGGCACCAGCCAAGATCCTCCTCTGCTACGGGACATTTGAGCATTTTGACAGGACAAATTTCTCCCACCCACAGGCATGTGCTCCAGGAGGACCAGCTTGGGTTGGGTGTTCAATATGTAGGTCTGAGACATAGCCTGGTGCCTCTCACCTCCACGTGTACTTGTGGGGAAGGAAAGGCTAACCAGTAGAAGCAATACCAAGGGCCAAGAACACCACAATTGTTTCCTGTGAGGTTGCTCATTTGAGAGGTAGTTTAATTTCAATCATAGCGTTTATCCAAGAAGATGATCTGAGGAGTCAAAATTGGGAAACCCCTTGAAATGATGACATTCCCGAACAGAGCTGGGATTTCCAGTGCAGCAACAACGGCTGCGTGCTCCTCCTCCCCATGCTGCTTTTTGAAAGGTAGTTTTGGGGACAGGCCACCTGTCTTGAGGACAGCACTAGTACAGCATCCAAGTCCCAGCAACACACTGGTCCTGACTGAGTCTCATGCCTTCTGTCACGCTGTCTCAAGAGTTTCCCTTCACAGCCTTTCTGTCGACTTTCAAAGGCGCCTGTTCTGCTATAGGCAACAGTCCCTCAAACTGGAATTATGAGCAGTTAAGTTTTATTTAGACGCTCATGTTTAACACAGCCAATGTTCCTTTCCAATCAAGACAACGGGAGCCTTACGGTCCACATTTGCCCTTCTTCCCTGTAACTCTTTCATCAGTGTGACTGACTCCTAGAAGCTCTCTGCTTTCCTGAGCTCAGTTTAGACTTCAACTGACTTTCACAGTGCTGAAGAGGCTTCGCACGCTGTGCAAATCGTCTGTGTTTTTCTACATTTCTTGGCTATTGTTGTTGGCCATGGCTGGTTTGTTAAAAAACATATTCAGCGTTCGTCTATCTGCTGCAAGTCAATTTGGACGGAAAGCTTGAGAGTGGGTGAAGGAGCAGAAGCAGCCTCCATACACGCTCCTATGTACGTGTAAATATTTGAAAGGTCATTCAGCTATTCATACAGTATGTTCTGCCAAGCTTTGTGCAGAAAACGCTCACCTTTTTTCGGTGTCTCCTAATAAATCTTCTGGGGTTTGCAAATGTAGCAGCAGGCAGTCTTGTTCTGTTTTTGCAGCTAAATAATCCATTGTTTGCTTGTTTGTTTGTTTCCTGGGCAAATCAGGCATAGGAACAAAAATATCATTAATGGCAGGCAATTGCAGATGCTTACAGTGAGCAACAAGGGCAGGTTATGAACAAACCTGGGGATGGAAAATGCAAAAAGGATAAGATTTTTATATGGTGATTGCGCTCCAGAAATATGTTGTTTTCCTGTTGTGGCAAGCAGCAGCCCACTAATTGGGCAAATCTCCTGCGGTTTGCAATGGGCAGGGTCCAGGTCTGAACTGTGGAACAGGACTCTCCTTTGCCCTCAAATAAGGTGAATTTGGCTCTGGATGTGAACTGCTCTTGTGGAGTGTGCCTCTCTCTCCTGGCCTGACCTGATCCCGGGCTGGCCCCTGTGCTGGAAGAGGACCAGCACTTACCAGCACCCTCAGCCCTTCGGAGTCCAATGGACATTCACAAACACGTGTGCTGATGCTGCAGGAGTCTGGAGACACACTGTTCCAGCAGCACATTGCTGGTGCTTGTGCCTGCACGTAGGTGTATCCCCCATGTCTCCACCTGCAGGAGCTCTGAGGCAGGGGCTTTGTAGGACACACCTCAAAGTCCCTGTGTATCCCAATTGTCCTTTCTGGTTTGGAGGCGATCTGGGTCATAGTTTCCTCAATGATGTGGAGGCAGCTCCAGCTGCTGTGGCAAAAGGGATTCCTCTCTGCTAATGAGCTATTTATGAGCAAGGTACCTAGTCCAAGTTGCTCATCCAGGCTTCTACTTTCAGGAGAGGGAATCTTCCCATGTGCCAGATCGAACACCCAGGGCGGGATTTAGCTCCAGGTTAAGAGGCAGCGTTTCGGCATTAGATGGGGATATCTCTGTGTGCTGACGGTGAAAGCTGTTAGGAGAAGCAATGGAGATGTGGCCCTTAGAGCCAAGAGGGGGATGGAGCTGGTCCTTGCAAGTGTCTGCTCTAAGGTGACCTAAACAGCTTCCAGGTTCCACCATTGGGCCAGATCTTTATGGAATGTGTTGGCAATTTAGATACCTGGCACACAAGTAGACAACTAAATTTAAGTGTCCTAATAGGGAGCTGAATCGCATATTTAATTTCATAAGGCTTCACTTCAAGGTGGGAGGGATGTCTCCTTTCATTGTTCATATCAATAACAATATGAATAATGATAACAAACAGAAGTAGTGGTTTGTTAATTTATCCTTGTTGGATGACTATTTAGATGAACCTGCTGCCTTATTTAAAACCAAAGGATGGTCTTGTTCTTGTGTAGCTTTGTGAGTAAAAGCTAACACAGCAACTTCCTCTATCCAGCTGAAAGAAATCAGTAGTCCTTTACCTCTGTGAGCACTTAAATACACTCAAGATTATTATTTTCATGTCTGAGTAAAGCAGAAGGCATGTAAAGTAATGTATAAAATATAGTAGGGTATATCTAGAGGGAGGCTGTATGGACATCAAGCACAGCAAACCTGATATAAAATATAATGAAAGAATAAAGCAGGTAACAGGGCAGACATAAATCCTGCTGCAATGAATAAAGCATGTCACATAATGGCGATAAAAAAAGTAGCAAATGGCAAAACACACATCAGCATAGACATAAAGCATAATGAACTGATGGATGAAAGTCACATTAACGAATAGATTGCTCTTGTCACTCAGAATAAGCAAAATGATCATTTTGTCTTCTGAGCCCTTAGAGAGCTTCTGGCTACACAGGACTATGGGGAGGGCTTTCTAGTTTTCTTAGAAACTAATAATATCTGACACTTGCAAATACCTTTCGCTGAATGTTATCATCAGGTCTAAAGACCTGTCAGATTGAAAAACTTTGCTGCTGGGCTTAGCGAGGGTTTGCACTAAGCAGGCATGGCCTGGAGAGACCATGTCTCCAAGAGAAAGACAGGTCAGCATGGCTCGCAGACCTCAGGGGAGCGAGTCTGGGAGTGTTACGAAATCCAGCGATGCGGCTATTGCAATAACTCCATCCACAGCCACATCTCCGTGGTACTCACTTGCATGAATACATGTTCCTCAAATATCCCTGATGAAACACGGTCTGCCTAATAAGATGTGGGTAGAAAAGCACAGATGGGCTAACTTTCTCTGGGGTATTGTTTTTCACTTTTGTTAAAGACATATTTGAATGTATTTTTTTAAGTCATGGCGATGTAATTCACACGTTATACTGTAACTGATTCTGAATGCAAGGTTTCACCTTTTCATCGCTGTTTGGAGACAAAAAGCTTTATAGAGGGAACAGCAGAACCAAAGTAATCACCCCTAGAGAGCAGGAAACACCCCCTGGCAAGACTGGAGCTGCAGTGGGGTTCAGCTGAAGGGACTCGGGCAGAGATGTTAATAAAGCACTGGCTTGTAAAACTCACTGCTCGCAGAGTATTTCTGCCTACAAGCACCCTTCACCTCAATCCAAAGCAGAACCCCATGACACAGAGCTCTGGTCACAGCTCACAAGCAAGTGAAAATTTTCATGACCCACTGGCTTCTGGAGAAAGCCCTACAGCACATAAGAGCACCCCCTGCCCGCCGCCCCCAGTGCTTTCATCTGGCAAGAGGCAGCGGTGATCCAGTGACTGAGCATCTCACTGCTGTTGCATCCTTTGCTAGCTGCATTTTTACAAACTCCCTTTGCAAATAGGTTTGAAAGGAAAGTGCATTTAGTTTAATTAGTGGACTCTACAACCAGAAGCCATTTGTCAGCCACTTAACCAAACTCTCCTTTTTTTCCTGGCAGCAGCAGAGGCCTGAGCCCAACTGGTTTGCAACAGGAATTTGCGGTAGCAGACCCAATGCCAGGCTCTGCCAGAGATTTATTGCTCTGCTGGCATGCAGCGCTTCTCTCATTAAGGCTCTCACATTGTTGTTTGGCTTCTTCTAAAGTGCAAATACATGAAGCAACGCTTTGGAGGAAGCCAATTAGGAAGGACAGAAGAAACATTTCCCACCGGCTGGGGCCAGACCCAGGACTAAGCAGGATCAGGGCTGCATGGAAATTGGGAGCCTGTTACAGGGAGGGTGTTAGAGGTTTGTGTGCAGGAAGATTAAGTACAAGCCAGCTCTGTTGTAGGCTGGTTGTTTCTCTGAGAAAAGCTTCTTAATTTCCTTATTCTTTGCTTCCTCATCTGTGAAGTGAGCACAGGCCTTTTAGACTAAAATCTTTGTCTTCCTAACGCTAACTCTTGCTTTCAGGATTCTCACTTCTTCCATAATTGTCCTCATACAGGACAGTGCGTGCCTGAAACAACGTCTGAATTAGGCATAAAGCTTTAGACAGGGAACATACATCTGTGTTAATGCAGGCAAATTGGCAGCTCTGATTTCTTCACAGTGGCTGTCCTACACCCCGATTCAACTCTGCTCTCATCGGGGAGCAGCACACCCAAACCTGGGAAGCTCTTTGCTGCTGCTGCGGGTGCAAAGGAGAGCGGCACGTGGCTCGTTTCAGCCTCTCCTCATGCCCTCTCTGAAGGAGACATCTTGATAGGAGACGCCTTCTGACAGCAGCGGGTTGTGAATCAAGTCGAAGGACTGAGACCCCTCAAACGAGAGGTCCCACCTGGGATTGCTTCCAGGAAGGAGTCAGGGGCAAGGCTCTGCAAAGCATATAAAAATATATGTCCACAGAAAAATACAAGGCTGTGTTCCTTAGAGCAAACTGACTTCCTACAACGCTGATCTTTCAGCAACAGTCTGGGTGTCTGAAGAGGCTGGTATGCAGCCCACTGAAAGGGGCCACTCAGGATAATGCTCTAAGCCAAATATGCACTGGCATTTAGGGCTATTTGAAGCCAATGGCCCAGCCTGGGCCACACTTTGTATTTGTTTTTACACACTGTGAGCTAAGTTTGGGTACGGTATGCTCAAACACACAAGCAAGCCTCTGTCTGCCTCTAAAAGGAGAGGGGGGGATTGCAAAGGGAAAGTACACTTTTCAGGCAAAGTCAGGTTCAAATTATGAACCAGCTTTTCATATTAGCAGGAAATACTTGATCCTCCTGCACCTTCATTCAGCTGGGCCCACAAAATGGCTTTGAGGGGAGGCAACCCCCAAAGAAAATATGTTTCATGTGGAAAAGTAAAGCAAAGCCTGTATTTGCAGCTGATTTGTAAATGAAAGATGCTTAAATAGATCAATTTTTAAAACCAAGTATTATTTTTAACCCTATTTGCCCAAAGATGCTCCAGAAATTATTGTGGTTTGGCATAGCTCTAGCTGCCCTGGGGGTGCTGATGGGTGCAGGGCTTGATGCAGCTTGTGCTGCCTTCAGTCCTTACCTATGGCTTTACGCTTTCCCTGCGTGTGAAGAGATTTCGTGTTGTACTACGGAACCACCACTGAATCTTTGCAGCTGTTTTTTAATAGCAGTTAGAGGCTATGCTGAAAAATGTGCTAAAACAACCTCATTTTTAGCCTGGAAAGCATGGTCCATAATGGTGACAACCAGCAGTGATGTCAGAACTTTACCAGTTTCTAGTCACAAGTGATTTGGTTCAAAAGTGACCCCAAAATGGTAGGATTTAGTCTAAACCTAGTTCGAGGTCCAACAGAACTTAAGCAACTCTTCATCATTTATCTCCCATTCCTTCCTCTCTCCACCTGATGGAGGCTAGGAATCAGGAGCTCTGAAACACTCGTGTAAAGTGTATATTCTTAATACTGTGGAATAAAAAATCCCAAACCAAACCTGCCTGTCAGTATGTATTCATAACACTGCTCCACTGTGTCTGGAGGAGCAAAAATACTAAACACTCCTGTCACAGAAAATATTCAAGCAAATCTGCCTCTCCCCATCTCCAGAGCTGCAGTTTCTGCCCCACAAGAGTTGCTGTGCTCTACCAGGTGACAGCGACCAGGGAGGCAGAAGTTGTGTTGTCTACTGAGCTCATTTTACCAGTATAAATTGTACCTCTAGTAGAGGGGCTTTCTGGCTGCAACCTCATGGACCAAACTTAAATGGTACAAGAGGTCTCTGCTGCCTCAGCGTCGAACATCTCTGGAGCCCTGGAGGAATGGTGGCCATCTGGTGCTGCGCTCAGTGCAGGCTGTCACGGCAGAGACACACGGGGGACAGAGCTGTCTCTCTTGGGGGAAGACAATTTTTAGGCTTGGGCACTAACATTAGGCATTTGCACTCATTCAACCCGAGACGTGACCACAAGACGGCAAAGTTTTCACAGAGCTATGAATATCGCAGAGGCTGCGGTCAGAGTGAGGGCTCCAAGGCATAGGCAGATGGCAGGGCACCATCTTGCTCTGCTCTGCTCATAACCCAGGAGAGGAAAAGGGGAAAGTGGCAGAAACGTCTTCTGTCTTAGGTAATGGGGAGGTCAGTGCACAGTTCAGACTAGACAGCAAGGTCCTGTCCCCTGGACAAGCCCTAATCTCCCCTAAAATTGGAGAAATCAAAACAATAGGCAAGACTGATGATGCACTGAGTTTCTTAAAGTTGAGAAACACCCACCAACAGTGCTGAGATCACAAAGTGTTTCCAGGAGATGTGGCTATTCTTCTGTTTTGTTTAAAAAAACCCAAACCCTCAACCCTACAGCAATGACACTTCAAGCAAAGGAAGATGAACCTCCTCATGGTTAAACAGCTTCGAAAATATTTCCTGTCATGCTAAAGAAAGATTGATAGAAAGATATGGCTTTAAAACAAATAGGAGAGCACATTTTGGGGACTTCAGCCCAAACACTTCAGCACTGTGATAATGCGTGATGAAATCTTTACCTCTGTAAATAAACAAAAACTATCTGGAAGGAGCATTTCCCAGCTGCTGCCATGGATTTCCTATTGCATGTGAAGGCACGAAGCTACAGGAGGCCTCTTCTAACAGGAGACCCGTAACTATATTCTATAGAAGTTACTTTATTTCCCATCCTAAAAAGAGGTGGAATCTGTAAAACTTCTACTGGGGAGGAGGGAAACCAAACATACCTCAAATTTACTCTGCATAAAAAATATATCCTTGAAATCTGGAGCTGTTCAGAAGCCAGGCAGGTCTTGAGTGTATTGCAGAAATATAACTTACTGTGAAGGCATCCTTTGCCAATGCTATAATTTCAGCGTCTATAAATTTCATGTTTTCCTTGTAATGAAGTCTCTCCTCATAACTGAGCAGCCTGTGAATCCACAGGCACTGGTTGCCTTCTCAATTCTCTTCTGGTCAGTGGTGTGGCCATGAATGGGGTCATTTCTGCACCCATTTCTCAGTTTCCCATCTGTAGACAGGGGATAATGATGCCTGCACACCTCTGTGGAGCCCCGTGAAGCCCCTGGATGGAAAGCTGTGAAGGAAAGCAGCTCTCTCTAGTCGTGGTGTGTATGCATTGCTATGGGCTCACCAGTGTCAGCTCAGCTGCCTTTGTACGGAAATTTTCAACTGGAGTTGAAGCCATAGACTTGGACTGAAATAAAACACACCAAACTGCCCGTGCAGCCCTGGGCTGAGTCACCCAGAGCTGACCTAAAGCCAGCTCAACTTCCACTCTCTCCCAGGACGCTCAGCATTCTAGTGTCTTTTTGGGGTTTTTTTTTCGCATTTGAGCATTTCTCTCAAACTGGTGAACGGTGGAGAGCACAAGTTATCCAGGGCAGCGTGAG
Organism: Leptosomus discolor; assembly: GCF_034619465.1. Taxonomy (NCBI): domain Eukaryota; kingdom Metazoa; phylum Chordata; class Aves; order Leptosomiformes; family Leptosomidae; genus Leptosomus; species Leptosomus discolor. The sequence goes on from NC_141419.1 coordinate 2,252,576, forward strand.
CTCTGACTCAGAGCTGGTCCCCAGATGTACCCTAAGGCTGCTTTCAGCCTCCTGCCAACTGCAGGGCAGGAGTTGTACCGCTGTCGTCAGGGTTTTGAAGAATATGAGTCCATCTTCTTCCCCAGCTTGTTATGAGATTGGCCAGAATGCAGTGTCATCACCAAACAGTGAAAAAAAAAAAAAAAAGAAAAGAAAAATAAACCTTTCCCTTTTCTTCTTCCATTCAGCTGCACTTAGCCCTTACTCTAAACAGTTTCCCAGAAACGCAAGAGTGAAAAACATAGAGGCATCCTTAAAGGGAAATAAAAGACAGAGAGAACCATGTGACTTCAAAACCTGGGACTTAAGTAATAAACTGTCAGATTTGGTAAGATTCCAAAGAAAACCATGGGAATGTGCAACAGGACACAACTGTACTGACCCTGCCCTGCCCTGAAATGTCTTTGTGCTGCAGAGATCCCTGGCTGTGGAGGAAGACCCTGGGCATAAAGGCACGGCCAATCTTTTAGAGGCCATGTGATTTAAGTTACAAGTTGACCCTGTCTCAGATGCAGCATCTCCAGGGCATTCAGCTACTTGTATTTCACAGCATCACTGCCCAAAACGCCTGACTTTCTCTAAAAACACATCACGTGGAACTTCCATGGCACTTGGGAACATGCACTGTGCCAGACTGAAGCTTTCCAGCACACCTCCCATATAACACAGCCGGACGCGTACTGCTCTGTACGGATTTGGAGGGCCACAGAACTGCAATTTCCTGGCATTGAGGTGGAATTTGTGCATTTAGTTTCATAAGAACAAACAAGAAAACCCTAGGCAGCCCAGGCACTGCAGGGCCCTGATGGTTTGCTGGCTAGAATGTTCCTGGAAGCACAAAACAATAAACTCAGTGGGTACATTTGGGATGCTGCAACCAGGCATGGCGGCATGCAAGTCCCCTGAGAGCTTGCTTGAGTGTGCCCAACTCTCTCATTCACATTTACCTGCATCTGCCTGCTGGAGAGCTGTCACCCTGCTGTGACATACCAGACCTTTCACAGGAAGCCAGAAACTCAGGGAAAACTGCTCCACAGAAGGTCTAACGCGTGACTTCTCTGTTCCATAGGGTGAGGAATGAGGAAAGGAAAAGAAAACGAAAGAAAAAAATGGTTTTTATGAGAATGGTAATAAATACGTGGCGAAAAAGCACATATTTTAGTAAGTCCAAGCAGGGGTAGACAATCTGACGTCCTGCACAGTGGCTAAGTCACCAGGCTCAGATCTCTCTGTGGCTTTTCTTTTCCAAGAGCTGACTAACATAAATCACATCAGTTGTCTCAGGAACCGGCAGCAAATCTGCAGATCTCTCAGCCAACAACCCTGACCTTTGGAGTTCCACCATCCTGGTCCCAGAGTCCAGGGCTGCTCAAGCATCGGCTCCCAGGAGCACTTCCAAGGCATGGTGACTTTGCTGGCAAGGAATTAGCCGCTTCAAACCGAGGAACTTGGATGCTTCACTGCAAAAACAGCAGGTCAAGTTTGAGGTGAAATTCTTGGCCCCCTGCTTTTGTTTCTGCTGATTTTTGTAGGACAAAGCTGCACCCTGCTTCAGATCCCTCCTCTCCCTGTATACCTCACTTGCTGGACACCACCTGCCTGAAGCAGCATTTGTGCTGACATTTGCCATCTGGGATGTGCAAGCAGTCAAAGATCTGTTAGAAAAGCAACACAATTTTGCTTTCCTTATTATTGAGAAATCAAAGACCTCATGTGACTTTGTAGATGACTTAACACATTTATAGACCAGGAAGGAAGTTGAGCTGCACTGCTCGCTTCGCTTTTCAGTGGGGCGGCTGCTGCAAGTTCAACCTCATTAACTCACAGCCGTGCAGAGGGATCAGAAAATGACTGCCCAAACGACCACCGAACCCCCCAAATGTTGCTTCTTCAACATCAAGACAGCAACAGTCGCTCTAGGGATCTTCCACGTGGTAAGTCGCAGGACTGAAAGGGGGGACAGGGAGTGGGAGACAAGAAAAGAGAGACGGAGGTGTAATCTTTACAGAAGGAGCAATCATTGCAGATCAGAAGGTTTCATGACTATTGACTTTTCCGTGTTCCCAAAAGAGAAAAACCAATGATTTAAGAGGGATGGACAAAAGAGGAGAAAGTGGTGGGGGAAGGGGGGGGGCAAGAAGAAATTTCTTATACTGGGAGGGGTTTTTAACTATTTTTTTCCCTGTCTCTACCAATTGGAGCTCATGCAAACTCACTCTGCTTTCCCTTGCAGCTTAATGCAGGAGCTCCTACCCATGCAGGGATGCGTAGCTTGGCCAGGGCTCAGCATGGCTACCTGGACATGTTGGTTAGAAACTGGGCAGCCCATTGGCAATGGAAACCGTGGGAGTGTTGAAATTATGGGTCACTGGAGGGAGGAGGGATTGGGGCCCCAGGCAAGCAAAGGGCGGGTGGGCCAAGCTGCCTCATTGCTCTCTTCACGGCCAGTTGGACACTATACGCACCGTTTCGGTTTCCGTTTGGATCTGTGGCTGCGTTCAGCTGCCAGGCAGCTGGCGTAACTGCTCGGGGGTGGGCACAGATGGCAGCGAGCAGAGGCAGCAGAGGCCAGAGGAGCAGTTCTTCCACGCCACCCAGCTGCACAGAGGTGCTTTCAGGTGGCTTTGGGTCACACTGAGGATGTGGTTCCTTGCACAGCGCAGGCACTTGAAATAATCCCATCTGTTGGACTCGGTGTGCACCGTCACGGGTTGGGAGCCTGCAGGGTGGTAACGGTTAACGGGGGCTCTTAACCCGCTCCTTGCACAGAAGTGGAGCGAGGGGAGTTGTAGCCTGCGAACACGTGCTGGGCATGGCAGCTGGGGCAGCCGTGCCACGCATGGGAAGGACGTGCCGTGGTCCCCCTGCAGCACTGGTCTGCTTTCCTGGGGCAGTGGGAGCAATCCAAGACGCCTCAGCAAACCCTCACTGTGCCACAGCCCCCTCCTCACTCACACAAAGCCAAGACAGCGGTCTGACGTGCTGGCTTAGTGGTCTTGACTTCCACGATGCTATGCCTGCACACGTTGGTGGAGGATTCAACTCAGGAAACGAAAGGCAAAGAAATCTGGAGATCGGCTTAGTTGCTTTTTTGGATAGTAAGATAGAGGGGAAAGCATCCAGTGAATGACAGGATTTTATAATCATGCCAGGAGTCAGCAGCGATGTGGGTTGCTGGAGGCAGTGAGCAAGGGGGGTGGCTGTGCTTGGGTGCAGGGCAGCATCTCTGCACCTCCCTGGTTTGGAACAGAAGATGGTCCCGTGCCAGCCCAGAGCAGGAGAGCAGAGAAACTTGGGTCTACACCATATCTTCACGCAATGTAACTGCCAACATCCTTCCCCGGCATTACTTGAAAGCCAGTAGTGGCGTTTCCATGCCCTATTTTAATCATTTAGGGACCTCAAAAACATTATGAGATTGGTTAAAAGAACCATGCAATTTTATAACCCTTTTTGCCTTCTGCTTTTTGAGCATGCAAATTACACCCTGGGCAGGCTACTCTGATTTTGCCACAAGATCAAAGCTTATAATCTTGCTTTAAAGCAAAAGACATTGCTCATAATCCCAAGACACAAAAATTGGAACCTATCAAAGCTGAGAGTTTGCAGCAGAACGTAAGTGATTTCTGACAACAATTAAACATACAGCCATTACAGAGGGTTGGTCATGAACTGTTTAGAAATGGGACCCTGGTAGGAAGCATAGCCAAGATCTGAAGAGGAGCTGTCAAAATTAAAGGTCTGTGCAAGGGTGGGAAGCACAAGACAGGGAACTTCAACACGTTTTCTCCAGAGAGCTACAAGCACGTCATGTGATGTGAGCTATCTGTTATCAATGGTGAAATGGAGGTGCAGAAAATGGATTATTTTTTCCTAGCTGGGAGGGTGAATCATAAAAACCCCTCCTTTGTCTTTCTCAGAAGTCAGCAAATGCTTTGAACTGAGGTGCATTTTTCTTGTAAGTGTTTCACCGTGATGCCACTAACGACAACAGAGATTGTTGATTTGCACCAGTGCGTGATGGAGGAGAGGAAGACCTTACCTTTCAGTGCCGGAGGCTAACAGGGAAAACTTAGTTACCGGTGACATCACATGACAGACATGCAAGGCCAAAAAAGTTTTGTGGGTCTGTTGAAGACACCAACTGAATTTCGAACAGCGAAAGGCAGAAAGCCTTCACAGCGCTCATGAGGAAGAGTTTGCAGAAGAGGTTCAAAGGTCCACCCAGGGCAGGCAAGAGGAGCTGCTTTTCTTTGCAAGCCAGCAAAGGCAGAAGTCATAAGACACATGTCCTGAGTCAGCCCCGAAGCCTGGCAGCCTCCCAGCCTACCTCCAAGTGCAGCCAGCAGCAGCTGAAGAAGGTGTTGGAAGCAGGACAGGTACCAAGTGATCCCTGCCCTGTGCACCCTCTGCAGTCAGTACATCAGAGACTCCTTGAGCTTGAGGCTACACAAAACCTATCATGTTTACTAGCTGTAATGTTTAATAATCTCCAGCTCTGTTGTGCTCACATTTCCTTTTCAATCATTTCTTTTCCATGTTTGACAAATTCTAGTGTAACAGGGCTCTCTATGAGAAGAGCCTGTTTCAGAGTCTTTTATTGCTGTGAAAGTTATCCCTCTCCTGACTGTTAGCAGTGGAGACATGGTTCAAGTCAGAAATTATGTGTGGTATACTTAGTGGTGCTTTATACCTTATCTTCTATAAATAAAAGGGTAGGTATCTGAGACAAAACTCATCGATTATCTGCATTGCTAACTAAAAGAGGGTAAAGGACTGATCCTGGGCCCAGAAGCCCAGGGATGCTCCCTGGCTTGGGATCAGCCCCTTCTGGAGCAGATTTGTCTCAAAAAAAAGTGGTTGGAGTGGTTCAAACCAAATCTGGGAGCAAGCTAAGTATGGCAGCATGGGCAATCATAGTGCTGGAGCTGCCCATTGACCCTCTTTTATGTGGGACAAGTCTGCACTGAGTGTGAATGTGACCCTGACACCATTTTTAAAACAGACTGCTCTTAAGCACATTCACAGGAAAGGACTTAGCAGCAATAACTCGGCCTGATATTTTAATGAGGACCAAACTGTCACATTGCAGTCACAGCCAGCTGCATGCATCCCCTTTCTTCTCTGCCAGGGCATAATTTGGCCTCACCCCGACAACTTAGCTTGGGATCTCACCTTGCTTTTGCAGCGGATGCTGCAGAGCCACAGCTGGGTCCTTGCTCTGCTCTCCCTTTGCCTACCTTGGTAGTCCCCAGGGCCAGGGCTCCCTGGATGGGAAGCAGCCCCTTGTCTCTAAATGACCATTCTCGTGCAGTTCAGCCACCGTTGCAGCGACCAGCTGGATGTGGCTGGTGGTCAGGAGGGTGTGGGGTCATCCTCTGAAACTGTGACGTGTCACTGCAAAACCAGAAGGGTGACTGCTGTAAGATATGCACAAGCATGATGTAGAAGATCAGCGCAGGGCATGTGGTGCCAGGGAGCATCAGCAGCTAACATGCGACTTGGGTTTAGACCAAGGAGCCAGAGATGCTTTTGAAGACCAGGGCTGGTCCAGTAAAGGATATGGGGAAGGGGCAGGGGCAGCCTGAGCCCTCAGCTCTTCAACCCTGCTGCTGGCTCCTGACAGACTGACCATCACCGCAACACCAGAGCATGTAACTCTGCAAGTCTCTGCGGGTCCTACTGTGTCTGTACCTACTGTATCATCTCAGTGGGTTTCTTTTACACAGAACCCCTTGGAAAACAGTTTAATTTCCAGAGAAGGTTGTCTTGTCTTACTTCTGTAAGAGATAACACAGAATAGCAACCATTTTTCCCATACCTCTTCTCCACCTTTTTGATCATGTAGCTGCACCTGGGCAGAGAAAGGGAAAAAGAAAAGGGGATTTATAAATTGGCAGTGACTTGTATGATTTGCTACATCAATACCGTTGGTTTGTATCAATATAAATCATTGCTGTGGGTCCTAGTGATGAATCATAGTGATGCTGAGTGATAGTAAAGCCATCAAACACAAGCTCTCATGTTTTGTGGCGATGTCTTGGCCTCCTGTAAATCAGATTTGTCTCGCTGCTGATCTCTGCATAGACAGTTGAAATAAATCGTGGGCATTCTCAAACAAGTGCAGAAGGAGGAGGAGGGGACAGAGCTGCGTGATTAGCAAAGCTTCATTCATTGCGAGGCGACTTGCAGGTGACTTTCAAGGAAAGCATGGAGGAATTCATCTTTCTGCTGATTGGCTCCTCCCAGGAATGAACAGACCTCGAGTTATTCGACATCAGATTCAAGAACAAGGCTGTAAAGGTGTTTCCACGCATACAGAACGGGCAGAAATCCTACAATTCCTTTGCTACTCATCCTCGATTAGAGCCAAATACGTCTTAGGAAGCAGCATGTCTGTACCTTGGTCTGGCCTCAGTTGCAGACGAGCTCTCCACTTCGGCAGCTCTTTAACTGAAGGAGCAGAGTCTCATCTCTGGGACCTTCCCCAGGTCCAGTCCTCACCTGTGGATGTGACTTGTGTTGGCACAGAGCTGCGAGTCATTGTGCTTTCACCAGGCTGTGGCTGACCCAAGATGTTCAGCAGACCTTGTGCTGCTCTCTCGTCCTCCTGGAGCATCTCTGTTGCACAAACAAGAGGGGGAGAAGGAGGCAGCAGGAAGAGAAAGATAAAATGTTTTGAAAGGAAACCAAATGGGAACTAAAACCACTTCTCCCTTCATCCTACCCTGCCACAACAACCACTTTTATATTAAAATAAGAAAAGGCAAAGCTCTGAAAATACAGCATTTCTATGTGGTGCTATTTGCCTTCAAAGTGCCGGGTGTCACCTGCTTGCATGCACCGCTCTCAGAAACCTTCACAGCACCCCAACGCACTGTCAGAGCAGCATGTCGCTGTCCCCAGTGACCCCGGTTCACTATGGCTTCAAGCTCTTCTTGCAGAAACCCTCAGTGTGAAAAAAAAAAAAAAAAAAAAAAAAAAATGAGCAGCCGTCACACCGAGGCCATGTGCATAAAGATAAATTATTTGGAGATTAGTCAAGCTGCACATATTTCAGAAAAAAGAAGGCACATGACACAATCTCTAACAGCAGTTTAACCCTACTGCAGTAAAATTATGCACCAGAAAATGCGGGCTGCGTGCGTCATGCTGTTAAGATTCTGCCTTGCGAGACACCCCCAATTTAGCTGCCTTGATTTAAAGACTGGCTCTACCTCAGTCCTACACTATTTGGCTAAGCCACTTCATTTCCTGGCATTACAGGTCTTTTACCAAGAAATTCGAAGCACTCCTTTTAAACAGAGACAGCAACAACGTGAGAGGTGGTCTCCAAAAGTTGTAGCCGTAGGAGATAAAGTAAGAAGGGCTGGCTGGATGGGAGACTGCAGCACACCAAGCAAGCTGCAAATGGAGTGCTGGGAGGTGAAATTTCCTATTTTAAGCCTGCTTCTCTCCTGTCGTGACATGGTAATAAGAAAGGGAACTGGATGCTTGTCTAAGCAGTCCTGTCTCTCTGAAATGGGAACTTTTTGGTTTCTTCTGGAGCTGAACGGTGGATCTCAAGTGAGAACATACACAACCTTGTGGAACAAGGGGTGCTGGGCAGTCATCACATCAATCTTCTTCTACCTTCTTCTCAAATTGAGGCAAGGAGCCCACTGTAGAGGTTTCATCACCTTGTATGTATATTGTCTACAGGAATAAATAAGGTTGCCTCATGCCAGGCAGCAGCATGTCCAAGCCAAAGTCAGGTGATGGAGAGGTACCCTAGTCCTCATGTGGCACTTGTGACGAAAAGCCAAGGGAAAGGCCCAGAGATCGTTGTCTGTTTTATCTTGCTGCAGTTCAGTGGCTCATTCTTTCGATGCTAAAGTCCTTCTAAACGGAAAATTTAAGCCAACTTTCACTTTAGAAGTCTTCTTCTTAGACTTTCAGGTTGGGCTTGAGTTTCCTATCTGATGCACGCTTATTTTATGTGACTGCAGTTGGCCTGGTTGTGTGGCTCATTTCGACACCTGCAAGGAAACCAGGACATCTTTTGGTCTACTGTTCCCCTCTTTGATAGACAGTAGAGATGGGTCTTCATACTGAAGTCTAGCCTCTGCCTCTGCTCTGGTTGTAAATCCATCTGGGATGGGAGCATTTGGGATTTGACGTCCTGCTTTCACTCACTTGTCGTTCAGGACTGCAACTGATATTTAAGCTCAGGTCACTCATTTTGCTCAGGCCTCCATTTAACAGAAAAAGCAATTTCTTCCTATATTTCCTGTGTTGACGTTTGAGGGGTTTGACCAACAGTATCAATAAGGGAAGTGAAGTCTCTTCATGAGCATGTACATGAAACCTCTCAGACAAGTTAGGGTGCTTGAAGTCAGCATGTGATCTTCTGGAAACTGCATTTGCAGTTTGTGGCACAGAAAGTTGATGAATTCAGTTTCGAAAAGTTTCTAGGTCTTCTGCAGCTAACACAGAGGCAGTGGGAGAGTCTGCATTCAGTTCCTGTCTCAGCCACCGGCCATCGCTCCCAGCCACGCTTCCCCATTTCTGGGGCAATGCAAAGCTTTTCTTTCTATGCCTCTTCCTTTCGTTTGCTTGCAACCTCAGCCCGCACAGCTGACTATATGTTACTCCTGCCTGAAGTCTGCCTGGATCTCATCCGGCACCTCCTGCCACTGCTCTGCAAAAGACAGCAAATATTCTCTCTTCTGCTGACTTAAACAGCTGGGTTTGCCTCACCTCCCTGCAGTTGCTGGTTTTGTGCTGTTTCCCATACATAAAGTTCGCAAACATGAGCACAGACCACAACGGTTCCGGTTCCTCCTTGCCTGCATCACTTCTCGAAATGAAGTTGTTGAAACGGAAGGCTGCTATAGCTATTGTGGAAAAGTTGTTTCAGCTTTCAGCTCTACAGTACCTGAGTTTGTGTTGATCCTGGTGGCAGATACAGATTTGCTTCCTGCATCAGCGTGGGGTTCAGATGGCTCACAGACAGAGGTTGTGCAGTCCGGGTAAAATGGCTTCTCCCATTCAGCTCTTCACGACAACCTCTTCTCGGCTGATGGCTCCTGTCCCTGGTAGTCTGCAGAATGGGTGCTCCCAATGCTGGACCTGGTGCTGGTGGGGTGGAGGTGGAGAGGCCTGTTGGCACAGGTTTCCCCATTTGTTTGCACACCCTGGGATTTCCTCTCCTGCAGGCTCAGTTCCCACGTCTCCAAGGAGAAAATACACAGAGCATGATGGTCCGTGCGGTTCTCCTGGTCTGACTCCTTCTCTCTGCTCTTGGGCTGTGCCCTGTTGTTGTGGCAAAAGGTCCTCCTGGACAGGGGTAAGGCTCAGGCAGAGAAGAAGTGGCAGCTCTTGGCGCAGCAGCAGAGAGATCAGAGAGCTTGTCCAGACAGTGAGACGTAGCTGTGGGGTAATAAGCCCACGTTTCTCTCATCCTCGGGGAACGCAGCAGCAGGCTGCCTCCCCAGCCACCCACACCGTTAAGCCAGTTTTAAAACAACACAGCACACACTGTGCTGCTTTTGGAAAGCGCGGCTGTAGGTATAGGGCTGGCAGACCGTGCTGTGCTCCAGCTTGCTACAGCCTAAAAATGCTGAAGAAATGAAAGACATACCAAGCATGAGGGAGGACAGCAGAGATTGGAGAACCAGGAAGAAAGTGATGAACAAGATGGGACACATGGTGCAGTCAGAAATATGCCATCTCTCTACATAGTGCTGAAACTGTCAGTAAGGTGATGGAGGAGCAATAAATGGCATCAGAGTAGTCCTTTACCCCAAGAGGTGTTATCTGCTGTGACAAGCATGGGCAGTGACTGATGCTCCATTGTGGCCTTGGATGTCTTGGTTTTGGATCCACAATGTTTGGTCTCCTTGGCATGTGCTGTCTGTAGCCTACACACTGGGGTGGGATTGTCCCCAGGAGCGATGTGGCGGGGTGTCCAGCCTTGTGGCTACTTGTTTCCTGGTTCTACTTGCACGGAAATACCCTGGGCCTGCTGTCTGAGGTGCTCCATGTTGAGGTCTCCAGCCTTATGGAAGTCTTCTGCAGCCCCTGACTGCCCAGCGCCCCAATGCAACAGGAACGCTCCCTAGCCTGGGGGTTAGAAATTGATTTTTCGCTGCAGATCAGCACTGTTTGCACATAGAAGTTCAGCGTTAGGACTGAGACCAAAGCTCCAAACCTCACTCCACCTCGCAGCTTGCTAAACTCAGAACGGAATGAACCCTGGAGTCTGGGGTTTGATAGTCCAATTTGGAAACTTGGAGAAAATCATTTTAGTTCAATGTGAAAAAACATTTGGAGATTTTTCTCAAATAAATAAAAGAAGAAAACATACATTTTTGTCAATGAAGTAGTATAGCTAGACTTACAGAGAACTCTTTAACCTTTTGTGTTTCTTTTTACACTTTAAAATACTATCGTTACATTTAGCCCAATTCTGAAGCAAAATACCATTTCAAAATGTAAATCCAGGACTTTTTGGATAAAAAAATGTTGAAACAAAGCTCATGAGCTTTGTAATCTCTCCATCCTCCTTCAAAAGCTGGCAGAAAAAGACAGTTAAACCCAAACCATTAATAAACTTGTAACTTTTGCCTCAATATTTCCTGGTATGGAATTTTAAACCCTTCATGACTGTCTCACTTGGAGACCCATCCTGCATTTATGACTGTGGCCACTGCGTGCTCCCTGGAGACAAATTTGTTGATAGGAAGTTGGCCCAAGGCCCATTGAATTGTGTCTTTTGCTTTTGTTCTCCTAGGTTATGAGCGTTTTGCTGCTGATCGAGTACTCCCTGGAGGTCGCAGGTGGGAAAGGCTTTTGCAAAGACCTGGACAAGGATTACTACAGAATCGGTAGGTCACCACGACGCTGGAAAGCAGCAACGGTTTGTGGGGTGAGAGGGAGCCCAAGGTCCCACATGGGTCCCTTTTTCTTTTTCATCAAAGAAAATTGGAAACTGGTATTCAGAGCAGATGGGCCAAAAGCTCAGACCCAGAGACAAAATCTAGGCTCTAAAGATTTGGATCTTGGTTTAGGCCATGGCTATGTTGACTTTTTGGAGACCAGTGTGGAGCCCAGAGAAGTTTTCTTTATTTCAGTGGATCAGGCCCTCAGCCCAGACTCTGCAGTACCCTCATATTCCTTCAGCCTTCCCACTCCCTCTGCAATACCCTTCGCATTAATCTGACAATCCTGGTTTCCCCTTCTCTTTCTTTGCACCAACCGTAGATCATTTAAGCCTTACACACGCTGTTAACTTCCTTCACGTGTTGGGCATTTTCCAGGAAAATGCTGAAGTGTCTGACCAGCTCCTCAACGGACCTAGTCTGTCCAGTGACCTTGGGGTCCCAGAGTGGGGAGAAATTTTAGCCCCACACTACATCCCATGAATGCGTGGGCTACCTGACATTGCCACCAATACCCTGCCCTCTTTGCCATGGAACCAACCTCTTCTCGTCATCCGTCATGTCACGCAGGAGTCTCCTACCTCACAGCTGCAGGCATTTCAGAGTGCCACACCAGCCTACCTCACTTTTCCCCCTGTTCCTTTGGTCCCCATCCCCAGATTTTCCCAACTCCTGGTGTTTTCTGCAGAACAGTGGTTGTTTGGAAGAAGCAGCCAGGCTGTTTCATATCCCACAAATAGTCACAAGCATCACATTTTGGAAGCAACAGATGCAGGGTGCTTTTTCCTTTTATTAGTCACTTTTCAATATAAAACCAAAAGTTGAGATAACCTTTTTCTGCTGCGTGCAGAAAGATGGAAACTAGGCTCCCACACCCTACATTGTCTCTACCTACAGAGAAGGCTCGTAGTCAGAGAAAAATGCAACTCACAGCAACAAGGACTTGACTGTTCCCTGCTTTTCCAGTATGTCCTTCCCCAGGCTGCAAGCATGCACACAGAGACCCCCCTGGAAGTGGAGGAAAAGGAAACCAAGTACAGCAGGTTCCTGCACATCCCAGACTCATTTGTCCCCAGGGTAGGAGTCAGACATAGTGGAAAGCACCAAAACAGGCATAGTCACTGTCTGGGTGAAGTTATTGCTAACAGATGAGTTCACATTTTTCCAAACATCCAGCTGATGTTTAGGAGGCACCACTGCGATCCACCAAAGCTGTTTTGAAAGGCACCAACAGTGAGTGGAAAATGGAAATTTTGGACGAGTCCTGCTAACAGGACACCAAACAAGAGTCTGCCGTCATGGTTCACCTCTTTCACACGGGGCATTATTTCCAAAGGAGTCAACTCTGGGTGGGTTGGAGGCTACTTTGCTTAGCTGTGGTCCAGAGAGGTCCCTCTGCAGCTGTGGTTCAGCTCAACACCCAGTGTAGACTTGCATGATGACTGCTTTGGAAAATACTTTCTGCAGAACTTTCCCATTAGGGCAACAGGCAGTGCATCCAACAGGAGCTAAAACCTGGCTGTTTTCTGGGATCAGCACCACATGGGTAGGAGGAGCCAGTTTTCCATTTCTGTAATACATCTTTCTAGTTTCAGTTTTACAGATGAAAACTGAAGAACATGATCTAAGTGTGACCTTAAGGTCTTCCTCCTTTTTTGGATTTGGTTTTTTTTTTTTGTTTTTGTTGGGGTTTTTTTGTATTTTGTTTTGTTTTCATGTACCAGGCTTGGATGTGGGCATAGTTGGAAATGTTTTTCCCTGGTGGCGGAGAGTGCACATGTATTCTCACTAATACAGTGATCTGAACTGCTGAAAACTGAACATGACATTTGCAGATCAGAATACTTTCCCACAGATAGTTATGTAAAAATGACAATTGTTTTTCATTATCTTTTGCAGAAATATCATCCAAGGCCAATAATTTTTACTTTTCTTTAAGTATCTAAGCAAAATATTCTTTAAAGAAAAAGAAATAAAGCATTGAGACAGATTTTTCAGATAATTTCCATAGGAAACCACTACATGCTTTCTAAGACAGACACGCATTTCTGGAAATCTGGAGGGGTTTCTTTAAGAATAGAACTGTTCTGAGCTAAATTGGCCCCATTTTTAACAGCCCCCCCTCTTCTCACACAATCAAAATGACAGGTCTTCCCCCTCCCCCCTCTTCCACGGCCTCCTACACAAAAAGGAACATTTTATAATGAAATCCCCAGCACTTCCACTTGGCTTCTCTTCCCAAGCATTTCAAAGGGCTCTGCTTGGGAGATTGTGTTTTCTGATTATAGTTGGAATAAACACAGTGCAACCTTCTATTTCCAGAAACTAGCAGGGAAGCAATACAGCAGAGCAGCACAAAAAGTTCAATTTGACTTCAAAACCCAGATGGAAGAGTTGGAGAACAATTCGAGGAGAGGTTCTGTCAATGCCCTCAGCATCTGCTGCTCTATTTGTAGATCCTGCCAGATTAAAGCACGTCTCAGAATGTATAATGCTAATGCTGTAGTCATGGCCCAAGAATATAAACAAGGCAAAGTTTATGGGAAAACGCTTTTCACATGGTACAGTAGGAAAAAAATACATATAGGAGTTTTTTATAAGGCATCAGAGCTCCCTCAAAATTTCCTAGCAGTATGTTTTGCTGCCTTAAAAAGAGGGTATGGGACGGGCTTGGACTTCCACTGGGGTGGTCAAGGAGGGGAAGGAGAGTTGGGATTGTTGTCGGTTTTTTGCAATTGCCAGGGTAATGGGAAGGGTGACTGGGTCAGCTGCCCTTAGAAGAGGGGTGCTCTGTGCCTTGCAGCCTGCTACTCCTTGCTGTCTTGGCTTACAAGAAGCCCCAGGCAGCACAGGACTGAGAGGGCTCCTCTGAAATTTGTTTTTCAGTGAAAGTTGACCATATAAGACCTGCTGAAAATGTAGGATTAGAATGGGAAGAAGACCCAGGTTCCTCTCTGTCTTTGGGAGCCTTGAAGATGATTTTCCCATCCCTAGTGGGGCCAATGCCAGGATGTTGGCCAATCTAAAGTAGATCTAAATTTACTACCTAGATAATATTTAAGAAATAACACAAGATTAATTTGGCCAGGCAGAGGAAACAGGAGAGCACCTGCTGCCTGGTGATTCGGGGCATTCAGCTGCTGTTTGGAAGAATTAGGTTCACATCTTTATGCTCTATCTCGTGTACAGCAGAAATTCGGATGTGCATTTCCCATGCAGCCTCTCCTATTTCCACTCTACTAGAAATCTTATATTGGAGCTGAGAAGCTTTTCTTGCAAAAGTCTTATTGGCAGTGCTTCATCTCTGAAAGCACATGAGCTTTGGCAGACTTGCTTTTCCTGCTGGAAAAATAAAACCAAAAATCAATCCCCCCCCCCAACATTTCAATTAAAACCTCCTTACCAGTTCTGAGCTGCTAACATGAATGGTTTTCTGTCTTGAAAAGATTACACCTCACTGCTTGCCGTAAGTCAGATCTTTAGGATGTCTTCAATTCATGCCTGTGTACAGGCTGAGTGTTAATCACTTTTCTTTTTCATTAATGACCATAAAAATTGAGGCTGTGGACAAAGTACAACTGGAAAAGTTGTTTCAATTTCTGTCCAGTCAGCCAAGAAAAATACCTCAGTTATGCCTGAAGATCTGTATGCACAGCATATACCATATCCTACGCATACCATTTCCTAGGCAGAAAATATTCCCTCTTTCTCTGATGAGAAGCGAATCCGGCTAAAGGGACTGGGATTCATCTTTCCCTTGCTGGTTCTGCCCAGCCTTTGAATGTGGCTGTCCAGAAACAACTCCCTGCAGCTTTTCAGTGACACCAAATCAGACACTGCATCCTTGACTCTCTGTGTGTGCAACTGTCAAACCGCAGCTTTACGGGCCCTGTTTATACTCCCCATGCCAGTTTATTGGTCCATAAAACAGGAAGGGGTTTCTCTACATTCATGGGAATTATTAGGACTCGTTCAATGTCCATCCTGGCTACATTCAGGGCAAAAACCCCGATGTGAAGTCAATAAAAATTAGACAGTTTGCAACTAAATGCTCTCTCTTCCTGTGGGGAGGGTGGGGTTTCTGGGCACTACTTGCTAGCAATGCAAACGTCTAGTGCAGCTCTGCGGAGGCTCTGTCACATGCCCCTACTCTGGTTACACCACCTCCCCCAGGAGAATGGCTTTTACTTCACAGAACATATATATACCTTACTATTAAATTCCCTGGGATCTCTGGGAGACTCAGGTAGTCTCAGAGAATTTAAGTTAAGAAAAACTGTAAGAAAGAGCACATTTATTGATTTGTTGCTGCTGTTTTTTTCCTGTGTGCTTTTGGAAAAAGGTGCACCTCAGAGGGGGGCAAGCTCTCACCACGCTCTCTGCCAGCAATAAAGTACCTCTGCAGCCATGGAGGGGGCTGCAGAAATGGAATATTCTTGCAGGCAGGATATTCTAGGGCTACAGGAGTGAAGCAGGCTTTGTGAGGAGCAACATCCCTACCCCTTTCTGATTTTGTAATCATTGAATCAGAGGAAAAGTACAGTGGATCCCCATGCTTAGAATTCCACAACCTCTCTGCACCCCTGTTCAAGACTGTATCACTTACTGTAAGATTTTTCTTCCTTTTCTCTGGAATTTCCTTTATTGTAACAATTGCCTCTTGTCTTGCATTAACAGCCCTCAAAGAGCCAACACACCTTCTACAGGGACAAACGCTGTTGTTCTCTGAATGCTCTTGTATTTTTAAGGTGCTGTAGAGGAAAACAGGTTATTCCTGAGACAGGCACCCAGACAAACATGTGGGAGGAGCAGAGGGGAAAACTGTGGAATGATGCCCCGATGATGGAGATTATACAGGTGCACAAGTTTGGTTCAAAAGTCCTATTTTCTGCCCTTTTCTCAGAGTTTTTAAGTACAAAAGAGATAAATATTCATCCTACAAAGGCCAGCTAAGCACAATGGGAAATATTGAAGAGACTTAAAAATTAATATCTTATATTTTCAGAGAACAGATGCATGAAAAGAGCCTCACAGTAATCCAGTCTCTAGGGTCTGCTGTGGCTGCAAGTGCCTCAAACCCCAGGGATCCCCAGGGATCTACTGCTGGTTCTGGAAGGTAACTTGCCACTCTGCCAGCCCTTGCGAAGTATTCCAGGGGGCATTTGGCCTCTCTATGACATGCACCACCTTCCCATCTCACAGAGTTTTTGCACAGACAGGGCTAAGAGCCAGCAGTTACCCCTATCCAGGGGGGGCACTCCTTAACCCATCTGCTAAATGTGCTCCCACAAAGGAAGAAGACACTTTGTTTAAGTAAAATCTTTGATTACTGAGATCAAATCCGTTGGTACTAAAACATCCCTGGAATGGAGAGATCTGCTGCCAGCAGAAAGGATGACTGCATTTGCTGTGAACAAACAGGAGGCAGACAGTGCGTAGAAAGTTGTTTTCTCTTAGTTTTTCTTTTCTTTCCATCCCTTTGTGCCTGTAGGGTTGCAGGCTTTTTGTTTCTTTTTTATTTTGTTTAGGGATTTTTTGATCTAGGTTCCGTTTGGAAAATTCAGCTGAGTTCTGCCAGCAATTAGCCTGCAGAAGCAACGGCCAGTTGCCCAATTAATTAGCAAGCCTGCCGAGAGCTGGAGCATGAGACCATGTAGAGAGAGGCAGAAAAACACAGCTGTCTTGAGTCTGAGGAAACATCGTGCTAAAGAGATAAATCCTCTCTGGGGTAAACTTCTGATGGTTGGTTCTGGGAGGAAAACCAGGGAAAATGGCTTCAGGCAGTTTAGGGTTTAATGGGACTGGGACTGTCTCCTTTTATGGCTGTTCCTACAAAGGCTGAGTTGGTTTCTTTGTTAAGCTCTTTTTTGTTTTGAGTTTCTTCTGTCCTCATGTTAATCTTTGGTTCTCTCTGCATCGGATCACAGCCTTGCCTCTACTCCCCTGCTTCTGAAACTTGGGTTTGGGTTTCTGCCTTGAAAGGATCTTCTCATGACCCTTGTGAGCTGCAAAGCTGTGAGCAGCCTCTTCTGCAGTAAAGCCCTTTCTCCATTGCCCTCTCTGTTCTCATTTGGGGTTTGCTGGATGTGGGTTTTCTTTCTTTGCTGTTTCCTAAGACTTCTTCCTCTTCTGCATTTCAATTCTCATTACTTTGTGGTAAATAGATCCTGCATTGTTTTGTTTTTTTTTTAAATCAGGTTATAAGTCAAAGCTACTTTCTTGTTTTGTGCCATCAAAACTCTTTTTCCTGATGTAGGTTAAGTGTTTGTTGGGTACTTTTGATCACTCCCTTAGGTCTTGAATGTCTCACACCTCCATGTGCAGCCACTCATGTAGTGCTGCTCCCTCTCTTGAGATCAGCTATTTTTGCTTCTTTGAGGGATGCAGTCTCCTCAAAGGGTTTTTCCCTATGTGCCCCAGAAAGGAAGAGGCTTCTGATCCTCAGGGAAGGAAGTACTGGTCAGAACTTCTTTTAACAAAATCACAGAATGGTAGGGGTTGGAAGGAACCTCTGGAGATCATCTAGTCCAACCCCCCCGCTAAAGTAGGATCACTAGAGCAGGTCACACATGACCACATCCCATCCAGGTGGGTTTTGGATATCTCCAGGGAAGAAAAATCCACAACCTCCCTGGGCACCCTGTTCCAGTCACCCACAGAGTGAAGAAGTTTTTCCTCATGTTTCACACTAAAGGTTCCTCATCAGCAAATATCATTTCTAGAGGAGACTCAAGTGTGTTGCTAATTCTTGAGAAGATAGTAAGGGAAGTTAAAATATCTTCTGTATTAATGCATTTAAAAGAAATAAAGTGTACTGCCTGCTAGGTGTGAGGAGTGTTGCTGTTGGTGACACCTGCCCTTGCTGCCAGATGTGGCTCAGCCCAGCTGTCAGGTAGCTCCTCCACAACCCTGGAAAGGCTCCAGATCTTCTCAGCATCATCTTTGGTCCTTTCTTCAACTGGCATTCATCCATAACCATATTGCTTAGCAGAGCCTGGATGCCAGTACTCGATGGTTTGCATATGCTGCAGCTGCTGCATCTAATGGGCACCCACCTCCTGCCAGATATCATGGGCAGCACTGGGTGGTAGGTCTGCCCTTCAAACAGGGGTGGGCTTCTCTGCCTCAACATCTCTGTAAATTATTGTATTTTCTTGTCAGCAAAGCCAGGAAGTGAGTTAAGGACACTTTGACGTGTGCCCAAGCACTGAAATACTCCCCCACCCGCTAAAAATGTGGGGACCAAAGCTATAGGCAAACACTCAGAGCTAGGGGAGATGAGGGGGCACTTGCATGGGGAAAAAATGGGTAATATGGAGCAGCAAATGCTTTCAGAGCAGCTGGAATTTATCAGGGATCTCACAGGCTAAAGCACCATTTCTAGATTTCTTTGTGAAACTAAGGGAAAAGGGTAATGGAAAAAATAGGATTAGGCACTAGATTTATGTAACAGCCATGGAATAAATGGGGCAGTTGGCGTGGGGGGAAGCAGACCAGTAATCAAACATGTCTGATGTTCGAGAAACATACCTATGGAAAGGATCTGTTGCTTTAAAAAAAAAGTCAGAAGAGTTAAAAGTTTGACTCTTCCCTAATAAAATTAAGCCCTTTACCCAAGCGCTTGGGAGTTGGAGACCCCAAAGAAACTTGATATTTTAAACTCAGGTAAAGCAGTAAGAAAGAAATCAGAGAGTGAGTTGGAGGAGGCTCTGTGAAAGACAGTACAGTATGCAGGCACAGACAAAAAAGTATCAGCGTTTGCCTTTGGAGCGAGCTACCTTTTTTTTTTTTTTTTTTTTTTGAGAAGCAAACCAACTTTACACTAGACTGCTATGAAGACCAAACGCATGTACTGTACAGTGCAAGCAAGGCTTTGGTAGTCATCATCAGGGCAGGCTGCAACACCAAGAGGGAAAATTGCTCCCTGGGAACTCTTCAGTAGGAAGCTAAGTGTATGTAAGAGATCACCCTCCTGCACCCAAAGCATCTGACAAAGTTACCTTCAGCTCTGTAAGTAGAATAGCCTCATGTTGTTCTCCTCACACATTGATTTTTAATGTGTGCGTTGCATCCTACAGCTACAGAGAGTAGAGGTGATATATTTCACCCTGAAACTCTGCAGTCCGTCAGCAGCGGGTGGTTAAAACTCATGCTTTTTTTCTGCTTGCAAATCTTGCACATCTTTCACCAGTTTTCACTGTTGGGTACTTTGTCTGTCTTTGAGTATCAAAATAATTTCCAACTCAGAGTTATTAATCATCAGCTAAAAGCACTCTGCCTTTTTTCCTACTTCATTTTGCGTCTTCTCCTTCATATTGTCACCTAGAATATTTAAAGTTTCACTCCAGGCAATAAAGGCTTTTGGGTCCCACGCGCCAGCCTGCTCAACCCCACGGCTAAAGAAACAGAAGTTTCAAAGACAGACGAAAAAATTGGTGTAGAAAGGGAAGAGAGGGTTACCTTCCAGCTGCATGGCATTCATTCCACCACATACACAGTTCTTTCCACCAGGTTATCACGCTTCAACTCTTCCTTAGAGGCATGATTGAATTGGGACTTTAGGCTCCAGCTTTTAGTGATGTGGTAATTACTTTTATTACTTTTAGCTGATGTCATCACCAGTTTCCTGTTGATCATCATGCTGTTTGTCATCAGCTTCAACCTCCTCCTTGGTGTGGTGAAGGTATGTTCTCCACAAATCACATACAGCTGCTGGCTGAGGCCTCTCTGAGTTAGGAGGTATTAGAGGAGGGCACTAGAGAATGCACACCGAAAATGCTGAAATATGGTCAAAAAAGCAGATAAATCTGTCCGCTCGCTTACAGAGTGGAAAGGCGGCTGGTGTGCAGTCTCAGGCTCATCTGCAAGGCTGCTAACGGCCAGGTTTACCTAACCTGGGTGACATGTCCATCATTATTGTGGTTTATGTTAAAGAATAGAAATGTTATGATTTGGAAATGTTGTTTTATTGCCTCATGTCCTTGCTCTTTCGCAAGTCAGATCCTGGAGGGGAACTGTAACTCCCCTATTACACTGGGGATTCATTTCCCATTTCAGGAGAAGAAATGTCCACGCGTTGGTGTGGGAACCCAGGTTTCTCTGTAGCGGTAAACTTTGGGGATGGCTGAATGACAGCTCTGATGAGATCAAGTGCCAATGTCACGTAGTGAAAATTCACAGAAACTTTCCAAGGGGGTGAAAAAAATCAATGTTGATGGCCCTTCGTTGTTCCTGAATCAATTGTCACCACAGTATGTGGAATTAGATGCAGAAATTGCAGGAAAGTATTTATTCTTGGAGTACCTCAATATATGTCCCTTCAGGTATTGATAGCTGGTCTCATTCTCCCATTCAGAACAGAAATAACTGGCATTGCTTTTCATTCTCAGAAGAGGGAACGTCTCCTGATCCCATTCCTTGCTCTGCAAGTCATGGACTTTCTCCTCAGCCTCCTAACAATGTTCAGTTCCTACATGCAAGTCCCAGCGATCATTTCTGTGTCCTCCCTTAGCCACACGGTAGGTAACAGCTCCCTTCCAGGGTGGTCTTCTCTGTTCTCCATGAGATGGAGACTGATGCGTAATGTAGGAACGAAGGATCATTATCTGCTCATGATGAGGTAGTTTCTACACTGGCTGGAGAGAGGATGCAATCTTGGGGGATAGAGGGTGCATAAGGAAAACTAGTGGCAGCTGGGACATTGCTTAGTTTCCTATGTCTGGGAATCTTCCTGTTCATTTTCTTTTCTGTCTCATGGCTTTAGGGGGGTTGTTCCGGGTGTGCCCATGCTAGGAAGGGTTTGCTGGACATAAGCTAGGAATATCACTGCTCCAGCTAGAGGCCTCTTCTGTGGAGCTTGTATAAATCAGCCCAAGAAGATGGTTTGTTGACCATTTGGGCTAGTATAAGTGAATTAAATAGCTTAGGCTGTCCCTGTGAGCAAAGCACAGTCCCTGTGTAAAATGTGGGAAATCTATAGAAGTGACACAATCCTGTAATCATAACCAAACTCCTGTTCCCTGCTCTTCTTGCAGCAGGGACACTCGAAGATCCCTTTCCTGGCTCTGCAGCTGCTGGATTTCTGCCTGAGTATTCTCACTCTCTGCAGCTCTTGTGTGGAGGTCCCCACCTATCTCACCCTCAAGTCTTCAGACAATGGGGTAGGTTATGAGCCAGCTCGGCTGATCTTTCATGCTGCGAACCCCTGTGAAGTTTCTTTCAGTGGCTCTTAAGATGGAGTAAACTTTCTCTGATCTCTACAGTACACCCAGAACTGCTCTGTTTGATGACAAAAGAGGATTTTCCGTATGTTCTCACCAACATAGCGTTCTTGACTGACAGCTTGCTTACGCATGTGTTTCTTAAAAGTAAATCTTGTTTTTCTTGCAAGAATCTTATGGATGCAAATTGCAGAGCAAAATTATTTGGATAGAGCCTGTCTGCATGTGTTGAAAATGCATCAACTTTTCATCTTTATTGAAGAGTCACACTTTTAGTTCTCATTTAAATAGTCTCCTGAGAATCTTTGCCAAAGCAGTATAAACAGTAGGAGAAAAAAATATCCCCGTACTCTTTCTAATGAGGAAAGGAAGGTGGCCTGTCCCACCTTTCTGAGAGGCATGCGGAGACAATTCCTAAGATCTCCACCACTTTGTGTGACCCTAGTAGAAGGAACATGCATTTATGACTGAAACCCTCTCCCTCTTTTCACAGGGCTTTTTGCCAACCCTGGACAAGTTACCGACAGAGGAATACTCCAAAGTGATGGTCACCTTCACCATCGCGTTCATTGCCGTCCTCTTCCTGAAGGTAAATGGCTGCAGGGTCTGGTGAGGCTGGAAGGAAGCTCTCTAGCCTAGTGGATAGGAGGAATTGGTTTTACTTCTCTCTCAAATCTGCCAGGGCACTGGAAAGCCTTGTTGGTCTCTCCTTGAGGATGACAGGAGCTATGCCTCAGCGTAGTGTTGAGGCAGGTCTAATACTCAAATCACTGGTTTTATGCTTCTGCAGGTGTGGGTTATAAAACAAAATCTCTCTTATATCTAGAAAATTTTACTGCCCATTCATCTCTAGAAACACAAGATGTTTGCAAACAAATATAGGAAAATCTTCTGCTATTGTGTGCCAAAATAAATCAGATCATTAAGCAGCAGGTTAGATCTTCCACTTGAGTAAGTCGCTGAATCTGCACTAATGTAAGTGGAGTTATGCACACTGATACCCTGAAATCTAATTAAAACCCCTGAGCTGCTAAATCCTGCTTACATCTCAGAAAACTCCACTGTAAGATAGTTTCTATTCTTCTTGCTTCAACGGATCAGAGAACAGGTTTTTCACTGAGGGGTTTCAGACTAGCTATGAAAACCAGATCTTTCCAGGTACTTGAGCAGATTCTGTCATAGTGAAAAATGCTACTTGTTAGTTGGAAAGAATTTTTGATTCAGACTCTTCCTAGGTAGCCAGACAAGTCAGCGTGGAGTGGAATGTCTTGTGTGATTGCACTGCAGACATGACTTTAGCACATCTTTTAATAGTTGCATAAATGGCGCAGTAGGAGTGGAGCTAACCCTGAAACCCAGCTGGCAGTGTGGGTCTTCAGCAGAAATCTCACTGGCCTGGCAAATTGGTTGATTTGAATTTTCCACAGGGTTAGCTACAAGACTGCTTAACTTGCAATGCCTCCTTGTGCTGGAGTTTGTAGGAGGAGGGATGGAGGGAGGATAATTAAAAAAAAAAACAACAGGCAGGCACAAGTACTCCTTGGTCTACTAAACTCCCCAAACTAGTCATTACGAATGCCATCCTTTACACTT
The DNA here is from genome assembly GCF_034619465.1 of Leptosomus discolor. Taxonomy (NCBI): domain Eukaryota; kingdom Metazoa; phylum Chordata; class Aves; order Leptosomiformes; family Leptosomidae; genus Leptosomus; species Leptosomus discolor. The sequence continues at coordinate 2,275,350 of NC_141419.1, forward strand.
AGTGACAATCTCTCTACTCTTCCACGCGTAGCAAAACCATTTTCACGAGAGAGTTCCTTCCAAGTGGTAAAGATCTGATGAGGAATGTGTCAACAACATGAAACACTTTTGACCTAAAATGGCCATTTGGCCAATTTAGGGCATGTCGTTTTCAATTCACTGAACAACCACACCAAGGTTGTATCTAAGTATGTTGGACAAGACCAAGATCTTTTTGCATAAATTGACTTGCTTAATGACCCATCACAAGCGTTTATTGCTCTTACACTGAAATGTTGTTTCTGTGTATCTGGTGCTGTTTGCCTGCCAGCTTCCAACTACTGCCCCCAAACAGTTATCTGCATCCCACGCCACAGCATAATTTAGGTAAAAGGTGGTTCGTCAGATGGAGAAGAAATGGGACACCTGCCCCCCTGACCACCTTGTGCCAGTGACCTCATCTCAGACCCGTAAGACTTCGCTCGCCCTTTTAGCAGGAAAGATTTCTCTGACAATGCTAGGGGGATGGTAACGCTCCTCTCCCTCCTTTCTGTCACCTAACACCACCCTTTGCAGGGAGCATATCCTGTTGCAATGTGGAAGTCTCTCCATGCAACTTCACAGCTCCTTACCAGTGTGGTGGCTGGTTGTGTGTTTACTTGTAGAGCCCCAATGGTGATATCATCATTTGTTAAAGCCTAAGTTCCTTGGAGAAGCAAAGCATTCAAAGGGCAGAATGAGTGAGGGATGATGCTCCCATAGCACCATCAGGGCAGTCTCCCTTGCTGATATTTGCATCCCTCCACAAGTAACCTTTATCTCACTTCAGTATCATAAAGTCATCCCCCTCCACCACCACAGTGAAAAGAATGCAGAAACCAAGGGGAATGAAACATTTCTGATGGGAAATGAAAGAAAGGGTTTAACATAATTGCTTCTGAAGTAGCTTGCTTCCTGACCTCTAGGACAAGCTTCCCATCCACTTACTATGTCAACAGCTGCCAGAGAAGTTTTCCCTCTTCAGTTCAGGAGAAGGATATCCTACAGTGACTCTTGAGTGCTTTGAATTAGCCAGTAACGGGATGATCCCAAGGTCACTGGCTGTCTTTACATAAGCCCTGTGTACTAACCTAGTCTGCTTGAACCTGCTGTTGCTTGCAGCAGTCTTAAGTGAAGTCAGCTTCATTGAATTCAGTGCAGGTATTGGGTTGGTACTGCAGCAAACTTCCAGAATCAAAATCAAATAAAGTGTGGTTGTGTTGTATGATTTTCTGGAGGGGGGGTTCTTCTGAGGATGAGTGGGGGGTTTTGTACAGTTTATATGACTTCAGTGACTTGCATGTTCGCTCTCTGTATGAACAGGCTTTTGGAAGAGGCAAGGTTTTTGCAGCATTCCCTAAAGGTGGTCAAAGTCTGGATTTACCTCCTCATCTCTGGAAGTCTGAAGTTTGTTTGAGGGATTAATTCCTTCAGCTCAGATACTTCATTCCTTGTTCTCATTCTTTGTCTTGGCTTTATGTCAAGACAAACAGTCTTCATTGTTCTAGGAAATCCTAAGCTACATGGCTTGTTCTCTGGGCATATAACTCGCTATGTTCCTTTGAAAATGCCAACTGTTTTTAAAGTAGACTCTTAGGCCAACAAAAATAAGAGGCACACGACTTCGCCTCTCTGCACAGGATAGGGAAAATATTTATTTAATATGGTATGTTTCACAGGCCTTGCTTATTTTCTTCTTGTGCCACAATCCCGTCAATCGATCCCTTTTTCTCAGAAAAGCTCTATTTATTGCATCTTGTAACTCTGTGAGGTGCAAGGCAGTCTTGTCAGAAAAGTGTAACTATTGCAAAGATAGGATTTTGTTGAATGAGCTGACCTTTCAGGTCAGTCCTAGTTGACCAGGGAGCCTTGGATCTCTGGAGGATGATGTTGTGCCCAAGGTGCCTTTCTGAGACATCCAAACTTTTTAGCCTACTCAGAAAAATAACATGAAAAACGTGCTTTCCTTTCCTACCTGATGACATTGTGCTCTCAGAGGGCTTAAGCATGTGCTTTTTATTTAGGTATTACTAGTCCTATTGATTTCCCACACCAGTGTACTGTCCCGAATAGATGGAGTTGTCACCTTTCTAGTGAAGGATCAGGACAGGCTGATTTAAGGCCCTGGGACACGTGGTCCCAAGCTTCTACCTCCAGAGACGAGAGTAGGACAACAGCAGGCTGATGGCAAAAGTGGAAATACACTTGTTGACTTGCAATGCAATGGCAGACTTCACTTACCCTTTCCTTTTCAGGCCTATATGTTCAAATGTGTCCTGAGCTGCTTCAAGTATATAAAAGCCAGCAAGACAGAGGAGGCGAAAGTCGACCCACAAGCAGTTGAAAAGGTAAGTAAAGACTGTTTCAGATCTACTCCCTGAAAAGGTATGGCTTAGACTGATAAGATGCATGATGATCCTTACTTTTGCTTCTTTGGTGGTCTGAGAGAGAGTTCAACAGCTGCATTAACAGGTAATCAGTGTCCAATTGTATTATATTGCTTTAACTTTACATCTGTATAAAATCTTTCAAAGTCTGCAAGGAACCTGAAACTCAGGCTTCAGGCAAAGCAGATAAATGGGAATACATCACTTGCATTCTCTGATCCAGAGACATGTTTTTAATTTCAGTTGACCTTTGGTTTCTGTGCCTAATAGTGCTACCCTTGTTTAAAATTAAGTTTATCTTCACCTTTCTTTGGATCAATGTCTGAGAGATTTGGCGCACTGCACTTCATCTTATCAGTTTGCTAAATAATGAATATCAATGTCCTTCCTTAGATTACTAATGATCTCTTTAATAGTAGCATACAGCCACTCTGACACAATGGAAAGATACTGAAGAGCTTCCAAAAATAAGAGATACTGTAAAGATGGATGAGAAGTAAAGAGGAAGAATATGGAATGCTAAGTGTAGGTATTTGTCGTGTTGAAACTTGGCAGATACGATGAGCCTTGTCTTGCCAGCAGTGCGTGCCCCTGCTGTGCATGCATCATGGCCCTCTGGAATGATCTGAGCTTAGCTTCTTCGCTTAGGCAATGAGGCTTGTATTCTAGACATTAAAGAGCCTTGGTCCATTTATTGCAACCATGCTTTGGGAGAAGGAGGTGGGACTGGCAGCAAAGTGGTTATAAAGTGCTGCTGACACCTAACACTTCTGGATTTCTTTCCTTTACATCTTACAGCCCATGTGGTTCTTCCACCCTGCTTTGAACTAGGGAGAGAAACACATCCAAGATGGAACCTGCTTGAAACACTTCATGTGATCCCCAGAGCATAACTAATGGTCTTCTCTTTCAGGCTGTGCTGCCATCATATGAGGAAGCCTTAGAGTTGCCTTCCAAGGAATCCCCACCACCCTACGTAACAATCTAAGCTCCACTCATGGAGAGAAGACAACATCTATATCGCTGTTGGTGCCTCTTACCCCCTCTGTCAGATAGTCAGCCTCATTGAGAAGTCCTTACTTTATAGCAGTATCATGCTTATTAGAATCCGGATCACTTTATGAGCCTACAAAGAGTGATGGTGAACCACTGGAGTTGGTGCCTTATTCTACACTGGCAGTTTTGACTTGGTACTACCAAGCTGCAGTGTTAATTTTAATAAACTTGGCATCAGGCACCACAGAGGTTCCCATAACTAGCCTCTGACATCTGGCTAATGTGAAGTGTAGGCACTGGCCTGAATCCCTTGTCAGGCTTTCTTTATGCCAACAAGGTGCTGTTTCTCATCTGTCTCGCATCTAACTCAGCAGCTGAGACATTTAGGAAGCGGAATGGGGGAAAACGGGCAAGAACCTTTTCACTGAGATAGTTGAACCCTGGAGCTATGCTAACCAGCATCTTTCACTGAGGACCCTACAGGAAAAGGATCAGCAAAAGAATGAAGATTTCAAATGAACTATGATGCAGCTCTCATGCTGTCTGCTTATGATGATTAATAACGTGTACTCCAGAATATACAACATGTTGGAGTTGTCACAGTACTGCTCTGCCATTTTATACCCGAGTGTTTGCAATTTTTTGCTTTTAGTGTGACGTGAAAGATGAATTTCAATTAAAAAATGTTAATGGCTTCAATACTTTGCTGTCTGATTTCTGAACGATGCTGTCCTTGCTGTCCGAAGTATGTTGCAAGGAAGCAATAGTTTGCTTTCTAAAAAAATTAGTTGGCAAAAATGGTACTTTGGCCTTAGGCTGATGTTATCTCACGTGTGTGCTGCTCACAAAGGAAAAGATGGTACTTCTAACAGCCAACCTGGCAATTTCATCTAAAAATCTAGCTTGTTCCTTCCTCTTGTATATTATCACCAGCAATGAAGATCTCGCTTTCCATGGCACATTCACAACCGACTCTGATTGCACAGGTCAGTCTCTGTACGTGTTAGTGAATAGTGTTGCTGATGACAGATGAGAGGTTCTGGAATTTAGCATCTCTCACCTTCTTGGATCGTTGCCTGCTTTCTAAAACAACTCAGTATCAAAGTGTAATTTGTTCTGTAGTATATTCCAGCATCATCCACAGCGTGGACCACAGCCCGAGGTCTTTGTTCTGCTCTGAAACAAAAAAAACCAACAAGCTCAATGGAAGATTTGCCAAAGTATAAACAAGAAATGTCAGTGCCGCCCTATGTTCTTTTCACTGGATGGGTATTTATGTACCTGGGGATGAAAATAATGGTGTTGGTCATACACTTATGAGCCAGTTTTCTCATCACTGAAAAGGGGCGATGATTTCTTTTCTCTGTGCTTCATCTCTCATTATGGGGACCAGGATACTCAACAACAGACATGAAGTCTGGAACAGTGTACCTCAATGACATCTTCAGGTCTCCAATGCTTTTAAACATGCTTAAAATGAGTCACAAAAGTACAAACCCCTCATGGGGTGGGGTACCTGGGTGGAGCTTCTCTCCTTGTTAGTTTAGGGAGATATTTGAAAGCACAGTCCTTCCCTTAAGATTCCTTATCAGCTTCTGTAGGTGCTGAGATGGTATGACAACCACCACAGCACTGGGATATCTTCACCAGGCTGCCTTCCACTGGCCAGGATTGACCAAAAGCCCATTAACTGGGTCTGCCAACATATCATTAGGATAAATTCTAGCAGTTTACTTAGTTTCTAAACCAGAAGAGGGTTCTTCAGTGTGACCCAACTAAATCATGTTTAAAATCCTTTTCCATCTCTTTAAATAGTTCAAATTCTACCTCTAATTAAATTCCCATTAATAATGCTCTTGGCTATTTAGTTACTGCAGCAGGGTTAAACGTTCCCTAAGCCACTTGGTTTAATTGACTTTGATATTACAGCTAAAGCAGCTGAAGAATGTTCAACACATCTCTTGCAGAGATGGGGTTTGTTTCAATGTTTATGAGAAGTCGAGCCTTCAGGTACACACCTGATCTTCTAAATGAACCTGATGTTTCGAGGCTCTTAGCAAGCCCGATGATCCTTCTGCTTCATCCCGTATTTTCTCTCCAGGGCTCAGAATAGTTCCCATGAAAGACTGGGTCAAAAACCCCTGAAATCTTCTAAAATGTGTAGATTTATTGTGAGTTTCCAGCCAGGTCAGGGGCTGAGTTCTAGACGGGAAGTGGTTTTGGTTTTCTGAAATGTTAGATGATTTGGCCAACACAAACTGAACACAAGCTATCCCAAGCCTGTTAATAAGTCAGACGATGGTGCTATCAATGCTGGTTTTGAGACTGATAAAAGACTCTTTTTAATATGCTACTGTTATACTGTTTTTTCTTCTCTAAACTGATTTACTGATGTGAGTCTCTCCAGTACAGGCTGAGAACCAATTCACACAAATATGCTTAATGCTGCTCCCCACATTGCTTTTTCTATTTCCAATGCAGAGGAGAAATGAGCAGCAATTCTTTGATGTAGAGAATAGATTGAGCTGATGATCTCGGCACTGGCAAAACAGTCACGTAAGAGGGACTTGACCACCTCCAGAAACAGCAGCATGCAGGTGGAGATGCTCCAGGACCCCAGAGATGGCCGTCAGATTACCTGACTGACAGTGGCTTTTTCCCCCCATCTGACCCAGAGCAAAAGCTCTAGTGGAGAAAGGGCTTTTTGCTTTGAGTGTCTGTGTGTTGCTTCGAGAGTTTCTGTTTTGTTTAATTTCTTGTTCCTCTCTAGGCATCCTGGTTCCTCTCTAGGCATTCTGGTGCCTTCTGTTGGAAGGGACATGCCTCTCCTTCTGCTCTGAAAAAAGAAAAAACCAAAAGCACTTCACCGGTCTCCCTGTTCCACAGAAAGGGAAACCGAGGTACGAAGGAAAAGGAAATAACTCGTGGAATATCATGGACCCAGTCAGAGGAGGGAGGGAAATTGCAGAATGGGCGACAGTGATTCTGGTCTGCTCTGAAAACCAGGCTCAGTATCCAAGACTGCAAGCAAAGCCCCTGGCAGTCTAAGTCTAAGCAAATCCCAAGAGACTGCACGCAGGTAGTCCTCACGGCTGGGTGAGAGGGAGTTGTGCTCTATGCCATTGCAGAAGTGTTTTGTTTTATTATCCTTGAGACTCCTCCCCTCAGCCTTGGGCTGGCCCCAGTTAGACAATGCTGCAAACTCCAGTTACGTGCTGGAAGTGCTCCCATGCACCACCACAGCCTTTTAGTCAAACGTTTGATAAACCTGTCCACTGATGGGAAATGGTTTTTGGTGAGGGTCGTTAGCACGGGTTGCTCCAGCAATCCAAGCCACACCATTTTGTAAGGGACTCTTTGACATAGAAACTCAGTAAAACTTGGATTGTACAAATCTTCCTGGATGTTAAACAGCACCAAAGCTGGCAGAAAATACAGTGTCAGTAAAGTCTGGGGAGGACTGGAAGCATTTTTCTGGTGCCAGCTTCTATCAGACTCTGAAATGGCATCTGGAAACATGATGGAGCTGCTAGCAACTTGGCAAAAATAATGCATAATGCAATAGGAACAACAGTGCTCAAATCCAGGCAGATCGAGTCATAGCGTCCACTATGATGGAAAGGTCTCTCCTATCCCAGGGGTATTCTGATGTCCATGAGTGGGTATAAATAGACCTTGAAGAGGGCAAAGACAGCAACTTGGCAGCATTCCCTGGCATCTCCTTCAGCTGACGTAAGCCAATGTGCTGACTGGCCCTGGAGTGGCAGAGGGAATCCCGGGTGATGGATGTGTGGTGTTTCTCCAGGACCCCGTCACTGCAGACTGTCCTGCACCACAGGGACTGTACTGCCCTTCTTGTTTTTCTTGCTGCCTTGGCTCCTACTGATTTGAATGACACCTATAAACCCAGGATTCAAACCCTAGAGCCTGGGATAAGCGCCATTATAATTGCATAAATCAAACATCATAAACCAGCCGGGCTTTACTTCAGCTTTTCTGCAGACAGTTCATTAAGATAATTACTCACTTGTATCAGCTGAATGAAGTCGCTGCAACTGCTGTCGCCGGTGGTGGGCCCAGAATGACAGAAACTGGCAGCGCGGTCATGCATCAGCCCAAATCCTTTTGCTGCCATTTGCTTTCCGTCTGCGCGCTCATCCATCAGGCCAGACGCCCCCATGGACTCCAGCTGAGGATCTCTCTCATCCATGTGTCTGCCCACAGGAGTTTTGTAATATTTCTGCTAGTGAAAGTTATTTTATGAAGATGTTCCTCCTCTTGGATGATCCCAGAGTCTTTATTACTACATCTTCCTACCCTAGTCCTTTTGTACGGTTTGCCTTGATCCAGCCGGTACATCGGCTCGTTCACCTTTGAGAAAAGCAGCTGCCCGCACAGTGACCTTCATCTTCACAAACTATAAGTCTTCAGACTACTGTTTCATTCAAGCTACTTAGTAATACAGAACCTTAGGGACTTCTGGGCCGGGCTAGCACTGTCGGTGACACCGTGCAGGTGGAGAAGTCAAGGCACGGAGGGAGGACCTGAGCTGCCCAAAGTTCTGCAGGTGGTCAGCGGGTGAGCCAGGAATAGCGCCCAGGAGGCAATTTGGTCCCGGCGGGAAGATGTGGTCCAGGTTAACACGGCAAATAAAAAAATGATCCCTCTGAAATAAATGTGACCCATAAAACACATAAACATTGACTAGCCATAAACAGCATTTACTATTTACAGCATCAGAGCACAAGGATATTTGCCAGCCATTTGCAGCTTAAAGGATAAACAGCAGTTCTTTTGATCCAGAGTTGTGGAACGGGTTGTATTTAAAGCCATTCATTTCTCCCCAGTCTTTCACCCTTTTCATCATTTGTTTTATGCTTCGCTCTGATCCCACTGCTGTAAATATCCCTTTCGCAGTACGGTGGTGGTGCAGTAAATATCCTTTCTGGTAACGAAGCAGGCTGGGAGGGACTCCTTCACTCCCTGTAACAAACTGAATGGAAACACTGTGGGGATAAAATACAAGAATTGGAGCCTTGACTAAATGGCAGCTTTTGTCACCATTTCTCTGAGTATTTGAAAAATGGAGGCTGTGAATTCAGCTCAGAAACACTCACATGGGAACAGCAAAGGAAGCCTGAAAAAGACTGAAAAATTTCTGAGTATTTTGATACACCTTGGAGTTTTCTCCCAGGCTTTAGGGCAAGAAAGTTGTATTTACTACAACTACCAGGTTTGTTTAGAATGAAATAAAAATCAACAGTAAACTACTCAAGATTTGGCTGCTTGTCCCTTCTCATCCCTCTTCTTGCTCTGCTGCCTCAACTAGTGTGACTTAGCCACATCTCCAGATTCTTTCTAAGAAGTATTTACGGTCCAGGGCTACATACACGGTGCTTTTTTTTAAAGAAAACCCCAATATTTTAAATGTCTTCTGCTTGAACTCTATTGGAAGTCTGGAAATGTCTTAAGTTTCATTTCTTTTTTTCCCACAGAAAACCTTCACATTGTTCTGGGTCATTTGCATGGAAGCGCCTTAGGGACCGATTCATTTTGATTTTATTATTTTGGTTCGTTGCAGTGTGAAATTTATACTCAGATATTAAATGTAATAATGGTATGTTTATTGGAAATATGTAAATATAAAACTGAAATACTGTTTTAAAATAAAACTTGAGCAAAACAAATCGGAAAAGTAAAACACCAAATCAAAACAAAGCATGTCTGCACTATTGAAACCAAAATGTCATTTTTCTTGGCTTTTCCCAGCTGATCTACATTCCTGTGAAATGTTACGCATATAGTGATAGAGAAAGAATCTGCATTTATATGGTTTATGCCATCAGACTTGCTTGTCTTATGACAAAGGAGAAGTTACCACTTCTCCCAGCTGTAATACTGCCCGTACAAGCATGTGCTTGCTTTTTAGTACCTTTAGTACTTCATAAACTGGGCTTTGCTCTTTCCTGCCCCATCCCAAGGCTAGCAGGTTTGGCAATCCAAAGAATGAAGGCATCCAGCAGGGAGGTGTTTTAGCACTGGGATTTCACGAACCAGGAAAGGTGGTTAGAAAAACAAGGGACGATAGGAAGGAGAATGCAGCACAGTGAGCAAACCATGAGTAAGTTTGGGGCATCGTGCAGAGCTTTGAGGCACCAGCCACCAAAGGAAAACCTCTCTCTTGCCTGGGTGGAAAGGATGGCACTGCCTTCCCTGATGGGTGATGCTGGGGAGAGTAAGCAGCACCTCCTGGCTTCACCCTGTAGTCTTCTGCTGAACCTGGCTGCCTCTAGAAAGCCATTTATTTTAATTCAGTCTTATTCCCCTGTAGGTAGAAGCCTTGGCTGCAGTTAGGCTGTGTTGGTTGTTAGGGCAGTGCAAAGGCTCTCCAGCCCTGCTAACCACTTCCAATGTTATTATTTTCCAGCTGAAGTCTCCCAGCAGTTTAAGCACTCTGATGGTGAGCTTCACGCTGCCATGTCGTTAAAGGGGTCTCATCCGTGACTGTGACATCCAGACGCTGCAGACAAGCTTAGTGTAGCCAAGCTCATCCCAACCGAGCTGGTCAACAACGGGCATCAGCAACCACAACCTCCCATCAGCAACGACAAGAAGGCCCCAGCAGCTCCAGCCCCTCTGCCCACCCACTGGTGGGAGCAGGGAGGCTGCGGCTGTGGGCAAGCTGGTTTTACCCATAGTGCTGGTGGAGCAGAGCAGATCATCTCATTATCTATCAGAGATTTTTCAAAAACATTGTATTTGTCACCTCCATCCAGAGAATAGTCCCGATGGTCATAATCTGAACAGGGATGTGGGGAGCAAATGGCCACAGTGCAAACCCAGACTGGAAAAACACGTGTGGGTGCAGGCCTTTCTTTCACTATCCCCTTCTTTGCCTTGATACAAAGCATCTACGTGCCTTTTCTCCTCCATCTGCACTCAGGCAATAACACAATGGAGCCGTTGTTTGGGGAAAAAGCTCCCTGGCTATACACACAACAATTTCGCATCAGTCTGAAGCATTTGATTTCAGCAGGAGCAAGGTGGGACCAGGATATTCTGCCAACCATCCAGCAGTGGAAGGAAAGAGGGCATCTGGTATTTAAAACAAGCACTTTTTTAGTACGGAGACATGGAGGTGAATGTGTTGGAGGGAGAGGCAGACCTTCCGTGTGCCAGGACACGTGAAGCCTACAATAGCGGCTCTGCAGAATGGCAGGGCCGCGCTGGGGCCAGCATGAGCTGTTAATGGTTTGTCTGTTTACGTTGCAAGCAGGCTCGGGAAGAGTTTTAAATGCATATTTTCCTCTTGAAATATTGAATCCAGTGTTTTCATTTTTGGAGGCCTGGGGAAAAATTATGTTTCATATTTTAAAAATAAACACTGCTTTTACAGAGGTATAAATGCAGACCTAGAGTATCCAGAACACCTTTGCCTCTCGCCTTATTTTCAAAGCTTTAATGTTACTTGCGTGCCACAACCTCTGCTAGTGAAAATATTCACCTGAAATGTATTTATCTTTCTTTGCTAATTAACAGCAAAATGACACAGAGAAACTTTATATTTTCCTCAGCAAGAACAGCCATAGAGACTTCTTTTACAGAGGGCTCTGAAAGATCCCTATTCATGGCAAGCAAAACCTGTCTGCACCAACAGATCCTTGCATGCATGGCAGGGCAACAGCAGAAACCCCATCGTAGACAGGGCTGGAAGCAAAATCTCCTGGATTTTATGCTTTTATTTCACTTTGTTCCCTAATATTCATAAATGTATGGGTGTAGCTATTCTATATATTGGGCAAGCACATGCAGCTATGTGCATATAAGCACACAAGGATATCAGTAGAGAAGTAGTTACGCGTACTAGCACTGATCTGAATCCATGCGTATACAAACATCCATGAAAAGCACGCGTGGAGGAGAGTTATGTGTCTGCATGTATGTGCACACATACATATTTATATACATAAACATATACATAAATATATTTATATACATAAATATGTACGTGCAGTCATGTTTCTATGCAGGTATGGTCACGAGTATATATTTATGCAAATATTCACAGGCGTCAGATTTATACAAGTTTTTATACTGGGCTCTTTGTGCATGCACACGTGTGTATGAAGGTCTGCATGTGTTTTCTATGCTACTCCATGGTCATAATCTGCAGTTTTCACCTCCTGCATGGAAGCTCTTTTAATCCCAGGGGCTCTGAAATAACAAGCAAATGAAATAAGATGACACCAAGCTTGGAAAAGTGCCTCAATGACAGAAAGAGGTGAAATGGGAGCAAAAGAAAGCTCACCTGGAGCATTTGCTCCTTCTGGCTAAGAATTTCCAGCGAGCTCCAGAGAAGATCGAAAGTCTGTGATCGATGGTCTGTGCCTGGGAATATTGCGGCGGGACAAATCCATCCTGATTTTGCATGAGAACATAGCCATCTTTTAATATTTTAATTAACACTTTTAATGTTGAAAGAGTTAAGAATAGCCTGGCAACTTCACTAAGGACAGTTCCTTTTTTTCCTAATCAAAGAGCCTTTCTCCGCAGGAGCTCTCGGTCTCTGTTGAAGCACTTTTGGAGTAAAGAGTGACTCTGGACAAGGGAAGAGAAACTGGGCTTTGAATTACAGGTAGTTTGCCATGGCACTGCACTAACACAATGCAGATTAAATGGATGAGTGCTCCAAGGGTGTGCGGCTGGAAAGGTGAGCAAAGACTAATCCATCAGAGGAGAAAGGCTTTAATCAACTGACAATAGTATAATACAGTAGTTAAAAAAAAAAAAAAAGGAAATAGATGCATTGCTTTGTGATGAACCCATCACTAAATTCATCTTACTCTGGTACCAAATCTCCCTGCTGCTCTTCCACAAAGAAAACATTGGATTTCTGCTCACTTGCAGCATCAACATCAGTCTTATTTGTTGATTTAGATTATTGGTTCTTTGTGGCAGGAGCTGTATCTCCCTCGTGTGTACAGACCTGAACGCTACACTGTAAAAAAATAAATCAAACTTCTAATCTGTTTGTCTATCCCGAGTTTCTTGTCTATTTATCTAGTTTAGGCTACTGAGTTCTTTCTTTCCCTCCCTGCTCTCCTGCACAAGGGGCACAGCCTCACAGAGAAGTACCTGTTTCCCGCAGGAAGAAATTTGTTCTGCATCCTACGCTGTCGCCCGTGCTTCCCCATGCCTTGCTCTCCTCTTCCTCTCCCCTCCTCCTGCCACCGAGCATTCGCCTGCAAATTAAGCCAAGGAAGAGAAGCCCCCCGATCCCACAGGCTTGTTTCCAGCCCTGCACTTGGCAGACGTGGGGAATGAGAGATGATTTGTGTGACGCTATTCCCACCCCCCTCCTCGCACCACCGCCCCCTCCCTGGGCTTTGCCAGAGGAAGGACACAAGCCTGACACACCGCAGACCGTTTGCTTACTGGGGCAAAGTCCAGGATTTGCAGACAGGACCTGGTGATTGACAGGTTAACCCCAGTTCCCTAAGGCTGGTTTCACTGGTCCCACTGTTACGGTCCCAGATTCCCCACATACCATGCCGTTGCGGGTCTCTTTACGGCTTCCCATCCCCTTCGCCGAGCAATGAAGCCATTGTGGAAGGGATGGGGGCCGGCGAGGCTGGACATCCTCCGCCTCCCCACCCTCATGCAATATTTTCTCCTAGTGCTTCTTGCTTGTCCCTCTCCCCTCGGTGCCCACCCCTCCCCGGCACTTCACACGTGTCAGGGGCTGGCCCCATGCCTCCCCGAGGAAGGGCAGGTTAATACCTCTGGGCCAAGGCTCTTGCTTGCCACTCTGCATCCAGCCTCCAGCTCCTCCACAGCCATGGACAGGATTTTCTCTGCCTTGCTGCTCTCTTTGCTGCTCCTCCTCCAGAGCTATGGAGTTTGCGGGTCACCTCCGCAGCCGAGAGGTAAGCGGGGAGCTCAGCAGCGGGATGCATAGTGTCGGTCCTCTGCCTCCTGGCCACCAGCCTGCCAGGGGACTGGGAATGAGGTGAAGGAAGAAGAAATACCCAACATCAGTCAGGAAAGCAAAGGAGCTTTCTCAAATATTTTCCCAAGGCAGAAAAACCTGGAGATGTGTTTGCTTCTGCCCGTTGCATTGCTTTAAAGAAATAGTGGGAGGTCTGTACAGAGGCACAGCAAAGGTGGCATCAGGTCAGCCCTAGCAGAGCAGCAGCCTCGGGGCTCACTGCTTTTGTCTGGAGGAGGCCCAGGCAGGAGAAGGGCTCTCCTCTGCCTTCCAAACCTGCTTCTCCTCTCCACAGCTCTGCAGAGGGCTGGTTTTGCCCTTGAGGAGGTGTTGGCCAGACACCCCAAGCTCTGGTTAACCTCACTGAGCAGGAAGGTCTGTGTCAGGTTGCTGAGGATGGGCCTTTCCTCAGTTTTACTTCTTCCATTCATGAGCAAAATCCTGCTCGGTTTGTCTCTCTGAGCGAGGTGTAGCAGTCAGACGGGAGATGAGCTGCCTGCTCTTCTGGTTGCACGATCTCTAACTCCTAGTCCGCAATTAGTGTCAGCAAGTACCGAACACAAAGGGAAGGGATGGAGAGTCTGGTGACGAGGAAGCATCTCTCCTCTGCCAGGGGCAGGATGCTGCCAGGGGCTCCAGCCAACCTGCGGAACTCACCGCAGGAGAGGCAGCCAAGGCAAGAACTGCTGCTGGGTTTTAAAAATGTTTGAATGATCTTATGACGATGCATAACACATATACCTGGGCAGACTGACAGTTGTAAAATAGGCGTGACAGTGACTGTGGTGTTAGCTGCTGCTTATGAAGGGGAGTTTTCTGGTATGCTGACCAGTTTCTCCTTAGTAATTTGGAAAGGGAGAGTTATCTTTGCTGCAGAACCACTAAGCGCTACAGGAGTCAGGAAACTAAACAGACCAGTCATTCAACTCAGCCCTACTGTGAGCAATTGCTATTTCTATAATAAACACCTTTTAATTCTGAGTTACTAGGCAGGTTTCCTATTATTTTAATGAATATGGCAAAGATGCCCTAAGAGATAATTTCTGCTAAATCAGTGAATGATGTTCAGCTGTTCCTGAATAACTTCAACTGCGACCATTTCTTTAAAATAGAGAAGGATTTTATTTCTGATTTAATTCTGTAAAATAAACTATGCTGAGTCAAAACGACAATCAGAGCAAGCATGCCTGTCTGTCACCTCTTGGATATAGCCAAGGCCCACCCTGCGGACCCTGAAGTATGCACAGTGGCTGTGATCAGACAGGCTGAAATCCTAAATCTCCCATCTAATATCTCTTCTTTTCCCTTAAATATACTTCACTCTCATAAAAAGAGGTTAAAAATGTTACTTAGGGCAAAATCACAGAGCTTCCATGCAAAAAAGAAAATATACTTCAAAACTTCTATTGGATCCAACTGTTCCTAGGGAAAAAAAACAAAAACAAAACCAAAAACTTTTCTTCCTTGATTTGTCACTAAAAACAGAGGTGATTCATCAGCTGCAGTGGCAAAGGGGATTCTGAACTTTATTTCTGGAAGAACTGATTACAAGACTTTGAGCCTTTTTCTGTACCTTCATTTCTCACCTGTAAAATGGGCATAACCACCTGGTAAAGGGATTTGCCATCCTGTAGATGGACTGCCAACTGAGTTTTCCCTTCTTCTGGGATGAATTACGGTGGCAAAGTGAAAGTCACCCATATGGGAAAAGGTTACATTGCATTTTAGTGGAAACTAGAGCATCTGACAAAGTAACCACTGCCTGCTTCCCTTGTACACGCAGCATCTTTTAGAGAGACCTTTCTGGGAGCCAAAAGCAGATTCAGCATTAGCGTCTCTCAGGAAACTAACCTGATTATATTCTTTATGGATATATCACAGGGTATTTATTTTCATCTGTTTGAAAGACTGAAAGCTCCATTAGATTTCACACTGTGGACTAGCTATAATATTTATGTCATAATTTGGAAGAGATTTGTTGGCCCAAGAGCTCACATTTAAAAATCTGTCCGCAGAAATATCCTTTATGAGAGAACCTATATCGTCCCTCTCTGCAGAAATCAAATATTAACAGAGCACTTGATGCCCCTACAGAGACAGGCTAACTGATAGGAAAAAATCAAAAGAACAGAATGCTATAGATCTGGTGGGGAAAATGGGACAATTCATTTAGAAAATCATAAAAAATATCAGTCCTTTTTTATGTTTTGTCACAGTTGAAAATTAAGATGGAAAACAGCATGAAAATGGGAAATTAAAAAAAAAAAATCACTCAGCTCTTTGCATTGTTAATGCTTCCTGTTTATACTAGTTGCTTTCTACATCGGATATTCATGTCTTACTGTGGAGTTGTAGAGATTAACTATCAATTACACGGTTCTACATCTCTCTATTGTATTCCCCCTCACCAGCTGACAGAAATAAAACAGCGCTGGTCTTTGCTGTGTTACAGTATTTCATTATTAGTGCCACTAGCTGAAAAACGTGAGACTGGTTCATGCTATGTTGGTTAGTTAATCTGGGCATCTTGATTCACAACTGAATCTGAACTGCTGGCTTTCATGCTTGCTTCTTGTCATGCATGCCGAAGATATAATCTCGTTAATTAACATCCATGTGGATTGCCTATCCATGTCCAAAATGTAGTAACTCCTTTTGAGACTTTGTTTGATGCAGAAGCGCACGCACAGGCTTCAGTTCACAGCTTTATTCCCCCCTCCGTGCTGCCGTAAGTGAATTAAGTTTCATGTAGGCATTAGCAATAGCCTGGGGTGACAAGTGGGTAACCTGCTCCCCCAAGTGCAGTGCTGGTATCTCATCAGCTCGCTCCCTCAGAAGTACATGTTGTCAACCAGTAACCGTGCTTTTCTTACAGATGCTTTCCTATAAAAGGAAAAAGAACATTTAGAAATATTAGGTTAAAGTGGTCTCATTGGGCCTCTCTGAGACAGGCAGAGAAAGAATTGAAGCTTGCAGGTCTTCTACCCTCAGCTGCTACTCTAACAAGACCGTTCTTTCCCTCCTAGGATACTTTCCTCTTTTTTTTCTTTTATTTTTCTCCTCCCTCCTTATCCTTTCCAGGCACCCTGTGTAGAACCAAACCCACCGACTTGGTGTTTGTCATCGACAGCTCTCGAAGCGTGCGCCCACACGAGTTTGAGAAAGTCAAAGTCTTCATGTCCCGCGTGATCGAGGGGCTGGACGTGGGCCCCAACTCCACCCGGGTGGGTGTGATCAATTATGCCAGTGCCGTCAAGAACGAGTTCTCCCTCAAGACCTACCAAACCAAAGCTGGGCTCCTGCAAGCAGTCCGAAGGATAGAGCCGCTCTCCACTGGGACAATGACTGGCCTGGCTATCCAGTTTGCCATTAGCCGGGCTTTTAGTGACTCAGAAGGGGCCAGGGTGAGGTCTCCCAATTTTAATAAGGTAAGCAAATTACCTGTTTCTTGGATGCTCCTTCTTTCTTGTGTCTCATCATGGAGTGGTTGGAAAAATCAGAAAAGGAGGAAAGGTGTTTTTCTCTGTGATTGGAGTGTGTGGGGATAAGTCAGGGTTAATTGTCAAAGGTGGTAAACCTTTGGGAGGTGGAAACATCTCAAGTCTTCTTGAAAACAAAGGTCAACATTAATTTGGGCAGAGCTGGCCAGTTGTTGGGGTAAATTTAACCCAGCTTCACTAGCTCTCCTCTCTGCCTCGGATGTCTGTCCTTTGGGACACAGTTCCCTGCTTCCAGCATGCCTGCAACCACATACCACCATGAGACAAAGATTTCAGCCAGGTTTGCTGGGCATGAGCAAGGCTCATCTACCCAAAATATTGTAATGAAAATGCTTCTGAATCCACCGCAGTAAAAAACAAGGCAAACTTCTGGAAGTTTCCTTTGAAATGGCCCCTTTCAGTTGCAAATATAAAGCAAAGTGCTGTTTCAGTGTCCTGCATCGCTCTTCCAGTTTTCCAGAGGCTGGCTGATGACTGTGTTCTCCATTCTGGATATTCTCTTCAGGTGCACAGACTTTATTGACCATTTAGCATTTAAGGCTATGGTGGAGATTACCATAATTCTACATGTGGTTGCAATGGGCATCGCCGCTCCTGACTCACATTGCCTGTCCAGGAAGCTCAGTCTTTATCCCTCAGATATCTCATTCACCCTGACAGATTTGACCATGAACCCCAGCCCAATGACCGTCACCAGGAAAACTCTCTTCTGAGCCTGCGGAGAATGTATACACTTGACAATATGTATTTTAGCTAAATCATAGAATCACAGAGTGGTTTGAGTTGGAAGAGACCTTAAAGATCATCCAGTTCCAATCCCCCTGCCCTGGGCAGGGACACCTCCCACCAGAGCAGGTCGCTCCCAGCCCCATCCAGCCTGGCCTTGAGCCCTGCCAGGGAGGGGGCAGACACAGCTCCTCTGGGCAGCCTGGGCCAGGGTCTCACCGCCCTCACAGGGAAGAATTTCTTCCTTACGTCTCATCTCAATCTCCCCTCTTTCAGTTTGAAACCGTTACCCCTCGTCCTGTCGCTACCCTCCCTGATCAAGAGTCCCTCCCCACCTCTCCTGCAGCCCCTTTCAGCACTGGGAGGCTGCTCTAAGGTCCCCTCAAGAGCCTTCTCTTCTCCAGGCAGAATGACTCCAACTCTTTCAGCCTGTCCTCACAGGGGAGCTGCTCCAGCCCCCTGAGGATCTTCATGGCCTCCTCTGGACCCACTCAAGCAGGTCCATGTCTTTCTTATGCTGGGGGTCCCAGAGCTGAACACAGCACTGCACTCAGCAATTGTGGCATCGTTTTGTGAAAACTTGCTATAACATTTGATCTTAGTTCGTCTGCTTTGATCAAGGGATAAATAATAAGTTAAAATTTCTCTTGGCTTTTTACATAATCTAAATCGGCAAACTTGCTGAGGGTGCACTCAGTCCCACTGTTTATGTTGCCGACAAAGCTATTACACATCACCAGTCCCAATACCAACCTCCGAGGAACGCCACTTGTCACTGGTCTCCACTTGGACATTAAGCCATTAACTGCATCTCTTTGAGTGCCACCATCCAGCCAATTCCTTATCCACCCAGTGGTCCATCCGCCAAATCCATATCTCTTCAGTTTAGAGACAAGGATGTTGTGCAGGACAGTGTCAAATGCTTTGTACAAGTCCAGGCAGATGGCGACAGCTCCTCAACGTTGTGAACACACTTCTTAGGCCCTTATGTCCCATGCCAGCCCCACTGGCTCTCTGCTATATGAGACCAGACCAGAAAAATAATCAAAGGTGTTAGCAAACAGCTAGAGCTTTCCACCAGCTGAATAAAAGCCCAGCTGTTGAAGTGAGGAAGCTTGGGATTTTTCTCCTGATGTCAACATTTTTTGGAACATCAGTCACTTTCCATTTGTCTCATGGCTAGTAATGCTCTAGGGAAGGCAGAGCAGAACATGGAAAAGATGCTCAAGGGTGGAAAGCCAAAAATGATACTTAAAAGTGAAAACCAGGCACTGGTAAAGGTTTGCCAGCTCCAAAAATCAGCAACCTGAAAGCTCTGCTGTTCCGGAATTCACAAGATATCCCTAAAAATGAGATCGTCACCTACAAGGATGATCTTATTAGATGCCTTGTGTGCCCACTCACCATGTTGAAGGATAAGCAACTTGCAAATATGAATGAGTTCATTCTCATACGGTCTTTTATTGTGGGATTCACAGCAGGGAAAATTCTATGTACCCTTAGCCTAAATCTGGTTTGACACAATAGGAAGAAAACCAAGTCTGGTAACAGGAGAAAAATTACACTGCAAGAAACTTTCAATAAGTTTCATCCACAGTCAGCTCCAGAGAGAGAAGCTCACCTGATGAGCCATCATGATGACGGCACTACTCAAGCTTAGGAGTCACCTCATGCAAAATACAAGCCCAGGCATCGCAGGGGAACTCCAAGACCTAATTGCAATGTTTTTTATTGAAAAGGAGTAACATCATTGGTTTGTTTGTCAAATTCTTTGAGGTTCACTGAAAGAAGCCATTGCAAAATTGCAAGGCACTATTAATATTATATTGTTGCTATCATTACTTTTTAGTAAAGAGCTTAAAAATCCTTTATGTGCAAGACTAATTGTTTTTCATTTGGCTGAACTACTTCAAAGAGATTAAGCGTGGATTCAGCCTGTAGCTCAAATCTGCTATTTTCTAGAGGTTCAAGCAAACCGCCTGTTGCTGCCAAGGTACATTTTGCTTTTCCTCCCTTTTCTAGCAGCAGTAAGTCTGCCGCAGGGTCACAGAAGAGGCAGCAGCGACCCATGCTGCCCACTCCCACCACTCCCAAAAGGCTTTGGAAAAGATTCATTTCTCAGACAGCTCAGGGCTGCCCAGTTTCTCCACGGATGACTTCCCTGAAGAACTGTTTCAAATATGGCATGGGAAAGTGTTTCCTCCGGTGAAACCACTCCAGGGGAGCTGGTGGGAAGGTGACGGGTCTGCCACCTCAGCCTGGTCAGAGCACTCTATGGCAGAAAAACATGAGCAGAGTGGCAGCTGCATGTCTCCTCTAAGTGGGATCATCCATCACCACAAACAGTGTCTTTCTGTCCAGAAGAAAAAAAAAAAAAGTAATGGGAAGTGTTTGTTTTCACTGGGTATTGTTTAGCACAGACAGCTGAACTGAAACAACAACAAAAAACTTATCTGGATGATAATCTCTGTTTCTGCTTTTCAGAAATTTTTACTCAGATTGAAGTGCAAAAATTGCTTAATAAGATAAAAAAAATCCCAACAGTTTGAATGCCAGACCACAGAAACATTTCACTTCTTCAGTATTGATAGGCAAAAAAGACATTTACTTCTCACTGCTTCCAATACGCCCTTGCAAAAAAAGCTTATTTCTCATCTCACTCCATGAATTGTTTCAACATCCAGAAGTTCCAGAAGCTCCAAGCAGGAGAGAGGTTCAGATGTGCTTGTCCTGCCTCCTACAGTGTCAGCAGTAGCTGCCCACTGTGTAACAGTAAATGCAGTAGCAGTCAAGAAGGGGGTGGATGCTGCTCCTTTCCTCGGAGACAGTTGGCTCTCACTAGGGGAATGACTACAGCATTCATTTCCATGCCTCACGTCACCAGACTTCCATCCAAAGCTGTTGAGCACCTTTATGGATGGATAAGGGTGCTTGAAGGCTGCCAGTCAGTGCACAAAGGTTTCTTTCCAAAAGCTGGGAGCTGTCGCATGGCTGCACAGTAGCACAAATTGCAGGCGGTTGCTAATTTGCCATTAAGTGGCCTTCGGGATGTGACGACTCAAGGTTGTCGCTGGAGAGGAGCTCTTCCCCAGGCTCCGCCGCTTCTACCCTCATCAGTCCAGAAGATTTACTTGTAGGGAAAAACAGTCAGGGGCACCAAGGTGGCTGAAGCCATTCTCCTCTTTTTGACACTTGTCCTGTGAGCAAAGGAGGGTGGTGGAGGAACAGCAAAGGGAGTCAAGACTGTTCCGTGCATCTGCTGTCTTCCACTTGATAAGCTCATTGCTGGAAGAGCAATTCCAGGGCCCTCTGTGGCACCAGTGATCCCACACTGAGCACAACCCTGATGCAGCTCCAGCGGCACGCACAGAGTCCTCAGACCTCTGAGCTGGGCAGACATCTTCACCCAGTAGATGGGGGAAAGCAAGAAACAGGAACCCTACGGCCAGTCATTGCACCTAGAATAGTACCTGGGTTATGAAAGCAGGATCCTAAAAGAGGGGTTTGATGTCCAGTCTTGTGTGAAGGCAGCTCCCATTGATTTCACTGGTTTTCTCATTATTTACCTTTCAAATGGAACAAGTAATGGGATCTTTTTAGATTTGCTTTCCTCCAGGACTGCTACTCAATCCATTCACAACCCTCAGACATCTCACCATATTTCTTTATTTTCACATGTCTTTATCTAATCCCTCAATGTCTGTTTTAAGATGAGGTGGCCATGTGTAGGTCAGGACTGGGACACAGTCCTAATTTATGTAATACTATTATAATACTTTCAGTATTAGTCTCTATTTTTCTCCTTAATACAGCCTGACACCTTACACGCAGCATTGACCATTACTGTAGATTGAAGAGACATTTTCACTGAGCCATCTATGAAAATGCCTGGATCTTTATCTAAATAATCTCTTCCACACCATTTAAGTAACCCATTTCCTTGTGCACTTTTTCCCTGCTCTTGTCTGCTCTGCAGCTGGGCTGCCAGACAACTCAACATACTCTTGCAATCTTTGTGGTTTGCTGTCATCTCAATACACATAAACAGGAGCTGCCATGTCCTGCTAATACACCAAACAAGCCTTTAGTTTAAATATCAGAACACTTGAAAAAAAAAATCCAATTTATTTAGTGGCTTACTGCAGTAGTGGGGCTAAAGTATCAATGTTTCCGTGCACAGTGGTACAAAGAACTCTAAAGATGCTTTGTCTGCCTGAAGAGTTATTTCCTGAACATCTAAAAAAGCAGAAGAATGGTAATTGTCTTTTTCATTATTTATATTAGACATTAAAAAAGAAGAAAAAAAATTCACTCCAGGCTTTTCCCTCTTTCGTTCCATTTTGGATCTGGTCAGAGACAAAGTCACAGAAAGGTTGAGGCTGGAAGAGACCTCTGGAGGTTGTATTAACCAACACCCCTGCTCAAACAGGGCCATCTAGAGCTGATTGCCCAGGACCATGTCCAGATGCCTTTGGAATACCTCTAAAGGGAGAGACTCTAAATCCATTTGCATTCCTTGATTCCCTGGTTGAGAATTTTCATGATGCCTTGAAGTCCAGCAAACATTTGCCTTCTGTGACCCTCATACTGTTCATGGTGGCCTCACCAACCGCCTGGGAGGATGAATAGGTCATGCACTAATTTAGGGAGATGAAGCTTCCAGAAACATTGGACACGGTCCTTGCTCCTTCACACAACAGAAGTCCAGCAAGACCTTGTGAAAATCTGTGCTATGATTGTCAACCATGTGGAACAGTGGTCAAAGCATCACAAGATTGTTTGATCTTGCTGTGCTCTAGGCAGTAAACGTCACCCCAGGACTGGGAAAAGCACTATTTGTTGCTGTAGGAGCTCAGAGTAAAGTCTGTTTATACCTTTATCAAACACTACAGGGGTGCCCAATTACTTTTATCATTCTTGAGGAGGAACACAAATAGAATGTCAAATTGCTGAGGAAATCAAGGGCTTATTCAACTTTCTGCCCAATTCCCCTTTCAGTGCTGTTACAACATTCATGTTACACACTGCATAATGAGACACAGCTACCTCATTAGCTGCTGGGTTGCCTACACAAGGCAACCCTGAAATATAAATACCTAGGGATGCCTGTGAATGCGCTGGTGTCTCAGTTAACCAAGAATAAATTGTGTCATGAGAACATGGGGGATTTCTATATGACAGAATTAACACAAGAAGGACCTAGAAAGCTAGGAATTCAGGGGAAAATGAAAGGCGGCAGCTAAAATGAGTAAAAACTTTGACCTTGAAAAGCAAAAATTTCTGAGTTTCCTTAGAGCAAAACTGGAGATCCCGTTCAGCTATTTGAGAGAGCAAAAGCGTTCGCCCTTTCTTAACTTTCCTCACACGGCTACCTGCTGAGTCCAGCACAAGCCTTCCGCCGCAGAGCAGTGTCAGCCTCTCCAGGATGCAGCAGTTGCTCCTTTCCTCCAACCTGTCTCTTGGTTTTTACCAAACAAGGCACATACCAAGGCTCTCAGCTTTTCAAGTGAGACATTGACCTTGTCATAACAGAGAATTACAGAGATCCTGGGACTGCAAATAATTTGGAGGTAGATTTAAAAAAAAAAAAGGATTTTTTTTTTTTTACTGGAACTCACTGTCTCAGGCAGTCAGGCAGGGTGAATGTCTTGAGGGGGAATCCTAGGAAAGAAAAAAAAAAAAAATCAGGATTTCCTGATTATCAGAATAACTACATATGAGAGCAAGGTGACTTTACACTTGTTCCATTTCTTACACTCTTTCTGTAAGCACCTGGCCCTGGTCACGGTCACAGACTGGATCCCTGGCCGGTTGGTGCTTGGTCTGACTCACTGTTATGTTCATTTCGGCCATGGGTTCACTGATTAATTCCCGATGCCTGATCCAGACAATTTGTACCCAGAAGTTTTGTTTTCTTCAGCAGCAGGTCAGAAAGCAACATGAATTTTGAGTGCTCTACCGTGGATTTTCACGTAGATCCATTATGAAGTTCTTTCCCATCAGATCCAGATGTGGATGCTGCTGCCAGACACCTCCTGGGTCATACCTGGGGCTCAGGCCTGTGTGAAGATGCCACCCTGACGTGAAGAACAAAAGGAACGGATTAAACTCGGAGAATCACTTTATTTAGACAGAGGAATGCCAGGAGGATGTGCAACACCTCCACCCTGTGACAAACACTGCGAGAAAGACACGCAGCTGCCGACAGAAACCTGTTCATAGGGTGGTGTTGCTCGCAGAAGCTACTTGATAATACATCTTGTTTCCTGACAGGCTGGCTTTTGATAAGCTCTAATTGGCAGCCCCCTTCTCAGAGCTGCTGGGTGTCTGCAGAAAGCAGAGCTGCTTAACCAGCTGCTGAGCAGCTGAGTCAAGGGCTCTCTCTCCTGGCAGAACGCACGATTGCATGGCTGGAGCTGGTCCTTGGCTTGGCTGCTGGTCCAGAAAGAGCCCGAGCGCTCCTTTTGGATCAAGCTTTGATTGCCGTGTTCATCACCCTTTACAATACGCACCGACACCTGCCACAGGTGACATTTATCCTTATCTTGGCCACAAGCAGAAGAGAAATACTTGCATTTATTTATTTATTTTCCCTTGGAAGAGGCCAGTTACAGAATTGTGATGCTAGTAGGAATTTTTAATTTTGTAGCCCTTAGGAAGTGCAGATAAGCACCTGATCTTACAGATCTGCACCAGATTGAAAAGCTCTACATTTTTCCTGGTTCACCAATATTTTGCGTAGAAGCAAAGCTCTGAATGGGGCAGCAGATTACTTTAGTATTGCAGTATTACTCTGGGGTAGATGACAGCAGCATTCAGCCATCCCTCAGCTGAAGGGTGGTCAGAGGGGGAAGGAGCCACTTCATCTGCATGTCCAGCACCCCTTGGACATGTGGGGCAGGGAACCCCACTCCTGACCTTACCCGAAATTATTTTTTTCCACCTGAGGATGTAGACCAGCTGTCACACTGTCCTAACTGAGCAGCTGGCGGGTCTGATTTTATCTTCAGAAAGATGAACAGCATACATGACGTAGAGGAGAACAGCAAATACTGCCGTAATGATCAGATGATAGCTCATTCAAACCCACCGTTGCTGCCAGATAGATTTTTTCCTGTGTTTTTCATTTGATGTTTCTGTACTTTCTATATTACTAGGGTATTTGTCTGCAATGTGGAGTTTTTTTCTGCTTCACCTGCTCCTGCTTATTATATTTCTCCATACTGCATTACATCCCAATCCCTTGCTCTGGAGTTGACAGTGGTGTCACAATAAAACAGTGGTAAGGAAAAGTGGCAGGAGGAGGTGAATTGGCAAAGAGCAAAACTTAAGGTCTTGTGGCAATGTCACTTACCAGAAGAAAAATAAAGAAGAAAATGGACAAACTAGCAACAGGAGCAGGACCCTTGGAGGCTTTCCACTGGTTCAGAATTCCATCTAATCCAAGGTGAAATCCAGTTCACACTGAAACCAGCTGTCATTTGAATGCTCGTGTTAGTAGGGGTAGGATTTCATCTCTGCTATTTACTGGGAATCAGAAATCACAGCAGGCACTGACACACAGCGTGACCTTAGGCAGATCTCCTCCCCTCTCTGCTTCAGCTTCTCCATCTATAAAATGGGGAAAACTCTTCATCTCATGATGTTTCCATGACAGTACCTGAGATTCTTTAAAGTCCCATACCCAGTCAGAGTTGTCCTTACTGTCAGCTGGGGGTTCGTGAAGATAGTTAAGAGTCTGTCTTGAGTATTAGTTCACATATGAAGAACGTAACCTTTACTTTGGTTTCCTTAGGGGCGAGATGCACCAGTTGTCCCTTAATTAAATCAGTCAGGTCCCTGGCAGTTTAACCTTTCCAGCTCAGAAAGAAACAAACCCCACATAAAAGAATGGCTTCTGTGATCTCAGGAAGAACGGGAAGAGGGGGAAGAGGGAGTTTCATTTCCTTTTCCTTTAATTTTAGAAATGTGAAACCTGCTTTACTAACCCAGCCCGCTCCACAAACAATAGTGATATCAACGCCCATTCAAGCATACACCTTGCCTCTGCCCTCCTTTGCGTAGGTGGCGATCGTTGTGACCGATGGGCGTCCCCAGGACGGAGTGCAGGACGTGTCAGCCAGGGCCAGGGCAGCTGGCATCGAGATCTTTGCCATCGGGGTTGGCCGGGTGGACATGCACACACTGCGGCAAATTGCTAGCGAGCCCCTGGACGATCATGTGGACTATGTGGAGAGCTACAGTGTTATAGAGAAGCTGACCCACAAGTTTCAAGAAGCTTTCTGTGGTAAGTCCTTGCCGCAGCCCCAGGGTTCCTAGCCACGAGTCGCAAGTGGCTGCCAGCGAGCTTTTCACATGGAACTTGCATGTGTGACCATCCGTCATCCATCTGCTTCCTTGTTCAAGGCCCTGGGTCTGCAGGAGCACGAAGCAGTATGGAAGACAGATGCTCTTTGAAGTTGCCTTTCAAGTATTTCAGGTTTTGTTTAGGGAATTTCAGGTTTCAGTTAAAGAAATCTCCAGGCCTCATTGGCACAGAAGAGTTTGTTAACGTGACCCCCCGTACTCCTTGAGGCATTGAAAAAGAACCTGAAAACACGATCTTTATCTAAAAATCATTGTCTTTATGTTTAAACCTATCCGGGCAGTTCTGAGAATCTGGCTTGTAATTTCCCCCTCCAGTATCGCCTTCTGAATTCCCAGTTAAGCAAGGGATGCTTTCACTTCCCTGCTAGAGGCTGAACTGCCTTTGCCTGACTACGCTGCTGGTTTTGCAAGCCTTGTGAGGCAGGAAGCTCTCCTGGCTGGTGCAGTATCTAATGCCTTTCTGCACAGCATATAAAAACAGTCTGACTGTCCTACAAACACATATTCACTCCTACCTGAACCGGTGAATGGAGTGAGAAAGCTTTATTACTTTCAAACGTACCCACAAGACTGTAGGAGGTGGTCTATAAATATCCGTTTTATGTGCCAGCAAGAAGGGCCTGGGGGTTTTGCACGCCCATCCTGTCAAACCACAGACGTGTGGCAACATTTTTCCAAAGGTGCGATACACCGCAGTGCCTACGGCAAGGCACTGCAAACACATACACCCCGACGGACCTGTAAAACTCTCCGAGACCAATTTCTTCAAGAGGTGTAAAATTTCACAATTCAACTTCCAGGCTGAAAATGATGGGGGTGAGCAGCTTTTTGTCAAGGAAAATCTCCTCCTCTGTAGGAAGGAGGAAAATCTTGAATATAAAGTGAGTCATGTATTATAATCAGGTGTCAGTGCACCAGAAGCTCATGAAAGAGAGGAACAAATACTTCACACTAAAGGCGGGATAAAGACAAAATTTAAGAAGGTGGCATCCAGGCCATGAATATTTGTGGGAGTTTGTGTTGGCTGCCCTGGAGTCAGGAGTCAGCCAGAGATGGAGATGGAGACGGAGAGCCCTGACAATGCATTTTGAAGTTCTAGCATTGGTGTCATTCAAAGAGATAAAAAGAAAAAAAAATCCTTTCTGTGCCTTGCTTTTCAAATTTGTAACATGCAGGTTTTTTACCCCGTGGTAAAAACCCTCAGAGATGCATCCAAGGGAAGCACTGGGCTAAGGATTATTTTAGCTAACAGAGAATAGCGCCATATTAACTGCCAAGTGGGCTGTGACAGTGCTATGCAAGCAGCTGCACAAAACCGTCCTTGGAGATGTACCCAAACACCACCTGCTCTTGCAAAGCACGGTTTGTGGGTACTGGCAGCAGGAAGAACTGTGCAGCACTGTCCAAACTGTTTCCCACAGAGCTCAACAATCACGTGGGGAAAAAGGGACACCCTTGACGATCCAGCCACTAGTTAGACTAATAAATTCTCAGAGAACTGAGCCTGAGAGCCCAGTGTTACAGCCATCTGCATGATTAGTAATATTCCTAATGATACGACCTACATATATGCTGGAAAGATCTACCAGTGCTGGCACAACATGCAGAAGTGTGAATTGAAGGCCAGAAACTGTCAAAATACATGCAGAGCAGAGCGCAAACAACTTGAAATAATGAATAGAAGCCCCCTAACCTTGAAAGACTTTACACCACCTCCTATCATTCTGATAGAACTCAATGCTCAGTTTTCTACACAGATTTCCCTGGTATTTGTAAATTAATTTGCTTCAACCAGAGCTGTTTCCTTTCAAGTTTGTTTTCCATCATTATTGCTGTAGCTGTGACAACGTTGTCAGTTACTGAATGTTGCTGGCTGAGACTGCTGCAATTCAGCTTCTGTTTGCTCAGCATCTCAAGAGTCAGATCCAGGTTAACATCAGCAGGCAGAATTGTTTGTAGAGAGAGAATCTAAAAGCTACACATGTGAGGGTATCTCTGAAGTGAATTCCAAGTATGTTTGCACATGAATCCCATCCAGGAAAGACAACTGTACATGGGGCTGAACTCACTAATCGTAATTGTACTACCTAGCTGGAAAAAATGGGTATTGGCCAGCCCAGATGGTAGGTTGGAAACAAAATCTCATCCAGTAGCTTTGGAGGGTGAAGTATATTGTGATATGCTTGACAGACAGATGGTTTTTGCCCTTGGTATGGAGATTATTTCTAGTCCTGGCTGTGTCTTGGAGTCAGGACACTTGTGAAAATTTCTCCTTGCCTCTTGTATCTCAGTCATTATCCCAGAGTAACGACCTCTTGCTGCAGAGCGGATTTAGTTATCACTGAGTGTATGGGACAATTATCACGCTTTGTGCATGAGCTGAGCAAGGTCCGGGTTGAAAAGCCTTGGCACGGTCTCTGATTTCAATCTGCACCTTTGCTTACAGTGGTGTCAGACCTGTGTGCCACTGGAGACCACGACTGTGAGCAGATCTGTATCAGCACCCCAGGAGCATATAAGTGTGCTTGTAAAGAGGGTTTCACGCTGAACAATGATGGGAAGACCTGCAGTGGTATGTAATGATTTCCATTTGCACTGAGCCGAGCTGTGATTTGCAGGGGTATGGTGGGGATAGGATTGAGACAGGGTAGACGTGTTCTGTTCAGAAAAGGCAGAAAAGGAAACCATGTATTTATAACCAAGAATTATTTTGAAAATGTGTGAACTGTTGTTGAGTTTTGATTGATTAAATCTATTTCATTAGTGATAAAATGACACTATTTTCCTACATAACTAATCGGGGTCTTAGTTGCTGTCTTCTTTTGCACTCTCCTCATGTTTTGCTTCAGCTTGCAGTGGCGGGTCAGGATCTGCTCTGGATCTCGTTTTCCTGATCGATGGCTCCAAGAGTGTGCGGCCTGAGAACTTCGAGCTGGTGAAGAAATTCATCAACCAAATTGTGGACTCGCTGGAGGTGTCAGACAAACAGGCCCAAGTTGGCCTGGTTCAGTACTCCAGCTCTGTCAGACAAGAGTTTCCACTGGGGCAGTTCAAGAACAAGAAGGACATCAAAGCAGCAGTCAAGAAAATGGCCTACATGGAGAAAGGAACGATGACAGGCCAGGCTCTGAAGTACCTCATTGACAGTTCCTTTTCCATCATCAATGGAGCTAGGCCTGGGGTCCCCAAGGTGGGCATAGTCTTCACTGATGGACGATCACAAGATTACATCACTGATGCTGCTAAGAAAGCCAAAGAATTAGGTAGGTCTCCTGAATTGCCAGTGGCTTCTCCCTTGGACCAGGTACTGCATCTGGTATCAACCTAGGTATGACCCTTTCCCTGGAGATGTCTCTTACTTAGGAAAGAAACAGGTTACTATAGAGTGACTTTGTTGAGAAGTTGCCTAGCTGTCTTTGCACGCTCATAAAGAACTTGGAACAACTCCGGCTGGGGCTCAGACAGATCTTGGTTTGCCAGACGATGGTTTTTGTTTTCCCACAGCCCCTCTGTGTCTTTGATCTAAGTCTGCTGGAGGTAGCTCTGCTGGGCAGGATGGGGTTTCACACATTTGGTACAGGACACACGCTGGTCTAGCATGCTTCACACAAATGTGAAGGAAACGGCAGGGAGAAGCTCAGGATCTGTCTGATGTTGGTAATGAAAGTCAGGTCAGCACCACTGGTACTCATGGAGAGGCAAAGACAACCATCAGAGAGCCCTGTGGAGCATACAGGGAGCTGTAAGGCCAAATGTGTCTTGGCTGTATCAGCCTAGAGGCCTGGAAAATAAAAAGAAAACGTAAAACAATAAACAAAGCAGAGTAAGGGAGTAACTGTGGACTCATGTCCGAGTCCCAGACACAATAATAAGAAACACTCTTCAGCTTCTACTGGAATACCAAAAGGCACGGTGGCTACATATTGATATCTTTATATGTCTAAACACTGCGAAGTATAAATATCTTGAGATCTGCCCCTTTGCTGACCTGCTGAACGAGTTGCCAGTCTCCTGACATCTCTGTGTTAAATGGATGCAGCCCATGTGAATAAGCTCATGAATTGCTAAATCCTTGACTTCCTTTTAACTTCGGTTTCGACCACTAGATGGGACTAAGGGCTAGCACATAACAATAAAGGTCAGGTACGAGCTCACCAAAAGCTGATGTTTACAAAGCAAGTTGACATCTTATGGGGATGTTCAGCTTTTATAAAACCAAAGGTCCTTATAAACAGTATCTATAGATATATAGAATTTATTCCTCTGTGATGATCAAAATTTATGCCTTGTTTCTTCCTCCTCTCTTGTTCCTACACAGAAATCTCCAACATCTGTTCATAAGTTATTTCAGCGATAAATAGCTGAAATTCAGGGATAAACAACAAGATGCTTATAACTGGACTCCAAACATGTTCCTTGAGCTGAACTTTGAAAAAGACAAATACTGGGTACATCCAGAGGTAGAAAAACAAGGCAAAAAGGGGAAGAAAGGAAAGTAGTACCACTGCCTAGACATGGACAAGTAGAGACAAATATTTTGAAACAGGATTTAACTAGTATCACCATTCCAGTCAATGGCAAACCTGCAGTTCTGTTCAATAGAAACAGGTTTAAGCTAGAGGTGGCCAATCAATCTCTTGCCAGTGAAGCATAGTACCTGGACATGTTCTCAACTCACAGTATGGGGTGTTCTTGACGGATATATGAGTTGTGATTTTAGAAGGATACTCAGCTACAAGTTTGCTGAACCACAGGTCTCCATTGCACAGGGGACTTTGCCACTAGGCTGATTAATGGTGGCTGCAGGCTATTTTGAAAACTTGTGCTGTTTCCTTCTACTGTATTATCTCTTCCATATTAGTTGGATGCATGACCCTGTCAGGGTGTTATGATCTACTGTCCCATCTTGTATCTCCAAAATATTGTTCTTGTGGTGATAGTCGTCATTGTCTGGATAATTCTAGTAAGACTTTGCCTGCACGAATGTTTTGGAACCCTGGTTGACCCGGCTGAAAGAAATCGGTAATAGCAGAGGGTAAGTGGGTTAATTTCCCACTTAACTCTGCAGAGCTGTGTGGAGAGCAGGGGTCCAGAAGGTGAGCAAGGATGTACAAACTGACAGGGGGTGGGTACCATAGCAGCAAGGTGCTCCATGGCTGTCCGACTGACAGGCTCCCATTGCTCACAGGCTTTAGGATGTTTGCTGTGGGAGTTGGCAATGCCGTTGAGGACGAGCTGAGGGAAATTGCTTCAGAACCAGTAGCTGAGCACTACTTCTACACAGCTGACTTCAGAACCATCAGCAAGATTGGGAAGAAGCTACAAATGAAAATCTGCATTGGTAAGAGTGGGGGATTGGGGAGAGGGGGGATTTAGTCACAGCATTAGAAGGTTGGAAGCAGAAGGACAAAAATGCCCCTTCAGATGGATGTTACAAAAAGCTCTCTGTTCTCAGCGTATTGAATTGGCAGAGTATGTGGAAGGATCATGAGACATCAACATTCTGGGCTGTTACGGGAACCACAGCCACCCCTACACCTCAGCCATCTCTCCCTCTTACAAATTGCCTTCTCCTTCCTTTTTTCTCCATCTTTCTCCCCTTCTCTGCCTTCCTTTTCAGAAATTATTAATTCACGCTGTACCAGGTCCTGAGAATAGCTAAAAGCAACATAAGGAAATTCTTAATAATTATAAAAGAGAAGGTAAGGGTTGATTTATTTAGCTTAAGTTGAAGATCATCACAAAATTGGGCACCTGAGTTTAAGCTCACTAACCACTGGCTGCTTCTACAGTCCAACAGGCACCACAGGGACGACACATTTCAGGTCAAAATAAGCAGCTAGTATCTTCTACATGACTTGTAGGTTTCTAAATTTGGGCAACATGAATGCTAAGTTGCTCACGTTTGGATAGCCTAGTGAAGCAAAGGCTGAGAGAGGACTCAGTGGGAGACAGGCACGACAAGAGGAGGTAAAGAATAACATAAAATTTAAAGAATATTGACCTGTAAGTAACCCGAGTCTAAAAACGATTAAAAAAAGAGAACTACCACGGTTATTTTAGGTTTTTGTTTTAAAGGAATCATATGCCTCCTATGAAATATTAGCCCTTTGCAATCAATCTTCTTGATCAGGTAGGTTACAGTGAATCCCAAACACTCAGGCTTCATTTAAGACATTGAACACCCTGCGGCACTTCTGAGGCTCATCGGGTACTCTCTTGCCAAGCCCGGGTGCTCAGCCTCCTTTATCCTGCTAGGGGACTGTTGCAAGATACATTGCACACAGCCCCGATGGGCTCATTCAGTTCCCAAGAGAGCTCTGCCAAACTCAGCTCTACTTCCCACCAGTGTGAAGATCTGCACTTGAGTGCCCCACGGCCCCATGTGATGCAGAGATCTCCGTTGCTCCCACGGCATGCAGAGACACTCTACAGCTTCAACTGGATGAAATAATACACATTGCCAAATCTCATTTTTCCCTTTCTTTGCAATTTCTAACATTATTTATGTCAAAACAGAGAGATACCCATGTAAATATTACTGGATTAGCAGTAGGTGGCTCATCTGTTCTTCTCCCTGAGTGTACCCCAGAGAGCAAAAGTACTCAGGCAGTTAGAGGCCTTGCCTCAGGAAAATCAGGTTCAGTTTCTTGCATCCTTACAGCTGTCCTGGGTCATGCTCACAAGTGCCCTGTTCTCCAGATCCCTAAAGGTGGGACCTTCCTTTCCTCCTGGAGAAGTCTGAGAGGGACAACACCCTCCAGGGTCTTCTGTCTGCACAGCCTGGTAGCCAGGCTTGCAAGACAGAGACTCTCTTTGCCATGGCTACTTTAAAAAGTAGGAGTCAATCCAAGAACATCATGGGAGCTGTATGAAAATCCCCAACATATTGTATTTAAATATCTTCCAAGAATGTAAATACATTTAGGCTTCGGCATTCAAAAAAAAAGTAAAAATAATTTTTGGAAAAAGTGTTTGTTTGTAAAAATATCAATTTTGGTAAATATCTTAACATATGAGTTTAAAAAAAAAAAAAAGAAAAGAAAAGAAAAGAAAAGAATTATTTGTCTTTGTTTGATTTCCAGTGCCAGCTTGTATTTATCAACAGATGGCTAGAAATCTTCTCTTAATAGCCAGCTTTAATTTACTCATGACTGGTTTAATCCTGCTGTGGCTTTTGTGCAAGTGATGTTCTTTCCCTTAAAAAGTCCTTCTCCTATCTACTCCTCCAATTTGCTAGGCAGCTGAGCTGACTCAGTGTGGTCTTGTAAACATCTCCTTTCTTTTGCCAGTCATCTCCGTACCCTTTTTTCCTCCTATTCCAGTTTAAGTTAATTTTTCTTGAAGAACATATGTAAATTATTGACATAGATTAGCAAACTGATTAATGCACATTGCTCCACCTACTCAAGAAATGGACTACTGAAGCAAAGCTCAAACAAGTCTTGACTCTCAGACAGTAGACAGTGCCTCCAATTTTTATTTCGCAAAATAAGAGTATGGCCCACCACGGTGATGTTATTGAGAAGACAGAGGTGGTTTTGAGCACTGTATTTGGTCAGATTCAAATTTTTTGAGCCAATTTTAAGCATCAGTAGTAAAGCTCAGTGGTTTTTCAGGAAACTGGAAATCCAGGAAAGACTTTTTGTGCACAGAACCTGGCCTACATAACAAGAAAATGTGAGATTCTCTAGTCACCCCAGGTTAAAGCCAGAAGTGATCAGTCAGATAATTAGAAAGAATGATATTTTTACTTCCTTCCTGTTTCTGATAAACAAGAATTGCTTTATTTCACTTGTCTCTGTGATTTTGATGTAATCCTTTTTTTGTGACAGTTAACTCATCTTCTTGATATTCTGATCCACAGAGGAAGATCCATGTGAATGTAAATCTATTGTGAAGTTCCAGACAAAAGTAGAAGACCTCATAAATTCATTGCAGCAGAAATATATCCTTCAGAAACTGTCTTTGTTCTGAACTCAGTGGGTTGGTTTGTGCTTTTCTGGAGGGACCAGTGGGGAAAGTCTACTCGTGGGGGAGGGAGGATGAGTAGGTGTTCACAAGACACCTGGGTTATGAACGTGTGTAAAAAGAAAAGTCCCTGCACCAGAGTGAATAGCTACTTGTCTGGCACAAAATAAGTAGACCAAAAGCTACAGAGCCAAAGTAGAACGTGTCAAACCATTGCAAGACAGCAGTGAGCTGTAGGCACCAAGGCCTAGGCCAGTTTTTAGAAAGATGCCTCAATGATGCCAATGTCACATGTGTGGAAGCGTGGGTCATGCATGAGGGGATGCTGCTGCGTCTGCAAGCTGCAGGTCCTGGGAAGCAGGCCAGAATGTGAGGGCTGGAAGCAGCAGTGGCTAACACTGCACGGTGAGCAGACAAAACCTCTGGTGCACACGTGCAGCTATTTCACTCAGTCGTTAAAGCTCCATGGATGGGATTCTTTTTATGACAGTAAATATCTACAATGCAAACATCTGAGCTGGCTGCCTAAATTCCTCCACAGCACTGAAGGGAAAGAGGGTCTTCTACAGCAAACCACCTCCTACTGTACAGTTGGTGGTCTGGATAAATTCAGATGGATAGGTCCGAGAGTCAGACAGGTAGGTCCAAGTTCTCCCAGGTGGCTAAAACTCAGCTCTGGGAGACTTAAGTCTCAAGCAATCATCTCCAGTGAGGTGAGTTGGATCCCATCCGAACTGAGTTTGTGGGACTGCCTTCTGCCATGCTGGGTCTTGTCGTGTCGCACAAAGACCATGAATAAGTGGCTGAAAGAGAAACAAGAAAACCGAAAAGGTTGTGAATAAAATTCAAACTTCTCATGGGGAGAGGAATTAGTGAAACCTTGGGGTGGGCTCACGCAGAGCCCTGGAGATTTTTCATTACTGAGAATAAGGAAAAGAGTATAATTTTAAAAGCCATGTTCTAATTTATTCACACGTTTCTGCGCTTTGCTATGTCAATTGCACAGTGTATTTTCTACTCTTTAACTCAAATTGAATGAAATCCATGACTTAGGTTATGCAAAAAGTCAGAGTAAACCAGTAGTTCTCACACAGTGGGTTGCTGCTCCCAGGCACACCTTGAAAAGCAATTAGTGAAAAGAGCAGAAAATTGCCACCCACTGTATAACTCTAAGAGAAGCACTCTGCTCCACTCTTCATGCAACCCGTACTGCTCAAGGTCAGGAATTCTCTGTCAGCCACTCGAAACTCCAATCATTCTCAGTTTTTACTCTTCCTTTCATAATAAATGTATAGGTGCATGTGAGTATGTGTACATGCATGAACATGTTCTACTTTCAATAAAAGCTCATCAACCTGAACGTTTCTGGAAATGCCAGAGCAGATGATGACAGCATTCCTCTGCTGCCTGCTCCCAGCAAGGTAGCTCCACTGGTCATCTGTTCTGCAAGCCAGGGGAGGACTTGAGCAATGAATTGCTAATGTGCACTGTCATTTTTTTTCCCCTTAACTCTTGCTCACTGGAAGCTGTGGCGAAAAGGATCGAAGCCCTGGAGAACAAGATCATCTAAGACCCCCAAACAATATTAGTTCCCTCCTTCCTAATGTAACAAAACTGGAACTCCTTCACTTATAACGGAGGGCAGCTCAGCCACAGTGCTATGGCCAGCTTGTGTTTTTTTTAAAGAGTCTAGTCTACCTGCATTTGTTTAAAAGGGAAGAAGTATAACAGTAGAGCAGACATTGTATAAAGGGCATATATTAAAAAAAAAAGGAAAGATTTGTTTTTGATTTAAAGCTTAATATATATATATATGTGTTAATAACTACTTGATTACGAGTTCTGTGAATCCTTGCTGTGTTCTTCTGCATCTTTTGTTTCTAAGCATGAGATAATTTAATTTAAAAGTCAAAGTGACTTAAAATCAACTCAGAAGCTGAGTGTAAAACGTCAAAGCCTCTGATCAGCTTATTATTGTAAGCATGACGCGTTTGTCAGTAAGTAGGTGAAATGTAGTAATGATCTCTCGAGTGTGTGCTGCAGACAAGATAGGATAGGATGCTGCTGCTAGTCGGGTTTATCCATAGCTGCCGTACCACATAGAAAGAGAAAAAGCTCAGCTTGCCGAGCCAGCGAATGGCCTCACGATGTCTCAGTGAACACGCACCTGAGCTAGACTTGTGCTGGGTGAGTCCTGATAACGTGCAGTGAGCCGACAGCTGGGGCTCTGTACAACGCGAGGCAGTACCGTTAACGCCAGCCCCAGGAGATGTGCCCCTGCTCCTCAGCTCTCTGGTCTCCACGTCCTCAACTGAAGCTGCAAAATGTCATTAGCACCTAAAACACAAGGAACTGCTGCTGGAGCTGCTGCCGGTGGAGGCGGTTCCTTCATTACTGTGTCCACCAGAGGCTCACTAGCTCCTTCCTTCTCCCACACCTCTAAGCACCTTCAAAGACAGTAAGGTCACCTCAACACCTTTCAGACTCTTCTGATCCTGGATTCCCCACACTGGCAAGACAAAAGAGCAATGTGGATGGGAAGCATCTAAGGCTGCCTGTCTCCTCCAGCTGTAGTCTGGCTGGGCATGGAGGGAAGAGGCCGTGTTCATTCACGGCACGATGGTGCACCACTGAATGTGAGCACAAGGGGTTGGTTTGGGAGGGTTTTTTAATCTTTTTTTTTTTTTTTTGTATCAAAATATTTATACTTGAGACTGTGTGAAAAGCTTTTCAGAATATCTTGGCCTGTTCAGAAATGTCACCATAGCAGATGTGTTTTGGGTGAATATTAAAAGTTTGCTGAAAATTTTAAAAGCCAATGCAACTTAACTTCTTTGCGTAACCTTTGAGGTAGTTGCCTGACAACGATACCTCTCTATAGTCTTGTTAGCGGGTGGGAAAGCCTCCATCTTATGTCACAACCCTTTATTTCAATGCAAGAGAAGAAACAGGTCCATAGAGAAATGGAGATCCTTCTCTCAAAACATAAAGCTTCTCTTACAATTGAATTATTATATTCTTGGACTTGCAGGAATGCGTCAACATGTTTCCAAGCATTAGCTCAAGGACTACAGTCAGTTCTTCATAGCAAAACCTCGTCCTCTCTGTCAAATCTTGTATACCCCAGACTCCACAGTAACCCCTATAAACTCCTGAACTTCTAGGGATAAGGTTTCTGTTGTCTAATTTTACACATATAAAATCTAGACCTCTAAGATTGAGCTTCTCATGCTAATTTGTTTCTCAAAAGAAACAGATACCACAGAGTATGCTTGTCAGCATTATCTACTGTGCACAATTTAGTGCAACAAAGCAGCCTATTTCTCTTTACAGATTATAACAAATACTTGAGACTTCTGCAACTGCTTGTAAACACCTCAGGGCAACTGAGTCTCCTCTACTGCCACCCATGGAATCCTTCTCCTGGTTCTGTGGAATCACTTTGCATCACAAAGCTAATGTATTTGTAATGGGGGAAGAAAAAACTCTCCATTAAGCAGAAGAAAAGAAGCTTCTTCGTGCACTGGTTCTCAGCTTCTCTTTTTATCAAGGGTTATCAGCGGCTGAGCTCCTGACACAGTGCAGAATCTCACCTTGCTGTTGAATGACGTTGCATATCAGCACAGGGTTACAGCAAATCAATACTGAAAGGGGGCTTGTAGGAAAGATCGGGACAGACTCTTTAGCAGGGTGTGTAGCGATAGGACACGGGTGACGGCTTTAAACTACAAGAGGGAAGATTCAGCCTAGATATAAGGAAAAGACTTTTTACAACGAGGGTGCTGAGACACTGGACTAGGTTGCCCAGAGAGGTGGTAGGTGCCCCATCCCTGGAAACATCCCAGGTCAGGCTGGACGGGGCTGTGAGCACCCCGATCTAGTTGAAGACGTCCCTGCTCACTGCAGGGGGCTCGGACTAGCCGGCCTTTGAAGGTCCCTCCTAACCCACCCATTCCATGATGCCGTGATCCTGTGCTGATGGGAGAGGTTCTTCCTCCACCAAGTCCGAGTTGTGACCCCTGGGGGCGACATTTATGGCTTTGCCAGCTGCAGGGCTGTGGTTATCCCCAGCTCTGCTGCAGGACGGGCAGGAGAAGCCCAAGGGTGCTCCCTGCAGCCCCGCTGCCCCTTGCCCCTGTTCTGAGCTGGGGCAGGAAGGGGCACGGACTCTGGAAGAGCTCGGAGGGCTGGGTTGGGTTTGGGTGGCCATGGGGGCTGGTGCAGCTCCTGGGTTGGCCCCACGTTGGCCTTTTGCTGGGTTTTGCTGAGCGCAGCGCCGGCGCCTGGGGCCTTTGGCTTTCGCGGGCTGGAGCCAAACCCTTCGTGTCCCTGAAGGCCACCCCTGGCCCCGGTGTCGAGACAGCGACTGTGAGACTGCAGAGACAGGACAGGGCACCTTGAAAACGTTTATTATTCAGAACAACAAACAACATTTTGTTCCTTATTCCTACACTAACATGTTTCTACCTCTGTGTCGCTCACTCGCTACCTATGGTCGCCGCTATTTCCAGTCCAGCCCCCACTGAGGTCCAAGCCCGTTGCCGGCAGCGGCAACCGTGGCCAGCCATGGAGAGCAGACTGGAGGCCGGCCAGCCCCGGAGGGTGGCACAGCGTCGCGTGCCCCGATGGGAGCGCGGGGAGCCCCACGGCTGGCGCCAAGGGCCCGTCTGGGGCAGGAGGCGTGACACAGCGGGGTTGAGCCGTGGCTGGAGCAGGAGCCGCCTCCCGGCTGCCAGCGGGGCTGAGGCTGCGGCGCCGTTTTGGTGGGGAGGGAGCGGCGCTGCCCGCCTGGGCGGTCGTGCCAGCCTGTGGCTCGGTCGGCGTGGAGCTGGGGCTTGCAGATGGACGGGGGTCGTTCTCCTGCTCCGCAGCTCCTGCCGCCGGCTGAGCATCGGGTCGTCTTCTCCTGCGGCCTCCCTTCCCCGTGGGGCGCAGCAGGGGTGCAGCTGCGGCTCTCTGGGTCTCGCCAGCCCCTTGCATAAACCTCCTGAGGCAGCCGGGGTCATCCCTTGTGAAAAAGGGGTTGTAGTAGAAGAGCAGCTACAAAATGGGAAGGAGAGGAGTTAGTTGCCATCGCTGCAAGAAGGAGAAAGGCAGAGATCCGATAACTAAGCATTTGCTTCAGCAAGGACGAACACGGGCAGGAGCAAGGACTCTCTGGGGCATTTTAAACCTCGAGTTCAGGCTGAACAAAATGTTAGGATCGGGTTTGTGCAGGGTTAACCACCCTTGTGTGTTTGGCAAGCGGGAGCAGAGAAGTGTTGGGTTTTCAGAAGCTGACCAACCGATGGAGAAACCCAAACACCCCTAGTTTTCAGTTTTTCAGGCACCTCCTGAGAGTGGAATGGAGATGTTGGGAATAACGCTGATGCTGATGCGTATCTTGTCAGCATTCAGCAGATGCCCCAAGAAGATTTAAATGCTTGGTAAAGGCAGATGCAGAGGAAGCACAATGGATGGGACGATCTGTCCGTTTTATGAGTTCAAAGAAAGCAGAAATAACCAAAACCTCCTTAATCAGCATTTCTACTCCTCCACAATCCTGTCAAGAAATCCTGAAAATGCCCTGCAAGACAAAATCAGGCCATTTGCTGCCATCCCCATCTCCTCCCTTGCAAAAGCTCATTTTATCTGAACATGAACCTCTCTCCCACCTCGAATGTCCCGAGGGTTCTTCTGTGTGCGGGGGAAGTGATGTACCTTGCCCAGAGCAGACCCTGCTGCTGCTACTGGTGCAGCTCCTTCTCAATGTGTTTACTTCACTTTTTCTGTTAATTGGATAAATTCACATGAAGTAAGGGCTGGACCTTCACCTCCACAGAAAACTGCATCCATTCAGCCTACTTTGCCCGTTGCCAGTTTAATCCAACAACTTTCATAAAACTCAATGCTGTTAATGTCTTTAGGGAGCAAAACAATCCCCAGCCCTTTCTAGGGAGGCTGATCCAAGTAGGACCATGACTAGGGGCTAGTGACTCAAATTGGGTTGTGAAGGGCTGCTATACTAAGCATTGCTCCTTCAAACCTCTGCAAGCCACCATGGGGAAGGACCTAGGAGACAGTGTCTTCCTAAATCACCCAAGTTCCTTGTTTCAGAGCAATAGCCCTGCATGCTGCAAAGCAACCTCCCTACATGCAGACACGGCAGCTCTTGTTTTCAGTTTGTATGGAGAGCATACCAATATACCTGTCTTTCCCTAGCTATCTTTCCTGGAGATTATCTGTCCATCCACCCATCCATCCATCCATCCATCCGTCCATCCCATCCAACCAGTCAAGTAGTATTCTTTATATTTCTCTACGCTATGGTCCTTACTGATTGAAAACCTCAATCCAAGGCAAACTTCTGGCACCACCAGGCCTACTTCACACAGTGAAATCCTCCGCAAGGAACATAGCATAGGAGTGGGCCATAAATAGTTTGCAGGTGTAAACAGAACAGACTGCTTTCCCAGGGCTTTGCAATGGCAGGAGGGCCAAGATACATTATCAGGCATAGAATTGCTTCTGTAACTAATATTTTGTTTTGTGTTACAGATAAAGCAGAACTAAACTAATTAACAATTATTTTTCCTCCCTTCTCGCTTCTCCTGGCTTAAAACAACAAAAGAGCTCTTGCATCTCCAAAGTCAATTAGTCACTGGGCTAGAACATAGGCTTTTGACATTGTAATTAGACTTCATTAATGGATCGCCAACGGCAGCAAGATGGAAACCTACTAGATGAGCCTCTCTTTGCATTTTCTTTCAGCTAATTACATGCTTATCTTGGAAACAAAAGACGCTGCACACAATGGAAAAAAAACACTTATATGCCCCGAATTGTGGAGTGATGGGCTTCTAAGTGACAGCCTCATTGCTGGAGGTTGTAAAACGATCCTTCTGCAGGCGTGGAACTTCTTTTCCCTCTCTTTGCTGCTGCATCCTGCATCTCACTAGTCCTTCTCTCCACATGGCCACCAAGTCCCAAATTCCCATCTTCTGGCAAAATGATTTATAAAGTGCTGTCCTTTGGGGATGGAAAAAGTCCTTGACCACTTTTCCTTTACCTCCCCTTGGGTGCTGAGCATGTCATTGAAAGACTGAAGCCTCCACCGCTCCCAAAGGCAGGAGGAAAGCTCTGGCTACCAGCAGAGCTCTTTCGCCAACAAGATTCCTCTGGGGAAGCAATTTTCTCATGCAGGTCATTGATATTATAACACAGGGCCATTAGTAATCAAATAAAAAAGTGCTTTCAATTAAACTGAGGGCTTCTAGCTTGGTAACATCTTTCAATAGCAATTTGTAACACTAATACAGTGTAATTGCTGCTAATGAATGAGTAGGTAGCAGACCCGTTATTATGATTTTTCTCCAAGCAACATCAGGCAGTGAAACCTGTCTCAGGCTGTATGAATTTACTGTTCTTTGTGAAAAGCAGCGAGCTTCCTCTCTCTTAGTCCTCTGAGGTAATTCAGTGAACAGACAGTTTAAGGTGCTAGTAAATTTATGTTCTGCAAATTATTATTTGTCATTTTATGTTCAACTTGGGAAGAGGCTTCAACAAGCCAGAGCACACTACCCTGTGTAATTCCTTTAGTGATGAACTTGCTAAGGATCAGCTCTGGCAATAAATTGTAAGTGGCTTTATACTTCAGATAGTCATTTGGATTTATTTATTTTTTAATCACCAATCATGGCAAGAACTGTTTTGCGAGTTTTACAACTGTTGTGGTATTTTAGTGTTCTGTGTATTCCCACTATTATATACTGCATAGATTAGACTAGAGATAACAATAAATGCTGAACAGTTACATGTCCTCGGGTAGTGCTATGTTCTTTGGCGGAGATCAGATTGCTACCCCTCTCCTCTGGATGGAGAAACTGAACCCTAATGACTCTGAGTAGGCGGCACAGTAAAGTGCTTGAGGCGTGGTAGAAGGAGC
Organism: Leptosomus discolor; assembly: GCF_034619465.1. Classification (NCBI taxonomy): domain Eukaryota; kingdom Metazoa; phylum Chordata; class Aves; order Leptosomiformes; family Leptosomidae; genus Leptosomus; species Leptosomus discolor. The sequence continues at coordinate 2,317,227 of NC_141419.1, forward strand.
TGTAGGGATGGATAGGAAGGGAGAGTCCTTGCTCTCCGTCCTAAGGCAGATGAAGGACAAGGCTCACAGGTCATTTTACAGCTGAACAATGAGGTGCGTTACTTCCTACACCCCTGGGCACACTCACACACCTCTGATTCTTCATCTTGGATGACGGAGACCTGTCCATAATGAATAGATGGCAGCTCCTGGCAGAGCCTGAGATGGAAGTGATGTCTCTGGGGTCACTACAGACTGCCCCCCACACCCTGCTCTCACACCGCACAGCTCTCTGTGTGACTGGTGTGAACTTCTCTTGATGAAAATGACCAGGTTTTGGAGAGACTGAAAATGGTAAAAAAACCTGTTCTCGTGCTTGGAGCTGAACTTTGCCACGCACAACTCTGCAGGTTCATACTACAACCAGCTCTTTCTCCCTGCCTTACAAGGGGACACAGCAAGGGAAGAAGGTTCCATGTTAACATCAGGGAAAACTTCTTCCCTGTGAGGGTGGCAGAGCCCTGGCACAGGCTGCCCAGGGAGGCTGTGGAGTCTCCTTCTCTGGAGACATCCAAAACCCGCCTGGACGCGTTCCTGGGTGACCTGCTGTAGGTGACCCTGCTCTGGCAGGGGGGCTGGGCTGGATGATCTTTCGAGGTCCTTCCAACTCCTGACATTCTGTGATTGTGTGAAGAAGCCCCAGATACTGTGGGTGTAGGAGTTAGAAAGGGCCAACTTCTCCACATCCATCCGTCAGCTGGAAACAGGGACTTTGGCACCGCAGCACAACTTGACACGGGCCAGATTGCTAGCAGTTAGCAGGGAGCTGGCGTGGGCATGTCCTGTCCCAGAGCTCCCAGTGAATTAACGTGTACAGGCTTCTCTGCAGACAGCAAGGAACACGAATGAGTATTGCCGTGGTTGCACTCGGATCGTGTGCCAGGACTCCCCGGAGTCTCGAGGGCTCTGTTGCTAGACCTTTCAGAAAGGCATAAAATTAATAAACCACCTACGTGGGGGAAATCACTTCCTGACCTTTCATGCAGTCAAACTTCAGTGCAATCACCTGGTGCTTCTGGTTTTTATCAGGGTGCCCACAAATTAGCCACGGTGTCTCACCAACTAATAGGAAGAAAGTAATTACTGGCGCTACCGCTAGAGCTGATAGCAAGGGCTACTTTGGGAAATAAAGGATTAATTTCAAATATATATGTAACAGATCTTGATAGCAGCAGGTGTAAGAGGAAAAGAAAATTTAAGGTAGACATAAATGTGGGAAGACAGATACCGTAGTAGAAGTGGAAGTATATTTGGAACTGAAGTGCAATCTTTTTAGCACGTAGGACAGCGATGGAAACTTCTCAACCCCACAGGCCATTTCTTTCCAGTAATAACTGAAGAAAGTGAGAAAACTCACAGAGAGAAGGTAGTGACAGAAAGATGGGTTTTTTTTTTTCTTGTCTCAGGGGCCTGTCCCCAAAATCAGAATTAGGGGGAGAGAAGGGTGAGATGAGAATGGCATTAAGCCAACAAAACTCCATCTGCTTAAAACGGCCCATTTGAGGATGACACGGTGCCCCCAAATGCTGTGCTGGGGGGCGAGGGCTGGTGGCAATTTGGCTGAAACAGGATCAAGCCTGTGTCTTCCCGGTCACCAAGGTGTACCAAGGGGCCTGGGATGCTTCCCCTCTCACCACGCTGGCCGCTCAAGGTGGCTAGGCTCAGAGAGCCTAGTGCTCCTCCAGACGGGCTGTGGGGGCTTCGAGGGCAGGTCTGGGTTACCCCCTCACACTCTATAGGATCAGACTGGGCAAAATTTTTGTATGAAAACCTCCAATTTCTCCATATCCCCATCCTATTCTGGAAAGCCTCAGAACATCAGATGCTCAGAAAATAGGGAGACAGCTGCCCGGGTGTGTGAAAGGGAGCATGATAGACGTCAGAGGGAAAGGATCCATGCTTTAAAACGCATACGGCTTCCTGGCCTGGACCAGGCTGTCTGCCTTAGAGCATGAATAAAAGAAAAAAAGCTACGCTTGTTCTTTTCAGGTAAGTTTTCCTGAGCAGAGGACATTTGGGACAACAGCTACAGCAGAGAGGGGCTAGAAATGCCCCCTCAGCAGAGCAGCTGGTGGGATCAAAGACCCCACGCTGTGTGCGTGCAGCCAGGCAGCTGGATGCAGACCTGCCCTGCAGGAAACCTGGCTGCAGGTGACCACCCACGGCCTTGGCCATGCACTGAATGAAGAAACAGCCCTGCATGAGAGAGAGAGAGAGATGCAGAGCAGGAGACAGGTTGGCTTTTTCTGAACCACGGGGTGATCCAGAGGTGGACAGGGACTGGGAGCAGCCATTGCTCAGTGCCACATGAATTGAATTGGGAGCATTGGGACCCTGTCCCTCCTGTTTCTCCGTGCTACATACTGGTGCATTCAGTGGAAGATCACACAACACAGACCTTCTGGCACATGGGGACATCCCTTGTCACCATGTACATCCCTGGGCACCCAGAGGAGCCCAATGCTTGTGCTCATAGGGCACATCCCCTACCCCACACAGCGCTGGAGGGAGCCCAGTAGGGGACCTGTCGTGGTGACTTGCCTTCGGGGAAGCCCTGCATCATGGCAAGATACACAAGACCCTGAGGAAAAAACCCCACACATTCCTTTTGGAGGCAGCAGGATTAGGCCAGCAGGATGTCCCCGGGGACATCTCTGAAGGATGCTCTTCGCAGCGGCAGGTGAAGGGGAGGTGCGGGGGGAGCACCACCAGCAATGCAAAAGCGGCTTTCCAAGAGGGCGAGGAAGGTGCAAGCCAGGCTTTCCACCCCCCCTTACGCAGTGCCGGGGTGCTCAACCCCTGCAATATGTCGCCGTGGTCACTAGATGTCCCCATCTGAATACAAATGGCAACCTGCCCCCTCCCACCCCCAAAACCCAGACCTACACCCCCGCACCACTACTCTGTTATTCTCCTTGACACTGACAGTAATTAAAGAGAACACCATTTAGCCTTCTGTCATTTGCACTGAATCAGTAATGTTTGATTTGTTTAACCTTTGCATCAAAAAAAGTTGAATAAATAAATAAGCACAATAAGCGGCAGCCACGGATAACGTGGGGCCACAGGGAGGTTGCACTGACACCGTGCCTACTCCTTGGCCCTAGTTTGATGCACCCTGTTCGTATCCTGCATGCTCTGTGCACCACCAGGCCAGTGGGACTCTTCCCCTGTGCTGCCTTCTCATCCTTGTTCTTGGAGGGAGCAGGAAGGAAAAGATGCTGGTTCCTTCCTGAAATGGTGCTGCACTGAGCCAGAACTGGCAATAATGACAGCTCCGATCTCCCTTTTCAAACTAGGTGCCTTAATTAACCCTGAGGTTGATCAGGGTTGTCTGATGGCTTGCCAGGTAGCTCCAGGTGAGGGAAAGGAAGGCACAGAAGGGATGTGAATTCCCCAAGTCCAGGGAGCTCTACTGGAGGTAGGAAACAAGGGTGGCCAGAGGGAGAGTGACCGTGTGCCAGGGAAGAAGGGAGCCAAACTAATCAGCATGAACATGGATGTGAGATTTTCAGTTCCCAGAGGTTCAGCAGTAGGAGTCAGGGGAGGGACACCTGAAGTGTTCAGAGCTCCACTGGACACGGCCTTGAGCAACCAGCTCTGTGTTTGCCCCGCTCTGAGCAAAGTGCAGAACGAGAGACCTCCAGAGGCCCCCTCCTACCCACGCAACCCTGTGTCCTGACATCTCCCCTCCAGACCCCTTCCTGGCCTCTGGTCCTACGAGCCTGCCGTTTGGCTGCCGCTCTCTGGATCCCGATGTCACCCAGCTGGCTGTCACCACGCTGCACAGAGGACCTCGCAAGATTAACGGCATTACAGCATCCTCTGCAACCACTTCTGTCCTGACCCAAGCCTGGGCCAGAAGGCTTTCGGTCCCAAACCAGATTCTCTCCTCTCAGGCTTCGGGAGGGCTCAGAAAGCTGCGATCTCCCCTCATCTCCGTGTCTGCATCCCTTAATGCAGTGCGTGAGCAAGGCCTCAAGGGAAGAGGTTGGACGCCTTGCTGAACAGACTCTTTTCTCCATAAGGGCAACCCATTTCATACTCTGGGGACAGTCAGAACATTTTTGCCTGTGGTGGTGGGCTGGTTCCCAGACAAGGATGGCGACGCAGGAAGCTGGACTGTTCCTCCAGCAGAAGCTGGCCGTGGACGGTCCTTGTGGCAGCTGTAAGCTACCCCCTGCAGTCCATGCTCCTCCTTCCAGCTCCTCTGTCTTGTTCTACCTGGCTGCTTATCTCAGACTTACTTAATATTTCCAGGTCATTTAAGCTGCTTTATTTCCTTAAGGAGAGGCAAGTGGAGACTGTAACCGGAGTTGATAAATCCTTAGACTTTGACCTCACCATTTATCTGCTTAGGCTGATGCTCTCCATTTCTGCAGGCTGTGCAGAGGAGGAGAAGTAGCTCTATCTCCCCTGGAGACAGGCTCCTGCTTAAAGGCAGAGGGTGACTCCATGGCAGACCTCCCCACCTGCTCTTGCAGAGTGCCCTGCTTGGGGATGCTGATCTTTAGGCTCAGGCTTTACTCAGCCTGGGATCAGCTATTCCCTCTTCGGTGGCCTGGTTTTGTCATGCTAGCACACAACATCCCAGGGGGACGTTTTTCTTCTTTCCTTTTCAAAAGAGAGATCACAGAAGTGATTGGGCTGTGTGACAAGGCTGATCCCATAATATGCCCAGGAACTGCAAGACATCATTTCTCACATCACAGGAAAATGGCCCACAGCCATCAAAAGGGAAAAAAAAAAAGAAAAAAAAAAAGATGCTCTAATAGCAGGCCATTATCTCATGACAATGGCTCTGTTAACACATGCTAACCCTTCCGATGTGCTTAGAAATCCGAGAAATGAAATGAAAGGTGCTGTCGCTAAGGAGAGCTTGTATTTAGTGTTTCTGTCCAAGCGGAGAAATGGGAAGTGGAATTTGAGACAGCAGTCCTGCAGGCTTAAGGAAATAGATTGAAAAATGCATTTGGAGTGCGGAAACAGCATAAAACATGTTGCAGTTTGGCTCATTTGGGATTCCAGTCATACGGGCAGCGACACTGTGGAGGATTTAGCTTGCCAATCAACATCTTATTTATTTCCTCTGAACAGGATATCTTTATTCTGCGGCCGCCTCTGCCTCCGACATCTATGGAGATTGCAAAATCAAGCAGCTTGGCTCATTTTTTGTTGTTGTTGTTTTGTTTTGACCAGAGCGGCTCGAGAAGTAGGAAAATATCGATACTAAGGAGAGAGCTCCTTGGCACCGTGGGATGCATGCAGACTCATTCACCCCCGGGTCACCCAGCTGTGTCTGGCTCAGATATAGGGATTACATGGTGGTGAGGCTAGGGCTCAGCTTGCCAGGGATCATCGGCTTGGTCTTGGGTAGAAATACCCACCTAAGTGCCTTAGGCTGGGGTGGATGAGGAGAGGAGTGAAGCGATTTAGAGGACAAAGACAGACTGGAAAAGAAAATCCAGCTTTCCTCTCGTGCATACTCCCACCACTAGAAGTGGGGTCCCAGATGAACGGTTCAGGTCTGTCTGAAATGAGTAATGGCCCAGAGCTCAAACAGAAAGCTGCTCTCAGCTGGCTGCACCGGGGGCAAAAACCCTGGCAAAAGGCTCAGGCTACGGACCCAGAGCCTGGGGGGGGGGGGGGTCTTGTTAAAGCCCAGCCTCTTCCCAGCAAGGACTGTGGTACCCAATGCCATGGGGCCAGCACCCCCCGGGTTTCCAAACTCTCTGAGCTGGCACAAGAGTGTCCCTTTGCTCTTCTCCAGGACATCTTGGATGCCTCCTGCTTCATGGGGGCATCCTCATTGTCTTCCCAGACTCCTGGAGCTCCCAGAAGACAGAGACAGTCCTGGTATTCTGTAAACACGAGGGCTGCCCCAGAAGTCTGGGCAACCAGAGGCTTGGTATTGTTTCGGAAGGGAAACAAAACAAGCCAAACACTTTCAAAGAGAAGCAACTGTTTGAGGTTAGCTCTTCTTTTGTTTTGGTTTGGGTTTTTTTAAGGCTTTTCCAGAGCTCCCAGGGTGGGAGAGAGCATTCAGATTCTCATTTTCATTCTGCACAAGAAAGAAACCTTTTCCTGCAGTTGTTCCCTCAAAAATGAATCTGATTTTTTTCCACTAAACCTCCCCGAATCAAATAAAGGAAAAGGGTCATTTAAATGAAAGACAGTCCTCAGAAGGTTCAATACATTAAATTAGATAGAGTGAAATAAACGCACACTGGGCCTGTTTCTTCAATGAAGCATTTAGATAAAAGATGTCCCTATTAAAAATGAATTTTTGCCATTGTTTTTCCCTGAAAATATTTGAACTCTACTACAAAAGAAAAAAACAGTTCTAAAAAGAACCATCAGAAAACAACTCTGGATTCAAATTAATGTAACATAATGTTTCGTTTGGGATTTTGGAACTCGAAAAATAGACTTTTTTTCAGACAAGAATACAGCAAATGCAAGACAGTGGGGAGGAAGACCACACACCAAAACATTAGCACACAAAAATGTTTTTGCTTAAAAAAAAATCAAAATTCACAGATTAGGTTGAAAAGAAACAAATAGTGCCAACGTGTTGAAACAGCCAACTGTTTTCATTTGGGGGTTTTTTGTTGTTGTTGTTGTTTGGTTTGGGTTTTTTCCCCAAAGTTTTATGTTCCTCCCACTTAAAAAAATGAAACATAGCATAACAAAATAATCCCACTCACTTCAAACACTTCTAACCAAAGGTTTTCCTGCCTCATTTTGTGTGGGGAAGGTGTTGGTTTCCTGAGGAGCTCCGTGACGGCCCAAACTTCTCGGTGGTCAGCGGACCTCTGCCTTTTACACCTCCTGGCAATCAGCCTGTTCGTAACTCGGTTGGGGTGAAGGTTTCTTACAGACTCTAAAGGCTAGCTGTTTACAAAGATTAGCACTGTGAGCGCACACTAAAATTAAGGCCTCACGCTGGAATGCCGACGATCTTCATTCCTCCACATTCCTTCCCAGTTTCAGTCCATCACACCGCGGCTTCAGACAGCACCATCTCCGCTGGCACCAGCTCTCCTTTTGCACCGCTCTGCAGAAGGTCCCAACACGTTTCGCGTGCCAGGCCGCTGCGGCATCCCTTGCTCACATCTGGAAGACTGAGAGACATAAGCAGTCACAAGGCTCAACAGCATCACTGACGGTCAGAGCTCACAAAACCCCACGTCCCGGCTGTGAGGACGAGGTCAGCTCTAGCTGAGCACCGATATTGGTGGGTCAGCCACTCAGGACCCGATGGAGTTCGGGTGCTGATGGACTGGGTGCTGCCCTCGGACAGGACAGAGGGAGATGCTGTGCCTGACGAACTCACAGCTGACTGATAAAACACACTGTGTGGTAAAAGCCACACAGCAGAAAGATGATGGACCTGCCACAGCCTTGCCTTGCTAAAAAGGAATGGTCCACAAGGCTACTGCGACCTTCAGGGGAGCACTGAAGCCTACCCAGGAGAAGTTTCTGAAGGAAAAAAAAATGCCCTAGGCTTTTATTCAGGGGGTGAAAGCCAGCACAGGGCATGTCATGGTTAAAACGTAAGCACCACGTTGATCAACAGATGTTGCCTAGCAAAGCTAGCGTCTAGGCTTCAGCAGAACTGGTGTCACCCAGAAGACTCATTCATCTTCTCAGCATGGGAGTCAGTCCCACCCAGAACGGATACTTTTTCTCGCTTTTCTTTCACTCATTTGTTTCATCCTTCTGGAAAAAAACAAGATAAAATATGTCCCTTTTTAGCATGGGGCAGAAGGGAAGGGATCTTACTGATAATAATAAGTGCTGATGAAGAGGAAGCACATCTGCAGAGGATACTTTCCAATACATTATTGTCTGCTGGGTGTCGCCAGCCCATTTCCTCCCATCCGAATTCTGCTGGTGGAAGCACTCCTGAGAGACACAGCTTCACATCTGTACACAACACCAGAGCTGAGAAGAAATGTGAATCCTGGCTTTCAAGTGCCAGTAATGAGAGGAGAGCGGGGGAGTAAGAATTGCTTCTTTTATTAATCAAATTCCCCCCTCCCATCTGCACCGCCTGCCATCATCCATTCTGGAGAGCACCGTCGAAGCGCGAGGGCATGCCTGCCTGGCTGCTTATGAAGTCTAGCGGCAGAGTAGCCTCGGGTACCACGCACTCAATTTGACAGTGCTACCACCGCCAGGGCTCTGGCAGCTAATGGAGGACTTTGTTTAGCTGCCTGGAGGGGTGATCCATCAGACAGAGTTCAGGCCTGAGTGGGAAAGGAGGATGCCTGGCTCATGAGAGCGGTAGCTATCAGGGTATCTAGGGTGAGGACAAGGGAAGAGAAGCGTTCACACCGCTCTGTTCCATCATCAGCGATTCCGAACTCATCCCCTCTCAGCACCAAAGCCCTGCGGTGCCTGAGGGGAGACTGCAGCCTAGGGCAGAAGCAGACTGGCAAAGAGGAAGCTGTCAGGAAACACAAGGGAAGAGCAAATCATCCAGGCATGGGCAAGGTCAGAAATCAAAGTTCTCCTAATGTTCCCTGGCAGAGGAGGAAAAGCAGCTTCAGCTTACTGCAGGCGAAATGGATAAAACAGGGTTGTCTTCGCAGGGGAAAATTATAGGAGCTGGGTCTCAGCTGGGTTTCCAGTGATGTTCCTCATGGTGATGGGTGGCTGACATCAGGGATCAGTCATTCCTGGGAACTCAGACAACCAAGACAGCCGTTAATTCCTCGCAGGGTACAGTTGCCCAGCTGCAACCAGTAAGAACCAGTCTCAAATTTTCAAATTCTTGTCCATAGCCAATGTAACTGAGAGGGTATTAGGCTGTGACTCCAGCATCAGCAACTTTGGCCCAGGCTTTCACGCGCTACTGGCCCCCTGAGCCCTGAGCACAAGCTGAGGGCAGGAGAGGGTGCCCAGGCTCCTGGGCTGTTTTAGCTTGATGCCTCTGCTGACAAGCACAAACCAAAACCATGTCGGCACCGAGGTGGAGGTGAGTTTCCTCCGGCTCGCAGCTCTGGCTCCCAGCACAGCCGTTTTGCTGCCATGGGCCACTCCTACAGCAGTCACCTGAGTCTGCAGATGGTGCTGGCTCCCCAGTGACGGGGATAAGTGACGTCTGGGACACAGGGCAGCGTCCACCTGCAACACCCCTGGTGACCTCAGGCCATCAGCTCTTTTCACTGGTGTCAGTGCCAGCCAGCACCAGCTGCTGCTTGCTCCCAGGCTGGCGTGCCTCGTGATTCCTACCCTTTTGATTTTTTTCCCTTTTTTTCTGTTTTTTTTTTTTTGAGATTTCTTTGACAAGCCAGTGGGCTAAGCTTCTCCCTGGCGTACCAGGGATATAAGTCACACCCTCAGGAACGAAGCAGCCGTGGGATGATTCAAGTATCAGAATGGGAATAGCTCCACTGCAGAGTGGCTGCAGGAGCAGAATACCCATGGCCAACACCAGGAGCATCCACGGTCCAGGGATGGGAGAACCAGCAAGAGGCCACTGCCCTGCTGCTGCAACTTTTTGCTCTCTCCCCAGTGCTCCTGACCACCAAATCCTGGGAAGCGAGTTTAGGGCTCGTACATCACGGCATTTTGCAGCCACTTGGTGCAGGTCTGTGGCAATCCCTGTTGCTGGCTGCGTGTGCTGGAAGTTTAATCTGGGCGTCAGCATGACTGACAAAGCTTCCATTCAGGGCACCGTGCAATAGCGGTGTCAGGCCTGAGGAATTGTACCTGAACACCAGCCCGTGCTGTAAACCTCCAGAGCGCAGGTCCTTCTTGCTCTTGGAGGGTGGAGATGCTGGGAAGACCCAGATCTGCATTAGCTGTGATGAAAATCGCTTGCAAGAGCTGAGTCCCGCTGTGAAGAGTACAAATGGCTAAGGGGAAGACAGGGTCAGGAAAAAGGTGCTTTGTCCTGCTTTTACAGGTAAAAAACCCGCAATGCAAAGGTTAAATGACTCACCCTAAATCACTACAGGCCTCTTCAGCACCGCATTCTCTCCCTCATTCTGCAAGACCCTCTTTAGACCGGGGCACTTTCTGATACGTGCACCCTTATTATCCTGGATGAAGCCATTTCCAACTCAACTTAAGGGTAAAAGGATTTGTGTAACTTTCTGTGGCCCTGTTGCCAGCAAGAACGTGTGATTTCCATTAGCATCAGCAGAAGTGATGAACCTGCACCTGTGAGGAAAAAAACCAAACCCGCATACCCCACGATAAAAGTGACCCCATGCAAAGGATAATACATTTGAAGCTTTTAATCAATCCCATTAAGCAGAAGTGGTATCTACACTCCTGTAATGAAAATCCTAGCTGCAACACGCCAGTCTGGCTTAGACAAGCTTGTTCCTCCTTGCAGCCTGTTTCAAATATAGAGATTGCCTTGTGCTGAGGTGATATTGAATTGGTTCAAAACAAATTTTAGGATGTTTCAGGCATTAAAGTTCTTCGGGAAGGTCACTGGTTATACAGTACAAGCAGCTCCTTTTCAATCTACTATTTAGTTTCAATTTACAGTTCTGCAGAGAAACATAGAGTGCTCTGATTCTTGGTTTTAGAAGAAAATAAAACAAAAACTCATGCGGTGAAATGGGCAGAAGTCTCTGAATTTGATTGTAGCAACTCCTCTGTTTGTGCCAGTAGTTGCACCTTGGATCTCGTGCCTAAAAGCACATTCCTTGCTGGCATGAGATTAAAGAAAAGTGCAAAACTGAAGAAATGTTGCCACACGTGGGTCTCCTTGGTGCAGAGACTACAGCCTGCTCACTTACCTCTGGGCATGTGACAGGCCACCAAGGGACCTTGTGAAATCCAGGGGAGGAAAGTAGGGAGGGAAAGTTAGAGACTGCAGGTATGAGAGTGGACTCTGGCGTGCAGTATTGTAAAGAAGGTCACACATCTGACTCTTTCCACGGGCTGTTGAGGAGAGAAATGTGACAGGGAATGACACGCAGTATGAGCCTGCAGAAGGTGGGGGCAGGCAGGTCTGCAGGTGAGGGCTGCTGGAAGTCTCCTGGAGGACAAGGCGGTGAGGCACCGGCATGATGGAAGAGTGCGAATGAGACAGATGTGCAAGAGGGGAAAATGGTAGTGGTGCTTTGACCATGATGGTCTAAGGATTCCATGGAGACAAGGTTTGCAGGGAGAGGTAATAGCTTCTATTAGAACAATTGGTATCATTGAGGAGAAAAAATTACTAGCTTTTGAGCACCCAGTCGTTGCAGAGCTATGAAAAGGAAATTGGGGTAAAGTATTACAAAAAGTACATGGAGAGAGAACCTGACACAAGCATTTGCATAGCTGGTGGGCTGGCTGGTAGACCTTCTGCTGTCTGATGCTCTTTCAGGGCATTTCCATTCATGCAGGCAGGGTGTAAAATGCTTCTGAATCAGAGAGGAATGACTCACATTTCCCTTGTTCTGATGTTTACTTATGTAAATGATAACAGTAAGCTCAGGACAGATGGAGCTGGATCCTTGTTGCTCTCACACAACGTACATTTTTCCTTCAGTGGCCAGGACTACTGCTGTGCATTATTATGCACTGCAGTCAGAGGTACGTTGGTGCAGTGAGCCATACAGGAGATGTATAGACAGTATGAATCAAACCAAATATCCTCAGGGTGAAAGCCAGTGTTCTCTATTTATGGGGAAATAGAAAATTCACTTAATTGAAAACAGCAAGTTGGAAGTACTTTTCTTTGCCTCGTGCAGCTACTAGAGGGAGACATTGCCACACTCTCTAAGCCAGGGCCACTTAATTCGTTGCAATATGTCTATAATATCTCACAAATAATGAGAAAAAATAATGCATTAGTATCAAACCCAGGTGAAAAGGACCACTGACCTAGCTGAATCACCAGCAGTCCCTGATAACCTCACATCTGCTTCCATCTGCAGGTGGTCCTCCACTACCTCCACTGCTCTGCGGATTATTCTGGGAAGCCTGAAGAGCTTGTCATTTTTCCAATGCTGAAAAACCAGCCTTTCTCTTCTGCTGTCCTCTTTGCCCCGTTTTAAAAAAGGTCCCTCCCCCTATGATGCATTCCTTTCAGCAGAATGGACTCTGCGGTTGTTTGTTGGCTTCCCCTGTGACCTCCTTGGTCTTCTAAGTTCCAACTTTTCTGGCTTGTTTGCAAACTGAATTGCTCCTTTTATTTCTGAAAAGGGTTAACGACCTCTCTTAGTAGAGTATCTTGGAAGTGTTGCTTGTCTGCAGGTTATTTAGCACTTCAATGCCAACACAGTGTAAAAAAGCCTACAGGAGAAATTTTAACTTATTATTTATCCCTTGATAAGTCAACTAAGACAAAATGTTATAGCAAGTTTTCACCCAAAAAAATGCCACAAGTGCTGAGTGGAGTACTGTTTTCAGCTTTGGGGCCCCTAGCACAAGAAGGACATGGAGCTGCTCAAGCAGGTCCAGAGGAGGCCACAGAGATGATGAGGGGGCTGGAGCACCTCCCCTATAAGAGGGTTGGGGTTGTTCACCCTGGAGAAAAGAAGGCTCTGGGGAGACCTTAGAGCGGCTTCCAGTGCTGAAAGTGGCTGCAGGAGAGGTGGGGAGGGACTTTTTACAAGGGCAGGTAGTGATAGGACAAGGGGTACCGGCTTTAAACTGAAAGAGGGGAGATTGAGATTAGATGTAAGGAAGAAATTCTTCCCTGTGAGGGCGGTGAGACCCTGGCCCAGGCTGCCCAGAGGAGCTGTGGCTGCCCCCTCCCTGGCAGTGCTCAAGGCCAGGCTGGATGGGGCTGGGAGCGACCTGCTCTGGTGGGAGGTGTCCCTGCCCAGGGCAGGGGGTTGGGACTGAGTGATCTTTAAGGTCCCTTCCAGCCCAAACGGTTCTGTAATTCCATGACGATTTCCTGTTTTTCTGACCACCTGAGGCTGGGTTTAGGTTAGTAGCAACTCTTTGTCCTCTCTTCATTAGGACAGAAAGCAAGTGCAAATTTGATGGAAATACTTGAGACTTGAAAGCAGAAACGGACAATTTTGTCCACCTCACTTGTCTTTACAGAAAGCAGGAGCCATGAATCAGACAGAAATTGCTTTAATCTTGCTATATATTAATAATACTCAATTTCATTTATTGTGAGTGAGAGGAATACAGACCTCCCCTGCTTCCTGCTACCTTCATAATTTATCCCCAGCCAATTAACTTCTTATGCTGCAGAATTAATAAACTATTATATTATTGATGCCAAAAAGCGGGTATGGCATTTTCTGTCTTCTTGACAGTGTTGTGAAAAGTTATGTGTATCATTGCAACAGCAAGGAGAGTTTTTCTGAATTTTCTTTTGTACCGAGCTGTGGGAGGTGATACTCTGTGGGAATCAGTTCTTAATTCTCAGCCCATTACTAACTCTGTGGTCACCCTCCTCCGGCTTTTCTCAAAATGCTGAAACCTATCTACGTCCCTCAAAGTTTCCAGAGTCGGTGGTATTGCTGAGGTCAATTAATGAGGTCAAATGGTGGATTTTCCATGTTTGTCTCATCACTAGGATGCACAGCCACTTTAGATATTAAAAATATTACAGGTAGCACTTCAGTTCAGGATAGGATGCATCTCACTTAGATAGAAGTCAGTGAAGTGTGCTGCTACAGCTGAAATAGACCCTACAGACTCCTTTAAAAGTCAGCAAAGAAAGACAGGCACCGTGAGGAGCAATTCTTCTAACCAGTGTAGACATCTGTTTCAAGAGGAGATGAAATGCACCCCAGGCAGCGCTGACTCTGCCAACCGGATCGGCATCAGAGATGCCTGCGCTGCAAATATCTACACCTAATTGGGGAAGGCCCCCTTGCTGTGCATCTCGATACTTGGAGAAAGTCACCCATGCCACCTTCTCCTGAGGTGGGTGAGGTGTGGAAGCAAAGGGAGACTGCATGACTAGCTTGTCCTAGTGCCCGCCTTGTAGACAGAGAGGTTTTGGGAAGGTGAGTCTCAGGACCTAGGTTTGCCAACCCAGGGAAGGGTACAGTGATGTGGGGAGGCAGCCTCTGACTACGGTGATGAGGTGCTCAGTGATCCCAAGCTGCCTTTTGTAAAATACCACAGCCATCTGGTCCCAAGTGGCATCTGCAGTTCCCTTCCCACCTAATGACCTGCACGATGAACCCACCCGTTACCAAGACACTGCTGATGGAAGCCGGCTCTCTCTTTGAAGTGCTACAACTTACGCCCTTGTGCAACACAGAAAGATTTTTAGTGCAGTAAATGTAAGTTATTTCCACCAAAAAAAAACCTCACTCTGCAGCATCAGGACTATAAGCAGCTTTTCCATTGCCTCAGATCCTCTGCCTTTATAGGAAGCTGTAAAGCAGTGGACACTCTTGGACAAAGCCATGGTTCTGCCAAGCAGGTTCTTGTTTGGAAACGCATAAACCTGATTTTTTGGAGCGAATGCATCTTCACTGTAAGCAAAAATCTCTTAGAGCTACAATAACTCTTTTGTTTTGGCCAGAAATAGAAAACAGGGCCTCATAATCTAAGAGCAGGCTGTTTTCATTATGGCTAACTATGACTGAGGCCAAAAGGCGAAGGGCTCCCTCGGACCTCTTCAATGTCTGCACTGGAACCCGTAACTTCTGTGATCCAGGAAAAGGCACTTGCTGCCAGCCTGTCACCTGCTCTGGATGTGTGACCTTGCTGATGCGCTTCTGTTGGAGCTTTTCCTTTTCTGGAACTGAGTCTTGCAGCAGAGACTGTCTCTGCTGAACACCCAAACTCTTATTGTCTCTTCCCAGATGCAACTCTCAACTCATCTGTTCTCTCAATGGGAAAAAATAAAACCCATCAAACAAAAAACTCAGCAGGTAGCCAACCAAGCAACCCGCCCCGCCTCCCAAAATATTGTGGTTACAGTGCAATATGAAATAGAGAAACAAATGTTGAAATATTCGTTCAGTTTCTGCAGTGATAAAATCCTCCCTGCTCTGCAGTGGGCTGAAGGCTCGATTTCTGGCTCATGTAAAGTTTTATTTAAAAACTGAAAAGTCCATGTAAACAAAGTTGAAGTGCTATTGTTTCTAAAGACAGCTCTGGGCTTTTCTCTATGGTAACATCTCAGAAGGTAATTAGGGAGCCATAGCAACAGCTACACCTCCCCGCATATTGTCTGCTCTCTCAAATACTGTGCAAGCTCCAAGACATACAGGAAAGCATCCTGGGGTTGCTGGGCTGGTTTATACAATGTAAGAGGCAATAGATGTTTCCCAACATCACCTGGGTGTTTGTTTTTGACAATGTTCTGTTTATTTCTGCTCCAGTGCGTGAACAGGAGACACTGGCCAAAAGCTGTGATCATGTGTCCTTGCTTTATGTGGGAAGCCAGCGGTGCAGTGTGGCTGTCCAGCCCCAGAAGCCTTGCTAGTTGAGAATTACCACATGCCGTGCGTGGGTCCGTGTCCTGCAGCCGAATCTGCAGTGGGGCTGATGCTCTGTGTTCGGGAAGAAATCATGGCCTCGGTGTCGAGTCCTCCCCGCACTTGAGTTGCGCGCTTCGGCGCTCTTGGGATTTTGCTCCGTGGCTGATCTAGGTTATATGAACTTTGGGGTTACCTACCCTGTACTCTATGTCCTGTTGTTCCCTGGTGAGCAGCTACAGCACTGGAACCCACCCCTCCCCAGTGGGTCCCCTCACATATCTCCTATAAAACAGGCACTCTGAGAAGCCCAAAAATGCAGTTTGGCAAAAATCCCAGAGCAGGGGTGGAAAAGCAGTGAGGCTTTGTGGTAGATGTGTCATCCAACCACCCAAACCGGCGATTTCTCCCAGCTCTCCATGGGTGACTTACTCTTTGTAAAATGGGCCAACGACATCACTCTGCTTATGAAATTCTTACAAGAGACATTCAAAAGCTCTTTCGCTACAAGAGGGCAGAAAACCTGCCCTGACAAGGGGGCAGTTTTGACCCCTCTCTTACAGAGCAGATCGATATAAACTGCGGTGGAGGGTGGAATATTGCAAGGCAAGTTTGACCATAGAAATTGGACATTGCCCTCCTCTTAGCTGCAGGACACAAGGCACAGGTGTCCTAAATAAACCCTAGACCTCGACTACTCATGGGACATACAACCACGCCAGCACTCCTGCCTTCTTTGCCTTGAACAGGTCCGTGGAAAGCATCGTCTTGGCCTGCCAGAGTATAACTGCTGAATTAGGGTGGATAGCGGGCCTGGAAGGCCCCAGAGAGGTGAAAGTTTTTGGATGGATGATTCTTCTGAAACAGCACTGTCTTGCAGGAATATGCTGGTAATAAATGAAAGAGGCAGGAATGGCAAAGCCCTTTTAGTACTGGGACATAGAGTGGGACTGTGGGGCCTGGGTTTCATCACTCATTTTTCCCCAATCTACTGTTCTAAGGTTGCTCCGTGTGCCCCTCGCTTCCATTTCCCATGCCTGTAAAAGGGGACATCCTTTGTAACACAAACCAAGGGCAGGAATGCCTCTGCCAGAGCTATCACTAGCAGCACGCACATTCAGCCTTAGAAAGGCGGCGCATCGTCCAGAAGCTGCCCACTGTCTTTAATTCAGTGGCCATCTTCCACCTCTGCAATGAAAATTTTGCTTACCCGGATGAGGACAGCCCCCAAGGTGTTTGCTGTTCACTGGTGAATACGCTGTGCTGGTTTAGAGAAAGTCACTTCTTGGTGCTGCCACACGAGGTCCAATGACCAGGCACTGAGGGTCACAGGGGAAGCAAATGGAGTGGAGGAGAACGTGTCCTGTCCACCTTCCCTGTACCACTTGTGTCCATCCCCAGCCACCGAGGACAGCAGCAGCAGCAATTTCTGCTAAAAAGAGGAATGATTTGGAATGCGTTTATGCCTATCCACCCACTTAAGCAAGGTATTTAGACACAACAGGTCTCTGGTTTGGAGCTGACAGGCGTTTACTCTACAAAGACACGAAAGCTGTAATTTCCCATAATGAATAGAAACTGCTTATTAGCTGATCTCTCCTTTCCTAATTTTGTTTTATGTGTGATCTTGGCAGAAGTGCAGACGCTCAGCTGCAGGTGGGAGGTAGGAAGTAAACTTAAATATGCAGGAAGAAAGAAAGAGTATATCAGAAAAATGCAGTAAGAGAAATCAAAAAATTCTGCAGAAAGGGATCAAGGAAAGTGGGTTCAGGAAACATTTTCCTCTCTGGATGAGTATTCAGTCTGACTTACCTGCAGGTGGGAGCACAGTGGCTTTCAGTCTCCTCTGCACAGCAACTTGTATCCAATATTGGTGAATATGGCTAAAGATCAGGACTGGACACACCGTTTTAATTTCTCCTCCTCAGGCTATAGCTGTTAAAAAAATAGAGTTGATTCATTTCAAGGACCTAAGTGGCATCTAGTGATTCTCTCAGCATTTATTCCAAGAAGAGGGCATTGAGAAGTCTTCTCTGCCTGCCTGTGTTTGCCACCTGATTTCTATTTGTGACATCTCTGAGCCTCACCCACAGCTCTGTTTCCCTGAACAATCCCATAAATGAACACGATTTGAGTGTTTTGTGACCCCTGTTTTGCTGGAAGAAATGGGTCTTTTTCTCTCCCAAGAGCCTAACAGGCCACAGGACTGTAATTACCACCAAATGATCCAGACAGGAGTGAGACAGGTGGGTCTGAAGATAAAGGACAAGCAGCCACACCATAGTCATCACAACCACTAGAGCCTAACTAGGACTCTGGGGCTGTCTCCACAGAAAGGCTGGCTCTGAATGGACTGTGGAGAGAAAATAACACTCTCGTGCCCTCTCAGCAATGCCATTAGTTTGTCAAGACACCTGGCAGAGTGAGTAAAGGGTTTGAACTGTCATTGTCTACCTTGCAATCATTCTTCAAGGGGAGTATCATCATCTTCCAGGCTGTCCATCAGTGAACAAAATTCCCTCCCCAGAAAAGGAGCGTGGAGAAATGTCTCGATGAGGATTGTTGACGTATAAATGCAGCCGTCCCGAGTTCTTCTGCTGCTGTTTGCCCACCCCAAGAAAGTTCTGTTTATTTTAAACTCGTGGTTTCCCCTTTTGCGAGGAGGAATGGTATAATGCAGACTTGGCTCCTGCTATGGGATTGTGCAGGGTTGCTGAAGGAGTTGGGGTGGGGACTGTTGGAAGTTGGACCCAATCGTTTTCGCTACCAACGACACACAGACCGATGGTTACACCAAAGAGTTAAACGCTAACAGGCACGATCAGCTTTAGAAGATGTGATTATGTACAGAAACTACGGTCAGATACACCAACCTCAATCCTCACCTTCTAATCTGATCTACATGGGCAAACCCAGGAGCCCAAGAATGTTCTCAGGATGTGAACCAAAGGAGTAAAGAGATTAATGGAGTGGGAACAACCAGCTCCCACCCTGTGTCCACGAGCTGACAGCCCAGGGAAGACTAAGGACTGTGTAAGGTGGAGGACAGAGCAAGAGCCCAGCACACGCTCCGTGGCAGTGTGCTGCAGGCAAAACAGTCTCAATTTGGGGAATTTTTGCTTAATTTAATTTCCTGCCAATTAACACCAAGTTCTGATGCCTGATTTGAGTACTGAGAAAAAAAAACAAAAGAGAAGGCAATTAAAAAACACTTAAGAAAACACATTACTTCCCATTCCCTGGGGCTCAGCAAAACCCAAATGTTCTCCCCCTCTCCCTTCCTACCCCATCTGAGTCTGTAGGCATTGAGAATCGATGCTGCTCTTTGTTTTTTACTGGTTTTCCTCCACTTAAAACATTGGTCACCCACGGCCACAGTCCCTTAGGGGTGTCCCTGTCCTGGTGTGGGTCACCCACAAGCTGCAGACCTGGCATGACTCAAACCCTGTGATTTATACCCGATACAGAGCAGACAGCAGTGACTGAGCCCTGCAAAACCTTGACAGGAGGTTTCAGCATTCCCTGCCGGATCTCTGAAACGGAGGTTCTGATATTAATATACATCCTGCTGTCATTTCATTGAAATGACAATGGACTGATTGCATTAAGCGCCCTGTCAGCTATTCATTAAACGCCTGATTGAAGACTGTCACCGATGTCTTTTCTCTTTTAATTAAAACGGGTGCTTTTGAAGGCAAGCTGGAAGCCAGCATGTGGATCGGGCAGCAGCCACAGCTCTGGGCTCTTGCTGCGGGTGCTGGGTTGGGGGACCCTGAGGAGGACCCTTCCCCCTGCTCCCCTCTGATTCTGACTTTGGAGGGAGTGTTAATTAAAAACTGTTTCAAGGATTCATCTGCTGAGGCTCCTTTCTTAATTAGCACACCCTATTAGCAGTAAAACTGTGTAACACAAACAAGGTTTTACATATCTTCCCATTTTCTTCTCCTACATTTGCTGGAGTGATAACAGAAGATGGATGATCCGTGGGTGTTTCAGCTGATTAGGAGCCAAATTTTTGTTTTCTCTGTCCCTTCCCATTATAAATGTCTGGATGAGGGAGATTTCATCTGTGTCAACAGCCCCGGAAAGTGAAGCATGTGCATGCAGAGGGCTTACTAATGAAGTGGTCTGGATGGCAGTTAGCACACGCCGAGCGTGTTAACACGATGAAGACCTGCTCCCAGAGGTGCCCCAAAAGACCAAAACAGCAACAGCAAAGAATAAATACATGCAGCCAGGAAAATGGTTTTGTTGGTGCTGAAATACACGATCGTGAGACTTTCTGCACGCTTCGTTTACAGGGGACAGCACTCACCCTGCTGGAAACCAGGGCACCTCGCGCAGGTGTTTCAACAGGGATCGGAGAGACCAACCTTGAGTTGTGCCCCACTTGGCAAGGCTGGGGCTGGGCTGTGGAGGGAGCGGTGGGAGATGCAGCTGCTCGCTGGTTCCTGCAAGGGGGGTCCCCTCTGCAGCAAACAGCACAGCCCAAACCACCGCTCTGGAAACCTTCACCTTGGCTGCTGGCTCTGATTCATACCGGTGACATTCGTAGAGAGCCCCACGCCTGTGGCTTGAAATGATGGAGGGTGGTAATTTCTGAATTCTTGAGAGGAATACAAAGCCCAAATATCATATTCAAGCGTAGAGTCTCCAAAAGCCCTATTAACAGGCTCCTCTTCATTATTCCTTTGATTTGCATAGTGCTGTCTTAATGCAGACTAAATGTAATTATTTCTCATTGCTGTTTTGCCTGTATTAGTAAAAGCTAATGCCACAGGGCCTTGTTCAAAAACTGTCTGTATAAATATTGTTAAAAATAAATGCATAACATTAATTATCCATCGTTCATGTCACTGTTTATTTAATGCTCTAAAAAGCTAATTACCACTAATTTTATTCTACATCTTCTTCAGGTCTTAACAGTCTCGGCACTATAAGATAAAAGAATTAATTGTTAATTAGCACACCTTTTTTGGAGAACACTTTTTTCCTTATCAAAGATTACAAGAGGAGGAAGAGAGGGGGAAGGGGAAGAAATGAAGCTCTCAGTATTTCTGTCAGCTATGGTGCCAAAATGGGCTTTTTCTTAAACAACAACACAAAACTTTTATCTGGCCCTGGGGAGGAGAAGTACAAGCTATGGTGTGTGAAGCCAATAAAAAGCATCAGTATTATTATTAGTTTTCCTTGCACTGGATGTCTGAACACATTGTACCCGACTGTGTCTGCAGCCTGATGGATTTGTAAAATGGGAAATGATGTCGCTGTAATTTTAGACATCCACCACCAAAAGCCAGGGTGCCCTTCGCTGTGAAACGACCTGGGAGGTGGCGCGAACATTAACTCT
Source organism: Leptosomus discolor (assembly GCF_034619465.1). NCBI lineage: Eukaryota > Metazoa > Chordata > Aves > Leptosomiformes > Leptosomidae > Leptosomus > Leptosomus discolor. The sequence goes on from NC_141419.1 coordinate 2,337,975, forward strand.
GAACATTTGCACGGTGCTGTCACATTGGAAGGAGCATTGGTGGGGGACACCAAGCGTTGCCATGCCCATTCCTAGGCCCCCTAACGCCTAGGGGAAGCCAGAGAGACCGCCAAGTCGAGCAACTGGGCACGAGATGTTTCACATTACCACCTCAAAACGTCTAAATGCAATTAAAACCATCGTACAGGATCAGATTTATGCTGCTCACCTGAAGGCTCGTGCCTGGTGCCTCAATTTACTCCAACCCCCCCCCAGCCCTAGCTGTGTCCCTCAGTCAGACAACACAGGTGGATCCCATGGAGACGCCGCTCAGGCAAGAGGGCAGAGGGAGAACTGCAGCGTACGCCACCCCACAGTGCCACTGTGACTCCTGCACCTTTTTTATTTATCTCCATATTATTATACGGAGAGGGCATCATAAATTTCTCCAGAGCTTGGCTAGCACAGACTACAGCACCCCTGGGGCTCGCCCCCTCACGCAGCGCCTTTCCTCCATGCTAAGGAGGGACAGACCACAGGGCAAAGGAGACGTTTCCATCTTTCCACCCTTTTCTGGGGCCTCCCTAGTCCAGAGCAGATGGGACATCAAGGAAGGGATAAATCAGGGGTGGTGGGCTCCTGTGGGAAGGCAAAGCTCCTTCTTCTGCCCTCGTTTCAGTATTCCACCCCCCCGGGCTCCATTTTTTTGCTTCAATGCGGTTGCCTGTCTCACTTACACATGTTTTGGGCAGAGATGTTTACAATGAGCTTGACCCTGATAGCAGCAGCTTTGCAGGTCACTGGAAAGGGCATTTCACCAACTTTGTCTCGCAGAAGCCAGGACCCTGCCAAACATCACCGTGCTGATATACTAAACTTACTTCTCTCCCCAGCTTAAGCCTTGGATCAGCCAAGAGGGGCAACACTGAGTTGGGTTTAGCCCTAAAGGTAGTTTCCTTGCCCTTGTGCCCAAGTTTTCAGCCATCCCCTGCCACAAATCCTCCATTACCTTCAGAGGGCAACGGGCCACCGTGCCATTCATCTCCGCTACAACAAGCACACCTCGGAGCCTCACCGTTTGGTGTCGTGATGGGAGCGTGCTGTTTATGCCAGAGCAGACGTGCTAGCTTTATGATGTATTTATAGTTGTGTTGCTTTTCTCTCCAGCTAATTGGAAATGTCAGGGAACTTTTAATTTGTAACAATGAAGTGAAACTCTTCCGCCTCCGTATTTACATAAATTAGGGGGAGTTTGCACACATACATTTCCTGGAAGAAAAGACAAAAAAGAAACAAATTCAGGATGAGTTTCCTACTTGAAATATTCATGAAGCCAGGCATAAAAATATAGTAACTGACTAGACAGACTTGTCAAAAAAGAAAATTAAGGAGAGCGCCATGGGGACAGTTTAAAAGCATGTCCTGGTAGGCTTCCTGCCCTTCCCACCCCTCTGGTGGTGGATGCTGCCTGCCCTCTGGTTTTGTCACAGGCAGAAGGGGACAGTCCCTTGCACCACGCCCGCTACTGCCCAGTCAGTAAGGCAGCAGACCAGAGCTGGGCTATGTCCGTCCCGTCACCCAGCCCCAGCAAGCGGGTGGGCTGGGGAAGTCTGGCTGGTCGGAGCAGGGAATTAAATCCGTCTGGCACGTCAGTCATGCCGAGAGCCCCCACCAGCCTCCGCTCCGGCCCTCGTTAGCGCCGGTCAGGACCTGCCACGCGGACGTCAATGATGGCTCTGGCCATTCCTGAAGGGGAATTGTCTATTGTCGGGTTTTTTTGCTAAAAACCTGCTTTTTTTCATTGGCTGCTGCTTTGCAGAGGTTCATGCAGCCTTGACGAGATGCCTTTGTGAGGAACTACAAACCGAGTGCCTTGGCCCTGGACAGGGCTGAAGGCGAGAGAGGATTCTGGGGTGGAAAATGAACGTTTATCCAGCCGCAGCAACCAGTGGGTTCTGTTACTTCTCAGCAGGAAGGCAGAGCCTGAAAAATTCAGTGCTTATGGCTTGTCCAACCTTCATCTAAGCATCTGTCCACATTCACGACCTATCACCTACTCCCAGTAAATATTTAAATCTCAGATAGCTTAGCATTTTTCAGCTATTTTTATTGTACCTGCCGTCAGAGCACAGCGAGGGTCAGTGATTCAGCTGCTAGCATAATTCATACACCGTATCCTCCGGCATTATCCTATGAATCTACTATTAACCTGCATTATTCCATTAATTCAATATTTATCTCTGGTGCTGTTAATGGAGTATTTGATTTAACAGTACATGAATATTGCATCCTGCAGCAGAAAGAAAAAAGGTGAAATTAGAATTTAAAACCAGAACAGGATAATTGCTAATCTAATATACTTGTGAAATTGTTAAACACAAATTCTGCTAGGCTTACCCCAACCATGGGGCTGACATTTCAATCCAGTTAGCACAGATGGAGCATTTTGTAATTTGTACAAAGGGACATATTCCACGAAGGATGCTGGAACCCTGATAAGTTCACATCTGTTAGATGTTTCATATGGTCTGCTGCGGCTACACAAAAATTCAAATCCAAGGGTAAAAATATGTCTTGGAGGAGCAATAACAGCTTGATTTAGTCTTGACGCTTTATCATTTTCAGTCATGACAGCACTAGGACACAGCCTGTAGAAAAGGTCTGGACCCCACATGAACAACCCATATGGCGGAACTGGGCTTGGAGAACTGTGAGTTGAGTCCCTGTTCATATGTTCTCATGTCTTCAGAATTGCTCAGAAATTCTTGCTTCCAGACCTTGTAAGTTCCCAGACAGACCGAAATCAGGTAGTGATGGTATCATAGGCTTTGAAATAAGTCTGATCTCTTGATTAGCTCTATTTTGGACCAAACGATGGACACCTGACAGATGCTTGACTAGCGTCTTCCCGGTAATTGCCACATTTTCATTTGAAACTGCCAAAGCTGGAGAATCTTTCACTGTTTGTTTTAGCGGTTGATCATCCACACTGCAAATGTGTTGCGGCATCCTTCTCATCTCTCTTGCTATAGTTCCCAAATACTGGGGGTTTTCCCACAGAGCACTTCAAAAGAGTCTAAGATCAAATTTGTTTAGATCTTAGCACTGGTCTGAAATGTTTGCAGGCAAAAAAACAGCTGGAAAAAAAAGAAAGCGAAAGCTGGCCAAGGTCGCCTGCCAGTGCTGCTAGCCCGAAGCCTTCTGTTTCATGGCTTGGATCCAAAACCTGCACTGCAGCTCTGGGATGCCACCTGGACCACTGCACGCTTGCTGAGCCTATTCCTCCTGGTCAACCTCCTTCTTCCTAAAACTTCCCTTCCTGCACTAAAGACAAGGACTTTGCACAAAAGCTGACAGCCTGTCCTGTACCTCTTACTCTCTTCCTAACGCACAGCTCATGGGACGGTTTGAACATCTCTGTTTCCTTTCATTAGAAATATTCTCGCAGATTCCTGATGAGGGCTTTAAACAAACAAAGAAGGTGCTGTCTACAGACAATCACTTTTGAGCTTTATCTTGATTCCACTGCCTGCTGGGAGAGGGGATTTGAAGATTTTACCAGGGCTTTGTGGTTACCCAGGCAGTACAGATCGATAAAGCTTGTTGATACATACCTCATTATCCTGTCTCTGACTCAAGAAGCCCCTATTTACCCAGATCATCAGAGAACACCTTTAAGTAGGTCAGTTTAGGGGAGGAGGGGGCACCTACCCACCCTCCCTGTTTAGTATTCAAAATTGGCACTGAATTTCTCATCTATCATGGGGTGGTGAGTGTTAATTACACGGGTGATGAGAAGCCAGGGAGGGTGAAGGCAGCATCAATCTTGCCCTTCTGGTACTTGCCAGAATATTCATGCAGAGTTTTTTTCCTGTTCCTGGATCTGCTCAAGCATGTAATGACGTGAGCTCTTTTTGTGAAAGTTCAGACTTCTCATACCACGAGAACCTCCTGCTCTGACGTCATGTTTCCCGAACTGCACTCCCGCAGCCTGGGGAAAGAAAAGGACCGTCTTGCTCTTGCAGAATACAGAGAGCATTTGCAAGTTGTCAGCGTTTCTCCCAGTCTCCTTTCAGCACTTGAAGATGTTAGCAAGCAAAGCTTTTATGGGGAGTGGAACAGACCAATGTTGAAAAGCTGCTATCTTGTAAGCATGGGCAGTGATGAAAGGAAATCAGGGTCAAGGATCAGAGACTCTGTATAGGGCAGGTGGATCAGACATGCAGCGCATCAAATTGATGAGATATAGCTCTCACCTTGGTATTTACAGAATCAAGGGCCTTGCTGGAAGGCCAGCACAAAGAGATTTTTTCAGATTCACTTGCTGTGGTGTGGTCAGCCACATCAATACATCGCAATTACTACCACACACAGATGACCAAACTCCTCCTCGCCTTCACCTCAAAGTCTGATCCAGGGAGAGATTTGGACAAAAAGTGCTGAATAACGGCTTTTGTACCAACGCTGCATGATTAAAACTGAGTCTGGGCTTTAGTACTGGACCCAGTCCAACATAATGCCTTAGTAAATGTCTGCAAGGTCCTGCCAATTTGTTGCAACATGAAAGCGCTGCTCAGCTGGTCCAGTGCCTTCCACAACCATCCCAGAGCTCCCCAGCGATGGGCTGCTTGGACCTTACTGCAGGCTTGGACCTTACTGCCTGTAAGCAGTCCATCTGCTGATTTCAGTAATGCCTGGGCCTTCCAGCTGAGATTCTCTAGCTAGGTCAGGGCTGATTTTCCTCATACAGGGAGCATTAAAGCCTCATTTTTTTTCATCCTTAACACATTAGATATTTTTGAAATACTGGAAGTCCCCCACAAAAAAAACACATAATTTTTCTCTGTGCAGTTCTAAAAAATACTAAAACTAAGAACTGCTGAATGAGGTTCTAGCTTGTCTGAGACTCGGGCATCATAACAGATTTTTTTGTCTCAGCAGGTTCCTGACGAAATACATCTCTAGTCCATGCTCTACCCACGGGCTAGCCTGGGCCTGCAAGCAGTGGAAATACTGTAGCTCTGAGAAGCTGGGAGTTTCTCACTCCCCTTTGATCTCACTTCAGCATCAGCACCAAAGTAGAATTAAAAAAATACAGGATAAAAGTGAAGAGTTGCTGAACAGGAGGTGATCAGCTGCTTTAATGATGAAGGCCCTGGGTCCATGGATGGACTCAATTTAGTTCGAACTGCATTTAAGCAAAATACTACAACACCTTTTTGTTTGGAATCATTGAATCACTTAGGTTGAAAGGAACCACTGGAGATCTCTGGCACAACGTTTGGCTCCAAGTAGGCCAGACTGCAAGGTTAGAGGCAACTTTACAGTTTTAATGAATCTCTCAGTGTCTGCCATCATGTTTCTGTTTACAGGAACAAAGATAAAGGCAGTCATTTTCAAGCAGTCTTCCCATAGCACGTACACAATACAAGAATCACATCAATTGACAACTAGATGTTTCCCCTTCCTAATCCAAGCTGTCATATTTTTCCAGTTATTCTAACAGATACACCTCCAAATACTACTTGGCAGCTACATGCAATGGAATTGTTTTCATTAACACCAGAAGAGGCAGAAACCCACCCCACAGGCTCTGATCTGAAATTCATGATGGTACCTTGAGTTTTACTGTCAGACAGAAGTGGTTAATATGGCCTGGTGACCTCTACCAGCCCTTCTCTCCTCTAATTCCCTCTTCTTTTTTCTCCACTGCTTGCTTGTATGTCCTGAAGCCCTGTTTGAGTGAAGAGCATCAGTTATTGCAGGTAGCCCATGATTTAAGGCTCCCTTCCTACATTGGGAACAGGTTTGCCTCAGGATATGTGAGAAAGTGATTAATTTAAATCAGATGCAATGATGAAAGTGTTTGACAGCAAGTGTATCATCCTTTGGTGGGGCTCCCTTCTTCCAGGGCTGAAGCATGAATCATTGCCAGACACATCCAAGGAACTGCTTTCATTTGTGGGTCCTCAGGGTGCCCTGCTGCAGCCAGTCCTTCCTCCCCTCCAACTGTATCTTCACTACTTCAACCTTGTCTATGCTGGGAATCAGGCAGATTTTCCAAAACCATTAGTCAGATACCACTGTTGTTCCAAATGAAACATCTTATTTTTGCTTTTTGGTCTGCTCTGGAGATCTGCAGTTGTCTGCTGACAAAGTCTGATCAAAACTAAGGCTTTCTTTTTAAACAAAAAACAGTCAGAACCTTGAGTTTTAGTCAGAATGCACTTTCAAATAAACATTTCCAGCTGGCTCCAGTAATTACCTTTAAGGGGTATGTCTGTTTGATTACCTGTAGCTACAGGGAAACCTGCACCAGTTCACATTAATGCTTTCTCTCTCCCCTTTTGTTTCACTTTTGTCACTCACTAGAAAAACACTAATGATGTCAAATCCAGGGTTAAGAGGATTTTTATTAGTTTTATTATTGTAGCATTCTTCTGATGCAGGAGATTGAGCTGAGACAGCTGGGACCTGCACTCAGCCCTTCACCCCTTGGCAAACATAAGCTTGGTTATTCCACACAGGCACATCGTTCCCATGGAAGACAAATCCTGGCCTTTAGCCACCTCCTGTTCCTGTCCTAAGAAGAAACATCTGAAAGAAATTAATGATTAAACTGTTACTTAATGTGTCAGCCAGAAAAAGAGGTAGAACCTGTCAGTTGCTGTCCCTGTGGTACACCAGCTAAGAGCTGGCAGTCTGTGCTTGGCTCATCATTGCAACCCTCCTGGGGGTCCATGGCAAGAAATGAGGACTTACATGGCAATTCCTCCATCCACTCAGTCTGAAGACAGATCAGCACTCTCTGGAAATGCTGCCTTCTTTCCATCTACTACTGGAATAGTTTAGTTTAAACAAATTGCCTGACTTCTAAAAGGCTACAGTTAGGTGCAACAAATCCCAGCCTCACCTACAGAATGATGAGAAGAACTGAGTGTTTGGTTCTTTGGTCAGCCCCAAGGAAGCCCTCACTCCTCTTAGGCATACCCAAAATTTCAGTTTTGTTGCTTACCTTCTAGAATGAGAAAAGCATTGAGAACAATCTGGTAGATCAGAGAGTACAGTGGGTTTCAACTGAAATGAATCAGTGTAGGCTGGAGGTTTCTGTATCACTTCAAACCTTTTGAAAAGCTGAATTTAGGTCAATATCAAAGTAAAACATCATTTCAGCATGCCAAGGCAAAGTATTCATTTTGCCAGTGTAGAACCTGACTTTTAAAATTTTTATGTATTATTTTCTCTTTTTGTCTCTCTCCCTTTTGCTTGAAAACATGTCAAAATTGGTTCAGATTCATAAATAATTATTTTTAACCTGGCCAGAAAATGGAAAAAGCTGAGCTGAAACTTAAACTCATTTTCCCATCTACAGCCTGCCAACCTGTTCAAAGTAAGGATTTTTAAACGCACACACTTCTGTGCTTTGAAACAAAAGTAGTAGAGATAAAGGACAACTTAAAATGGTTTTGCCTACATTTAGCCTGTACCCATGGCTAAACTGTAACAGTTTCTCTACCACCCAACAACCCCTCACCAGCCAGGGAGGGAAATGAGGAAAACAGAGAGAAGCCCCATGGGTAGAAGTGAAACAGATTTAATGAAAACACCACCAATACCAACAGAGATACACAGAGCTATACTCAGCCGAATGAATATCCAGTCATCACAATCAACCAGAGAGCAGTCCTCAGGAGAAGCCAGAGAAGGAGCAGGAGGAACCTAAGCAGGAACCCCACAGGATCTCTCTCTCCTCAGCAAACCTTCCTCCTTTATAAAGACACTACGGGATGGGCTACCCCTGCAGTTAACTCAGGTCAGCTGCCCTGGCTGACTTGAAACCGCTAATGGTCTGCCTAGCATGGCTGGGGTGTGATTCTGTCCCAGGCAAACCAGGACAGGAGTTTTGCCCAGTTTCCCAGTTTCTGCAGGGGTTTATAGCTCCAGACACAGCCCAAAGTGAAAGGTGATGATTGCATCAAGGCAGATCATTCCTACTTACCTTTTTATTTACTCATCTGTTTTAAAAAAGCAGCAGGTGATGATCTCCCCGCTTGCACATCCCTCACTGCAGTGATAAATGCAACAGAGCATTGCCCATTTTCTATTAGAAATTAATTCTGATGTATGAATGTGCCAATGTTTCTAATTAGCACAGTAATGTATAGGCCCTGCTCTTCATGGCTAATTTTTCATCTCTATTACTATTCACTTGGTGGTGGCGGTGACTGTTTTCCACCTCATAAAGTGACAAGGCTCACATGTCAACACTGCTTAATGCATTAAAGGTGTTTCACATTAAAAAGAACCACAAAACTCAGGTGCACTGCAAACAAGGTAAAAGAGAGCACAGTTTGAGTGCAGTAATGGTGTACAAAGAAGTCTTTGCTCTATCAGTATGGCCCCCAAGCAAACCCACAGGAGCCCGTGAAGATATGATAAATACACCTGTCAGGCCCAGGTACCAGGAACATCCTTCTCCTTTAAGCATCAGCATTTCAGAAAGCACAGTTGTCACTTTTGCATCAAAATGAATGGCTTGATTTTCAAAGGGCTCAATGAAGACACCATGGCTACTACACAGAGACAGCTGACAAAACTTCACACAGGCAAAATCTGTCCAAATCAGGATGGAAGATTATGCAGAATTGTATTGATATCATCAGTATTTGATCTTACAAGAAAATTCTGATAATACTGACATAACCTTTATAAGGCTGCTTTTATTTTAATAGAACATTTTCATTCTGCAGTTTGAAATCCCTTTGCACTTTGTGGTTGTATTTTTAATCTCCAAATTGACCTTAAAACTAAGTACATTTACTCACAAATCTTTGTGTCCAGGATCAAAAGTCCTGAATCAGATAGAACTTCAGCAGAAAACAAGTTGCTTCATTCAGGTTGGGCTAAAGTTTTAACTTAGATTTGGCATCACAAATAGAGAATTAGGCTTTGAGAGAAAGGAGCCCTAGCATCACAGATTTGGCCCTATATCCCTTTTTCCCTAGAGGGAACGCAATTTGTTAGTGGTCTCCATAATTGGAGGCTTGAAGAGTCACCTTCAGACCCTTCCCAGAACCCTGCTTTCAACTGCTTCATCACCCTGCTTCCCACAGAATACGGCACCCATTGCGCCCACCCTCCCCACACAGTTTCCATCCACTTCATTCCCAATCGCAAGCCAGTCCCTGTGCATGACAGGCTGTCCCTGAGCACTCCGCTTCGCTTCTGCGTACGGAGTGGATTAGAAACCACCAGCGCAAAAGCCGCTTCATGTCCCTGAACCTGCTGTCACTGCACCTCTATCAGCTGCAGAGGAATGGGGTTTGCTGCACGCAGCAGCCCCCCTCCTCTAGCACTGGGGCAGGCACCTTCAGTGCTCTCCTTCGCTGCGCCAAACAGCTGCAGCACCGTGAATCCCACCTAACTTATTGCTTTGCCAGGGCTGAATTCAAAATTCCAACGTCTTATTAAAAGATGAGCTTTAAAGAGCAGTGCTCTCCCGGTCCTCATCCCATCTTGTCAGGTGCGCTCTCCAGGCTGTGCAGGGAGGTAGGTTGTACCCATACTGTGGTAAATGCGGTAATATGCATTCTACACCACCCAGGGGGCTAGGCAATGATATTACACAGCACAGCAATATTTCATTCAATGAGACACAGGCACAAGAGAGGACTGTGTATTAAAATGAAGGGAACAATTTTATTAGATACAAATTGGTTTCCAAAGCAGAGCCCCCACTCAATTCCATTTCTTTCTCTCTTGGCTGAACCCTAAAATGCTGAGAGTCAACTCCTTGATTGGCGTAAATTGTGGAAGTTAACGTGGCCATGATGCTTTATGATGAAGTTCTGGCTTGTATTACTTGTACGCCAGTGTAAGCCCTCTGAGTGCCTGGAAATTATTCCAGCTTATAACTGAGACCTGTATCTGGCCCCCGAAGAGCAACTATAGTCTATAGTACACAGCTAATGGTTTTATAAGAACTTCTCAGTTCTCCTGCTACGTTACAGGAACATTCATGCAATAGATGGGGAAGTATTTTCTCACTTGGAGCAGAAGAGAAAGATACTCCCTAAACTTTCCTGGGAGCTAGAATATCTTGGTACAAGGATGCCTACTTGTAAGCAAGGCATTGTGTCTGTGCTGAGGAGCAGCAGGATGAGGTGACAGGGGTATATCATAATTTGGATCCCTGGGGGAATTGCCGTGACATGAAAATCTAGCCTCAGGTAGACCTGCATATCTGCCCAAAGTGCTGACTCTCTTTTGACAAAATTGACACATTTTCCCCTCATTCACCAGTGGTTTTATCAGTAATGTTGAAATCCTGCTTATGGATGGTTTTGGGGTCCACTTATTTATTTAAAATTCTGACTTCTTTTACTATGTGAATTCATTTGGCGTTCTGACTAAATGCAAAGGTTCTCTCTCCCAGCTTGGGGTTTCAGTTGCAGCACAGCAAACGGGCCCTATTCATCGCTGGTTAGAATAGAACAGAACCGAACAGAAAATTTCAGTTGGAAGGGACCTACAACAATAATCTGGTCCACAGAACATATGACTGAGGAGCACTCAGCTGATGCCACTGGTCCCTTACAATTTCACTGCTTCTCTTCTCCAGGCTGAACAACCCCAGCTCTCTCAGCCTGTCCTCACAGGAGAGGCGTTTCACCTTCTTGTCAGTTTTGTGGTCCCCTCTGGACCCGCTCCAACAGCTCCAGGTCTGCCATTTACTGAGGCTTCCTTTAGACAAGAGGCTTTCACCAGTGCATTTAAAGGAGATGCTGCATCACGATCCCCTTCCTTCCCACAGAACAGCGAATTTTGGGTTTTGGTGAGGGCAGACCTGTAACACCAGCTGTGGAGCACGCTCCACACTTCACCCCCATTGATGTAAAAAAATGACAGCGCTCATGAGTAACAACATCATCAGTTCACCCCCCCACCCCCACCCACCCCCCCGAGCTTCAACACCTTCTGCACACAGAGGGAAGCCAGGCAGGACCATCCCATGGGGAGCAAAGCCCACAAGGCTTGGGGCAGCCGTTGCTGCCAGCCAGGGCTTGTGGTGGCAATGTGCCCAGCCCCGTCCTCGTGCTGGGACCGCAGAGCCTGCCCACCCATGCCAGAGACACCCTTGGGTGCTGGGTCTGCACCGACACCCTCTGCTCTGCACTTGCAGGGCCACAGAGAGGCAACAGCCATCACCAGAACCCCCTTCTCACACCTTCAGTGACATGGTCCTGCAGAGAAGCCATCACTGAAAACAGAACAGAACAGAACAGTTCCATCGGAAGGGACCTGCAACGATCACCTGGTCCAACTGCCTCAACACTTCAGGGCTGACCAAGAGTTAAAGCATCCTGTTGAGGGCATGTTCCAAACGCCCCTTCAACACTGACAGGCTTGAGGCATCGACCACCTCTGGGAAGCCTGTTCCACTGTCTGACCACCCTCTCAGTAACAAAATGCTTCCTAATGTCCAGCCTGAACCTTCCCTGGCGCTGTAGAGAGCAGTCAGGTCACCCTTTAGCCTCCTGCTCTCCAAACTAGAAAGACCCAGAGCCCTCAGATGCTGCTTAGAGGACATGCCTTCCAGCCCTGTCACCAGCTCTGTTGCCCTCCTCTGAGCACATTCAAGGACCTTCACATCCTTCTTAAATTGTGGGGCCCAGAACGGCACACCGTGCTCACGGTGAGGCCGCACCAACAGTGGCAAGATTTTCCTTACAAAATAACTGAAGACTTGCAAGAAGAGGCTACAATTTCTTATTTGTGACTGAAAGGTGATACTGAGCCCCAGCTTGTGTTTAGGGATGGCTGTGCAGGAAAGGCAGTGACCCAAGGAGTTTGATGCTGGAGGCTCTCCTGGCGCTGCTCTTCAAGGCAGGGGAGCACAGGAGCAGCCACAAGCCTGACCACTTGGCTTCTCTTCGGTGCTGCCAGCCCTCCAGCCTGCTCAGCCTGTGTGCCTTGCCAACCCAGCAGGCTCGCATAAGGAAACGTGCTCAGACAAACTTTTTTGTGTGCCATCAGATACAACCACCGCCTGATTCAGGAGCAGATGGTTTCTAAAGCAGATTTATCCATGCAGCCAGCGATCTTGGGCCACCCTGACAATAGATGAGAAGAAATCACACATCTCCTCTGTCTTATCTCTGGTTCTGTGTTAACCTGTACAGCATGCAGGATATAATATGCCACAGAATAGGCTACAGAAAGCAATATGCTCACAGTCATCTAGAAGATCACTGTCCCCATTGGCCCTGCTCATTGCAGGGGGCTTGGACTAGATGACCTTTAAAGGTCCTTTCCAACCCCAATCATTCTATGATTGTCTGATTCTATCAATCAGAGCTGTCACCGATGGAGAAAGTTGCTTTACTTCCCCAAAACAACAGCACACAGCACCTGCAGCTCTGCCTGGTCTTTGTCTTCTGCAGATGTCCAGAGAAAACCCTGTGATCTCCCTTTCTGCTGCTGCTGCTGGAGTCAGGAAGGGACTTTTGATTACGTTTCAGCAGCGGGCCACTCTGCGATAATTGTGCCAATGTGAATCTGGAGTCCTTCCACCCGCGGTTGTGGAATGACCCTGAGATCCTGCTGCCCTGTGTTGCCAGACTGAAGGTGAAGTAAATGCGACCCTCTGAGTTGACAAAGGCTTGGAACAAGGACATCGTTAGTGTTCATTAGTCGATTTTATTTTTTTTTAAATCTACCTCTAAAGTAAACAGTAGCTCCCCAAGACCAATTTTAAATCTATTTTTATTTCCATCCCTGAGAGTCTGGAAAAGGGTTTCGAAGAAAGCTTCTTTTAAAGTCTCTGGTGACTCAGCTAATTAAATCAGGGGCCTCATGTGGAAAAAAATATAGAGAGATAGATACACTTTTGTAGCCTCATTTTTTTTTTTTTTTGTTCTGCAATGAAAAAAAAAATTATTTCAGAGATTTTTTTTTGTTTTGTGCTCTACAAATTCATGAGATTCCAGGAAAGCTGCTAAAGCAAATTATTGTCAAGAATAGCTTCCTCCTTTATGAAAAGGTGCTCACTAGCCCTGAAACACCACATAATTTAGGGATGCAGAACACAAAACCATGATGACTTTTGTCATCTGTGTACTCAACCTTCATGTTTCCAGGCATTTAACAGCCAGCTCATTCCCACTGATCTGCAATTTTTTACAAAAGACTGGCCAGTATGGTGCTCTCTCTTGGATACTTTCCTTTCATTATTTATATCTTTTGTCTAAAATATATGCAATTTTAGATTGCAAGTGCATCTGGTTTTCCTTTTTTAAAATGTAAGTAGGTATTTAGTAATGGCATTTCATATAGTTTTCTAATGGCTCCTCTCAGAGCAATTTGCAGACACTAATGACTGTGGTCTAACAACACTCCTGAGAGCAAGCCCTGTCATAATACTGTCCTCAGTTTTAACAGACTGCAAGACTGAAGCACCAGTGTGGTGTCCGTGACAGTGGGGAATCCACATCACGTAACCAGCACCCACCATCTGAGTCAGGAGCTCAAAGGTTGTCATTCCCTATGGAGTCCATCACTGCAGAATAACAGACACTGTTTGAAGCTCTGAATGGCTTTCTGAAATATCTCGCTGCACTGACTGTAAACAGAGCAAAAGTCAATGAGGACTGTAACTTAGACACCTGGTTTTACAGTGACTGTTCCTAGGTCTCCCCTCCCTGTCCCTTTGGAAAGATGTTTGCATGAGGGACACTCAGGAAAGCAAAGGCAATTTAATGAAGGCAATGCTGGGCTCCTTCCCTTCATGCTTTGACATGTCCAGCTCTGTGCTGGCAGAAATCTTCCAGCAGTGCTTTCAATATTCATCCACGGACATCTGAGTAAGGCCCTCTGTATTTCAGCCATTCTTCCCTGGGAAGTTGAAAATGGGCATGAAAAATTGGATCTTCTCTTTCCAGCATTTGCCCCCATTTCCCAACCCAAATCCAGACTGCTGGAGGTGTGGAGAGCCTCAAAGCTCAGTGATGGCACTCTTCGACAGGCCTCACTGCCTTGCAGTGACATTTGCCATGTCAACAAGCAGAATGGCATCCCAACAGGGTCTTAGGTGACTTAGACTTGAGCTACTCCTTAAACTCATTCATGTCTGCTGAAGGTCAGCCCATGGCAGAAGCCTCTGTGAGGAACAAGACACCCTCATTTAGAAAGAGAGGGTATCAGCATCCTGTCCCGAGTCATAACCACCTCTGTAGTAATATAAGTTATTTTTCCTGCAATTGGTGAAATTGCAATCCCTTCAGAACACTCCTACTGAAAGTGGTATCAACGTGTGAATAACAAAGAGGGAAGTGACTTGTTGAACTCGACAATTTGATCCACTATCTGCAAAGTTGACAAAAAAAATACTGTCTGCAAAAGGCTTTTATTCTGCCAGCACGCAAAGTATTAGACATAATTAAATCCATATAGCTGAGCATGCCTGGCTGAGTTGCACCTGAAGCATGTTCAGTCTTGTTCCAGTCTTGACTGCTGTTTTGTCTGTCGGTTAGATTCATGGAGAGCAAATATCAAAGAGGTATCCTGGGCTGCACCAAAAGCAGCCTGGCCAGCAGGTCGAAGGAGGTGATTCTCCCCCTCTACTCTGCTCTGGTGAGACCCCACATGGAATACTGTGTTCGGCTCTGGGGCCCACAACATAAGAAGGACATGGATCTGTTGGAGCAAGTCCAGAGGAGGGCCACGAAGACGAGCAGGGGGCTGGAGCAGCTCCCCTGTGAGGACAGGCCAAAAGAGTTGGGGTCGTTCAGCCTGGAGAAGAGAAGGCTCCGGGGAGACCTTAGAGCGGCTTCCAGTGCTGAAAGGGGGCTGCAGGGAAGGTGGGGAGGGACTTTTTACAAGGGCAGGTAGCGATAGGACAAGGGGTACCGGCTTTAAACTGAAAGAAGGTAGATTTAGATTAGATGTAAGGAAGAAATTGGTGGTGAGGCACTGGCACAGTGCTCAAGGCCAGGCTGGATGGGGCTTGGAGCAACCTGCTCTAGTGGAAGGTGTCCCTGCCCATGGCAGGGGGGTGGAACTGGGTGATCTTTAAGGTCCCTTCCAACCCAAACCATAAAAAGTAAACTAAACTGCAAGTGTTTTGTAGCTTTTTACATCCAAATTCCATATTTCACTGAGAAAATAGACTCTTAACAGTTTCATTATCCTTTCTGGTTAGAAAGGATACTAAAATTAAACAGAATTTGGTTCTGGATTTTAAGTCCTCCAAAACACAGAAGATCTTCAAGATCTAGACAGTGAAGTAATCCAAAAGAAAACTGGACCCCATTTCCCATGCACAGGTCTGAATTTTGAATCTATTCCAAAGTCATACAACTTGTTCACTGAAGAAATTTCACGCACACAAAAGCTGGGCCTTTTGGATATGACATTTTTGTAGGAAGTCCTTAGTGCAGGAGTTCCCAAACAGCCATGTGTGAACTGCTCATGCTACAGAAGCCACTACAGAGCAGTGCAGGTGTTAGCACAGCACAGGGAGCTCCTAGGCTGGGTAGTCACAAAAAAAGTCAGTCTTCTGGTCCCGGGGCTTTTAGTCTATCAGGAGGAGGTAGGATAGATCCAATGACATCAGAAATAGTCTGGACCATTTCAGCAGTGATACTAATTAACCACTAGAAGAACTCACACAGGTTGATGGTAGATACTCCATTACTGAAAATTTTTAGATGAACAATGAATGTTCATTTAGGGAATTTCTCTGACTTATCTTGTCCAGAAGGTTAGATTGGCTTATCATTGTTGCTTTTCTGGACTTACCTCTAAGTCTTTACAATGTAGATTTAGCATGTTTGTCTTGGTCTCAATTCAGTCTTACTATAAAACTGACTTTGTCTTCATTGCCATTCTCATTATAAAATTGACTTCCAAAATGGAAACTATCAAAACACTTTGCTAAATTATTCCCAGGTATTGATTATGCAATGATATGATCTGTAAGGATGTATAATGTATATACACTGAAACAGACATACTGTGAACTAGATACTGATCATGACAGGAAAAAATATGGAAACAATATTTTCCTCTCTTATGAATCACACCTACATTCCCTCTCTACTCCCCTTTTACAAAATTACCATATGCATGGTAATTCTGACTTATGACGTGCTCATTTACATGAGCATGCGTACATGTTTAGCATGTACAAACCCTGAACTGGTAATTATTGCCTGTCTAATTACTTAGAAAGGCACACTGGGAAGGTTATTACTTATAACAGGTCTGCAAATGGAGCATCTTCCCTTCCCGTTGCTCTGTCTCTCTCCTCCTTGGCTCTGCTCAAGCCTGTGATGTGAACCTTCTTTCAGCAGTCACCTTGCAAAATTACACAAACAAGCAAGAGGAGGAGGGAAAATAAATAAGAAACAATTTCAGGTCTTAATACAACCTGCTTCTTCAGTGCTTCAGATCAGAAATAAGCCTGGTTCATCTAGTCACTGTATTAACAGCGTTACCTGGGGAAGATCACAATCTCTTTTACATTTGCGGTGGAAAAAAGTGACAAAATATTCCCTTGTTCAGGCGTTCCTTCAGTTATTTGGAGAGATTCAAGGGAATCACAAAAAGTACATGCTTGCTTTTTATCTTTCTCCCTTTTCCCAGCCTCCACCTTGATTCATCTTGTTATAAACTTTAGCGATTTAACACAGTGTGTTGTCTCCTGCTGAGCAAACGGAAAAGTGACAAGAGACAAGGTCGAGCTGCCCTTTGCTCCTCCTGATACACAAGCTATTTCATGTGTCTAAAGCTCTGGCTATAACAGGAGCGGAAAAATATCAAAAGATATTAAACTTAAGAAAACAAGTCACCAGGAGACTGTAACCTTCATCAAGTGGGAAAGCAAAAAGATTCTTATTCTTGGCTTTCCTGGTTGCTGTGCACTTGCCTGAACCCACAAGGCTGTTTTAATGTTCTATTTTATTTCACCCACTCCTGTTTGAAATGTTATAGTTTCAGAATTGAAAGCAATTTTTGTGAATTGATAGTTGAGAGGCACTGGAAGGTATGTGTGTGTACATGCATGCGCCAGCCAAGAAAACCTTCAGCTGTCCCAGCAGAGAAACAATAAATATGACCATAAATGCCAATAAAAACAAAATGCTGAGTTTTTTCTGAAGATTGATTACAGAGAAGACCTCTGTGAAGACAGTGATTATTGGTCCCTCTTGGACATTTTATGCAATAGTACAAGCACATCAGGGCAACACTTTGATTTTTACTTTTGGTGCATTCAGGAGATAGCAGCAATAGATAAATAAATATATGCATTTTGATTGTCTTTGTTTTGTCCACAGTAAATGCAGACATGGAAAGAAAATCTATAGTTTTTTCTTTTATTGCTGCCATTTCAAATATCTAGTAGATTTGAATGGGGAAATGTATCTAGAGAGTGATATGCTTTACTCTGTCAAAGGTTTCAAAGGTAAATAAACAAGTTTTATTGGTTGCTCTTACATCTAGATGCAGTATTTAATAGATATATTAAACAGTGATACAGCTGCCAGATATTCCAAGGAAATACTGTGTATATCACAGCTAAGACTTACAATGTCATAACAAATCTATATTTTACTAATGGAAACAAGGCTTTCTCACATAAACTGCTCAAGCTTTTGAAGCTCATTTTCTACCTCAGCCATTTCTCCCATAGTCTCCCAGATGTTTCCCAACGGTTGCAAACATTCTGTGCTATACAAATGACCTTCATTTCCTAACGGACATGTCGAAGCAGGAAATGAGATGTAAACGTCGGGTGGAGTAAGGCCTTGGCTGAAAAGATACAAGCAGAAGGACTCTTTAATGGACCGTGGTAGCTCTCCAAGCAAAAAGGATGCAGGACAAGTACCATATCAAAAACTAAAGTAGGACCCACACAGATGAAGTGTGGATGCCTAAATGCAGAATTAAAAAGAGACAGAGCCCCTCCATGTTCACCACATCTCTATGTCAGCCAGCCTGTCTTCATAAGAGTGAGTGAGTTTTAGTCTTTTCAGGAAGCAGACAGAATCAGACCCAGGTCTCCTACCTCTCTGGGCTATTATTGCTATTTATAGCCTTTAGTATAAAAGGCTCTGTGTGTTGGAAGTGGATTTGAAATAATCTCTTTCAAAAGAGGAATAAATCTCAGCTTTTCTCTTTCTTCTTCTCTTTAGGCAACGGCAGGGGCACCTGCCCTGTGGGGAAAGTTTCAGGTCATGAGTCCTAGTGCTTCAAGTTCTGGAGCTGGCCTTGTTACACCTATCTAAATTAATCCCAGAGGATGTACCTACAGCAATGATCTGACCTCTATTGCTGCAGCTCAGTGCCAAACCTCTTTCCCTTCTCCCCACACAGCTGCAGTGACTGCTGTAGCCTGATAATGCCGATGGAGCAGGAAAGGCCACCAGGCCCTGTGCACCTCCGGCCCCAGTGGCTCCGTGGTGCCCTTGCAGGGAAACCAGCCCTGTGTTGCGCAGGGTGTCCGTTCTCGCAGCCGCGCGGCTCTTCTGCAGAGAAAAGCCAGTGGGGCTGGATGAAGGTCATCAGAGGATCAGATTCATTAACAGTGTTATTTGAGTGTAAGTCCAAGCCACTCAAAACCAAACGAATTCACTCATTACGCACGCTACAAGCCCACAAGCCTGCTTTGAGAACTTGTCTCAGCCTGAGTTTTGGAAAAACGGGCAGGGAAAGAGCTTGGGAATGTCAGTGCTGAGGTAAGTCAAAGGCCTTGCTTGTTTAGCCAGCTTGTACAGGACTTGGCACAAGTCGTGCAGTCCATCAACAGATGCTCCGAGTCTGACTCTTCCAAACCTCCATGTGAATTATTTCAGTCCAAGATACAGTCATACTAGCTGCTAGTAACAGGGGACAGAAACTGTAACGCTCATGTAGCTAGATAACATTAAATCTGGATGCAAGCCCATTCTTAATCTTATAAAAAACTTGTGCCAGCTTTCCTTCTGTATTGCAAAAAGCACATTTTCATGCAGCTGTTGTCTTCTGTCCCTTTCTTGTTGATGCCAAGATGTAATAGCAGGGTTATATTGCTGGCCCCTGGAACTAAACAGTTATAGTCAAAGTAGAGTACTGAAAGTACTAAAAGATATTAGAGGCCAGAGAATGTAATAAAAGAATGATCATAGTCAGCTTTCACTCTCTATGTATTAATGGGCCAAATGTCACTTCAAGTTGCAATTTAAAGAAGTGATTTCTTGACATGAACACTAGTTTCTAGGAAAAGTAGCTCTTTGGTACCCAAGTAGAGGGATTTGTCCTAGAATTAACCTTTACTGCAGATTTCTATCCACAGGAAATTTTACCGGCATGCAAAGACTTTATACAGTGTTTCTCACAGATTCTTGAGTGATTTGGAAATAGCTTTTGGTTCCTTCATCATGAAGACTTCTTTTTTTTTTTTTTTGGTGCTGAATTGTGGAGACATTAATTAACAGCTCAAAATCTTTGGCCATGGTAGATAGAAAACAAAGTTTTCCAGAGTGCTCAGTTCTCAATGACTTGTTGCCACATACTGACAAGACTGGCCATTAGTTTGAGATGTCTTTTCCAAATCCAGAGTTCAAAAGGCCTCCATAGTCTCAGGATAAAATATGCTAAGACCAGCAGGCACGACTGAGAGCAGTGTGTTTGGGGAACGTGTTTATCAGGCTGCTTGTGCTCCCTAAGTGCCTGAAACTAAGAGAAATAGTCACAATTTCTGTAAGCTTCCTAACAGAGCCACAGCTAAGTTCACTGACTGTTATAATTGACTATACTAAGACACCAATCCTAAAACCCAAAATGTTTTATCTTTCTTCCTGGGAATCTTCAGGAGAAATGGCCAAACCTTAGTTGAGTTCTTCTGAAACTGATCTGAACACTCCAACACCACGTGTCATCTTTATCGCTATCTTCTTCTTACTCACGTAACCAGCCTCTGAAACTTCCGTGGGGATTCAGGATGGATGAAACACAGTTCAAGGCACATGCACTATCAGAGTCCCGCTGAACCTAATGGTTTGCTGTGGGATGGATTTCATAGAGGCTGAGTAAGACATTAAAACGCCCTTCCATCAAAGTCTCAGTGAGAACCTCAAGTTCTTGAGACCATATCCACCTAGGAAATTCTTGGAAAAGAGGTAGAAAGGCCAAGTCCTGTGAAGAGAGAGGATGAAAAATGTATCAAACATCAAGGGGAGTTGAACAGCTGAGAGAAAAACTAAAAATGAGGAGCAAAGAGAGGATCTGAAGAAAATTCTTTCTGATATAGCACTCAATAATAAATAAAATATGTACTACCACAATATGCTATAGCAACCTAGCTTTGGGCTGTTCCTTCTATATCTGATATAAACAAAGTTCCCACTGCTTATTAAATTCATCATAGCCATGCCTCTGCTGCCTGGAGCTACTTGGTCTCCTCAAATACTTGCATTACAAAACTGCTTCAGGGATTTCATTTCTAGTTGTTATCAAGATCTGCTTTCATCAGGATTTCAGACCAAATCTAATCATCGTGCTAATGAAATGCTATCTTGACTGTACACCATATGCTTTGCTCATAACCACTATTTATTTTCTCCCCCAAAAAAGTCCATGACAACAGTATTCCAGATGAAGGGAAGAAATATCACCATTACCAAGGCCAGGAGATCTTTCCATCAGTGTTGGGTCACTGTAGGTATTTCTCTGCTCTCTGGTACACTGTCAATCACACTGTAACGTCTGAAGACCATCCTAAGAAATCACTGAGGCAGGCTCCCTGCAAGTTTGATACCTGAGTGTAGCTCCAGCCTTGCTCACCTGTGTGAGTCAGTCACGCCACACTCAAGCTACGAGCAGCAGAACAGGCAAATTGTAGGGCTCCATGTGTTCATTTCTGTTCTTTCATTACATAGACCTATTCCCAGTGGCACTAGGTGGCACTGGCATAGGACCTAGACAAAATATGGCGTGTCTACATATGTTTAGCCACCTTAATAATGTCTTCTCTTTCTATGTATTGCACTCAAGCCTCCTCTTCTCTGCTGCGAGGGACATCAACAGTCTCCGCTGTGTCATACTATACTTGTGTATTTATTGGGTGGATCTATGAGGGCTGCAGCTTGCCGTTAGCACCATGGGTGCATTCAGTGATGGGGTTCATAGAATCATAGAATAGTTGGGGTTGGAAGGGACCTTCAAAGCTCATCTAGTCCAAGCCCATCTAGTCCAAGCCCCCTGCAGTGAGCAGGGACATCTTCAACTAGGTTGCTCAGAGCCCCGTCCAGTCCGACCTTGAATGTTTCCAGGGATGGGGCATCTACCACCTCTGTGGGTAACCTGCTCCAGTGTCTCACCATTCTCATCATAATTTTTTTTTTTTTTCCTATATCTAGTCTAAATCTCCCCTCTTTTAGTTTAAAACCATTACTCCTTGTCCTATCACAACAGGACCTGCCAAAAAGATTGCCCCCATCTTTCTTTAAGTACTGAAAGGCTGAGTTGTAACCATGCAGCTGTGCAACCCACACAAAGGCTGGAGTCACCCCTTTACCACAAAATTGTCTCAAATAAAGTTGCCCAGTTGTCCAGGCAGAGGGCAAATTATGCCTGAGATTCAGTCCCCTAGCTAGTTATTTGCAAGCTGGAGCACAGGAGGTTCCACATGAACATCAGGAAAAACTTTTTCCCTGTGAGGGTGGCAGAGCCCTGGCACAGGCTGCCCAGGGAGGCTGTGGAGTCTCCTTCCCTGGAGACATCCAAAACCTGCCTGGACGCGTTCCTGGGTGACCTGTTCTGGGTGGTCCTGCTCTGGCAGGGGGGTTGGGCTGGATGATCTTTCGAGGTCCCTTCCAACCCCCCACATTCTGTGATTCTGTGATTTAACAGAACAGTAGTTGAGCCTTTTCTTTTTCTGACATTCCCATAGACATGGCATGGCCCCTCTAATTAATATCCAGGTCTTGATCTCAGCACAACAATATTTTTCTCTTCAACACTACTTTGTCCTTGGCAATGTGGCAGTCACCTCCTACCAGGGTGGGCAGAAGAGCTCCGTGCTCTGCTGTTCTGGGGACAGCACCTCATGAAGTTATGGCTGGATTCACTCTTCTCTATCTCAGAAATGGGTCCCTCTGGGTGACAGATACAGGCTTTGAGTGACAGAGGATGGACTGAAGATTGGCAGGGCTAGGAGACTAAACACCAAGTGAATGGAAAGGACCTGAAGGCATCAGCAATGGGGATAAGTGGCATTTGCTTATGGCTCTAACAGTACCCAAGGGAGGGCAACTGCACAGCTCTGTTAGAATAAGGACAGCTGCAAAACCAGATGCTCTGTGTTCTTGATCCAGTACAGAAAGAGGCTAAGATTGACCCTAAATAAAACGGAAGGTAGGGCTCTGGATAAAAACAAGTTGTGTTTTCCACAGGAGAAAAAAGCCTAACTAGGAGGATGAGTCAGTCCAACGAGTGAGTCACAGAAAGGGAATAAAAATTATATAAATTCCCAGTGACGTATGGCACCACCAGGCTAAAGCTGCAATGTCCAGACCTAGTTTGGGCTTCCTGATTTTTGGTGTTTCTAGACCTTCGGACTGGTATAGCCCGTAGGAAATACCAGGCGCAGAGGCTGAAGAACGTGGTAACAGATGGAAGCAAACCCATAGGGTAGCCACAGTCTGTCAGTATTTCACAGCTAGGATCAGGGGCAAATGGACTTAGTTGAATGTCTATTTTTAATTCTCTATTGAATCTCTCTGTATTGCTAAGAACGGCATTTTGAAGCAAAACAGATTATTTTCCTGAAACATTTTTAGTCCTGAAAAAAAAAACCAAAGAACAACTTTTCTTTCACTACTCCAAACTTCTTATTCTTTTTTAGTAGAAAAACTGGTCTGAAACAGTAAAATCCATTTCCCCCCTCCAACAAACCAAAACCTTTCTGCCACAAGCATACCGTTTCCAGTTTCCGAAAACAGAGACAGGGCTGGGGCTGAAGGAACAAATAGAGAAAACCAACCAACCAACAAACAAAAAACCACTTCGGTAACCTCACATCTACAGGCTCTAGCTTCTGTCTCTCAGACACACTGGGGCTTAATTTTCCTCTCACATGAAGATGTAAGTCAGAGAAAATTCCACTAAAGACAGTGGAGTTGCTCTGATGAGAAAATGATGTAAGATTGAGGCAGAATCAGGTCTTCTCTAGTTAAAACAAATCAGTTAGACTAGGATGGTTTTTAAAATTCAATCACCTTTCTCCCCGCAGATCCTTACAATAATCCAAAGCCTGGTTAGCCCTTGCAGCTTGGATAAACAGCTGAACTAAGACCTCCAAAGATAAAAAGCAGAAGGAAGCTTCAACAAAAAAATAATGTCATCTTCAGAAAAAATGCATGAGAAAACTCAGGAACTAAGATAGAGAAAATTCCATGTTCTCCTGGTGTAGATTATATATGGTGGCAGTGACGGGGGTCTGTCCCAGGTGGGACAAAGAATCATCAAAATTGCACTTTGCAATATGAATGCTGCGGGAGGCTCAACACAGAGCCATGCTTTGCTGACGAGTTACCTACTGGCATGATTTTTTAATGCTAGACAGAATATCAGAGAACTTTATCTTCTTTCACACTCTCCCTCCTTGCACTCATGTATGCAACATTTTTACTCGCTCATTGTATTTTCATTTGCAGTTGAAAGCAGAAATCAGTTTTGTATTCCCATGAAACTCTTCAAATTCCCACCCAAATTATTCTAGAGCTGATCTCCTAACCCAGAGGGGCTCTGCTGGCAGTATTTCCATCGAACATCATTTATATTCCCACTGAGTTCAGCGATAAAGCTCTCCCATCTGAATGGCTGAGGTCAGCATACAACACTACCTTGCTGAGAGAGTCCATTCCCAATCGGCTTCATATGTAGTTACCAAGTTAGCTGTCACGCTGTTCTGTAGCCACTCTCATTTGGATCCTCTCATTTGCCTGCTGATGTATAACAAATTATTTTTCTCTTCCTCTTTCTTTTTTCCAAATTACACACAATTGCCGAAAGCTAAGCAATGGCTTTTGTGTGAATGTGCAATTGAAGTGGGATCCCTGGTACTAGTTATTATTCTGTTTCAGTAATGGTCATACCTTGAAAAGCCAAAGGAAAGCAACAGACCATAAAAGAGAAGCTCAGTGAAGCAGAAAAGGTTTGATACGATATTCAAAGCTCATGTTCTGTTCAGCAGGCAAGGTGGGAGACCATCCTATCCAAGTATCAATGCTGATATACCCTCCTTATGCAGACCTGGAAATCCAACTCCTAAATATTACTTTCTTCTTTCTGAGCCATGAAAACCCAGATTGTGCATTAAGGACCAACGGCTTCTTTCATCAGGTATTAACCACAAGGATTACACAACGCTGTTTGATGAAGAAAGGAAAAAGGGGCGCTGGGATTCACAGGCCCTGACTCTGCTGTATCACACTCAGCATGGTCATAGGATATGGAGCTCATGCAGGTTAAGATTAAACCAGAGAGCTCATCTGAGCCTCTGCTGAGGGTCAAAGGAAGGAAAGATTTCTTCTGAAACGGATTTAGAGCCTTCAAAATGAGTTCCTGATTGGGCTTAGCCTGCAGAAGTGACCATGTGTCTCCCCACCGACTACAGACACAGGCTTGTATTCGACCTTTACACTAAAAACTTGCAGGGGAAAATCAAAAACAAAAACATTAGAAAATGGTCTTCTGACAACATCTGTCAACAGCTTTTTTCCTGCTTCTGAGAGGCAGATTAACTCTTTCTTTGCTCATCCTCTTTTCAGACATGTAACTACAGGCTACTTCAGGCAACCTTTTCTGTCCCTTGCTGGCTGTATCTCACATCGGCTTGGCTTTTGCACCTCTGGGTTGTGCTGTTTGTTGTTCTAGAATCAACCTTATCAACCTGTTGTCGTCTTCGCCTTCTGCATTTCTTCGCTTCGAGGCCACAGAATAGTTTCTCATTTAGCCAGGTTGATGTCTTTGACAACCTTCATTTTGCAATAATTTGCACTTGTACCTGTAACATAATGTCTTTAAGGAACTGACAGCTTTCTGGATTATTTTTTTCCCCTTAGGCTTGTGTCTTATGAGCTCTTAAGCCCCAGTTATCAGGGCATATTGATACCTGACATCTTGAAGTCCGTTGTGCGTATACTCTGGTATCCTGCCAAAGAGTCATGGACTTTCACAGTTCTCGGATGCTCTCAGCCAAATTGCCTTCCCCCTGCCTATTCTCGACCAATCGTTCCCTCTTGGTTAGAGTTCGAGCCGGGAAAGCCACCTGCACAACTCCCATTCAAAGACCCTGTTATCAACACATTGTAGGAAGTTGCTGGACAGTTCATGCCTGGCTATATTTTGCTAATCCACCCTAACCGGTTCCCTGGGATTGATGTCCCTCCTCTTTTCATTACACTGAAACTCTCAGTTTTTAGCCCCATATATTGCAAGTGCCACAGACAGACAGCACAGCAGCTCCTCCTTCCCCAGCCTGAGCAATCCTGTATTAATTATTTTTGTATCAATATGCCAGATAGTGGAATTGTTCCACCCAATGACTCTTAGACTAAATTTGTTGTAATTTAGAGCATTGAGTCTTCCCTTGGACAGATTTCCTGGTCAAATCTCTGACCATTTTAATGAATTGCTATCAAACAGATAAAGAAAACTTTTGGCAATTTTTAATCACACGGCTTAATATAAACCAATATTATCCATAGATATTACAATGATGAAGACAGCATGAAAATGCATATGTAATGAAATGAAATGACTGGGCATTTATCCATGTAATGAAACCACTAAGAATTGCCACTGATTTGACTTAAAACCTGTTTTAAAAGAACTTGTGGAAAGATTCTCATTCCTCAGGAACACAGAATCAAAACTATTAGGATTCAGGAGGTAAGTTTCTAGGAGGAAGGTTGCTCACTACCCTCTGCACTCTTTCTTCTGTCCTTTCCTGAAACATCTGGTACTGGCCAGCAGAGAAGACCTCGGTTTGACAAGTTCAAGGTCTCAGCACCTGAAATCTTGCAGTGCTGTGGCTTATTTCCACCAGTGTGCATGCAAATTGGAGTCACAGAATGCTTAAAACATTCCTTCACCCACATCTTCTTGTTACCAATTTCTTACAGGGAAATTCAACCTTCGTTATTCAATCCTGGTTGAGATATTGATAAATGTATGTATTAATTTACTATTTCAGCTGTGGTTTGGGGTTTTTTTTAGTTAATTACATAGCAACTTAATTTATCTTTTGTCAATTTGTTTTCCCTCAATAAATGATCTGCCAACAATACGTTATTTTTAATTAGCCTGCAGCAAGTGTCTCTTCGAATGTAAATCAAATGCTTATTTGAGCCATTAATTGAAAAGGAGAGATCATTGGAATTCATATTGTGTTATTCTTGGGGTTTTTTTAGCTTTCTTATTCTGAAAGGATTATGACAAAACAGTGCCTGCAGCAAGGAATTGACAACACACTGATAAACAGAAAGGAACAGAAACGTACAAACCAGACATTAACCATTTTATTATTTTTTTAGCAGATAATAAATGCCAGGTACATAAAACAAAAAGAGAACTATAGCTGAAAATTTCATTTTTTGATAATTGGAAAAAAGAGAAATTGCTATCTCTCCACCCCTTCTCTCATACTTTATATATATATATATATACACACAATTATTTTTTTTTTTTTTTTTACATTTAGGGAACAGTCATTCTAGATATGTTACATGAGAAGGTGCAGAAAACCAAGACAGTCCAATTGAAGACTGTTCAACCCAGAGGAGAAACGAGAAAATATTTAGGAATTAACTTTGGGGACCAGTTTCATTCTGCTGCATGCAGGATTTTGCAGCTGCTGGGACAAAATTCTTCTGGATCACTGTCCCAGACTACATCCCACCTAAGCCTGTACCTCTCTTCTTGGATTTTGCATCAAAGCACTTATTGACCCCTCTGGGTATGATGACATTTTCCTTAGTCTTTTAACACCAGAAAAATGGCTAAATCCTCTGCAGTGCTTGACCACTCTCTTCCCCTAGTTTAGCGGAAGAACTCTGTTCCATCTGTTTCCTATTCCACAGTTTCAATTCAGACTGCAGGAGCATCAGATCCTGGAAAAAATGTATACAGTGTCATTTTGGTTTATTTCCTCCACGGTTAATTACAGCAAGTTTTTCAGGCTTTAGATGTCACCTTAAACAAAACTATTGCTGATCACATTTCAGTCAGAGAGGTGTTTGGGGTTATTATTGCATTTTATGATCACACAGTTCCCTCTATTTCAAGCAAAGCATCAATGGCCCATCTGGCACATAAACAACAGTTCAAAAGAAAACCATTGTTTTACAATAAGGAAGCAGGAAGCATTTTTAACCTTGATGTTCTGGGGTGTGTGAGTACTTCTCCATGAAAAGAGTGCTTATGGGAAAACCTCTTGGTAGTTCAGGTTTTCTAAGGCATTTCGAACAATGGTCTCCCAAAGGGACCTTATCTTCGTAATTATCTTCATTATTGTTTCTCTGTGCCATGAGTCACCCTGTTGCACTACTCCACCTAAAGTGTCCTTGATCGCTCTGTGGCTGCATGACAGAAAGCGGCAGGTACACATTAGGTAGTGAAGAGCTCACTTAATGGGGGTTGCTAATGAAACCTGAAGGAATCATTGTTTTTGAAACAATGCATCTTGCTGTAGTGAGATGAGGGCATGCTACAGCAGCATTTTATCACCCGCTGCTTTCTGCAGTGTCACTGTGACTTCTGCAAAACAGAAAGCTGTTGTGGTCATCAGTGATTTGATTTCAGATTTACTGTCACTGAATGGACAGAGGTTCTTAATTTCAAAGGGCAGCAGGATTAGGGCCTGAGAAGCAAATTATGAAAAATATTAGAAGAAACACTTCATGAAAATGTCATAGAAGTTAAAGACCTGGAGAAGAACAGATCAGGCTCATTTAGGAAGTGTTGCTTCCCAGAACAGGAGTGCTCTTTGCCATTTCTATGTCATGCATTCCTATGAGATCAGCATCCCCTGAGTCCTGACTGCACCATCTGTCAAGATGGCAGGTCCTGTTCGGTTGCTAATGGCTCACTGTGCAACTGCTGCTCACCCCCAGTGAGTGCTCTAAGACACACTTAGTTCTGCTGAAGTCAAGAGCTCACAGTCTTGGCATCTGACTCATATTTCGATGCTTACACACGCAGAATAAATACTTAGTAAAAGAGTCTCTGCTACTTTCAGGACCTAAATCCCACAATTAAGCACCAGTAAAAAGTGCTTAAAGCCCCCATTCACATGCTGCCTAATCCAGTTTCCTCTGTCAGCCAGGTGAGGCACAGCAGGGATGGCTTTAGAGGTGTACCTGCTCTGACATGGGTTCTCCTCCCCTTAAAGCTACCTCCTCTTAAACGGCGTGCCCCCTTCCAAAAGGGCATCTCCAGCTGGATCTCCAACAATGTCTCCTTGCACAGATCCCCTCCATTTCTCCATTTTCTGTGCTCACATCTCTTAATATGTCTCTTCAACTCCTCACTGTCTCGCCCTGTTTCCTCTCGCCTCTTCACATACACCTCCTTTTCTGTCTCTCCCCCAGGGGCTGCCACTCTTTCCCAAATTTTTTTGCAGAGGTGTCATGTGCTCCTGTGTCAGGCTGAAGTTCTGGCACGCCATGGGTTGCTTTAATCTCTTTCAGAGCTGCCTGGAACTGCCTGGGACTGGCAGAGACCCAACGGGAGGGATACACAGGAGAAGGATGGCTTCCTGGGTTCCTATGGGAGTCTCCCTGCTCAGCAGCTGGGATGCTGCAGAAGCCCTGCAGCCGGGATTTAGGAATGGTGAGGATTTCACCAGCAGAAGTGTAGTGCCAATAGCAAAGATGCTGAGATCCAAAAGTTCTAGCAATACTCCTAGAAGTTGTGCTCTCACGGTACTAAAGCAGGCAAAGCAGGGCTTGAAGGCAGGTGTCCTTCTGGGCTCGTGCTGCATATCCAAACAGTGCCTCCCCGTGCCAGGAGGGATCAGAGCCGTCACTCACAAGCACTTTGGTACCTGAAGACTTCTTCTACTTCATGGCTTGGGCATCTGCAGAGCTATGAGTCTGAGAATCTAAAGTTTGTACTGAGGTACCCAGCATAGCTGTGGGAGAGGAATTAAAACACAGATATTTAGACCTGCTTAGAACTTTCAACAATCCAAGCAGGTGTTTGTCTGAATCTTGCACTGCTTATGTGGCCTTCCAACTAGTGCAGTGTCCAGAAGAAGACTGAAAGTTTTTTGAAGTCTGGGCTGAAGTGATCAGGTCTAGGATTTCTACAGGACTAAAAGGGTTTGGTGCCTAGTTTGCCTCTGATCAGCAGCTGTCTCCAAAAACCCAAATCTTTTCATTTCACAGACGTCAGTGAACAAAAGATACTATTAATCCCCCACCCTCGGTCCCTCCTAAAATTGCATTTATTTGGAGCATTGGCTCTTAACTTTGAGACAAAGAGGCAACAGGAGATAGAAAAGAGGAGGAACACTGTCACAAAACAAATGAGCTTTTCTCTGTCAGCCACTTCTGTGGGGAGACTCTCAGACGCAGTGAAATCAGTTGAAGCTGGTGGCAGTCACCAAGGAAAATCTCAGCCAAGTCTCTGGCTTTTTTTGGAAGATGTCTCTTCAAGGCATGAATGGAAACATGTCTGAATAGAAGCAGTATAGGCAAGAGCAACTCGAGGTAAGCAAAGGGAGATTCCTACTAGGGATATAAGAAAAAATTGCCCCTTGAAGTCCAAGGTGAGGGATAGTTTGGAAATTGCTCCTTTTTCTGCAAGTACAATTTAAAAAAAATAAATAAATCTGATTAAAGTTTAATTTTAAGAATGCCCTGTGTTTTCAAATTCTTGATTGAATTACCCTTTAAAAATTAAATTGTAATCCTTTAGGAGTTATTGATTCAGAAGGAAGAAAATGCCAATAGTACCATTCTGGCCTGAAATGCTGCCCATCAAATTGACATAATGCTTTCAATTTGCCTAAATGACTCATTGGATCTGACTTATTCTCGTGGCTGGCTTTCCCAGCATTCAGGACCCACTTAGTCAGGCAGAAAGAAAGACGTAGGGGGCCTCATCCTCAGTCGTGCACAGTGACAAATGTACCACTTTGGCACAGAACAATTCCTTGTCATCCCTGGCTACGGAGACACCCTCTCTTAGTGACCGACAATGGGCATAAGGACATCCTCATGGCTCTGCTCTGAGCCCTTGGGGTCAGCAGTGGCCCAGAAATCCTTTGGGATATGCCTGTGAGCATTGAATATCCTTTGTGGAAAGGTGGCATAGGAAAAAAAGTTTGCCCCAGTGCATCCCCGGAGCTGTCGAGAACATGGATGTGCCAAGCTGCACAACAGCACAGAGAAGGCTTCTGGTTCCTTTTGGCTTCCTACCCATCCACCGAGCTCCCATGTCTGAGACCTGAATGACTAAGAATCAGACCCAAGACATTCCTCTCCCTTTCTCCCTTGTTAAATTACACCTCCAGCAACAGTGAAGGCATCACAAAAGAAGAAATAAACCTTCCGTTGTGTTTTGCAGGAGTCTCAGCTCGTTTTTGAGTTAAAACACCAACATGAGAAAAAAGTCAGAATGAATAGAGCTACCACGATCTAAACACATGGTCTGTATAATTCAGATTCCCCCTGTGAACAAAAGGTTGCGGCTCTCGAATAGAGGCGCTGTTGAGAAAGCACTTGAAAAAAGGGATGAATCAATTAATGCTTTTGATAGTTTGAATGTCCCACTATCTAAAAAAACAAGCACTGCTTTAATAGTGAGATAATTCAGTTTACTGAATCCAATTACATGTAATTGGCTTTTTCCCTTTTTTCCCCCCTCTTTTTAAATTGCTGTTGGAACCAGGGCTCTGATGCACTTCTGCTGGCTCTGCCAGATGTTTCTGTTATTGGTGTTGCAAGGGCATGCTAGGGATCACAAGATTCAATTAACATCAGAGGTGCAGCCTTCAGCCTGAGCGGCCACAAACACATCAGCTACTTGTAACTTTGGAGCCCTGAATGAAAAAGTGTTCATGAAACCCAGCCAAAAAACCACTTACGAAAGTTCCCAAAGACGCAAATTATCAGTTACACCGTCCATTTCTTCTTTGGGCAAAAGCCTCTTTGCTTTGGAATGATGCTCATGTTCTGGGACATGAGGTTTTTAATCTATCTCATAGAAAAATGTGCTGTGGCAGCCAAAGGAGCTGGAGGCTGGGTGAGTCTAACAAGCTTTGTGGGACCTTTTTGGTAACATTTGCTTGCTTCCCTGGTCCCTCTGCTCAGCAGGATTGTATCTTCCTCCCTGGAAGCTTTCCAGCTCAACTGAACTCCTAATCTGCGCTGTAGCAGAACTACAGTTTACCTCAGACATCATCCACACAGGGACAGCTCAGGTTTGTGAGCCCTTTGGAAGTGTTCTACCCACTGCTGCTGACTGGCACGAGAAGCGTAAGGACCTATCAGTTTGTCCCCCAAAACTAGGGGCAAACATTTTGGTTTTTTGGGTGCATTACCCTCTCAGAGCTCCAGGTATCCTGCAGAAGCCCTGTTGCTGGCTCTGGTGACGGTTCCTTTCACACACACTTCCTCACTTCAAAAACAAGCAGGCAGAGAGTGCACACCCACTGCTAACCAGGGAGCTTTCTGGGAGGTACTGAGGTGCAGCCTCCTGGTCACGTAAGACAAACGGGTCAGAAGGTGCAAGAACTGCAGCTCTTGTGGGACATTGCAGAAGCATTTTCAAGAGGAATGGCTGCCTTTTTTATTCAAAAAGTGCTCCCCAAGTTCTACAGTAAAACTTTCTTCTTTTAACTGCATCAAGGAAGAAATATTTGAAACCTCTTTTCTCAATAAGATGAACATGTTGATGGAAAAAACCCTTCCCCTTGGCTTATTTACCTGCAACTCTCCCTCCACGCTCATTCTTTACTGCATGACATTTGAACAAACCCCCGTTGAGTGAAGTGCAGCTGGATGGGAGGAAGGCAGCATGCTGGAAATGCTGGGTGCTGTTATGAGCGTAGCAGTGATTGACAGGGCGATTCACGCAAGCGGATGGAGCTGGCGAAGTATTGTCAGATGCCCAGGGATGAAAGGTGCTCCAAGCATGCCGAGTGCTGCTCGGAATTAGCGTCAGCATCTAGCAGCCAGGGTACAATGCTGTGTGTTGAGTCACAAAACACTAACTTTATGGCTAGGCAGACAACCTGGTAGGGGAAAGCACGTGCTGGAGGATGGGGCAGGTGCTGCACTGCTTTTTCAAACAACCGAAATCCCTCTCCCCTGCTCTTTCCTACACTTGCACCGTTTCTCCCCTCCTTGTCTTGCAGATTCTGAATGCTGCATGCTACTGTCACCCCAGGCTCATTACCACTTCAAGTATGCAATGGGAAATTTGATTTAATTAGCCGCTAATAGAGAGTTCAGGAATTTAGCCCACGAACTGAAGCAGCCAGGCAGTCATGGGGGGTGGCTAATCTGTATTCATCGAACTGATTTTGCCCCTGAATTTCTCAACAATCTGAGCTCAGGGGATTTGGAAGGGTGGGAACAACAGCAATGGACAGCCCTGTCCCTCCCAAGAGACAGCAGCTTTTGCACCGTGCCCAGCAGAAGCGCTGCCACATCACTTGGCTGGTCTTCTACGTTTTGCTGTTGGATGCAGAAGGGAAGAGGGACGGGGCTCCTCTTTGCAGAAAGACCCTTAATGCATTCCCTTGTGCACAGAGGGGCTTGCTAACTTGGGGCTTGCATTGCCCCCGGGCAGGACCTCCCTATCTGCTCATAGCTGAAGGGCGGGGAAGAGTGGGACCTCCTCGCAACTTTTAGCGACAGTTCTCCATCTGAGAAAGGGGGAATCTTCACTGGGCAGCCGCAGGAGAAGACAACCCTTCCTCCCTTTGCCTTGAGGACTGGCTGCAGAGTAAATGCAGGCATCGTGTTTTCCACGCTTTTGCTTCAGTGCTGCTCTTCGGAAGCATGAGAAATACGAAGGGGAAAAGATGATCTGAACCTCTTCAATCCTCCGAAAGAATTGAGCTTCAGTTCAGTTTGAGTGTGAGGGGAAGAGTTTGGGTCATTTCCTGTTTAAGTCTAATGGGGTCACCCACTTCTGATCTTTAAGATTTGAGAAGAAATGTAGAACATCGTGAAACAGTTGGGAATCCAACTCAAAGCTCCTTCCAAACTCCTCCATTAGTTTTTAAGACAGATGCTTTGCAGGATGAGTACTAGCCATGGGGTTAGAAGCTATAAATACAGTGTGCAAGACCTCCAGGCTGCTTTGCAGTTGAAGGCAGAGTTGCTTTTGTACTAGCTGCAAAGAATTCCTCCAAAGTTACATTCAAAGAAAAAAGTTCCTTTCTTATCTGGGCTGTTAAGAATATTCTTTTCACAGAACATTTCTTTGACATCGTCCGGGTCAGGTGATTTGCCCCATGCCCTGTGTTATGGCTGTATATTGCCTTTTGCACTACCTCTTCTTTCCTGCTCACATCCCATTTAAACAGGATTTTGTATGTGATTAGTGACAAGTTGCTAAGGTGAATGCTGTCGGCTTGCCATGTTTATTCCTCTGAAGTGTTAATTCAGTAGGGAGAAGCTCAGGTCTCTGAAAAGAGGACAGATGCAACTTCTTCCCAGTATATTGGTTCTGCAAATCTAATCTATTACTGTTTGACGGTTTCATCCATAACTTTATTTCAAAGGAATTGCTTTTAACAATTTGGGAATGTCCATGCAGTCTGTTTGTCTTTTCCTTCTCCGCATTGCTCTGCTTTCCAGAGCCACAGAAAGTCAGTGTGAGTCTAGACACACAAAGAAGTGCCTCTAGTTAGAAAAACGTTACTTAGGCTCTGGGGAGTTCTCACTCTGACAGGCTTTGGCTGGCACTGTCAGGCTCCAATCGTCATGTTCTGTGGAGTCTGATGTTACACAGTCCTGCCCAGTCTGAAACACCAAGATCTCTTGGCTCGGAATGATTCCTGAACACCACGGAGGCAATGAACTAGCTTGAGGCTGTACCTTTTGCAGGAACCAAGCCCTTTGTCCTACTGTTTCCTGTCTTTAAGACAATTATCTGTGCAGTGATGCTGTGTCTTACCCACAGCCGCTGCGTTTCTCTAACAGCATTTTCAGCAGACCTTGCCAGGAGCCTTCTAGTCACCCCTGTGGACCACAGCGAATGGATGCCTCTTCCCTACATGCCTGTCAATCTCTTTGAACTGCGGCTACACCTCCCTTCACAAAGCCACTGTGACTGTCCTGCAGACTTTCCAGGTCTCGCTTTGCCTCGCTCTTTATCCCATTTCATATTGATTTGCCTGCTGCAACCCTCAGGGTCCCCAACGTGTAGACCCCTCTATATACATATATGTACGTGTCATTCTCAGAGCAGACATCTTACCACCCAGCAGGGCTAGCAAAGAGGGGAATGGAACCGTAAGTGGCAGCTTTCAATGCTCACTGGCCTTTCAGCTACTGCTCTCCAGGCTGAGCTCCACCGGCCTGGGGCTCCACCGACTGCTCTGAAAGGGCAGTAGCTAGGAACATCACCCTACTGGCAGCAAGCTTAGATCACTGGTCAGGAGCCTGTAAATGAAAATGGTCAGAGATCTACAAAACAAAGAACTCGAAAGATCACCGAAGAGCAGTTTTTTCCCTCCCATGGGCTGCAATGTTTCTTCCTCTTCATTTTTTTTTTTTTTTTTGTTTAAGCCACATTTCTCAAAGGTGCCTTTCATGCAGTAACACCCTTTTCAAGATATGACACTGGATCACATTGTCTTTTGAAGCCTTCAAGGTGGAGATTATGATGTCCAAATGCAGGTAGTATCCAGCACAAAATGGCTTTGATCATGGCTGGGCCTTCATACGCTACCATGTAATGGCAATTGTAGTAATAGTATAGCATATGAGATTAGAGTCTGCCTGTTCTGATCCAGAATCCAGATTTGGCTGCTCGTCCACAGCTCCTCAGGACAGGACAGAGCTGATCTGAGCCATGTGTGTTCGCAGAGATGCTCAGGGAGCAAGAAGGCCAAACGTTCCTGTGCTTGTCGGGTAACACCCACAGCAGAGAACAGCTGGGGAGCCACCACGGCCTGCCTGCCTGCCTGCCCACGGAGCAGCACACCTCGAATCAGCTCATTACTCACCCAGAATATTTATACTGCAGTCTGGCACACCCGCGGCTGGGGAGATGAATTGCCATAAGTCACCTCAGCCAAAAGAAAACAATTAAAGGAAACTGAAATGGGCAGCGTTTTTATTATTTTGCTTTGCATCTTGCAGTTTCCCAGAGGAGGATGGAGAGTGCTACGAGCTCTGCAGAGCCCTGGGTGGCAGCAGAGCCCTGCAGCTTCCCAGGGCAGATTTAGCACTTGTGCTTTTTGCAGCACCGTTCAAGTGGCAAAGCTCAGTTGTCGTAGACAGCACCGACTGCTCGTTGGGGCAAACTATACTAAACTAGGGAAAGCGGCTTACCGGGTGGCTCAGTACAAACCACCTCAAAACATTCTGCTGCTGTTTGTTCTCTCCTACGTGATGACCAGCCTCTACCAGAAAAGAGACAGCCAGAAAATAGATCTTCTGATCCATTAAAAATTCTTCTCTTTCCCCTCCAAAATAGGGAAACAAATCCTCCTGGAATAAGGCACTCTTATAAAAAGCTCCGGAAAATTGAATATGGAGGGGCAAAACTGATTTCAGATCAGCCCAAATTTTTTGTTTTCCAAAAGCTCATTGCAGTTGTGAATATCTTTATCTGGAAATAGTCGAGTTGAGGCAACTTCCAGATCCAACCAGACAGAGCCCCGAGCAACACAATCTCAACCGACTGCCTCCAAGCAGGAGGTGGGAGCAGATGACCTCCTGAGATCCCTTCCCACCTGGCTTATCCCTTCCTTCCACGATGATGCCGTTTTGACACGACCTCAAAGGCAGCACCATTTTCTGTGAGCAAATGACACAGCATTTTCTACA
This sequence comes from Leptosomus discolor, assembly GCF_034619465.1. Classification (NCBI taxonomy): domain Eukaryota; kingdom Metazoa; phylum Chordata; class Aves; order Leptosomiformes; family Leptosomidae; genus Leptosomus; species Leptosomus discolor. The sequence goes on from NC_141419.1 coordinate 2,374,013, forward strand.
ATTTGGGTCGCACACAAAAGGCCTCTAAACCGCCTAAATGCTTTTAATGTCTTCGGATTTTACTTTTTCTGCCAATACATCTTCTGTCCCCCTCAAGTAATCTTCCAGCGTTGACATCGCTTGTCATCCCAACGCAGCACTTTGCACCCGAATCGGGAGAGCATGCGCGCTTCGCCTGTGTCTCAAACTATCTTGTCTAGACTAAGCCCATTTAACCTCTTTCTCTTAATTGGCTCTGTCAGGAAAACGCTCACCCTTCCGACCCTTCTGTTGATCGTTAGTACCAGAAATCAACGGCAAAGAAAAAAAAAATAAAAGCCCAGCGGCCTTCAGAAGCGGCACCCTGCTTCCTCCAGCTCGTGTGTGTGAAATGGCAGCTAAAAGTCCTGCCGGGCGGCCCCTCTGCTGCCCACGGCTGAGGGCCCGTCAGCCGCCGAGCCCGGGCAAGCGCTCGCCCCGGGCGGCAGCCCCGGCGGGCCGGGACCCGCAGGCCCGGAGCCGGGCGGCTCCGGCTGAGGAGGAGGCGCCGAACCGCCCCGGTCCGGCCCGGTCCGGCTGCGGCCGCCCTTGAGGCGCCTGAGGGGAGGCGGCCGCGGGGAGAGCGGGGAGGCGCGAGGGGGCTCTGCGGGGAGCCGGCGCGGAGGAGGCGGCTGGGGAACGGCCGGAGCCGCGCCACGCCGGGACAGGGGCACCCGGGGGGGGACACACCCCGCTGCAGGCTGTGGGTGACCCACGGCGGGGCAGGGACACCCCCGAGGGACTGTAACCAGCAGTGACCCACTCCGGAGCAGCCCCCCGCGAGGGACCGCCGCCTGCAGGAACCCACGCTGGGCCAGGGACGGCCCTGAGAGGTGCGAGGCTGCTGAGGGAACACGGTAAGGAGCCCAGAGCGGCGGAAAGAAACCCGTAACGGGCACGACCCGCCGCCTGCGCGGCTCTCGGCGCCCTGAAGGGCCGGGGCGGGCCGGTGCAAGGCTCTGCGGCGGCGGGTGGGGAGCACCGTGAGTGGCGCTGAGCCCGGGGAGGGAGGGGAAAGGTGCTCCCCTAAGCGTGTAATTGTGTATGTTCTCTTCCTTGCAACGCGAATCGGTTATCAGAACCTGCTGCTAATTGGCAGCAAATTAGATTAACTAAAAGTTCCTCCAGTTGAGACTGTTCTGCTAGTGACACCTCATTAACCTGGCCCCTCCGTCACCATGCAAAGGAGGATTTGTTTTGTTTTGACCGTAGGAAGGTCATTTGCTCGGCTGGACGTGAGGACTCCACTGGCCTTGGTATAGCCGTCGTGATTTACACTCCCCGAGGGGGTGACATGGTGTTTGCGTGGGATCTGGGACAGCAAGAAAACCGGCCTGGATGGTGAGCTGGGCGGTGGAAAGGTGGGAAGGGCTGTGAGCATCGAGCAGGTGTTGTGGCGTTTTACGCTGAGACAGCTGCCGGTGTCTCCAGGACCTGCCTCTTGCTGTCATCTTCTCACCCAGAGGAGCTGCCTGGCTGCTCTTGCAGTGCAGTTGCCCCCGGGTAACTGAGCGAAGCAAAGATGCTTCTGTGCGAAGTGGCAGGGGAAGAAAGGGGACAGAGGATATTCGTTGCAGTGGAAGTAGCAGGGGGTCTCAGCTTTCTTCGGAGAGCAGCACTTTTGCAAGAACGAACACGAGAGTCTGCAATTTCATGCCGGTCTAATGGGGAGATCCACCATCGGGGTGCCAGTTGTTGCCTGGTCTGGCCGGGGGGTTACTTCTGCCGAGCCCTCTGCTTGAGGAGGGGCGCTGCTGCAATCCGGCTGAGGGCCACTAGATGGTTCCCAACTGCCGTGGAAGCTCAGGCCGTGGCCTCCCCTGGGTGGGCGCCCACCTGGAGGGTGCCGCTGGGCAGGGGCAGCAGGTAGGAGCGTGCAAAGAGGCCGGTGGAGGCTTGATGCATAAAAGGAAGAGAGAGAAGCTGGAGGCCCTCTGTGGCTCTGTTGGTGTTACGTGAAACAAGCAAGGACCGCAGGCCTGGTCCTTCAGGCTTCCTTGGGACCTCCTTTTTGAAGGTTTTTCTAATTTATCTGAAACTGCTGTAGTTGTGGAGCTATTTGGAAGCAAAGGCTGGAAAGTGCCTTCCAGAGACATCACTAAATAAATTGCTCCCCCGTGCTTGCGTATCACTGGGTTCTTACATGGAGAATGGGCAGCAGAAGAGCATTGCTCGTCTTTCCCTTCACACCTGTAGCATCTCCTTCCTGAAACAAAAGGGATCTTGCTGCCTGCTTGGCCAGGAAGGCGGTCTGGGCTTTTGCAGAGCTTGCAGTGAGTGTAGGATGTGCTGTGCGAGACCAGAGGAGGCTGGTGGAGGGGTGAGGGCTGGCTTCTGGGTTTGAACTCCTGCCTTTGCCATCAATGTCCGGTTTGACTTTGGTAGTGTCACTTAGTTCCTCAGTGCCTCAGTTCCTCTCTCCGCACGGGGAACACGCAGGGGCAGTCCTGCTGCCTTTTGCGTGGCAGTGATCTCAGCAAGCAGGCGCAGTACACTTCTTGTGCTGTAGCTGTTGTGCTGGGCTTGGTGATGGGAGGGTGTAAAGAAGAAGGAGCCAGACTCTTCTCTGTGGTGCACAAATTGAAATACAGGACATTTTGTTTAAACAGAAGAAGAACTGCATTTACTGTGAGGATGGGCAAGCACTGGAGCAGGCTGCCCGAGTCGGTTGTGGAGGCAGTGTAGGTGTGCACGCAGGCATCCTTGCAGGTTTTCAGAAGCGGAGTGGCCAGGGCCCTGAGCAACCTGCTGGAATTGATCCTGCTTTGAGCAGGGTCGTTGGACTAAACCATCTCCAGAGCTTCCTTCCAACCTCGGCTGTTCTGTGATTCATCCCTGCAGGTTCTGCTTCAGTGCAAGCGAAATAACTCAGAAAGCCTTTTCTGAGGTGACCCTGAGTAAAGGTCTGGTAGGCTCTGTCCTCTCTGGAAGAGCCTCTCTGTGAGGAGGTGCACGTGATGCACACAAGAGGAGGTGTGCCGTGTGGTGGTAGGTAGTCAGGGTGAGTGGGTGTGTAACACAGACAGATGTCCTCACTCCCCACTGTGTGGAGTGAGGGCTCTGAGCAGAGCCAGTTCCCCTGCACGGCCAATATCCTGGTTTTTGTTGGAGCCTGCAGCCATAACACTTCCTTTGTACAGTGCTGTTGTTCCAGACAGAGGCTTCTTGCTGGGGTAAATCCGAAGGTCTCGGTGTTCAGTGCAAAAATGCCATCCCTACTAGGCAGTTGGTCTGTCATATTGTTGGTGACTTGGGGTGGCTGGGTCTCTGTTCCTTTCAGCCTTGAAATCTGCCTGTGAATGAGCTCCTGCCCCATCTCTCTCCTCTCAGCGTTGCTCCTGAAGCGTTTGTGTTACTGCCTGCTCTGCGGGGATGTTTGGGATCCCGTGTCAATCCAACTCACTTGGTTTGTTTACACCGAGCAAAAAATTTGAGCTCGCTCCCTGGGTCACCTTCTGTGAGCGGAGGAAATGTGAACACTGAAGTGTCAGTGCTGGAGACTGAAGTCACATATGACCTTCAGTAAAAGGTGTAAATAGCCTTTCTTCCCACTCCTTGTGTCAACAGGAATAGAAGCTGAGGCTCCCACTCTCTGGAAGAATTAAAAACCTCTCAAAACCTCAGGCCTGTGACTCTCACTCTGTTTCTAAGCCCTCTCGGTATTCTGGCACCTGCCCCAGTGCCTTTGCCATTTCGGGGGAAGATGCTGCCTGTGGACCCCTCTATTTTGCCCTGGAAAGCAGGCCAAAAGCGCAGCCCCTGTTGCCAGGTCCTGAAAGAACAGATGAGCCATACCTCTGTGTGCAGTCAGAGGTCTGGCTGCAGCATTTATGGTACTTGAGCTCACTTTGGTTCGGGGTAGGAATAGTCGTGTGGCCATAGCAGCACCTCTGAGCCACCTGAGGCTCTGGGGCCACTAACAGCGGGAAGTCTTTGATGAAGCAGGCCCCTTGCTGTTGGCTTGTGAATTCAAGGTAGATTAGAGGTAAGAGTAATCTAAAAGTAGATTAAGGCTAGTGTGTGTCTGTCTGTGCTTGTGCCACAGTGGCCACAGAGCAAGGCTATCCCTGGCTCTAGAAAAAAGGATGTTTCTTTCAGTGGTGTTTTCCTCCATCCCTTCTCTGCTGTCTTTCACTCTTGCTATCTCTCATGACCCCTGTCCTCCACATTTCTCTGTTTTGGGTGATATTTCTCAGATGTAGGACTGACCCCAAAGCCGTTTTCCAGGGGAATCAGGTCAGCAGAGAAAGACACTCCATAAACTTGTCCCCGACACCCCAGTTCTGCTTTTCCTGTCTCAGTGCAGCTTCCCCACCTCCCTGACCTGAGGTCAATGTGCAGTCTGGTACCGAATGATACTGGGAAGAGCCGCATCTGCTTTTGCTGTTAACTCTGAATGGAAAAGGGTTGTGTTCACTGCTTGTTTAATTATGCCTGCATAAGAAATCTCCGTGGAACCATTTTGTGAAGGACACTTCACAAATGTTTTGTATTATTATTACAATAATTTAGTGGGAGTTACGCATGCATGGAGAGAAGAACAGACCTGAGCAGTGCTGGCTTGCAGGTTTTTGGAGAGTTGCCAGTTGCTGCCATGGAAGATGAAGAGGGCATGTTGCCCTCCAGAGCTGTAGTTTCAGCTAGCGTGGGGCCTTGGCTGAGTGTCCACGATGCTGGTGGTTTAGTTCAGGATGCTCTTCACTGCAAACCACAGCCCAGGTATCCCAGGACGGTGCCAGGGCACACGGCCGTTTCCAGTTTGGGGAGTGACGGGGATGACTTGCAGTTTGCTTCCCATTGGGGAGTGACGGGGGTGACTTGCAGTTTGCTTCCCATTGGGGGAAGTCATGATGCCAATGTTCATTGGGTTCCCCTTGGGTCAGAAATGTCTTTAGCAAGAGGAGTGTAGCAGTTACTCAGGTCCGTCAGCTCATTGCAGGAGCATTCAGCAATTGCTTTTGTCATTTATTTATTGTTTTCAAGGGTGGTGGCGCTACCTGGAGAGCCCCACTGAAGGCTAATAAATGCAAAATACCATAGCAGGTATTTAGAAATTGGGAAAATGTAGAGATTGAGAAAATACTCTCAGCTGAAAAAGTCTGGAGGCTGGAGATTATAGGGAGGGCATCGTATCTGCTTGCCCCATTCTTGCTCTGTCCTTTTTAAGGGCAGAGTTAGAGGGTGCTCGGTGAGATGAACCCTTGGTCTGAACAGTACCACCGTTTGTGTGGTCTTTGTACCTGCCACTGGGGAACGTGGCATTTACCAAAGGTGGCTGAGAAACTGCTGATAAAACAGGTTCTCATGGGAAGAGAACTGTCTTGTGGAGACAATTTTTATGGAGGTGAGATTTCTTGATGGGGCAGGGTGGGGTGTTTCAAAGCTGTTGTTCCGAGGGTGCTTGGCCAAACACCTTTAACCTGTTGTAGTGTTCAAAGAAGAAGGGTCTCTGTGACCCACTGTCAAATAGGTATCACGTCAGCACTGTCCCTGACCTGGGCTTGGGTCTCACTGTGAGGGTCTTTCCTGGCCTATGGCACCCAAGGGAGCTGCGTGTAAGTGGGAAATGAGCAGGCAATCCAAGCAGGGTGACCTTAGGGATGGAGGCATTTGTGGCATGAAAAATGGATGTTTGGGGTTTACTGTTAGTTCTGGCGAGAGGAAAGAAGACATTTTTACTCCCTCAAAACTTTTCTTTAGTGCATATTGAAACATTTCTTTCAGTACTGTGTGGTTTTCCGTCTCAAAACTTTCTTAAGTAAATGCGATGGCAATATACAAGTAAAAACGCAGTAAAAAATGGGAAATGTTTATTTCCAAAGTTTCCCTAAATATTTTTGTGTTTGGTTTTGTTTTTTTTTTTCTTGAATCAACAACCTAGTAAGCCTTTGTGAAATACACCAGGGTCACCAGGTGCTTCGTCTGATTCACAAAGAGGCTGCAGCTGTAAATAACATTAACAGTAACAGTAACTTGACCAGTAAAGCTTGAAAGCAGTGTTAAGGTATCAGGTGAAAGAATGAGTTGAACTGAGTTAGCATGTGCATGAGGTTCCATGAAAGAGTCATGTCAGCATTTTGTCTTGTGGCTGTAGAGGAAAGAGAAATCTTAAGATTCCTCTTAGCTCTGTTCTGTTGGGGAACAGAAAGCTGGACTGGGACAGAGGCAAGAACGTTTTGTTTGAAGCATTCTGCTGCTTTTCTGCAGAGTGTTTCTAAGTAAAAGCATCCCCTGAAATGCCTGGATTTCTGCTGCAGATTAAAAGTACATGGAGGTGGAGGATAAAAGGGGCGTTAGCAATTAGCTCTGGTGATAAGTTTAGCTGCTAGAAAAGTTGGACTAGCGAAGAACTATTAATTGAAATCCCCAGTTAATATAGAACTGTCAATAATGAATGCATAATGGAGAAAGTCCATTTAATTTTTAATTATCGCCAGCCCCTTCCAAACAAATACAGTGTGTTAAATCTCCCTGTCACCTTCATCCATGCAAAGGGTGTTTGATGGAAGTCTTCATTAACCCCAGGTCTGCTCACAGCGTCCTGCCAGGCCATTAGCTAGTTAGTTACAATAGCAGTGACTGGCACTTGGCAAGAAGAAGCCTGGGCGGCTGTTGCCAGGTCCAGAACGTGGCAGGAATTGACTCTGTGGGATCATTGCAGAAAGAGGCTGAAATCACTTGACTGAGCTGTCTGACATGGTGGGGTCTGGAGCTCCTCGTGTGCCTGATGTGAACGGGGGTCCTTGGGGGTTAATGTGATAGCCAGTCCTGGTCAAGTCACAATTCCCAGCCGAAATCACTGTTGGTTCTGGGGTCACCTCTGTAGGGTGACCTCCAGGGCAGACACGGCCAGTCAGCCAAATAAGTGAAAGTACAATTTGTCTTCTCTAAATTGAAGGGTATGGATATGGGTATTTTCAGGTGTGAGTAATGGGGTGTGGGTTGAGTGAAGTGCTTCAGTCTTGAATGAGAGCGTTCACACAGGGGCCTGAACAAATTTCAGCCTGTGCTAGGAGGTCGCTGCATGGCCCACATTTAAAGCCCCCATTTAGGGTTTGACCAGGAATCTTCTGCTGGAAGCTGGTTTGGGAAGACACTCCCATGGGCTTTTGGTGAATCCTGGCTGGCCTGGGATTTCCATTTCCTCCAAAGCCCAACATCTCCAGCCAAACAGTGCTTACTGACCACGTTAACCCAGATGGAATAATCGTGATAATGACCAGCACTGTGGGAGACTGAACTCTGCTTTTGTGGTGATATAAATCAAAACTGATTCTCCTAAGTTCAGTAGTATTAACAATGTGAAACGAATGGAAGCTGGGTCAAAATCAGTCTGTGCTTCTCTGTTGAGGGTGTGAATAGAGGCAACCAAGGAGACCTGACTTAGCAGGAGCACTGACTCATGGAGGGTTGGCAGAACTTTATGCTTGGGATGGGTGTGAGGAAAGGGTTTATAGCTCTGAAAAGTCACCTTCTCTTAAAGCTTGTCCCAAATGTGTCCCAACACTATTTTTAGTCTTGCTCTCAAATGAGTTTGCCTAGGGACAGCCTTCTGGGGATTCAGTTACACTCTAGAATAAAATAAACACTGTCCCTTAGCAAGGGCTTGAATGCTAAGCAGAGTCATTATTTGAACAAAGTAGGGCTGTAAGTTTCAGTGTTTAAATGTCCTCTATTTTCATCAGCTAGGGGTCAGAGACAAGTGAAGGTGGGAAAACCCTCTTCATTAACTCAGCTCATCCACTCCCATAGCCTTTCCATTACTGCTCTGAAGTGATCAAAACACCTTAAGGGCATTTCCTTTGGAAACTTCCACATTTTAGTGACTGAGTTTGAAGTCATTGAAACAGATCTTATTCTTTTTCAGATTATAAACCAACTGTGGGCCATGCAGCCACACAGAGACCTGGGCTGAAGTGCCATTTGTCTGTTGAGTGACCTTAGGCAAGCTGTGTCTTTGGTTTTCCTCTAATTAAATGCCTCCGTGGTGCATTGTGATCCAACAGTCATCTCGTGGGCCAAGTCTCTTCGATGCTGTGTTGTTTTTTTTTTTTTCCTGGAGAAGGGAAGTGGTTGTCTCAGCGTGTGTAGAGATTGGGTGAGCTACTGCAGTAGAGCAATAGTCCGAAAGTGGAGGAGCCGCAAAATTCACATCTCATCCCAGAGATACTGTGTTTGGAGCACCAGATTTAGACTTTGAGGAGAAAGAAATTCCCCGAGATGTGTTTGACATTGTCCAGTGCAGTGCAGCTGCAGCTTATGTGAAGTCCCTTCAAAATGTTATGAGATAATTCTGGTTTGGTGCAATTTCTGGGTGATGCAAATTCACCTGAAGCTGGGTTTGCAGCTGGTCAGTAGGTACTAATATAGGCCAAACACCACTGTCACTGAGGACTTCTGCTAGCAGTCTAAACCAGAGTGCAGCTTGCAACATGTGTGGACTCTGCTCTGCACTGGGAGACTCCAGCTGGGTATTGTGTCCAGTTTGGGGCACTGAACTTCAAGAGTGATGGAGAGCAAATAACTAAAGAAACTGCAGAGGGGACTGATAACGTGATCAAGAGGTCTGGAAAGCTGTGGCTGACAGGGTAGAGAGAAATAATTGGGTTGTATAGCTTGGAGGAGAGAAAACTAAGTGATAATATCCTTAACACACAAAAGGCAGGTGCAAGAAGGGGAATGGTGCCTTCTTCACATCTGCTGTGGGTAAGAAATCACAGGCACAGTCTGCAACAAGGAAGATCCAAGTGAAATATATAGCAAACTTTTGTGGAAGAGGTGGTAAAAGCCCTGGAAAAAGGAGGAGGAGTGAGTGAGTGAGTGAAGCCTGCAGGTTAAACAAATACCTGGCAGGATTGGTGTGCAGAGCTCCTGCTGTCCTGGGACAGAAGAATTAACTTAGTAAGACAAATCATTCCCTTTTTTCACTGACTCCAGCCGCACAAGTGCACATTAAACCCTTCACAGACATACACAGCTGGCTGTACACAGGCACACACGTACTGCCGTTGCACTTTTCCCCAAAATATGCATACAAATGGTTTTAGAAAACAGGGATCTGTCGTTAGCTATCTGCCTGTCAGGTTCTTTTAGGTGACTTGGCCTCATTAATTGTAAGGCTTATTGTAGTAGCGTAACTGTCTTAGAACAGATTTTCTCAGGAGCCAATTCACGCTACGCAGTCAAGTATCGGTCTTAGCAGCTCTCTTTTGTTGAGATGCTACTTTTTATTTATATCTCTCAGTCTAAAAGAAGCTGAAACAAAAATTGCCAAGATTTTTTAATCCAGCTTTGCTGTCTCCTGCTGCTGCAACTACACAAAACCTTGGGTGCATCCGTTCCTCCAGATGACAGCTAATCCCTTTCTTCTCGCTGTTGATGCAAAAGCGGCTTAGGAAGGTTTGGGGTTGGAAAGGAAGCATCAGTGTTTGAAGGAGATGTCCCCAAAATGCAACGGTACAGAGAGCCTGCGGACTTTGCTCTCTTCTTGGGCAGAGAAAACTGCTCTGTTTTGCACTGTGGTCAATTAAAATTAGTGTTTTCCATGGACCTCTGAATTTTGGAAAAAGCAGCACTGGAAGGATTTCTTGGATCTGGGCCCAGTTTGTACAAGCCAAGCTCTTGAGCCTAGATCGTCTAAGCAATTGCTGTTTTAGCTTGTGATTCCAAAGCACTATCCTGTTATGTTATAGCCCGGGAAAGCTGGACCCTAACTGCTTCTTTCCTCTCCTTGGAGAAAAGAGACAGGGTGGGTCAGGGTGTGATTTTAACATTTGGGCAGGAGTGGGGCTAAGCAGGTACTGGGTCTGTCCTCGTGGGTTTTGTATGAGTCAATATTGGTCACCTCTTCCATTCCCCTCCCTCTTGCCTTGTGCATGAAGACAAGTATATTCCTTTTGCACAGAAACTTTCATACGTTCTGAATCCACCTCGCTTCTACCGCGGGTTGGTTTATGAAATTGCAGCATTTTCTGCAAGATTTAAACACCCTTTCCTCTTCTAACGCTGTTGGGGTTTTGTTTGGGGTTTTTTGTTTTAATTCATGTGTTCCAGAAGTGCCTGAACTGCTGCGGACCTGAGTGGATGCAGGGGTGGGTGGGAGAGGTGACGCGCTGGTGTTGGCAGCTTGCACTGCTTCATTCGGGATGCCTGCAGGGATCTTGTTTCGGGAAACCCTTTCTGGAGCAGTGTCTGTGCACTTGGTGGTTAAATCCAGCATGGCACTGGAATCGTCAGTGCCCATTCAAGGTTACAACTGATTGAATGAGAACAAAATTTAGCTGTCAGGCTTTTGTTTTGGTCACCCTAGTACTTTAATTTCTGTTCCCCGTTTTAGGGCATGACTGTACTGAGTCAGACTGGTTTTTCTGGTTCACATTTTTCTGTTTTCTAGAGGTCCGAGTGACACAGCATGCCTTGCACATGTTGTGTACAGAAATAAAGCTGTTACTAAATAATGGATCACCTTTTTTCACGCTTCTCTTGCATTATTCATTTTTGGGGGCACACAAATTGTTAGCAATTTCCCTTTAAACCCCCAAAATTTAGGACCCCCTCGTGGATGAATTCAAGGGGTACATCATGGCCCTGTGTTGGCACTGATGCAATTAAAGGCAAGATTCCCAGCAGGGTGAAGAGCGAAGGACGATGGAGAGTGGAGAGGAGCTGACAGCCAGCACCCTGTCACACTTTCAGTGAGATTCTGCCCTCCTGTCCGCGAAACGGGTGTTGGCACTTAGGAATGAGCTGGAGGAAGCATCTTCCTGCTCTGAAAACAGAGCCTCACTCCTCCTCTTTCACACCACCGCCGCTTTGCTGCCCACGTGAAAGAGCAAGCTCTGGTCCTTGCACACAGACTGGTGTATCCGTGCCCATCCCAGGGTACAGCTCCTGAAATTCGTGTCCTGAGCGCAGGGTCCTGCTTCCCTCACCAGTGTAATGAGTTGGTCTGTAATATGCTGGGTCTCAGGGACGGAACGTCTGCTTAGCGTGGAAGACTGGAGCCCTGGAGCAAAACACAAAGGGAACCAGTTTGATAGCAGAGATGTGCCCACTGGTATGCAGACTTTCAAGGCTAGAAGAGAGGGGTCAGTTTGCAGGTGGAATGCATCTCACTGCTTCGGTATCTCAAAGACAAATAAACCCCATGTACCGCTCTTTCCAGACCTGTTTTATATTCAGTGAAGAGAAACAGGGTCCTCAAGGTGATATCACTGGACCTGACTTAGCAGCATGTTTTGGGAAGAGGTAACTCACTTTTCTCTCCTCTAACCACAAAAGGGGCGTAGAGTGGGTGGATCAGTCTTAGACCCCCAACTTGTAGAGGTCTGAAGTCAGCCCCTGCCGGCCCTTTTAAAAAACATGCAGGCTTTACTGCCAGGCAGACCCACCCTGGGGCTGAAGGTGTCGGCCTCCTCTGGCAGTTTACTGCAAGATCCGTCACTTCCCGTGGGAAATACAACATGCATCCCAACTTCGCCGAGAATTTAAATGCAATGGGAAGCTTCATCTCTCTACATGTGCCCGTTTCATTCCGTTCCTCTCCTTTGCCGGGAGCAGGCTGTTAGCTGAGACCCCTGCAGGGCTCCAGTGGGTCTGCTCAGTGACGAGCTGACACAGTCGCTGTTCGACTCTTGTAGCAGAGGTGCCCAAGTGAATTTACAGGTTTTATACTATTAATTTTTTCCAAGCCTGCTCAAGGAGTTGAGTTTGATAGATGACTCCTTTCCTTGTCCCTGGAGTGCAGAGATTTGCTGTGTTTCCGTACGCGGCTTTTGTTACTGCTGTGGGTCCAGAATTGAAATGCTCCTCTGGACAGCAGAGAGCTTGTAGGAGAGCACAGAAAAAGGGTGAAGGGACAGCGTGGTGAAGGCAGGGTGGGGGTGGCCATGGGTGGCAGGAGCTGGAAGTGTGGTGTCAGAGCACAGCCTGACTCGGGTCGTACTTTCTAACATGGAAGGGACATTTTCTGGCCTGGAATGTTGGTAGCCTGTTGCGAGCACCACCACTTCGTCATTGTCTTGCTCTTTCATCATCTTTTGTTTGAAGTGTGTGAATGCTGCAGCACTACAGAAAACAGTCAAGGGAGAGCAATACTCTTTAGCCCTTCTGCAACAGGAGGGGCAGCAGGGTCTCACCATAAAAATCCGGTACTGGAGACACCAACAGGGAAATCTGAGCCCATGTTGACTGTGTGTGTGTAGAAAAGCCAAAGAGGGAGAACAAACAAATGAAATATGCTTTAAGGGCTGTGCTTAAAGACTGGTGTTGGAGTTTACATGAACACAGTAGGTGCAACATTTAATTCCCTACCAAAAAGGTGATGTTTGTACCCTCTCCCTTGCACTGCTGCCCACTTAATCAAGAAAAGCTGAGGACGTGTGGCTTGCTGAAGCTCACCGTGGCAGAGCTGGGGCTAAATTTCACAAGTGGGTGCCATTTGGTGACTCTTCTGTCTGTCTGAAGATGTAGATATGATTCACTTCTGCCAGACAGTGAACAAAGATCAGCATGAGGCTCAAATCCCTGCTCTGCAATATATCCTCTGATTCTGATTCTCTTAAATGGAGATAATTGGCCTTTCCTGCTTGCATAAAGCACATAGAAATAACATAAAAGCAAAGCTCCATTTTCAAATTAAATGCTATTATTAACATCTAGTGTTTGATGGATGATTATGGTGTTACAACAACATAAATACTTCTCTGGGAGTGTTTGGCCAGTGACGTCCTAGGATGCTTTGCAGTTCCAACCTGATTAAAAATGAAATTCTGTTACACATCTCTGAAGAGATTCAAACCATTGAATAGCAATCGGAAGGAGTTTCTGCCAACAGTGAGGCATAAATACTGACAGTTGTATCTACAAATGTTTCCAATTTTATTTATTTTATTTTTTTGTAGGACAAACTTATAAATTAGAAGGATGTGCCCAAGAACAGCCTGGGATCATAAAAAGAAAGTAAATGATGAAGGAGTTCCAGGGCTAGGCTATTACAGCACTATAGTGTAGGCAAGCAGAAGCTTTTTAAAAATCAATAAGAAATGTCACTGGCAACGGGTGTGGATTTCAGCGCCAGGGTAGGTGGATCAAAAGGGGCTGAGGAAAGTATTACAAGAGTTTGAAAGAAATGTGGATGTGCAGAAATAGCGTCTGTGAACAGTGGTGTTTCTTGGTGGCTGGAACAGTGAGGTGTAAGGCATGGATTGTGGAAACAGCTCTCCGGATCCTGCTGTTGGTCAGACTGAGGTTGGCTTCCTCACAGCTGCCTCACTCGTAGGCACCGGCGTTCATCTCGGAGAAGCCTACGGAACTCAGGTGCCCCCATCCATTTGATTTCAGTAGGGTTTGGTTGCTTGACTGTTGATTCCTACAAAAAAGGCAAATTCCCTAAAATTCTACACTGGATGGTACATATGCAGCAATCTGCAAATCACGGAGCTGGTAGGGGTAAAGGAGATAAGAACTTGATAGCTTGAACTCAGACAGGTCTCACTTCTTTAAAACTGTGTTTCTTGCAAATTAGGTAATCCGTAACTGTTAATAACCCCCACAGAAATAAGACAAATTGCAGCTGTTGGGACAGAAGTAAGAATTAGGAGAGGAAAGCTCACAGAAAGAGGAAATAAATAGGAAGCAGAGGAGGGAAACTGAGAAACAAGGAGGCTACAGGTGCAAAAGTGAATTGGAGAAAAATATTGTCTGTCTGTGTCTAGGACCTACCGTGCTTCTGTATGCGTGCATGCATATCTATGTATTTATTTTTATATTTATGGGTATATTACAGAAAATCCCTGGTTTAGAGACACAGGCCAAGCATCTGCGTTGGCCCAGCGGTAGCGAGGAGCACCCAGCGCAGCAGAGCGGCCCGTGAGGCAGCCGTGGCAGGGGAGTTACCGGGACCTCTGCCGGGTGTCAGGCCGTGCTGACTGACAGCACGGGGACGGCTGGCGGAGCTCAGGGTCTGACCAGGTATCAACCCTGGTAGCAGCCTTCCTCTTCTCATGATAAAAGCTCTTTTGTTTATTTCCCTAATTAGGCTCAGGAGTCTTCATGAAGAGGGAAAGAACTGTCTGCTAAGACTGGATAAGAGGAGTTATTTCATATTCCCAGAGCTGGGATGAGACTAAAACTCTTTATGAGATCTTGATGCTTTGTGTTCTTTTCCAAGAAGGCCCCCTAGACATTATAAGCACGGCTTTGGTTGTTTTTATCACACATGGCAGAAGAGTTAAATATATAATGAACTGATTTAAATAACTCAGATTTTTGGGAAGTTTGAAATTTAGATCTGGGTACAGATTTAATTGGAACTTTATCAGTGGTGGGAAATGTTCAGATTTTTTTTTTTCCCTTGTCGTTTCTCATCTTTATGCAGCTCTGTTCTTGCGTCAAGCCAGGCTCAGAAACAGAAATGTCAATAAGGGATCATTTTCTCTTGAGATTTCTGCCCCATTTTTACAGACCTACAAAATCTCCGTGGGTTGATTAAGCAGCCCAACACTGGTTTGCAGGGCATCCTTACAGATTTGGGGAGATTCAGCAAATGTGTAAAGCTTCTTTTATCACTATTTTCTGTAATTACCTGTTTCCCATTTACTTTATAAAATTCAGGCCTCTTTAATATACATTTTCATTTCAAAATACTGTTGAAATACTATCTGCCCCTTTAAATATCCCATCCTGAACTGTATCTGTATCTTCAGAAAGTAATATAAGAAAACAGAAGAACCCTCTGAAACTGTAAGATAAAGCCTTTGTAAATTAAAGAAAAAAAATACACAAAAATCTAACAATAAACAACCAATTCAATACATTTTGATGGAAAGTTTCCTTGAAAATTGGAATTATTCTGATATTAAGAGTGCTTTTATTTCTGTACTGCTATAACTAGACCAGCTTAAGGGTGAACAAGCTCATCCCACAGTAGGAACTGCCTAATAGCAAGGTGGATTGTGATAATTTTCCATGGGAATGGCTGTGGTCTGATGAAGCATGTGCACAAGATGGGACTGTCACCGTACCAGGGATGGTGTACCGCATGTCTCTGTTGGCACAAGTGGTGTGCTTTATTTTGCACTGTAAAAATGTCCTGGAGATGTTCTGAAGTGAAATCCTGGCTCCTGGAAGTCAGTGGGAGACTTGTTACTTCACTCCCAGCGCAGGCAGTAATTCCCCTGAAGCCCTCAGGGGGGTATGATTTGTTAATTGAAAAGCAACCCAGGGTTACCGAGGGGATCGTCAGTGGAGGTAAAATCTCACGATTTTAGGAATGAAGAAGCAAGAATCATCCCTTACAGTTTAAAGTCTACACACTGAGCCTTCGACAGGTCAAGCCAAGGATGTTTTTTTCACTTTAGTGGCTTGTTTCAGATGCAGGTCACACAGTCTTTGGCTTCAGGAAAAAAGAAACCTCCGTGTGTGCAAGCAGCACACACTGGGGCTCTCCAGCAGTTGCCTTAGTCTTAGTCCTTTCCATCAACACCTTGTTCTTGACTTAACTCAGAGTGCTTGTTTCTGTGGGTTGGCTCTTTCCGTTGGCATTTGATTTGTAAGTAGCTGCACAAGGAAAAGAAAAGCCAGCCCCTGGCCTGGCACTGTTGTGATTCAACAACTGCGCAGAGCGAGTGCTGACCCTGTGTGCGGTTGTGTCCTCCTTTGGGAGCAGAGGAGCCACCTCTACCTGTGTGTCTGTGTTTGTGAGTAGTTACAGAGTGGCACAGATCGTGAAATGCGTGCCTACGCGTTTTAGTGTGCGTGCAGAAACCCAGTGCCAGCATTTCTCAATGCAAGTGGCTTATGTCACCAAAGGTGAGGTGTTTGTGGGGTGCAAATAAATAGAGTTCTGTCCACAAGGCTAAGCCCTGAAACATGGTTGTTAGATTCCACATTCTCTCCTGTTAGTTTTGCTCCTGTCTGCCAGATGCTGATTGTGCTGGGTCAGTTATTAGTACTTGCATTTTGCCATTGCTGAGAGAACCTAACGGAGGATGGTGTTTCATTGTGTCAGGTGCTCCCTGGAAGGAACTAGAATTGCCTCCGAACAGCTCACAGCCTAGTTCCACCAGAGGGTGAACTGAAGCCGAGGACTAGCCTGGTCCTGCCTCACCCAGTAGGTGAGAAGCAGGATCAGGAGCTGCGTCTCTCCGTGTGGAAGCTTGTTCTGTCTCTGCCCAGTGTAGTCCCCCCTTCTCCTTAAAATGTGCTGTCTCTTCTTCTGTAGGATTAACAGCCACTTTTTATCTCATGGACTTAAACCATGGATGCAGTAAAGGTCTTCCCGTCATTTCTGTCCAGTACCCTTAAATGTTGCTTTGTCTCAGAAGATAGATATCCAGTAGCTATGAGGGTAAATCAGGAATCAACAGTTGCCCAAGGGAAAATAGGACACAAGTTCTTTATTTTGGGAAAGATTTTGATTTGAAGAATAGCACGTGTTCTCATTATTTTCCTTCCCTTATTCTGGGGACCGTGCAGCCCATTTGCAATTAAGTTGAGTCTAGTTACCCTCCAAAGTGAAAGAAGCTGTTCTGAAAATTAGTGGTACGAGTCTGTCTACCTTTTGACAAATTGTTTTCTAATGAAAAACATCTGCTCAGGCTCAGAAGGTTCACTCGTCTTTACTTCCGCCTCGTGCAAATGGTTTTTGTTTTGCATGTTGCAAAAAAGTGCTTTGGTCATATAGCCAGAAGGGATAGGAAGGTACTGATAAAATGCAGCAATGCTGCGAGTGGAATATAATCCCCCCCCCCCCCATTTAATTATCCTTTTTCTTTATAACAGGTGTAATGAGCACAACACCTGATGGCTAATGATAATCCAGATGGCTTGGAGTTGTATCTCCATATGCTGCACGATTTAATGCAGAACAAGGCTGGAGTTAACTCCATGAGGGCTGAAGAAACAAACTCCACGGTTTGTTTTGGAGGTTTATTTTGGCAAACGAGGAAGAAATCAAAAGAGACACCCCAGTGGTGTTTGGTTAATTGGGTGATGTGGAAGGCAGCCATTCCACACTTTAGCCCAAGCCATGGGCAAAGAAGAGTGTACTCTTCCAGGGACTGCACGGCTCTGTGTTGCCTGACGATACCTTCTCAGGACCTGGGTTTAGTTCTGGCAGAGATCGGTGCTCTGCCGTGACTAGTCGAAGCCCAGATCTTGAGGGCAGCTCTGCGTGCCAGGGTGTCAGGCAGCATGGTGGTGCCCAGTGACCTCTAGGAATACCGACTTTATGATGTGCCTCTCTGAGAAGAGCTGGGTATTCTGCTAACGTGGTTCCGATTGGCACTGATGGGACCAGTCCTGGTTCCCAGCATTTTAGGGCCTGCTACTGCTCTGTCAATTTTGAAGGTGTCTCGTCTGATCTGTTTCACTGAACTGGGACCACAATCAGACTACAATGACATGCAGAAATGTTTCTGGAGCTATACCTTTATCTTAGTCGCAGCTGGAGCCAGACTAACATGAATGTTTTCTCCTTAGGGAAAAGTTAATCTGTAAACCCCAAGGATCCTTTGTACAGAGAGGTGGCATCATTGTCCTCGTGCTATGAGAGGGGAAACTGGAGCAGACTGGCTTTGATTCAGCTAAGCACTAAAGCTCCACGGGACATAAGCACATGCTTTCGTGTTTTGCTAAACTGGTACCATGCAGAGACATCATGATTTGCCCAAAGTCACACAGTGAGCTGAAAATAGGAATCAGGAGTTCTTTGGACAACTACTGCAGCTATTTACGTTTGACAAGTTTTCTTCCTGTGCTGCCCAGAGGACAAGAAACATTTTTCTTTATAAAAGAGAAGCAAAGGTGCCTTAATAAATACTGTGAAATTCTGGAAAGCAGATTTGTAGCCTGCACTGGGAGGTCAGGAACTGTTTCTCTAGATCAACAACAGCATCTGTCTGTGGTGAGTTTTGGCAAAGTTTTCGACTGAGGTGACCTAGTGTTGCTGTTGTCCAGTCCCAAGCCTGGCAGAGATAGCTTGGCGTCAGTTGACTTGTCAAGAAAGATTTCTGGTGCATTTCAAGAAGAAATTCCTCTTTCTTTCCTAGGAGGTGGATGAATTTCTAGGTTGGGAAGGGAAATAAATCTCCTTTTCATAATATCCACTCAACTTGGGGCTGATCCTAGGATCTGGTTTGTTATGGTGATTTGATCAGCTGTAAGCATGTTGCCTCTCCAGCCCTGGGAGTAGCATGCAGCCTGTATACCTGCCCAGAGGCAAATGTCAGCCTTGTTGGTGTGTTTATGCCGTTCCCTTGTTGCAAGGACTTCGCTTTGGTAGAAGCCAATATGAGTTTTGTACTCGCAGCCAGTATCTTCCCTATCTGAATCAATTCCTGGCAGCATGTAGTGAAAAAAGTGTGGCCTTTGTGTTGAGTCTTCGCGTTGCTTGAGCAAAGAATGATTTCAGTGGAATCAAACCTGCATATGGAGTAGTAAAACTCATACCTGCAAAGAGACACAGCCCAATGCTTTTGTGGGGTGACATCAATTTTCTTCTATAGGTAGTCAACAGAACAGAGTAAGCGCAGACGGTCTTCCTTGCTCTCCACCCGTGGCACGCTGTAGTTGAAATAGCTCTTGGCCTTGGGATATGAAAGAATTTAATCTTAATTCAGGGCAATGTATGTTGTGGGGGTAAGATGAAGTGGAATTTTTAGATTCCTGTTCCTGTGATTGCCAGGGGCTGATTCAGACGGTCCTTTCTAGTTGTTTTTATTGAAGGATGTAGGTAATTTACCTCAAGAAAAAGACGCTACGCACATTCTCATTTCATACCTGACAGGAAGCCAGGGCAAGATGAATACCTCCTACTAACGTTAAAAAAGTAACAAGTCGGTGAAAAACCTTTCGCTCTTCTCTGTCTCATAAGTAGCTGATGATGCTGTTAGAGGACAAATGTTTCTACAGCAGAGGCTTTAATACAGGAGATTATGGATTTAAACCCTCCTGTTGGCTCGAGGGGCCGCTCACAGTGCTGAGCTCTGGATGTCAGGAGCTATGAAGAGTGCTGCTGGGGCAAAGATAGCACCGTTCAGCAGCTGCGTTCGCATGCAGCTTTGCAAACGCTGGGTCAGATCCTCTGGCCGATGTTGAGGACTGGAGGTCTGCTGAAGTTACGGAGCTCCACCAGTTTACTCCTGCGGGGGATCTGGCCCGCTCTCTGCGACCTGCCAGCCTGGATGGTGTTATTACCCCCTTGTTGCCACAGGAGAAGTGTCTTTCTGGAGCCTGGAGCGGCCTCCATCGTGAGAACAGCTGAATTCCCAAGATGGGATGCCCTCATAACAGTCCCCAATGCTTTAAAGCCATGGAGAAGAATGAAATAATGAAAAGGAGTGGTATTGCTGTAGAAAAAAAAAGATACTTGAGAACTGTGGTTCATGCAGGCAGAAAATGGGGGACACAAGACAGGAAGTGAAGGGCCTGGTTTTCCAGAGCATGTTGGGCACTTAATCCCACCTTAGGCCTCGCACTTGACTGCCGTATGAAGAAGAGAAGTCAAAAAAAACAGTAGCGAAGGAATAATTCCCTCAAACCTCCTCCCTGACCGGGCCAACGTGCTGAGGCTATGTGAGCTCTTCAGCCCCATAGCAGGGAGGCACAGCCTTGCTGCCAGCAAGCCAAGCCTCAGGCTGGACTTGCCTCTGCTGGGCCCTCTGGGTTTTGAAAGGAAGGTTTTTGTAGCCTTGTCCTATCTGTGAGATGAGGGTTGAGAGACACTTTTGTATCCCTTCACCTTTTTTCCTCCCTGTTGGAGGACAACATTGTCTCTTTGGGATCAGGAATGTCTTCAGCCTTGGGGTGGCAGCATTCAGCTTTGCCTGCACTTCTGGGAAGCCTAGTGCTTGCTCTGCTCCTTCTAGGTGCCTGAATAGCTTTGGAAATCTGGCCTGGAGAGACATGGACTACATGATGCAGCTTTTAGCAGTGATACTGAAACTACAAATCAGGAAGAAAATGAAATACCAAGGACCACCTCACAGCAGGCGCTCTGGAGACTTTGTGAAGCTAAATTGCACAGACCAAGCAGGGATGCTGACTGAGTGAGTGCAGACAAAACATAAGGCACCCAGGCAATGAAAGAAGGAAATGAAGTTAAACAGAGGTGGAACGGCAGCTGAAGCACAATAAAAATGTACTCAGACACTACCTGTGGTTAATTCAGGAGGAGCTACGGGGGATCGCACTGCACTTTCTCCTCTGCTTCAAGTGCTTATTTACGCAGATGGAAGAGGGACGACATCCTCTTCTTTATGAGAGCTACAAGTAATTTTAGATCTGTTTAAACAAGTATTAGGGAGGCATTAAGATGATAGCAGGGAGATTAGATGGTCACCGAGTACTGTCAGGAGAGCTGGGCCTATGGAAATTCCTCGTATCTACAACAGAGCCTTTTAGAACACTTACGTATAAATGTATTTTCAAGGTATATTTTTCCCCTTTTACAGAATTGGATGCTCACAGGAAGAACCAGGTTGGGCGTTCAGACTAGGCATTATTCCTGTGCAGTGACACTCGCCGCTGAGCAGAACGCGTGGGCAGGGTTGGAGCTGTTGGTTGAGTTTCGGAGGAGCAGAGCACAGCCCTGCGCTTGTCCTGACCCTGTAAGCGAACAGAGTTCCTGCCACAGCTCTCAGAGCACCCAGGGAAAACTGGGAAGTGGGGTGGCTGGGTGGAAGGGCTCGGTGGATGTGGCTTAGAGACAGTAGCAAAATCTGGTCTCCTGACTCCCAGGATGTCACCCCGCATGGTGCGAACTGGCTGCTGTTTGCAAAGGGCTTCTTGCGCTTCCATCCCTGTAAGGCCACAGAGCTGAAGGGACGCAGAAGTCAGAGAGATTCAGTCTCGCTTTGCCCAGCTAACTGGAATCCAGCCTTGCAAAAAAGGGCAGGCACAAGAAATGGGCTCTGTGGGAATAAACCATGACTTTGTTCTGCCTCCAGCTCCTCTCAGTGCGAGGGCTGTGCCCCATAGGAGAGTAATCTCGCGGTTTCACCCGAGAGCAGATACCGCCCCTCCCACCGAGCAGCGTGAAGGCAACTTGGTTGTTTAGCCGGTAGCCACAGGGGAATACTATGGCTGTGTCAAACCTGGTCAGTTTTAGCTTTCCAACACTGTAAAATAAGTTTAGCTGGGGTCATCTTTTAGCAGACACTTGAAGTATGACTCAAACTCGCATTTTGGGGATATTAAAAGGAACCTTTTAACCGTTGTGCACCATGTCCTGTGCTGCTGCATCTCACAGCTCTTGGCTTTTACTGTTGCCGTATTGACAACAGAGGCACTTTCAGATTATTTATCCTGCCAGTGCTTTTTCATTTAACATCTCACAAAGTCCATTACCCTCAATGCCACTTCCAATTGGCATTTGAATTTAAGGTGAAATCTAGACCTTGTAAGAAATAGGTTATTTTGTTCTTCTTCAGATGGTTCTGTCTCCTACGCAGTGTCACTTTGGCTGATTCATTTATACAACCTGACAAAAATCTCCCAATTTTTCATGAACGACTTCTCTGTGAGTGTCACACTGAATTTGTTCAGTTGAACAATGTGTATCTACCAGTGAACTGGAGAGCAAAGCACTAAAGGTGGATGGAGAAACCATCCTCAGATGGTGTTTCCTTTCCTACTTTCCTACTCCTAAAAGGAGGCCTTTTCCCTGTTCTTTCTGTTTCTCTTGTCCTGTTTGTGTACATGCCTACATTGCCATGCATTATGCTGACACCTCTGCCTCGGGCTGATACCACACTGACCCAGCTAACGGTGTGAGACGGGCCTTCTGTCCACCATGTGTCCCCCAGCACGGTAAATTTTAGTTACGGGTTTGTTGCCACATTAAAAAGAGAAAAAAGGATAAACTCCTGGCTATCAGCGTGACTGCTTGTACACACCCAACCTGCCTTTGCCTGCAGTGGGAAAAAACCTCCACGCAAGGTCACGGGGCTTGGGTGTGCGTCCCACTCTGCCGTCCACAGGCGGATCAGGGCAGTGCCATTTGGCTGGCGCGTGCTTACGTGTCACCCCGGCATCTGCAGAACAACTCGCATCTATAAGGAGAGGAGGGTGGGGGTGCTGGGAGGAGCATCGCTGGTTGATCAGGGTGCCCCTACCTCGGAAGCAGTGGGATCCCAGTTTGTGTGGTTTGAGGAGTCGCTGGCTCGAGGGGAAGGATTTGGTCCTGCCCTTCAGAACGTTCCCTCTTTGGGGAAAAGGCGGTAGGATGGAGAGATGGGTGTTGGAGACATGTGGTGAGCTGGGTTAGGGGTGCGCTGGGGACGGCAAAATCAGTCCGTGGGTGGCTGGAGGAATTGCCCTGCCGTGGCTTACCTCAGCAGCACAGCCCGGGCTCTGCGGGAAGCAAGGCTGGGTGGAACAGCGGTGTCTCACCGCTTTGTAACCGGCCGCCTCATTTAGTCCAGAAGATTATTTACTTTGATACATAATTACATGGGTTGATACTTTAGTCAGCAATTAATTAATCCTAATTGGATGTAAATTAATTAAGAGCACAGTTTGTCAAATTCAGTTTGCTCTTACCCAAATCCACTCTCCCCTGGAGCAAAATGGAAGATACTGGCCCCAGTCCAGGGTGGCCCTACTGTTGGGCAGGAGTGTAACCCAACGCAGAGGTCTTGGGGTGGATGTTACACCTTCTTGTTCTTAAAAAGTTGTTGTTCTCAAGAAGAGGGGATACTTTCTTACGAGAAGATACCTGCTTATGAGAAATGGATCCAGGCAGCTGAGCTAATAACGAGTACAGAAGGGAATTAAGATAGGAAGGAGAGAAGTGAAACAATCCCCTTCCCTGTTTAATCACTGCAAAAAACCCAATCATTGTCGATAACATCTGGCCAGGAGACATTAGAACAATGTCATGCTTTATTCTTCCATGTATCATTTTGTCATTATAGTAAACCTTGTTTATATTACTGCTTCCTACGAAGTTCGACGCAGATGATAGTATCAGGTGCTAGATGTGGTTCATATGCAGCGAGAATAACTACTAAACCACCTCAACTCCAGGAATCTTGAGATTACACTGACAGGGTGTGAAGAAAGATAGAGAGGGAAGAAGAATTATTTTCTCTGTTTCAACACCGGGGAAATGGGAATATAATATGTGCTAAGATGGCATGCGGTGAGCAGCGTCATGGAAGGACAATGTTCATTAGTCCCGAGCCAGAGTAGGACACTTCTTATCAAACTTTTGCTCTTGAAATGTTAGTGTGTTGTCTGGGGGAGTAATCACAGCACCATCTGTAGGTAATAGAAAGAGGGAGTGATGCACTTGTTGGATGGGAATGAGTTCCCCTCCTGGAAATGCTGATCTCTCTGCTGATGACAGGAGGAGCCCGCCCAACCCACCTAAACTACACATCCCAGCATCCGGGCAGCTCCTGTGAGGTGAGCACTTGCTTACCCCTCGGGAAAGAAGGGGTAAAAGTGGGACAACTGAAGCAACAGGATTAATGGAAGAAGCTGCCTGTTTTGGAAGGAGGGGCAGCTAACAGGATATTTCTGCTCTACAGCCACTGTTCTGGAAATACCTGTGCACTCTCACCCCTGGTAGCTTGTCTGCGTGCTCATGTGTTAAACGATCAGAGCAATGCTCCCCCATTTCAGGTGGAAAATCGTGAAGGCAGTCAGCACACGCTCAGCTCAGCAAATTGGATGTGTCCTGGGTGCATCAGGCATCCAGCTCACAGTCGACCTGGGTATAAACAGTGATGCTTTGTACGGGATTTCTGGGCGTCAGGCAGCCTGGTTAGGGCTTCTGTTCCAGCTGAGCTGCTGGATACAGAAAAATCTCAAAGATCACATTTCTTTTTCCATTCAAACAGCTTTGTAAAAAGCTGGCCATATAGTGCATTCAAATGTAGGACAAGATTTTGTAAAATAATTTAATGTCTTTATATGCTAAAGGGTTTTTAATAATTTAGTCTTCAAGGGAGTGGTTTCACTGATTGCAGAGCCCAGCATTAATCTGACCTTTTCTTATTCTTCATCCAGTAACTCATCTATGGAGGCTACTCTTGCAGTGTTTAATAGGTGTCTATACTTATTTAATCTGTCTTCCAGATCAAAGCTCTTCAGAAGAAATTTTCCATATTGGTTGTGAGATATTAAAAAATAAAGTAAAATAAAACAAAAAAATCCTACTTTAAGAATGTAGATTTTCTAGCCAAGCCTGAAAATCAGCTCCACTTGTGTGCATTTCCAAAATATATTACTGCAGTGCCAATCATCTAAAGCAAGAGGGGGGAAAATGTCAGCAAAATTCACTAGATGCACAGAGTCATTGAATAGATTCATGGGCAGCCTACTGTAATGGCAATTTTGCAGGGGCTATCAAAACTCTTTATACATCAAGCTAAAAAATGACAAAGAAGCTGAAAAGAATGATTTGTGCTCTGAACCAGGGGATGGTTGAGACCACTCCACCAAAAGAAGGATGTAATCTTGTAAAAATACATAGTTAACCCCGCAGTCTTTGTCAGACAGGTATAGCTATAGAAGAGCCACAAATCACCATGGAGAGAAATTGATTGATCTGCACGACTTTGATAATGTAAATCTTTTTCATTTAAATCTACATTGGACCATTGGACCTGAGGACACATAGAAGGTAACAAAACTGCCAAGCAGACCTGAAATAAACCCAAATGGCCAAACTCAATTATGAATTGTCAAGTGGAGACACCCCCATTCAAGTGCATTCTAACACCTGACACATCCTAGCTGTGGCCTCTGTTTGCATGGGGACCTCTGCACGGCCTAAAGGACACGCTGTGAGGAAGAGGGAGCTGCAGGCTGGGCGTTGGTACTCTGGGGGCAGTGAGCCTGTGTGCTGCAGACAACAGGCAGCGATTACTACATAAATGGTGCATATGCACGTGAGAAGATGAGACTAGACCTTGTCCTTCAGCTGATGGCACGCTTACGGGGAGCAGAACACTTAGTGTGCTCTGCGTGCACTTTTGGGAAGCAATAGTGCTTTTTTCCCATCCCTCTTATTCTGAGAACTGATCTTCACTATGCATTGTCTGGATTTCTCTAGTTATTGGGAACTGTGGGGTTTTTTTCCTTTCCCACGGTATCTAGGACTGGGCCCTCAGCTATAACATGTTACGAAAACGATGTGAAACAGTTGGAGCTGTAACTGCCCTCACTGGGAGCTTCTATTTGTCAAAATGTCGTAGCGCAAGTAAAATTTTACCTAAAGCTTCTAAATAGGAAACACAGGGGAATAATTCCCAGTGAAAGTTTCTGGGACTTCTGCTCCTTAGTCTTACTCTAAACTACAGACTTTGTAATGGATGCTCTGTGATACCGTGAAGAAGATTGCGTTGGGGCACTTCCCACTTAACTTCTGTTTCCTCTGTGTGGGGACTGGCGCCCTGATACATCTCCTTTGGATGTGCTGTCCTCCTTGTTGAATTGGGATACCTCAGCCTGAATTTCACCACAGCCTCCAGCAAATCGTGATGGCTCTCAGGTTCTCCGGACTGGTTAGTCAGCTAAGGAGAACTGCAATTTAAGCTGTCATTTTTGACCCACTGGTTGTAAATACAAGCACAGCTTCATAGAGAGGAGATACAAAGCTTCAGTAAGTTATGACCTGCTTCACAGAAGTACGTTAAAAAGGTTAAAGTGAATAACCTGATAAGAAGAGAAAAATGGTCCTGAGTTTTAAATGACTAAAGAGATTTTCAAAAAAGCGAGGAGGGAGTGTTACTGAAGAAAGGGAGCGGTAAACCATTGATACTAAGGACAGCTTGTTCAATGAACCTCCTCAGCCCTTTGGATTGACAGAATCAGGTATTTGGGGAGAGACCTGAAGAGCTCACATTTACTGCTGGCACCAAGGAAATTAAAAGACTGGCTGGAGCATCCTGGAAAGATGGTTTCTCAATGACAGTGTTGCTGAAGGTAAGATGGCGACGAGACGAGGATCATGACGAGTG